>NC_064925.1:165532615-168032615 GCF_023897955.1 Schistocerca gregaria | reverse complement strand
AAGATGACGTATGGGCCGCAATTTTCGTTTGGTCGTATTTCATCAAATTAGTGGAAATGCAGCGTCCGGCGGTACCGGACTTACGGGCTTGGACGAAGAGAATATGCTGCTGATGTTCTACGATGCTAGTCGTTTGTCCTGGGTAAGATTTGCCCCACAAAATTTTTCGAAACACCGAACGCTCAAGAGGGCCATCCCTCTTTCGTCGTACCAAGCCGTCTAAAAACTGCAGGCGGTCATCTTTCTCAATCTGCATAGCAAATTTTATGTTTTCACATAAGGATTTCAGATGTTGCTCAACTCTTACAGACTGTCCATACCATGAGGCCAAAATAAATGTCATTAACGCACCGCCAAAATACTGTTGGCTTTAAAATAACAGAGGCGAGTGCTCGTTCCTCATAATTTTCCGTGAAAGGATTGGCCACAGGAGAAGACAGAGCTCCCATTGGCGACACCATTGTGTTGTTCAAAATATTCATTAAATAAAAAGTACGAAGCTGTAATACCAGCGCCGAACCTACTGCCGATGAGAGTCCACTATAATCACGTGTTTAACAGCCCGCATCTCGTGGTCATGCAGTAGCGTTCTCGCTTCCCACACCCGGGTTCCCGGGTTCGATTCCCGGCTGGGTCAGGGATTTTCTCTGCCTCGTGATGGCTGGGTGTTGTGTGATGTCCTTTGGTTAGTTTGGTTTAAGTAGTTCTAAGTTATAGGGGACTGATGACCATAGATGTTAAGTCCCATAGTGCGCAGAGCCATTTGAACCATTTTTGAACGTGTTTAACAAGCGAAACGAAATGGAACTTGACCAAAAAGTCATTGCTTTCCAGCTGAAGTGACAGAAGTTCGCTGATAAAATGACTAGAATTTCTGGTATGTTGTGCACACTTTCCCACATTTGGTTCCAGTAAAGAAGCTAAGTATTTGGATAATTAGTAGCCATACTGCTAACTGGCCTTATCGTATCCATACTGCATACTGTAGGACGTAAATGCATACACCTTCTTTGCGGACCTTCGGCAATCCATACAGCCTAGGTGGAACTGAACTACTTCCTCTCAGGCTCATAATGACTTCCTTTGGTAGAGAACAGACAGAAGTTCTGCTGTTTCAGGCGTCTCTTGATTGTTAGGATCCTTATCAATTCTGCGACACATTGAGTCACTTTATAAAACGTGGATATTATTTATGTAGTTCTACCGTGGCATACGAACAGTAGCATTACCTTCATCAAAACTTGAGTACTACCCTATCCAAGTCTGCTCGTAAGTTACGGTGAGTGGTACGGCTATCATGATCATATTGCAAGACTCTAGACGAATTTTCTTCTGCTGCATCTGTTAGAAAACGGCGCATAGCGATGAAACTGACTACCGGTGATAAACAGTTGCGTCATCTGCAGATTTCCTCTCAAATTGATAAGGGATCGTTGACTAGGAACTTCCTGCGGCACCCGTGTCGAATCTTTGCATTATGCCTCACTGCAGCGTTGTCGTAGATCGAGGTCGCTTTGGCGCATGTCACACTAACCACCCAGTCGCAAGAGAATGATGATAGTCTTGATGCCATATCCTGATGCAAATAATACACATCTCTGGGAACAGAATAATATTAACGCCGACTAAACCAAAGCCTCTCTCTCACCAACGCCATGCTTGCCTTGCGTTTGCGACGGTAATGTTAATAAAATGCACAATTTTAGCTGAATAAAATTATAGTCTGCAACTCCATGAGCTCAGTAACCTCACCCATCTCTCACGTAACTTATCGAATCGTCAAGTACACTGCATAAGTTCCTGCCCTTGGAGTTGCTTGATGTGAGATTTGAAACTTTCCCCGCGTACATATTGTTCCATAAAATTTGGGGCACACAGCTGAATGCCAGCAAATTATTTTGGCAGCAAGTTGCAAGCATCCAGCAATTCGCTCTCAATTTTATGGAACAGTCTGTACGCTGGGAAAGATTGAAATCTCACACTGAACATCACTGAAAATCTCTCTGGAACCATTTAGTTTCATTTGATTAAAGCCGGGGTTTCAGGCAGGGTCCAATGTCTCGTCCGATGCTATTCCAATACAGTTGGAGAGCCTTGGCGATGCTGTTCGTGTTTATTGGGAAAATCAAGTCGGCTTAGGTGTGAATAGGGAACTGGATTTAGCAGGGAGACGAGCTTGGGTAGTCCATACAGTTGTGGAAACTCACTGTGCCGAAGTGGCGTAGTGGTTAGCGCATCTGCCTAGTTAGCAGAAACCTGGATCTGCATCCTGACCGTGAAACAAATTTTCATTCGTCACTTCAGTCTGCATATATACATCACAGTTATCTGAGACTTAGGAAGGTGTCTGGAACGACACACACTGAAGAGCCAAAGAAACTGGAAAACCTGACTAATATCGCGTCGGCCACCAAGATCACGCAGAAGTGCCGCAACACGACGTCACATGGACTCGACTAGTGTCTGAAGTAGTGCCGGAGGGAAGTGACACCTTGAATCCTGCAGGAGGGTCCATAATTCCGTAAGAGTACGAGGGCCGGAGATCTCTTCTGAACAGCACGTTGCAAGGCATCCCAGGTTTGCTCAATAATGTTCATGTTTCGGCGCAAGTGTTTCAACTCACAAGAGTGTTCCTGGAGCCACACCACAGCAATTGTGTTCGTTTAGTGTGTCAAATTGTCCAGCTGGAACTGCCTAAGTCCGTCTGCATGCACAAAGGAGATGAACAAAGGACATGCAGGTGATAAGACAGGATGCATACGTACGTATCACCTGTCAGAGTCATATCTCGACGAATCAGGGGTCCCATATCATTCCAACTGCACATGACCACAACATTACATAGCCTCTACCAGCTTGAAAATCCTCTGATGATATGCACGCTCCATAGATTCATGAGGTTGTCTCTATACGCGTGCGCGTCCATTCATTCCATACAACTTGAAACGAGAACTGTCCGATCAGGCAACATGTTTCCAGTCATCAATAGTCAAATGTCGATGTTGATGGTCCAGGGGATGGGTAACGCTTCGTGTCGTACAGTCATCAAGGGTACACGAGTAGGCCTGCAGCTCCAAAAGCCCAATCGAAGAGGTTTCTTTGAATGTTTCACGTTGACTCTAGCTGATGGCGCAGCGTTGAAATCTGTAGTAATTTTCGGAAGGGTTGCATTTCTGTCGCGTTGAACGATTCTCTTCAGTCGTCGTTGATCCCGTTCTTGTAGGATATTTTTTCGGCCACAGCAATGACGGAGATTTGATGTTTTACGGGACTCCTGATACGCATGGTACACTCGTGAAATGACCTATCGGGAAAATCCCCCCAGCATCGCTACCTCGGAGATGCTGTGTCCCATCTCTCATACCCTAACTGTAACACCACTTTCAGACTCACATAAATCTGGATAATCAGTGACTGCAACAGCTGTAACCTATCTAACACCTGCGCCAGACACTTGCTGTCTTGTATAGGCATTGACGGATGCAGCGTTGTATTATGCCTGTTTACATATCTCTGTACTTGAATACGCATGCCTATACTAGTTCCTTTAACGCTCTAGTGTAGTTACTCCACGAATGTACACAAGAAATGTGGGGTTCCTGCGGATGGTGACATTTGTGAAGGTCGAAACAAAGCAAGAGATGTTGGAATATAATTCACGACTAACCATATTTTTCTCCATAGAAGGAGAGGCCTTGTTGTATACAGAGTGGTCCATTGATAGTGACCGGGCCAAATATCTCACGACATAGCCATCCAACGAAAAAACTACAAAGAACGAAAGCTTGAAGGGGGAAACAAAATGGCGCTATGGTTGGCCCGCTGGATGACGCTACCAGACATCAAACGGATATCAACTGCGTTTTTTAAAATAGGGACCTCCATTTTCTATTACATATGCGTGTAGTAAGTAAAAAAATATTAATGTTTTAGTTGGACCACTTTTTTCGCTTAGTGATAGATGGCGCTGTAATAGTCACAAACTTATAAGTAGGTGGTATCACGTAATATTCCGCCAGTGTGGACGGTATTTGCTTCGTGATACATTACTTGTGTTAAAATGGATGGTTTACCAATTGCGGGAAAGGTCTATATCGTGTTGATGTCTGGCTGTTGTGATCAAAATGCCCAACGGGCGTGTGTTATGTATGCTTCTCGGTATCCTCGACGACATCATATAAGGGTTCGGACCGTTCGGCGGATAGTTACGTTATTTAAGGAAACAGGAGGTGTCCAGCCACACGTGCAACGTCAACCACGACCTGCAACAAATGGTGATGCCCAAGTAGGTGTTTTAGCTGCTGTCGCGGGTAATCCGCACATCAGTAGCAGACAAATTGCGCGAGAATCCGGAATCTCAAACACGTCGGTGTTGAGAATGCTACAACAACATCGATTGCACCCGTACTATATTCCTATGCACCAGGAATTGCATGTCGATGACTCTGAACGTCGTGTAGATTTCTGCCAATGGGCACAAGAGAAATTACGGGACGATGACAGATTTCTTACACGCTTTCTATTTGGCGACGAAGCGACATTCACCAACTGCGGTAACATAAACCGGCATAATATGCACTATTGGTCAACGGTTGAGACAAGGGGAACGTCAGCGACTTTGGTGGGTTAATGAATGGTGTGGCATTATGAGATGGAGGCCGCCATTTTATCGATGGCAATCTAAATGGTGCAATGTATGCTGATTTTCTACGTAATGTTCTATCGATGCTACTACAAGATGTTTCACTGCATGGCAGAATGGCGACGTGTGTCCAACATGATGGATGTCCGACAAATAGCTCGCGTGTCATTGAAGCGGTATTGAATAGCATATTTAATGACAGGTGGATTGGTCGTCGAAGCACCATACCATAGCCTGCACGTTCACCGGATCTGACGTCACGGGATTTCTTTCTGTGGGGAAATTTGAAGCTTCTTTGCTATCGTGATCCACCGACAACCCCTTACAACATGCGTCAGCGTATTGTCAATGCATGTGCGAACATTACGGAAGGTGAAGTACTCGCTGTTGAGAAGAATGTCGTTACACGTATTGCCAAATGCATTGAGGTTGACGGACATCGTTTTGAGCATTCATTGCAGTAATGTTGTATTTACAGGTAGTCACGCTGTAACAGCATACGTTCTCAGAAATGATAAGTTCACAAAGGTACATGTGTCACATTGGAACAACCGAAGTAAAGTGTTCAAACTTACCTACTTCCTGAATTTTTATTTAAAAGACATACCTGTTACCAACTGATCGTCTAAAATTGTGAGCCATATGTTTGTGACTATTACAGCACCATTTATCAAAAAGCGAAGAAAGTGGTCCACATAAAACATTCATATTTCTTTACGTACTACACGAATATGTAATAAAAAAGTGGGGTACCTATTAAAAAAAAAATTATAGACCTATGGCAGCGCCATATAGCGGGCCAACCATAGCGCCATCTGGTTTCCCCCTTCAAGCTAGACAAGTTTTGTTCTTAGCAGTTTTTTTCGTTTGACGATTATTTCGTAAGATATTTGGCCCGGTTACGATCAATGGACCACCCTGTATATTACACTAACGCCTTACAATATTTGTCCCACTGTGGAAGTCAGATTTTGTCCGTTAAACCTCAGAAGATATCCTGCACAGTTGGGAATAATTCTTTACATCAACCACAGCCCCGCAACCCATTGGCTTTAACTGCAGTAAACACGGTCCGTGAAAGTCTAAACACCATGGTTCTCACATTTACCACTATCTCCTGCATTATCTTCGGGCTCCAGTCACTCCATATCTATTGCAATTCCCGTTTCGTTCTTCATCATTCAGTCTTTCTGACCACTTTGGTTGCGTCGGCGCTCCCTATCTGCAGTGTTGTATGATGCTGAATGGCACATGTGCACTTTCACCACCTCATCATGGAGTGTTGTAGCGTTAGCCCCTTCCAAAAGCAGAAAATGGAAGGATGGAAAGATATCGGTCCAGACAGTTCCAAGGCTGTCGAGAGTGTTAAGTCTTCAGTTTAAATTTCTTGCCTAATTTCACATTTCCAGTAATAATTTTTCATTGATTTCATTATAATGAAGTTATCTTGACATGCTATGCTAACAAGAGTATCGAATTACTCAAACTCGTCCTTTTTATCAAATACGATACTGAATAAACTTTTAGTTAGTGGTATCAAAAATTACCAGCGAGTATATATGTATGAGATACTGTCCGCTCGTTAGTCATTTAAGCCGGCCGCGGTGGCCGAGCAGTTCTAGGCGGTACAGTCGGGAAACGCGCTGCCGCTACGGTCGTAGGTTCGAGTGCTGCCTCGGGCATGGATGTGTGTGATGTCCTTAGGTTAGTTAGGTTTATGTAGTTCTAAGTTCTAGTGGACTGATGACCTCAGAAGTTAAGTCCCATAGTGCACAGAGACATTTGAACCATTTTTTAGTCATTTAAGTTCTGGAGTTACACGAAGTGCCTTCAGTAAAGTGACACATTGTTTTTGAAAGCAGGTTGATTTTATTCAGGAGTGGAATACATAGTATTATTTCCCACTCTCTTGGCTTCAAAAACCCTATTTTACAATATGATCTCGGTTCAGTGCTACAGTCTTTCGCCACCTTACTGGGAGGGCCTCTACGCCCGCATTATGCAACTTTACAGAACGACGTCAGGGGCGACGTCATGCTGCATTAGTAACCTTCCCATCATCCACTCACTGAGCACCTGATCTTCCGGACTAATTGTCCTTTGTTACTCATTATGGTCTATTACCAGCGAAGAATCCCAGGGGGCACATACTTTTGAGTACCCATACTGGTGGACGAGTGTGTCAGCACTACCAACCGAGACGCCCAGTTGAGCAGCAAATTGATTGATTGGGATCCATCGATCACCTAAAATAACAGTGTCCGCACGTTCCAACACTGCAGGAGTCTTAGTTGAGTGTGGCCGGCCAGCGCGCGGGGGATTGGATAGGCGATCTTGTTGTGATAATGGCAGACGGCTCGCCCGAAACTTCACCCTGCTTTTGTTCATTGCCAGGTCTCCGTAAACATTCTTCAAGCACCTATGAATATCTGCGATGCTCTCATTCTGCACCGAAAGAAGCTCAATGACGGTTGGCTGCTTGTAATGCATCTTCGTTACAAACCTATTTTGGAGGCTACATGTACCAACGCTATCTATCGGAACTTCACGAAAATAAATGGCTGAAGGGGGTATATTCCAAGATGCTCCACAACAAATTTCACATTTCTGCAACCGAAACTGCCCGAGAAAAAAAATTATTCTTATTTATTGAACACCCCTCGTAATAGTAAATGTACCGTATTTATGATACATTTAGCATGTGACTTAAATCTGAACCTGATACGTCTATTCGTTTCTGTGGATATAGAATGTTAACTGTCGGATAGACAATAGAAGGATGGACAACACAGTGATGTTACAATGAAGGAAATTTATTTAGTTCAAAAAAAAAGTTAAAATGTGTGTGAAATCTTATGGGACTTAACTGCTAACGTCATCAGTCCCTAAGCTTAAACACTACATAACCTAAATTATCCTAAGGACAAACACACGCACCCATGCCCAAGGGAGGACGCAAACCTCCGCCGGGACCAGCCGCACAGTTTTTATTTTGTTACAGCAACTAAAATTTAATGAGTACACTTCGTAAGCTGCGTAGGTCCCCTGACAACCTCACTCCTTTGCTGAACTGTAAAATTCTTAGATGAGCTCAGAAGAACGTCTCAACTTTAGGAGACGGTTACGCAGAACGCCTATTCCATACAAATGCTGTGCCGGCGAACAGCCAGGACTGATGTTTGCAGCGGGAGCCAGCGTGTGCGCTTCCTCCGTTTGCATAGCACAGAAGGGGAAATAACAGGAAGGGGAGGTCCCGGACGACCGCCAGCCCCATCCCCTGGTGGTGTTTTATTCCCGGCTGCTGTGCCCGCCGTCCGCTTCGACCTTCGAAACTCGACTCCACAGGCGACTTCCGTCCGGCATTTCAGCCTCCAAACATGCAAGCGTTTGTCGCACGTGCAACGAGGGGCCCTTTTACGAGGGCCAGATACACTGGAGGACCAACGATTGGCTTTCAGCTGTACAATTCTAAAGGCAGTGAAATCAAATACATGGTTGGCGAGTTAAAAATTCCATGAGTGCTAAGACGTCAAAATAGAAGGCGTGCTTCGGTAATTTGTAATGTCATTGCTCGTAGAGCTAGTGTTCTGTTGGAAAAACTGGCTTCCAGGTATACAGTCTATTTATGAATATCAGAGAGATTACAAACGCATCATTTCTTCGTCAACAGAGGAATGTTTCATTATATGACAGGAAACGGGTTTACCCTCAATATATGAACATTGCGTGACTCAGGTGATTTAGGATCCACCGAGCATGTGATGTTCTCATGTACACTCCAGATGGAAGATAGGAGACACGAACTTCATCAAGTCAAAATGACATTCCTAATTATGAATGCTGACGTATTCAAGTTACTGAACATAATCACAGTCTATATGTCTTGGAATGAGGAAAATAGGTTGAGAACAGATATAAGAGAGGTGAACGAGGGAGATCTATGTTTGATGAGGAGATATGAAAAGACGGCCGTAGTGGTGATGGTGAGAAAATCATAAGGTAATAAACAGCGTAAAAACGTTGTGTGATCGTTACTGGTTGGTGTTGTGTCACTTAAAAAGAGCTCAGTTAATAGTTTAGTTGTTAGTAATAGCGTGGAATTGTCTTTTTCAAACAATTGGGATCACTCGATGTTTCTGTCGAGTCGCCTCGCAACTTGTCAATAAATTATAATTACAATTTTAAAAGTGTCACAGGACACGTATAGATATAATATACGGTGTTAAAAAGTGGAAGTCCAGGGTTGATTAACAACAACATTATGGAAAGGGTAGATTGCTACAGACCGTATAGAGGAGACGCTGAGTCGCAGACAGGCAGAATGAAAAGAGAACTGACGGCCGATATGGCCGAACGGTTCTAGGCGCTTCAGTCCGGAACAACGCTGCTACTACGGTGGCAGGTTCGAATACTGCCTCGGACATGGATGTGTGTAATGTCCTTAGGTTAGTTAGGTTTAAGTAGATCTACGTTCTAGGGGACTGATGACCTCAGATATTACGTACCATAGCGCTTAGAGCCATTTGAACCATTTGAAAAGGCAATTACGCATTTTGACTTTCAGTCAAAAGGCCTTCTTTAGAAATAGCAAACACACACATATTCACACACTTCACATAATATAGACCACTGACTCTGGTCACTATGGCCAAACAGCAGGCAATTGTTACGGAAGAAGGCATTTTTTCCGAAAGCTTAAAAGGGTAGCGGTCAATTCGTTGTGACTGTGTGAGGCTAAAAGTCTCCCCTATACGGTGTGTAATCTTCCCTTTTCATAATGCTGTCAATAGAGAGTAAAAAATGTATTTAACATTTAGAGACTTCATAGTGTGGACTGAAGCGAGACAAAGATGTGTCCACTAAGCGAAGGCTGCAAATTGCATAGTTTAAGAAATACATGTCTTTTACTGCATGGTCCTTGCTGTTACGAACGTCCAACACAAGACAGGAAACGAATAAAGAAGAGAGAACACATTACTCTATTACGATGAAACAACGTCCGCCTGCATACCTGGGTGTTAAGTTACTGGACTACCATGCAGCATGTCCATATTTGATGCCCAGCCAGATTTGAAATTTTTACCGCTCTCGGAGTGCGTGTTCTGTTGTCGTCACCATAATTTCATCATCACCGATCCACTAGTCACCCACGCACACTTATGTTCCGGCGAAAAGGTGAAGTGCAGATAAGATTATGAGATGACGTCAGCCAATAGCCTGCTGACTAGGACCGTACCACGATAGGAGAGAATATAAGGGCCGCTCCTGCCACTAGAAGAGGCCGTAAAAGGTAGTCGTCCCAACTGTTTACACTGAGACTGGTGCCACAAATCCATTGTTTACCTGGACATTGTATACAGCAAAATATATTGATTGTTTGCATGTCACCAATTGCTGCGACGCAATCTTGTAAACCAAAGTTAAGTACTTTAAATCTACTTTATTGTAATAAAAACCATTAATGTTATTTGCCTCCATTGTAGTACAGCTATCGGAGAAAGCGGCAACCTTTAGGCAACCTATAAGAGACGAGTGGACAGAAGCCCACACTGGCAACGAGGTATACAACAACCCAGCGCTTGACGGTCACGGAAATTTTGGAATTTGGCTTGCGCCTTGATCCTCTCTTGCCTTTACTTTGCAGGGGATTTTATTGGCTTTATCGGTTTCTTGTCATTTCCCCTAATCAGTGTTTTTAGATTAGCGTTGCAGAAATTATTTTTGCTTATGTCCTTATTTCCCTTGCTGTTCTTGTCTGTTTGTTACAACTGTCACTTTCAACATACCCACCCCAACTATCCCTCCAACTGCTCAGGCGCCACAGCCTCACGCGCTAGATGTCACACACCAAATGCTGATGTTTCAGTTCCAGATGCCGCAAATCTCTACATTACTCAAATTGTGTAGGAGCTACTGGCCAATGTTGCCCGCCCGTCGGAACAGGCACCCCCTGCTTTGACACTTACTGCTACGTTTCGTGAACAAGACAAGGAATGGGTCGAGTGGCTGTCCCAGTTCGAGGCGCACCTCGTCGTTGAAAATGTACCAGATACTGTGAAACTTCCCTATCTTTTATGCACAGTAGGAAGAGCAGTGTTCCGATTAATTCAGAATCAGTATCCTAACACCACTCTCAGTGGCACAGTCGCTAACTATTATGGCCAAAAAGTGAATGTGGTTGTAGCTAGGTATCACTTCTGCAATTGCAAAACATGGACTGAACAGATTTTCAGGGTATGACACGAAAATGTAAATTCAAATGTGCTTGCGGTGCTTTATATTCAGATATTACGTTGCGTGATGCAAGTGCGTACTATATACCTGATGTCAAACTCAGGTTTCGGAACAGTCAGATTCATCATTTCAACACTTAGTGCAAATCTTAGATCAGTATGATTCCTGTGTATTGTCGGCTCATAAATTTGAGCAGCTAGCTGTTTATTAGGTTGAGTCCCTTGTTTGTGATTGGCCCAGTCGGTGGCAGCTTGTGTTAGCAACGCCATGTAAACAACGCTGCACGCCACGTAAGCAGTTCGCTAAACAGTGGGCTGCACAGGCGAACAGAATTCAGTCTTACCTTAGGTGTTATTCACGGCAGAAATCGCAATATTGCCCTTCCCAACAACCTGTATGTTACGCTTGCGGTAGAAAAGGACACGTAGAATCAATATGTTTGTAACTGGACAAACACGAGAAGTCGGCTCACAAAAAATCTAATCATAAGGTCCATGTCATGTAGTACATTCCTAGTCTGCAACTGGCATTCGCAAAACTGGCAGGTTACCACTTTCTTCACTGATACGCCAGCCAAACAAACTTTTTATTCAATTACTTCTTTGTGGGAAATGTGGGAAATTTCTGTTGGACATGGATGCCTCTGTCACACTGCTAAATCGTCACACATATGAGCTGATAGTCTCCCCACGCCTGTCTAAAACTAGCACGCAACTGACGGCTTATAATGGGCAATACATTGCCTGCCAAGCATCGCTCGCATACGCGAACAGTGAATTTTACGGTGATACAATCAAGCATGTGTGAGAACGAATTTTGTCTTGATTTATTTGGTTTTGATATTCAGGACAATGTGCTGTCAGTGTCTGCATTCCATGCAAAGACAGTGTAGCGAGCTTGCTAAAGTACTTCTTGGTTCTCTTTCCTCAAGGTTTAGGCAACAATTTCGATGCACGTATTATTCTGCAAGACAACGCTCAGCCGAAATTTTGCCAAGTCAGAACTGTTCCCATTGCGTTAGGGGACAATGTCGTGGCAGAAGTTAGAGAATTGGAAGATGTTATTGCTCCCATATCAGTTAGTCAATGGGCAAGTCTACTGGTTTACCTTCCTTTTCTTCAGGTCGCATTTGCCTCTGTGTTGATTTTAAGTCTACGGTCAACCCATAAACTGTGATTGATACTCATCCGTTGCCACGCACAGAGGATCTCATGGAAAAATTAGGCGGTGGATGATATTTTTTAAAAACTTGATTTGCGAGACGTGTACTTCAAATATTGCTCCATGAAGAATCACAAAAAGTTTGTGTAGTAAATACTCATCGGTATTTGTTTAAATATTTGCTTCCGCCCCTACCATTTTCTAGCGATATTAGGAACAGCTGACAGCTGTTCGAACTATTTGGACGATATTGTCATAGCAGGTCGAATACCTGAAGAACATATGCACTTTGTTTCCTGTGTTATCTGACGCACGCTTAATGTCTAGACTGTGCAAGTTGGATTTTCTTAAACCTGAGTTGCAGTATCGTGGTCATGTCATAAACAGTCAAGAGTTTGCATCCTCTTCAATCGCTTTTGTTAGCCATACAAATTTTCCAGTGCCTCGCAATGCCACAGAATTGCAGTCCTAAGGAAAATAAAGTATTATATACGGTTCATACCGAATGCTACACATATTGCGGCTCCATTGCAACGCTTGCGTCGCAAGCATGTCCTCTTTGTTTAGACAGATGAGTGCCAAGTAGGTTTTCAGAAACTTAAAAATGCGGGAGGGTGGGGTTATAGTTTCGTCTGAGCTGGCTAATTACACCCACTCACCTCGTAAATCCAATCGTCATTCGAATCTTTCCTTGCAGACTAGGAACAGCAGGCTTGAGTATTGTTGTAATAAACGATAACTAACAAGTGGAACAAAGGAGTGCCTATTACAAATTTCAAGTTTAGCCGAGTATAATCCAGTGACGAATATTTTAATACTTGCGCTACACAGGGCTGCACTGTTACACTCTTCACAAAATAACAAATATGCTGATACACTGATACAGACAGTAACACTACACCACAATACATCATCCCTCACTGCAATCCAGATACGGCGTTCGTGGCAAATAAAAGTAATCCAAGTTTCATTTACGAGCGCGAATGAGATGCTCGCGGGCATCTAATCATGTTCTCGTGATTGTTTTCGTGGTTTCTGACTTCGCCAACCGCGGATTACGTTTCGTGATTTACACGAATGATTACACAGCATCAAATATCCTGATAGTCACAAAATTTTCTTCTCTCTTAACCTGATTCTTTAACATCTTGACACCACGTACACGGTCAAACACTACCACGTGCCTCCCTCCTCATTTTGGCGCGAAAAAAAAAGGAGCAACAATAGCCATGTATCGTAATCGATATCAGTGCTTCCTGATACATGTTCACACGTTCCTCAGTGATCGATGCTGAGCTCACTCTGATCCTGAGAAAACAGCTGTACTACAAGTTGACACTTCCTCTTACGAAATCGGAGAACTGCTTTCGTACATAATTGGTTATAAAGACAGGCCTATTGCTTTTGCGTCAAAAGGTTTGTTCAAAGCTCAGTGTAATTATTCGCAGATTGAGAAGGAGGCTTTGGGTAATGTGTATGGTGTCACCAAAATCCACCAATCTTTGTATGGCAGAAAATTCTAAATAATACCATTCTACATAGAAAATTTTGCTTAGTCCTTGTTCCATCCAACGAAACAGGTTCTTGTACGAACTGCCCTGGCAGTGAACTGAGGTCCATTGTCTGACATTATTACTTCAGGTAAACCTTCGAGGCAAAAAATCAGAGCACAACACCTGAATTGTGCTATGTGGCGCTGTCGAGTTCATTGGCACAGCAAAACGGAACTTGTTATACGAGTCAAGAATCAACCAACGGGTGTTCCGAAAAGATGCCACAAAGTCAATGTGCACACGTTGCCATAGAGATTGCGATTTTCCACACATGCATGACACTGTGACGTCATGTACTTTATTTTGGTGTCCACACCCTCCCAAGTACAGTGTCGACGAGCTAAATGTTTCGTGCGAGCAATCCCCAGTGTCCTTTGTGAAGTAACTGCAACACTTCTTTTTGCGAAATTTTTGTCGTCAACGCGGGTTACTGTCCACTGTCATCTTGAACAAGAATCACTACTTTCTGTACAACGAGGCTAGGCCGACCGACAAAGTATCGGTGCACTACAGAGTTTTTTATGCTGTACAAGGAACGAGGCAAAGATGTGCGAATGTATGTCGGCAAAATGTTCAGATCTGAATCAGCTTCCGTGAACTGTGCAATTTTCCTATAGTTCTGCTGAAAATATTGAAGCAATTCAGAGTCCTGACCAGCAATGTGAAAAGACTCAGCAGACGTGTCAAAGTCTGCAACAGGACCCATAGGAATACGTGACAGTGCGTCCGCATTACCAGGGTAAGTTGTCGGCAGCACACGGCAGCAGATGGCGGGCGCAAGGCGAGATCGTCCGTAGACTTGGCGCTTGCATGTATCGTATTTCAGGTCCAGATGATTTGCAGGGCCGACATCCAAATCATCTTCGCCTCCGTCATGTGCTCGATGATCTACATCTACATCTACATGACTACTCTGCAATTCACATTTAAGTGCTTGGCAGAGGGTTCATCGAACTACAATCATACTATCTCTCTACTATTCCACTCCCTAACAGCGCGCTGGAAAAACGAACACCTAAACCTTTCTGTTCGAGCTCTGATTTCTCTTATTTTATTTTGATGATCATTGCTACCTGTGTAGGTTGGGCTCAACAAAATATTTTCGCA
Organism: Schistocerca gregaria; assembly: GCF_023897955.1. Classification (NCBI taxonomy): domain Eukaryota; kingdom Metazoa; phylum Arthropoda; class Insecta; order Orthoptera; family Acrididae; genus Schistocerca; species Schistocerca gregaria. The sequence goes on along the minus strand of NC_064925.1, from coordinate 168,017,918 downwards.
TTCGGAAAAGAAAGTTGGTGACTGAAATTTCATAAAAAGATCTCGCCGCGACGAAAAACGTCTTTGCTGTAATGACTTCCATTCCAATTCGCGTATCATATCTGCCACACTCTCTCCTCTATTACGTGATAATACAAAACGAGCTGCCCTTTTTTGCACCCTTTCGATGTCCTCCGTCAATCCCACCTGGTAAGGATCCCACACAGCGCAGCAATATTCTAACAGAGGACGAACGAGTGTAGTGTAAGCTGTCTCTTTAGTGGACTAATTGCATCCTCTAAGTGACTTGCCAATGAAACGCAGCCTTTGGCTCGCCTTCGCCACAATATTATCTATGTGGTCTTTCCAACTGAAGTTGTTCGTAATTTTAACACCCAGGTACTTAGTTGAATTGACAGCCTTGAGAATTGTACTATTTATCGAGTAATGGAATTCCGACGGATTTCGTTTGGAACTCATGTGGATCACCTCACACTTTTCGTTATTTAGCGTCAACTGCCACCTGAAACACCATACAGCAATCTTTTCTAAATAGCTTTGCAACTGATACTGGTCTTGGGATGACCTTACTAGAGGTTAATTACAGCATCATCTGCGAACAACCTAAGAGAACTGCTCAGATTGTCACCCAGGTCATTTATGTAGATCAGGAACAGCAGAGGTCCCAGGACGCTTCCCTGGGGAACACCTGATATCATTTCCGTTTTACTCGATGATTTGCCGTCTATTACTACGAACTGCGAACTTCCTGGCGGGAAATCACGAATCCAGTCGCACAACTGAGACGATACCCCATAGGCCCGGAGCTTGATTAGAAGTCGCTTGGGAGGAACGGTGGCAAAAGCTTTCCGGAAATCTAGAAATACGAAATCAACTTGAAATCCCCTGTCGATAGCGGCCATTACTTCGTGCGACTAAAGAGCTAGCTGCGTTGCACAAGAGCCATGTTTTCTGAGGCCATGCTGATTACGTATCAATAGATCGTTCCCTTCGAGGTGATTCATAATGTTTGTATCTCTTAACGCTGCTAGAGGGTGTCAACACGACACCGCGAGACGACCCCATGGAGACGGAGCCTTTATCTACTCCGCATCCTCTCCTCCTACCGATGAAGCTGGACTCACTCACACCGCAGCAGTCACCGCTTTTCATGTGGCTCATGGCATCTGGAGGTGAACATACGCCCTTCTGGTCGTTTTCCGAGGGACGTTTCCTGAGAGAGCGAAGGGCGGATGGCGGGGTGCGACCGGAAGCTTGCCGTTCCCTGCGGCCACGCTCCTGCCTCCCACGCTGTGGTCGCACTCCCGACACGACGACGGTCCGGCGCTTTGGAAAGGAGGAATGTTCCGGCGTAAAGGTGAACGCAAGAGCAGAGCAGGCTGCGGGCCGGCGTCTGCCAATAGCACGCTGACAACGGCGTCACCACGACAGGAGCGGCCTCTACAAGCAGAGAGTGGAAGCGCTGCTCCTGTTAGCATCGGCAAGACAGTAGAAGGGGAACGAGTAGAACCGGCACTAGAAGAGGCCATAGAAGATCGTCGACCTAACTCTTTATACTGAGACCTGTGCCATCAATTAACTGATTAAATGGACATTGTATATAGCAACATACACTCATTGTTTGCATGTCACCAATCGCTTGCGACACGTTCTTGGAGACCAGAGTTTAGTATTGTCAGTCTACTTTATTGTAATAAAAACCATTAATGTGATTTGCTTGAATTGTTGTATAGCTACCCGAGAAAGCGGCACCCTATTAGATACGAGTGGGCAGGAACCCACAAAATATATATATATATATATATATATATATATATATATATATATATATATATGTGTGTGTGTGTGTGTGAAACAGCACAGTTTCACTGTAATGTGCTTGCTACTACAAACGCCCTGCACGTCTGCATCGCTAAAGGAGGTGAATAGTACGTTGTTCATTCATACGAGGACTTGCCGAGAATTAAAGCGTTCGAATCTTATTAACAGCCTATAACTTTGAAGCCCTCTGACGCAAGAGAACTCCGAATTGTAGGTTGTATCACGGCGATGTGCAACGTAATTAAATCGGTGTCCAAAAACAGCGTGCTGTAAGCAGTAACCGAGTTTCGATTTAGTAGCTTCCGTCCACACTTGGAGTACTTCTTCTTTACCATGGCGATGCCAAGTCACACACGACCTCAACGACATCTGCAATCGGTGCCTTGTTTTCACTGTCATCGGTTATCCTTCAAACAGTTCCGACATGGCTTCATACCATTTCATCTGTTTCCAAAACTTAAATAACAACTCCGAGGACTCCACTTGTAATGGAGTGGTGTAAGCAGAGGTGACCTTTTGGCCCCGTCATCAAGTCAAACGATCTGCATTTACGGTATCAACAAATGGTCCTCTCGTTGGGAGCAATGTGAATGTCGCACAGGTGACGATGTTGAGAAATAAATGTTTAGACATGAAGCATAAAGCTGTAGAATGTTGATAACGTATTTTTTTAAAAAAATCTTTAAGAGCTCACACATAAGAAACCCAGTTTTCTTAGTTTTGTCCGACGTCCTAGGGAAACCCAGACACTCTGTGAAACTACACACTGATCACAGTTGGACTGTAAACAGTGATGACGCGTACCTGCAATGTTGGTACATCAGCAACAGCGTTGGCGAATACGAATGACTGAAATTTTCTCCACAACAAAAAACACGGAGGATTAAGTTCTGGATAAAGAAACTGTCGATATACTAGACCTCCCCGACCAATCAACTGACCTTAAATATCTGTGTAGGTTGAGTTCGGACAGTTAGGAGGGAACGGGATGTAGCACCATGATGCATGAACCACATCTCTAGTAACAAGATTAAGGGATTTTTACTGCGGGCTGTTTCCTAACAAAATAGAAGAGCAACACGTCATTTTTTATTACTGAATTCTGTAGGTCGCTCGTAATAGCAGAAAGCTGACAGTTGATGAGATGCGTTCCACAGTGCCGAAAATCAGTTAGTATTCTTAGTTCTGAAAGTAAGCGTTTTAGAGACCCTGTTTACTGGACTTTTGTCTTATTCAGCTCCAGGCCATCTCTCGAAATATGCAATAATATTTGTTTAAAAAATCCTGGATATCTAAGAAACAAACAGCTAGCTGAAACGAGACTTGTTGATGTACCGAAATGACCGCAAAAACGAATCTTAGCTAGAGAGACTTACATAGGAAGTAGCTTAATGCCTTAATACTCATACATGTATTTGTTTAATTTTTTCATTACCAACCTTCGTTTTATATTCTTTGTAACTAACAATGTTTACCTTAAATTGGGTTGTTAATATTGTAGTGATGTAGTTAAGTAGAACATATACCGATGCAAGACAGTGAAAAGTCCGTATGTCCGTCTTGTTAAATAGTACTGGAGGTCCAAATGCTGTTTATGAAAAAATAATATAAACTCTACAGATAAAGCTACTATATGTGTAACTATATAGTAGCTACCTAGTTATTGACAGAGCAATGCGTGCACTTTCAAATATCTCTTTCGTAATGAACTTGCTGGTTACTGGAATTGCGAGGTTCTCACAGCACGATGGAGTCACGAAGTTTTCATTAACTACCACCGATAAGCCATTATTTAGAGAGTTTTCTGTGTTCTGAATATGTTCTATGAACTGCTTTAGAAACGCGGGACTACGTCTTTTACGAAAGCAATAATTAACAAAATAGTACACAAATAATAATGCTCTGCTCGGAATACAGAAGAAGCCTGCTGCTGTTACTGTCTCAAATTAGTGAACACATATATGTCTTCGAAACTCGACCTCATCTATAGTCACTAACACGTAGTAATTCATGTGTTTTAAACATTTTTGTTGAAAGCTTGTTATTTGTCTCATAAATAACGACTGTTCTTAGTGGCTGTAATCCAAAGGACATGTTCGACAGCAGAATCATGTAATGGATATTAAAAATATTCTGACTGCTAATTTTCTCCGGCTGAAACATCCTTTACCGGTTTCTGAATACGCATTCCTTCATCACACTTTTCGGAGAAACCATTCACATCTGTGCCGATACGATGAAATACCTCCATGCGTTCATAGCCAGTACCACCGCTGTCCTTCTATAGCACTTTACCTTAAGTGTAACATCGTGCAACGTACAGTGAAGACCACCACTGACCTCTTTCCTCATTAACATGCGCTCCACGGGCAGGTTGGGTCCCGTGTGTGATAAGGATACCACCGGGTTTTTCGCATGAGAATTTCAGTACTCAGTATTATAATGGTCTGTTCTGACAAATCCGCAGCCGATATATTTAATTGACAGCAAGGTCACACTGGTTAGGGTTTAGAGTTTCACATATTTGTGCTCCAGCCATTAACTGTAGTGGGATCCAGCGAGTGACTCATTAACTCAATTCAAATGCCACTAGAAGACGAGTGCTCTAACGGTCCAGTGAGGCGGTTAATCCGCAGTGCATGTGGTGAGTGTCCTGTAGTTCCGAGATCTCTCAATCATATTTTAGCGATGTTTTTCCTACCATGACTTAGATCCCACTATTCAAGCTATAGCAAATATGAACGACGATGTCTACACGTTGTCTGTTACTTACTGTTTCCCTCTTCCAGGATGAGAACAATCACCAGGGTTACATGCTATCATTTCTCGTTTCACGTAGTTTTAGGCATCATAAAACCACATCGATTAGCCCACCATATCATTCGAAATTAATTCCATAGAAAAATGTCTCGGACTGCCCTGAACACCGAGTGAAACGTAGCACTCAACATCCCCGTAATCTGAATGTTCTATCACGTCTAATCATTAATAGTTTGCTTCAGTTAGATATAGCGTAACTCATGATACTTGTGGACTTCATAAGGTTTCTAGACTATTTTTGCTATTCAAAGAAAGCGATGGAAGCCCTATTTCTATCGATGTGTCGTATTTCACATGTGTATGCTGGATATTTATCAGAGGTTTCAGATAGTGGGTATGTTACGCCTCAGAGGTTCTGACTACATCTGGTCTTTGGTTTTCACTAATATTGTCGTTTTAGTAAGCATTCTAAGTGAAGTTAATGAGACAGTCGAGTGTTGGCTATGCTACTGAACGGACGGAAATAGCTCGCAGATCGCAGAGATATATAATACGATGATTTGTGAAAGATGGTTTGGTACAAATTAATTCAAGTGAAGATTATGTGGAAAAGTGGTTCCTGCTCTGCTTGCTTGCACGTAGTTATAATATGTCTGAATAAGGAAAGAATTTAGTGGAAATTTTCTTTATTAGTTTCGGTTAGTTAGTTTCATTGCTAAGACGATATTAAGAAAAGTTATTAGTTCACATGTCTTGCACTCGGAGGTTATAAATTTACCGCTCACTTAACAATTTTTTTGTAAAAATGATTGCAACGATCACACATTGAGTTTCAGTTTATTTAACGTAGTTGTCCTTAAAGATCAATATTACCTTGATCATTTAGCAAATTCAGATTCTACCACTGTCTCTTCATCGAAGATTTTCGTATTTCCTGACAAAGTGTGCTGTCGTGTTGCATTTGCGGAATGCCGAAAGACTGAGGCTTGTAGTGAATCGAATGGTTGCACGTCCTTGCACTGAAATTCTTCCGTATCTACTTTCTGCTGCGCTGCTTATTTTATGTTCATCACTTCGAGCACTACCAAGTTTCCGTTCCCACATGTAAGCCAACAAAAAATTGGTTGGGTCAGTTTTACATATCAGTCATTCAATGAGGTTTGTTATTCAAATTACATTATTAGGTCAGTTTAGACAAAGTCCAGTTCACATTACATTTCCTGTGCAGACTCTTTTATTCTGACACTGCAGTGTTACATTCACTTGGGTATCATTTAATGTCTGAAGGTTTGTTCAGTCAGATTGAATGGGTAGAATTTACAAGGCATTTTTATAGAAACATTTTGGTGGCTTATTCTTTCAAAATTTGATCAGTAATTTATATAGTTCTCATTCAGTTGATTTTGTGTGTAGGAATTAGAATAAATTAATAAAACACAAATCATTAGAAAATTAAAAAGCTAACTGTGTCACCAAAAGTTGAAAAAAAGACCACAGTGTTATTACTAGTTTTAGCGGAGCACTAATTCACTTCCGCTGAATACCATTGTTCCACGAAACTTTGATTGACAACTATGTTGTATTGCACATTAGAATTCCACAGGAAAACTTATTAAGTGCCCAGTTACGTTTTCTGATCACGTAGGCAAAATTAACTGTGAACACAGTTACACAGTATTAGTTTGGGCTATTTATTTTATCAGACAGCGTTTCCGCAATTATACTACTTACACTTTTCAGATCAACAACGAACGTACATTAATACAAAGAGTAGACGTTTACTGTAATTTCAGTCCACTAAATCAGCGTAGAGAAGTCATAACTTTCCTCGCCGTCGAATCGAGCCCTTTATCGAGTTTAAAGCCTCGGGCACGAATAATTTTTCGTACGTTGCTTACATTTTATTGGAAAGTTTAAGACATTTAGTAAGGAATATAACGCTCGGTAAAATTAATAAAGTTTATTACTGGAATGTAATATAAAGGTAGAAATTGGTTGGAAAGTGAATATGAGTACGCGTACAAACCTAGAGTACAATATTCTGAAAGTCATCTTAAGTTCTGTTTATGTCTTCATGTTTATGTTCGTACTTTTGCGCTACAGCAGTCATAGGATACAGTACTGTTTACGGAAATACTTTAGGCATGTATTACCAAGGAGAAAAAAGTCTCAAAATGGTCGTTTATTTCAAGAAAATGAATGTCCTATTTCGTGAATCGTAAGTTAGAGACTAATTTATTCATGTCTCTTTATTATGCGACGTTTAGGTTTATTGTGCAATGGACCGGACCATAAACTTAATAGAGCTCCATAAAACAGAGATCCGTCTCTCCAGTAATGGCATGCTAGCCGTTTCTTTTATGCAGCTTCCTATTTCCGACTGAAGATTAATGCCCGCTTAACTGCCTCTTTGCCCATTATACGTCTCAGTTCCTAAAACCCTGAAACAGCATTTTAGACAGATATTTAACGAGGGAAAAGATCAAATACCTCCTTCTAGAACAGATAAGAGAAACATTGAGACTCGCATAAATAAAAAGTCTCTTAAATTGCCACGAAGCTATATGGAGTCTCATGTATCACATGTCACGACGATTCTCGTAATTGCTTTTGGACCGAAGTCACCAGCGTGGTGAACTCTGAAAAGTTTGTGGCTCCGTTGGCAACCATATATTGCCACAGTGGCTTGTAACGGTGTTTGTGTTCCCATTATCGTTAATTCTATCACATCTGGAACTTAACTTCTTATGGTCGTACACCACCTTACAAGAATGGTGAACAATCCGTCTCAATCTCATTTAGATGTTCTGCGTCTTTTACTTTTTTTTATTTTATATATTTATTTTTACTATCGGATGTCTAAATTTTCCTACTAAACATTCCCCCAGAATTTTATACATTCTGGAAATCTTTTTCTGGCTAACAAGAATAATTTTCATGTCAAAAACTGATTCGAACCTGCAACAAAGTAGTTAATGGCTAATAGCACTGTTTTCAGCACCATAATTACACGAACGCTACAAATAGTGACACATTTTATCACATGCGAACGAAAACCGTAGTGTGTCAGACATATACACCTTGATAAGAAATAATTAATGTAATTTCCGTTAATATTCAGAAAGGATTATTTTCGCTCCCTTTGCGGTGTAAGTGATAGGAATTGAGCAATGCTTGCTCCTCATTATCAGCAGTGTAATTATGATTCCTTCTTACCTGGAATTTTGGAACCAGGGTGAATTGCTATTTATGTTTTGAATGGAGGCGCATTATTGGCATGGACAAACGATTTCTACGCGGCAGTTACTTTCCCTTCATTATCCAACTGGCGAAACCCCATATTGTATTGGGATCTCTGTGTCTTGGCGTAATGACCATTACAGTTCAAGACACACTGGTAATCTTTCCCAGATGGGTTCTCCATTTTGTGAACCATACCTACCTGAGTAGAGACCCACAGAAAGGAGGTTCTTATACATTCTTCTATGTTGCGTAGTGTTTCTCGTAAGATACCCTGTGTTTGGAAGTTTATTTTAGTGTCTCACATTGGGTTCTCGATCGACTTTAATAGATCTTTTGTATACAATAAATAAGTTAAGGAATCAATCATGACGACCTCACTGAATACCTGTCGTATTTCTATATTTCTAAGGTAAAATCGTGTCGTTATGTAGTCCAGTCAGATGCTGATTCTTGGACGATGGTTCTGTAGAATATCTTTTGACAAGCTTTTACAGATCTCGCAGGAGGTTAAATCCGAGTTTTCAAGGTTCCATCAATATCATGGCCCAGAAGTGGTACAAAATGGGGAAAATCACAAAAAAGTGACTTTTGGTTTTTCGCTTATAGCTCGGAAACAACTCAATTTGAAGTAAGGTATTGTTCATGAGAATAAATGGCATAAAATTTCCAACAAAGTATGTTCTAATGTCTTTTTTCGTCGAACCAACCATGTGAACGTGTAGCGCCTGCTCAAACTGCGTAAGTTCAGTCGCCACCAATATGAAAGCAGTCACCTCTCCCACAATTTAAAATTGGAGATGTTATAATAACTACGCTTTACTTTGCATTTGGTAGCAATAATATTAATTATCGTAATATAATGTTATTAGCGTAATGATTTTAAAGATATTTTAGAGAAGATTCATTCTCTTCTAGTTCCGTGCACAGCTTGACCCGTCTAAACTTTATTAATCAACAAAATGAGAATGTTACATAGAAGTAAGATCTTAATGAGTGATTACAGTTCATACTAGATAATGGATAAACGATTAGTAAAGTGTTTGTTATAACAAAAAGATCATGAGATTTCGCAATGGGAACTTACAATAACAACAATGTGGAACGTGGCTTACTTTCACGAAGTATGGTGGATTTCCTTCCTATTATATGGAAACTGGCGAATCCATTAAGAGATTGGGTGCTGCAGTCAGCATTGTCGAAGACAACTTGAAATAATGTGGACGGATCAAATTCCAGACCCTTTGCCATCATTGCTAACACCTCAAAAAGCACAACGTCAGTGCAGGAGGCACTGTGCCCTAAAGCAGACAGTAAATGAACTAGAATGAGATTTTCACTCTGCAGCGGAGCGTGCGCTGATATGAAACTTCCTGGCCGATTATAACTGTGCAGAGCACTTGCCCGCGAAAGGCAAAAGTCCAGAGTTCGAGTCTCGGTCCGGCCCTCAGTTTTAATTTGCCAGGAAGTTTCAGTAAATGAACTAGTTCCTGAGTGTAGTACGTTTTCTATGTGACTGTGGGAACTCCAACTTACAATGTTGACGACAAAGAGCTGTCACCATGTTGTGTGCAATAATTATAATTTTAATCTTCCATTTGTTCCAGTTCCCTTCCTTCTTCTTCATGACTAGTACGTCAAAACAATTTTGGCCAGTATCAGAGCTGAGGACCTAGTTCAATGTAAGAAGCTGATCTGGAGGGGGATACTTCGTTATGTGGCATAGTTGAGACTGAGTATTTTCGGCATGTATATCTGCTGCTGTTTCCAGCAGAAGCCGACGCTCTTTCTTTGTGTTTTTTGAATGATACCAACTACCTTTAAGAACTGCGTATGCAGTGCTTTTGAAATTAACAATATTTTAATGTTTCACGGATGACGCAGTCGTGTTGTCACTTTCATAGTACTTGAACAGTTGAGCTTTTTCAGTCGTGACATCAGGATGTTAGCTAACGTGATATGATCTATTAACTGCTGAAGGGAAGACTGACACTCCTCATCACTTTCACTGATGTAGTTGAAAAATATTCTGCATAGTACCATCAGTTTCTGTGGCACATGGACGTCGTTCTTTTTCTTCGGAGCTTCTTTGCTGTGATGGATCTTCATATGTTTCAGCTGTACTGGGCATCTGCTGCAAACACGTCAGGAACTGGACCAGTCACATATATTACTGAGTGTTCTAACAGACTGCTTTGTCTCTCGGAAGGATTCAGAACAGTCTCTCGCAGTCCCAACTTATGTACACAATACACTAGGTTCCGTCCATTGGCTGGGAGCTTGTTTTGCTGAGCCAGAATGCCTGGCGGAATAGCCGAACTTTAGGAAAAATAGCAGTTCTTGAAATCGAAATCTGGTTGAGCCGATTGAGTTTCTTTTCGACTGCAACTAACCGCAACCTGCTTAGCCTTCGCAGCAATTAATTTTTTGTTAGCGTACTTTCGTCAACAAGGCTCACGAACATTAACGACAATCTTGATTTCCAAAAGGGCAGCCATCCCAAGTGCCCTCTACTCATTCTTCTTCAAGCCCACTCCGTTCCTAAGAGATGATACTTTTCTCTCGTCGTCCAGTACACCATCACATAGAAAATGTATCACGTGAACTCATTATGTACCACTGTTTTTTACACTTGAACTGTATTTATCGACCACAAGTGTATTCTAAGCAACCATCGGAAGGGGAAAACTTAAAAAGCTGCTGGCACACGACCAACATAAAGGACCAGCCTTCCCTCTGTCAGAAGAGGTTTGGTCATTGGCAGCTTGCAGACATCTTACCCCCCCCCCCCCTCACCACTGCGTCATGTATCGACACCACCCCAATGACATTGTGAAAATAATGGAGATTGGAATTCGACAGTGGATGTGCAACAGTTTACGGTAATGGCGCAGAGGTGGGGTAGATCCTGACACGGCTCATTTTTCAACTTTGAAATACTAACTTCAACGCGCACTACAGTCAAATGATTGGTCCAAAGGAAAACGTCACCCAGACCTATTTTGTGAGGGAAAGTCCGTTTTAGACTCATTTCCGGGTTGGTTTCAGCAACTGAAAACATGAAGAAATCTTGTCAAAAACTTCTAAAAACCATTCAACTATTTGCTTTCACTGGACTAGTGATGCCAGTAGACATTTCTTGCAACGTTTACGCTTGCAAGCGAAGTAGGTGGTCTGATGTTAAGAGTCATAACCATACCCACGTATGTACACTGAATTGCCAAAGAAACTGGTAGAGGCATGAGTATTCACATACAGAGATATGAAAACAGACAGAACACGTCGCTGTGGTCGGCAACGCCTATATTAGACACCAATTGCCTGATGCAGTTGTTAACTTGGTTACAGCTGCTAAAATAACATGTTATCAAGGTTTATATCAGTTTGGACACGGTGTTGCAGGCGCTGTTCGATTGATGGGACGCAGCATCTCTGAGGTAACGATAAAATGAGAATTTCCCGTAAGAAAATTTCACGAGTGTAGCGTGAATATCAGGAATGTAGTAAAACATCAAATATCCGACCGCTGTGGCTGGATAAAGATCCTGCAAGAGCGTGACCAACGACGTCTGCCTTAAGTTGACCAAATGCCATGCCACATTTCTTTTTTTTTTCGATGAGAACTGACGTGTATTTTTTAATGAAAACTCTGGTGCTTCTATGTAGCAGTAAGGCCTTCGTTGTAGGTGTCCACATTACATCTGGGCATATTCGCATTGGAACTGCGTAGAAGTAGTTATGTGAAGTTGACATTTGGCAGCTCTGGAATATACGAAGCATTCCCAATGTCTGCATTGGCGGACAACGAGCATAGACATGACTAAAAGAAAGTGAATGTCTGTATTCCACCACACAAGCAAGCAACTGATGGCATTACGTTAACGCTCTTTGCCTAATTTCCGAGAAAAGTGAGCAGCTTGATCACCCTCATGTAAACAGAATTTAAAACATGAGTACTAGAGATTTAACTTTGGGAGGATCCGTAACGTAAATGCTTTTCCAACGTAATGGCCGACTCTGCAAGAGAATTGGTGTGCATCACAGTGTGACTCACCGTTAACGATCGAGACTGTCGTCCAATCCATTGCATACTCTTACAAATATCTCGTGAAAAGACCACAATGGTGAAATCGTAGAGTAGAGGTGGAAAAATACACTGCAGAGACATCTACGTAATTTCGTCGGTAATGAGGTGACCATGTGAGAACGCTGTGCGTGATTACAACCCGAATCAAGAGGTCGAGAACTGCATGCGGACCGTTGTGAAAGAGGTATTCTATAGCCTCTTCTCGAAACCAGATGTGTACAAGGCGTTCTGCAGGAGGATAGTGTGAAGTCTTGTGCAACAGCAGGAACTCCGGGATAACCGCCGATGACGGAGCGCTGAGGTAACAGCCCGCAGAGCGTTGGATGAGGAGCCCAACGTCCCACTTCAGGATGGCGGGAGGGAAGTGTCTTCAAGCTATCGGTCAGAGCGAGGTGGCGTTGTGCCCGGTCCTACATGATGAAGTCGACGAATGGTTGGAAATTTACCGTTGACAACGACATACCAGAGTGCAGGCACAGTCATTGGTGAAAAGGGAACACGGACGTATCCCCAAATCGTGCGTCACTAAATTTGTGGATACTGGACCTCCATGTGGTTGCGAGGGCTGGACAATGTCAACAAAGCATACGTCCCTTCTGACAGGGAAGGTGGGAGCGCGAACGTACAGGATTAGCACGCCTGGGTGAAACGATTTTGCGCAGACATATCCGAGCCGCGACGTATTTAATCTTGGCGACATGACACTCTGCTGGCGCCACTAATTACTTTCCTTGCCGAGCTAGAATCTTTGGTGGAGGCGAATGTAGTCAGTTTGGCGAGGTCTGGTACAGTAGTTGTCTGGAGTGCACAAGGCTGGTAAGTTGTATATTTTGGGGTGACGCCAGCCGTCTGGTACGGGCCTCGATAAGCCATGAGTGGTACCACTTAAATTTCATGTCCGCCCACCCTAACTTGAGCGTTGGATCATTGTATTTTCACAAAGGGACATTGTCAACATTTCTTCTGGTGTGTAGCAGTTGGTACTCACATTTAAATTGCATGCCTTACCAGTTTTTCCTGTATTTTTGGGGATTTTTATTAAGACTTATATATTTTAAGGCTTTTCCAACAGCCACAATCAGTGGGGTAACTTATTAGTCTTTGCCTTTTGGATGGGCATTATCAACTTTTCTAACACCTAGTTGGTGTGACTTTTTCCTTGAATATGGGAACTCTGTAGTCCTGGTTAATCATATAATTGTTAAAGTCATTTGTTATTGAACTGAGCCTGTTCAACAAATGACGAAATATATGGTTCCACCTTCCATGTGTTTCCCCTTAAAATTATCCCAAACCTAATTGTGAGGTGTAGCATGGGGGATGCTCTGAGAGTGTAATCATGACGCTCCAGTGAAATGCGTGCTGATCTGAAACTTCCTGGCACATTAATTTGTGTGCGGCACCGACATTCAAACTCGGGGCCTTTGCCTTCCGCGTCTCTTGAGTGTTGCTTGAATAGTTCATTGATTATGACACTTGCCGGCGAATGGCAAAGATCTCGAGTTCGAATCTCGTCGCAGCAAACGTTTTTAATCTGCCAGGACGTTTCAAAGTGTAATATGGTTGGCGGAGAGTATAGTTGATGCTGTAGCAATGATCTGTTCCTGATAAATATATTATCAAATATGTTTTCTGAGTACTTCTAACTATACTAGTCAGATATACAAAACTGTGCTCAGAGCTGTTTAAAGGATTTTCCGGAATGTGAACTAAAATACTATATGCTATTCTTGGAAGGACATGTCATCCGTTCGAAACTTCAACATTCACCAAGTTTGTGTCACATGAAGACAGCCTATATTTGGTACATCCCAACTCCTACCAATACAACACTCCACGCCAGTGCTCTCTATACTACACTCCAGCTACTGCCGCGACTTTAATTGAGTTTATCGAATCCTTGCAATGTCAAAATAAAAGATACTATTCTATCACTGTCCACGGCATTGCACATACTGAACCTCTGTTGGACTAGTCTGGTCAACTTAAATTCTAAACATGTTCAAGAAAATAGATAATTCCGGCTAACAAAAGCAGCCTAAAAGAGGACATCTTGTCCTACTCGGAGTATGTCAGTATACAAAGCTGTGTAGGTACAGTGAACTTGCAGGAGTTATGACCAAATTTAGAAGTTTAGAGGATTACCTATCGATCCTTATTAACTGGAATAAAGTTTAAAAAGGACTTATTGCGTCGAAGATAAGGCCATATTAACTACCAAACATGTTATAATCTTCTGTGCAGACAAGAAGAAGAGTAGGACTGTTATAACTCTTATATACATTAAGGAATTATGATCTACGCTGTAGGCTGCATGTGATACCAGATGGTTCGTCAGTCCGTGTAGTGAACAGACAAGCTGTGGGAAGCTGAGTAAGACGACCACTGGCCTACTTACGGGACACTCGCCTGTAACAACTCTCTGGACATGGTCCGGAGCTGAGCTCAGAGGAGTAGCGCGAATGAGGTCTCTCGAGACCACAACAGCCACTGCACTGGAATCGCCGCAGCGTTACGAGGGAGGTAATAGACGGCGGTCTCATCTAGAAAGAAGAGGGGCTCCAAAGTCGCCCAGTCGCTGCGCCTCCGAAGCTTTGAGTCAGTGGCGAGGGATTAATTAGCTCCTAAGGGAAGGAAAGGAGGAAAGGGCAAGACGTGGTAGCAGCTATAGGTAAAAAACGTTCTACAAGAGTAAAATTAACATAACTCCAAAACGTATACGTCGACAATAATACAAGCCGCTTTTTACTGTAACGTACCTTTCGATTGTAATTTTCGCCCTCTGTTTTTTAAAAAAAATTATGGAAGGAAAAGCAGTGTGGAATGTTCTTCCATACAGGGCGAGCAATGTTGATAAAATATTCATAATTAAAACACATAAGAGAATATAAAAAAGTACTATTTTGACAGTATACCGGGTGTCTGTCCTAAGAGCCGTGAGGCACTTTTTGCCTTGTGTTTCATGAGATATCTGCAATTTAGCTTTTAGAGTGTGTAGCTGGAGTCAGCTCAAACATATACTGCTCACCGCGTCTATCATGCGAAGCCCATTGTCGACCTGAAGCATCGGTTTGTTCCCCAGTATAAACAAGTCGATATTTGAAGCAGGATTTTACGTGTGCATTCGATAGAGCGGTCCATCATCAGTATACGTCAGTATTTGTTTCACTGATACCTGTTAACAGCGACCGTAGATCACGAAGAAGAACGAGCACTCCTGCAGCGACAACAGACATCTGACTGCTACTGCTGAGCGCGCGGCGCTAGTTAGTCGCTGTTGGAGTACAGGGTATCCATCGTGTTTTGCTGTCCTCTTTCATACATAATGGGTGAAACGAATATCGCTCTAGACTAATGTGGGCCCGCTGTATCAGGTGGACTCGCAAAATTCCGCATTCAAAATATTTTTTTTTTCCCATTAGTCTACTGACTGGTTTGATGTGGCCCGCCACGAATTCCAATCCTGTGCTAACCTCTTCATCTCAGAGTAGCGCTTTCAACCTACGTCCTCAATTATTTGCTTGACGTATTCCAATCTCTGTCTTCCTCTACAGTTTTTGCCCTCTACAGCTCCCTCTAGTACCATGGAAGTCATTCCCTCATGTCTAAGCAGATGTACTATCATCCTGTCCCTGCTCCTTATCAGTGTTTTCCACATATTCCTTTCCTCTCCGATTCTGCGTAGAACCTCCTCATTCCTTACCTTATCAGTCCACCTAATTTTCAACATTCGTCTAAAGCACCACATCTCAAATGCTTCGATTCTCTTCCCCACAGTCCATGTTTCACTACCATACAATGCTGTACTCCAGACGTACTTCCTCAGAAATTTCTTCCTCAAATTAAGGCCGGTATTTGAAATTAGTAGACTTCTCTTGGCCAGAAATGCCTTTATTGCCATAGCGAGTCTGCTTTTGATGTCCTCCTTGCTCCGTCCGTCATTGGTTATTTTACTGCCTAGGTAGCAGAATTCCTGAACTTCATCGACTTCGTGACCATCAATCCTGATGTGAAGTTTCTCGCTGTTCTCATTTCTACTACTTCTCATTACCTTCGTCTTTCTCCGATTTACTCTCAAACCATACTGTGTACTCATTATACTGTCCATTCCGTTCAGCAGATCATTAAATATTTCTTCACTTTCACTCAGGAAAGCAATGTCATCAGCGAATCGTATCATTGATATCCTTTCACCTTGTATTTTAATTCCACTCCTGAACCTTTCTTCTATTTCCATCATTGCTTCCTCGATGTAGAGATTGAAGAGTAGGGGCGAAACGCTACAGTCTTGTCTTACTCCCTTCTTAATACGAGCACTTCGTTCTTGATCGTCCACTCTTATTATTCGCTCTTGGTTGTTGTACATATTGTATATGACCCGTCTTTCCCTATAGCTTACCCTTACTTTTTTCAGAATCTTGAACAGCTTTCACCATTTTATATTGTCGAATGCTTTTTCCAGGTCGACAAATCCTATGAACATGTCTTGATTTTTCTTTAGCCTTGCTTCCATTATTAGCCGTAACGTAAGAATTGGCTCTCTCGTGCCTTTACTTTTCCTAAAGCCAAACTGATCGTCACCTAGCGCATTTTAAATTTTCTTTTCCTTTCTTTTGTATATTATTCTTATAAGCAGCTTCGATGCATGAGCTGTTAAGCTGATTGTGCGATAATTCTCGCACTTGTCAGCTCTTGCCGTCTTCGGAATTGTGTGGATGATGCTTTTCCGAAAGTCAGATGGTATGTCGCCAGACTCTTATATTCTACACACCAACGGAAATAGTCGTTTTTGTTGCCAGTTCCTCTAATGATTTTAGAAATTCTGATGGAATGTTATCTATCACTTCTGTCTTATTTGACCGTAAGTCCTCCAAAGCTCTTTTAAATTCCGATTGTAATACTGGATCCCCTATCTCTTCTAAATCGACTCCTGTTTCTTCTTCTATCACATCAGACAAATCTTCCCCCTCATAAAGGGAAACAAACCGACGCTTTCCGTCGACAATAGGCGTTGTATGAAAGATGCGATGACTGTTGTTAGTTTGGGTTGACACCAGATGCACATGGTGTATGTGCGTAAACACGATAGGAAAGGCGCTCGATAGCTCTTACGAGACCATCCTCCTACAAAGATAAATGATAAACTAAAATAAACTGTAAAAACCTGTTGGTGCACACACATTTACATTTACACACACACACACTCATACACACACACACACACACACACATATGAAAGCATAGATGTGTGGCAAGGTGAAACCTTTAAACTTAATTGTGAAATGTTTTAATCACTGTGCACATATTTTCCACAACAGCATAATGCTCCAGTTTCTGAAAATAATGACTTGGTATATATAACAATTTTTTTATTTATGATCTGATCAGATCAAAATTATACCAACGATACCAAATTTATACCAACGATACTCTGAGCCACCCATGTATTCATGTCTGAGTCGTCATTGCCAATAAATTTCATAGTGCTCCTGGTGACCAAAATTAAAGTAACAAACGAAAATTTTACAAAGTTTCTTTTATTTTACCACAAAACTGTATAATCAGGGACAGTAAAGTAGCAACTATGTCAAGAATACAGAACTGCAACGTGTATAACGGTAGACAAATGACTTCTTCGGTTTTTCCAACATAATGGATTTGCACAAATTCCGACAACTGGTTAATGTGCTCAGTATGGGTGTGACCAGCTCCGGCAGCGATACAGGTCCGAAATCGATGGGGCATGCTATGAATGATGCCAACACTATTATGTTGAGGCACTGACGCCCACTTTTCCAGCAGAGCTTTTCGCAGTCTCCGAGACTGGTTGGCAGGTGCTGACGTGATACACGCCGTCTTCGTAGTGCATCCCAGACATGCTCTATGGGATTCAAAGCGGAGAGCGAGCTGGGCACACCATGCGTGCAATATCTTTCAAGGATACATCAACCACCCGCCCTTCATGAGGTCGAGCATTATCTGTCGAGCATTATCTGTCGAGCATTATCGTCCATTAGTCCAAAGTCTGGACCCACAGCACCTCGCAACAACCACCTATGAGATACCAAGATCCCATCACGCAGCAATTAAATCTTACCTACTCACACTTTTATGAACAGGGTTTCGAGTGGTTAACATAATCCCTGACCACACCCTTAGGAATCCCCCTAGATATCGGTCTCTTTCCAGTATGTTTGGGTCCCGAAACTGTGTTCCGCGTTCCCTTCAGATGTGAATCCATTGAGAATCACTCTCCAGGGCAAATCTGGACTCACCTGTAGGAACAACCTTGGCCCACCGTTTGACCATCCTGGCGGTATGTTCATGACATCACTGTAGATGTTCCCTTTTGTGAAGACGCTCCAGAGGTAGACATACAGAATGTCTCCGACAATAATGGTCACTCTGCAGAAGCCCTCTGCACGCCGTTTGCCTCGATACAACACGTCCAGCGGATGCTGCGAGCTCACAAGCCAGATACCTTGCAGTACTAAGGCGGTGCTGTCTTGCCCTTACAGCCAAGTACCTCTCCTTTCTTCTGAAGGCACACATGGCCGGTCCTGCTCTGGTATTCGGGATACAGTTTCAGTAACTATAAACTGTTGCCATATCCGAGAAACAACAGAACGGTTCACGTTAAGCCGTCGCGCCCCATGAGTTTGCGACTGTCCTGCTTCCTTTCTTTCTATGGCTCATCTCCTGAGAGAGACTGGTAGGCATCTCCTCTGTGCCATACTGCACCGACCGTGTTTGTGTACGCAGCGATTGTGCATGTAGGGCTACCTGGTAAACACTACAGGTACCCTGACGTCATTGTTGGCTTCGCTGTCCGACGATCGATACACTATCTATCGATCAGAACACGATCGTACGGACGTCTGCTTGACAGATTGTGTGAGTATATCGAGAATTAGACACAGGACGGGGAAATAGTGGATTGTTGCTTTCATTTTAGACAGCAGTGTCTGTAATAAAATAGCTTCTATAGCCTACTTTGTCACTGAGTGGATCATTAAACAAACAGGTTTTAGTTACTGTTCACCTCCGTAGGTGATTAGGAGAACACAGAAAGTACCGTAACACGATTTCCCAGAAACTTCGCTGAGTGGAAGAGCAGTCATAATAAGGGAACATGTGTCTCGACCAATCCGTAGATGCTCGATCTTTTCTGAAAGAATGGCGCTCAAAATTTACGAGGTGCTTGATGTGCCTTGCAAGGGGCAAATCGTGAAGCCGAAATGCAAGGACACTGACAAGCTTCGTGGCTTTCGCAATTCTGTGGCTCGTGTTCTAAACTATATTATTAAGTGTATTTTCGTTTTTTATTTATCTATCCATATCCGTAGATGTTTGCTAAACGAATGTTTTCCAATGAATATTGTCCTTCTCCGTCTTTTAATTGTATATCTGGTGAACGAATTAAAAAACCTGTAAATTAATGAGAAAGTTATTTGAAATAGTTTTCAGTGAAATTCCTATCGTGTATCTCGATTTATAATCAGTTGTATGCGCGTTTTCGGCGCGGTCATCCGTTAGGTGTGGTTAGGTACGAAATTATCGCGAACGCTTCAACTCGTCGTCATTGTTAATGACGTTCCTTCCCAGAGTTAAATTCATACGGAGAAATGTCTCTGTGGCAAACCTGTCTGCGCAGGAGCTCGTGGTTTCTTTGTTTTGAATGGTTCTCTGATCGATATCCAAGGAAGTAATCATAAGAATACAATATAAGAATCAATACAAGAATTGATAGACCAGTGCAATATGAATGTATGAGAATTTAAAAGATTAACAGCGGAAAGTAGCTTACACATATGTATTATATAGAATATGTATGGCACTTCTTTTGAAATTCAGTAGAAATTTTACAATTGATATAATACCCATCTAACCACTAACTTGATAAGAAACATTTGTGTAGTAACCTTCTACGGACGTGTGTAGTAAATGAAAAAACTGAAATAAATGCAATAATCGAGTTTCAAACACTGTGGTCAAAACTGACAGATCACGACACAAGCACTGCGTCACAATTTCAACCTATCTAGCGTCGGGATGGCTACATGCTGATCACATGACTCTCCAGACAACATCCAATGTTACCTTTGGCAGACAATGACAGGGCGGTCTGTCGGGCCCTATTGGCCCACTTAGTGCTACAAGGCGTGTCTGTACGTTTTGTAATATAGTTACTAGAGAATCTGCCTTTCGTAAGAATATATAGCAGTAGCAACAAAAGAGTTCCTATAAACATTTTTTCACTTGCGAGTAGTTTGCGAGGCAATTGCGAGTGTCAGGCTTCGAGCCAGCACTAACGTCAGTGTGAGACATGCTTCTAGTTAGTAAAACGTTTTCTGAAATGTAAACAATGAAGTCCGCTCTCTAACTGCACTCAGCTTCCACCTTCGCCTTACCTCAATAAAGAATACATTTTATATATACATCTGGTTTCTGCACTTTCGTAAAGTCACCAGACAAGGCGACATGGCCACTCTTCCTGGAGTTGGTGAAATGCCGCGAGTAATGAGTGTAATGGAAATGGGCCACTACATGCGTTGTGTGTGGATAAATTGATAAGTTGGGTCTGAGGGTAGGCATAGGCATATAGTCTTTGCATAGCTTAGTGGTCAGAACATCTGCCTAGTAAGTAGGAGACACGAATTCGATTCCAGGAACGGCACAAATTCTTAACTTCCCCCACTGATCTCAAACAACGCCCGCTGGCAGCCAATGTCCTTAATTTCTTGTTCTCATAAAAAATAAATTATTACTTCAGCAGGTTACATATTACACCTAACTGTAACTGTTATGTGTTACATAAGGTATTCCAAATTACCTCAGTTGCAAATGCGATATTTCCCGACCCAAAGATCAGTCTCAGGTAGCTCCTGAAGAAGACAGCGAGGCACGCTGTTGAAATATCGTGCGAGAACGACGCGAACATCCGGCTGGATTCCCGAATATCCAAGATGTCAACAGATCGCCGGGAAAGCATGAAGAATTACATCAGAAGACTGTACGGGGAGGAGATGTACCGTAACACTAAGAAGCTGGACAAGCTTCGACAAAGGAAAGGGAGGATGCTGTGTTCTCTCAGTTTCCTGCTGCGATGCCGTGAGGGGGAGGTAGTTCCAGTTTTCGCCAGGATCAAGCATCACGTTAACTCGAGAGCGGCAAACGGGATCAAACACCGAGCTAGTCTCGCTCTGGTTAGAGAGAGAGTGCGCGACCTGAGCCACCGATTGGATGTGACATCCAGGGAGCTGCTGTATCTTCACCTATCTATAGCAGCTTCCTTGACCACTCAAGACTGGGACCAGGTTGATGGTGCCTCCTGGTCTCTAGCAGAATGCACAGCAAGAAGTCAATGGCAAGCCAACTAGCCAAGTTTGAGCGCCTCAAGGACAAGGTGCAACAGACTGTGGACACACGCACAGTGGACAATCTAACTGACAAGAAGCTCGATGAGACCACCTTAAAAGTACTTAGCAAAGGCCTCAATTTCGCAGTGACCCCTAGAAACGTTCCTTTCACAGCCTTCGTCAGTGCAGTTGAGCAAGTGGCCAACACGCTTCCTTCTAGTGTGGCCGAAGAGATCCGAAGAGAGACCTGCAGGGCGCTCACCAAGACGAAACCACCCAAATCCAACATTTCAGGTGATGAAAGGGTGGCACTGAGGTGACTCCGGGAGGATGACAGCATTGTGGTGTTGCCTGCAGACAAGGGGAACTCAACAGTCATCCTACAAAAAACAGAATATGACAGAGAGGTGCAACAACTTCTGGAGGATCCTGCATACAGGTCAATAGCTAGCGACCCTACAGAGGAAGTGGACAAAATGACCAGGGCTCTGTTAAAGGAGACAGGCTTGCCTGAACAAGTCATCAAGAAGCTGCGTCCCAAAGCGCCAACACCACCTAGACTTTATGGACTCCCCAAGATTCACAGGGATGGGGTTCCACTGCGACCTATTGTCAACAATATTGGTGCAGCAACTTACCCTACTGCGAAATACCTGAAGAAGATGTTGACACCACATGTGGGTAAATGTGCACATCACATCCGGAACTCAGAGGATTTCCTACAACGACTGGGACAGCAACACATCACAGACACAGACATCATGGTTAGTTTCGATGTGATGTCTCTCTTTACACGTGTACCACTGAAGGAGTCACTTGAGCTTATTGGAGTGAAGTTCGATGGGGCTCTCCTTCACCTGTTCAGGCATGTACCGACATCGACGTACTTCCTATATGGGGGTCAATTTAATGAACAAACAGAAGGGGTGGCGATGGGCAGCCCTCTATCACCAGTGGCGGCCAACCTATTTATGGAAAGGTTTGAAGAGGAAGCACTCTATTCAGCCACATATCAACCCAAGTGCTATTTTAGGTATGTGGATGATACCTTTCTCATCTGGCCCCATGGTAGACGGAAGTTAAATGAGTTCCTGCTACATCTGAACTCTGGTCACCCGAACATTAAGTTCACAATGGAAATGGAGAAGGATGGAATACTTCCATTCTTGGATGTCCTGGTGAAGAGAAAGGGAGATTGCACATTTGGACATAGTGTGTACCGTAAACCTACGCACACTGACTTATACCTTCAAGCCAGCTGTTGCCACCAACGGCACAGAAGAATGGAGTGCTCAAAACACTGGTCCACAGAGCACAAACTCTGTCAGATCCTGATAGTCTGGCCACAGAAATAGAACACTTACAGTGTTCAGCAGGAATGGGTACTCCTCTAGAGATATCCAGAAGGCACTTCAACCTGCCAACCGGCCAAAGGATCTAGAAGAAGAACCAGAAGAGGCAAAGAAGATGGCATACTTGCCATATGCCGGACCTATCTCTACCAAGATCAGCAGGATTCTCCAGAAATATGACATCAAGAGCATATTTTGCCAACCCATCAAAATTGGGGCTATGCTGGGGAATGTAAAAGATGTTCTGGGGCTACGCAAGCCAGGTATTTACAACATACCATGCCAGTGTGGGATGTCATACATTGGCCAGACCGCCAGAACTGTGGACATCAGGTGTAAAGAACACCAGAGACATACCAGACTCAGGCAGGCAACTAAATCAGCCATAGCAGAGCACTGTGTGGAACGTGGTCATTCAATGGATTACAATGACACCAAGATTGTGACACAGACCTCAAGATTTTGAGACAGTGTCATTAAAGAAGCAATTGAGATTAAGGTCACAGAAAATCTAATCAACCGTGACTCGGGACACCAAATCAGCACTGCCTGGAATTCTGCGCTTGAGCTTGTGAAAACTCAACGCAGGACACTCCGGGATTCTGCAAGAAATATAAGTGGAGACCGAGGGAACAGACGTGAGACAAGGTGTTGGACATTTGAGACCAGATCTGACACACCCCAGATCAGGAACTCGACTACAGAAGACGGCCAGGCCGGGCGCGGACGGCGGAGGGAACACCGGCGACCAGAGAGGGACAATGTAGCCGCGTCTGGCGGGCGCGGACCTCAGATGGAACACACGACGCGGCGCGGACCGATTAGGGAGCGCACAGCGCGCAACAGAAGCGGAAACCGTGTTAACAGTCATGAGATAGAGTACCCAACATCTCAGATCGGGTCTGACACACCTCAAATGACAACCACAACCATTGAGGACGGCCAAAACCGGTGCTGTCTGCAGTCGGAACATCCGCGACTGGAGGGGTCCGTTGAAGCCGAGTCTGGCGGGCGCGGACCACAGATGGAACACTCGACGTGGCGCGGCCCGATTAGGGAACGCCCAGCTCCTCCCAGGCATAAATACTGGACTCGATCGACCCAAGGACCAGTCTCAGGTAGCACCTGAACTAGACAGCGAGGCACGCTGTTGAAATATCGTGCGAGAACGACGCGAACATCCGGCTGGATTCCCGAATATCCAAGATGTCAATCTTCAAACTTGCTTATAAGTTAAAAAACATGATATTGAATTACATTGCAGAAAAAACTGCGACACTGTCAAGGACTATTTTCAGTAGCACTACATTAAAATTTAACTATACTAAGCGATTGTAGTGTTCATGATTCACCTGTCACTGTCATTGGCGATCAGATTGCGCTCAGGGAGTCTGTGTGTGCGCCCTCTGTGCGGCCAGCAACTATGCTCCATTTAGAGGTGAGCAATGCCTACAACATTCGTTCATGGACACAACCATGCATCGCAGACAATTATGCTCTCGAACAAAATCAGTCATTTGAAAGGAGTCCCATTAAGAGCCTCTGGGAAGCTGTATGCAGATATCTGGAAGGAGATATGGAAACATTTCCGTACGAGTTGGACACTATGTTTTAGTGATTTGACGTTGCTTTCAGCAGTGTCCTGCGAAAAATACCACACCTGCAGATGAGATTGTGAATGGCCGCGTAGTACAGTTAAGATCGATTCACAGTGCGAACCGTAGTAGCCGGCCAAACATCATCCAGGGAAGAAATTGCACATGTTGCACCTGCTACGTTCCCAAGGACTGTCTCTTTGCTGCAGGACTAAGATCACGTGTGTTCTGGGCAGCCTGCCACTGACAACATGACAACGACCAGTATGGCTACTCTGGCGTCCTTAAAGAGACAAGCAGAAAGTGGAATGGTGCTCTCTTGTCTCCAGTACTGGGAATAGATTCTGGATGTGAGAAATGGACCTACGTGTTTATCGCGCAGACCTTATGAGCGGCTTATGTTGGAGTGCATCCACCCATTGCGTACACGTCCCACTCCGACCATCATGATGTGGGAGATCATGAGTTAGAAACATCAGTTAGAACTCACATTACATTTGGAGGTTGGGTAGTCTGGGGTGAACAGCGACAGCTGCAGTGCACAGGTCGTTATCCAAGTGACAACCCCCTCTCATCTACAGGAAGGCAATGAACTTTTTCAGTATGACAATGAACCGCCACGTCGACATACGTGGATAGAAGACACATGTCATCATCCCCCAATTTCATCAGTGGGCTACTGTCCGAAAATGATCCACATCGTTTCGAAACAGGTCACTCGTATGAATAAAAGTGTTTGTATGCGACCAAGACTAATATTTTATTACTGATCACTTCTTGGTTCAGCAATAAGGAATAGTGCAGTAGGCAACACAGTTGAAGAGGAATGGACGTCTCTAAAAAGGGCCATCAGAGAAGTTGGGAAGGAAAACATAGGTACAAAGAAGGTAGTTGCGAAGAAACCATGGGTAACAGAAGAAATGCTTCTGTTGATTGATGAAAGGAGGAAGTACAAACATGTTCCGGGACAATCAGGAATACAGAAATACAAGTCGCTGAGGAATGAAATAAATAGGAAGTGCAGGGAAGCTAAGACGAAATGGCTACAGGAAAAATGTGAAGATATCGAAAAAAATATGACTGTCGGAAGGACAGACTCAGCATACAGGAAAGTCAAAACAAGCTTTGGTGACATTAAAAGCAATGGAGTTAACATTAAGAGTGCAACGGGAATTCCACTGTTAAATGCAGAGGAGAGAGCAGGTAGGTGGAAAGATTACATTGAAAGCCTCTATGAGGGTGAAGATTTGTCTGATGTGATAAAAGAAGAAACGGGAGTCGATTTGGAAGAGATTAAGGATCCAGTATTAGAATCGGAATTTAAAAGAGCTTTGGAGGACTTACGGTCAAATAAGGAAGAAACAACAAAGGAAGTAGGTTACAGTACGCTTGTTCGCCCACTGATTGAATATTGCTCAGCATTGTGGGACCCGCACCAGATAGGGTTGATAGAAGAGATAGAGAACATCCAACGGAGAGCAGCGCGCTTCGTTACAGGATCATTTAGTAATCGCGAAAGCGTTTCGTAAATGATAGATAAACTCCAGTGGAAGACTCTGCAGGAGAGACGCTCATAAGCTCGGTACGGGCTTTTGTTTAAGTTTGGAGAGCATACCTCCACCGAAGAGTCAAGCAGTATATCTCGCGAAGAGACCATGAGGATAAAATCAGAGAGATTAGAGCCCACAAAGAAGCATACCTACAATCCTTCTTTCCACGTACAATACGAGACTGGAATAGAAGGGAGAACCGATAGAGGTACTCAGGGTACCCTCCGCCACACACCGTCAGGTGGCTTGCGGAGTATGGATGTAGATGTAGCTGTAGATGTATAAGAAAGGATGGATAACATTTTACAAGAATTTCTAAAATAATTAGGGGAAGTGGCAACAAAACGACTATTATCGTTGGTGTGTAGAATATATAAGTCTGTTGACATACCATCTGACTTTAGGAAAAGCATCATCCACACAATTCCGAAGACGGCAACAGGTGACAAGTGCGAGAATTATCGCACAATCAGCTTAACACCTCATGCAGCGAAGCTGCTTACAAGAATAATATACAGAAGAATGGAAAAGAAAATTGAGAATGCGCTAGGTGACGATCAGTTTGGCTTTAGGAAAAGTAAAAGCATGAGAGAGGCAATTCTGACGTTACGGCTAATAATGGAAGCAAGCTTAAGGAAAAATCAAGACACGTTCATAGGATTTGTCGACCTGGTAAAAGCGTTCAACAATATAAAATGGTGCAAGCTGTTCAAGATTCTAAGAAAAGTAGGGGTAAGCTATAGGGAGAGACAGGTCATATACAATATGTACAACAACCAAGAGGGATTAATAAGAGTGGACGATCAAGAACGAAGTGCCCGTATTAAGAAGGGAGTAAGGCAAGGCCGTAGCTTCTCGCCCCTACTCTTCAATCTGTACATCGAGGAAGCAATGATGGAAATAAAAGAAAGGTTCAGGAGTGGAATTTAAATACAAGGTGAAAGGATATCAATGATCCGATTCGCTGATGACATTGCTATCCTGAGTGAAAGTGAAGAATTAAATGATCTGCTGAACGGAATGAACAGTTTAATGAGTACATAGTATGGCTTGAGAGTAAATCGGAGGAAGACGAAGGTAATGAGAAGTAGTAGAAATGAGAACAGCGAGAAACTTAACTTAAGGATTGATGGTCACGAAGTCAATGAAGTTAAGGAATTCTGCTACCTAGGAAGTAAAATAACCAATGACGGACGGAGCAAGGAGGACATCAAAAGCAGACTCGCTATGGCAAGAAAGGCATTTCTGGCCTAGAGAAATCTACTAACACCAAATACCGGCCTTAATTTGAGGAAGAAATTTCTGAGGATGTACGTCTGGAGTAGATCATTGTATGGTAGTGAAACATGGACTGTGCGAAAACCGGAACAGAAAGGAATCGAAGCATTCGAGATGTGGTGCTATACACGAATTGACTGATAAGGTAAGGAATGAGGAGGTTCTACGCAGA
This sequence comes from Schistocerca gregaria, assembly GCF_023897955.1. Classification (NCBI taxonomy): domain Eukaryota; kingdom Metazoa; phylum Arthropoda; class Insecta; order Orthoptera; family Acrididae; genus Schistocerca; species Schistocerca gregaria. The sequence continues at coordinate 167,990,704 of NC_064925.1, read as the reverse complement.
ATCGGAGAGGAAAGGGATATGTGGAAAACACTGATAAGGAGAAGGGACAGGATGATAGGATGTGTGCTAAGACATGAGGGAATGACTTCCATGGTACTAGAGGGAGCCGTAGTGGGCAAAAACTGTAGAGGAAGACAGAGATTTGAATACGTCAAGCAAATAATTGAGGACGTAGGTTGCAAGTGCTACTCTGAGATGAAGAGGTTGGCACAGGAAAGGATTTCGTGGCGGGCCGCATCAAACCAGTCAGCATCATCTATAGAGAACTCTTCGTAACCCTTTTTTCTATATGCTATTGCTTTTTGTGAGCTAACTTGAAAACAATGGCATTTAAAAAGACAGAAAAAAGCATAGTATACTTAATGAGAAAGTAAACACTTGTTAAAGCCAGCCATGCCAAATGACTGAAGTAAAATATGAGTGGAGATTTATATAAATTTGGTGGATGCTCTACGACTGTTTCAGCTATGGAATATTCCAGTGCTCTCAATAGTTACGTGCAAAGTGCCCTGTTCTTTCCAGGGAAAATTTATTCAAACAGTTTCACTCATTTACAGAACTTGGCTTTGCTCTAAGCAAGAAAGATATATACACTCCTGGAAATTGAAATAAGAACACCATGAATTCATTGTCCCAGGAAGGGGAAACTTTATTGACACATTCCTGGGGTCAGATACATCACATGATCACACTGACAGAACCACAGGCACATAGGCAACAGAGCCTGCACAATGTCGGCACTAGTACAGTGTATGTCCACCTTTCGCAGCAATGCAGGCTGCTATTCTCCCATGGAGACGATCGTAGAGATGCTGGATGTAGTCCTTTGGAACGGCTTGCCATGCCATTTCCACCTGGCGCCTCAGTTGGACCAGCGTTCGTGCTGGACGTGCAGATCGCGTGAGACGACGCTTCATCCAGTCCCAAACATGCTCAATGGGGGACAGATCCGGAGATATTGCTGGCCAGGATAGTTGACTTACACCTTCTAGAGCACGTTGGGTGGCACGGGATACATGCGGACGTGCATTGTCCTGTTGGAACAGCAAGTTCCCTTGCCGGTCTATGAATGGTAGAACGATGGGTTCGATGACGGTTTGGATGTACCGTGCACTATTCAGTGTCCCCTCGACGATCACCAGAGGTGTACGGCCAGTGCAGGAGATCGCTCCCCACACCATGATGCCGGGTGTTGGCCCTGTGTGCCTCGGTCGTATGCAGTACTGATTGTGGCGCTCACCTGCACGGCGCCAAACACGAATACGACCATCATTGGCACCAAGGCAGAAGCGACTCTCATCGCTGAAGACGACACGTCTCCATTCGTCCCTCCATTCACGCCTGTCGCGACACCACTGGAGGCGGGCTGCACGATGTTGGGGCGTGAGCGGAAGACGGCGTAACGGTGTGCGGGACTGTGGCCCAGCTTCATGGAGACTTTTGCCAATGGTCCTCGCCGATACACCAGGAGCAACAGTGTCCCTAATTTGCTGGGAAGTGGCGGTGCGGTCCCCTACGGTACTGCTTAGGATCCCACGGTCTTGGTGTGCATCCGTGCGTCGCTGGTGTCCGGTCCCAGGTCGACGGGCACGTGCTCCTTCCGCCGACCACTGGCGACAACATCGATGTACTGTGGAGACCTCACGCCCCACGTGTTGAGCAATTCAGCGGTACGTCCACCCAGCCTCCCGCATGCCCACTATACGCCCTCGCTCAAAGTCCGTCAACTGCACATATGGTTCACGTCCACGCTGTCGCGGCATGCTACCAGTGTTAAAGACTGCGATGGAGCTCCGTATGCCACGGCAAACTGGCTGACACTGACGGCGGCGGTGCACAAATGCTGCGCAGCTAGCGCCATTCGACGGCGAACACCGCGGTTCCTGGTGTGTCCGCTGTGCCGTGCGTGTGATCATTGCTTGTACAGCCCTCTCGCAGTGTCAGGAGCAAGTATGGTGGGTCTGACACACCGGTGTCAATGTGTTCTTTTTTCCATTTCGAGGAGTGTACGTATAAAGTAGTGACTGAGGATGACAGACATCGTGTACAACTAAAGATGACAGAAATTGTGTACAAACTATACAGAGAAAATAAACGTTACATTAGATGCTGTAAATGTGTATTTTACTTAAAGAATGAACTATTCCGAAGTTATACCACCGTTATGCATTAAGCATACCATCAATCTCAGGTACTTAATAAGACTGATTTCATTATATATATCACTGGTATAAAATCATGAGTAAAAACATCTTCATAATATTTAAATAGATCTTCACAGTATACAAATATTATACCTCAATTTTTGCCAACATGTGTGATTTTAAACTCTCTAAATCATAACATCAACAGGAATTCTCAATTATACTTTAGTTGGCTTAGAAGGTAAAGATGAAGATATTGAAACTCAGCTGCTTCTCATGTAAAGAAAAGATTATGAGTACACTACTTACAAAACCAAGGAAGTTATAAATAAAGGATGAAACAAGTAGTGATAATTCACTTAAAATACCAAGGACGGAGCATAAATAAAATTACTGTAATTATTTTCAAGCTCAACAGTGCACTCTTAACTTTTCTTCCAGATAATGGGAGCAATAAGCAAAATTACCAGACCAATAACAAAAGCTATGAAAGCTTTCTTCCTTCGACTTTTGCTACTCATTATCGTGATGTCTGCCATGCAATTATTCCAATAATGACAGCCAAAACTACAATTAATCATATACAAAGGATGCATTTCTCATTTCTTCGTTCAAACTTTATTCTGATACGTCACAGCCTGACGAAACTGTTCTGTTCCTGACCCAACTGAAATTTCAGTCTTTTCAACACTTGCTTCAATGCTGTGTATAACTTTCCCTTGATCATGTATAAGAGCTCCAAGATCCTTAAAAAACTGGTTTACATCCAATATATCATTCTCCAGCTGACGAATGGCCTGTTCCTGTTCTTCTATAAGCTGCAGATTTCTTTCTTCTTGGAGTTGGGCTTGTTGTCTTTCCTAGCTATCTTGTAATTATATCAACTGACCAGAAAAGCGACCTTCTCCAAATGGATTTGCAGGACCAGAATTCTCACGAACCCTCTGCACCTGCTCCTTTCCCTTTTGAGCAGCAGTTCTCTGTGTTTCTTGAAACTTGTTAAGAGCTGTAGTTAATTCATCTGACAGTCGTTCCTTTTGCATCTTCCATTGTCTCTGTTCAGATGACAAAGCTGGAGCTGGTAAACCTGCAAGTTCCTTTAAATTTAAACTAGTGTCTTTAGCAAGGTGCCTCGTGTAATGTTGTATCTGATGTAACTGGTTGCGTAAATCCTGAGAATCCTGAGGCGTCCCCAGTCAGTTAACCATCTTCTGCATGAATGACACATTTTTTGATATCTCTTGTATGTTGGTGCCAATTGTCTGTGGCAGCTTTTGGAAATCATTCCCTCTTGTTGGCCTTCCATTATGATAGGATGAAAACCCGTAGTTGCTTTCCATCTTAAGTGCAGAGGCTCACGCCTGTCACAAATGGCCAAGAAGTTTCACAGCGCCAAAATTAATTAAAATATACGCCCGCCTACACTAATAAAATACCACACTTGGCTCCCTCTACGCAGAATCCACAATGACTTCTGAAAAATACATTTTCGTCTCGATGTAATTAACCTGCACCAGAATATTGATCACAAGCAAAGCTGTCATATGACTTCATGTTTTGACGCTCGCGACCACAATTTCGGCGTACTCATCTCTGCGCCACTCAGCTATCGGGGCGGACTGTATGTTGTTATGATTCCTTAAATGCTATACTATTTTTGAGTATCGACACTGCACAACTTGTCACACGATCGCTTGTCATATTTATATCCCTGCACTTACAACACAGTTGTATGATTATCTACATACTGTATACTGATTTTACAACGTTATCTTTAAAAAAATGTACATCGAAAATAATGGTTTTGCTGCTCACAATCAGTCTATGTCAGCATACATTTTAGGTTTGAAATTTTTTTAAAATTTATTAACGTGATCATGATCTGAATAAAAATCCAATGTACCGTAGGGAAAGGAGCCTGACTGCTAACCACAGCAACAGTTTGGTAATGGTGGTTTTATCCAGTTACGTTTGTGGTGTCGATTTTTTCAGACATTTTCGGAACAACACACACAATTGATTGACTCACGAAATCTACATTCACAACTAAGGGGAAATTAGCATGAGTAGCTGCATTTGGTGTTTAAATAATTCAACAAATTAAGTCACAATTTTGTGACTGGACGAGGACTTGAAACCGGATTCCCCACTTTTCACGAACGGTCACCTTGAGGGCCTGCACCATCTGAACACGCTTCCCGTCCAGTCCAAATCCACAAGTGCTGCTCACCACTGATGAGGCACCTTTGTCCGCAGCCTCAGTCTATTCCCGCAAGAGGATGAACGATGATATTCCCGTCGAGGTGTATCTATACAATTTGGACATGTCAAAATGAACAGATACCAGTCATATACTCGGGAATTTAGGTCGGATAAGAAGCGTGGCCGGATGGCCGATTCAGTCATAGTGATCGCGTTTTCAAGTGCTGCTGCTGAATTACTTCATCGCTCACAGAAGCTACGTCATGCAAATTTTGCTTTAGTGAAGTAGATTTTGTTTGCGCACTTAATGCCTTATAACTTACGCAAACCTCAACCCTCCACGCTGTTCTATCACTCAGGCCGAACGCGTGAATGCGTCTTCCTACATGAAACCGATTGTAGTAAGCTTGGGTCTAATAAAATATTTTCTAGCGCTGTAAATATAGCAACCATGACCCAGAAAATACTTCATCTGTCATACATACTATTATAGATAGATAACTACTTCTCCTAAATAATGGAAACCCATTTTAGTTATAGTGATTCTGATACGTAACGCCCTGCAAAGTCCTTGTCTCACTTTGGCTTATCTGCACGAGCGCTGAAGTTTAAGAGAGGAGCTCTGGGATTGGTTGGCCACAGCCTGAAGAGAGGGCCTAGCTGGCCGCTGTGAGTAAGGTGGTAGGGATTGTTGCTGCAGTTCACTGGCTTAGCGAAAGAGCAGTGGCTGTGCGGCTGTATTCGACGGCACTGCGCGGGGTCTTGCTTGTAGGAAAACTAGAGTTTCCGGTGGTCACGAAGCAAACGAAGTCGCTCTTCAGTAGCAGTTTGCACCTACCTCCGTAGGCTGTGGTGCGGACTGTGCGGTGCTTGCAACTTTCCTGTACCTCTGCTGTTGCCGACTGTAGATTATGTTAAACAGTAAGCTGTCCTGCCACTGTATATCTCACAATGAAGTGGGTTCATGCTCCACTCTATTTATTGGGTTGAAATTATTTTGTCCGGAACTAGCAGCATTGCGGGCTTAGTGCCACAACTGGTGTCGTAGAATTTCTCTGGCAATACCCTGGCAGTTTTTCAACGTTGTAATTGTAAGGTTTAAAATTTTTTACTACTTTACGGTTTGTTGGGACATCGAAGATTTAGAAGAAATCTGTCAGTCATATTAAGAGTTTCTAACAATGTGCTGAAGGCACGTACTCCTTTCATTGTGATATATCCATGAAGTTAGTTAAGGAACGTCCTTACAAGCATAAGTAAAATATTAAACTTAGGTGATTATGCTACAACTGCGTGTAAGGAATCGCCTACACTAACTTAATGGATATTTCACAACCTAAGAAGTACGTGCCTTTAGCACATTATTATAAGCCCTTAACATGAGTGACAGATTCCTACCAAATTAAAATATTAAAGGGAGAATGTTTTGATATTAAATCAAGGTTAACAGTTGCTTTTAAACAGTGATATTACTATTGGATGTTTGAAGTACGGTGAAATGCACTGTCGTGGGAATAATATAATACTCGCTTTTGCTAGTGGACGTAATGGCGCAAGTAATGTTCCTAATGTTGAGAGTTTTTCTGAACGAGATGTGACTGGTTAAAACAGCACTTATCGTGTTGCGGAACAAGCCAATGAGCATTTCGGAAAGTCCTGTTTTCATCTATGAGGATGGCTCTGTTCTTTCGGACACTGTGGACCTTGCAGCTCTCGAAGATTGAAATTACAATGAAATCCAGACCATTATCCATTTTCAGGCGTTGATAAATGTCGACAGGGACAGTTAAAAATGTGTGCCCCAACCAGGACTCAATCCCGGAATCTCCTGCGCACATGGCAAACGTTCTGTCCGACTGAGCCACCGAGGAAACAGAGAATAGTGTTATTGCACGGACATATCTGTGGACACTCCACGTGATGCGGCAGTCAATCCACCGATTCCGGTTAGAGTTTGTGCAATGTGAGTGCATACAGCCATTGCAACAGCTGTAACCGATCTAACAACTGCACCAGACACTTGTTGTTTTATATAGGTTCTGCCGACCGAATCGCCATGGATTACCTGTGTATATATCTCTGCATTTGAATACCCATGCCTATACCAGTTTCTTTGGCGCTTCAGTGTTGCCTTGTGTGTTGAGATCTTGAAAGCTGATGCCGAAGCGAATATCATAGAATGCAGGAGGTGGGAAAACAGGACTAGGATTCCGTGACGTAGTAATCAGTCATGTTTTGCTGGTTTAGATAAATTAGAGGTTGTACTGAAAATGTACGTTATGGTGGCAATAGACAGGGAGAACTAAAGGTTGCTGACATAACAGGGTGAATAATGTTCATCCTGAATATGACCAGTAGCCTACTTTTGCTAAAGTATTATGTTATCGTTGTGGTAAACCACAACAATTTGTTAACGACTGTCCGGTTCCTAAGAGCAAGCGTGGTAACAAAAAAAAGGTTCAAATGGCTCTGAGCACTATCGGACTCAACTTCTGAGGTCATTAGTCCCCTAGAACTTAGAACTAGTTAAACCTAACTAATCTAAGGACATCACAAACATCCACGGCCGAGGCAGGATTCGAACCTGCGACCGTAGCGGTCTCGCGGTGCCACGCTGCAGCGCCCAGAAGCGCATGGCCACTTCGGCCGGCTAAGAGCGTTAACAGCTGACGCCGGAGGAAAGGAATCACTGCGCCAGAAGCTCCCGAAAGGTAGGCGTACGATATGCGTTGTAGAGTGTGGGTGGTTACTTATGTGTGTGCCTAACTAGCATGTTCCTTCTTAATTACGTCAGGTGTAAACCGTAAAGGCAAATAGCAAGGTTGCATGGACTATGTTCGGTTGATCGGTTGTGTCTTACTGCTGATGAGCGACCTCTCGATGTAGTTCGCCAGGCCCTTACCCAAGATTGAACATGTCCCCTCATGTGCATGGTAGTGCAGAGATCGTCTAGTAAGCTTATTTTGAAATGCGATATTTTGCAGTAAACTCAGTGTTTTGTGGATTATGTTGGTCGTCAATTTTATTGTAAGTTCAGACAGGGGGAGAATTTTAAAATGCGTTCTCATGGTGCCGGGATGAAGACGTGTAGAGAGAGCATTCAGGCCGCTAGAGTGAATGTTTGCCATTTTCGTGAAGTTCGAGCCCCTCAGCTGATACAAATATTTAATGGAATTCCGTAACTATTTACTGATCGCTTAGGGTTAACCAATAAAATCAAGTATCATATTTGGCTTACTGGTCAGAAGCCCTTTCGCAAGACTCCTTATCGTTTTTTCTCCAAAAATGAAGAAATTGTTAAGTATTATTGATCAACTGTTTATGAATGATATAGTATGACAATCTGTCTCACCACATGTGGACTCAAATTTTATAGTTCCTAAGGCACACGGAGAAGCACAGACCAAAAGATTGTTTTGGAATTCGTCCCCCACCCGCAGTTACCCAATTGCTTTATGTGATTGCACAGGATAGAGCAGCATGGAGAGCTGCATCAAACTAGTGTCAGGACTGAAGACCGCAACAACTACAACTATTGATAAGTATTACAGTAAAAGTTTGCTTACGTTAAATTCAATCAGTGTATAGTCAAGCTACTAGACTCTGCTAAATGACTATACAGAATTGGTTCAACGAGTAATAGCTTTTGAAAGTAAATTTCAGTAAGAAAGAGTTTTTCTTGAAGTGAAATACGCAGTACGGTCTCAGGTTCGAATCCTGCCTCTGGCATGGGTGTGTGTGACGTTCTTAGTTTAGTTAGGTTTAAGTAGTTGTAAGTTCTAGGGGACTGATGATCACAGATGTTAATTCCCATACTTCTCAGAGCAATTTAAACCAATTTTGAAATGTTCAGTATAAAAATTGTGTGCTTTAGTATCTAAATATTTTGGTATTTAAGTTTGTTGAATAGGGAAAGTACTTTTCTAAAGGTCCCCCTGGCGAAACTTTTTAGCATCCTTGAAGTTATCTACTGAGATTTTCCTCTTTTAAAAACGTAATGTATAAGGGGGTAGTCCAACTTTGATCAAGTGGGGTAGTATTTATTTGAAGAACCAAATTAAACAGTAACAAGGAATTTGTTAAAATTCATACTTCGGCATTTCCAATACTTCACAGTTTCATTGTCATTTTAGGCTGGGGAAGTTTAAACCACTTAATGAACTTCTAACTGTCTTGTCCTAGCTTTAGTACAATATTATACATAATGAATGTCTATGTAACCGTTGGGTAAGGTATTAGAAGAAGAAGTGAACTGTCTGTTGTACTTATCCTTTAGACACAACACACGGTGAAATCCTGCAAGAAGCGTAACTTTATTGGTCAGTTTTTCCTATGAAGAGGACTATCCTCCCTCAGTGTATTTTACTAGGAAACTAAACAAAAATTTAGTAAGAGTGTTATACGTGGCAACACACAGTTAGGGTTTCTGTTGTTTAGGTAAAATCATACGTAATTACATTACTAGTGAGAGGGTTATACATGAAATACGTAAGACTACGTCCACAAAGATGATTTTTGCGTTTTCCTTTAATTCCCGGGGGCCAGCATTTGGTCGCTCAACGATCTCTTGCCTATGAACGTAAATCCGAAGTAATTCAGGCGAAAGTTGGAAGCAGCTAAAAGCAATATCAAGCTTTCATATTACTAGAAGATGGTTAAGCCTCAAGAGCCATGCGGGATTAACCGATCGGTTTTAGGCGCTGCTGTCATGGACTATGCGGCTGGTCCCGGCGGAGGTTCGAGTCCTCCCCGGGCGTCGGTGTGTGTCTTCGTCCTTAGGATAATTTAGTAGTGTGTAAGCTTAGGGACTGATGACCTTAGCAGTTAAGTCCCATCAGATTTCACACATATTGGAACATTTTTATGCATCAAGAGCGGGCAGGTCATCTCAGACGCTGTGGGAAACCAGATTTTCTGACAAATACTCAGTGGCAGAATCAAGTCAGCCGAGGGTTTACCGAGATATTGTTGACTAGGATCATGGGACCTTCGGTGATCTTTATGTGGCTTTCACCGGTGATTTTACTACGATACCAAGTCTGAAAAAAGAACAAGGGCACATCTGAGCAAGATAAAGAAGGGCTGCACAGGCAGATGGTAGTGACTAGAAATTACCCTTCCCAGTTCCGTTTTAAGGGGGGCATGTTGATCCATAACACTCTGCGATGTTGTTGTCTCGCCTTGCGTTTATCTGAATGAGCACTAATGTTTGGTGAGGAGCCAAGGGTTTGGGTAGCTATGGCTTGAAGAGAGGGCGTGACGGTCGGCGGTGGGTGAGTTGGTATGGAACGTTGCTGCCGTGAGGTGGCATAGTGGTAAACCTGTGGCGGCAGTACTGGACAACGCTGGACCGGGTCTTCCACGTAGTGGAACTGGAGTTCGGCTGTGGTCACGAAGCAGATGCAGTAGCTCTTCGTGGACTGGTTGTGTCTGCCTGCGTCCAATATAACCAACCTGGGGATGGGATCGTACCTTCCGATGTCCCTGCTGATGCCGACTGGAGATTTTGTTAAATGGTGGGCTGCCTTGCTACTGCAGATTTGACTTTCAAGCGTGTTACAGATCCGCGCTGTTTATGGCGTTGAAAGTATTTTGCCCCGTACAAGCTGTATTGAGCTCGGTGTATTGCTGTGATATTGCCATGATCGTTATTTAAAGGTTGTACTTGTATGATTTAAAATTTTTGACTTTGTTACGATTTAGGAGGACATCAAAAATTTGGTAAAATCTGCCAGTTGTAATAGCTTTTAAGAATGTTCTAAAGGCTCTTTCCCCATTTCAAACAACGAAAAACCTACGGAAGCATTAATCAGTGGGATTTGTTTAATGACGCTGTTCTCTTGACAGTTTGTAAAGATCGTGTCCAAACGCCAGTTACTTGTCTTCACGCAAAGCATGGCTGCCGTCGTATCTTTGGAAAGTGAGCCTTGGGCTAATATCATTCATTGCGTTTTAGATGAAGCTGTTGTTAGCCCAGCTGTACTGCCTGTGGCATTGCGTCGGGTCGCGTGACCGACCTAACTAAACGGCCTGTGCTCTTTTGTGGGCTGCCTAGCTCAAGGGTCCTGTAAACCACTTTGACTGTTTGTAAATCGATTAACTAGAATGTTGTCAGTACGTCTTTGTGGCAGCAGTAAATTTAAAGGAAGATTAAAGTAAATTATAACCAAATATTTGTAGTTAAAGTTTCAGTCCGTCCCCGGTAGCTTAGTGGTCAGCTTGACAGACTGTCAATCCTAAGGGCCCGGGTTCGATTACCGGCTAGGTCGGAGATTTTCTCCGCTCAGGGACTGTGCGTTGTGTTGTCCTAAACATCATCATTTCATCCCCATTGACGCGCAGGTCGCCGAAGTGGCGTCAAATCGGAAGACCAGCACCAGGCGAACGGTCTACCCGACGGGAGGCCCTAACCACACGACATTTCATTTTTTCATCTACTGAACTTTGATTCTTGTCAGTTTTGTTAACTTGTTTAGGTAATCAAATTTAATTTACACTTAGTACTTTGGCTGTTTTTTTTCTTTAACTTTTGATGAGAGTGACACTGGATCATTTTATAGGTATTTGTGTATAAAACTGCAGCTGGAAATCAGAGTGTAACTCTTCTGTTACCAGAGGTCGACGATTTCATTTTTCTTTATAAATAAATAAGTAAATAAATATTAATTTTATGCACTCTCAAATTGGATTCAGTGTTACCAACCCAGCATTTTGCAGATTTGTTTCCACTTAACCACTAATTAAATGTTATCTGCCGCCGCAGAGCCGGAGAACACCGTAAATTCTAGCGTAACCATACGGTGTGTCCATAAAGTCCTGCTATAATTTTTGAAAAATCATAAAATTGGAAACTATTAAGGATAGAGAGTCCCAGTTTGCTGTAAAATGCTTCCCAACCGCTATGGTCGAGCGGTTCTAGGCACTTCTGTCTGCAACCGCGCTACCGCCAAGGTCGTAGGTTCGAATCCTGACTCGGAATGGACGTGTGTGATGTCCTTACGTTAGTTAAGCTTAAGTAGTTCTAAGTTCTAGGGGGCTAATGATCTCAGATATTAACTCCCATAATGCTCAGAGCCATTTGAACCATTCTTTTTTTTTGTAAAATGATTACCAGTAATCAATGACTTTTTGTTTGCCATTAGTGCAAGAAAATGATATTCTGAATCCAAGTCTGTGACAACGATAGTGCATAATTGCCGATGCCAGTACGGGATACAAGAGCCGGTAAGAACATGCGCAGTGAGGTACTTCAAAAACATAACGCAAACATGCAATGTCAAAGACCTTCCTCGACGTGGGTTTCCACCTGTGTGTCAGGACGTGTTGAGAGAGGGGAAGCTGCCTTTCAAAGCGGTCCCCGAACCTCTATTCGTTCTGCCACCTGTGCAGTACAGAAAGCGGGATCAAGTATCCATAAAGTGTTACATGGGTGGTTACGAATTTTCGAGTACTAAATGTAAATTCTGCAAGCACTGCAGCCGAAAGATTCTCTTCTGAATTATGCATTCGTGGGTTAAATACCGTTCCCTATTGATACTACCTCATAGAAACCTGTTGTCAGATGAAGCAACACTTGTTTCTCACATCATAGAGCACTATCCTCTTGAAAAATGTCACTATGGCACTATAGCATGAGAAGTAACACATGAGGGCGCAAGATGTCCGCATGTACCGTTGTGCTGTCTGAGCTTCCTCAGTCTCTACGATCCGGTACGTGACGTCATCCCCAGTGGCTCTGTATACTATGGCGCTGTGCCTATACGAAACAGTCGTAATAATTGGACCTCTCGCCATCCGTTGTAGTGCAAAACCACTATTCATCTCCGCTTCCTGGTCAAGGATCTGCTCCAAACGGAGCCGTGTACGTCGTGATGTTAACGGTAGCTTAGGTATGGGATGGTGATTCCCCAGTCAGCTTGTATCAAGTCTCCGACTAAGGCAAATGCAAATGTGGCTGGAGTATAATACGACGATCTTCCCATCTGCTGATCAGACGTGGTCGTCTGGAGCCTCGATGGCGAACATGTTTGACCTCGTGTTCCCATGCAGCGGAAGACCGGACTACTGCAACATTCGAATGCCTCACAGATCTGTAGATTGCGTGATTCGACGAGCTGGCCGAATGCAGACGTGGAATGATGTCCTTTTAAACTCTGTGAGAGGCTGATAACGCTGTGGCAGACGTTTACGCTGCATCCCCATACCCTTCACAGCGATCAATCTACATCTAACGCTCCTCACTATTATTATACACTCTGAAACGTCCCCTAGAAAAACTATAAACGACTGCTTAAACTGACACACAATATTTTTAGAACAATGCTATCTGACTTTTAATAACCCTACAAAAGAATGGCCCTGACTAACATTAACCTATACCTCTCACAAATCACTCACCTCACAAAAATCTTCGTTACTCGAACTACGGCAATACAGCGAGCGTCACTACTGGTAGCTAAATAAAAGATCCAATCTACTGAAGGCACTAACTACTGATAGGCATAGTTACCAAATGAAAGACTTTGATAGAGAACAAACAATGTATTTATCTTAATAGTGTTCAAAAGTCATATATATATATATATATATATATATATATATATATATATAAGTCATATATATATATATATATATATATATATATATATATATATATATATATATATATATATACACTCCTGGAAATTGAAATAAGAACACCGTGAATTCATTGTCCCAGGAAGGGGAAATTTTATTGACACATTCCTGGGGTCAGATACATCACATGATCACACTGACAGAACCACAGGCACATAGACACAGGCAACAGAGCATGCACAATGTCGGCACTAGCACAGTGTATATCCACCATTCGCAGCAATGCAGGCTGCTATTCTCCCATTGAGACGATCGTAGAGATGCTGGATGTAGTCCTATGGAACGGCTTGCCATGCCATTTACACCTGGCGCCTCAGTTGGACCAGCGTTCGTGCTGGACGTGCAGACCGCGTGAGACGACGCTTCATCCATTGCCAAACATGCTCAATGGGGGACAGATCCGGAGATCTTGCTGGCCAGGGTAGTTGACTTACACCTTCTAGAGCACGTTGGGTGGCACGGGATACATGCGGACGTGCATTGTCCTGTTGGAACACAGCAAGTTCCCTTTCCGGTCTAGGAATGGTAGAACGATGGGTTCGATGACGGTTTGGATGTACCGTGCACTATTCAGTGTCCCCTCGACGATCACCAGAGGTGTACGGCCAGTGTAGGAGATCGCTCCCCACACCATGATGCCGGGTGTTGGCCCTGTGTGCCTCGGTCGTATGCAGTCCTGATTGTGGCGCTCACCTGCACGGCGCCAAACACGCATACGACCATCATTGGCACCAAGGCAGAAGCGACTCTCATCGCTGAAGACGACACGTCTCCATTCGTCCCTCCACTAACGCCTGTCGCGACACCACTGGAGGCGGGCTGCACGATGTTGGGGCGTGAGCGGAAGACGGCCTAACGGTGTGCGGGACCGTAGCCCAGCTTCATGGAGACGGTTGCGAATGGTCCTCGCCGATACCCCAGGAGCAACAGTGTCCCTAATTTGCTGGGAAGTGGCGGTGCGGTCCCCTACAGCACTGCGTAGGATCCTACGGTCTTGGCGTGCATCCGTGCGTCGCTGCGGTCCGGTCCCAGGTCGACGGGCACGTGCACCTTCCGCAGACCACTGGCGACAACATCGATGTACTGTGGAGACCTCACGCCCCACGTGTTGATCAATTCGGCGGTACGTCCACCCGGCCTCCCGCATGCCCACTATACGCCCTCGCTCAAAGTCCGTCAACTGCACATACGGTTCACGTCCACGCTGTCGCGGCATGCTACCAGTGTTAAAGACTGCGATGGAGCTCCGTATGCCACGGCAAACTGGCTGACACTGACGGCGGCGGTGCACAAATGCTGCGCAGCTAGCGCTATTCGACGGCCAACACCGCGGTTCCTGGCGTGTCCGCTGTGCCGTGTGTGTGATCATTGCTTGTACAGCCCTCTCGCAGTGTCCGGAGCAAGTATGGTGGGTCTGACACACCGGTATCAATGTGTTCTTTTTTCCATTTCCAGGAGTGTATATATAAGAGTTCATGACATCCAGTCATACAAATTTACTGTCTCTGATGGACACGCGTCCGGCCATCCTGATTTAGGTTCTCCATGATTTCCCTAAATCGCTCCAGCCAAATGCCAGGATGGTTTCTTTCAAAGGGCACGGACGACTTCCTTCCCCCGTCCTTCCCTAATTCAATGAGACCGATGACCTCGCTGTCTGGTCTCCCTCCCCAAAACAACCAAGCAACCAACCAACCAACTAATCATCCATCTGATGGACACACGTCCAGATCATCCGCTCTCAAAACTCCGCCTTCTCTCTACCCACATCCACCACTGGTGGCGGCTCACCTCCAACTGCGCAACGCTAGGAGCTGTTTACAGCCAACTGCCCAACACTACAATAGCCAACAACAATGCAAACCAGCCGGAGACTGTACACAGCACAGCCAGTGATTTTCATACAGAGCGCTACGTGGCGTTCCCAATATAAAAACCTAAACAGCCTACTAACAACTCTAACAGGTCTGGTAACAACGATAAACACGAACATCGTTTGTACACTGTAGTGTACGTTGTACCTGGCACAGATTATTGCAAATCAAATCATTTTTGTATCCGCCGTTTTTCTTCTGGCGGTGTTCATACGGAGGCACTTCGAAAGGGTGAACAAAGGAAAATATTCTCCTTAATGTGTGAATTCTCTTACCTGTAACATTGAGACATTAAGTGTTAATCCTAGCTTAAAATGTAACATATCTCCAAACACCATCCGACAACATACGAAGCAGTTTGAAATTCCTCTCCAGTACAAACTTTAATTTCCTCCGTGTTGCCATTATCATACAAATCTCCATTTCTGAACACTCTCGCTTTCCTTCTTCATCCCCATAAAGTGATGAATAATAGCGGTGCTTACTACAGAACAATCGAAGTGTAAAATTACAGGCTTTTTTTGAATATTTCCTTCTGCGAAATGTTAAAATGTATTTCTCTCTCTGGAAAATTCATCGAAAGCGTTATTGGACGACCTTACAGCTGCACCGTATTTCTGTTGTACCGGCAACGGCGGCTGATACTGGCCCGGCATTGAGAGATTAGATCTATATCGTGCACGGCATAAAACATTGGCAGAGTGAGGCCGGAACATGGGCACTGCGCGTAATGGATATCGCCCGCCTTCTGATACGGGAACTGCTCTTTTGCATTGCGTTTTATTTCGACGGAGAATTTCACGTGAAGTGAGGCTCTTTCTTGTTTTTTTTTTTTTTCGCTGCAGAACGTTATTCATATTTCTGTATGGTATTTATTGAGTCTCTAGGCCGAGGGGAACTGAGCAGTTTTGCTTATGATGAGTTTATAATAAAAGCGAAAGACAATATGTCATGTGTCTGTTGCTGAAATTTTCGAGAAGAGCCACACGTAATCCATCAAGGTAGTGATCTCTGGGCACCAAACGAAATGAGTAATTCGCTAGCCGTGCTTTATTCTTTACATGAAAGACAGGTAATTGCTGATCTAAAGTTTGTCACATTGAAACTTCCTCTTTGAAAATTAAGTATGATAGTGCTGGAAAACGTCTACGTTATTTGATAATGAAACAGCTGAGCAAAACTGAACGTACTCGGACAGTACTCTCTTTACTTATTCTGATCATCACTAAACTGACACACAATATTTTCAGCGCAACGAAATCTGACTTTCAATAAGGTCTACGAAAGAATGACCCTGACTAACAATAACCTAAACCTTTCACGAGTCACTTACCTCACAAATATTTTCGTTACTCTAACTACTGCAATACTGCGAGCGCCAATACTGCCAGCTAAGTAAAAGTTTCTAACTACTGAAGGCATTGTCTACTGATAGGCGTAGTTAGCAAATTAAAGATTTTCATAGAGAACAAACAATGTATTTACCTTAATCGTGTCTCAGCTCCAACAGCCCAACGCTATGTACTGTTCACATCCAACAGCCAAACACTACCGAAGCGAATATTCCATCAATGAGTCCAACCAGCCACAGAGTGGTCACAGCGCAGTGAGCGATTTTCATACAGAGCACTACGTGGCGTTGCTAACATAAAAGCCTAAACAGCCTACTTACAACATATCTACAGCTCTTCGTGAAGTAACTGCTCAATGTAACTGGAAATAATGTAGAGCATTTTGAGAACATTTCTCGAGTCACATGTTTTGTGTTGTTTATTTATCTATTCAGTGAAACAAGAAAAGATACCTTTGTTGTATTATCAAAGGTAATGTTGTTACGCTTCTTGTTGTCCCTGAATAGCAACTGTACATTAAGACAATACAAGTGTCCAGTGTTAGGCACTATTGCCTAAGTTGGCCACATTCGAATTGTTAGTTGGTCTGACTCCATACCAACGCTATTTGTAACCTTTCCTACGGAGAAGACGCAAAGAAACTGGTACACCAGCCTCATATCCTGTAGGACCACAGCCATCACAGGGAAGTGCCTCAGCATGGCGTGGCATGGACTCAACTGATGTCTGAAGTAGTTCTGGAAGAAACTGACTCCATGAATCACGCACAGCTGTCCATAAATTCGTAAGAGGACGGGAGAGTGGAGCAGACCACCTTCCATGGCACACCAGATGTGCTCAATAATGTTCCCGTCTGGGGAGTATGGTTGTCAGCCGAAGTGTTTAAACTCTGAAGAGAGTTCCTGTAGCCATCCTTCAGCAGTTATGGACGAATGGGGTGTTGCATTGTTGTGCTGGAATTGCCAAAGTCCGTCGGAATGCACAATGGACAGGAATGGATGTAGGCCAACAGACAGGATGCTTACGTGCGTGTAACCTGTCAGAGTAACATCTAGATATATCAGGGGTCCCACATCACTTCAACTACACACGCATCTCACCATCACAGAGCCTCCACCAGTTCGAACAGACCCCAGCTGATATGCAGGGTCTGTGGATTCATGAGGTTGTCTCCTTACCCGTAAACTTCCATCCGCTCGACACAATTTTGAAACGAGATTCGTCCGACCAGGCAACATATGTCCAGTCATAAAGAGTCCAATGTCGGTGTTGATGGACTAAGACGACGCGTAAGGCATTGAGTCGTAAAGGTATCAAGGTTACACCAGTTAGTATTCGGCTCCGAAAACCCATATCGATGAAGTTTCGTTGGTTGTTTCGCACGCTGGCACTTGTTGGTGGCTCAGCAAGAAATCTACAGCAATTTTCCGAAGGGTAATACTTCCATGACGTTGAACGAATCTCTTCAGTCGTCGTTAGTACCATTCTCGCAGGATGTTTTGCACTGAGGTTAATTAATACTGCCGTAGATGTAAGTAATACATTTACTTACTCATCAGGTTACCGACTATGAGGCTACGGGATTGGCGACTCAGTCCTACTCTCGCGTATCGCGGGACTGCATGGTATTCAGTAGTTCCATTAGCATTGACGACCAGGGATAAGCTGAGGCTATCAATTCATCATCATTCACTTAAATCTTCAAAACGAACCACTGTAGCATCAGTAACGTATGTAACAACTGCTCCAGACACTGCTTGTCTTATATGGGCGTGCCGACCACAGCGCCGTTTTCTGCCTGTTTACATAACTTTGTATATAAATATGCAAACCATACCAGTTTCTGTGGTGCTTCAGTGTAGAATTTCAATAAGCCAGACGCATAGTAATTGTGTGTCGTGACTGTGTCGGACTGTCAGTTCCTTAAGCTACCGTTTATTTATGGTTTTGTCGTGGAAAACTTCCCTCTAGAACTTATAATAGTACAGAAAGGTCTGAGATATTACTACTATGACAGCTTATCCCAGGACGTCAGGGCTAATTGAACTACTGAATACCATGTAGTCACGCGATAGGCGAGAGTAGGACTGACTGGCTAATTCTGTAGCCACATATGTGGTAACCTGATGAGTAAGTAAATGTGTTATTTACATCTACGGTAGTATTAATTAATCTCAGTGTAACTTTACACACATATACATCATTTCCGGATATGTAAATTATGAAATGAGGTTAACAAAATCATTCTTGATAGTTGCCTGGTGTCTTGCACCGGACAATCCGGTAGGACTTTTAACATAGACTTGCTGGAGAAGAAAGGTACTAATGTTCGTAACTGTACTTTCACAGAGCACTTATTAACATCATGGCATTTTAGACCTTCAAGGAAGAGCTGAAGTATAATACAATGCCTGATGTTACAATTTCAAATGTTGTAGAAAATCGTGTAAAATCTTTCTCTATAGCGTGAAAATGGAAAATGCAGAGCAGGTTAAAATAGCCCGAGCTGTTTGAAATACTTTCGATGAAAATGAATGTAATGATCGAGGTCCGCAAATTAAATATTTAAAAACTAATTGAGAATATTAATATTAAACTAAGGTAAGACTAATCCTTTATAATAAAATCTGATTTTGGCATTGCCCAACTTTAAAACGTCTAAGGAAAACAGTGCATACGGCCGGCAGGAGAACTTCGCTTCAATCTCATAAAAATAAATTTAGTGTAGGTGAAACCAAACATCTGTTAAAGCCTTTTCATAAGAAACAATTGATGAACATGAGCCCACAATTTCCTTTGCCACGTTCCCAGTTCAAGGTCGACAAAAATAACATCCGATTCTTCCAATTGTAAACAATTTTAGCAGTCGGTACTATGAAATAGCATAGAAATAATAATGAAGAGAAATAATCGGAAACGATCACGGGATGGTTTGGCTTAGTGATATGGAATAGTCAACGAAATAACATGTGATTTGTTTGGTTGTTTTGCCCTCAGAGAATTCGTAACCTATCCTTTCTTTACGACCTCTGAGAAGGAGGATTCAAAGAACCACATGAAGCTATGGTTACTACCATGGGACATGATCAGTATTATACTGCTACTAACTTCCACTTACACATTAAAAAAATCTGCCGTTTTCTTTTCAATATATAAAGCTTAGAGACATTAGGTTCCATGAGTTTAATATAAAAACTTCACCAGTTTTCGATATCACTAACCGCATCTCTGAAGAATAAAATCACATACAATGTTTAAACATATTATAAAATAAAAGTGTAAAAACTTAATAGCTGACCACACTGAGAACACTGAGAAGGAGAGCATAGAATAAAACTGGTGCGTGCAGAAATTATATGACGTTAAAGTTGTAAATCTACATTATGAGGCAATGAGCTAGTCAAACAGCAGAAGATATGAAATAAAGTCATCCAGGAGAACAGTATAAATTGTTACATCGGGTACAGATCGTTAAAAGAGAAGACATTAGACATTGGCACCTAGTCACGATGTCAGGTAACTTGGCGCTAGTAGCGTGGTAAACACTCAACTCTAACATATCAATTACATTTGCTTTGTCACACATTACATATCGTGTTCATAGCAATTTTTTATGTCACATATGTAAGACCTGAGGTCGGCAACATAGTGACAGCTGTTTTAGTTGTCAGGCTGCAGCACTTAGAGAATGTCACGATGGAGTGGGACTTCGGCTTTTATGTATGTGACATAAAAGATGTGACGAGCACGATATGTAGCACACGTCATAGCAAATGCACTTGATATTGATTGATGGTCGAAATTAACTAATACCTCAATGTTAATAAAGAGCGGTACAGCCCACAAAGGACAGTGTACAGGTATTCTTTTATTAAATACGTGACTATTACAGTAATACATCATTATGATAAATATTTAAATGTTTCACAAAATAATTGGATCCGGCTTTAAAGGGGATTTACAAAAGTAGCAAAATAAGTAACATGATTAATTACAAATTCGTACTGTAAAAAAGGAAACTACTGAACATTTTTTATCTAGATTCTACAACAAGCAAAATTGGGGGAAATGTGCTTTAGATAAACTGCACAAAACATAATGTGTTATGCACTGCCTTCTGGCGTACAAACAGTAAGTTAGCACAGAGTCCATAAGGAATAGGGGAAAAAAATGGTTCCGAAATGGATGTGAGTGGAAACAAGAACTGAAGCATTATAAAGTTGCTAGCAGTGGCTTAAATGCATTAAAGAAAATTTTGTTTCGTAACTGAGGTTATTCGTTTAAGATGAAGCCATCGTTATTAACCATATGTTTAAAGATCTCAAGTTCTTCTAAGACATAAAATTTCCACTCTTCCTTTTCAGTAATCTGAATAGCCATTTCCTCTATTCTTTTTGGAGTGTCCCAATATTAAGTAGATCTCTGCGAAAGTGGAATTGTGAAGATTAGTATTTTTCTTCCCTAGGAAAGTTCCCTTATACGGTATGCAAAACGCCCTGCTGGGTTGTCTGATATGAAACACCGGGAAATTATCGAGAGCTATTTTGTAAACCCCTGAGCAACTTAGAGGATCATCTGACGTGTTAAATTAAAAATTAATTTTTTTGTAAACAACCCTGTAGCCATATGCTTTAAGTAACAGACGGGAATCCTGTATGATATATTATCTAAGTAATGTATTGAAATACATATCGAAACACATTTTCCTTTAACAGTACGGTATCCTCTTTCAAATCTGATTCCTTTATTGGTTTTCGCTTAGAAAATTATTCTCTACAAAAAGTGTGTCATTACAGTTATCAAAAGCCACTGCTTTAATTTATTTCTCCAGTGTAACTGCCGACAGAGGAGTGAATATATCGCTAGGAATAGCTGAACGTAGAAAATCTGTCTTCTGAGACTGAAGATGTGGTGAATCAGAAGGTATCATCTTATCAGTACTCGTTACGGCAGATATCAAAAGTTATTTTATCATCTACTACGACCAAATTAGACACAAATGCTTTATCTCTCGTTTTCCGTTTTGTAACTTGGAAGCATACCTAATTTTACCATTAAGATTATTAAATATTCCAAAGAGTTGGTTAACCCTTTCATTAGTCCCATTGTATATCATCAAGATATCATCTACGTACCTAGAGTTAGACTGAATATCGAATTCTGTAGCAGCATATCTTCTGAAAACTTTTTCTTGTTGTGAATTCATAAAAATGCCTCCTAGAAGTCCCGTTAACAGATTATCCATTGGAATTCCATCTGGTTGCTGAAACAATTTTCCATCAAATTCAAAATAATTGTAGTTAACTACCAATTTTAATAACTGTATACGGTCCGTTCTTTGTTCCCAATTTATATCTGTTTTGAAGTAAGGCGAGTTTTTGTCCACTGTTGCTACAGTTGTTTGAATTAGTACGTTAGTGCACAAATTAATAATACCGAACGATATTGTCTCTCTTGCTCACATTCCAAGATTTTATTTTATTCACCAATATCTGACTCTTTGGAGCTCAATAATTATTTTGATGACGTATGATAATTTAACCTTTCCGTGAAGAAACCTCGCTGATTCATAGTTCACATTGCTGTTCACAATTCGACGAACGGGGTGTTACTTTTATGCACTTTCAACTAAGATCGTAGGAGACTGGATTTATATTAATGAATTGTTTGTGATAAAAAGGCTTTATAAGACGTTTGACGTGATATACAGCACATCTAATGTCTTTTTGAAGGGTGGAAGCTGGATCCTTTTAGAGTTCGTAGACATTGTTTTCCGCAAAAAGTGTTAAAGTTTAGAAATATATTCTTCTTTACTGACAATATTTACAGCACTTGCTTTACTGCATTTGGTTATGAAGGCTTCGTATTGCTTTAGTTTAGCATTAATATTTTAAATTATTATTAGAACTTTATTTTATGGAGACTGACCCTTACATTCATACATTCATTTTTACTGAACATGTTTGAGACTTCATGGGCTGTTCTAGCCTGTTGGGAATTTTCCATTTTTCTACTATAGAGACAAATTCTAAGATCTACAATCAGGTTTTCTTCATTATTTGGATCTGCAACATAAGGCATTACATTACATTTTAAAAATTTCTTCATGAGGGTATTATCCTACTCCGTAAATTTTGTGTCTTATTTAACACCCGATTAAAAAACACTAGATTTCTGAAAAACATGCTCACAACAGTTTCCATTAGCAAATATTTGCAGATAAAATTAGTTTATAATGTGAAAAGTCAAATGACCCTTTACGTAGAAACTCATACTCGATAGTTGCCTGGTGTGTTGCAAGGGACAAAGAACTAGGGGCTTTAACACTACATATTAGGAACAGTTGCTAGGTACGAAAGGTACTAATCTTCATAACTATACTTTCACAGAGCATTTACTATTACGTAGGTTGGAACTCAATTATTGGCAACACTGCTGTGGAGACACTGTACAATGGAATCTACTATTGTCGCTAAAAGCACACGTTGTTGACATATCTACCTTACCTCCGAGCAAATGGACTCTCACGTCCCACGTCACCGGAGTGTGTACAATCGAGGGAAACACAGTCACTTGTGAGCGAGCGGTCTGGCGTAGCGGTGTCACTGTGTTTTCCAAACAGGAACAGCGTAGTTGGATCAAGATTGAATGTGCCAGAGGTCGTACAGCACGACAGTGTCATAAGGCTCTTCAAGAGGCGTGCAGGGAATTAGCATTGTCATACAGAACTGTAGTACGTTGGCTGAAAGACTTCAAAGAAAGTCGGCAAACTGTGGCAGGTCATCCTAGCGTCTCTCAAGAAGAAGTGTATGCTATTGTCTATAACGATATGTTTACGTAATGTGTATACATAAACATACAGTTATAAATATCCCCGTTCGTAGTCGCTAATTATAACAATATGTTTACTTCTGTGCTGTATCATATAGCTACAATCAGCGGTGGAAATGTATTTGCGAACGCCGACCGTGTGCGGCTGTTTCGACGAAAGAATTCGTGACTGTGAGCTCTCTATTTGGCAGAAACATAAAGAAAATTAAATAAATTCGTGAAAGAGTGAGACATAGATTCGATATTAAATAAATAGTCCACACAACAATTCCATTTAAATCTGCATTTATGGCAATTAATAGATGAACTTACACTACAATGAAGAACTTTAACATGGATGCCGTTTTGACTGGCACTTCTCTTCTCGCTATGACAATAATTCATTTGACGGTTTCACATACATTTCGCACAATAAATTTACTGCTATGCAGTATTGCACTTTTAGTATTGCACTTTTACTTTATCCTGAATAATGTTATTTCTAACGATAATAATACGGCGGCAAGACATGCGCATCCGATACAAGTTACAAGAGACAAGAGGAGAATGAGCAACTGTTCATCGAGAATATCTCGTACAGGAAAAAAAAAGTGTAAAAGTGTTCTTCTTCTGTCCGTTTTTCGCGCCGCGGTTTTCAAAGTCAGTAACTCACTGCATCTCTGACGGCGCTTCGACCATAAACTAGTTTCGTCACGGGTCGTTCACCTTTTACATTCTTGCAACATTATTTGCTAACTGTAGCTGTTGCCGAGGGACTGCTAGATTAGTGAATGAATTAAAATGATAAGGCAATCACATAATGTTACATGTGGCATTAGTGGACAGCGATCGACCCCATACGACTCCTGAGCTCGCCTACGGAACCGGATAAGTGCATACGACTGTGCTTCGCATCCTGAAGGAACGTTTGGACATGCGAAAAATTGCATGAAGATGGATTCCATATGACTTGACGGAAATATAGAAATTGATGCGTTACAACGCTGCTCAGATCCACTTGGAGCGCGAAGGAGAGGCTGCATAACGCCGTATCGTAATACTGTATGAGACATGGGCCACACTGTAAGGGCCAAAACTGAAAAGTCAATCCAAAGAATGACGACGTTATGGGTCGCCGCGAAAGTCGGAAGTGCGTCAGAGCCCCAGTATGGTGAAAGTTATGGTCATTCTCGTGTATGAATTTGATGGGGTTGTCCTACCGCATTACGTTCATCCAGGCCAGACCGTCAATGCACAGAATTACTGTTCATTTTTAGGGCATCGCTTGCGACCTGCTTTGCGAAAGAAGCGGCGACACTTTCTGCGCAACCCACCCATCATTTTGCACGACAGGCTCTGCTAACGGTATACTACTTCTTCCACAATGTCGGCAGGGGGTTCTACACAACGCTGGTAACTACTTTGAAGGACAGTAACAGGTGCAAACATGTAACTCTTTTGTATCGCTTGTGAATAAGTGGTTGCCACTATTTAAGTTCCAACCCTCGTACCATGAAACAGTCGAAAAAGAGTAGAGGAAACGTCGATTCTATACAGGGAGAAGAAAGGGTGGAAATATGATGTCAGAAAAACTTTAAGTCTTTAGACATATGATCAGTAACGATGGCCTCATCTTAAACGAACAGTTACGAGACAAAAACTTCTTTAACACCTTTAAGCCATTGTTCCCTACATTATCAAGCTTAGGTTCTTGTTTCCATTCAGTTCCATTTTGGAAAAGTGGTTCCTTCCTTTCCTTTATAGACTCTATACTTGCTAGTTAAACGCCAGAAGACGCTGCATACAACATTATAATTTGAAAAGTTCATGTAAAGCATACTCCCTCTCTTTTTGCTGGTTGTAATATGTTGATGAAAAAATATTGCTAAAGCAGTACCTTATTCTAAGCACGTATTCGTAATTAATCGTTTTACTTATTTTGCTACTCTTTGTCGTAGTCATTTTTATAAAAATTATTTGATTTATTTTGTATCTTTTATAAACCTCGTTGCATACTCATATAATTATTTTTGAGACATTTAAATGTGTATCGTACTGGTGTATTACTGTAACAATTATATATTTCATGCGGTTGGGCGGTCGTCACGCTAAAAGTGCTCAGTAACGACTCCGCGCCACACCCCTTTTATCTGGCAACTCAACTATTTCCTAAATATTCAGTCTAATGTCTACTCTTTTTAACAATCTGTTCCTATTGTAACAATTTTTACTTTACCCGTTGACGATTTTATTGCATATTTTCTGTTAAATGAGTTGAGCTCCTTAGTTCATCACGTATATATTTAGTTTTAACAGCAGATACGTTATCATAATGCCAGCCTTATTCGGTGTTCTCGTTTACAATGTGGTCAAGTATTAAGTAAATAAGACGTTTATTTTGTAATATGTTTGGGCATTATAGGTGACTTTTTTCTGATGTAAGTTCTCTTAGTGGCATCAAAACTTGGTTAATGGTTTTCACATTATACTTCCTCAAGCTCTTTATTTTATTTTTTTATTTACGCCAATTTGAGGTGCATATCTCCAAGGTCATGAAATGTGTCAGTACATGAAATTATAACATACAAGTAATAACAGATAAAAATAAAATTTCATGAACCCGTCTCTGAGACAAAAATGTTCTTTTATAATGGGAAGAGTAACTCCAAAATACAGTACCACACGACATAAGCGAATGAAAACAAGCAAAGTTTCGTGACAAACAAGCACTCACCTCAGATACCGTTCGAATAGTAAAAATGGCAGCATGAAGTCTTTGAACAAGATCTTTAACGTGGGATTTCCACGGCAGATTACTACCTACCCGAACACCTAGAAATCTGAACTCTTCATTTTCACTAATCATATACTCATTCTACGAAATTAAAACTTCAGGTTTCGTTGACTTGTGTGTTAGAAACCTAAAAACAGTCTTACTGTGATTGTAATTTAGTTCATTTTCTACAAGCCATGAACTTATGTCATGAACTGCACTATTTTAAACCGAGCCAATGTTCCACACAACATCCTTTACTACGAAGCTAGTGTCACAAACTGAAATATTTTAGAGTTACCCGTAATATTAGATGGTATATCATTTATACAAACAAGGAACAGGAGTGGCACAACACTGATACTTGTGGTGCCCCACAGTTGACTGTAGCCCATTCAGACCCCACGTCAGAGCCATTCCCAACATTATGAATAATTACCTTTTGCTGTCTGTTGCTAAAGTGAGAGGTGAACCAATTGTGAGCTACTCCCCGTATTCTGTATGATCCAACTTCTGGAACAATATTTTGTGATCAACACAATCAGCCACCTTAGTTAAATCAAAACATTATTAGCCTTCGAAACCTTTTGTTTAACCAAGCCATTACCTCACAGAACAAAGCGAATATAGCATTTTCAGTTGTTAAACGACCTCTAAACTCGAACTGTACATTTGATAGAGAATTTTGTGATACAAAACGATCAATTATCCTTACACCCATCGTCTTTTCAACAACTTTAGCATACACTGATGGCCCAGAAAAAGGTTTAATTTGTCTATATTATCCCTTTCTCCCTTTTAATAAAGAGGCTTGACTACAGATTACTTTAATCATTCAGGAACCTGACCATTCCTAAAGGATATATTACAAATATGGCTAAATAGATGGCTAACGTGTGCACCACAGTACTTTAATAATCTCCTAGGCATTCCATCATACCCATGAGATGGTTCAAATGGCTCTGAGCGCTATGGGACAACATCGAAGGCCATCAGTCCCATAGACTTAGAACAACTTGAACCTAACTAACCTAAGAACAGCCCGAGACAGGATTCGAATCTGCGACCGTGGCAGCAGCAGGATTCTGGACTGAAGCGCCTAGAACCCCTCGGCCACAGCGGCCGGCATAAAACTATGAGAGTCCTCAGTCTTTAGTGATTTAATTATTGACTCAGTCTCCCCTTTGTCTGCATCAAAGGATAGTATTTCGGCCATCATTCTCGGAAAGGCATTTGCCATGAAAGTTGTATGATTCCCTGTAGAAATGAAATTTTTATTTAATTTACTAGCAATTCTCAGAAAAGCATTATTAAATCCTGTACATATATAAGATTTATGAGTAATAAAAATATTTTTACTATGAACTGACTTGATATCTTCGACCTTGTTCTGCTGACCAAACACTTCCTTCACAACTGACCATATGGGTTTAATTTTATCCTGTGAAATGTCTCTTCTATTTTCATACCACATACTGTTTGCCTTCCTAATAGCATTTTTAAGCACCTTACAGTATTGTTTGTAATGGGCTACTATATCTTGCTTGTGACTACTTCCAATGTTTCCATATAATTCTTGCTTTTTCTACATGATATCCATATCCTACTAGTCAGCCATCCGGACTGCCTATTACTGCTACTACCCCATTTAGAACGTCCTAATGGAAAGTAACTTTCAAAGAGCATGATAAATGTATTAAGTAAAGAATTATATTTATCATCTATGTTATTGGCAATATAAACGTCCTGCCACGGCGAAGGTAACTGCGAAAAAACCATAAATAACACACGAATTATTTCAGGTAATCCACGAAAGGAGGAAGCACAAAACTTGACCAGGTTTAAAAAAGTTTCCATATTGCTGTAGGACTAACTTACCTACATAGTTTGTAATTACAAGTGTCTTTTGTTTGAGTACAAAATTCTTTTAGTGTAAAAATTTGTGCATCATGGTCTGAAAGGTGATTCACCCTTTTCCGAACAGAATGCCCATCTAATAATGAAGAATGAATTTCCGTTGTTTGTCTATGATTCTGCTACTGTTCCCCTGCATCCTAGTCGGAAAAAAACACAATCTGCATCAGTTCACATGAATTTAGGAGATCTACCAACATCCTATTTCTTACACCATCATAAACAAAATTTATATTGACGTCACCACATGTAACTAATGCCTTGTATATCCTGCAAAGTTAATCCCATCTAGTTTGAGCAGATATGCTCTGAAGCCAGAATTAGGAGACCTATAAAAAACAACAATTAGGAGTTTAGTTTCGCTAAATTCAACTGCCCCTGCACAACATTCAAAAACCTGTTCAGTGCAGTACCGTGATACGTCTATGGACTCAAGTGGAATACTGTTTATAACGTGCATAGCCACTCTCCCACACCGCAAGGAACTCCTTGGAAAACAGCCAGCTAATCTGTATCCTGGTAAAGGAAGCCTCTTAATTGTCAAATTATTTAAGTGGTGCTTCAACATATCAGTAATGTGAGAGTCAACATATATAAACAGATCACTAACTTTATCTCTAATACCTGCTATATTTTTGTGAAATATGCTAATTCCTTCTCTACGTGGACGCATGACATCGTCTGAAGGTGAGCCATTAGTGAAAGGGACTTCCTTTAAGCAGGTATACCTATCAACTGACTTGAATCTCAAAAAGGTGCAGCTCTAACTTCACGTACTACAGGAGTTTCTCCATGAGTAAATTCTGCCGGCAAACTTCAGGGTCGATAATTTATTTACGTTTTTTGCTGCAGGATATGTTTAAAATTGTCTGAAATTTGTCATCTGTTATCGAAATTTACCGTATGTATAAACATGTATGCACACTCTACAATAGTCAAACGAAAAGGAAACCACAATAAGGTGAGAGTATTTGAAGTTTGTTTTACAGAAAAAGACCTACAGATTTCCTTTCGGTTTCCCGCGTTAGCAAATGTCTCTCACCAAATGTTTATAATGTGATTTTAATTACAAAACGTATTTTACACAGAAAAACATAAACAGAGTTTCACCATATTTTACAGAATTAATATGTTCCTGTTGGTATATTTCTTACTCATATTTTAAAGGGTTATGGAGTTACATGGGTGTAACGTACATATGTACTTTATGGCTAGCACGCATAACGCTGTAGTAGCTATCAGCTTTTCTATTCTTATGGTGTACTGTGTTTGCTCACGAAACCGGTCGTACATATTTTATGTGCTATGTGACCTGCAAAGGTTCAAGCCTTTATCACAGTGAAATTTTCCTGATTGAAACTTTTTAGTTGTGCCCGCCTTCTATGTGTAGTATTCTTTATATTTTATTAAAATGTGTATAGTGTATCCTTCCTTATTTCTCAATTAAAAACAGGATGACGCACAGCGCATGCATCAGTGAAAGTTTGTACTGCTTCTCGCTAACACTGGCCTCATGTAGGTACGCTATGAGATATTGTAAGCTGTTTGTCACGTAAGGGAAACCGATCGATGACTCAATAAATACTGCATGTTACGGCGTAGCGCTTCTAACATAGGCCAACCACACCAAAAGGAAGGGAACCTCTCAACTATTACTACTGTTTGTGTTCACAAGTTTATTCTGTGCTAAGCGATTTAGAAAGTTTATTTCTGAGTTAACTAAAACCGGAAGAGCTCTGTACATATTAGTGTTATCCTTGCAGTACAGTCTTGTGTAGCTTCGGGAACATGTACGTTAAATTTTATAATTTGTCATTTCCTTTAAATATCTACGTCATGGATTTCAGTAAAATTACTGCGTTGCACAGAGTGTGGGGTAATATCAACGGCAGCATAAAATGGTATAGCGGGAATAGGATTCGTTATGAATAGGAAGATAGGGCAGGGAGTGAGTTAATGCACAGCTCAATGACAGCCCTTTTCTGACCAGAATCGACAGCAAACCAACACTGACGACTATATTTAAGGCATACATGCTGACGTTGCAAGCTAAGGATGAAAAGACACAAAAAGTATATGAAGATTGCAAGAGCTGGCAGCTGCAACAATTATTGCAATATCAGCTTAACAACTCATGCATCCGAGATGCTTGCAAGAATAATACATACAAGAATTGAAACGGAAATTGACGATGTGTTAGATGATGATCAGTTTGGCTTTTGGAAACGTAAAGCCACCAGAAGTGAAGTTCTGTAGCTACGGTTCATAATGGAAGCAAGACTAAGGAAAAATAAAGTATCGTTCACAGGATTTTTCGACTTTGGGAAAGCGTTCTACAACGTAAAATGGGGTAAGACGTTCGAAACACTGACAAAAATAGGGATAAGCTATAGGCAAGCACAGGTAACATACAACAACTGGGAGAGCCAAGGGGAAACAGTAATACCAGAAGACAAGGAATGTAGTGCTGGCATTAAACAGAATGTAACACACTGATATAGACACCCGCGCCTACTATACACCTCTGTATATCGACGAAGTAAGGACGGAAATAAAGGAAATGGGAAATGGTCCACAGTAGAATTAAAATTCATTGTGATAGCATATCACTGATAAGATCCGCTGATGATACCGCTATCCATAGTGAAAGGCAGGAAGAGTAACAATATCTGTTGAAAGGGATGAACAGTTTAATGAGTACAGAATAAGGTTTGAGAGTGTAACGAAGAAAGACGAAAGTAATGGTAAATAGCAGAAATGAGTACGACGAGAAACTAAGCACGATTGATGATCACGAAGTAGACGATGTTAAGGAATTGTGCTGCCTAGCAGCCAAATTATCCATCACGTACGGAGAAGGAGGACATATGAAGCAGACTAGCATTGGTAAAAAGGGCATTCCGGGACTATAGAACTCTACTAATATTAAAAACGGGAGTTAATTGAGGAAGAAGTTTCCGTGAATGTACGTTTGCAACATAGTATTGCATAGTAGTGAAACATGTGCGTGCGTGCACACACACACACACACACACACACACACACACACACACACACACACACACGGGCGCGTCTTGCCAGTTATGAGAAATTTTACAGTACAGTATACTCACACAAAATTTCAATTGAATGCAGTTGGCTGTACAGCGTACCCACATAAACCTTCCACCGGAGAGGGTTGACTGAATGACCGACACATATTTTCGTTGATTCAGTTTGCATACCTTAAGCTCTAATATATGAATAGTTAACTTACGTCGGACAAGTGTTCAATGTGAGCACCATTCGTCACACGGCACACATCGAGACGATAGGCGAGCTCTTCCCAAACTTTGATCATTGTATCTGGGGTAATCGTTTGCAACAACTGTTTTAATCCGTTTTCTTAAGTCACACGAGTGAACTGGGAGCGGAGTGACATACACACTACCCCTTACGAATACCCAAAGGATAAACTCGAATGATATGCGGCCAAATATGGTGAATGTGGAGGCAATGCCCAAAAAGCTACGTCATTCGGTCACTTGCGGCCATTCCGGCGGCAGGGTACAGCGTCGTTTAACCAATCGCGTACTGAGTTATCCGAGTGAGGAGTCGAACCATCTTGGTGTAAATGACGTTATGTGGTTCATAA
The DNA here is from genome assembly GCF_023897955.1 of Schistocerca gregaria. Taxonomy (NCBI): domain Eukaryota; kingdom Metazoa; phylum Arthropoda; class Insecta; order Orthoptera; family Acrididae; genus Schistocerca; species Schistocerca gregaria. Next base: position 167,959,364 of record NC_064925.1, on the reverse strand, counting down.
TTTTTAACATTTTTATGCAGCGACAGCAACTGATATTGTTTGTATAAGAATATACAGCCTGCAGTTGCACGTTAACTTTATCGTTTACCCTGGTTTCATGGTTAGTAATAACGTCTTCTTCAGAACCTGCTAAAAGTTGATGATACAATGTGCTAGTAAATTATATTAGATATGGTCATCCTACAGGATGCGACGTTTAGTACTTACATAAAGTACTATTTAAATGTTTGCCTAAAACAAGCCATGTCATGTCAACTTTATAAAACTTGATGCATAACCATAAGGTATAAAACTTGATGCATAACCATAAGGTATAAAACTTGATGCATAACCATAAGGTTTTGTCACTTCTATTAAACAAGCTGCAGCAAATTCACTTTAAGCCCGTTGTATGGGGCTCGTCGTGTGACTAGAGATTGCGGAACGCGAGGGCTTCACGGTCTGTCTCACAGAGGGCGGCGCGCAAGCGTGAGACGTATAGAATCACTCTTATTATACAAGCGTCAGATAACATTTTTGCTATGAATTAATTTTATACTTTACTATTGTAAGTTAATTACAGTATCCAGCATGACTACATGACTACGTTTTATATTCTACTACAGATCCTTGTAAACTGAGCAAAAAAACTGGTTTGATCATCTGTAGGAAAAGTTCTATTATTACAGAAACTGTAATGGTCACATGCATTATGAATTATTGTAAATCTAATATAGGCTGGAAGCCTTCTAAGTATGCCCTATGTCTCAGATACAGTTGATCGTTCAGTAAATTGCCTCTATCTGTAATTAGATGTGCCTAAATTTGTAGTTCTTCAAGCGTGTCGAGTCTACATCCCTTAACTTCATGATGTATTCGCTCTATGTCACGTAAAGGTTTAGGTGTATGAGCCATTTGCAGCAGATATTCCGCAAAGACTGACCACCGTGTTCCTACGCCCTTTGTTGGAAGATATTCTTTAAACCTTACTGCTATAGCTCTGCCTGTGTGACCTATGTAATAACATGGGCAATCGTCACACCTAATCTTATATAAGCTTGATTTCGCGGACTTATCACAGTCTTTCTCAAGGGAATGAACCTAATTTTGCTTTAAACTATTACTCGCCGAGAAGAAAATTTTAAAACCTGAATTTTTCAACAGGTGACCTATTTTGTAGGAGACATTACCTATATAAGGAACCGACTACCATTTCTTGGTTTGATCTTGGGTTTGAGTATTTGTGTTTATTAAGTCGTTGTCCTTTTGGCGTTTTCTTGCGATATAACGGCCTCACTGTCTTTGGATCATAGCCATTATTCTGTGCAGTACTCTCCAGAATTTTTAATTCTCTTTCGAGGTTGACATCTGACAACGGGACTGAAATCACCCGATGGATACTACAGTAGAAAAACGCCATTTTATGCGCTAGGGGGTGGATTGAATCGGCCGGGATGATGATGTCTGAATAAGTTGCCATCCGGAATATGTTGAACTCTATTTTAGCATCTTTAAAAGTCGACGTTAAATCAAGATAATTTAGTGATATATCAGCTGATTCCAATTCTCGTGTGAATTTTATTTTTCAGTGTAGACTGTTAAACTTTGCGAAAATATGTGATGTCCATTTGAGGAAAGAGACACAGTTCCTTTTCATCCGGTTGCATTTAAGTTCCTTCACGAAAAAAAAGGTCTATAAGACTTCCCCTGGAATGTGACACAGAACTTTAAATTTAGGGAAGTCTCGTAGAAAATGTACCATACCGTGGTGATTTACTGACTCTCAGATTCGCACATTATATATGATCACATTTCCACTTAGGTGAAATATCAATTCAACACCCAAGGTGACACGATCCAGACAATCTTCATCATCGAAGTAACATTTCGTTGGCACGTAAACTGTAGTCTGTTGGCTTTAGAGCTTTTAACAACTGCAAACGACAAGGATAAATCCGAAAGTGGGTCCTTAAAAGTCTCCACACAGACGTCATTGGAATAATTCAGGACTAGCCTTACGAGCTGATTTCTTGGGACAACGCATAAAAGAATCTGTCATTGGTTCAGCCCGGTATTCAACCACTCTTCATAGCCCCGAATCCAGTACTCTTCCCTTTTAAAAGATAACCAATTTCTTCAACCTGATAATACCATCTACGGACGTTACTGTCGGTATGACGATTACAATGGAACCTTATAATGAAAGCACGTTACGATCTGACAATAGATTCAGTCCTAGGAAACTTTAAAACACGAAAAGCTTTCTGTTCACAAGCGGTCATTTTTGCTGTTAGCGCTTAGCTCTTAGACATAACAATTTCAGTTGCTCTTTGGTCCAATTTATTATTTGCAGTTACAAGATGAATGTAACAGATGCTACAAAGTCTCCAAGCCCCGATATTCGTTTTTAAACGCATTCTTTCCACTGTGTTAAAGACTGAGTCAGATCATCACATCGGGAAGTTACTGAAAATATCTGGATAATTTCTTGTCAATTCCAGAAAATATAGTGAGAACTTGAATGTCAGACTTCCACTGAACCGCTGCTCAAACATATACGGATTCCGACAAAGCGGGCTACCCGAATTTGGAACTGAGAAAATTTGAGAAAATACAGCCATATTATGTGAGTGTTGATATCAGCCTTGTTATGAATGCGCGAAACTACACAGCGAAACACAATAGACCTGTAAGTATGTGTAACAGTACTCTACTTATTCTTCTTAGCGTCACGATGACAATCGTTTAAGGGAATTGTAGTGCCTCAGTAAGGTGGATTGCTCTTGGGTTTGTTGATGTCAGATTGTCTTACGCCACGACGCTTGGGGAGACGCTATAGACGAGGAAGTGCAGGAAACGACTCATCGTCTGCTCGGCTCCTCAAGGGACATGGTGGTTTTGAGTCCCGTTTTACTTTGGCCACTTTCCACAGGAAGACTGTTAAGTGGTCTTGACTTTGGCCCTGGCAGGCTGTGGCGGGTGGTTAACAGTCATTTATAGCTCTGTTCTGCCACCGATTAAGCCTCTCAATCACCTTTGACTTCACCAACGGGACGGAACTTCAGATGAAGCTTTGAGGTACTTTATCCTTACTATAAAGTGGATGTGTATCGTCCACGTTGACTTTGCTCCTTTCAGGATTCGCAGTAATTATCCGTCCGATACCGGGTCCCGGGATTCCAGTCATAACTGGGGTTAGCTCGACTGGAATTGAGGTCAACAATTGTGTTAGCCGATAACAAGTGCGGAGAAGTGCCGTGTCAACGACCCTCCAGTGGCTGGGTTCTAAACTCACAGGGAACCATGGTCTCCTGCCGAGTTGCTCAAGGCTTGAGCCGAGGTCCGAAGCAAGTGTGGACTTTCAACCAAATTGTGCCTTTTAGTTTTCCTTAGAAACTGTTCCGTGCTATGACCTTCATTCTGACACTCTTACATTGTTCCTTGAACGACAGTCTCCGTGTCAACAATAGCCTCGAGGTACTTAGCGGGATGGCTGTGAGGTGCCCCCAGCCGCCGGCCGGAGTGGCCGTGCGGTTCTAGGCGCTGCAGTCTGGAACCGAGCGACCGCTACGGTCGCAGGTGTGAATCCTGCCTCAGGCATGGATGTGTGTGATGTCCTTAGGTTAGTTAATTAGTTCTAAGTTCTAGGCTACTGATGACCTCAGAAGTTAAGTCACATAGTGCTCAGAGGCATTTCTTTGCCCACAGCCATGAGCCTTTCAACTTACAGTTGGCATGTTGATTCGTAGGTGAGAAACGCTGACAACTGTGTTGTTAGGATTTGGCTTACAACAGTTGTCAAGAGCAGACCAAATATTTCTTTTGACTACTTCAGATGTATTATGCTCTTTCAAAACGGACACATAGTAGGCTTATGTAAAGAAGGTGCTAGCCTTATTAAGTAGTTGGTTGTTGGTGTACAAGTTAAATAGCGTGGACCATTTTTTGTTCGGTTTTCCGCCACTGACTTTTCTATTTGTGAAAGTTTATACAAAATCTTATGATTCTCGGCAGCTCCGTAGTGGTCTTCATGAAGCTATAAAATTTTGAAGTATTCTACTAACAACGGGGACGCAAAAGTGCTACAGAGCGGCAAAATTTTCAGTCCACTGTTGATCAGACGAGGATCGCACACAGCGAACGGTGGTGCCGTGTTTGCGTTCTGATTGATTATACCAGTTAATTACGGCAAATGATTTATCAGCCTGTGTATTTGCGTTGAGCGTCAATACGACCAAATGAAGTGACGCACGGACAGAAAGAAAAGTGTGTCTGGCGAGGAGTGAGGTTACATTTTATATATCGTTGCAGTCAATATAACTAGTGTCGGCCGACTAACTCCACTGCACGGTCAAGAAAGAAGAAATCTGTTACGAAAAACAATTTCTCATATTATTGGAGAAATCACCCTAATTCGAAAAAGAGTTGACCTGTAACTTTGATTCCTTATGCTTCCAATGCCTTAACCAGATCGGAGGACAAAATTACTTGGCGAAATTATATGAGATTCGATGTGCACGTTCTATTTATTTATTTTATTTATTTATTTATTTATTTATTTAACCTGGCAAGATTAGGGCCATCAGGCCCTCTCTTACATCTAACCAGGCATTCTACTTATTTTACAGTCATATGTTTCAGTAGGCATGTTAAACTACATCTAATACAAAAAGTGAGATAAACAATTAGAAAGGTACACCTCGAAAAATACATTATTGAAGAGAAAGATTTAAGATAGGAGTGCTGGCAGCAGGGAGTATGAGGGAGACTCATGGTGAAGGGAGGAGAAGAATAGAGAGACATGATGAAACATAATTAAGGAAAATATAAAGGAAAAGGAGACTGCGTGGCTAATAGAGATAGATGAAGAGGAAGGCATCTCAGGAGTAAGATAGGAGACGCTAGCTTTGCTATTTGACAGATGAGAGGATTGGCCTTGCACATTAATTTTGTGGAGAATTTTATGCGTTCTACGTGTGTGAATTTATTGTTTTATTTATCTTTTCTTCAGACGTGCGAAATACTTGGAGCGAGCGAAATATAATATTTAACTTGTAGTTTTCCGTCACCTAAGAACTTGTTAAGCTTTCCTGTTACTCTCTTCATTATAACACGGCATACACCATGCAAGATGCCTCTTATGTGAGGGAGACATTTTTACCAGTTTTAGTAGATTATAGTCTCTCATTGATGTATTCACGATAGTTAAGATGTGCTGTAATCCGTAGACGGCCATGAATCGGAGAGCATTTCCCACGCTGGCTGGCTAGGTGACGAAGCGACCATATGTCGCGCGTAGTGGGGTGGGGCTCAGCACTGGACCGTAGCAACAAGCGTCAGCCTGGGAAATAAATATACGTGACGAGAAGTACCGCCATCTTGGCGCCAAAGTCACCAAATTTGTTTATTTATATTTAATAATTAAAGTCATTTATGAAAATATGAATACTAGGAGGAACCTCTGGATGTTTAAAGCTATTTATCATAATGGGGACGGAAAGGTGTTAAGGAGTGGAGAGTTGTGGAGTGGTAACGGAGTGAGGTGGACGCTATGAAAGTTCCGCCCGACGAGTAAGGCGAGCACTTGCGTAAACGTCTTGTTCACAGACTCCAGCGAGTGGTTGCTGGGCATATTTGTGGTCCGATTTCAATCCATGGCTGACTGCAAGTTCCCTCTTCGTGTGTAGCTTGGGCAACCAGCTCTGGAACGTGGCACACCAATGAGAGAATTGCTGCCAGTTTGGCTGTGCTAAATTCTGGACACCCTTGCTACTGAAAAGCTTCAGCTTCGATTCGAGAACGTCAGCTAACTTTTAGTTTTTGAGGTCTTAACTGTTATTTTCTTGTTCATACCTGTAAGCCTGTTGCGATCTTTCCGATTTCTTACCTGGTCTATTTCACCACCAGTTGGTTCGTTGAATTGCTTTTCCTGAGACCATTCTGGCCTTGTTTGTTTGTAGACAGGGTATCTTAAACTGTATCAGACGATGGAGTTTCCTGATCAGGAGCGGTAACGTTTTTCTTCTATGTGGGTTTTTGCCAACCTGCCTGTCAAAACTCTTGGAACACCGAATAAGTGCCTTTGTCTCGTAATATGGCCGGGTGCCGGTTTCGAGATATCTTCTGGCTTTGCAGACGTCATCGTTCTGTTATTTATATTGTTTTAGGAGATGCCTGAGTCTCAAAATTTCCAATTGCTGACGGTATGTAATTGGGCTTTGCAGTCTAATTTTCTTTCGCCCGTTCGCTGTCGTTGTAGAGACAGTATCTTGCAGAGACCCGGTATACCGTTTGGATAGTTACTGTTGCTTTCATGTAATTAGCCTTGCTGTGTTAATAAATCTTTTACCAGTTGTACCCAACGTAAACGGCCTAGGAATGCCGGTCTTCTCGTTGTATTCTTTCCTGGTCTCCTTGTTATCGTTGCGTGTGAGCCTTCTGGTGCTCCCGATGTGAGGAGGCAATTCCAAATCTTGTTACGTAACTGAAGCAGTTATTCATGAAGGCCTACCCGTTTTCTATTTTGTAATTTCACTTAAATAAAACTGTTATTAAAGAAGGCCTGGCTGTTTTCCAGTTGCTTGGCTATTTTACTTAACCGAAGCTGCTATTATTGAGGTCCTGTTCATTTCCCTTTTAATTAAAATAAGAGCTATTTCATAATTTGGGTTAGTTGAAATTGTTACTAATCAAGGCCAACCTCTTTTATTGTCCTATTACTGAGATCTGATATCTTTCTCAGTTTGTGTTTTAACTAACTGAGAATGTGATTGCCATAGGTCTACCTGTTTCAGGGGCGTTCATGTCAGTAAGGTTGTAACAGGAAATTACACATGATGGTATATGGACCTTAACCTTTCGTCTTAAACTCCATCATCCATTAGTGTAGGTGTGAATGTCTAGATTTGGATAAAGCCATCTTAAAAAAGCAGAGGAAGCAAGAGATAGAGATTTGTTACTCATGTGGACCTGTGATCGCTAATCTACCCACAGTGTCTCAGAACATATTGCGTATCATTTTCTTCAGCAGTCTAGGAGCCTATTCGCTACCTCGTAAAACCAGCTGAAACTTATCTATTAAATAATCGCACAAAATAAAGAAAGCAATCAGACAGTCAGTAGGTAAGTCGCTTATGTAATGCCAATAGATGAAGGTGGGCCGAGGTGGTAGCAGAGATGGTTTTAAGAATAAAGCCATACGTGGGGTATGTTTCAGAACGACGTAACAGTTTCCTTGATTCGGAGATTTTAAGTGGCCGTGTGTGCGTAATATTCAAATAAACCAGAATACATTACCATTATAAATTTCCTTATTTCGATGGTGTGTCGTAAACAGAAAGGCACCAAGGTAAACAAGTTTTTCTTAATTCAGATGTCTCTGTACACCTCTTGGAAACGGATCTTCTTTGAAAATTAAGAATACCACCAAAAATGGGGAATGTGTTGATATGAGCTAAAGCTGTGAACAGATAGCTACAAAGGTAATAAACGAAAGCTGAGATGGACCACCTCTAAAGAAATGAAACAATATTTAATGCGAAATAGATTTTATGTTGAGATATAAATATGTGCCAATGTATAACGAATCATTAAATTAGTACTCTCATTAATCAGTAATGTTTTATTCGCAATGAGAATTACTTTTGTCGTATGCATAACTAGTGCCCCGCAGGTACCACGTATTTTTTCGCCACCAGCGGTAGTTTTCATAATACAATATATTTTACATAATGAATCAACAATGAGAAACTTTATTCGAGACGTGAGTGCACTTGGTGGTTTGTGACCTACATAAAAGGACAGTGAGTGCATTTCACAACACAAAGGAAACGGTAGTGAAATATGAGGAAGGACGTGATCAGTGGATCTGCAGATAACTTTATTCGAGACGTGAGTGCACTTGGTGGTTTGTGACCTACATAAAAGGACAGTGAGTGCATTTCACAACACAAAGGAAACAGTAGTGGAATATGAGGATGGACGTGATCAGTGGATCTGCAGATAACCATACAAAATTCGGTTTCGTCTGTCGGAAAGTACATGGCCAGAGCATTGTGGGATAAAAGGTATCCATGGCATTGTTTTCTTTACAGATGACGTAAGAGCAGCTGCTGTATACTGCTGGATGGAAACAGACGTGAACAGAGGCGTGCTTTGAAAAACTAATTCTTTTTTCCGTTTGGACTACGCATCTGATAACAAAGGTATTGTAGCAACAAAAAGTTTATTTACTGGTCTACTAACATATCTTCAGTATCCAAATGATTTGGCAACCTCAAACTTCCATTTAGTCCCACTTGTAATTAAATTTGTACTTGTATATGTTGAATTATAAGACTAGTATATAATAGCTGTACGGTGGTACTATGTAACTCTTCGAATTTCAACACTATCGTAAAAATATATTAAACGAAGTGCCATTAAAAAAGGAAAATATCGGTAAATAATGGCATATTAACCTCAAAATACCAGAATTTCGTGCCATGCAGAGATCTATTCTCGTTTTCTTCATTAACCAAATATCAGTAATAAAAACTGTCAATTGAATAGGGTATTTTGGAGCCACAAATTAGGAATGTGCATTATAGGACTGGCGTAGAACAAATTTACCCGCAGGCTGATTAAAACAGGAAATTGCCAAAAACAGTATTTTTACATCGTAAATATAATTAAGTCAACATCGAAAAGCAGGATCGTCAATGAAGTAAAACGCGTTTATTACTAACACCGACGTACACTCAAAACAGAAAAGTTAAAGCTTGGACAGACAGTGCTATTATTTATAGACTGAAGATTACCAAACATATAAACGTAATATATTTGGAGAACCTCCCAGAAGGGATACATACTAAACAACGAATGGTTGTTGGTGCTCTTATTTTATCTAGCGACGCTAAACGCTATGCCACGATGTATGCAGCCATCTCGTAGCACTTGTTGTTCTCTTCGCGATAATGCGATCATGCGTTTCAGAATTTCTCACTAGAATCAACTACAGCACGAGAAGCTTCAATTGTCGCCCTTTTTGTTAGCACTGTAGCAGATCTTCATAAGGAATACAGAGACGGTACTTAAGCGCTTTTGTCTTCTTTATGAAGGGTTATAATACTCGACGTCATAGGATGCCAGAGAAATGACAAAGGATGCCATAAGGGCCAAAGAAGTGGTTCAGTAACTTTTCCGGTAACCCTACATTCCTCACAGTCCTAGATGTTCTTCAAATGTCTAGGAGAAAACGACTATTTCATCAAGTTAGCAACATATCATACATTTAAGGAGTCGAGGCAGGTTGTCCAAAACATGCTCGAGGTTATCCCAAGCATTACATAGTCCAAACCCCATAACGATGAAATGGTAGAGGCCGGCAGCAGTTAAAACGTCAATATTTTTCCGATCAGTTTCATCAACCTGGATATGCCACGGGCCTGTATGCTTCTCCATAGCTGAGAAATTTTTTGTGGTTGTTGTCGTCTTCAGTCTCGAGACTAGTTCGATGCAGCTCTCCATGCTACTCGATTCTGTGCAAGCTTCTTCATCTCCCAGTACCTACTGCAGTCTACACCCTTCTGAATCTGCTTAGTGTATTCATCTCTTGGTCTCCCTCTACGATTTTTACACACCACGCCGCCCTCAAATACTAAATTGGTAATCCCTCGATGTCTCAGAACATGTCCTACCAACCGATCCCTTCCTCTAGTCACGGTTTGCCACAAAGTCTTCTTCTCCCCAATCCTATTCAATACCTCCTCATTAGTTATGTGATCTACCCATCTAATCTTCAGTATTCTTCTGTAGCACCACATTTCGAAAGCTTCTATTCTCTTCTTGTCAAAGCTATTTATCGTCCATGTTTCACTTCCATACATGGCTACACCCTATACAAATACTTTCGGAAACGACTTCTTGACACTTCAATCTATACTCGATGTTAACAAATTTCTCTTCTTCAGAAACGCCTTCCTTGCCGTTGCCAGTCTACTTTTTATATCCTCCCTACTTCCACCATCTTTAGTTATTTTGCTCCCCAAATAGCAAAACTCCTTCACTACTTTAAGTGTCTCATTTCCTAATCTAATTCCCTCAGAATCACCCGACTTTGTTTGACAACATTCCATTATCCTCGTTTTGCTTTTGTTGATGTACATCTTATATCCGGCCTTCAAGACACTGTCCATTCCGTTTATCTGCTCTTCCAAGTCCTTTGCCGTCTCTGACAGAATAACAATGTCATCAGGGAACCTTAAGGTTTTTATTTCTTCCCCATGGATGTTAATACCTTTTCCGAATTTTTATTTTGTTTCCTCTAGTGCTTGCTCAATATACAGATTGAATAACATCGGGGAGAGGCTACAACACTGTCTCACTCCATTCCCAACCACTGCTTCCCTTTCATGTCCCTCCACTCTTATAACTACCAGCTGGTTAATGTACAAAGTGTAAATACCCCTTCGCTCCCTGTATTTTACCCCTGCCACCTTCAGAATTTGAAAGAGTGTTCTAGTCGACATTGTCAAAAGCTTTCTCCAAGTCTACAAATGCTAGAAATTCAGGTTTGCCTTTTCTTAATCTAGCTTCTAAGATACGTCGTAGGGTCAGTATGGCCTCGCGTGTTCCCAAATTTCTACGGAATCCAAACTGATCTTCCCCGAGGTCGGCTTCGACCACTTTTTCCATTCGTCTATAAAGAATGTACTGCTGGAAACGTACTGCTGGAAAAGAATGTAACACCCTCAAGGACAAGGTAACTTACCTAACATATGATACAGGTATGACAGGTAGATCATCAGCTCGCGTGTTCCCATATTTCTACGGAATCCAAAATGATCTTCCCCGAGGTCGGCTTCGACCACTTTTTCCATTCGTCTATAAAGAATGTACTGTTGGAAATGTACTGCTGGAAAAGAATGTAACAGCCTCAAGGACAAGGTAACTTACCTAACATAAGATACAGGTATGACAGGTAGATCATCAGCTCTACAGAGTAACCCCTCCCCCTCTGACAGCAATACAGGCGTGTGTTTTCCCATGCAAACGATGGTAAAGGCTCCAAGTGGTATCGTGCGATACATGGTTCCAAATATCGTGGATATTACGTTGCATTCAGGAAAAGTTCTTTCAGGCTCTGAAGCTGAAGAAGGTTCGAGCTTCATAACGTCCCATAGTAGTTCAATTGACCAGAGACCTGGCGATCTTGCTTCCAAGGCTGTTGTTGTACACCACGAGGAGCACTACAACAGCCATACGTGGACGTGCATTGTCCTTCTGGAAAAGTACATTACCTTCCTGTCTAACAAATGGCCGTATAACGACATGTTCAAAGTAGCCGGCACTGATTATCAGCAAGATATACCAATTGAGACTGCGAATTGTAACTGATAGCCCCTCACACAATAGAATATAGAGTGGGATCTTTCTGACGTAGGTGAATACATTCCGTAACTGGCCGCTCAAGAATTCTACACCGAACACGAGTAAGTCCAGCACCCACATACATACATAAATTATTCGCATCACTGAAGACGCTAGAACGCACTTCGACTCTCAAGTCTTCCCTTTAACGACACAAGTGTTCCCGAGTTTGGAGGTGTTTGCGCCAGTGCTAGCCTGGCCAGAGGCAACATGATCTTAGTCTCGATGAAAATGGACCATTTTCATCTGTCACGGTGATACGGCAGGTGCCACTTCTGGCCAGATTGCCCAGACTGCATCCCTGGCTAATGTTCGTTCGGTTACCTCTGTTCACACAAACTGATGGAGTGAATGAGAAACAATCGCGTTCGGCTGCTGCTTAAGGTGTGAACGGTAAAAAGAAAAGTCGATGGTTACATGGAAGTGCTTTGTAATTACATACGTTTCAGCAAGAATGTGTCTGTGCTTCACATTTTTATAGCGTAAACAGAGAAGGACATAATACCTGCAAAACTTTACCGGCAACAGACCGTCAGTACGGTCAGTATGGCTTCAAATTACTGATGTATGGGTATGGGAATCTTCCACAGGCCACCGCTGAATGCAACGACCTACCAACATTATATTGTGCCCGACATCCGTCGATAAATCCATCTGACCACCTGCAGGCCGACAATGGAACCCTCCACAACTGGCTGAGGTTGTTCAACAGTAGTACGTTCTCATTGGGGTGGATGGGAGGGCGGTGTTTACATAGACGTAACCTTTAATAAATGATGCAAATCTTGTTCATTTCTAAGCTTATCACATTACTGTCTGCAATGTGAAACCCGAGGACGCACAGTCAGATATACTGTGCGCCATCTTATCGCCGATTACCATGGCAGATGATTAACTGACACTCAACCTCTCAGCTTTTTTCCTCTTAAACAGTGTCCCTGCCAATGGACGGCAATTGGTAGACAACATGCGGTAGAAACAGGAGAAGTTAACATGAGAGAATATTGAACTATAAACGGCAGACTTAACAAGCATGTGCAGTAATTAATAAATATAATGCATATACTCAGTTACAGGGGCGCCCCTTCTCTTTGGCAGAACGGCTGTGAAAATGCACATACAGTAATTTCACTGTGAGTGTAACGAGCCGGTTATATGATATTGATCAGTGGATACTATACGAAAACTATAATACGATTATCCGCTCTGCAGATACTAATGTCAATTCTTTCTGCCCCACAAAGTAAGTGAATGAGAAAAGTCTTGTTTGAAGGCTACTTATGAGAAACAGTCACGTTCGGATTGTGTTTAAGGTGCAAAAAAATAAAGTTGAGGATTACATGGAAGAGCGTTGTAACCACATACGCGAGAATGCTGTAGTACCACACAAGATTCTTTCAATTGTTGGTAACATAACCAAAGAAGAACCTAATGCAGACGGGAACTGCAGCGGGCAGTACCATGTACTAGTTCATGAAATGTCGTACAAGAAGTTCGGAGAAATGTGAGCTGCATAGTTTGAACGGAATAACGATCATCGTAAAAAATACCGTCCTGTTAATTGGTTTTGGGTGTTGCATTGAGACAAAAATTTAATAATAATTAGGCTAGCAGATACTTCAGATATCGCTAAGGATGAAACTAGCAGTGCGATACGAAACACAAATTTCATTATGTAAACAGATGTCCCAGACGAACTAATGTACATTTTGAAAAATGCAAATTAACTGTAGTTGTCTGTAGATCGTGTGATGTACAAGAATAAACCAGCATCTTGCGATAAAGAGCAAAATATTATAATTGATAAGTGAAATGAAAATAGACAATAACGTGACTTAATCTGTCAATACCGGTGATGATGCTAAACTTTCCTAAGTAGTTTTCTCACGCGCAGGACGAACGGAATTTAAAAGACTGAACTCGTGAGCAAATAGCGAGCCCGCTTCTTTCCCTACACGGAACATTTCAGACTGAATATAGCTGTTAGAAACCGCTATAATTATTAAATTTTAGAAGAATATCGATAAGACTTACAGATAACGTAAAAGGAAGCTCGGTATTTCGATCGTGGCAAAAATGCAGATATTCGGAAGGCAGCATATGCTTGGCCGTACTTACGTTCAGAGTTAGATAATATAAGAGAAAAACGCGAATCACGCACAGAAGATGTTATATATTTCAGAATTTAACACTTCTCCGTGTTTCAACAAAGTGTTGAGAACGTATTACCGTCGATGTAGCGGAGCTCCTCGAAATGCTAATAAGATGAGCATAACTTGAAGAAACAGGATATTCGAGCAACGAAAAAAGTACGGACTGGCTATGTGTATCAAAGCAAAATGTTAAATCAGCGCCACATGTTGAAATATTTCAGTCTGTTGTGGACGTAGTCCATGGAAATCGATGTAAGAACCCAGTAGGGTACTGCAAATACGACGAACAACGGTTTGATGTGTTCTCTGAACGTTGCTGAAAATGAAACTTTACGTAATTAATTTTTATGGGAAATGATATGGTATGACTACATCAAACGAAAGAATCATGCTACTGAAATGACGGAAGCCATAGAACGAGTAATACCTGCTGCCCGTCTCATTTTAGGCAGTGAGACAGCTTCCCACATAAATGGCAAGATTAACATAGAGACCATTGGCATAAGAGGATAGAGAAATGCCTTTGGGTGTAACAAAACCTATACTAGGCTACGAAGGTTTTCGCGATGAAGTCCTTGCGTAAAAAGTTCTCGGCTTACTTGCCGCTTTAGATTCGTATAAAGTTTCAAAATTTTGATGATGCCCTCAATTATCACCGTTAGAGGCTTAAACTGACAGTCGTAGACTTTTGTTTCTTTTATTCTAAATCCTCTCAACGGAGGCGAGATAGCAGCGTATAAAAATCGCTGCTTATCGCATGGTTATATAAACTACATTTAAAGATTATTAAAATTTAACATTGTGACAATAACAGAAAATTTGGTAAAAAAGATAGGTAGACGATAAAGACAATTTCCATACAAAAGCAATCAACAATAAACTAGGAAGATAAAAATGGATTTTAAAACTCGTTTGAAGATTTTATATTGCGTTTAAGATATAGTGATTGATTAATGAGAATGATGCCATGATGAAATGGTGATGGTAGGTGATACATGAAATGACTATGGGGACCTGTAGAACTACAGGTAGCGACTAGAAGTCTGCAAGGATGAAGGTGGAAGGAGAAAAGGGAGAGTATTATGACATGGATTGGAAAGAGGGGTATATCTCGGAACGGATTTCATCGTTGAGGTGTAGGAATTGTTTAAAGTTCCAGCAAGAGGATGGATATTGCATGGAGGTACGCGGAACGTGGAACATGGATGTAGTGACGCAGCCGGGTACCTGGATTAATTATTAGCGGGTGGGAAATTGTATGTTGAGTTTGGGATTTGCGATAAATGTGTCATATCGGAAATTGATCTGGGAAGAGAAGAAGGTGTAAGAAGTGAACGAGTTGGAACAGGATGGGAGTTGGGAAAGGTAGGCGGATGTGAAAGGCGAGGCGGAGTGAGAGTCTTTCAGGATTTTAATTGCCTTATAGAATTTAGGCCAGGCATAGGTTCAGGGTGCTTTGGCGTAGGGTAGGTTTGGGCAGATGACGTATTTATAGGTGAGGCTAATGATGGAACGATGTAGACACCATGTGCGGCCCGTTAGTAGTGTTACTACTTTTATTCAGCTTAGGGATTTTTATTGGATGCTAAGGAGACGGTATTTCCATGTTAATTATCCTGTTGGGAGCAAGTCCCAAATACTATATGGTGTTAGTCAGAGGGATGGATCGGTAATAGATACAGATATGGATATCTTGAAGACGGAAGCACGGAGTGCTGTGACCAAAGATGGTGACTTGCTTTTCTGCAGGTTTACTTGAAGTTCCCATGTATTACACCAATCGATTAGGAGATTAAGGTGGGGTTGAAGGGAGGGATGGGAGAGTTAAAGGTTGTGATGAGTGGCTAGGTAAGAGTCGTCGTCATTATACTGCAGAAGGTACGCTGCGTGCGGCGTTTTGGGAATATCTACAAGGTACAGGAGGAAAAGGAGAGTTATAAGGACAGAGCCAAACCTGCAATGGGGTGAAAGATGAGGGAGCAGCTAAGATAAGTTTTGAAATACGTATAATGGCGTTGAAGGAAGGTTGCTATAAGGCAAACATAATTAACTCCAAGTGCATAGGTTTGTAGCCCGAAGAGCAGTCTGGTCGAAGGCTTTTTAGAAATAAAGAGAGACCAGTATGGCAGGCTTCCTTTTCTTTAGTTGATAGAATGTTATTTGGATAAGGTAAAGAAGTTGGTCATCAATAGAATAGTTGGGACAAAACCTTTTTGGGTATTGGAAATGAGTAGGTGGGTTGCAATGTATTGATTCATTCAATGAGTAAGAATTGTTTTAATCATTTTGCTAAAAACTGGCGTAAGACTAATAGATCGATATGATGAACACTTAAAGGGTTGTCTATCAGATTTCAGAAATAGGGCGGACTTTGGACGTTTCCAATTATGTGGGTAACAAGCTGTGTACAAAATGGTACTCAGAAGTTTGTGTAGTGTTTCTTGGTAGGCAGTGGGACATTCTTTGAGATGGTCAGAAAGACCTTAAACTGGCCATTCCGTGCGTGGTAGCAATTGTTTGAGTGGCTGGTATCGGGAATGGTGGTAGATGGTGGTAGGTACCCCTTGGAATTCCAACGCCCTGTCTAAAAATTTCATATATGGTTCAAATGGCTCTGAGCACTATGGATTCTGAGCACTATGGGACTCAACATCTGAGGTCATCAGTCAGCTAGAACTTAGAACTACTTAAACGTAACTAACCTAAGGACATCACACACATCCATGCCCGAGGCAGGATTCGAACCTGCAACCGTAGCGGTAGTGCGGTTCCCGACTGTAGCTCCTAGAATCGCTTGGCCACTCCGGCCGGCAAATTTCATATACATTTTTTTATTCAAAATCAAAATACCTCTGGCCATGTAGTCCTAGGCACAGCCCCCAAGACACAGGTTTCTCCTGGTTTGTGAAGTGTGCTTGGAACAGTGAGCTGTCTCTTGTCACAGCCAGCTCGTGGTCAGCAGTCGGACAGTGCGGCGCTGAGTCAGCCTTGAGGGGGAGCAGGACTCAGCGGCCGGAAAAGGCAGCCACAACGATTAGTACCAATATACAAGGTGGCTATAATTAAACTTTCGCTACTTGAGCAAATGCAGATAGAAATTTATTAACCGTAAGAGTACCCAACTTTATAGGAAACACTTCTAGACTGGTGTTGTTATTAGTGTTAGTGTCATGACTTGCCTTTAGGCGCTGGTAGTGGTACGCCTAGGAAGGGTTGAAACACAAACATGACATGCATTCACTCGTGATGCTCTTTTATCAAACCAACAGCAACACTGCAGCTAACCTTCGCGAGTATCGACGCACTAAATGGGTACGGAGAGGTCATCTTTCGACACATGGGTTGAATAACATGATTCGGAATTTCGAATAAACTGGTGATTTGGCAGAGACCGACGATCAACTGCGTAGCAATTTGCTGAAGAAATTACTGTTGACATGACTGGGAATACTGGACAAACTATGCGATCTTGTGCACGAGCTGTGTCACGACAGTTGAGAATCCCATCGTCACTGGTGTAGCGACAAGTGTAGTAGGTGTCGACAATAACCGTCACGACATGTGTCTCGGCGATGGTAGTCCAATCCATGCGATGTGGAAATTCAAACCAGGCAGCTTAGTAGCGGATCAACAGAGGGCAACACTGGTGTCAAGGCCAGCAGAAGCAGGAAGGCTATTAGGGTGCAGCTGCGATCACTAATTATCAAAACACAAGTCCAAACATTCAATTTTCAGAACAGACCAACCAGGTTTCCTCTTACAGGCATGGCATGAATACATACGGAAGTGATAGCAAAAGTATTAGAAAAACATCTCAAAGATTGACCTCTACAGAAAGGAAGCTTTAAGTTTTGAAATACAGTAAGTACAAACAGTCATGACCTCATTTCGATAATCTGAAGTATAACAATATGTGAGATAATTTCAGTAGAGACATAAAATATTTAGCGAAAAAGATTAACATAAGAGATTGTAAATAAGAGTATAGGGCCAAGATAGACCGTATGCCGCCATGGGAAAGAGCCAGCAACTGGCTCGCGACGGCCGCGGTGGTCTAACGGTTCTAGGCGCTCAGTCCGGAAACGCGCGACTGCTACGGTCGCAGGTTCGAATCCTGCCTCGGGCATGGATGTGTGTGATGTTCTTAGCTTAGTTACGTTTAAGTAGTTCTAAATTCTAGGGGACTGATGAACACAGGTGTTATGTCCTATAATCCTCAGAGCCATTTTGAACTGGCCCATCTGCCAGAATGCAACAAGTAAGCAACATTCGGAAGTGGGTATGAGCAGCAGACCGACGCTAGTAAAGATAACCTCTAGTGACGGCAGCTTGATGACCCTTTCATGGACGCTGCCTGGAAAAGTCTTCCCCTCGCAGCTGTCCTAGATGGGAAGATACATGTGAGCCTGGTCCTTTATCGTTTCTGAAATGGGAGCACTTCTTTCCACTCGTAACAGAACCGGAATGCAAGGTGTGGTCGTTGGGCGGGAAACGTCACATTACTGCCTCAGTCTTTCTGTTGTGTCAGCGATGTCACAGCCCAGCTGTGTCACGATGGTGTGGCAGAAGCCCCAGCCCGGGACCTTCACTTATTTGGCGTAATCTTATTAAAACCTGTTATACAAAAACAATTAAATGACCGTAGTACTTAGTTATTGGTTGATGTTTCCTTCTACGTTGGTCACATGATTCCTATGCAGTGGTGGCGTGGTGGAAAGGTACTTTCAAGAAATGGTTCAAATGGCTATGAGCACTATTGGACATAACATCTGAGGTCTTCAGTCCTCAAGAACTTAGAACTACTTCAACCTACTAACCTAAGGACATCACACACACCCATGCCAGAGGCAGGATTCGAAACGGCGACAGTATCGATCAGGCGGTTCCAGACTGAAGCGCCTAGAACCGCTCGGCCCCAACGGCCGGCGAACGGTACTTTGATTTAAGGAGGTAATCAGAAATGAATATTAAGTTAACGAGAGCAGGCGTCACCTACAGATGGAACAACCAACCAGTGAAATTAAAACTGTGAAGCAGCAAAAAATCGGATATGACTTTACTGTACTGATAAGTTTCATCCGCCGAACACAAGCATCTCATGCAAATTAGGAACCAAAGTCCAATCATGATTGTATAGCTCTGCTGTCATACATAAAAGATTTTTATTTTTGAGAGCAGCGCTATATAGCCTCTCGACTGAAACTTGTCGTGAAAGGAAGGTAACATGCGACTTTTGGCTGCTCTGCAATTTTAATGAATATATAATTGTTGGTTGACTTTAAGAACTTACGAAATGTAATTCCAGCTTGAGTTCAATAGCTCTTTGACGTAATAACCACCAGTATCAGGGAATGCATCAAAATAGCGCTTGAGGTTTTGACAATTGTGTCATGGGTTTTCTTGTAGCCTGCAGTACAGTGACACTTGTAAGATGCACTTTTCGCATTTCGCTGGAGGTGGCAGTATGTGGGGATCCTATTAGGTCACACTATACAATCTGAGTCAACAAGCGGACTTGAGAAGTGATGCTGGGCTTCTGTGACGTGCGTGGCGTAAGGACTGTCATGAGTTGAAAACTCCACAACGGCTAGCAGATGCCATTTTCACGAACAATAAATAGTTTTACAAGTTAGGCTTTGTCGTTCGGAAGTGGATACCCATTAACAGAAACCCTGTCAGCGCTCTATGAATGGCTACCTCACTTTGCACGCTTTTACACGTTGTCAGCCACTTAACTACCGGCAAACACAGCAGAGCCTCAGCAGCAAACCCTGTGACATACCAGGCAAGGCCAATACAGGCCAGTTCACATTAACAAAAATATTCAAAATAATATAAAATAAAGTTTTTTCACTTAGTCCTACTTTAAAAATATGCTTTATACGAAAAATTCTGAAAATAAGTTCCAGAGTGTGCCTGAAAATGCGTCACTTGAACTCAGCCAGTGATGAGGATGTCCACACTGCTGCAGGCTAGTCAGACACACTGGGAGACAGGGTGCAGCAATCGACACCGTATTAAAAAGCGTAATGCCAGTTTGGAGATCTACCAGCGTGTATTTACAAAGAAAGAAGCAAAATATCATAGAAAGACAACAATATGGCTTAGTCAGGGTTTACAAATTTAACCTACGCATTTTGAGGATGTAGTAAGGAAGAATACTTTTGGTAACAAATCTGATAGGGTAGGAAATGAAACAGCAGCATATAATATCTACAGGAAAGAAAACGTGTCCTTGTATTTACAGAAACCAACCACTGAAAAGTCCGCCAGGTAAACATGTAGATTTAGGCATAATTAACACTCAATTAAGAAGGCCTGTTGGCTATGAGACGACAGTTTATATTGATATTTTGATTGAAAAGAAGAGTTTTAATAGGTGACTTTCAGTTTATTTCGTAACTGTAGCTGGGACTGGTATGGAGAGTTGGAATGTAATATGAACAAAGACGGTAATCTAGCGAACTTGGGAGCTTGCGCTACATTTACAACAATTAATCAAAAGGGGAGTAGGAGTAATTATTAGAAGGAGGGGGTCCTAATTCTTGAAGAGGAGTGATGGCATGTCTACACACTCGAGAGCCAACAGCCTCAGCAGATAAATGCTTATAAGAAATCGGTGTGCCTACGTGACGCCTGTTGCTGTATAGTCTCCAAGACAAGTGGCGACTGTCAGGTCACGCAGTGTTCATAAACAAGACAGTCGGCAGGTGATTAAACTGTGGTGTGAAACTACCATTTTATGGACCATCAGAACAGAGAAGAATGAGTTTGTGAGCATATATGTTTCGATGTTCGATTTGTATATAAAGCTGGGTATGTATAACTATGAATATCGAACTCTAATAATAGTAAATGAATCACTAGAATTGAGAAGTTACGTGTAACTGACATATTTTAGACGGTCTGGCGAGTAAGGAACAGCCCACCTACCAAATAAGTATTTTGTAGCGATGCGTTATAAACATTTTACAGCTATATATATTATATTTCTTATGAATTTAGCCATTTATTTTTGTGATTTCGGTGTGATAACTTGTAACGAGAATATGATATTTTTTCATGTTATTTCTTTTGATTATTTTAAATGGTCCTGTTTATATTATCGGTGTGATTCTGGAAGTGCTAGCACTGGTAACAGACAGTGTAACGAAGAACAGTTACTTTATCTGGAAATGAGAGTCGAACTCGAAACATTTCAGGAGATCTTAGCGACACCATTGTTGCCAAAAATTATTATCACTTTGGGAAAATTATTATCACTTTGGGAACAAGATTTTAATTTTGGGGAAAGAAACGCACAAGAGGAATAAAACGTGTAGAACACCTCGGAAAAGAAATACGGAGACGAAAATTTTAGAAAAGCTTCACTGAAGGCACTAGGAAGAGGTAGCCGAAATATGTCAGTCAACAGGCCGAAAGAATTACTCATGTAGGATGCAAATCCACCGTGACCGTTTCGAGCAACAACCTGAAATTTTTTGTGTTATTATGGCAGTAGAGGGACTATGCAATTTTACTGTTCTGTGGACACAATAGTGTTCGGTGCATGCGCCTGTGAAGACTTTTGTTTACAGCTGTTTATCATCATTGTAAGTGCCAAGCTACCGATCTTTTATGCTGCGTTAACGTAAAAAAAAAAAATTCTGACGCACTGCCATTTCAGTTCAGACATGCAAATGCCGTTGTTATCACCAAAAGACTGTCTGTACTCAATATTAACACGGTACATCCAGTCCCCCATCTTTCGGGAACAGTTAACATTTATTCACAGTGTGCTTATCCAGAAGAGCCGGGTTAGCTGCGAAAATTTATTTCAGTTATGATGTTATTTTCTTTACTCAACGTGGTAGCCACCTTCAACTTGCAGAGATCCACCAGGCTCCCAGGGTGGACAGCACTGTGTTGACAGCTTACAGTGTACCACGCACCGGTTCACCACGAGGTGGGCAATGTCGGTGATTCAGAAAACCAAGCTCCCACCGGAATTTTAGACTAAAGTGTTCTGGATTAAATAAACATTGGGCTAATTTTCGCTAAGACACTGAAAACAATGGAACTCTCTTCTACACCTCAGTGTGATCGTACAATTTATGCGAACTGTGTAACTGTGGATAAATTGAAAACATTACTGAAATAATTTTCTTATATGCTTCCGAGAGAACAACAGACGGATTAAAGACTGCAGCAAGTTTCCTGAAACATACAATGCTACAAATAGAGTTCGCTGAGAAACGTAATAGTAGGTTGCATTTAAACGACAGAAGCATTATGCTGAGGCTTCATGCGATAATGTGAATAGAGAAATGCTACGGAATATCAGGGCTGAACAAGGTTATTCGCCTCACCTCAAATTTCTATTAAGGATCTATAAACAAATACCGAAATGGTAATAGATATGAGTAACATAGGAACAAAGTCAATGAAGACAAACAAATGGCTACGACAAGAATGCTGTATTTCCCAAACACGCTTAAATACATGCACATATATTACATGGAGACTCTAGGCTAGATCTAATTTTATATGCAGATGACAGAAGTATGGCTGTAGAGAATGAAGGTGACCTTTAGATGGTGGTATACATGTTGCAGTATATAGCCTGAGATTAAGACTTAACGCTATAGGCACATAATACGAAAGTGACTGCATTTCAGAGAAGACAACCAGTGAGGTCTGAAATAGTTTTGAATAATGAAATCGTGGAGCAAGTAAAACATAAATGTCTACGATTCAGAACCGCCTATGAATAGAACCATGACGCAGACGAAAACTAAATGAATTCACTTGTACATGTGGAATTATCGTATAAAGTTTGCATCATAAAGCCAGGGAGGAAACCCAGCTGAAGTTTTATAAAAGAATAGAAGCAATTTACCCTCTGCAGGATGCTTAACTGTGAACTGCAGAGTAATTTAGTAGCAGGTGTAGATGTAGGTGCACCAACCAAAACTTATGGAAGTGAAGCATGGGAGACAACATGACACCAAGAAAATAGAACACGGCTCTGGAAATGAGATTTCTGAGAAAAGTGATGGGATGTAGAAGGAGAAATCGAAAAAGAAATGAAAATATCAGAAACGATACAAGAATGTATAACATAAACAAACAAATATGGGAAAATAGGATAATATGGAATGAACATGGAGACCGTATGGGTGGAGAAAGATTCCCAGGATAATATGGAATGAACATGGAGACCGTATGGGTGGAGAAAGATTCCCAATGAAAGTTCTCAATTACAAACGCAATGGAAGAAGAAATATAGGAATATTATGGGGGACATGGAACACTGTAGCAGGCCTAATAAATCAAGCGAAAAAAAACAAGAAAAAGAACCTGAAGAAGAAAAAGAAAAGACTTGTTACGGGAGTACTACTAACATTCATTGCATTCCTCTGACATATAGTATTCTAATTAATATAATTCCAGCTAGAATTCACGTTGTCACATGCTTCCAGTCCATCGATCTGACTTGCGTTACGCCGATCTGTTAACACACAGAAGCACCTCCAGTCACTTCCTCAAAGCATAACGTTGCTCTGAGAACGCTAAACGGAGTTTGACATACATCACTGGTTAATGGGTTTGGGGGCCGCAACCGAACAAGGATTTAAAAATAGAAAGAAAAGTGCAATTGCTTCTGGCATTTTATTCAAAGTAGATGCTACAGTTCAGGAACCAGCATGAAGAATCTTCATACGCAGGACAAGAAACTTATCTGCGGCCTGATTTACTTAGTTCTTACTAAAATACCATACCCGACTAGGAATTACTTCCAATAAGGATGACACCTGTTGCGAACAGATTCTCTGTTAATTCATTTTGCTAAATCTTGATTCATTACACTTTGACACGACACAAACGACTGTGCACTGTCGAGACACTTACGTCGAAGTGAAGCATTAGTAGAATTTCAATAGCCATAAATCAGGCATTGCATACAAGATCTCATTCTGCCAGCACTTTCAATTTTCGTCTGTTTGTTCCTGATCACCAAGTACCTCTTGTAGGACCTCTGCTGTCTGCATGATTTTGAGTCTACAGATTTATGTAATGCACGAGTAGACACCTTAAAGGCTAAAATTTTGCTGTGTATCTCGAAATGAATTTCTAGAATCTCCACGAATGCTCAGAACTGAGCTACAAGGCACCTCAGATATTTTAGTGTATGTCCTACAGATGTAACATCATCTACACGTGAAAGCAGAAGGACTCATCGGTAGCATGAGCGAAACACGTTTTACTGTCGCCATGTTTACTTAGCTCTAAAAACTTTGTAGCGTTACGCTCGTATTGTATAGTCTTCAGCCAAAAGCGGGACTGCCATTTCAGCCGTCAAGGCGTATTTTCCGCTTTCCGTACAAAAATAACAATCAAACTTCAGAATATTTCGTGAGTGGAATGACACCACAATGGATACCAGCACAGAGCTTTGACAGGTGATGAGGGATCGTCTCTCAGATTTCCAGAGATGTACGCCAGCCGCTCGGCCTCATGACAGGCGTCGTTTTACATACACGACGCCGGCGTTGCTGGGTACATCACCGCTGGAGAAGAAATGAAAACAGTGTGGCTGTGACGGAGAAATTTTCATGTCGCCGATATCTGATATGACTTGTTATGACTCGGCACGTTTCCTTTGAGTTGCCCTCAGTGTCAATCATAACAATACTGCTTGTCCTCGCTAGAAGAAAGGTTTACATAAACGAAACGCTGTATTTCAGAAGAATCCTGGTGGATCGTGTGACAGGTTGGAGGTTTGAGTCAGCCTGTGCTGCGTTCTCGTGTAACGCCAGTGAATGGCAGGTCCCGGAGAATCGGTCCAGCACATTCTCAGTTTTCTCTCCTACTCAGCAGCACGTATTCCCGGCAAACCGACATACAGAAAACATTCTCTGGCTTCCGATGCCTTACTAACAGAGTGAAAAGTAGTTTTTACGAAGAAATAAAGATTAAGATTCCACTAAAACGTAATTAGTCACTTGAAATACGTTTCGATTCAAGAACATCTTTATCATATATTTGTGGAGTTTCATTTTGCAAGCATACAAGGTGCTGAATACTAATCTAGCAGTGAACAAAGCCCATTGCAACCTACGAAATTGGCTTCACTGTTTGTCTAAAACAGACGTCCATTTTAGGTTTTTGTTACTGTGTCGACTGAAACACTAACAGTATCATTTGTCACGTACTGAAAATCGGTAAACCATAAAACACGTTACGTAGCTACAGAAATTAAATTAGTTTTTCTTCACATTCACTGAAGATAGCGATGTCGTCAGCACATTTATAATTTATATATTTTTTCCTTGAAATTTCATTCCATTCTTGAATCTTCTTTTTTTTTCGTTATTGCTCCAGTTATGTATAGGTTGAGCAGGAGCAAAAGACTCCATGCCTGCTTCACAAACTTTTCTTGGTATTCCACTCTTACTTTTCACTGTTGGTTTCTGTAAAATTTCTATAGTACCAGTCCCTCGCTATGACATACCTCTATTTTTTCAGAATTTCGAACATCTTGCACCATTTGATGTCGTCGAACGTTTTCTCCAGGTCGATAAATCCTATGAACGTGGCTTGATTTTTCTGTAGTCTTCATGGTTTAGTTAACACCAACGTGAGGATTAATTCTCTGGTGCCTTTGCCTTTCCCAGGGATAAACTGGTCTTAATCAAATACATCCTCCATTTTCTTTCCCATTCTCCTCTTACTGGATGAATTAGCTCTGAATGAGATTGTTTGATAATTCTCGCACGTGTCCGCTATCGCAGTCATCGAAACTCAGGTGATAATATTATTATTCCGAAAGCCAGATCGTTTATCGCCAGACTCATGCTTTCTTCACACCAACGTGAATAGTCGTTTTGTGACCACTTACAGCAGGGATTTTAGAATGGAATGTTGTCAATCTCTTCTGCGTTATTCCATATTAAATCCTTCTAAGCTCTTTTAATTCTGATTTTAATTCTGAATACCCTGTCTCTTCGATATCGACACCTGCTTCCTGTTCCGTGACGTCGTCTGACAAGGCTTTCCCAATAGAATACTTCAATGAACTCTTTCCACCTATCCGCTCTCTCCTCTGCATTTAATAGTGTAATTCTTACACCACAATTATGTTATGAGCCTTGCTTTTAATTTCACCAAATACTGTTTACACTTTTATCATATAAAGGGAAAATAGAATAAGAAAACTGAGAAGTAAGAAGGAGAAGCTTGTCACCATTGGTATTTAAATTATTTGTTGAAAAAGTGAAGAAGTGAAATAAATTAACTGAAAAGGAGTGGAAGTTCAAGGGATACATTAAGCAAATCTAACACTTGCTGATGACTTTAGCTTCCTCGATGTATATTAGATGGACTCACATATACAGTTAACTTCTTGGGAAAATTTGTTTAGGAAATAAACTGTATATGTGCTAAATGGAGCATATTAAAATTAGGAGGACAGATATAGTATGGACGAGATGTGCCAACGTTATGACGTAGGTGAGGCAAGAAAGTTCGGGAGACTCTTATTAGGGTAATGAACGAATGAATGGGAAAAAATGCTGTGTCATTCAGTAACAGCTATCTTGATAATGAACGTAGCATCTCGCTGGCAGGAGTACTAACCTGTCAGTATAATAGAATTTCCTGATAGCATGATCGCTGAAGACATTGGGAATTATGTATGGATCATTGGTTTTCTGACTGGTATGAAATAGAAATGAATTGAGACCAGCTAAATTGTGATTGACTCCAAGTACAGGCCATGCCAGATTATTGTCGGCAAAAGGAAATAATAGAAGAGGGGTCACACCAATTCAAAAGCAGAGCGAAAAGCAGAAGTCACCGTAAATGAGCATGAAACACTGACAGAAACAAATGAAGTCAATATTCAATACCATGGTGACGTTAGCTCAGATTTCGTGTAAAAAATCAACCGTCCTAGCATGCTGTACTGCTATTAGGCTTAGCGCGAAGAAATTCTGCCCATCCAAGTCTCATTCGGCATATTGGTGACGTTAGCTCAGATTTCGTGTAAAAGATCAACCGTCCTAGCATGCTGTACTGCTATTAGGCTTAGCGCGAAGAAATTCTGCCCATCCAAGTCTCATTCGGCATCCGGTATTACAGCAACCAGGTAATTCTACCAAGTGGCACCACATTTATAACACTGTCCTGAGAGAGTACAATTTTCTCCATTTTGAAGTTTCAACTGAGTGAGTAAATAGGAATAGAAGCAGTATTAGAGAAAGAAGTAGCATTTATAAGTAGAGACATGAAAATCGGAAAGATTATGAAAGAAGCTTACTTGTTGTTGTTGGGTGGAGGTGAAAACATTTTCGCAAACTGGAACAGCTGAGCGCACGTATTACACGATTAGGAAAACAAGTTACTGAAAAAGTAAATAAACAGGATTGGGATGCCATTGTTAAGAAAGAATAATACAGATGTTTTATTTTCTTCTCGGTTTTCGATGGTTTCTGAGGTTACAATTTTCAAGTGTTCATATGATAATGTTACTACATGGGATATAAATAGTATTTTAATCGAGCTAACCTATCATTAATATATGGGTCAATTATACAGGCCCCTTCTTCTACACGGCTATGATTTCGCATTGTAAGTGGCAGATTTCTAATTATGACCTACACTCCTGCAGGACGATGATAGAGTAAAACCACGTCCATAATTATATCATTTCTAGGCTTGGACAGAACTTCTGACAATTTTTACAGGACCACACTCTTTGTATGTCTTAACTTAGCAGGTTTAAAATACCGAGAGTCAAAGGTTGTTTCCTATTTTTACGGAAACCAGATGTCAGTTACAAGAGTCGAAGGGCAAGAAGGAAAAGCAATGGTTCAGAAGGCACTGAGACAGGATAGTAGCCTATCTTCAGAGTTATTCAATCTTGAAATCTAGCAAGCTCTGAAGTAAAGCAAGGAATAATTACGAAAGAAAATTGAAAGTTCATGGAAAAGTAGTAAAAACACTGCAGTACGCCGATTACATTGTAATTCTGTCAGGGATTGCAAAGGACTTGGTAATACAGTTGAATGGAATGAACGGGGTGTTGAAAGAAAGATGTAACACCAACATTCACAACAGTAAAACCATGGTAATGGTATGTAGCCGAATTAAAGTAGGTTATTAAATTAGATTATTAATTGAGACAGTAAAAGTGATGGAGGAGTTTTGCTCTTTCGGAAGCAAAATATCTGATGTTGAGTGAAGTAGTGTAACGCAGGCAGTGAATTGGGCCGAAATGAATTACTCGTGGAGTCCACTGAATGAGTATATAATACAAGATCAAATTTATCGATCGAACTAGACAATAGTGACACAAGTATAAGTAACGTAACTAATACGACGTATTGACACTAAGCTAATATAGGAATTACTAAAAGGATAAAGATAATAAAAACTGAATTGCTGCCACAAATTCTTATCAAAAAACAGGTTCAAACCTTTCACTTCCATCGCATAGCTTCCGATAATCTAAGAGTTAACATGGTGTTATGAGGAAAAGAATCTTTAAAAAACAACCAATACAGAATACAAAGTTATTACTTTTCTGAGACCGTAATAGAACCATCTTGATTGATTTTCCTGGCGAATAAATCATAATCATGGAACCCACTGGTCTTTAGATAGTAGTTAAAGTAGATGAACACCTTTTACAATATCCTTTATAGAAGCACAGAAATCAATAAGGAATACAACAAAACGCTCCCCTTTCGCTGCAGCATACCTCAACCGCTGACACTGTCGTTCCCAGTAATTCGACAACATGGAACGTGTGTTCGGCGTGTGTCCCATTTACAGGACAAATATTACACTACTGACCACTAAAATTGCTACACAACGAAGATGAGGAGCTACAGACACGAAATTTAACCAACAGGAAGAAGAAGCTGTGATATGCAAATGATTAGCCTTTCAGAGCAGTCACACAAGGTACTCGCCGGTGGCGACACCTCCAACGTGCTGACATGAGGAAAGTTTCCAAACGATTTCTCATAGACAAAAACCAGTTGACCGGCGTTGCCTTGGGAAACCTTTTTGTGATGTCTCGTGTAAGGAAGAGAAATGCGTACCATCACGTTTCCGACTTTGATAAAGGTCGGATTGTAGCCTATCGCGATTGCGGTATATCGTATCGCGACATTGCTGCTGGCGTTGGTCGAAATCCAATGACTGTTAACAGAATATGGAATAGTTGGTTCAGGAGGGTAATACGGAACGCCGCGATGGATCCCAAAGGCCTCGTATCACTAGCAGTCGAGATGAAAGGCATCTTATCCGCATGGCTGTAACGGATCGTGCAGCCACGTCTTGATCCATGAGTCAAGAGATCGGGACGTTTGCAAGACAACAATCATCTGCGCTAACAGTTCGACGACGTTTGCAGCAGCATGGACTAACAGCTCGGAGACCATGGTTGCGTTTACCCTTGACGCTGCATCACACACAGGAGTGCCTGTGATGGTTTACTCAACGACGAACCTGGGTGCACGAATGGCAAAACGTAATTTTTTCTAATGAATCCAGCTTCTGTTTACAGCATCATGATGGTCGCTTCCGTGTTTAGCGACATCACAGTGAACGCACATTGGATGCGTCTATTCGTCATCGCCATACTGGCCTATTACCCGGCGTGATGGTATGGGGTGCCATTGGGTACAAGTCTCGGACACCTCTTGTGGCATTGACGGCACTTTGAACAGTGGACGTTACATTTCAGATGTGTTACGACCCGTGGCCCTACCCTTCATTCGATTCCTGCGAGACCCTACATTTCAGCAGGATAATGCACGACCGCATGTTGCAGGTCCTGTACGGGCCTTTCCGGATACAGGAATTGTTCGACTACTGTCGGGCCAGCACATTCTCCAGATCTCTCACCATCTGAAAACGTCTGGCCAATGGTGGGCGAGTAACTGGCTCGTCACAATACGCCAGTCACTACTCTTGATGAACTATGGGATCGTGTTGAACTTGCATGGGCAGCTGTACCTGTACACGCCATCTAAGCTCCGTTTGACTAAGTGCCCAGGCATACCAAGGCTGTTATTACTGCCAGAGGTGGTTGTTGTGGGTACTGATATCTCAGGATCTATGCACCCAAACTGCGTGGAAATGTAATCACATGCCAGTTCTAGTATAATATATTAGTCCAATGAATATCCGTTTATGATCTGCATTTCTTCTTGCTGTAGCAATTTTAATGGCCAGTAGTGTACATGGAGTTCATTGGCACAGACTGTGGTCTGACTTAGTTACTGGCCTTAATTAACCTACAATAGGCGTATGTTAGACACTGAAACCGTGAACAGTTCAGCACCTTAACAAATAATATGCAAGCATCTGTGACGAAGTGAGTAGTGTTAGACAGCTACAAAGGCTATTACAGGAACACCCATCTATTAGTCTGACGTCTTATAAGGACGCGTTCATCGTTCCTTTTAAAATACCACTTTCACATTGCAATGGATTGGTAACTATTAAATTCGCAAACTTGACACTGAACAACAAATAGTACTCAGCATTTCTTAAGAGACCGACCGTGGAAAAAAGCGGTGAAGTAACCTCAGTAACTATCAGTGGAGGCACAATACAGTAGTATCTTAATGCCGCACGTTCTTATATCGCACAAATATAGGTAACACGTTTTTCCGAGAAGCAATGATCCTTCTGTGGTAACACTGCTTGAACAAGGCACCGAGGACATCAGTTGTGCCCGGCCAGTTCTCTCAGCCCCCCTGCCAAGCTTCGCCGGCTTCGCTTCCGGAATGCACTCGTTCAGTCAAGCAGTCCCCCCACACGCGGTCAACCACAACGAAAGGTTACATCCGGCGCTTCCCAGCCAAGGAGAGGTCATTGCCCCTTGATGATGTGGACACTGCACAGTAGAGACGACTGCAGAATAGAGACGACATAAAATGTAGACTTGCAATGCATCTGAAGAAGATAAGTTTGCCAACATACAATACAGATTTAAGTTTTATCAAGTCTTTTCTAAAAGTCTCTTTTTCTAGTGCTGCCTTCTACTGCAGTGCAACGAGGACTATAAGCAGTTCAGACCAGAAGAGAATACAAGCTTTTGAAATGCTGTGCGACAGAAGAATGTTGAAGATTAGATTGGTGGATTGCGTTACTAGTGACAAGGTACTGAACAGTAACGGGGAGAAAAAAATATTTGTTGCATAAACTCACTAAGCGAAGGGATTAGTTGACAGGACCTATAATGAGACATCGAGGAATCTCCAGTTTAGTGATAGTGATGGAGAGAAGAGAGAAGTGTGTGATGCGGGAAGGGGGGGGGGGGGTTAAAAATAGTAGCGGGAGAGCAGACTAAACAGGTTCCTATGGAAGTGACTTGCAGTTGTTGTTCGGAGATGATGAGGCTTGCGTTGGATAGAGTAGCTTGAAGGACTGCATCTAACCATTAGTGTGACTGGAAACCACAACAGCAACAACATTCCTGCAAGTAGCTCGGCAGTAGCGTTCCCTGTGGTGGATCAATTTCAGCCTAATCTTCTGTCTGGCAATCAATGTAGTCACTCAAATATGACGCGCTTTTAAGTACTGTCAAATTAATGCATTATTACCGGTGCCTTACAAGTAATCACATTAATCTGCAGAGACAGGCAGGTAATTTCATTGTGAGTTAGCTATTAACTGCTGAAATGCGACAACGTAAATTACAAATTTATAATAGTACAAAACGGAATTCACAGTGAACTACTTTTTGGTACTATTACCATGTTAAATGGATAACTGAAGGTCCTGTATGACGAAAATTGGATCCTTAGTTTCTAAAATGACATGCATTGTTCGTAGGATTGTCTCATCTCTTCTTAATAACACAAGAAACCTTCTCTCCTATTTAAGTACGAGACCATGAAATGGCAAGCAGTGCACATTGCAGAACTAGATGTTCACATGAGAAAATACTGAACGAGGAAGTATATCAGTTCTGAAATCGGCCAGTGTACGAGGCTGCATTTTAATTTACATTTCGGATTAGTTCGAAAGCAACGCATATCCCACATTGAAGTTTCTTCAGATATACCTACTTACATTTGTAAAATAATCCCTGTTCCCCTGAGATGGAAACATTCTCATTAGCTACGATTAATTAAAGTAAAGGCCAATATTTTTGCAAATGATAATCATTCATGAACAGCGAAGGAAGTAAGTCGCAGGCAATAGCGCTGACCAGACTGAAGGCTAACAACTTTGGGGTAATACTGCGTCTCACTAATTTCAGAACATAATTCCATTACCTAATAATGGTGTAACTTAGTTTTTGGGCAAGAGATTGAAACTAACCATTACCAATGCTTCCCTGTTCCATTACGTGATTCGATAAAATACCCGTCACATTACACAGTTGTACCTCGTATCAATATGTTGCTTCTGATTAGTTTCACAGATTGGAATCTTACGCAGTACTTTCACAAATAAAATATCTTTGAGATACATTGTTGTGACATTTGATAGGTGAGAAATCTGAATGAGACAAACTAGCCTGAATGAGTTCCTTCCACGTTGTAAACAAATTTTTCAATGTTAGTGCCTTGTTTCTTTGACTAAAATTCGCCAAAGATCCTTTGAACTGAGATATGTCTCACCTGGCTGGAAATTAGTGGACATGATATTCAGATATTAAAAGTAAGTATGACCGATCCACCGACCCATCGTGTTATATCACTCTTTCGTGGCACAATCCTAAGACGACCTTTCTAAAAACGTAACTACATTAGACATATCATTTCCTCAGTGTTATGGGTAGAGGAACCCAGTGGGATTCAATGGTTCTAGACTAGTATTTTTTTATTCTCCACCGGATAAACGATTTCTAAATAAAATCAGTCTTAGGATTACAAAACCAGGCCTCGAAATACACTGGTGCAGAGTTACCTGCAGACATTACCTGATCTATTATGAACGCCAGGTGAGTCTTATAAGACCGGTTGTATTCACGGTACACACTATTTGCAGTTGACGCTGTTATCAGAGATGAAGCTTCACGTAATATCTCTCTGTTACCAAAACGACGAAGAAGGCCATGATTCAACGTCATACGCTTCACAAAACGTAAGAGCGTGGTATCCTTTGGCTACAGGACTAATTAATTATCTGTATAGTTACTTATGTAAATATCTGAAAGTAGTATTGTGTCTTAGGATAAAGACCTGGTAACAACATTGTAAGTAAAGAACATGGCAGACCAGGATTATTACTAGGGTACAGGAATAACTCTAGAATATGAGTGAAAGAGATTACAATAAAAACACTTTCAGGGCCCAGGCTTGAGTGTTACACATCGGATCGGACTAACATTGAACAATGGGTAGAGAACAGGATTCCTCTTAGTAGTCATAAGATCATAAGATTACTTAATTATCCACAGAGCGTGTAAAATTCTACACTTCGTACGAACAGGCCTTGGAAGGCCGCTGCGTCATCCTCAGCCCACAGTTATCACTGAATGCGGATACGGAGGGGCATGTAGTCACCACACCATTCTCCCGGCCTATGACAATTTACGAGACCCGAGTAGGGCAACTTCTGAATCAAGTAGCTCCTCAGCTTGCATCATAAAGGCTGAGAGCACCCCGCTTCCCAACACCGCTCGGTAGACCGGATGGTCATCCATCCAAATGGCAGCACAGCCCGACAGCTCTTAACTTCTGTGATCTGAGGGGGAAATGGTGTTACCACTGCGGCAAGGCCGTTGGCATAGAGCGTATAAGAATTGTTGATAAAGCTGAACTGGGAGAAACTTGCAGATCAAGACCACCTTAGATTAGCATCGGTACCATCTGTTAATTGATATACAGGTTGATTTAATTAGACCGACAACAGCTTGCCGAGGGGCATTAAAGCAGTAACTATATCAGATCACGAAGGGGCCTAAAAGCAGTAACTATAAGGATAGTAGGAAGTGGGCCCATTCGAATACTTAGGGGTAATGTAAAGGTCGTCTACATCAGCAGCACTATTATAAAAAAAATTGAATACAATAATCAAAAAATTAAAACAGGTGTATTAACTAAATTAACCTTTACTCTGGATAATGAAATTTATTATCATTGTTTTTAAGTTTCTTCATTCCCTTCTATCTCATTTTAATGTTTCCATCTTAAAAAAATTGAAAATCCCAGCCATTACGTAATGTATTATATCTGTTTGGCAAAATAATTTTATTATGAATCTCCATTCACTATGTTTTGCTGCACCTGATTTTTAAATATTCACAGCCTACGATACAAGACATATCTTTACTTCTAACTAAATAATCTTTTTAAACAAATTTGAATCGTTTGCGTTATTGAGCTTCTTCAGTAGACTCTCTATCTTTAAAGATTAAAAATTTTTAACATTAAAAATTATCACTCATATTTCTATGCTGATCATCATATGTTAAATTTTTCTGGTCACACATAACTATACAGGCAAGAGTATCATTCGGAATTTTATCACTGAATGTGGCACAAAGCTTAATTATTCTTTTTGGGGCAGATAACTCAGTTATTCCCCTCGACATACTTAAGGCACTGATATGGTAATTTTCAATAAAATTGAAAGGAATTATAGTCACCTCACTATTGAATTGTGTGACTTTCTCGAAACCTAGGAATGTATCATACGCTTTCAAATAATTGTTAGGTGTATTAATGTTCCACATTTCTTGAGGGAAAACTTCGTTTCTTCCATTCCTTATACAGATATTATGTAAGTTGATGTGATCCAAGAAGGAGTCAATCAACTGATTATTCCTCCTTTAGGTCTGGAAAACCACGAAAATGAAATAAAGCATATTATATTCTGCTGACTTATAGCAACCAGTGATACCTAGTCTAAAATTTATCTTTCCATTCCATCCATCAAGACCTATGGTTTGTGGCTCAAAGAAATATATGGGAAACTTCCAACTTTTTAGTCTTTCTTCCTCTACCTCAAGTGAATATTCTAGTAAATATCTAACCACAGGAATACGAGATTCCATTGATTTTGCAACAGTTTTGCCTTCCTTAGGAAGTGTGGTCACATCTTAAACACCTGCCTG
The DNA here is from genome assembly GCF_023897955.1 of Schistocerca gregaria. NCBI lineage: Eukaryota > Metazoa > Arthropoda > Insecta > Orthoptera > Acrididae > Schistocerca > Schistocerca gregaria. Next base: position 167,924,753 of record NC_064925.1, on the reverse strand, counting down.
GTTGTGGTCAGCTCATCGAAAAATGATATCACCAGCACTTTAAAACCTACTAAAACTTACAGTCCAATCTCCTTCTCAAATAAGTTCTTTACAATATTTCAAAAACCAAAAAATATTTTTAAAAGATAAAGTACTTATTTTTCTTACTTTATATCTTACTATCGAGGATATGACCCTCTACAGTTAACTCATTGACTAGAGAAGAGTTCTGTCACCTAAGGACAGCCAAAGAAATAAAAGGATGCTTCATTTTTGTTTCATTGCTTTCAACTGCTAACCTTGAACAGTTCTGCGAGATCGCTGTCAATCAAATTTTTTGTGGATTTTCCATCATATGTTGGGTAATCTGTACCATCAGCTCCAAAAATACTGACGCTCACTTACATCTGAGCATGAATAGGATGCACCCAGCCATCTCCAGTATTTAAACCAACCTCTGTGGTTTTATTGGAAAGATGTCGGGTATTTTTAGTCTTCTCATTCATAGGGAGTTAATGAAACTGATAGCTTCATATTTTGTTCCTAGTTTATAAAAGAAAAAAATTATTAAGCCACTTATAAGACCATTTGCACCATTGACAGTTATTTCTGATTCCTGAATAGTATCAAAATTTCGAATACATTGGGATAATGTGGTTCACGAATTTTTGGGTCACCGAATTCAACTTAAGGCCACAATGAAGCAATAATATCTGTTCTTCAAACAAAATAATTAGAGAACATTGCTAACATTCTGTCAGCTGAATTAAAATTTATCTAAGTTAATTTGAATGGAATAAATTTGAGCATATCATCATCAACACTATTTTATTAGTTTCAATGGCTTGACCAGTAAATCCAAAAACATCTATCATAGTAACTTTCATATCCATCTACAACTTAACATCACTCTCAATAATAACTCCATTTAATGTGAATATTTGACTTTTTTAGTAGAAAAAGTTTTCAAATCTTCTCAAACTATTTCGGCCAACAGAAATTTCTACCGTTTCTCAACCATAATAAAATTACTGTTGTGTAGCATTCAGAGTTAGAAATGTGGTATAAGAATCAACTACTGCAAATTTATTGCATCTTTCTCAGACAGCAACAGTGAATGCTGTTTTTGAGAACCAAATGACTTAACCACTCAATTGAAACAGTTAACCCCTTTAACATTTGTTGAAATTAATTTACTTGAATTAAAACAAATTGGAAACCAAAAATAAGAATTCCTCTGAAGCATTCAAAAGCTGAGCAAATTAAGTTATAATCAAACTCGTTTTGATGTGCAATAATTTAACCAAGTGATTGTGGAGAAATTGCATTATTGATTGAAAGTCATATTGTAGCGGCAGGAAGGTTGAACTGGGATAAGGTCAGTCATTTGTATGTTTGTTCAAAAGACTTAGATCAACCAAAATACTCTGATTGTATAAGAAATGCAAAACAATTACGGTAACAATAATAAAGAATACCTACTTCCTTTGAAAATAATAATGAAATTGTGCAACTAGATTAATGTGAAGGTAATTCTGTAGTTATATTTGACAGTTTCATTCTTGAAAATCAGAATGTAATTAGAGAATATTTTACTAGAGGCAGACATGTAGGTATAGTTTGTTTTTATTTACCTCAGACATATTTTAAAATACCAAAGCAATTAGTTAGGGATAATCCAAATCTGTTAAATGTTGGGCTAGACAATTCCTTTACAAGACGCATCAGTAGGAAGCCTATAGGAGGAAAGTACAGGCTTAAGGTAATAAAATTCTTAACTGTCCAATACTTCTTTACCAGTTATAAATGTTTGCAAAATATGACCCACAAGTTGCTGAAAAACGAAGGAAAATTTAAAGGTAAAAAAGAATTAAAAGGAGAATTTAAAAATCGAATAAACAACGTAGAACACAGCAAGGAATAAATAAAAAAATACGATTAATCTGTTATTGACATAATCGTAGGAATAGGAAGTTTTGAAACCTATTTAAAAAAACGGAGAAGTTGAAAAGGAAAAGGTTCTGAACAACCTCATCACTGTTAGGAAGAGTACAATGACATAGGACCAGTTAAACAATAAGAAAGTGGCTATGCACCAAGCGAATCAGAGATACAAAATGTATTGACGAAATATGAAAAAGAAGTGGAAGATAGAAAAGCTAAAAAATGAATGAGGATGATGTTAAACAAATATCTATGAGTGAATACATGAACCATAGTGGAGAACAAGTTTTCAAGTTAAGACACGTTGCCACATTTAAATTTATTTGTAATTTAGTAGTAAAATTTGGTAGAGATAAATGAACAGTCGCTGACAGGACATATGAAGGGACAAATGGATAGTCGAATCTCTTTACTAAAAAACGGGGGAGGTATTAATGCTGTTGATTTATCAAATTATGAAGATACTTTGTAACATTCAGAAATATAATGCTCTGAAAAGGGTACAAGGAAAATGAAAACAAGTAGAGATATTAAATGCAATAATCTGATAAAAGAAACTGTTGATGTCTACGAGCCACTCAATGCGAGGGTATTCTTTCCTTCGGGAAGAATATCGTGACGAGAGTTTCGAAAGGTCAGATAAGGAAACTAGCCGCGAGAAGTTGGCGGTTGCGGCGCGAATGAGGAGACGCGTGCGGACGGCGATCTGTAGAGGGAGTGGAGGCGGTTGCTGTGGACCCGTGGCTGGGCGTGGAAACGAGACCGCGGCCAGTCGGCTGCTGCTGCCTTGGTCGGCTACGAGTCTCCTTCACTAGGGCGGTCAGTGGAACTGTGTGTCTGTTGATAGCACGGTGTTTGATGTCCGATGCCACCAATTCCTGCGATTGAAAACTGTGAGGATTGCTGAGCTCCTGATAAATATGAATGTAAATATTTGTAAAGCGGAGATTTGAATCGCAACCTAGTTGTCAAAGCTTCTTATGAATCTGTCTTAAATCTTGGAACTGGGTTCGTTGGTTAAAGGTCTCACAAGTATTATACATTTTCATATGTGTTTGTGGTAGAGACTGGTCAGGTGAATTATATCATTTAGTCTGCCATAATTCACAACTGTAAACGCTCCTTATTAGTGCAGACTGGCAGTAACTTGCTACATTGTTTTCATTCATGTCAGATGACGGAACTTGCGTCAATACTTATGTGCCAAGTGCCCTTTTAACCAACATAAGCTTTCGTAGAGGCCAACTGTTGCTCTTTAGTAATGTCATTAACTGAGTCGGTTCTATTACAGTACCTGTAATTTGTCACCTCTCCCTCCATGTCGTTGGGGAAGGAGTTCAAGTTTTTTTTGTTTTTGTTTTTTGTGGCGGTCCAAATGGTCCCGTCCGATCAGTTAATGGAGGGAGGAAGGAAGGAAGGAAACTACCCAAAGCAGTAACTGTATTTGTAACATCGCTGTGCGAAAGACAGCGGGTGGGCGCCTTGGCCTTGGATAATTATGGACCAAGTTATGTGAATAGCAGTTGTGTTAAAGGTATTATGTTTAAAGGTTTGTTAAAGTACTACGCTTAATTTGCCTGTCAGTTGTTAAGTGAATTGTGTTAAAGTGTGTACCTAGCAGTATTTTCTTATATTCTGAGAGAGTCAACGAAATTCATTAAACGTATTTTAATGTCTGCAAATTATTACTAGTTGGTAGGTTTAGCGATTTTAGCCACCTGTGTATCTTGTGAAATGTTATTTCTGAGATCAAATGATTAACTGTCTTACTTTTCCTGGTATTCTTAAAGCAAATTTAATCAGTCCTTCTCCTAAAGTCATTATTTCTTAGCCTCAAATTTTGGAGAAATTCAAGTACTAGTTAAAGACCTTGACTGTCCTAATAATTGCTAAATACGTTATCTAAAGCAAACATCTTAATTAATATAACATTTTCTCGGTATTTCTCGAAGCTAATTTTTATCTTTTTTTTTTAAGAGATCATAATTTTAAATATATCAGAGATTGTTGAAGCTACGATGATAGTGATGGTTTGTGGGGCAGCCAACATCGTGGTCATCAGCGACCCGGCCGGCCTGTGTGGCCGTGCTGTTCTAGGATCCTAAGTCTGGAACCATGTGGCATCTACGGTCGCAGGTTCGAATCCTGCCTCGGGCATGGATGTGAGTGATATGTCCTTAGGTTAGTTAGGTTTAAGTACTTCTAAGTTCTAGGGGACTGATGACCACAGATGTTAAGTCCTATAGTGCTCAGAGCCATTTGAACCATTCATCAGCGCCCGTACAAGTTCCCAATCGTTTATTTTCCAATCTCGCCACTTCCTGAATGAGACGTGGATGAGGACAACTCAAATACCGAGTCCCCGAGCTGAGAAAATCCCCACCTCGGTCCGGAATCGAACTTGGCACTCCGTCATCCAGAGGTAGCAACGCTAGCCTCTAGACAGCTAGCTGTGGACTCAAGCTGAGAGAGATCTGAAAAGAAATTCTATATCATTTGATGATCATAAATACAAGCTATATCAAATGAAGCTTTCCAGTTGTTAAATGCAATTTCCGTAAGAAACGTTTTCCAAATTTTAATAATGTTGTTGTTGCGTTACGCTTGGGTTTCCCTTCCACACCGTAGCGCTTGTGCTAGCGTTTACCTTGCCCCTGCACACCTATTTCAATAGTAGCAAAAAGCATATCTTTTCGAGGGGGTGAGGGGTCGTGTTAACATCACTCAGGGTCGTCTTGTAGAGCTAGTGTTAAATGCTTTGGTTTGCAAGTTAAGTGTTTGCGATTCGGTCTAGTCATTTTGTTGCAAGAAGGTATAGACGCTCGAATTGGTATCATGCAAGCGTGATGATGCCTTGGGTTGAATTCTTTTTTCAAAAAAGATCAATTAATTTATGAGCTGCAAACAGGAGCGGAGTCGCCTTATGGTACGGTGACGGAGCTCACTGGACGGTTACGGAATGTTTTGGACAGACCATTGCAGTTGACATCGGAGCGAATTGACGAGTTAAGTCCACCCTTGTCTTGTTTTCTGGTGCTCTCTGGTGTGTGACTGATACGATTGAAATTTTACATGATATTCTTCCGTGGAGAACTCAGGTGAGCATGATCCAAGTGCAGATTAACCATTTCCTCAGTAGGCTCCGCGATTTGAAACTGTTACAGATTAATAGGGAGGATTGCGATCTCTTCGAAATACTTTTGGATCAGGCCATTGAGTTACCTTTAAATCTTAATACGTAGCAGTCTCAGGAAGAAGCCACTGAGTTTGAACAATGTGAGCCCACTCCACTATTAGGTTCCTTTACACACGGTGGAGGGGAACCAGTACCCGAACTTTCTGCTAAATCTCCTAAGCCCACTATATGCCTTTTACAAGGTTTCAAGGGCGCTAGATGTTGAAGATTTAACGCAAACATTGGAAGTGGCGTGGCTGTTAGGTCAGAAAAACAGACCGAATCATGGGGAAAGGCCCGCCCTGCGATTTTGCGGTTACTATATCCTCTGGCCAGGTGGCGGTTAGCGTATGATATTGAGAGAGTCTTGCTTAAACAAGGAATCCTGCAAGGCAAAAGAAAAGACACTATTAAGAATAAAGTTTTTCCTCCGATTAAAAGTCAGTTGAGTAATAGGTAATTTCTCCATGTTCAGGGCCAGAATGAAGTTCTCCAGGAAAATATTGATACGAATTGCTACAACTGCCTTATAGATAGATGTGAGTGAACAGGTAACTACTGAGAACATCTTGGAAGGCATTAACACAGTTGGAAGGTCACGTCTAATGTTCCCTGAGAAGCCAGCTACCTCTGACGAATTGGATAGATTAGTACTGAACATCTTTTATGTGCCTTTTGCCGACGAAGGATGGAAAGGTGTAACGGGTGTTTTTATTAAGTCTACCTAAATGTCCGTCTGCGGAGACGATAGCTAAAATGAGACTGTTTCCATTGTGGGGATCCTGCTAATTTGGAGATCATATGTCCAGTGGCATGTACGTTACGTCCGAACACTTCACGCCAGACGGAAGTAGGAGTTTCGAGCGTTCAACTGCCTATTGAAGTTGGAAACCGCATCCGGGCAATCGTTAATTACTTTTTGCCTTTTGCCTGTGACTAATTCAACGATGAACCTATACACGCATTAATCGATTACAGGTGGTCTTTGATTGATAGATTATGATTGGTACCTCCAGAATCGTAATATCTACATACTTCCCGCCTTGCAGCCGACCCGTGGGTATGTCGTAATGCCAGTGGGCAGCTGTTTCCTCTTGTGGGTCTTTGCAAGGCCAGTGTTTCTATATAGGGAATTTCTTGGCTTTTCCGCTTTTTGGTCGCTAGACAATTACGTGCGAAAATTATTTTCGGTTGTGATTGGATTCAGCATACTAGTCCAGATTTGAATTACGAGTACTTGAAGAGAAAATTATCCTTTCTGTTTTGCCGTCAAAGCCAATTTAAGTTGACAGTGCATGTCGTAGCAGGGGTAAATGACGTCATGAGCCAATACTTCATATTTCTAATAGACCATCGTGTTGTCGCCTTGTGAAGTGTTCCTGATAAATTCCTTGATGCTTTAGCCTATAGACTTGGCGTCACTAATAGGATGAAATATACAGGATTCGTCTCACCGATGACATTCCCGTGTGTCAGACTTCTTGTCGACTATAGAGGATCTTGCGGCACCTCATTAAACAAATGCTCCAGGATAGTGTTATTAGGCTTTATATCTCTCCCTATACCGTGCCAATGTTTTTGGTACCCAAGAGCCAGTGATCGGAGTATCGATCAGACATCGATTATCGGGTATAAAATAAAAAGTTTGTTCTTGAGACAGTCCCGTTACCCAACACGCACGACTGTTTATTGTGGTGTTCTGGTGCTCGCTTCTTTTCTGTGCTGGACCTTAATCAAAGCTACCATCAAATCCTGTTGACTTAGGATTCGAAACACATTACGGTATTTTGAACGGATTGGAATTTATTTCAATTTAACCCCGTTCTAATCTGCCTATCAACAGGGGTAGCGGCCCTTTCTAGACTCTCGGATAACGTCTTAGCTGATTTAAATTTTAAATGTATCATTATTTCGATGACGTGGTCACATACAGTGCTACCTTGGAACAGCAGCTACATTATCTTGAGAAAGTCCTTCGCAACTTTCGCCGTGCTGGGCTTAATGTTAAGCCATCAAGGTTCAATGTAGTTAACGATCAGATTTTCTTCCTTGGACATCTCGTCTCGGCTTCGGGGGATTTGCATTGATAACGACTATATTAAAGGTCTACAATAGTCTCTCCCTCTAAGACCACGAAGGGAGTAGCCCAATTCATAGGGATCGGAATTTCAGACCATTAAGGGAGCTTTGGTTAATCCTCTGGTCCTTGCAGTACCTAATTTCGATCGACCATTTATTGTCCACACCGATGGCTCAAATTCTGGGATCGCTGCGGTTGTTTTTCAGGAGGTCCAGGACGAACATCAACCCGTTGCTTATACTCGACGGTCTCTTTCGTCCACAAAGCAGAAATACTTTTATATGTGAGGCCTTGGCGGTCCTGTTTGGCCTTGAAAAATTTAAATTTTATCTCGAGACCGTCTGTTTTGTCTCGAAATAGACGATCAGGTCCTGAGCTGGTTGCCAGCAACGCCCATGAAAACTGGCCGTATTTCCCGTTGGGATGTGTGCATTAGAGCATTCCATTTTACTATTAAGCATATCAGGGGGTCGGAAAACACGGCGGCAGAGCATTGAGTCGATGGTTTTGACAGAAAGATTCCAATTTGAGACAAGTAACAGGGAGTTGAACCATCCTTTCTCTCTCGGTGAGAGGTAGTAAAGGTGGTTGTTATATATTACAATGCTGTGAAAAGGGAATACCAAAGATAATACCTTGCAACAATACAGAAAACTACATGTCGTTAGATTATGATGCTCAACAAGGACCTGGTATGCATATTCGAAATTTTAACAGTTCACAATTTTAATGGTGAAACTGTTTATAAATTTAAGACAAATTGTGAATGTTGGATGATATATGATAAACACATCAATAGCTCATTATGACAAAGGTTTAAATTCACAATTAACTATGAAGTACTAAATATAAAGCTTTTAGAACTAAAAATTATGGATAACAATAATTTCGTACAACACCCACTTAACAACATCCCGGAAACGATTCATTTGAAAGATTTAAAGAAAAGTTACTTCTCACAGTTATTCAATTCACAGTAAAATGGAAACTGTATTGGACCAATTTCTGATATCAAATATTACTGTGTTGATATTATTAGACCCAAAAAAGAGAAGTAATCCTCAAATGACATAGTCAAAATATTAAAGTAATTTATCTGTAAAATGTTAAGAAAGAAATTAATTAATGTTGTATTTCTGATGTAGATATTTTAAGGAAGGTTGCTTAGAACTAAAAAGACAAATTCTAGAAATGGCTAATATAACTCGATTCTGTTACTAAACCATTAGTGAAATTTTTGTAGGTTACATAACTGTCTAAATATTTTTCTGAAGAATTGTTGTATTGGATGAAGAATAAAAAGAAAATTGTTCTAAAGAAACCGTAGTTTAGTTAAATAGATTAAATAATAACATTTTCATGCTCATAATGTTGGGGAAGTAAATACAGGTAAAGTAGATCGTTTTGATAAGGAAACTGGTAGTCTTTATCAGTATCATAGCTGCTTTTGGCATGGCTGTAAGGAGTTTTTAAGGTGAGATAATTAACAACAAAAATAAAGCATCACTGGATCGCTATAGCAAAAAAATGTAGTAAGAAGTAGTGAAATACGAAATGCTGGATATCATTTAGTGGAAATACTGGTATATGAATGAATTAGCTTCACAAGCCTTAGTAATGGGCAAGTGGTGTTTTGAAGTTTCATCTCGGTAATTTATACTGCCAGAACTAACTTGCTCAGCATATTATTCATTTCTGTGCTGATATAATTTGGGATTATGTGGTTTCACATTTGTTATTTCAGTCGATATGTTAAAGACTAGAAATTGTGTAAAATGGAACCCAAAGAGCTGCCTGAAATAGAATTAATAGCGATGAGAGTGAATTTGCTGGTGCAGTGACAGATAGTGTAAATATTGTAGTTCACGAAACTGAATTACAAGCTGAAAGTAAAATAATTAATGCTATGTTTCTTTCTACTATCAGCTACATACCGCATCAAAAAATTGAAATGATGAGCAATTTGATGGCTGCGATGAAGGAAATGTCAACAAGAATGTCATCTGAAGTGTGACGTAAGCATGACGGAATTTCTTCTCAGTCAACAAGCATATTAAGAATTTTACGAAATATAAAATTACAGTAAATAAAACTTCATTCATCAAAGTGTAATAACGACTTAAATTATAGCTTTAATCACTCTCCATCAGGGCTTGTCAGGGGCGATGAAAAAGTTGAGTGCTCAACAAGCAAAAAATCGAAGAATCTGTTCGTAAACTAGGTTCAGAAATACAGAACTGCACTGTGGAGCAAGACACAAAGAGAAAGTTTTCAGAAAGGCGCTTCGTGGTGGATTTCAGATATAGAACTCATATTAATGAAAAATTGAATTCTACTACTTAGGGTCACTTTTAAAGTATAGAATGTTTTGTTTTGGCATGTGAATATGTCTTGCACGTCCCCTCGCCCTAGCCCCACACCACCACCGCCGACCGATCACTCACTTTGGTACTCATCCGCTTGTTTGATGGGAGCTACGATCCAATACAGTTGATGGATGCTTAGCCGTGCGACTATAACATGTGTGACAAAGTTGACAATGCTTGCTGTTGTGAGGTGTGTAATATTAATCGCTTTTTAAACGACCAAAAGTTTCGGGCCATCGGAATTTATAGTCAGATAACTGAGATTTACGGTAATGTAATGAACGAAGTGCCAGTTCGAAAATGGTTTACCATATTTAATGGTGGACAGAAGAACGATATCGACAAATATGGCTCGGGTCGGCCCTCATTTGTGACTGACCAACGCAAGTAGCGTACCGCAGCAGCCTACTATCTGACACTTTATCTACATGCCACTCCATTAAAACAAGCGGTGCGGAATGCTATCCAGTAGAGTCATCCTCCTTCACGATAATACACGTCCATATGCAGTGGGAGTAACACAGGAGTAGTTTCAGCGTTTTCAGTGGGAAATTAGTCTACATCCACTATGCAGTCAGGACTTAGCCCACAGTGGTTATCACTTAGTACCCAAATTCTAAGATTTTTTGAACAGGCAGTGGTAGGGAAGTGATGATGAACATAAAGGAGACGTTAATCAGTGCTCCAATAACTTGGCGGCAACTGAGTATGCAGAAGGTGTAAAAAACTAGTAAAATGCACAAATTTGAACGGTGACTGTATGGAAAAGTAACTTGACTATAACAGTTTATTTAAAATACGATATAATTATAACAAATAAATATTTCTGTAGATAAAACGTTCTTTACTTTACGAATGACCATCGTATTTTTACGTTCCATCCCTTAATGGATCGGAGGGAAACCTTAATTTTGTGACCACTTAAATGTACTGTTCACCACGATCTTAGTACTGATTCGCAAACTGTTGACGGAGCATAACTGATTACCACTACTGCTAGAAGGCAAGGTAATAGTTAAAACGCGTGGAAGTCCTTAACAAAAAGTAGCAAAATCAGAATATGTGTACATACATAGTGTTTGTGTTAGATACAGGAAGTATATTTGAAAGCTACTTTTCCATCGACAACGAGGACATTGGACGCACGGATGGAACTCTAGTTTGAGGACGACTCTAGCTTCTCGAAATGATCTGTGGCTTTTACGAAGTATCGATCCGAATATGGCCTCTGGTGTTTTGTAGAAAACACGTAATATTAAAATCGTAGCGGATTTATAGGATTAATATGAAGGAAGCGTGTGCATCAATACGCAAATTCACTGGATTCCACATTTCACTAAATACCATGCAAAGCTAAATGTTTCAATCTCAGTTAATAGAGCATCCGACTTTACTTTGCCGCTACTCATAGTAATACATTATTAATTAAGTAACAAATTTAAGGACAGTAATACGTGAATTTCGATTGACCCTGCATGTGCAGCAAGGTTTTGTAACGGGAAGATACTTCGGGGATGGATCAGGGATGGATCTCTGACGGTATTAGTAGAAAGAAGAGTCGTACGAACACGTTGCAGGAAATCCGTTCCACTGGAGATTCCCACACTTGAAGACAGAGATAAAGCTTTGACTGTGTAGGTTTCTGTGGTTGAAGGCACTCATGAACACACATCAGGCAACTCAAACGCCCTGTATATGTAGGTTGATTTTCCTAAGTATGGACAATCAACAAAAAATAACCGGCGTCCAACGACTGGTTCGAATCTATCCAGCGGACGAAATTCCGGGTGAACATAATATGACCGTTTTCTCACAAACACAGGTCTTGAAGCCAAATTTACTGACGTGTTATGTCGGGGAAAGGGTGCCATTCATATCGGTCCTTTATTCGGAAAAAATTTAAGTCACGGACGCTGTAGTTCTGACTTTATGTGCTAGGAGCGTAGCTGTGACGTCGTGATGCTGCGGCCCACGAGGTTAGGCCCTAAGCAAGTTGCGAACCATGCCCGCTGGTTGCCGAAGGTGGTCCAAGCCTGCCTTATAGGGCAAGGTGCAAGAACGTTCATAGGGATAAATGACCAGAAACTTGTTCCAAGTGAGGTACAATCACTGGAAAGAGGAGATAGAAGATCTCCGACAGTCTACGTTTCTATTATTGAAAGTACACATGATACTGAAAATATTCTGTCTGTGTCAGTGTTATAACTCTATCGTCAATAGGGTATTCATGATTTTAATGCTGCAAGGTCACCACGGAGGATGTTCGTAATAAATATGCCTGCACACGTAAGTGATACAAACAGTACCACTTATCTTTGACACCACTAACGCTCTATTGATTGTGCAGCTGGAACACAAGTACTGACAGAATATTCCCACTAGTCTACTGCGTTCTCATTCTTTTTTTCCAGGTTTTTTTTCAGTCACTGCAAGCTTTAACGCTAAAGAAGTTCTCTCTTTTATGGCCACTCACCACTGGGTCTATCTTCCTTGGGAAGCATTTTCAGCCGTACGTTTATCTCAAAAATTTTACTTAGCTCCTCAGGGATCACGTCCTGCCATTTCCCTATCTAGCAAAATCCCTCTACATACAAAGGACGAGCAGTGCAGGTACAAACGAAGGGACCTAGCAGAAGAGAATGAATCAATGAGAAAACTCTAATAAAGCTATGATTTCACCTACAAAACCTCTCACGAATAAGTTCATGAACATCTTATAACAGTCCGCTAGAATCGAAGGAGCCGATTTACACGTACACGTCAAAAAATAAATAAATAAATAAAAATGAAAATTGTCGTAACATTCTTTTAGACCAAACTGCTGGGGTCATCGCTCCCTAGTCTTACACTTTACTTAATATAACTTAAACTGACTTACGCTAAGGACAACACGGACACCCATGCCCGACAGAGGATTCGAATCTCCGAGGGGGGCAGCCACGCGAACTGTGGCAAGACGCCTTAGACCGCGAAACTACCCCGTACGGTACGGGTTCCAAAATCCCAGGGATGCTTCGTATGCAGTGAAACCCATCAAGAATGCATTCCCAGATTTCAAAGACGCTATTAACAGGTTGGAATACACCAAAGCTTTTAACTACTTCAACATAATAAATTTACAACATCATGTCAGGAATCTGAGACATTATGTTACAGAGGAGTAACGATTACCTCATTTGGTTCCTAAAAGAAATTTAACAATACTGATAACAAAATCAAACGAGGTCGGGCTATAACTTCTTAATTCACGCCTTTTTGCGGTCCTTCAATATAAACGAAGTCACAAAGGTAAACATTGTTGTAACACTGGCACAACTGCACCTATGCGCAAGTCATATTCGGGAGATCATTAATTTCTGGATATGTTCATTAGAATTATTTGTTTGCTTCATTGACTTTCAGTAGTCTCTTTCCTTCGTACTACCTTGTGCCTGTAATGTGGTGTATCTGTCTGCCTATGGGTGTGATTTGTGTGTGTGTGTGTGTGTGTGTGTGTGTGTGTGTGTGTGTGTGTGTGTGTGTGTGTGTGAGTCTTCCCCGCATAGCATAGAAACCCTTTAGGCATGTTCAAACGAACTTGAAAGAGAAAGAAACGGCGGTACTTTGGGCTACAGGTGGACCGATCGGTACAAATCGAGCACCATGTCATCCTCAGCGAATGGCGTCATAGAGATACTGTGTGAGGGGTATGGGGTGGGTATTCCGCTCTCCCTATCAGACCTGGTTGCCGTTACTACTCACTCAAGTATCTCCTTACTGTGTTTCACGAGACCTCTAACAAAGGAAAAAAAACCTGTAGTACCGGGAAGCGTACCGCCCCAATCCCTCTCTGAAATTTTGCACTCGGGTACAGAGGCGGACCAACCAAACGAAAGGAGCATATGATTAAAGATATTGAATGACATATCAAGTGATAAATATGTAGATAACAAGCAATAAGAAATGACCCGTATGAATTCCAGATACATAATTTTTGCTGTCACTTAATTTCTGGCAATGTTCAAGAAATTGAACTACATATTTGTTCATATAGAGCTCTGTTAATTCCACTGACAATGGTTATAAGCAAAATGACAGCTGTTTAAACCTACAGAAAGCAAAAAGGTAAACTCTTGTACGAAATTTGGACAATGAGGAGGGAGGCAGTTTCAAAGGATCCGAGAACGTTACGGGAAAATTATGTCGTTTACAACTGTTCGTATTTTCTGTTACTAAAATTTACAATCGACTCGTCACTGTGTGGTTTCTGACGTTAAAGTACCTTTCCTAAACAACTATAGCGTTATGAGCGATGGAAGAGGTCAACCTGTATTAGCAATGGAATAATAACATAAAGAGTGGAAGGTAGACGGGAAACACTTACGAAATAAACGGAAGATGATATCGCAGTCTAAGGGAAATGGAGCTGACAAAAGTAAAATAATCCATAAATATAATTTTAGATACTAGTAATTTCACATTTTACTGGAATTTCCTTTCCATTTCGTTTTCCACCCCCCATTTCTCGGATGGCACAACGACTGGATTATCAGCATTTCCATAAATCACACCTAGCGACAGGTGCTGTCTTTACTTAATGAAAAGTATGATGGATTCGCCCTGCAGACGCACCATTTAGAGAGTCCGCGCTCAATTGAGAAGGAGGCATCAAAGAGGAAACGTCCACCCGCTGTCAGTATTTCCTATAAATCTGGCTTGTCTGTGCGGGGCAAGTAAACTCTCATCCAAACACTGTCTGTGTCTTCTGAATATTCAGGCTGTTATGCGCAGGAAGATGTGTAGTGGACCGTCTATGAAGCAACTGTGATGCAGGAGAAAGACGGCGAGAGTGTGATTGGTAATAAATTGAACTATCTCCCTATGTCAAGGTCGAATGAGGCTTTGTATCTCCACAAATGTTTAGCGTATTTGTTTCTTCTACAAATAGAACTTTGCAGTTTAATTTTCTCGTAACGAAATCCGATTACTGTTTTGCGTTATGGAAACCATTTAGGTGCACCACAAACTATATCATCATGGTCCGCTGTTACCAGTCTTCTGCTCTCCATTCACGAATCTTCAGTTTGCAATAGAATGAATTTAAAAAAAAAAATTATGCAGGTTAAGGTGCATTCTTTGACGAAGCCGTCTTGTAAAACAATTCCATAATAAAATTATATAGTGGTAATTTTAATAATAATAAATAAATATTCCCGATTTTTGATGTGTTCCTGCTGGTCTCACTGTAATGTATCGCACCTCTGAAGATAGATTTCCGAAGATTTTAAGTTTAATCATTAGATTACACATTTATTCCTGCCTTTTTTAATCGGATACATTATACCGAAGGCACTGAGACTTCACCATATATCATTTTCACATGTTTGATATGTAAACTTTATTATCATTTGAAAATTGAAATAATGTTCGAAGTTTTTGCTCCACGAACGACAGAAAATAAATTTCTTGACTAACAATACTTAAAATCATATTTACCGTAAAAGAAAGCAAGGAAAAAAAGAAAATTATATTGTAAAGAAATCATAATATCGAGAACTGAACGAATCATAAATGTCATAAAACCACTGTACAACTGCTGTCTGTATTACATCATAAGAGAAAAGGTACGAACCACGTTGACTACGGCTCTTGCTAGCACATAGAGTGATGTCACACCTTATCTGTACTCATGTAAGGCAAAATTATGCCTGGTACATTAAAATTTAAACTCTTTTGTAGTAATGAACTTTCACAGTAGCAGGAAATCAGTAAAAATGGATGAATTAGCTTCACAAGCCTGAGTAATGGGCAAGTGGTGTTTTGAAGTTTCATCTCCGTAATTTCTACTGCCAGAACTAACTTGCTCAGCATATTATTCATTTCTGTGCTGATATAATTTTGGATTATGTGGTTTCACATGTGTCATTTCAGTCGATAGGTTAAAGACTAGAAATTGTGTAAAATGGAACCCAAAGAGCTGCATGAAATAGAATCAATAGCGATGAGAGTGAATTTGCTGGTGCAGTGACAGATACTGTAAATATTGTAGTTCACGAAACTGAATTACAAGCTGAAAGTAAAATAATTAATGCTATGTTTCTTTCTACTATCAGCTACATACCGGATCAAAAAACTGAAATGATGAGCAATTTGATGGCTGCGATGAAGGAAATGTCAACAAGAATGTCATCTGAAGTGTGACGTAAGCATGACGGAATTTCTTCTCAGTCAACAAGCATATTAAGAATTTCACGAAACATAAAATTACAATAAATAAAACTTCATTCATCAAAGTGTAATAACTACTTAAATTATAGCTGTAATCACTCTCCATCAGGGCTTGTCAGGGGCGATGAAAAAGTTGAGTGCTCAACAAGCAAAAAATCGAAGAATCTGTTCGTAAACTAGGTTCAGAAATAGAGAACTGCACTGTGAAGCAAGACACAAAGAGAAAGTTTTCAGAAAGGCTCTTAGTCGTGGATTTCAGATATAGTACTCATATTAATGAAAAATTGAATTCCGAACTGCCTCTTATTTTACAGGAGATAGTTACTGAAGTGTTATCATAAGGGGCAAAACCAGAAAATCAATTAACATGTTGTTAATAAATAATGAAACGGTCACAGGCAGTGATGTTCTGAAGCTGAAGAATAATGTTGTTGTCACAGACTATTAACATCCTACAGGAGCTGAAACTCGCAAAACGTAAAGTAACTCAGTCACGATCCTCTGATTTAGAGTAGCAAACGAAAATAATAGTTGTACTGTCTATAAGGGAAGGGAAGGTAATAGTATAACTCACACAGGTATGTCATCTATCTCTGTATGTGTAGAATGGGGTTGCAGCAACAGATTTGTCACCTATTCAGTTAGATGACGCTCAATAACGTGCATGTAATTTTAACTGTTCCCTCCACATAAGAAGTGTTCATCCTAATGCCTTGATTAAGTGATGTAAAGGGGCTCTACTAAGGACATGGACCTATTAACGAAGAATTCATTTCAGCACAGGATTCATTCAGAGCAAAGCCACCCTTTGGGCCACTGAGACTGTAGAGAATTATTAATATCTGGAGTACATTTCGCGAGCCTTCTTAGCGAAGTACTGGTTTCAATGTGCCCAGCGAAGAATCAGAAACGAGGTCTTTAATTCTGAACCCTTTAATAGCAGATAGGGTATCCTCGGCAAACTCTGAATATTTGAGCCAAATAAAAAAGCACTGCGCATGCCCATAATTGTAAAGGCTAGACTGCTACGGGATGTCACGATCAAACTGGTCCTCCTGCCCAAAATCAATCTTCAACACCTTATGTCCGTGCCGGTCTCACTCGACCCCGTCAAACAAGATTCAAAATCGAATTATCGTAACAATAACAGTGTGGCGTGATCCACACCACAATGCACCAAGCGGTACAACCACAGCTGGACAAAAGAGAATTAGGTTAACTACGTGACATATCTGGAGAGGCCTCCCTTGCTGAATGCATAGCACACTGACCACAGTTAACGGAACTGAAATAAAAAGAAACACATGATAGCAGCTATCTCCTGCTCTATTGTCGCACCGTCGACGGGCATCGTCAGGATCATAACAACAACGACAACAACAATACGTGGAATTGGCAAACGAGAAATCATAACCAATCATTTGTGCGTGATAAGAATGATAGGTACGAGGTTGCTGTACATTTTAGAAACAATAGGTGTGCAAAAAAGCCGGATGTGAACATCACTGAAGTGGTGGAAGTGCCACATCCTGCAAATGCAACAAACGAAGTTCGGCCATTTTGTGAGCGCAGTTTTTAGCCTTTGAGTGGACTGGGCGCACTTTAAGTAATAAAATAAATCTGGTACATTCCGTTGGTTGTGTCACGGTTGACCAACTTGCACTGAACGGAATGGTTTATTTTGGAAAATAGTCAGCAAGGGTATCAACAGTAGGCTGTAACTTTTTCTTCCCATAAATTTTTTCTAAGGAAAAAATTTAAATACCTAACAGGTTTTCTTACTGAACATGAGTAGTATATGAGAATAAGCGAAATAAAGCTATCCTCAAACATGCGACTTGGTGAAATATTGCAGAATAATGAAGCACTTGGGTGTGCACCGAGACAAAGGTAAGTATAAAAAATGTGGAAATGAAATTGCTGGGTACTTATACGCAAGAACTCCCAGACACAAAAAAAAGTCAGTTATCCGTCATTTGAACTAAGTTTTATTTCTTCTGGCACCTTGAGTTTTTCTCTAGACCCACTTGAACAGAGCAGAAAGTAGGTGAATGCCGGATCCGGATTGTCGCAGGTAAAGACAGTAAATTATTAATGGATACTACATTATCCTTGAAGTCGGAACCCAAGATCAAGATCCTTTTCAATAGTTTGGAAGTTTTGGTTAGAGGAAGGAATAGACAGAAAGCAGTGATCTATGGATGCTGATATGGCGATTAGTGAGGTCACGCTGCTGAGTAGATAGGTCCAAGGACATTTCACCTCACGTTTATGTTAAAAATACGCACAGCTGACTGCACAAGTCGCATCGAGTACCGATAATATCCAGGAGTGATAAGGCTCAGCGGTTCCTAAAATCTGATAGGCTTGTTCATGTTGGTTACTTTGCAAACAATAACTGAAGAATATTCTGGAACTCTTCGGGAAGGACTGTATGCAAAACATGTAAAAAGTGACCTAATTGTAGTAGGTGGGATATATCACAGTGACAGCTGCATAAGCCCATTAAACATTATCAATGATTAAAATTTCGCTTGTGAAGAGTATTAGAACTCCTACTTCTTCAAAGATGGCTCCCTTACATGCTCTATTGTGATCTCTTTTGGTGTCAGCTTTAGAGTCTCATTGGGGAGAATGAGACGTGTTTATTGGATCTGTAGATTGGAAGATCTCACGTGGTGCAATGATGATGCGAATTCGACACGTCACGAGTCGCTTTGCCAAAGGTAATACGCTGTTAAGAAGCTGAAAGATAAAGAAAATGCGAATAAATCATTAGAACGGTGATTTTACCAAATGCCAATTAAATAAAGCATAACTGAAACTAAATGTCATCATTATTATTACTAAATGTACAAGTAACAAGAAATTCATCTTTACATGAAGAAGTACAGAAGATAAGAAGCAATGGTTGAGAGGGTTTTAGCGCTACAATCATTTAATAGAACGAGTCCAAATTGCAAATATTTTATTTTTCATTCTATGACGTATTTTCAAACGTCAGAAGTGGCATTTCCGAGTACATCAAAAATGTGTAACGTACATTTACAGAGCTTACAGAGCTATCTGTAGTTGATACAGTACCCTCCTACTTCTGGTCAGTTGCAGATTTAGTCGCATATACAGAGGAATAGTTACGAATTGCGCAGAGGGAGGACATCTAGAGTCTTTCTGGGAGTTCTTTGCCAGTAGTTTCGTCAAAGCAGTAGCTCATTTCGAAATAGAGGGCAATGTGCTAGATCTTTGAATTTCGAACTTTATAATGTAAATGCAAGAATACTTTTTGACGGGGAAATGGCAAACCATTATAAACTCTTAACGAATTTATAAAATGTTTCATCTAAGGAACGATGTTTTTTCACCTCCCCTCTGTTGATGACTACACCCTATACTAAGAAACAGTAATTGTGTCACTTGTATAGGCACAGTAACATGGTTCGTCCTATGTCCACTTGTATATGACACTAGGAAAGTAATGTGGAAGGTGGTTTAGCAATGATACCTACCCTGAAAAACGTGATGCACTGTCGTTGGCTGATAGCATCATGAGACAGACACGTGACAACTCGTCGAGAGAGTTGCATTGGACTTCGAGTAATTGAGTAAAATGCGTTGAAATTGGAGTAAATCTGGTTAAATTAGAGAAATTGATTGAAAGTACGTAAGACAAATGAAAGTAAGTCTGTGCTCTATAGATTTAAGTCCTACAGAATACCCCCTTGTTCCACATGTGATTACGCCCTGGAAGTCATAAAAATGAAAGACTCAGTGTCCACTTATCTGTGCGGGATATGAACCACCGGGGACCCCGCCGGGAATCGAACCCGGCCACCAGGGCGTGGGAAGCGAGAACGCTAACGCACGACCACGAAATGCGGGCTGTAGGTGTTATGCTTGTGAACTTTGTGAAGAGTGTGTCAGAACTCTCCATTACATAAAATAGTATAGTCAACTTTACACAATTCTTTGCATTGTGTAAGCACTCAGTTATCGATAGTAACAATCTGAGGGCGAAACATGGAAGAGCGAGTCCAAGCAATGTTCTATATCTACATCTACATTTATACTCCGCAAGACACCCAATGGTGTGTGGGGGAGGGCACTTTACGTGCCACTGTCATTACCTCTCTTTCCTGTTCCAGTCTCGTATGGTTCATGGGAAGAACGACTGTCTGAAAGCCTCCGTGCGCGCTCTAATCTCTCTAATTTTACATTCCTGATCTCCTCTTGAGGTATAAGTAGGGGGAGGCAATATATTCAATACCTCATCCAGAAACGCACCCTCTCGAAACCTGGCGAGCAAGCTACACCGCGATGCAGAGCGCCTCTCTTGGCAGAGTTTGCCACTTGAGTTTGTTAAACATCTCCGTAACGCTATCACGGTTACCAAATAACCCTGTGACGAAACGCGCCGCTCTTCTTTGAATCTTCTCTATCTCTTCCGTCAACCCGATCTGGTACGGATCCCACACTGATGAGCAATACTCAAGTATAGGTCGAATGAGTACTTTGTAAGCCACCTCCTTTTTGATGGACTACATTTTCTAAGGACTCTCCCAATGAATCTCAACCTGGTACCCGCCTTACCAACAATTAATTGTATACGATCATTCCACTTCAAATCGTTCCGCACGCATTCTCCCAGATATTTTACAGAAGTAACTGCTACCAGTGTCTGTTCCGCTATCATATAATGATACAATAAAGAATCCTTCTTTCTATGTATTCGCATACATTACATTTGTCCATTTTAAGGGTCAGTTGCCACTCCCTGCACCTAGTGCCTATACGCTGCAGGTCTTCCTGCATTTCGCTACTATTTTCTAATGCTGCAACTTCTCTGTATACTACAGCATCATCCGCGAAAAGCCGCATGGAACTTCCGACACTATCTACTAGGTCATTTATATATATTGTAAAAAGCAATGGTCCCATAACACTCCCCTGTGGCACACCTGAGGTTACTTTAACGTCTGTAGACGTCTCTCCTTTGATAACAACATGCTGTGTTCTGTTTGCTAAAAACTCTTCAATCCAGCCACACAGCTTGTCTGATATTCCGTAGGCTCTTACTTTATCAGGTGACAGTGCGGAACTGTATCGAACACCTTCCGGAAGTCAAGAAAAATAGCATCTACCTGGGAGCCTGTATCTAATGTTCTGAGACGAGGTCTGGGTGCGAGAGTGGAAGAGTAGTTTCGGTCGAGAGCTCGGATACAGAAGACGTGACACGCTGCCCTCAAGTCGGTGATGGGAGATCTTACCACAATCGAGGTCTCATTTCATTTACATAGACCGGAGAGACCAAGATGGCTTAACTGAACTTGAAGATGGAATTCAATGTTACATTCTGAAGCCTATCGCAAAATCAATAACTGGGTTTACAATAATCCATTGTTCTGCTTGCCAGTGAGAGAAGCCTCCTTATCCTCCAAATAATAATAACTATTATCCACATCTAAATAACACTATGCGGTTACTAAAATGTGAACATAACTTTGAAACGGAAATAATTCGTTAATCTGACATAAAGCCATTTTTCACATGTATGTCATTTGTCATTGTCATTATTAATAATTGTTCATGATGATACTGAAGTTTTAAATAGACTTAATTAATTAAACCCATTCTCAAAAATTATTTAGTAGTTGACAGCAGACAAGCAAACTCCTTTTAAATTAAATTCGTTCTTAGTAACAACAAGTTTCAGACACTGCTGCCTCGGAACTGGTTGCAGATACGTTATATATGGCGAGCTCTATTGCTACACCGCACCATTGGAAATTACAAAAACGCAGTCTGATCAACATTACATGCACAGTGGTTACAGCTACGCTGCCTTGTTACTAATTATATATGTACTCTATTTTTCAGCACTAATTGTGTATTATTGTCCGTCTGTGTTAATTATAAGCCAACGGCCATGCCGCAGTGGTAGCACTGGTTCTCTTCAGGTCACCGACTTTAAATGTAGTCGGGCTTGGCTAGCAACTGGATGGGTGACGATCTGGTCTGCCGAGCTCTGTTGGCAAGTGGGGGTGCACTCAGCCCTTGTGTGTCAAACTGAGGAGCTACTTGACTGAGAAGTAGCGGCTCCGGTCTTGTAAACTAACATACGGCCAGCAGAGAGGTGTGCTGATCACACCCCTCTCCATATTCGCATCCAGGGCCGCCTATGGGCTTAGGATGATAAGGTGGCTGGTCGGTACGTTGGGCCTTCCAAAGCCTGTTTGGACGGAGTTTAGTTTATGTTAACTATAAAAATATTTCACGACTCGTTGTTGAGGACTAAGATTTACGATCATCATATTTTGCGTCTGAAATTATTGATGCTAAGTGATAGGCAATGCCGTCCTCCATCTCCCATTGTGGCTTTAGAGTAGTTCCAAACCAGCAGTCGTAGGACATCGGAAATTCACTGAAAATACCAGTCATTTTTCTCATGTCTAGCACAGTGCTTCGAATTATAGGATAATCTTTCAGATAGTCGATGTGCTGTGTGTCTATGGTTTTTTTCCAGCTACTATGTTTCCTTCTCTGATTGTTACTAACGATAGCTCACAACACGAGATCCGACAGTCGCATTAGGGACCTAAGAGAACTTCAAAATGCAGACACCACTAACGACGATATTATCTCTGCAGAACATTCACAGCCTTCGGTGACTGAATCAGAAAATTATCGCACAGATGATGAGACACAAGTTTCAACTGCTGAGCCTCCCGAAACGATCAGGCAGGGATCAGAAATGCAGTTGACCAAACAGTGTCGCCCTCTCGTCAGGTGAATAGCATGTGTTGGGCAGCCTTCGTGATCCTATGTGTTGCGAGTATTCTCAGAGTTTGTGGAAGATTCAAGTGTTTGCGCTGGACAGTTATCAATTATTCCCCCCCCCCCACACACACTTCCTACCTCCCCACCCCCCTTACTAAATTGACCAGTTGACTGTACTGCCATTCTACACATTTGCTGTCATTATTTAGTTGAGAGTCTTCGGTTGTGATGTGTTGCTTGTTCCCAAATGGTGAAACGCAGGTAGAAGATATAACTGCCGGATCTCTAGACATGAGGGACACATACAATAACGGGTATTAGTACAAAGATGCTCAGGATTCTGTTATATCTTTGACATCAGTATCCGTTAGAAAATACGAGTGGTGACGAGAAACATGGTAATGGTTGGTCAATTGCTGTTGTAGTGCGTTGTCCTGATGCTAAGTATGTCCTGAGAGTCTCAGCAGTTATGATGTGATTTGTTAGAGTACATTTCAGATATGGGTGTCGTGTACCGTCATCGGGTGCCCTTGTGCAACGGGAGCCAGCCCGTCCTTAGTACACCAGTTCGAACAGTGGCTGCGCGTCAGGCCAAAATGGGCGGGAGCAGTTGGCTCATGATCGTTGGCCTTCGTGAATGACCGACCGATTTCGCGTGTAATATCGAGTGCTGCCACTGTGTACTGTGCCTGTGGTTATGTTATTGGGATCCGTTTGTCTTCAGAATACATTAGTGTCTGGTGGTTGATAGCTCTACGCAGGATGCAAAAGTGATGATTTTGTAAGATGATAGATACGATTTGTGTATACTACAACGATGCGGTATGATGGTACAATCGTTTACGGGGATATAGCCTGGTCGGAGGTCTGTTTTTCACCGAAAATTTCAAACTGTTTTCGACAGGAGCAGAACAGTATAACTGAATAAGTGTCTTTGGCAATACTTTCCGTATTCCATGACCTGTAGACCATTTTTGCAGCGTTTACCTGTCAGTGCCATATTACTGTATGTTTTTCTGCCTGTTCTAAATAGTTTTCCGCTAGAATTCTAGTAATTTGTCTGTCTGAAGGAAGTGGCGGACAGTGCTCCCACACCAGCAGCAGCAATTAGCGGGCAAATACAGTCAGAACGCTCAGTCCACATGACCTTCCAAGACGGGGATCGTAAGGTATCATTTCCGGTGGGCATAGGACTCTCCAGAATAGGGACAAAACAAGGTACCTGCAGAATGTTCCATGAGGACGAAGAGTCACACGATGTCTCCTTTGTTCGAGTGTTCACAGACAAGTTGAGGTAGTTGAGCCTCCTCTGGTTCAGACTGCCCTCCACCTGCCATTGTGGCTTTAGAGTATTTCCATACCAGCACTTGTAGGACATCGAAAATTCACTGAAAATACCAGTCATTTTTCTCATCTGTGACACCGTGCTTCGAATTCTAGGAAAATCTTTCAGATAACCGATGTACTGTATGTCTATTTTTTTCACGAGGCTTTGAGGGTTTTTAAATATGTGATTTTAGGTTTATAATATAACTGGGTAACCTTCCACAGCCAAAGTCTGTCGACATAAAAGTTTTCTGGGTAGGGTACCGCGTCGTATTGTATACAGCAGTAGTTTTATACAATATAACGCGATATCATACCCAGAAAACTTTTATGTCGACTTTTAGATATGTAATTGTTCTGATTTTTCCCATCTGTGGTTAGACACTAGCATGCTTCGAAAACTGAACGAGATAAGCAAAAAGTATCTTATCAGTCCTGACCCCAGCAGCAACATAAACAAAACCATTCATTATTTCAGAAAAGTGATGGACACCACAGCAGCTCTAGGACTCAGAACTCTTTTCCTATCTGACTCTGCTTTCAAACAACCAGCTAAAACTGGGAAACTGGCGAACGTTCTATTTAGATTTACATAAATATTTATTTATTTCGAGATCTAGAAGAAGAGTGCGCTTTATGTAGAATTCGAGTCTGCCTACTATTAGTTTCGAGAGGTACTGTGAATTTTTTTCCAGCAGGGTAACACCAGTTATGTGACATCGTAAATTTTGATCTGTACTATTATTTTAGAAATAAAAAACTGAATAAAATCCATCATTGTAAACTACATACATTAATTATATTCCGCATTGACTTGGCTCCTGGAAAGTGTTTAGATAAACAATATCCCCAAAAACTGTTGAACGCAATATAGTTGACAATATATTAACCTAATGTCGTGAAATCCTACCAATGCCACATCCAGGGCTTACTGAGTGTTGTGGCCGGGGGTGGGGGGAGGGGGGCGGAGGTCGGTGGCGTCAAAGGAGTTGTAGATAAATGGAGGGAGCCCAACATTTTTCCACTAAAATTTAAATTGCCCACCTTTCTTTCCGGGTAATTGGAAGGTGGGGGAGAGATTTCCCAGAGGGGTGGAAGGTATGGAGACGCCTGCCTACCAGGGAAAACCCTTGAAGTGATCAGAGGGTGGGGACGGGATACTAATTGACTATTAATAAATTTGTGTAACTAATTTGTTATCAAATGAGCACTTTTACGCTTTTGATACTTTCGTCTGCATGTTGAGCCGCTGAGATAGCAATCCCATATGTAGGAGACGAATTGGTTTGAATCCATCTACCAGCTACCTTGAGAATGGTTTCAGTGGTTTCCCATTTTCAGATTAGGCAAATGCTCGGGTTGGTCCTTACTAGTTTAGGTCACGGTCAGGTCCTTCCGAATACCTTTATTTCCTAACATTCCAATTCCCTTAAAGATACAGCCCCTTAGCTTAAATGCATCGACAGCGAGCCGAGTATCTCTTCGCAAACTCGCAGCGCTACAAGCCGAATGAGAAGTAACGTTAATCCAACTTCTTCTCATCTGGACTCAAGTATTTGCCTGCTGGGACACTCTATAACGCAGAAAATTGTCTGTCTTACACTGTGAGATCAGACAGACATATAAGTAAATGAGAAAATCTGGGAAAGTGAGAAGTTAAATAATTCCAGATCCTTTGCATTTTCGCCATAAAAAAATTGTTCTACATTCTATGTCGAACAGACATTTCCTTATTTCGAAATTCTGTCGGTAATCATTACAGTGTCCCAATGAAATTGCGCTCGTCCATTTCTGACCTCTTCCTAAGTTCAAATACAATCTTGAAGAAGACGAGTGCCAAGGAACCTTGGACAGTGAAGGGAGACTTGAGCATGACTGCTTCTTAGTGGTTTGTCGAAACACAGGACTCCTAAATAATGAGATTATATTTTAACTTGGTGAAAATTCCGATATCATTATCTGGTAGATTTATGGGAACTTTCAGAATAAGTGAAAAACATGAGTCTTCTTAAGGTCCCCTTAAACGAATCAATCCCCATCTCCCCTCTGACAAAATCCTGGCCACGTCCTTGGATCATTGCCTACCGCAATATTCCATCTCTCCTAAAACACAGCATATCATGAACAGTAATTCACATTGTTCGGAAAAGGCAAGAAAGCAACAATAACTTCGATTTTATTGTGGCGGTTGTGTATTGTACCACTGAATCACTATGTTGCCTACTAGTTGTGAATTAAGTACGTGCCATGACTAGTGGAGAGTGCAAGATGCTTGTATCTCGCAAAGACAAATCACAAGACCTCAAATGATTAACTTTCAGTGCTTCAAATTGTGTCACTAACTGTAACTTGCTTATTATTTGTGTTTCCAAGGAACTATAATTATCAAACTTTTACTGTATGAGGTGTAGTCAGTTACACCAATCTGGTAACGAAAATGTTACTTACATAGTGAACGTCTGAAAGCCTCGTCGTAGTCTTCTCAGGTTTTCTGTCGACTCTAATACTATGGGGGTGTGGGGAGGGTGTCACTTTATCTAAGCAGACCGGAGCACAGTCAAAATTCCAGCTGTTCACACTAAGCCATGAAACCTAATGTTCTACTAAGAGGAAGCGAATATGTAACGGTTACCATATTTAAACAAATGTCGTAATGAGAAGATTACCTCCTCTGCCTCATATAAACGAAACTTCTTACAAAACCTCGAAACTCCTTTTGAAGAAGCAACCTCATAAAATTATGAAATTACTTCGGCTATGTACCGGCAATGTATACGAAGAACAGCCCTTAAATAATATGTTCAAATTTCTCTTCAACATCAGTAACGAACATCGTCCTAGACATTCCAGTGGTCACTGTAATAAATTGAAATATTTTGCTATGTCTATGATCAAACATTAATGTGAATCTCTACTAAAGTTTATCAATCGCTGAGGCAGTTCCGTTTTCGATTTCATAAGGCAATTGTGGCATTCCCTCACTAATGTCTCTTGTCTTCCGTCCTTCTTCATGTAAAACGCATTTATTTCCTATTTTTAACTTTAGTAATATTAGAGATGATATTTAAGTTCACTGATGATTTTATTTAGCCCATGCTTGGTTAAAAATCACCTTCCTCATGATTTACTGACATTTTATTGATCTTTGAGCTATTAAACTGCATAGGACTTATGCTGGCGATTGGTTTGGTGACATGTGAAACCCGCACCATCATTGCACCATCATTGCACCATCCCATACATACTAGTGTTTTCTACAAGTCGGACCTTGCACTCTACAAATCCCATAAACACGTCTGGTTCTCCCCAATGAATACATAAACCTGACACCAAATGTATTCACAAAAACTGCGTATAAAAGTGCCATCTTTGACCAAGTAGGAGTTCTAATAATCTTTACTAGCGAAATTTTAATTTTTCATAATGTTTAATGTTCTTCTGTAACTGTCACCCTGATGAATCTCACCTCCAGACAATTTGGCCACTTCTTATATATTAAGAACACCGTCCTTCCAGAACAGATCCACAATATTTTTCAGTTATAGTTTCAACGTCTGCAACGTAATCAATACGAACAAGCCTCTCAGGTTCCAGTGAACTTTGAGCGTTCTCTCTGCAGCAGAAGATGTTATCGAGCCCCGATATGAATCGTGCTATCAACTGTGCATATTTCCAACATAAACTTGAGGTGAAATGATCTTGGACCTATTAACTCAGCAGCGTGACGTCAGTATCGCCCTATCGGCATCCATAGGTCTTTCTACTCCTTTCTCTCGCAAGGCCTAAGGTATTGAGACGGGTCTATCTTATGTTCAGATTTCAAAGATAACGTAGCATTATTTAATAATTTACTCTGATAGTTACTGCGATCACTTTGCAACACAATGGTACAGGCATACGTCCTGGAGGACATGAAGAGAGCCATATTGAAGAGCAGCGTGGATGATTGTTTCTGGCTAGTCTTGCACTAACGCGTTTTTTCTCTTTTATGTGTTTATTGCGCTCTGCGTGCACTTTAACAGTGAAATTATTGCAGATGGATCTCTGGAATGACTTACCTGATAAACATGTGTTGTTGGCTTGCGGCCCATACAAAAACTTGGTAATAGGCACTATTGTAAAGGTCGTCGTTAACGGTCCCTTCGAGCAAACGAGCAAGGTTAGGATTGCACAACGTCGAGTCTATTGAATAACAAAAGCCACAGGCGACAGTGGAATGTAATCGGGATTATGCATTAATCAAGCAGTGATTCAGGTCTTAAGTAAATGTCACTAGTAGTTACCCTCCACTAGCCTATACTTCGCTGCCCCATGTGTGATTATGGGCATTGAAATCCACCAATTAAATGACAGCTGGAGGTAACCGTTTGTCTGCGTCTACCATCTCTTTACAGACAATTTCCCGGTGATGCAAAATGTGTATCTTACAGATTTCCATCATTATTATGAATTGGATTAAAGCCTTTTGACTCGAACATTATATTCATAGGTCTTTGCTCATTGAAGGTGTTTGATATGACTACTATCCTCCAGAATATCGTTTTTGTATGTTTTTTTTTGGCCGTATACGTAATATTTTCTAGTAGTATGAAGATGATTTCTTTAAAATCATCATTCTTGTGCTGATGCACGTAGTATCTGGTAGTTGACGATTAACTGCCGACTTTCCTCTTAGTGATAGTAGCCAATGGAGCTCCCTTGAAAAATCACTAAAAATGTGTCGTTGTTATTTGTGCAAATGCGATTTCCAGTCGCAACTACTTAACTGTATAACAATGTCGACTACTACTACAATAGTAATTCGGCCACAGTGTCACTAGCAAGAAATGACCGTAACTGTGTACTAGTGAAAAGGCACTGGAATATTTTTCAGCAGTAGATGAAACAACGGGACTCGAACCTAGATTCTGGGAGCTATAAAGTGCAGTTACAGAAAGGAAAACGGTTACCATCCTACTAGGTTCATCAAGAAAATTAACTACCTTATGTTACTACTTGATATGCAAATACATTTTAACAGATACGACAGGGAACAGCAGCACCACCTTGCGAGGATTGGATTGGGACACTAGTTTCCCGTGAGCACCACAGATGGAATCTCAGAATTATTTTGGGTAGGAACTGGCGTTCACTAACACTTATTGTCAGTATTCAGAATAAGAAAGCTAAAATTCATTACAAGAAATCAGTTATTGAAGCAGAATCACCACTAATGTGAACATGAGGAACTTTTACTAATTAACTATTGGAAAACATGACATAGACTTCATCTTCAAATGCTAACGTTAATTGATCTGATTAGTATGTTTTCTTTGGTAGCACTTATTTCTTTGAATTAATTAGATCATAAATGAAACATCGGGCCCCGGAACTTGTTTTGGTCTCAATAGTTGTGTCCCGTTAGTCCATAGAAGACACAGGATCAATTATAATGATACTACAATTCACAAGTACTTTTCTTATAGAAAATGTAATACTGGTTAATTATTTAGTATGAGGACTCAGAAAGTATACTGTCAGTAGACTGAAATCAGAACTGAATACATCTAGCAAAACACAATGAGGAAACACTTTCAAACGTAACCACACGGAAATGAATACTTTACGTACCTGTGAAACAGTGGCCATTAACCACTTATTATGATCACTGTTCTTTTCAGGTACTCTTAATATCGAACAGTTACTCAAAGTTCTCTTCACAAAATTGAATAAAAACCAATCATTATCAGTAAAGAACCAAAACAACATGTTCAAGTGAGTAAATATAGTTGTAAATATTTACTTTAGATGCAGATGGTGGTGGTGACGAGCTGCTGAGGCTAAATAAAGGCGCCAAACGTACTTGTGGCTGTTGCTGTATAAAATTTCTGAAGATTTTCCTCTTGGCCCCAGATCTTTGTTGCTCCGAACCGACCAATATATTCGATGGATAAACAGACACCACTCATCCACACCTGAACCAGTATCAAGCAATCTTGCTACTTTCCTAGCATAGTTCAGCACACAAGATGCGAACAATTTGCAAACTAGCCACCGACTGATTTTGATACAAAGGCTCTTAGCGGATTTATGCAGCGAAATATCCATAATATTTCAAACGAAGTACACCAAAAAGGAAAATGAAAATCTATTAAAACAGCATAAACTTTATCTATATAATATTAGAAACAGGACTATATAATCACATTTACGTAAGTATGTAATCCATACCGTATCATCCTACTAATGAGTTTCCTTGAAACCTCAAACTTTATGTAACAATTGTATATATACACATGAAGTATACATAAATGCAAGAGAACACACAGTACATGAATGCAAGAGAATACATAATGTAGATGTCTAGATAAAATTATTTACATTACGTTTATACACATTGTTCGTCACTAGAAACTGCTAGGCACAGTTTAGCAAAAGAACACACATGTAATTTGGTATAAGGGTAAAAATTCCACTGTCTCTTCCTAATTTCATGAGGTCCACAGGAATCGGAATTGACTGCCATCTGAGACTTTTGGCTGTCAATTTGTAACACTTCTTTCTGTATGCACTTATCAGAATAATATCCTTCCATTTTTTGATATTGGCAGCAGTTCATTTTTCATTTTTGATGATTTAGATTTAGGTATTACCCTTATGAACCTCCAGCTCACTATATAGTACAGTTCTTTAATTATCATTCCATGTTACGGAACGTCCATTTCATTACGTAGAAAATTAGATCATAAAAATATGGCAATTACAGACACATATAAGCTAGATTATAATAACATTTTTTTCATAACACCATAGTACTTGGTTACAAAAATAGTTTGTAATACTGTACACATCATTCAGATGGTCGTTTTCACAAGGTACTCCCCTTTTTTTAATTCTGTGGACATGAAATTGCAGGTACAATATTTTATGGATACCTAATAGTTTCTTCAATTTTGAATACACCAGATAATATGCAGCACTGTGAGGAGCTCATTGTACTTCAAGCTGTCCACTGTAAATAGTCTTGACATTTGAAACTCTTTCGTTTAGCCAGGTTCGTTACTCCTGGGTTTCGATGAAAGCAATATCTCTGACATTAAACTTCGTTGCTTTGAGGTTCTCCTCATATGTCTTAGATGTGTCTTCCGCTTTGTATTTCATTCTTTCCCTCATGTTTTCCTTTTTCGTATTCAGCCAAAGGTCTAAACATGGTGCAAATTGTAAGGCCTTCACTATTATGCTTCTGTTATTTAGCAGTATTTCTTCTGGTGTAAGTGTCATGCATTCATGATGGTGTTAATTTATGAATTCAGAATGCGAAACGAATCTCCCCACAGCCTATGCTTGTGAAGGTAACAGATTATACACAATCTACCTAGTTCACCCATACAGCGTTCTACTGGAATACTGGCTACATGGTAGGCCGAAATATAATTTACTTGGACACTGGGCAGCTCCCTTGCCTGTTTCCAGAGTTTTGAAATAAATTGGGGCCCATTATCCGATATCACTGATACTGATTACTGTTAGCTGTCCTCTTTTTGATAGTGAAATAATTTACATTACTTAGAAAACAGTCTAATACTACTAAAACATATTTACTAACCCCTGAAGTCTTCAGCAGGGTGTTGTGCGAATCCATGGACAGTGATTTCAGCAATGTGGCTTCGCACTTAGTTCTACTGACCACTTTTGCTCTTTGGCTATCGTCACACTACTTTACAGGGTCAGACACCTTCTCAGTCATGTTACTGTTGATCACTATCAGACTTTAAAGTTTTTCAATATATTTCTTAGGTCCTCTGTGCCCTAATGCAAAGTAAAACTAATCTGTCACCCCAGTCCCGATTTGAGATGGTCAACACACTTTCGAATCCTCTCCATCTATACACAAAAGTCTTTTAGAGATCATGTAATATGTAGCAATGTGAGGGTGATTTCCACCATGAAAATTAAGTTTCACTGATTTCCAAGCTTCATCTTCCTTTTGGTAAAGTCTTATGCTTTTACAAACATGATCAGTTTCCTTTTTCCTAGTTTCTTCATAAGTGAACCGCATTTGGAAAGTATTGGCTCCATCGCACCATTTAGGTCTAGATTAAGCAGCTGCTAAGTACTCATCAGTGTCCTTAACGTAACATATCTCGTAATCGAACTGTTGAAGATGATCTTCCATTTAATAGATTGCGATCCTCCAAAAACTTTGTGTGTGATGGTCAGTATGAATAACTGATTTAAGCACCCATAAATACTTTCGGGATTTGTTAAAATCCCATGTGATGGCTAAGACTGCTTTCTCTAATACTGTTTAGCTCGTTTCTTGTTTACTCATGGTCCTATTTACAAATGATATAGTTTTGCGACCTTCGTCCGATTCCTAATGGACTGTTATTCGCACGCATGCGAAACAGTTCCGTGGGTACGAGATGATTATTTCTCAACAGTTCACTTTTTAAAGTTTCAGAATAATCTCGACATTATTTGGTCTAAGTAAAATCACTACTTTTTCTAAGCAGGTTGTTTAAATGAGGACTATTAAAAGCTTGGCCCTTCCCAGTATCCACAATGACCAAGAAATGCCTTAAGCTGATTTTTCGTCTTGGGTGGAGGGCATTTTACAGTAGCAATTAATTTCCCTGGTTCCTAGGCAGTCCCGCAAGGGGTAGTGATATGTCCCAGGAATTTTATCTCTATTTTAACAAACTCAGATTCATTCAGTTGTAATGTTCCCTTTTGAGAGCAGACAAGATTTTGTTTAATAGCTCTGAATATACTTGATACTTTTCTGTGGGAGTCAACAAGTCGTCTACGTATACTATGTATCAAACCCTTACCTCCCGTCCTAATATAGAATCTCAGGCTCCAATAAAGACTGAAAGGGATCTGTTACGACGATGGGGGACAATTTTGTACTTGTAACACTTGTTGGCGAATAGGAATGCAGTAAATCTGCGGGATTCTGTTTTTATAGGTGTTTGCCAGTATTTCGTCTCCATATCAAGGCTGGTTGGATACCGAGCATTATGGATTTTTTGAAGCATTTCATACAAATAGTCGAGTCAGCCCTCTTGGGTACTGACAATTTGTTTAAAATTCATGAATCAGTCATCACTTACATGCCCCCATCTGACTTATGTACAATAAGAAGGGTGGAGACGGCGTCTGTACACATGAAACTGCTCCTAGAGACTCGAAGTCTGTGCCACTCGGAGTCGCCCGCCAGTGTTGGGACCACCAGCGGTAGCGTCTCAAAGACTGCGCATCTCAGAACCTGACAAACAATAGACTTCTCGGAGCATAGCACATGAATGCTTTTTCGTATTTCACATCTCAGTTTCTCTTTGCATCACCTGAGAAAGATGCGCAGTTCACTTCATCCGAAAAAAATCGTACTACCACTGGTTCGCCAGTGAGGTGAGAAAAAGACAAAGTTTGTGTCCCATCCCAAATTAAGTATTGTGGTGGGCCAAGCAGATTTTACAATCCGTGAGTGCGAGAGTTTGTTGTTTACTGAACTGTGTGGTGGCCAGTATATCGAGACAATAACAATATCATGCGTACACAGAAATTCGACCACCACCATCGTCTTGCTACACGACCATTTCCTGTGTGTGTGTGTGTGTGTGTGTGTGTGTGTGTGTGTGTGTGTGGCTGCAGACTGGTCATCACCAGAGAACGTATTGAGAAAATGGTATTGAAAGATAGTTTTGAAAACACAAACAAAAAATAAGTATGACAGTATGCTGTAGTTTGCCTTACTGTATTCTCGCTGAAGAAGCTGAGTAGGAACGTGGTGTAGCGGTTACGATAGTAAACTATAAGTATCCACAAATGTCAAGACTCATTGTACTGGAATGTTCTGTAACTGTATATACGTCGTATGTGTTCTGGCCGGAGGCAGTTCGCTCCGCGCTCTTGTATGTGCGTGTGCTGAATAAACCTTCGTTAAATGAAGTTAGTGTTCGTCATTCAGCTACTTACACCTTTTTCTATGTGAAATTATTCTGGTGGAGGCGCTGGGTATCGGAATTTATGATACTGCGCACCAGGCCACGACACAGCTACCGTTTACGTGGCGAGAAACCCGACTACAAGCCATATTCAAGGAACCGCAGAATAAGAAGAGGACGTAACGATGTCAGCAACTGTGTGCCACCAGATGAGAAATCCTTCCGGGTTCTCTGGTGACGATGGCCGAAATACAAACAAGTGGCTGAAGCTACATGAGCGTATAGCCAAATTTAACAATTAGGATGAGACCGTGTGTTTGGCTAAAGTGTTTTTCTACTTGGAGGGCACTCCCAAGTAATGGTATGAGAACTACGAGGAGGAGTTCACAAGCTGGGAAGTGTTCCAGGCGGAACTGCGCAAGTATTTCGGCGACACACAACGACAGAAGTGCAAGGCTGAAGATAAATTAAACTTCTGGGTACAGCGTCCAGGAGAAACTACAGCATCCTACATTCAAGACGTCTTGGAGCTGCGTAAAATATGGATTCTAGAATGAAGGAGGAAGATAAGGTTGCACATCTAATGAAGGGTGTTGCTGAGGAGGTGTCGACAACAGCCGATTTCATAAAATGGGGCCCGTATATCGAGACAATGCAACAAAAAAGGATTACACGCAAGAAGGTTGAACGGCTTCCAAACGTCGTATCGATGTCTGTAATGGAGGAAGCAACTGATTTCACAAGTGTTTCTCGTCAGATAGTGAGAGAAGAAGTTCAGAAGCAAAAATCCGAGAAGCTTCAAGAGGTCATAAGGGAGGAAATAGAACAGACATTGAACCCAGTCTCTCGTCCTTCATTTCCCTTTAAAACGGTGAAAAAGTTGAGACCCAGGCGAATTTACGTTCCTACATTGACGCCTGTTTGGACACCAAGGAAGACTGGAGGATCCAGGATAACCTACCAGCATGTTTACACTGTGGACGACCGGGACATGTGGTGTCAAGAAAGGTGGTGTATATTTGATGACGCCCTCACCAAAAGACACAAATCGATCTTAGCCGACGCCAACTCCGGGACGACGAAGATGAACTAGAAGACGTGGGTGTAAGACGAGGTAGGTCATCTTCGGTGCATTCTAGCCGCGGGAGAGGCCATTAAACAACACGTCGATCAAGGTCTCTATCGCCGATTAGAAGCTCCAGCCGATCACCTAGCCGCCGCACCCCGGAAAACTAAAGGGTGTAACCTACCTTGGATGTGAGGCCGCGAAGACAAAAATCCTCCTCAATCGATCACTGCAAAAATGATACGAAACTACGATATCCTCATGGATGACCGACCAGCCCAATCTCTTGTGGTCTCTAGGGCGTCATATTCAGTCAATTTGGAGAAGTACCGTCGCCCATTTCTGAAAACCGTATTCGTCGACAGCAAAACATCTCTGCTGAAGGTGACTAATGGTTCAAATGGCTCTGGACACTATAGGACTTAACAGCTATGGTCATCAGTCCCCTAGAACGTAAAACTACTTAAGTCTAACTAACCAAAGACATCACACAACGCCCAGTCATCAAGAAAGTTGGCTAAGGGGAAATATGTAAAACCTACGGGAAGATATACAATTAATCATCGTAGCATGACGTCATTCTCGGAGGGGACTTTTTGAAAGCTTCTCAGGCAACTATAGATTGTGGTCGCTCGAAGATTATGCTGGACGAGATGAGATACTGTAGACCGGAAGATGCGCATCCGAGTGTGTGGAGATTATGTGTGCGGGATAACGTGATAATTCCTGCAGTTAGCGCTAGAAAGGCAACGGTCAGTTGTC
This sequence comes from Schistocerca gregaria, assembly GCF_023897955.1. Taxonomy (NCBI): domain Eukaryota; kingdom Metazoa; phylum Arthropoda; class Insecta; order Orthoptera; family Acrididae; genus Schistocerca; species Schistocerca gregaria. The sequence continues at coordinate 167,889,145 of NC_064925.1, read as the reverse complement.
ATGCCATGAGTCAAGCCATGGATCTTGTAGTGGAATGTAAGAGAAGCATACCACTGGAGAATAACTTGGTCATACCAGCCTCTGTCGTCTCATTTATGAACGGATTCGGTGAATTGTGGGTAGTTAACTGTCGCTTAGAACCGCAGATCCTTCGAAGACGCATGTGCGTAGCAAATACTGCCCAATTAATTGAAGAACAGCTGAGCTTCATAGAAACCTCCCGTGCCGTGTCTGTGGGCGAAATGAGCGCTACCACTATGAGACAAAATCTTCTAGCTCGACTATCAGGTCTCACTAAGCAACTACAAAAGAAGCTATATGCTATCCTTCAAGAGTTCTCTGAGTCCTTTAATACACACATGAAGAGCAAATTAGACAAATCGACAGTAAAGCACTGGATTACCACCGGTGACCATGAACCAGTAAGCCAGAGACCGTAGTGTGTGAGCAACAAAGTCGAATAATTCGGGACGAGGTGGAGAAAATGATGAAGAATGATATCATTTAGGCTTTGCAGAGCGCATGGTCGTCAACATTGGTTCTCGCCAGAAAGAAGGATGGCAGTTGGAACTTTTGTGTTGATTACATGAAGCTTAATAAGATAACTAAAAAAGACGTTTTCTCTCCTCCATGAATTGACGATGTACAAGATTGTCTGAAGGAGGCTAAAGCTTCCTCAACCATGGACACGTACTCGGGATACTGGCAAATCGAGACTGATCGTTATAAAACTGCATTCATCAACCCTGAGAACCTGTATGAGTTTAATGTAAAGCCGTTGGGGTCTGTAATGCACCAGCAACTATTCAATGGATGATGGCTAATCTTATAAGGGGCACCTCAAGTGAACAATTTGTCTTTGTTATTTAGATGACATTATAGTGTTCTCAGAGACATTTGATGAACATATAAGATGACGAGAACCGTTCTTAAGTGTATCCAACAAGGCGGACTGAAACTTAATTCAAAAAGGCGTCTCTTTGGGGCAAAATTAATCAAAATATTTGAACACCTTGTGCAAAAGAAGATGTGTGGCCAGACGCAGAAAAGGTGGGATCATAATGGAATTTCGTATTCCTAAAAGTATTAGAGACTTGAGATGCTTCGTCGGATTATGTTCTTGTTAGCATCACATTGTTAAAGACTTTTGTATCAAAGCCAGGCCGCTCCAAGAGTTGTTAAAAGCTGATGCTAAATTTACCTGGGGTGGTCCTCAACAAGATTCTTTTGAGGTGCTGCGAAAAGCTCTGACGACTCACCCTGTACTTGGTCTGTATCATGAGAGTGCATCTACAGAATTACGCACAGATGCCAGTGGGTATGGGATCGGTGCAAATTCCGGATGGAAAAGAGGTGGCTGTAGTCTATGCTTCTAGGACAGTTACAAAAGTCGTGAGAAACTACTCAGCTACAGAAAGAGAACGTCTTGCTGAGATCAGGGCCATGTACAAATTATGACAGCATCTCTATGGAAGGCCTATCGCAGTTGTTACAGACCATCATTCACTTTGTTTTCCTACAGGTCTGAAGAATCCAACAGGACCACTCACCTGGTGGGCACTACGTCTTCAAGAGTATGACATTATTATAGAGTACAATAGTGGAAGAAATCTCCAAGATAGGGAGTGTCTCTCACGAAACCCAGTGGAAGCCCATCAAGATTTTGATGAAGATAGTGACTGTCTCGCTTCTCTCCACGATCTCTCTGCTAAGCAGAAGAAGGACGCCAAGATATCTCAAATTATGCTTGCCTTAAATTGGTCAGATAATCTGAAAGAACAATTTAAGGTAGTTAATTGATTACTTTGTAATAAAAACTTTGATCCGTTTGGACAGAGGTGGCTACCAGTGATTTCTAACCACATGCTCTTAGATGTTCTAAAGAAATTCCATGACACACAGGAGGCCGGACATCTAGGGTTTACTAAGACAACGATAGAAACCGTAGGAGATTCTACTGGACAGTTTTATTTAGGAGTATCCGTCAGTATGTGTCGCACTGTCTAAGGTGCCAGAGGAGAAAGGCAATTCCTCAGAAACCCCATGGCGGCCTCATACCAATTCCACGATCCGAAACGCCTTTCCAGCGTTTTAGGATTGACCTCCTTGGACGATTTCCAACGTCTGGTAGTGGCAGCCCTCTCCAAAAAAGCTGTATTGCAAATACTCTAGGTATACCGCGTCCTTCCTGCTTTCGAAAATGTTAGCTCTATGGAGGTCTGAAATATACAGATGCGATATTTTTATCAGAAACCAAAGGAAAACCGATTTCTGCGACTATCGGCCGTAACAGTCATAAACGGCAGGGCTCTTCGCTGTCGTCATATCCGGTTTTCACTGTATCAATACAGCAGTCTACCGCAGCGGTAGTCTCTGACAATATTTAATGTATAATCACCGAACTTCCTGTGCGTTAATGTTACTTTGGCTCGGTAGTTAAGTTGTATAATGCTAGTAGAGAAGGAAATCCGTATTCGGACACAGGAAACGTAGATTCAGGCCGTCGAATACCTGGCCGTTCTTTTATCACGCTAATAGTGATTACACATACTGAAACGCCAAACAAACATGTATAGGCATCCATGTTTAAATACAGATCTATGTAAACTATTACTATGTCGAGTAATCGCTAGCCAAAGGAGAAGCTTAAGAATCTTGTGGACTTTACAGCCCATTGTAGAAAGATGGTTAATTTAGCCTTGAGCAACATACAAGTGGTTGCCAAAATGAAGAAATTTTAGACAAACAAAAACCAAAATTGAGACATTTCCACGTCAGTCAGAAAATACTTGTGAGATCACTTAGGCTGTGGAACTAACAGTAGTCTCTCTGCCATATAATATTTTTGATAAATAATGGTCCGTTTAGTATTTGAAGATCGGCACAGGCGAACGTATTTGAAACCGAGGCATTGAAAAGCAGAAAATCAATTGGAGAACATCACATTACGTACAAGAAAACTTTTCTGGAGTAATGATAATTGACGAAAGACGGGTCACTAGCAATGCAACAAGAAATTAGTGCTCAGCTGGGTAATACAGTGAAGCGCCAATGAAACTGCTATAGGCATTCGTTATCAAATACATGCGTATTCAAATATAGAGGCACGTAAACAGGCAGAATACGGCGCTGCGTTCGGCAACGCCTAAATAAGACAACAAGTGTGTGGCGCAGTTTTTAGGTCGGTTACTGCTGCTACAATGCCAGGTTATCAATATTTAAGTGAGTTTAAACGTGGTGATATAGCAGGCACACGAGCGGTGAGACACGCATTTCCGAATTAGCGATGAAGTGGGGATTTTCCCGTACGACCATTTTACGAGTGTGAATATCAGAAATCCGATAAAACATCAGATTTCCAATGTCGCTGCGGCCGGAAAAAAATCCTTCAAGAACGGGACCGGCGACGAATGAAGAGAATCGTTCAACGAGACAGAACTGAAACTCTTCCGCAAATTTCTGCATATTTCAGTGGGCCATCAGCAAGTATGAGCGTGTGAATCATTCAACCAGGTATCATCGTTATGGGCCCACTAGCGAATCCTCTATGACTGCGCGATATTGGACTGTTGTTGAATGGAAACATGTGTCCTGGTCGGACAAGTCTCGTTTCACATTTTATCGAGTGGATGGATGTGTACGCGTATGGACACTACCTCATTAATCCATGGACTCTGCATATCAACAGGGGACTTTTCAAGAATTCCATAATGGTGTGGGTAGTGTGCAGTTAAAGTGACATGGGACTCCTGATATGTCTAGATAAGACTCACTAGATACGACTCTGACATGCGACACGTACATAAGCATCCTGTTTGATCACCTGCATCCATTCATGTCTATAGTGCATTCCGACAGACTTGGGAAATTCCAGCTCGACAATGCGACACCGCACACTTTCAGAATTACTATACAGTGGCACCAAGAAGACTCTTCTGATTTTAAACAATTTAGCTGGCCACAAACTCCCCAGAAATGAACATTATTGTGAATATCTAGGATGCCTTGCAACGTGCTGTTCAGAGAGATCTCTAGCCCCTCGTCCTCTCCCGGATTTGTGGCCAGCTCTGCAGGACTCATGGTTTCAGTTCCCTCCAGTGCTACTTCGGATATTAGTCGAGTCCATTCCACGTCGTGTTGTGGCACTTCTGCGTGCTCGCGGGGAACTTAAGCGATATTAGGCAGGTGTTACAGTTTCTTAGGCTCGTCAGTGTATATGTCTTTCCAGGTGAGGTAACAAAACAGAGATATTTTTGAGACAGATTTAGTTTTCTCATTATGTATGGCCGGCCGGAGTGGCCGAGCGGTCGTAGGCCCTACAGTCTGGAACCGCGCGACCGCTACGATCGCAGGTTCGAATCCTGCCTCGAGCATGGATGTGTGTGACGTCCTTAGATTAGTTAGGTTTAAATAGTTCTGAGTTCTGTGGGACTGATGACATCAGCAGTTAAGTCCCATAGTGCTCAGTGTCATTTGAAACATTACGTATGAATCAAGAGAAAATTACCTTAAGCTATGATTTCAACTATGTATTAAATGCTAGTGACCAATATCCAAACTTCAACACTTCGGAAGACGCTTGTAGGATGTCTTGGCTCCCGTGATAGGTGGAAACCAACAACGTTTCAGTTACGACATACACCTACGTAGCGAATACGTCAGGTTGCAGGCTGGACAGAGTATATGAAACAGGGCAGTTAACAAGATGTAGATATTTTCGTCATGACTGCAACAACAGCAACCGTTACGAAATTGTCTCAAATGATAAACTGTGGGTTATTTTTCATTCCAGACAAGATGTAGATAATTCTGAAATAGCACCTCTCACCATCTCCCATCAGTGCTGTCGCAATATATATATGTATATGCTGCCACAGAAAATTAAACAGGCAGGGGATATGGAAGTTTATTGTCCTTCAACGGAGAATTGAGACAGGTATTTCATGGAGTATAGTGGACCTGTGAAAAGCAATGGCAAAAATTACCTAATGTACTGGACTGCTGCATACAACTGGCAAAGCCAAGAACAAGTAATTTATTAATACCCTTTTCAAACCATAAAAGGAGAGAACAATAAATAAACTTAAACTTCTACTATTAATGTCTTTGTGACATATATAGCAGACGTTCAGACGTAATATGATAAAGCAACAGTTGGATAGTCTGGCACTAACAGGCAAAGTCATTGATGAAGTCGATAAAGAATAATCATCCTTGTACAGTTTTCTAACACACAACAAAAAGGAGAATTAACGGATTGAGGATGAAACACCAACTGAGGAAGGAAATGTGTTGAAACATTCGATAGTCGTTCTACAAGAAGTTCACACTTTCAAAACTTCTGTCGAGAGAAGCTAAGGACCTATTTGGACTTGTAAAGCTCTGACTCGTGCACAAGATAATTCGTCCCTATGCAACCGCTTAACGGAGGAAGAAATTCGTGAATGGATAGGACACACAGCAAAAGGGTAGTCACCAAACTCAGTTGTAATAACGGTTGAGCGCTTTACATTTTGGGAGATGAGCAAACAGCAGGTCATTGATATTACGAACTGTGTTTGAAAGCACGATGGTACTCCACGAGATTTTAAAGAAGAACTAGTCGTGCTTATTCCAAAAGAGACGCAGGCGAAACGTTAATCTAAATTCAGGCCCATCTCCTTTGTGTACTCCAGTTATAAGATATTAAATGGAGCAATGAAGATTAGATCGAAGCAGGTGGCGAAGAAAATGAAATCAGACAACCAGATAAGTACTGTTCGAGGCAAATCGACAGCACAGGCTGTCACCGATTTCAAAAACTTGATTGCAGCAATGATCGCTTAAGTATTTATTCAAGATTTAGTATAAGCCATTAAAAGACTGTATTGCTCGTTAATCCCGCTACCTGCGTCAAATGGTGATTCGAATGATTTTGTGCACAAAATCGATCCGTAAAGGGAAGATTTCCCTTGAAATGATGGTGTTCACCATAACGCTGGGTCAACTTTTGTTAGTAGTAACGCACCAATGACCCCATTATGTGTCTTTGGTGTAGATTTTCCATGTAAAGCTTATGGTGTCAAAGCCAGAATATCAGCAAAGGACGAAGAACATCGGTCGAATGTCATAAAAATTCTCCACACGACCCACGCAGTATCACATGCCAAAGTTAATATCCACAAGACCAAGATTCTCTCCTTGGAAAGGGATCTAAAAGAGTAGGCAACAATCATGAATTTCAAGAGACAGAAACACGTAAATTACTCGGCACCGACACATACATCAACCCTTAAAAATGGCTGAAAGTAGTTCGAGTAAGATTTTGGAAGCAGTTAAAGGGAAACTGAAAGGAAATTCCGAAAGTGACCTTTCAATAATCCTAAAAAAGGTGGTTAATAATCACATTATTAGCTAAAAAAATGTTACAAGACACATATTGTAGAAATACCGAAACTAATTGGAAATCGGATGAAGTCTTGAATAGACTGGATAGTTTAGCAGTGTAATATCCAGTTATGAACGTCAACTTTAATATTTCCTCAGAATGAAAGAGGATGGGACTGAAGGATGTGGTGAGCTACTTTTGTATCAATATCGGAAAGAAGTAAAACTGCCACCAACTGGTTTAATCATATGTGATCTAAAAGTGTGAGCCGACCAGTGCATATATCTCACAAGTCACCTCTTGGAATGGGCTGGGCTATACTACATAGAAAACAACTATATTCTGGACCGGAGAAGACACAAAACTTCCATAAGAGGTGCATGTGTGTATACCAAGACGTTCAATATATCCCAACTCAACGGAATGGGAAGAAAATACCCTGACAGAAAATGGAGAGCTTTATGTGTAAATATAACAAACGTTTGACTCTTCAGATGCACTCAACATCGTATCGGGTACTGAATAAAACAATAGCAACAAATCAAAAGCTGAACTCAATTAAACTATGTGAAACTGTTACATATTCTTACTGTGAAGAAAACGACCACATGGGGCTCTTATTTCCGAGCAATAAATACGAGCAGATACGCTTGAGGACAAAAATTAGACTTCCTCTTTAGCAAAACAAACGAAACGCATTTAATGTTTTTGTTGTGGTCTTAGTCCAGAGACGGGTTTCATGCAGCTCTCCATGCTATCTTGTGCAAGCTTCTTCATCTCCCAATACCTACTGCAACCTATATTTTAATCTGCTTAGTGGAGTCATCACTTGACCTCCCTCTATGATTTTTACCCTCCACACTGCCCTCCAATACTAAATTGGTGAGCCCTTGATGCCTCATTATATGTACTAACAACCGATTCTTTCTTCTGGTCAACTCTACTCAGTTCTGCCTCATTAGTTACCTTAACTGCCCATCTTATCTTCAACATTCCTCTGTAGCACCATATTTCGAATCCTTCTATGTTCTTCTTGTCAAAACCATTTATCGTCCTCATTTCACATCCATATATGGCTACACTCCATACTAATACTTTGTGGAATGACTTCCTGACACTTAAATCTATACTCGACGTTAACAAATTTCTCTTCATGAGAAAGGCTTTTCTTTCCAATGGTAGTCTACATTTCATATCCTCCTACTTCAACCACCATTACTATGCTCGCCAAATAACGAAACTCATGTCAACCATCGTAAGTTATTTTGCTCCCCAAAAAACAAAACTCTAGTACTACTTTAACTAACTCATTTCCTAGTTAGGTCCCCTCAGCATCACCTGATTTAATTCGACTACATTCCATTATCCGCGTTTTGCTTTTGTTGATGTTCATCTTATAACCTCCTTTCAAGACACTGTCGATTCCGTTCAACCGGCCTTCCCGGTCTCCTGCTCTTTCTGACCGAATTACAATGTCATCGGCAAACCTAAAACTTTTATTCTGTCTCCATGGATATTAATTGCTGGTGCAAATTATTCTGTTTCATTTACTGCTTGCTTAATGTATAGTTTGCCTAACATCGGGGATAGGCTACAACCATGTCTCGCTCCTTTACCAACCACTGCTTCCCTTTCATGCCCCTCTACTCTTACAACGGTCAACTGGTTTCTGTACAAATTGTAAAAAGCTTTTCACTCCCTGTGTCTTACCCCTATCACCTTCAGAATTTGAAACAGAGTATTCCACTCAACATTATCAAAAGCTTTCTCCAAATCTACAAATTCTAAAGACGTAGTTTTGCCTTTCCCTGATCGGTCTTCTAAGAGAAATGGTATTGTCGTAATCCCTCACGTGTTCCAACAATTTTACTGAATCCAAACTGATCTTTCCTAAGAGTGGTTTCTAACACTGTTAACAGTCGTCTGTAAAGAATTCGCGTTAGTATTTTGCAGCCGTGTCTTATTAAACTGATAGTTCGGTATGTTTCACAGCTGTCAACACCTGCTTTCTTTGGAATTGGAATTATTATGTTCTTCTTGAAGTCTTAGGGTATTTCACCTGTCTCATACATCTTGCTCACCAGATGGCAGAGTTTTGGCAGAACTGGCTCTCCCAAGGCTATCAGTAGTTCTAGTGGTATGTTTTCTACTCCCAGGGCCTTGTTTCAACTTAGGTCTTTAAGTGTTCTGTCAAATTCTTCACGCAGTACTTTATCACCCATTTCATCTTCACCTACGTCCTCTTCCATTTCCATAATATTGCCCTCAAGTAGATCGGCTTTGTATAAACCCTCTACATACTCCTTGCATCTTTCTGCTTTTCCTTCTTTCCTTAGAACTGGTTTTCCATCTGAGCTCTTGATTTTCTTAGAAGTGGTTCTCTTTCCTCCAAAGGTCCTGTTTATTTTTCTGTAGGTAGTATCTATCTTAACCCTAGTGATATAACCTCTATTTCCTTTCATTTGTCCTTTAGCTATCTCTGCCTACCCATTTTGCAGTTCCCTTCTATCTCATTTTTGAGATGTTTGTATTGGTTTTTTTTCTGCTTCATTTCCTGCATATTTATAATTTCTCCTTTCATCAATTAAATTCAATATCTCTTCTGTTATCAATGATTTTTTAGTAGTCTTCATCTTTTTAACTATTTGATATTCTTTTGCCTTCACCATTTCACCTCTCAAAGCTTCCCATTGTTCTTCTTCTGTATTTCTTTCCCCTGATCTTGTCAATCGTTCCCTAATGCTCTCTGTGAAACTCTCTAAAACCTCTGGTTCTTTCATTTTATCCAGTTGCCATCTCCTGAGTTTCCCACCTTTTTGCCGTTTCTTCAACTTTATCTATAGTGCATAACCAACAGATTCTAAACAGAATCCACATGTGCACCTGTAAATGTCTTACAACTTAAAACGTGGTTCCTAAATCTCTGCTTGCCGTTGTATAATCTATTTGAAACCATCCGTTGTCTCCAAGCCTCTTCCACGTATACAACCTTCTTTCATGATAATTATGTTATGCTCAGTGCAAAATTCTACCAGGAGGCTTCCTCTTTCACTTCTTACTCGCATTCCATTCTCACCTACAACTTTTCCTTTCCTTCCTTTTCCTACTGTGGAATTCCAGTGCTCCATGACTATTAAATTTTCGTCTTCTTTCACTATCTGAATAATTTCTTATCTCATCATACAGTTCTTCAATTTATTCGTCAGCTGCGGAGCTAGCTTCCATTTAAAGTTGTACTACTGTGGTAAGCGTGGGCTTCGTGTCAATTTTGGCAATATTAATGCGCTTACTATGATGCTCGTAGTAGCTTACCCGTGTTCCCATTTTTTTATACGTTATTAAACCTACTCCTGCGTTACCCCTATTAAGGGATCGGACATCCTCCTGCGTAGTCCCCTCGGAGAGATCCGAATGGCGGACTATTTTACCTAAGGAATATTTTACCCACGAGGACTGAATCATCGTTTAACCAAACGGTAAAGCTGCATGCCCTCGGGAAAAATTACGGCTGTTGTTTCCCATTGCTTTCAACTGTTCGCAGTACCAGAACGTTAAGGCCGATTTTGCTAATATTACAAATCCAGATCTGTCAATCATCCAGACTGTTGCCCTGCAAATGCTGAAAAGGCTGCTGCCCCTCTTCAGGAACCACAAATTTGTCTGGCCTCTCAACAGACACCCCTTTGCTGTAAATATAACTGAAATATTTACTCCACGAAAGACCCATTACATGAAAAAAAGGTTCAGCACTGTGGCTGATGGGAATCTTTTTTGACTGCATCATAAGTAAAAGTGGGAAAGGACTAGAGACTTCCCATAACTTTCTATGAATTCAGTAGCAGTGAAGGAGAGCACTGGCAAATGGCAAATTGCAAAGCTGCTTATCAAACGTACTTGGAATTTATATTTTAGAATAACTTCCTTGCTGAACGATAAATATTTCAAGGTTTAGAAGATCATTTCTTTGACTTTCCGTTGGCTTCCTTCTTTTATCAATAAGAAGCAATACGTTCCATATTTACATAGAAACACAATTTAAATGTTGAATATGCACGTTATTAATATTTATATTTATTTAAAACTAACATATTGAATGCCATATAGGGCATTAAATCGAGAGGTTATGGAAATCTATTGTGTTACTCGTATGACTAGTCAATGGGTACTGTCTTTATCGTTTAACTCAGTAACCTTCTTATGACAACTCTACTTCGGCTTTAATTACAGTGAGCTGGCTCATAGCAAAGCAGACTGTGCCAGGAATGAGCGAGAAGGCAGGTTTCACACGGGACGACAGCCAGCGGCAAGCCCTCAGCTTCCGGATGTATGTCTTCAAAAACCAACAGGCGAGGGCGCCACGAGCTCCAGACGAATTGAGGAGGCAAACCGTGCAGTTTCGCACACGTGGAGGGTGGTTTTCACCCATGAAGTATACAATAGGTTTGAGGTTCGGCTGAAACTATGAACATACTTTCTCGTCGGCGTTTCACTGCACTGCATCGGGGAAGACCATTCTGCAACCCAAGCTGGGCAGGTTGCTCTTTTGAAACGTGAAATTCCTCTTTCGGCTACTGCTGTTTACTTTAACTCTTTTCGGACAAATGTCGAACCGAGCGTAAGAACGTTGCGACGTTAGTTACGTGAAGAAGCAGAAATGCTCATTGGCAAGGCGGTAGCTGACAAGTCCCTAGCAAGCATGCGATGTAACGACACATGGGGGTGGACAGAATTTTTTACGATTTGAAGTACGATTTACTCTCTCCAATGTGATCAGGCCTCTCGTTGGGAGAGGCATGCAAGAATTAATAGTGAGGGAGCGCTATGTTTCGCAGCTTGCAAAGAGGGTATCTACCGTCATTTTTCCATACACTTCTTTCCTTTTACTCCCTTCAACATTCTCCTTCTGCTTTCTAAGTCGAGCAGACCGCTATACGAGATTAACAGGTATCTCTATGCCTGTCTGCCCTGGCAACGGACAGAAGGTATTTCTGCTTGATAATTAGCAAGTGCAGACCAGCTACCGGCCTTAGCAGACGGTCATATTCCCAATTTTCTGTTTAACCTCCACTTGCGACTGGTAAGATCTGTTAATAATTGTAACAGTTGACAGTCTGCTGGTTATGATAGCCGAATGCAAAAAGGACTTGCGAAAATTTTTGTTTTCTGATCCATGTTACTGGAGCTAAGTGCATATTATTTTTTTTCAGGAGCTTCATTAGGATCTTAAGTTTTACTCCTCATTTACAAGTTCCTTTTCATTTTGGATTGAACTTTGCACAAGTTTTAAGACAGGATTTGCTTTTGCTCTGGACGCATACAGTTGTTCTCTTTAACTTAAATTGGGATACATTTGTTCTGAATAATTACTCAGCCTACGGCAGGACTGCAGAACTCAGGCCGACCAGCAACAGTCGCCGCAGCGTTGACGCTGTAGTACAGTCGTTCGCTTTGGCAATGTCTCGCTCGGATACGGCATGGTATGGAAGTGAGGTGGCCAAACTCAGGGTAGAATTTCTTTCAGTTCAATAATTTTTCTTGTCTACAAGGCAGGTACAGTTTCGTTAATGACAAGTTGTCTCGTCAACGAAATGTCAGTATATATTTACTTGTTTTCCGTATCCAAAAACACGTGAAATAATTCAGTTAAACTCAGTCTCGATATTATGTAATAGAGCTGATGGTTCATGTTTAGTTTGATCAGCAGTTGTTAAAGTCATGTCGACGTCCCTTTTCATGTGGTGAGAATAAATGGTACTCACTGAACGTAAAGTCTTTGCTGCTGCACCATTTGTATATTGTTGTGGTTGGCAGGAGAGCGAACCGTATTGCTAAGGAGACCGAAATGCACGCGTTTAGCTCACGCAGGCTGGCGTGAGGTCTGGAACATGACAAGGGAATTAGAATTGAGAAAACCGGACGTAGCTGGTGTAATACTTATCTTTAATCCATTAATGACGAACGACGCTCTTGACGGTGCATGATTTACAATACCAATATAAACTGATCATGGCGCCTTGCTAGGTCGTAGCAAATAACGTAGCTGAAGGCTATGCGAACTATCGTCTCGGCAAATGAGAGCGTAATTTGTCAGTGAACCATCGCTAGCAAAGTCGGCTGTACATCTGGGGCGAGTGCTAGGAAGTCTCTCTAGACCTGCCGTGTGGCGGCGCTCGGTCTGCAATCACTGCTAGTGGCGACACGCGGGTCCGACGTATTCTACCGGACCGCGGCCGATTTAAAGGCTATCATCAAGCAAATGTAGTGTCTGGCGGTGACACCACATATATTAAGTATGCAGTTCAAGGAAGAGAGAATTTCAGATCCTGTCAGTCACATGCGATATTACAGATAATTAGGAGCAGCAGTAGTGTGTGCTAAGTGTTCGATCTTATATTGAATGTCAAGAGTCAAATTTATTATTTCAGATGGTTTTTACAGGTTCTTGAGTGGGTTTATGAGACAGTTAATTTGGGGGGTAGTACGGCATTTCACACATACATGCGTCAGGCCACAGTTAATTGAAGAAAGCCACTGCAACCTGCATTTCGCATTAAAAACGACGACTGCTACCTGGATGCCAAATTTCCGGCTACGTATGTGAAGCAGTCATTAAATAAACATAATTTTGAATGTGCATTTCAAAATTCAAAATTACAATTTTTCGTTCAAGTATGGTAGTTGCGTGATATTAATACTGTAGCACTGGCGCATTTTGTACACATTTTTGAAATTTTCAACTTAATTCAGTAGGTTGTAACTTACATCTCGTCGTTGTGCTTTAGGGCGTTGTTAACACACAGACGATTTGTGATAGGCATATTAATCTCTTGAAGTATTATGTGTCGCTCAGTAGATATAATTTTATAATATCGTTTGTCATCCTCATTCTTAAGGTCAATTTTAAGTAGTAGTAGAGTTCCTAGTCAAAAAGAAACTCACGTCAATGGTGCAACTAATAGTAAGGAGCAACCGGATAATAATTTTGAGATTTAAATGCCAGAGAGAGAATCACTTTTACAGGCCAAACAGCAGAATCCTATTGGTTTCGAAGCTGTTGCATCTGGTAGCGCCAAAGAGTGCAAATACTGTGGAGAATTCCAGATATGAAAATGCAGTTCCACAGCACCTAACAGCAGTTGTAACTGTTCACAAGTTTGATGACAGTGACGATGAGAGGACAATGCAGTAGAATATTCAGATGAACTCTAATGGGCCGTCGCCTAACGGAATGACTGATAACGCAAGAAAAGAGAAAGATAAATTGGACGTATTTTACGAAAGGTTTCATCCAAAAACTCGGTGAATAAATCGACCATATCACTGATCACACTGATCACGTTAACAAGAAAAATATAATGGAGGTAAGAGGAAACTACGAAATGCGGGAAAGTACAGTAAAATCAATTAAATAAAAATATTCCAGGAAAAAAATGCAAAACTTGTTGAAGAGCGGATAAAAATACAGTGACGCCAATGTAACAGCATACAGTTGTCTACTGTGAAAGTTCTGGAAGAACAGTTTCTTGTGATGCACGAATCAGTTAACGAGTTACAGAAAGGGCAATCGAATCATGAACAGCATATTTAAGGGAATGAGGATAAAATTAACCAAGCTGAACAACTCATAGTGAGCAAATATCGTGCCGGCATCTGTGAACGAGCGTTTCTACGCGCTTCAGTCCGGAACCGCGGAAATGCTACGGTCACAGATCCGAATCCTGCTCCGGGAATGGATGTGTATAATGTCCTTAGGTTAGTTAGGTTTAAGTAGATTTAAGTCCTAGGGCACTGATGACTGGTGACGCATAGTGCTCAGAGCCATTTGAACCATCTGAACCAAACGTCTTGAAGCTGCCAAACAGTTGTCGAGAAGCAACCAAAATACAACAAGGAATTCGTAACGTGCAGATTACATGAGGCATCACGAATCCAGTTGCGACAAACTGAAGAAATATGTGACCTTTCAGAACGCTACAGTATGTGGCAGGAACAGAATATGAATGACTTGGGAAAGCGCATCAATAATTTTTAGGGTAAAATCATTCAAATGTTTGTTACCAAGGTTAGTGAATGGAAAGCAAAAAACTGCATAACTTCGCGAAGAACTGTTGCCAGAGAACACATGTCTTGTTGATATAATTTAGCAACAATTTCCGAACCCAGGGCACACGCTAACTTGAGTAGTCAGAGTGTTGACATGGTTATGCAAGAGGCTGCAATTTCGACTTCCATCACTTAATTTCAGCAAAACTTTTCGGTTGTATGGAGACAGTGGTGTTCTCAATTCGGATTAATATTGTCAACAAATAGGTCTATCCAATTTAAATTAACCATCATTTTCGCGTATTTAGAAGGAAACTGATTTAATTAAGGCCACCACAGGAGACATTGCAGGACTTCAATCATGGATCTTCTCAGCAAGGACGGCAAACAGACGCGAGAAAGGCTCCTCAGAAACACGCAAAAGCGTTCGTATCCTGCGACGATAACTAGGTAAATGTTAGGTAGAACCTGTTTTATGACAAGAAGGGAAAGGTCAGTGAGGATATAAATCCTATTGTCAAGGTAGCCATCAGCTTCTAGTGCCTTCATAGTAGCATAAGCAAAATGTGCAAATTGTCACTCCTGGTCCACTGTGAAGGTGAAGAAACTGAAAATAACGGGAGTTATTAGGGGCAAATAAGCGGAGGTGCCACAAAAACCCACATAGATTTCCTGTCGAGGTAATGCATTTCAAGGCAACTTCTTCATTATTTCAAACGAGGAAACGACATCATCGTCGGGACGAACTTTCTAAACGAAGACACAGTAGTCCTTGCTACGGCCCAAGTGTAATATCTCTACACAAGCACAACGTGACGTATATAAGACTGGAGGAGTGACTAATCTCTGCCCATCGTTCAACCGATCCTTTCAGGCTATGGGTTAGGAAGAAGGAACCAGTATGTGCCGATGAGGACACAGAAAGAGTACATATGTGAAGAGAGGAAGAAGAGGCATCAAGGAAGGAAATTGAACAGGAAATTCAAAAGAATATAGAGAGATGTGTAAATATACAGGAACAGTAGAGGGAAGATACAGCCAAGATTTTGCCTGATAATTCACAGGTATTTCCGCCAAAATCAGGTGAAATTAAAACTTTACGGTACGAATTTTAAGTGAAGGAACAGTGGAAATTCAATGTCTCTTCACACACCATTCCTTTGCCTTTGAGACACAACACGTTTGAGGAAGTCTACAGCTTGCTTGAGAATAACGTAACTGAATATGCCTTGTTATCTTATAGAAGATTGCTTCATCTTTTAGAGAAAGAGAATGGTTCAATTAGGGTTGTCATGGATTCCAATCTAATCAATTTTATAATTGCTCCATAAGCTTTCCAACCAGACAAGATTGAACAGCTTTTGCAGAAATTTCTTAGGTTGTCTGTTTTCTCTTTTATACATGTAAAATAAAGCTTCTGGCAATTGGAACTCCACACCTCCTGTCGCTAGTATACTATATTCGTAGATATTGGTAAATATTATCGATACAAAATGTTACCTTTCGGATTACATAACCTGTCGAGGGCGTTTATTCACTGTCTTGATGTCATTTTAGATGACAAAACCAAGTCAGCGGATTACGATGTATGCTGACGATATTTTAATCACAGATAGTATTTGTGAAGATCATAACACTGCTTCGGATGGTTATTTAATGCCTCTAACGAGTATGATGCAACTACAGGGTGTTTCACAAATGACCGGTATATTTGAAACGGCAATACAAACTAAACGAGCTGCAATAGAAATACACCGTTTGTTGCAATATGCTTGGGACAACAGTAGATTTTCAGGCAGACAAACTTTCGAAATTACAGTAGTTACAAATGTCAACAACAGATGGCGCTGCGGTCTGGGAAACTCTATAGGACGATATTTCCCACATATCCACCATGCGTAGCAATAATATGGCGTAGTCTCTGAATGAAATTACCCGAAACCTTTGACAACGTGTCTGGCAGAATGGCTTCACATGCAGATGAGATGTACTGCTTCAGCTGTTCAATTGTTTCTGGATTCTGGCGGTACACCTGGTCTTTCAAGTGTCCCCACAGAAAGAAGTCACAGGGGTTAATGTCTGGCGAATAGGGAGGCCAATCCACGCCACCTCCTGTATGTTTCGGATAGCCCAAAGCAATCACACGATCATCGAAATATTCATTCAGGAAATTAAAGACGTCGGCCGTGCGATGTGGCCGGGCACCATCTTGCATAAACCACGAGGTGTTCGCCGTGTCGTCTAAGGCAGTTTGTAACGCCACAAATTCACGTAGAATGTCCAGATAGCGTGATGCAGTAATCGTTTCGGATCTGAAAAATGGGCCAATGATTCCTTTGGAAGAAATGGCGGCCCAGACCAGTACTTTTTGAGGATGCAGGGACGATGGGACTGCAACATGGGGCTTTTCGGTTCCTCATTTGCGCCAGTTCCGTTTATTGACGAAGCCGTCAGTAAACCAAATGCTGCCCACATGCATATCGCCATCATCAATTCTATGTACTATATCGTTAGCGAATGTCTCTCGTGGAGCAATGGTAGCGGCGCTGAGGGGTTGCCGCGTTTGAATTTTGTATGGTTAGAGGTGTAAACTCTGACGCATGAGACGATACGTGGACGTAGGCGTTATTTGGACCGCAGCTGCAACACGGCGAACGGAAACCCGAGGCCGCTGTTGGATCACCTGCTGCACTAGCTGCACGTTGCCCTCTGTGATTGCCGTACGCGGTCGCGCTACCTTTCCAGCACGTTCATCCGTCACGTTCCCTGTCCGTTGAAATTTTTTAAACAGATCCTTTATTGTATCGCTTTTCGGTCCTTTGGTTACATTAAAACTCCGCTGAAAACTTCGTCTTGTTGCAACAACACTGTGTTCTAGTCGGTGGAATTCCAACACCAGAAAGATCCTCTGTTCTAAGGAATAAACAATGTTGTCCACAGCACACTTGCACGTTGTGAACAGCACACGCTTACAGCAGAAAGACGACTTATAGAATGACGCACCCACAGACTGCGTTATCTTTCACATCACTTGTAGCGCCATCTGTTGTTGAAAATTGTAACTACTGTAATTTCGAAAGTTTGTCCGCCTGAAAATGTACTGTTGTCCCAAGCATATTGCAACAAACGGTGTATTTCTACCGCTGCTCGTTTAGTTTTTAATGCCGTTTCAAATATACCAGTCACTTCTGAAACACCCTGTATAAACATAGAGGTTAGATTCAGCAGAAAAAATGTAAATTTTCTAGGCATATAATCTCAGGGACAGGAATCTTTGTTGACCAAGAAAATTTGGATGTAGTCAAATATTTTGCTATACCAACTACACAGAATAACTAAAGATTATTTCTAGATTTAATTATTTCTTACAGAATGATTTATTACATCCACTGCTTTGCCTCCACTTGCCTATGTGCATTTACTGGCAAGAAAACGCCATGCATATTGGACAAGGTCACTGATAGAGAATTTGAGGCATTGAAAAAATGTTCATATCTATACCAGTTCTTCCACATGCTGACTTGAAGTAAGAATTTTTTTTGGTCACACACTTACCAAAATCAGAATGAAGTGTCGTGCTTCTCCAGGAACTTGAAGCTGGGAATGCTGTTGAATTTAAGTTGATAGGATTCGGCAGCCATGTTATGTCCAAATTTAAGATAAAATAGTCTGTCAAAGAACTAGAGGCTTTTATGGTAATTTAGTCATTCCTAAATTCAGATATTTTCTTTTCGAATGCAACACAATTGTATACACAGACCGCGAAGTTTTTAGTTCCTTCTGACATCAAAGTTGATCATAGGAAAACTAGGGTAATGTGTGTTCTATCTACAACAGCACAACTTCACTATCGCACACATACCGAGGTCAGCAACCATCACTGAAGACACTTTGTCTAGATACCCTATAGGATTAACCTCTGCAATGCAGGAGGACGTAGAAGTGGATAATTATACTTTCTTTTGTTTACGAAAGTTTGCATTCGGAAATACATCACTGCCTCAGTCTGAAATATAGTAAGAGTACAGGACCGGGACTGTGAAATACGAAAAACCAAAGGAAAGCGGTAAGATAAGGAAAAAGTTATGATTAGGCTATATTACCTGATCAAGAAAATCTTACTTACAGAAGAACTGTAGATGACTCCTTGTGGCTACTCTGTATCCTGGAGAAACATATTATTAAGCTAATTTCATGCAAACTCACGAGCTATGCTAATTTCGGTCATCAAAATTGGTTTTCTAAACTCAAAACATTTTGGCACTATAAGAACATCGTTTGACGAATTAGGGCGGTCTTGTCCATTTGTAAATCTTGACAAAGTGCAAACCACAATGCTCAAAATCTTCAGACAGCTCTGCACCCAGTTGTGTCGCCAAATTAAAACACTTAAAAGCAACAGATTTTTTGTGACCCATTCCTAGAGCAAAGAGGAGTGCTGCAAGTCTTTGTCTCCATTGCATTAACTTCTAATTCTGTAACCCTATCACCGTTAAGAACTTCTTGGCACAAGTAAGTTGTATGGATAAATTACTCATGGACAATGATCAGCAATTCCATATTCGAAGATGTATTATAGTCATGAAAGACATAGAATCAAACCAGTCATTATATCGTCCTTTCTTCTGGCTCTGAATACCACCAAATGGCAAACAGCACACTAACTGCAATATCTTTTTCTCAAATACAGGAAGTTTTGAAAGAGTTACGATACAGCATGACTAAGCTACCGTCTATTACTGTGTTGGGTGTTCTTAGCCAAGGGAGAAAGTTAAGGAACTAGTGGACTTTTCAACCTGTTGTAGAATGTAACATTTAAAAAAATAGATAATTAGGCCTTGAAAAACAAAGAAGAGGCTGCCAGAAAGAGGATACATTGAGCAAACCAAACTCAAATTTCAGACTTTTCCATGTACGAAATTTCTTGTGAAATCATATCGGACCTCGAAAAAGTATCTCTGCCACATAGTATTTTTCATCTATAATTGGTCCGTTTAGGATTAGGAGATTGGCCCACTCAAACGAATTTGAACCCGAGGCAGAAAAACAATCGTGGAACATCACATTACCCACATTAAACCTTTTGTTGAATTATGCTAACAAAAGATGAGTCACTTGTAATGCAACAAGGAATGAGTTTCTTCATCTGTGTGACCATATGTCCGTAGATGCTTTACAATTCTTGTGGGTATTTTTGTTTAGTCGTTGCAGCTACAAAAATTCGTGATTTCTTTCATCAGACATGTTAGCTTTATTGAGGTAAAGAATCATCAGTGGTCTGTAATTAACTTATTTAAATTTCCCTTGATATTTAGGTCGAAATAGGGGTCTTTACGAATATGTGGATTTGTGCTAGTACATCGTTGTTTTTTTGCATTACGCACTGATACTTTTAGTCTAATTTTTGGTTGTTCTACAGCGCTAAGCATTTCTTATGGTTTTCATAACACACTTTTGTGCACACCATTGTATTTTGTTTGTTTTTGTACTCCTAATTATGTTTTGTGTTTTGTGTTTCATAATGTTATTAAGCTACTTTGTCATGTAATGGAACAGATGCATGGATGACATAATATGCGTGGTACATTAACCTAAAACCAGAATATAGCAACTACACAAAGGCATAAATTATGTAAACAAAAACATAACGTTCACAATAGAAGAAGAACAAGAAAACTCACTCACCCTTCTACACATAACCATACGATAAGACAATATTAAAGACACATCTGACTCACACAGAAAACCCACTACGAGGGACATTATCTTAAATGAACCTGAAACCACACGTAAACCATAAACAAGCAGCAATCAGATACATGTTAAACAGTTTGGACAGTATCCCCCCAACACTTCTGAACGCCAGAAAAAGACAGACATTATAAAACAAGCAGCTTAAAAAAATGGACACAAAGAAACAATGGTAGACAAACTAAACAAAAGGATAAAGAGACTAATAATGAAAAACTAACCAAACCACACCTATAATACAACTTGCACCACAACAAAAAATTGGCATAACATGTCCTACAACAACAAATTCATACATAAAATAGGTAAGATATTCCAAAAATCAAGGCGTAAACAGTACTTACAAAACAGACAACTCAATATAAAAGCAAAACCGAAAAGAGAAATCAAAACCATATAGATACCAACAATCTGCTACCTATCAGCTCAGTTTCGGAGATGGAAAATCATATACACATTCGAATTATTGTCAGGACACAACATATAAAGAACACATCAAAGCATTGAAATATGGTATAAACTATTCAACATTTGCAAACCATCTAAAAGAAGACCATCATTTACCAACAATTGTGAAAGACATATTAATATTATAAAACTCAATGATGACAGACACGTCCTTCCTTTCCAAAAAATTTCCGCATGCAAAAGGTATTACCACAAAACAAGCAGTTGCTCAATGACAAAATAAATGTTGGAAACCAGTCTCCATATCATAATACTGCTATAAACTAATCCCCATTCATTATGTTTCTCCCTCCCCTACACCGAAAAAGAAAAACGAAAATACCTCCATCACTATTCCTTTCCTAATCTTACACAATATATAAACACTCACAAACATAATTAAATTCAATTACACGTATAAAATAATCTAATAATAAATAATAATAAGTTTGTAGGTGAAAGACGAACAAGTGGAAATGCTATGTTTGCAACATTACAAAACACAAACCACAACACATATTTTTTTTTTATCATCAGTCTACTGACTAGTTTGATGCGGCCTGCCACGAATTCCTTTCCTTTGCTAACCTCTTCATCTCTGAGTAGCACTTGCAACGTACGTCCTCAATTATTTGCTTGACGTATTCCAATCTCTGTCTTCCCCTACAGTATTTGCCCTCTACAGCTCTCTCTAGTACCATGGAAGTCATTCCATCATGTCTTAGCGGATGTCCTATCATCCTGTCCCTTCTCCTTCTCCTTCAACATTGGTCTATAGCACCATATCTCAAATGCTTCGATTCTCTTCTGTACCGGTTTTCCCACAGTCAATGTTTCACTACCATACAATGCTGTACTCCAGACGTACATTCTCAGAAATTTCTTCCTCAAATGAAGGCCGGTGTTTGATATTAGTAGACTTCTCTAGGCCAGATATGCCTTTTTTGCCGCAGCGAGTCTGCTTTTGATGTCCTCCTTGCTCCGTCCGCCATTGGTTATTTTACTGCCTAGGTAGCAGAATTCCTTAACTTCATTGACTTCGTGACCATCAATCCTGATGTTAAGTTTCTCGCTGTTCTCATTTCTTCTACTTCTCATTACCTTCGTCTTTCTCCGATTTGCTCTCAAACCATACTGTGTACTCATCAGACTGTTCATTCCTTTCAGCAGATCATTTAATTCTTCTTCACTTTCACTCAGGATAGCAATGTCTTCTGCGAATCGTATCATTGATATCCTTTCACCTTGTATTTTAATTCCACTCCTGAACCTTTCTTTTAGTTCCATCATTATTATTCCCTCTTGGTTTTTGTACATATTGTATATGACCTGCCTCTCCCTATAGCTTACCCCTACTTTTTTTTGAATCTCGAATAGCTTGTACCATTTTATATTGTCGAACGCTTTTTCCAGGTCGACAAATCCTATGAACGTGCCATGGTTTCCTTTTGCCTTGCTTCCATTATTAGCCGTAACGTCAGAGTTGCCTCTCTCGTGCCTTTACTTTTCCTAAAGCCAAACTGATCGTCACCCTAGCGCATTCTCAATTTTCTTTTCCATTCTTCTGTATATTATTCTTGTAAGAAGCTTTGATGCATGAGCTGTGAAGCTGATTGTGCGATAATTCTCGCACTTGTCAGCCCTTGCCGTCTTCGGAATTGTGGGGATGATGCTTTTCCGAAAGTCAGATGATATGTCGCCAGACTCATATATTCTACACACCAACGTGAATAGTCGTTTTGTTGCCACTTCCCCTAATGATTTTAGAAATTCTGATGGAATGTTATCTATCCCTTCTGCCTTATTTGACCGTAAGATCTCCAAAGCTCTTTTAAATTGCGATTCTAATACTGGATCCCCAATCTCTTCTAAATCGACTCCTGTTTCTTCTTCTATCACATCAGATAAATCTTCACCCTCATAGAGGCTTTCAATGTATTCTTTACACCTATCTGCTCTCTCCTCTGCATTTAACAGTGGAATTCCCGTTGTACTCTTAATGTTACAACTGTTGCTTTTAATGTCACCAAAGGTTGCTTTGACTTTCCTGTATGCTGAGTCTGTCCTTCCGACAATCATATCTTTCTCGATGTCTTCACATTTTTTCTGCAGCCATTTTGTCTTAGCTTCCCTGCACTTCCTATTTATTTCATTCCTCAGCGACTTGTATTTCTGTATTCCTGATTTTCCCGCAAAATTTTTGTACTTCCTCCTTTCATCAATCAACTGAAGTATTTCTTCTGTTACCGATTGTTTCTTCGCAGCTACCTTCTTTGTACCTATGTTTTACTTCCCAACTTCTGTGATGGTCCTTTTTAGAGACGTCCATTCCTCTTCAACTGTGTTACCTACTGCGCTATTTCTTATTGCTGTATCCATAGCGTTATGGAACTTCAATAGTATCTCGTCATTCCTTAGAACTTCCGTATCCCACTTCTTAGCGTATTGATTCTTCCTGACTAATGTCTTGAACTTGAGCCTACTCTTCATCACTACTATATTGTGATTTGAGTCTGTATTTGCTCCTGTGTACGCCTTACAATCCAGTATCTGATTTCGGAATCTCTGTCTGACCATGATGTAATGTAATTGAAATCTTCCCGAATCTCCCGGCCTTTCCCAAGTATACCTCCTCCTCTTGTGATTCTTGAACAGGCTATTACTAGCTGAAAGTTGTTACAGAACTCAATTAGTCTTTCTCCTCTTTCATTCCTTGCCCCAAGCCCATATTCTCCTGTAACGTTTTCTTCTACTCCTTCCCCTACAACTGCATTGCAGTCGCCCATGACTATTAGATTTTCGTGCCCCTTTACATACTGCATTACCCTCTCAATGTACTTACACTTTCTCTATCTGTTCATCTTCAGCTTGCGACGTCGGCATGTATACCTGAACTATCGTTGTCGGTGCTTGTCTGCTGTCGATTCTGATTAGAACAACCCGGTCACTGAACTGTTCACAGTAACACACCCTCTGCCCTACCTTCCTATTCATAACGAATCCTACACCTGTTATACCATTTTCTGCTGCTGTTGATGTTACCCGATACTCGTCTGACCAGAAATCCTTGTCTTCCTTCCACTTCACTTCACTGACCCCTACTATATCTAGACTGAGCCTTTGCATTTCCCTTTTCAGATTTTCTAGTTTCCCTACCACGTTCAAGCTTCTGACATTCCACGCCCCGACTAGTAGAACATTATCCTTTGGTTGATTATTCAATCTTTTTCTCATGGTAACCTCCCCCTTGGCAGTCCCCTCCAGGAGATCCTAATGGGGGACTATTCCAGAATCTTTTGCCAATGGAGAGATCATCATGACACTTCTTCAACTACAGGCCACATGTCCTGTGGATACACGTTACGTGTCTTTAATGAAATGTTTTCCATTGTCTTCTGCTTTTTCATGTCGTTGATCAATACTAATTCTTCCGCTTTTAGGAGCAATTTCCCACCCCTAGGACAAGAGAGTGCCCTGAACCTCTATCCCCTCCTCCGCCCTCTTTGACAAGGCCGTTGGTAGAATGAGGCTGACTTCTTATGCCGGAAGTCTTCGGCCGCCAATGCCGATAATTTATCAAAATGTAGGCAATGGCGCCGATCGAACCCGGGACCGAAGACGTTTGGATTATGAATCAAAGACCCAATCCCTTTTTTTTTTAATCTCATTTAGTTCGTTTTCGTTTGTTGTATCTGCTGTGGGCGGACGTCGAAAGTCACTCGTTTCAGTTCGTTGTTGATCCATTAACTCAGTTTCTTATTACAAGTGGTTATGAGCACTATGAGACTTAACTTCTGAGGTCATCAGTCGCCTACAACTTAGAAATAATTAAACCTAACTAACCTAAGGACATCACACACATCCATACCCGAGGCGGGATTCAAACCTGCGACCGTAGCGGTTCTGAGTACGTCTAACTACCACAGTATCTAATCTAATCTAGTCTACACTCCTGGAAATGGAAAAAAGAACACATTGACACCGGTGTGTCAGACCCACCATACTTGCTCCGGATACTGCGAGAGGGCTGTACAAGCAATGATCACACGCACGGCACAGCGGACACACCAGGAACCGCGGTGTTGGCCGTCGAATGGCGCTAGCTCTCAGTGTCAGCCAGTTTGCCGTGGCATACGGAGCTCCATCGCAGTCTTTAACACTGGTAGCATGCCGCGACAGCGTGGACGTGAACCGTATGTGCAGTTGACGGACTTTGAGCGAGGGCGTATAGTGGGCATGCGGGAGGCCGGATGGACGTACCGCCGAATTGCTCAACACGTGGGGCGTAAGGCCTCCACAGTACATCAATGTTGTCGCCAGTGGTCGGCGGAAGGTGCACGTGCCCGTCGACCTGGGACCGGACCGCAGCGACGCACGGATTCATGCCAAGACCGTAGGATCCTACGTAGTGCCGTAGGGGACCGCACCACCACTTCCCAGCAAATTAGGGACACTGTTGCTCCTGGGGTATCGGCAAGGACCATTCGCAACCGTCTCCATGAAGCTGGGCTACGGTCCCGCACACCGTTAGGCCGTCTTCCACTCACGCCCCAACATCGTGCAGCCCCCCTCCAGTTGTGTCGCGACAGGCGTGAATGGAGGGACGAATGGAGACGTGTCGTCTTCAGCGGTGAGAGTCGCTTCTGCCTTGGTGCCAATGATGGTCGTATGCGTGTTTGGCGCCGTGCAGGTAAGCGCCACAATCAGGACTGCATACGACCGAGGCACACAGAGCCGACACCCGCCATCATGGTGTGGGGAGCGATCTCCTACACTGGCCGTACACCTCTGGTGATCGTCGAGGGGACACTGAATAGTGCACGGTACATCCAAACCTTCATCGAACCCATCGTTCTACCATTCCTAGACCGGCAAGGGAACTTGCTTTTCCAACAGGACAATGCACGTCCGCATGTATCCCGTGTCACCCAACGTGCTCTAGAAGGTGTAAGCCAGCTACCCTGGCCAGAAAGATCTCCGGATCTGTCCCCCATTGAGCATGTTTGGGACTGGATGAAGCGTCGTCTCACGCGGTCTGCACGTCCAGCACGAACGCTGGTCCAACTGAGGCGCCAGGTGGCAATGGCATGGCAAGCCGTTCCTCAGGACTACATCCAGCATCTCTACGATCGTCTCCATGGGAGAATAGCAGCCTGCATTGCTGCGAAAGGTGGATATACACTGTACTAGTGCCGACATTGTGCATGCTCTGTTGCCTGTGTCTCTGTGCCTGTGGTTCTGTCAGTGTGATCATGTGATGTATCTGACTCCAGGAATGTGTCAATAAAGTTTTCCCTTCCTGGGACAATGAATTCACGGTGTTCTTATTTCAATTTCCATGAGTGTATATGTTTGGTAGAGTTCGAGTCTCCGTTCGGCGCACAGTTTTAATCGGCCACGGAGTTTCAACTATGTATCTGTTGCTGGTTTTATATATTGGAAGGCTGTAGAGAGACGTTGAGCACTATGGAGTAGACACACGAGCGACATAGATTTTGGTTCTTCTGCCTGGTAACGCGTAGATGGTGGAAGAATTAACATCTAAAGGCAACCTGCAGCTCACAAAATCGTCTCTGCGGGGCCACCTCCTAATGCAGAAGGCAGCGACAAGTGTTTGTCAGATCGCAGATTATCTCTGAGTACGTCTAACTACCACAGTATCTAGAGTGTGCCAGTCCCGCATGCGTTTCCGTCAGAGTGTGGGTCACTGCAACTGACTACAGTTCAGCTGAATGGACGCAGTAGCCGCAGCTTTGTGAGACGAACTGTCAGAACTCACAAGTGTGTTGGGGTTAAGAGACTGTAAACAGTCCTCCACTTGCCTTACTAATGTGCAGGTTGAGACAAATGTGTAACACCACACTGAAGAAGGAACTCAGATGAACTCAACCTTTATCCTTCTCCAGCCATTGGAGATAACTGTACTGATCCCGTAAAATTCCCATGAACATTTCTGAGCCATACCATATAAATCAGATCAAACGACATTACCTGTTTTCCATTTTTTGGGGGGAAGCACGAAGAAGAGCCCCATAAAAAGAAGTTGAAGTCTTCGCACACTTATGAGGCGGTTGGGAACGTAGCGTGAGAGTTCGCCATAAGAGGCTGGCTCTGAGCACTATGCGACTCAACATCTGACGTCATCAGTCCCCTAGAACTTAGATCTACTTAAACCTAACTAACCTAAGGACAGCACACACATCCATGCCAGAGGCAGAACTCGAACCTGCGACCGTATCGATTGCGCGGATCCAAACTGTAGCGCGTAGAACCGCGTGGCCACACCGGCCGGCTCACCATAAGAGAAACTGTGGCCATTCCACTCTCCATGGGCCAATGTTACTCTGCCCCGTGACAATAATAACATGCCTTTGCAGTGCACACCTATAAGAAAATAGAACAGACATTGCCTCGGAAGAGGCCAATCTGTTAACATCCTTCACGCTTAAGCAACTGACGTTATTTTCCGGTTGCCAAGCCTACGAGAACTTCGGCAGAGTAGTACACCTGCGAAGGAGGAGAACAACGAAGCACTACATTCACTACTACATTCAACCAAGTTGCATTAATATAAATCCCTTCCCTCCACCGAAACAATTAAACATAAGCTCCTGCGCAGATAATAATAAACGAGTTGAGTATGATTTATTGTTATGTATTTCTTATTTTCTGCATACGATGAATGGATATACATAGTGACATAACAGTATTGTATGTCATTAACATATTTGCAAAACTAATGTATCTAATCAGTTCTTATCTTTTCAGGTATATTACTTGTGTCTTTACACCTGATGTAAGAGAATACTGATTAGATGCAACTGTCAAATGTTGTCATGTCAGCCTAGTGCATTATTGAAAATCTAGTAAGGCACAGTTATGTCAAGCACCGACATTCATTTTCGAGGAGAATCTACTGTTTTTCTATACTAAGTGTCCAGAGGGTAGTAGCACTTCCTCTCCAACAACGAGTTACTCAAATCAGAATGATAGTCTTGTGCAACCGCAGTAACATGAATGCGTCTCGAATTACTTTCTAGAGTTTCTTTATTTGAATGTTGCTTGGGATGCAGTATTAAAATGAGGAGACAGCCATCCTAATTTACTAGTACATTAGTTTGCTCTTCTGCCTGTTGATATATTTAATGTAAAATGTTTGCTTTAACTGGGCACCAGACGGTTAAAAATTATTGTGTTATTACCGGTCACAAGGATTTAGATACTATTTTACCTCTGTAGAATTTAGCAACAGTACTAAATCTAATTTGGACCATCTTTATGGTGCCCAGTAGTGGCGTGTAGATGACAGACACCCTATTTGCTCCACTGGGCGTCCAAAGAGTGCTTCACTTAAGTTACAAATTATGATTATTCTCAGTTGTTATAGTGTCATCTACGGCACAATCCGATCTTAGCTGATAGTTTTCCAGTGATGTCTGACACTAGCAACGGTAGGAGGGAAATTAGAATAGTTTTCAAGTGGTGTCACAGTATATACCGAACCAAGACATCCGTATGCGCTAAATTTTTATTCTTACCGACATCTAATGAAAAACGTCGCAGATGTACGCGGCATGTTTGATATTTATATACATTTTGGAAACTACCTTTATGAGAGTATTACAGGGCATTAGATCGAGAGATAATGCAAATTTGTTATGGTATAGTATGAGAGGTCAGGGAGTGTGCACACATTTTCTGTTTCTTACTCTCTTTAACCTTTATATGTATAACATTGTCTCTACCTGTTATGACAAGTTCAGTTCACATATCAGTGGCAATTCTTCTGCTTCTTATGACAACTGCAGTTCCGCTTTAATGGCAGTCAGTTGGCTCCCGACAGAGCAAATGGTGTGACGGCTGAGCGAGAAGGCAGGTTTCACATGGGACGGCCACCAATGACAAGCCCTCAGCTTCCACATACATGCCTTCAACGTCGCCCAGGCGAGGGCGCCGGAAGGTACGGACCACTTGTTGAAGCAAACATCGCATTTCGCCAAGGGACCACACACACGGAGGGAGGCCGCGCGCAGAAGGCAGTTTTTGCGCCTGAGATTTACAATAGGCTTGAGGTTCGGCGAAACTCTATAAAAAGTTTCTCATCGCCGTTTCACTGCACTACAGGGTGAAAAGAATGTTGCGCAACACAAGCTAGGGAAGAGACTCGCTTGAAAGGAACATCTTAAGAATTTTGTCACAGGGACGGTGGAATTCCTCCTTAGACCTTTGCTGTTTAGTATAGTTCTTTCTAGACAAATGTCAAACCGAGCATGAGAACATTGTGACATTAGTAACGTGGAGAAACAGAAATTCTTGTTGCTTATATACCGTGTCGTCAGAAGGGGGAGGAGGGCGGGGGTAGCAGAAGGTTCCCTGGCAAGAATATAATGTAACAAAGTGCGGGATTCCACAGATATTTCTTTTTTCTTAATTTTGTGATTTGTGAAAACCGTAAAAGGAGCAGAGGCAGGTACAGGGTATAATCTAGTCGAAGAATACTTCTGTGAAAGATTAGCAATAGAAAATCCAAGGGGGCAGGGGGAGTGGGACGAGCATAAAAGATCGTAACTTTGACAGATTTAAGGATAATGGAAAAACACATGTGCTTATCAGTAAACTGGAAAACAAATTTGATGTTATAACAATGGAAGACAACATCGGCATTGAAGACCACTAGGAAATGATAAAAGAAATGTGGAAGAAGCAACACTAGAAGTTAGATAAAAAAGAAAAAGAAGACAGAAGAATTCATGGTTTTCGAAAGAATGTGAATAAAAAGTGAAGGAAAGAAAAAGAAATACACGAGGATTCCAACGAAAGTAAAGAAGCATATGAAAATAGTAATAGAGGAACAAAAAATCTTCGCAGAAGTAAAAGAGAGAATATGTAGATAAAAAAGCACGGGAGGACAGAAGTGGAGGGAGTGCAACAGCGTTTTACGGATCAATTTTCAGAAAAAGTCATATACGACACATGTAATTACATTTAAGGTAAAAGTGGCAATACAGTTCTGGAAAGGCCCAAGGGTACGGAAATTGGAGAGAATATTTTGAGGAGCTTCTAAATGTTGAAGATGTGCAGAAATGGAGCAATAACATGAGTAGACTAAATCAAAATACTAAAACACAACAGAGCTCCAGGGGGAGATGGTGTAACAACTGAACTGTTTAAGGAGGGAGGAATAAGAGCTGCAAAACTAATACGCACACTTGTTACGAACATCTGGAATGACGTAAGAATGCCAGAGGAGTGGACAGAGTTGATAATAATACCGATTCATAAAAATGGGGACAAACAACAATGCAGGAATTACAGAGACATCTCAATAATTAACGCCGCCTGTAGAGTGTTCTCCAGGATCCTCCATAGGAAATTAGAACCATATTTAAAAGTCATAATAAATGAGAAACAAGCGGGATTTAAGAAGAATCGTTCAACTACTGACCAGCTACTCATACTGAAAGACACGTACCCAATTACTGAGAGTGTAACAAAACAATGGCAGTACTATTTGTTGATTTTAAGGAAATCTATGACAGTAAGTCAAGAGATAACAAGAGATAAAATCTGGGAGGAAATGCAGAGATTCAGAATACCGAAGAAGATTATAGATCTTGTGAAAGTGACACTGAAATCCTCGAAAGGGGTAGTGAAATTGGATGAAGAATATTCCAAGGCATTTGATATAAAAACAGGAATCAAGCAAGGACATCGAATATTACCCCTCGTCCAACACAGGAAGCGCTGGACAGAGCAAGTGAAGCAGAAGAGTGAATTAAATTAGGAATAAAAAGAAATGTACTGGCCTTTGCAGATGACGTAGCACTAATCGCTGAAAATCCGGATGACCTTAACATACTGGCAAACAAGATTCATTCAAAAAGCAAAGAATGCTGGATTTGAAGTAAATGATGAGAAAACAAAATTCATGAAATTAGAACGAAATTACAGAACAAAAGACGGGAAACTTTGCAGATCGATAACCACATGTTTGAAGAAGTGGATGAGTTTAAATATCTGGGGACAGTAGTAAACAACAAAAACGATGACAAGTAAAAAATAGAAGAGAGGATCAAAGCTGCATCCAGAGCATTATACTCACTCAACCAAGTAATGTCATCTAAAATTTTCTCTAGAGGAACCAATTTATGAATATATAAATCGATTATATGGGGCCGAAATACGGAGATTATATAAATACACGGAGAGAAAGATATAAGTTTTTGGAAATAA
Source organism: Schistocerca gregaria (assembly GCF_023897955.1). Lineage (NCBI taxonomy): Eukaryota > Metazoa > Arthropoda > Insecta > Orthoptera > Acrididae > Schistocerca > Schistocerca gregaria. Next base: position 167,858,304 of record NC_064925.1, on the reverse strand, counting down.
AATTTTTCAAAACATTTTTGAACCAATCTGTGAGAGAGGAGTATGGCGCAGAAGAAAGAACAGACAGCTCAAGGAGCTACACAATGAACCAGATCTAGTTGCAGAAGCAACGATAAGAAGACAAAGATGAGCCAGCCACGTCTATAGAAGAGAGAAGTCTCACAGGATAAACCGTAAGAACGAAGACGTCTAGGTAGGCCGAAATTAAGATGGAGAGACCAGGTCGCCATGGACGTCCAGGTACTGGGAACAAGGAAAGAAGATGGCGAAGACAAAATACTGTGGAAGAGGTTGCTTACACCCTTCGGCATTCTCCCATTTTATAAGTGAGGCAGACTGCTTTACGATATTAACAGGCTTCTCTATGTCTCGCTGCCCTGGCAACGGACACGACGTACTTCTGCGTGGTAATCAGAGGGTGGAGATCGGCCGTCTGCCTTCAGCCGACTTGATAGTTTCCTTTTTAACCTTTACTTGTGAACGACTAAGCTGTGTTAATAATTGAGAGATTTGACAGTCTTCTGATTAAAACTTGAAAGTGGAAAGGAATTAAAAATCTTTTCGTTTCTTGATCTGTGTTAGTGGAGCTCTCGCTCTAAATGCATATTTATTCAGGAGCTTCACTCAAAAACATATGTTCTACGCTTCCATTCTAAGTTTCTCTTCGTTTTGTATGGAACTTCGCATAAGATTAAATATAGGTTTGGCTTTCACTCTGGACGCATGCTGTCGTGCTGTTTAACTATGATCTAATTTTTTCGGAAAGTTACTCAGCATAGAGCAGGTCTAATCTTGAATGAATCAGCATCAGACGAGACTGTAAGCACAGACGGGCGCCAGTCGTCGCAGCCATGACGCTAAAGTTGTCACTCACTATGGTAAAGCACTGCTCAGTTGCGGCACGCCATGCGGCACATGGCATTACTCAGGGTACTGTTTCTTGCTGTTCAATAATATTTCTTTCCTATTTAAGGCAAGCACAATTTCGTTAACACTTATAATGTTCATTTATTTTTATTGTCGAAGGACAGTGCCTCATGAGCGAGAGGAAGAAAATGTGTTGTTGAACTCATGTTCAATGCCCATTTTTCTGCGACGAGAATAAATCGCAGTCATTGAACGTAATAGCTTGTTTCCAGTAGAAGCACAATAAAACTTTTTTAATTTGTATGGTATGAATTCAACTGAGGCAAAAAGAAAAAAAATCAAGTCACGTAAGTCAGATACGTTATTACAGACAGTTAGGAGCACGAGTAAATTGTGCTAAATGCCTGTCCTTAAACTGAATGTCACAGGGTCGAATTCTTTCCTTCAGATGCTGTTTCTTCAGACACTTGCGCGAGTTTATCAGGCATTCAGCTTGAGGGGAATAGTGTGGCATTTCACACATGCATTCACGAGCCAGACGACAGGTAATAAAATAATCAATCAAATTGGCATTTCCAAATGGTATGACAATAGAGAAAAGCAACGACCGCAAGGACCCGAAGGAAATTTGTTACGAGACAAAACTCAGAAGGAGAAATTTCTTGTCACGGCAGAATACGACGGCGAAGAAGGGAAATTTGGTGAGCGTGAAGAGGGTCTGTTGTGGACGATGAACAATAAGCAGAAAAGTGCCGGGCCACAAGTATAAAGGTCTTATATGCGATCCCCCTTCAGTCACTGTACTTCTCACTTTTTTCACCTACATCAGTGTTTTCTGACGTGAAAAGTTTGAATTGGAATGGTGTTTTGAAATCCAACTTAAGCTGTAGCCCCCGCCCCTTCCCCTTCAACCCTATAATGGATGGATAAGTATGTTGCAAGGTCAAAAAATGCCAGCGTCGTACCACATCCAACAAGACCTCATGTAGTGAGGCACCATGGTGTACAAAACAATCTTCGAATAGATAACAGCTCAGCAAAATGATAGTAATGGCACACACCAGCTGTAGGCGGTGACGAAAACAATCATGCACTTATGGTTACTAGGCATATGTTTCTATAAATAGATTCTTAAATGGTTGGGAATAGCTTCTGTCCTAAATACATTCCAGTTGTAAATCTTATTTTACCTTTCTCTTGACCGACATACGAGTGGATGCATATTTCTGCTTATTTGTTAGCTTGTTATTTGGAAACTGACCTGTATGCATTCAAAGCACATGTGATGCATAAGGCAAAGTTGTTCAGTTAACAGGTGATGTAATCTAATGAGTTCGGGCTGCACAACACACACACACACCGACCACAACATTTATAATTATAAGGTTCAGAACAGCTGGAAATTTCAGTTCGTGAATCAACAGCTCACTATCTGGCACGGACTTTAAAGTGATAGCAACCACTGCCATGAATCACGAATAATTATCCTGAATGTCCAATGATGAAACTCTGAACTCATACAGAGACGTAATTATCGATCTTCAGTTCTGAACGAGGGAATTATTTCACTGCAAAAACTGTCGGCGTAACTCTTAATTACTAAAGTCATACATGCAGTTTTCACTAACTTTGTGAAATTCAGTCCCCTTTTACGTCGATTTCTGGAATTTGCTGCGCCAGCTGGAATTCTTTAGTATGAGACGCAAGGAAATAGTTACTATGCCGTGCAGATAGCTCACGGCCTCAACTGGGTACAATGGTGATATGTCACATACAAATTCACATATCAATTCTGACTTCATGGAGACGAGGAAATGCGACTTTCAAGTTAAATTGTTCAATGATGACAAAAGGAACATAACGACCGTGTATAAATTGCAGATTCTTACTCGCAACCGAATTATATGCAATTGCAGTCTGATGCGTAGCGATCGGTATATGATAACGGTTCTGGGAACGTGAAAAATTAATGTTGAAGACCCACCTTACTTTCACATTTGTCTTGAGTACCACTTTTAGAGCACTCTCCATACGTTTGACATCATACTTTCATTTCCATTCAACTTCAAACATGAAATTTCCCTTATGTGCCTAATATGGAGCACGACAGGTAACAAGAAATACTTCATTCCAGAACCCGTCTTGTTTCAGGTACGATTGACGCCAGAATCGCTCTTTCAAAGTCCTCTTACATTTAACCGATACATAAAAAACTAAGAATAAACAAGAGGTCAGCAGCAGTATTGCACCGAGTGGCGTCTGCATGACTTTTCGTACCTGTCGTTTAAGATTACAACTTTTCAGGCACGCGTTAAACAAGAGCACATAAAGCACGACTCTGTGGCGACAGGCCGCACGTCATCAGAGCGTTATTTGCACTTGACATGTGTTTACACGTGAAATAAAATTCAGATGCACAATCTGAAGATGGCGTAATTCGGCTGAAACATATAACAGCAAAATAATTATAAATTATTTTCTTTAATAGGTGCAAGTGCTCTTAAAGAAGACCAGGTCGGAGAACTTTCATAGCCGGCCGCGGTAGCCGAGCGGTTCTAGACCCTTCATTCCGGAACCGCACGACTGCTACGATCGCAGGTTCGAATCCTGCCGCGGGTATGGATGTGTGTGATGTCCTTAGATTAGTTAGGTTTAAGTAGTTCTAAGTTCTAGGGGACTGACGACCTCAGGTGTTAAGTCCCTGAGTCGTCAGTGCCATTTTTGAGAGAACTTCATAACAATACGTTAACTCATTTTACCCATTTATTTAGAACAATCCAGACACGACTAGTTTCTTAACCGTTTAAACAAAATAATTCAGCCGAGTGAACATATCACTTACGCTATTGCGCAAGCTGCACAAATGTAAACAAAACAAAGTTTTGCCGGTGGGTGGCAGGCCGAGAAATGTATTTGTTTCTTTTTATCCTGACTGTGGTGCGTGCCATGCTGTTGCTCTTCTTCTGAGCCCCGGCGCACCCAGTGTGCTTTTTACTCGTCCTAATGCTCACCGGGAGATCATTAGCCACCCGGGGTCCACAGCACAGTGCAGACGCAAGTTGCGCGTAGACACTCACGCATGCACACACGCAAACACATACATATACACTCACATGTAGTGGCTGGCGTTTATGCGAGGCCTTGGTGCACTCCCTCCCCAAAAACCGACCAGGATGCAGGGACGGTCTCTTCCGGAACACGTGAAAAACTGCCCTTCCGTTGGGACGCGGGCCTCTCTCCAGAATTAGAATTTGCGTCGGCTGGCCACGCAAAGACAAAAAAAGGGTAAAGAAAAAAGAACGAGAACCGGATGGGTTGGGGAGAGAGAGGAGTGGGAGAACGCAAGGTTCCGCCAGCGCCGAAGAGATTATGTACTTCTGGTCCCCCTGCATACAAGCACAGACAAACACACACCACACACACTCACACACACACACAATTTTCGCTTACTTCCTGCAGAATTATGACGAATATCTACCACCAGGCAATTGCAAAGCGCTAAGCATTAAGAATTAAAAAGTAAAATGTGGCTTCAGTTCGACCACAAGTTCCTAAAGCAAATAAATTTCGGATGGTCTTAATTGCGCTAATACTGCCTTGTGGCAACGTGGATTACAGACTAATTCTCCTGTTTTATGCAAATAGACACGTTAGATTGTGTGCTGAAACGTGTATTTTTGGCAGGAATTAGTGATCGTAAATAGTCTTAAAAATATATTGAGATACATGGTATTCACAACTTCCTGGCATTCTGCTTCACATGGAAACGTTTCATTGAAAGTTTTACGCTAAATTACTCTGGAACAAATTATGCAGCAAGAAAGAAAATAAAGCGCTAGTCGAGTGAGCATTAATGCAGAGAATCGCCACCCACAGACTCTTCTTACCTGTGCAAATATGGTTGGAGTCTATTTACTATGACTAGATTTGCATTGTGTCTGGTACAATGAAGACCTGTCGTTTTCATGGTTCCTTCACGATGTCGAAAGCTTGTGTTCCATTGTAGTAAAGGAACAGAACAGAAGAGGATTAAATCACCAATATCAGTAATTCATGACCGAAACCATAGATGATTTCGTGCATTTAGATTGACACAACAATTACGAGAACAATACATCTCAGGCAGCCAATTCTAATAGCTGTGTGCTATAGGTCCTAAAGATGTGCAAAGAGAAGCACAAGATTTGGTTAGGAATGACATGTTCGTATGCTTTTTCGTGATGACAATGGAGAGTTGTCGCACAAATGTGGACCAATACTAAGAAGAACCAACTCTCCAGTTATAAGCGTCTTCTTAGGATGAATGACTGGTTTAGCTCTCATCAGATGCTGAAAACTGCAGTTTTCTGCAATTCCATCCGCACGTACAACAGCAAACTTTTAACATAGGACATGTTAACTAAAAACTGGAAGAGTACCAGCACGTCGGACGATAAGTTTTATAAAACGATCAAATGAAAGAGCCTATCATACTGATACAAATAGAGGAAGATGTCTTCGATAAGAAGATTACAGTACCTGATTAAGGGTGTTCAGACACCCACTATTTGACACTAATGTGGGGTGTGTCCGCCCTTCACCTTTGTGACAGCTTCATTTCTACTGGGAACACTTTCAGTTTGGTGTCTGAATATCTGTGGAGTATTGATAGACCAACTTTTCTGGAGAGCCGGAACAAGAGAAGGTAGTGATGTTGAATACTGTGGTGCGCAGCGAATTGGATGTTCTAACTAATGCTGAAAATTTTACATTGCGTTCAGGTCGACATCCATTTCAGGATTATTAGAGTGCCCAAACCCCTACCTCACACATGCATTGATCTAGTAACACAACCATCGTTTCAAAACTGATCCCCTTCTGTACTCAATAAACAATGCTGTAAAATGTGTTCCCTTCTGTCTACGTTTAGCCTTCCGTTAAGCGCAACTAGACGTCTACGATCTCTGAAAAGTACACCACTATACCTCGCTGTTGGCACTACACATGGCCGCAAGTATTCTTCCAGGCACTCGCAACACGATACTGCGTGATTCGTAACTCCGAATCACTCGTTTTCCGTGATCAACTGTCCTGTGGTATCGGTCTTTGCACGAACACAGTAGTCGCTTGGCTCTGAGAAGAGATATGTGGGGCTTATGAGGAGTTCAAAAAATGGTTCAAATGGCTCTAAGCACTATGGAACTTAACATCTGAGGTCATCAGTCCCTAGAACTTAGAACTACTTCAACCTAACTATGGACATCACACACACCCTTGCCCGACGCGAGATTCGAACCTACGACCGTAGAAGCAGCGTGGTTGAGGACTGAAGCGCCTAGAACCGCTCGGCCACAGCGGCTGGCCATACGAAGGGTTGATCAAGAGTTATACCCCATACTGTTTTTTTTACTCGATGTGCTCAATCACTGAGCCACCGGGACTCCTGGTAGCACTTTGTAATTCAAAAGTGATTCTTTCTGCTCATATCATAAAAGTTTTAAAACCACCTCAGCAATGCTCGACACGGTCTTCCAGAAATGGCTCTGAACATTATGGGACTTAACGTCTGAGGTCATAAGTCCCCTATAACTTAGAACTACTTAAACCTAACTAACCTAAGGACATCACACACAACCATGTCCGAGGCAGGATTCGAGCCTGTGGCCGTAGCGGTCGCGCGGTTCCAGACTGAAGCGCCTAGAACCGCTCGGTCACAGTTGCCGGCTCGACGTGTGCTGTCGGTGTGTACATGAGGTCTGTCCGGACTTAGTTCAGCTTGTTTCCCTTGCGTTTCCACTTCATAATCTCATCCTCATCACCAACAGTCCACTTGGGCAGCTTCACAATTAACACTGAAGTAGTAAAGGACATCTGCAAAAGGTAACACGGAGTCTGGGGGGATAAATCGGAAGAACACGATCGATGCACATGAGGCAAAAATGGGCGGAATCATGGAAAAAAAAGCTGAGGGAAGCAGTTGGATTTGTTATTCGGGTGATATCTTAAGGCTAGTCCGTGTTCGAAATCACTAAGCTATCTTGATGTAACCAGTCTCATGAGAATGATTCGCTACCGAAAACGCTATATTCTCTGCCTTCTTTTAGAAGGACACGTTTTCCTCTCGTAACGTACATCTTACAAGGGAATTTTCAGGCTTGTCATGCCGAAAAATGTATTGCTTTTCTTAGCACTGTTATTTAACTGTGCAAAAGGTCTGTATGCAAAATTGTAGCTGCTGACATGAACTCGAAGTCACCTAAAAAAATCACGAACATGGCGGTGTCTCTTGCTTGGCGCTGCAGTGACGGCTGGCCACCCATGGAAATGGTGAGTCGCGAGCGTTGTGCCCATGGTTGGGAAGTGCGGCCGTCGTATCGCGGCGTTCACTAAAGAGGAATATCGCTGCACGGTTCTGGTGGAAACGGGAAACGAATATTCGTTTCTGTGGCATGCACGTCCTTTGAATTTCTGGTACGTATCTCGAAACATACCGTCCTGAAACTGGTTAGAGATGTGAAAGATGTTCTGTACATGTTCATCTACACTCCGCAAGCCACTTTACGGTGAACATTCAATCTCCCCTCACAGGTGACGGCGAAGCCTGTAAATGTTTTGCAGCTTGCCATGGAAATATAACACAGACGCCAAATGACGCAATCAACAAAAAAACGCGTTGGGACTATGTGTTGTGCGGCATGGTTGTTAATCTTCTAGACGAGCATGTAAATGGCGCACACATGTGGCTAGAAACAACTGAAACACTCGATATTGCAGACTGTGAATCTACAGACGGCGAAGACACCGACGAAAGTTGCTCTCATGAAGGCTCTTCGAGTGATAGTGCCACGTACCATCATCAATTACCTCCGAAAGCAACACCACCAACTACAATTACCTTATCAGACAAAGAAAATGCGGTGACGTATTGGTTGAACGAAAGTGGTATGAAACGCCTACGTGTCAGTACTGTTCCTAATAAGTATCGCTTTGTCCGTTCTGAACGTGAATTGTATAGATGGAAAAAAGAAGTCGCTGGACGACGTAAGAGTCGACTGGAAATAGCGACGGAGGTAAATGCGCGACTTTTTGAACTATTTAGCGATGCCAGACAACAGTCATTTAGTGCCAGCGATACAACTTTGCGTGATTGGGCGTTAGAGATTGTCAACGCGATAGGCGCTAAAAAATTTACGGTTCTGAAAGTTGGATTAGTCGCTTCAAAAGATCACATAAAGTTGTGGCAAGAAAAATAACAAAATTTGTACAGAGAAACAGATCGGAAAATGAGGTGACACAAATCGAAATGATAGAAGCTATTCTTACGAACGCAAAAAATAAGATCGCTAGTTTTAGTGAATCGTACGTGTACAATGCAGATCAGTCAGGTTTTCAAAAAGAAATGAGTGCGAAAAGAACACTCATTCAAAGGGGAAAAATATGTTGAGGCGATTGCGCAGTCCACGACAGCACTCACCCATTCATACATTATAATGCCGATAATTAGTCTCGATGGTTCATTGCTGCCTAAACTATATGTGTATAATCAAGAACGTTTTGTATCACGTGTCAAGAGAACAATGTTCTACGCAAACAATCTTGTGGTAGTCGCATCGAAGTCTGGAAAAATGGGAAATGAAAACGCTACACTTTTCATGCGTCATATTTTTTTTCCGATCTGCGTGAACAAATCTCTTCTCCATCTAGATTCGTGGTCAGGTCATAAAAGGTCTGATTCATTAAAAGCTGTATTTCGAGCCCACCCTGACAAAGAAGTAGAGATACTTCTGATTCCACCCGGAACGACGAACGTAATTCAACCTTTAGACAGAGACTTTTTCCGTCAGTGGAAGAAATTTTACCGATAACTAACAGAGAAAATTATAGTGTGCAGATCACTGAAACTTCCTGTATGTCACCGTGACAATATCCTCAAGCTGCAGTCAGTAATACATTATCAATTTTCGTCCCCACGGATTCGGAATTTGATTAAATATGTGGGGCACTCCTCGAAATATAGTGATACTAGGCCTGATTCGTTCCTAACACCAGCCCCGTCTTGTCTACAGACATCTAACAGCGTCTGTGATTCGCAGGGCTCTCATATGTCGTCGTTGCTTTTACGTTCTTGGTGCACCAAGAACCTATGTTTTGAACATTGTATCAATATTTCGCATTTTTGCGGCAATTACAAGAAATAAAATTTGGGCGTGTTCTAAACCGTGCATTTATTTGTGTCTATTTCATAGCTATTTGGAAAGAATGTTGTAAATAACATATCAGCCATATTTGTCAACGAATGTTTAATTATCATACGATCGCTTTTACTGGGGGGAATCAGCTCTCTCACTGCTGTGGCAAGAGAGCGGTGCGTAGCTAACGCCACCTTGTCCCTAGATGGCGTTGGTATAACGTGGCGAGAGAGTTCAGGGTTGTAAAAGAGGCAGTTACAAGCGCGCAAACCATGCGACAATAATGTCTTACTTCATAAAATTGTTTACAGAGTTCCAGGTCATGTCAGCAGCTAACATTTTGCATACAGATTTCTTGCAATGTTAACTCACAGTGGTAAAAAGAGGAACACAGGTTTCGACATGACAAGTCTGACCATTCCCTTGTTAGTCCACATGACGTAGGGGTGTCCACGCTCTTTTTCGCAGGTATTATACTTTTCGACCTCGAAATGAATAAAAGAATACGGAAGAAGTTAATCTGCAACAGAGCATACTGTAAGTGTAAAGCTGGTACTAAAAAATTCGAAATTCACGCTACTAACATGTTTCGTGAAACATGGTTTCCACTAACATGGTTCCGCGTGCTGAGGCGTGGAGCCTTACATCGCTCCTGTCTAGAGCCTGTGTATAGGGAGAATGGCTCATGCGTACGGTGACAGATGGTCTGAAGCAGGTTCATTCGAGTACGAAGTTGTAATTTTCATACACCAGACTCGAAACAGGTTCCGTTCAAAATTCCGCATGTATCGATTTACTAAATTTTTCGTTATCGTTTCTCTCAACCACGGATTCAATGTATTATGGCTTTTTAAATGTTTTCTCTACACAGATGCACTTAGAGAAAGTACGAACTATCGTGAGAAAAATTTAAGTCAGTATGACTGCAGACGACGGGGATTTTTATATCATAATATGCTAAGTAAGTTTATGGTAAAAGGAAAGCTAATTCGAATGCAAATAAGAATAGTTACTAACGTAAAGTATAAATAAAATATCAGAATGTTAAATATTTACTTCCGGAAAAAAATACAGTTCGAAAGTGTGTTATTTGTTGATTGGTTACTCATGAAGAGCGCGGACTAACGCGTGAGAATAATGTTTTTCTATTGGCCTTAAAGAAAACTGACCAATCTGAACGCAGTGTTCTTCTCGTGTCTTTTCTCTAGGAGATATAGAAGGCTTACAGCTCTCCCAGTAGTCGGAGCCCAGCCTTTCAATGGTAAGGTCGTGTGTACTATGAGCTCTGAAGGACGTTATAGTTCACCGGTTTATTTGTGCTACATGCTTTAAAAAGTTTTAAAGTGAAGGCACGTTTATTGTAGTGCTTTTCAGAAAGTGCAGATTTCTTAAGTAATTTTGTGTATGATAAAAGCTGGCCGGGGTGGCCGAGCGGTTCTAGGCGCTACAGTCTGGAACCGCGCGACCGCTACGGTCGCAGGTTCGAATCCTGCCTCGGCCATGGATGTGTGTGATGTCCTTAGGTTAGTTAGGTGTAAGTAGTTCTAAGTTCTAGGGGACTGAGAACCTCAGAAGTTAAGTCCCATAGTGCTCAGAGCCATTTGTACCGTTTGTAAGATAAAGGACAGTATTTCCTAGTGATATATTGAGCAGCTCAGTGACTAAAAACTGAGTGCATTAATAGTATTGCGAGAATTTTCATTTAAGAGCAATCCGTGCATAGTAGCTGCTCTGATTTCGGGAAATACATAACCAAAAACTTGATAATTTGAATGAAAGGATTTGTGCATGACTGTTATGTGTGGCACGGGGCTGGCAGACCGAGTAAGTCTCGACTTCAGAATATACCGAAGTTTTGCTAGTAATTTCACCTTTCATTCAAAATTAAGTCCTTTTCCTGATTATTAGAATAGTTAAGTTGTATGCAGCCTGGTGCGAGTGGCAATGCGGTCGGATTCTGCCCGGCTTTCCTATTGGGGATCTGCTGCAACGAGTTCACAGGTAGGTGCAGGTAAAAGGACGAAAAGGAAACGCACCATTGCAGTTTGTTGAACTACACTATTTTAGTATCATCTCACCTTTTGCTTAGCAATCCAGCTACCTTCCCCAACTATAATAAGATTTGTCAGCTATGTAGTCCGGAGTTTAGCTTAATCATCTCAAAATGTGTTCCTGTTATTTCTAATTATTTACTACAAGTGTAATTAGTAATGACAAGATTGTTGTTATCATTATGTTGGTGCTAATTAAAGGGTGGTTACTGTATCAGCCTCTCGTAATTAAGTTCGCAGATTCATTCCCAATCTATGTGCTTTGCTGTGTAGTTCTACATATGAATAACAGAAAGTGACGTGCGTATAAAAAGTGAATAAATAAAACTTAGAGTACCTCTAGAACTGCGTGTTCAACCTTTCAGTATTCACTTCCCTATTTTCATCGTCTCCCTCCTTCCCACCTACCCAAAGTCATACTTGTAAGATAACAGTTTACATACACTCCTGGAAATGGAAAAAAGAACACATTAACACCGGTGTGTCAGACCCACCATACTTTCTCCGGACACTGCGAGAGGGCTGTACAAACAATGATCACACGCACGGCACAGCGGACACACCAGGAACCGATGTGTTGGCCGTCGAATGGCGCTAGCTGTGCAGCATTTGTGCACCGCCGCCGTCAGTGTCAGCCAGTTTGCCGTGGCATACGGAGCTCCATCGCAGTCTTTAACACTGGTAGCATGCCGCGACAGCGTGGACGTGAACCGTATGTGCAGTTGACGGACTTTGAGCGAGGGCGTATAGTGGGCATGCGGGAAGCCGGGTGGACGTACCGCCGAATTGCGCAACACGTGGGGCGTGAGGTCTCCACAGTACATCGATGTTGTCGCCAGTGGTCGGCGGAAGGTGCACGTACCCGTCGACCTGGGACCGGACCGCAGCGACGCACGGATGCACGCCAAGACCGTAGGATCCTACGCAGTGCCGTAGGGGACCGCACCGCCACTTCCCAGCAAATTAGGGACACTGTTGCTCCTGGGGTATTGGCGAGGACCATTTGCAACCGTCTCCATGAAGCTGGGCTACAGTCCCGCACACTGTTAGGCCGTCTTCCACTCACGCCCCAACATCGTGCAGCCCTCCTCCAGTGGTGTCGCGACAGGCGTGAATGGAGGGACGAATGGAGACGTGTCGTCTTCAGCGATGAGAGTCGCTTCTGCCTTGGTGCCAATGATGGTCGTATGCGTGTGTGGCGCCGTGCAGGTGAGGGCCACAATCAGGACTGCATACGACCGAGGCACACAGGGCCAACACCCGGCATCATGGTGTGGGGAGCGATCTCCTACACTGGCCGTACACCTCTGGTGATCGTCGAGGGGACACTGAATAGTGCACGGTACATCCAAACCGTCATCGAACCCATCGTTCTACCATTCCTAGACCGGCAAGGGAACTTGCTGTTCCAACAGGACAATGCACGTCCGCATGTATCCCGTGCCACCCAACGTGCTCTAGAAGGTTTAAGTCAACTACCCTGGCCAGCAAGATCTCCGGATCTGTCCCCCATTGAGCATGTTTGGGACTGGATGAAGCGTCGTCTCACGCGTTCTGCACGTCCAACACGAACGCTGGTCCAACTGAGGCGCCAGGTGGAAATGGCATGGCAAGCCGTTCCACAGGGCTACATCCAGCATCTCTACGATCGTCTCCATGGGAGAATAGCAGCCTGGATTGCTGCGAAAGGTGGATATACACTGTACTAGTGCCGACATTGTGCATGCTCTGTTGCCTGTGTCTATGTGCCTGTGGTTCTGTCAGTGTGATCATGTGATGTATCTGACCCCAGGAATGTGTCAATAAAGTTTCCCCTTCCTGGGACAATGAATTCACCGAGTTCTTATTTCAATTTCCAGGAGTGTATAATTACGTACTGTGAGTATTTTGACGCTAAAACTACCAAGTTATAAAGAGAAGTAAATTTTTGGACATGTCGCCACACCGGTCCGCCACATTGAGAAACCAGAGTCTGTGAGTCTTCTATTTCTCTCTCTTTTACAAGCAACACGCGAAAAAGTGATGGATTATCTCAGAGGAGTACGAGCTGGGAAGGGAAAGTAGCACGGAAGCTTCGGGTTGCGAGGACGTGAGAAGGAAATGTTTTCTTATTTGTCTTCCAGCACTGACAAACTCTGGCCGTGTGCTCCTCCAACCGGTCAGCTACGCTGTCATAAGTCACACACTTAGTAACATGGGTTCTGAAATGCACATTATAGAGACACTCATATTCACTTTTGGAAATTACTTGTAGCTGTTTATACAAATCAATTAGTAGACACAATGCGCAGATGACACAAAACTTCGACACTGCCCTAACATCACTGTGTTATTTTTCCATCTGTTGAACCACAAATCCTGTGTATACGTTAGTTGCCTACATTGTGTACGATAGGTTTAGCTTGTTCCCTCGAGGCGGCATCAGTTCACGCAGAATTATGACAGACAACATGAGAGAGAGAGAGAGAGAGAGAGAGAGAGAGAGAGGGAGAGAGAGAGAGAGAGAATGAGAGTTACAAGCTGGGTACAATGAAATTCCTAAAATCAGTAAAAGGTTATTCTATACTAGATGATTTAGAAATGAATAGATTAATGAAGAATTATAAATGTGTAGCCTAAATGGTAAAATAGAACTACATACAAATTTAATGGCCATCTAGAACTGATAAGAGGAAAAAGACTACCAAAGGTATCCAGTAGTTGCAAGATACTCGGAAGTAGAACTGTGAGAAGACCAAGGAAGAAATGGGAACAAATGCATTGAAGCTAGAATTGGTCAAGCATGACTACTCTTTGTTGGGAAGTGTAAGGTGAACAGTATCATTTGATAAAGCTATGGACAACAATTGTTTGGCTAAGTTATCTCCATAGTTTCTACAGTCTCAATTGCAGCTGACAAAACAAGGTTTTCACCAGTGGTGTGACGGCTTTCATATCTGGCTACCTGGTACGAAATTGTGTAACAAGCAAATAAAGCTTTTCATTCGCAGACAGTTTCTGAAGAAAACGATGTTTGCTTTTCAAATGATTGTGAATCTATTTATAAGAATTCCCGGGATCTATTAAAGTACTCTTTGTGAATCATTTTCAGATGTCGTTTAATTTATTTGGCTTTATTAGATTTTTCTGAGCAGATGACGGCTGGGGGCCTATCCTCTTCATTTACTTCAGTGCTAGCAAACCCAAAATGTAAGTACTCTTTGAAAATATTTCCTTGATTTCACTTCCCAAACAATGCTCCTCTGTGCAAAAAGCTTCACTATTGTCTAATACGTACTCGCTTATATCCATTTAAAACATTATCATTATTTTGTGTAATAAACTACTGCCTTGATGGTTATGTACCGAGAACCACCGTTAACACACAATTTACAACATATACATTCACAACAGACACGACAACGATAGAAGGATCGACTAGAATGAGACTGGTTGGAGTCCAACGAGAAGCACCGTTGATACACGTTTGCGTCCCAATCGTGTAGAAGTTCCAGTCTTATCGGAACTTTTCACGAAGCCACAACAACATCCGAAATTCTGCTTATTTAAAAAATGTCATCCACAAGTGACTGGCGGCGACCGGTAGTGACCGAAAACTTAGTTAACGGTCCCCATGTAGTGATCGTTATAGGTTTACAGCATTCAGAATATTTTTGTCCTTTTGCTACCACGTCGTTGATATAACCGACGAAGACATTTTGACTGGGTTTCAATGTAATATTCACTTTTCGTCAAAATGGGTAACGCAGCTCTACGAGAAGAGTCGTATGTAAATTCGCTGCATATTTTACTGACAGTTCACAATCGTCACACAAATGAAAAAGCGCGACAGGTTACAGAAACGTGTTTGAGCCATGCGTGGCTCGTGTTCCCAACATCATGTGTCTTACACCATGTTTTTAACGTACTTCCACCTCCATACATTAATTTAAATTATTACTGTCACTGAGTTGCTCCTTAGCCTGACCGTCAACGGCACTACGAGCGCGTATAGATATATCCCCTCTTGTAGTATCTTTGTTCGACTGCTATTACTTCTCGGTCGTCTGTCGTAAGGCGAGCTCGGGTGACGAATTCGGCTCCGCCAGTGTGTTGCGACGCTTCTGGGGCGAAGTCCGGACTTTCCAGTCGGTGAGTTGCAATGCTGCGTTAGTGCAGTCGGGTTAGAGCAGTGAGGTCTGCGTCGAGAGGGTTCGCCCGTTCATAGCCACCACGCATCAGTCGGTCGTCCTACCAGACGATGCGTTTCCGCTCGCCGATCGTTCATGAGTCGGCTGCGTGTGTGTGCATCGACTCCCGATTTGTCTTCGTGCGTGCTTAATTATTGTTGGTATCGATCAGATCTCGGTACAAGTGTTTGTCAGGTTATGTGTGTAGTTGATGTTATATCCACTGTCGACGATTTTAGATGCTGTCGGTATTCTGAGAGGAGTCGCTAGGTTGCTGCGGACCAGGGAAGTTAACTCCGTGCTGTGCAATCGGCTGGGTTCGCTGGCAGTCCTTGCGCAGTGTCGGAGCGTGCGTGGAGCCGTCCGATCGCTACGAGCTTAGTGGTTCACCGACCAAGGACATCAAAGTTGAGTAGTGGTTTCAAGTACCCAAGCCACGTCCATTCATGTTTATGTAGGTTCAGACCATGGCGTGTAAAATGACGATTATAGATTGGAATATGTAATAATAGTAAGAAACATCATTTTTAATCATCTCAATTGTAGCAAATATCTCAATAACTGGAAATGTGCAATGGTGAAAGAAATTGTAATTTCTATGAAAGCTTCAGTATAACCCGCCCGGTTAGCTGTTCCATCTAACGCACTGCTTTCCACTTGGGAAGGCGTGGCGGTCCCCGGCAGAAATCCGCCCGCGGATTGGTGTCGAGGTCCGGTGTGCCGGCCTGTCTATGGATGGTTTTTACGGAGGTTTTCCATCTACCTCTGCGAATGCGGGCTGGTTCCACTTATTCTGCCTCAGTTACACTATGTCGGCGACGGCTGCGCAAACACTGTCTCCACGTACGTGTACACCATAATTAGCACGAAAACATTGGGGTTACACTCGTCTGGTGTGAGAGATTACCTGCGGCTGCGGTGGGGTGAGTGGACTGCTGTAGCCTGTTGTGGGGTTGTGAACCAAGGAAATCTACGGCGAGGTCGGAGCCTCTCCGTCATTTTAGACTCCCAATTCCATACAGTACAAAGGAGTTCAAGTTTCAGTATTAGAATCAGACACTGAGATCATCATCCACTCCTGGCAAACATTCCAAGAACGATTAATTACTAAATTGCCTTTCGATTTTGCCGTTTACTGTGAAGTCTATGAAGATCTCTTCTTCAGCAGTTGAGACAGCTTCGGGACAATTTTGAAATGGATTCCTAACCAAATCGCAACCTACTGCCACATTTAGTCAGCAAGAAAAAAACTCTTAAATTCTTATCCAGAATGAGTAAATGTAATTCGCTGATAACGGAGACAAGGAATACATGTTTTTCTTGGGCATTGTAGGTTTTAACACAATCATCCATATTAGCCACAAATTTCTAATCCTTTTCTTCAGATTTTTGATGCACAATTTCAGTTTTTTAGCATTAACTTTATCACTCACTTCAAATATTTGGGTATTTTCTCCTTGGAGTTGAGAACTCAACGTAAGTAATTTCAGGAGTATGTCGACCAAGTAGCTCAATTTCATCACAAACACGCCACTGTAAAATTGCCGACTTCCGACTGGATTTCCACTTCTAGAAGAATGGAAGTTTCGTTTCTTAACTCATAAACACGTTGCAAAAAATTTCCAACATGAACAAAAGTTTGTCTCGCAGAAAAACAGTAACGCTGAATGTGTCGTACCCACGCCTGTGTGAAGTGCAGGAAAGATTCTTGGCTTTTAGGGGCCTCATTTTTATGGATTTTACTGTGCTTACTACCGTCGTTAGCCCAGTATTCAGGATTCGTTTCTGTGGAAGCCAGAGCTTCTCTGTGCATCATGGAATGTGCTCCAGACACACTGCAAACCTTTTTGTTTCGTATGTGTTTGTATGCTACGAAATTTTTGCAGTCATTGCAAGAGTACCATCGGTGCATATTCCTATATAATTCTTTGATTCTTTGTGTGCTTCATCCATGAAATAAAACGATTGCTGTTGACTTCTGTTCTGCTTGTTTGCAGAAGAGTAACTCTTCTGTAGCCAACGTACCATTACAAAATTTAACATGGGCAATGAAACGAGCATCTTCATAGCAGTCTGTTCTATCATCCAGCTAAACTTAAAAGTGTTTGTCACATAACTTCGTTAAAAGCTGAAGCTGTACAGCGTCTGCTGGGCAACAATATCTGCTGAGGAGCATTTCTCTATATTTTCATTCATTCGTTCATTCATTTCGTATAGGCCACCTTTGGACCACGTTATTTCCACTGTCTTGCTTTACGTGTTCTGATGTTTGCCCAGTGCTCCTGCATTCGTTCTCAGTGTTGCTCTTTCCTCTGCTGGTCCAAGCCTTTGGTTTATTTGCTTTTGGCTTTTCTTGGAAACCCTCTCACGCCATAAGTTTCTCCTTGAGTGGGACACTCTCCACGATGACATCATGATTGGTCCCCACTTCTTTAAGATCGTTCTCCACTTCTGTGAACCAGGCTCACTTTGTTTTCTTCTCCTGAAAGTAGATGGTCATAATACGATGGGCGAGGCTTTCAGGGCTCATTCAGGTCATATGTCCACAAAACATAATCCTCCTTTTCCTGATGGTATCGGTTATCTTCTCTATGTGGGAAGTCAATTCATGATTATGAAATTCTCCGTATTTTAATACTAATATTTTTGAATATTTTCCTTCATCTCCTTTTCTTCTATCACTTGACTATTTATGCAACAAATAGTAGTATAGTGATTCATCAAATCTGAATTTCTATTATACCCATCTTCACAGTAATGCTCTCTGTCTCATTCAGTATTCTCAAAAGTTTATAAAAGAAGTGCATACATCCCTGCGCATCATTATCTATTTAGTGGCAAATGTATGTACGTTCCTTACTAATGTTTAGTTTTATTTTGCTGTCGTCTGTATTCTTCTCTTGATTCCTCTGAGCCACATAGTACTAAATTCAAATAGACTTTTTGTGTTCCTTATAACGACTATTTCATTTTTGTGTTTCCTATGCTTAAGTTTTCATTGAATTAATTATTCTACTTACATTTCCCCAATACTTTTGCAGCTGTTCTTAAAATGCTTTGTTTAACGCTGTTCCCTTCAATGTCTATGTTCTCTGCTTTTGAAATTCCTAACATATATTTTGTTAGTATATAACTATTATGGAATCTTTCTCCTCTGTACTGTTTCCCTTCACCTTGTCCTAAACTTCATATTACTAACAAGTGTAAAAATATCTGTAGATATGTGATTTCCTCTGTGGACTCGTGTATCTTGTATCATTACATTGGTTTTAATTAGCTGTTCCATCAGTAGCCTCCATTTGATAAGCATGTGCTGACTTCGAAACAGGATACTGGAGCAGTGGAAAGTCGCAAACATACCATCAAGAAGGGAGGCAGATGAAACACCAAATACTTACAGTGGGATAAGTATATTGAACATACGATGCTGAGATACTTAGTGCTCGTTTGTTACCCATAGAAGATATCTTAAGTTTGAAATGGGTTAGGAAAGAAAGATCTTGAATAGATTACATACACAAAGTAGACAGAGTATTGGAGGAACGGAGATGATGAAACCATCTGACACGTATCGTGCTTGTCGAATTTGGAAAGGAGTTCCACAACGTGGACAGGAATATCCTATCGGAAATTTCACGTTTACTGTTTCTTTCTCGTTCATTATTTTAGTATACCAACAATTAACACTATTTATGTTAATATTTCCTCTTAGATGTCCACATAACACTTAAAATACTAATAGCATTACCAACATAGTTCTCATTTTTCTTACAGATTATTTCAGTATTACTTTTACTCCTTTACACTTCTTCTAATCAGCGTTTGCGAAGCAGTCACTTTTAATAGTTATTCAATATTCATATGCGTATTAACAGTGTCTGACTCCAGTGTAGTGGAGTACCAACTTACACCATCATAGAAATATACCTCATGTAACAGCTGTTTCCCGAATATACTCACAAAATCATATATAATCTACATGCAGGACGGAGCCCAGCGAAAGAAATTCGTTTTTAGTAGTGTATTATAACGAATAAAAGTATGCGAAAGACAATTCAGATAGGAAAGTTTCAATGCCTGTTTTTTACAATGCAGAAAGACCTTTATCTCTTGTATAGCTGACGTTGCAAATGTATGTCACTGGGCTGCAGATGCACAATCGTTGTCTAACCAGGAACGTAACGACCTCGTATTAACACTCATGCAATTAATTTGCCTTATATTATAAGTTCAGTGGTTCCATAGGAGATTCTTCTCGCTCACAAGAAGTAGAACCTGGAATAATTTGTACGCAAGAGGTCGATTTCCGTTCGTGAGTAAGAAGTTGTATCGCTGTCAGAACAGCCATTTCATCTCTGGTTGCATCTTACATGTTCATTTATAATGGTAAATTCCTCCGATACGTATTTTAAGAGCAGAGAAGCGTTTAAATAACTGTCTCCTTTAACTTTCACACCAGAAATTCCTTTAATTAGGTTAAAGATGAAACCTCAAATTAAGTATGAAACACAGGCAGGGATTCCACGCCCATCAAGTATCGTAAGTGTGGGTGCATAAATTTCGCTATAGTGGTTGTCACTCAGAGACTGAAATGACTGCAATAAATATGTAGCACTTACCTTTAAGTTCCGTGAAACGCTATAAAAGTTAAATAGCGTGTATAGTTTAATTTTGGATCCCTCTTCCCAAATTCACATGAACTGAATCTGAACGATTTTTGTAATAATTCTCGTCATCGTCCTTGAGATAGAAATTGAGTTAGACAGTTCCTAATATTCCACTGAAAATCCAATAAGCGATTTAACACTGACAAGTGAAATAATCAACCAAGTTCACTCAGCATTCATCGTGACAGATATTACAAGCACTTCAGATCACAAGAGATGCGTAGAACTTTTGACGCCTTATTATTTAATTAAATATTTTGTAGACTTCCTCTGTGCTCTGATACATTCCACTGAATTTGGGTCCTAAATCCTCGTTTGCATATAAGTCCCAAATATGATATAGCTCAAAAGTAAATTATCATTTTTTTCTGAGCTATCTCGATATTTTTCGTATTGTTTCTTGAATAAGAAGTATCAACACATTATCTCGATATTTCATTGATGAAATATCTATACTTTGATATGTCCATATCGTAACTGAAATTTTATTGTTCTGAGATTGGTTTCACAGACAATAGAAAAACCGCTTATTAAAAGGGCAGATGTCACACTTTTTAAATTTTTCACTTTTTCAGTGATTGTGAAACCCTGACGTTGCTTCTGTCTTTCTATGTTAAAAAAGCATCAATGTCGTAACAACAAGCAAGTTTAAAAAACTGTTATTCCCTTCGAATGTCAGTCGTGTTTTGTTAAAAAGTAAAATGTCTTGGACATTTCCCTAGTTAACATAATGCCTCAAATTACCATCTGACTGAGTTGGCAATATATTTTGTCAGCGGTCAGTGGGGAGCGCAGCAATGCTTTATAGTTGACAATAGTTGGCCCCTTTTAGTTCAGAGATCAACAATGGATTGTAATGTCTGCATTATCGTGCATCAAGTTTGCTGTCTGAAGGCACGTCAAGTACCATGGCTTCCTCAGCTGATTATGAATATGGTCCTGGAGGGGAAAGACAAGTGAAACCCCCAGAGCTATAACAGACATATAATAAAGCACTCTAGACTGAGAGTTGCACCTTATAAAACTATTCTGGAAATAATAAAGAGGCCAAAGTAACTGGTGGACAATGCAGGTAATTACCTATTATTTAGTGTTTGGGTTGCATGAGTTAAATTAGTTCTACAATACGACAGTTGTCTCCCTAGTACTGAGAGGTGCACCTAATAAAACTATTCTGGAAATAATAAAGAGGCCAAAGTAAATGGTGGACAATGCAGGCAATTTTCTATTATTTAGTATTAGGGTTCCATGAGTTACATTAGTTCTACAATATGACAGCTGTCTCCCTAAAATCATAATTCAAACACAGGAATGAGAGATATCCTTTTTAGTGTGTCTTCACTACAATACTTCACTTATGATTCTAATAACCCTGGTTATATTGTGAGATTGCCATTCAACAATTTTTTGGTCAGACTAACCTTTCATGTTGGCCTAAGCCAGCATGTTGAAGTACCTAGAAACGTGTACTATTTTACTGGAGAAGCAAATATAAAAAAGCAGATGGTGGAGGAACTCCATTCAGTATATGCTAGAGAGCAGCAGTGAATTTTAAGTGTACATTATAAAGAAACTTTTAGTGTAAGAAAAAAAATTTAATTAGAGGACTAAAATTGAACTTGTTACCCATGATTTTCTTTCATATTTCCTATTCAAGCGTACTAAAACTGGAGGAGGTCATGTATAAGCAATAAAATTCCTACAAAAGAGTTACTGTTCAGACTGACGTGTTTGTTACTTCTGCAGATTATTTTAGAAGGGCATCAATCAGGAGTTTTTGGAATGTCGTTCTGCTCAATGTAAGGCATTTTGAATCAATAATCTTCATCAGTAATGGTAGTCCTGCGTTTTGGAACGGAAAATTAGGAGAAAACTCAAGAAATGTGGTAATCAATAAGTTTCTACCTCGTAGCCGAAAATTCATTCGGAAGGACGTCTGATGTTTTACGACATGACTATTCTTTCTGTAGGGACTACAAATTCATCATTTTATTATACTTGAAAGACAGTTTAATAATCAATATACGTAAATCTCAACAAAGTTTTCCAGGACATCCGCCGGCCTCTGGCCATAAGTTGAGCTCCATCACCGCCCGGTGTACGTTCCTCTGCTTGAACAGCACAGTAGTCGAACACACTGTCCGAATTCGATGGGATGACATGAACCAAATAACAAACATAGCTTTTTTTAAAATAATTGGTTTAAAATTTAGTGACAAACTTTTCTACTAGTTTGGTGTCGCTCAGCGGACTATATGATGGGATGACATGAACCAAATAACAAACATAGCTTTTTTTAAAATAATTGGTTTAAAATTTAGTGACAAACTTTTCTACTAGTTTGGTGTCGCTCAGCGGACTATATCGCTATTTGACATAATTATCGTAAGCACTACAAACGTAGTCTATTCATGCATACTGGCTCTAACCTGCTTTACAGGCCAGGTTGTGTAATAGCGTCCAGAGAGGCAGGCCATTTGTAGCCAGCATTCCAAACGGGTTCCCGCAGCAGTGATCCTGGGCCAGGTCTTGGTTGGCCTCTTTGCCAGCAGTCGAAATGTTGCTCGCCACACCACTGGAGCGAGGAATAGGAAATGGCCAGAATGCCAGCCCGTATCGCGCCGAGAGGCGCCCCACGTAATTACACCGAGCCGGAATCGGATTTTCTCTGATTCCGACCTCCTCTAATTCTCCAGACTGCGTGCCTCGCATATAGAATCGGCACAGTCTGTTTATGCTGCCAAGTCAAATATGCCTACCGCTCCGCTCGGAACGCTTTTACCCTTCCATCTGCAGCAGTTTATGTTATCACATAGTCTTCCGAGGCGGATACAATATACATGCTGTTTCGCATTTTTCGCCATTCATCAGTTTATCCCCAACGAAGTACCTGAGTACAACCTGGTGGCTTACAATTCTTTCACAATTTCTTCGTCTATCCGGAGCACTTAGCTTTGGTTTTAGAAGGTTTGTTCATACTTTTGATGAACATATAACGTATACGGTGGTTTAGCTACCCCACCGATGTCGTTTTATGCAACCAAAAATGTTACGTCAATCAAAAAGCACGCGCAAGAATTTCATATTCTCTCACTCGCAAACTATTAGTCCTAGAGAAAAAAAAAAACGGGAGGTGTTTTGTAGGAAATTTTATGTACATTAGTTTTGTGTCGAGATACATTTCAGATGGAGGCTATGGTTTACGCGTTATTCGAGAGAAACGTTCAGAAGTGACCTTCACTCCACATTTAGCTGTTGCCAGTCAAGACTTCTCGTAAGCTGCTTATAGCACTCCATTCTACGACTGGACAAACATTTCCAGCTACTCGAACTATTTCCGATATTAAACTTTTTGGGCCATTATTGACCGGGCTATTGCGCCACCAACATTGCCTCGTACTTCATTAACATTATGAATTTAAATATGACGGTAATGAAGGAAAACGACTTTCGCAAACGTTGCGGCAAATCTACTCGCATATTATTAATGCGACGACGGATAGTGATCCGTTCAATGCAGATAGATACCAAGCTCGAACTCTTTCACAGTTCGGCGTGAAGCGCTAGTAATGAGACTGGCGAGCAGAATCTCTACATCACTAATGTGTGATATAATGTGAGTATTTGGGACCGAGATGGGGAGGGTTACAATATGGATGTATCAAACATTTGATATTTCTTCAGAGTTATATCGACACCTTTCGGCGATGTGTGAGTGATAGTTATATTGGTTAATATATTTTTATACTGAATATTGGAAATGAAGTTTTTATTGTCTGTCTTCTCTTGATTCATAGGCTCTTTAGTTCTCATCAGCAAATTTCTCGCCCATTCCAACTACTAGAAGTCATTGCAGTTTGACAGTAAACGTTTACAATGGGCTTAATTTCATTTCATACTCACTAATAAACATGATCACGAAATGGAAATGTGAATGCATCTGCACCATATATTCATGAAAGCGTGTTATTTCTGTGTTATTTCTACGCTTGCAGATGATAGGTACAAGGTGCAAGATGCAGACATTTTGTGACAACACTGTGGAAATTATGGTGGAAATTATTACACCCTGCTCCTAGCTATGAGCAGAATATGCCCTTGTCTTACCCTCTGGTTGTCGGTATCAAGTGAAGACAGAAGCGCTGTAAAAGTAACCCACACTCGGCGCAGAAGTCACACACATTACTGCACTGGTATTTAATGGATAATGGACTATGTTGCCTGAAATGTTTAGTTGTCATTTCACACCTGTTTCGTGGGAAACTTCTCAGAAATACTTAATGTCCCAAGCCTCTTCTGTTTCGCCTAAAGGAATAGATTCATTAGTAAACTCGGTTGTGCTAGACAACAAAAGCAAACTGATAGGGAAATGTATTAAACATAGAGTAATAATAGTGTCTATCGGTGATAACTACTGCCTACGTTCCGGAATGAAATTTTCATTCTGCAGCGGAGTGTAAGATGATATGAAGTTTCCTGGCAGATTCAAACTGTGTGCCGGACCGAGTCTCAAACTCGTGCCATTTGTCTTATGCTGGGAAGTGCTCTACAAACATTTTTTTTTTTGGTTGATCTCATTTTGTTCTATATTGGTAGTTGAATTCATCCGGAACGGAGGTCCAATTACACTCGTTCATGTTCTTCATTGACCCGTTAACTCAGTCTTTTTTTTATTACAGAGGGTACCTAACCCTCAGACCGAACATGCTGAGCTACCGTGCTGGCAAGACAACTGAGCCACCCAAGCACGAATGATCACAAGCCCTCATAGCTTTACTCCTGTTATGAAACTGATCAGACTGTACCTGTGTCAACAAGTTCTTTTGCGCTTTAAGTGCAACGGTGATTGGTGTCTTAACTATATTGCGACAATTGATGATAACAGGGTTCACTCTAAAATACAGATAGCGCCAGTGGAATTGGACCACAAAGGATCACGGACATAAAAAAATTTCAATACCTAGCCATCAGCTGGCAAAGTCATGATTACAGTTTACTGGAATATTCAAGATGTGGTGCATTTTGAATTCATGCTTACAGGCACCACAATATACGCTGAAAGATACTGCGAGACCTGAATATTGGAAAGCACGAAGAGATGCACCGCTCATGGAGCACCCTCTGTTTCAGACAATGACATACCAAACATAAGCGCTAAACAATAATTTTATCTTGGAACTCTTCCATTTGGTCCGTGTTTGCATAGAAAAACAACAATATCAGAAGTTGAGTCCGCCTTGATGCAAAACACCTTGTTATATGTTTAATTTCTTTATTTTCCCAAACTAGTTTCGGCGACAAATCTAATCTAGAACATGCAGAGAATAGCATGCTTACACAAACAGAGTGGAACATTATTACATTTTTACTGATCGTTTTTTGAAATATACTTCTTTATACTACGTTATTTATTGCAAGTTACATAATGTTTTTGAGCATTATTTTTTTTGTTGATTGCGACATATTTACTCCGTGCTTATGTCACCGTTTTTATTCACGAACATCATGTCACCTGCAAACTGTATGAGTGGCTGTTACTAAACAAATACTGAAGGTGAACTGTGTATTTTCAGCAATATACTCTTGGAACCAGACAAAAAGAATTACACAAAAAAACCCTAAAGCTCCACTCTTAACAAGCCTGCCAAAGGTCCACAAACCTCTCATCCCAGTCAGACCAGTGGTTGACTTCAGAAAAGCCCCATCTTACTTACTAGGGAGACACATGCACACATTCCTACAGAAAACATACACATACACAAACAACAGAAGCCTCAGAAACACAGGAGACATAATAGAGAAAATTAAGAATGTCAACATCCCCCCAACAGCAAAACTGGTATCTTTTGACATCACATCCATGTACACAAACATACCCACAGAAGAAACTATAAACATTATAGAACAACAGCTAAAATACAAGGAATTCCCAGACATACAAATAAATGAAATCTCATCCATTCTGAGGCTGATCACAGAACAAAACTACTTCATATAGAGAACACAATATTCAATAACATTGTAAAATAGGGAGGGTACAAAATAATCTACTGATATCGATATGTGGATGACATAATCTGTCTTGTAGATGAAACGCATAACAGAATAGAAGAGCTACACAGTAACATCAACACAGTACACCCACAAATCCACTTCACAATGGAAATAGAAAAAAACCAGACACTAAATTTCTTGGATCTTACAATCACAAGAAACAACCACCAACATGAATTCTCCATCTACAGAAAACCCACATCCACAAGCACTGTTATCCATAGCACATCCAACCACCCTACAGTACATAAATATGCCAGTTTCACACACATGCTCCACAGGATAAACAGAACACCTCTTAAACCAGAAAACTACACACAGGAACTAAATATAATCAAACAAATTGCTGTAGTAAACGACTACAAAACAGACATCATAAACAAACTCAACAACAAGATAAAACGGAAACATGCAGTACACACAGACAACACAGGAGACCACACCACTCCAGCAAATAGAGGGAGATGGTACACACTTACATACAATAACAAAATATCACATAGAATAGGAAACATATTGAAAAAACAAGGGATCCCAGTAACATTCAGAACAAACAATACAGTTCAGAAAAGACTAAGACCAGACAGAAAAACCGCAGACAAATTCAGCAACGCTGGAATATATCAACTCACCTGCAACTCCTGTCAGGCCCAGTACATAGGACAAACAAGCAGAAACTTCCGAACAAGCTACACAGAACACATGAGAGCTCTAAAGAGTGACAGCACACATTCAACTTTTGCAGAACATCTAATGAACAAAAACCATAACCCCACTAATATTGAAAACGATCTACACATTCTGAAAAACAGCAACAGTCTATACCAACAATTAACAATAGAAGAAAATTACTGTATACAAAAGGCCATTGCCGAAGGGAAAAATGTAATAAACGAAAACACAACAAACACTTTGCAATAACACACTCTTTACTGCTCTGAGAGAACTGGCCAAGGACTCAGAACAGACAAGCACACACACGCAATAGAACCACTTCTCCATCACACACACAGACATAAATAAAGAACAGGAGTCATCGTAATTCGCGCTACAGTTTTCATAGCCTCTCTCGCCACATGCGATACACCTCTCGCGACACGCGCGAACGGCAAGATGGCGTAATACCCGCGAGCCAAAACAAAGTGCGAAAGTTTTGTTTTGTGTATATAAAAGCGTCTCCACACCATCCAAAGAACGTAAGTACACAAATAGCCAAGTAACAGTTTCATTACACTGCATTCCACAACGCTGCTGTAATCCCAAGAGTATATTGCTGACATACACAGTTCACCTTCAGTATTTGTTTACTAACAGCCGCTCATACAGTTTGCAGATGACATGATGTTCGTGAATAAAAACGGTGACATAAGCACGGAGTAAATATGTTGCAAACAGCAAAAAAAAAAATGCTCAAAAACATTATGTAACTTGCAATAAATAAGGTAGTATAAAAAAGTATATTTCAAAAAAGATCAGTAAAAATGTAATGGTGTGCCATTCTGTTTGTGTAACCATGCTATTCTCTGCATGT
This sequence comes from Schistocerca gregaria, assembly GCF_023897955.1. Taxonomy (NCBI): domain Eukaryota; kingdom Metazoa; phylum Arthropoda; class Insecta; order Orthoptera; family Acrididae; genus Schistocerca; species Schistocerca gregaria. The sequence continues at coordinate 167,830,797 of NC_064925.1, read as the reverse complement.
TCTAGATTAAAAAAGCCCACTGATGATGGTGATATTTGTCGCCGAAACTAGTTTGGGAAAATGAAGAAATTAAACATATAACAAGGTGTTTTGCATCAAGGCGGACTCAGCTTCTGATATTGTTGTTTTTGATAAGCGCTAAATCTGTTAAATTGGACGCCTTGACTTCACCGTCATCGATCATCCTCCATATGGTACGACTTCACCTCATTCGGTTTTCATTTGTTTCCAAAACTTAAAGTAATCTTTTGAGGACTTCCGCCTGATAGTAATGAAGCTTTGCAGGTGGTGATAAAGTTGTCGCTCTGACAACTGAGTCAAACATTCTACAGTGATGGTATCAACAAACCGGTCTCTCGTTGGGAGATAAGTGTTCGTCACCACGGTGGCTGTATTAAGAAATAAATTTGTAGACAAGAAGAGTAAAGATGTTGAATGTTAATGAAGGCAGTTTTATTTAAAATGCTTGAAGCGTTTTCACATAAAAAATTTTGAGCTGTTTTGTGTTGTAGGTAGTGCCGCCTCAGACTAAAGTGTTTAGGGCTCGATAATTAAGTAAAACTGTATAACTGGCTCAGCAATGAGGCTTAGTACACTAAGTTTATGAGTATCCAACGTGCGATTTAGAATGCACACTAGTTTTATCATAGCGTAGCAAACGGATTTGATGGTGGGATTATTTCACCAGTAACTATAACGTTGATGAACGGAATACATGAATTGGAACTGGGCAAACAATTTATACAGTTATCTATTTTTAGTGACCTTTTTGTCATGTCTGCTTGCATTCAACTACTAATCAAAAAAGCCCAACCTCCCCCCCCCCCCCCCCCCATCCACGTCTCTGGCACAAGTGAAAACGGTTAATACAGTCTGACTGTAGTCTATCTTGCGATATTATGGCATTTTATGGGAAATGAGGAATATTAAAGCAATGTTCACACAGCTCTTGTGACTTCCTATCAAAATCGTATATGCCTAATGGTGAAATTAAACAGTGCTGCTTCCACCACAGATCAATTCGTGTGCCATCACGTGCTCCTCCAGGATTGAAAAATTGAGCAATGCACAAGAAACTCTGTTCATAGGGCCTCTTAATAAGTGGCTGGATTTCAAAATGATGGCTACGTCAATACCGATGGACCAATCAAAACATTTGAGACATTAACCTACAAAAAACAGTTGCAAATTTAATAAATATTCAGGCAGGAATTTGTGGTGAAATAATGTTCAACTCACACTTTTCACAGACTTGAGTTATTGCAAAAATAATGTAATGAAATGTCCATTCGCAAATTTAACAGCACTTTATAACTGAAATAGTATTTGTCGATGTGAGAACCTAATTATGACGATCGACAATAAGTGTCGTCTTGCCCTTCAGAAAATCGACAGAAAGTATTTAAAGTGCTTCAGCACAGTTCTACGTTGAGGTTATGGAATCGTGAACTAACTATAGTTTTAATTGTAGACCACTGTACAAGCTAACTACAAAACAGATCATAGATGTGTACAGTAAGTCGCCTAACGTGAAATCAGTGATACTGAAGACTGAAACTGTTTGCGATTGACGCTAGATATTTATAAGACCCAACGAAACACTTCGCAGGACGCGAAACTTCTTAAGTTCTCACAGGCTAAAAAGAATTCAGAGTTCCTCGCGATCGTCATACACGAAAATTTTATAGGGCTATGACTGAAGGCTTAGAAAACATATCGCTAACATACCTGAGGCGACATACCGACGCACATACGTCCTGTCTGTAAGTGATCGCTCCAACAACCCGTCAAAATCCAAATCCCATGCTCGAAAATCGCCGTTATTACTTGTACACTCTCACTGATACGAGTCGAACGCAATCAACTTCTGACTTCTGAAGACTTAGATCAGCTGCAAATGTGATATAATACAGGCATATTACACACGAATTCGGACACAAATTTCATCATCATTTCAATGCTGCACGTAGTTTTTGGTAGCTGTAATGTGTTTTTTTTTTTCAAATATAGTGTTTCTACACATATGGACGTTATCACTAATAAATATCAGTCAATGACATCAATTACAATCACTTATCTATCATTATCACTACTCACTGATACTGGTGTTACCTACAATGGTTAATGTTGTGTTGACTAGAAAATTCACTTTCTCGCGTGCAGAATATGTATTCTGGCCTGTTACTTGAAATACGTTATATTCACAAAAGATTAATTAGAATAGTTCGATAGCGGTCACTGAGCACTACCATTGTCACCATGTGAATAGTTTAAGACATTAATAAGTTACTGATTTTTATAGATCATTTTATATCCATATAGAAAATGTTGCGAGGAAGTCATATCAAAGGCTGTGTTTTATTGATTGAAAACTTAGAAAACGTAACAATGTACTAAAGAGACTGCCTTTGCTACGTTTATCCGTCCCCTTTGGGAGTAGGGCATTGCAGGCTCGGATCATTACGATATAGAATTAAAGAAGTACACCGAGAAAGTTCAAAGGTCACACCTTTTTGTATTATCACGTAGTAGAGGAGAGAGTGTCACTGACATAATGCATAATTTCGGGTGGACACCTTATAAAGAAAGGCGTTTTTCGTTGCTGCGTAATCTTCTCGCGAAATTTCAATCAGCAACTGAAAAAAAATTTTTTTGCGCCGACCTTTATAGGGAGAAACGATCGTCATATTAAAATTATAGAAATCAGAACTCGCAAGGATATACAAAGTTCTTCGCTACTTCCGCGCGCTATTGGAGATTGGAGTTGGTTCCATGAACCCACTGCCCGGCACTTAAGTGTTATTTGAGAAGTATCCTTGTAGATATAGATGTAAAAGCTTGTAAACTAAATTTCTTAGCAAGGACGCGCCTGCCCTTACTCACTCGTCTAATTTTTGTCGTTAAAACCATGTAAGTTGACCATGTCAGTGTTATTGTTTGATTTTCCTTTATACATGTTCTTATTTAATATTTTCTTTACTCGTTTAGTTTATCTATGGGAGCTACCGTGGAGAATTTATTCAACAGTCCGTTTTTACCCACCTTGCTGTCAGTGTGTCCTTCTAGCTGACCTGTAGTCAGTATTTCTCACATTTTGCCAATCATTGTGCGTCACAGGTGCCGCTACATACTGACAAAGCCACAAAGCTCGTCCATCTGCGCATGGTTCCCTCTCTTGGAAGTCTTGACATTCGCCAGCTGAGCAGCCAGCGTTGAAACACTACCCACACGCATGTCTATGTCAGTTGTTAAAGTTTTTCATAGGTTTTTTTGGGATATGCTCTTTCAGTGCCCTTGCTTGCTACTTCATACACGCAGTTAAAGGTATCATAAGCAGTACTGTCGTATGCAGTACCAACACTGTGATGTACTCACAAAAAAAAAAGTTTGTAGCTTTATAAACAGAAGCATATTCAGATCTTTGTATCCCTGTGCACACCATAATTCAGTACAAATTTCTGGAAACAACACCAGCCAAACATATCTCAGTAAGCTAATGATTTTAGTTTCCTGTGGTTTTTTTGTGTATGTATAAATGCTACGTAACCGGCAATCGTCTTAAACATTTAAAAATCAAACTGATGTTCAACATCTATGGTCACGGAACCTTCATGATTACTTAATGTCGTTTGTGAACGTTCCATTTACATTTTTGAAATGGCTTACCCATTTGAATTGTAAATTGAAATGTGTATATCGGAGCACAAACGAACAAGGATCACCACACCTTTGATATCGTGATATGGGCCTCCCAGGTCGCTGCAAGGATATAGCTCAGAGCATTGTCGCTTTTCCAACTCTAGTGACAGCCAGCTGACATGACGCTACCAGTAAAAAAAAGACACCCAATGGATCACCTGTCTTCTACGTAAACCTGAAAATCAATGATCGGTTGGATCGAAACCTACCCGATGTGTCATCTCGACTTAACAGAATCATAGAACTAAATCTTAGAGCGAAACCTGACGCAAAGAAACAAACCGAAGTGTTCGCAAGGAGTGCATGTTAAAAATAGATTTTTGGTTTCTGTAGCAACAATTTGCACCATTTTAGCCCAGAATAACCCAAGCAATGCCCACTATACAACTGTGAGATATGTATCGCGAGCCTAAATGGAATCAAGATCTTGCGTAAATAGCAATACTTACAGTGTTCAAATGGCTCTGAGCACCATGGGACTCAACAGCTGTGGTCATCAGTCTCCTAGAACTTAGAACTACTTAAACCTAACTAACCTAAGGACATCACACACATCCATGCCCGAGGCTGGATTCGAACTTGTGACCGTAGCAGTCGCGCGGTTCCGGACTGAGCGCCTAGAACCGCTAGACCACCGCGGCCGGCACTTACAGTGTTAAAAAGATGACTGGTGTCATGTACAAGCACGAGGAGACAAGTTAACTATTACTTTAAATAAGCCCAAAAGAGAACGACTGTTACATTTGAATACCTTACTATAGCCTAAATAATCATATTAAATGTAACTACACAAGTCATGTATCTGATGCTAATGTAACGAATAAACTGCCGGGCCAATAGAAAAATATGTTTTCTAAAAATTTACAATGACATAGATCTCTTATGCTGTAACTTTATAGCTTTTCAAATGATTTTCATTATCATCAACTGACCTTTTCCAGTTACCAGCTGGACCTATACACACCAAAGAAAATTGATCTATGGCTAATCTAAGGTAGATACTACGTTTCATCTGAACTCATGTGTTCTGCGAATACAAACTAACACAGTTAATTACTGTACAGCAATTACAGCTTATTGAACAACACTTAACGCTCCTCCCCCCCCCCACCCCCATTCATTGCTTCAGCTCTCAAGTTCAAATACTTACGAACTCAGGAAGAAAATACCGCCAAAATATACAAATTCTCACAAAGAAATCGTTCAAAAATTTTTAACTTACAAAGGAGAAAATTGCACCACCAAAAACAGTTGTACGACATAAATGAAAGTTGATGAGTGTTTTTCTACATCTGAAAGCCGATGTTCATTCAGTTTCCACACCAGCTGCATAAGAGTGACGCTAGTAGCGCCACAACGAGGGTACTAAAAGGATTGCTTTAAATACACACTGTAAAGGTCGTGAGAATTAGTTACCTTTGATATTGGACATGGTGAGTTCATGTTATCCAAGAAAGCATTTGGTGACAAAAGCGCCATTATCAACACCTCACTGAATCTGAGCTACATCATGTAATAGGACAACAAGACGCAGTATACTGCTTCTACGATATTGGAGGAATACTTGGCAAGAATGCAGCCGCCCCTCACGACTGATGGCAATAGTTTTCACGAGAGTGTACAGTAGCAAGCAGTCTGGGCTTAGTATGGCCACATCGCGCTAACAAGAGGGAAGTCCACGGTGTTTGGAGTATTCCTCTGGCGCATCATAATGAATCTGTAGCTGCAACCTGAACAGCAGTTGGCAGCACGTTGACAAAGCGAACAGTCACGAATTTGTTACATCGAGGACAGCTCCGAGGGGACTGACGCCTTGTAGCACGCATTCAAATAAACTCAAACAGCGACCATTTATGACTTCAGTGATTTCAAGCGATAATGGAAGGCAAGGTGAAGGTCTGTTGTTTATTGTGATAAATGCTCGTTCTGCCTCGATGCCAGTGATGAACGCGTTCAGAAGGAGACCAGGTGAGGGCCTGCAACGAACCTGTCTTCGTGCCAGACGCACTGAATCTACACATTGAGTTATGGCCTGAGTTGCTACTTCATATGACACCAGGAGCTCTATCGTGAATATTCCACACACTCTGACAGCAAATTTGTTCGCCATTATAATGATTCGACCTTTTATGCTGCCAGTCATTAACAGCACCCCAGATTTTTTTTAGAGTAGGATATGTATATCCCAAAAATTCTTAAACTAACACCTATATCCATAGGATTCAAAGAGACATGTAGCTTAAGAACAAGAAGTTCTTAATTTCAGAGATACCCTCACAATTCCTCACAATAGTGGTTGTTAGTATCTACACCTTGCATAACGTGGCCCTCACGGCTTCACTACAATCGTATTTCGAAACAAATATGGATATTAACTTTCAAGAAAAAATGGAACCTATAATAAACCATGTAATCTGCTATATAAGCTGACTCATTTTAATGCTGACATTTTCACTGTCACTCCTCCGCTCATCACTTCCATACACAAGGTGGCCATCAAATCCCTTCCAGTAAAAACTTTCTTTAATTTCACTTTCTTCATTTATTTCCAATTTTTCTTTTTTACAGTATATACTTGTCTTGTATTCACTCCGAAACTTCGTGCCAAGTACCACATTTGTGCTCAGATTTGGCACCGCATAAACAGCACCATTATATATTTCTCCAACAATGACTGCAAATGATATCTTCACTCTGCAGTGGAGTGTGCGCTGATATGAAACTTCTTGGCAGATTAAAACTGTGTGCCCGCCCGATACTCGAACTCGGGACCTTTGCCTTTCGCGGGCAAGTGCTCTAGCATCTGAGCTACCGAAGCACGACCCACTCCCGGTCCTCACAGCTTTACTTTTGCTAGTATCTCGTCTCCTACCTTCCAAAACTTACAGAAGCTCTCCTGCGAACCTGCAGAACTAGAAAGTTTGGAAGGTAGGAGACGAGATACTGGCAGAAGTAAAGCAATGAGGACCGGGCGTGAGTCGTGCTTCGGTAGCTCAGATGGATGCCGGCACGGTAGCTTAGCGTGTTCGGTCAGAGGGTTACGTACCCTCTGTAATAAAAAAACTGAGTCAATCGATCAACTACGAACATAAATGGATGTCTTACGACGTCCGCCCCGAACAGATGCCACGAACAAATGGGAACAAAATGAGAGTAGAGTTAAAAAAAAAAAAAAAGGTGGTAGAGCACTTGCCCGCGAAAGGCAAAGGTCCCGAGTTCGAGTCTCGGTTGGGCACACAGTTTTAATCTGCCAGGAAGTTTCATGCCTGCATGTAACTCTATTTCCCTTCTTGCTGGATAACTGAATTTTCCAGTAGCGTTATCTATTCTTACTTCCGAGACTGAAAACCAAACCGTTTCCTTATTCTTAATGCAATCATTAAAATCTTGCGTTTATCCCACAAACAGAACTCCCAGTATCCGCTAAAGCAGTCTCATACATTTCTTCCACCTTAATGTTTATTGTAAGCTGAATCTTTTTGATAAAATAATGCTTTCATTCAATTTCAGCTAGAAGATCTTACTCTTTCCCACATACAGACTTTCATCATAATTTACATCTGACTTACACTAAACTGTACTATCTCATTATCCCCTGCAAATATTAAGTTAAAGTCTTACTTTAATTCCAATTTTCCTGCTTTTAACCACACTACCACTCTGCCAATAAAATACTTTACGTATTTTCAACTCCCTGGTATCAACTGCAGGTGAAATTTTGCAGGCTGTACTGAATCCTTGGATTCCAAATTGCATTCATGTTTCCCCTTCCGTTTAGTAGCTATTTCACTCTCATCCATATGTTTATACTGATCATACTTTTATATCAAGAAAGGCTGAATCTCATAATCATCAGCATCATCATCATTTTCACTAAGTGGTCTATTACACGAGTAAACTAATTTAAACTTTTCTTCTGTATATATGGTTTGTAAAAGGATAGATTTGCTAATTTTGGGGTTCTGAGTACACTGGTAAAATCAGTTTTTCTCTATGACGTCACATTTCTTAGATACACAGCAGAATAAAAAATGGTAATAGCAAAAATCGACACTATTAAGTAAAATAGAAGAACACATTCAGAACGTTTCAAATCTACTATTTTGTATGTATATATGAGTATGATGCTAGTAAAAGATTCAGATTAGTTCAGGAGATATTTTCATAGTAAAGGTTTTTTGTAGTTTGAAAAATGCGACTATTGAGCTCTTCTTTTGTTTGCCGTTTCATCACTGTCCCTAACATGACCCTAGCAGTAGTCACCCATCATCGAACGGTTCCAATGGTCTTGGTAACGGTGGTCCCTAGTAAGAATGTCTTGGTGAAAGCGTTCACCAAGCTCATCGCTTGCGGCTCCCAAATGTTCCGGCAAGAAATCAAGATGAGAATGTAAAAAGTTAATTTTAATCGACATTCTACTACCTACATTCTTATAGTTCTCCAGCAGATCACTCACAATGGTAACATAGTTTTGGTCTTTTATGTTACCCAGAAAGCTATTCACAATTGCTTTAATAGTAGATCAAGTATCTAATGGGAAATATGTGAGTTTCGTATCTAAGGTTCGATCTTTCAGCAATTTTCTCATCTGTGGTCCAACAAATACACCCTCTTTCATCTTTGCTAACTTAATTAGGGAACATTTTCTTTTAAGTGTTGGAAGGTCTCACCTTCATCATCCAGAGGTTTTACGAAGTTATTATTAATGACCAACTGGATAGGAAGGGAGGCAAAATCATTTTATCGGGGTCAAACCAACGAGGTATCGTTCACATTTACGTTTCCAGAAACGTATGACTTCCTTAAAGGCCGTTAATTGACTACATAGTGCTTCTTGCTGTCACGGCTGCCCAAAAGGCACAAAAATCAGCAGTATTTCGTGAATCCAGCGTGTAAACCTGTAAGGAGTGCAACAACTTTCAAATCACGGCAAAGCTACCATTCACGATCCTCATATTTGATTTCCTCTAGCAGAAAAGCCACGGTTTCATGAGTTTCTAACACGTCTACAGCCTAAGCCAAAGGTACGGATGGAAATTCATTGATATTATGCAGTAGTACCGCTTTCAAGCTGGTTTTACTGCAGTCAATACATGGTCGCCACTCCTGTGGATTATGTTGTACACCTACACTTAGTTGCATCATCAGACCATTGACATTTCTACGTACACACATTGAGTTCTGCATATCGAAATACTGAATGAAGGAATCACCTCTTGAACTGAAACAAGGATTTTCGTCTCTGGATCTAGAAGTTTCCGTTGTTGCACTCTCGACCCCAAGAGTTCAGGCTAGTGCTTCGAAATTTTTAGATCGCGAACCAAATCGTTGAATTCCTTTTGAGTAAAGAGCTGAGGCCAAGTGTCATGATGTTCAGGACAGTACTCCTGTATATGTTCAGTACTGCCTGATTCTGTCTGGTACCGTGGCTTTTAAGTTACGGACAGGAACAGGCGAACCCTCATCATGGGGGACAGGCAACTGCACTGAAGATACGTTTGGATACTTTATTTTTTGTATAGTTTTGCTTCAATGTCCGGAAATATGACAGAAGTAACAGTTTAAACATTGGTCGCTAGGCTCACACCACACCATCGTAACAGCGAACGGTATGGCTCGGCGTTTTCCTTTCAAGCGCGCGGCTTGGGTTATATTACAGGTCATACAGGCAATATGATATGCCAAATTTTTATCTTGATCACCAAAATGACACCCATATACAATTGATACGCCTCCTTAACCAAATCAGTGGTTTTATTTGGGCTTTTGGAATGAATTTCACTCCAATAACAAAAGTTGTCAGAGTGCTTTTCACTGCAACGGGATTTAGTAGTAGCAAATTTTCTTAGTGGAAGTTTTAAATAGAAACCGTTTGCTCCATCTTTCAAAGGAGACACTCCCTGACGGTCTCTTTCACACCACTGCATTACCACACCAACTATTTACTAACGATTTGTAGATCTCCTACTTCTCCTCTGCAAGTGTAAAACAAACAATTAAACAACAAAACAGAAGAACATCGAAAAGCGAAATACTGTATACAAAAAAATAAAAGGCCTTAAAAACTCAAACATGGTACGTGCTAGAACTTTTTAAAAGGGTATTTTTTCGGATTCTACACACAAATATACGTACTAGTAGATGTATAACGTCCCAGATGCATCGACGCGCTTGTCGCCGAAGTGGCGTCAAATCGAAAGACCTGCACGCGGCGAACGATCTACCCGACGGGAGACCCTAGTCACAAGACTTTTTTTTTATCCCAGATGCAAAATGGCTGTTGACTGGTGTTATCCATAAGACTCTCGTTCCCTATGCTATGTTTCTTCTACACTGTATTATCCACGCCTTTGTTTTATTCAGATTGATATTTGCGACGGCGTTGTGTGTGGAGTTCAAGTGAACATTCTCGTGATATTACTAAAAAGGACTTAATCGATACTAAAATAGTAAGTAATTATTGTCAATGACATAATTTAATATTCTGAAAGAAAGTATACCTCAGAAAATACCCATTTAACAAGCTAATGAAAATCTCAATCTTTTGTTATCTATGATTCTTCTACAATAATACTTCTTGTTCGAACAGTTGTAGCGAACGGTCATGGTTGATGTCTCGCAACACAGAGATCTGTAAAAAACTATATGATGTAGTTCATTTAATGTGTGAAAAATGGAGTTGACGTGTCATTGAAGTGAATCTTTTAATTTGGAGTTTTGTTCATTATGATTCTCGTCCTACATAAATATTAAGTTTTCATATAAGCTACAATGTAGTGCAATCAATGCCACAATTGATCTACAGCGCGGTTTCCTGGTAAATGCTGAATGATAAGCGATTAAAATTGAGAAATGTTTTAAATGTTAATGCATATAGCAAAGGAAAAAATTTTAATATATAATATTAGTTAGTACTAAAACAGTGCCTAGAGGAGAATCGAAAAGTGATTGTTCCATGTTAGCCGCCATCTTAGTGAAATACTGCAGTGTGAGTTTTAAATTGAATTTTTAAACAGACATAAATGTTGATGGCATTTATTGCGATAATAATTGTGTACTGGTGGCCACTTAGATTGTGAATAATCTCTAAATATAGTGAACGTATGTCAATGCAAACAGCATCTTACGTTATAGGAATTATTATATGCTGATGTATGAAGCCCTGTATTTCGTAACAACTGTTATGAAATATTCTGACAGGATAAAATACATTAGTATGCGTATGGTATTGTGTTACGAAACTGTTCATTTCGCTTAAAGATAAGTGTTGCCACCTCGAGTAACAGTAGCGTTAAATTCGATAGATTATCTGCAACTAGTAATCAGACTATTATGCAACTGCAAGGAAGATTGCTAAAAATCATTACTTTTGCATAGTTCCGATTTCTCCTCATACAATTAACTTGTCTGCTGGTTATATATGATAATTGCTCACTCTTATAAATTGAAGTTAATGCCACTTACGCTGCTTGACAGACAACATTGCTCACGTTCGCAGGTGAAGGTTTCTTTAACAAAATAAGGATAATTAGCCGGGGATTAAATACAATCGCATGTTACGTTCATAATAAGTATCTGGTTTTGTTGTAGTCTTGATGAAATAGCACAATAGCCTACAACACGCCACAACATAATTACCTATATTTCCCCAGTAATTTAAAGTGTTTATCTCCATAAAATATTATATAATAACATCCGTGAACTCACAATTCTCTTCACTTAGCTCCATTATCTGCCTAATATAATCATGTTTATTAAGATTCTAATGCTATGGTGCCCAGTTCTGAACCTACTTGGCCCTAGCTATCCGATCACTAGAATGAAAGTCAGCCTCTTTCATTCCCTCCAAGGGATCAGAAAATAGAGTTTCCTGTCCCACTTCTTCATTCATACTATTTGCCACAGAATTTAAATCAGTAGGATTAATAGTGCTACTAACAGCATCCAACGCAAAAACATCATTACCAGCACCTATATTCTGCATACGAAAAACCCACTTCGATAGAGTCTGACACAGGAATAACTGCCAAATCAAAAAGAATTACTTGCAGCTATAGTCTGCATAATACAAAAATCACCACCAACATCATATGTCACAGGAATGACTGCATGACCTCACAAACTTCACTTACGTTATTGGACCACAAATCTCCGTGTACTTCTACATTCACATAAACGCTATATTCTGGCGCTATTGCCTCCACCCATTTCATATCCACTCCAAAGATTATTCTGATTCATTATTTAACTTACATAACCAACCAATCCTGTTAACCTCTACAATGACAACACTGTCATCTCCTTCAATAAATAGACGCCCAAAATCAATTTATCCCTTCGATTTTCTGTTTCTCTACACAAAGTTCTCCTAAAACCATTACTTTCACCATGTTGCTGAAACAAGCCTCCAAAGGAATAGTTGTTTCCCATAACTGTCTCCAATCCACGTACCCCCTCTTCCCATACAACTTTGTTTTTATTGTTATAACGCCTGACATTGTGTGTATAATGGGTACCCATCTCTTGGTCTTATAACTTACATTATATTGTGTCCGAAAGCGGATTCCAGTTGAATCAAATTTCAATATTTAGAATTTTTTCCCTGCAATTCTCTATAATTTAGTTTCACAACCGTAGCTATATTTGGTTTCATTGACCTTGGTCCATCCCTTAGTTACTTTCCTATATTCCTCTCTGAATACTATTCTGATCACTGAATCTTCCTCATTTCCTCTCCTGTTCCCTTCATGAGTCGTATTTCTTTTCGCTACCTGTTGATTGTTCCTCCAATTTCTGTTATTTCTATTATCGTGGTAATTCCTCACTTTCCCTATAACCTCCAGAGCTTCGCTTCTGGCAGAGTGCAGAAAATCTAAGCAAATATTCTATAAAACCCGTGGAAAAATGTATTAATTCCCATGTAAGTTCTCGGGTAAACTCCTCCTTAAAGTGTAAATTTTAGTAAGAGCATCCAGTGGTTTTTATAAATGGACCAACGTACTTAATTCTTCTTGGCAGAACTTTCTGACATTATATCCCATTTACAGAGGTCCGTTTAGGAATTCATCCTGCAACATAACAGAAATACGTTATATGAAGTGAACTGATCAGCACACGGATTTCCTCATGCCGGAGCAGAAAGCTTTACTAATCTCTTAACGAACTCGTTTGGTCATTCCTCCTTCTGTAAAACAGTCTTTGCAAACTGCAGTGAAATCCACATCGTGATATTTACTCTCTTCTGAAAAGGTTTTTCCACTAAGTGCATGTGTAGTTGGCCATCCCTCAATTCGAGAAGCACTACATAATTTCAAGGCACTTATTCTATTGTTTACTAATTTCACTAATAGGCTACCATAGTTTCCATCTCTTTTCTCACATTGCTAACTGCGCCCAACAGTTCACCTGAAAATACATCTATTGTTTCATCCACCTCAACAAGAACCTGCTCTGTCACCTCATACTTTGTATCACACAGCTGCTTGCCTGACTCAACCTGAACTCTCAATCTACCCTCAGACGTATCATATTCCTCTCCATACCCCCAAACTTTACTATTAAATATTCCTCTTAGTTGGTTAATACCCCGATTTTACTACTCAAAATGTCCATAGAATTTCAAAATTCAGTTTTCAATTCTTCTATGAATTTTTGTATTGAACTGTCTACGCCATTCCTCATAGAACCATCTAAATTCCATATAGATTCATATATTTTGCTTTTGATTTAATTCATCAACCCGGCCTCTCATCCTGCTTTTCTGGATTCTGAGGCTAGCATCCACTCGCTGTGAACTCACAATGACTAGGTGGCTTCTTAATTTCTTGATCTGTCTCTTTAGCCTACGGAACGAGCTGAAAATCACGAAAATTAATACGCCTGCTACAACTGTTTCTGCGGCTGACGACTGTTGTCGTTTTGGTAGCTTTTCTGATGCACTACGATGAATTGTACTGGTGAAGAAAGCGCAGTGTGGTACCATGTAGTATGGTAACGGTTCGGTAGTGGTGGAAACCACATCTTACTGCTGGTGAGGTTGTTCAGAGGCTTTTCCCTGCTGCTGGCTATTCAGTACTTGGTCATTGTAGCGTGCTGGTACTGTCTGGAACTCGGCGACAAGTTTCTCGAAAATCTGTGCTCTGGCTTCACTAGCAAATATGAACAGCCCATCTAGTCAGTTCACTGGGAAAATGTCGCGGCCAGAGGCCTCATATGCGAAGGTATAAAAGACTTTTGCGGTATGTGAGATGTTAAATCAGTTTTCAAACTACTTTTCTTGCTGCTTGAAATCTAAAAATAAACAAATGCTGCTGAATTTGACCATTGTTGCTTCGAGCAGAGATCGACTTATAAGGATCCACATACATTTGCATTAATGAAAATTTGAATAATGCAAGAAGAACGCAGTTAATGGGGACTCCAAATACGTGTCTGGATATTAAAATATTGGCTACATTATTTTCCACGGGTAAACTAATGCATCCATCAAATTAACACAAATTAAGTCAGTCCACGTTTAATAAATAAAAAGGCAAGAAGGAATGGTGAACTGATGTTCACTTTTCACAGAAAATAGGGATGTGTAAATGTAACAAGTACAATGAAAGTTTCATAAGTTCCTTGTACTAACAATACGAATTATTTATATCAAACATTTGAAAGTCGTTTAAACGGTCGCCATTGACTAGGTATGTGGAAATGGAAATGGATCAATAATTGCTCGAAAAATTGGATAGGACAGTTGAGAATTCTACTGGTAATTTATGAATCTGTGCACAATCTTGGGTTAACCTTAACTGATACCAATACCAATTGACCGTGAACATCATTACATTCAAGGTCAGTAAACATAACTTGCATTACGTATTGCTGCCTTAAGTAGTGTGCGATACCTAATGATCACGGCAACCATTGAAATTTTCGATCTGTTTATAAGTTCTTAAACACACGAAGCACAATATTTTTAGTATAAGTAAACCAATTTCAATAGGTTCTTATCAAGTCTGAGTCATTACCTTCACATTAAATCCATTGTGTTTAGTTGTGAGTGTGACAATGTCGATACAGGAACGCTCTTCCAGATACGGCTTTAATTATTCTTGTCAGCACCGAATCTCTTGATGCAGGATCTCAGTGGCGAGTGAAATAATGAACAGATAGGTGTTGTACTTATAACCGGTGCGAATAAATTCTCATTTTCTATTAACTTCTTATACAACTTTAATGAATTGTTAAAATACACACATTTAACAGTGCTCGTATGACGGATCCAAGCAAACAGACAGTACGCTACCAATTCCAGAAAGAAACGGGTGAAAATACAGGAATTAACAAATTGTAGATCGTATTTCGTACTTCCTTTCACGAAGATTTTTAACGGTGTGTCAGAACATTATCCTTGCCACAAAACAACTCGTTAATTTACTTTTAGCGGAGTCTTTGTCTTATAGCTCATTCAGTTCACATATAGCTTTTATAATAAAAGAAAGAAAAAGTCATCCAGTGCAACAGATTCAGTTTATCGCGAAAATAAATATCATTTGAGAATGGGAGAACCTAAGTATGAGGGAACAGACCAGGACGACGTGTTAGATAGGCCTTTACAAAATCAAGGAAAATGTTTAAAGTGCTTCAGCAGAATTCTACATCAAACTTACGTCGTTGCGAAATAATGTTAACTGCTTCACAATATAAAAGGTAACTTTAGGACAATTCACAGATGTTTAGGCCTAATCAGCTGTTCTTAAATTATTTATAGTCCTCAAACGGAAAACTGTTTCGAACTCTTTGCGATGGACGCTCACAAAGCTTTTGTAAGTACAAACTGACCAGCTCATGATACAAGAAATTTTCTAATTCCACATTTAAAAATATTCCAGAGCTCCTTACGATCATCACACAAAAAAACTATTAGCAAGTCCAAGACCAAATAAAATATATCATTACACATGAGGCGACCTACAGCCTTACATATGCCCAATGAGTACGTGAACTCCACTCCAAGCTGCTCGTTGACCACCCAAAATTGGACGCTGTTACGTATATTCTAGCAACGCCATGAGTAAACCTCAAGCACTCCGAACTTCCGAGAAATGTATAAACTATAAATTTAATGTTCTACATGAATATTGCACATGAATTTGGACTCATGTTTCACCAGATTTTCAATGTTGCTCGTAGTTTCAGTGTAGAACTAATCGCTCTGCCACAAGTAGTGTTTTTACTCATACGGACATTACACTGCGTCATTATATAACTAATAAATACTAAATCACACTAATTACAGTCATTCACGTCTAAGTACCTCTGCTTATTAATAATGCAGCTGTCTCCACTGTTCCGTGTTATGTGTAGTACAAAATATTCTTTCTCATTTATGGAAAATACGTTGTGGCCTATAGCTTGGAGTACGTAATATTTACAGAAAGTCTGTTACAGCTGTTTGGTACTGCTCAATGAATCCCGAGCATTTACTCTATGTGTGACTGACTCGCGTAAGCCGCTGGAAGAGCATGTTATGTCCAGAATAGTAACACTGAGTTATTGTGACTGCTTTCTGCTTTGGTTACTGATAACAACTTGATACCAGTGCCTATGAGTTTAATTTGTACACCACAGCACTGAAGATGATCACTATGTGATTGAAAATCGATTTTGCCATCAATAAACCATCAATATTACGGCCTACGCTGACCTTCCTTCTAATTTCACATATATGGTCGCTGTGCACACAGCACTCCATGGAGTCGACAATCAAGAGTAACATTTAATAACTAGTAAACTAAACCTCATAAGAATGGTGTGGTGACGCAGTAGTCTAATGTTTGTTTTTGGAACGACGCAATAGGTCTACCTGCCACTAGTTTGGTTTAATTTTTACGTAGAGTTTCTCTTTCTTTATTAAGTTAGCGCAGCCCTGACACCTATCGGTGCTGTTTATTGAAACGGCCGGCTTTTGTTGACCACACGTCCTATGACTCTGGCTAGATTTCATACTTTGAGATCTGCCAGTCATCCCGCATGTAAAACCCAACCTCCTAATGGCAAAGCAGCAAGGCTCATCCAATTCGGCATCGCCCCATCAGCTGTCAAAACCTGCTGTCTTGGCTGTTATAACATTCATCGATTGAGCTGCTAGCGTTATATCATAACATGCGCGCACTGCCGCATCTGTTGTGTAGGTTTTCATAGGGATTTACTGAATGTACCGTCTCAATCACCCGCAACCAAACCGGAATCATATAGCTCTACACGATCTTTTTTTATTTGTCCCTCTTGCCATTTTTCCAGTTACTGTCGCTACCTGCCCCCACAAAGCCATCAATTTGTTCTGTGAAGTCACTTTCAATGTCTGCTGTGTTGAATGTGATGTATGAATGTTGAGAAAAGGGAAAGAACCACAGGCATTCAAACAAGCAAACAAATCACGAAAAATTGCAATTAATAAGCAAAAATGCGACTTGATTAGGCCCGCTCTTAATGGAATCTTTTAGGCTAGATGAAGTCACAACTGGTAAAATCATACGGAGATTTTTCTGAAAGTACGTGGAACATAATAATAACGGCCTAAGACTGTTAGGCCACTGCACTATATAGATTTAATCTCAACGGCACGGGTGTGCAGTGTTCGCTATTCACATCAGCTGCCAGAACTACAGACCAGGGCTTATATTCTCAGTTTCTGATATCTCAGAAATGAATATACGCGTCACAGCTAAATGTACACGTATCAGAATGGTCTACTGTCCTCTGTGGTAAGGGTTATGAACCACTCTACCCTTCGTCGAAGGCATCGGACTGGGGTTCTTATTGTTAGACAACGACAGTGTTAGATTCCTCAGCCAATTGTACCTAACACACTCAATTCATTCTCGTCTGCCTAAACATGTGGAGGAACTTAACATTGCAATAATACATAACTGACGGGAAAGATAATTCGAAAAAAATTGAGCCTTATATATATCAGCTTTAGTGTAGTACAGGCAGTACTTGAAAATTAAAAAAAAAACGCAATGAGGCGACAGAAGTGACACTTTTATTAAAAGGAGCATACGGACTATGAGACCAATTGTGTGATTGGATTTAAGAGTTCCTAGATAACAGAACGCAGCATGTCATTCTGAATGGAGAGAAGTCTTCCTAAGTAAATTTCAGGTGTGCCGCAGGGGAGTGTCAAAGGACCGTTGCTATTCACAATATACATAAATGACCTGGTGGATAACATCGGAAGTTCACTGAAGCTTTTTGCAGATGATGCTGTGGTGTATCGAGAGGTTGCAACAATGGAAAATTGTATTGAAATGCAGGAGGATCTGCAGCGAATTGACGCATGGTGCAGGGAATGGCAATTGAATGTCAATGTAGACAAGTGTAATGTGCTGCGAATACATAGAAACACAGCTCCCTTATCACTTAGCTACAAAATAGCAGGTCAGCAACTGGAAGCAGTTAATTCTATAAATTATCTGGGAGTACGCATTAGGAGTGATTTAAAATGGAATGATCTTATGAAGTTAATTGTCGGTAAAGGAGATGCCAGACTGAGATTTATTTGGAATAATCCTAAGGAAATGCAATCCGAAAACAAAGGAAGTAGGTTACAGTACGCTTGTTCGCCCACTGCTTGAATACTGCTCAGCAGTGTGGGATTCGTACCAGATAGGGTTGATAGAAGAGATAGAGAACATCCAACGGAGAGCAGCGCGCTTCGTTACAGGATCATTTAGTAATCGCGAAAGCGTTACGGAGAGTATAGATAAACTCCAGTGGAAGACTCTGCAGGAGAGACGCTCAGTAGGTCGGTACGGGCTTTTGTTAATGTTTCGAGAACATACCTTCACCGAAGAGTCAAGCAGTATATTGCTCCCTCCTACGTATATCTCGCGAAGAGACCATGTGGATAAAATCAGAGAGATTAGAGCCAGAACAGAAGCATACCGACAATCCTTCTTTCCACGAACAATAAGAGAATGGAATAGAAGGGAGAACCGATAGGGGTACTCAGGGTACCCTCCCCCACACACCGTCAGATGGCTTGCGGAGTATGGATGTAGATGTAGATGTAGAAATGGCCATAATTGCCGTGAAGTGTCCAAATACAAGATTGTGTATTAAAAAACGTGGGACATGGTTTTAATGGGGTACGTGATCACAACGGACGGTAATGCATACTGCTCAACGTGTTCCCATTTTGTCCACAGCGTTGAGAAGGATTTCTTGTGGTATGGCGTTCCCTAACTCCGGCAGCGTGGTAGACAGTTACTAGACGCTAGCTGCTGCATGTGGAGGGGCTCCAACGAGTCTCGACAAGGCATCTCACAGATTCTCGATGATATTTTGTCAGCGAACGAGCAGGTACGTCCATTCGCTATACACCCTTTCGTTTCTAGAAATCTTCCATCTGTACTGTTTGATACGAACGAACATTGTCATTCATAACAATTTAGTCAGGCCGAAATCAACCCTCAAACACTCTTTTGACGAATGAGCATACTGTGACAATAACGTTGACCTGTGAGGGTTCAATTTGGAAAGATTTATATGTCAATGTGCCCAAGCAATGTTACGCGTCCGCAAACCAAAACCAGCAACCCTCAAGATATCCTTTTGAAGAAGGAGTAGGGTGCCACAATAGCGTTGACCGGTGAGTGTTCCATTTTGAAAGGTTCATATGTTAATACGCCCACGCAATATTCTGCCTTCGTACACTAGAGCCTGTAGATCGCATAAACGGTCATATCAGACACTGTTCTTGGGTGTATTACGAGTTTCCACCTGTCGCCATATCAGGGTACGTCCAGTGGTGTCAGATATGTTGGTTTTTGTTGCCCATGTGTTATGATATGGTGAGGCATAATATTGCATTACTGGTAGAAGAGCTCTTATTACGCAAGGATATTTGACAAACAGACTTTCATTCCCCTGACTTAAATACCAGCGGCCACATGCGGGATGCGTTGGATAAACGTATTGCAACACATCTTCATGCACCAACGGTCACCCAGTAATTTTCATCTGTGCTGGTGGAGGAATTGAACGTCCTATCACAAGAACTCTGTACTAATTTTCTTTTTAACATAAGAGCACTTTGCTGGGTGTGCATTGCCGCCGTGATGAACACAAGCTCTCAAAAGAGGCATGTCTCACCGTTTGTAACGCAGGGGGACGAAAATGAGTGGTGGTGACTTCAGTGTAATTACTTCAGTGTAATTACTGCCTTACCATAACAGTGTCATTTCTGTTCATCTTTTTGCGCATTTCCTTCGGGTACTTTCTGTATTATGCTGTGGCGTTTCTCCATATTTATGGTTAAAGTTCCAGAGTTATCTGAGTCACATTCTGCGATGGCTGCTGTCGTTCTTAAGTTTTGCACAGCAGTGTATAAAGCGTGCATCACAAATAATATCGAAAACTGACATGGGTGAATGTATACGATAACATATGTAAATATGCACCACTAAACATGTGTCAGCAAATGAGACGTTTGCGAGTTAACTGTGAACCGCCACTGATTTTATTATAAAATATTACCGTAGTTAGTACAAATGTATATGTAGCGTCATGGTCTTCATTAAGTAAGCCGCAGTACAGTATATAGTATCAATATTGTATAAATAGTATGGATATTTCTTCGTGTTCATCAGGTACAGAGCGAGGGATAATGACAGGTTAACTCTCAACGTGCCTTAATCTATCTTGATCACTACGATTTCTGCGACAGATATAGGCGGTGACTCCATAAAAGGTTGCACACTTATTTCTTGGAGTAGAGCTTGTCCAAGTTTTCTTAACATGTTTCGCAAAAGTTACATCTTTATTCGTGTGATTCCTACATAAAAGGATAGGACGCTTTAGAAGTGTCTCTGAGTCGTTTGGCGTTTCTGAGGCATCTACTTTTTTCTCAGGCAAGCTGTTCTACCACCTGTTGTTTTCCTCCGGCAATCATTTACTTAGAGTCACCGACTCGTCTCTTTGGGAGGTGCAAATCGTTTATTCACCTCGACGCGAATCTAAGCCGCATTTTTA
This sequence comes from Schistocerca gregaria, assembly GCF_023897955.1. Taxonomy (NCBI): domain Eukaryota; kingdom Metazoa; phylum Arthropoda; class Insecta; order Orthoptera; family Acrididae; genus Schistocerca; species Schistocerca gregaria. The sequence goes on along the minus strand of NC_064925.1, from coordinate 167,810,073 downwards.
GAGCTTTGGAAACTTTCTTTCGAAATTGCTTCTCCATTAAGGATCTAACCGTCAGTTGGAATCCTAAGTCATCGACGGTAGCGTAAATCCGTCCAGTGTAGGGTAATACCGTCAGGACGATGGTATGAATTCTGTACCTTGCATCTCCTCCTTCATTGATTAAAAATCTGTCGGGTGGATTGACTGGATGTAGCAGAACGTATATACTCCAACCCAGCAGGGAATCGAACCCCGGCCCTTACGATTGACATTCTGTTGCCCTGACCGTGGTTCTGCGTGGATGTATTCTGTCTGCGTTTTCCCAACACCATGATGTGAGAAAGTGCTGATGACAGCAGTTTTCATGGCAGGAGATCTCCTTCCCAGACATACATTACGCTCAAAAAATTCTCACCTGCTATATGGTATCTGTGGTTGTGGCATATATAGCATTCATTCCTCTGACAAAGGTTACTCGGGTCACAAGGCTTATCGATAAAGTCTGCGTTGAAACAGATTCAACAGCTTCACAAACTCCATGGCTTCCAGACAAAGTGTTAATTCGTATTCGCTATAGGTTTCATAACGTCGTCCACATTTGCAAATAGTTCATTGTATCACATCACTTTCCAAATTTATTGTGCTCATTTAACGTTTCGTATTTTCCTGTGCTGGCCCGAGTAATTTTTTTCGACTGTGTCGTTCATTGTGCGGGTAAGAGATATAGATGTGTAGTTTTGTTTATCGTTTTGTCCCCTTTTCTACAATTTGAAAACATTTGCTGAATTGTTTTTCTGTTGTGGCACTGTCATCTGAGGCAGGTATTTTGGAAATTATACTGCTATTTTCTTACATATTTCTCTCCCTAGAATTCATTTTACGACAAAAACTCCAGTGCCATTTTCACGTCCATCACACCCCATATATTTTCATACGCCTGTACAACGAATAGTTTTCAAATAATTGTTATTTTCTTTATTAACGGTTCGTGTTCCTGAAACATATCTTGAACTGTAAAAGTATTTAAAAATATATATATATATGTAAGCTTCACCATTCTCTCTTTACAGAGCTGGTGCAATTATTACGTATAGAACATTAAAAAAGTTTTTCAGGAGATGGAAATAAACACTATTTTAATGCGACAAAATTTTCTCGGATGTACGCTTCCCTACTAGGGGACCCTGAAGTGACGTCCAGACATGGTGTTGAATTGCCGTGAGGTGAGTAAAGTTTTAGAGATGTTGCCTCAATCCTCTGTGTTTCTTTTAGTGGTGAGGAATGAAACGTCTAGTGTACGAAACACCGATAGACACTTCAGAAAAGTTGATTCCGCATTTGGCTCACGTTCCAGCCATTATTAGGAAACACATAGTTGTTTTGAGTGTGTTGCATAATCGTTAGCTCGCATACGCCTCTTATGCTTTAAGGTAAACATATTACATTTTCAGTAACATCTCCTAAACAGTATTCATCACTCACTAGTTTTAACACAGCCTCTGTGCGTCACCAACATCACATCCTTCGTGGACCCCTTTCAGGGAAACGATGCACCCATTAAATATTTTGAAAAAAATTCCGTTTTATCTCATATTCTTTTGCCTTCGACCTGTTAAAGTAAACTTTTCACCCTAAATAGTGTTTGTGCCATTTCCTACCTTAAATGACAAAATGTTATATTTTCCACAATAAAAATTAGTTTTCTCGTTTTAATGCTGTTACTAACATCACTTCTGTTACCAGAATATCATTTTACATTCCCAGGGCCTCTTGAACGTAGATTACTATAACATGTTCCTACCACCTCTTTCCTTATCCTTTTATCTTTATTGCTTTATTCCGTTTGATTCTTTCTCCGTACCTGCCGTGTCTTTTAATTTTTGTATAACTATCATTCTTGAATACTTACTACCATCGTAGGTATGAGTGTAATTCTCGCTTTGTCACAGGATAAAATGATAACTTTCTTTTACATGATATACTTCCATACGGTTAAATAAATTCTCCTTATCTACTGTTCTGACTTCCGGGCTTTTATTCATTTCAGATATACACTACTGGAAATTGAAACAAGAACACCGTGAATTCATTGTCCCAGGAAGGGGAAACTTTATTGACACATTCCTGGGGTCAGATACATCACATGATCACACTGACAGAACCACAGGCACATAGACACAGGCAACAGAGCATGCACAATGTCGGCACTAGTACAGTGTATATCCACCTTTCGCAGCAATGCAGGCTGCTATTCTCCCATGGAGACGATCGTAGAGAAGCTGGATGAACTCCTGTGGAACGGCTTGCCATGCCATTTCCACCTGGCGCCTCAGTTGGACCAGCGTTCGTGCTGGACGTGCAGACCGCGTGAGACGACGCTTCATCCAGTCCCAAACATGCTCAATGGGGGACAGATCCGGAGATCTTGCTGGCCAGGGTAGTTGACTTACACCTTCTAGAGCACGTTGGGTGGCACGGGATACATGCGGACGTGCATTGTCCTGTTGGAACAGCGAGTTCCCTTGCCGGTCTAGGAATGGTAGAACGATGGGTTCGATGACGGTTTGGATGTACCGTGCACTGTTCAGTGTCCCCTCGACGATCACCAGAGGTGTACGGCCAGTGTAGGAGATCGCTCCCCACACCATGATGCTGGGTGTTGGCCCTGTGTGCCTCGGTCGTATGCAGTCCTGATTGTGGCGCTCACCTGCACGGCGCCAAACACGCATACGACCATCATTGGCACCAAGGCAGAAGCGACTCTTATCGCTGAAGACGACACGTCTCCATTCGTCCCTCCATTCACGCCTGTCGCGACACCACTGGAGGCGGGCTGCACGATGTTGGGGCGTGAGCGGAAGACGGCCTAACGGTGTGCGTGACCGTAGCCCAGCTTCATGGAGACGGTTGCGAATGGTTCTTCGCCGATACCCCAGGAGCAACAGTGTCCCTAATTTGCTGGGAAGTGGCGGTGCGGTCCCCTACGGCACTGCGTAGGATCCTACGGTCTTGGCGTGCATCCGTGCGTCGCTGCGGTCCGGTCCCAGGTCGACGGGCACGTGCACCTTCCGCCGACCACTGGCGACAACATCGATGTACTGTGGAGACATCACGCCCCACGTGTTGAGCTATTCGGCGGTACGTCCACCCGGCCTCCCGCATGCCCACTATACGCCCTCGCTCAAAGTCCGTCAACTGCACATACGGTTCACGTCCACGCTGTCGCGGCATGCTAGCAGTGTTAAAGACTGCGATGGAGCTCCGTATGCCACGGCAAACTGGCTGACACTGACGGCGGCGGTGCACAAATGCTGCGCAGCTAGCGCCATTCGACGGCCAACACCGCGGTTCCTGGTGTGTCCGCTGTGCCGTGCGTGTGATCATTGCTTGTACAGCCCTCTCGCAGTGTCCGGAGCAAGTATGGTGGGTCTGACACACCGGTGTCAATGTGTTCTTTTTTCCATTTCCAGGAGTGTATATCATTCTGTATTATTTTATATGTTACATGCTTATGATCGATGACTGTGAACATGTGATTTTAGACCGCAACATACTATAAAAGTATAGGCAGCTACGATTTTCATTCTCTTTAGTCATTCACACTTGCTGTTTTTGCTTATTTAATTTTGCAAAAAAACGGTATGCATATACCTGTTGATTGCCCTCGCAAATTCAAATAACATTCAATATTTCTTTTATAATATTTGACGTGTTAGACTGAAGAATATTTCTGTTGCTTTTATTTTTGTTCTGCTTACAGTCCTCCACTGTTACGCCACAATGGTACATCTTTCACAAAATTTTTGTATTTTTGTACTGAACGATAGCATTTCGTCATAGTCATGTACCCATGCTGATCCAACACTAGTGTATGTTTCGTTTATTTTTAAAACATTTTCGTAAAATCTATTTGGACTCAACCATTTCTTATAATATTGCCTCTAAACCTAGTCCTGAATTTTCCATACACATCTGATGCCCTGAATTTAATTAGGGTTTGTGATCGTTTTTCGCCCGTTGGTATCCCAGCAGATCCGTTTCATTTTATTAAACACTTCAGCCAACTTCATTAACCTTTCTTGGGATCATAATTTTGTGCATTGCACTCTGCTTATTTATAACTTTATTAGCTCTTATCAGTAGTAAACTTACAAATCTGTATTGTGGTGTCTCTTCAAGTGAATAATAAATTATGAAGGAATATGTGTTTCGTTAAGTATACTGTAAACTTCTTATATCATAAAAATAATAACAAAAGCGAGAACCAAAGGGTAAAATGTCACAATTCAGATGTGTTCATCGAGAAATATGGTAAATATCACAGTAGCTCCATTAACATTTGTCTTAAATCAAACGTGCAACCCATCTCTATAAAACGCTTTGTGCCACAGCTTTGTTTTTAAACAATCAGTCCTTCTGTCTGTTATGACCACTTTTGGTCAGGAATGGGTACACGTCTCACGTTGAAATTTACGTCACATAATGATGTTTATGGTCCTTTTCTGGTTGAATAATGTTAAGCTTCTAAATGAATACTATCAAAAGATACGGCCATTTATGTTACACATTTGGATACTCGCAAACTCACTCATTAAAACCTACAGCCTAATTTCACATGACACTGAGTCAGGAAATTTGAGTACCTGTACCGTAAAAGCAAAGGAAAAGAATTAGACCATTGTGAATTTGTAATTATATCACATGAAAAATCCATTTCTTTCGTCATTTGTTATCTGACTTCAGACTTGAAATTCAAACATCATCGAAAGTCCTGGATAGCGGGAACCGAAAACTGTTTGTGCGTGGAAGATAAACACCGAATCTCATAAACTCTTTGCATTTAGCTGTAAGGTCCTTCGTAAGGAGAGAAAAGAAGAATCACGTTCGTCCCTGGTGTTAGACACCCACCTTGGTAAGCAGCTATTTGTAGCTTGCTATAATTCAAATTTCTCGCCAGATTGCGTTGTATGTGTTAATATGTGTAACGGGTATACGACGAATTGAAACACTACAGAATAGGGATGAAACAAGACCAAGTGAAAATTCTCGATCGCAATGGCAGTGGATTCTCTAAAAGTGTCGACAAAAGGTCAGAAGAAGGTGACAGGGATATAAAAAAGAAAATGAGGACACCAAGTGTATATATGAGGTACAGGGAATTTAGCCAAGAATGACGAAGGAAACAGTCGTGCTCTTGGATGCCAGAAGCAAAAATTACGAAAACCTTTGGAAGAAAGTTGCGCAGCTGTATGAATATCAAGATATCGAATATCAAGCTGTTACTAAACGAAGAAGATACGGCAGAGGTGGGAAGCCGAGTAGTCATAAACTGCACTAGTCAAGTTAAGTGAAAAGTAAGTTTGCTTGGAATAAACACAATGATAGTCTGAAGGTATGCGAGGTCAAAAGGAGCCAATCGTTATTTTCTGCTGAGACTACAGTTATAAGAGTCTAAGGACATAAATGAGGTATCAGTAGTTAGGAAGGGTCTGGTGGTAGCAAGTTATTCAAATTATAAATTAAGGAAACAGTAAACAAAACCTAAAAGAAAGTGGGAATGAGGGAATAATATCTTAAGGCATTCTAATTCTATCGGAGTCACTTTGAAAATATTTGTGTAAGGTGAAACATTGTAATGAATTGAAACGATAACATTAGACAGAAGAGATAATTAAAGATTAGAATTCTCAAATTTGGCTCAATGGAAGAATGTTGGAAATTAGAAGTTGTAGTGCTACAACGATGAAAATTAATATTATGACGATGTCAAACCTTATTTTCGTGATTTAAAGAAGTATTCATGATATTAAAAATGTAATTATAATTTTATTGTTTTCATTTTTGTGCTCAGTCTATCAAAGACTTTCTAGCGCACGGAATAAATTGGCTTAATTTGTACTACGAAACTGTATATGATTGTTAAGGGTTAAGCATGTAATAATTCGATGTAAGACATTTTGTTGAGTCTGAATTTTGTTCTCGTACTGGTCGGTAGAGAAGGAAAAGTTCGTTAATCGATGTGAAGGTATAAAGGCTGTAAAAAAGAGAGAGAGAAGGTAATTACAAGTTATTCAAAACAAATACCTCTAAAGTGTAACATCTTGTGATTCCCTATAACTAAAAATTGCAAGGTCTAATCTGAACCTGTCCTGAATAACAGCGAAGAACATTTCAAAAATTGTTCAAATGGCTCTGAGCACTATGGGACTTAACAGCTGTGGTCATCAGTCCCCTAGAACTTAGAACTACTTAAACCTAACTAACCTAAGGACATCACACACATCCATGCCCGAGGCAGGATTCGAACCTGCGACTGTAGCTGTCGCACGGTTGCGGACTGCGCGCCTAGAACCGCGAGACCACCGCGGCCTGCTAGAACATTTATGTTATCATATTTTTTCTTCGTTTGATCACGGTTGTGATTCGTATGTTAGTTTTCTTACGTGACGTGTTATGAATTTTCATTATACGCGCAAAAGTGTACACAGCTTTAATCGAACCTGCGTCTATCGGATACGATAACTTTTAATCAGTACAATTACGCGAATACCGTGTAAATCGCAATCGTGATGGCAAAAGTGTTTCCTGGACCAAATAATTCTTATAAAATGTGTATTATCCAAAGCGACCAGAATTGCACTATCGCTGACTCGCAACAATCGAAGGGTAAAAACAGTGCTTAAATAAAATTGCCACCTTTTAAGAATTATTATTATCCCATTACACAAATAAATAGCAATTCAATGGCTATCCAATCAATAAACAGAGAGGGCAATTCAGTGGCAACCAATTGACAGGACTAGATTATATGTGTGTGCTAATGTGTGTTTATTCTACTTGTTTCATGCTGTAATGAGCGGAAATCTACGACGACCGTAAGCAAGATATTTATGCTGCACCATTCCATCCCAGCGGCAGCAGAACGAAGCACTACTATTTGTCTAAGGTGTAACATTGCTATGAAGTGGAACGATAGCATTAGACAGCAGAGATAACGAAAGATCAGAATTCTCAAATTTGGCGCAATAGAAGAATGTTGGAAATTAGATGTGTAGTCAAGGTACGAAAGTGTTATGGCACAGTAGGAGGAATTGGATGGGGAAGAAATAAGTGATACAATAATGCACTCGCAGTACGTCTTTGTAATAAATGATCTGAACTAAAACTAGTATACGTAAGTTAATTTTTTGTCATACTTTTACGGTGTGGGTGCCTTACTAGAAAATAAGCTTGGCTATCGTATTACTAAATACAACAGTTTGATTTCCGGAAGAAAACAGGTACTATAGGTACAATACTGACATCGCACATGGGAGTGAAAGGCAGACAGGTCAGTTTCGTGGCATCGGAAGACCTACAAAATGTCTCTGGCAATTTAATGTGCAATAAGAACTTCGCAAAATAAATCATTTTGGTGATAAATGACAGAGGTAAAGCAATTTTCCAAACACGGTGTGTGCTTCACGATAAGGAGGGTGCGAGGCAGGGACGCATTTATCACTAGCCCATTTTAGTATTTACATCGGAGAAACACTGTACAAAAACAGAGAAAATTTGGGATCAGTAATTATAGGTGACTTGAATAGACGTAAAATTTTGCGCATTCTGATGTGACCGAGCGGTTCTAGGCGCTACAGTCTGGAAAGGCGCGACCGATAGGGTCGCAGTTTCGAATTCTGCCTCGGGGATGGATGTGTGGGGTTAGTTAGGTTTAAGTAGTTCTAAGTTCTATGGTACTGATGACTTCAGGTGTTATGTCCGATAGTACTCAGAGGCGTCTGAAAAAAAGGTTCAAATGGCACTATGGGGCTTAACATCTGGGGTCATCAGTCCCGTAGACTTAGAACTAAGTAAGCCTAAGAACTTCACAGGATTCAAACCTGCGACCGTAGCAACCGCATGATTCCGGACTGAAGCGCCTAGAAGCGCTCGGCTACAGCTGCCAGCAGCCATTTGAACCATTTGTAAAAATTAGTAATGGGGTCAATGACTAATCATGCAACAAACGTTAAAAGCTTCATCTGCTAAGCTGTTCGTTTCCCGTGCCTCAGATTGTGCTTTGGAAGTTGTTACGTTTTTCCTCTGCAAAAGCAATAAATAAAGAATTCCGCACTTCTCTTAAATTATGGAGTGTGATGTCAACGACCTTGCCGCAGTGGTAACACCGATTCCCGTCAGATCACCGAAGTTAAGCGCTGTCGGTCTGGGCTAGAACTGGGATGGGTGACTATCCCTCTGCCGTTTGCTGTTGGCATTCGGGGTGTGCTCAGCCCTTGTGAGGCAAACTGAAGAGCTACTTGAGTCAAATTAGCGGTTCTGGTCTCGGAAACTGACATACGGCGGGGAGAGCGGTGTGGTGAGCAAGTGCCCCTTCGTTTCGGCTTACACTGACTGAGGATGACACGGCGACCGGTCGGTACCGTTGGGCTTCCATGGCCTGTTCGGGAGGAGTGTATGGACTGTGATTCCTGTGTTCTGCTTTTACTTTACAGCTGGTACTTTATGGGCTCCTATGTGTTAATTGAGCATAGGCGCCATTTCTTCATCTTTGGCACTGGTTGTGTGTTGGTCGTAATCTTGGCTGGCTTTTGCGGTGGCGTGATAGGCTGCGCAAGTCTTTAGGAGTGTGTGGGGTCGGTCGTTACGCAACGGGGCTGGAGAGAGAGTTATGGGGACGATTGGGCGACGGCAGTTCACCCTTATGCCAAGTGGTGCAGCGAATGTGGTCGCGTCGGTAGCCAGCGCTGAAACCAAATGGGAATGTGTAAAAGGCTGTCTCATTGATGCTGTAGAACTTTTATGTCCTACGGTTGTCAGCACGTTTAAATAAATCGTCCTTTCCAAACAAACAGTGCTACGACGTGTAAGCGTTATGGCCGGCGATGTGCACAGGCAGTTAATAAATGAGGCTAAGGACTTCGTTGCGTTCTCTGTTACGTTGGATAAAGCAACACATCTTACAGGTACAGCTCCGACAGTGAGCTCAGGTAGGAAGCACAGTAGAGACGTATGTGCGTTGTGCAAAATACGTAACTTTAGAAAACATGCAAATTGTTGTACTTACTGTAACTATGTCAAAGCATATTGGCTTATTCTTTGCCAGCTTCGACAATTATTGGAGGAATTACGAGGGGAGTAGATTGACATACCACGTGATAGCGAAGTACGCTGGCTCAGTCAAGGTAAAACGCTGGAAACAATTGCTTTTATTTATGTTTTTTCGAAGCACATTTCTTGCGTGAGATTTTAAAGAGTGAAAAGAAATTCGAACAACCTTGCGGGATTTCTCGTGGGTGTTACGTCTCACATGAACAGCCGGAACTTCAGTTTTCAATGGGAAAATAATTTCATTTGTGGCATGTTGCAAAAACTAAATTGTTTTCAATGCAAGCTCACTCTTTGAGAGAGCCAGCTGTTGTCAGGAAACACTGCACATTTCTCTAATCTTGGTTTGGTCCACGAAAGTGCTAGATTACGAGAATACGTGTCAAAACTAGTAAAAATTAAGGATCAGTTTCTCGCACGATTTGTAAATGTTACAAGTGTGTATCATATCATTCGTTCTTTCGCACGGCCTTTTCCAGCATCAGATGGAAATGCTCCGTATCACCTACAGATGCAATTGATCGACCTGCAGTGCGATATACGGGTGAAGGACAAGTTCTCTGCAGTACAAAAACTTACCATGGCAAGAATTACCACACCTGCATCACGAAGGTGAGAGAGTTTCAGGATTCGGATCTACTTCGTTGAATGAAAGATTTTTCTCCATAATGGAACAATTAAATCAAGGTCTCGATGGAGTGTTAGTGACGAAAATCTTCGCATCTGCTTGCGTTTATCAGTGTGCACGACATAAGTTTATCGTTTCCAATCACCAATGATAGACATGTTTCAGGTTTTTTTAATACTTCTCAGTTAAAATTTGTTATTTACTGATTGTGCCTCATCCTGCTCCATGTTACATGGACGAACATTTTTACATGAAAAATCTGCTATTAAAACCAGTTGTTCAAGATATACGCACATGTTTAAAGATTACCCTTTAATTACTGAGAGAAATGTTTGCTACCCTTGCCATGAAGGGTTTTAGGAGCTTAACATGGGCGTGGAACCAGTCCTGCATATCTATGCACGTTTGTTTTAAAGTTTTGTTTCAGAACCGTAAGGGCGATTGAATAATACGATACCTTCCCATGACGGCATTGCACAGCGTGAGAAGAGTACGAGAGTGCCCTAGCTACAGTGTATCCCAACTAGTGAGTAAAACGAAGTGGCGACAACTGTTCTTAGAGATATACACTGAATGAATGGTGTCTGCTCCGTTCTCCTGTTTACATGTCTGGTAAGGGTGCACAGTGTGATCAGGAAGTTGGACGTGAGCAGAAGTTCCGAAAGAGTGCCGAATTTCTAGCCCACCGTCGCGTAAGGAACTGAAGTTGGCCGTGTCCGTAACGTAAGCACTTGCTGTTCGTGGGCAGCTTACGTCTGGGCGCGACCCTGCCCGGTCCTGTAGCATCACCCGTGTCTTCAGCGTTCTCACTGCTAACACCGACTGTACACCTTCTTAAATGTACACTGTTTGCTGCTACAAGTACTGTGTCCAGAACAGTTGCCGGCCGAGGTGGCCGAGCGGTTCTAGGCGCTACAGTCTGGAACCGCGTGACCGCTACGGTCGCAGGTTAGAATCCTGCCTCGGGCATGGATGTGTGTGATGTCCTTAGGTTAGTTAGGTTTAAGTAGTTCTAAGTTCTAGGGGACTGATGACCTCAAACGTTAAGTCCCGTAGTGCTCAGAGCCATTTCAACCATTTTCCAGAACAGTTAAGTTATTGTCGTCTCATTTTTTGTTAGAAACGTTACCGTGCTGTGATTGCACTGACTTACGGTTCAGGTTTAGCATTCTTCAAATTCTGTGTCTCCAATAGCGCTCTATGTACTTAAAGCGGTTGGTTGTGGCTGTCTATGAGGCCAGTGTTAATGGTGTTGCTTTTGTAGTGTGTTGGCAATCGTTGTGGAAGGCACCTACTCTGTAAAGTGGTGTTCTGCGTCACCATTACAAATTACAACAACCAGTAATACTGCTGGGATTGTTAAACTGCTTTTAATTCGGAAGTGCCTTTACGGTCACTGTAAGAATCCAAAGCTGTCTGCTTCACCTTACAGCAAATTGGTGATGATTAGGGGAGCCAGCATTTTTTAAAGTACCTAGTGCTTCCGTGAATTCTTTCATGTAATTAAGTACTGTACCGCTGTCTCCTTTGGTTGTAGTTACGTAAAATGTGCGGAATAGTGGATTCATTAATTTTCACTTTCCTGGGTTGGTAGTTTAAAAATAAAATTATGTCGGCCATCTGAACAGCTGCCAGTCTTTAGATTTACCCCTCCTGTCACCCCAAAACAAATCCTGTCGTTCATTAGTTAGTTTATTACCTGTTCAGTATTGCATGTTGATGCTTCCTAAAGAAGCTTGGTGGCTCGGCAAGTACCGTCACACTTGCGAAGGCATCCATCGTTTATCTGCATATTGTAGTGTGGGACTTACTTGCGTGTCGTGAAGAGCGCTGTTTGAGGTATTATCGCCATCCCGTGCGTTCGAGCGAAGCATACTCTCTGAAGGATGCCATAGTGGAAGGACACCATACTTATGTATTGTACCATCTCAAGAAAGCACTTTCTATTTAAATAAAAGTTTGTAGTCATAATGTCTTACGTTAAGGATAAAGATTTCCGATACAATACTACTGCACCCATCCGGCCGGGGCATCAGCAACTGAATTCACAGTTGGTCTCGTGTGTTGTCTAGAAAATGGATGGTCGAAAAAGGACATCGGAATTTCATTTGATGAGAACAGTATGAATGTGGGCAGTGACATGAGCAGATAACAGGGTCATATTTGTTTGAGTATATCTGGAATGATCGTGATGGCTAAGAAGATGATTTAGAAAGTTTAGAACAATGAAAGGCAGTTGACGGGGAATACAGCGAAATCTCACATATAAATGGAACAGGACTAAAGCGATTAGATCTGTTGTCCCGTCATTGTTTGAGTGACCAACAGAAACAGGAACATCTACTCTTTAATACCCTTTTGAAACTGGGTCGACGTTCATGTATCGAAATTTCTACCACTTGTGAAACTACGGCTGAGAAATTCTGTGTGCTGAAATCTACGAGCAATAGGTCTTGTCCGGCGGACAGTATATATATTAAGCAGCTGCCAAGTTCGATTATCTCGACCTAAAATGAAACAAATTGTGTTATTTGCTTATGACGAAACAGGGTTCATCACCACAGAGCACGTTTCATGTGGAACTTTGTAAAATTGATCACGTCACCATGTGCAAAATCTCGTCAGAAATAATTACAAATGACAGTACTGGAAACTGAGACACTAAGTGTTCAAGGCAATGGTTATTGCACATCATAGACAAAATATTCATTCCTAAAGAATCAAAAGTTTAACACATCACCTCAATACTCAAGAGACGAATTAGGTGATATCCACTGAATTAATGACCCGTATCACTAATGTCAGTTTGCAGTACGATTTTGGACCAGTATGTGTTTCTGAGCTTTGAGGAAAACTATTTATTAACAAACAGGCAACACGCATGAAGAAAATAATCGTTCTTGTGACACAAAACTAGCTCTTTATTCACATGAAGTTCTTCACAGTCGGCTTCTCATGAAATTGCGTGTCACTTGTGCGACTAAATTAGAGATTTCATTTCAAAACGGTCACAGTTTTCAATTGACGGAAAGTGTGAGGATTCGAGATTTCCCAGAATTTTGTAGCCGAAGTTAGAAAACAAATAATGTCGTTGAGTGGAAATAAAATCTCGCACTTATCCAATGTAAATGAACAAACATTATTATTATTATTATTATATGTATTTTTGTCATACTGAAAAATCGTTTAGAAAATAAAGTTTTCATTATTATGTAAGAGGATTTATTAGGGGACAAGTCCTGTTTTAGTTATTTTATTATTTGCATGGGGTACTCCACCCTGTCTCCGCGCCGTTCCAAGAGAGTTGAAGAGTTACTTGGAGTCTTGATGGACAATGTAGTCAAAGGCAGCAAAGTGTATTCTGTGCCGGACATGCTGTCAAGGGATAGCAATTACCAGAAATTGATATCAATAACGTATATATGTATGTACTGAAAAAACGCTTGTTATTTGTCATCCAGAAGTACTCTCGTAACAAGATGCTCATCATCAAATATCGTTTGTATTTAAAGGCACAATAAAAGGCTAATACGACAAGTCCTGGTTCTTAGCAAAATTTAATTTATTCTATAGAGAAGAAGAATAGTTAATAAGTCGGGGATGCGCAGACTACTCCGAGCTGAAGTAACATCAACGTAAATTGAAACAAAAACAAACCCTCGGGAATGTCATGAGGTAAAACTGATGTGATATCTGGCTTTACCCAGGGAAATATCGTAAACTCTGAGATAGTAATGATATATGTAAACGATTTAGTAGACAATTTGTGCACACATCTTACATTGTTTGCAGATGGTGCTGTAATTTACTGGCTCATAAAGCCATCAGATGGTCGAAACCAATGTAAAGTGATTTAGAAAAGACAGCTGCATTGCACGAGAAGTGGTAATTGACTATTAATAAATGAAAAGTGTGAACTGATACACGTAAATACAAAAAGGAATCGCCTATATTTCGGGTACAGGATAAGTCAAAGAAACACAAAGATTGTTGATTCAACTAAATAGTTACAGATTACAATTGCGAACAACTAAAACTGGAATGACGTCATAGACAATGGCGAGGGGAAAGCTAACCAAAGACTGAGGTTTACACAGTGATTCTACGTGTCGTTTTCATATGGAAGTACAGTGCGTCCTACCCCACTTCTCGTAACTCGATTGAGGCCAACTTGAGTACTTCACGACTCACCGACTTTCTCCTATTGGTGTCTTCACCGTCAGTCAGGAGCTCTAATTCTCGTGTAATAAACAGTACATACTGATGTGGCAAGGGGGTGAGTTTAAAAGTTAAGCATAATGGGAATTATAAAATGGGTATGGCGCAAACCAACGCTGTTTTATTTCTCCAATCTCAAAATTTGTGAAGCGATTTCTACAGCCGGTGTTTAGTTAATATTTTAACAAGATTCCCAGACATTAATCGTAGAGCGCTGACCGCAAGTGTAGTACCGCACGTGGCTCGCCAATCAACGACGAAGACAGAAATTTGCAGAAGTCGTGCCCACCGTCCGATGATGAAGTCGTCTTCACTTTCGCAGTCCCACTCACAATATACAAGTCGTCATCAGAATAATATGGTGGCAGTAACCACTGATTCATAGCTCACAAATCCCGTTTTACATCCACAGTTCGAAAGCAGTACTGTTCCCTAACATCCGTCGTTAGTGACAAATCATGGCATACCTTTTCAATAGTTGCATGGGAACCCCTACGTTCACAGTTCACAATGTCATAATCCTAAACCAAATTCGCTGTTCCAAAAAGTTCACAAGTGGTTTCCAAACCGCAAGTTCATTGTCCCCGAACTGTTCCGGCCAAGTCGGTCACAAGCCACCTACTGGCAGTATTTACCAGTTGATTATGACAAGTGTAATACAGACAGGAGAATGAATGTTCGAAATATCATCTGCCACAATACGTACTTGGGAACGCACACTGATGGTACCTGTGTTTTACATATGAAAGTACAGTATGTATGCTCTGTCTCTCACAGACCCCTATTAAATGAATTCTAGAAAACTTGCTTACTTCGCTTCAAGCAGACGTTGCCCCGATTGATTTCTTCGCAAGCCGTGAGTCCTCACGCTTGTGCAATATACTATGCATAAGAATGTGGCAAGCAGGTAGTTGTCAATGCTAAGCGTAACGAGAATGGTAAAAGTTAGGATGCCAACTAACGCTGTTTCATTTGTGCCAATAGCAAAACTACTAAAACGATTTCTAGAGCCAGTCTGTCGTTATTATTTACAAGAGATTCCTGATCTTTAATAAATAGTTCCATAGCACTCCAAAAGTCACAAAATTTTACATATAATCTTAGGCTTCACATGAGATGACACGATTATGTTTTACGAGGCAAGTTTAACAATTTATTCCATCTTTATGCGGAGTTGCACTTCGCAGAGCAGTTTGAGTTTTGGCACTTCGGAAACGGATCGTAGACTGACTGTTAACTATCTTAACAGTTTGGCGCCTGCCCTAACAGGGTTCATTTGTCACTGATTCATCCTTTGTATCAATAAACAATGACAATATTAGGGTAAATTTGGGGTGAGTTCCGAGGAGAACCAAATTGCTGAGGCCATCGGTTCATAGACTTACACACTACTTAATCTAAATTAAACTAACTTACGCTAAGGACAACACACACACACACACACACACACACACGCCCAAGGGAGGATTCGAACCTCCGACTGGGGAAGCCGCGGGAACCGTGGCAAGGCGCCTCAGAGCGAGCGGCTATAAAATATGTACTTAGCACTTTCTGACGAGTTGAGTGATAGGGAAAATATTATTAACATGTTCCCAGAGTTAGAAACCTCATCAGCACGGTTTGAGCTGTTTATTAATATTTAATCAGTAAAACTAATAATAAAAGTTTCTCTTGTTGGCGCCCGGTGTTGCTGTATCCTCTTTGTCTATGCTCCAGTCCGCAGCTCGTGGTCGTGCGGTAGCGTTCTCGCTTCTCGCGGCCGCTTACCCGGGTTCGATTCCCGGCGGGGTCAGGGATTTTCTCTGCCTTGTGATAACTGGGTGTTGTGTGAAGTCCTTAGGTTTAAGTAGTTATAAGTTCCAGGGGACTGATAACCATAGCTGTTAAGTCCCATAGTGCTCAGAGCCATTTGTCTACGCTCCAGTAGAACAGTTCTTGTGCTCGCCCCTCCGTCCTCACGTAATGTGATCATCTGGCGCGTTGTGAGATGAGTCTGCCATGTGACACTATCTGCTGCTAGCCTTCCGAAACAATATCCCTATATTCTGCATAAAAACGAAAAAACAAAAATATAGTAAACGTGCGCAAGGATGTGGCATAAACGGCGCAATGTCTGCTAAGGTCACTGCCTACACTACGCTCGTCCTTCCACTTCTGCATTATTGCCTCGTGGTGTGGGAACCACATGAGATAGGACTGACGGAGGACGTCGAAAAACTTCATAGAATATCAGCTCGTTTTTCATTAACGTGAAACAGGGAAGAGAGTGCAACAGATACGGAACGCGAATAACAGTGGGAATCATTAAAACAAAGGCGTCCTTCATTGCAGCAGTATGTTCAATGATGAGTCTCTCCTCCGCATGATAAAATAATTTGTTTGAGTTCACCTATGCAGGCATAAATGAGCACTGCAATCAAATAAGAGAAGTTAACGCTGACGTGGAAATATTAAAGTGCTGGTTTTTCCCGAGTGCCATTCGAAAATGGAAGGGACGAGAAATAGCTTGAAGCTGGTACGATGAACTACCTACCAAGGCACTTAACTGTGAATTGTAGAGCAGTCGCGTGAATGTAGATGTAACAGTGGCATCTTGTACTAAAGTATTCTTATAGCTGAAGTAAGCCATGCTTACACATTTCTTTCCTATTCTGTAATACCTTGCTGTAACCTCGAGACAAATTATTAGATAAGTGAACAGAGTCGTTTTTTTGTGATAAAACAACGTAATATGTTAGGTGTTGGGATGCTTCATTCATAAATAGAGGGACAACATAGAAATATTAATAATACCAAATAGTTACATACGTGAAAGAACATAATTTTTGTCCAGTATCAACGAAAATGTCCGCAGCTCATGGTCGTGCGGCAGCGTTCTCGATTCCCACGCCCGGGTTCCCGGGATCGATTCCCGGCGGGGTCAGGGATTTTCTCTGCCTCGTGATGACTGGGTGTTGTGTGCTGTCCTTAGGTTAGTTAGGTTAAAGTAGTTCTAAGTTCTAGGGGACTTGTGACCATATATGTTAAGTCCCATAGTGCTCAGAGCCATTTGAACCATTCTGAATCAACGAAAATGCCAACGGCCCTGCAGCACCGTAACGACGATTTCCGTCAGATCGCCGCAGTTACGCGCTATCAAGCGGGGCTAGCACTTGGATGGGTGACCATCCGGTCTGCCGAGCGCTGTTGGCAAGTGGGTTGCACTCAGCCCTTGTGAGGAAAACTGAGGAGTTACTTAACTGAGAATTAGCGGCTCCGGTCTCATACACTGACATTTGGACACGAGAGCGCTGTGCTGACCACATGCTCCTCCATATCCGCATCCATTGATGCCTGTGATCTAAGGATGACACGGCGGCCGGACGGTACCATTGGGCCTTCCAAAGCCTGTTCGGATGGAATTTGGTTTGGTATTAATAAAAATAATTTTGTACGGTTTATGAGCATACAATCTAGTAATCTGTTCATACATTTTGTAGAGATAGCTCAGATACTTCCACATTTCCAATTTAGCGCGGTATATTAAGACAAATCGCTGTCTCGCAATGCAATTAAAAAGGACTAAACGACCACAGGATTGCTGCAATAAGGACTGCGCTGACTTAGCCGCCGGTAAATTTAATTCTGCACATCTCCTAAATTCCAGATGGCTTTGTGGAGAGCAATGTGCCCAAGCAAGCTGCTAGCGCCGTTCCCTTACTTCGTCGGGCAGAGAGGGAGCGGCACGGAGAGAGGCGGTGTTGAATGAACCAGGAAGAACGGGTTTGGGGAAGCGTGTTTTCATTAAACAGAGTTGCACATGTGTCAGCGCGGTATCAGGCCGTTACGGTCGACAAATGGCAGCGTACATTACGGAGCCACAGTCGTACGCTGTAAAGTTCCGCGTCGGTGTACGGGCCTCTAAAGGGGAGTCGCCGAAAACGGGAAGAGCTGAACGAACCTTTTCGGAAATAATGAAGATGGGTCGCCTTGCACGCATCATTTATTCTTTTGTGGATTAGAGTCGCAGCGAGGTACGGAAGCAGGGTGATTCTGTGTGTTGCCGCCAGCGAAATAATAAGAGTAAACTTATAATCCCAGTAATCTAAATGTTGCTTATCGTTTTAGTTCCTCTTATAAATATTGGTATAGCTAAATCAGTGGTGTTACAAAGATATAGACCTAGCTGCATCGTGGAAAATAAGACGGAAAGAATGAGCCGAGTACAAGATACTGAATGTTAATAAATCTGTGCTGTAAACTGGAGAAAGATTCCAATGAAGAGGAAAACGTATTTATACGTATTAAATGGGGGATTATCGAAAAGCGATATGTAGCCAGTGATACAGTAGAGACAGCTGCCTGCTAAAATATAGATTTCTAAATTATAAAAGAATATAATAAATATCGTACTAGAGAGAAAGATATAGATAACACTTAAACTAATTTACAAACTTTTATCGCAATAGAAGATACAAATTAATCCAAGATTAACATTAACCCAATAAACTTTGCGTAAATGATCATTCGTTTGTGGATCATCAGGCAATCAGACAAACGAGTGAAAAATCATTACTCTACAAAATATGCCATAACATTCAAATACGAAATATATACAATCAAACTGTAAATATCCGCAAAGCCAACCAAGGTTCAGTCGTGTTTTCAATGGATAACAAAGTATTTATGTCATGCATCTTCCTACAGTATCTTATAATGACTAAATATAAAGAGCAGGTAACATTAAGTACGAGTTATAGGTTGCAATTTTTGAAAAACACAAATAAGTAAAATAAGTAAGAGAAAAAGTAATATTATGCTAAGATCCTGATACTCGAGTATTAAGACAACGCGGTAGTATCACCAGTGTAAAAGATATTTGAGTTCAAAATGGTTCAAATGGCTCTGAGCACTATTCGACTTAACTTATGAGGTCACCAGCCGCCTAGAACTTAGAACTAATTAAACCTAACTAATCTAAGGACATCACACACATCCATGCCCGAGGCAGGATTCGAAACTGCGACCGTAGCGATCGCTTGGCTCCAGACTGTAGCGCCCGCATCTCGTGGTCGTGCGGTAGCGTTCTCGCTTCCCGCTCCCGGGTTCCCGGGTTCAATTCCCGGCGGGGTCTGGGATTTTCTCTGCCTCGTGATGGCTGGGTGTTGTGTGTTGTCCCTAGGTTGGTTAGGTTTGAGTAGTTCTAAGTTCTAGGGGACTGATGACAATAGATGTTAAGTCCCATAGTGCTCACAGCCATTTGAACCATTTTTGAACCAGACTGTAGCGACTAGAACCGCACGGCCACTCCGGCCGGCGATATTTGAGTGATTTGCAAATATCGATGCTTCATGTCGAACACCAATGGCAGCAAACACATCGCTACTAAATTGATGTCATGATACTAGTAATCCTCCAACCTTGTGACTGGGTACTATATACAGGGTGTAATATTTATTTTGTAAATTACAAAATGGTTCAAGCAAATGTTCTTTAAACGTCAGGACACATCAATCAGCATGATTGCCTTCATTGTAGCTTTGTTTTAGACAATGATATGAACAGCGGTATGACTTTTTAAATGGCACCATGTGTTTTTTATCTGGTAATTCATTTCCTCTCCTAAAGAACTATTCAAAAAAATAACTGTCGTCATTCCGTCAGCCAGCGTCATTGAAAAGTTGTGAGAGTAGAGTGTACACCAACGAAGAGAGGGTAGAAATGCTACTCATCTATGGGGAATGTAAGCAAGCAGAACAGTAATTGTAATACTGTTTTCTTCTGTATTGATAGATTTAGTATAGTAGTTTAGTTCTTTTAAGTACTGTTGTGTAGAGTAGACATACAGTAAAGGCTGTCCTTCCTACAAACTGCATCGACATATCGTTTCTTTTATTATTGTTGTTGTTGAAGAAAGGCGAAATGCTACACAGACAGCGGAAACGTACAGAGAGAGCTATCCTGACAAGAACCCACCTTCCCGACGGATGTATTTTGTGACGCGTCTGGAAACGGGAAGTTTCAAATCATGAGAACCCAATCGTCGTAACACTCGCACATACGAAGTTGCCAAAGTTACTGTTCACGCTTCCGTTGCTGTGAATCCACATACGAGCACAAGAATGCTTGAACACGAGATTAGCATTCCTAAGAGCAGGGTACACTGTATTCTTACACGTCTCCAGTTCCATCCTTACCATGTACACCTACATCAAGAATTCCATGGGAATGATTTCCAGATTCATGTACAGTTTTGTTGCGGGCACAGCAGCAAATCGTCGTGAACCTTGACTTCTTCTCCGATGTTTTATTTACTGATAAATACTCCTTCTCCAACAAAGGACAGGTAAATACAAGTAACATACATTATTGGTCCAACGACAGCCAACGATGGCTTAGACTGATGGGACATCAGAGTCAATGTTAACGAGTAGGCACCTACATTTATTTGTGATTTCAGCAAGTAACTTAAACATAAAACTTTGATTAGCACCACACAACGGCGTCAGTGTAATTTCACATGGAGTGTGAGACAATGTACTTTACTTTTCACTTTTCGAATGACCCTGGAAATGAGGTACACTGCACTGAAGTTGTTTTCATAGGAATCGCCAACCTCGGTGTTGCTACCATACTCGTTATCGTTCAACAGGGACTAAACAAATATTGTGACTTATTATTTTCAAACTTACCTAGAAGTCAAGGTTGCTGCAATGCAATATATTTGGTAGAACTTAACTAGAAGTCAAGGTTACTGCACTGAAATATATTTGACAGAACTTGGCGAGCGGTACATAACTGAAGCTTAGCGATACACAACATTTCTGCCTTTAGATCATTTAGGAAAGTTCGTAATTGAACTAGGATCACTTTTATATTATTCAAAAGCTTTTAGTTGATTTTAGGCGCTTAGTCAACAGGTTTAAACTGAGAAAGTTGCATGAATATTTCAAACCGAACCTCTTACATGATGTATTCTGAGCGATCGATGTCATGCCACAGTAGTCATTCAGCGAATAGTGAAGCTTCAGAAGCGGCAAGCCATTACAAGGCACATCACATGTGAAAGGAAAACAGCCTTAAAAAGTATAAAGTGGAGTAACCAATATGATCAATAGATACAAGACTTTCGTAGTACGAGTGGCATCTATGATTAATATCTGAAGCTAAAATCGATTTATGTAAGACTGAAAATGTAGCGGTTATAGAAGCAAAACAGGTAGGTACGGTTCCATTATCATGTGAAAGCACAGCTTGTAGCTGGAACATCACATTAGTTCAATGTTTATTTGATATAGCTAAGGTGCAGTATCGTATTTTGAGGAATGACAACAGGTCATTCAGTGGTGGACAATTAGAATATTATAAGCCAATGCAAAACGAAAACTAATTTCTAATCTCTTTATTGATTGCAGTTCAAGAAGAGTTTACTTTCAGACGTCTTTTTAACCCATAACTGACGAAGTTGTAAACCAGCCTCCTCTCCGTCCCCCGCTCCCATCGGTCTGCAAATGACAGAATGGTTTTAGGTACACTTAGGACCAAGCAAATTAAGGGACTCATTTGCGGAATAATAAATGGTAATTGTGTGAAAATATTATTTTTGGAAATAACACACTAAGTCCCTTTGTTACGTTACTTTTAAATGCTAGTTAAAAATAGTACCCATATACACAGCAAATACAGCGGAAAGTGCCACGAAATATTGACTAAGTCACAGAAAAGCATTTAAATTATTTCTAATTTCGGACGACAGTCACCTTTAACAGTTCTTTATTACTCACATAGAATCATAACAGTATCTAGCTCGTAACTTACCTTAACAAACCTCTGCCGACGAAATAATGCGCACACGAAAGCAACAGAATTACTTTACTAAAGGATAAGGAAGGAGCCTCCCAGAAGATTGTTCATGTACAGCCGGGCGTTCCCTGGACAACGGTAAATACCGGCAGATCCTTCCACACACTGAACTACGTCTAAAACGACATGTATTCAGAATCTAAAACGAAGAAAAGGCCCTTTTCAGAGCCATGATTCACAGTCATATCTCTCAACATCGAGGGCATATCATCTGAAAAAGAAGAACTTATACCCAACACATGTAAACTTCATTCCTGCCACGTCCTGTGCCTCCAGGAGACACATAGAGGGCCATCACAACGCCGTCCAAATATTCCTGGGATGACCTTGGTGAAGGAGTGCCCTCACGACCAATATGGAAGTGCTCTGTTTATTCGGCCTGGAATCAAAGTATCCAACATTCAAGTTTACACCGTTAACAACACGGAAATCATTTCTGTTACTATCGGAAGCATTACGGTGTCATCAATATACAAACCACCAGGGGAAAGGTTGGCTTTCAGCCAACATGTCTGGCACCCACAGCTAATAATGGGAGACTTTAACTGTCACAATAGAGTGTGGGGCTATCAAGACACAAATGAGGATGGAGAACTACTGGAAAGCTGGGCAGAAGAACACGAGCGGAATCTCATCCATCAACAGAAACATCCTGCGTCATTCAACAGTGCAAGATGGGAGAAAGGGTATAACCCACACCTGATATTTGTTTCCAAAACCTTGTCCGGGTCATGCAACAAATTCGTTCGCAACCCTATCCCAAAGACCCAACACAGACCAATCATGCTAAACTTTAGACCAGTAATACTGCCACAAAAAGTACCCTATAAAAGACGTTTTAACCTCAAAAGGGCCAACTGTAAAAAATTTGCGGACACCTTAGACATGGAAATCGTAAAATTACCATTAAACACTGAAAACTACGGAAAGTTCGTCCAAGCTGTTAAAAGATCAGCAAGACTCAGCATACCTAGAGGGTGCAGAACACTCTACATTCCTGGAGTTTCCAACGACATGAAACAAATATATAACGAATACCTGCAGCAGTACATCATGGACCCTTTCAGTGAAGAAACCATAAAACTTTGGGATCAGCTAATTGAAACTATAAGCAAAGACAGACAAGAGTAATGGAAAAATACGTTGGAGAGTCTTGACATGAAGAACAGTAGCAGAAGAGCTTGGAACCTCATAAAGCGATTGTCCAGCGACCCGACAGACCCCAAGGATCAGGTTTCCGTAACAGCTAATCAAATCGCACATCAGCTCCTTTTGAATGGTAAACCAACCAGGAACAGTAAAACTGCCACCTCATATAAGAGGCCACAAGTGACTGAAATACCACCTGAGCCATACTTCACATCAACAGAACTGGAAGCTGCTATCTGTTGCTTGAAACCCAGGAAGGCCGCGGGTCCCGATGACGTCATTAATGAATTTATACAGAACCTAGGGCCCATAGCTAAGGAATGGCTTTTAGAATGTAATCTCTGCTGGTCAAACAAGACGATACCTAAGCTATGGTTGAAGGCCAAGGTAGTAGCTATCCCAAAGCCAGGTAAAGCAAGAGACGATGCTAAGAACTATCGTCCAATATCGCTGCTGTGCTGCCCTTTCAAGCTATATGAACGTCTTATCTTGAATAAAATAGCACCACAACTAGAAAGGCAAATCATTCCTCAACAAGCAGGTTTCAGACCAGGTAAATCTAGCACTGGCCAGGTCCTCTGCCTAACACAATACATAGAGGACGGTTTTGAGAAGGGAGAAAAAACTGGCGTGGAGTTTGTCGACTTATCAGCAGCTTACGACACGATAAACCACAAAATCCTCCTGGGAAAAATTTTCAAAATGACGGGAAACTACCATCTTACTGTAGTTGTGAGATCACTGGTCTCCAACAGAAGATACTATGTGGAATTTCAAGAACAAAGAAGTCGCTGGAGGAACCTGAGGAACGGGCTCCCACAAGATAGTGTTTTGTCCCCCCCACTTTTTAATCTGTATACAAATTACCAACCAGTTGGACCGACGACAAGAAGCTTTATCTATGCTGATGATGTAGCCATTGCATGCCAATCTAGATCAATCAAACAGATTGAGAGAAACCTAACAGATGCCTTAGAAGTACTAACTGAATATTATAACGGGAACCAGCTTCGACCTAATCAAGCAAAAACGCAGACTTGTTTATTTCATCTAAACAACAAGTAAGCAAACAGGGAATTACAATTGGAATGGAACTCAGTTAAACTTCAACATTGCCCAAACCCAGTTTATCTTGGAGTCACGTTATATCGAACATTGTCTTACAAGAAACACGTAGAAAAACTAGAGCGAAAGTCAACACATAGAACGGCATAATCCGTAAAGTAACCAACTCACACTGGGGAGCAAACCCTGAAATTCTACGTGCATCATCCCTGGAATTGTGCTCTGCTTCAGCTGAATATGCGTGCCCCGTATGGAGATGATCGACACATGCTCAGAAGCCAGACGCAGCACTGAATGACTCATGTCGATTAATCACGGGATGCCTGAAGCCTACAGACCGTGATCTCCTTTGTATGTTTTCTGGAATAGCCCCCCCACAGATCAGACGGCAATCGTGGGCGATGGCCAAACGAAGCAGGCAGTGCGAAGATAGAAGACATCCCCTGTACCCACATCAGCCAGCGGAGGGAAGACTTAAATCTAGGAAAGACTACATAAAAGTTGAACGTCCACTACCCGAAAGTCAGTCTACAACTAGAGAATCAATGTGGAAACAGAAACTGGATAAAGGCAGTCTGAAAAGTTGGAACATTAAAGAAAAACTTCCTGCTGCAACAAAATTGGAATGGAGTGTCTGGAAGATCCTAAAGACTTAGATGTCAAATGGGAAGATCACAGGATAACCTGATCAAGTGGGGATACGCCGAAGAAGAGCCCTGCCAATGTGGAGGAAAACAAACCATGACACACCTGCTGACCTGTCCATCTTTGCTGGCCCCATGCACTTTCCAAGACCTGTGGTTGGCCAACGACGCTGCAGTGAAGTGTATCGAACACTGGAGAGAAATACGAGCCTTGCTTTAGACAATAATGACGACTTACTATATATGAAGATCACGAATGTATATATGAATGTATAACTATCATTTACTTGTATTTGTAATCTAGTATATAAAGCGTATTAATTAATTACAGATGTAGCTCAGACACTATTGAATAAAAAAACTTTACTAAATAACAGACAGAAATAATAGCTATGATTTTAAATTAGTAAGGAAATATAAATGTAATAATTAGAAAAACAGACTCAAATAATTGTAACGGAATAAGCTAAATGGCAAACTATGTTAAAGTCAACATTGTGTTGACTCTCGAAGGTAAAAAATTTCACAGGTAAAGATTACATAATAACACTGTGAAAAATAACATCGAATTCTATACATCAAATAAATAATTAATCGAACTGGAACTCAGTTGCCGTCCCGAAATATTATCCACAAAGCAAACAACAGCAAGTATTTTTACAAAATCAGCCTTTAAAAAATAAAAATGGCAAAAATGTAGTTTCCAATTGCCAACATTATTGAATTTCAATTCTTTTACTTTTACTTCCAAGGCCCCTTCATTCAGCTAATAACGATATGCACTGTATTTAATCGTAATACTGAGCAAACAGACAGAAGTATTGAAATTTTATTAAAGAAAAATTTAATTCTTTAGAAAAAAACCTGATAAGGTATTGAAATATAATCTTTTTCTGGCATGTTATATATTCATTAATGACACTCGGCATAACTACATAGGGAATGTTATGGGATTCTGGTTTGTGCAACAATGATTGATTCTGATAACAAGGTCGATAAGAAAAAATTTTACGTAACTGATATTATTAGTCACTCTGCTCACTTGAATTCGCTGGATATGCCTTATGAAATTTTCAAGACAATTTGATGTGAACTGTCTCAGAGTTTATCGATGTTGCAGGGATAAAAGTGTCGCTGTCTGCGACATTGCACAATTAGCTCCAGGCATTTCGAGATCACTCTGGTCAACTGCGGACTAATTCGGAGCAGCCAGCTGGTGTTATTTCGTACAATATCGTTTACCCACATTCTTGATCCACTGTACCTTGTGAAATAAGGCATGACAATGAACAACATCTCGTCCTGTAGAAGACACACAACTCCACTCTGTATCAGGCATAATGTTTGAGTGCCAGAGGATTGCAATGTGACATAACGGAGGAACGCTCAGAAGCCATCACACATCTCTCTCACAAATATAAGAACATCTAACATTTACTGACATTTCCCTATTGGTATGATCCAGTATAACAACAATTTACATGAAAATTACAAAGTTTGTTAAGAATCGTCTAACAAAATACAGATCACCATATTTTATTTTACCAACAGATGAAATTTCGAAGTTACATGGAAACAAATTTATCTGTTATTACTAAAATATTTTTTAAAAAAATATTCCTATCAGTTACAGAACCTTGTTCGCCACACGTTGTAGTATGGTAGTCTGATATGTTTCCGATCTAACACTAAAATCAAACATATTCTTCTGAAATTTGTTTTGATGTTTCAAGTCCCTGCAAGTCTGTACACTTTTCACAGCGATTCTCTCATCTCTTTGAACCATCCAGATAAAAGTTCGTGTCTTTCTCCGTATAAAATTTTCTAACGTAGATGACGGTTTCTTCAACCGACGAATATTTCTCTCCTCCAGGCTCAACGTTTAGCCGAGGAATAAAAACACTTGCTTGGGCCTAGATCTGGTGACTAACGAAGGTGCTTAAGCAGCTGAAACCGCAGTTCGTGGATTTTCGCCATGGCAACGCCGCATTGTCTGGCTGAACCAAAATTTTTCTTCTGCAAATATAACCGTTTCTCCTCATTCTCCTCATCAGCTTGTCAGATAATGCTGCGTAGTATCCTCCTGTAACAGTTTCTCCTGTCTGAATCTAATCTATTAAGATAAGTATGTGACTAACGGAGAAAACAGTTGCCATCACTTGCCCGGAAGAAGGAACAGTCTTTTCCTCCTTCGCAGTCTATAAGTCTATTCTTTCTTTGCAGTCCATTGTTTTGACTATGCTTTGTTTTTGGTGTGTAATGGTGCATCCAGGTCCTGTCTAAGTTAATATTTGGCACAACACTGTGATTTATTGCCCCTAAGCTGCCCCAACATAGCTTTGCAGATCTGGAGCCAAACCGCTTTTGTTCCGTAATGAGTAATCGTGGCAGACAGCGTGCTGTGAGGTATATAAATTCCTCGCTTTTGTACGGCCATTAGGTGAACTTCAGTAAGGTTATCTCAATGGTTGCAGCTTTGACCGCGTTGAACGTTTATCGTCATCCAGCGTGATACGGTCATATTTCAATTCAGCTGCCCTAAGTTTCACGGTGGTAAACAATGGTGCAGAGTCCCCGTACACGGAGTCCAGCTTGTGTTTAAGTTACACTGGTGCACCATCTTTCAGAAATAAAATTCTGGAATCCATTTAACACTCGATTGTGTCTACTCGCATCAATTCACTTAAACGACCGTCAACCTGCTTGACTTACTATGCGTGGTAAACTAATCCTATACTTCATTTAAAAGTCCTGCTGTCTTCCAGTTGAGGTCACAAACCTTTCAGTACACTAATCGTATGTATACATATTGATCTGGTAAGCTTCTGTGAACATTTGAGATGGAGCCCCCCCCCCCCCGCTCCATGAATCATAGATCGTGGTGTAGGTGGGTAGACTAGTGTGTCTCAAGATACCGATAGGAGTACCATAGGTGCAACCACAAAGGAGGGGTATCTGTTGAGAGGCCAGACAAACGTGTGGTTCCTCAAGAGGGGCATCAGCCTGTTCAGTATTTGCGGGGGAAACCGCCTGGACGATTCACTCATCTGGCATTGTAACATCAATCAAAACGTCCTTGCAGTGCAGGTACGGCGAACGGCTAAAATGAAGGACAAATTACTGCCTTAATTTTTCCTGAGGGCAAGCATCTCTACTGTATACTCACGTGATGATGGCATCCCCTTGGGTAAAATAATCCCCAGGTGCCATAGTCCTCCTTTCGGATCTCCAAGTGGGGATTACTCAGGAAGACTTTGTTTTTAGGAGAACCAAAACTGGCGTTATACGGATCGGAGCATGGAATGTAAGACTACTTAATCGCGCAGAGAGGTTACAAGATTTAAAAAGGGAAATGGATTCATTAAAGCTAGATGTAGTCAGAATTAGTGAAGTTCGATGGCAGGACGAAAAGGACTTATGGTCAGGCGAATACAGGATTATAAGTACAAAATCAAATACTAGTAATGTAGGAGAAGCTTTAATGAGATATGAATGCATACTGTAGCAAAGATAGATACGAAATCCACACTCACCACAGTAGTACAAGTTTATATGACAACTAACTCTGCAGATGAGGAGGAGATTGAGCAAACTATGATAAGAAAAAAGAAATTATTCCGATAGTTAACGGAGCTGAAAATTTAATAGTCATTAGCGACTAGAATTTGATAGTAGGAAAAAGAAGAATAGGAAAACTAGTCGCGAACATGGAGTGAGGGAAAGGAAGCCACCTCGTACAATTTTGCACACAGCATAGTTTTATCATAGCTAACACTTGGTATAAGAATTATGAAAGAAGGTTGTATATGTAGAAAACACCTAGGGACACCGGAAGGTTCGAGACTCATTATACAATGGTTAGTCACAGAGTTAGGAACCAGATTTTAAATTGGGAGATATTTCCAGGGGTAGATGTCGGCTCTCACCAGAAATTATTGGTTATGAACTGCAGATTAAAACTGAAGCAAGTGAAAAAAAGCACGAACTTAAAGATATGGCACCTGGATAAACTGAAAGAAACGGTGGTTGTGGAGGGTTTCACAGGGAGCCTTAGGAAACACCTGACAAGAACGGGAGAAAGAAATACAATACAAGAAGAATTGGTAGCACTGGAAAAAGAAATAGTGAAGGCAGCAGGATATCAAGTAGGTTGACAAGAACGGGAGAAAGGAATACAATTCAAGAAGAATTGGTAGCACTGGAACAAGAAATAGTGAAGGCAGCAGGATATCAAGTAGGTGGAAAGACGTCGGTCAGCAGAAGACCCTGGGTAACACGGGATAAATTGAATTTAATCGATGAACGGAAAAAATATAAAATTGCAATAAATGAACCAGGCGAAAGTGAACAGAAACGTCTACAAACTGTAATCAACAGGAAGTGCCAAATGGTTCAACAGAAATGGCCAGTGGACAAACGTAAAGATGTAGAAGCATATACCACTAGGGTTAAGATAGATACTGCCTACAGTAAAATTAAAGACACCTTCGGAAAAAAGAGAACCACCCGTATATCAAGAGATCAGAAGGGAAACCAGTACTAAGCGAAGAAGAGAAAGCAGAAAAGTGGAAGGACAGTATTGTGGAAATGGAGGACGACGTAGATGAAGATTAAAAGAGATATATGACACTGCATGAAGAATTTGACAAAGCAGTGACAGACTTAAACCGACAAAAGGCGTAGGGAGCAGTTACATTCCGTTACGGCTATTGACAGTCTTGGGAGAACAAACCATGACAAAATTTCTTATCTGGTGAGAAAGATGCATAAGACAGGCGAAATACTCTCAGACTTCGTGAAGAAAATAATAATCCAAGTACCATAAAAAGCATGTACCGCCAGGTGTGAAAATTAGCATATTGAGCAAGCAGTAAAGGTAACGAAGGACTAATCTGACGTAGAATTTAAGGACCAAGGCGAAGAAATAAAAACTTTTAAGTTTGCCGATTACTTTGTAATTCCGTCAGAGACAGCAATGCACTTGGAAGGGCAGCTGTACGGATCGACAGTGTCCTGCAAAACGAGGATAATGAAATGTAATCGAATTAAATCAGTTGATGCTGAAGGAAATAGATTAGGAAATGAAACATGTAGTAAACGGGTTTTACTACTTCAGATACAAAATATCGGTTTATTGTCGAATCAGGGAGAATATAATATGTAGATAGGCACTGACAAGAAAGGCGTTTCTGAAGAGATATGTGTGAACATCGAGTATACATTTAAGCGTCAGGAAGCCCTTTCTGAAAATATTTGGACGGAGTATAGCCATGCATGGAAGTGAGGCGTGGACGATACATGGTTTAGACAAGAAGAATGCTGAAGGTTAGATGGGTGGATCACTTAACTAGTAAGCAGGTACTGAACAGAATTGGATAGAAGAGACTTTTTTAGTGCTCTCTCACCAAAAGAAGAAATTGGTTGGTAGAACACATCCAGACTCATCAAGGAATTACCAATTTAGTACTGGAGAGAAGCGAGGAGTGGTGGTGGAGGGGGTGGGGGATGGGAAGTGGTGTAAGAATCGTCGAGGCACCAAGGGATGAATACAGTAAGAAAATTCAGAGGCATGTAGCTGGCAGTAGTTATTAGGAGATGAAGAAGCTTGCACGAAGTAGCGTGAGAGCTGCATCAAACCAGTCTTTTCACAACATGAAATAGTCTGACAAATCACACCGAACATCACACGTTAACCCCTAAAAGTAGCTGAAATTTAACATACTGTATTTTTAAAAACAATTTCGTCTGAGACAGGCTTCACATTTATTAGTTGTAACTGATGTCAAAGAAACAGAGTCATAGTCCACAAAATACTTGTTTTCTCTTAAGGCGTTACTTCCCCATTAATCGTACATCATAATCTCATTAAACAGCGTATTAGTTAATAGTAAAAAACCCTAATCTCTCTAATATAGTATCACTAAACGATGAAAAGTACTTCCTTATATTGAGAGCAGTGAAGTTGAGGGCATTTTCTCAATTTTTTACTATTAGACACATTTGATTATTTTCATCATATCTTCATGATGCTGATGTTACTATACCTCATGGAAGATAAATTAAATAAAACTGCTTTATATAGATTGCTCAGGTGTATAAACATAAATTGCACAGGTGGAACGCCAGTTCTAAGCAGAGTAGTGAAGGCTCAGAGTGGGAAAGAATACAAAGAAGGGGTATATAACACAAGTAAATTTCAAGACTGTGATATGGAAAGACAAAAGAAAGTAGATGAAGAAGTAGAAACAAGGAATATGACACTGTAAAAAGCATTTGGCACAGCACTGAAAGAGCTAAGTTTAAAAAGGAATATGGAGTAGACGATAGATTGACAGAATTTTTATGATGTTTGGAAGAACTAACTGTGACAAAAGTATTTCGCCTATTGCACAGGAAATGCAATAGAATCAAAATAAAACTTCGTAAATAATAGTCCACATACAAATATAAGAGATGCTGACTCATTAACAATCTAAATATCATTGTAATAAGGCGAGGTAGTAAAATAATAAGGAGAGTTACAGAAAGAGGCCGTGGGCAGTTATTAGCCAGCGGCTAGGGAAAAGGTCAGAATAAGTTCCGCAGAAATGAAGGAACAGCCTTAAGCTGTATCTCAAAATGTTGTTTGAAGGAAGTCAGATGTACATTTTTATCACTTGTAGATATACATAAAGCTGAGTAGAATGCAATGTTTAAAATGCTGAATCAAAGGTATAATATATGGGGTGAAATATTGTTTGCAAGTTGCACAGAAAAATAAGAATGCAAAAGGATATGTATGGGGTCGGTAGTAAATGCTATTCAGTCTGTACAAAGAAAACAGCAAAGGATACCAATGAGAATGTTTTAAAAGAAATTAACGTTCAAGAAGGAGAAAGAAAAACTAAAGTTTGCCAATGAATCTGAAATTCAGTTATAGCTGGCAAAGGAACTGGAAGATTTAGTGTAGGGAAAGGATTGTGTTTTTAAAAGATGTAGAAATTTTCAACAAAACCGAGATTAAATTAAACTGTAGGACGATTAATAACAGTAGTTGACATGTCTTGTTATTTAGGCAGCAAAACTGACCGTGGCCGTAGTAAAGAGTATATTAAATACATATTAGAAATAGCATTGACATATTATTTAAACTGGAAAAACAACGAATATACATTTAAGAATTAAAGATCCTGTACTCGAACTATCTGTCCGGCATGTATCCTTACATGTTAGTGGAACATAAGCGACGAACAAAATATACAAGACAAGAAGAGAAGATTTTAAAAAGTGATTTTACAGATCATTAATGATCAGATGGGTAGATAACCAAACAAATGAAGTGTTGACGATTTGACTATGGAAGAACAGATGCTTCAGTTACTACTACATAAAAAAAGTAGTAACGTAGAACGACTCTAGAATCCAGCATAGTTCTAAGGGCTCTAAGCCGGCCGAAGTGGCCGAGCGGTTCTAGGCGCTACAGGCTGGAACCGCGTGATCACTACGATCGCAGGTTCGAATCCTGCCTCTGACATGGATGTGTGAGATGTCCTTAGGTTAGTTAGGTTTAAGTAGTTCTTGGAGGCTGATGACCTTAACAGGTAGGTCCTGTAGTGCTCAGAGCCTTACGGGCTTGCGTTGTTGCAGCGTATACGCAAACTAACGCGACTTCGATGGCGATATATAGGCACCTACACATAAGCAAGGCATTTGTGTGTCATTCGTGTCTGTCCGTCGTGCGTGCTATAAATTCGGAAACGTGAACTACCGCGACTTTATTACCTAATGCGTCCTGACTTAACCGCCTTTGCCGTAGTCCTCTTCAGGTCGACTGTTTTGCTGGTTTCTCTGTATGATGTTCCTTGTACTCCGTCCTATTTCGGTTTTCTTTTGGCAGTCAACGTTCCTTGCGTGAGCATCACAGTACAGTTCAAAGACAAGAAGCCTGTGAATGGGTAGGTGTAAGGACGGCAGTTTTCACGTTACTCTGGCAGGTGATAGATGGTCTCTTGTACCCAGGGTAGCACTTTCCCGTAGCAAGAGGTCAACGCCGGACGGCGGTTCTCTAGAAACTACTTCGTCCTGTTCATGAATGTGGTTCTTATTTGTCCAAGTGCGTCGGAATGCCCCATAGACGTGAATGGATGCAAGTGATCAGACAGGAGGCTTTAGTACGTGTTCTCTGGTTGCCTCAATACCAATTCCACTCATAAAAAGTCCAATGACGGTGTTGACAGGTTATCTCGAGGGTAGGGCTTTGTGTGGTGCAGTCATCAAGAGTACTCGAGGAATAGGCCTTCAACTCCGAATGCCCATATCGATGATGTTTCGTTGATGTTCGCACGTTGACAGTTGTTGATGGCCCGGCATTGACATCTGCAGCAATTTGCGGAAGGGTTGTATTTGTCTCAAGCTAAAAGGCTTTCTTCAGTTTTCGTTGATCCTTTCTTGCGCTCCCCCCCCCCCCCCTCCCCGCAGTGATGTCGGTGATTAGATGTCTTACTGCATTCCTGATATTCACCGTACATTCTTGGAACGGCCGTACTGGATTGTCCCAAATTCATCGCTACCTCGGAGATGCTGTATCTCATCGCTCGTGTGCGGACTATAACATCACGTTCAAACTCACTTAAATCTTGACATCCAGCCGTTGTAGTAGCCGTAATTTGATCTAACAAGTGCGTCAGACGCTTGTTGTCTTATACAGGGTGGTCCATTGATCGTGACCGGGCCAAATATTTCACGAAATAAGCGTGAAACGAAAAAACTAAAAAGAACTAAACTTGTCTAGCTTAAACGGGAAAACCAGATGGCGCTATACTTGGCTCGCTAGATGGCGCTGCCATAGGTCGAACGGATATCAGCTGCGTCTTTTTTTTAAAATAGAAACCCCCATTTTTATTGCATATTCATGTAGTACCAAAAGAAATATGAATGTTTTACTTGGGCCACTTTTTTCGCTTTGTTATAGATGGCGCAGTAATAGTGACAAATATATAGCTCAAAATTTTAGACGAACAGTTGGACAGGTAGCTGTTTTCAATTAAAATGCAGAACATAGGTAAGTTTGAACATTTTATTTCGGGTGTTCCAATGTGATATACGTATGTATCTTCGTGAACTTATCACTTCTGAGAACGCATGCTGTTACAACTTGATTACCTGTAAATACCACATTAATGCAAAAAATACTCAGAATGATGTCCGTCAACCCCAACGCATTTGGCAATACGTGTAATGACATTCCTCTCAACAGCGAGTAGTTCGACTTCCATAATGTTCGCACATGAATTGACAATGCCCCGACGCCTGTTGTCAGGCGTCGTCGGTAGATCACTATAGCAAATATCCTTCAACTTTCCCCACAGATGGATAATCGGGGACGTCAGATCTGGTGAACGTGCGGGCCATGGTATGGTTCTTCAGGGACCAATCCACCTGTCATGAAATATACCACTCAGTACCGCTTCAACCGCACCCGAGCAATGCGCCGGACATCCATCATGTTGGAAGTACATCGCCATTCTCTCATGCAGTGAAACATCTTGTAGTAACATCGGTAGATCATTACGCAGGAAATCAGCATACATTGCACTATTTAGATTTCCATCGATAAAATTGGGGCTTATTATACTTTCTCCCATTATGCCGCACCATACATTAACCCTCCAAGGTCGTTGATGTTCCACTTGTTGCAGCCATGGTGGATTTTCCGTTGCCCAGTGGTGCATATTTTGCCGGTTTACGCTACCGCTGTGGGTGAATAAGCTTCGTCGCTAAATAGAACGCGTGCAAAAAATCTGTCATGGCTCCGTAATTTCTCATGTTGCCAGTGGCAGAACTGTACACGACGTTCAAAGTCGTCACCACGCAATTCCTGGCACATAGAAATATGGTACGGATGCAATCGATGTTTATGTAGTATTCTCAACACCGACATTTTTGTGATTCCCGATTCTCGATCTTTTTTTTTTTTTTTGCTACTGATGTGCGGATTAGCAGCGACAGCAGCTAAACCGTCTACTTTGGCATCATCATTTGTTGCAGGTCGTGGTGGACGTTTCACATGTGGCTGAACACTTCCTGTCTCCTTAAATAACGTAACTATGCGGCGAACGGTCCGGACACTTGGATGATATCCAGGGTACTGAGCTGCATACATAGCACACGCCCGTTGGGCATTTTTACCACAATAGCCGTACATCACCACGATATCAACCTTTTCCGCAGTTGGTAAACGGTCCATTTTAACGTAGGTAATGTATCACGAAGCAAATACCGTTCGCACTGGCGGAATGTTACGTGATACCACGTACTGATACGTTTGTGACTATTACAGCACCACCTATCACAAAGCGAAAAAAGTTGTCCAACTAAAACATTCATATTTTCTTATATACTACACGAATATGTAATAAAAATGGGGTTTCCTATTTTAAAAAAACTCAGTTGATATCTGTTTTTCCTATGGAAACTCCATCTAGCGGGCTAACTATAGTGCCATCTGGTTTCCCCCTACAATCTAGACGAGTTTAGTTCTTTGTAGTTTTTCGTTTCATGCTTATTTGGTGAGACATTTGGCCCGGTCACTATCAGTGGACCACCCTGTATAGGCGGCGCCGATCGCAGCGACGCATTCTGACATTTTACATATCTCTGTATTGGAATACGCATGCGTATATCAGTTTCTTTGGCGCTTCAGAGTATATACCACTGCGAGCTGTACTGTGACGATGTGTTTATAAATTTACCGGAGAACGTAACGGATTCCGGTGATTTGTTTTAGCTGAAGCCGTTTATTCAATTAATTAATTTCTTTTCCAAACGAATTTCAACTGCTTCCTTCACCACTGAGTCCCAGAAAGATGAAGCGGAGGCTAAAATTTCAACGTTTTCTAAGCCATAGAGTGCCCAGTGTAAATACAACGCTCTGCTGACGCCGATATATCAGGCTTTTAAAATCGGGTGTACCTCCTGTCGTCTGTGGATCATTCATGGACTGTACGTGTC
The DNA here is from genome assembly GCF_023897955.1 of Schistocerca gregaria. NCBI lineage: Eukaryota > Metazoa > Arthropoda > Insecta > Orthoptera > Acrididae > Schistocerca > Schistocerca gregaria. Next base: position 167,774,454 of record NC_064925.1, on the reverse strand, counting down.
GTCTGACGGATGTGGTCACACGTACAGGGCATCTTGTAAACCCCACGCTTCCGGAGCACCAAATCAAGTTTAATGGGATCCAGGAGTGCTGCTGTCAGTGGTGGAGGATAAAAAGTCACTTTTCCTTTGATGATCGCCTCTCCACACATGACAGGAAACATTCCGTGTCTACTGCTGCGCTCCCTACCCACACCGATGGTTTCATTCTGAGCGGCTTATGTATCTGCTGTGGAGCATTACCGTTAGCTGCGAAAAATCTCTTCAACTGTAGAAAAACGTCCAGATTGTGAGTATACCGAATCCGTCACTAGGCGGATTAACGCACAGTAAAAGAAGATTATGGAGGGCCAATTCATGCTATACGTTGGACTGAGAATGTTAGCAGCCTGGCTGTTGCCAACAGGCAGGTATCCTCCCTGTTTATGAGATGCTTAGTACTTTAACTAATTTTATTACTTCCCGTTGCTGCATCCACGTCTTCCGACCAAGTACGCGGATTTTTTGGGGATTGTCACGTCACATAAAGTCTAAGTGGTGTTCGATTAGTGCCGATTTCCTGTTGAGACCCAGTCACAAGATATATTGATGTTCCAACAGGCGCGAGCTGTTCCTTCTCCTGGTATTTCCAACAAAGATATCACTGCAGTGACATGGAGATTCATAAACGCCTGCTGCGTGGTTCAATGAGTCCGAAGTTTTGCGGCTACTCTGGAGTGTTGCTCTCATACCTTACGTGTCAAGTCTTACATTGTTTGGGCCTTCAGCCTCATTTGAAATATTATTTAAGGATGAAACCTTGCGCTTTCTGTCTTTTGAAAATTTACTGTAGTTGTGTTTTAAATCAAGGGCCTTCAGCCATTTTAAAAATGAAAGAGGTTTGCCCTTAAGCCATAAGATTGTGTGACATATTCAGTCGATAGTTAATCTCAGAAATTTGTGCTGTAATGTTTGGGCAACTAAATAAAGTTGTATGTGTTCGAGTGTAACTGACAGCCGCTCATTTTTGGCCCTATTCCACAATTCGAACTACCTGATCTGTTCTGCTTATTTAAGCAGGCGTTTCAACGGTGTAGCTTACTCAGTGACACCATGCTGTCAGCTTATCGAGCCCAGTGTGCTGAATGACGGTGCAACACTTTCAGCAGATAACTATTCTTGTGCTGCGGTTATCTGTAAACCTCATTTGCTAGCTTAGCATAAGTTACTCCACATTGTTAAGTGTCCAGAGCCTATGTTCGACATCAGCGTACAATAACCACTCAGGTAGCAACACTAGCAGTGCAGGACACATGAAGCGTGTCGGTAAGGACGCAGAGACATGTGTAGTCATTGACGTATTGCAGAAATGGCCAATTCCTCGTAAGTCCGACATGATAATTGGCATTCGGATCAAAGGGTGGAAGAATTTCCAAAGCAGGTTTGTTTGAAAACTGTTCGCATGCTACCATACATTAAGTATGCCGTCCATGGCAAAATACACTATGTCATCAAAAGTATCTGGACATCAGGCTGAAAATTACTTATACGAGTAAGTTCGCGGTGACCTCCATCGTTATCGCTGGAATTCAGTATGTCGTTGGCCTACTCTTAGCCTTTATTACAGCTTCCACTCTCCCAGGTATACGATCAATCAGGTGCTGAAAGGTTTCTTGGGGAATGGCAGCCCATTTTTCACGGAGTGATGCACTGAGTAGAGGTATCGACGTCGGTCGGTGAGGCCTGGCACGAAGTCGGCGTTGCAAAACATGCCAGAGGTATTCTGTAGAGCTCAGGTGAGGACTGTAAAGGCCAGTTAGTTACGGGGATGTTATTAACGTGTAACCACTCTGACACAGGTCGCGCATTGTGAATAGGTGCTCGATCGTATCGAAACTTGCAACCGCCATCCCCGAATTGCTCTGCATCACTGGGAACCAAGAAGGTGCTAAAAACATCAGTGTAGGCCTGTGCTGTGATAGTCCACGCAAAACAAAAAGCGGTGCAAGCAACCACAAGGAAAAACACGACCACACCATAACACTACCGACTCCGAATTTTACTCTTGTCACTAAACACGCAGGCAAATGTAGTTCACCGGGAATTCGCCATACCCACACCCTGCCATCGGATCGCCACATTGTGTAGCGTGATTCGTCACTCAACACTACGTTTTTACACTGTTCAGTCGAGAAATGTTTACGCTCCTTACACCAAGCGAGGCTTGGTTTGGCATTTACCGGCGTGATATGTGGCTTATGAGTAGCCTCTCAAACCACGAAATCCAAGTTTCTTCACCTCCCGCCTAAGTTTCATAATACTTTTAATTGATCCTGATGCAGGTTTGAATTCCTGTGTGATAGTATTGATAGATGTGTGCGTATTACATATTACGAACCTCTTCGTCTGTCGGCGGTCTCTGTCAATCAATAGACGAGGTCAGCTTGTACACCTTTGTGCTGTAAGTGTCCCTTCACGTTTCCATTTGACTATCACATCGGAAACAATGACCTAGGGATGTTAAGGAGTGTGAAAATCTCACGTACAGTCGTATGAAACAAGTGATACCCAACCACCTGATCACGTTCTAAGTCGGTGAGTTCCGCGGATAGCAAGTGCTCTCTCACGATGTGTCATGACTACAGAGGTAGCTAATATGGAGTACCTGGCGTAGGTGGCAGCACAAAACACCTAATATGAAAAACGTATATTTCTGGGTGTGGCTCAAATGGCTCTGAGCACTATGCTACTTAACGTCTGAGGTCATCAGTCGCCTAGAACGTAGAACTAATTAAACGTAACTAATAACCTAAGGACATCACACACATCCATGCCCGAGGCAGGATTCGAACCTACCACCATAGCGGTCGCTCGGCAACAGACTGTAGCCCCTAGAACCGCACGGCCACTCCGGCCGGCTGTTGGGTGTGTCCGGATACTTTTGAACACACAGTGTACATCTGATTAATAACGTCAGTTAAACAAGAGAGTAAGTTATATCTCTGAAAGTGCGACGTAAAATAAATATTATTTCAAAGCTTAGACAAGAGCACTACAGTTGCTGGTTCTACGTAATTTAGTTGTGGAGTTGAACTGGAAAGATATTCATATGGCATTATCGAGTACGACAGCCTGAATTTTTTTTTTTTTTTTTTTTTTTTTTTTTTTTTGTGAAATGGTTTAACATTCCTGTTACGCCGTTACTCAGCGAAGCGCGTTGTTGTGTAGTAGAGTTACACACTAGAAGATTTTAATTTGTTGCTGTGTGTTTTTCTATCCAATGGATCCTATAGTGCATAACATTTTGCACTGAAGCTGAAATCATTTTTGGTGGTAGCTATTCCTGGTAACCTTGTAGATCTTTTGAGAGATGCTTTATTAATGTCATTATTATATTCCGGTAACTACCTATCAAACCACAAGCAGTATGTGCGGCAATTCTGTGGTGCACATATCTCGGTAGCGGTGCGTATTGTCGGTTGTGTTGTGAGAATTTCCACGTGATCTGGATAGACGATATTTACAGTATAGAAGTTTGCTCCCAATAGTTATCTTACGCGTCATCGTACCTACGAAGTCGAGTAACGTACTTCCACAATAGAGCCAACAAATCAGATTCTTGTGCTTCTTCAGTACAAGTGAGCTAATCTAATGTGCTGATTTCTGTTGTGAGATGTGGTTCTCCCATCGTATTGTCTAATTGTTTGGTTATTTCTACGACTGTATCTGTAGTGTGATGCACTACACATCCCACGTACGTTACGTTATGTTTTCGTGTTTAATTTGAGAAATAAACATTCGAGAATGTAGTCCTGAAGGCAACATAAAATTGAAATGAATCATAGACAGTGTGGGAACCGGAGAGTAAGAGCATTGCAACGCCTTAGTTTTTTCAACATAAAACAATGCTCAAAACGGAGCAGACGGATAAGATTGCAAATGACGTGGTTTCCCCGCTATCGGAGAGGAGATGAACTAGTTTAAACCACTGAGAGGTTAGTAGGACAAGTGTTAAGAAACTAATGAATAACTTGCATACTCCGTACTAGACGGAACTGCAACGGGTATAATCAATAACCAACTTAGGAGTGACTGTACTTTGGAGAGGTGTTCGTAAGAGTTTGATCACAACTAAACATATCCTTTTGTCTTAAATCGTTTATAAGGACAAGTTCAGTAATCAAAGTAATTAAAAGTCGGCCAATCGTGACACAGAAATTAAAGGAACTGGCTGATAAATAAACTTTAAACAGATGTGTACTTGTGGAATACCGATTGAACAGCCCAGCTGTTCTAAGCTCTTCAGGCCGTAACCACGCTGCTGCTACGGTCGCAGGTTCGAATCCTACCTCGGGCATGGATGTGTGTGCTGTTCTTAGGTTAGTTAGGTTTAGATAGTTCTAAGTCTAGGGGACTGATGACTTCAGATGTTAAGTCCCATAGTGCACAGAGCCATTTGAACCGATTGAACACAGCAGAAAAAGAAGTGAAATGAGCAAGAAAGGTCCCTTAACAAGTGAGAGAGCAGATGGTACACTATATCACCAAGAGAATTTTTAAACAACAGAGAAGCGTTCTTTCATTAATCACTAGATATTGGACACTAACATTAGCCTCACCAGTTGGATTACTGAATGTTCTAACTTTACTTCCTCACAAATCACAAAACATGGAAAACAATACATTCAATACGACTTTCTCTCGACACTAGCTGCAGCTACTTCTCAGTAACATATGATATCTGGACTCATATACGGACCCATTATCTATCGAAACCCAAAGCACAACCAGAGACGCCCGCACATTCGTAATATGACCACCGTGAGCGCAGTGCGGCTCCACCAATCGGTGAAGCGCCCTCCCACCACATGCCGCTGCCGTGTACAACACGACGCTCGCAAGACGCGGGGTAGCCCTGACGTCATAAGTTGCCTTGCCACCGTTCACGTGGTTCCCCCCCCCCCCCCCCCCCCCTCCCCAGCCGGAGATTCGAGTCTTCCCTTGGGCATGTTTTGGGCATATATGTATGTGTCGTCCTTAGCATAAGTTAGCTTAAGTTAGCTTAAGTTAGATTAAGTGGTGTGCTGCCTAGGGATAGATGACCACAGCAGCTTTGTCCCATAGAACTTAACACAAATTTCCATTTTCAGCTCGCGTGCCTCGTTGGAATTCATACCCGTGGATACTGGTGTCAGCAATAACACCCACAGACGCTAGGGAGCAAGATAGAATAGGAATGTGCCCAAAACATAACTGTGGACACCAGGTGTAAGTGCTATTCTGAGATGAAGAGGTTGGCACTGAAGGTGAAGATGTGGCCAACTGCATCAAGCCAGACTGATGACTGATGACCCAAGCTGAAGACAAATAGACCACTTATTTTGGAGTAAACTTAATATTCGCGTCCTAAACTTAACTCTAATGTGTTTGTTATAACACACTGACATGACAGAAATAATGGGAGAGCGATATGCAAATACACATATGGTGGTATTATCGCGTACACAAGGTATAAAACGGTAATGCACTGGCGGATCTGTCATTTATACTCAGGTGATTCGTGTTAAAAGATTTCTGATTTGATTATGGCCGCACTACGGGAATCAACAGATTTTGAACGCAGAATCGTAGTTAGAACTAGACGCATGGGATATTCCATTCTGGAAGTAGTTAGACAATTTAGTATTCCGACGTCCAGAGTGTCAATAATGTATCGCGAATATCAAATTCCAAGCGTTATCTCTCACCAAATACAACACAATGGCCAATGACGTTCACTTAATGACTGAGAGCAGCGGCGTTTACGTAGGGTTCTCACTGCTTGACATAACCGCAGAAATGACTGTGAGACGCACGAAAAACGTATTTGTTAGGACACAGGCGAAATTTGGCGTTACTAGACTACGGCAGCAGACGACCGATACGAGTGCCTTTGCTAACATCACGACATCGCCTGCATCGCCATTCCTGCGATCGTGATAATATCGGCTGGACAGTAGACGACTGGAAAACAGTGTCCTGGTCAGATGAGTCCAGATTTCAGTTTTTTTAAAGCCGATGGCAGGTTTCGAGCGTGGCGCAGAGCCCACGAAGCCATGGAACCAAGTTGTGAACAAGACACTTTAAAAGCTTGTGTTCCCTCCATAATGATGTGGGTTGTATTTACATGGGATAGATTGGATCCTCTGATCGTTCCGAACCGGTTTTTGGGTGGATACGGTTATATTCGACTACCTGGAGACCATTTTCAGCCATTCTTGGTCTCCATGCTCCCAAATACGGCACTGGGCCAAAGGTGTTCGCGAATGGTGTGAAGAAGACGCTGCCTCGGCTACAGTTTCGCAACTATGGACGCCTATAAAGAAGACTTTCAACGACTTGTTAGACCATATCACATAGGGCTGCTGTGCTGCGCTGGACAAAGAGAGATTCAACACGAATGAGGAAGTAGTCCATGAATTGTTTCACGACAGTCTATATTTATCTGGATAGATAGTTCCGCAAGGCCTCATGTGCTAATAATGAAAGCCTCTCAGACTGATTTCCTATCAGCCTTCAAAACTGCTGTTATTTGGTTTCTGTTTCCGGAGAATGAGACTATTAATTGAAGAATACAACTTTTGATAAGAGTTTGGAAGGGGAGAGGATAGGCCATATAGCGTCATTTGCAATTTCTTGTTACTATGTTATTGACATAAATGCCAAGATAGGCCTTTGGCAATCACAATTTCAGTTAATTGCAGATCAGATTGAATAAGATATCAGATTTGAATACTAGGGCAATAAAACAGTTAGGCCTTGATTAATAAGAGCTTCAGCTAATCCAAATTATAAAATAGGTGTTAATTTAATGAAACGCGAACAGGTATGCGATTGAAAGTAACATTACATTAAATTTCCAAATTGAAAACAGGCATATGTTCAATAATAACAGCTTCAGTTAAACAAAAGTACCAAACAGAAAACAGGCAGGCCTTCAATGGTAAGAGCTTCACTTCAGTACAATTGACAAATAGAAAACAGGACCGCCTTCAATAATAACAGCTCCTGTTAAGTAAACTTACCAAGTAGAAAACAGCCAGGCCTTCTTTAGTAACAGCTTCAGTCAAATAAAATAACCAAGTAGAAAACAGACAGGCCTTCAATGATAACAGCTTGACTCAAGAAAAATTGCCGAGTACAACACAGGCAGGCATATAGAAATGATAGCGTCAGTTAAGTAAGTTTACTAAATAGAAAAGGGGCAGCATTTCTTTAAACAGGAGCTTCAATTAAATAATATTACCCAATACTGAAAAGTCAGGGCTTGTTTAATAACAGCTTCAGTTAAGTAAAACTACCAAATGGAAAACAGGAAGATGTTCAAGAACAATTGCTTCAGTTAAGTAACCTGAGCGTATTACAAGAGAAAGGTACCTATCTCGTTGTCTAAAACTTTCGGCATGGAGGTCGGCTAAAACACAACCATCTGGGTACTGCGCGCCGACGAGTGGAGAGGGGGGGGGGGGGGGTCAAGGGGTTAGGCCACAGCGTTGAAGATAAACGTTATCGCTCTGGCTCAGGAGAAGCAAACAACAGCCACAATTCAAGTAGCCAGATAGATCAATTAAGATATCGCAATGATCGCTACACACCTGTAGGTATCAATAAGAAAATAACAGTTACGACATCAAAATCTAAAAGTTGACCGAAGTTGACAAATCGAAGCCGAAGCTAACCGATTCCAAAGGGAGCCTAGGAGACTTGACATACTACGCACGAAGACGGCACACGAAGTCAATCACACGTTCTAAACGGTCCACAAATATATCCAACAACCATTCTCTGCATTCCGTGCTCATGACGCTTCAACACACCCCGTCCCCATCAACAACAGCGAGCTAAGATCGTAGTGAGTCATACCAGAGCACATGACTGATCACAGCGATTCATTAAAGATATTCTATGATGGTTGGATACTATTTTTCTGTAATATCAAGAATTAATCGCAGCTGTTGTTGAAATTACAACAGTGGGAACATCACCTTTTGTCGTATTAATGTTTTACATAAAATCTTATTATAACTGCGACACAACTAAATAAATATCTCCACAGATATTCGACTTACTCTACTTTACCAAGTGAACAGATGTTTAGTGTAGATGACAAAATTTACTGCCAGTTACGTTTAGCAACGACACTGTATCGTCCAATCAGATATAGTTTCAAGGGTTTCCATTTTATGTCTGATTTATGTGCCTGCGTACTAATAGAACGTTTTAGGCATTAATTTTAGGTTCATATTTTAGCTAAACAAAGTCGTGGGCTGACTGCCGAATGTAATTCAAAACCGTAGAGTCTCAAATTATTTACACTCTCTACTTTTGAAATACGTTTCCGCTGGAAGTTCGTTAAACTAATTTATACCTGTTCTTGGTTCAAATGGTTCAAATGGCTGTGAGCACTATGAGACTAAGCTTCTGAGGTCATCAGTCCTCTAGAACTTAGAACTACTTAAACCTAACTAACCTAAGGACATCACACAGATCCATGTCCGAGGCAGGATTCGAACCTGCGACCGTAGTGGTCGCGCGGTTCCAGACTGTAGCGCCTAGAACCACTCGGCCGTCCCGGCCGGCATACATGTTATAACCACATAAATGTAACCACCTGCTAAAGCACTGGGAAAGGTGCAAAAAACAGAGGAAATGAGGTTCTAGAAGAGTACCGGCAGAGGTTTTGAGCCATTGTGATTACAGCGTCGAGGACAGTTGCTCTAGATTTCTCGGTCGAGGGCACATGACGTGAACAAAGAGATCGAGTTGGTCTCACAGATTCTCGATTGCATTTAAATCCGGTTATTCACAGTGCCCGGTAAGCTTATCCTGGTGCTCTTCGAACCATGAACGTACACTGCGAGCAGTGTGACACGTTCCATTGCCCTACTAAGTCCGATAGTGCTCAGAGCCATTTGATCCATTCCATTGCCCTGCTGGTTGCCGAGACAATATCAAACTCTATGTAGCTTGTGGAAAATGTTCGCAAGGATAACTGCAAATTTTTGTTGATCCATTGTGCCGTCCAGAATGACGAGATCACTCAGTAAATGACAGGCATACTATCCCCAGACCTTAACGCTCCCTCCTCCAGCCAGCCCCTTCCCACTAATGTTACGGGGACGTAGAAGACAGTGGCAATATGCCCAACTGATCATGAAATGTAATTCATTTGGAAGGCCCACCTGTCGCCACTTAGTATAGACTATTATTCCTGCCTTCATAGCAGTAGACAGCAGTCAGTAAGGGAGCACGGACGAGGCGCATGCTGGTGAGCCCCGCACGAAGAAACGGTCGCTGAAAGGTCGGTGAGAAGACACTGTACGTAGCCCGTTGGTTTATTTCCCCCGTCAGCTGCTTAACAGGTGCACGTCTATTCGCCCATACACATTTCCGATGCCGTCGGGCAACTCTGTCATCTATGACCAGTGGTGTTTCACATTTGCCTTAGCGCCCGTTTACAATAGCGCCCTTCTGTCATTCATGGTACACCTTAACAGCAGTGGCATATGAACATTGTACAGATTTAGTTATTTCAGAATGGTTTAGAACCGTGCCGGAAAGCAAATGATAATGCCTTATTGGACATAAGATAAATCGCTCAGTTTCCATATTATGATAGCAGCTGCACTGCTTTCCGCGAGCTCCCAAACACACTTTACATGTCCTCATCAGCTAGTGCTTCCACCTGGTGCCAGTGAGTGTTTGTTGTACGTTGACGTCGAACATATGCAGTGTCACATTAATGTGATGGTACCATGTACGTATCTTAGAGCAATTCTAGGACACCCTTGGAGGAAAAATTACACCACATCTTTCAGGCTTCTTTGTAGCTGTAAATCTATGTGACGGAGAAACGAAAAAGCTTATCTATCGGATATCTAAAATACTAGTTTTTAGTTGACACCAGGAAACTGCACCAACAACAAGATATAACTGCGCATTTGTGCTTGCAAAAAAATGGCTCTGAGCACTATGGGACTTAACATCTATGGTCATCTGTCCCCTAGAACTTAGAACTACTTAAACCTAACTAACCTAAGGACAACACCTAGGCATCACGATGCAGAGAAAATCCCTGACCCCGCCGGGAATCTAACCCGGGAACCCGGGCGCGGGAAACGAGAACACTACCGCACGACCACGTGATGCGGGCTTTGTGTTTGCAGATGGACTGACATAGCTGAAATAAAACACCAGACAAACATTCCTTATCGGAAGTACGTGAACGATTTAATATTGTATGTGAAACTCTCCTTGATATATAGTGTGAACATTAATAAAACCGACATGCAGTAGGGAAGGATTCAAGACTGGAAATAGAGGAAGAAAGTTTCTACATAAATGTGTCCGGAGATGCATCATTGCTGTGGTAGATGGCACTGACGAATAAAAGTTCCTCTGAACGCGTGTCATGTGTTCCTTGTGTGCTAGCGTGATGTGTTATTGGCGCAGCGTATTGTAAGTAGCAGAACTGTCCAGTTTTCATGTCAGAAACATACCGGAATGGTCTTTATGTACATTCAAGCAAATGGAAACGGTCGAGAGGCAAAACGGCTATACCAAACAAGCACCCTGACAGACACCAACCACATCACACAACATTTCAAATCCATTTTGGAAGTTTGTGTGATAATGGTGTAAGAGGTCCATAATTAGAGAACTTGTTGCTAGCGCACTCGAGCTGATGTAATTTCGATGTATTACTCACGCGCTGCCTGCGATATGTAAGCTGGAAGAGAATCTGAGACCAAAGAGTACTATTGACTGCAGTAGGAACTGTGTAGCAGTTGCATTTAGTTGTTGCTAGCGAGCAGTCGTGTCTGGTGTAACGTGTTGGCTGGGCCGGTCGTGTGCAGCGATGGCAGAGCCTGAGCGTTATAGGATAAGGTAAAAGCAGCCTTGCGCATATGTAGTACTGTTAATCAAGTCCCATGTAAATGTTTAAAAATAAGATCTGTTAATAATAATCTTTCTCATAAAAAGTAACTTTTGACGTTAATCTCAATTCAAACAATTCAATAATTTCTCCAATCCTTGGCCATCCCGATTATTGAAAAGAAAAATCAGTTCTTCCCTTTTATATAAGACAAATCAATCGGCCAGCATTGCACTTAGCTGCGCCAGGAAAAATTTCTTATAGGAGCAGATATATACGCGTTATCCGGCGATCTAATTAAGGTAAGATTTTTCAGTTTATTCAGAATGATGTATCAGGGCCATGAGGCAGCATTGCTGACGTCCAAAATTTACCAGGTTAACTTGACTGTCAATTATTGAAAGGTTATAGGTTTGTCACATTGTATTATATTTGTTGGGTAGTTACGCTAAATGAGAATATTATTCATATTATTTTATTTTGTTTGGAAGTTACGCTAAATTATTTTGTGGGGAGGTTACAATGGTATTTTCAGACAGAAGAGGGTGCAGAGAGGCGGCGGATTGTGAGCACAGCTGATTTGGAGGACTGGGTTCTACAGGATATTCCGCCGTTTCCATCTGCTTGGCTGTACACAACCACCATCTCGGCTTGTACCTGTCATGAAAACCGGGCCACTTTGCTGATCACAGTACGCTGCTTCGGTCACACAGAATGAAACACACAAGGATCACACGGGACGCGGCCAGAGGAACTTTCATTCGTCAGTGTCATCTACTGTGGGAGCGATGCATTTCCGGACACATGATCGCAGGACTTTTTCCTTACATTTCCGGTCAGGAGTCCGTCAATGCTGTTTGTTGGTTTTATTAATATTCACCCTGCATATCAAAGAGAGCTTCGCACGCAGTAGTACACCGTTCACACACTTCCGATGATGATTGTTTGTCTGATGTTTTATTTCACCTATGTCAGTGCATCTGTACACACAAATACGCAGTAACATTATGTTGTTTGTGCAATTTTCTGATGTTAACGAAAAATAAGTGTATCTGTAACTCATTCGGTAGATGTAAGGCTACACTCCCAAAGGTACCCGTTTCAAAACCCCGCCGGTCTTATGACCCCAAAAGTCACTTCTCACTTCTTTCACCTCTTGGTAACGTAATAAATGGCCAGCCTACGCATCTCACCATAGCCTCTACAGTCTAAACCTCTTTGAATGTGTTTACAGTAGTCAAGCCTTGGTTTCCCTCTCCTCTGTCCTCACTCTACACACTCCTGAGCCGTGTCAAGCTATGCCTTCAGTTAGTTTAGTTCTGCCATAAATTTTGTTTCCTCCCCATTCGATTCACCGCCTCCCCGTTAGCTATCCCACATACCGACTTTATCTTCAGTACTTGTCTCTAGCAACGCGTGTCTAATTCTTATAATTTATTTTTGACTGAACTCTTTCGCCGACGTTTCAATTCCGTACAAGACTACACTTCAGTTAAATACTTTTTGCAAAACCTTCCTAAGGCTTTATATTAGATTTTAACAAATTTCTCTTCAGCAGAATACGTGATCTGGCCTGATCTGGCACTTGTCAGTCTACGTTTTGAGAAGTCACTTGAAACGCCTAAGGAAAAACTGGCCATACCACCTCCATTACTAAAATCTAAGAAAGTAATGCGGTAATTAAACCAAGCTTATGGCTCATGACGGTTTACCTTTATAACACATTAGGTAGTTAGTCCCAGAGATATTGCTTTTGCGAAGGGCGTTCAGTAAGCAATACAATATATTTTCTCTCTGCCAGTCTCTATAGTTTCTGAAGTTTCGATAGGTGGAGGCAGTATACTTAGTCTTCAAAATGGCGTCTGTAGGGGACATATGTTTCAAGTAGAGAGGTGTCATCAAGTTCCTTTTGGTGGAAAACCAGAGCATCGCAGGTATTTAAAGGAGCTAGCAGAATGTCCACGGATACCTAGCAGTGAACAAAGGCACAGTGAGTCATTGGGCTCGGCGCCTGTTATTATCGCAACAAGATCGAGCAAACGTGTCCGATCTCCCGCACTCCGGCCAGCCGCCCACAGCTGTGAACCTCTTAATGTTGGAATGCGAGGAATCTCCCAGCAGGACGTCTCTATTGGTAGTGCGGATACACTCATGCACCAGATGGGGTAATGAGAGTATGTGCTCGCAGAGTTCCTTCCCGCCAAACGAAAGTGTAAGAAGGGCAACGAAGGAATGGCGGGATTGCTTCAGCGTTACAAGGCTAATCTGTCCACTTATTTGTCGCACATCGTCACATGCGATGAAATTTGAATTCATCACTTTTTTTGTCAGAAGAAAAACGGCGATGCATGTAGTTGCTTAAGAGAAAGTTTAGTCCAACTCTCAGTCAGGAACGTTATGGTGATGGTCTTCTGGGAGTGTGAACGTGTCATTGTGTTCATTATCCTCACTTATGGTTCAGCTGTTCTCTGTGTATTGTGCTACCCTCAGGTAATTTAACAGACGACTTCTGCAGGTTTGCCTCCATAAAAATGCAAACGTAGCAAGTCCCCACGGAAGTCTGCACACCCGAGAGGGATTCACAAAGCTTCACTGGTCTAGTTTTCCCTGTTCACCATGCAGCCCGGATCTCGCAGCTTCCGACATCCTTCTGTTTGGCCCAATGAAGAACCCACCCCGGGGGAAGGAGTAGGTTCATGGACAGTTTAATGATGATGCATGATGTTGGCTCCGTCGTAGACCAGTAAGGCGATCGTACAGGCCCAGTACGATCACATGGGGCCGTCGCATTGAACCTTAGATTATGTTGTAAATCAAAGTTTTGAAGCCAAAAGAGTGGGGAATAATGTATTGGAATTCCGACCGGTGTGGGGTTGCTAGTGCCCCATAGGGCGCCTCCTTGGGTGACGGATCGACGAACGATCACCAGATATAGTGGGTACCGAGGAAATAAAATACTCGAGGCGGACTAAAAGTAGCAAGAGACGTACAGAAGGCAACGCCTCTAGGGAAGGTATCCGAACAAAATGCGCTAGTCCTCCAGGTTGTGGGCTGTGCAGAGGGTTACCTCTCCCCCCTCCCCCCCCCCCCCCCCCACACACACACTTATAATAAAATTATCTGGGTTAGGAAGCTCTACAGAAACCTCGGAATCTGGAATGTCCCAACTGGAATAGGCAACGGACAACGGATTTCTCTTTTGGAACATGGAATGTCAGGAGTTTATTCTGACCAGGATGTATGCAGAAATTGACCAAATAATTAGAGAAATACCAGCTGAAAGCAGTAGCCCTCCAGGAGACCAAATGGAAGGGTACAGGATCAGTAAAGATGAACGCAGGACGTATACTATATGGAGACTGTGGCGAGAGCCATGACTTAGGTACTGGTTTCTATTATGTAAATAACTCAATAATGAAACCAGTGAAAGAATTTAAGTCTATTAACAACAGAATCTCCTACATCTCAATCGCAGTGCGAAGTAGTGACACATCCTTCATGCTTCATGCTTCATGCGAGGATAAGGATGACTGCATTACGGAGGAATTTTACATTGAATTAGACAATGTATATAACTCACTGCCTGATCACAATGTCAAAATAGTATCGGGTGATTTTAATGAGAAACTGGATCAAGAAATCATCTATAAATCGGTGGTAGGTAAGCCGGCATCAGGAATACAGTGACAATGACATCCATTTGATCAGTCACGCAATTGACAACAATCTCTGCAACACGAGTAGAAAGTTCCATCGTAAGGACCTTCATATTGGGACATGGATGGCACCAGACGTGCATACAGTAAACCAGGTAGTCCATGTATGCATTCAGAAACGTTATGCAAATAGCATCAAAGAGACGCGAACCTATAGAGGGGCTTACTTGACTCTGACCACCTCCTGGTGATAAGTAAAAGCAACATTAAATATAAGAAAGTGTGCTGACTATCTAAGAAGTCTTTACCTTATATCATAAATAGGTTAAAAGAAACAGAGGTAAGAAGAAAGTAGAGTCAGCAGTAGCAGAAAGCCTAATTAGTTGAGATGAGATGGAAAGTGCCAGTGATATGAACAGTGAGTGGTCTCAAAGTAAGGAGGCAGAAAACAGGTCAACCTCTAAGACACTGGATAAACGGAAAAAGTCCGGTAAAGTGTGGTCAACTGACAGTGTCATCAAAGAATTGAATAAAGACGGTTGGCTCGGAAGGCGTGGTTAGAAAATCTGAGAGACTACGCTCTCAGAGACACGTACACCACAATAAGAAAGGAAACAGCTACTATACTAAGGCAGGAGAAACGGAAGTATTACAAGGAATTAATAAAAGAGGCAGTAGAGGGTTTTATTCATCACAGGACAAGACAGATGTACCAAAAAGTAGCACAAAAATATAAAATGAGAGAAAGATTTATTAAAGACACTCAAGCAAAAGTCCTCATAAGTGATTCTGAAATAGAACAGCGTTAGGCAGACTACTTCGCTAATTTACTAGGCTGCAAAGACCCCACTGAACCTCTTTTATGCGACGTTCCAGACACAGTAGACATCAACGTACAGCCACCCAGTGAAGAAGAAATGCAGGTGAAGATAAGACTGTGGTTGAACTGTTAAAGACTTGAGGAACAGAATTGGTAAAAAGAATTGCGAAGTTGATTAGGGAAGTGTGGGAATATGAGAAAATGCCTGAAGATTGATAAACGGCCATAATCTGTCCCATTTTAAAAAAGAATGACCGTTTAGATTGTGACAATTAGAGAGGAATTTTACTCCTTAATGTTACCTACAAAATCATATCACACTGTGTATTCAAGAGAATGATACCACTACCTGAAGAACTTATAGATGACTATGAGTGTAGTTTTAGGAGAGGTAGGTCAACTAGTGATCACCTCTTTACACTCCGACAGATAACTGAGGAAGCATGGGAACATAACATTGACATTCACATGGTATTTGTTGACTTCAAAAAAGCTTTGGACAGCATACACAGGAACACAATAACAAGTCTTCTCAAAGAGTTTCATTTTCTTGGAGAGTTAATATGCCTAGTACAGATGTGCTTGGATGAAACTTATTGCAAAGTAAAGACCAACAAAGGAGTGTCAAAGGAGTTTGAAGTCAGAACAGGCCCTAGACAAGGAGACACTTAATCTCCAATACTTTTAATCTGGTTTCAGAAGAGGTATATAGAGAACACCAAAAAGTAGACCCAGGAGGAGTAAAGACGGGTAGAAATAAAATACATCGACTTGCTTAAGCGGACGACATTGTCCTAATAAGTCGAAACAAAGAAGAACTACAACTCATAACAAGTTCCTACAGAAACACTGCGAGGAAAGCAGGATTAGAAATTAATGAGAAGAAAACAGAGTACATGGACATGAGTAAGTCAGCCATTTATGGTAGTCCACTGACAGTTGATCACACTTTTAAGAGAGTAGACACCTTCAAATATTCTGGAAGCATCATCAATGAACAGAATAAAATGGAAATTGAAATTAAGGTCAGGACAGCAGCAGCGAATAAAGCTTTTTTGGCTTGCGAGATGTGTTATCCAGTAGAGCTGTTTCCAGAAGCTACAGACTTAGGCTATATCAGGGTGTAAGTCTGCCAGTAGCTCTATATGTGGTCAGAAACCTTCACATTTAGAAAAGGAACTGAACAAAACTTATTAGTTTGTTAAAGGAAAATATTAAGGAAAATTTTTGAACCCAAGAGAGAAGGAAGAAACGCAGAAGTGGAGAATACTTAAAAACGAGGAACTGAAGGAGGTATTTCAACAGGCTGATATTAGTCAAAGGATGAAGAGGGGGAGACTGATGCGACGTCTAATTAGGATGGAGGATGAACGACTACCTAAAGTGACATTCTCTGCATCCATAGGGAGCAGAAGGAAGTGATGAAGGCCACCAACCAGACAGAAGAATCTACATCTACATATACATCTACGTGACTACTCTGCAATTCATATTTAAGTGCTTGGCAGATGGTTCATCGAACCACAATCATACTATCTCTCTACTATTCCACTCCCGAACAGCGAGCGGGAAAAACGAACACCTAAACCTTTCTGTTAGAGCTCTGATTTCTCTTATGTTATTTTGATGATCATTCCTACCTATGTAGGTTGGGCTCAACAAAATATTTTCGCATTCGGAAGAGAAAGTTGGTGACTGAAATTTCGTAAAAAGGTCTCGCCGCGACGAAAAACGTCTATGCTGTAATGACTTCCATCCCAACTCGTGTATCATATCTGCCACACTCTCTCCCCTATAACGTGATAATACAAAACGAGCTGCCCTTTTTTGCGCCCTTTATATGTCCTCCCTCAATCCCACCAGGTAAGGCTCAAACTTCCGCGCAGCAATATTCTAACAGAGGACGAACGCGTGTAGTGTAAGCTGTCTCTTTAATGGACTTGTTGCATCTTCTAAGTGTCCCGCCAATGAAACGCAACCTTTGGCTCGCCTTCCCGACAATATTATGTATGTGGTCCTTCCAACTGAAGTTGTTCGTAATTTTAACACCCAGGTACACCTTGAGAATTGTACAATTTATCGAGTAATCGAATTCCAACGGATTTCTTTTCTAACTCATGTGGATCATCTCACACTTTTCGTTATTTAGCGTCAACTGCCACCTGACACACCATACAGCAATCTTTTCTAAATCGCTTTGCAACTGATACTGGTCTTCGGATGACCTTACTAGACGGTAAATTACACCATCATCTGCGAACAATCTAAGAGAACTGCTCAGATTGTCACCCAGGTCATTTATATAGATCAGGAACAACAGAGGTCCCAGGACGCTTCCCTGGTGAACACCTGATATCACTTCAGTTTTACTTGATGATTTGCCGTCTATTACTACGAACTGCAAACTTCCTGACAGGAAATCACGAATCCAGTCGCACAACTGAGTCGATACCCCAAAGCTCCGCAGCTTGATTAGAAGTCGCTTGTGAGTAACGGTGTCAAAAGCTTTCCGGAAATCTAGAAATAGGGAATCAACATGAGATCCCCTGTCGATAATGGCCATTACTTCGTGCGAATAAAGAGCTAGCTGCGTTGCACAAGAGCGATGTTTTCTGAAGCCATGCTGATTACGTGTCAATAGATCGTTCCCTTCGAGGTGATTCATAATGTTTGAATACAGTATAGCTCAAAAACCCTACTGCAAACCGACATCAATGATATAGGTCTGTAGTTAAATGGATTACTCCTACTTCCCTTCTTGAACACTGGTGCGACCTGCGCAATTTTCCAATCTGTAGGTGCAGATCTATCGGTGAGCGAGCGGTTGTATATGAGTGCTAAGTAGGGAGCTATAGTATCAGCGTAATCTGAAAGGAACCTAATCGGTATACAAACTGGACCTGAAGACTTGCCCGTATCAAGCGATTTGAGTTGCTTCGCAACCCCTAAGGTATCTACTTCTAAGAAACTCGTGCTAGCAGATGTTCGTGTTTCAAATATTCCATTCGTCTTCCCTGGTGAAGGAATTTCGGAAAAATTGCGTTCAATAACTCCGCTTTAGCGGCACAGTCGTCGATAACAGTACCATCGACACTGCGCAGCGAAGGTATTGACTGCGTCTTGCCGCATGTGTACTTTACATACGACCAGACTTTCTTCGGATATTCTACCAAATTTCTAGACAATGTTTCGTTGTGGAACCTATTAAAGGCATCTCGCATCGAAGTACGTGCCAAATTTCGTGCGTCTGTAAATTTTAGCCCATCTTCGGGATTTCGCGTTCTTCTGACCTTCGCATGCTTTTTCCATTGCCTCTGCAACAGCGTTCGTACCTTTTTTGTGTACCACGGGGGACCCGTTCCATCTCTTACCAATTTATGAGGTATGAATATCTCAATTGCTGTTGCTACTATATCTTTGAATTTGAGCCACATCTCGTCTACATTCGCATAGTCAGTTCGGAAGGAATGGAAATTGTCTTTTAGGAAGGCTTCTAGTGACACTTTACCCGCTTTTTTAAATAGAATTATTTTGCGTTTGTTTCTGATGGATTTGGAAGAAATGGCATTGAGCCTAGCTACAACGACCTTGTGATCACTAATCCCTGTATCAGTCATGATGCTCTCTATCAGCTCGGGATTGTTTGTGGCTAAGAGGTCAAGTGTGTTTTCGCAACCATTTACAATTCGCGTGGGTTCGTGGACTAACTGCTCGAAATAATTTTCGGACAAAGCATTTAGGACAATCTCGGAAGACGTTTTATGCCTACCACCGGTTTTGAACAAGTATTTTTGCCAACATACCGAGGGTAGGTAGAAGTCCCCACCAACTACAACCGTATGAGTGGGGTATTTATTTGTTACGAGACTCAAACTTTCTCTGAACTGTTCCGCAACTGTATTATCGGAGTCTGGGAGTCGGTAGAAGGAGCCAATTATTAACTTAATTCGGCTGTTAAGTAATACCTCCACCCATACCAATTCGCACGGAGTATCTACTTCGACTTGACTACAAGATAAACCACTACTGACAGACACAAACACCCCACCACCAATTCTGCCTCATCTATCTTTCCTGAACACCATCTAAGACTTCGTAAATATTTCTGGAGAACTTATTTCAGGCTTTATCCAGCTTTCTGTACTTATAACGATATCAGCTTCTGTGCTTTCTATTAGCGCTTGAAGCTCAGGGACTTTTCCAGCGCAACTACAACAATTTACAACTATAATTTCGACTGTTCCTTGATCGAAGCACGTCCTGTAATTGCCAAGCACCCTTTGACATTGCAGCCCATCTCGCACTTTCCCGAGGCCTTCTAACCTAAAAAACCGCCCAGTCCACGCCACACAGCCTCCGCTACCCGTGTAGCCGCCAGCTGAGTGTAGTGAACTCCTGACCTATTCAGCGGAATCCGAAACCCCACCACCCTATGGCGCAAGTCAAGGAATCTGCAGCCAATACAGTCTCAAAACCGTCTGAGCCTCTGATTCAGACCCTCCACCCGGCTCTGCACCAAAGGTCCACAGTCGGTTCAGTCAAAGATGCTGCAGATGGTGAGCTCTGCCTTCATCTCGTAAGCAAGACCGGCAGCCTTTACCAAATCAGATAGCCGCTGGAATCCAGAGAGAATTTCCTCAGATCCAAAGCGACACACGTCATTAGCGCCGACATGTGCCACCACCTGCAGCTGACTGCACCCTGTGCTCTTCATGGCATCCGGAAGGACCCTTTCCACATCAGGAATGAGTCCTCCCGGAATGCACACGGAGTGCACACTGGATTTCTTCCCCTCCTTAGCCGCCGTATCCCTAAGGGGCCCCATTACGCGCCTAACATTGGAGCTCCCAACTACGACGAGGACGCGGTGGCAATGGGCCTGAGTAAAGGAGAATGGACTACAAAAGCCAGGAACAGAGAGCACTGCAAGAGTGATGTAGAGAATGCGTATGGTCTCAGAGGCTCAAGCGACATTTAAGAGGATGATCGGAATGCCGAATAAAACCAATCTACTTTCAGCAAAAATTGAGTTACATTACTTATTTACTGCCCCCCGTTTAATACAGTATTTAGCAACTGACGTTCAGTGAATAGACGCTCCTCCGTGATAAAAAAATGAAAATATCTAATAAATAAAGTATGACGTGATGTAAAAACGTGAAGTACTCTCTACTGCTGTTAGTTATCACATAGTATGGAGTACATAAATTGTTACAGTTTCATCTCTATCCTCCGAAGTACGGTTGTTGTCACCGAAGAGTGCAGGCTGCGGTGGAGTTAGCGTCTTGAAACAATAAATTTCAATGTAGCGGTAAACTAGCACCCGACTAACAGTGGGCGAAAAACCTCTGCGGAGTCCTTCTTAACACCCTCTCTACGGCCAAGCCTAAATTTAAACAAGTGGCTTTTATTTCAGAAAGGGAAGCCGCGAGGGCATTTTGTACTTACGAGTTGCTAAATTACGGAGAAGCACTGGCGGTAACGTCAAGAGCTGACCCCGAAGAAAGCCCTTTGTCGGGGAAGTAAAACATACCAGTGGTCGAGGGGGAAATAAAAAAGCGCAAGGAAACGGAGGTGGGGAAATTTATTCCACGACTTTCCCTCTGCGTTCCCCAACTCGACGCTCCTTCCGCTTTCACCTCCGTATAGCAGTCAGTGGGGGCAGAGAAAGGAAAACAGAAACTTTGCTTCCCCGGCGGCGAAATTATTCCGGCGGTTCCGCTCTACGTAGCGCTGTGAATATCGGATAACATCTATCCTCTTGTTTACTTTAAGTGCTCGCTGATTTCATGATGTGATTTGACAGCAACTGCTATACAATCTGTGAGGTGGGATCTGAGCCACGGTGCGGTTTCGTCCGACGTGTAGGATCAGTGCACATGTCTCGCACTCCTCGTAGCTGATGACATCACAGTCTCCATCAGATTCGTAAGATGTCTTATACTTAGTGTCAGTATTGCACAGCGGCCGCTCGGAGTGGCCGTGCTGTTTGAGGCGCCTCGTCACAGACTGCGCCTCCGCTCCCGCCGAAAGTTCGAGTCTTCCCTCGGTCAGGGCGCGCGCGCGCGTGTGTGTGTGTGTGTGTGTGTGTGTGTGTGTGTGTGTGTAAGACTAGGTACCGATGACCTCAGCAGTTTGGTCCATTAGGAATTCACACACATTTATACAGTACGAGAATTCTGAACTAAGTACTTTGGTATCTGGATCTGAATTATTAGTTATTTTTTATTAAAATGAATAAATTCCTTGTTATAACTGTTGTTCATTAACGACTGACAGATAACCTTTAAACTTACACCAATTATGAAAAATGTCGATAAGTATTCCGAAAACACAGTGGACAAGCAAGTGCATTACTAAAGGTGAATGGCCTAAATAAACACGCCATGGACTGACTGCCTTGAAGCAATTTCAAAAATACTTTTGATACTTGGGAATTCGATATGTTACTTATTAAAATGAAACAGTGAATTTATCAGATATTAAAATGCTGTGTTATGACATCTGCCTCACAAAAAGGTGTCAATGAATCGATTGTTGTTTGGAGAGGGCACCACGGAAACATGTTCTCTCAGTAGACCTCCAGTCTGTCCTTGTTCCATTACTTTTCTCACTGTATATGGACGATGTTTCATTCGTGCTACAATCTTGTGACTAACACTTCTGTGCTGATGACACAGTGTTGTATTTAAGTTGCAGACCACCCTAACAACGTGGATGCTGGTGTATCAGTTACAAATGACAATCTTCGCTCATCACATTCCCAATAGCCCAGACGTCATCACATCACGTCGAAAATTAATCAGCTGACATCTTCATGAAACAAATCTTCCCATTTCCTGTGATAATATCCAGTTACGCTATTGAAAACCAGTAAGATACCTTAGCAAAATTTTGGATTCGTACCTAAAGGTAAATTTGGAAGAATGCTTCAGCATGCAGAAAGTCTCTCTCTTGCCTAAGAGCAAGTAGTTAAGAAAAAAAATCTGCGTCCCAAATAAAACTAAAAGGAACTTACTGATTAGTTATGTAAACGTTTATTACAGAAAAAGCAAAACAGAATGGTGAAACGTCCGGTGACGTATGTAGATAAACACGAATGCTGGCGTAAAATAAAGATGTTCAAAAATATGAAAACACCAAAAACGTATTACCATGCATAATACGGTGTAGGGAAACCGTTGACATTCAAGAATGCTTCCTTCTGTCTCGTAGTGCATAAATAAAGGGTCTTTACGGGTTTCAAGGGAATTTTATACCACTCTTGTTGCACAATTATGTCGAGTTCAAAATACAGAGGTATGGAGATAGATATCAATCACACACATTTGTCTCTATAGAGGAACACCAGTGTCATAATATTGAAATCTGGTAGGTTCGGTGGCCAGGGGAGTTGCAGCAATTGATCCTCGACCTCACAAGGCCAGTGCTGGATGATGCGAGCTGTGTGAATAGTGAACCTGTCTATTTGTAACGCAGCATCATCGTTAGGAAAACCTAAAAAAAGACAACATTGCACCATGAGACAAACGTGATCATCCAAAATTTTGGAGTAATTCGACTTTACAGAATACCATGGGGCCCGCGATATTCCGCGAAGTGTCTGCCCAAATCATGACCGGACCACTGCCACGTTTCACTTCTGGGAAGGACGTATACTCGGCCAAAAGTTTGAAACAGTATGTGTCAAGGCTCATCTGACGTAGTGACTTTCTTCCATTGCTCCACCATCCAGGTTTTACAGCTTAGGCACCATGGTTTCCTGTTAGGCGGATTTGCATCACTGAAGAGAGTTTTCGGAATCCAGCTCGCCCTACAATTCTCTGCTTATGGGGCTCGCTGCTGTTGCTGACAGTGTTCACTTGTGCGACATTCAGTTCTAAGGTGCCTTTTGCAACTGTCGTTCTCTTATTTTTCGCCACAATCCTCCGCAAGGGACCGTCTGCAACCATCATTCAACATACACTTACGTCCGTCTTATGACTTAACAGATGATATTCTTCCAATCTCCCTGCATGCGATACATATCTGCATACGGCCGCATGGGTTAGCCTTGCGGTCTCAGGCGCCTTGCATTGCCCGCGTGGCTCCCCCCCCCCCCCCCCCCCATCCTCCATCGGGCATGGGTGTGTGTGATGTTGTTAGCGTAAGTCAGTTTAAGTTAGGTTAAGTAGTGCATAAGCTTAGGGACCGATGACCTCAAAAGTTTGGTTGCATAAGACCTTATCACAAATTTCCCAATTTCTGCTATATGATGCCCCTTGAACACCCAACATTGCGGCTTTAACGAGAATCCTACCACACGACCTCCTACAGGTTGCCTACTTTAGAAGTCGCTTAGCTTCGATATAACGCACTCATAGTTACAAAGAACACTGTTCAAACTACGCCAGACGCTTGCATCGTCTTGAGGACGTTGTATAGGTATCGTTCGTGGTCAGATACAATTGCGCAACCTGCAGACCCAGTTTTTCACCTATTTTTATTTGGAAGCATGTAATTCTCGCGGTGTTTCCATACTTCTATCCAACACCTCCTGTGTAAGATTCGATTGTATGATCATGTCAGTCCGTATTATGCTCCGTTACAAAGATGTGTGAGGACAGGAGACATGATTTTCAATCGCTCTGTGTTCTTCATTCAGCTTTTCCTCGATAGGGACTCTGTTACCTCATATCTGTCATCATCCCACAATTACATTATCAGATTGCAAATCTTCATCATCTTAGTTATTCATGTTGATAAAATCTGTCCCCATTCATTTCCCCTTTCAGAACAACTCTGCTGACATTAGGAACAAAGGTTTTACAAATTACTATCGTCGTAACTTCCCTCCTACATACTGAAGCGGTTATCCTTCTGTGAAACAAAGAATAAATTTCTCTGAAACCTAGTTAACACTGCCAATGCCTTTCTCGTCCCTACGTAATTCTGGTTTCTTCTCTCCATTGTACCTGCTACTTTAGGCTTATTTTTTCTTCCTCTTCCTCTTCCTCTTCCTCTTCCTCTTCCTCTTCCTCGCACATTTCATTCTTTTTCTATGGCTATCTACATCTACGAGAACGCTACGAGCATGTTGTTTATTACTATGATAATAGAACTGACATTTCTTAAATTCCGTAACCAATAGTTAAATTCAATATTGTTCCATGCACGGTGCCAGTATGTTCCAAAAACCCACGAAATAAAATTACATTTTTCAGGCTTTGTGTCTCAGCCTCTTTTGATCAAAGACAGAAGACGTCAGACGTTTCGGATAGCCCTTGGTGTAGCTGTTTGCATAGCCTTCGGAAGACTGGGGATACTGTATCTGTCCTATAGAACAATGTCAAAATTTAACAATGTATAGCATGGGATGGATCTTAGGCGGCTTATAAAAGCACCGTTCGTGGGGGGTCTTCTGGAAACACCGAGAAACCGCGATTTTTGGGAACCGAAAGTAGGGTTTATGGGGATGGTCACTTCTGTTATTTCTGTTCATGACAAATAGCCAAAATTTTCACCATATCTCGTTACGGTGACTTCAGACTGCTTTCGATATCATTATACGTTACCGAGACCAGGATGTATAAAGGATGCCATGTTTCTGCATGTAAAATAAGCACGTAATACCCGGTCAGAGGCGTAACTGTTGTTTCAACTGAGATAGTGAACTACAGTAAGAATTCTGAGGTCACCGAACTGTGTTTTCAGTTACTATTACCTCTCTAACAAAACTTTAGGTCACGCTGACTCTGTATAATGGCCACTTTACACCTACAGAAAATACCCAATTTGGCACTGAGGTGACAAAAAATGGTCTAATTATGTCCAATTCGAAAAACAGCAATTTCAGTGAAACACTTCTAATCCTAATTTTACACTTTAAGAACACAAATCATAAGCCTGGCGTTTGCGATGAAATGCGACCGCTCAGAGAACTACACAGAAAAAAGTAAACCAAGAGATCTTGCATTAACATTACATTACCTGTACTTAATTGTTGTTTTTCTGTGTGAGAGTACATACGCTGAAAATCCAAAGAAACAGCTACATCTGCCTAATATCGTGCAATTTCCCCAGGCACGCAGAATTGCCACAATACGACGTGGCAAAGGACCTTACTGCAGGAGGAAACTGACACCATGAACACTACAGCGCTGCCCATCAATCTGTAAGATTATGAGGGCGAGGATATCTCTTCTGAACACCTAATTGCAAGGCATCGCAGATACGCTCAGTAATGTTAATGCCTGGGGAGTTTGGTGGCCAGCAAAAGCGTTGAAACTCAGAATAGCGTTCCTGCAGCCTCTCTGTAGCACTTGAGAACGTGTGGGGTATCATACTGCCTTGCTGGAATTGCCCAATTCCGTCGGAATGCATAACGGACTGGAATGGATGCTGGTGATCAGACAGTATCCTTACGTACTTTTCACCTGTCAGAGTCGTATTGAGCCGTGTTCACACTTCACTGAAACTGCACACGTCCCACACCATTACAGAGCCTCCACCAGCTTGCAACAGTCCCCTGCCGACATGCAGGGTCCATGGATTCATGAAGTGGTCTCCATTCCCGTACACGTCCATCCTCTCGATACAATTATAAATGATACTCGTCCGATCAGGCAACACGTGTCAAGCCATCAACAGTCCAAGTCGGTGTTGACGGCCCAGGCGAGACGTAAAGCTTTGTCTTGTGCAGTCATCAATGGTACTGTCTTGCTCAAAGGTATCCGATCGCACTGAACTGCCTTTTGCCAGATTCGCATGTAACCCGAATAACGCCGCTGTCTAGCAGGTCCTCTAATCGCTGTTCAGTACAGT
The DNA here is from genome assembly GCF_023897955.1 of Schistocerca gregaria. Lineage (NCBI taxonomy): Eukaryota > Metazoa > Arthropoda > Insecta > Orthoptera > Acrididae > Schistocerca > Schistocerca gregaria. The sequence goes on along the minus strand of NC_064925.1, from coordinate 167,748,284 downwards.
CGTTTGACTATTGAAAATGGTTCCAACAAGTCACCGCTAAAAAACACTGCTGTGAAACACAATAAATCAAGATGTAAAGAAATACCAAGATACTAAAAATATCAGGGAACACCTTATCACACCTAAGATTGTCCTTAAGGCTAGTAAGCTCACATTTATTACAAAAAATGGCATACCTCAAATGTTGCCACTTTCATTATTACGTCACATAGGTAACGCACCTAGAAAGTTCGTAGTATTCATGATTTCCTCTTCAATGTAACATACCGTACTTATTATATGACACAAAATTACATTAAAAACTTAAGTTATTCACGAGCAGCTAGTTGAGAATTTGTATGAATTTCAAATGACACGACGAACCGTCCCGTTCTGCATATGGATTGAAACCCATGTCATGAAGACTAAGCAAAGATTTAGCGATTGACCGAAACTAAGAGTCCTTCCTGAGTAGACCCAGAGAGAGTGATGTACCCCACGATTTTTGACAATGTCAGGTAGCAAATATCTACTTTAAATTACATATCGTAAACATTTTTAACGGACGCACATTCCTACCCAGCATCTATTGTCGACGTTAATGAACTACGGGGATGTTAAATATTGCTTCTTGACAAGTAACTTACTTGAAATGCCGTGAGGTAAAGCTTTGTGTTGGACAGGGAATCGAACGCAGAACGTTATCGAACTGTTATCGAAGCACAATCAACTGTGACATATCGGATTTTTTCGGCTGTAGCATGATGCTTTAACTTAAGGGGAGAGAAGAAACATTAACTTTTTCCTTCCCAGGACTCCAGCTCATCACCTATCGCTGCAATATTCTACAGAAAACGAACGTTAAATATGTGTTTGTTACACCAGCAGCAACATGTGAGCATGTTTGTCTAGAAATAATATGACTACGAGCTCACAAAGAGGCTGACTGGTAATCGGACCCCCCACACATACCGTTGTTGACTACACAATAAGAGACGTCAGCTACCGAGTTTTTTTCCAGCAGCAGCAGCATCCGCCGTTTTTGAATCCCAGAGAGACACAGAATTATTTGCGAGATCACTGTAAGTTTAAGGATGCGGCTGCCATGGCCTGTAATACGTTATGCGTCTGATTCGCATTTCTGTATCTAGGTTTAGGGACTGTAGCGTAGTTACTAATAATATGCAGAACTGACTGCAAGCTAAGCACCATGAATCAGTAACTGTCATAGTTGTTTGTGTATTTCTTTCGTAACTGTACTCAAAACTAAGAAATTCATTCACGGACGTTTTCGTGCCTCGCCGATAGTCGAGCACAACAAACAAATAAAAATAATAATAGAATGTGTGTGTGTGTGTGTGTGTGTGTGTGTGTGTGTGTGTGTGTGTGTGAGAGAGAGAGAGAGAGAGAGAGGGAGAGAGAGAGAGAGAGAGAGAATGAGAGAGAGTGCAAAAAACTGTTGTAAAGAAATTGAATCATGTTATGTAAAGAAATCTTTCATTATAATGACACATTCCATATCATTACGAAAATGTTGTATTGATGATCTATGGAAGAAGTATTAATCTAATCATATCTAATCTATTCTAATCTTATATTGATTAGCCATGAAGAGTCATGAATTACCGAAATTTGCGCCAATATCGTAACCACATCTGAACTTCAATATAAAATACGACAGTTTTTTTTAATAAACCGGGACTCCCATCAAGACCCTTTCGTACCTGTTAACTAACCACGAAAGATATCTGATATAACTCCATTCAGAAGTAACAAAGTGTGCATGCGTTTATAGATGAAGCACTTGATGTTCAGTTGTGTGGCAATGATACCAACCCAACAACTAATAGAATTGTTAACTAAGTACAATCAAATGTTTTGTATCGGTTTTTCTTACCAGCTGCTATGTGCTTGAATCTAAAATAATGATACAAATTTTTGTGCCTGAATGACAATCGAACCGTACACCTACCGTCCTTCTTTACCATCCACGAATATAGCTGAAGTATCAATTGCTTATTCACCAACAGTAAGATGAGGGCGTGTTTGACCATAAATAGCGGACCCTATTGCGATTGTTGGCAACACATGAACAGACATTAAAAATGCATGTTGATTTTCACTGGCTGGCCAGTGTGCACGTGATAGGACTTGAAATGAAATTATGAAAATTTTTTACTGTATCACGATTTGGATCCACGTACTTACTTTTGGAGGAGACCTAGAGAAGATAGCAGTCTTAGGAAAAGGAACGAAATGATTGAACTATAGTGTTCCGAGAGATTCTGATCCTCGAAAGAGGAGATACGAATTAGAATTTCAGTCCAGCACCAAATTTTTCAACGTCTCTAGTTCAATCAAGTACAAGGAAATTAAGAGCCCTCTTCCTTTCAATGGCTATCGGTTCTTCAAATAAAATAAAATTTTCTAATGTGAGTAAGTTTACTGCCGACGTTATTTATGTCAACCATGACTTCCGCCTATGTGATTTCCCAACGTAAATCGGATCTGCACAGTCTGCGATGAAGGAACGTGATGTATAATGCGGATTCTGGATTATATAGAGGTTACCAGAGGTAAAGTAAGTCTGTTTGTGCCTCTTAAAAGTAAATGCCCGAATCCACGCATTGTACCTGTGATAGTTCGTCCCATCAGATCATTGTGGTCACATTTCCCATCCCTAAGAGTGTGCTGTAACGGATTAAGTGCTTACCCTAAAAAATTACTCACGGTTGAAAAAATGCAAGTCTATTAATGGTTAAGTAGTAGCAAGCTTCTGATGTGCAAATTGTGCTATTCTCGTGTCAGAAGGATGTATAGACTATTCTAGGCATCAAAAACGCAATGTCAAGCCATTTTGAAATTTTCACTAATTCAGCGAATTTCTTACTTCGAGAAAATCCACTGTGAAGCGTGAAGTTACCGGATAATTCAATAATTGCCGTCATTATCAGTATCATTTTCTTCATACCGCTGCAGGTATGCTTGAAGAGTATTTTAAAGCCGTTGGGTCATTACAGAAATTATTGCCCAAGAACACGTTCTTTCCCTGTTTACAGAATCCTTTTCATGTTAATATCAAACATCAGCAATTACTCGTAGATTACATTAAAACTAAAGTAACTGATGAAGACGTTACCTGATAACAAAAACATGGTACCGTTCTTAATTTACTTGCTCCTAGAAATGGCTGTCTATACAAATAATATATACTAACCAGCGTATTTTTTGCTTTCATAATGTTTCCCTCTTGTTTAATCTTCTAATGATGAACTGGATCAACACCCATCAGTCTGATTGTTTCTCTGTATCTTTCCATCTACTACCATAATGCTCAGTGTTAAAAACGTAAAATATTATGCCTGCTCCCATGAGGTATTAGAACGTAGTTGCAAGAAGGCTAACGAATTATAATCGAAATACACTGAGACACCAATTTGTCTGATGTCATAGTGTTAAGACAACAGAAATAGTTGGGTATAATTGCCTGCATCACCGGTATCCCGTTGTCGTCTTCTCTTACTGAGATTTTCATATAACCCTGAACACAAGACGCGGAGAGAAATGTGTGCATTCTCCGTGACGAAACATCCCACATTCCGTTCATCCTGATTAATTCGTTACGTGCATCGGCAGTAATTAGTGATAGGAAAGCTGTTATGAGGTGATTAATAACTATAACAATGGTAGTAATAGCAATTAGTAATCAAAGATGTCTACAGCACTGCAGACATTTGTTAACGATTAACAAAATAACCATGAAAGGCTGAGTGTTTAATTGGCGCACTGCATAGGTGTTCTTACCACTTTGTTACTGAATTCTGTTCTGGTTGTTTGCAGGGAGAAAAACACTGTAGCCATAGGAATCGATAGTACAATAAGATATTACCTGCCGACTATCGTTGCTTTACATCATGAGACATGGCGTCACCGAGCGTCCCATGCTGATATCTGAAATAAATTTCTGTTTTCTCTCTCTCTATCTCTCTCTCTCTCTCTCTCTCTCTCTCTCTCTCTCTCTCTCTCTCTCTCTCTCTATTTATTTTTATTGTTATTTTTTGAGGAAAGCATCGAGGAGAGCGATTAATAAGAAAGAAGGCATATAATCAATTTACAGTTATTTTCGTCGGGATACATAATGCAAAAATACATCTTTTATCTGTATTATTGCGTAATTCCAATTTTTGACAGTCTGTTCGGTAGCTTGCTGGCGTTCAGTAGGGTAAAACCTATCACACAAGCAAGCAAAGCACAATTATTTCTTGCACCATGCGCAACACACAAACGAAATCTCGCTGCACTAACATGTTGTCCGACATATTATTGAGAAAACATATCTGATTCAAGCTGATAAATACAGCTCTATCACATATCATTTGGATGCGTGTGAAGTGTATAAAAGTTTATATTGATATACACATAAATGCACCTAGAGGTATTCGACTCAAACATAGCCACGACCAAGATTGTAACTGTGGTCGACGGCATCATGGTCTATCACCTTGACAACTCGGCCGGTTACTTACTTTTACTGGTATCAAAGATACAGGAAGAAATCACAAAAATGTTAATAACACAAAATCATTAACTTTGGAACCCATAGCAGTCATCAGTTGGAAGATTGGTTTGAAAACCACATTGCTTTAATAGGCACAGACCTGTTGGAGGTGGTATGCCATTGCTTTCCTCCGACCTTTGAGTGACTTACCTAGCCACTTAAAATGATAATCTACAGTTTAACGTGGCTTTCGGATCACAGTGCAACTCTGCATTTTTCACATCAACAAACTCTGCCCGGGGGGAAATAAGTGTAAAATGGCAGATAAAAATCGTGGTATGAACAGGAAAAGAACGCAAGACCTTCGTATTCGTAGTCCTCTTCTTCGCCACCAGGTAGCCACTACTGTGCCTTCTAATTGGCTTTAAGAATCTCTCGATTGTGCCTGTGTTGGCACTTGTATGTCCCTGCACCAACCTAATGACAACTGAATTAAATGTAGTGCCTTCAAGTTGTCCTAACCAGAAAAGGAGAAAAAATAAACAACATTAATGGTCTGTCTTTGATGCCTCAATCTTCATTGCCAGTATGCGTCTCATGAGAAAAAACGTACTCTTCGTTAATATGAACATCTTGGTCTTTTATGCAAATATTTGCGATGTATTTTACATTACAATTTTACCAAAAAAATTAAAGTAGGAGAAGTATTACTTTCCTTCACAGCATCTTAATCTCTGAAGAGAAGTTAAGCTGATATTAAACAATATGTGCTTTAAACTGTCTACTTCCTATTAACACAGTAGACTCATTACCGCATCCAGTTCCCGTCCTCTTCTACAACTACATTTAATCGCCGTGGAACAGAGGCAACAAGCTTTCTGATGAATCTGTCACTCTGTGACATCTCTTCCCACGTAGCGTGAATTGCTTACGACAACGCAAGATTGACTTGCCCTCTGGCAACCTCAAGAGAAAGACGTTATAATACAGAACCCGCATTAAACATCACGTTCCTTCATTACCAAATGTGCAAACCTGAATTACTTTGGGAAATGACATACTCCGAAGTCATGGTAAACAGAAATACAGTCGCCAGAAAAATTACTTGCACTAGAAAATTATATTTTATTTAATGAATCTATAGCCATTTAAGGAAAGAGGGCTCTTATTTTACTTGTACTTGACTGAACTAGAGACGTTGAAAAATTTGATGCTGGACTGTAATTCCAACTCGTATCTCCTCTTTCGACGATCTGGGTCTCTCGGAACAGTAATTCAATCATTTCGTTCCATTTCCCAAGACTGGAGTCTTCTCTAGGTCTCCTCCAAAGGTAAGTATATGGGACCGTATACTCAATCAGTACAAAAATATTCATAATTTCATTTCAAGCCCTATCATGTGCACAACGGCCTGCTAGTGAAAATTAACGTGCAATTTTTAATGTTTGTTCATGTGTTGCCAACAATCAAAAAAGGTGTCGTTATTTCTGTTCAAACACACACACACACACACACACACACACACACGTCTTACTGTTGGTGAGCAAGCAATTGATACTTCAGCTACATTCGTGGATGAAAAAGAAGGACGGTAGGTGTGAGGTTCCATTGTCACTCAGGCACAAAAATTCGTATCCTTATTTTAGAATCAAAGACCTAGCAGCTGGTAAGAAAACCGATATGTAACATTTGATTTTTCTTAGTTAAAAATCCGATTACATGTTGCTTTCGTATCACTGTCACAGAATTTCAGATTATACGCTTCAGCTTTAAATGCATGAGCACTTTGTTACCTTTGAATGGAATTATATCAGATATCTTTAGTGGTTAGTTAACAATGACGAATGGGTCTTGATAGGAGTCCCAGTTTATCACAAAAAGTGTTGTATTTTATCTTCAAGTTAAGATTTGGTTGCTGATATTGGCCAAAACTTCGGCAATTCATGCCTCTTGATGGCTAGTCACCAACATCATATGATATAGATTTAATTAGATTAGTACTTGTTCCATAGGTTATAAATACGACATTTCGTACTGATGTTGGATGTGTCACTTTAATGTAAGATTTCTGTACATACCATGATTCAATTTCTTCACAACAGTTTTTTACACTCTCTCCAGTTGCTTATTATATTTATCTCTGTCTCTATCTTCGCACACACACATTCTTATGTTATTTTTATTTGTTTGGAGTGCACGACTATTGGCCAGGCACGACAACGTCCAGGAATGAGTTACTGATTTATGATGCTTGGTTTGCAGTCAGATCTATTATTAGTACCTACGCTCCAGTCCCTAAACCCAGGTACAGAAATGCGAATCACATGTGTTACGTATTCCAGGCCGTGGCAGCCATGAATCTGAGACACCAGCTATGGTCACTTCCCAGCCTGGTGTAGGAACATATTGGTTGGTCTTCTTCCTGCTGGCACTGTAACTGTGATTTGTTAACAAAGCTAGGTATTTTAGGCAACTCTGTGATCGACGAGTTACTTCCTGGTGTGCACGGAATTAAGCGTCAAAGTTCACTTGATTTTTCCTGTCATCTGCATTGAATATTCTGAGTTATTATCGCTTGACATGTAACCAAATATAGTAAGATAACGGTTTTCAGCACAGGAAAGTCGTTCCACGTGGTAATCGCAACTACTCTCGTCCTTTAAATAGCGGTTTACGGGTTATAGCCTCTATTGGCCTCGTAAGAGGAAGCCAAATATTTACCTCCTCGCTAGCTCTGTGGAAAGTTATCTATTATTAATCACGTTCCACTTTCGATGATCGTAACGTTTTTATCCCTTCTGTGAAAGAGCTACCAGCAGTCAGATCAAACATCGATAAAGAAATTACAAGAAAATACTTTAGGCTCATAGGGTAATGTTGAAAAACTTAAAATGGTCCACAATAGGTAACCTCTCTTGCCGCTTTTGACAATCAAATTTTGGCTTTCTGGGAGTACATAACTTCGTTTATGAAATGCCTCATTTGCATACCGCTGGAGTATGACACATCATACCAATTAAACACAGACCCAATCGAAATCTACCTGAGAAGCATTTTACTAATTCGTGCCAATAGCTTCCCATGCTTGTGTACAGATACTCAGTTTATTAAAATAGACGATTGTTGTAAGGTTATCGTGGGTAGTTTTGTTTCATTTCTTATAGAACAGTCCACAATTTTCGTAAGGTTTCTTTCAGTATTGTTCAAACAATACTAAACATGAAAGAGAAATTAATCATCAACAATGAATGCGAATTCTGTGATATTACCTATAACAGTCTGACAATGCACATGCAGTTTATTGATTACATGAATATAGAAAACTTGTTCTGAGTTAAAGCTGACACAGAAAGTTTGAAGAAGAATAAAATACCACTACGACACGATAGACAACTAATGTAGAGAATACTTTTCTGACGTATTTTGGTACGATGCGTTCTGCCCATACATAATACAAATGTTTCGAGGTGCATCTGCTGCCTGGCCGTCTATTGAACCTGAAAAGAACCAAATGTGGCAGAAGTTAGCCCTTTTTCCACATGTGACTATTTTGGGTTGAGAAGTGAAGCTAATTATGTTCAAAGTTCCATGTGATCGATAACTTCAGAAGACCGCAGAATCACGTTTTAAAAATGTAGAAGCAAATGTACTCGAACTCACAACGTCTTAACTGCCGTGCATGACGCTTACCATTACGCTACTAGGTGACAAGTAGCTACAGCTTCTCCAGAAGTTAAGAACTATTCCTCCAGGACTTCCGCATTCCACAGTGCTGTGACATAATACATTTTGTCGGATCTAGACATCTGAGAGACAGATAATTACTGCTTTTCATTATCACTGCACAACGTTTTCACAAACAGATAGCACAATAGATTTGCTTAAGTGGACAGGAAAATTTCCTATTTAAATTTTGTGCATCCTACACTGTTGGAAGTTCTGTATAAGTGGCAATGACGTGGTGGCAGTTACGTGATTTTATTTCGGTGATTACAAAATAGAGTCGAATGTACGCACTGGGTAGCCGTGGCAGCTAGTTCTTGGCGATTCGATCAACGAAGAAAATGAATGTACTGAACATGCTGCAAACCACTACAGGGAGCCTGAAGCAAAGCAAGCGCTGTATCATGTATAAGATACAGAGGCGAGCGAGTGCACGGGACTTACCCTAGTTCACTGCTAGTAGCGTCACGTCATCGTAACGCGCCTGCATATAGTATTGCACCACATTTAACATAAAAGTAAAAATTAAGATTTGTGTGTAAAACTTTGTTAAAGTATAGTTCTATGTAATAATGTTTCAGGTAACAAATCTTAATGTTATAAAATTAGTAGTTTACGTAAAATTCACGTTTTGAAAGAAAAATAGGAGGCGCTAAATAATGACGCTAGGAAGCCAAAATTTGGTGAGAAGGTGCAGTAAGAAGTCATTAATGAGTGGTGCTGGTTTCCAAAACCATAAAACTAAAATTGACTCCAGAATCCGCGTTTTTCGGAAAAATCAGAGGCGCGAAATAATAGAGCTACAATATTGAAAATTGGTAGGATGCTTCAGTTCACCCGAATAATAATAATGGAAATACCACAATCAGTTACCTCTTCTAGTTTTTTAGTAATTTAGTAAAAACTACTTTTGTGAGTAAAATGTACATAAGCATTATAGATTAAGTACTTTAAATTTTAATGATAAAACAAATTCTTTAAGACCAATGATCAGATAGGACAATTAACAAAGCTACACCAAGTTTTAGTCTTGTAGCATAATTAACAGCTGATACAAGTCTTGATAAAGCTATGGTTCAGAGGTAACAATCTACCGTTAGTTCCATTGTAAAAATTCTAGAGAGTAAAGTTTTAATTTTAGCGGGCTGTGATTTTCTACGTGCTTCTGTACTGCTCAGATGTATGTATACAAAAATTGAGAAGTTTGTAAAGCTATTATTAAATGTGATATTTAAGATTATGTGCCTGAGATAGCAGTCATTTGGAAGCCGCAGGCATCTGCATATGAACGGAAAGAACAGATGCTCTCTTGGCGGTACGCGCCGGAGCTATATAAAAAGAGCGGCAGAGGCAGTAGTAAGCTCACTCCGCATTAGACCAACGCCTAGTCCACGCGAGCTTAACGTCCGATCGCGCCTCGCCTCGGGTGACGTCATAGCGGGCTGTGACATGCGCGTACTTAGCAATGTAAACGGACATTGAAAATCGCGAGGACTGTACACCGTCCTGGATCGTTTAGACTTCGGTAACAAACTGTTATTGTGCCGTCCGTGTGAAGTATAATTCCGCGTGGCAAGTGGTGACTAACTCCACTTTTAAGGCGAGCATTAATCTTTTTTTTTAACATTATTGCGAACTATTAATAGAGCACCGTTAGTTAGAGTAATGAACTATTCGGGAGGAACTTGCTGTAGAAGTCGCCTCTGAACTATTAAACGATTGGCTGAATTAACAATATTTAATGTCTTTAGCATTTTCAGAAGTTTCGAGTAATTCGTGTGAGCCTTTAAGATAATAAAATCTTGTTTGGAACTTTAAATTTTATTGAAGCAGCCCTAATCCCGTGAAGAACTATGGATATTTTTCGTTTAGCTGGGCTGTACAGGAATGTGGCCGTGCAGACTGGGAACTAAGGTCAGTAAGTTTCCCTTCGCTTTCTGACTGGCCACCAAATTAGTTGCCAGGCTCGCGTGATTTAAGGTGGCAATGTTCAACTTTCATTCAACATTAAACAACGACTTCTTCGCCGTCCCACATATGTTGCATCGGCAATAGTCTGTTACGTGAAATGAACATTCAAACAACTCATTCGACGACTTCTTCGCCGCCCCACATATGGTGCTTATCGGCCGGGAAAACTGAATTAAAAGCAAATAAAAGTGCTCGATGTGTGAAAGCGATTGGTATAAATTAACGAACTCGGTAGGCAATAACAGGACACTGAATTGAACTAGTGTGGGAACAGTGTTACCAGTAAAGGCGGGTGTAGTGTATAAACAATAAGTGTCTACCGCTGTACGTTGGTTAGTGACGATGGTGAGGAAGGCGACGATGCTGGATCGCGGCTGCCGACGGCGCTGAGACTAAAGAAAGACGGTGCGTCATCGCGGAGCTGCGCTGATCTGCGAGACAGCTGCCGGCTGCGCCGAGCGGTCAACGGTGCCTTGCTGCCCCCCCCCCCCCCCCCCCCTGGAGCTATTGCAGTAGGCGATTCCTGTGGCGGTACTCGACGCTACAGCTGCTGCTGCTGCCTTCAATACGTCGCGACGCGTCGCATCACGATTGCTGGTACACCGCGACGACAACATTCGTCGAAATCAAGCATTTAAGTTAAGTCAAAGACTTTTAAAATATTTATTAACTGCTGCTAACAAACTAAAAGATATGGAAAGTAGTGTACATTTCAGAAGGGAACCGGTCTCTGACCAAGAATCCTCAGGATCAGGAATTGAGTTTAATGAGGATGGTTCCATTAATCCCTCAAATATTGAACTAGAACGTAATTTGTCGCCAGTAAATTATGACTTTAATTTAAATGAGAGTGCAGGGATGCAATCAATAAGTGAAATAGAAGTCAAAAGGGAGCCAGTAGAGTTGCTAACTTTGTCAGGTAGTGAAACTGAGCTCAATATATCTCCAGCTCAGTCAAGTCAAGAGATACAAAGTATCAAGGTAGAAGCTCCGGATTGGATGCAAATACTGTTTGCCAAACTCGAATCAAACCAAAATAAAATTGAGGCTAAAATTGAAAATAGTAATAAAGAGTTGGAGAATAAAATTGAGGTTAGTAATAAAGGGTTGGAAAATAAAATTGAGGATAGTAATAAAGAACTAAAAGAAGAACTGCAATCAAAATGGAATAGTTTGAATTATAAGATAGATGCTATTCATCATGACATTCAAGTAAAAGTAGGGCAACAGTTAACTAAAATGCATAGTACTTTCAAATGTGAAATAGATCAAATTCAAAAAAATTATCAAGAGGCAGATGAACTTTTGGAAGTGAGGTTGTCCGAAAGATTGAGCAACGAGTCCAAACTTTGCTCTGACAAAGTTAAAGAGGTACAAATTAAAGTAGATACTTGTCAGAAAAACATTGAGAAAGTAAAAGAAACCTGTACCGAAATTCGTGGTGCAGTGGAACAAAGATGTTCTGCCAGGATAGAAGCAGTAGAGTCACAAGTAGAGGAATTAAATACTAACATTGCTAACCTAGAAAATAGAGTAACCTCTGTTAATTCTAGTCATTCTACTGTACAGCATGTGACTTCAGTTGACGCCGCTTTTATAGGGTGTCGACAGTTTTTGCGCTTTGATCCTGATAAGTACATTCACCCTCTTGAATTTTGGAATGACTTTGAGGATGTTCTCCCCAACACTTGGTCAGAAAGAGAAAAAATTTCATTTATAAGAAGTCATTTGTCAGGTGATGCTTTGCGATGGTCAGCGGATGTAATGATCAAATGTAAAACTTTATCTGAATTTAAGTCTGCATTTCTCAACGAATACTGGTCACATAACAAACAAAATGATGTGTTAAGGGAATTCTGGAGTGGTAAGAAGTTTTTCCCAGGGCGTGAATCAGTAAAGGATTTCGCTAGGAAGTGGGTTTCAAGACTGTCACATTTGACAGAAAAGATGAAGCCAGATATGATCATTATGGGTTTAGAAGGTAAGCTGCCGTGGTACTGGCAGAAGAGGATCATTTCCGCCCCTAGAGATAATATAGACAAATTTATTGAATATCTGGAAAGAGTGGAAAAAGTAGCTGCTGCTGAGGAGCAGGTGCAGCAGAATAACAAATCTTCTAACAATCACGTACAAAATAATGGAAACGTGAACGTTAGAAATATGGAAGTTAGGCACACCAGAACAAACTATCGAAACCAAAGCCGTGGCAGAGGAAGAGGGGGTAGATACTCACCACGCTTTCGTAACAACTACTATGACGAAAGTGGAGAAGTAAATACTATGCCATTAAGACAAGAAGGGAGTCATGATGCTACTATATCTAGTGGTGTCACAGATGAACACAACAGGCCGCGTGTGGGAAACTAAATCCCGTCTATGAGGAAACTGGCGCTCACCAGGCGGTAACAGTAACACAGCCAGTAACGGAAACACAGACAATCAGCCAACATACACAGACAGACAACATGGATGACGAAATAAATACAGATAATACCAGTGATGTGTTAAGCCACTCTCACAAAATAGTGGATAGTATTTAGGATACACTAGAAAAATGGGTCAAGGAAGAACAGGAACTCAAGGTAGATAATGGGGAAGAAATAGATAATGGGTTTGAGTCTGATGGGAATAATGATGAAGTAAAAGCTTACATCTTCGATGAAAATGGCAATCTAAAAGCTGAAGTAGAAGTAGCAGAAGTAGAATCAGTACTGCAAAACTTTAGAGAGGAGGAAATGATGAATGAAGGGGGTAGAAATAGTAACGAGGTGAAAGAATCTAGTAGCTGTGTAAACGTGCCACAAATGGTTGAAGGTGACGACATTCTTATGAACAGCAATATTGCGCAGGGACGCAGTTGCTCAGAGGTAGAGGATAGTTTGGCTGATGTGCAGCAAACAAAAGTAGAAAAAGTCGTCAGATGCTTCGATTTAAAGTTAGTGGACAGATTAGAGAAAGCAGCTAGGATTATAGAGCATGATGAGCCCCAGGATGTAAATGTAAATGTAATTGCAACTGATCAGAATTACTTTAGCTGGAAGAACATAGAACGAGATTTATTAGACGAGGTGTGTGAGCAACCTGTTCAATGTAAAATAACTCACCCTGTTATCAAAGTAAACATATCAGGAGTCACTGTGCGTTGTCTGCTTGACAGTGGCAGTGAAGCAAGTGCTTTATCACAAACATTTTTTGACACCATACCCAATAAAGAGAAGTTAACAGTTATGAAAGTAAGTGGCTTAAAGATTATATGTGCTACTGGAAAAGTCTCTAGACCAGTTCAACACGAAGCTTTGATACCCATTGGTATAAATGACGTAGTAATAGATCATCCTTGTTTGATTGTGCTAGGCTTAAGTGTTGATATGTTGATTGGTACTGATTTCTTATCAAAGTACCAGGGAAAGATCAATTTTGATCAGAACAACTTAATTTTAACTTTACCTGACTCTAAAGTGATAAGAGAGTCTTTTATAGGAAGTCATATAGGCGGTAGTAATGAAACTTGGGAACTGCCTATTAGAGTAATAAAGAATAAAGGATACTTGCAGGAAAATTTGGTTTTCAGTGAGAATGAGGAAAGTGCTAAGGTTGAAGAGAGACACATCCTAAAGGAATTTAAAATTAACAGTAATTAATTACTGTAGGGAGTCTGCCACTCTTTGGCGGATACACGGTTTGGCGTACCGTGCAGTCCCAGCTGGGTGAAACTTTATTTCCTTTTCAAGTTTCATTCCCTTCTTCTGGTCTATCATAACAGGTAAGAATCACATATGTCTTCATGTTGTATATATGCTATTAGGTTTTAAGTATTCTTAGTAAGGATCTACCTAGTGAATGGCAAAACAAAAGTCTGAGTACCAATAAGAGGCAAACATGGCTAAAATAAATAAATTAAAATATTTCATGTAATTGTAAAGGGTTAGAAACTACAACTAAGAGAGACACTTTGCAGTATACGAAGTACGGTATGAATATGAATAATCTATGAGATTATGCAGAAGGTAGTATGTTGCTAGAAATAAGGTTGTCTGAAGGAAAACAGCGTAAGAAGGTAATGCTCATAGAGGCAAGCAATGGCGTTTTAGAATTAAATAAATGGAGATGTGTGGAAGTGGTGTGAGGATCGCACCAAATATATAGAAACAGGACGTCAATAGGCTGACAAAAGGAAAAGGGAGAAAGAAGTGGAGAAATGAAGTATTTTGAATCTGGAAGAAAAGGGAGAAAGAAGTGAAGAAATGAAGTATTTTGAATCTGGAAGAAAAGGGAGAAAATGAATAAGGTGAAGAAGTGAAGTAAGTAAATTGAAGTAAATGATGTAGGATTAAAGAATAATTCCCTCACGTCTCGTGAAATGGTGAAAAACGCTAAATCTTGCTTGAGGCAAATAAATAGTTAAACAGACAACAGAAACACACAAATATTGGAAAATGCAGAAATTTGGAATCGGTATACTGAAAATAACTAATTTCTTTAGTAATTCATACAATAAAGCAAAGTGCTGGTCAGCAAATGACTTCTTTGATGAACTAATCCATACGATAATTAAGCCAGAGTACATTAAAACTAAAAGGTTACTCAATTTTCTAAGTTGAAGCAAGATCTTAATATATTAATTTGCTAAAAGAATTTTCACTATTTAGGAACCTAAAAGATTATTTATGAAAGAAGAAAGTAGGAGCTATTGTATCAGATACGACTTAGTGCTAAATGTCTTTCTGACAACTTCACAATTAGTAAAATAGTGCCAGAATATAAACTATAAAATGTACTTTGTCCTACCTTAGATATAAGTTGAAAACAGAAACTTAGACTGTATTGTCTGTTTCTCAGGGACATGCAGGCTGCATGAATGACACAACAAGCGGTAGGGAGATTGGAAGTAGAGACGCAAACCACAGTGAATACAATTTCCTCCCACAATTTTGTCAATCAGTGAAATTAAATGAGTGTTACAATAGGACACCCATCACAGTGCCGAGTATTATAGTAAAAGAAAAATGTGAGTGCGTTGCAGTGATAAAAGTCGTGTGTATTTTCTTTTTCAGGAAGAGACTGATTTTAAAGAAAAAAAAATAACTATTTTGTAACCATTGAAAAATTTATATTTCCATGTAAATGTATGTAAATAATTTGTGAATGTCTTCTGTACTAGGTTTTCTATGTGTATATGAGTATGGTTATTTTGTGTATGTAGTAATAAGGAATTTCCTAAGAAGAAGCAACTTAAGTTGAAAGAGGTATACTAAAGTAATCCATCGCTTGTTTGTTCTTTTAGAAATTTAATTTTGTTCAAAAATAGATTTTCACGAAAATCAAAAAGGGGGTGATGAAGCAAAGCAAGCGCTGTATCATGTATAAGATACAGAGGCGAGCGAGTGCACGGGACTTACCCTAGTTCACTGCTAGTAGCGTCACGTCATCGTAACGCGCCTGCATATAGTATTGCACCACATTTAACATAAAAGTAAAAATTAAGATTTGTGTGTAAAACTTTGTTAAAGTATAGTTCTATGTAATAATGTTTCAGGTAACAAATCTTAATGTTATAAAATTAGTAGTTTACGTAAAATTCACGTTTTGAAAGAAAAATAGGAGGCGCTAAATAATGACGCTAGGAAGCCAAAATTTGGTGAGAAGGTGCAGTAAGAAGTCATTAATGAGTGGTGCTGGTTTCCAAAACCATAAAACTAAAATTGACTCCAGAATCCGCGTTTTTCGGAAAAATCAGAGGCGCGAAATAATAGAGCTACAATATTGAAAATTGGTAGGATGCTTCAGTTCACCCGAATAATAATAATGGAAATACCACAATCAGTTACCTCTTCTAGTTTTTTAGTAATTTAGTAAAAACTACTTTTGTGAGTAAAATGTACATAAGCATTATAGATTAAGTACTTTAAATTTTAATGATAAAACAAATTCTTTAAGACCAATGATCAGATAGGACAATTAACAAAGCTACACCAAGTTTTAGTCTTGTAGCATAATTAACAGCTGATACAAGTCTTGATAAAGCTATGGTTCAGAGGTAACAATCTACCGTTAGTTCCATTGTAAAAATTCTAGAGAGTAAAGTTTTAATTTTAGCGGGCTGAGATTTTCTACGTGCTTCTGTACTGCTCAGATGTATGTATACAAAAATTGAGAAGTTTGTAAAGCTATTATTAAATGTGATATTTAAGATTATGTGCCTGAGATAGCGGTCATTTGGAGGCCGCAGGCATCTGCATATGAACGGAAAGAACAGATGCTCTCTTGGCGGTACGCGCCGGAGCTATATAAAAAGAGCGGCAGAGGCAGTAGTAAGCTCACTCCGCATTAGACCAACGCCTAGTCCACGCGAGCTTAACGTCCGATCGCGCCTCGCCTCGGGTGACGTCATAGCGGGCTGTGACATGCGCGTACTTAGCAATGTAAACGGACATTGAAAATCGCGAGGACTGTACACCGTCCTGGATCGTTTAGACTTCGGTAACAAACTGTTATTGTGCCGTCCGTGTGAAGTATAATTCCGCGTGGCAAGTGGTGACTAACTCCACTTTTAAGGCGAGCATTAATCTTTTTTTTTAACATTATTGCGAACTATTAATAGAGCACCGTTAGTTAGAGTAATGAACTATTCGGGAGGAACTTGCTGTAGAAGTCGCCTCTGAACTATTAAACGATTGGCTGAATTAACAATATTTAATGTCTTTAGCATTTTCAGAAGTTTCGAGTAATTCGTGTGAGCCTTTAAGATAATAAAATCTTGTTTGGAACTTTAAATTTTATTGAAGCAGCCCTAATCCCGTGAAGAACTATGGATATTTTTCGTTTAGCCGGGCTGTACAGGAATGTGGCCGTGCAGACTGGGAACTAAGGTCAGTAAGTTTCCCTTCGCTTTCTGACTGGCCACCAAATTAGTTGCCAGGCTCGCGTGATTTAAGGTGGCAATGTTCAACTTTCATTCAACATTAAACAACGACTTCTTCGCCGTCCCACATATGTTGCATCGGCAATAGTCTGTTACGTGAAATGAACATTCAAACAACTCATTCGACGACTTCTTCGCCGCCCCACAAGCCGGTGTGTCAGAATCCTCATCCAGTGTCGTGCAACTGCGTTAGGGTAGAAAAATGAGTTCCGGCAAACAGGATTAGGTGGTCTGTTGGATTCATAATAGGTACATATACTTACGGTCTGGGTTCGATGTCAACTTCTGCCAATGATTCTTGATAGGTAGAGAGGGATTCTCTTCTCTTCTGGCTACGCCAAGTGAAAAAGGTATAGTGGCAGTGTGGTTTGAAATTCACATTAAACATGATATTTCTTCTCTACCTAGTAGACGTTAGGTTGAACCACAATAAAGAGAGAAGTGGCGACATGTGGAAACTCTATCTCCAGTAACGTTTCTTATACTACTCATTTATTTCTAATGATGAAACAAACGCTACGTAGGGTCACAGGACACTTACTTAATCTTTTATTTGGGCTTCTGCATGTCACTAAAGTTGGTTCTGAACTGGGAATGCAACTGACACAGCCATTAACGCGGAATTTGATCCCTTTGTGACAATACCGCTCGACTACAATTTGTTGTTAGTTCAAAACTGCAGGTTCCTCAACATCTCCACATACTGCTTGTGAATGTGTTCGAATCCTGTCACTAAATTATGGAAATTTTCATTATGGATTATAAAGCTCTAGCATGACAACACCTATCTGCTGGTGGATAATACTTTCGTTATTTAACGTATTTTCTTTCGTTGTCAACACTAACGATTTCTGACGCTTTTGACTCCCAGTGACACACAGATCTATTTGCGAGATCACTTTAAGTTTAAGGATGTTATTCCGAGCTGGTGGTGGAAAAAAATTAGGTAGCTGACGTCTCTTGGTGTGTAGTCAACAGTGATATGTGTGGGGTTCGATTACCAGGCAGCACGTAACTCTTCGCCATGTTATTTCTAGTTCAAACATGCTCCCATGTCGCTGCTGGTGTAACAAACCCATATTTAACGTTCGTGTTCTGTAGAATATAACACCGATAGGGGCTTGGTTGGTGTCCTGCGAAGGAAAAAGTTAATGTTCCTCCTCCTCGTATCAGTTAAAACATCATTTTACTGCCGATATGTCACAGTTGATTGTGCTTCGATAACAATTCGGTAAGGCTCTGCGTTCGAATCCCTGTCCAACACAAAGCTTTATCTCACGGCGTCTTAAGTAAGTTACTTGTGAAGAAACCATATTTAACATTTCTTGTAGTTCATTACCGGGGACAATAGGTGCAGGGCAGGAATTCGCGTCCGTTAAAAATATTTACCTTAGGTAATTTAAAGTAGACATTTGCTAACTCATACTGTCTAAAATCGTGGGGTATATCACTCTCTGTACGCCTAGTCAGGAAGGACTGTTAATTTCCGTCAGTCGCGAAATCTTTGCTTAGTCTTCATGACCTGGGTTTCAATCCATATGCAGAACGGGACGGTTCGTCGTGTCATTTGAAATTCATACAAATTCTGAACTAGCTGCTCGTGAATAACTTAAGTTTTTAATGTAATTTTGTGTCAAATAATAAGTACGGTATGTTACATTGAAGAGGAAATCATGAATACGAGGAACTTTCTAGGTGCATTACCTATCTGACGTAATAATGAATGTGGTAACATTTGAGGTATGCCTTTTTTTGTAATAAATGTGAGCTTACTAGCCTTAAGGACAATCTTACGTGTGATAACGTTCAAATGGTTCAAATGGCTCTGAGCACTACGGAACTTAACATCTGTGGTCATCAGTCCCCTAGAACTTAGAACTACTTAAACCTAACTAACCTAAGGACATCAACCACATCCATGCCCGAGGCAGGACTCGAACCTGCGACCGTAGCAGTCGCTGTGATAAGGTGTTCCCTGATATCTTTAGTAACTTGGTATTTCTTTACATAGGTTTGCGCTATCCTACGAGCAGGGATATTATTCGTAAGTTCATCTTTCCCCAATCAGTAAGGTTATGTTCACAACGCCATTCCCATGCTCTCTGTTTCATCTCTATTGACATGGTGGCACACTCTTAATCCTTTCTCTGTACAGCGTCATAACACTCCAAATAGTAGGATATCCCCACGAAAACGTGATTCGAAGACTTTTTTGCCCTGTGCTTGCTGGAGGCTGCATTTGTCGAGGTTTAAATTTATCGTAAAGCTATATAATTAACGCAGTATGATTCACTTTGTCGTTAGGTCAGTCTCCTTGGCCATATTGCCAGTGCATGTCTTCCACATACTTTAAAGCCGCGTCCCACCTTACCACGCATTAAAAAAAGCCGAGTATTATGCTGCGGTCGATTTAGTTTGTGGTAGAAATCCAACATGTCGTTCACATCTACTGATAACATCTTCAAAGGGATCAAATGGCTCTAAGCACTTTGGGACTTAACAGCTGAGGTCATCATTCCCCTAGACTTAGAGCCACTTAAACCTAATTAACCTAAGGATATTACACACATCCACGCCCAAGGTATGATTCGAACCAGCGACCGTAGCAGCAGCGCTGTTCCGGACTGAAGCGCCCAGAACCGCTCGGCCGCAGCGGCCGCCTGAGGAAATTTTCATGATATCTCTTTAGATGCGGGTGGAACGTGACTTTGTACAAGAAAATTCATTCTTTCATAGACTTACGAAGTTTTCTTTAGACGTTTTTATAAAGTAATTCCCACATCCAACTTCAACGTAATCATTGTTTCCACTTCATTGTTTTGTAGAGTATGGGTAATATTCCCATTAAATCTTTAAATGCACTGAACGTTTAGGAAACATATTCTTGACAGCCTTTCACGGCCGGTACTTGCGATATAACCAATACCTTATGTACAGGTATTAGACCGTGGTCCAAGGCATTATTGTCTGCCTAATGTTTTGTCTTCCAGTGCTGGATAGATGATATGAAGCTTTAACAAGTCAGAAAGCTGTTACAGACTCATAGAAGCTCAGAAAGCACAACCCTTTGTAGCTACTGACTGTATCTGATGATTTCACGGACAGAACGTTGAGTGCATAGATACAAAACAGCTTGATTTACTGAGCTTGTCATAGCTGGAAAATTCACCACGTTTGTTGCTACTGACTCTCAGGAATTTCTAAACAACAGGAGATGTTACCTATGGTACAGAACTATGCTTACACCACAACCTCGTACAAAAAAAAAATTATATCAACAAGTATCAATAAATTCCTATTTGAAATCAACCGTGGAATTAACTAAATAAAACTTTTAGCAATCTAATTGTTTATCAAGCCACAGTTCTAAAGGCCGAAGTTTTGTATCTAGATAAAGATCCATTACTGATCACAAAAGATAATGTAAGTTTAACTGCGTTTAAAAATTTATAGGTGATGGCCACGTTACTTATACGTAATCAACCAATCTAGTTCAAATGTATCATGAGTAAGGTTTACTTTCGATCACACAGATGCAGAAGTTCTGTAGAACATTAAAATACCAGCGTTGCCTTGATCCTGAAATTTTGCTAGCATTTTCAAGCATAAAATACACTGGATGTTAAAGTCTGATGTCAAACGATTAGAAAATCGAACCTTCAATGGCTTGCGGCATATTCGTCACCAGGAGATGTCGATAGGTGGGGGAGACCATTCGTCGTTTTATCATTCGCTTTTAACATTAAGTATTATGTTTTTGCTCTGTGTGAACACTTCAACGCCAGGATAAGTTTGAAACCACTGTTTCAGCTGAATATAGTTGTCACTGTGCCACATTCTACGTCTTATTTTACTATACAGGGTAAACAAACTAAAAATTGCGTGACAGATATTACGGAAACGGGAAGTGCTTCTTGAGGTGTGGTTCTCACAGCCAATAAAAGACTTCTAATAATTTGTAGTAAATTTACTTCTGTGCAAAAATACACTTTTTAGACGAAAAAATACTTGTTGACATTAACAGGCGTAACTTACGACAAATTAGAGTGTCAGCGATGTTTGTTGCAGGAGTGTAATGAAAGTCGTTTACGAGATATGGTTTTTTGGAAAGTTTCCACACAAGTGCCATTCCCCCTCGTAGTTATTCGGTACGATGTAGTTACATTTGCTTACAGTGTGCCTGTGTATTCCTTGAGTGCATTGCGAGTTGTTAGTCAGTCCGTGTGTGACAGCGCAAGCAGTAGGTCTCGAGTGAATGCTGGCGGGATTTACCAACGCAGAACAACTCTACATACTTTTGGTGTGTGGAGAATGTACGCCGAATGCAATTCGTTCTTGTACGGCTAGTGGGCAAGATATCACAACAGACGTCAACCACCTCTGAAACTTTTATCAACCTCCTCAAGCACTTACGTGAAAGTCGTATTGTATACAAAGTAACAAATGGAAACAAGTGACAACAGAAGGGGTGGAAATTAATGTTACAGCTGATTTGCAAGTCAGCTCCTGCCTAGTCCCAAGAGGAAGTGGCATGATTAAGGAAAGTGCCCTACGCATTCTCCATCGGATAAGATTCCTTTCCTATCACTTTTCTCATGATCGAGAGCTGCATGGAAACCATTATGAGAATCGTATTAACTTCTGTACATAGGATACTCCAGATGAATCACGTAATTAGTATAGTGATGAACCCCATTTACCATGGCCAGGCAAATCACCGAAACATGTAATGCTGGCCGTTGACAACCCCAGTTAGTTTCGTCATGTGCAACGTCAGCGTCCAAGAAGTGTAAACGTGTGGTGTGGAATAGTCAATCATCAGCTCATTGGTCGTTTCTTATAGACAGAGCACTCAACACCCATAAGTATCGCAGCGTCCTAACAGACCACCTTCCGCGGATTCTGAATCACGTTCTTCTGCAGGTTAGGAGGAATCTCGTTACCAACATGATGGCTGCCCAGCCGATAGTGCGTGAGGTACTACAGCATGTCTTCACGAATTACAAAATTTTGTACATAGCTGCACGTTCAGGGACGGTGAATAGTTCCAACTCAAAGAAAACGGCACCTCGGTCACTATTTTTAACGAATTAACCGGGTTTCAACACAGCTAGAAATGTCTTCCTGAGAATTTAAATCAAAGAATAGTCTATAACATGGTCACAGATTTATGACTAAAATTAATTTAACTTCTGAGGAAGACACTCCTAGCAGTACTGAAACCTGATGAATTCGTTACAAATACTGACCGAGGGCTGTTTTCTTCCAATTGTCTTCACGAATTGTTTCCGAGTCGTTGGACTGGACGCAGAAGACCAGCACCTTGGCCGACCCATTCCCTGGATTTGACGCCGGTAGACTCTATTCTGTGGAGAAAGCTAAAAGACGCTGTCTACAAGGATATACCAACATTATAGGTTAAGTGAACACTTTAGAGTCTTAAGTATTTGGATAAGGTAGAATTCGAACAAGGAGGTCAATGACCAGAGGACTTTGCACAGCAGCAGTCAGCACTTCGAGGGATCAACGACCGAGCAGGTGGACAACGCTGCCAAGGAGAAAAACGACCAGTACAGTTAGCACATCAGCGGTGAATGCAAGGGAAAATGTCGCCATACCGATCTCACGTTCGTGACGTTTCTGGCGATGTGGAGGGATACGACAGGCAGTGCCCGACCACACCAGCATACTGGTGAAACATGGAAAGGCGGCACGTGGGTCGACTTTGGTCACGTTTTTGCCTAACGATTGAAGGGTGAATCACCACCCTAGAAACTTTGCCACATTGCCGAAAACACCGAATAAATACATCCGACAGACGGGCATGAGGTGTTCCTTAGAGGGAAGAAGGAAGAGATGAAGAAACGTCACCTGGAAACCCGGTCAGATCGTCGTATTGTTTTGTATTGTATGTTAACCGGGGGCCGAGAAGCGACGGAGAGTCTCCGCCCCCGCCGCAGCCGCAGTGGTGCACAACCTCACGACGACTACCGCAGTCCACTTCACCCCTCCACCGCCCCACACCGAACCAGTCTTTCAGAGTTATTGTGCGGTTCGGCCCTCGGTGGACTCCCCCAGGCAACATCTCACATCTCTCTCACCAGACGAGTGTAACCCCTATGTTTTCCTGGTAGGGTAAGATGGTGGAGAACTTGTTTGCTTAGTAATCGCTGGCATGTTTCCCTCACACCTGACCCACTGAACCGAGGAAAGAACTAATTCCTCCGCCCACAAAGTGTCGCTTTCTCTCCCGTCATCCCTGACCAATTAATGACCTTTGCTCCCCTTTATCACTGACGCTCAGCATATGTAGGAGTCGATAGGTTGAAGTTAGATATGGCTGGAATTAGTGAAGTTCGGTGAAATGGGACTTTTGGTCAGGTGAATAAAGGGTTATAAATGCCAAATCAAATGTAGTTAATGTAGAAGTAGGTTTAGTAATTAAAAAGAAAATGAACATATTATCGTAGTCAAGATAGACACGAAGCCCACATTCACTACAGTAGTACAAGTTTATATGTTAAGGTTTTCACATATGAAAGGAAAGGAGAAATGTATGATACAAAAAAAATTATACAGATTGTAAAGGGAGATGAAAATTTAGTTGTAATGGGGGATTAGAGTTCCATAGTAAGAAACTAAGTGAAGAGGAAAAGGAATGAAAGAGAAAAACGCCTGGTAGAATTTTGCACAGAACATAATTTAATCATCGCTAACGCTTGCTTTAAGAATCGTAAAAGAAGCCTGTATGCGTGGAAGACACTTGGAGACACTGAAAGAGTTCATATTTATTTCGTAGTGTTTAGACAGAAGTTGCGGGAAAATATTTGAAATTTTAAGACATTCCCAGGGGAAGATACAGACACTGGCCACAATTATTGGCTATGAAATTATTGGAAAAGTATTAGTTAAGAACTGTAGATTAAAACTGCCAATAAAGAAAGAGGTGAGACGTGGATAAGACAAAAGAATCCGAGGCTGTTAGGAGTTTCAGAGGGGGCATTAGGCAACGGTTGTACAGAACAGGGGAAAGGAATACAGAAGCCTAATGAGTAGGTTTAAGAGGTGAAAGAATGAAAGCAGCAGCAGATCAAATAGGCAAAACGATAATTCCTAGAAGTAATCCTTGGATATCAAGGGAGATACTGAATTTAATTAGTAAAAGGAGAAAATAGGAAACTGCAGTAAATAAAGGACGCGATGCGACAAAAACGTTAAAAACTAATTGGATGGATATGCAAAATGGCTAAGATAGAATGGCTAGGGGACAAATGTATGGATTTAGAAGCGTATTTCACCAGGGAAAAGATAGAAACAGGAAAATAAAGGAGGTATTATAGAAAAGAGAAGCATCTGTATGAATATCAAGAGTTTAGATGGAAAACCAGTACTAAAAAAGGATGGGAAAGCTGAAAGGAGGAATATGTACATAGAGGCTCTGCAGAACCAAAATAAACTTGAAGGTAATATTACAGAAACGGAAGAGATGTAGATGAAGATCAGATGGGTGACATGTCACTGCGATAGGAATTTGACAAGTCACTTGAAGACCTAAGTCGAAACAACGTCCGAGGAGTATAATATGCTCCATCAGAACCACTAACAGCCTTGGGAGAGTCAGACATGACAAAACTGTACCATCTGGTGTGTTAGATACATGGGGCAGGTGAAATATCCTAAGAATGTATTAATTCCTGTTCAGAAGAAAGCAGTTAATAAATCATAGTAGCGAAACACTAACACCAATTCTTTACAGAAGAATGGAAAAACAGGTAAAAACAGACCTCGGTGAAAATCAGTGTGAATCTTGCACAAATGTGGAAATACGCGAGGCAATACTGGCTTTACGACTTACCTTGAACGATAGGTTAATGAAAAGCAAACCTAAATTTGTAGCATTTGTAGACTGACCGAATGGTTTTCACAGTCTCGAATGGAATACTCTCTTTGAAATTCTCAATGGAGGCGGGGGTAAAATACAGGGGCTAAAATGCTATTTACAGAATTTACAAAACCAAACGGCAGTTAGAAAAGTCGAGGGGTATGAAAGGGATTCAGTGGTTTAGAAGGGAGTGAGACAGGATTGTAGCCTATCATCAATGTTATTCAATGTGTACCCTGAGCAAGCAGTAAAATAAGACAAAATGCAAGACTACCTTATTGTGGAAAGTATGATAATGGCATGATTTTGTTGTTTAGAGGTGATCAGAAGGGAATGGGACATACGGTGTTGAGCTTTAACTTAATGTTACTGGAGAATACAAAGAAAGGGGAGTTATAGCCTTTTTGGATTTACATGTAATGAAAGAACACAGTGCAAATACCTTTCAAAACAAGTAACCACTGGCACAGTCATAAGCACTAGTTCAAACTATGCGCAAGAAAAGAAAACTGCGTTCCTCTGATCTACGCTCCACATACCTCTGAAATTGCCTCTTACTAATCATGAGAAAATTGAGGTGGTGCACGTTTTAACGCAAATTGCGATTGCTAGTGGTTATAGATTTTAGGAAATTTAAAGTCTTCATAAGACGATGGCATGTAAGATTAAACAAGTTTATCCCCAGTAAACAAGTTAATACACGCAACCATGACCTACAGAACAAGGCTATTTTGGAAGAAAAAGAACCAGATAAGATGCAGAAGTAGGATTTCATTGCTTAACTTATTTTCCCATAGCGTTTCCTATAGATCATAAAATTGAGGAGTGTATGAAATTGCCTGTAATGAGTAAGTTTTTACATTGGACAAATAGAATGCAATTTACTGAAAAGGTTCAAAGAACACGCGGCAGGGGTAATTACAGAAAAATCTACCTTCGGTAATCATTCTATTCAAAATAACCGTACAAGGGAAGACATGCGAAAAATCTTGAATTTTTTGCATACTGTCCCTATGGGCCAACATATTAAAGAAGGTGGAAATTAACAGTTATAAGTTTCCCATGCCACATTACTTACTAAATAAACTTTCGATGCACAACTTACTGACTTTGTTATTAAGCTCAAAACCCTCTCCCCGCCCTGTCAGCTTTTAAACTGTACTTCCAAAGTTTTATTAGCTTGCCTTCTCCCTATGCCTTTGATGCCGCTCCTCACTTTTTTCTCCCCTTGCCTGCTTGCCCCCCCCCCCCCCCTCCCCCCGTCACTGGTCTCTGGGATATAGCTTGCATAATATTATTATGTGCAAACGTAAAGTATTTAGTTTAAGATATCACACTGTCTACTGTGTATTAAATGGTTGATCTAAAAATGGATTTTATGGTGATAAGAACCCTGGCGCCACTGATACTTCAATGTACTTGACTTGCTGTTTTAATCTGTGCGTGCATAAAGTAACTATGGACTTTAGTCGTCTCATCACTTTAGACATTCGGCGTCGCCAGGTTCAGAAGATAACAATTGGTTTACAGGGCCACAATAGCATAACGTTCTCAGTAAAGCATGTTTCCTCATGGTCATGCGTGATCGCCTTATATCAAAGCCCATCGATGAAGCCTTTGACAGCCGTACGTTACCGACGTGGATGGTTATCGCTGCCGTCTGCCGTGATTGCCCGATGAGCTGCGACACGGAGTTGCAACCCCGCTGATGGCCCCTAAGCACACACTGCTTGGAAGAACATAGAACTAGCGATGCGGCCAAAGATTACCAAGTGACAGTTGCAACGTAATACACAGCCACAGTATTTCGCTATTTCCTCTGGAAGCTTCATTTCCCTTCAATAAAAATTATTTTCTATTTTTCATACGTAATGCTACTACTGCGACATTTTCTTACTTTAGAATTCACGATGATATCGATGTTGTATTCTGGCATAAACTGTGTATAACGGAAAACTGTAAACTTGGCTTAACGCGTTAACGATTTTATTTTAATGTCTTGTTACAGTGAGAACTATTTTGTTATGTAATTTCTCAATTTCTTATGAAATTGGATGTAGATGTAGATGTAGAAATGCTATTTGTACATATATTTTACACTGTTACTTTTTAGAAGACAGACAAGGGAAAAATAAACTCTGTACACACCGGGGCACTCTTATCAATGCTGGCCGCAATTTAAATCTATTTCAAACTCAACCTGGACCTCTATTTTACTATTTGACACACCTATTTTGGAAGCCACTGCGGCGACTGTGTTACAGGGGCAAGAGGCTACGTTCAATATTCACTCTGTACCATATCTGTAATGTAAATTACTCCGATGTTAGTGTTATAAATATGTAATCGAATTTTTTCATTATAGGATGGCCTGGATATTGTACTGTGTACTGAAACTGGTAAAAAAACGCATCTGCAAAATTTATGAATTGTGACTATAGACGAAAACATAATATAATGTTTCAGTATAGCATTTGTCGTTTTTCTACTGACAGCATGTCTAGCATATATCCATCGTTAAAAAGAGCTGTATACGTTGTACATTCCGCATGAGACATTCCTCATACCTATTCTTCCACAGCACTCACACTAAATGCTATTTCATTTCTAAATCTCATAAATTAATGTAGTAGTTACACTTACCTCGACGATATTAATTTGATTCCGCCACGTATTGGAAAGCGTAAAGAACGCAGCTCAAAATTTATACATGTTTTTCTGGGCTGTCTTTAATTCTTTTGTATAATTTCTTTATCAACAGTGTTTTGCTGTTACAAGTTTAAGGTATCTGCGTCTAATACGACAAACAGGCATATTTTGATAGTGCTTTGCTAAAGGTTTCCATCCCTAAGACAGGCTTCCATAGCTACACTCTCGAAATTTGCGGAGGTGAAAAATAGCGAAGCTATCACGGAGCTACTTGTGCAAAGATGATGGACAGCTGTCTCGGCGACCTGCTACTGGAGACTCGGTTTACTTGCCGCCTGCTCAGAACAAGTCAGAGCCCCGCCGCGGATGATTGATTTCCCGAGCCCTGCGAGGGCTTTCTCTGGGACTTCCTCAAGTTTCCCAACAGCTCTCCCTTTTTTGTAGAATTCCCCGAGGGAGTTGGGGCACGCTCGCAACTCCGTGCGTCCTTTCTGCAGCCTGCAGCTACGCTCAACAACATCTGCTCCCGCAGAATATTCTGCGCAGGGACCTGAACTGTTTGTGAGAAAACGTTTCGTTCACGTAATTAGTTATTTCCATGTTCGGTGGGTCACATACGCGACGCCACGTTACAATATGGACGTGTCAGTTGATTTGACGCTCAGGCACATTTTCTCTATGAAAATATGGTTACTTGTAGGCTTCAGTATAACTATATTTGTACTTCAGTCATAAACTACAATTACTTAATAAGCGTAGTCGAACCACACATACACTAGCTGTTAAGACATTCGTCTTGACAGTAGCAGATTTTGTTCAAACTGGAATAAGCATCAAAACTATTTTCGTTGTATCCTCGAGCCTTTATTAATGGAAGTGGTCATTCATTCTTATGACTGCATTTCTTAGTTTTCCTAGCCTAAGAGTAAGATATTGTCGATGCCGTAGAGCTGCTACTGCCACAGCTCTCGCAGTGGACTTGAGTCGCGATAAGCGATGACGTAGGTACCCGTTGCTGAACGGGAGACAGAAATGCGAACTCGTACGATGGATGCTTCTTCTGATTTAAGATTGAATGATTCAGTGCCGGGATATGCAGTAGTTGTTAAATCTTATCTCGTCCGCATCGTACACATCTAGATCTACATGACTACTCTGCAATTCACATTTAAGTGCTTGGCAGAGGGTTCATCGAACCACAATCATACTATCTCTCTACTATTCCACTCCCGAACAGCGAGCGGGAAAAACGAACACCTAAACCTTTCTGTTCGAGCTCTGATTTCTCTTATTTTATTTTGATGATCATTCGTACCTATGTAGGTTGGGCTCAACAAAATATTTTCGCATTCGGAAGAGAAAGTTGGTGACTGAAATTTCGTAAAAAGGTCTCGCCGCGACGAAAAACGTCTATGCTGTAATGACTTCCATCCCAACTCGTGTATCATATCTGCCACACTCTCTCCCCTATAACGCGATAATACAAAACGAGCTGCCCTTCTTTGCACACTCTCGATGTCCTCCGTCAATCCCACCTGGTAAGGATCCCACACCGCGCAGCAATATTCTAACAGAGGACGAACGAGTGTAGTGTAAGCTGTCTCTTTAGTGGACTTGTTGCATCTTCTAAGTGTCCTGCCAATGAAACGCAACCTTTGGCTCGCCTTCCCGACAATATTATCTATGTGGTCCTTCCAACTGAAGTTATTCGTAATTTTAACACCCAGGTACTTAGTTGAACTGACAGCCTTGAGAATTGTACTATTTAGCGAGTAATCGAATTCCAACGGATTTCTTTTGGAACTCATGTGGATCATCTCACACTTTTCGTTATTTAGCGTGAACTGCCACCTGACACACCATACAGCAATCTTTTCTAAATCGCTTTGCAGCTGATACTGGTCTTCGGATGACCTTACTAGACGGTAAATTACAGCATCATCTGCGAACAGTCTAAGAGAACTGCTCAGATTGTCACCCAGGTCATTTATATAGATCAGGAACAGTAGAGGTCCCAGGACGCTTCCCTGGGGAACACCTGATATCACTTCAGTTTTACTCGATGATTTGCCGTCTATTACTACGAACTGCGACCTTCCTGACAGGAAATCACGAATCCAGTCGCACAACTGAGACGATACCCCATAGCTCCGCAGCTTGATTAGAAGTCGCTTGTGAGGAACGGTGTCAAAAGCTTTCCGGAAATCTAGAAATACGGAATCAACTTGAGATCCCCTGTCGATAGCGGCCATTACTTCGTGCGAATATAGAGCTAGCTACGTTGCACAAGAGCGATGTTTTCTGAAGCCATGCTGTTTACGTGTCAATAGATCGTTCCCTTCGAGGTGATTCATAATGTTTGAATACAGTATATGCTCCAAAACCCTACTGCAAACCGACGTCAATGATATAGGTCTGTAGTTAAATGGATTACTCCCACTACCCTTCTTGAACACTGGTGCGACCTGTGCAATTTTCCAATCTGTAGGTACAGATCTATCGGTGAGCGAGCGGTTGTATATGAGTGCTAAGTAGGGAGCTATAGTATCAGCGTAATCTGAAAGGAACCTAATCGGTATACAATCTGGACCTGAAGACTTACCCGTATCAAGCGATTTGAGTTGCTTCACCACCCCTAAGGTATCTACTTCTAAGAAACTCATGCTAGCAGATGTTCGTGTTTCAAATTCTGGAATATTCCATTCGTCTTCCCTGGTGAAGGAATTTCGGAAAACTGCGTTCAATAACTCCGTTCTCCAATTGCGAGGAAACTTTCTAATTATCAGTCTTCACTTACGCTGTTGGCTCGTTGCTATGGTATTGTTGAACCTGTATGAAGCGAGATCCACAGATACTATTTGATCACGTCAGAGTGAACCCATGCCGTAATGTTAAAAAAAATCAAAAGTTCTCTTTTCAATTAATGAAGTAGGTATTTTGATATTCAGATTAAATTGTTCCTGCTGAACAGTCGTTGGTTAACTATCACTGATTAAAACAGTTAATAATGTAGTCCATCCTTGATATTTCACTTGGAACGAACAGTTTATTGTTCCTAGGCCACTGAATACTTTATAACGTTTTCACCAAATGCACACGCAGTTGGTTGGTAAAGTCAGTTCTATTAAAATTAGGTTTCTTGACAATTACGACAACTTGACTCTTCAGCGTAATTGTATTATTTCATGAAGTCGTGTAATTGTGTTCTACTCGAGACTAATTGAGTGTAGTCCTTTGTTATACTATCCACTCTTCTTTTAGATCCAGCTATTTGAAAGTCAAGTCCAATATTCACTAGTTTCGTCAATAAAGTTATGCACGGTTAAACGCGTCTATCGGTTCCTGTCTCTGATTAGAAAATCAGTTTCCAAACTTCGTAAATGACTTCACGCAAGAAACACTTCTTAACGGAAAACAATCTCGTCGCGTTCCGTACCCTCAATAACTAAGAAAAGAATTGCTCTCGCACCTCATTACAGGACGAGAGCCAGCAAGCGACTTATTCTGTGAAAGAGTATTGTAGGCGCATTGAATTTCTTCGTTGCGCTTATAGCTCTCTTCCACATAAAAGTTATCTCTGACTAACACCACCTTAGACTTAGCTTTCAAGTATTAATTGTAACTATCACCTGGATATTTGTCCATTAATTAAATCTGAGGTTACTTCCTCCTCTTTTCTTAACAAAATCTCTCAGTGATGTACAATGTTGTTGTTATCAAAAATTCGTGGTGTTAACATATCGGCAAAGATGTCATATTTGCCAAGATAACTCTTCCCTACTTCATATTGTGATATTCTGTCTTAATTGACTGCAAGGGGGTTGTTGGGGTGTTATAACACATGAATCGATTTTTGTGTCTCGAATGTTACTCGCCAACATGACCCTTCCTAGTACAGTATCGAATATGGACTGGAGCATATACCTACAATGTCGTGAAATGCATAGTCTTTCGATTTCGCCCAAACTGCGGTTGACACGGCAGGTGAAATTTTGCCATTCAAGTAATTCACTACTCGGTCGTTGAAACGGTAGAGGGAGTGGTAACACATCGTTTTCGTCCAGATCGTCAATAAGTAATTAAGGAGGAGTCGGGCAATATATTTTTTCCCCACACATCTCGCGTATTGACCAAGAAGTGAAAAATTGAGAAATTAGAGGGAATACAGAGACCTGTCGACAGTGATTCCTCCCACGCACTATTCAGGCGTGGAACAGGGTTGGAGGAATCGAAAGTACCCTTCTCTAAACACCATTAGGTCTCCTGCGTAGTGTGATGTAGATGTATATGTAGTATTCCGTTATCCTCTGCATACGTTCCAAGTCCGTGAATCATGTACAGGACACAAAGAAGACTTATTCTCCCACTTACGGAATTCTATAAGCAGGATGTACACTGCTCTGCACAACAGAGCTTAAGGACGAAATGGAAATGAATCAATGTGGAGGAGCGTGTTGCCAGGGACCTCTCAGCCTTGCATAGAAAGATGGAGGGCACAATACATGAGATCAGCGTGACCATACCCAAAAAAAAAAAAGCCGCTGATGAGCAACACTAGGCTGTTGAAGGAAAGGAGAAGGACAGTGTGTGTCAATGTGTAGGTAGTTACGATGCACTGTGGTGGTGTTAGTCATTACAACATGTCACTGAGACTACATTTAGATGACTTCGCAAGGGGGCGCATCATCGGAAAACTGTGGAATGAACGAAGTATGATGATAAAGGCCAGGAGTTTGCGTGGGGAGCATTCCAAACAACTCTACATTGTGAAAATGCCCATAAGAGGCCAATGTCAAACAGTGGGTGCAATGGCAACCACATTTGAGAGACCTGCACCACAGGCAATCTCACGCTTCACAGTCGCTGTGCTTCTGCTTAGGGGTAGTCTCTTCGTCCAGGAGCGTGTTCCATTGGCAGTCCACATCAGCGGTAATGTTCGCGATGGTGCCAAGTGCAAAGTGATAGACCAACGGGGAGCTGGGTCACGTGCTCTTCTCGGACGAGAGTACATTCCATCAGATTCTGGACGGACCTTCTTATGGAGAGTTGCGGAGAACACATAACGCACCCACGAACAATGTCGAACATGACTGTTGTTGTGGTCCAGGTCATATGATGTGGGAAGATACACTTCTGCATGGACATGATGACATGTAAATTTTCGAACACAGTATGCTCAGCTGCCGACGTAATTATGGCACTGCTCACCTTGCCGAAGTGAGTTATTTCTATAAATTACAATTGAAGATCGCATCGAACAGCCCAGGTCGAGAGTCGCTTGGAACGAGGATATTCAACTAATTGATTAGCCTGATCCTTGCCCCAGCTTAAATCCAATGTATCACATGTGGGATACGCTGGGGAGACATTTTGCAGCATGTCTACCTGCAACAACGGATCATCGAGATGTCGTCAAATGTGCTTGTGGAGGAATGGAACGCTCTTCTACAACCTTGTGGCCAGCATGACAGCTCCTTGCAGAGCATGCATTACTCTTAGTGGTAATCATACACACTGTTAAGAACTGTGCCCCACCTTTTATGATGTACGTGGACCATTATAAAACGCGATGACAGCAGTGTAATAACCGTCTTTGAATAAGAGTGCCACATCGTTTAGTCTCCTTGGGTATTTCTCTTAGCCACCTTCAATATTATAATGTAGCAGTTGTTTGTAAACAAGACCAATGTTCCGTCGAACAACATAACGTGGCAGTAACACATCATGCGAAATTTGCTATCATCCTTAACGTTTCCACCCAAGTATAGATTGTTCTTTTCATGTAACAGAATTTCGTTACTTAGTATCAGAATACCGATGAAATTTCTTTAATTATTTTTCGGTTTATAAGTTTCTCTTACGTCCGCTATTATGCTTCACTCACACTAGTAATTGTAATAGAAAAGATTAGTATTCATTTACTCTTGGAACATTTATTAGAACAGTGAAAGACCAAGAATTTGGCTTGCAAGTCAGGTCTGGCATGAGTGCCACAGCACTCAGCGTAGGTGCACGCTCCACTCTCCCCCAACCCCCTCCCCCCCCCCCCCTTTCCACCATATAATGAGTGAGAGTGAAGAGGCAGAAGAGGAGTAAGTTGCGAATGCTACAGCATTTCAGTAGTAATGAAGTCTCACTGCATATTACTTGGCTTTATATTTCAGATTTCCCAACAAGATAGATCATAAAAAAACAAATTTTCACTTTTAATTAATTATTTCAGTTTTCTGAACACATAATACATGCCTTATAAAAAATAGTTCAAATGGCTCTGAGCGTTATGGTACTTAACATCTGTCATCAGTCATCTGGAACTTAGCACTACTTCAACCTAACTAACTTAAGGACATCACACACATCCATGCCCGAGGCAGCATTCGAACCTACAACCATAGCAGTTGCACGGTTCCAGACTGAAGCGCCTAGAACCACTCGGCCACAGCGGCAGGCACATTCTTTATAAAGTGTCGACCCGTGGGCAATTACACACTTCAACAGATTTTAACAGTAAAGTTGCCATGTAATCAAGACTTCTTTAATCTCATCATCGAAAAACTCTTTCACTCATAATTTTATTTAGAATATTGTAGCACTTTCACAGTCTCATTACAGGGAAGTGGACACACTACCTGAGAGGTAAAAATGTAGAAGTTACATGAACTTTCACATAAAATGCTCTGTCTTCAAAATGGCCATCACGTTGCAGATCAATCAATCACATCACAGTCTCAAAGATATCTCGAAAACAGATGTAGGTTGGGCAGTGTCCTCAAAACGTTTAAAAATCAATTTTTGTTAATCTTTCAAGGCCGCAATGAATTCTTCAGACTTCACGTCGTCTTCTTTTTTTCTTTCTTTTTTAACAGCGAGCTTAGGGGATGTCATGGCGTTTGTCAGAACTTGTCCCTTTTACAATGCGACCTTCTTTTTAATTGTAACCCTATGAAATTAAAAAAAAGTGGTTTTTCACTTTTCAATATCACAATGTCGGAAGAGTGGAGTCAAGCCCATTTAAACTGCCAGATATTCTAATTTCAATCCCTTGACTCATATTTCCTTTATGAATTCAACAATAGCTTGTTTTAAATTGAAAAATCGTTCCAGGCATCCTAGTAGATTTAACCAACGTATGTCAGTCTTCATTCATTTCCATTCGAAACCGTTGCTACTGACAATGCAATAAAGAGTGAGATTTCATAAATTTTGCTGTTTGTAGCACCAGTTTCTTCACGTGCTACATACCTGCAAATTTAGCTCAAAATTCTTCTTCATATTCAGAACAATCGAACCCGTCCGTCGATCGTTGTAATTATTTGCCGTTTCATTGGCAGGCGAATACTTTCATTCTCTCTGTATGGCACTGTAATGCCATCCCGTAGCAGATTTTCAATTCCTCTCAAACATGTGACTGCGTTTTTGATATTGAGAATTCTCATCTCGCTCTTTTGTCATCCTCCTCTGGTTCAAAGGCTTGTGACGATGAGTAAACTGCCTATTTCTCTGCACATAGCCACTCTACCTGTGGGCATCCTTCATATTACGATAAAATAGCGAATACCAAACAGCACGTTTCTGCCTAACTGAAGACTGCTGTGCCGATCTAAGAATGCCACACTGTAAGTCCAAACGAAATGTCGTGCTGTACCGGTACTACTGAGAGGCACCGAGGAAAACCATAGGAGACCGAGCGTTCGTCAGCATGCGACCGGCACTTCCGACCACATGCAGTTCGGGATTTCACGATCGCCCCATGGAGTATGTCACAGTAATTTCAATGATAATAATAATAATAACAATAATAATAAGGGACTAAAAATCAATTCTCTTGGAAGAAATAGTAAGAATATCTGTAGAAGAAAACAAATTTATGACAAACATTGATAAAAAAAGCATCGGAATCCCTAGCTATAGATATCGGCCAGATAAAGAGGGTCAATAAATTTAATTATTTGGGAGAAATTGTCCAAGAAATGCATTACAGAGATTCGCTACAGAAGAAAACGTACATAAAATAGAGAGAGCTTCTGGAATAACTAGGAATATCTACAACAAAAGAGGTCTGTCTGAAAATTTTAAGATACAGCACTACAGCACAGTAGTAAAATCAGAATGTCTTTGTGCAAGTGAATGTTTAGTACTGAACTACAAATTGCACGAACATGAAGTCCTAGAAAGCAAAAGCATTCGAAACATACTTGGACCTCAAAAAAATACAGTTATGGAAATTAGGAAACGAAGTTTATTGCAACACAGGAAACATAACTGAAACAGTACGAAAGAGGGGACTGCTATTTGTTAGACACTTACACACAATGAACAGCAACAGGTTAACCAAACAGATTTTTGAATATCTTTGGTACAAGAGGTCAACAATAGCCTGGATTCACGAATTTAGGAAAGATTTGGAAAGAAACAACATAAGTGAGAAAGATGTAGCAGAAAGAGAGATTTTCCAGAGGAACGTGTTAAGAATGGAACGATTCCAAGGCAAGAGGGAGAAGAAGACAGGGTCAAAATCGCCTGAGGGTAGAAAAAGGATACATAGTGAAAAGATGAAAGAGTAGTGGAGGAAAAATAAAGAACAACAAAGAAGGAAGCATTGAAATTAGTGCGTGGTTCTTAGATGACACAAACGAAGAACGAAAGAAAAGAAGAATAAGGAAATTATCGTTGAGCCCAATATCTGCTCTAATAAAACATTTTTCATTATATTAAGCAGAATGTTGTATTCCAAATCATGAGAGAAAATGACATCAATATCAGTAAATGTCGGGTAGTCAGGAAAACGTACAAAAAATGTTATGTGCTGAAAGGAAATGAATTTCAAAGGCCAAATGGAGAAACTTGAGCTAAAGGAAAGAAAAATGTTAAGAAAAATCATTGGGCCAAAATTTCAAGACAATAAGATTATATACATAAAAAATGAAACACTCTACAAGAAAATTGAAAAACTTTCAGATTCTATGCTAAAAAGGAGAATAAATTTTTATTGTCATCTTCTCAGAATGAATTCCAACAGATTAACTAAACAAATCTTTGACTTCTTCCGTAACCGAAAAACGAAGCCCAACTGGTTTAAAGAAACTGAGAAACATCTAGTGGATTTAAAGGTTTCAGAAAATTCACTTATTGATCGAACTGCTAAATTAATTACTAAAGATGAAAACATAAGATTCCAAGCCAAATCCACACAAAAATCCAAACCGTTCATCTCGGAAGAAGAGAGGAGAAGATCAGGAAGAATGAAGAAATACTGTGCCATAAGAAAAGAACAACACACAAAGAAATGATTGATCCAGCTTACCCCAAAGAGGGTGAAACAAAAGAAGAAGACGAAATGGAAATATCAGGAAAAGTAAGTTATTTATTTTCATATATGATAAAACCGATACTAAATTTGTTTT
The DNA here is from genome assembly GCF_023897955.1 of Schistocerca gregaria. Classification (NCBI taxonomy): domain Eukaryota; kingdom Metazoa; phylum Arthropoda; class Insecta; order Orthoptera; family Acrididae; genus Schistocerca; species Schistocerca gregaria. The sequence continues at coordinate 167,711,256 of NC_064925.1, read as the reverse complement.
CTAAATATGTATTACGGCCGTGCTATAAAGGCATAAGAATTTGTAAGGGTTTTTCCATTGAAAAATGCGACAGCCTCAAAGACAAGGTCATTTTATGGACAAATAAAGTGATAGGTACTTCCTCTTTATAGTGGTATATAATTGCAAATTCAGACCAAATGGGGACTGCATCGACGAGATCTGAAAAGCTGGGGGCTCAAAGGTGGAAGACGGGGTAATATTAACCTCTCATACACCTTTAAGTTCTCAGGTTTTCAAATATCGTCCGGTTCAGTCCGCGTAATCAGTCTTTCCCTCTCATCCCGTCTGGTATGCCTCCAATGACCTGTCATCCTTGGCGACTTTTCCGAACTGTTCCCCTTTTCCTAAACCTCTCTACTACTTTTACTTTACCCCTCTACGTTCCCCTTCAGCTCTTCTGGCGGAAGAACTCGTTGGCTCCGAGGCCATGCGTAGTTAAACATTTTGTGTGTGTCCTGCCGCCACTTGGTGAGTGTAATGTTAATTATTCAGAGAGTTTTTATTCTATAGGTCTCTCCGATCATTACTACATATCTGGATGTGTAATCATATTACAAAACCTTTTAGTCTCATCCAAACAATTTATACGAACACATTCATCTGCACCTGATATAACAGATTCTTTTCTCACCAGTGTCATGCTGGCTCGTTGTTTGATCCTCTTGGCGGCCACAGAGTCTATGTAATGAGTAAACCAGGTGAGAATTAGACACCAAGAGCTTGGTTTCACTATACCTGAATATCTCGTCGCGTCTGGCAGCGAATTCCATGGAGTCGGTGGACGTTGCTAGGTGGTTGCTTTCGGACTGGATTCGGCAGCAGGTCAAGGTGCGTCACACTTCCAAGTTCCATCGCCTTATACGCCAATCATCGGAAGAACGTAAACCATATAGACGCACTGCGTTAATTTCACAGATAACTCAATGACGCTGAGATATCGATGTTGGAAAAGTGACTATTTTTGCGCCCACTCCAAAGAACTTGCCTATTAATGATTTTATCAGTGCTGTTGAGTACAGTGTATGAGTGAGACTGCTGAAGAATTAAGGCGAGAGGCTTCCAGGACCATAACCCGGATGCCCACGTCAAAGCAGAAAATCAACACTGAAGAAAGGAAAGCTCTCCGTTCCTTAATAGAAGACTCACAAACCTACTGTTCTTTTGAAATAACAATTAAATGGTCACCCTAGCCTCAAAGAGGCGTTGATATACTTCATTGAGGACATGTTGAAAATGTGTGTCCCGACCGGGATTCGAGCCCGGGATCTCCTGCTTACATGGCAGACGCTCTATCCATCTGAGCCACCGAGAGCACAGACGAGACTGCGCCTGCAGGGATTTATCCCTTTCACGCTCCCCGTGAGACCCATATTCTCAACATATCCATACCATTACATTCGTGCACTGGACTCGCATTCGGGAGGACGACGGTTCAATCCCGCGTCCAGCCATCCTGATTTAGGTTGTCCGTGATTTCCCTAAAACGCTCCAGGCAAATGCCGGGATGGTTCCTTTCAAAGGGCAGGGCCGATTTCCTTCCCCGTCCTTCTCTAACCCGATGAGACCGATGACGTCGCTGTCTGGTCTCCTTCCCCAAAACAACCAACCAACTACATTCGTAGTGACCCTATTAGAAGTAGTGGTGTGGACATGTTGAGAATGTGGGTCTCACGGGGACCGTGAAACGGAAAAGTCCCTGCAGGCGCAACTTGTCCGTTTTTGATGTGGTGAAGATGTATGTAAATGTAACATCAGACAAGTCTATTGACTTAATTAGGAAAATATTCAACAGCATAAGAAGTTGAACATCCCACAAACTATGAACCTATTGAACTATTGGTCCCATGGTTTTTCTTTCTTGTAGAAGCAACCTGATTGCCTTTTAGTGTGATATTGCGTATCATAAACTCATGCTAATATCCTCTTGGACAACAAATGGTTCAAATGGCTCTGAGCACTATGCGACTTAACTTCTGACGTCATCAGTCGCCTAGAACTTAGAACTAATTAAACGTAACTAACCTACGGACATCAAAAACATCCATGTCCGAGGCAGAATTCGAACCTGCGACCGTAGCAGTCGCTCGGTTCCAGACTGTAGCGCCTAGAACCGCACGGCCACTCAGGCCGGCACTTGGATAACAATGAAAACAAAATACTTTATTTAATAGTAAATCTGAGGTTGTCAGAAAAAGTTTATTGTGAAAGGTACGTACATGACCCTAGCATTATAGGAAATTGTGAAGCTATTTGTGTGCACATATTACACCATTTATTTTATAATATACAGACTCACACATAAAGTTCCTGTTTCATAATGCATTAGAAACAGAACCACTGCTCATACTGATATTAAAGTTGAAAAGCACAATATTTTATCGAAACAGGGGAACGTCAGGGAACAAGAAAAGAAAATCACATCAACAGCCGCATGTCACGCGGCTCAATTGGTGTCCGAGGCGCCACATGGCTATTTCTATGAAGGACCGCACAGTGCCGGTAAAGCTCTTGGCCAAGGATGGTGAATGTGCGCCTATAGCTCCATAGAAGTTCCGGACATCAAGGATATGACAAAAGGCATTCGTTCGATGTTTGCCAAGGGTCAGAGGAATGACTACAAAATTCAGGAGAGATTCTTTTGAAGTGCAATGTGACAGAGGGGGAAAAGCAGTTGAACCGACGTGTATCAAAGATGTGGCCACAGCATTGCAGGAGGGGTCGAGCGGTAATGTGCAAACATACACTGCATGGGGAACCATACGAACAACGGACATGCTTGAGAGCACGGTGCACGAAATACTATAAAACAACTGCATTGCAATCTGCAGAAAATCACCTACGGTCAGGAGTTGCTCCATGCTGACCTGCCGTTCTTTCTGGACTTTCTTTCTCCTAAGGAAATCGATAATGAACAGCCATGTAACATTCTGTAGACGGACGAAGTCCATTTCCAAGGAAAATCCGGATGTGCATCAACCGCTATCGCTTTATTCTGCAGACTGTGTGGATCGTGTTTCCGGCATCAATTATCGAAGGGCAGTATTTGTTCGAGGAGATGAGTCCTGCGTAATCCATACCATCAGTGGTAAACGGTATTAGAGCCTTTTGAGCACCAACGGTATTCCTAAAGTTTAACAGCTTGGATAATTTTGAAGTAAGAAGACATGGAACAGCCAGTGAAGCGGTTGCTGCAGAGACATTTCGCAAATGCTGGGAGTATCAGTCGTTATTTCCATAAAGCCTGGCCATTCAGAACATCTCAATCTGTGTGACCTTTAGCTGTGGGATTATCTGAAAGGTGTTGTGTATATTGTGTTCAGTGCTCCAATTACGAACGTAGCGGATTTGTAGGCGCACATTACTCAACGCGTTATGAACAGAACCCCAGAGACACTCCGATCAGTTGTGGAAGATCCTCTTTCTCGATTTCAACTTGTGGCACAAAACGATGCAAAAATTATGTCTTGCCGCGGTGTAACGAAAAGTAGAAACCAATTTGCTTTCTATGCGGTTTCTGGCCCCAAGACTATGAAAACCCGATGTAATTTCACGAACTTCCTGCATGCCAGAGTATCTGGGGTCAGCAGCTTCTGTTTATCAGCACAACGAAAAACCAACCAATGTGATAGATTTCATTTTCAGCGCAGAGTTATTAGTACGCGCTGTAACTGTTCGTTTGCACATTTCTGACACGCCCTTTGCACTTCCGGAAATACCATCTTTGACTAAGTTGCGAAGAGTAGAAAATGGGTCCCGGTCCAAAACTAGTCATCTAAGGAATAAAAAAAGTTAAATTTGCTACTTTGGTTGATTTCTCGTTGTACCGACGTAATTTTACTTTTTAATCGGTTTTTGACGTCATGATACTTCAAAATCGGTTTCTTCGACCTGAAGTGGTACAATCTTGGAACAATGGATCGTCTTACCTAACTAACATTGCCACAATGACTGTACACTGCGAACATGTGCATTCATGCACACTAAACAGTGTGATTGGTGTAATTTGCAACTCAGTTTTTCTGTTCTGTGATGTTTCCCCATGCATCAATAATACAGTATTCAAATTTGTTGTCATTCTGGGCAATTGTGCCCTTTCTGCAGTGTTTTGAAACTGGAATTTTAGTTGTGGACACTCTGAATATCGTCTTTAAAATTTAGCATTCAAGTTGAAGACAAATGGGAATTAATTTTCTGGACACAAGAGTAGACATATATGATGACAAACATCAGTTTATTAACTACAAGAAACCAAAAACTGCCGATACATTTATGAATAAATACACCTGTGATCAAACCATATATAAGAATGACTTCTTACATTCCATGTTAGGCAGGACTGTCACGCTACCACCGTCAGATCAAAATTTAGAAAAGGATTTGAATTTCATGATATGCAGTGCTATCAGATATTGGTATGAACGCTAGATAGTGAAATAGTTATACAGTAAAAATATAAAAGGTAAGGGAGATAGCAGTAAACATGAAATTGCTTTGCTAATGATTAATAGCAGATTGTAACCCAAGTATGCTGTTCTGCTGCAATTTCAGATAAAATTGAAGAGCTGTTTAAGAAAAGTTTTATCAGAGTGTCATTTCAGACTCGCAGTAGTCTGAGACAAGGACTGAAACATGATATCGATCACGACTCTGTGACGAATATTTGATAGATTGCTACTCACCATGAAGGTGACATGTTGAGTTACAGACAGGCACAATGAAAAGGCTGTTAGGCACTGATTTGTGGCCAAAGACTTGTTCAGAAAAGAAAGAAAACACACACATATTGACACTACCTGACACACGTGATGCAAACATTAACGATATCTTTTACCACTGTGCAGCCTGAATGAAAGCAGCGCTCTGGAATAAGACATGGATGAACGGGGTAGGGGGGGGGGGGGGGGCGAGCGAAGAGCGATGGGAGAGAAGATCGCTGTCTGCTGGAGCATGCAAGAAGTGTTTTAAGTCAGCAGAACAAAGCTGCCAAGGACACTATGAGGAGGCTGTGGGGAAAGAGGTGGAAAAAGGGGAATGGAAGCAAAGCAGGAGAGGAGCAGAGATTTTAAAAGACTGGTGGATGTGTTGGAAGAGAGCAGTTCACGGTGAGGATGAGTGGACATGAAGAGGGAGAAACTGATACGACAGAGAGGGTGGAAACTGTTGAATGAAGAGTGTGGGGGCAGTTGGTTATTGTAGGTTGAGGCTGTAATAATTTCTGGAGTGGTGAAAGTGTTGTAACGATAACTCCCATGTGTGCATTTCAGAATAGCTTGTGGAGGAGGGAAGGATCCAGATAGCCCACGTTGCGGGCATTTCAGTCATGCACACTATTTTCAGGTGCACGTTCTGCCACAGGGAGGTCCACTTTTCTCTTGGCCACAGTGTGGTACCCTTACACCCTGGTGGACGTTTCGTTGGCAGTCATACCAATACAATTCTGTGCAATGACTGCAGCAGAGCTGGTTTATGGCATAGCTGCTTTCAGGATTAGTCGTCGACTGAACTCGAACATCCATTAGAGGAACGCCAAGGGGGAGTATCCACGAGGCTAAATAACCAGCTATACGCTAACATACTACAAGTCAGAGCGTGAATACTGAAACTTTAATTTGTTATGGAAGGTCAAATACATGAAAAGGGAAATTAGTTGTCTCAATCAAGATATAGTAATGGTAAGTGAAATAGAACTGAAAGAAGTTAACAATATCTGGTCGGGCGAATAAAGCAGAATATCAACAGCAATTGTGTAACGGGAGTAGGATTCGTTATGTATATGGAAGTAGGGCAGTTCAGTGCTAAAATTACTCCAATCAGAATCGACAGTAAACAGTGGCAACAAAAATGGCTCAGGTATAAATACACATGTTGCAAGCAGAAGATGAAGATATAGATAAGACGTTTGAGGATCCAGAACGAGTTACTAAATATGTGAACGGAGGTAATGTAATGATCATGAACACCAAGAACTCGGTAACGGGAGAAGAAAGGTAGGCACACATTCAATATTAGCTGTAGGAATTAGAGAGGAAGAATCTAATTCATTTCCGTAAAATGTAGTGAATACACTTTTCAAGAATCCAAAGACGAGAATATATACTTGGAGAAGGCCAGGAAATTCTAGAAGATCCTCGTTGGATTACACAAGTTTGAGACTGAGATTTCGAAATCAGATAGTGGATTTTAGGTGTGCCCAAGAGCATATGTAGACTCCTGTCACAATTAAGTACTGAAAAGTGTGCGAAGATTTGAGAGACTTAGCGGGAAGTGTGAATGTGTAAAACTGTGTCATACAAAAATGCTGAGCAATGGCGTGATGGAGCCAGATTTTTTAAAGCCCTAGATACTGCAATATTGAGTACCACAGAAAGCTGTTCAGTTGAAGCGTAATGAAAAGTTCTAAGAAGGGAATTACTGAAGTTGGACAAGCAAACGTACGTATAAGCAAGGCAACTGCAAGAATAAACCTTGGGTAACTGGAGAAAGACTTGAATTGATCGACGAAGGAAGGAAATTATTATCAAAATTCAGGAATATAGAAATATAAATCCCTTAGAAATGAAATAAAAAAGGAAGATAGGAAGCCAAAGCGTAACGGCAGCAGTAGAAATCGAAAAAGAAATAATGGTGCATATGATTGTTTCAGCACACAGAATAGTCATAACAAATTAATATTTAATTAAAAGCCACGACGTCAAAATTAAGAATGGATCGAGAATTTCCCTGTTCATTGCAGGGAGACAGTAGCTAGATGGAAAATTCTAATTGGAGGACATCACGAGTGGGAGAACTTGTTTGATGTAACTGAGATAGAAAAGAGATTCGATATGGAATTAATTATTTGAGAGAGTTTAATAGAGCCTTGGAAGATCTGCGTTCAGACAAGGTAGAAAGATTGGATAACATTCATTCAGAATTTCTATAGTCAATAGGGAAGCTGGCCACCAAGCAACTAATGTAGAATCTATGAATCAGGAGACATACCAATAGACTTTCGAAGAAATCTAGTCCTCTCAATTCCTAAGATAACATGGGTAGATATGTGCACAATGATCTTAATGGATCACGCACCCAAGTTGCTCCCACAGTTCTGGACAGAGGAATGGGAAAGAAAACTGAGGATCTATTAGATGACGATCAGCCTTGATTACGGAAAGGTAAGGTCACTTGAGAAGCAGTAGTGTCGTTGTGGTTATGCCGTGTTTGTTACTAATTCCTAGGCAGGTATTAGCCGGCACATGGTGGCTACACTTCCTAGTGGTTTGTGCTCTTCCCCCTTTGGAGGCGGAAGTGTTTATCTGGAAGAGGGAAGGACATGGAAGTGGTAAGTGGGTCAGTGGTCGGAGAGGGAAGGCAGTTGTTTTCCTCGGTCGGCCAAAGCTTTTCCGCAAGATGTGATTGCGAGTTGTTTATGGGTCAGCCGCAGTCACAGTGGCCGTCGGCCTGGAGGCGGTTTGGAGTCTGGAGGGGCAGCAGCCTGAACTTACAGCATTGAGTCTGATGTGTTTACTAAAGATGTGTTTACAAAATGGAATGCTTCTGATTAAACAAGGTAGCTTGTGACCTTTCCTTATACGTGTACTTTACTGGCGACCGGAGGTTCCAGTACCAAGAGCTTTGTGACGTTGCTTATGGATCTGAAACATCTGGGCTCCTACAAAGGAAAGCTTCGTTCCTAACCATTGTCTTTATGTTTCTCTCCTTAACTGATTAATATTCGTTTCCATTAGTTGATTATACCCAAAGTCAATACTGATGCTCTGTAGTCCATCCTGTTCTTACTTTGATGCACGAAATGTTGCCTGTATTAAAAATTAGAAAACAGTGCTAAATTTTAATTAAACATTACATTACGTGTAATATTGGAGTAATGCTGTGTACGACAGAGACTGCTGTCATATGGCGCAGGAATTTCAGATTTAATGGGGTGATCCTTTATATTCACATGAACTTAATGAACATAGTTTACTATAAATGAAATTAAAATTTTTGTGTTATCAAGAGCTCAGATGGAAACCCAGTTCTAAGTAAAGAAGGAAAAGCAGAAAGGTGGAAGGAGTATATAGAGGGTCTTTACAAGGGCGAGGTACTTGAGGACAATATTATGGAAATGGAAGAGGATGAAGATGAAATGGGAGATGCGGTACTGCGTGAAGAGTTTGATAGAGCACTGAAAGACCTGAGTCGAAACAAGGCCCCGGGAGTAGACAACATTCCATTAAAACTACTGACGGCCTTGGGAGAGCCAGTCCTGACAAAACTCTACCATATGCTGAGCAAGATGTATGAGACAGACGAAATACCCTCAGACTTCAGGAAGAATATAATTATTCCAGTTCCAAAGAAAGAAGGTGCTGACAGATGCGAAAATTACCAAACAATCAGTTTAATAAGTCAAAGATGCAAAATACTAACGCGAATTCTTTACAGATGAATGGTAAAACTGGTAGAAGCCGACCTCGGGGAAGATCAGTTTGGATTCCGTAGAAATATTGGAACATTAGAGGCAATACTGACTCTACGATTTATCTTTAAAAGCTAGATTAAGGAAAGCCAAACCTACGTTTCTAGCATTTGTAGACTTAGAGAAAGCTTTTGGCAATGTTGACTGGAATACTCTCTTTCAAATTCTGAAGGTGGCAGGGCTAAAATACAGGGAGTGAAAGGCTGTTTACAATTTATACTGAAACCAGATGGCAGTTATAAGAGTTGAGAGGCATGAAAGGGAGAAGTGGTTGGGAAGGGAGTGAGAAAGGGTTGTAGCCTATCCTCAACGTTATTCTATCTGTATATTGGGCAAGCAGTGAAGGAAACAAAAGAAAAATTTATAGTAGGTATTAAAATCCTTGGAGAAGAAATAAAAACTTTGAGATTCGCCGAAGACATTGTAATTCTGTCAGAAATAGCAAAGGGCTTGGCAGGATTCTAGCCACTGTCCACTGTACATGAATGTTGGCATTGGTGGTCACGAGAATGTACGGTTGCAAGAAGACTGGGCTCCTGGTGGCCAGGGCTGTCGAATATAGGGAAAACCACAGTGTTCGGGCTATGTTTCTAGCACAACGAACCTCATGTGTAGCATCAATTTGAGCAGCTGTTGACACAACGGTGACACAACAAACTTTCACAAACCGGTTACTCCAAGGATAGCTCCGAGCCAGACGCGCGTTCCACTGACACCAAACCACCGTCACTTGTGACATCATTGGTTTTTATGCGAGAGCCCATCGGAGGACGGCGTGAAGATCTGTTGCGTTTCCTGATGAAAACTAGTTCTGTTTCGATGCCAGTGATGACCGTGTGTTAACTAGATGGAGGTTACTTGAGGGCCGGGAAGCAACCTGTATGCGTGCTAGACACATTGGACCTACATCTGGAGTTAGGGTCTGGGATGAAATTTGGTACGACAGCAGGAGCGCTCTAATGGTTGCCTCACGCAGCCATTGCATATGTTTACGTCGCTCTAGAGATTGGACCTGCTGCGTTGCAGTTCAAGGACAGCTTTCCAACGGGTGTTTTCGGACGGGATAACGTTCGCAGACATACATCTGTTGTAACCCAACATGCTCAACACAGTGTCGACATTTTCCCTGCCCTGCTAGATCACCAGATCTGTCTCCAGTCGAGCACATACGTGACAGCATTGGACGACACTTTTAGCGTCATCCACAAACAACGTCTGCAACGACGCGACCGCTGCGGTCGCTGGTTCGAATCCTTCCTCGGGCATGGGTGTGTGTGGTACCCTTAGGTTAGTTAGGTTTAAGTAGTTCTACGTTCCAGGGGAGTGATGACCTCAGAAGTTAAGTCCCATAGTGCTCAGAGCCATTTGAACCATTTGAAACACAAACAACATTAATCGGCGGTGTATGGAACTCCATACAACAAATTGACATGCGGCACCCGTGCAACTCAATGCACATACGTATGTATGCTTGCATTCGACATTCGGCGGTTTTACTGCTTTAATGTACCAGCATTTCACATTTGCAATGGTTAACCTCATGCTTACTTTAACCTGAGATTTTACACTGTTTATCTCTTAAATACGTCACCTAGGCAATTGTATCCCCAAACCTTCGTTACTCTACATTAGTTATTTTTTAGGATTCCAACTTTTTTCCATCTGTGTATTTGAGGGTTGTGGCTCAGGAGAGGGTATTGTGACGAGTTGCATCGAAGTAACAAAATAAATGACGACGTCCCGCCACCGACCAGATAATAATACACTACCGGCCATTAAAGTTGGTACACCACGAAAATGACATGCTACAGACGCGAAATTTAACCGAAAAGAACAAGATGCTGTGATATGCTAATGATTAGATTTTCAGACCTTTCACACAAGGGTGGCGCCGGTGGCAACACCTACAACGTGCTGATATGAGGAAAGTTTCCAACCGATTTCTCATACAAAAACAGCAGCTGACCGGCTTTGCCTGGTGAAACGTTGTTCTGATGTCTCGTGTAAGGAGGAGAATTACGTATCATCACGTTTCCGACTTTGATAAAGGTCGGATTGTAGCCTATTGCGATTGCAGTTTATCGTATCGCGACAATGCTGCTCGCGTTGCTCGAGATCCCATGACTGTTAGCGTAATATGGAACCGGTGGGTTCAGGAGGGTAATACGGAACGCCATGCTGGATCCCAACGGCCTCGTATCACTAGCAGTCGACATGACAGGCATCTTATCCGCATGGCGGCAATGGATCGTGCAGCCACGTCTCGATCCCTTAGTCAACAGTTGGGGACTTTCACAAGACAACAACCACCTGCACGAACAGTTCGACGACGTCTGCAGCAGCATGGACTATCAGCTCGGAGACCATGGCGGGGGTTACCCTTGACGCTACATCACAGTCAGCAGCGCCGGCGATGGTGTACCCAACGACGAGCCTGGGTGCACGAATGGCAAAACTTCATTTTTTTCGGATGAATCCAGGTTCTGTTTACAGCATCATGATGCTTGGGTCCGTGTTTAGCGACATCGTGGTGAACGCACATTAGTAGCGTGTATTCGTCATCGCTATACTGGCCTATCACCCCGTGTGATGGTATGGGGTGCCATTGGTTACCCGTCTCGGTCACCTCTTGTTTGCATTTACGGCACTTAGAACAGTGTACGTTACATTCAAGATGTGTTACGACCCGTGGCTCGACCTCCTCATTCCTTCCTTGCAAAACCCTACATTTCAGCAGGATAATGCACGACCGCATGTAACAGCTCCTGTACGGGCCTTTCTGGACACAGTTAATGTTCGACTGCTGCCCATTCCAGGACAATCTCCAGATATCTCACCAAATGAAGACGTCTGGTCATTGGTGGCCAAGCAACTAGCTCGTCACAATACGCCAGTAACTACTCTTGATGAACTGTGGTATCGCGTTGTAGCTGCATGCGCTGCTGTTCCTGTACACGCCATCCAAGCTCTGTTTGACTCAATGCCCAGGCGTGTCAAAGCAGTTATTACGGCCATAGGTGGTTGTTCTGGGTACTGATTTCTCAGTATGTATACACCCAAATTGCGTGAAAATGTAATCACATGTCAGTTCTAGTATAATATATTTGTCCAATTTATACCCGCTTATCACCTGCATTTCTTCTTGGTGTAGCAATCTTAATGGCTAGTAGTGTAATAATAATAATAAAGGAAGAAATAAAGTCCTGGGTGCGATTCGAGGCTTCGGTTTATGCTAGGCTCCCTAGCTATATCAATTCGGAGAAATGTGGTACTGAACCAACGTTTAATACAAATTAAGGTCAGTGTACACCGATGATGATCTGCACCGCATCTACGAGCAGTGTAATCAATATTGGCGGAGATCGGTCCTGCCACTCTGGTCTGCGGTGAATAGTGTACGTGTCAAGGGGTGAGGCAGGGGGCGGTAAATCCCTGCTGCGCCTCACGGTTCATTATTAAATTCTGAATTATTAAGGCTGCCGTGTGAGTGCGACCTCCACAGCCGCCGCCGCGCGCTCTCCCAAGAAAATTAAACTTGCACCGGCGACCGGCTTTTGCGTAACTCCCTCGTCCCTAACGCCAAATAATTAACAGCCCGCCGCCAGAGCACGGGAGATGGCATGGCAGCTTTTACGGCGCTCCGGACGGCCCCAAGTCTGTTGCGGCGAGTGCTATTCAATTTGCCCGAGTGGGCGATTAAAGCCGGCTTCCACAGCCGTTATGAACACCTAGTGTGTGGGTAAATACAACTCCGATGTGAAGTGGCAACATGTACCTGGTAGGTAGCTGTAGACAGGCTACGGTGGGTAATGGTTCCACCGTCTCATATAACGATAGTTTGCGGAAGTCTGCTTCGCAGAAGAGTGGGGATTGGAGCCCTGCAAGCGTTTCCCTCCCACAGAGTAGAACAATTTGGTTTCAGGGTAGCTGTACGAGCTCTTTTAGAATGTAGTAGTTAGTGAGGAAGCGCCCTATTGCTGAGGCACATGAATTTTACTTATATACCCAGGCGCTAGGAAGGTGGTTTGTCGACACGGTCTGAAAATCCTGTTTGCCGCCAGAAGGCACTCAGTGAACCCCAATAGGAGGGAAGAACGTCCTCTGGGGACTGAGCATTTTTCGCAGAACTGGAACCTAATTACATTCTGTGCTTTTGTTGGCGAGAGCTGACCGCATCTGGGGCAAAGCCCGTTTGATCACCACTGCTGTATTCATAGAATAATTGAGGTGCTAATAGTGGTCTAAAGAACACCGTTACTGATTTTGAGATTGTAGCATGTATGCATTCTTCCGATGTTTGGTGATCTTATGACGAACAATCTTGACATGTATCCATAGCTCCACATTGAGTATATTTACATTCACAGAAAGCTGTCTCACCAATTTCTCGGATGCTCGTTACCGTGAGGGACACAAAGCACAAAGCACGATTTTGTTGCCTTGCGGCTGCTGAGTTGGTATCTCTGGTTGACAATTTCGTGTCTACATCGTACACGTAGTAGTAATACTTTGTAAGGTACATCGGCTTTTTCCATCTGAACCTCAAACCATGGAATGTGATTAACGAAAATGATGATAACGAGGACCATTGGCTATTGGAATAGGTCATGATTGTGTGTGAATTAGTATCTGTGAATTATTAGTTATTTTAGAGAACATTTCACATGGAGATTTTTCTAACCGTAACTTCACATTAATTATAATTTTTACAAGTCTAAAGTCAGTGTTGTCACTGATCGTGTACACGGAAATTTAGTGAATTATAGTTAACAGTGAGTATAATCTTAGATATTCATTAATATTTCATAAAAACAGGGTACATAAATTTCTCATAGGAAGCATAGAATTTAGTGTGACAGGTCCGTTTCCATCACACAAACTTTTACACTTCACTGTTACCGGTTTCGAACGCTGTGATCCACAGATCATAAAATATTTCGATGTAGGTATCAACTTCAAATTAGACATGTAGGTCATAGTAAATGCTAAGCACTTATTATGTACTTACATGCATACCTACGTTACAATATTTTATTATCTGCAGGAGCCGAAACCGGTAACAGTGAAGGGATATTTTCTATGATCAAGACGAGCCTATAAAATATTTTCAGACTTTATGTCTTCAATTCAGAGGTATAGGATGCTGGAAAAAAATGGGTTAGATCTGTGAGACTCTTGGTTTCATATAAATTTGATTCACACGAACATCTAGTTTTCTCTAAATCTTATGGTTCTCAGTGCCTTAAGTGAACAAGCTGTTTTGCATTTCTGTATGGACATCAAAGGCCGACCCATGTGAGAAAGTCAGCTTGTCTGCAAAATCTTACTTTATGCAGTCGAGTGAGCCAGCACCGATACCATTTTTGGCTGCAAGTGGCTGACCAATAGATAAGACACTAGTACGTGGCAGTGGGAAAATCTTATTTGTGAAGGTGCGTTTTGCATGCCTTACGGGTAAAGTTCACTTTTTTTTCGTTTACGAGTATAAGCGAAATTTTGATTGGTCACATTGGGAAGAGTACAGAGTCGCTTATTCCTCGTGGATATTTTTCAATGTAGGGCCGCTGAGGGCAGTGAACTAAATTTCGGGGAATTCCTCTTCCTACCATGTGCTGGTACTCATCCTCGCCCGCTAGCTGATTTCGGGGAAATGTAAGTGCCGCCGTAGCAGTATCACAGTCTATACTCTGAGCTGGTTGTAGCTTACTTTTTCACCCACAGAATGTGTGTTGCCTAGTTGATTATAATTTCTTTTTAAATCTGTAGCGGCGCTGCGCCACGTCCATCGCGACACAGGCGCCACCGCGAGAATCTTCTGGAGAGCAGGAAGCGAGACAGGGGTCCTGTTTTCGAGAGCGAGCGAGCAACAGGCAGCGGGCAGATACCACAAGAGGAAACGGACGCTGGATTTGACTGCACACCGTGGCCGAAGTGGAGGAACAGCGGCTGCAAGGAAGAGTGCACTTGCCGGATACTGGCGATAAGGCGTTGCCGAGCCAAGGTTGCTTCACGACTAGCTGGATGCCCGATTCCGAAGGAAAACCTAGAGACAGCGAGCTTTGCTGTTGGTGTGTTGTAACACTGCGCTGTTTCGTGCCGGTTGGGTATCTGAAAATGTTGGTAGTCAGTGTTTGTTACTGTATGTACTATATGTAATTCAGCCTCATCGGTGCATATTTTACTCGTATTACCTGTACTCGCTGCGTTACTTGGGCTCACACCTCCGAATTCCTCATATACACTCCTGGAAATTGAAATAAGAACACCGTGAATTCATTGTCCCAGGAAGGGGAAACTTTATTGACACATTCCTGGGGTCAGATACATCACATGCTCACACTGACAGAACCACAGGCACATAGACACAGGCAACAGAGCATGCACAATGTCGGCACTAGTACAGTGTATATCCACCTTTCGCAGCAATGCAGGCTGCTATTCTCCCATGGAGACGATCGTAGAGATGCTGGATGTAGTCCTGTGGAACGGCTTGCCATGCCATTTCCACCTGGCGCCTCAGTTGGACCAGCGTTCGTGCTTGACGTGCAGACCGCGTGAGACGACGCTTCATCCAGTCCCAAACATGCTCAATGGGGGACAGATCCGGAGATCTTGCTGGCCAGGGTAGTTGACATACACCTTCTAGAGCACGTTGGGTGGCACGGGATACATGCGGACGAGCATTGTCCTGTTGGAACAGCAAGTTCCCTTGCCGGTCTAGGAATGGTAGAACGATGGGTTCGATGACGGTTTGGATGTACCGTGCACTATTCAGTGTCCCCTCGACGATCACCAGAGGTGTACAGCCAGTGTAGGAGATCGCTCCCCACACCATGATGCCGGGTGTTGGCCTGTGTGCCTCGGTCGTATGCAGTCCTGATTGTGAAGCTCACCTGCACGGCGCCAAACTCGCATACGACCATCATTGGCACCAAGGCAGAAGCGACTCTCATCGCTGAAGACGACACGTCTCCATTCGTCCCTCCATTCACGCCTGTCGCGACACCACTGGAGGCGGGCTGCACGATGTTGGGGCGTGAGCGGAAGACGGCCTAACGGTGTGCGGGACCGTAGCCCAGCTTCATGGAGACGGTTGCGAGTGGTCCTCGCCGATACCCCAGGAGCAACAGTGTCCCTAATTTGCTGGGAAGTGGCGGTGCGGTCCCCTACGGTACTGCGTAGGATCCTACGGTCTTGGCGTGCATCCGTGCGTCGCTGCGGTCCGGTCCCAGGTCGACGGGCACGTGCACCTTCCGCCGACCACTGGCGACAACATCGATGTACTGTGAAGACCTCACGCCCCCACGTGTTGAGCAATTCGGCGGTACGTCCACCCGGCCTCCCGCATGCCCACTATACGCCCTCGCTCAAAGTCCGTCAACTGCACATACGGTTCACGTCCACGCTGTCGCGGCATGCTACCAGTGTTATAGACTGCGATGGAGCTCCGTATGCCACGGCAAACTGGCTGACACTGACGGCGGCGGTGCACAAATGCTGCGCAGCTACCGCCATTCGACGGCCAACACCGCGGTTCCTGGTGTGTCCGCTGTGCCGTGCGTGTGATCATTGCTTGTACAGCCCTCTCGCAGTGTCCGGAGCAAGTATGGTGGGTCTGACACACCGGTGTCAATGTGTTCTTTTTTCCATTTCCGGGAGTGTATATTGTGAGAGTCGTCAGATGATGTTCCAGTGGTCACTCTCAGACTGATGCCATTTGAGCATCGTTTATGTTGCTATAACCAAACCACTTTTATTTTGTGTGTGTATTCTTTTCCAATGTTAAGCAGTATTTTCCTCATGGCATAATTTTTTCGGTGACTGATAAAAATTACTGACAAATTGTGAGCAAGTCAATGAAATGTAGGGTGGAATGAATTACTGCTTTTCTGTGCATTTAAACGTAACTGACTTTCATTTCGAAGCAGTATATGTATTTCATGTTTGGTATTGGCATATGTAATTTTTTTTACACGATTTCTTGGGAAACTAGTCTTTTTTTATTTTTCCTGAGTCACCTGCTATAGAGTAGACTCGTTGTTTCAAGTCGCAGCAGCTCTTATTCTGGAAAATGAAACTGCCTTAAGTATACTTAACATTCTACTGTATACAGGATGCTCCATTGATAGTGACCGGGCCAAATGTCTCACGAAATAAGTGTCAAACGAAAAAACTGCAAAGAACGAAACTCGTCTAGCTTGAAGTGGGAAACCAGATGGCGCTATGGTTAGCCCGCTAAATGGCGCTGCCATAGGTCAAACGGATATCAACTGCGTTTTTAAGTAGGAACTCCCATTTTTAATTACATATTTGCGTAGTACGTAAAGAAATATGTATGTTTTATTTGGACCACTTTTTTTGATTTGTGAAAGATGGCTTTGTAATAGATTGCACGAAAATCGGGAATCTCAAAAACGTCGGTGTTGAGATTGCTACATCATCATCGATTGCATATTTCTATGCACCAGGAATTGCATGGCGACGACTTTGAACGACGTGTACAGTTCTGCCACTGGGCACAAGAGAAATTACTGGACGATGACAGATTTTTTTCACGCGTTCTATTTAGTGACGAAGCGTCATTCACCAACAGCGGTAACGTAATCAGGCATAATATGCGCTATTGGGCAACGGAAAATCCACGATGGCTTCAACAAGTGGAACATCAACGACCTTGGCGGGTTAAAGTATGGTGCGTCATTATTGGAGGAAGGATAATTGTCCCCCATTTTTTCGATGGTATTCTAAATGGTGCAATGAATGCTGATTTCCTCGTAATGTTCTACCGATGTTACTACAAGATGTTCCGCTGCATGGCAGAATGGCGATGTACTTCCAACATGATGGATGTCCGGCAAGTAGCTCGCGTGCGGTTGAAGCGGTATTGAATAGCATGTTTCATAACAGTTGGATTGGTCGTCGAAGTACCATACCATGGCGCCCACGATCACCGGATCTGACGTCCCCAGACTTTCCTTCTGGGGGATATTTGAAGTGTATTTGACATTGTGATCCACCGACAACGTCTGACAACATGCGTTAGCGCATTGTCAATGCATGTGCGAACTTCACGTAAGGTGAACTACTCGCTGTTGAGAGGAATGTCGTTACACGTTTTGCCAAGTACATTGAAGTTGACGGACATCGTTTTGAGCACTTGTTGCATTGATGTGGTATTTTCTGATAATCACGCTATAACAGCATGGGATCTCAGAAATGGTAAGTTCACAAAGGTACATGTATCACATTGGAACAACCGAAATAAAATGTTGAAACGTACCTACGTGCTGTGTTTTAATTTACAAAACCTACCTGTTACCATCTGTTCGTCTAAAATTGTGAGCCATATGTTTCTGACTATTACATAGCCCTCTATCACAAAGCGAAAATAGTGGTCCAACTAAGACATTCATATTTCTTTGGGTGCTACATTAACGGAGTTTATATCCGTTTGACATGTGGCAGCGCCATCTAACGGCCAACCATAGCGTCATCTGCTTTCCCCCTTCATGCTAGACAAGTTTCGTTCTTTGTAGTTTTTTCGTTTGACGCCTATTTCGTGAGATATTTGGCCCGGTCAAGAGCAATGGACCACTCTGTGTATGAGGTAGTAAATGTTGAGAGTTTGCGTAAATAAAATAAAAATAATTTTGGTAAGGGGCAGGAAGCACTCACAGCTGAACCCAGTCTTACCATTCTATATATCGGTACTAAAACACTATAAATATAATTTTTTTTTCCATCACGTTCCAGCTCCAGGGATTGATCGAAGAGACGATAGGGAACAAGTAAATTATAATGAAGTTATGTCCGGAAATGTACGGTTTTCATGGTAGAGATCGTTTCTTTTACTATACATCATTACAGAGACTGCGGTGTAATACGCGCTGTACCCTGCGGCCACAGTTACAGTATGCAAGGCTCCCTTCTAGAGGGTGATGTGGTGAGAGGGAACCATGAGTACCAGTGCAGCCGAAATGTGTGGACCGGAATAATAGGCGACCGTGTTTATGGACCAGTCTTCCTTCCACGTCGGTTAACAGGCCGGAACTATCGGCGTTTCTTGTCGGTGGTTTTGCCTCCCTTGCTGGAACAAGTGTTACCGATGATTAGAAAGGTTATGTGGCTGCTACATAATGTTGTTCCAGCGCACTTCACCATTAACGTTTGGAGACATCTCAGTCGTATCTTCCCTGGACGAAGGATCGGACGGAGGTCCAGGGGCATGGCCTGCTCGTCCACCGGATCTCATCCCTTGCGATTTGTGGTCATGGGGCCATCTCAAAAGTATCGTGAATGCAAAGCCCATTCCAGACAATGGACCAGCGTATTCATCTGCCAGTGTCACTGTTCGGATGCAGCCTGGTCTGCGTAAACGTGTCAGACAGAATATTCTACGACGTGTACACGCCTGCGATGAGGCGCATGGCAACCATTTTCAACACATACTGTAATTGTGGCTCCATGGTACAGCGCGTATTAGACCGCAGTCTCTGTAACAATGTTTGATTGAGTAAATGGTCTCTGGCACGGAAAATCATGCATTTGCGGACACAAGTTCATTAGATCTTTTTTTCCCGTATCCTCTCATCGCTCAACATACACGGTGGAAAATGTCGATACAGATAGTTCTTTTATTTTTGCTTTTTTTGTCATACATTTAGAACGTTATCTCGGAATAAGAAATGTCAATTCACTTCTTGGTACAGAAACGTTTCTCGTTTCATAATGTACTTGTTTCGAATGTCACTACCAATTCATTAATTCTGCTTGCTTCCTTATTGGTTAACGTGTTATTTGAATTCATTTTCTGTGAACAGAATAACATGAATGTATGGTTTAGTAAATGCTGTAATTCAGTGTCATCAAAATGTATGAGCGAAATGAAAGAGTGTACAGTGCTACACATCCTGTTCGTGAACGATGAAAAATACCATTGTCTAAACGGTGCTACATTTTTGATCTCGGTGTGAACCGCGTTGCTCATTTGCTGGAACTGAATTTTGACTCATTAAGTATAAAATGTTGATGTGCTCTCTGCTAAGCTGTGTGCAGCCCGCAATGACACCGTTCAGATTGTAGACACCACAGACTGTTTAGTGCGTACCACGGACTGTGAAATCAAACGTGAAATGTAGTAACACATTTTCTTGACGTACACTGATACAAAGATTTCTAAATGTCAATGCACGCAGTTCTGATCCCCGCATGACTGAAGTGTTTACACAGAAAATTATGTGCGACACTTTTTATTCAGTTTAAACAACGGAGCATTGGTTAACAGTACAACTGACCTGATTTACTTTCGTAGTTCGAACGGATATATTGTGAAGAGTGTCGCCCCCCGATCGTAAAGCATAAATCTGAAATCTGTGCCTAAACTGTCTAACAAAAATGACATCAGCTTACGTCACGCGTAAATGGAAAGAACAGTGCATTATGTTCGTCGTTATATGCAGATACGCAAATTCAATACATTCTGTGAACATCGAGCGTGCCGGCTACATTCTCAACAGGCGCCCAGGATCAAGGAGAGTAGCAAGACGACACCAATGATAGAAATGGATGCTCAAGGATCATGGGCTGACAATGCGGACCTTGACGACTCACCGGCACCATCAGCTAAGTGGAAACTGAGAGATTACTGTGAACAACGTTGTTCTAATCAGTGATGTCAAAGCTCTGTATCTAGGAATAACAAGGTCTTTCTTTCTTTAATAATTCACATTCATACGCACTCTACTTGTAAATTGTTATACTCTAATGCTTTTCAGCTTTATTTTCAATAAAAATCTGAACAGTAGCTTAAACCTAGTTTTATTCATTGAATTACATCCCCGCATAACAATAATAACTTTGCAAACCATCAATTCCAGACACAATCGTCATTGAGAACCGTAGCTGCCAGTACTAATGAGATAAAAGTTAAACAATTTTGCTTCTTTGCAAATGCTTTTAATTGTCATTGTTTCTTTATTTATGTCGTTTATTAATGTTCTAATGTATCTGCACGATTTATTGTTCAAACGTTAATCTCGTAATAATTATCTTGCTGCGCCAGTGAAGTTTGCGCTGTGCGTATCTGCCATTTCATTAGTAGGCAGAGGCACGCCACGAGTTGTTCAGTTTGTTCAGGAGAATGTTTTATCAGTGGTCACCTGTTTGACATTAGCTAATGGGTGATCATCCATTATGTTTCAGTTTTCGGTAATGACTTGACTGTGTGATTGTAACGTTCAGCTAAAGTGAGGAAAGTAGAGTATTGTTGGTTTAAACTATCATAAAATATACGGAAAGTTAAAGGGAAACGCATCGGGGTGTTCTCAGTCTAAGTAGTTGAACACGGTCGGTTCTAGCACAGTCGATGTTTGAAGAGGTACTGTTTCAGGTAAAACTGTTACATATGATGGACTGTTTTCTTCACATCTTCCGTAATATTTAATACTTCACCCAAATCGCCCCCTCCCCCCCCCCCCCCCCCCCCGCCGAGTGTGGTAGCCTCTGTTTCTCTAATTTCAATCGAGGCTCTAAGGTATGTTGCTCTCAGTCAGAATCCTTATGAATCCTGTTTAATCAGTGAGGGAGGGAAAAAATTGTTATACTCAATCTTCAGTCATATTTCGAAGTCCATTAATCATCCGACAACTTCCTTCTTGTTCTTGGATGGCGACCCACAAGTAGCTAGAACGTAATCTGGTGCCTAGCTAAGTTGTTGCCCAATTAGGGACGGTGTATTCTTTGTGTATAGCTGCCAAACATAAGAATCAGTTACGTTTAGAGAAGGTAACGAGTAGGGCATTCGTTTGTCTTCTGTAATAAGAAATCTCTATATTAAGCGGTGAGACAAGTTTTTGATGTGGCCTAGCTCTGAATAATTACTTTATGCTTTCCACGATAATTTTTGTTAACAAATTTGCACTGTTCAGACACGGCTGACATCATCATTCATTTAACGCAATTTTATCGTAACTCAGGTCAAGGACATACCGCTACACTAAAATTACAAACGTAGGATAAAGAAAACATTTCATGTCAGTGCTTAGCGAAGATCTTACCTGATATCCTGCAGTTAGGACGGCACAGTGAGACACATCTTTGGACGCAAAGAATTTTAGACCATTTTTGTCTCAGTTTGTATTTACTTGCACATTAGGCCATATCTGCGCTGCATTTGCTATATTAGAGTACTTTTATTAATTTTTTGTCACATTTGCAGTGGTCAGGATTCATTCTGTTGTTCACTCGTGTGGAAACATTGTTGCTAGTTTTATGATGTGCTCTTGTTTTGTACATTTGCTAAACTTGGTAATTGTTTCCTCGGACTGTAACAAAAAGCATTTGGTCCATGAAGCATATGATGGGAGAGCCTTGCGCTGCAGGCAGAGCGACAGGATCCCCTCACATCTGGAATGGCACAGTCATCGGCCAACCCAAGCGCAAAGCCACAAATGAGCCTCTGCTTCACACCTGATGTTATCACCGCGTTGATCAGGATACTACACACGTTGACAAATACCGGCTATTGATGAACTCTAAGCCACATAGGAGGCCACCCTATTAAAGGAGCGGAACTTCCTATAACTCAATACGGTACCTAAGCTGACAGGGGAACTGGTCAGTTCGACATGTCGAAACTTGCCCTGAATTGTTTTTATACAGTAAGATTACACCGAAAGAAACACAATATACAAAATTTTGCGGCTAAGACACACAACCGGTAGTTCTTTTAAAAAAAGGAAATCTGCCAAATTCGTAGCTCGCTAGATGACTCAAGAAATATACAACACTGCCATATCTGTAGCAGACAGCGCATACACAACATAGCGAGAACATCCGTAGACTGACAAAAGGGCTCAACACGATCATAATTTGTAAACCGAATTTCGGTTCTCTTTGACAGTTTCTGTGACACGATTGTTCATAGTTACTATTCGCTTGAATCTGCTATTTAATTAATATCCAAAATAATTAGCAGTTATCTCTGCGGTAGTGCAAAATTTAACCATAGAGATGAAACTGAATGTAGTGTAATTTTGTTATCTAGGTACATGCGTGCTAATAGTCTCTATGTCCGTACAGGTTAGAGAGTTTCACAGCAATATGGAATCAAGTAGTTCTTTAACGTTGCGAAGATGAAATATGAAGAAGTTGGTATATACTCGTAGTCACCTCCTTCTCCTGAAGACCTACACATCTATTATTTACCAGCTACATTCTTGAGAATTGATTTGAACGATGAAGATGTTTTCAATGTGCTGTTTCCTCCTAAGCGCTCATTCTTCTGCATTTAACAGTGTGAGACCCAACGCACTCTTAATGTTACCACCCTTGCTTTTAATTTCTCCAAAGTTTGTTTTGAGTTTAGTGTATGCTGAGTCAATACTTCCTACAGTTACATCTTCTTCTACGTCATTTATTTTTGATGCAGCCATTTGCCTCAACTTCCATGCACTACCTGTTCCTTTCATTTTGAAGTGACTTATGTTTCTGTATTCCCAGGTGTCATTGAAACGTTTGCACTTCTCTCGTATGTCGAGCTACCGAAATATTTCTTCTGTTTCATCGCAGTTACCTTCCTTGTACTTATGGTTTTCTTTTCATCCTCTGTCAGGGTAATTTTAGGGGTGACTATTTCTAT
This sequence comes from Schistocerca gregaria, assembly GCF_023897955.1. Lineage (NCBI taxonomy): Eukaryota > Metazoa > Arthropoda > Insecta > Orthoptera > Acrididae > Schistocerca > Schistocerca gregaria. Next base: position 167,688,136 of record NC_064925.1, on the reverse strand, counting down.
TCAAATGAACTGAGATACTCATTATAACAGTATCCACAGCCTGATAAATCTATAATCGTGTCTCTTCATTCCTTAGTTCGCCTGTATTCCTCTTCTTTGCACAGTGATTATTCCTGGCTTCTCAAAAATCAGCATACATTTCATCGTTAGTAAATTGTGATCTGAGTCTATACCTGACGCAGAGTACGCCTTACTATTTAGTTTTGAATTCCAAATCTCTGTCTGATCGTAGTATAGTCCAACTGAATTTTTCCCGTATCTTACAGCATCTTCCAAGCATACCTCCTCCTCTTGCGATTCTTGAACAAAGTATTCGTTATTACTAACCTAAAGTTATTGCAGAACTTAATCTTCTCTCTCATTCCTACCCCGAAGACCATATTCTCCCGTAACCATTTCTTCTATTACTTCCCATACAGCCACATTCCGATATCCCATGAGTATTAGATTTTCTTCTCTCTTTACGTACTGAATTACCCGTTCACATAGTTTTCTGTCTGTTCATCTTGGGCTTGCGACATCAACAGGTAACTATCGTTGTCGCTCTCACTGAACTGTTCACTACAGCTTACTCACTGTCCTACCTTCTTATTCATAACAAATCCTACACCCGTTTTATCGTTTTCTGCTGCTGGTGATATTACCTTATACTCGTCTGATCAGAAATACTTTTCTTCATTACACGTCACATTTCGCCCCAGGAAATGTAGAACTTTACATTTCGTTGATTATTTAGTCTTCCATGGATAACTCCCTGTTGGATGTCCGATTTGGGTATAGTCCGAAATCTTTTGCCAACAGATACACCATCATGAGTTTTTTTTAATTACTAGCCGAATGTCCTATGAATATATTTTATGTGCCTTTAATACAGTGGTTTTAATTGCGTTTTACATCATCGCACCGTTGATAATAGCGGATTCGTCCGCTTTTCGCGGCAGTTACCCACCTCAAGACGAAAGAGTGTCCTGAAACTGAGTCCGCTACTCTGGTGTCTTTGACAGGTCCTCTGGGAGAACGAGGGGGACTTCTTATACCTGAAGTCTTCGGTCGTCGCTACTGACGATTTTTATTCAGTATATAAGCACCGGCGAGTTTCGAAGCCGAGACCCAGGACGTTTTGATTATTAGTCAAAGGCGCTACACTCAGTCCTAGGAATGTAATATTTTCTTATTTTCAAACTTTTACGTATGTAATACAGAAGTTGATAGTAAAAATAAATAAAATATCAACGTAATGACTCGAATTAATGACCGTGTTGCATTTCTGTGCTTTTTACGCTGAACCAACCGCTTACCCAGAAGCTACGCCAATGTAAACGCCTCGTGCCCTATGCGGGCAATTTTTCTAAACGTGTGGCCACCGGCAGATTGAAACGTTACGCAAGAGCTGTGGATGACTTTTCGCAGTCAGTTAATTTTTCAATGTAAAGATGTGGTAGACGCCACCATTTGATGATGCAATGCATGTCCGCATCCGCTACGCGCTAGGATGTTATTACTAGAAAGTACTTTATATTGTGAATAAGGACGCATCATGTATCAGTCTAACATGTGTTTATTTTTGTTTCATTTCTTACCTCATATGACAGTGTGATGTGATTTGCAAATAAGAAAAACAAGCGACATTAGTTATTACGTTACGTCATAATTAATAGACTCCTATGAACCATCAAATTCACAAAGTATACTTCTGAGGCAGCTTTGTTAGAGAAAAAGTTTTTTCTTTTTTTTCGTTGCACCTAGATGTTGTGGTCTTCAGTCCTGAGACTGATTTGATGCAGCTGTAAATGCTACCATATCCTGTACAAGTTTCTTCATCTCCCAGTACCTACTGCAACCTACATCATTCTCAATCTGCTTAGTTTATTCATGTCTTGGTCCCCCTCTACGATTTTTACCCTCCACGCTGCCCTCCAATGCTAAATTTGTGAACCCTTGATGCCTCAGAACATGTCCTACCAACCGGTCCCTTCTTTTCGTCAAGTTGTGCCACAATCTCCTCTTCTCCCCAATTCTTATCAATACTTCCTCATTAATTATGTGATCTACCCATCTAATCTTCAGCATTCTTCTGTAGCACCACATTTCGAAAGTTTCTACTCTCTACCTGTCCAAACTACTAATCGTCCATGTTTCACTTCTATACATGGCTACACTTCATACAAATACTTTCAGAAACGACTTCCTGACCCTTAAATCTATACTCGAAGTTAACAAATAAAATTAGTCTCAGGACTGAAGACCACAACAACAACACATAGATGGGCAAATAAGCAATATTATTACAGTAATTATGAAATCCCTTGTGTCAGAGGATATTACGTATTGATGTCTGATCATTACTTTAAAGAAAAATAGTGTTATGTACAATTTCACTTTCGCTTTGACGAAAATACTATACATTATTTTAAAAGGAATGTTGTAATAATTGAAGATTGCTGTGTACAAGTCCAAGCAACATACACATTACAGTTTGTGTTATGTAACACAAAAATAAGTCGGAGCTGCAAAAATACTAACGCGAATTCTTTACGACGAATGGAAAAATTGGTAGAAGCTGACCTCGGGGAAGATCAGTTTGGATTCTGTAGAAATGTTGGGACACGTGAGGCAATACTTACCCTACGACTTACCTTAGAAAAAAGATTGAGGAAAGCCAAACCTACGTTTCTATCATTTGTAAACTTAGAGAAAGCTTTTGACGATGTCGACTGGAACACTCTCTTTCAAAATCTGAAGGTGCCAGGGAAAAAATACAGGGAGCGAAAGGCTATTTACAATTTGTACAGAAACCAGATGGGAGTTATAATAGCCGAGGGGCATGAAAGGGAAGCAGCGGTCGCAAAGGGAGTGAGACAGGGTTGTAGCCTCTCCCCGATGCTATTCAATCTGTATATTGAGCAAGCGGTAAAGGAAACAAAAGAAAAGTTCGCAGATGGTATTAAAAATAATGAAAAGAAATAAAAACTTTGAGGTTTGCCGATGACATTGTAATTCTGTCAGAGACAGCAAAGGACTTGTAAGAGCAGTTGAGCGGAATGGACAGTGTCTTGAAAGGAGGCTATAAGATGAACATCAACAAAAACGAAACGAGGATCATGGAATGTAGTCGAATTAAATCGGGTGATGCTGAGGGAATTAGATTAGGAAAAAAATGGTTCAAATGGCTCTGAGCACTATGGGACTCAACTACTGTGGCCATCAGTCCCCTAGAACTTAGAACTACTTAAGCCTAACTAACCTAAGGACATCACACACATCCATGCCCGAGGCAGGATTCGAACCTGCGACCGTAGCAGTCGCGCGGTTCCCGACTGCGCGCCTAGAACCGCGAGACCACCACGGCCGGCAGATTAGGAAATGAGAAACTTATAGTAGTAAAGGAGTTTCGCTATTTGGAGAGCAAAATAACTGATGATAGTTGAAGTAGAGATGATATAAAATGTAGACTGGCAATTGCAAGGAAAGCGCTTCTGAAGAAGAGAAATTTGTTAACATCGAGTACTAAATTAAGTGTCAGGAAGTCGTGTCTGAAAGTATTTGTATGGAGTGTAGCCATGTATGGAAGTGAAACACGGACGATAAATAGTTTAGACAAGAATAGAATAGAAGCTTTCGAAATGTAGTGCTACAGAAGAATGCTGAAGATTCGGTGGGTAGATCACATAACTAATGAGGAAGTATTGAATAGAATTGGGGAGAATGTTCTGAGGCATGAAGGGATCACCAAGTTAGTTTTGGAGGTCAGCGTGGAGGGTAAATATCGTAGAGGGAGAACAAGAGAAGAATACATTAAGCAGATACAGAAGGATGTAGGTTGCAGTAGGTACTGAGAGATGAAGAAGCTTGCACAGGATAGAGTAGCATGTAGAGCTGCATCAAACCAGTCTTAGGACTGAAGACCACAACAACTACAACAACACAAAAATTTTATTAATTAGTTCCTGTAAGTCTACGCTCCCATGTAACGTCTGCATTTTGAACCCAGGCTAAAGAATAACACAGTGATTATTGAAATTTTGTTAAGTACGACTGAGATTCCATATGTTTTGTTTCTTTGATATTACTTTGCAGGTATATTAATTTACAAACTTGGTGTGCCGTATTTATCCTCACATTATGATGTTCTAGTAACTTAAGTAGTAAACATGACCCTTTTGCAGTTCCTGTTGCCGGATGGACGATAATTAAATATTCTGCTGTGATTCCAATGGTTGTTTCAGTTAGTTAATTTATGGGATGCCAAAATGATTTCACAAAATTATATTCCAATTTAGGGAGCCTTTGTATTTTTTTAAAAAAGAACGACAAGGGGGTGATGTGAGATGACTGTGGTATATCGTATTGTCATATTGTTTCATTTTCTGCCTGTATTTCGTGGTTATTTTATTATGACAACTAGGTATCTTTGCTAGGGGAATAAGTGTACTGTATGTCTTGCTGGGATGGTGCAGCACCAGGTTGGCCTCAAATTCCTTTTTGTTGCCTGAAGGCTGTTAGTTAAACTCAACAGGAGGGATGACATGTCCCATGTGACTGAGCTGTTTGCACAGAACTGGTTCTGAGTCCCAACCAGTCTTTTAGTTTGTAAGCACCAGCCTATTGTCCTCGCAGGGGGCAATGACCGCTAAACTGCGCCTGGTATCCACAGAGAACAACTGAACGTGATATTTTGCCTTTTCTGTACGGACATGAGAAGATAGACCGTCGTGTTGCCGCCCAATCAATGGGAGAAAGTCACTGCTTATATCCAGTCAAATGAGTCGACTTACAGTGGACCGTACTTGGCGTAATAAGATTGACTATTCAGGGGAACACTGCGTCATGCAAGCACCTACCACTTGTTTCTTAATGTGTATGCTGGACTCATAGAGTTGAAAGTTTCTCCTGCAGTCTAGTAGTTTTGGGTGAAGTGAGAGAAACTCTCGTTCGTGAGATTGGCCGCTGTCATGTGGACTTCTTTGGAAGTTAGGCGGTTGAGGGATATGAACTAAACTTTGTGGAATTTTTCTTCTGGTCACAGTCTGATGCCGTTCGGTACACGCCACCTGACTTTGGGGAAAGATAAGCGGCGCAATCCTCATCGTGAGTACCTTGAAACTTACGTGTTCTGCCACGGAGCTTGTGTGGCCCAGTAATTTCGAAATCCCTTAATTGTTCTAGTAGTTTCTCTTCGTTAGATGACCCACAAATAATAAATATAGCCTGCTGCATACATAAGCTGCTATTATTATGACGGCGTATTCACTGTGTACAGGTGTCAAACATAGCAATCAGTAACTTTAGGTTTAGAGAAGGTAACAAGGAATGAATTCGCTTGCCTACTATGATAATAAATTTGTTTATTAAACAGTAAGAGATATTTTCGCAGCTCCCAACGTCCGAAACTTCATTTTGTGGATTTCATGATGATTTTGTTTAACGATCTTCCACTTTTCAGATATAGCGTGTAGCAAAATTTTTATAACAAGGTTTTATCATAACATTGGTCAAGGGTATCTTCCACCCTTGACTCTGATTTATAAACACAGTACAGAAAACGTCTCAGTGGGTGTCTGTAAAACTATAATGCATTGCTTGATAACCACGCAGTATTCTTATATGCTGGAAACCAGTTGAAAGTTGCTTATTTTCGTGTTGTCGCAGTTAATTTCGTAATAAGTAGTACGTTATAAAAATGCAATTACTCTATACGAATTAGTGTTATTTTCAGTCTATTTTGCAGGTGGAGATAAACTACATTCCCTTCAAGGAGTGAGTTACACATTTGTTGACATTCACTGAAGAAACCTAGGGAAAAAAAGGCTACAGACATCTGGTGGTATAAACAAAATTCATGGGATGCATGTGAAATTGTGTTTTCTTTACAGCTACCGCCATCTCAAGTAAGTAGTTTATTAGCTTGGTTTGCTCTTCAGTATAATATGTACTCACTTCAATGAATTTTTTTTCCCAGAAACTTCAATTTCATATTAACTCTGAAACGTTTTTCTGTAGAAAAATGAACTCCTGTCTTATGAAGTTAGATCAAAATGAAGGTCGAAAATCTGCCTTAGAGTATAGTTTCGTACTCCGAAGTGAAATTTGTTTGCCTCTCCTCATCTAACTTTCTCGTTTCGAATTACATCAAAATTGGTAAACAGAAACAATTTCGAATAACCAGTTTTCTAACACAGACCATCCTAATATCTGACTGAAAACGAATTTTGCTTGCGCTCTCCTTCCATTTTTTATTTTTTCTCCTTATCGATTCTTTTCTCTCAGTCCCGTTTCGTTTATTTTCTTTTATATGAATCATAAAATTTTTTCGTGCTTCAGTAGTGGATGATCATTATGATCGGTTGCATTAATAATGTGCTTTCAGGTGTACAGTCGCTTTGTTTATTGATAAAACTCTTTTCAGAGTTGAAACGGAAAGAAAAGAAAAGCTATGAGTAACTTATGTTGGCCCAGTCTACGGAAAGATGGAGTAACATTTTTCTGTAACCAAAACTGTCCTACAGTCCACTGTCTTCCCTTTCAGACCTCAAAAAGTCACATGTTGTTTCCAAACCCCCATCATGCACAAAATATTATTTCCATTACCCGGCATACGGAAGATGTGCCAATGTAACTGGAACGTTCGACAAACAAACCTTTATCAAGAGAAAGTTAACGTAACGTTATGACGTTCTGACAGTCAGACTACTTTACTTTACCCTTTTTGTTTAATAATAAGGTGTGTATTGATAATGTATTGACGTTTATTTTCATTGATACGTGATACGCTACGATGGGACTTTCGTAGATAAGGGTCCTCAACCGACCTTATACCAACCAAATGAACCTCTCTTTACAAACTGTGCTATTTGTACTTTTTGCGAGAGGTAAAGAGTTTCAATGGATGACTTCAAAAACATGCAACATCACAGAAAAGCAGGGAAATATGACATAGGATGGATGTTATCCAAGTTCATGCGTTTGTGCAGAAAGAGTTGCCCTGGCCTGTCTACCATAATACGCTTTCATAAAGTTGGAAAGCATGCAAATAGACATCTGAGAGGCCTGTCTTCGGCATCATGAATGAGAAATGTTTTCCACGAAGAGTTTACAGGTAAAATATCAGTATGTTTTTCCTGTTTCAATGATACATTTAACCTCGCTGATTGAGGGAACGATCAAGAATAGACGATCAGTTAGGATTACGCTATAATATACTTGAGGTATAAATGATAATTACTTGAAACCCTCAGCTGCAGACAGGTGATATCGATATAATTCGATTGGGACAGCTGAAAATGTGTGTCCCGACCGGGCCTCCAAACCGGGATTTTCAGCTTACATGCAGACGCTCTATCCATCTGAGCCACCGAGGACACAGAGTAATTGCGAGAAGGCATGGACTTATCCCTTGCACGCTTCCCGTGAGACCCCCCTTCCCAACTGTCCTAAATCTACATACGTATTGTTTCTAATAGACATTTGCCCATTCACTCATTACTCTCGCACGCTAAGGAGACGATTCGGGGCACACGTTTACAGCTCTCCCTATCGAGGTATATCAACTACACCTGTCGGCAGCTAATTGTTTAAATTAATTATCATTTATTCTAGAGAAGCTGCACTGTCATCAATGGTATCTGCTCTTTCGAGAAGAGTTACTGTCCTGTTCTGAACGTCAGTATTATATTTAAACTTACTTCTATGTTCTGACTATAGGAAATAATCCTCCCCCCTCCAATAGGTGGCTCCCTTCTTAAGAGTATACAGGTTAGCGAGTGTGGGGCCCTGATTTTGAGTTCGAAATTTGTTCCACTTACTGGTGTCAAACTCCTTGTTTCCTTTTCTATCGGCCTCTGTTGGCCAACTCTTGGTTTTTAGATCCCACCGGTATTAGGATTCAAAGTGCGAGGGAGTCTGTCCTGAGTTCAGATCTTAAAAGTTGCTGTCTTTCAGAAAAGGGTCTATGATCACCAAAGGCTAAGACAAGAAAACACTGAAGAAAAAAATCAGCGCATCCGGATGCCTTGCAGGGTCAGTGATTCGGGAGAATCATAGGCTAAGAGATGCCAGAACTCCTAAACGAAGACTGGTGGAACAGGAAGTTCTTCTAAGTTGCAATGAAAGCAGACAGCCTAGGGGAAGGAAAATCTCCAAAACAAACCCACCGAAAGCTAGGCCAGCGAACTACCGGAGGTGTAATGTCACTGCTCAGGGTGCCAGTACTGTGACGGTCTACAACTATGAATACCAACGTTAGAAACTGGTCTGACACACGTAAAAATTCAAATCTTATGAGAGTTGGAACACCGAACGTAAAATATTTTAACATCAAAGATCAAGAGCTTATAGTAGAATTGAAACAATATGAAATTTCAGTACGTAATATCCAAGACACAAAAAATAATGGTAAAGTGCAGAAACAGTATGACCAATACCGATTCATTTAAAGTAGAGCTGAGAAAGAGACAAGAGCTAAAGGAAAAGTAACGATACTTATCAACAAGAAATACATGGACCTCGTAACACCTATTTTTGACCCATTTTTAACTGCATCGATATTTCTATGAAAATTTGTAGTACTGCTTATGTATAATGTTGTATCTGTCATGTAAATACTTGTACCAAGCACACATGTTTCAGTTATATGAATGTTTCAACGGAGTTTTTTAAATTAAGCTTGTGAATTTAAATAACTACTGGAATGATTGTTTTGAAATGTACTATAAATGACTTGGTCCACGATTAGGGAACGTAGGGTTGAATGTAAAAGATGGAGGGAAGCGCCGAAGCTATGGGAGTACCCTGGAGGGGTGGAAAAGGTGTGGTTGGCGCGGATGTGGCAACTTGTCCTTTGGGACGAGTAAGGAATCTCGACTGAGCAGTGCTCTGGTTAACACCTCACTAGCAGCAGTGGATCATAGTGGCTCATACTCCTGGAGTTTTGAGGCCAGAAGAGCTTAAGGGCAGTATTTATGGGCCTCGGATGCTGAATTTGGTGATACTATTATCGTGGCATCGTTTTTGGCCCTATAAAAATATTATTTCAAAGCCAAGGAGATCAGTAATAGGGCGTGGCCAACAGAATGTCATGACTGGATTGCCGCTATGTTAATAGCCACTGCAAAATACGCCACCAATGCCACGAGCCTTCCACAAAATTGTTTTTTATTTAGCATACTGTAAATGAAACAGTTATTTGTGAAATCCGCTTGATTTTAATAATAATCGTTCTGTTATTAAAAACTATCTTACATCTGTGATTATCCAAAATAAAAAACGTGGACAGGATTCCTATCCTATTGACTTCAGTTCCGAGTCTCTTAATGTATTATAAGAAAGTTGCTGACCTGGAATCTAAGGTTGTGTTGTCATTAGCACAGCTAATCATAATTTTGAGTTCCTCAAAATACTGCTTATGAAAGCGTATTTTTTATTTAAAGAGTTATAGTTCTTCGTGCTTTATTTAACTAATAATTAATGATAAGAATACTAACCTTTTCTCTTACAAACTGGTGTAGTTTTCCTAATCAGCATGGTTCTTGAAAGGATGAAAGCTTAAGGTTACACACGGAACAGCCTAATTATTTAATCAACCAATCCAAAGGCTCCTTCAGGGCCAGTGCCGTTACATTTGCATTCTGTTTAATTGCTCCAAAACGAGTTTAAGAAAGAACCGGTTACTGTGTTATCTATTCTAAAGCAAGTTGGTTAATGCACAGGCATAGTCACCCTGTATTAAATAACGAAGTTATAATTTATGATCACTAGTAGGCCTCGTGATTTAAATGCAGAATCATTTCAAACTTTTCGCTATTCACTATTGCTACTAGTTTCATGTTTATCGGTATTTGGTTTTATAAGCTGTTGCACCTAGTTCATTTAAGGTAAATGTGATGAGAGGCATATGTTGACATTTACTATCTCATTGGCCATTTGGTTATCTGGCTTACTAGTTAGCCGCACATTTATCTGCAAGGTTAGATTACTGTGTTGTAGTGTTAACTGAGATAATGAAAGTGTTTAGTGTGTGTGTCAAATGAAGTCAGGCTAGCCTTACCACTGCCTTCTGCCTTATCATTTTGCTTGACAGAAGAGTAACGAATCAGGCTGGTGACCGGTTTTAATATGCAATGTTGAAACTTGCTTTAGTGCTGCGAGAACGTCTGTTCCTGACGCACCGTTTGGTATTGTTTATAATCTGCTGGCGTATTTGGAAAACGACCACAGTTTGATAGCTGTGTTTCCATTAGGTTATCTCACGGTCAAAAATTCCTCGCAGAGGTATAATTTTAGCGTCGATGGCCGTTTAGTGTTGTCGGTGGTACCGTTACAATCGTACTGAGGAGTGCTAATATATCTCAGAGAGAGTAGTTTTACTAAAACTGAAACTGACTCATCAGAAATACATACACCCCAGGGGATTGTAAACTTACCACAGGAATAGAAGCCTTCTACTAGCCTTTAGAAGACATTATCAAGCAATTATACTTTCAAACGAACTAACAGTCAAAACGGGGGATTTTACTGGTCGTATAATAAACAGTGCCAGCCTTGGAATTAAACAACGATTTTCCATGTGAAAACGGTGAGACTATAACCAACACTTGCTAAAGCTACTAAGTGAGAATAAACAATGCTTCTTTGAGCACGAAGAGCAGTACAATTGAATTTTCCAGAACACAAGAGTTCACAAATCTGTAATAGATTACACTATTAAAAACAGAAACGTGTGGCCTGAGTCCGTACTAGATACCAGACCGCTTGTAGAAAAGAACGAGACTGCGGAAGAACCAACTTTAAAAGAACAAAACTTTAATAAAGAGTCATTATTGGCTGTCCTACAAAACTTTCATATCAGAAAGTATTAGCAGCAAAAATGAAAGAAAAACCCATCAATGTAGTGGATAACGTAGATCAGAGGTGGGAGGAAATCAAAGAAAACATTGAAGCAGCAGCTAAAAAAGCGCTATGCACACAAGTGATAAAACGAGAGAGGAAAGTTTCACAGAGGTTAAAGAAATGTGTAATAAAAAGGGATATGCTTATTTAAAATATAATACCACTCAATCATGGGAGACTTATGAAAAATAAAACTCGTAATAAGTAAAAATCACTAGTGGATGGTTTAAACAGGAACATTTGGAAGAATTTTCTAAAAATTTAGATCTTTTCTTCTATGGTTTGTACAAACGTATTTGGGGAACGAGAAGATTGCAGAGAAAATAATTAAATTAAATTTCGAAATTAAATATTCAATAGATTCTGTAAAGGTAAAAGAATCATCAGAAAACGAAGAGAAAGTATACAAGTAAAAGGTGATGTATATGTTTCACACGCAGGGGTTCCTCAATCTGTAAGCCTGTGAAAAACGGGAAGTCTCTAGGGATTTGACAGAATTCCGAATGAATTACTGAAGTATGGAAAATGTCCACTAACTGAAGAATTAACCAAGTTCGTTAATATTATTATGAATGGTAATAAAATTCCAAATTGATGTAGAACTCTTACTACAATTAATCTGTACGATGAAAAGATAAGAAAAACCCATCCAAATGCAGAGGCATAAGTCTACTTTGTTTACACATAACAAAAATAATTACAAATAACATGAAAAGCATTAAAGGGGTTGTATAGGAGCAATATGGTTTTAGATCCGGTAGGACATGTGCAGATGCAGTTTTTAATTTTAGACAGGTTGTAGAGAATTCCATTGACTACAAAAGACCAGCTTATCATTGTTTCGACAAGCTCTGGAATCGGAGGATTCCTTCCAGCTTATTAAAAACAAAGTTGATGACATGTATTCCAACAAATACATCCAGGCGAAAGTTGGTTAAAGGTTGACAATCTTCTTAGTAGCTAATAATAGTATTAGCGACGGTGACTCTTTTTCCGCCGCTACTTTTTAATAGAGTCATGAGGACGTGATAACGAAGGAATTGCTTTTAGGGGTTATAGAATGGGGTTCCAAAAATAAAAATAATTTCTTACGCTGATGATACAGTTCTGGTGGTAAAAAGTGACGATAACGTGTAGGACCTTTTAAATATATTTGACTTTGCAGCTATTAACTAAATATGGTCATATCCCCTCAAACGTTAAAATGTGTGACACATCTGTGAAACCAATTAGATGCAAACTGGAAGAGGATTAGAAATTGTTCAGCAAGTAATGACGTTTAAATATGTTGGTAATGATCTGTCCAGCAGGGGAAAAGTCGAAAGGAAGCTAGGGAACAAGCAGCAAATGCGAACAAAGTGACAGAGTGTTTAAATGATACTGTTTGGAAAATGCTTACATGAAAAGGTGCGAAGGCAAGAACTTACAAAACAAAAGTGGGACCAGTTGTGACATACACAGCTGAGACAAGACCTGAAACATTAAAAATCTAGTAGAATTTCGGAATCCACTGCAATGAAACTTCTACGACGGACAACAGGAAACACAGTGAGAGACAGATAGCGTAAGAAGGGATGTAAAGCGGACTCCGCTAACGTGTTTGTACATAAGAGAAAGCCTAAATGGAACGAACATTAAAGTAGTATAGGTGAACGGACGATTTTGAAAATCATATGAAATAAATCACCAGCGGGCTAGTGAAGGAAATTGGTTTTTAGCCTAACAAGAAAAGAAGAAGAATACTTTTTAACCTCATGACATCGACTCCTTGCAGATATCCGAAAGGGGGGCTAATAAGGTCTGTCTGTCTACGCAGAAATCATCATTATATTTCTTCAGTTTCAGACTATATTTCTTGTTGATTCGCATTTTGTTTATATACCTACGTGGTTTCCATTGCCTTCTGTACCCTCATACTTTCGGTATTGTTGATTATTTCTTTTTTAGGAGCAGTTCGCATCTTAGTTTAGGGAAATTCTCTGAATCTTTACGCAATTCTTCGGCCTGGTTGAGAAAGCAAGATGTCTTCCTATAGTGGAATAGTGCGTATGCCATTACTGATTATTTTTATTCAAATTATAAGCCTATGCTGATCCTGAGACCACGATCCAGGATCCTTTGATGAACATTTAATGGTGCTATCTCTAGACCAATATTAGTCTTCATTCCCTACAGGCAGGGTTCTTACTGTGAGAAAGAACACTACATACCGAAACGTAAAACGTCTTTCCTTTGGTAACAAAAGCGAGAGGAAAACAGCAATGATATGCTGTGAACACGCAGCTAAGCATACAAGACGCTCACATGAATGATACCTTTTCACTGAACATAATATTTCTTGTCATTCTTATACAGATAACCGCCGCAATATCAGTTATCTGTACCAGTAAACATCTACGATATTTCTCAAAGACAACAAAGTAGTCATTTGTTTAACTTCGTTGGTTGTAAGAATAATGTTTTCCTCTCTCCTCTCTCCGTGGTATATTTGGAAGAGCACGTATATTTACTTTTTTTCTCATAGTCCGATCTGTCACTAACACTACAGATGGCCCCAAAATTAATTCTTCATGTATGGTGTGTGGAAGAAACATCGTAGAGCCCGTTGAACCTGTTATCACTTACTGCTTTGCGGACCACAGCATTAAATTCCGTGGATTATGAGAGAAACAGTGAAGGACTCATAAATGGTAAGGGTAAGTCGTAAGGTTACGTCTGGTAACGAATGCAGTCTGTTTCATTTTCCGCGTCCCCTGACCGCAGCGTTATTTGCATTCTAATCTCGGCAGAAGAATTTCATTTCGCTGCAAGGCACGTTTACCGTTTCACTCCTCAGGAATACTCTGAATTCACTACATGCCTGTCCTTAAGCCTTGAGTGCACTGCCTCTGTCCGTAAGAAAACATAACGCCGTTAGTCTGCTTGCACATTTTGCTATCGTCCCGGTATCTCACCAAAATGTCCTTATGCTGTCCGTCATTGTATCACGTTCTTCAGGAAATCCCAGACGTATCGGTGAATAGTAAAGGAAGTGGTTTCCTTAAATGGTTTACATGTTACAATATCTGCCCAGGCAGTTTAATTTCATGGATCTAAGATGGATTTCGATGTTTCACATGCTTGTTGTAATGTGAATACCTCTGTTATTAGTGTATCATCGGCAATAAACATTATGTTTCATTATTATCGGTTAGGACTTTATCGCATACTTCATTGAATAGCAGGAGCTCTATAGTGGAAAAAACGCCGCAACACAAGCGGGAATGTATGAACAATTGAGAGCTAGCTTCGCAAATAAATAACCGTCGATTAGCCAAGTTGTAACCTCGCCACAAAATACCAAGTGTAACCTCCCCACAAAATACCAAGAGTAACCTCCCCACAAAATAACTTCCGTAACCTTCCAACAAAATGAAATAAGATGAATAATATTCTAATTTAGTGTAACCTCAAAACAGAAAAATTCCTAAACCTCTCAACCGTAAAAAAAATATAATATCTACATCGTTCAAGGTGGTGGGCAGCTTGATATGTTAACACCACATTCTTGTAGAATCCATACCCTCACATCAACAGAGAATTAGTGCAAAAACCTAATATAGTGCTCCATGATCATGAGGATGGACAGGACAAACGGATATTGCAGTAATTGCTGGTAATTACGTCAGAAGGTGAAGGACAAATTCAGTCTTATGCTAGTCATCATAGAATTACACTAGTGTATCAACCGATATGAACAATTATTGGCACTCACTGACTAGTTACTAAAGAGTAAGTATTGAGTATTACAAAACACTATTCATAACTCATCTGACTGAATCAGTGGTATTCATGGGCCAGTTACAAAGTATTCATATAGTGTTACAAAACATTATTCAGTGTTATTCACAAGTCATCATTGAAAACAGGAGTTATTGAGTGTAGCATCAAGTTACTGGTGTTTATATACGATACCATGTAAGTGACATAAAACATATTTAAAATGTAAGACATTGGAACTATTACTCGAGGTCGGTAGTCCAATAATACATAGACATAATGGAATCAATACACAGAAAATTTGCATTATCTTTAGGACTAAAAATATATCTTAAACTGGTAGCATTATTTAGTTGCATACTGGTAATAGTTGGGACTCGTAATAATTTTTTTTTTTTTTTTTTTTGTAGCAATGCATTGCACTGGGATCGATAATTAATTGCTGGGGCATGAAAATATTTGCTTTTGACTTATTGCTGGAAATAAGGATTATTAATGTCATTCATCATGAGTCAGCTGTAGCAAGGTTATGAAATAAGTACAGTATATGTGATCACATTCATTAATGATAGACACAACTGGGTACTTATAGCATATTATGTCACGAAAACCTTCTCCTGGAAAAAATATAAAATGGATTATTGAGCTGAAAGAAGAAATGCATATTATGCTGAAAAATAGTGAACTTAGAATTAACAGGTAATGAGACGTGTACTTATTTTGTATGTACTCCAACTGTCTTTTCCAAAACATTGAGTCATTATACTATGCGACATAAGACATACTGTCAAAAGGAACTGCAACAAATATTTAAGTAACTACAAAGAATTTCTTAACTAACAGTAAATATATAAACTACATCATTATCATCTGCAAAGAAAACTTCATTATTCATATCAGCATATTCTTCATATAACTATTCATCATCATTTATTATCATCTGCCAAAAATAGACACTTCATTATGCATATTCATATTACCATTTACTTCACACAACTATTAATTATCATTCATTACTTCATATAGTATAGAGTTTCTTACTTCTAGCATATTTCATCATTAAAATTAACATCTCTATTTCTGTCTGAGAGTCTGCATCAATCGCCTTGTATTCTGAAAGAAAAATAATTAGTCAAGACCGCTATCATACGGTGTGTACAGTATAGCATTTTCTTTCCTTCATTCTGATGGTAAAATTTGCATTTCAAAGTAAACCACTGTGGTTGTTTAATTCATTTCCTTTACACGGTATTGCTTTCTGAAAAATGATGAATATGGATTAATATCTTGCATTTAATTCATATAACCATTAAATAAATACTTGTTTCTAGTAATATAATTAAGCATACAGCATAGCATGACAGAAAACGTATTAGGTCGAAAACATAGTCAGTTTCCAAGTGGAAAATTGTACACACAGTATCATAATGTAGTAGCAAAAACGTAAAATAGTCAAGATGTTGAGATATCATAATGCAAAATGTCAATGTCAACTGGTGTTTGTTACAGCTTAAACATTTCATAGTGCATAGAGACAAAAATACTACTTTCGATAAGAAAACAATCATACATACATAAAAAATCGAAAATGTGCACGGTCTGGTATATAACGACAAGAAAAGCGACCTGCTAACCTTGCCTTGCCGGGCACTTGCCAGGAAGAAATATGATAATCATCAGTAAGTGTTCATCTCAATAACCGGAAAAGGCATTAAAATGTGATAAATCATAAAGTATGTTCATTCAATAAAGGGTTTAATATTGGAGACATGGTGCTTTTTCTGGTTCTCAAAGTTCCAACATGTACCACATTGGGATGAGGAGTGCTGCGAATACTGTATGGACCTGCGTACAGAAGTTCAAATGTACTGCATCTACTCTTTCCTCTGTTGGATAAATAGTGTGTACGTACTAATATCTTCTGTCCTATGTGAAAGTCACGGCGTGTACAAACCTGTTTTTGCTGTCTTCTCCGGCGGTCTGCGGCACGTTTGATGTTGTTGAGCGCAATCTCAATTATTTCATAGTGGCGTATTCGATGAGATGTAGGAAAGGATACTAATTCTTTAACTTTGTTAGGTGGTTCAACATTTTTCAATATAACAGTCGGATATAGCATAGTGGATTCATTTGGTATGGAGTTAATTACATCCTAAATGAGAGTATGTGTGTATCCCAATCAATATGTATTTTATGGCAGTACATTCTACACAGTTTACCAATTTCTTTCATCAGTCGTTCACAAGGGTTCGAAGAAGCGTGATACTTGGATATATAGATCGGAGAAATGTTTCTAGCTCGTAACATACGTGTCCATATCGCAGATCGAAATTGTGGTCCATTGTCGGAAATTACTTTCAATACATGCCTTACATGAAATGAAAAATGTTCTACAAATGCATTCGAAATACATTTAGCAGTAGCTTTGCGCAACGGAGTGAAGGTAACAAATTTCGAAGTGAGTTCAACAGCGACAAAGATGTAGCAAAAACCTCTATTAGTTCTGAGAATCGGTCCAAAAATGTCTACAGCGGCCATGTGTCTCAATTTAACAGGTACAATGGGATGTAACGAAGGAATATGTGAAGTCGTGTCTGATTTAGCTTTCTGGCAGATTTTACATGACGCTAAAAATCGTCGAATACATTTCTCCATGTTGGCAAAACAACAGTTCTGTCTCAGTATAAGAAAACATTTTCTGGCTCCATAATGTACGTAACTCAAATGAGTATACCAAATTAATTTGTTAACAAGTTCGTCAGGAATGCATAATAACCAGTTCTTGCCGTCAGGGAGAGAGCGGCGGAACAGAATGTTATTGCGTACCGTGTAATGGTTTCTAATGGTAACGTTATTCTTATCTTGCCAAAGGTGTTTAAATTCTTTCCATGCGTTGTCTTTACTCTGCCCTTGTGCTATGTCTCGTAATGAAAATGAAATGAAATTTTCAAATGCGACATGTTGAATATACATGACGCTAGAATTTGCTTGGCAGCAGTTGGTTGTGATGGCTTGCTGATTGTTGCAGAGAGAACGGAATAGTGCGTCTACTACAATATTTTGTGTACCGGGAATGTGAACAATTGTAAAATTAAATTCTTGTAAATAAAGTTTCCATCTGCTTAATCTGTCATGTGTAAATTTAGCCGAAAATAAAAACTGGATAGCTCTGTGGTCTGTGTAAACGGTAGCATGTCTTCCATAAAGAAAATGCCTAAATCTGGTAAATGCCCACACAACACATAATTTTTCAAGTTCTGTAACAGAATAATTGCGTTCAGCAGATGACAGAATGCGACTTGCAAAAGCGATGTTTTTAATTACTGTATTACCGTCTTCTTCCATTTACTGAAAAATGTGTACGCCTAAAGCTGTGTTACAACTGCCGGTGGCAATGGAAAAATTTCTAGTGAGATCTGGGTGTAATAAAAGTGTTGCATTCAACAAGGCATGTTTCAGATTATCAAATTCAGACTGTGCTTGGCTATCCCAGGACCAAATAGTGTTTTTACCCGTCAGTTGGCATAATCAAGGGGTGTCTAAAGCAGAGTAATGAATAAATTTACGGAAAAAGTTAATTAATCGTAGAAAGCTGCGTAACTGTTTCTTTGTCGTTGGAACAATAATGTCACGTAAAGCTTGAAGTTTTTCTGGGTCAGGCGCTATGCCTTCCGCTGAAATTACATGTCCAAGAAATTTTATAGAAGTTTTGCCAAAGTGTGATTTGCTAAGGTTAACTGTCAGTCCTTGTGCACGAAATGTTTGCAACAGTTGTTCCAGAATCAAATTGTGTTCAGACCAGTTAGCTTCTGCAATAAGAATGTCGTCTACATACGTTGTGATTCTGTCTTTTAGTTCTGTCGGAAGTATACTACTCAAACCGCGAATAAATGCTGCTGATGAAATTGTTAAACCGAACGGTAATTTGCAAAATTGATAACAGTCACCAAAACAGAGAAATGCTGTGTACTTTCTGCAGTTCAGATGGAGCTGAATTTGCCACAATCCCGATCTCAAATCTAATGTGGAATAAACAGATGTACCATGAAATTTTAGTAGAAGTACTTGTAGTGTCTGTGGACGACCTGTTTCATTAATAATAATGTCGTTGATGTGACGCGAATCAAGTAGGAGTCGAAGTGATCCATCCTTTTTCTTAACAATATGGAGCGTGTTTATGTACGGACTAACTGCTGGTTAAATAATACCTTGGTCAAGAATAGCTTGTAATTCTCTGTGAATACACGGAATAGGATAATGTTTAGCTTTAAATGTGTCGTGCTGTTTAAGTTGAAATTCATACTTGAAGCCGGACATAGTACCAGGGATGTTGTCAAAAACTGGAGCTTGCTGCAAAAGAATTTTGCGTAGTTGCGTACGTTCGTCGTCTGTATTTGCACTGCTCTGTCTAACCTTATCAGAAATCATTTGTATAACGTCATAGTCGGCTTCGTCTGGTGTATTGTAGTTGTGAACATGCGTATCTGTGAACAATGTGGAATGACAGTTTATGTTACGTGATGCAGAAATGACCTCTGTCCGATTAATTGTTTGTTCTTCTGCAGATAAAGAGTGCTGAAATTCTAATGCCAGTTGTACATTTTCATCCTTTAACATTAAACAGCAATTTTGAAAGTCAATAACTGCGTTGTGTTGTACCAAAAATTTCGTACCTAAAATAACGTCTGTGGTCAATAAGGGAACTATCCAAAAATTTGAGTGGAACGTATGACCTGCAATACAAAATGATAAGTGCGTCTGTAATTTTACATCTACTCCTTTACCAGATACTGCTCCTTTTAGTTTAGTTTTACCTAACGGTAGCGTAGGATAAATATTCTCTTTGTTACATGCATTGAAGGTTTCTTCATTTATGACTGACATAGGTGATCCAGAGTCGATTAGTGGTGAAAATGTGGATGATCCAATCTTTACTTCAATGACAGGGTGGGGAATGGTTTTTTGAATAACTGGTTTTTTATGCAAAAGAGTGTTTCGGATGTCGTCAAAAGTAATAACATTTTCGTGAACAAGAGTCTGTGTATCAAAAGTATTGCTTACAACGCTGGAAGGCTCAATCTGTACCGTATCTAGTCAAATTCTATCTGACGTGCTGTGGCATTTCCACTATTTGTACTGTTCTGTTATTTCTCCCTGACGTATTACGTTCGGGATGGTATCTACCGTCTGGTTCATTCATGATAATCTGTTGTTGCCGATGATTCTGCTACTGGTAAGACCGACTGTTAGGCTGAAAACTGTGCTCATTACTTTTACGTCTGTCATAATAATCGTTGCTATACGGCGCATTGCGATATGAGTTGAAATGGTGTGTTTTCTGTACGTAGTGATTTCCTTGTTGCTGTGCGTTACTATTTGGTGGAGCCGACGCTATACGTGTCGGCGGCGAAACATTATAGCTTGGTCGACCTTGCAGACTACATTGTTGGTTAGGTATGCTAACAGAGTGATTTTGTTGATGTTCTGGGGAAAAGCCTCTATTGTTGCCAAATTGTCTTTGCTGTTGCTCATAACTATAAGGACACTGATAACTAAAATTTTGTCTGTTATTAAAGTTCTGGTGGTTGTCAATCCTGGACCGTCTATCACCTTTTCTATTAAAATAGCGTGGCTGATCGTAATTTCAATATGCTTGTTTGCCTTGGTTATGATGTGAAAAATTTTTGTTAATGAAGGAATAGTCTGATTGCTGAACTTCCAAAAACTGTAATAGATCTCTGAATGCCGAAATATTTTCTTTCTGCTGACCTGTTAAAATTGATACTCTTAACGATCGTGGTAATTTAGAAATACATAATGGGATAAGTGCTGATTCACTGTATGGCTCACGTAAGTATTGGTTTTGTTTGACCATGTGCTCAAAAAATAGCGTGACAGTGGGATAATTTCAGTTCTCATAATTTGGTAAGGTAATTAATTGATCCTTGATTCTGCGCTATGTCGTCTTCGACTAATACGCTGACAGAAAGGCATTCTGAAATTCTTCTACTGAGTAGCACTGTCTCGTGATCGGTCTCATACGAGTAGCCGGTTCGCCTTCCTAAAAAACTGCAAATAATTTCAAGTTTGTGTGTCACGGGCCAAGTTGGTGGAAAAGCAAAGCTAAATTGTTGTATCCAATCAAAAGGATGAATCTGTGTTCTGTCATTTTTAAATAGCTTAAATTTCCTAACTGACAGAAAGTGCTTGTAATCAAAATTTTCGTCTCTGAATGTCTGAACAGATTCAGGATTGTATGATAATCTGTTTGTCTGTGACTGTTCGGAATCTAAGTCACGTAATCTCTGTAAATTACCTAAATTGTACAGGCTGTGTGAGTGTGAGAAATGTTCGGAAAGTGGCGTATGCTGGGTCGTGTTACAGGCTGAGACATTTTTCATCTCCGTCACTTCTTGCTGTAAAGACGACACTTTTCTACGCAATGTATTATTGGACGAACCTATCTCACTGATTGTCTGCTGTAAATTTTGGAATTCGGGTGTTTGATTGAAAGAAATTGGTGACGTATCGTCTTATTTGGTGTCATTGTTATTTTCGATAACGTCTATACGACTGGCCAATTCATCAAATTTTTCAGTCAATGCTTTAACCTGATCCTCATTTTTAGTGTCACAAGCATTAATTTGTTTTTGGATTTTACGGGTAGTTTCGTTCAATTTCTTAACGTCTGCTTTAATGGCATCGGGATCCTGTATTAATTCTAATTGTTCAAGTCTGTTGGTCACTGTCTGAAAGTCTACTGTGTGTGTCTCTGTTTTTGTTTTAAGATCGGAGATATCATCATGGAATTCGGTGTTCAACTGTTTAATAGTATTGATTTCGTCTGATACTGTAGCAATGTTATTGTCTACGTATGTTTTTGCTTTCGTAAATAATTTGCGCTTATCTTCCTGTCTCTGTGCAGTAATCGTTTCCATGACTTGTTTCTTTACTTTGTTCTGTTCCTGTATGAATTTACGGTAACGCGTTCCACTGTTTTGTAGGTGGTGATTAAAACGTTCGTCAATTTGGCTGTTTTGTGGTTCAAATTTCATGTCTACTTTCGCATGCAGTGAGCGTGAAAGTTCTGATGACATTAATTTAAACTCGTCGCGTAACTGTGTTGCGTATTCAGAACATTGTTTAGCGACTGCCCTAATTTCATCTCTAAGTAATTTAGTTGTAGCTGCATGTGTACTGCGTATCTCTTCACTATTATTCCTGGCACTGGCCTTAATTTCTTCACGTAATTGTTTTTTAGTTTCACTACATTGCTCCGCAACGGCTGTTATCAGTTCAGTAAGTTGTTCAATAGAGGTGTCAAGTTTTTCATTAAATTGTTTGAATGACCTGTCGTGTTTCTCATTCGACTGTTTGAAACTTTCATTAAGTTGCTTGTTCGATTCATTAAGTCGTTTGAAATTGTCGTCTTGTTTTTTGTTCGACTGTTTGGAATTGTTGTCTAGTTTTTCATTAAGTTGTTTGTTTGATTCATTAATTTGTTGTTTGAGATTTTCATTAATTTGTAGCAATAATGCCATAACTCGATCCATGCCAAAATCAGCTTCTGTACTCTCTGTGCTGTGTGATGGTGTATCTGCATGTGTCACGTTTTGTGTAACAATTTGGTCATTGTCTGATTCACAAAAAGGTTTGCTAATCGGATGTGCTCTGTTGGTCACTACAGCGGAATCAAATAAATCTGTCGTGCTTTGTGTATTGGTCACCTTCGTTAGAAACAATTATCTGCTCGCAACGTAAATTTTGCAAATCAGTTGTGTCAAACTGGGCAGCGTTCATTGTAACCGAAAGTGCCGCGTCATCAATAGTAGTTACATTTACAGTGGACACAATTGAATTTGTTTGCTCATCATTTAGATTATAATCATTGCTGGTGGTCGGTACGCACTGATTGTCTGTAACTGGAGGGTTATCATCAAGGCACTGAGTGTCGCTAGTATTATCAGTCAAATTATTTAAGTCAGCTTTTTCACCCATTACGACTCGCGATGTACTGTTAGCAGTTTTTCGCCGCATTTTCACAGCTCAAAGTTAAGCACAAAATCAAACAAGGACAAAGCAAAAATGGAACAAATAAAGTTACAACAAAGAGCAATAAATTGCCGATGATCTGTGAAAGAAAAAGTGACAAATTAGTAAAGGCTTTGCGCCAGATACACACTACTTAAATAGCAGATATGTAGCTGACTACTTCTCAGAAATTCACGAAAAATACGATCCTGGCCGGTTGTCGCCAAGTGTAACCTCCCCACAAAATACCATGTGTAACCTCCCCACAAAATACCAAGTGTAACCTCCCAACAAAATGCAATAATATGAATAATATTATCATTTAGTGTAACCTCTAAACAGAAAAATTCCTAAACCTCTCAACAGTAATAAAATATAATTATGTCGTTCACATTCAGTATAACCTACCAACGAGAAAATTGCGTAACGTATCAATAATAAAATGTGACTAATCTCTCAATAAAAAATGTGGGTCACTTGTAACCTTTCAATAATTGACAGTCAAATTAACCTGGTAAATTTTGGATTTCAGCAATGCTGCGTCATGGCCCTGATACATCATTCTGAATAAACTGAAAAATCGTACCTTAGTTAGATCGCCGGATAACGCGTATATATCTGCTCGCATAAGAAATTTTGCTGGCGCAGCTAAGTGCAATGCTGGACGATAGATTCGTCTTATATAAAAGGAAAGAACTGATTTTTCTGTTCAATAATCGTGATGGCCAAGGATTGGAGAAATTAGTTAATTCTTTAAATTGAGATGAATGTCAAAAGTTACTTTTTATGAGAAAGATTATTATTAACATATTTTTTAAAAACATTTACATGGGACTTGATGTAACAATACTACATATGCGCGAGGCTGCTTTTACCTTATCCTACAACGCTCAGGCTCCGCCATGGCTGCACACGACCGGCCCAGCCAACACGATACACCGGACTGCTCGCTAGCAACAACTTACTCCTAGACAAGTTCCTACTGCAGTCAATACTGCTCTTTGGTCTCAGATTGTCTTCTAGATTACATATCGCAGGCAGCGCGTGAGCAATCCATCGAAATTACATCTGCTCGACTGCGCTAGCAACAAATTCTTTAATCATGGACCTCTTACAAAGTGTGTGACGTCATGAGTTAGTTACTCACCATGGGGCCAATACGAAAATGTGTTTCACATTTTGCATACAGTCTAATAACTATACTGTTATTTTTTGCAGAAAAGGAGACAAAACAGCCCATAAATTCCTCTTTAGTATACTCCTACTGAAAACAGTTAGCATAATGAACCATTACACTCGAAGTAAATGTAGCCTCGAATAATTTC
Organism: Schistocerca gregaria; assembly: GCF_023897955.1. NCBI lineage: Eukaryota > Metazoa > Arthropoda > Insecta > Orthoptera > Acrididae > Schistocerca > Schistocerca gregaria. Next base: position 167,664,137 of record NC_064925.1, on the reverse strand, counting down.
AACAGAGAACAAGTCAGCAGACAAAAAAATCCAGTGAAAGTGGTTTAAGGCAAATAATGGAGCACTAAATCATTGAAAACCATACGTTGAGGTACATCGAAACATTTGGATATTTAATTACGTGATCTTACGTCATGACGCCTGATTATGAACGGATTATTTGTTCTTTTCAATTTGTCGTTCTTATGCTAAAATACGCCTATAGTCACGTTTTCGTAATATGACTATACGTTGTATTCTTTTGTTTGGTTTTAACTGTGGCTTTAATTCTGACGCCTGTACGTTACGTACTAGCTACCTGATCGGTTATGTTGCCTTTTATTAACATGGTAATTATACAAAACATCGACATCTGTAAACACAATTTTAGGATTTCCCTTATAAAATATTGTTTTCGCGTGTGAGAAAGGCAAACATATACTTGTTGTCTTTTTGTAGACTGTGATTGTAAATGACCTGTGATGCTCAAACGGAACAAATATAATAAATGTATTACTTCTGAAAAACAATGGAGGTGGAAAACTTCAAAAGTCCTTTAGCAAATATACGTCTATGGTTCCCCAAATGAAAAATTGATTTACTCAAACATAATAGTTACTTTCTGCCACCACGAATCGTGGACCTCGTCAGCTCTGCAGAGGCTTGCGTGCCTCAGCGATACATACAGCCGTACCGGAGGTGCAACCACAGTGGAGAGGTATCTACTGGGAGGCCAAACATATGTGTGCTTGTTGAAGAAGGGCAGCAGTCGTTTCAATAGTTGCAGGGGAAACAATTGCAGGAGCAACAGTCTGGATGACTGTTTGATCTGGCCTATTAACATCAGCCAAAACAGCATTGCTGTGCAAGGGGAAACAACTCGTACATCGGTAATTTTTACCAAGTGCTTGTAGCTCTACGGTATGAGTAAATGATGAAGACATACTCTCGGCTAAAATATTCCAGAGGTAAATTAATCCACTAATTCGGACCTCAGAGTGGGGACTTCTCAGAAGGATGTGCGTGGAATGTCGGATCCTCTAATCGGGAACATAACGCTAAAAGGACAACACCAGCTGCAAGTTTTAACGTGAGACTTTTTCGCGTCTCTGTTACGTTCCAAACTTTAAAAACATTGCCCCACCACGAAAAGTATAACGTTTCTCATCGGATAGACAGAATTTTTGTAGGCGGAGCTTAAGGATAACATTGAGACCCTGATTGGTCAGATGAAAACACACCCAGAAAATTTTTTTTAAACCAACTTCGGTAAATTGTAGTAAGTAAACGTTAGGGGAAGTTAGTTGATTCCGAGATGGTGAGGTGAGCGGAGGTGTGCTGCCCGATGTCGCCCTGACGCTGCCTAAACACCGACAAGGTAATGAACGCACGCGTTGCCGCATTTTTGAGCGCATAAGGCTTCACTCAGAACTGCAGAAGTCTCATCTGTTACATCCCCTTTTCACGTAATACTAGTGTCGATCGTCAATTAAAGCTCATGGTGTTCACATTTGCCACTTGAAGTACAAATCTGAAACGCGATGATTTCTCTGTTACATAATCATTGAAAAGCCACATAAGCCACTGTAATTTACGACAAATTTGATAAGTAATTAAATATAATTGAGGGTCACTGTAGACCATTTTGATAGTTTTCTCTCTTGTCAAACTTAATTTAAACCTAGATTATAGATGTGACATGGCGTAGGTCACCCTTCGATCCATTGTAGAACTAAGAAACCCACTCAGGGAATATTCGTTCACATTTTAGTTGAACGCAGTTGGTTTTTACCATCCTTTATTGAAACATTTCCTTTTGTGAAAAGTGCAATTTATGAACGATGTTTTGTGAGTAGAATAAAATTTCCAATGGTAGACTTAACTGCTTTTTCGACGTTATTTTACCAGCTAACTAAAAATAGGAAAGCTTTGAACCCTTTCCACTGAATTTAGTTAGTATTAAGATTATTTTACAGGGACTGCAGTGGAGCTGACGCTGAGATCATTAAGTATTTGATTATGTCATCGCTAGTCTCACTTAACTCTTCTGAATTCTAAATGTCATGTGTGGTCTGGCGTCTCCTTACCAGAAACAGGTCCCAGGTTCAAACTAGTCAATCCTCTACAAAAACACGCTCAGAGGATCGTTACGCGAAAGTGGTAGGGAAACACGATATACAACAAACAGACCCCAATCATGAATGTTAGAGTGGGTAGGCACGGAATAGAACTGGGGAGAAAAGAAATTAGTGACACAACCAGACTAAAAGAAGGGACCGGTTTGTAAGACACATTGTGAGATATCAGAGGATCACCAGTTTAGTACTGGAGGAAAGCGTCGGGTGTAAAAGTCGTGGAGGGAGACCAACAGATAAATACCGTAAGAATATTTAGGAATATGTAGGTTGCAGTAGTTTCTCGGAGATTTAGATGTTTTCACAGGATAAAGTAGCTCGGAGTACTGCATAAAACCAGATTTCGGACTAAAGAGCACAACAACAAACGTTTCTGAACAAATAATACGGAGGGAAAACATTTCCGGAATGAAAACCAGTGGGGACCGAGAAATAATATAGTATTAACTGCAATGTAGGTATCAAGTGTGAAAATCATAAGAAAACAGGATGTCACCAAAATAGACATGATGATTTGCACCAATAAGGAATAGCGTTTAGAAGTTCACGATGACTGTTACTGACAAAATTCAAAGCATATTTTGCAGTGGAGTTGATCTCAAAAGAAGAGCAGACATGTGTAGACCAAGTAGACGCCCTCTATACAGTGTGCGACGTAACTGCCTGTTCGAACGTGGCTCCCACTGGCGGGTAGCAGATTGTACTGGGAGGTGAGACACAGAGAATGGACTGCATAGTTGAGCTAAAGACGGATCTCGGTGCTCCTGTCGGAGTAGAGGACGTTTCGACGTTTGTATGACACAGTGAGTCTTTCTGGGAAACGTAGGTGGAGCCCTGTACGAAAATGTAAGGGAAAACAAGAGCTTCGGTGGCGTATTAAAGGCAGGCCATTATGCCGTGCGAATATCGCAGTATGTATGAACCTTTAATGTTACAAAAAGTGTAACCCTGCACACAGGAAACGGCTACACGGGTAACGGGAACAGCGTGGACTGGAGTAGGTGCCATTTTTAGGTTAAAAGGTTTCGGGGAGCTGCAGAACGAGGGTCAGACTGAAACGGATAAAGGGCAAACAATGGAAGGAAGAGTGACCAACATTCGTTATTGAAAATTTTTTTAAGAAATTATTGTTAGAAAAGAACCACAGTGTCAAGCGCCAAGCGAACGCACTGAAGATAATATCGTTACATGTATGGAAAGCTGGCTAACACTGGAAATATTTTCAGAATAAATTTTTACAGAGGCACTACCCGTGTCCCGAAGAACAGATTAAACACAGTTAGTAATGAAGCTGTCCGAATTAGTTAACCTAGCAGTGAAAAAGTAGAAGATATTTCATGTAAGGTAATAAAGATAGAAGTTGTACGTAACAAAGGGAATAAAATAATATTTGGTTAGTTTTACCGAACCCACAATTTAGATGATACACTTGCTAACCACTTTAAAGAAAACTTGAGTCTTATATAACGTACATAACCCACTCCTACACTTCAATATATCCTCGATATGTTGGTAAAAATACATGCTTAAAGCCGGTGTTCAACAGAAAGCTTTCTCAGAATATTACACACATCAAAAAAATTTTCGCATCACCACGGTTCCCAGAGTTCCTGAAGACATACGTTGAATGTGGATATTGCACCACAGACAGCCTCTTTGACTGTTCATAAATGTCACTAAACCCGGCCAAAGATGTAAATAACCATGCAGGTGCAGTGCCTATTAGACGGAGGGGGTCCGACAGCCGATCGGTTCCAGTCATTCCATCAGGAAGGAGGTACAGAGCTCGTGTTGGCTGTAGTTCAACCACGCCTATACGGTCAATACCGTGGTGCTATCCCGCCTGCATTGTTGCTTTGTGCCAGGAAGGGCTCTCAACAAGGGAAGTGTCCCGGCGTTTCGGAGTGAACCAAAGCGATGTTGTTTGGACATGGAGTTGATACAGAGCGACAGGAACTGTCTATGACATTCCTCGCTCAGGCCGTCCAAAGGCTACCACTGCAGTGGGTGACCGTTATCTACGGATTATGGCTCGGAGGAACCCTGACAGCAACGCCATCATGTTGAATAATTATTTTCGTACAGCCACAGGACGTCGTGTTACAATTCAACCTGTGCGAGACTCGAACTTGGGACCTTTGCCTTTCGCGGGCCAATGCTCTACTTCTGTAAAGGGAAGGTAGGAAACGAGGTACTGGCAGAAGTAAAGCTGTGAGGACGGGGCGTCAATAGTGTTTGGGTAGGTCAGATGGTAGAGCACTTGCCCGTGAAAGGCATAGGTCTCGAGTTCGAGTCTCGGTCCGGCACACTGTTTTAATCTGCCAGGAAGTTTCAGCAACGCATTGGTTGACATGGGTTTCGTAACTACAAATCGTTCCATTTACTTTCTAAAACATCAGCGTATGAATCACGTCTTTAAAGCAGATTTAACTTACAGAACTAGCTGACGATCGTTATAGTGTCCGTTATCAAGAACAGATGGAATCGATAAACGGAAGGAATGGCAGTTTATTTACTAGCATATCCGTGAGACTACCGTAGATATTCACAAGGAAATAATATAAGACTTTTAATACATGTATATATTTTACAAGGATCTTTAACATAGTCTTAATAATCTCTAATGGTATTCAGTTAAATTTAGGGTTCCTAAACATGCGCAATAGGAAAAAGTAATTAATTCAGTGGCACCATCATTAACATGGTCAGCATCCTGTTCGAAATGGAAATGAAAAAGATTCAATAGGGGAAAAAGAAGAATACAAATAACTTCCACAAATTTTCACATCCGAACATGCAGAATGCAATGATATTAAATGACCATAAATGGGCCCAGGGGAGCATAAGTAAGTTTAACTGAGGTAGGTTGGAGACCTGATACTGCAGTAATAGAAGTGCGTTATAGTCAAAAAATGAAAAACAAAGATCAATCTTCCCACACACTGGTAGTCGTTCTAAACGTAATTTCGCGTACTACAACATGGATTGCAGGAGTACCAGATGGGTGAAAGAAAAGGAACATAACACTTTGAGTGTGCACCAATGTATACCAAGACTATGTCGAACATGGAGAAAAATTTTGTAACTTGCATGAAATGTGCCAAAGAAGTGTACCACAAAACAACAAAGGATGACTGCTCGAGGTCCTAACTTTTAGACTTAAGGATGATTTGGGCCTCATCGTGGTACCATGTGGTAGATTCATCGACAGACGTCCAAAGTCGAAAATATTGGGTAAAGTTTCAAAAATGACATACATTCGGAAAGTGTGATTTCTGAAAACCCGTGAACAAATATGCTTATTCCAGAAAAAATTGAGTATTGAGAGCAAAAAATGTTTCGTTAATTGTGACCCGTTAGAGTAAGGAAACATCGTTCTCAGAGCTTAGGAAACAATCAAAATTTAACGTTAATTTCTATCATCATACTCACGAATTGTATAACATGATAACTGCACACACAACTGCTACTGAATTATCAAAATAATATACATGTTTTGTGGTGTCGGTACTGTGGGAATAAGCACGGATACAAAAAAAGGAGTTATTACGTCATCTGTACATAATACTTTAAGATTAATTGAGCACTGTATTTCTAAAAGAAATGAAACTTAACTTCATCTCTAATACTACTCGCAGAACGCAGGCTAAGTAACGTCTTCGTATTACTCAATACTCATACTTTACAAGTCTACGACCGAACTGAAGCCGGCCAACGGTGGGCGCTTGGTTAAATCAGCTTTTACAGGGGGCGCTGTACACGTAGATGCTGAGTGGTACTGTAGTGTTTGTCAGTAGGCACAGTCCTCAGCTACTGAGTACCGATTAACTGATAACAGGTGGCTCTGAAGCGCAGCTACTGACGGAGATCCCCTGTGGGCTGTGATTATCGTATGGTAATGAGAACTGGTAGATATACTACTGTGTTAATGCATAAGTAGTTTACGCTGGATAAAATTAGTTCCGATTTTGGCCAACAGGTGCTACTCTGGCACTGTGCATCAGCTCGTCGATGCCTCTGGAATTCATACTGAAAAAAAAAAAAACTGTCTAAGGGACTGTTAATAATAAAATCAACATTATGACTTGCTCACTTGTTTTCTGCCCATGTCCTTTTCCCAATTCATAACATATGGGAATATTTCTATACGTCTTTCTTGCCTTCGCAGCGTCGGATTTTCACCTGGTGCCCAAACCGCAATTAAGGTTCTTCCATTGTTTCTCTGTTTCATATCAACACATTAGAATATCTTCCAAAGTTTCACGGCCAACTGATAATTAAAGCTAACGCCGGACCTCCGTGCACAACTGCATTTCAGTTATAACCACCAGATAAAAGTCATAAAGGCTAAACTCCGCAGATTGTCTAACGCTTGAGCCCAGAAGTAACAAATGAGAACGAAAAGACGGTAGTAATGGGTATAACGACATCGAAGATATAAGGAAGTGGAAAGTTTCAAGTCAATATTGTCAATGGCGTTAAAATAACTATTTTAACAATTATAAGGCAATAGGAGGAAAACATGGAAATCTGGCTGGGACAAGAGAAACTGCCATCGTGTTGGAAGTACTTTAATGTGATCGACCTTAGAAATCATGTTAAACATATAATGCAGGATGTATTGCTATCGATGCTAATATACATCGGAAATGTTGATGCCAACTGCCATGGCACCTAGTAGACGAAAACATCAAAGCTCGCCGACATATCGTAGCAAAATAGTCCATTTCTTCACCAACAGTACCACATATGGATGGATATATGCTGGTTAAATGTAGTAGAGATATTTATATACGTCAGGACGGTATATTAGCGTAAGAAAGAAGTAATGTTTTAAAAATCTAGATAGAGATACAAAATTTTTATTCGACAAGAAGTACATTAAGTAGGATAACAAATATTTACGAACATAAAAAATCTAGGCCATGTAAGTTACATGAGAAGAAGAGTCAAATGTCAATTAAATAAAAATGCTCAGTGTATACTTGATGCTACGTTACTAAGTTAAAGCGTTTAAAGACCAAAATCTTTAAGAATGGGATGGTGAAATTTGACAAGTAAGGAAGTACAAAAGTCTTAAAAATTGTTTTAAGTGTCTTCGAAGAAAGGAAGGCAGAACGACTTCATAACATATTATCAAATAGACCGTAAAAGTGTTTTTCATTCAATTCAAATTTTCATTTAACAAAATTTGAAATATATTTCTTTGTGGACTACAAACCTCGATTTGATCGAGGGCATGCAATAAAAACCCTTTTAGTGCATTATGTAAAACTTATAATTGTCTTGGGTTCAACCATATGAATGTTTACTTTGTAGTTTAGTGATGACCACATAGTGATTTCTCTTAAAAAATACGACAACCAGCCACTTTTTAATGCGTTTTTTATTTACGCCAATATGCATTTCGGGTTTGCACCCATCTTCAGCTGGCAAATAACATGGATCTTCAGTTACTACAGTAGTACAATCTCGACAGCAGTTTGGATGCTGCAGCAGGCCTGTGCAAAAGCAACAACTCCAATCATTTACTTCAATTTCGCTAGTTTAAAGTCACACACTATCAGCTGTACATTTTACTTACATTCTCCTCTCCTTGTTTTTTCCTGGCTTTTCTTCTTTTTTGCAACAACACAAACGCTTTTTATCACGTATTTTGCACAGGCGAACTGCGTTATCCACCATGTTGTCGACTGACAGTTTTTGTTTATATACAAATGGTTTATCTATGGACAGAGTTATATTTTTACGAAAGTTTTTGAGGTTCTAAGATAAGCTATTGTTTTCTAAATATTGACTTGGCTGATAGAAGTATTCTAACATAACACATTTACACAAAGCATTAATTCATACATTTACAATATAACAACGATAGAATTAAGATATTAGAATCAAGATTTTTATGTTTTATATTATTACATGCATTTCCTGGGTTTCTAATACACCCCTGGAAATTGAAATAAGAACACCGTGAATTCATTGTCCCAGAAATGGGAAACTTTATTGACACATTCCTGGGGTCAGGTACATCACATGATCACACTGACAGAACCACAGGCACATAGACACAGGCAACAGAGCATGCACAATGTCGGCACTAGTACAGTGTATATCCACCTTTCGCAGCAATGCAGACTGCTATTCTCCCATGGAGACGATCGTAGAGATGCTAGATGTAGTCCTGTGGAACGGCTTGCCATGCCATTTCCACCTGGCGCCTCAGTTGGACCAGTGTTCGTGCTGGACGTGCAGACCGCGTGAGACGACGCTTTATACAGTCCCAAACATGCTCAATGGGGGACAGATCTGGAGATCTTGCTGTCCAGGGTAGTTGACTTACACCTTCTAGAGCACGTTGGGTGGCACAGGATACATGCGGACGTGCATTGTCCTGTTGGAACAGCAAGTTCCCTTGCCGGTCTAGGAATGGTAGAACGATGGGTTCGATGACGGTTTGGATGTACCGTGCACTATTCAGTGTCCCCTCGACTATCCCCACACCGTGATGCCGGGTGTTGGCCCTGTGTGTCTCGGTCGTATGCAGTCCTGATTGTGGCGCTCACCTTCACGGCGCCAAACACGCATACGACCATCATTGGCACCAAGGCAGAAGCGACTCATCTCTGAAGACGACACGTCTCCATTCGTCCCTCCATTCACGCCTGTCGCGACACCACTGGAGGCGGGCTGCACGATGTTGGGGCGTGAGCGGAAGACGGCCTAACGGTGTGCGGGACCGTAGCCCAGCTTCATGGAGACGGTTGCGAATGGTCCTCGCCGATACCCCAGGAGCAACAGTGTCCCTAATTTGCTGGGAAGTGGCGGTGCGGTCCCCTACGGCACTGCGTAGGATCCTACAGTCTTGGCGTGCATCCGTGCGTCGCTGCGGTACGGTCCCAGGTCGACGGGCACGTGCACCTTCCGCCGACCACTGGCGACAACATCGATGTACTGTGGATACCTCACGGCCCACGTGTTGAGCAATTCGGCGGTACGTCCACCCGGCCTCCCGCATGCCCACTATACGCCCTCGCTCAAAGTCCGTCAACTGCACATACGGTTCACGTCCACGCTATCGCGGCATGCTACCAGTGTTAAAGACTGCGGTGGAGCTCCATATGCCACGGCAAACTGGCTGACACTGACTGCGGCGGTGCACAAATGCTTCGCAGCTAGCGCCATTCGACGGCCAACACCGCGGTTCCTGGTCTGTCCGCTGTGCCGTGCGTGTGATCATTGCTTGTACAGCCCTCTCGCAGTGTCCGGAGCAAGTATGGTGGGTCTGACACACCGGTGTCAATTTGTTCTTTTTTCCATTTCCAGGGGTGTAGATTATGTTATTTCTTGATTGTGCTTAGTAAGAGGTTTGATAAGTAGTGTGTGGAAGTTTTTTTTAGAAATATTCGGTTTGGGAGCTCTGTTTGGTCGTTAAGTATGTCAGAAGGGGATGCATGTTTATGTGAATAAATTTCGATTTCTTCTAGGAGGTTTATTCTTTTTCCTTGTTTGGCTAAGTGGAGAACTTGTAGGTTATGGGACATGTCTGTTACTTGATGTTCTTCTTCTGCTACATGTTGGGAGAATGTGGATTTATTTAAGTTTTTTAAACGAAGAGCATCCATGTGTTCTCGAAACCGTATGCTAAAGTTTCTCGCTGTTTGGCCTATGTATGTTTTTGGACATGAGTTGCAGTTAAGTTTGTATATTCCTGATTGATTGTACGGTTTGGTATTATTTTTAATGTTATGGATAGCTTTGTCCTTTATTTAGTTATTTGTATAGTAGCTGATTTTGATATCTGTTCCTCGGAACAAGTTTGCTATTTTATATGACAGCTTTCCTACAAATGGCAAGCTTACATATTTTTCATTTGGCTGTGTTGTGGTATTCTTTACTGTATTTTTGTTATTGTATTTGTTTATGTGGGGATTTATCTTAGAGTTTAGTTCATCTATTAATTTTGGATTGTAACCATTATTGTAAGCAATTGCTTTGATGGTGTTTAGTTCTTCTATTTGGTCAGCTGGTTCTAGTGGTATTTTGTGCATTCTGTTTAGCATTGCTCTGTATGAAGCCGTCTTATGTTTATCCGGGTGGCAGGATGACTTATTAATTGTGTTATCTGTGTATGTTGGTTTCCTGTGTATTTGTAATCTGTGGTTGTTGTTGGAACTACCTATGCAGAGATCCAGAAAACGCATTAAAAAGTGGCTGGTTGCCGTATTTTTTCAGTGAAATATTATTATCCATGGCCACGGAGCTCAACAGTCCAAATAAATTGGACAAATTGACAGTGATTTACTACAGGCAACGCGCCGTTGCATGTTCTTTGAAACGAACTATAAAGTTATGATCTCTTTGACCTACAATGACGAAAAAAATCGCAACACCAGAAACTAATTCATGTGATGGAAAAGAAGTTCGGGAATACTGAGCCGTGCTGCGGTTCGCGTTGCTGCTGTTTGTAGGTTTCCGCCCTCTCTTGGAGGCCAGACGATATCGTTTTGTTGGCATGATTACAGTTGTTCGTCTTTTTCTCGTGTTGACTGCCGCCACTTGGTTTCACAAGCGTGTCCTGTCCGCTATTTGCAGCAGCGGTGGTTATCTGTGTGTATTAACTGTTGCCCTATATTTGGGGCGACGTCGTTGTTTTTCACGTTCGTGTGAGTGTGCCAATTCGGTTGGGGACTCAGGAGAAGCAAGGTCCGCGCAGCGCCAGAACACGCCTGGACCGCTGGCGGCATGCAAGGACTACCGGATGGAAGGGCTGCGATCATTAGTGTGCACGGCCTCGTCGTAAACCGTATCCAGCAAAGTTTTAAATGAGTAACTTTCAATCCAAGTAGAGAAACCTCCACCAATGTAATATCTCGCGATTCTCCAGTGACTTGGGTTCGTGTTGCTGCTCGTAGTGTTGCCGAGGCGCAGAGCAACGAGAGGAATGTTTGAGGAAATCGGATCTCATTAGCTTTCCTCGACTTCTTATTACTATTTACTGAATTCATCTTGTTACAATTTGTTATGTTCAACCAGCGGTAATTTTTGTTGCCTGCTGATCCCCTAACACCCCAGTTACCTGACTTGGGGGTTAGTGTATGTATTGGCAGTGTATGTTTCCTCGCCTTGCCATTGCTGTCCGGTAAGGCGTGTAGTTTTGACAGCTTTCTTGATTGGAGACCGATTGGTGATTCTTCTACTCTGGTGGTAGTGATTCCTTTCTCGTTCTGGGCGTTCTAAACACGGTATTCTGGGGACCTAGTGCAGGCGGCCCGTTGCGGCTTTGGCGTATAGTTCCATCGTTGCATTTGGTTCATCGGACGTCAGGTAGCATCAGTAAGATTATTATTAGTCATTCGTTAGAGTGCCAATAGTCTGAGTTACCATCTTGCAAAGTGAATGCTACTCTTCGCTGCCTGTCTCATCGCTCTAGAACGTGTTTGTTGCCGGACCTTCTCAGCGGTCGATCCCTAGAGCACCGTCTGTATCCCCTTGGTTCTTGCCAGACATGTGTGTTCTAAAAGGAAGTATGATAGCCAGTAGCTCATTGTAACGCTCCTTCAGTCATTCTGCGTTTATAATCTGTCTCAGTACCCTTTAAGGAACTTATGTACTAGTTCTTGTCTTTTATTATTGTATTATTTGTTACAATACCTTGTAACGCTTACATTAGAGGTGTAATAAGTCTAATAAGTAATTATGGTCGCCCTCTAGAATCAATCTCTCACAGTAGTGTTCAATGAATATTAAGCATTGTTTTAGAAAGTTTGCCATCATTTTACTTCAACCATTTGGTGATGAGTTGCTTGTTTTCTAAAATTAACCTTTGCTATTGTATTTACTGTATTACTGCAGTTTTCTAAATTTTTATTATTATTGCCGTTCCTGGAGTGTAAGGCCACAATCGTGATTGTGGTTATTTGGCTTAAAATTCTAATTTGGTATTTGTATTTTAGGAGTAAGTCTTAAAACCTTATTTACTCCCATTCCTAGCGTCTGTTACGTTTTGCTGTTTTTGTGGCGACCTGCGTTTAATATTTCAATACCTGTAAATAAGTTTCAGCAAGTTTTAAACAATTCTTAATTTATTGCCATTCCTAGCGTGTAAGGCCTTCTACCCAGATCACAGTGGCTTGCTTTTAAAACGTTATCTGCTGCATCTGTATTTAATGATGATTTGCTAAATTCTAACTCACTGAAAACACTATTATTTACACAGTTCTTTATTCCTTCATTAATAACGTGAAGTACTTTTATTTATGGTTGTGCCTGGAGTTAACTGGTTTAAAATAAATTGCCTGTAACTTTAAAAGGCAAACAATAGTAACTGACTACTGCTACGTCCAAAATCGTAGCCGAATCCTGCCTTCCCTTGACTACCACGTTTGTCCATATAACATATTTAAGTGATTAAGGTTAATGAAAGCGCTCTATAAGCCACTGCAAAGGTGAAATGCTGGTACATTAACAACCGGTGTAGCCGCGAGAATGTTGAATAAAAAGTGCAAACTTGTTTGAATTGTGTAATAGAGGTACCGGATGTCAGTATGTGATATGGAATTCCACGTCTGTTGCTCCTGATCGGTCAAAACAGTAGCGATTAACGCTAGTTGTGGATTACGTTGGAGTTGTCGTCTGGAGATATCCCATATGTGCTGGATTGGGAAAGGATCTGGTGATAGATAAGTTCAAGGTAACATGTCGACACTCTGTGGAGAATGTTGAGTTACCACGTCGGTATGTGTGTGAATGATATCTTGTTTTGAAACATTACGTGGAATTCCCATGAATGGTAGCACAACAGGACGAATCACAAGACTGAGGTACAAACCGATAGTCAGTATGAGTGGGATAAGCACGAGCGCGCTCCTGCTGTTGTACGAAATCGCCCTGCAGTCTAGGTGTAAGTCCAGTGAGTCTAGCAAGTAGCCCGGTTGATGGCACGCCTTCAACTGGCTTCCTTCTACCCAACATTCGGCCACCACCAAAACCGAGACAGAGACAGTTTCCATCAGAAAAGACCACAGACCTCCGCCCTGCCCTTTCATCAGCTGTGGCTTTATTGACTAATATTAAATCACCATGTGTAATCTCAAAGGTAACTACTTTCACGACCGGTACAGCAAGTATTTAAAGCAAACCTGATTTACATCTTGATAATGGTTTTTCCAGCACCACTTTTATGAGACTGGCGCGAAATTTTAGTAGACATCATCCTTGAGGTTTAAAAACACCGATATCAACTTTCGCTTCTATCGCAAAAACCCTTATTCGCAACACAATTTTTTTTCCGCATCGGAGTATATACTATTCAATGCATCGTTTCAGAAAATACACGTATAAACTAGGAATTATGCGAATTATGCGAATTATTCGAACTACAGAGGAGATTCGTTATGTTTTACAATGCTCAATGTCTTTCAGACTAAGCTGCAGTCTGGACTTGAAATGAAAGAAATCATAGATATAATCACAAAACGGCAAAATAACTGATGATGGTCGAAGTAGAGAAGATATCAAAATGTAGACTGGCAATGGCAAGCAAAGTGTTTCTGAAGATGAGAACTTTGTTAACATCGAGTATAGATTTAAGTGTTAGGAAGTCGTTTCTGAAAGTATTTGTATGGAGTGTAGCCATGTATGGAAGTGAAACATGGACAATAAATAGTTTGGATAAGAAGAGAATAGAAGCTTTCGAAATGTGGTGCTACAGAAGAATGTTGAAGATTAGGTGGGTAGATCACGTAACTAATGAGAAGGTATTGAATAGGATTGGGGAGAAGAAAAGTTTGTGGCACAACTTGACTGGAAGAAGGGATCGGCTAGTAGGACATGTCCTGAGGCATCAAGTGATCACAAATTTAGCATTGGAGGGCAGCTTGGAGGGTAAAAATCGTAGAGGGAGACCACGATACGAATACACTAAGCAGATTCAGAAGGATGTAGGTTGCAGTAAGTACTGGGACATGAAGGAGCTTGCACAGGATAGATTAGCATGGAGAGCTGCATCAAACCAGTCTCAGGACTGAAGATCACAACAACAACAACAATCACAAAACCCTGTTATTGAATTACGCTACTGGAAAAATGCGCTGAAGGCTTACGACATGTTGAAATATCTCAAACTGGCACTTAACTCCAAAATGTTACATTAAGAACTAAACAGCACTGCCTTATATTGAGAGTGCCTGTCAGTTTGCGTTTATCACAGGTCGCATTCTAACGGGAAACAGTGGTGGGGTGGACTTGTTACTTGATGTCAAACCCTGCTTAGATGTTTTTTGGCAGAAATGATACATCTCTGAGCCGACCTGACTTCACTTCTACTCTCAATCATAAGTTCGCCCTTAGGCTTGCAAACTTCAGAAACACTCTGGTTATCTCCCTGGATCATCAAAACAAACTCATCCAATGTTTCAGAAGGCTGCACAGGAATGGTTGTAATTCAGATGAGCACAAATACGTGCTGCACAAACATTTTTTCCTACTCGCCCTGTTTCTATAGGCTTGCCGTCAATGTGAAAGATTAACAGCCGGTGTTACTTCCATGCCGCGAGTACCATCGGAATTTCTGAATTGATAGCTCCTATGAAACAGCACTGACAGTATCGTCTCAGTCGTTAATATGGTCTCTCTAAGCAATGCAGCAATTCATTGACAACAAGATCGGTATAAGTCTATAGCTTAGATGGAGAAGGACGGGAAGTTGCCTTTCTTAGACGTAGTGGAGAGACCGAAGGAAGACAGTTGACACGACCATTATGTGTGAAGGAAAATCGGTGAGCACGACCATACATCTCAAAGAGCTTAGCTCTCATGATCCACTTTACAAGTAAGCTATGTTGAGCACCCTTACACAAAAACTATTTCCAATAACGACCCCCTTCCGAGGTTAATCACCTGATGACGTCGTTGGATGGAATAGGTTTTCAATCTTCGACATTAGGTCAAATCTCCCGAGGAAACCAATATGAGCTGCCGTCAAGGCGATCCAAGAGGACTATGACATAGCGCGGCTTTAATTCTGCGAAGCAATAACACCTAAGTTTTGTAGTGACCCAAAGAGTCAAAGAAAGATGTTCCGACCACCAAAGGTAATAAAATATTTCGATCTGTTAAATACAGCCACAACCTAAGTGTAGCAGGGAGTTCCAAAATTCCATGTCAGTGTCGCGACACTTGCATTGACCAATATCTTTGGATTAATGCTGATAGCTGCGTTGAATATCACGTCCACGTTAAGTACATAAATTAAAAGAAAATGTTTTTGTTCCAGCATAGTCTAATCAAT
The DNA here is from genome assembly GCF_023897955.1 of Schistocerca gregaria. NCBI lineage: Eukaryota > Metazoa > Arthropoda > Insecta > Orthoptera > Acrididae > Schistocerca > Schistocerca gregaria. The sequence goes on along the minus strand of NC_064925.1, from coordinate 167,648,735 downwards.
AAATACTGAGGCAGGTTCGACTAGATGAGGATTCAGGCTCAAACTCAGATGTGCTGGAACTGAGTGTTGCGACCTTGGAAATGATGTTCAGCGATAACAACTTAAATACGAATAGTTACATCGGCAACATACTTATTAATGCATGAAAGCGGTGCTTGTGGAACAAACATCGCAGAGAGAGTCTTTCTTCACCTCCTGGTATGAGGGATGGCGCCGCACACCGAACAGAAAATTAATAGAGTTCTCAGACAGCGGGAACTCAGATTGCACAATGGCTGCGATGTCGTTCGGCGTTATCTAGCCACTCAGGTACCGTCCTCTAAGCATAAATTTGATGGTCTCACCTGTTTTACAATAGTCAGATATAGCTCTGACGTTGATAGCGGTTGTCTTCGAAAATCCGGTCATTTTTTTCAAATTTAACGCATTAAGTAAACCCAGAATGTTTTTAGGAATTGAGACATTGTTATAGCTGAATTTTCACTGTGATCCGCAAAGATGTTTAGATATTGTTTTACAACAGTTGCATATTACTGGTCAATAAAAAGCATCTTCAGACGTGAGTAATTTTCATCCGTAAAAAGAAATCGTTTATTGTACGGAATTCCTACAATGTAAGGAGATTTGCTGAATTTTTAAGGAGAAACGAGACTAACCCTTATAGCTTCATTTACGATGACATGATTAGAGAAAGGATACAACTCCTGATAGGCTAAGGAAATGAAATTTAGACCTTCCATGTGTTGCCAAAGCTAGATCATCTGTCTACAGAAGACTCGTGACGTGCTCTAATAGTTGCTGGCCAGTAATATGGATGTTAACGACAGCACTATCAAAAACATCTTTAATTTTTCACACATCGCCATCGACTGCGTTGCCCTGAATGCCTATACACACACATACACATTAAGAAAGGTTTTGCATCATTCCGGTTCCCAGAACTCCTGAAGACAGACGTTGACTGTGGTTATTGTTTCACAGACACAGTCCCTTTCGCTGTTCAGAGATGTCACTAAACCCGTCCAAAGGTGTAAACAACCACACATGAGCAGCGCCTATTAGATGGAGGAGGTCAGACAGTCGACCAGTTCCACTCATTCCACCAGGATGGTGGTACAAGGCTTGTATTGGCTGTAGTTCAACCATGCCAATTCGGTCAATACCGTGGTTTGATCGCGTCATCATTGATACTATGTGCCAGGTAGTGCTCTTAGCAAGGGAAGTGGCCAGGTATCTCGGAGTGAACCAAAGCGATGTTGTTCGGACATGGAGGAGATACAGAGACAGGAACTTTCGATGACATACCTCGCTCAGGTCGCCCAACGGTTACCGCAATGGATGACCGCTACCTACGGATTATGACTCAGAGGTACCCTGACAGCAACGTCACCATGTTGAATAATGCTTTCGTGGAGCCACAGGACGTCGTGTTACGACTCAGGCCGTGCGCAGTAGGCTTCATGATACCCAACTTCACTCCCAACATCCATGTGAACCATCTTTGCAACCACCAGAGCATGCTGCGATGGGCAGATGGGCCCAACAACATGCCGAATGGATCGCTCAGGATGCGCATCAAGTTCTCTTCACCGATGAGTGTCGCATGTGCAACGAGACAATCATCACAGATGTACTTGGAGGCAATCTGGTGAGACTGAACGCCTTAGACACGATGTCCAGCGGGTTCAGCAAAGCTGAAGGTTTCCTGCTGTTTTGGGGTGGCATTATGTGGGACTGACGTAACCGCTGGTAGTAATGGAAAGCGCCGTAATGGCTGTACAACACGTGAATGCCATCCTCCAAATGATAGTGCAACCTTATCGGCAGCATATTGGTGAGGCATTCGTCTTCATGGATGACAATTCGCGCCCCCATCGGACACATGTTGTATCCTACAGACACTAGAGTGGCCAGTATGTTCTCTAGACATGAAACATCGAATATGCTAGGGATAGGTAGAAAAGGGCTTTCTTATGGGCGACGTGACCCAACAATCACTCTGCGGGATCTATGACGAATTGCCTTTGAGGAGTGGAACAATCAGGACTTCAGTGACCTGATGAACTTGTGGATAGTATGCCATGACGAATACAGGCATGCATCAAAGCAAGAGGACTGCTACTTGGTATTAGAATTACCAGTGTGTTCAGCAACCTGGACCACGTACTCTGAAGTTATCCCTTTATAGTGGTACAACATGCAATATGTGGTTTCCATGACCAATAAAAAGGGCGGAAATGATTGTTATGTTGATCTCTATTTCAATTTTCTGTACAGGTTCCGGAACTCTCTAAACCAAGGTGATTCAAAACATTTTTGATGTGTTTAGAAATGCTTGCTGATAGCTCTTCAGTCAGTTATTAGAAGCTGTATACGGTCCGTGACACTTTTCAATATACATCATTTGGCAGGTATTGCTCCGTAACACCAATGAAGTTGCTGACAGTTTGAAAAGGCAAACGTAGTCACCAATACTAATCACCCATAGCATCGTTATGTAACAACCACTAGGAGACTGACGTCACAAAAACTAGCAATACCTTACAAACGAGTCCATCCAAAACAAGTAAGAAAACGTGGAAAGCACTGGAAGTAATGGCATTGCGTTGTCAAGCTTTTTTCCGTGCCCAGCACAAAGGAGCATTTACTTTAAGGAGCTAAAAATTGTTTCGCATTTGGTCATAGAGGACCTAATCTTCCGTGAACTTAGAGTTGAACATGTTTCAATTACTTGTTGTATGTATTCCATTATGTCTTCTGTCGTTTCGAATTGATGCTACTGGTACAAATTATTACTTAATTTTCTGGCCACAATGGGTTTAGAACCTTGGCGACTCAAACAAACCGCTGTAAGTGATTTACGAATCCGTTCCATTGTGATATTCCAACGTAAACTGTATTCTGAAATTACAAGTAGGAAATATTACACTGGAAATCAGAATCCCTAGTGTTGATGTTCTGAGGTGGTTTAAATTGTTAATGAAATTGCTCGCGATATGTAGGAAATCCGGAATCGAATCACAGCGTGGCCAAATTCATTTGAAACGACGTGTAATGAAAGAGCCCCTCCTTCATTCTATCTCATGGCAACTGTTGTACATTGATTTACGATGATCCTCCTTTCGATTCAACAAAGTGAGATAACGAAGCAGGAATGTGCAATAACGAAGTGTAAACTTACAAGAAGTGCAGGTTCGCCATGACAATGTAAAAGGCGCATTGTTAACATTTGAATGAGCTCTAAGGCACCGTAACTACAGGAAATGTGTGTGTCATACGGTGACCTTACGGCTCGTAGAGGACACGCTGCTACAACAGTGATGCGTGTCTGGAACCAATGTATACAGCAGGGTCGTACACAGCAACCAAAAGGTTCTGGACCTTACAATGCGGCCATAAAGCAAGATGATGGTCGTCCAGTCCGTCTGAGCTTAACAGGCAGAATAGATCCACCTGCAGTGTTGGTTCGACGGTGGAACACTGCGGAGGGTGAGGAAAAGTTTGCGTGGACGGTTCGCTGCCGTCTGCTAAGGGCCGGAATGTTGACACTCATGCCATTGCGATTAGAAACCACCAATACTTCGGACTGCAATGGACACGTGAAAGAAATCGCTGGCATGCTGAGTGGCTGGTTTCAGCGTTTCCGGACGAATTTCGCTTCAGATTGTAATACAGTGATCACCGAGTATGGGTCAAACGCCATCGTAGTAAAGGCTGCTAGAAAGACTGCACTGTTCAACTTCATAGCGAACGAAACTCAAGTGCGGTACTGCACGAGTCACTACTCGCTATAACGTGCGAGCTCACAGACTACATGCGGAGAGCAGTCTGAACAGTAATCGCCACGTGAGATTTATTTTACAGCCCGAGCCATTTCCCCTCCTGTAGGGAAATCCGCACGCCACATTTTTTGAACATGACAATGTCAAGCCACACGTTACGAAGAATGTGCAAGGTGTTTCCAACAACAATGGGAATTTGGTTCCCTGACCTGAGCTTTTGCCTGACTTGTCGCCCACAGAACATGTCTCATATACGGTTCTGGTCGTCCTGCTACCACTATCGGTGTTCTATGGACGCTCCTACTAATCACGTGGCAGTGTGTCCCACAACAACGCATCCAGACCCTCTTTGACTTCGTGCCACAGGATCTTGAGGCTCTGATATCAGCATCTGGCAGAATCGTTGTATTGATTTCTCACGTTAAAACTGAGTACACTATTTTGCATTTCTAATCATTTATGTACTGCTATATCCCTAATCTGTGGAATAAACTTCATTGCAATCATATGTTGTCTTCCTCACGTTGGAATCTGCACAAATAGAAGAGTAAAAGGTTTCATTGCATTGCGAATCCTCTTTAGATTTCATTGCTATTACTACATATCATTTCACGTAGACAAATTTCAAATTCATTCATTACGATCATTTATTTTCCATAATGTTAATTTAACTGTTGAGAGGTGAAGCTATTTTGAGGCCAAAACTGGAGGAGAACCTTCTATTTTATCATGTGGAAAGTTTGTATCTTTCAAACTTATTTTAATAGTTTCATATTTAGTCACACATTTCAATGACTTTGGAAACTGTCAAGCAGATGACCAAAGTAATTGATTTCTAACGTTACCTTCTCAATGGTTGACACTTCTTTTTCAGTTCTAAAGAATAGTTCTTCTGCCATTATTGTCAAGAATGAGCGTACCGATGTGTCTCCTATAGTTGAAACAAACACTCTCACAAACAGTATTTCCCTAACGATAAAATACCAACAGGAACTGTTCCGAAATGACTATTGTCCTTTGTAAATAAACTGCTAATTAATTTGAAAGTAACTGAAGCAGTGTACTGCTATCGGGAGAGAGGTGGCAAAAGACATTAACTAACATTCATGAACTCTGAATGTTAACCACTGGGAACCAATATTTTGAATCTTGCGGTGTCTCTATTATTTCAATGAAATCTCATAAAAAAGCGATAAACGAAATATAATATATCGGACCATTAAAGGGTTATTGATCCATGTTTCAAAGAAGAGCCCTTATACCTGACTCAGCAGTTCTCATTTAGTATATTGGTTGGTATCTTCTTTCTCACTTTGTAATCATGGCAGATGCTTTTCAATCCTTGATACGGTCAGTAGTGGCAGATTATGATACGAATTTCTTCTAAAATAAAACATTCTCTATAATATTGGGAGTGAAACACTATGTCACAAATTTAACAAATTAGTATACAATGTTTGAGTGAAGCATTAAGAAATTAACCAGGATGAAACAATAGTCATCATCATCATTATAACCATCATTATCATCATCTCCTTCCAAGGATTAGGTGTTGCAGTCACCTGTTCGAGTCTCTATCATCCATCCATCCATCTTTTACGACGTCTACATAGTTCTCTCTTTCCAGTCGGCCGTTATTTCATTATATATTTTGTCAATTAATTTTCTGTCATTCTATCATCACATGTCTTCCATTTCATTCTGTTCTATTCCATCTTGTCATTAGGTGTAAAGATTTTTAAATCTGATCTTATTGTTTTGTTTATTAATTTATCCATTTCAGTGCAGCCCCTTATGTGTCTCAAACACCTCATCTCTGCAACTTTGAGAGAGGATCAATTATTCTCTCACCTATTTTTCATAAGGATTTTGTTACAACGTTACACAACTTTAGTGAGACTCTAGAAAGTTGACGACCTGAGCAGGCGCTGATGGAGCCTGGTAGGGCACTCAAAGCATGAGGTATTTTTATAGTTCTTAGTTCACAGCATGTTGGAAGATGAAAACAAGTGGCGGCGAGATAATCTTGCCTGACGGGCCCACAGCCGCACAGCTCATACAGAGCACCCCCTAGTTGAGACAGGTCTCCAGTAAGACAATACGGCTGTACCTACACTGCCGCCAGCCAAAGAGTTGGCTGGGGACGATGGAGTGAAGGGACACGTCTACACAGTGGAGTCGTAAACCGGGCATTGTGTGCAGCCAACGCCTAATAAAAATTCACAAATTTTCGTGTTCGCCGATACTGCAAATGGGTCTGTGACTCACTTCCATCGGCCGCCTCGGTTGTATAGGAAACTCAGGCGTCTGAGAAATGTTTAGAGATAGAATCTTTGTGACACCTCATAGCTAGGATTAACATGCTTCAAAGCAGAAGCGATTTGGGTAAAGATTATTAAGATCGTATCTGTTTGCTTGTTGCCGTGGGAAGTGACGTGACTTCAGAGAAAAACATATTCTCCCACTCTGAAAACTGAATTGTAAGTAATTGGCACTTGCTTTTTTCTCAGTGACGCAAGTTTCTTAATTCTTGTTCTGGTTCGACATGAGTTTGTGCTGTAGTGTAGAAGGGGAGATTTAGCGCCTCTAAGGCCCTGTGATTGACTCAAGACGGGGTGAAGGTGGTGTCGTTCATGCACTTTGCGGAAAAACGTATTTGTTTTCTCTAGCAGAGGTGCGAGGAACTCGGGCTCTGGACTTTGGTCTGGAAGCAACTTCTGGTTGAAGCTCCGGCATGTGTGGTTGGTACTTGGGACCTGTTGTAAGACGAACTTCACTTGCAAGTAGTTAGACCCGGGAGCCTGTGGTGAAGTACTTATTGTACGAAGTAAACAGGGTAACGTGCTTCTGCTCCGGCCTTGTCAGCGCGTACAGATCCCCAACGCCACTTTCTCTCAGCTGCATCAGTGTACACTTGTATATATCTGAACAGTCAAAGTTTATTCAGCGTCAGATTAATTCAAATTGCATTATCCTCATTTTTAGATCCGGTGTACTTCTGCCACCCAGGATCCTTGTCCATTGTGGTCTTAAATAAAAAGTTTGTTGCTTACGATATTCCATCATAATGTGTTTAGTATAGATCATGTTTATCCTTGTTTATCTCGAAAATAAAGGTTGTCAGTAAACTAGATTCTGCATACATTCTCAATTATTTTTATGTAACCCCCGAACAGTGTTGACTTTTATCGTGTTGTCAGTAAACTAGATTTTGCATATATTCTCTATCATTTTAATATGGTCACCCCAAGTATTAACTTTCATTGTGGTGTCCCATACCTGGATCACTTTCATAGTGGAGTCCCATACCAGGATAGCGTTTTACTTGTACAGGTGATTTTTCTTTTTTTATTTCTGTCCATGATTCGGAAACATATAATAGTAGCTGTATACATCACTAGAGAGAATTTATTATCATATTCGGTCTCACTGGATTCTTTCCTTTGAAATCCATGATCTCTGTCTTATTTGCTTATATAGTTGTAATATACGACTCAGCATTATGTACTTCTCTTTGTAAATTATCTTCAGTTTGCTGCATAATTATCTGATTAGTAGCATATATTTAATGGTATGCTGAATCCAGTTTTAATTACTAAGTTTATTTCATTTATTCACTTCGTAAAGAGTTTTTCAATACATAAATTTAAACTAGGTGATCAACTCTACACTTGTCGAACAACGTGCTGTATGGTAACTTCACCTGACGGTTTCGAACCTTAACTTACTCGTTACGGTAATAAAAGATATTTAGAAAAATATTTTATTTCCAATACTTTCCAAAAAAAGAGGACTTTTTTACCTTATGAAAGGCTTTCTCAAATTCAATAGACACTAAATGCGTTTTTAAGCCAAATTCCCGGTGTTTTCCAATAATTTGTCTTACTACAAATATATTATCACTATACGAACGTCCCTCTCTGAAGCCTGATTATTGTTCTGAGATTACAATATCATCGATAGTTTGTATCCTTTGATTAAAAATTTTCCCATATGTTCTACATATTGAATATAGTTAACTATTTCCTATATAATTTACTGATTCGTTCCACTGCTTTTCTTAAGTTTAGAAGCATCACAGAAGGAATTCAGGCAGCCACCTCGTAGGAGCTGGCCACGGTAACACGAACAAAAGTGGATGGAGATGAAACGGAAGATGAAACAGTTACTGCGTTAAGATAACAACAGAGGAAGGGTTTTGAAAAATGAATTACACTCAGATCTGAAGACGCTTATCATAAATCGAAATTAATTACCATGCGTATTATTGTCTGTATCAATATAAAACCGTTTCCCAGATCTGTGGATTTTTGCACAAAGAGATCACTGTGTAGTATCTGCTGGGAACAAAGTGCTCCTATCTTCAGCTTGAGAATCACATGGAACGTCTCTGAGTGACCATTACAGAGACCCAGAGAGCTGTGAGCAGTTTCGGTCGTCGTGAGTTCATGGTAGGTTCTGTCGCGATGCAGTATCCTGGAGTTTTCTGTGCAGAACCTCGAGGAAGGGCAGATCACGTCACAACGTGTGGCTTAAGATTCTCCCTTCTGTGTGGTTCTGTCTGTGTCCTGAATTCGGCTTTCCGTGTAATGGACACACACCGTCAGCAGCGTATGGCAGAAGTGAGAGAAAGGACTGAAAAAGCCCGAATTTATTCTGTTATAATGGAACATGTGGACGTTACTGGTAATTGAGTAATGACAGCATTCCCAACTTGTATTCTACGATTATTCATTTACTCACTCATTTAACTCTTTAATAAATTTTTCTTACATTTATTATCCTATATTGTATATTACGTATCATAAATATGAAGAGAGCGGCGGAAGAAAGTGCTGAACCCCAAGTTATTAAACATGAGACTGACCATGTATTGAAGTGCAAAAGGACTAGAAGACAAATGTAAGGATGTAGAGGTAAGACAGACACTGCCTACAGGAAAATTAAAGAGGCCTTTGGAGATAAGTGAACCACTTGTATGAATATCAAGAGCTCATATGGAAACCCAGTTCTAAGCAAAGAAGGGAAAGCAGAAATGTGGAAGGAGTATATAGAGAGTCTACAAAGGCCCATGTACTTCAGAACAATTTTATGGAAATGGAAGAAGATGTAAATAAAGATGAAATGGGAGATATGATACTGCGTGAAGAGTTTCATAGAGCACTGAGAGACCAGAGTCGAATCAAGGCCACGGGAGTAGACAACATTCCATTAGAAATACCGACGGCCTTGGAAGAGCCAGTCCTGACAAAACTCTACCATCTGTTGAGCAAGGTGTATGAGACAGGCGAAATACCCTCAGACGTCAAGAAGAATATAATAATTCCAATCCCAATGAAAGCAGGTGTTGACAGATGTGAAAATTACCGAATTATCAGTTTAATAAGTCACAGCAGCAAAAAAATAGCGCGAATTCTTTGCAGACGAATGGAAAACCTAATAGAAGTCGCCCTTGGGAAAGATCAGTTTGGATATCGTAGAAATATTGGAACGCTTCAGGCAATACTAACCTTACGAGTTATCTTAGAAGAAGGATTAAGGAAAGGCAAATCTAAGTTTCTAGCATTTGTAAACTTAGAAACAGCTTTTGACAATGTTTACTGGATTACTCTATTTCAAATTCTAAAGTTGGCAGGGGTAAAATACAGGGAGCGAAAGGCTAACCAGATGGCAGTTATAAGAGTCGATGGGCATGAAAGGGAAGCAGTGGTTGGGAAGAGAGTGAGACAGGGTTGTAGCCTCTCCCTGATATTATTCAATCTGTATATTGAGCAAGCAGTAAGGGAAACAAAACAAAAATTCGTAGGTATTAAAACCCATGGAGAAAAAATAAAAAAACCTTGAGGTTCGCCGATGACATTGTAATTCTGTCAGAGACAGCAAAGAACTTGGAAGAGCAGTTGAACGGAATAGCCAGTGTCTTGAAAGGAGGAAATAAGATGAACATCAACAAAAGCAAAACGAGGATAATGGAATGCTGTCGAATTAAGTCGGATGATGCCTAGGGAATTAGATTAGGAAATTAGACACCTAAAGTAGTAAAGGAGTTTTGCAATTTGGGTGGAAAATAACTGATGATGGTCGAAGTAGAGAAGATATAAAATGTACACTGACAATGGCAAGGAAAGGGTATCTGAAGAAGATAAAATTTGTTAACATGGAGTATAGATTTCAGTGTCAGGAAGTCGTCTGTGAAATTATTTGTATGGAGTGTAGCCATGTATGGAAGTGAAACAAGGACGATAAATAGTTTAGACAAGAAGAGAATAGAAGCTTTCGAAATGTGGCGCTACAGAAGAATGCTGAAGGTTAGATGGGTATATCACATAACTAATGACGAGGTATTGACTAGAATTGGGGAGAAGAGGAGTTTGTCGCACAACTTGACACGAAGAAGGTACCGGTTGGTAGGACATGTTGTGAGGCATCAAGGGATCACAAATTTGGCATTGGAGGGCCACGTGGAGGGAAAAATCGTAGAGGGAGACAACGAGATAAATACACTAAGCAGATTCAGAAGGATGCATGTTGCAACAAGTACTAGGAGATGAAGAAGCTTGCACGGGATAGGGTAGCATGGAAAGCTGCATCAAACCAGCCTCAGGACTGAAAACCACAACAACAACAACAACGTCTATGTTATTTGTTATATTTTATAATGCGCCACGTTTCCAAATGTAACGGTATAATTCAGTATCCTAATTTCTACATAAATTGTTCCGCCTTATTCTGTTTATGTTCTTCTCTCCTAAATTAATGTAAGACATAAAATTACAATACATTAGAATACACTCTTTGCGTTTTTCTTCCTCCGACTTGTTGATATCATAAAAGTTACTTCACACCATACGCGTTAAAACCAGGTAAAAGATCTCGCGACCCAAGTACACTGCCTTCTGAGAACCAGAAAGTAAGAGATCTGGATAAGCGGAAAACATACAGAATGTCTCACTGCATAAAAAATTTAACTATATAATTATAAGGAAGTTGTCTGCGTAAGGCTCTAAGCTTTTCTAGGCCGTATCCTTTAACAATAAGCCTTATAAAACGTTTTTCCATAATAATAAATTAAGTTCAATTGAGGCACAGGGAACCACAACAGGCTAAAGCTCATCGCCATCGATTTTGAAATTGCAGCGTGTATGCATGCTCTTGATGTCAATTGATTTTACGGTAAACCAGGTGTAACTCGACTGTGCCCCTTTACTGTTATATGTGAATATGTGTGAACAGCTGCCTGAGAGATTTCTTTGACATTGACTTCCCTATGGGCCTAAACCACAGATATTCATTGCTGTATGGAAGCTCACTGGCTTCAGTTACGTAAATTTCTTCAAGAAAGCTGGAAGCTCTTGAAGGGATTTCCCATAACAACTTCACATTACATTGCTTCCGAATTAAATCCTGCAAAACACACGCTGAGGATTTCAGAACCCTTGAGAGTGGTTCCCTACCTCAACAAACCAAAAATTCCTGATCATGGTGAAAATGTGCAATTTAGAAATTTTAAAACCAAAATTTTCTGTTCATGGTGACAATGTACATTTTAGAAATTTTACAATGATGAAGTTTACAACAGGTTGTTTAAAACAACACATTCTTCACTAGAATCACCTGGAGGTCACCATTTTCTTCATGTCACATCGAGGTAGAGTAGAAGTTTTCGTTTCCCCACAGTTTATAGATGCTATGGAAAATCCGGTGCTGCAATACGTAGATGGAGGGTAAATATCAACATTGAAACACATAGACTTAACAAAATTACTAGATTTCATTCCTGAACAGAAAGTCTTTTCTGAACCTCAAGTCAGAGAATGTGATTAATATAAATGAATATATGGAGAAACGTGAAGTGGTGGAATAGATCATAATTCGGTTTTTCGTGACTTTATATTATAACCCTAATTTCACTTTAATTACCAACCATAACACAGTCAGCAACGCATTATTGACAATTCTCATATACTAAATTTTGTAAGTGAATATTAATAGTAATATCCCTCAATATAAATTAAAATTAAATAAGATAAAGTGGGTACGTTACTTATTTATAGAAAAAAATGCATATTTTGTTTTTGTCAAGAAACAAATCATGCCTATTCTTCTTCCGTATCCGGATGCACCAACTATATCTTCCCTTCCCAGTAATTAGCAACGTAGTTTGCTTTGTCATTGACTTTCAAAATATCATCTTTAGCGCGTGTTATAGACATATCTGGGCCAAACAGTAGGTGGTCCTAGTCCTGTATTGTTCCGCATTCACCTATCGCTATCACTGTAACACCATTTAAATAGGTTTGATTTGCACCCAGTTACTGGTTTAATGACCTCAAAGTTGTAAAAGGTAGTTGAAATCCTGCAGATCCCTCCTCAAGTAGTTCCATTGTGGAGTGTGGCACCATTTCTTCCCAAAGAGATAGCCGCCTTGCGATGGGCTTGGTGGCGAGCTCTACAGTAGTTTTAGTGAAACTCCTGCGGGATTTCAGCCGGACACGCTGATTTCGGTGCATATGAATCGGGTGTCGAGGATCATTCATTTGTTTTGATCTTTAGATCTCGAGGGCTACTTGTCTGCGGATAGTGGGTGGTGCTACGCCTATGATCGGATAAATGATGTCTGTGGGAGTTGGTTTGAGGCATCCTGTGGCAATACGTACAGTTTCGTTTACCGCGACGTCAACTTGCTTAGTGTGAGCAGAGTTCCTCGAAACTGGCGCCGCAAATTCCGCTGCTGCGATACTTAGCACCAGACCCGTGGTGCGCAAAACATGTGGTTGAGCTCCCCACGATGAACCTGTTACTATCTGCAGTATGTTGTTCCTGGCACAGACCTTTTTGTTAGTGTTGTGACAGTGCTGCTTAAAAGTAAGTGCTCTGTCCAATGTTACTCCCAGGTATTTTGGGCTGTTTGTATGTTTCAGCTCTTCCCCTTGCCACATGACTCGGTGTTTCAGTTTGGCTTGTTTGTTCCTAAGATGGAAGGCGGATACTTGAGATTTACTAGGGTTTGGTTTGAGATTATTGCCGTCGTAATAGGGAGCAAGTTCTGGTAAGGCTCCTGTGAGATTCTCCTCCATTTGTTCAAAGGTTTTATCCTGTGTGGCCACTGTGCATCATCAGCATAAATGAACATTCGTGTCTGATGGCTGATGCGAAGATCATTGGCATAGATGTTAAATAATATTGGAGCCAAGACACTACCCTGTGCAAGTCCATTTTTCTATGTCCTCCATCGGTTGTTTTTAGATTGTAAGGTTACATAGTAGCGTCTGTTCTGTAGCATGCATTTCACGAACATAGAAAGCGAGTAGTCCTTAGTGACATTATACACTTTCTGGGTAAGCAACTTAGTTAACTGTGTCACATGCAGCATTGAGATCCAGGTTACTTCTCCTCTCTGATACCCGTCTTCGATGTACTGTGTGAGATTAAGGATTTGGCCACAGCATGATTTTACTGGTGGAAATCCAGCTTGTTCGTTAATGAGGGCTTTGTCCACATAATCAGCTATGCACTTTAAAGAAATGACAAAGCAGTGAGTCAGGCCGAAAGTTTTTAGCTTCAGCTGGGTCTTTCCCTGGTTTTAGTAACGCAATAACCCGAGCTTTCCTCCACAGTTTCAGAATTTTCATTGTTCTAATACAGTTATCCATTAGCTCTAGAATCCATGCTTGTACTCCCGGTTCAAAATGTTTAATTTGCTCAGAAATCAGATCATCGAGGCCAGCAGCCTTATTGTTTTTCAAATCGTTGATGGCATCTGAATGAAGAACGGGTGAGCTGGAAGTTAATCTCCTCTTTCAGTTTTCTTTTAATTTTGCCATTCCTGATCTTCCTTTTAGCTTTTCCGTTCATGAGTAGTTGGTGAGCTATCTGATCAGGTGTAACTTCACTGTAATTTGGTTGTGGTTCTGTTGGGTCGTTGTTGAGACTTTTGACCAGTTTCCATGCCTTCCTACTGCTGTGCTTCATGTCCGTCTCTTGTAGGAGGTTACACCACTTTTCTTTTCTCGCTTCGGAGATACCAGACATCAGTAACTCACCTGCCTGGATCGTTTCCTCTGAGATGTGGTCCTTATTGTACAGTTCTTCATACTTTTTCAGAGCTTCCTTGCTGCTACCATTGAGTTCAGCGATATACTGGGTGCGGCACCCTCTAGGTATGCGCCGTCGAGAGATTTTCTTGACAAGGTCTATAAAAGTTTCATATGATTGTATCTCTGGTTTAATTTCCAAGATCTCGTTATCAAGGTCCTCTGTAAAAAGTTCCCAATGAGCTTTTTTGAAACTGAAGCGTCTCTTGAAGGGCGTTACATCTGATTTGATTACTGCAGTAATGCAGCAAGTTATTGCTCTGTGTTGCGATCTTGGAATTGAGTCCTCGATTTGCTTTACGGTTTGCAGGGATACTTTTTCGGAGACAAAGTTGTTATCTGGATTATATCTTCGTTTCCATCTTCCGCTGTTAAATGATGCAGGCAACTTTAGGTCATGTATCAATTTCAGTTTAGCCTGGTCTGTTCAGATCTCCAGCATTTCGCCATCGTCATTTGTCACTTTATAACCCCATGCGAGACCGTGATAGTTAAAATCTTCTAGTACAACTTTAACGGTTTTTGAATGGAAATTTCCAGGCTCCGTAAATTTGAACCTTGCACTGGGTGGTTTGTACACGAATGTTACAGTACATGAACGTAGCTCAGTAGTTAAAATTTCTATATTTTCTTCGCAGGTCAGAGCACAGGAGCATATGGCTAAGTTCGGTTTCACAAATATAGCACTTCCGTACCTTTCGTGTGGTCATTCAAGAACTAATTTCATGCCCTGTATTTTTGGTCTATGGCTAGTTGGTGCCCTGTGTGTTTCTTGTAACACTAAAACATCACAGTTGTTTCGTTTGCGCATGTAAGATAATAAAATTTCTTTATTTACAGATAAGTCTTCAATATTGCAGGAAGTTGTCACTAGTGATGGTCTTGATAAAGGCCTTTTTTGAGTCTCTACGGAGAGTTGTTTTGTCATCTTTGGTTTTGGTGCTTCGGTGTTTGCAGGATTGGCCGACTAGGTCGTTTCCAGAGGACGCACGATTGCTTGTTGTTCGAGTGGTAAACGCAATCTTCTTGGAGGCTCCTGCAGTGTCTCCCAATCATGCCTATAAGGCTGATGGATTGTCTACAAATTTTATTTTCACGAATATCTATTTTTCTCGAAATTTTGTCTTGTGCTTTCGGCCCTTATGGTTCTCAGCGCCCGTTGAATAACAGAAACGTAGGTTCGTCGCTCTTAAGGTCCGATAGTGAAATCTAGAACAACAGTGTTGAACCATCACCGAGACGACGCGCGCTGCAGACAGCGCCGATGACCGCTAAACTCGAGCCAGCGACGGCGAGGCTCATCAAACATTAAGGCGGTTTTCGACGCGGAACGCCAAGATCGGCAGCGGGAGGAATCCGCTTCGGCGCAAACTGTCAGCGGCCGCAGAAACTTAACGACGGGAAATTAGCCGTGAACCACTAATTGGAGGGCAGGGACGGCTGCAATTAATTAACTAATTAGTCGAAAAGTGTCCCAGTTCTGACTGCTTGAGCAATTAGTTACGCCGCGGGGGTCACGAAAACCCTCGAGTGCACCGGCTGGCGTTCGATTAAGTCCTCCTTCCTAACATTCGATGCTTGTTGGTTTCTCAGTGCACAAATTGCTGCGTTTGTATTGTTTATGCGAAAGAGAGAGAGAGAGAGAGAGAGAGAGAGAGAGAGAGAGAGAGAGAGAGAGAGAGAGCAATGTTAGAGTCCCATCGACATATTCGAAATAGTCGGTGAAAATTTTTGTATTGGCAGGTGGAAAAGAGTGGATTTCGGTAATCTGTTGCAGCGATTTAATACATTACGTAAAGAATACACCACATCGAAACAATGCATAGGTTCATGCTACGAGCATCTTACAGCCATTTGGGGAATACAAGTAATTTTTGGTTTTGTCGAATGAGGGAGTTTTTTTTTCGAAACGTATATGATCCCTATTTGCGTGTACAAGTTTTTTCTTATGAGAACCCGTCTCTGCTCCTTTCCCTCTTCCAAAAGTTAGGCTTTTGCCTGCTGCGATCTGTTTCTTGATCATCGTTGAATTCTTGTACCTTTACATTTACACAGCTTCAAGAGAAGGTCGCCAGAGGGACTTACATAACATTTCAAATAGAATACAGCGCAATATATAGTCGGGACGTCTTTCCGAGGCTGTTTTAAAACACAAAAGGAAAACAATAATGATTTTCACCACAGAAAACCACACCTGGCAGCATTCCAGTGCATGTATACATTTACACACAAATGAACTCACATGTTTATAAGAGAACTGTTTCAGTCTGCTAGGAGTCCTCTAATTTAGAACAAGGTGTGTAATGGCTCTTTCTATTAAATATCATTCGTTCACTGCTAATTCTTCTTTTTAAACTTTCATTTTCATTACTTTACAAAAAAAAACATATGGGTGCCCTGATACCGTGCATCAACTAATATTGTTACAGATACATATTACGTTTACGAACATATGCATATACGTGTATCTTTTATTTCTCCATTACTTTACCATTATTATGAGAAGTATTATTATTATTACTGTTACTGTTGGGTACAATAAAAACAAGAACTGTAACAACTTCAAAAGCTGTTACAAATCTGTTGTATAAGTGCGGAAAGTGGGTACAAGGAAGAAATAAACTTCATCACTTATTGTAACACATATTACAAGGTGCGGGGAGAGAATATCGTTAACAATGATTTCTCTTGCTGAATTTCTCTTACCGCTCGCTGGTGTTCGAGTAACATTGCCACTTCAGAAAAATCGTTTTATTTTTATTTCTGTAATATTTCGTCTAGCTGAGGGGGCCTACAGACAGATGGAGGGAAGGAACCTGCCACTCAAGGGTTCTGTTTTGTCGAACAAGCTCAAGAGAACCTAAATCGTAGCTATACAAAACTATGCCAGCTTCTGCAGGGGGAACACATTTTCGCCTAGTGTTATACTACTAAGCCTGTTGCAGTCTGCTCTGCGTACCTTCATTGAGTGCAGACGCTGGTCTATAGTGTGAACCAAGTGTCATTCGATACAGAACTGCATTCACCTCCACGGGAACTTGTGCGGAACAATTTTCGTGCAATAAAGCTGTGTATTGGCCTATCTTCTTGATGAAGGTGTCAACATAAATGTTGCGCTCATCCCAGTTTTCTGCACTGGCCGTGTTATTCTTTCGAATTTCACCTACCAGGGAAATGAGTCACATTTCAGAAGATTTTACCTAATAAATTTGGTGTAACTATTTTCTGCAGTCGTCTGCCAACGAAAAGGGAAACCAATTTCAAACTTTCAAAATTTACGTTATGAAAAATTTGAGAATTATTTTTTTTATTTGCACTGATAATTTCAAACGTAATTATGTAAGGAGTGAAGACTGGTGTACCAACAGAGCTTCACACTTAAAGAATCATATGCACAACCTACCACTAGGATTCACGAGCAGGAAAGAAGCATAGATCAACAACCATAATATTTCGATGGGAAGACTTTAACGGATAGTGTCAATTCCCATATAATCTATTAGGGTATAAGGCCACATCATTATATAACTACGCTGAAGTGCCAAATAAAACAGTAATCTGCCTTATATCGTGTAGGGCGCCAGCGTGAAGTGCCACAGCACGACGTGGGATGGACTGGAAGCAGCGCTGGAGGGAACTGACACTGTGAATCTTGCAGGGCTGTTCATAAATCGGTAAGAATTAGAAGGTGGAGATTTTTTCTAAACAGCAGCTTGCAAGACATTCCACATACACTCAATAATGTTCATGTCTGGGGTGTTTGATGGCCAGAGGAAGTATGGAGACTCACAATAGTGTTCCTGGAGCCATTCTGTAGCAATTCTGGACCTGTGGGGCGCCGCATTCTCCTTTTGAAACTGCTGAAGTCCGTCGGAATGCACAATGGACATGAAGTGCTTCAGGTGATCAGACAGGATGCTTACGTACGTGTTACGTGTCAAAATCATATCAGGGGTACCACATCCCTCCAGCTGCACACCTCCCACACCATTAGGAGCCTCCACCAGCTTGAGCAGTCTCCTACTGACATGCAAGGTCCATGGATACACGAGGTTGTCTCCATACCCGCACATGCCCATCCGCTCGATAAAATTTGAAGCGAGTATCGTTCGCCCAGGAGACATATTTTTTTCTAGTCATCATCGGGCCCAGGCGAGACGTAAAGATTTGCATCGAGCATTCATCAAAAGTACACGAGTAGGTTGAAAATGGTTCAAATGTCTAAGGTCATCAGTCCCCGAGACATAAAACTACTTAAACGTAACTAACCTAAGGACGTCACACGCAGCCAAGCCCGAGGCAGAATTCGAACCTGCGACCGTAGCAGGAGCCTGGTTCCGGACTGAAGAGCTCACTCGAGTGGGCTTTTGGCTCTAAAATCCCATATCGATCATCTTCCGTTGAACGGTTTCGCACGCTGAAATCTGCAGCCGGTTGTTGAAGGGTTACACTTCTTTCGAGTAGAACGATTCTCTTCAGTTGTAATTGGTCGCGTTCTTGCAGGATCTTTCTCCAGCCGCAGCGATGTCAGAGATTCCTGATATTCACGATGCACTCGTGAAATGCTCGTACAGGTAAATCCTCACTTTATCACTACCACCTCTGTCATGCTGTGTCCCATCGCTTGTGCGACGAGTATAACACCCCGTTTAAATTCACTCGAATCTTGATAACTTGCCATTACAGCAGCAGTAAGCGATCTAACAACTGCGCCAGACACATATTGCCCCTGCCGGCGGGAGTGGCAGAGCGGTTCTAGGCGCTACAGTCTGGAACCACATCACAGATACGGCCGAAGTTTCGAATCCTGCCTCGGGCATGGATGTGTGTGATGTCCTTAGGTTAGTGAGGTTTAAGTAGTTCTAAGTTCTAGGGGACTGATGACCTCAGAAGTTAAGTCCCATAGTGCTCAGAGCCATTTAAAGCATTTAAACCTCTTGCCCAGTAATGAAACCGTTCAAATGTTTATGAATTCCTAACGAACTAAAGTGTACACACTACTTTAACTAACTTGTGATAAGATCAACACACACACACACGCGCACACACACACACACACACACACATGCCCGAGGGAGGACTCGAACCTCCGGCGGGAGGGGCCGCGCAATCCGTCAAATGGCGCCTCAAACCACGTGGCACTGCCCCATTAGGCATTGCCGACCGAAGTGCCGAACTATGCTTCTTTACGTACCTCCGTATTTGAATATGCATATCTGTACCAGATTCTTTGGAGCTTCAGTGTAAAACCACTGTTAAAATTTAATTTCGGTTGTTTTTGCTGAGGTCCTCCTCTGCGTGGACTAAACTGCTGGTTGGAGGAGTTATTCTTCTCTCTATAACGTTCTTATTTCTGTTGTCGGATGACAATATACACAGCTTTCGTGAGCGTCAATAGAGAGTTAGGTGCTTTTACAGACAATCATATTTTAAACTGTCCAGCGAAGGGCAGAAGTAGATTGGTGTATACGGAATAGGAAATTTAGATGCCGTGAAGAGAAGTGTTTCAAGATAATTGAAAGTTTTCTTTCATTATAAAATGACGAAGCACATTGCCTAAAAGAACAGTATTCAATGTAGATTGTCAGTTCTCAGTATCGTCCTGAAGCAAATATGTGAGCGTACATCAGTCAGATATGAAATATACGGTATTTTGATTTAAAGTATCCGGACAACTGGCTGAAAATTATTACATGTTCGTGGCGCCTGTAAACCTAATGGTGGAATTCAGTATGGTGTTGGCCCACACTTGACCTTGGTTACAATTTTCACTCTCGCAGGCATACGTTTTATCAGGTGCACGAAGGTTTCTTGGGGAATGGCAGCCTATTCGTCTCGGAGTGCTGCACTAAGGTGAGGTATCAATAGCGGTCGGTGAGGCCTGACACGAAATCGGCTTTCCAAAACATCCCAGAGGTGTTGTACAGGATTCAGGCAAGGACTCTGTGCCGTTCAGTCCATTACAGCGATAACGTGTAACCACTCCGCCACCGGCCGTGTATTATGAACAGGTGGTCAATCGTGTTGAAAGATGCAGTCGTCATCCCGCAATTGTTCTTCAACGGTGGGAAGTAAGAAGGTGCTTAAAAAATCAGTGTAGGCCCCTGCTGCGACGGTGACACGCAAAAAATTAAGGGGTGCAAGCCCCCTCCACGAAAAACATTACCACACCACAATACACCTACTCCGAAATTTACTGTTGGCATTACAAACGTTGGCAGATGACGTTCACTTGGCATTCGCCATACCCAGACCGTGCCATCGGATCGCCATATTGTGTACCGTGATTCGTCACTTCACACAACATTTTTCCACTATTCAATCGTCCAGGTGTCGCTTGGCATTCGCCGGCCTGATGTGTGTCTTATGAGCAGTTAGGTTAGGTTTGGTTAGGGACCATGAAATCCGAGTTTTCTCACCTCCTGCATAACTACTTGCAATGGAATGCGGTTTGAAATTCCTGTGTGATGGTCTGTATAGAAGTGAGCCTATTACACATTACTACCCTCTTCAACTGTCGACGGTCACTCTCAGTCAACAGACAAGGTGGGCGTGTACGCTGTGGTGATGTACGTGTCCTTTCAATGTTCTACTTCATTATCACATTGTAATCAGTAGACCTAGGAATGTTTAGGAGTGTGGAAATCTCGTGCACAGACATATGACACAAGAACGGCAAATCACCTGACCACGTTCGACGTCAGCTGAGTGCCGCGGAGTATCCCATTCTCTTTCCTCTCGATGTCTCATGACTACTGAGATGACTAATGTGGAGTACCTGGCAGTAGGTAGTAGCACGTTACACCTAATAAGAAAAACGTATGCTTTTTGGGTGGCCGGATACTTCTAATCACCTAGTGTGATTCCTTTTCATTCGTAGTTAACTTACCCAACTTTATGTCAGAATTTAAATATGAACATAATATTTGTTTGTGAATTAAAGAGATATTTTTTAAATGTAAATAGATTTTTTTATGTTTTAAGATCATGTGATGAGATGGAGTCCTCAGAAATGCGAGAGTAGAAAATGATATTATAGTAAACAATTTCAAAGGGGAATTGTTCCTGGAATTTCACCCAAAAGCGACATGAATTTTTAACTATCTGATAGGCACATGCAATGCGTTCCCAATCAAGATTTTTTTTCAGTTTCTGAGTTGTTTAAATCATGATTAAATATTTAAGTATAAAGCTGAAATGAATATCCAATGTGAAACGTTTTCTTCATTTTGGAATCGTATAACAATACGACTGCAAAACTAAGAAAAACATTTTAACTGAATTACTGGATTTAGTGAACCAATCATTTGCAATACTCAACAACTGACAAACATATTTTCAAAATGTTAGTCTGGAACCAAGCATTTTCTTTTCTTATGCCGATATGAAATATAATTTTTAGGAATAAAAAAAAACTATGTAACCATGTTTATTTATTTTTGTACTAAACTACTCTTTTTTAAACGAAAATGTATACTTCTTTCTGTCAAATTGGAAGGCGACTTCTGAATACCACAAATGGCGTGTGTGGAACGAAACTGATTTCTTTTGTGTGTTTTTGAGTCATCAGTATTCTGACCATTTACGAACTCCGATCCTGCGCTCACCTTCTCATCTCAGAGTACTACTTGCGATTACTTTCTCGTTAATTTCTATTACTAATTAAAGCTGATGCCTGGTAACAGTAGACCCCGCTTTTCTAGGAATTGAATTATTGAATTGAGTCGATAGATAACAGAGCTGTAAACTGTGACAAGATGTGCCGTAAACGTATGCCCTGATATGTGAGACATGTTTATGGCCCCGCCTCTCGTGATTTGCAGCTCTGTTGTCTTGTGACCTAAACGCACGTTATTGCCCTTTAGAACTCCTGTGAGACAGCAAAATGGACGCAGTTCCACTTTAAAAAATACCATTGTAATTTGGCAGTTATAAAACCCATATTTTTCTTCGTGTTAGACAATACGTACCATTCGTCCACTATGATTTATTGGAAACCGCATATTGATGTATTCACCCGATCTCGATGTGTTTTATGTGGCTTTGGCTTACTAATTGTGTATACAGTGAATATCATAATAAACAGAGAGGCAGAGGCAAAATTCCATCGCTTTGACCACAAATGGGCAAATTGGGGTCGACCGACTGCTGTGCAATCCACAGCCAGTGCATCACTTTACTTTGCTATATGGGGGGACAGGGATTAACAACACATTTCCCGTCGGTTTTGCAAATCGGAGAGACGCTGTTTTTCATACAGGCTCCTCAATCGGTATCACTATGCTGAGTGGACCTCTATTACGGAGGACGACAACAGAAGTTATGGAGGTATAATATTGGGTGTATCAAAAAGTACTTAATCTTGAGTACTCACGCCGATTTATTCCTTCAAATTGTGGACTTGCTTTTGGTGTCAGTTTATAGCTAAACACTTTCACATTAGCTTTCGTCTGTTATGTAGTGCAGATCGCATCTGAAGTCGATTTATTGCCAGACTCGTTGCAGAACTTGAGGCGTGACTTCTTCATTTGTGAGGTACATTCTATCTCTGTTAGAGAGGTTTGATAAATCCCCAAAAGGAAAGGGCAAGAGGTGTCTTTTAGTTCGTGTTCCATTGTAAACATGTGTGGTCTCAGATGAAACCGCTCTCTTAGTACACGTCGAACACATGTATGTGCGACACACAGCTGTGATGATACGCGCCGAGTCAATTTTGTAGGTCTCTTCACAAAACTGTATCCGATTTGCTTTACGAAGTCGTCAGAAGCGGGGTCACGAACTGATGATTTGTTATGTCTTATCGAAAATACAGTTTCAATAAAACACTCGCGCCACTCACAAATAGTAGTACTGGCAGGATATTTGACACACTCCGTACGAGATTAAGATTTCGACTCTCCATGCCAAAACACGGAGTGAGTGTATTCGAGACTGGCAAAGACAGCCATCTTCGCTAGTGGTGCAAGCGCTTGCTTTTCTGTGAGTCAAAACTCCATCTCTTTTCCTTCAAGATGACACCGAAAGTAAGTTTGCAGGTCGTATAAATAAGTTCGTAAATTTTTCAAAGCTGTGATGTTTTTTCTAAACTCGCTGTGTAGCAGGCGCAAAAGCTCTTCGGTAAACATGGATATGCAAATGAGCCGTTTGCGAATAATTACCCTTATGTAGTTACGTACCATTGCTGACATCTATTTGGAATAGAGACACAGTCAGTGCAAACAAATTTTAAATACATGTTGTCTTATTTTCTTTCGGTCCTTCTTCATCGGCAGTAGCACATGTATAAATCCTATATATTAACTGCCGTCTTTAGCAACTGTGGCTAAAGACGGCAATAAAGATATGTAATTTTTGTTTAAAATATAAGCTTCAAAAGTCTCCATCTACTTCAAATTTCATCATGGCTTGTGGTTGAGGAAAGTGGTACGATGATACGTGATGGGGGCCAGTCACATCGAAAGCTTCATCTTGATGAAAGTCAGTCAGTTGCTTCAGAGCAACCTTAGACTAACAAATGTTTTTTAAACAAAACGTCACTAAAAAGCGGGAAATGTATGAATGTCGCTAGATTTATATTCGCGCCCGCATCTCGTGGTCGCGCGGTAGCGTTCTCGCTTCCTGCGCCCGGGTTCCCGGGTTCGATTCCCGGCGGGATCAGGGATTTTCTCTGCCTCGTGATGGCAGGGTGTCGTGTGTTGTCCTTAGGTTAGTTAGGTTTATGTAGTTCTAAGTTCTAGGGGACTGATGACCATAGATGTTAAGTCCCATAGTTTTCAGAGCAGTTTGAACCATTTATAGTGGCACTTTCCGGAGCGTCATTGTGATGACAGGAACTAAAAAGCGTCTTCACAAATTTACCAAAGAGCCGACAATATTGTATGGATGTGCGGTTTGTGATAATATGTCAAAATGTCAGCTGAGACAACTACAACCATTTCCAAAGAAGGAGCTAGAGTCGTTTTAGTCCCTCCCAGGGTACCAACAGGACGTACAACAAAATTTATCAATTTAAAAGCTAGAGTCACACATTAAAACTATGGCCACAAACGTTTTTGCAAAATTATGGTACCACGAGACTTAATACCAGTATTACAGATTTATACCAATAAGCAACAGATTACACTCAACGATATAGTGTGCCAACATATTAAGAAAACGAAAATAAATTCTTACGGCATTATTCAGAGGCGCAATTGGAAAGAAGTTTTGTATCTTTCGCGCTCAGTGGCACCATTCCTTCGCTAAGTGTAAGATTTGTGTTTTAAGTATACATGATAGTGTAGATGACAGTAATGGCAGCATGTGCACCGTGGGTCATGTGTATGTAGTGCGCTTACCAGGAAAGAGAGGGAGTCAAACCTGAAGCCGGCACATAGCCTACTCCTCTCGAAAACCACCTAGGTGGCTGCCCAGTTCATCGTTCACGTCAAATGGGCGGAGTATTCTCAACAGTATCATTTGACTTTACTACATGAAACAAAGATGATCTTAATCCAGGAAAATGTTTGTGATCCGGAACTTTTTGCCACCATCTCTCCTCCCCTTTGCAGGAAAGGAAACGGGAAAATTGCCAACAACTCGGGAAGGACTCAGGCGGTCACCCATCCTAATACCGTCCACGCCCCACGTTGCTTAAATTCAGTGATCTGACTGGTTATCCATATTAATCGTGCAACAATATGAAATAGAGTAAAAAGAACTGTAGTCAATAACAAAATGATGGTACACTCGAACTTCCATATGAATGTTTCAAAGACTCGGTCCTCCACATGAATGTTTCAATTCTGAGAAGAACAAAAATCGTGGGTCACACAACTACCGACAAACTGGGCAAATTGTTGGAACAGAAAGTACATATAACGTCGCAAGTCAAAGACTTGGTCCTCCATATGAATGTTTCAATTACGAGAAGAATAAAAATCGTGCGTTACACAACGACCGCCAAACTAGGCAAGTTGTTGGAACAGAAATTACATATAAGGTGACAAATAATTTTTATGTCAGTAAAGCCCCAAACAGCATGTCCTAATAAATGGTAGCAACAATGGATCCTAAAAATTTACAGCATTCTTGATCTTCTAGAGCATTTTCTATAACCCGTTGTCTTTGAAGAAATGTTATGAATGTTTTAAAATGTGAAATCACATGAATGTCACGTCCTAACTCTCGTAATGCGCGACTGTCTTCGTCTCGTCTCTCAGATTTCATTCTCAGTTCATCACATATATAACCGCTTAAATACGTGTTTCCCTGCAGACTTTTAACAGTAAAGTCACAGCAACGGCAGTACAGGCAGTAGAGTTACTAAGACGCAGGACGCCGAAATACACTGACGGAAAAAAATCTAAACTCCAAAAATGAATTGTGTGAATAAACGAATGTTGCAGTTTTACCTTCCGTCTGACAAGTACTCTTCATTGATATGTGCAGATACTGCAATGTTACTCTTGTATTTATAACTTCACTGGGTTTCAGTACTATCACTGAAGTTGGTCGCGCAGTGATTAAAGTCTATTTCCAACAGAAATAAAGATTTCTATTACAACAACGATAGGAGACTCTCCTCTATTGCATTAAAATATGAGCGATGCAAACCAGGTTTTCTTTAAATACACGCTGTACCTGTCGCGCGCATTAGTTACCTTTGAGACTGGACGCGGTGAGGCGATGTTAGTCAAGAATGTAATTAACACGACAAAGTGGCCATAATGAACACTTCACTGAGTTTAAACGAGGTCATGAACAGGGCGGAGAGAAGCTGAATGCTCCTTCTGCGATAATGCAGTAAGACTTGGCAGGAATGTTGCCACTGTACGTAACAGCGCTGATCACGATAACGCTCCTCGCTAGAAGACGGCCACGTGGCACTGCTCAGAGGGAAGACCATCGTGTCCGGCTTGTAGCTCTTACCGTATCTACAGCAGCAATCTGAGCAGCAGTTGGCACCACAGTGACAGAACGACGAGTTGCAACAATACCCCGTACAATATGCATTCTACTGGTCCAAAGCCAAGGCCATTTGTGACTTAAGCGGTGTCAAGTGAGAGCTCACTGGAGGGCAGAGTGTTGGTCTACTGTGTGTTCCGATGAAAACTGGCTTTGCCCATATGCCAGTGATGACCGTGTGTTGGTTAGAAGGACGCAGGTTGGGGGCCTGCAACCAACCTGTGAAATTATCGTTCAAGGTGCGATTTCGTGTGATAGGAGGAGCTCTCTTGTGGTTATCCAACGCACCGTGACTGCAAACTTGTGCCATTCAGGAACGGCACAGCATGTAATGTTTTCCGACAGGGTAACGATAGCCCACATACTTCTATTGTAGCTCAACATGTTCTACACAGCGTCGGCACGTTGCATTGGTCTGCTCCATCACTATATGTGCCTCAAATAGAGCACGTCTGGGACATCATCGAATGAGAATTGCAGCATCATTATCAGACTGCTATAATCGTCCCTGTATTGACCAAAGAAATGCAGGAGGTTTGGAGCTCAATCCCACAAACTGATACCGGCACCTCTAAAAACCTCTGCAAGCATATATTCGTGCTTGTAT
This sequence comes from Schistocerca gregaria, assembly GCF_023897955.1. Classification (NCBI taxonomy): domain Eukaryota; kingdom Metazoa; phylum Arthropoda; class Insecta; order Orthoptera; family Acrididae; genus Schistocerca; species Schistocerca gregaria. The sequence continues at coordinate 167,622,306 of NC_064925.1, read as the reverse complement.
TCAAGATCTGGCAGTTACTCCTCTATTATTAATGTACCAGTGTTTCACATTTTTCAGTAGATTATCTCGCGCTTGCATTAACCACTGATCTTGCAACGTTAATGATTTAAATATGTTACCTAGCCAAAAAGTATTCTTCAAAATTCAGTACTCTACTGTAATTGTTTTCTGGTGTTGCAGCTTCTTTCTATCAGTGTATAACGCGAAAATAAAGGATTGCCTGTGATAACCCTTATCATGATTGTTTTTTTCTGTCTGTGTAGCTAAGGTGGGAAGCTAGAAATCTTGCCATCCACACGGGAGAAGCGGGGGCAGGGTGTTTGCTCTGGCAGCTGGCCTCGGCTTTAGAGCGTTTGGCTTGTGCCTCTCGCAGTCACTTCGCCACGAAGCCATCGATCTGCCGCTGGCGCTGCCGCCGCCTCCGCCTCCGCCTCCTCGACGGCTTACACAGTGGAGGCGGCGGGGCCTGGTGGCCGTTCGCTGCCGGTCGACTTGTGTGCTTGCCAAACTGCCGCCGGACTCTGAAGAAAGGGCTGGCCTGGGCTGCCACTAACGAGGGCACTTTGGTCCCCTTTTAGTACTTATCTGCCTCTTTCGGCGAACGTCGTCCATCTTTCCGAACGTGTTACACATAACATTGCTAATGCTCCTCAGCGCCTGTTTTCGCCTCTGAAAACCCTTAGCATCGTTTTCTTTCTGTTGATGCATTACCAATTATATTTACCCGAACTGATTTGCAGTCTACCACATTTTCCTCCTCTAAAACTTTCTTTAATCACAGCTGTGGAAGTTGTATATTACTTCTACGAGGCACGTACCCGTCACCTTTCCGTGCGACATAAGCAGAACTATAACATATTCACAGAAGAAAGATCGATTTCTTTGTGCCAGACGAAAAAGTGAACCATTGTTGAGGTTTTACTCTCACTAGCTGAACACCCGACTTTGTCCAGATATGTATTTATTGCACTCTCTCATTACTCCATCTCCTCCTTACCCTTGTGTTCATCTCCTACGCCCCCTCTCAGTCCATCTCCTCCTGTCCATTTCCTCTGCCCACTTCCTCCCTGTCACTCTCTATCCATTTCCTGCTGCATCTCTCTGTGACCACCAGCTATTCCCCACTCAATCTGTCCATCTGTTCCACTCTCTCCATCCATCTGCTTCTCCCCTCTCTGCGCATTTCCCCCTCAACCCCTCTAACTTCTTCTCCTACCCCTTATCTTTGTACACCTCCTCTATTCTCCACTCTCCGTCCGGCTCATGTTACCCCTCTCTCTGTCCATCTGCGCCTCCCTACACTCTCTGTCCAGATTCCTCTGCATGCCCACTACTCCCCCCAATGACCTCCTCCACCATCTTTGCCCTCTTCCTCGTCATATCTTTTATGTTCCATCTCCTGCTCTCCAGTCTCTCTATAATTCTCTGCTTTTTCGCTTCCTCTATCAATCTCACCTTCATCTGTCCATTTCGCTCTTACCCTCTCTCTGTACATACCTCCTCTTCCTTTTCTCTCTTAATTTCCTCCTCCCCCATCGCTGCTGCCCATCTCTTTTTTTTTCCATCTATTCCTCCCCCTCTCATGATCCAAGTCCTTTTCTTTATTTTCACTGCCCATTTCCTCCTGTCTCCTCTGCCTGTCTCCTCCTCTTTGCTTGCTTTCCATTTCCTCCTCCTACTCTCTCTGCCCATCTTCTCCTCTCCTCTGCACCCATCACGTCCTTTATCCTCCTCTGTCTATCCATCACCATTTACTGTCCACCCATCGCGCCATTACCACATTATCAATATACCCCAATAGGAGTCTGGTGCTTCTTACACCCGCTTTACTTTTTCCAGGTAGTAAGCAATATCATATTCTGTTATATTATATGCACCCACCAGGTTAGCCGAGAGCGCTAATGCGCTGCTTCCTGCACTCGGGTAGGCGCACTGGCCCCGGATCGAACCTGCCCAGCGGCTTAACAATGGAGGCCTTTGGGCCAGCCAGCCTGGTTATGGTTTTTACGCGGTTTTCCACATCCCACTAGGTTAATACCGGGCTGGTCCCCACGTCCGGCCTCAATTACATGGCTCGCAGACATCTGAACACATTCGCACTATTCCATGGATTCCACTCGGCACAGACAGTTGGGGTACACTAATTCCGTCCCGGGGGTATGTGGTGGCGGCAGGAGGGGCATTCGGCCACCCCTTAAATTAACATTGCCAAATCCGATTAAGATGCCGACCCTGCGTCATTGCCGGAAAAAGGCACAAGCAAAACATAGAAAGTAAGAAAGATTCTATTCTATTATATGCATGGATTTTGGGTAACATCTGTGGTCTCGCTGGCGTTCGCATATCGTATTTATTTAACATATTTCAGGCATATTTGTATACATGTGTTTGTATAGATATTTCACCTGTAATTGTAGCGAATTTCGCCTTGAAACTCATTGTTCATGGCGTTACAATTTCTGAACTATGTGTTGTACCTTGACATAATTTCCCGAGTACATCCAGAGGTATGTGGATAATGTCTGCGAAATGTAGTGTGAATAGCATTGTAGTTAAGAAGTACTAAGGAAAAACGTTATGGCTGATTCGCAGTTTTCCTATACAAACACTAAAAATGAGCTAAACTGTAAAATATTTCCTGTATCATTTTATGGGTGTGTCAGAGAATGTGCGAAGTTAGCTGTAAGTCTCTGATTCTCATGTACTGGGTTCATCCATTTGCGCCCCATGAAGTATGCTTTTTCTTCCCCCCACCCCCCACCCTCCCACCCCCATTCTTTTGAGAACTAGATCGCTCCTACCAACACGGAGGTTGTTTCCAGAGAGTAAATGGTACGTGTACCTAGTTTTGTTGCTATCGATCCACTGACTTACGAGAAGATATGGAACCTGCATACATATGTCTATACATCGTCTTTATAACATGTTTAGATTACATACTGATACATATCGTACTTAACTATAACATGGACCGCGTATCATGTGTCTTTGTCATTATAACCTACATAATTTCTGTCTTCAAATTATTAGTTACTTCTCCAAACAATAACATATTATTATAACAAATAATATTTGTACTGCTTTATTCAGTTCTTAAGGCATCCCAAACGACGAATTAATTTTGAAAGTTTTCATGTTACCTATCTGAACGAAAACCACGAATTAATCAACAAAGTAGTTGCATTGAGATGTGTTTTTGCTCTTATTTTACAAGTCCATTTGTTATTCGTCACATTTCTACGAGTCTCGCGTTTTCAGTGTTTACTGAGTTAAATTTTCAACTTATGTGTTATTTGCCATCGCAGCATGAGACTCAGATGTCATGCCATTCGAGCTGTTAAAAGATTTCCATTAAATTCGTCAAGTGCGGATCCACAGACTTTATGTGTTTCAGAAAGCCGAAGCCTTTTTAAAAATTACTATAATCTGTTAAGCTCTATAATGCTAGATGACCTTTACTACAACATGCCTATAGGTACATAAGACATTACTGACCAGTTCAGGCCTGTGGCTATGTTCAGATTAACAGCGCCAATAGATTTGGAGATGCCACAGACGCAAACTTGTAAGTAATGTCACATGTAGGTACATGGTGCAATAATGGCCTCTTTGCAATACTGAACTTGGTAGCCAGCTGTAGTGTTCTAAAATGATTTCATCACACAGTAAAACAGATATTTAAGTATTTTTCTACCAATTACACTTCGTTTCAATTTATCAGCTAATGACAAGAAGTGGTTATTAATTTGATAGGGCGATTGTAATAGAGGAGTACCACCTTCATTCTCCACACCATAAAATTTGTCTGAAGGCTATTAGCTTGTTATAATTAATTTGTTTAACATATTACATGTTGCGCTTCTTCTCTTTGTAGTATTTTTAACTAAGGAAGGTATGTTAAAATTTTTATATAGCTACACTACTGGCCATTAATGTCGCTACACCACGAAGATGACGTGCTACAAACGCGAAATTTAAACGAAACGGAGTACATGTTATGGTATGCAAATGATTAGATTTTCAGAACATTCACATGAGGTTGGCACCGGTGGTGACACCTACAACTTGCTGACATGGGGAAAGTTTCCAACCGATTTCTCGTACACGAACAGTAGTTGACCGGTGTTGCCTGGTGAAACGTTGTTGTGATGCCTCGTGTAAGGAGGATAAATGCGTACCATCACGTTTCCGACTTTGATAAAGGTCGGATTGTAGCATATCGCGATTGCGGTTTGTCGTATCGCGACATTGCTGCTCGCGTTGGTCGACATCCAATGACTGTGAACAGAATATGGGATCTGTGGGTTCAGGAGGGTAATACGTAGCGCCGTGCTGGATCCCAATGGCCTCGTATCACTAGCAGTCGAGATGACAGGCATCTTATCCGCATGCCTGTAACGGATCGTGCAGCCACGTCTCCATCCCTTAGTCAACAGATGGGGACTTTCACAAGACAACAACCACCTGCACGAACAGTTCGACGACGTCTGCAGCAGCATGGACTATCAGCTCGGAGACCATGGCGGGGGTTACCCTTGACGCTACATCACAGTCAGCAGCGCCGGCGATGGTGTACTCAAGGACGAGCCTGGGTGCACGAATGGGAAAACTTCATTTTTTTCGGATGAATCCAGGTTCTGTTTATAGCATCATGATGGTCGGGTCCGTGTTTAGCGACATCGTGGTGAACGCACATTGGAAGCGTCATCGCCATACTGGCGTATCACCCTGTGTGATGGTATGGGGTGCCATTGGTTACACGTCTCTGTCACCTCTTGTTTGTATTTACGGCACTTTTAACAGTGGAAGTTACATTGCAGATGTGTTACGACCCGTGGCTCTACCGTTCATTCGATCCCTGATAAACCCTACATTTCAGCAGGATAATGCATGACCGCATGTTTAAGCTCCTGTACGGGCTTTCCGGATACCGAAAATATTCGACTGCTGCCCTGGCCAGCACAATCTCCAGATCTCTCACCAATTGAAAACGTCTCGTCTGTGGTGGTCGAGCAACTGGCTCGTCACAATATGCCAGTTTTTACTCTTGATGAACTGTGGTATCTTGTTGAAGCTGCATGGGGAGCTGTACCTGTGCACGCCCTCCAAGCTCTGTCTGACTCAATGCCTAGATGTATCAAGACCGTTATTACGGCGAGAGATGGTTGTTCTGGGTACTGATTTCTCAGGATCTATGCACCCAAACTGCGCGAAAATGTAATCACATGTCAGTTCTAGTATAATATATTTGTCCAATGAATAGCCGTTTATCGTTTGCATTTCTTCTTAGTGTAGCAATGTTAATGGCAAGTAGTGTACTTATACTATTTATAAGAAAGGAAAACTCGGCTACCTCTGCATAAGCCACTTGTCGAAATTTAATAGAGCCTAACAGACACAATCCCGCACAAATGTCGTCTAAATTGACATACTTTTATAAGAACTCAATCTTCTGTCTCAACCCGAAACACAAAATTTTGAAATTTGTGTGGAACAACTTCAATGGACAGCACTTTGGGAAGCATGATACAAGTTAGAAATTGACTATCGGATACTTTGGCTTTTCATAATGTTTAAAATTTTTAAAAAGGGTTGAGTAAGTAGTTTTATGCTACCAGGGTGGGCAAAACGACAAATTACATTCCTTTCGCACATAAGGAAGTTAATAGTCACGGGCAGTAGTAGTTTTGGGGATAACAGAATGACCGAACAACAGAGAAAATTTCTGCTTCCATGAATCGAAGACACGGGAAATCAGTGGCGTCGCATGGGCAGTACGAAGTCTTTTGGCACATATTGCAAATGCTCTTATCACAAGAAAGAACACTGCCACATTGAAATATTGGCACGCAGTTGTGATGAAATTTATTGGTAAAGAACTTGTGGAGCACTGTATTGCCTGGAAGTGAAACACGAAACGAGTATATAGTAGAATGGAAGAAACTGGACGTACAAATGTGGTCTTTCAGGCAGACAGATTGAAAGATGACATGGAGCTTTTAAGTACACCAGAAAAACATCATGACGAATGCTATTTATGGAAAGTTACAAGACGAACAAATGATATTAAATGATATTTGTTACTATATCCAAAATACTAAAGGTGACGTTGACAGGAGCTGAAGAGAAGAATTATACCATCTTACCAATAGAACTGAACGACAGAAAATAATACAATTTATCATGAAACTAGTCTACGTAATTATTAAAATGGGAATGCCTTCTAGCATTCCTGATTGACTTGCAACAATATATTTCAGGTATTTATGAAACTCAGAGATCGTCGTTGGAGTACAAGACTAATTTGTTTACAACAGATGATTTTTGTTGGAACAACAGAGGAAGAGATCTCGGAGTCATTTCATCCACAAGTTCCTGATGCAAAAAATTATCTGTTCACGTAGGCACTCTCCGTTTCACCGTTATGTAAGTAATAACTCTCAGTTATTCTTTCGCTTATATATGAAACTAAAATCCAGATGTTTTAACGATTTGGACACAACTCTGAGTGGCGGCAACATTTTATGTGTGAAAAGTAGTCCCGCTTTGAGCTACTGCGGCTCCAGAGGTCGCAGAAAACACGTAATGTGGAAATCGCTGTTTGCCTCCTACATGAAATAAACAGTGAGTCTGATGGTAGGTCTGGCAGTTCGCTCCTCGTCTTTGAAGTCATCGTTACGATGATTCACGAATATAACTATTACTTGTTTTCATGGACAAAACCGTAGATCGTGTATAGTTGTTCAAGACAATTTGGCTTTCATTAATCGGTACGTACTTGAGATCGCGTTCTTGCAGCCGTTAAGTTCGCTCTATACTCGCCTCAGCCATCCACACAGAATCGATACAGGCATCAACATACTACATGATTCGCAGCAAGTAAATGCCACGTTTGTACCCTGCCACAACAAACAATTAGTGGCGAGTAACTAAGCAGCCTTGGGCTTTATTAGTGCGTCATTGGCGCAACGTTACCTGAAGTGTGGCAACAGCAGCAGCAGCTGACGCTGCAGCCGGAATGACAGCATATACAGCGTCAGGTCCAGGTAATACTGAAACAGGATAGCGACCTGCTGAGTGCGACAATACCAAAGATTTTCTAATTGTCCATCTTGTCCGCTCCCGATAGCTAAGTGGTCAGCGCGACAGAATGTCAATACTAAAGTTTCGATTCCCGGCTGGGACGGATTTTCTCCTTTCAGGGACTGCGTTTTCTGTTTTCCTAATCATCGATGTGCAAGTCGCCGAAGTAGTTTCAAATCTAAAGACTTGCACCCGGCGAACGGTGTACCCGACAGGAGGCCCTAGTCACACGACATTTCCATTCTCCATCTTGATTTCTTCTAACCAAAGTAATGAGATCTGATGAGGATTGATGTTGAACCGAAACATTGATTTTTAGAAAACTGGGCAGTAAAGATGGGCAATTGCAATACATTGAAGAAAATAACTACCGACAACTTTACTTTTACGAATTATTTTATGTGACTATCAGTATCCCTGCCTCATTGGCACAATCTTTAGGGCCCTATACATATAGCTAGATAAGTCGGCTAAACGTCCTATTATTATCACTAACTCCATCTGAGTACCGTAAATTTCTGAATCCTCTCCGCAGCTGTGGACCCTCCACATCTATAATGACATCTGTCAGCACTAGCGTACAGTTGTCGTTAGAGGTATGGAGAGTCCATGTCTGCCGAGAGGATTCAGAAATCTACGGTAGCCAGTTTAAATTACTGATCCCTACAATAATAGTACAATCGTTTACTTGAGTCATCTAACTGCTCGTATCGAGGCCTAAAGATGGCGCTAATGATGCACTGACCCTGGTAGTCAAATTAAGGAACTCAAAAAATTACGGCTGTCGTTACTTATTTTCTCCAAGTCATTGGCCAGCCGCCGTCGTGTTCCATTTAGACAAGATGGAACTACAGAAGCAACAAAAATTACAACCAATGATTACGGATTTCATCCAAATAAATTATGTCGTCTTCTGCAAATGACGTTCATCTGCAAGCAGCAGCTATATGATTGGTAAATGCAGCGACACTGTCGCCACCTGCGTTTCCGGCGGGCTGTGATCGAAGGACACATGGAATTCATATCTCCAATAGCTTATGCTTTTTCGTAAGGCTAGAAAAATTAATAATACTGATATCCAGCTAGCACCGTTATTGCCTTCTAGTAGTTACATTTACTAGCTGGTTCACAAATTTCGTTCATTCGTAGAACTAAGTAGCTGCTTGGTCGGCATGTTGTGTCGTTTTGTTTTCCACTTATCTCGAGGCGTAAACGAATGAAGTTGGTGGTAGACTATATTTCAACCAGTATCAGGAGTAACTGAACCAGTTGTATAAATCCTGGTTTCTTGAAGCACTGGCTCTTGGGCAAAAGTGAAACTTACAAGAACCCAATATCTAGTCTTTGTTTTTCTCCCTCCTGTATGGTTGCATAAAATGTATATCATGAGAAAGAGGACCAAAGAGCCTCTTAGATCCATTACAAATAAAGGAATGCGCATTGGTGTAATACAGAATGCTGATCTGTCAGACAAGTTTCTTTTATTTGTGAACCGAACAACCTGCAGCTTCTCACGAACGATGTCCGACATTTAATTAATAGTACTGCATAATGTAATTGACCAAAAGCATTATGGGTGCACTTCTAAAAATTACAACAGTCAACGTCTTTAACTTAGTGAAACCTTCCACTGTATGTCTGATTTAAACTACAATGACCAGCAATGACATTCTTTGTTAAGTAATGTTCTTTGTAGGGTGAAACTTTTCAGGGAGAAGTAGACCAACTTTCAGCTGCTGCGGCTCCAGAGGTCGCAAAAAGCATGTCCATTAGTTGCTCGCTGAGGAGCCGCAAGTAATAAAAGGCTTTATTCTTTACTTCCTTTCTATTTCTTCCCCCTTTCCAGGTAACGGTCAATTCACAAAGATTAATACTCATTGTGGAACACGTGGTATGTCAATTCATCTATACGGGATGTGGGTGTGCGTCTAGCTCACCACTATGGATTCCGAACTAGCGGACCTGTAAAAACTATTTCTAGGCCGGGTGAGATTCTTCACATAGCTTTGTGAGCGGGAATCACACCAGCGAAACAAAATGCAGGCGACCTGGTCCCGTCAGCTGTAAATCGTACATCCGACGTTGACCTAACCGTGGCGAAAGTGCATCTTAATCGACGTCGTTGTACCGCTCACAGGACAACGCCAACATCTGCAAACTCTGTAGCAACATCGCGTAAAGGCGCCAATAAGCCGGCTGCGAATGCAATCCGGTATTCTTCCTTCACATTATCCCAGGCAAAAACAAGACGTTGCTAAGAGGAATTCTGGTCACAGATGTAGTTGTCAGCGTTCAAAGAGTATCGAAAACAAAAATCGTACACTGAGTTCTTCTGCAGTCACAATAGACGCTATTTCCTACAGCAGGATGCTACATGAAACTTCCTGTCAGGTTAAAACTGTGTGCCGGACCGAGACTCGAACTCTGGACTTTTCCTTTCACGGGCTAGTGTTCTACCAAGCACGACTCACGCCCCGTCCACACTGCTTTACTTCTCCGCAATATCCTTTCTTTTTGGAGTGCTAGTTCTGCAAGGCTCGCAGGAGAGCTTCTGTAAAGTTTGGAAGGTAGGAGACGAGATACTGGCAAAAGTACAGCAGTGAGGATGGGGCGAGAGTCGTGCTTGAGTAGCTCAGATGCCGGCACGGTAGCTCAGCGTGTTCGGTGAGAGTGTTAGCTGCCCTCTGTAGTAAAAAAACTGAGTTAATCGACCAATAACGAACTTCAACGGATGTCTTACGACGTCCGCCCCGAGCAGAAGCAACGACCAAAAGCGAACAAAATGAGATTAAAAAAAAAAGTCGGTAGAGCACTTGCTCACGAAAGGCAAAGGTCCCGAGTTCGAGTCTCGGTCCGGCACACAGTTTTAATCTGCCAGGAAGTTTCATATCAGCGCACACTTCACTGCAGAGTGAAAATCTCATTCAGGATTCCACATGTTTCGCTTGGAATAAATGTAGTGACTCGCTGCTATATTTCAGAGCAGCCTGCGGCCTTTACCGAGCCGTAGTGCCCAACTGTAGAGCGTCAGTGTGGCGCCAGCACCCGACAGCAAAGCTCCCCTCAAACTGACAATCTCCGTGGGCGTCAACAATGTAATACAAAAGACTGCTTCTTTGACGTGAAGTCCTGAGTATTATTATATGAAGTGCCCCACATCCTTTTTGTAGATGACGACGAATTATGTTTGATTATACATATGACATGCAGTATGTCCATAATATTGACATGAGGACCATGTCCTCTTAAAAGGAATGAATACATATTAACGCATTTTGTTATGAACTACTGCTTGAGAATGGCAGTACAGGCGAAATCCCTGTAGCAAGAAACTGAATTTAGCAACAGAGCAGAATAAAAATAGAATAATTTTCGTTTGTTCCTTTCACCCTTAATATCTGATGTCTTTCACTGAATGTTTTTACACGCACTGCTTTTCAGATTCAATATTCAAGTAACATCTTATCCAATTGTGTAGTTTATCGCGTAGGATTCTTTATGTGAAACCCACTCTGATGATATTTACTCCAAACTTGGTAGTGCATAATAATCTGAATCGCACATATCATTAAAAGCTAATACCACGGTCTGTTTTTTCTAACCTACACCCATGCATTTTTTCTGTGAAGAAAATAGTTAAATTGAAAGTTAGGTATTGTGATTGCAACCACATCTATCCAGCGTGTGACACACCGGTGGTAATTAGGAAGCATAGTGCTACAATTTTGTCTTGTCAAGGTTTGAAAGCATTTGTGAATGTTGAAAATAATGTAGATGTTTGCCCAGTTCAACACCTACAAATGGTACCTGTTTAGTTATCAGGGAACTATTACTACCCCAAAACAGAGGTAGCTGGTAGATAACGCCAATTTACTTCACATGCAGAATCAAATCGTTTGATGGTGGGCAGACGGTACTCCTTTTGGGCAACAACAAATAGAATATATAATGTGAGCTTCCAATTAAAATCTATTTAGAGTGGATTATTTTTATCTAAGCAGTGAGTACATTTATCATACAATGGGCTATAAAGGACTCAGGCTCGTACCAACCCACATCAAAGCTACTGATAATCTCCCTTTGACCAAAAATTGATGAGGTTCCTGTCGTTCTTGGGCAACAAAATTTACTGTGGCTAACTTATGCTGAAAAGTGCACAAGTATCCCGTCCTTTCAATTACTTTTGAGAAAAAGGTGCCATATTTCAATGGTACGTAGGTTTTCAGGCAGCGTTCTTGAAGATAGAAATGAGTCTGAAGTCTGCATTCAGACTTGTCACATTTGGCCAAGGAATATGTTCAGCACTGGCGATAAACACTGTGGAATTCGTGAAAGCAGTTGGTCTGTCACATTAGTTCCCTGTTCACTACCAACCGATAGCCCACTCTTGTACACTAAAAACGGAAGACGTGAATTATAACCAAATCGGAAAGTAAACACTGACTAATATTTACGGTATTAGAATTATCAGATTTTTTTAAATGTGGAACGAGATGTTGACAGGTTCGGGACACAAACCTCAAGTTTTCTGTCATGAACCGGTGCTACTACAGCAAATATCGCAGTTGTGGAAGCTGTTTTTCAGAAGTTACTGTTATGAAATACACCAATTGTCCACTGCACAAGACGCCACCACTAACACCCCATCGTGCTTTCTCATCGCCAATTTGCTAAGCAGTAGGAACTATGTTTCTAGTCTGATAAAAGCTTTAGGTAGATACAGGGCTATATTCCCTTAAGGGCCCGGGAGGTGTCTACACTCAGTGGTCAAGGTCCCATGATTTTGAAAGTAGTATGTTGTGCAATTTTTGACAGGCCAGTATACTAGCCCGCAACTGGGAGTGTGAATGTTATGTTTAACGCACCGCAGATAAAGCCCTGACACACTGCGTCATGTTGAACACGTCCAAATCCGTGTATGGCAACAGTCCAGCTGCATTTCTGGACGCGAACATGCGCTGCACGCATTTGGATTTCATGAACTTCTCTCACTGATCCTAGTCGCAACAGACACGCCTGTACTACGCCCGGATTGCGTAAACTGTAGTCATATCTATGGTCACACAGCCGGGTGAGCTCATCTGGTTGACATTGGTCATAAAGGACGTTAACTGCTTATACATTATCTTACAAAATTGGAAATAACAGTGCTTCACACTCCAGCGTATTCGTGGGTTTTCGAGCCAGGAAAAATACTCTTTCTAATGAGCTAAGTAATTTACAATAAGGTACTTATAAATTTAAAAGTTCTTCCAAATAACTTGCAAGTATCCATAGTGAACCAGAACTATTCGTAATAAAATTTGGAGATTTCTACCCAATAGTGGTATCTAAATAATTGCGGTGAAGCTATTTGCTAGGTGGTATTACTCCGCACCGCATTCGTAGCTATATTATCTACTGTAGACATCAGTAACGGAGGCAGATGAGCTGTATTTCATCGCTAAGTCATTTAAAATAGGTGTATTTTTCCACTGGAAATCATTTGTAGCGTTGTAAAATAGTTACTAAACCTAACAACAATGTACAGATTTTATATACCCTGTGAATTATGTCAGTGATGTATTACAAGAATGTCTATGGACAGTAAGTGGGCTTTTCAATAGATATATTGTGCGATATGCCGTATGAAGTACTGGATCGTACACCTTCTCCACCAGATTTGTCACTCTTTGGTTACCACGTATCACCACTTGTCAAAAATTTGTAGCTGACAAACGTTTTGAGTGCCGCGAATAGCTGATGTTACACACAGAGCGTATTTCCCAGTCATACCACATTAGGAAGTTTTACATTGGGAAACAATGGAGCTGGTGCATTTTCATTAAAATGTAAGAGAGCTTTTCTTTGTTAATTGAAGGACATTTAAATTTTATAGATGGCGAAACTTCCGGGTATTACTGTAATGGTACATAAAACTACTTGTTTCTGACGTTTCGTCCAGAGCTGCTCTGAACATCTTCAGAACTACTTCTAGATCTGTTGAGTTTTGCCGACTGTAGCTTCTGATGTCGGAGACCGACATAAATATCACGAAAATGGGCACGAGAAAGCGGAGATAAACCTTGTCACAGGCAAAACAAATATCGAACTGTCGTCTTTCAAATACAAATTTCTTCCATTTATTCTGTAGAGATGCTGTCGATAGATGAGGTTTTCATGCCTTCTTTTGTATTAATATAGCCCGCACGTCTTTATGTTTAAATCGATTCTCTGTATAGCCGTGGATATTAATGCTTGATTGTAATTATAATTTTGGTTTCAGAAAATTTCACTTCCTAGTTTTCTGACTGAGGAGCACGCTCTGTAACAGCTGAATTTTTTTCTGTTTTCCCTAGTCGGCGAAGACATTTTTTTTCTTTCAGACATGTATTCAGGCTTCCATTCGGAATTCCAGTGTATGCTTTACCATACGTACATTGAATGTTAAATATTCCGCACGTCTGACAAAGAACGGATTTTATTTCTTACAGAACTGGGGGATTCAAATATTCTTTCCTTTTTATTAAAAAACGTAACACATTCGATCGGTAAGATTTTACAATAACCCAACGACAGACCTCATTTTAGACCAACACAGCAAATATATCTTTGACGAATAACAGTTTGATATTTATGTGTTATCCATTACAAGGACTACCTAAGCAATTATTTTTTTCGATATTTATGTCGATCTCAGTCGTCCGAATCGTCAGTAGACAATAGTCAACAGGACACCTCTGAAGATGTCCAGCGCAGCTGTGGACGAAACATTTGGAACAAAAATGTTTCATAGATCACAACCACACAACAGGAAGATTTGCCAACAATGTGCCTCCAATGTGTTTACAGCTTTTCCTCATACGCAAATGTAAAGCCTCTTCCTTGTCCATCACAAAGAAGAACGTGTGTTGCAGTAATCCCACAGACCACAAAAAATGCTCTTTGTTTGTGCTCTACAGTTGTTGAGTGGTTAGATCTGCCCGACGTTGGCTCTTCTATGCGGGATTGAAGTAATGCTAAACAGAGAAAAGTTAGGATTTTAGTTTCCACTACGTACACTTTATCAAAAAACTGTCGTAAAACTTGTTGGTTTTAGTTACGTACTATGTACTCCTTCGAGACATTTTTCGCTTTCTGTAGGAAAAGAATAACGTGGTTCAACTGAAACTGATTATTTTTCTTCATTGATTTTGCACTCCTACACGTCATGGCAAGGGGTCTTACAACTTCCTCAACGAACAAGCCTTATTACGGTTAATTTATTTACCTTTGGTCCGAAATACACGCTAAATTGACCAGATTACTGACAACAATTAGCTGTTTAGCACACTTACAACCATTACTGAGACGCCGAAAGTACATCAAAAGCTAAAACTGGCTATACGTTTAAAGAGTAGGTGTACCTCTTTACTCCAGACTTGTCTCAGATGGTGCGAAGCTTCATGAACAGATTGTTACGACATTCTTATCCTTCACTGACAGCATGGATTTCATATTTTCTCTTGAAACCAATTGAACATCATCTGCAGGTAGCACAGCCGGCCGATATGGCTGAACGTTTTTAGGCGCTTAGATTGGAACCACGCGACCGCTACGGTCGCAGGTTCGAATCCTGCCTCGGGCATGGATGTGTGTGATGTCCTTAGGTTAGTTCGGTTTAAGTAGTTCTAAGATGTAAAGGACTGACGACCTCAGATGTTATGTCCCATAGTACTGAGCCATTTGAACCATTTGGAGGCAGACAGGTGACCACGATTTTCATTCAACAGATTCTAAACCAGTGTTGCTTCTACTACAGTACAGACACTAACAGAGACATTGAGAGGAACCTCAACAGATATTATAATCAATAAGTTTTTCCACAGCTGCGTCATTATCCGAAGAACTATTGCGGCAAAAGATTGCAGCAGTGGGAACTTTGAGACAAAACAAGAAAATGGCACAAGAAATGAAGGCTCCCATCTCCAGAGAAGTTTTATCTCCGTCATATGAGTTTGTAGAAAATTTGACAACTGTAAGTTAAGGGCGTAAAATGCACAAGTGTTATCCTATTCCAATTCTCTACATAGCTGTGACACAGTAGATGAAGGGAAAAAAATCGAGAGATACTTTATTCAACAATAAACCTAATGCGATTTGATTTTGTTGACCTCAAAGAACCTACGTAGTAGTCCAAGAGACGGTCATGATGATAGGCCTCTGGTTTACGTACAAATTTAGTGGATGTGGAGCCCACATTTTCATCGCAGTACCAGGAAGGCGGATCTGATAAAAAGACAGTTTTCTTCGTGGAATAAGGACAAGAAATGATTCTTCCTCAAATGAAGAAGAGAGCCGATACCAAAGCATTCAAAAGGATGTTCTACAAGTCATGGCAAGTTGTGAAGTTATTCACCAACCCACAAAGATTTAGGAAAGATCACGAAAAGAATATATTGCTTGCGCTTACACTGATTAGACAGAAAAAGTAGTCAAACATGAGAGTAATGCACAGAAAGTTTTCCAGAAATATAGCGTAATTATTTGTGGTTTTCTTCTCATGAGCAGATTACTGGTTTGAGCACAGAAAAATTGAATGTATCTTGTTTAATCTTAGACGAATTATGGCCTAAATTATGATAATATATTTTATATACCAAAATAAATGTACAATACCACAATATTAATTTCTTCTTCGCTGTCATAAAAGCCATTATGACTTGGTATTGTTTTAACAAACAGCTTTTTTCTCAGGTCTTATAGGCCTCTCGTTTGAAGTTTCGCGAGTCCTACCACTCACGCATGCAAGGTTTATGAGTACATGCGAACAAGTGGGACTTAGGGGTGAGACACAGGGAAAGAAACAAATACAGCGAACTGGAGTAGAAAGAAACAAATAGGAAATGCTCGCCGTGGGGCACTCTGGAAGTTTTCCAGAGCTGTTTTATGGAGCTAATCCGCTCGCGCTGACGGTCGCTAATGACGCGCACATATCAGCGCCGCTTTACGGTCCCAGCGGCTGGGCTGGGTGGAGTTTTCAGAACTGCAGGGATGAGGGAGAGGTATGGTCGGGGGGTGATACAAGACCGCTGCGCTGCTTGGCACCGGGCTGAGGGGTGGGGGGGGGGGGGGGGGAGGGAGGGGGAGAGAGGCGCGTGCCACAATCCCAAGTATGTACAGTTTCCTGGCGCAAAAGACACAGGAACACCCCCAGCAAGGCTGGGGTCCGTGGGCTGCGATCCTGGTCCGGAGGAACTGCGGCCAACACGCTCTTTGTGAGGATGACGCACAAACGAGTCCGTAACGCAACCTGACACGCCAAACCGCGGCGGGAATCTGGCCCAGTGTGGGAACAAGACCGATCGCAACAGAAATGCGTAAAAGAATGCAGAGAACAACATCGATAATGACGATGGTAATGAGCTGCACTCCTACAAATCAAGCATGCATGCCGTGGCCCCAGTCCGATTCATTGTGTCATTCCTGAGAAGAACTCAAGCTAGCTTTTCAAAACTATTCCAGCGACGAGCCGCTCTTTTTCATTACCAAATGGCGTGAGGATAGTGCTATTTCTTATCTACAGAACTTACGCTATTAAACGCTGTATAAGTTGTTGTCTGTACAGTACAGAATCGGAACCGAGAGACCGCTACGGTCGCAGGTTCGAATCCTGCCTCGGGCATGGATGTGTGTGATGTCCTTAGGTTAGTTAGGCTTAACTAGTCCTACGTTCTAGGCGACTAATGACCTCAGAAGTTAAATCGCATAGTGCTCAGAGACATTTGAACCATATAGTACAGCATCACAGCCTCTTATCAGGCCGGACAAAATCAAACTGCAGGCACGTGGTACACTGAGAAGTCTTAACAGAGCAAATGAGTAGTACCAAATGACTAAGCTACAGTGATCTGTAACAAACTGGTGGTTATACGAGTATTTAATGGAAGTCCAGTATGGGCTGCAAGTTCGATATTGCAGCGAAACGTGGTTGATATGCGAATGCATTAATGTGGAACTAATTTACGCCGGAAAAAAAAATTGTTCCAATTTTCACAAAGAAATATTTACTCTGCAACGGAGTGTGCGCTGATATAAAACTTACTGGCAGATAGAACTGTGTATAGAACCGAGACTCGGACTCAGGACTTTTGCCTTTACCAGACAAGTGCTCTGCTATTTATTACGGTATATTGATAAATTTTGTATAATTTTTTTCTGATCTCATTTTCTTCGTAATTGATCGTTGGATTTGTTCGGTGTGAACGTCCCATGACACCTGTTGAAGTTCATCGTTGATCCGTTCACTCATTTTTTTATTACCGAAGTTAGCTAACCCTCTGATTGTAAGACCTTAAGCTACCGTGCCGGCATCCAACTGAGCTACCCAAGCACGATTCACGATCCGTCCTCACAGCCTTACTTCCGCCTGTAGGAGACGAGGTACTGGCGGAAGTACAGCTGTGAGGACGCGTCGTGAGTCGCGCATGGGTATCTCAGTTGCTAGAGCACTTGTCCGCGAAAAGGCGAAGGTCCCGAGTTTGAGTCTCAGTCCAGTATACAGATTTAATCTTCCAGAAAGTTTCACTTCTAATATTGTCCACCATGTACAATTCTGGCACTGTATAGCGTTTTTATGATGCTACGACATCCACGCTGTCACTTGACAAGCCATAACGTGAATGAACAGTACGGGTACAGAAAAGGGGGTCTGTGCCCTCTTAGTTAAACTACTTAATATGAATGGCAGTAATTAATGCTCTGTAGTGGGTGACGATAACCGACTGAAAGATCTGAAGAGAGGCCTGATATCTTCAAGATGATAATAATGATGAAATTCGAAAATATGTGTGAGCTTAGTATGGCTCCTGGAAGAGGAAGGCGTCCAATCCTATATGAAGATGGTATCTGTTCCTTCGGACGTGTCTGAAAGAACAGATACCATTTTCATATAGTTTAGGCTAACCAGCCATTTACTTTCTTTTTCTGTGCTGGTTAAACACGCATTACCCGTACTCTTACCGGACTCTCTAAGATTGCCGCGAGTAGTGAGTGTAATGTTAAGGACACTTCGAATGTCGTTTGTGGACATTAAGTTGGGAATGTGGGTATCAGAGAGAGTGCAGTCGCACTATCCTCTGTGCCCTCGGTGGCTCAGATGAATAGAGCGTCTGCCATGTAAGCAGGAGATCTCGGATTCGAGTCCCTGTCGGGGCACACATTTTCAACTTCCCCCGTTGATGTATAACAACGCCTGTCGACGGCTTAGGCTCTTTTATTTAATTATCATTGGCATCCGATCCTGGTTTACGTTAGCTACCAAGTTGTTGTCACTGGAAATGGGCATGCAGCACGGGCCAGAGCTAAATAGTGCTGGTGAAGTGTCACGATTATTGTGCATCTCTTGGTCAAAGAGTCCTGAATGTTCTATAGACTGTCTTACACCGCCGGCCATACAAGATCCAGACGATGTATCATGCACTGCAGCAACGCTCTAAATTATATTGATGACATTTGGCTGGTAAAAATTGTGTGGAGGGTCGAGACACATTTTACACTACAGAGTGCAGTTAATCCACAGAGCTGCTGAATCTTTCAGTGTCAATCCGAGTGTTGCACATGAAGATCCACTACACTCGCCGTGTGTGACTGCATGGTATGGATTCACATCTACCTCTTATCTCGAGCCGTTCTTTTCTGAAGATAATACACATAGAGTTTCTGTCAGATGTACAGTGACGTATGCACGTAATGCCTGCCGTGTAAAAGCGCAATGTGTGGAAACCACAGTTTCCAAATGAGATGTGGCAACACCTCATGTCGCTAGTCCAGTAAATGATCCGCTTAATGCGACCTTTTATGAACGTGTTATCTACAGAGGTCTTCCAGATAAATGATCTGCAAGATCATCTAATCTAAATCCAAGTGTTCGTAGGCTCTGAGGATATCTAAGGGAAAGCGTTTACCATGGACACGTTCGGTCTCGACCCGACATGAAAGCCGGTTTATAGGAGAACGTTGCTCACATTCCACATGAACTGCTGCGAGAAATTGCTGACCACGTCGTTTTACGTATACAGTATCTCGTCGACGTCTCCGGTGCTGATTCTGAACAGACAGTGTAAGCGGTGATTTATAATAAAATCAAGATTATGACTTTCTCACATGCTTGACTTTTCTGCCCTAGTCTCGTTACAGGTGGACTCATTCTCTGCAAATTTCTTGCATTCAAAGCGCCCGATATGCACCTGATTGCCAAGACCGGAACTAATGTTTTTTCCAGAGTCAATCGTTTCATACTAACACATCACAGTATCTGGTAAGTTTCACTCTCTTGCGGTGATTTCAGCCCACACCGGACTTTATTTATAGTCACTTTGTGCATCTGCGTTTGTTCTACGCAACCTACCTGATGGTTTTTTCCACAGGGTAGCTGTGTGCCAATTGCTCGTAAGCTCGAATCTCTCTGATTTTACCTGCATTCCACTTTTACGAGAGGAATCAACTTGTTTATAAATTATTATATATACGTTTGCTCTCGGAACCACAAAGTAATGCAGAATATCTCGCTTGCAGCGTCTGCCACTCTACTTGGCTGAGCTTCTCCATGACATAAAGAAACTCGCTGCTCTTTTGTATTTCCCCTGTCCATTGTGCGTGACAGGATTCCAGAATGACGAGCAACATTGAAGTAAGGGACGAACGATGGTGTTTGTAGCTTCTTCTCTTTAAGAAGACTACACGCCTTGAGCAGCCTTTAAGTGAAATAAAGGCTACTAGTTTTGTGGTTGCTCGACATTAATTCGGTCCATACGGATGCTGCTAGTTATACTGAATTGTGGATGTGATTCCTTTCAGAGATGAGTCTGCTACCGCATAATAATATAGTAATGAGTACCTATCACCCACCCGGTTGGCCGTGCGGTGTAACGCACGGCATTTCGGGCGGGAAGAAACGGCTGGTCCCCGGCACTAATCCGCCCGGCGGATTTGTGTCGATATCCGGTAAACCGGCCAGTCTGTGGATGGTTTTTAGGCAGTTTTCCATTTGCCTTGGCGAGTGCGAGCTCGTTCCTCTTATTCCGCCTCAGTTACACTATGTCGGCGATTGCTGCGCAAACAAGTTCTCCACCTGCACGTACACCACCATTCCTCTACCACGCAAACATAGGGGTTGCACTCGTCTGGTGAGAGAAGTTCCCTGGCGGGGGCCGCCGGGGGCCGAACCGCACAATTACACTGGGTTCGGTATCGGGCGGCGGAGGGCTGAAGTGGACTGTGGTAGTCGTCGTGGGGTTGTGGACCACTGCGGCTGCGGCGGGGACGGAGCCCCTCCGTCGTTTCTAGGTCCCCGGTTAACATACAATACAATACAATACAATACAATGTGTACCTTTGCATATTTATGGTCAGTAACGCAGGGTCAATTGGTCCATCCGTGCGCCTAGCGCCGAACAGATGGAGATTTTCCAGCACTCTGCTAAATTTTTCTAACAGTGCGACTTCTCCACATATAACAGCACCATCTACGAACAGCGTCACAGAACTTTCGACGCTATGCTCTAGATCAGTTGCATTTAATGGTAAACTTAATGGTCTCTTGGGGTAAGCCCGAATGTACTTTTACGTCTGAGTGAGGACGACAAGTTGAGATCTTGTGTTCTGTCTGGAAGAAACTATTGTGTCTAGCCATACAGCAGGTTTGGCCTTCCGTACGCTCGTATTTTGTTCACTAGGCGGAACTGTGTCGAACGTCTATCGGTAGTTACGGAAGACGGCGTTAACCTTGGAGCCTATATCTCCTGCTTTCTGTGAAAGAAACGAGCGAGCTATACTTCAGACGACCATTGTTTACGGAACCCTGTTGCCTGCTACAGAGGAGATTTTCGGATTACAGGAATGGCATCACACGCAATCGTAAAACATGTTCCAAAATTCTATATTAGACCGACTACAGAGATACTGGCCTTGCGTTTTGTGCGTCTGTTTTTTTTTTTTTTCCTGTTATATTTTAGCTACATGTAAATCTGAAATGAAGTTCGCTTTGCCTTGATGGCAGCTTCCTTACAGGATTGCCGATTGTTGCGGGTCTTTTCCATTCATCAGAACTTTGCTCGGCGTGTCCTTGTCTACGGCGTATTGTGTAACACTTGTTAAGTTTGTACGTTGACGCTGAACATTGTTAATGCGGAAGATGACAATCGTATATTTACCTCTCAGGTAATCCCAAATCAGTTTCTTGTCAGTGTTACTAAGCACGAATATCTTCCTATCTCACTTTATGTTCTCACTTACAGACGTATTCAGTGTTGCTATTATGGTGTTATGCCCAATGAGGCTCTATTTATGCGCTTATATGTGTTGAAATTTTCCGATGACTAATGACAAAAGATCTCTCAGACAACGGTGGCATTGTTTTATTTATTTATTAAATCTTAGGAGATTAAGGCCATCAGGCCCTATCATACTTCGGACCAAGGTACCATATATAGAGTACCTTCTTAAGTGATATTTATATAAAATGACAATAATGATTGCTGCAGATCTAAAAAGAATTTATGGGTGTAAAGAACAGACGATTTCTGATATAAGCGAAAGGAAATGTAAGAAACTGAACCAAGTAAGAATACTAGGTTCAAAATGGCTCTGAGCACTATGGGACTCAACTTCTGAGGTCATCAGTCCCCTAGATCTTAGAACTGCTTAAACCTAACTAACTGAAGGACATCACACACACCCATGCCCGAGGCAGGATTCGAACCTGTGACCGTAGCGGTCGCACGGTTCCAGACTGTAGCGCCTAGAACCACTCGGCCATCCCGGACGGCAGAATACTAGGAAACCAGAAATATGTGGTTGGACAGGAGGAGGTAACAGTAATAATGGTAGCACCATAGCTGCTTCAGTAGCTGTCTTTTAAAGGTGAAGATGCTACTCAGTTTTCTAGTATAATGCGAAAGAGTCGCATCCCCGCTAATGAGAAGGACTTCGAGAAAGTGGCTAAACGATGGAGTGGGAGGGAAAGGATTTTGCTCTGTTGGGAACTGGTGTTCCTGCCATGTTATTGAGATAAGAGATTAAGGGCGAGAAATGTGGGGAACGGTGTACATTTGTGAGACAGTAGTGAAGGCAGAGGGCACGGAAATCTCAGTGCCTGTCTGCTCGCATCCAGGATAGCTGTGCGTATAATGGTGAAACATCGTCAAAGAGTCTAACGCTACACATTTGAGCAATCCAAGCATTTGTAACCAGTTTGAGGCGGCGTGAGCTTTCCTGAGAAAAGTCTTGCAGGATAACATTGATGTAATGAATTACTAGAAGCGTAAATATTTGTACAAGTTTCTCTTTCAGGTTATGACGGAAGTGCTTATCATTTTTTTTTCTTTTTTGCTTTTGGAAAGGAAAGGTGCCGATGCCTCCGTGCACATTGCAGTTGCGAGCTCAGTTCAGTTTACATACAACTTTCGTGTATTTTTACTCCCAAACACTTTGCGGAAGACAAATTGAGATGTGTCGCATGTAGGCTTCAAGATTTGAAGTTATGCCTTCTATGTTAATTGATATGACTGTCAGCTTTGGCCCCGAGGGGGGCCGACTGTGCGTGTTGTTAACCATTGTCGTTCATTCTTGGTACAAAAGAATGGGCTCCCGCAAGGCAGTGTCTTACCATCAGTGCTAATTAATATCTACATCAATGACCAACCACTCCCTTCAATTCAAGGTAAGAATTTTGAGACAGTAGAAGAAAATCTCATTGCTGTTCTGAAGAGTCTCTCAGAATATTATGAGGAAAATCATCTGAAGCCAAACTCATCAAAACCTAAAACATGTGCTCTTCATCTAAAGAACAGAGAAGTTTCTCGAGAGCCGCAAGTGAACTGGAATTGAAAGGAGTTGTAACACTGCAATGCTGCAGTGTACCTTAGTGTTAGCCTGGACCACTCCCTGACCTTCAAGACGCACTGCACCAACCTTAAAGCCAAGGTTTCATCGCGAAATTACCTACTCCGCAAGGTGACTTGTTCTGGATGCGGTGCCCACCCCCATACAGTAAGAACAACTGCCCTGGTAATGTGCTACTACGTTGCCAAATATGTAGCTAGTGTGTGGTACAATTCTGCAAATGCAAAAAAAGTGGACACCAACCAGTATGAAAGGGGCAGGCTGATCACAAGCTGTCTGAAGCCAACGCCAATACATAAGCTGTATACACTTGCAGGAATAGGTATGGATTGGGGCTGAGAAATGAAATAGGAAGCCGCCTGGTAGAATTTTTCACAGAGCAAAACTTAATCATAGCTAACACTTGGTTTAAGAATCATGAAAGAAGGTTGTATACATGGAAGAATCGTGGAAATACTAAAAGGTATCAGATAGATTATATAATGGTAAGACAGATTTAGGAACCAGGTTTTATATTGTAAGACATTTGCAGGGTCAGATGCGGACTCTGACACTATCTATTGGTTATGACCTATAGATTAAAACGGAAGAAACTGCAAAAAGGTGGGAATTTAAGGAGATGGGACCTGGATAAACTGAAAGAACCAGAGGTTGTACAGAGTTTCAGGGAGAGCATCAGGGAACAATTGACAGGAATGGGGGAAAGAAATACAGTAGAAGAAGAATGGGTAGCTTTGGGGGATGAAGTAGTGAAGGCAGCAGAGGATCAAGTAGGTAAAAAGACAAGGGCTAGTAGAAATACTTGGGTCACAGAAGAAATATTAAATTTAATTGATGAAAGGAGAAAATATAAAAATGCAAGATAGATACTGCCTAGAGGAAAATTAAAGATACCTTTGGAGATAAGAAAACCACTTGTATGGACATCAAGAGCTCCGATGGAAACACAGTTCTAAGGAAAGAAGGGAAAGCAGAAAGGTGGAAAGAGTATATAGAGGGTCTATAAAAGGGCGATGTACTTGAGGACAATATTATGGAAATGGAAGACGATGAAGATGAAATGGGAGATACGATACTGCGTTAAGAGTTTGACAGAGCACTGAAAGACCTGAGTCGAAACAAGGCCCCCGGAGTAGACAACATTCCATTGGAACTACTGAAGGCCTTGGGAGAGCCAGTCCTGAATAAATTCTACCATCTGGTGAGCAAGATGTATGAAACAGGCGAAATACCCTCAGATTTCAAGAAGAATATAATTCCAATCCCAAAGAATGCAGGTATTGACAGATGTGAAAATTACCGAACAGTCAGTTTAATAAGCCACAGCTGCAAAATACTAACACGAATTGCTTACAGACGAATGGAAAAACTAGTAGAAGCCGACTTCGGGAAAGATCAGTTTGAATTCCGTAGAAATACTGGAACACGTGAGGCAATACTATCCTTACGACTTATCTTAAAAGAAAGATTAAGGAAAGGCAAACCTACGTTTCTAGCATTTGTAGACAAGAAAGCTTTTGACAATGTTGACTGGAATACTCTCTTTCAAATTCTAAGGGTGGCAGGGGTAAAATACAGGGAGCGAAAGGCTATTTACAATTCTTACAGAAGCCAGATGGCAGTTATAAGAGTTTGAGGGACACGAAAGGGAAGCAGTGGTTGGCAAGGGAGTAAGAGAGGTTTTTATCCTCTCCCCTATGTTATTCAATCTGTATATTGAGCAAGCAGTAAAGGAAACAAAAGAAAAATTCGGAGTAGGTATTAAAATCCGCGGAGAAGAAATAAAAACTTTGAGGGTCGCCGATGACATTGTAATTCTGTCAGAGACAGCAAAGGACTTGGAAGAGCAGTTGAATGGGTAGGACAGTGTCTTAAAAGTTGGATATAAGATGACCATCAACAAAAGCAAAGACTGGTTTGATGCAGCTCTTAATGCCAATCACTAAACGAGGGTAATGGAATGTAGTCGAATTAAGTCGGGTGATTGTGAGGGAATTAGATTAGGAGACACTGAAAGTAGTAAAGGAGTTTTGCTATTTGGGGAACAAAATATCTGATGAAGGTCGAACAAGAGAGGATATAAAATGTAGACTGGCAATGGCAAGGAAAGCGTTTCTGACGAAGAGAAATTTGTTAACATCGAGTATAGATTCAAGTGTCAGGAAGTCTTTTCTGAAAGTGTTTGTATAGAGTGTAGACATTTATGGAAGTGAAACATGGACGATAAATAGTTTGGACAAGAAGAGAATACAAGCTTTCGAAATGTGGTGCTACAGAAGAATGCTGAAGATTAGATGGGTAGATCACATAACTAATGAGGAAGTATTGAATAGGATTGGGGAGAAGAGAAGTTAGTGGCATAACTCGACTAGAAGAAGGGATCGGTTGGTAGGACATGTTCTGAGGCATCAAGGGATCACCAATTTAGTATTGCAGGGCACCGTAAAGGGTAAAAATCGTAGAGGGAGACCAAGAGATGACTACACTAAGCAGATTCAGAAGGATGTAGGTTGCAGTAGGTACTGGGAGATAAGGAAGCTTGCACAGGATAGAGTGGCATTGACAGCTGCATCAAACCAGTCTTTGCTTTTGTTGATGGTCATCTTATATCCAACTTTTAAGACACTGTCAATTCCGTTCAACTGCTCTTCTAAGTCCTTTGCTGTCTCTGACAGAATTACAATGTCGTCGGCGAACCTCAAAGTTTTTATTTCTTCTCCATGGATTTTAATACCTACTCCAAATTTTTCTTTTGTTTTCTTCACTGCTTGCTCAATATACAGATTGAATAACATCGGGGAGAGGCTACAACCCTGTCTCACTCCCTTCTCAACCACTGCTTTCCTTTGATGTCCCTCGACTCTAATGACTGCCATCTAGTTTCTGTACAATGTCTATTAAACAGAACAATAACATTTAAAGGAAAATTCTCTGTGTGAAGTTAGTTATTCAAAGGTCTTTTGCCCAACAGCAAAATTTCATTTCCATTGCAGGTTAGATGACATAAGGTACTCCACTTGAGCATAGACAGGACGCGCGGAAACAAATAGCAAGCCACGCTAGGAAACTTCCAGAGCCATTCACACTGCCGCAAGCAAGCCAGGCCCACGTGGCAACGGGCTGCCGACAGGGAATTCTCCCGACGACACCGAACGTCGTATATGTCAAACTGCCTGACACTAAAAGCGAAGGTTATTGTTTAACCATTATTGCACTAATAGAACCTTTACAATAAGGTGATACGTCCTAGGAAATGTGCTTCGCTAAAGAAAATGTAAGGCGTAAAAGAGACGTACTGAAAGGGCGATGTAAATTGTTGCACGAAGGAATATATACAGTAATTTATGATTAGTTGAGGGTCACAGAACACAAAATTCAAAGGTCTGAGCTAGCTAACATCACAGAGTTGTTCGAGCTAGTATGCGGTTCCTCTTCGTCGAAATGTCTTGGCTCAAACTCGTCGAGGGGTTGAACGGCACGTGTCGCATTACACTCCCTAAATTAGACACTTGTGACCCTTTGGCTGATGGCATGTTTGGAAACTGTATGAAACATACAAAGTTAATGTAACATGTAATTGCAGTTATAATAATATCAGGAACTAAATTACCGACCCATAAATGATGTAGGCCACGCAGTTGCGATTTAGCTAGAATAATGTTTGGTTCAAATGGCTCTGAGCGCTATGAGACTTAACATCTTAGGTCATCAGTCTCCTAGAACTGAGAGCTACTTAAACGTAACAATCCTAAGGACATCACAGACACCCATGCCCGAGGCAGGATTCGAACCTGCGACCGTAGCAGTCCCGCGGTTCCGGACAACAGCATCTAGAGCCGCACGGCCACCGGGGCCGGCTGAATAATGTTTAAACAGGAAGCAAATTAATAGCGAAAGTGTTCGTATTTAGAGTTAGCGTAACACTCCAGCGCATATCCATTTCACCCAGTTCGATCATTCACAATCTCATAGCGAATTACAAGTTCGATACTCCACCTCGATAGTTATGCGAATGTGAAAAGTTGCAGTTCACACCAGAAGCGCGGCTGCTGACCGCACAGACACCAAGTCCCGCGATACCAAACAATGCGAAATTATCTATGTAGCTTCACTTACTAACTCCCTAAAGACCGACTGTGAGCTTTCGCGTCTCAATCGGAAGTGTACCCTTTGTTGTTGTAAGTAGGCTGTTTAGGTTTTCTTATTGGAAACGCCACATAGCGCTCTGTATGAAAATTCATTGGCTGTGCTGTGTGCAGTCTGTGGCTAGTTTGCATTGTTGTCTGCCATTGTAGTGTCGGGCAGCGGCAGCTGGATGCTAACAGCGCGTAGCGTTGCGCAGTTGGAGGTGAGCCGCCAGCAGTGGTGGATGTGGGGAGAGAGATGGCGGAGTTTTGAAATTTGTAAGAATGGATGTCATGAACTGATATATATATTATGACTATTAAGGTAAATACATTGTTTGTTCTCTATTAAAATCTTTCATTTGCTGACTCTGCTTATCAGTAGTTAGTGCCTTCAGTAGTTTGAATCTTTTATTTAGCTGGCAGTAGTGGCGCTCGCTGTATTGCAGTAACTTGAGTAACGAAGATTTTTGTGAGGTAAGTGATTTGTGAAACGTATAGATTAATGTTAGTCAGTGCCATCTTTTGTAGGGATTCTTGAAAGTCAGATTGCGTTGCGCTAAAAATATTGTGTGTCAGTTTAAGCACAGTCTTGTATAATTTTTCTAAGGGGACGTTTCATTGTCTCCTGCCGAAGTGTCCGGTTTCGTGTCTGCACCAGCACTCGCTCGGCCAGTCCCCAGCCGAGTTTCCCGTGCGCCGAAAATCCTCGCTCAACCGACAAGGGCAGTTCCTTTTCCTGAAGTCGTCCATCTGATTGGCTACAGCGTATTCTACATTATTTTACTTTTTAACATATTTAAATAATCAGAGCTCGACTACTTTCACGTTCTAAATAAAGATACGATAATAATTATTACATAATAAACGTCAAATTCTTTTACATAAATCCAATACAATTTCCTTCTTAGCTTTGAATGTCACGGCCAGTAGCATAGCACCAATGAGCTTCCTGATAGATAAATAAAGAGCAAAAGTAACTATTATGCACTAACTTTACAACAAATATTCTATTACATAATGATTCATTGAGGTGTCATGATGTCATTGTTCAATGTGATTTGTGTAAAGGAAATGATGATCTGATGCTTAAGTGAAAATACTGATGATTTAAATATATTATATCTTTTAAACAAATAAAGTTACAGACTTGATATTTACAACGTTTGTCATTTTAATGATGCGCTTCTATATAAAATATCGATCGTTAAGATCGACGTTAGCGTTCAGATTTTAGGATTCAGCTCTTTGTTACAAATCTTGATACTTTCACTTTAACAGTACGTCCTAAACTGTCATAGATATGAGCAATATTAAATTTTTTTTATCACCGTGAAAATTTACGGAGGATGGCAGATTAAAATAATTGTGGTTAAAATCCCTGCAGTACTACAGTATTAAATAGTTTTCACGAATGTTTCTCTTTATGGCCGATCTTAGGCCCGTCATATTTAACACTTTTACATCTCCTTGGCCACAAAAGGCTTCTACTGGGTTTCCCAATGACGTATGTTCTGGTCTGTCACACTCGCACTCCGAAAATTACCTCGAGCAATTAAACAGAGAAACGACTCATGGAGATAACATCTTGGACCTACTCATAACAAACAGACCCGAACTTTTCGACTCTGTAAGTGCAGAACATTCAATCAGTGATCATAAGGCCGTTGCAGCATCCCTGAATATGGAAGTTAATAGGAATATAAAAAAAGGGAGGAAGGTGTATCAGTTTAGCAAGAGTAATAGTAGGCACATTTCAGACTACCTAACAGATCAAAACGAAAATTTCTGTTCCGACACTGACAATGTTGAGTGTTTATGGAAAAAGTTCAAGGCAATCGTAAAATGCGTTTTAGACAGGTACGTGCCGAGTAAAACTGTGAGGGACGGGATAAACCCACCGTGGCTCAACAACGAAGTTGGGAAACTACTGCGAAAACAAAGAGAGCTTCATTGCAAGTTTAAACGCATCCAAATCCTCTCAGACAAACAGAAACTAAACGGTGTCAAAGTTAGCGTAAGGAGGTCTATGTGTGAAGCGTTCAGTAATTCCAAAGTAAAATTCTATGTACCGACTTGACAGAAAATACTAGGAAGATCTGGTCTTACGGTAAATCAGTAAGTGGCTCGAAACAGCATATCCAGACACTCCAGGATGATGATGGCTTTGAAACAGAGGATGACACGCGTAAAGCTGAAATACGTAACACCTTTTTCCAAAGCTGTTTCACAGAGGAAGACCGCTCTGCAGTTCCTTCTCTAAATCCTCGCACAAATGAAAAAATGGCTGACATCGAAATAAGTGTCCAAGGAATAGAAAAGCAACTGAAATCACTCAACAGAGGAAAGTCCACTGGACCTGACGGAATACCAATTCGATTCTACACAGAGTACGCGAAAGAACTTGCCCCCTTTCTAATAGCCGTGTACCGCAAGTCTCTATAGGAACGGAAGGTTCCAAATGATTAGAAAAGAGCACAGATAGTCCCAGTCTTCAAAAAGGGTCGTGGAGCAGATGCGCAAAACTATAGACCTATATCTTTAACGTCGATCTGTTGTAGAATCTTAGAACATGTTTTTTGCTCGAGTATCATGTCGTTTTTGGAAACCCAGAATCTACTCTGTAGGAATTAACATGGATTCCGGAAACAGCGATCGTGTCAGACCCAACTCGCTTTATTTGTTCATGAGACCCAGAAATTATTAGATACAGGCTCCCAGGAAGATGCTATTTTCCAAGACTTACGGAAGGCGTTCGATACAGTTCCGCACTGTCGCCTGATAAAGTAAGAGCCTACGGAATATAATACGAGCTGTGTGGCTGGATTTAAGAGTTTTTAGCAAACAGAACACAGCATGCTGTTATCAATGGAGAGATGTCTACAGACGATAAGGTAACCTCTGGCGTGCCCAGGGGAGTGTTATGGGACCATTGCTTTTCACAATATATATAAATGAATTAGTAGATAGTGTCGGAAGTTCCATGCGGCTTTTCGCGGATGATGCTGTAGTATACAGAGAAGTTGCAGCATTATTAGAAAATTGTAGCGAAATGCAGGAAGATTTGCAGCGGATAGGCACTTGGTGTAGGGAGTGGCAACTGGCCCTTAACATAGACAAATGTAAAGCATTGCGATTACATAGAAAGAAGAATCCTTTATTCTATGATTATATGATAGCGGAACAAACACTGGTAGCAGTTACTTCTGTTAAATATCTGGGAGTATGCGTGCGGAACAATTTGAAATGGAATGATCATATAAAATGAATTGTTGGTAAGGCGGGTACCAGGTTGAGATTCATTGGGAGAGTCCTTAGAAAATGTAGTCCATCAACAAAGGAGGTGGCTTACAAAACACTCGTTCGACCTATACTTGAGTATTGCTCATCAGTGTGGGATCCGTACGAGATATGATTGACGGAAGAGATAGAGAAGATCCACAGGGTTATTTGGTAACCGTGATAGCGTTACAGAGATGTTTAGCAAACTCAAGTGGCAGACTCGGCAAGAGAGGCGCTCTGCATCGCGGTGTAGGTTGCTCGCCAGGTTCCTAGAGGGTGCGTTTCTGGATGAGGTATCCAATATACTGCTTCCCCCTACCTCTACTTCCCGTGGAGATCACGAATGTAAAATTAGAGAGATTCGAACGCGCACGAAGGCCTTCAGACAGTCGCTCTTCCCGCGAACAATCGCACAGTGCCTCACAAGCTAGGACTAAGCTTCCTAGCAATGCCATCACGCGTATTACTACCAACGCTAAAATTCCAACAAAAGTTTTATCCCCAACAGGACAACAAGAGGGTTTTCCTTCCCTGGTTACATCCTCACTCTTGACGCCAATGGGCTAGGTCGATGTTTTTCCTAGCTCTAACCCAGTTTTCTTTAGCGAGACAACGGGTAGTCCGCTCACACGAGAGATCGTTCATGCTCAACAAATAATCCAGGAGAGAATTAAGGGAATAAGAGTGCATCAAAGCAGCAGGAACTGCTTTAGAAGCCACATAAAAGCAACATTAACCCAATGGATGGAAGAGTGTCATTTGGTCTGATTATTAGCATGATAAATAATAAAAGCAGTCTTAAGATGACGAGTAACCCTCTCAGAAAAGGAACGCTGAAGATATCGCGGGACGGTTGCAATGTGCTTAATGACATTACCAAAATCAAACAGCTTAAATTCTCGTGAAACGAAGTCATTTACAAGCTATTTCGGTGGACCGAACCAGGGAAATATCTGAGTCAAATGAGAGACGGTCGCACTTCTACTTGTCAAAAGCCACACTAAAATAGAAAAAGCTTAAACAACAACTAATATGTAAGGTTCCCAGCATTTATTTGAGGCAGGGGGGCAGGGGACCCATTTAATCAATGAATCTTCTATCCATAGGACTTCGCTCAAATTCAGAATGCAGTAAGCTTTTACAAATGTTGGGATTTGGCTTGGCCATGTTGCGAGATTCACACTCCTGAACCGATCGGCAAATATTTTTATACAAGACGGCCATTTAAGATGAGCGCAGACTTTGGCGAGTGTGCCCTCATAATAAAGAATTGTGAAATTAACGTAATACAGATGGCACAAATTCAACGGGTAAACAAATTCTGGGTTTGGCTCATTTCCCAAAGTCATGACAAAGTATAGCCTTTCGCAATAAATAGCCGGAAAGTTCTTCACATTCCCACAACCGCCATCTTATGGACCATAAACAAGGATCTTGGTCCTGCTTATTCCTGACGTCAGAAAATAATTGAGTTCTCACTTAACACGTTAAAAGCAGAAGACCTGATGACTGAACAACAGCTCCCCGGATTCTGTGTGCATCGGCCATCTGTTTTTCTGATCCACTGATGTGGCGAATCTTGACAAGAAAGGCACATATTAAGATCGCACATCTTGCTATCCTGCCAGTTTGTCTTCGGCGGATGAAAACCCAACTCAAAGCTGGGTTGCCTGTCTCTGGCTCAAATCCTCTGTGTTCAAGATAAAATTTAAACTTTGCAAGAGCGAACAAAACAGCCAGAGCCTCACACTGAATACTTGAGCTCAGGTCCGACCAATCTTCGAGTGACAAAAGCAAAAGGTTGTCTCTAAATTGCGTCTTCCTCCAGCCACCCCAGCATTACACGGTTCAATCTATGCAATGAATCTCTCCTCGAAATTAGAAATGGCCAATACTGGCGGGGTACGTAGAGCTGTCTTCATCGCCTCAAATGAATCTCTGCTCACACTGATTCGCGTCCCTCCTTACGAATATCGTTTGTGTGAAATTAGAGACAAACTTTCGAAACTGGTTGTCCATCCCGATAAATCGAGTGACTCATTGCACTGTGATTTATTTTCAAAGAATATTCTTAAGAATTTATTTTATCTACTTGCGATTCATCATGAGTATTATCACACCATGTAAACATGGATGTAGTAGCCAGAGAGTAACTGATGAAATTTTTAACCTAATTCCTTTCAACAATTGGGAATTTTATCCACTTTAATAGTTTCTAAAAGTATTTTTTAAAAGAAAGAGATTTTAAATTATAATCAGAAAGCACTCTCTAAATATCAAAGTTACAATGTCTTCAGAGGCAGAAAGAAACAAGTGTCTGTATTAGCTTTCGGGCAGAGAACCTTGCCGCTCCCTTTTGACATGGCCGTAGTTATGACCGCTCACAACAGCCTCTGAAAGACTACACTGGTGAAAATCTGCAACACATCAGATAACTTTAAACTAAGAGTTTTAGCAATTAATACAAGCACAGAAACTTTGCTTTTCCGTAGAAAGGATGGAAATGGTACAAAACATTAACAATTAAAATATTAACCTTGCCAACGAAGGTGCAGCTCGATTTTAACCTCGAAGGAGAGTCTTACGGTGAAAGGGTGTCAACTTTATATACTAAAATGATCGTTTAAATAAAAACCCAATAAATGCAATCTTATATAAAATTCTAAAATGTTGGCCAAACAATAGTTAAGATGCTCTACAGTAAACAAATATCGCCTCTCAGCATCATAGGCAATAATATCAAAATTTCCAAAGATCAAACATTTTTCAGGTATTAGGCAGTTACACTCCAAGCAATAGATTCGTTAACACAGAGAATACGACAAACATGACAGAGGCAGCTACTAACGTACGGTAGACTGATAGGGAGATCACCGAACAACACGAATCGCAGTTTGCTCTAACTCGCCCCTAGTCCACAACGAAAAAACGGACCACACAATTTATATACAACCACCTAGGCAAACGGAGAAGAATGGTGGGACGACCCCAAAGCAAAACGGCTGGTGACCTCACAAATAAAACAAATACAATTTAACAAGAGTAAATCAAACAACATATCACCAATCACTGAACTTCTAATAAACTGCGATTTCTCGAGAAGACCTGGCGCAGCACCCCCAAACCGCTCTCCCGAACCGTCCGCTGCCAGCCGCTTCAACAGACGCAGGAAGGCGCGCCGATCTCCCGCCTCACGGCGTCGCAGTTCGCACCGGACAGACTGATGTCGTGGGTTGACTCCTGTTGCTCTCGTGTCGACCGCGAAGTCACTACCCCTCGCTATACGCCGCGGCCCACTGGACTCACGTGGCGACCTCACATGCGCCGACGCTCAAGAGGGACAAGTCATCTTGTGTCTCAATGCCCGACCGACCAACCGATCGATTCAACCGCCAATGACCATTGCCTGAGCAAACTCAAGTAGACTGGACGCGTGACGTGCAGACTCAGATGCAGGAACTAAGCCCCGATCGGGTGACCACTCGCTGAGTTCCCTTACTGGCAGAGTGGAAAGACTCTCAATTAGCGGGCATTAAAGGTTGATCCGAACGACAGACATACTATCACTCCGAACGACAGACACTAACTGCCTAACAAATGCGAACGAGAGACAGACTATCAAACTGGGGACGAGAGACTGACCCAGACTGACCGACTGGTGAGCTCATAGCGCACCTTAAATGCACGTGAATAGGCAACCTTTCCTTTTACCACTACAGGGAGACACCAAAGCTTCGATTGCCACAGCGGTGCCACCGCCACAATCGGAGGGCGACTGCTTCACACTACGCGCTGCGGCGTGTTCTTCGAAACAGCAATTTTCACCATGGCTCACTCATTCTTGTTCTTGGCAGGATGAAACATCTTGAGACCAGAACAACGTTGTTGATCGATTCTGATTCCATCATTATAAACCAAATGCCCCATAAACGAAATTTGCTGTTTCGAAGGTTTGACCATCAAGCCAATAAATCTAAGCCTCAATAAGACATGCTGAATATGTGAAAAATGTCCAACAGAGGACCTTCTGTATACAATAACATCATCAAGACAGTTATAAACACAGTTCAACACTTAAATCCCAAAATATGATCTAAAACCCGTGAAAGCACGGCAGCTGCAGTGGCTGGACCAGGAGCTACGTGACTGAATTCATACACATTGCAGTCCACAAAGAAAGTTGTAACGGACTAGGAATCCTCACTCTTAGGTTATTCATAATAAGTCTAATTTAAATAGAGCATAGAAAAAGGAGCGATCAGCAAACCAAATAAAACAGTCATGGAGATCCGGAAAAGGAACTCATTCTAATATGACATATTTATTGAGTACCCTATAATAAACGACTGGTGTAAAATTGCCCTATCCCTTAAGCACCAGAAATGAAGGTAAGGCATATGGAGAAGTAAAACTTGTAATTACTCCATCGTGAAGCATGATCTCAGTACTTTGCCTTAAAATCTTCATTCTAGGTGGTGACAGACGATAAGGATACTGGCGAAGAGGAACACTATCCATTAAAAGAAATTTATGTTGTATCTCGTCAGTCACCAATCACCTGTCAGTTAATACATTGGAAAACACGTACGAAAGGTCTCTTAACTAAAGAGCCTGAGGCTTACTAAGATGACCTTGATCTACCTCCATCCGCTCAGTCTGTATTGTATTAACATAACTAGTCGAACAGGAACAGAATTATATCTTTTCTGACGGACGAAACCTAAAGAAGAAGGTGTTATCAGCAAAACCGAAGACTAATCCAGTACGCTGGATAAAATCACATTCGATCAATAAGGTGACAGATAATTTCTTCACAATTAACAATCTATCCGGCTCCTAAAAACTAAGATTGGACAGGCTCACGGGCACGTCAAGCATCAGAGGCAACTCCTGCCCCCTGTTGGCGCATCACGACGTCTCTGGGGGTGGGGGGTAGGTCTAAGAGAAGCCAACTTACTGTAGCGTGGAAACTCGAGGTAACAGTCACAACCATGTGCAAAAACAGAATGTCCGGAATCAAGCAGACCACAAAGTGGTTATGTATTAATTTGGGCACAGATTTAAGGAAGAAGTGGTTTATTAGAAGAATGAATAAGCGCAGAAAACCCGACGTGGCTTTTTACTCGAGCGATTACTCGCCTACAACGGCGTCAACAATTGGACATAGGCCCATTGTCAATGCCGCACTAAGTGATCCCGGGAATAACACGGTGAAAAGGATTTAATAGATGATAATTTAACAACTGACCCGCGATAGTTGTTACTATAATGAAAAGAAACAAGTGGCTTACGTTCACTTCGTTGATGCTGCTCATCAGTAAATCTTAAGGCTTCCATAGAGGTTACCAAATCATTGCGTTGAGCGGAGGTGGTCGGTTTCCAATCAAAGACGAGCTAAGACGACTCTCAGACCTCATGCACTCTGAGATGTTACAAAGTCAATCCGGTTCGGTGACTTAAAGCCTAGATGGCAGTAGTTACACGCTCAAATTACTGAAAAATAGTATCATGAGAAGACTGTCCTTGCCAATAATACAAGCGCCCGAGCTCGTTCTTAATACGTGCTGGCAACGTCCTGTCAGTTATACGGGCCCTAAGCTGTGCTACATTTCGCAGCTCTCGCAGTACACTGACAGCACCTCGCTTAACAAACCATTAGACTAAGAAGAGAAACAATGACTAAATGTGGTATTAGCAAGGTGTTCGCTTGTAATTGAAACAGTGCGATCAACCATAACACTTGACGAATTTGGTTCAGTTTGTCAACTGGCGACTCACTAACACCATTTAACAAACACAAATAAGGTTCGGCAATTCAGCAGAGGTGTGTAACATGGATCCGCCAACAGCTTGGGCTTCGGCCTTTCTACTTGCAACTGATCAACTGAAAGACCCTCTTTCCCACTTCGGTCCTTCACTCTTGAAGCCTAACGAGCCCACGCTAATCCAAAATGCGTTAATCCTCAGGCTTTGCTGTTTTACAGAGCCTTTCTGAAGGCCAATGAGGAAAAGGTGGGCAAGATCAGCAAGAACTCTATATACTTTCTTACGGATAGGTTGGTTACCCTATAGGAATTTAACGTTTTGAGATAAATCATCCCAAGCTGAATGTTATGAATAGCGGCACCTATCTCACCGATCGATTTTTTTTTGGGGGGGTGGGGGGGGGGGGGGTGGAGGGGGGTCGCCAATGCGGCACGACACCTTGCTGCCAGCTCTGAAATACTACGGTGGAGAGGAGTGCGACGAATATACAGTTCATGTTGAAGATGAACGCGTCTGATGTAGCTTGCACCTGCACAACCCCATGCCTCAATATTGGCCATGGGTATCTGAAACAAATCAATGTCGGTTACAAATGTTACACTTGAGATGGACAACTGATGTTAGCAGGTGTAAAAAGTGCTTCCACAATCCCTGGATTCAGAAATGACATGGTATGGCTAGACCCCTTTAACTAACATCATTTATCCTTTGGCAACAAGCACCTTTTTCTTTTAGTAACAACTTATCCCCTTTAACAGAAACATCTAGGAAAATTCAAAGTTAATTTGCTATTTTCAATTTGCAGACTTGAAGGCGTTCAAAATGGTGAATGACACAGTCACTGAACTACAAAAACATCCTTCTATTGCTACTATTTAAAAGACCGTCGTAGGTTGCTCAGCGTTCTCTATTAAATCAGTAACGAGCGTTTCGCCCAGACAGAATTATCATGTTATCTCATAGAGGCGACGAAAGGCTTAGCAACCCAGATAGGACTTTCAGCAAAAACTGTAAACACAACGGTTCACTATAACAACCCCAGAGAGCATATACATGTAAATGCACTACGTGAATATGGACGGGCCTCTGGGGCCGTAATAGTGTATGGCTGTGTTAACAGTTTGCGTACGAGGTCCGATTCTGCGCTGCTATGCCTGTCGTTGTTTCCACGGGATGACCTGATGAGGCCTTTCCAGGCGATACACATCGTTATTGAGTTAACAAAGAACATTGTGCATCCTACGACAGTCTTTTAAATAGTAGCAATAGAAGGTTTTTTTGTAGTTCAGTGACTGTCATTCACCATTTTTAAATAGTTATTTGTAAACGATTATAGACTTAAGAAAAATCACTGCACCGATTGCACATACGTAAAGGTCCATCAGACGAGTGACACATCGTTCATGAGCCACTTCTTACCATCCGCATAGAGTACCACTGTGGGCTATGAAACACCTCTGCTTTGAAGCTCAGTGTGTCACCAGCTGAACGCGTATGGGATCGTATATACGCTTCCTCCTACTGGAACATGGTAAAGATGTTATGGCGAATGGCCAGTCGAATTCTCTAGCAGTAATGTCAGCTGTGAAAAAGATATCTTAGTATTTCACCACCTCTTGTCCAGGGCATGCACACTTTAATTTATGCCAGCTAAATCAATTACTTTTCTTTGTCATCAGTCTACTGACTGGTTTGATGCGGCCAGCCACGAATTCCTTTCCTGTGCTTACCTCTTCATCTCAGAGTAGCACTTGCAAACCTACGTCCTCAATTATTTG
Organism: Schistocerca gregaria; assembly: GCF_023897955.1. NCBI lineage: Eukaryota > Metazoa > Arthropoda > Insecta > Orthoptera > Acrididae > Schistocerca > Schistocerca gregaria. The sequence continues at coordinate 167,584,412 of NC_064925.1, read as the reverse complement.
CTTGACCTATTCCAATCTCTGTCTTCCTCTACAGTTTTTGCCCTCTACAGCTCCCTCTAGTACCATGGAAGTCTTAGCAGATGTCCTATCGTCCTGTCCCTTGTCCTTATCAGTGTTTTCCACATATTCCTTTCCTCTCTGATTCTGCGTAGAACCCCCTCATTCCTTACCTTGTCAGTCCACCTAATTTTCAACATTCGTCTATAGCACCACATCTCAAATGCTTCGATTCTCTTCTGTTCCGGTTTTCTCACAGTCCATGTTTCACTACCATACAATACTGTACTCCTGACGTACATCCTCAGAAATTTCTTCCTCAAATTAAGGCCGGTATTTGATATTAGTAGCCTTCTCTTGGCCAGAAATGCTTTTTGCCATAGTGAGTCTGCTTTTGATGTCCTCCTTAGTTATTTTACTGCCTAGGTAGCAGAATTCCTTAACATCATTGACTTCGTGACCATAAATCCTGATGTTAACTTTCTCGCTGTTCTCATTTCTACTACTTCTCATTACCTTCGTCTTTTTCCGATTTACTCTCAAAACATACTGTGTACTCATTAGACTGTTCATTCCGTTCAGCAGATCATTTAATTCTTCTTGACTTTCACTCAGGATACTAATGACATCAGCGAATCATATCATTGATATCCTTTCACCTTGTATTTTAATTCCCCTCCTGAACCTTTCTTTTGTTTCCATCATTGCATCCTCGATGTACAGATTGAAGAGTAGGGGCGAAAGGCTACAGCCTTGTCTAACTCCCTTCTTAATACGAGCACTTCGTTCTTGATCGTCCACTCTTATTATTTCCTCTTGGTTGTTGTAAATATTGTATTTGACCCGTCTCTCCCTATAGCTTACCCCTACTTTTTTCATAGTCTTGAAGAGCTTGCACCATTTTATATTGTCGAACGTTTTTTTCCAGGTCGTCAAATCCTATAAACGTGGCTTGATTTTTCTTTAGCCTTGCTTCCATTAGTAGCCGTAACGTCAGAATTGCCTCTCTCGTGCCTTTACTTTTCCTAAAGCCCAACTGATCTTCACCTAGGACATTCACAATTTTCTTTTCCATTCTTCTGTTTATTATTCTTGTAAGCAGCTTCGATGCATGAGCTGTTAAGCTGATTGTGCGATAATTCTCGCACTTGTCATCTCTTGGCGTCTTCGGAATTGTGCGGATGATGCTTTTCCGAAAGTCAGATGGTATGTCGCCAGACTCATATATTCTACACACCAACGTGAAGAGTCGTTTTGTTGTTACTTCCCCTAATGAATTTAGAAATTCTGATGGGATGTTATCTATCCCTTCTGCCTTATTTGACCGTAAGTCCTCCAAAGCTATTTTAAATTCCGATTCTAATACTGGATCCCCTATCTCTTCTAAATCGACTCTTGTTTCTTCTTCTATCACATCAGACAAATCTTCTCTATCATAGAGGTTTTCAATGTATTATTTCCACCTATCTGCTCTCTCCTCTGCATTTAACAGTGGAATTCCCGTTGCACTCTTAATGTTACTACTGTTGCTTTTAATGTCACCAAAGGTTGTTTTGACTTTCCTCTATGCTGAGTCTGTCCTTCCGACAATCATATCTTTTTCGATTTCTTCGCGTTTTTCCTGCAGCCATTTCGTCTTAGCTTCCCTGCACTTCCTATTTATTTCATTCCTCAGCGACTTTTATTTCTGTATTCCTGATTTTCCCGGAACATGTTTGTACTTTCTCCTTTCATCAATCAACTGAAGTATTTCTTCTGTTACCCATGGTTTCTTCGCAGCTACCTTCTTTGTACCTATGTTTTCCCTCCCAACTTCAGTGATGGCCCTTTTTAGAGACGTCCATTCCTGCTCACTTGTGTTGCGTATTGCGCTATTCCTTATTGCTGTAACTATAGCGTTAGAGAACTTCAAACGTATCTCGTCATTCCTTAGAACTTCCGTATCCCACTTTTTAGCGTGTTGATTCTTCCTGACTAATGTCTTGAACTTCAGCCTACTCTTCATCACTACTATATTGTGATCTGAGTCTATGTCTGCTCCTGGGTACGCCTTACAATCCAGTATCTGATTTCGGAATCTCTGTCTGACCATGATGTAATCTAATTGAAATCTTCCCGTATCTCCCGGCCTTTTCCAAGTATACCTCCTCCTCTTGTGATTCTTGAACAGGGTATTCGCTATTACTAGCTGAAACTTGTTACAGAACTCAATTAGTCTTTCTCCTCTTTCATTCTTTGTCCCAAGCCCTTATTCTCCTGTAACGTTTTCTTCTACTCCTTCCCCTACAACTGTATTCCAGTCGCCCATCACTATTAGATTTTCGTCCACCTTTACATACTGCATTACCCTTTCAATATCCTCATACACTTTCTGAATCTGTTCATCTTCAGCTTGCGACGTCGGCATGTATACCTGAACTATCGTTGTCGGTGTTGGTCTGCTGTCGATTCTGATTAGAATAACCCGGTCACTGAACTGTTCACAGTAACACGCCCTCTGCCCTACCTTCCTATTCAAGACGAATCCTACACATGCTGTTGATATTACCCGTTACTCATCTGACCAGAAATCCTTGTCTTCCTTCCACTTTACTTCACTGACCCCTACTATATCTAGATTGAGCCTTTGCATTTCCCATTTCAGATTTTCTAGTTTCCCTACCACGTTTAAGCTTCTGACATTCCACGCCCCGACTCGTAGAACATTATCCTTTCGTTGATTATTCAATCTTTTTCTCATGGTAACTTCCCCCTTGGCAGTCCCCTCCCGGAGATCCGAATGGGGGACTATTCCGGAATCTTTTCCCAATGGAGAGATCATCATGACACTTCTTCAACTACAGGCGACATGTCCTGTGGATACAAGTTACGTGTCTTTAATGCAGTGGTTTCCATTGCCTTCTGCATACTCATGTCGTTGATCATGGCTGATTCTTCCACCTTTAGGGGCAATTTCCCACCCCTAGGACAAGAGAGTACCTTCTATCCGCTCCTCCGCCCTCTTTGACAAGGCCGCTGGCAGAATGAGGCTGACTTCTTATGCCGGAAGTCTTCGGCCGCCAATTATGATTATTTATCAAAATTTAGGCAGAGGCTGGGATCGAACCCGGGACCGAAGACGTTTTGATTATGAATCAAAGACGCTACCCCTAGACCACCGGTACACCAAAAATGTAGTAGCTATATCGATATCATTTCTAAGGAGATTAATATTGCATTCTATACCAAAAAAATATAGACATCCCACCAAAGACTTACCCGAATGGGGCGAAAGTCGGTAGATGTGATCCACATGTATAGGCAAACGAATGACTACAGTTTCAGGAAAATTGGATTACTTGTTCAAGAGAAAGAGATTCACAAATGGACCATCTCTAAAGTGTGTAAGTCCACCTCTGTCCCTGCTATAAGCTGTTATTCGACTTGTCATTGAGCGGTAGAGTTTTTGGATAAGCTCCAGATGGAAATCGTGCCAAATTCTGTCTAACTGGAACGTTAGATCGTCATAATTCCCAGATGCTTGCATGGTCCTGTCCATAACGTTACACACGTTCTCAATTGGGGAGAGCCCCGAAGATCTTGATACCCAAGGTAGGTCTTGGCAAGAGATAAGGCAAGCAGTAAAAACTCTCGCCGTTTGCGCGCGTGCATTAACTTCCTCGAATGTAAAACCAGAATTTCTTGCTTTGAAGGCAACAAAACAGCGCATACAATTTCGTAGATTTATCGCTGTGCTGCAAAGTTCTTACTGTGGATTCTCGATGCACGTCTTTGGCCCGGAAACTCATTGACTGTAGTTGAGTTGTTCTCGGTGGCGATGCCTGCTTCTAAGTGAGCCCTATTCCAGGGAAGACGATTCTGGAGACGCACTGGAGAGAGGTGTGTTACCAGTGTGATTGTCGCCCGCTTTGCGATGCGACAACCAGAAGTGATAGTCTCGGGTGCCATTTCATTCCATAGTAGGACCGCATTGCTTCACATCCACGGCACCCTTTCAACACAGCTGTACGTCGACGATATTTTAAGATTTTGATGCCCTTTATGGCAAACCATTCTGTGTTTGCTTTTCATCTGATCGCTGGCACGAGGCATGTGTTTCTACTGCTTGTGTTTGTTCTTGCCATCTACTACCTTGACCAGAGACGTCGTCATGTCTCTCTCCAACTCAGATCGTTTGGTCCACCAATCACCTCAAGACGATCTATCGCGTCAGTTTACGTGATTTGGCACATTCAAGAACTCTTTCACACACGAATAACTGATTACATAAGGTTTGTTCAAAGGGCTCTGAGCACTATGAGTCTTAACTTCTAAGGTCATCATACCTCTAGAACTTAGAACTACTAAAACCTAACTAACCTAAGGACATCACACACATCCATGTCCGAGGCAGGATTCTAACCTGCTACTGTAGCGGTCGCGTGGTTCCGGACTGTAGCGCTTAGAACCAGGGCCGGTGTACGACGCGATACTGACCCACTCAATTTGTCACTTTCTCTTGAACAAGTCATCCAATTTTTCTGAAAAAGTAGTCATTTGTTTACCTGCACATGTAGATCACATGTATCGATATCCGTCCCATTCCGATAGTTCCTCCGTGTGGTGTCGGTCTCTCTCTTTGTCTCATGGTAAAACTGAGACACATTTTTCACCTTTTATTGCCAATTACTAACTTAATAATAGCGCAAAACTTCCAGGAAGTAATATTTCCTTCCTTGTTTCTATCAGTATCGTTTACAGCAGGCTGGACTTCAATTTTGCCCACAGCGACTGGTTTAATCGCTGGAGTTCACAGGAAAGACGTTTCTAAATATAGAAGGTATGCAGGAAACTGGCATTACCTTCAAAACGTCGTGGGGATGAATAGATGTCCAGAGAGGAATGCTGGTGTGTGAGGAATACATACCTTTCTTGATCAAGGCAGGTTTCCAGATACTGCATCGGCGAAGGTGTAAGCAGATAAGGAATGTAGCAAATGTTTGCTACTCTCATTCGCTCCGTGAAGTCGTGGGATTTTTTATGTTTTGAGGTGGCACTAATGGAGGAAGACGTTTTGTGGATGCTTCTGTCAGATCATGTATTAGCAGGGACTGACGGTTCCCTGCTGAAAACAGGCTGCACTTAACGGAGGCTGTTCCGAAAGTCATCCAAAATATGCTTTTCAGGCTGTATTGGGAAGTATGAAGAAAAATGTGTATTTAAGATATTTGAACTAGGGTAGATAGAAGACAAGAATGATGTGGAGTAATGTAAAAGAGTAGGTTTGAAACCAGTCAGAAAGAAGAAACTGACGCTAGACGAAAATAAGACCAATCAAAACTGTGAAGAAAAGAGTGCTAATTAACAACGAAGTTGTACAAACATATGATGAGTTTGTATACAGCACAGATGATCACAATAACTCGATGGACAGTACAAGAAATAATCAACACAGACAGAAACTGACTGGCCATAAATGGAGATTAAAAAACCAAAGTTGTGATTTTTTGAATAAAACTTCAGCATACATTATCACTTTTGATTTATACCATCACGAGAAAGAACATGGAAAAGAAAATTGGTAATATGTAGGAGAAACCAGAAATAGAAACAAACAGGTCAGGGAACAGACTGAAGTGGAATATATAATTCAGACAGTGAAGAAAATGAAACGGAAGAGAATAGACCTACACTTACATGAATGGAAGGCAGATGGAACGTGCCAATTTTGTGCAGATTGGCAAAAGACATGAACAAGCTGAATCTAGCATCTGTTGTGAGAATGAGAGTTGGACTAGCATGAGACGATGCGGTGAAAATATTATGAATGGAAACATCCTTATCCAAGACTGGACGTCAAATGGTCAATAACTTTAGTATTCCAGTATTTCCTTATATTATTTTCGATCCTTAGGGTAACTGAATTTTCGGTAGTTGTACTGGAATGTAGTAACTTTTGTGTGAGTTGGAGGTACACAGCTCATGCAAGTGAAAGAAATTATTATTTGCTCTCATTACTTGTTCTCTTAACGATACTTATTATCCACCTGTATTGTATATATGTGACTGATGATGATAGATTTAGGGTGAGAGAATAAGACACCAAGTCGATTGACGTCAGTGATGAATAACTCATGTTAATTAGACAGACAGATTCGAAGTTGTGGATTTCAGAGACTCAAACCTTTATACTACTCGCTTTGAGATCTGTAATACTAATAGCTGAAACTATTTCAGGTCTACTAGGAATAAAACGAAAGCTGTTACCGATACCACTACAGCAAGTCGTTTAGTTATGATTCTCTTACAATTCGTCTAGCTGAAAACCAAATCAGAGAATAGTGATTGAAGGATTTGAGCCAACAGCTCAGACGACTCTCTCAAATTTATGAAATCTAAACGTGTAATATGTATGCAAAGAAGCAAGATAATGACGGATTACGTCTCAGGAAAACATTAGATTTGATAAAAAAATTCATTTTACTTCGTTTAACTGTATTTTACAGGAAAGTTGTGAATGTAACAGAAAAATGCTGTCTTTCTCCATTTTAGGTTGCCATTGATTAAGTGTTACTAAAAACTGCACAATACTGTCGCCAGGCATCAATCACTAAATGCACTGCTTGAGTGCAGAACTTTCCAAAATTAAGTATAACGATAAGCATCTGCTAACATAGTGCCTATATAACAGATCTTAAACTTAGTCGTATAAACTGAAAATATGAGCATAAAAATTCACACATTAAATAATGTGTTACTCTCATTGAAACTGAGTATCCAGCGAACATAATCCAGTCAAGAGAATAGTTACTTTTCTATACCTTACAGTGGTTATTTAACTCTGTTATGGCAAAAGAGTGAAAAAGAGAACTAAAAACCTCATAATAAAAAATGTTCGATTAGATAGCTGACGTTAAGCAAGTTAGAAGGGAACTCAGAACAATTTTGAATATTACTCCTACATCCGACAACAAATTTAATAAAATTTTCTTATATGTTCTACAGAAACCAACTTTTCCGTTAGTCTGTCAGAACATTATACACTTTATAGACCTAAATGACTAAGTCTCATATAGAGTAAAAAATCTTCTTTTTCCATCATTTCTCACATATTTAAATCATACTCATCGGTGTCTCACTTTGTGATAGCAGCTGTCCTTATCATTATGCACAGCCGTAATTTACCATACACAAATGTAATCTGGCAGTCTTTCCTTGTCATACCGCATTCCTCTCCACAGACCTTTCGATTTTTACGTACTTTCATTTCACATATTCTGGAATACTGATTATATTCACCTTAGAAAAACTACATTATATCGTCGCAGTTTTATATAATTCTTCTCAGCATAATATTTTCTATCTGTTGTTTCCACTGCTGTACGAATAATCTCTCGATTGGCGCCAATATGGCGCTGAACAGAGCTGATTCTGTTATGACCTTTCATTCCGAAAAGCAAACTAGGCCAGATGTCAGTTACATCTATTTTACGTAATTCTTATACTAGTCTGTAAAGTGCTTCTCACATATGAAATAAAGTTATCTTCACTCTTTATATACAAATTTAACTACAGTTTTTGGAGAACGTATTGGAGGATCAAACACAAGCCTCCCAAGAAAGTACACAATGCATTTTTGTCCAAATTGTCATAGCCAAACAAGGAGAGGGAAATGGACGAATGCGTTATCAGGTTAACAGGTAGGTGGTCGAGTAATGTATTTGGTTGAAAGTGATAAGGGTATATAAGAGAAAATAATTTACTGATTTGAGGGAAGATTTCAGTATTTCATAAACCGCTGCGGTTACAAGTTCTCAAAAAATATAAAATCGCAGCCTAAGCTGACGTACCTCTGTTTTATTTTGGTTTATACATATTAATATTGGTAGAAACCGATGGACATTTAAATGTTTAATTCCATGCTTTCTGTACAAAAATTGAAAATAAAATAATTTGGATAAGAAGGTCAAACGTTTATCAAAGTAGTGTGTCTAAATGTAAGGAATAAAATAGGTTACAGAAACATTCACCAAACACTTGAATGCTGCTCAAAATTATGAATAGTAAATGAGATGCCGAATGAGAACGTAAAGTTATTTGTTTAATTTAGTGTCTTAGGTTTTTAATGAGTACTAGAAGATATTTGTCTGGTGAAATTTCATACAGTTGCCTCTTTACATCTGAAATATGTTGGTTATCATTTGCTGTACGTATCCAACATCACTGTAATGGGAGTAAATTACTTATTTCTCAACTCCAGGAACTTTATTTAAGAAAGAATTTGACTTGTTTTCTTTCGTTTTAATTTTGTTGTAGAACAGGCATGTTTTAAGTAATCTTTTAAACTTTCTAGGTGGTGTACGAATTTTATGAACATTATAATAAATATTTCGTTAACTATTAACATTTTGTTCTGAGTTTTGTACTGTTTTATAGCAGAAAGACTCATAATCTACCCACATGCTACAATAAATAGGAGGAAGAGGACACAGTCTGAGGCTTTGAAAATTCTCCCAGTGTCCTATGTACATTAAAAACAAAAAATGTCTGATTAGATATACGCCAAAATCTAATCAGTGTGAGCATCATCCACAAGAAGAATCTTGACTACTGAACAGCAGTAATCACCAGAGAATTTCTTGAAATAACTAAATAGTCTAAAAGAAGCAAGAATTAATAACAGAAATAAGAAACTGGACGAACTTCGTAGAATTCATTAAATCTGATGCTATTAGTTATCCTTTAATTTTTATTTGGCACAATCAGAGTACACCACACACTGGCTGGAAGCAGTAGGCTCCAAAAAAGTAAGTGCATTTTAAATATGTGTTATTGAATATGCAGCAGTACAACTAATCATAGTATATATGTCATCCAGTCTCGAGCCACGTATACATACATAGACACCCACAGACCCAAACACACAAAATACTAACACACACATACACACACACACACACACACACACACACACACACACACTAACACACACAATGCCTTCAAGTAAAACTGAATCTCCCGTATGTCACTTTCATTATCTTCACATCTAAAATTGAAAAGCAGCATCTGAAACTTGTTGTATAATTAGAGACCTAGAAGTCAAAGAACGCCTGCTAGGTATAGAAATTTCAGCCACGTGGGCACGTGACAAATGAGTTTCCAAGTGGTACAGAAGGGTAACGTGTTTCTTCTTGAAATACAACGGAGAACACTTGAAATCGGAAATACAAACTTATTTGACAATGAAACAAAGTATTACAGTTTTAAGGTTTGATTTATTAGTGTAACTGCCCCTTTAGAACTTGAAAAACACACACAGAGCTGTGATCTGTTTACATTATTATCTACATATTTCGTATTCAACTTATCACGTGATACACCTCAATAAATCATTAAGTGCTATCATTTTATGATATTAAAACACTAGTTTGTCGTATGGTCGAACAAATGCATATGAACGTACTCTACCTGGTTAAATGTGTTCGGACACCTAATAGTTGTCATTAATATATGGAGCGTTCACCTTTGGCCTTAATGAGGGCTTGAACTCTACTGGCGACACTGTAAAGGAGGAATCTTCATCTGGAATGACAGCCCTTTTTTCTTCAAGAGTCAATACCAGACAAGGTAGTGAAATTTTACACTGGGTTCAGAACCGAAGTTGCTGTTTGAACTCATCGCAAATGTGTTCAACTCTGCGCAAGCCACTCGAACAGAGAATGTTATTTTCCACAAATCATAACGTCACAGAGGATGGTTTACGACAGGTTATCTTGTAACCCTAGTCCCCTACTACACACAGTACAGAGTGCTGTAAACTGGCTTTTCATGCTTTGGCATGTATTGTTTCCCTAGCGCATGAAGGGGTTCACGTCCAAACGAACAAAAGTACATTCTTATCATGATAGGAACTCCTCTTTACTTCGCCAATGACGCTATACATACCTGTAGGTATTAGCCAAACGCAAAACCTTTCGTTGGATTGCCGTGTAACATATCGTGATTCATCACTCCACTTCACCAGTCCGGTCGTGTCTCTCTTTACACCACCTCAATTGTAACTCAGTACTTACAGAACTGTGTGGCTCGCATATTGCAACATTTTACATCGTTCGTTTTAACTCGTTACGCACATTCATTGCCCTAGCTGGATGGACCGCTGTTAGCAACTTGGATCTCCCTATTGATTTCTTCCCCGTACTTCACCCGATTACTTACAACAACCGTACGCAGTCCTGGACGGTCCCTGTATGATGAAATCTACCTGGCTAGGTTTCCCTATGTCTTTTACATAACGCCTTGTCAATTACATAGACAACAGCTGACTTGGGCAGATTTAAGAGATGTTGAAATGACACTAATGGATGTGTTACTCAGGTGACATCCAGTGACTATTTCAATGTTCGAATTCACTGAGCTTTCTTGGCCAAAACATTCTACTGTTAAGGCTTTACTACTGAAAGCGCAATACGTATTTCACTTCTCCTTGTCCACAGGCAGGCCGGCGTGTCGTGACATATAATAGTAAATTCCACGTACCTAGGAGCACCGGATACTTTACAGCACAATGCACGAAATACCTCATTTAACTTTCTCCATGTTCTGAACTTACTGTCTCCTCAATATTTTCATATCAATGTGGAGAGACAGTATTTTGTAATTTTTTGTTGTGCTTGTGGAGTAGTTTACAAAAATCAAATGGTTCAAATGGCTCTGAACACTATGGGACTTAACTTCTGAGGTTATCAGTCCCCTAGAACTTAGAACTACTTAAACCTAACTAGACTAAGGACATCACACACGTCCATGCCCGAGGCAGGATTCGAACCTGTGACCGTAGCGGTCACGCGGTTCCAGGCTGTAGCGCCTAGAACCGCTCGGCAACTTCGGGCGGAAGTGGATTAATTACATCTTGTTTTACGAGGGTTATCCCAAAAGAACGGTCTCCTAAATGTTTGTATATGTACGAAACTCTGTTTGTGTGGCAGTTGGTCACGCTGTTATGAAAAGTGCTGTGTGTAAACATGCGCATGCAGCGCTGAGGGGCTCGATCTTGGCTTTGCAGTCATTGTTAATGGAGCTGCCGTTGGATGTTACCGCCAAGTGCGAATTGCACGCAGTTATTCGGTCACTGCTCGGATTGTAGTCCATCGCCAATTGACGGAAGTGTATGGTGAGTCGTGCATGGACGTCAAAAATGTTCATAAGTGGTATGGAGAGTTTGCAGCTAGTCGGACCGAAATTAACGACGAACAAATAAGCGGGAGACTGTCAGTTTCTGAGGAGACGGTGTTGCAGGTTGAGGAAAGCTTGCGTGAAGATCGTCGGATCACCCTGTATGATCTCTGCACGTTGGTTCCTGAGGTTTACCGAAGCACCGCTCACAGAATTTTGACGGAAACATTGAACTACCGGAAGATGAGTGCCCCGCATGCTGACTGAGGACCACAAGCGGCAAAGAGTTGATGCTTCCCGCGCGTTTGTTCACCGCCTTGTAGCCGAAGACACTTTACATCTGAGACGAAGCAACAATCACACCAGCTCATAACTTTCTGAACAGCATGGCGGCGAACTGGTATGACATGGGCATACAAAAACTGCCCCAGCGTCTACGGAAGTGCATCGACAGAAATGTTGATTATGTCGAAAAATAGGTAAATGTTCAAGCTGTAAAGTCATGTAAACCATTGCTGAAATATACAGGTCTATCTACTTATAAAAAATAGCAGACCTTACTCTTGGGATTACCATCGTACTGTTTAATCATGTAATTCCTTTATATGCGACAAATTAATTGCATTCAGTTCTATAGCGTAAACACGCGAATTTTCAGTTTGTAAGTTGTGCTCTATTACTCAGAAACGGAAGCAGTTATTATCGCGTAAATTCTGAAATCTAAGTACCTGTCACTCCTATTTCTCATCCTGGACTTGTATAATTTAATCGTCGATAGAGCTAGAGGTCTTCTGTTGCCGGGTAATATTTTTCAGATGTTTGAAGGAAATAATTAATTTTAACTATAGACGATGGTGATGATTTTTGGTTTGTAGAGCGCTCAGCAGTGTGGGTATCAGCACCTCTAAGAATTTCCAATCTTTTCACTGTACAGTATCCCGATTTGCTCGAATGATGATGAAATAATGAAGACAAGAGAAACACCCGGTCTCGAGATGGAGAAAATCGCCACCTCATTCAGGAATCGAAACCGGGACACCGTCATCTAGAGTTAGCAATGCTAACTACTAAACCACTGGGTGCAGACTTTAAACTTATGTCAGCTTCAAGGTCCATGTGTTTTGTTAAGTCTCTCGCAAACACAAAACTTAATAGTTCTAACATTTCAAATGATTTAGTGAAGATGAGATTATTTTCGTCAATTGGTAGTTGGTAATGATAGAATGTTTTCTTAGTGTAAAACGTTTTGGAAACATAGGTAAATTTTTATCTTAAACAAAATGCATGCGGTCCCTAAATGGTGATGGATTGTGGAACTTGTATGACATTCTTACACTGTTCCAACTCTCTAATGAATTTATGTGACACGAAGACTTTTGCCACTGTTTTGGGGTCTTCATTGGTTGTTAGTGATGACGTGGGTGTAAATTTATGCTGTGCTTCGTATTCCTTGTAGCAAAAATACGGCCAACACAAAACTCCAAATCACCTCCTATGAAAATACGTTCGTGACAGTCCTGGAAATGTTAGCTGTCGTTTGGTAATATCCTGCAGTAATGCAGAAATGAGTACTCTCCCTTTTATATATGAATTCTATGGTGCGAATAACGTCAGAAAAAATTTACATCAGCAAATGTCCACCTGGCACTTTCCCTCGCAAATACAGGCATCGTTTTTCTGTGTACCGGCGTTCCAGGGTATGCAGTGAAGCAACACCTGTTAGGCAGGATATGTGAGAGAAAAACACCTGCATTTAATAATGGTTTCATATTTTCTTGCAGAGGCAGAGACTGCGTAATAATTTTCATTACGAGGATAGCTACTTTTTATTACTCGTGGAACGAAACATACAGAAGGACATTACTGTGAAGGCCACTATTTGCCATGAGTTTTATACTATATATTCTAACTCGAAAAAAGATTAAAAAAACTAGGAACAGGTCACTTCGCGTAAGTAAATGAAATGTTTAGAAATGGAATATATCAAATGGGTTGCAGGTTTCAATTCTATGTTCAATGCGACGGTTGCAGTAATTATTAGAGCCTGAGAAAAACCTATTACATAACGAAATTTATAATTTTTAATATGCAGAATGACGCTCTTATGAAACTGTGTTATGATGAATACTTTTACTTTATACGTTACGAATAGTAAGTACATTGAGGCTCCGTAGGAAAAAATCGACAGTTCATGGCACAGAATTTCTTTTCTTTATATAGTAACGTACTTTCAGAAGATTTTCGTTGTAGGCGTAATAAAACTATGTTGATATTGTAAAAATTACAATCGCTCCGAAGTAGTTTGAAACCATGCTATCAACAAACCGAATCTCGGTCTTGCTACAGGAGGACCTGATAGAACCGTATCAATTCAACGGGTTTTGTGGGAGAAAAGTGTGGGACGGAAAGGTAAATTGCTGACTTGAGTGGACTAAAACCTTCTGCTTTGTGTAACTGGGCAACATGTAGTATTACGAATTTGTTCTTACAGGCGTTACTCTGCTAAAATGGAATACGGCGATATACAATGAAGCGCCAAAGAAACTTGTATAGGCATGAGTATTCAGAGATACGTAACAGCAAGAAAACGACTCTTCGGTCAGCAACGCCTGTACAAGGAAATACGTGGGTGGCACAGTTGTTAGATACGTTACTGCTGCTAAAACGGCATGTTATCGAGATTTAAGTGAGTTTGAACGTGGTGTTATAATCGGTGCACGAGCCATTTGATACAGTATCTCCGAGGTAGCAATGAAGTGGGAATTTTCCCCTACGATCATCTCACGAATGTGCCGTGAGTATCAGGAATCCAGCAAAACACTGAATCTCTGAAATCGCTGCGGTCGGAAATAGGTCCTGCAAGAACGGAACCAAAGTCGACTGAAGAGACGCGTTCAATGCGACGAAGTGCAACACTTCGGCAGGTTGCTGCTGATTTCAATGCTGGGCCATCAACAAGTATCAATGAGTAAACCATTCAACAAACCATCATCAATATGGGCTTTCGGAGCCGAAGGCCCATTCATGTTCTGTTGATGACAACACAGCAGAAATAGTTACGCCTCGCCTGTGTCCTTCAACACCGCCATAGGAATGTTCAAGGCAGGAAACACGTTGCTTGGTCGGACGAGTCTCGTTTTTTATTGTATCGAGTGGATGAACGTGTGTGGGTATGGAGGCAACCTCATCAATCCATAGAGCCTTCATGTCAGCATGGGACTGTTCAGGCTGGCGGAGGCAAGGCAGTGCTGTGTGGAGCGAGCAGTTACAATGATTTGGGATCGCTGATACCTCTAGATACGACTCTGACAGGTGACACCTACGTAAGCATCCTGTCTCACCACCTGCATCCATTCATGTCCATTGTGCACTCTGACGGGAAATTCCAGCAGGACAATGCCACACCCCACACTATCAAAATTGCTACAGAGTGGCTCCAGGAAGTATCTTCTGAGTTTAAACACTTCCGCTGGCCACCAAACTCCACAGACGTTAACATTATTGAGCATATCTTGGACGCCTTGCACGTGTTGTTCAGAAGAGATCTCCACACCCCTCGTACTCTTACGCATTTATGGACAACCATGTAGGTTTCCTTGTGTCAATTCCTTCCAGCACTACTTCAGACATTAGTCGAGTTCATGCCACATCGTGTTGCGCACTTCTGCTTGTTCGCAGGGACCCTGCACGCTACCAGGCAGATGTACCAGTTCCTCTGGCTCTTCATTGTATATTAACAAAAAATGCAGTTCCATGTAAGGAGAACTGTCTTCTTAGCTTCTTCAACTACTTCCTTTCCGATATTAATTCACATTTGCACTTGATTTGTTTCTACATCTACATCTATATCCATACTCCGCAAGCCACCTGACGGTATGTGGCGGAGGGTACCTTGAGTACCTCTATCGGTTCTTCCTTCTATTCTAGTATCGAATTGTTCGTGGAAACAAGGATTGTAGGTATGCCTCTGTGTGGGCTCCAATCTCTCTGATTTTATCCTCATGGTCTCTTCGCGGGATATACGTAGGAGGGGGCAAGATACTGCTTAACACTTCGGTGAAGGTATGTTCTCGAAACTTCAACAAAAGCCCGTATCGAGCTACTGAGCGTCTCTCCTGCACAGTCTTCCTCTGGAGTTTATCTGTCATCTCCGTAACACTTTTGCGATTACTAAATGATCCTGTAACGAAGCGCGCTGCTCTCCGTTGGATCTTCTCTATCTCTTGTATCAATCCCATCTGGTACGGATCCCACAACGCTGAGCAGTATACAAGCAGTGAGCGAACAAGCGTACTGTAACCTACTTCCTTTGTTTTCGGAATGCATTTCCTTAGGATTCTTCCAATGAATCTCAGTCTGGAATCTGCTTTAAAGACAATCAACTTTATATGATCATTCCATTCTAAATCGATCCTAATGCGTAATCCCAGATAATTTATGGCATTAACTACTTCTAGTTGCTGACCAGCTATATTGTAGCTAAATGATAAGGGATCTTTCTTTATTTGTATTCGCAGCACATTATACTTGTCTACATTGAGATTCAATTGCCATTCCCTGCACCATGCGTCAATTCGCTGCAGATCCTCCTGCATTTTAGTACAATTTTCTATTGTTACAACCTCTCGATATAGCACAGCATCATCCGTAAAAAGTCTCAGTGAATTTCCGATGTCATCCACAAGGTTATTTATGTATATTGTGAATAGCAACGGTCCTACGACACTTCCCTGTGGCACCCCTAAAATCACTCTTACTTCGGAAGACTTCTCTCCATTGAGAATGACATGCTGCATTCTGTTATCTAGGAACTCTTCAATCCAATCACACAATTGGTCTGATAGTCCATATGCTCTTACTTTGTTCACTAAACGACTATGGGGAACTGTATCGAACGCCTTGCGGAAGACAAGAAACACGGCATCTACCTCTGAACCCGTGTCTATGGCCCTCTGAGTCTCTTGGAAGAAAGCGGGAGCTGGTTTTGACACGACCGTCTTCCGTCTTTTTCGAAACCCATGCTGATTCCTGCAGAGTAGATTTCTAGTCTCCAGAAAAGCCATTATACTCGAACATAATACGTGTTCCAAAATTCCACAACTGATCAACGTTAGAGATAAAGGTCTATAATTCTGCACATCTATATATATTTCCAGATCATATATTTGGAAATATTACGAATACGAAGGTATTTTTGAAAGCTTAAATACCACGGCGAGAAAGAGAATGACGATGAATAAATGTTAGTCTCTTTTTGGAGAAAACGCTGCTAGATTCTGAAAGATAATAAGTCAGCATTTATTAAATAATTCAAAGTCATACTTAACTTGTGGGGGTATGAACATCAGGACCTTGAGGCGATTGACAACTCCATTTTTCATAGATAGGTGAGCGGTCCGGTTGACAAAATTCTTACTTGAATATGTGTTCGAGAATTTGGAAACGATTGGTAGATAGAGATCAGTGCGGTTCTGCTTTGTAAAAAGGAATAAGTAACAAAAGAACGTGTAAAATGTCTGGTCCTTATACGACCGAACAGTTCTCCACCATTGTTTTCCAGGTAATAATTTTGTCAACCGGATCGACCACCTATGTATGAAAAATAGCGTCGTCAATCTCCTCAAGGGCCTGATGTTCATACTCCCACAAATTGAGTTTGACTTTAAATTATTTAATAAATTCCGACTTATAATCATTCAGAATCTTGCAGCGGTTCTAGGCCCTTCAGTCTGGAACCACGTGGCCGCTACGGTCACAGGTTCGAATTCTGCGTCGGGCATGGATGTGTGTGATTTCCTTGGGTTAGTTAGGTTTAAGTAGTTCTACGTTCTAGGGGACTGATGACCTCAGAAGTTAAGTCCCATAGTGCTCAGAGCCATTTGGACCATTCTTCCCATGTGGTTTCTGTATGAAATAAATACGTACAAAGCTGTGTTCATTACATAGAAAAGTAGGAGGATTAAATTGTTTTCAAACAAATACAATTTGCGTTAAGTTGGCAAAAAATGGTTGAAATGGCTCTGAGCACTATTGGACTAAACATCTGAGTTCATCAGTGACCTAGAACTTAGAACTACTTAAACCTAACAAACCTTAGGACATCATACACATCCATGCCAGAGGCAGGATTCGATCATGAGACTGTAGCGGTCCCTCTGTTCCAGAATGAAGCACCTAGAACGCTCAGATGTCCGGCCGGCCGTTAAGGTTCTAATATAACCTATTTCCGACTGGCAACAAGAGACTGTCACTTACCTGTTCACAGCTCGATATCAACAAGAAAAAGGCGCACATATGCGGAGGTAAAAAAAATGAAGGGAGCTAGTTTCATTTGTCAAGAAAAAGGAAACGTAATTTTGATGGTTAATTATAGTCACGTGCCAGATACAATAAAATTATTACTCTCAGTTTACGAATCACGTTATTCCATGAGAAGAGACATAAAAATGCACTGTATCGAAATATATGGCGAATACCTTTTACATAATCGAGTGCTCCATACGTATATTTCACTTCCATCAGTCATGTAATGGGATTATTCAGCTCCTCGCGGCGTTATTTATGTGGAAATTGCTCACAGACCAACTGCCAGATGTCATTGTCCAACGGGCACAGTATTTCGGTATACAAACATGTTGCCATCGGGTGCACTGATGAACTGACTGATGGGGGACAAGTAACCTAACCTACATTTGTATGCAGATAACTGCCACCAGCCGGCTTAGAGGATCGGCATTCTAGCACCCTCCGTGGAAACGAAAGTACCAATCGAGAACATTCCCGGTAGAATGGCTACATCGAGTGGCAGATTCGTAGAGTCCTACGTCTTATACCCTCTGTACGACTGGCTAACCGAAAAAGGTTTCCCAGGAGGACGCTGGCAGTAAATTTATTTTTGGCGCTTAGTCCTAGAAGATAGGACGAATTCTCCGAAAATTCTCTACCCAAGAGCCAAAATGTTAACACTACCTGGTAGTGTGAACAGTGACCCTGTAATACTGCATCCGGTATCTGTCAGATACTCTGACAACTTTGTAAGACTTACTTGGGTCAGTAGATCTTTGCGGAGAACAACAACGGCACTTCAGATCGCAGCATCCTAACAAATAGGCAGTCACTGGATACTGGCTGACAAAATTACGTTAAATGGTTTGTGACAACACCAGGGTTCTGGCACAAACGTGCAACTTCTGGGACTGCGTAATTAAGGAATCTACTGATTCGAGTCAGGAACCGCTGATAAATTATGATAGCGGGTACATCCTTAGTAAGGCATTAGGCCCTGCTATTAGAATGCCCAAGAAGAGATATGAGATACAAGACATCCTACTCCGGAGGCAGGTAGAGCAACAGCAGAGGTGTCGCCAGGACGCGCATCTGCAAGTGAACCTAGGACGGAGCACTGTGTGCGGGAGGAGTGGAGTTCAAAATGGTTCAAATGGCTCTGAGCACTATAGAACTTAACATCTTAGGTCATCAGTCCCCGAGAACTTAGAACTATTTAAACCTAACTAACCTACGGACTTCACACACATCCATGCCCGAGGCAGGATTCGAACCTGCGATCTTAGCGATTACGTGGTTCCAGACTGAAGCGCCTAGAACCGCTCGGCCACTTCGGCCGGCAGGAGTTGAGACAGCGATGCTGGGCACGACGCCCAATGGAGCGGTCTATCAAAGTGAGAGAGAGAGAGAGAGAGAGAGAGAGAGAGAGAGGATATAAATTTGTGGCAGCTGCCACCTATCAGTCCTCTCATCAGCGCACCTAACGATGGCAACGCGGTCGTCTGTCGATAAATTGTGTCCTCTGGACACTGACATGCACCAGGTCACCCATGACCTATTTCGACAAAACATATAATGCTTTCTTGAGGAGTTTCGGAACGTGAAGGTACAAACCATTAATAGGTTCAGAATTAATGGTGAGATGTCCAGTTTATTACTGAAATACTTGTAGTCCTCCACAGACGAACGAAGTACACATTTTATGTGACACAGTATTTTGCAACCGTCCTGCTTGTACCTTGGACCATTACTTAAAAGCTTCTTTCTCAACTACGAAATTTGTTTCCTTCAGTGAAAGTATCTTAACAAGGGCACACATCTGCCGTAAGAGACGAACAGTCGCAACCCACTGCTTTTCAATGCTGGCAATGTGAAATATATTGTCTAGACGAGAGAGGCAGTTATAAAATCTTTTAAAACTGACTGAAGTCATGACCTGCAGAGGCAAATGCACACTAAACTGCACCATTATTTAGCGATCAAATATGAATATTATTCGAATAAACGAGTCTGTCCATGATTATTAGAACAAATACATCCTCAAACAAGTATATTAGAGACTTGTGTTCATTGGCTAAGGGATTATTGCTTTACATGAATACAAATAATGATAATTATATTTCGTATGTGCGATAGCGGAAATCGTAGAATACCATTCCATTTTCTTTGCTTACTTATTGAACAGACGAGAATTCTGTGAGGTATAACCAGAGCTTTCTTTTTATTGTCTTCAGAGCAGTTCGTCTTCGCTAAATGCTTTTTTAATCATTAGAATGTGAATTTGCCCCTTGTCTTGTTGGGTAAGTTGCAGACTATAGATCTAGAAGGCTGGGGTTCGTTCGCCTGTTAGACCTAGGATCTTTTCCGTCAGACATGTTAAATAAATATGAACCACGTTTCATGGTTCATTTTGAACTATAATTCGTCCTATAACTCCAAACATCGTGCGAAGGCCAGAAGATATTACCTCCAATAGAACATTTTGCAGCAGAGATGAGGAGGAATGAACTTCTCTAGAAAGGGCAGTCACATACGTTGGAAATCAAAAAATATGTACAAACAAGGTAACTGCAAAGAAACCGCGGGTAACGGAAGAAATACTTCAACTGTTCGATGAAAGAAGGAAGTACAAACACATTTTGGAAAATTCAGGAATACAGAAATGTAAGTCACTGAAGAAGGAAATAAATAGAAAGGGAGGCTACGACAAAATGGGTGCATAAAAATGTGAAGAAATCGAAAAAGAAATGATGCAGCATGCTGAAAGGTCAAAACAACCTTCGATGACACAAAGAACAAGGGTGGCAACATTTAAGAGTGCAACGGGGATTCCACTGCTAAATGCAGAGTAGAGAGCGGATAGGTGGAAAGAGTACATTGAAGTCTTCTATGAGAGGTAATATTTGTCAGACGTGATAGAATTAGAAACAGGAACAGACTTAGAAGAGATATGTGATCCAGTAATAGAATTAAGATATAGGAGAACTTTGAAAGACGTAAGATCAAATAAGGCAGAAGGGATTAATAACATTCCATTAGAATTTCTATAGTCATTGGGAGAAGTGGGAAAATAACCGACTATTCATGTAAGTGTTTAGAATGTATGACCCTTTCGACATACACTCTGACTTTCGGAAAATTATGTTGCACACTATTCTAGAAGACTGCAAGAACTGACAAGTGCAAGAATTATCGCACAATCAGCTTAACAGCTAATGCATCCATGTTGCTGTCAAACGATAATATACACAAGAACGAAAATGCAAAATTGAGGATTTGTTACATGACGATCATTTTGAATTTAGGAAAGGTAAAGGCAAGACAGAGGCAGTTCTTTCCTTGCATTTGATAACGGAAGCAAAACCAAAGAAAAATCTAGACCCGTTGATTAGATTTGTCGACCTGGAAAAGCGAACTACAATGTGAAATGGAGCAAGATGTTCGAAATCCTAAGAAAAACAGGACTGGGCTACAGGGAGAGAAGGGTAATATACAATAAGAGCCAAGAAGGAATAATAATAGAGGCCGCCCATGAACGAAGTGCTCTGATTAAAAAGGGTAAGCTTTCCCCCGCCCTCCCTGCCCCTATTGTTCAATCTGCACCTGTACCTCGAAGAAGCAAGGACGGAATTAAAAGAGAGCTTCGCAAGTGGAATTAAAATTCAAGGTGAGAGGTTGTCAATGATACGACTGGCTGATGACATTGCCCACCTGACTCAAATGAAGAAGAATTACATGATATGATGAATAGAATGAACAATCTAAAAATACGGAAGATGGATTGGGAGTAAATCGGAGAAAGACGAAAGTAATGAGTAGTAATAGAACCGAGAACAGCGAGAAATTTAACATCAGGATTGATTATCACGATGTAGATGAATTTAAGGTATTCAGCTGCCTGGGCAGCAAAATAACCAATAACAGACGGAGAAAAGAGGACATGAAAAGCAATCGAGTCCTGTGAAAGACGGCGTTTCTGGCCAAGAGAAGGTTACTAGAATCGAACATGTGCCTTAATTTGACAAAGTAATATCTAAGAGTCTTCTTCTGGAGCACAGCATTGCTTGGTAGTGAAACATGGACTGTGGAAAACCAGAACAGAAGAGAATGGAAGTATTTGAGATTTGATGCTACAGGCGAATGTTGAAAATTGGGTGGACTGGTATTGTAAGGGATGAGGACGTTCCGGGCACCTTCGAAGCGTAAAGGAATATGTGAGAAACACTGACAAGGAGAAGTGACTGGACGATAGGTCGTCTATTAAGACATTAGGGAATGACTTCCACGGTACTAGAGGGAGCTGTAGAGGGCAAAAACTGTAGAGGAAGACAGATATTGGAATACATTCAGCAAATAATTGAGGACGTAGATTGCAAGTGCTAGTCTGAGATGAAGAGGTTGGCACGGGAGAGGAATTCGTGCCGAGCAGCATCAAACCAGTCAGACGACTGATAAAAGAGAACAGTGCCTGTTAATACCCTGTACGTTCAAACACGGCTTTGGATTTAGCTTATTTTTGCTTGCCATTCCGCACAGCGAAATCACCAAAAGACTTTGTAGTTACGCCACCATCCCGGCCCTTTCCAACTAACTTACCAGTGCTGCGTCTCCTCCCCTCCAGCTCACATTCAGAAGACCTGCGGAAGTAGCGAAATAATAAAATGCCGCCCACAGAGACTGTAATTTGCAATACCTTATTTTGTTGTACCAAAACTACTAATACCGGCTATGGCTGCCCCGCTAGCGAAATAACGCGGTGCTCTCAGGTATCTAGACCAAGAACATTAGTGAAGAAGTGAGGACCCAGTTGTTGCTAGACTAACATCAACAGACCTTAAAATTAAAGTCTTCTAAGACAACATTATCCGAACTGCATTGCTAAACTAAACACCATAGGTGCTGCTGGATGTTCAAAGTCATCGAAAATATCTAAATGTGATATTCAACATTAATTCTCAGTATGTTCTTTCCATACTGTACCGTAGAATTTATCGGAACAGTCCCGGTTTCAGATTAAAGAAAAAAGTGCTCCAGAAAAAACTTTCGGGACTGAAATTTGTCCCATATTTCGGATTTCAGAGATAGGTTCTCATCCTGTCTCTTTTTTTACTCCATATTTTAGCGTGGATCTGAATTTTCACTCGACTTGTAAAGCTAAGTAACGAAAGTTTTTATTATTGCATCTGACTGATTTACTTAAGAATTATTACTGCGAGAGACCACTGTTAAGTTCCATTATTTATTTATTTTTATTTATTTATATATTCTTCCGTGGGGCCAAATTAAGGGAAAGTCTCCATGGTCAAGGAACGAGTCACTACATGAAATTATAATACGATAGTAGAAACAGATAAAATGAAATATAACAAACATATTAAGGCGGCAAGTCGCAATTTTAAATAAAGAAAATTAACTATGTGACACTGGAATTTGCTTAATTTTTCAGCTCTTTCAGGAGCTCCTCGACAGAATAGAAGGAGTGAGCCATGAGGAAACTCTTCAGTTTAGACATAAAAGTGTTTGGGCTACTGCTAAGATTTTTGAGTTCTTGTAGTAGCTTATTGAAAATGGATGCAGCAGAATACTGCACTCCTTTCTGCACAAGAGTGAAGGAAGTGCATTCCATATGCAGATTTGATTTCTGCCTAGTATTAACTGAGTGAATGCTGCCAACTCTTTGGAATAAGCTAATATTGCTAACAACAAACGACATTAAAGAAAATATATACTCTGGGGGCAATGTCAGCATTCCCTGACTATTGAATAGGGGTCGACAAGATGTTCTCAAATTTACACCACATATAGCTCGAACAGCCCGTTTTCGAGCCAAAAATACACTTTTTGAATCAGAAGAATTATCCCAAAAAATAGTACCATACGACATTAGCGTGTGAAAATATGCTAAGTAGACTACATTTCGTGTTGAACTGTCACTTATTTCAGATACTGTTCTAATGGTAAATAAAGCAGCATTTAGTTTCTGTACAACATCCTGAACATGGGCTTTTCACAACAGCTTACTATCTATCTGAACGCCTAGGAACTTGAACTGTTCCGTCTCGCTTATAATATGCCCATTCTGTCTGATCAAAATATCGGCTCTTGTTGAATTCTGAGTTAGAAACTGTAAAAACCGAGTCTTACTGTGATTGAGCATCAAATTATTTTCCACAAGCCACGGACTTATTTCACGAACTACATTATTTGATACTGTTTCAATATTACACACAATATACTTCACTACCAAGCTGGTGTCATCAGGAAAGAGAAATATTTTTGTATCAGCTGTAATACTAAAAGGCATGTAATTTATATAAATAAGAAACAGCAGTGGCCTCAGCACCGACCCTTGGGGAACGCCCCGCTTAACAGTGCACCATTGGGACTGAACATCACTACCACTCACAATAGTGCGGAGAATTACCTTCTGCTTTTTGTTCTTAAAGTAAGAGACAAACCAATTGTAAGCTACTCTCCTTACTCCATAATGGTCCAACTTCTGGAGTAATATTTTGTGGTCAATACAGTCAAAAGCCTTCGTTAAATCATAGAAAACACCTAGCGTTCGCAACATATTATTTAATATGTCCAAAGCCTCACAAAGAAAAGAGAATATACCATTTCCAGTTGTTAAACCATTTCTAAAACCAAGCTGTACATTTGGCAGCAAATTTGTAAATTTAAATGCTGCAGAAATCTTGTATATAAAACCTTCTCCATAACTTTAGCAAACACCGATGGCATAGAAATTGGTCTAAAATTGTCAACATTATCCCTGTCTCCCTTTTTATTACGTGGCTTCACTACTGAGTACTTTAATCGGTCAAGGAAAAGTTACAGATATGGCTAAGTACTGGGCTAACATTCATAGAACAGTACTTCAGTACTCAAGATCCTTAGTGATTTAATTATTAACTCAATCTCCCTCTTGTCAGTATCATAAAGGAGCATTTCAGGTAACAGTCTCGGAACACTTTTTTCTAAGAGCGCTATATGATTCCCTGTTGGGACTAGGTTTCTATTTAGTTTGTCTACTATGTTCAGAAAGTGATTATTAAATATGCTACATATATGCGACTTATCAGTAACACGGACATTCTGTTACGCACTGATTCTATATCCTCGACCTGTCTCAGCAGACCAGCCACTTCCTTTACGACTGACCATATGGTTTGAATTTTATCCTGAGACTTAGCTATTCTATCTGCATACCACATACTTTTTGACTTCCTAATAACATTTTTAAGCACCTTACAATACTGTTTGTAATGGGCTGCTGCATTTAGATTTTGACTGTTTCTAACGTCTTGATATAATTGCCACTTTGCTCTACAAGATATTCTTATCCCTCTAGTCAGCCACCCAGGCTGCCTGTTGCTGCTAGTAACCTGTTTTGAACGTTCTAACTGAAAGCAACTTTCAAAGAATGCTCGAAAAGTCTCGAGGAAAGCATTATATTTATCGTCTACTGCATCAGTTCTATAAACATCTTGCCACTCTTTTTCCTTAATAAGTACTTCGAAACATCAACTGACTCAAATGGGATGCCGTTTTTCACACACATGGCTACTCTCCCACACCGAAAAAGAGCTCCTAGAAAAGCTGACAGCCTACCTGTATCCTGATAAAGGAAGCCTCTGAATTATCTCCTTATTTTAGAAGTGTTCCGATATACCAATAATTTCAGAGTCAACATCATCATTACCGTCCCTAATCTCAGGTCAAATGGCTCAAATGGCTCTGAGCACTATGGGACATCTGTGGTCATCAGTCCCCTAGAACTTAGAACTACTTAAACGACTAACCTAAGGACATCACACACATCCGTGCCCGAGGCAGGATTCGAGCCTGCGACCGTAGCAGTCGCGCGGTTCCGGACTGAGCGCCTAGAACCGCTCGGCCATCGCTGCCGGCTATCTCAGGTCAGTTTAAGCTTTGCAGCAACGTGGTTCCCTGTTCCTCTGAGTCGAATCGTGGTTTACTTGATTTTAAGGTTCCAAATTATTTCAAATTAACTCAAGATGTGAAAGGCCAAGTGTTCATTCCAAGAAAAATATTCAGAATTATGGTGCTCCGTAAAGAGGTACAAGTGACTATGAAATAGAATATGTGTCGAGTATTCACTCGACGTAGGAGAAAAGCAGATATTAAAGCTCATTTACATGGCGTATATCTTAAATCAACGTGCGCTGTAATAAATGAACAGATGTTTTGCTTCAGATTCATTTAAACGGGAAAAATTAGTAACAGCAGCAGAATTATCAATGTGGTGTCATGTCGTCAATCTTCAAATGCCTTTGAGATCAGTGAGCTGTACATCAAGGATAATCTCCAAAATTACTCTGAGCCTCTATGAGTAATGTGTTCTCTGAATTTAAAAATGAATTAAACCGAAATCTTGTAGTAATTTGTTGTCTCATGCACATATGCAAGAATATTGCAAAGGCAGGAGCTGACGTAAGGAGTGTTGATGTGGAAACATTTGTAATTAAACATTTCAATTAACTCGTCATAACGTCTAAAAGAGTTTTGTGAATTTGTTGGCATAGAGTACCATGCATTGTCATGTACAAAAAGAAGTCATTTACCTTTATTTGTTGCAGAAGAGATTATTATATAATTCTCTGAATTTTTGACAACTCGTTTACAGAATCCCCTGGGTGAGCCATAGTTATGGTAATTGCACCGTGAGATGAGTGCATTTCAGAGATAAACTCATAAATCAGAGACGGCAGATATTTTTATAGAAGTAGCTGCGCTTTTGGAAGATGGTTCTGGTGCGATAGGACGGGATGAAGAGGTAAAAGTTATGAGCCTCGAAGTGACCTCTATCCTGCAGAATATGAAGGTTACATCAGATATGGATATTCAGAAATTTCATTGAGCTATTGGACAATTTTACGAAACATGTGCCGATTTTGAGATTTGGTCAAGCAAGTAAAAAGAATTTTCCCTTTTCGAATGGATGTTGCTAGACTCGGACACTGTTTTGAATTAAGTAACATGGGCAGTAACATGTATGCAAAATAAAGGATAGCCAACAGTGAGTTGTTTGAGCAGTTTTGCTTCTTGAATAAGTTCACCGTACCGCAATTCAGCAAGAATAGTGATAGTTGGTTAAGTAAATTGATTCAGGAGAAATGAACAAATTGTTTTGCACAGTGTGGAGGCCTGGAGCAGTATTCGCAATTAGTAAATATGAGCGAATTCATCTTTAGTGCTCCTGAAAGCATTTCTAACGTGGAGACAGTATTATCTCCTATGAGCGTCCGGTGTATTAAGGAACGAAAAAAGTACAAATTGCAACAGATGAGGCGACAGTAAAATGTGTTTTCAATTATGAAAGGAGTTCCTCCGTTCAGTGGCAGCATCTGCTCTCTAGAGCACAGAAATCCAATAAATACCACATGTCACAGGTAGAGGAAAATAGAAAATGGAATTATTTTGCTTGTAAGCAATAAAAAATCAGCATTTCAGCATATTTATATGTTAAATTTTGTATCATATATAGCAAATACGTTAAAAAAGAAGTTGGATGATTTATAAAGTTGACCAAAATATTGTTATTATAATGTTCTTTTGTCCGTTTTATTAAATTAATTGTACGTCGTATGAAGTATGATTTATTTATTTTCTACATCAGTTGAATGCAGCTTTAGGCCTCTCGTGCGAGGGAATGCGAGCCGGCTGAGGTTAGCTGAAGCGCTCTCCTATACACTGAATCAGATGACAGTGTTCAGATGAGCGCGTGTCGGGCAGTGCTTCTGCTCTGCACCTGACCTGCCAGCTTTTAAGTGAATCGCTCTGTACTAGCACTATACACGACGAGCGAGCTTATAGTCGACTGATAGTAGTTGCGATGTTGACAATCAGCCGTATCAGCGGATCCACTAGGAAGAAAGCGCTAGTACCGAAGCGTGATAATTCTAACAATAAAGGAACGGTACCACTTCGAAATTACGGACTACTGGAATAACAGATAACTGTCTGCACTGCTTATAGACAGCCACTTCGGAATCTCTGTTTGTTAAATAACGTGTCGTTTGTTTGTTTGGAAAAGAGTTGAAGAAATGCCCTTAGGCCACAAAATTCGCGAGAAAATGGAAAATAATTTCATAGTGAATTTCAGTACCTCCGATTGCAGTTGACTGGCAAAACAAAGAATGAGAAAATAACCCTTTCCATTAAATCTCCAATTCAGCTACAACCTGTACAATCTTATGACAGTAATGTGGGGACTCCATAACTCCCTTTTCCTCCTTTTCTCTTTTTTTCTAATACTACCACAGCCTCAAAAGCGGCTATTTGTTCCCCTTCCAACATAGTGTGTCTTCCTGACTGAACGGCATCGTTTTTAAGGTGCCTGGGCAAAGGACCAGCTTTTGTGAGCCACTTCTCTCCAACTGTGAGTGGTTCGCTGCAGCATTTCGTATTCCTCCCATTGAAAGGGATATTTTCTCACATCTTCCCTTTTTTAGGTTTATTAGTAGTCTCAGGAGATAAGTAAAAATGGACGATAAATAGTTTGGACAAGAAGAGAATAGAAGCTTTCGAAATGTGGTGCTACAAAAGAATGCTGAAGATTAGATGGGTAGATCACATGAGGTGGTATTGAATAGAATTGGGGAGAAGAGGAGTTTGTGGCACAACTTGACAAGAAGAAGGGACCGGATGGTAGGACATGTTCTGAGGCATTAAGGGATCACCAATTTAGCATTTGAGCGGAGAGTGGAGGGCAAAAATCGTAGAGGGAGACCAAGAGATGAATACACTAAGCAGATTCAGGAGGATGTAGCTTGCAGTGAGTACTGGGAGATGAAGAAGCTTGCCCAGGATAGAGTAGCATGGAGAGTTGCATCAAACCAGTCTCAGGACCGAATACCACAACAACAACAGTAGGGTCATGTTCATCTTTGGGATTTGCAACTCTTGTATTTTTTCGGTTTTTGCAGTTAATGTTTTTGGAAGTAGGTTCCACGTTTCGTGCAAAAACACTGCCTTTTCTCTCTTGTTACACAAACGTGTTTCGACACCTGTGTAATATCATCAGTATG
The DNA here is from genome assembly GCF_023897955.1 of Schistocerca gregaria. Taxonomy (NCBI): domain Eukaryota; kingdom Metazoa; phylum Arthropoda; class Insecta; order Orthoptera; family Acrididae; genus Schistocerca; species Schistocerca gregaria. Next base: position 167,555,922 of record NC_064925.1, on the reverse strand, counting down.
TTTTGTTTATTGACAACTGTAAAGAGTGAACTTATTTTATGTTGTAACTAGACTAATAAAGTGAGACCTAAAGACAGTTGTTATTCGTCTTTGTTCTTACCGTGATTTTAAGTTATGTGGTTTTGCAGGACCGTCTGTATGGTGTCCTGCGCTGATGGCTTTTCATCTGCAAACCAAATGATGTAAATGTGAATTTTGGCGGCGTGTTAAAGCATCTCCTGATCCTTTAGAAAATTCTTATTTTGGTGTGGCAAAATGTTTTGCGTATAGTTTCCTTCTTAGTCACCTTTCGTTATGACTGATTCTTCTTCTGTTTTCTGAGGGCACTGCGCACACTACTTTGTGTACTTTCGGTTTTACAATTTTCACTTCACAAAACCGATATTAGACCAAGTACATTAATACATGTGTGCAGTCCTCTCAGAACACAAAAAGAGGGATCAGTCAAAAGGAAAGGTGATTAATAACATATACGCAGAACACTTAGCCGCACCAAAGTCACCTTCTTTCAAAAATCAAGGGATCTGTTAATCCGTCGACAAAACTCACATGTACATCATACGTTTTTCAGATGACAAGTTATTAGTGCAGGACACCATACAGATGGTCCTGCAAAACCATTTAGTTTAAAAGCAAGATAGGAAAAAAAATCAGTCTTTAGGGCTCACTTTCCTAAATAAGTTACTACCTAAAATATATTAGTTTTTAAATATTCAATGAACAAAAACCAATGATGATGGAACACAGGTGTCGAAATACGTTTGTGAAACAAGAGAGAAAAGGCAGTGTTTTGCATAAAAAGCGGAACCTGTATCCAATTATACGAGTAGTAATATACTGATCTGGCCCGATTTCTGCTTCCCAGATTACATCCATTTTTGTCAGTTTAAGAGAATTTTCCCAGTCTGTCACAAAGAAAGTATGGCTGCTGCATTGCGGGAGAATACAAGATGACCAGAAAAAACTTCTATTTGGAGTAATGAATGGCAGCTATCTGTATGTGTAGAGAAATGTGTGTTAACACAGACGAGAAAGGAAAACAATCCCACAGAGTTCAGTATGGCGTTTGTTGTGTGCTGCTTGACATAATCACATCGATAAAATATCTGGTAGTAACGCTGCGAATCGAGTTGAGATGTAACGAGCACTCAGCGATGGTAGTAGAGACGGTGAATGGTCAAATTCGGTTTACTGTGAGAATTTTAGCAGAGGCTCGTGTGTACAGAATCCTAGTGCCTCCTGTTCGAGTACTGCTCGAGCGTTTCAGGTTTCCACCAGGTCGGATTAAACGTGGACATCGAAGCAATTCACAGGCGTGCTTTTCGCTAAATACTATTGAGAAATATAAAATTGTTAAGGCTTTCGTGGCCACTTGTTGACGAATTGAATATTGGCTTCTGTCTCGGGTTCTTCGGCCGACGTTCATCTAATGATTTTTCTGACGTTTCGCCAGCACGAGTGGCTGGCATTGTCAAAGCTTCACCCTCCATTGAAGGTGGTGAACTGGAGCCGAGCGAATACATACAACAAGGAGAGACTTGGCAAGAACGGATCAGGAACTTCTGGACATTTTCTATCAACTAGGTAGCAGAATGCATCGAGACGACTGGGACAAGATAGACAGCATCACTCACAGGAGCAGGCAGAACGAACTAGAGCGCTGCACCGAGAGACAGAAGATAAAGTTTGAAAGATGCTGGAAGCAGACCGACATGGCGATTCCCGACATGTCACACACGTTGGTCAACATCACTGGACGACAATTGACCGAAGTGGAAGTGTCTGTTCTTCAAAAAGGAGGGAATTTCGCTATCATCCCGAGAACTATACCTATGGAGTACATAATTGCCAACACCGAAGCAGCCATTTGGACCCTTCCTTGTGAAAGGGCAGAGGAAATATGCACGCAAACAGCCAGGATAGTGCGCCGAGCAAAACCACCAGCTTGCAACCTGAAGAAAGAAGAGGTACAAGCCATTAAGAATCTCAACGCCGAAAAGAGTATACTGGTACTGCCTGCCATTAAGCGGAATGCGACCGTCGTAATGAAGACCGAAGATTATGAGCAAAAGATCCGCGACCTATTAGATCCGATGACGTAACGAAAACTAAGCTCAGATCGATCACACGGAATACGAATCGATTAATCAAGGCGTCTTCTCTGCCGGCGGACATACAGAGAAACCTGCGCAACACAGAAGCCCTACCACCTCGGCTGTATGGATTACCCAAGATCCATAAGAACAACGTTCCACTGAGACCGATCTTTAGCGCTCCTGGATCACCGACATTTAAACAGGCAAAACACTTGGCCTCTCTGATCCAGCCACACGTGGGGAAGACCGACACATACATTAAGGACTCAGGAAATTTCATTGAGAAGCTGAAGAAACTGAAAGATGCACCAAACGACATCCTGGTCAGCTTTGATGATGTTTCGTTATTTACGGAAGTGCCACTCAGTGACGCTCTGGGGCACATCGTTTCCATTTTCCCACAAGACATCAGAAAACTCTTCCATGCATGTCTCACCACGAGCTATTTCACGTGGAATGGCGATTTCTACGAACAGCTGGAAGGCGTCGCCATGGGTAGTCCTCTCAGTCCAGTGGTGGCCGACTTCTTCATGGAGCAATTCAAAGCACAGGCACTGGACTCGGCGACTTGCAAACCTAAAGTGTGGTACAGGTACGTCGATGATACTTTCGTGGTGTGGAGCCATGGTGAAGAACAGCTCGGTGACTTCCTAAGACACCTGAACAGCCTCCATGCCAATATAACATTCACCATGGAAGTAGAAAAGGACAAGAAACTGCCATTTTTAGATGTGCTGGTCACAAGGGACGGCGAAAACCTGGCACACAGCGTGTATCGAAAACCGACACACACGGACCGATACCTGCACAAACTGTCAAACCACCACCCAAGCCAGAAAAGAGGCATGATTAGTACGCTCGTAACGAGAGCAGGACGAATATGTGAGCCGCAACACCTCAAACGAGAAATGCAACACTTGGAAACTGTCCAGAGGAGCAATGGGTACTCCACAAATTATATTAGAAGTGTAACAGAGGCAAACAGTCGGCGAAGTAAGCAACCAGAAAAAGAAATGTCGGGTACGGCCTTTCTGCCGTACATTCCCTGAGTGACAGACAGAATCGGCCGTATATTGCGCAAACATGGCGGAAAGACGATTTTCACAACTGACAAAGAAGATCAAAGAGTGTCTTAGATCGGGAAGGAGAAAAGAGACCCGCTTGCAATGTCGGGAATATACCGTATACCATGCACATGCGGAAAAGTTTATGTCGGAATGACTGGACGATCGATTAACACCAGGATCAAATAGCATAAGCGACATTGCAGGTTGGGGCAGGTGGAGAAATCGGCCGTGGCAGAGCACGTACTGAATGAGACCGACCACGTAATAAAATTCTCCGAACGGAAGTTCTGGCTGTAGAGAAGCACTATCACACGCGCTTGTTCAGAGAAGCTGTAGAAATACAAAAACACGCGAACAGTTTGAACAAGAAAGAGGAAAGCCTTAAGGTAAACGGATCCTGGCTTCCCGTACTGCAGCCAACGACCGTCGCAGGTAGCAAGAGGAGAACCGCACCGGAAATGACCGCGGAGAAGCCCTCGGACGTTGGCGCGCCAGGTACATATAGTCTGCGGCCGCGAGCTAGGCTCCAGTTCACCACCGGCAATGGAGGGTGAAGCTTTGACAATGCGAGCCACTCGTGCTGGTGAAACGTCAGAAAAATCATTAGATGAACGTCGGCCGAAGAACCCAAGACAGAAGCCAATAGGCAGTTTGTCACTATTGAGAGAGTTTAGAGAATCAGCATCCGAAGCTGACTGCAGAACGATTCTACACCCGCCGACGTACATTTCACGTGTGGATGCCGAAGATAAGACAGAAGAGATTAGGGCTCGTACAGACGCGTGCAGACAATAGTTTTTATCTATTCCGTTTCGAGTGCAGCAGGAAGTAAAATGACTAGCAATGGCACGGGTTACCCTCCGTCATGCACCACATTTTGACTTGCGTAGTATGTATGTAGATGTGGATTAAGATGTAGATTCAGATACACCCAACACTCCACAGCTTTGATCTAAGTGATGGTGGCCACGCATCCTGAGCGGAGTCAAGTTAAACAGCCATCCTGATAAATGGCCGCTCAATCGATAGCTGACGACACTGTGAAATTGTTTGCAGCTGTGACCAAGAGTAGACATCTCTCTTAAAACTTGAAAGACTACCTCAGTGGGACTGTCTAAATGATTGAGAATGTTGTCATAATTTTAGTGTTCTAACAACATTTATTTTCCCAAAACAGACATAAAGTATGCTAAACAAGTTGAATACAGTAAACAACTAACAGGTGATTTAAGACTACACTGGACAAGGATCGTGGGTGGCGGAGACAATTTAACTTGAGGAGTGAATCTAGTACTCTGGCCTTAAAAATGTGGATAAAGCAATCTGATTTGTTCGGACGCAGAGCAGAATTTTACTTATCAAGTATACTTAACTTTCTCTACATAGGTGCAGCTGAGAGCAAGTGGCGATTGAAATCTGTACCCTTGAATTTGCCGGAGCGGCAGTATGTTCCTCTGTTTGCTTCGTGCGATGATGTAGCTTGCAGCTGGCGAGATGTGTGCGGTGGAGGTGAGACATGGAGGCGGCACCTGTGAATCGATCGCGACCAAGAAATAAATGCAAAAATCTCAGGTCTGGTGATCAGGCAGACACATCGCAATTTACTCTCTACCACAGCTCTGAAATCAGGTAGATTTCAATGTGTGACACACCCATTCCCTGGACGTACCAAGGACCAATTTGGCTCACTTATACGACAGAGCGCACAAAGATTCCAAACGTCAAGACTGGTAAACCGAAAACGGATAAGTGTGCCGTCGGCCAACGAGTAGACCGAGATGTTTCAAGTGTCACTGTCGGTACATTAAGAACTTCACCACAGGCTCCTCTGCCTAAACTACTCACAAGTGAAGTCAGTCTCAGGACAAGTTCCAAGGACCAACCACGCATGGTAGAGCTACGACCAGAAGCTCTTAATACCTGAGTGCTTCTCACCTGTCCAGAAAAAAAGTCAGTTTTCCTGCAAAGTGCACGAACGACGCTGCCTTCAGTTTTGAGCCAATCACAGGGCTGCAGAGGCGCTAAATCTCCCCAACTCCTCGACAGACCAAACTCATGACAAGGGTTAAGAAACCTGCTTCTCTACAAAAAAGAAACCGCCAATTACTGGCTTCTTTAAGATTTCGAAGAGGGGGAAGAGACGATTTTCTCCGAAGTCGAGTCGCTTCTCATGGCAACAAGCGAAAAGATACAATCTTAAAGAGCTTTATCTAAATCGACTGTGCCTTGAAGCCCTTTTACTTCTAGCTGAGAGATGTAATAAAGATTCTGTCTCTAAACCTTTCTCAGACAGCTGGATTTTTCTTGTACATCCGAGGCGGCTGGGGGAAATTGGCACTTTCGGCGAACATTAAAACAGGTGAAGTTTTATTACATGTGGCTCTGCACACAATGCCCTGCTTATGACTCCAGTGTGTAGATGCGTTCCTTCTGACCGTCGCCCTCCAGCAAAGATTTTGATGGCGCCGCGGCACGTAGTGCTTCATTGTTCTGCTGGAGACCTATCTCGATGAGGGGCTGCCCTTACTGCCCTGTACGGCTGTGAATTTGTCTGGCAAGATTTACTAAGGCATGAGCTCACCGCCAATGACTTTAAACTCTCAACAAGCTGTTTCTACGCGCTAGTAATCATAAAAATACCTCATGCTCTTAGCACCCTACTAGGATCCAGCAATATCTGCTCAGGCCGATAACTTTCTAGAGTCTCGTTCAAGGTGCGCCAGTTTGTAATTAAATCGTGAATAATTTTTCCGCATGTGAAAAATAGGTGAGAGACTAACTTGTACTCTCTCAAAGTATCCGCCATTCCTAAGGCACAGTGTCATGTTTCTGGAAGTACAGTTCGTACGCAGCTTGATACAGCTCCCTCCATCGTTCGCCGATCGATACAACGCAGACTGATCCCGGGACCCGTTTCTCTCTTTGCAGTCACGTCCCTCAAACGAAAACGTACATCATCTGCCCTAATGTTAGCCAATTGTCAGGCGAGACAGTTCTACTCATAAGACATAATTATGCCCTGCCGTAGGTGTGCATCCACATGTATCTCGCCTCATATATGTCGGTACCATACAACTGTGCGTGGAGCTGAGAACACCTGATAACACTACAATTTCTCCTCTACAGTGTTTCATTCACGAATTACGTGTGAGACGTACGCCTGGGGAGAGTTCTCCACACACAGTTCCTCTTGTTTTCTCGTCGTGGTCACGTTGAGTGAATGCATAATATGACAAAGCACCGCAAGCTCTCATAATTATACCTCTGTGTAATTCACAAATTCTGTCTTGCTACGTCGGCCAGTGTCGCTCTGTCAGCATTGCCGTATTACTCTCTCACATACAGGGCGATTCAGTGACAAAGCATATTACTCTATTCTTCAATTAATCCAACCCAGTAAGTACCCAAGACAGATAAAGAATATCTACGAAATGGTTTATACGTCTTTTGGAAGAAATTCTTCCAATCCATATGTGGCATAGAGCAAACCAGTGCTTAACAGTATTGGTTAAAATCAGTCTTGGTTGAAATCTTAGTTTTTTTATTTTTCAGCGACGCGTTTCGTCTTATTTAGACATCTTCAGGGTATCTACAAAAGATAACCTGAAGATACCTAAATAAGGCGAAACGCGTCGTTGAGAAATGAAAAAATTAAATTGCAACCAAGCCTGTTTTTAACCAATATTGTTTTGTAAGACATTTATTTCGTTGGTGAACTGTGGGGGACGGTCAAAAAAAACTCCATTCAACGGCTGTACACAACAGAATGATATGCCAATAAGGCAAAATAACCGTATTGGGACGATCATCCCACCGACGCACCTGATTAAAGATCCTCGCTTAGTAAGACGTTGTGTCCTCCTGCGTGAAGAAGTCTTTAACCAACTGCTACACAGCCTCGTCCGGTAGGGATCTTCAACATTTCAAGGCCTGTTTTAAGAGGCAGAAAAGTCAATAATCCCCTCGGGAATAATTAGAACTATAGTGTTTGGCTCGAGTGTAACTTATGCATTATTACATTTGCGATATTGGGAAGTGCATGAAACAGCAACACTTCTTGGCATGCTCTAGTCGACAACGGTGGAATCCGACATACATACTACAACTGCACAGTCTTAATTATCCGTTGGATGTGTACTGGTGTTTGTCCTTCAATAGGCTAGAAAACAGTAACGCTGCGGTGGTCTTGTGTGGACGCATTTGGTATTAAAGTCACCATAGGTAATGTTTCCGCTTTTACCGCATAGACGCTGGAAGGAAGCTAATACCATACTAATCCCTTGACTACATGTCAGTGCATCGGAGTCGTGCTACGTTGCATAGACACTGCGGCAACGCCCAGTAAAGGAAAGTTTTTTATCGACACTTACACATTTCCTTAAGGTTCATGTATTACATTTCCATCTTGTTTGCTTGCAGGTACACAGCCACGACATATTTCGCTAAAATGTGCCACGTAGGCCGTAAATCTTATCATAATCTTATTGAACTAGTGCAAATGTCGGCTTCGAAGTCAGTATCAAGCGCATACATAGCGTCCCATGAGCAATGACATGCCAGTTAGTTCAAAAGTATCAGTATTGTCATTCTCTGTGTCATATATGAACAAAAAGGTTGTAAAACGTGTAGAAGAGCCATTCCGAGTAATGCTTCATGACAAACCAAAAATGGTACACTGAAGAACCACATTATATCATGTGTGAAATTGAGATTTCAAACATCATATAATTTGTTACTTTAGGGTTTGATTGTAAGTTTGTCATCACGTGGTACTGTAAGTGGCTCTGCCAACGTCTTGCATTGTCTGTGCTACAAACAAGCCCATATTGATATGTGTAACGTCCTGGACTCAAACTTTTTACAGTGTACTTTCTCATACTATACCGCGTAATATTCTCTGACAAAGTAAAATGTTGACCACATTTTTGAACTCCCATTTCTATAGTGATGTCACGCTTTCTGTTGTAAGACCTCACAACCATTCTTATATAGTAATTTTAATTCATTTTCGTATTACAGTGAAATTACAAGTCTTTTTCTTCGACATATTAAAAAGCGGGTGTCCTCAGTCCACTTCAAGACATACCGAAAATGTGAGTTTGGCAGATTTTATAACACTGAACCAAGTACAGGTTGATTATAGGTTAAGCTTTTAGGACGCTGTAGAAATAACACCACTGGCCAGGATGACGTCAAATTGCGACGGAATATTATCGGAGAAGGGGGAAAACTTATGCCAGAAGGGGAAAATGTGTGAAAATTGGCACTGTATATGTCAGATTACGTAAATGAAAGCACTTCTCATGCGCATCCATCGAAGTTGGTACGAACACTCCGGGTATACGGCTTCTCCTCAGTTCGCGTCTGCGACGTTCGCCATGACTGTCTCAATCAGTGCAGGAACGCGCTCTGCTTGTAAAGCTGTATTACAAGAATTATGTCTGTGTACACGTCACTCTGCAGAAATTACGGTCACTGGATGGTTTGAAAAAAAAGGTGTTGGTCCAGTGACGGCCGTGATTCCGCAGAAAATAATTCGGAAATTCGAAATGACGGGTTTAAAAGTGTGCACCCTGTTAGAGGGAAGAAACGAATTGATTCGACGTCAATGGAAGCAGTGGCCACAGTAACGCAGGAGGAGACGTGTTGTGGTATGCAAACGTGTCGTGAATCGAGAATTGCCCGAACATTGGACATACATGTGAGCACGGTGCTTAAAATCTTACTAAACATCTTTCATTTGCTATCCATTTAAAATTACGAATGTGCACGAGTCGCTTCCTGTTGATCTGCCAGCAAGAGATCTTTGCTTTGGATTTTCTTGTTAGCATGGAAGTGGACAGTGATTGGACTTGTAAGATTTTGTGGACAGATGGATCCCACTTCCATCTGACAGGATCCGTGAATACACAGAATTGTTGAATATGGGTAACTGAAAATCCACACGCCAATCAACCAATCCCACTTCATCCTGAAAAGATCAGTATACGGTGCGGGTTTACGGTATCATTTTTCATAGAGCTATAGTTTTTCCAAGAGACAGGTGCTTCCGGTCCGGTTACTTGTACCGTCACTGGTAAGCGCTATGAATGTCTTTGGAGCAACCACGTGATTCCCCCTCTCCAACAGCGTGGACATATGGACGGGATCATTTTAAGGCAAGGTGGCGTACCTCCACACATTGCAAATACAGTTAAGCAACTGCTGAAGCGCCATTTCAGAAATGCTATAATTATCAGCTGCCATTTCCCTACAGCCTGGCCGTCCCGATCACGTCTCAAATTCAAGACAGAATTTATGTTCTGGCTGTGGGGCTATGTAAAAGATGACGTGTTCAGTGTTCAGTGTTCCGATTGCAAACTTAGCTTGAATTAAAGGCACGCATTGCGCAACATATTCTGAACGTGACCTCAGAAACTCTTCGATCAGTTGTGGAACATGATGTTTCTCGATTTCAACTATTTCCAGAAAACGATGGACATCATATTGAACGCGTTTTGCGCCAATCACATGGATATTAATAATCCGAACTGATTTTGATTTAAGCTTTTTTTTGGTGATTTTGGCCTCTGTCCAATGAAAAACCGATGTGATTCATGCTTTTTATGTGAATTTTTGTCCTCAGGACCATTAAATACCGATTTTTCCAATCCGATGTGATATGACCTTGCCGTGGTGGATGGGCTTACGTAACTAACAGAATCACATCTGTACAGCCACGCACACTGAGCAGTACGGTTTCTTTAACGTGAAAGGTACACCTTAGGCATTGCTGTATGATTCATATGTCTTCTGCAGTCGACCACTATTAAATTATGATGCTTGCAGCACCATCTTCTGCCATACATTTTCCCCTTTTTCCGATACTATTCCGATACAATTTGACGCCATTATGACCAGTGGTGTTATTTCTACAGCTGTTTGAATGTTTATCTTTAATTATAATCACCCTGTACTTTTCTGTGTCCCAATCCTGTCAATGATGGAAATTTCTGCATGCAGTTTCGTTGTGACAGCTAATTCAGGTGTCAATACGTGAAACCAGTCACTGTTTCATTTTATCAGTCCAAATGGCACTATATATATTTGCAGCAGCGTACATTTGTAAGGAAACTGCATTTTACTTATAATTGTGTTGTTTTGCGAGAAATCATGAATCACTGACTGGGTTATTTGCAGGAATAATTAGTATTAAGTGAACCATTCAATCACTTGTTACCACTTGGCACTGATTGAATATGCTGTCTTTGGTTTTTGGTGTTACAGAATTGTGTATTATGATGTCTGCAAGTCGCAAAGGCACGAAAAATTCATATTTGGTGAATTGATTGAAAAACTGGATATCAAGCACCGTCATCTAATTAAACACGATAGAACAGACACCATGCGTTCATATGACTTCTTCGCCTCGATGGGAAAGGGATCCACCACGTTCAGTGCAGAGTCACAATTCATATCTAACATCCTGTGGGTATCTTCCAGTAAGGAATGTGGAGGACATGGAACGCGGACAGGTGCCACTGCGTATGAGTGTGGATCGGCCGAGACCCGCGTCTAGATAGTCTGTGCACTATCAGTAAACACTGAATCCGTGTGGCGCTGTGGTAAACGCAATTGCAAACAGGAGATCCTGGGTTCGAATCCCGGTGTCGCAAAGTTTTTCACCCATCAAAATGGTTAAATGGTTCAAATGTCTCTGAGTACTATGGGACTTAACATCTGTGGTCATCAGTCCCCAAGAACTTAGAACTACTTAAACCTAGCTAACCCAAGGACATCACACACATCCAAGCCCGAGGCAGGATTCGAACCTGCGTCCGTAGCAGTCCCGCGATTCCTGACTGAGCGCCTAGAACCGCTAGACCACTGCGGCCGGCTTTTACCCGTCGACGCTGGTGCTGCACAATGTCCTGATGCAGCTGATATCAACGATATGTTCCTTTTGCTTCCTTTTTCTTCCTCCTCCTTCAATTTCCATAACTTGAATATTTAATTGGTCAGTGTGAGTAGAATATTAATGAGTAAAATATTAACTAGATACAAATGCTGTTTCACTATAAATGCCAACAGTAAGGGAATACAGCTGGATGAAGATTCAACGAGAGACGAATATTTCATCACCTTATATGACGTCGCTATACTTAATTTTTCAGGTAACTTTGCCGATAACTCAGGTGTATCCAAACCATACGTCTTTCCTTGTAAACATACTATTAAATCAAAAGGACGTTCCATGCATAAGAATTATTACGTAAACAATTACTGGTAAAAGGAAGTACTAGAACACCCTCGACGCAAATGAAATGTACTGAGATGACAAAGGCCACGGGTAATTGGTAACATAATGTCGAAGCTCCTTTAGCTAGGCATAGTGCGTTAAGTGGACTTGACATTAACTGAACAAGTAAATGATAGTCCCGTGCAGAATACTGATCGTTGCTGCCTTTATAGCCTTAGATAATTACGAACGTGTTGACGGTGAAAGATTTTTGGGCAAAAACTTACCCTCCCCCCCTCAATTATGAATCATAAATATTTGATGTGAATAATGTTGGGCGATGTGGATGGCCAAATGATTGGCTCGAACTGAGCACAATGTTCTCAAAACCAATCGAAAACATTTGTGGTCTGGTAATATGGAGCATCGAAATCCATGAAAACTCCGCCGTTGTTTGATGCAAATGGTCTGCAAGTAGCCAAGAATAACAATTTACCGTCAATGATCGCAGGCCGTTGTGGCCGAGCGGTTCTAGGCGCTTGAGTCCGGAACCGCGTGACTACTACGGTCGCAGGTTCGAATCCTGCCTAGGGCATGGATATGTGTGATGTCCTTAAGTTAGTTAGGTTTAAGAATTCCAAAGATCTTGGGGATTGATGACTTCAGATGTTCAGTCCCATAGTGCTCAGAGCTATTTGATTTGAACCAGTCAATGATTAGTAGGACCAGAGGATCCAGTCCTTACCATAATACAACCCACGTTACTATAGAGCCACACCGCCAGATTGTACTGCACCTTGTTCACAATTTGGGCCCATTGCTCCGCAAGGTCTGCGTCACGCTCGAAGCGTACCATCAGCTCTTACCAACTCATATCACAGGTCGTGTGACCAGGTCACGGTTTACAGGTTGTCTAGGTTCAAAATGGTTCAAATGGCTCTGAGCACTATGCGACTTAACTTCTGAGGTCATAAGTCGACTAGAACTTAGAACTAATTAAACCTAACTAATCTAAGGGCCTCACACAAATCCATGCCCGAGGCAGGATTCGAACCTGCGACAGTAGCGGTCACTCGGTTCCACTCTGTAGCGTCTAGAACCGCACGGCCACTCCGGCCGGCGGGTTGTCTAGGATCCAATCAATATGGCCATGAGTCTAGGAGAGGCACTGAAAACGATGTCGTGCTGTTAGCGAAGGAATTCGCATCTGTTTTCTGCTCCTATACCAGTTAACGCCAAATTTCGCCACACTGTCCAACCAGATACGTTCGTTGTTCGTCCTACATTGATTTCTGGGGTTGTTTTATGCAGTATTGCAAACGGCGTTGGTCGTTAAGTGAAGGACGTCGCTGACTGCGTTAACCGTGGTGAGAGGTATTACCTGAAATTAGGTATTCTCGGCGCACTCTTGAGAGTGTGGATCTCGGAATACTGAATCACCTAACGATTTCCGAAATAGAATGGCCCATGCTTTTAGCTCCAACTGCCAGTCCACGTTCGGAGTCTGTAAATTCCTGTCATGTGGTTGTCCCATGAGTCATATGAGTGCAAACGAAAGCCCTGACAATGCACTACCGGCCTTTTGTACGCGATACTACCGCCCTGTGTATATGTGCATATGGCTTTTGTCATCTCAATGTAATGTAATATTAGTTGCATTAATATTTCCACAGTGCGATGTACAATAATGACGGGTCGTAAAATTTTTCACAGTTCATCTGTATTCCACCCAATGTAAAATTTTCACGGTATACTTCCACCTCATCTAGAGTAAAGAATCATTATTTGTATCTAGCAGAACAGTGGCCTTTATTTATGCTCTATCCCTACCGATATGTTTCTAGTAATCGGTTTCGCGCTTACAGTATATACGATAACTGCACAGTATGGCTGGCCAATGCTGGTCCTGATAGCAACCATAGCTCACGCCGTCCTCTTTCCTGATAACGGCTCTTGCTGCGCGACGTAACTGCCTCACTGAAATACGCTGACCTTTCACGTTTATTCCCGCTATCGGCAACGGATACTTTCACCGGCCGCTTATCCTGGAGCAAAAGCTTTTTGGAGCAAAACACATACGAGCATCCCACATGAAATTTTTTCGGCTACAGAAACAAGTAACAATAATAATTACTTTAACGCGGTGCTAACAGCAGAGCCGATACTCGCGGACAGAATCACAATTAAAACATTTAGGTAGCTTGTTGTCACTGAATAGTCATGGCCCTCTTACAGAACGCGATATGATCTGATGGTCGGTCCGATTTATCTAAGAACCATAAATTTGGTTGTCGGAGAATGAAGACTATTTTGACAAATTCCAATCACGGCTGTCTCCGAACGATTCCACTACCATACTGTATATAACCTCAGTATCATTAAAGCCTGAATTGTTGCCAGACCAGAAGAAACTAGACGCAAATAACGTGAAAAATCTGCGTCGATCCCGTTTTTCTTAATACCATAACTGTGACCGTCGGAAAACGAAACCCGTTTGGCAGATAAACAATCACGGTGGTCAGCAAACAATGTCACTACCATAGTCCCTAAAGCTTCAGTATCATTAAAGCCTAACTGCTGCCAGACCAGAACGAGGAAGACGTAAGTAAAATGTTCAAATGTGCGTAAATTCCTGTGGGACCAAACTGATGAGGTCATGGGTCTTACACACTACTAGACTTACACACTACTTAAATTAACTTATGCTAAGGACAACACACACACCCATACCGGAGGGAGGACTACAAACTCTGGCAGGAGGGACGACGCACTCTGTGAAGCAAGAAATGTGAAAATATTCTCCTTGTATGAGTTACACTGCAACAGGAGCATGATCCTACGTAGTGTCACTAAATTTTGGGCTGATTAATTATGCTCCAAGTAGCAAACCAGAGCTGAATATTGGGAAATAGAAATGGTTGAATAATCCAGAATCTACTAAACGCCTTAATGACATTTCTTGTGAGGGACAAGTTCGTATGTTGATTATAAATCGTAAAACACTACTGACTGCCGAACAGAAAATACTTCGAAGTAACTGAACATTCATCGGTAATGTGTTGACTGTTTTCAACGACGTTTTCAGTTGATGAATGATTGTCCAGGAAGCAATGATATCTTTACGTGAAGTACCACACAGGCATTTAACGGTTGATTCTAAAGAACAAAGCTACCCAATGTCAACCGATTGTAATGATACGACTTATACGGTATTATTAATCACCGCCGGTTGTAATTCAGCAGGAACTTAATAGTCCAACCCAAGTAACACTAGCCATGTTTCGAGACAACGGACTGTTTACAGATTGAAGTAATTAAGATAAATACAACGAGATAAAATTCATAAATAATATACGTCAACATATCAGTACAACGCCAATTTCAAAGAACATTTGTTGTGAATACTGATGAAATATCAATCACACACCTATCAGAACAACCTGTGCTGCTAATGACTCGAAACGTTTTCTAATCTCGAGTTTAACTCGGTTCAATGAAATATCCAGAGCCCTACACAGCACTGGCATTCATATTATTTGAATTTGTTCAATGATGAGGCAACTTTCAACGATGACCGTAATTGCCACGTCTTGAGCGATGGAAACCCCGGTCTTCTTCTATTTTCTGCACCCGTGTACTTAAACTAAGCAAGATTTAATATCTGGCGCTTTCAGTGGTGTCCCTTAAGTAAAGCATACTAATGGTTCACTTAATATCGAAAAACTGAACAACACACGGAAGTATTTTAGCAGCGTTGTGATTGCTGTCATCAATACATTGTCCGCAGAAGGAAGACTTTTTCATATATGCAAGGCTTTCCTTTAAGGACTGCCCAACAACAACTCTTTTTAGGAATGCTGATATTAGTTGTTTAATTTTGTAATAGAAGAGTTTTCAATAATAAGAATGTTAAGTTCATTAGTACAATCACTATATCTGACAATTTGATATTGTTTTAATTAGATTTAGAGTAACCTCGGGTGCTCGAACTCTTCTGCCACCACTTGAGACTTAGGTTTTACAAAATAATTTTGTGGAGGTATACTCCAATTCGGTGCACTAAAACTGTTAATGTGTTTCTTTGTCTTGATGTGATGTACTGTTCGAGAACATCTACCATGACTGACAAAGCAGTTACGTCCCGAACGTACTGTTTCCAGTACAACTCGAGCCTTCTTGATAAAATTCAACTTCTTACAGTAACTGACACTCAATTTACAGGCACGTTTCGCCATTGCATTTATCAACTCAGTAGCAATAATACTGTTTATACAAGAAGCCACCGATAGAGATTATTTTACATAAAAACTGCTTTTAGTGTGCCACTGTAGGTGACACGAATTTACTGCGTGACCCACGGTTCGCCAACCAATCAATCCACTGGTTGGGCCGCGACTATTACACCAACCGATGTACTGGGGTCAGTACTAATACCAAAGGTTTAAGCGTTTAACGTAACCGATATCACTCGAGAATCCAAACCAGATTACGTATTTTATACGCGACGACTTTCCCGGATTAACATCAATTACTGAAATCAATTATCGTTCATCAAGCCTTCGCTCTACGTTTCACAACGAGTTAGTGTGGATTGGATAGCCCTGCTTTACTACTTTCCCATCAGTTTACCACTGGAAAGTGGGTGGATGTTACTGACAGGCCACAGGTAACACTGATGTATGCCCTAGTGATATAGAAGGTGAGTCGTCGATTAAATGGGATGCCTAACTGCCAACATATGTCAAATTTAGTTTCTTATAGTGAAGTAAAGCGCACCTTCCTCACCCAATTATTTTATTTTATTTTTTATTTTTTTTTTTTTTTTGCCGTCAGTCTTCTGACTGGTTTGATACGCCCCGCCACGAATTCCTCTCCCGTGCCAAACTCTTTATCTTAGATGAGCATTTGCTGCCTACGTCTTCAGTTATTTGCTGGATGTGTTAAAATCTATGTCTTCCTCTGCAGTTTTTGCCCTCTATAGTTGTCTCTAGTACCATGGAAGTCATCCCTCATGCCGTAACAGATGCTCTGTCATCCTGTACCTTCACGGTATCAGTGTTTCCCACATACTCCTTTCCTCTCAGATTCTGTGCAGAATCTCCTCATTCCTTAGCTTATCAGTCAACCTAATTTTCAACATTTTTCTGTAGCACCACATCTCAAATACATCGTTTCTCTTTTTTTCCAGTTTTCCCACAGTCCATGTTTCACTACCATTCAATGCTGTACTCCAAACGTACATTCTCAGAAACGTCTTACGCAATTTAAATCCTACGATTGGAACTACTAGATTTCTCTTAGACAGGAATGCCCTTTTCGCCAGTGCTAGTCTGCTTTTGATGTCTTTCTGGATCCGTCCATCATTGGTTATTTAACTGCCTAGGTAGCTGAATTCCTTAACCTCATCTACTTCGTGACTATCAAGCCTGATGTTAAATTTCTCGCTGTTCTCATTTCTACCACTTCTCATTACCTTCGTCTTTCTTCAATTTACTCTCAATCCATATTCTGTACTCATTAGATTGTTCATTCCGTTTAGCACGTCATGTAATTCTTCTTCACTTTCACTCAGGATTGCAATGTCATCAGCGAATCGTATCATTGATATCCTTTCACCGTGAATTTAATTCCACTCCTCTCATGAACCTTTCTTTAATTCCATCATAGATTCTTCGATGTAAAGATTCAACAGTAGGGGGGAAAGACTACATCTCTGTCTTACACACTTTATAATCCGAGCACTTCTATCTGGGTCACCCACTCTTATTATTCCCTCATGGCTCTTGCACATATTGTATAGTACCTGTCTCTCCCTGTAGCCTATCAATATTTTTCTCAGTATTTCGAAAATATTGCACCATTTTCACTGTCGAACGGTTTTTTCACGTAGGCATATCCTATGAACGTGCTTTGATTTTTCTGTAGTCTTTCGTCCATTATCAACCGCAACGTCAGAATTGCTTCTCTCGTGCCTTTACCACGTTTAAAACCAAACTGATAGTTATCTAGCACATCCTCAACTTTCCTTTCCTTTTTTCTGTTTATTATTCTTGTCAGCAACTTGGATGCCTCAGGTGGTAAGCTGATTCTGCGATAATTCTCGCACTTGTCAGCTCTTGCAGTCTTCGGAATTGTGTGGATGATGCTTTTCCGAAAGTCAGATGGTATGTCGCCAGACTCATACACTCTACACACCAACGAGAATAGTCGTTTTCTTGTAACTTCCTCTAAGATGTTAGAAATTCTGAGGGAATGTTAACTATCCCTTCTGCCTTATTCACCGTAAGTCCCGCAAACCTCTTTTAAATTCCAATTGTAATACTGGATCCCCTATCTCTTCTAAGCCGACTCCTGTTTGCGCTTCTATCAAATCATACAATTCTTCCCCCTCATGGAAGCTTTCAATGTATTCATTCCACCTATCCACTCTCTCCTCTGCATTTAGCAGCGGAATTCCCGTTACACTCTTAGTATTACCATCCTTGCTTTTAATGTAACTAAGGGAGGTTTTGACTCTCCTGTATTCTGAGGTCTGTCCTTCCAACAACCATTTCTTTTACGATTTGTTCACGTATTTCATGCAGCCATTTCGTCTTAGCTACCCAGCACTTCGTATTTATTTCATTCCTCAGTGACCTGTATTTCTGTGTTCCTGAATTTCCCTGAACATTTTTATTCTTTCTCCGTTCATTTATCAAATGAAGTATCCATTCTGTTACCCATAGTTTCTTCACAGTTACCTTCACAGTACCTATGTTTTTCTTTCCAACTTATATGACTTCCCTTTATAGAGATGTCCATTCCTCTTCACCTGTACTGTCTACTGAGCTATTCTTTGTTGCTGTATCTATAGTCTTAGAGAACTTCAAGTGTATCTTCATCTTCAGCTTGCGACGTCGGCATATATATCTGACCCGTCGGTATTGGTTAGCTGTCGATTCTGATAAGAGGAATCGTAACACTGAACTGTTCACAGTCACACACTCTCTGAGAATGCTACTCCTGTTATACCATTTTCTGCTGCTGATGATATAACCCTATACTCATGTGACCTGAAATCCCTGTCTTCTTTCCATTTCACTTCATTGCCCCCTACTATATCTAAATTGAGCCCTTTCATTTCTCTTTTCAGATTTTCTAGTTTCCCTACCACGTTCAGTCTTCTGACATTAAACGTCCCTTTTGGTAGAACGTTATCCTTTCGTTGATTATTCAGTCTTTTACTCATAGTCATCTCCCCCTTTGCAGTCCTCTTCCGTAGATCCAAATAGGGGACTGTTTCGGAGTCTTTTGTCAATGTAGAGACCATGATGACACTTTTCAATTACAGGCCACACGTCCTGTGGATACACGTTACGTGTTTTTAATTCTGTGGTTTCCTGTGGCTTCAGCTTCCTCATGTCGTTGATCACTGCTGAATCTTCCGCCTAGAACAAGAGAGTGCCCTGAACTTCTGCCTGCTGCTCTGTCCTCTTTGACAAGCTCTTTTGCAGAAAAAGGGTGACTTTATATGACGGAAGTCTTCGGCCGCCAGTGCTGATTATTAATCAAAATTTAATCAACGTCGGGATACGAACATGGGACCAAGGAAGTTTTAATTACTAATGAAGGGCGCTACCCCCCTTTTCGTTTTGACCCTTTTTTTTTTATTGCACCACTTCTTCTTCCCTCCGTCGAATGTTCTACGACTTTTGTTGTTTTTTTTACTTTATGTATATTTTCGCGTATTTCCCAGAAAAAAACTGTTCGTCTTAGGATAATGGTTTTGGAAAAGTAGATACTTGGCCGTGTACGTACGTAAGCAATCGGTTCCTGTTATTGCCCGCTGCGCGTATGGACATCGTGAGCGTAAATCGGAAACACATTTTTTTTAAAATTCCTTGTTGATCTCATTTAGTTCTATTTTCTTCGTTGTATATGATCGGGGTGGACGTCTCATGACACCCGTTCATGTTGTTCATAAACACAGAGGCAACCGCGGCCTGAGTGGCTGCTTCATTGTAATACTCCGAGATACGACAGTAGGCGAGTGACCTGAGCAGATGTTATTCCAACTCTGTTAAATGTTCGGATTGAAAGGAGATTTACTAAAGCTGAACTATGCGATATGCAATTAAATTATGGTGAGGCAGAAGGTGTTGCGAGGGCAGCTGCACAAATTTATCGAGATCGCTTCCCAAAACGACGACTTCCTGCATGAAAGACATTTGCTGCTGTGCACCAAATGTTTGTGTCATTGTAATTCTCTACTTGTATGTCATTATTATGCATTTACATCTCAATAAAGTACAGTAGTCATCTGCACCTTTGTAAATTTTCACCTGTATGCGAAACGTATCTTCTTTTCTGATATGCTTTCGGTTTTTGTTACATCATGACAGAATACAACTAACGAGTACGTATTTAATTTCCTTAGATTGAGAGATACTGGTTCATTACTGCCCCTCGCGGAAGGCAAAGTCCCACAACGCACCGATCGTACATTGGAAGCTGAGGAAATAAATGTGTTCATCATCCAGGAGGATCCTTCCCAGAGCACTAGAAGCATCGCCCGCCACGTGGGTACATCGCACACTGTCGTTCATCGCACTTTGCCAGAGGAGCTCCTGCGGCCTTACCACATTCAACGCGTACAAGCATTGGAAGCACAAAGTTTTCCTCCACGACGTGAATTCTCAGAGTGGTTTTTGTTACACAGTGCGCAGCATGATTTTGTCAACAAAATATTCGTCACAGATGAAGCGTGTTTCACTCGTGACGGAATAATTAATTTCCATAACTTGAACACGTTGAGTGTACACAGTCCTCACCACGTAGGGGCAACATATTTTCTGCGACGATTTTCCGTAATTTTGTGGGCGGGTATGCTCAATAATTACATTATTGGGCCCTATGTTTTACCTGCACGTTTGACTGGTAACTATTACCGAACGTGTCTAGAGGAAACATTGTTACCAACGTTGTTAGAAGAAATTCAGTTAGGCATACGTCATAACATGTGGTTCCTCCACGATGGTGCTCCACCCTACATTGGTCACAGAGCACGCATATTTTTGGGTAGTCCATCTCCAGGAATGTGGATCGGGCGTTCGGGTTCACGCCGATGGCCAGCACTCAGCCCTGATTTAAATCCACTGGATACTTTTGGGGCCATATGAAGGAACTTGTTTATGCTGAGCCAGTAAATAATATGGACGAATTGACGCAGAAGATTTTAGATGCTGCCAGTACAATAAGGGCCAATGTGCATGTGTGTGAATGAGTGCGACGAAATTGGGTTCGCCGTAATGAACCATGTGTAGAAGCAAATGATAGTCATTTCGAACATTTATTGTAGTATTGGTGTAAGAGGAAACGAAGTAATGGGTTTTCTTTTCGTTACGATGTTGTTGTACAGAAGGAAAGCAATGTGAATTTAGTACTCGCTATGGCATTGCCATAAAAATGTGAAACAGTTGATTGTAATTAATGCACAATTATCTACTTGGTGATTGATTGAATGTGTTCTAATGGAAATACATTGTGTTTGATATTAGCTTGTCATTACTACTACGGCCTTCATTATCGACTTTTTGAGAAACAGACTGGTTGTATTCAATTCGCGTAAAGCGAATTACACATTCCTGACAACCCAAAAACCGTTTAAATTCCATTTTTCGGTACCATCTGATTAACACAGCACGTCGTTGTTCACGTCTAATGATTTCAATCCACTGGTCGGCTCGTTGCCTTTCTGTGGCCGCCCCGTCATTGTAGGCAAGAAGCTCGGTATGCCGTGAACTGTCGGTTGACTACGTAAACAGAAATGCGTATACTATCTATCCTACGAACATAAGCTTTTAATAATACAAAAATAAAGTACATGATACAAGATAATGTCATTAGACTTTTTTGTCAAGCACACCGAGATAAATCATCTGTATAATTTTGGCGCCTTATACCGTTTACACCCCGTATATATATTACGTGTCGGTTGAGGGGAGTGTATTCCAAAATGTTCGTCTTCTCTAAAACTGTATGGAAGATGCCGTGTCTTGTCATAACTGTCGAGTGATGTGGCTTCTCGAAGTTTTCTTTGAAGTGTCTCTGCTCGTAACTTCGGGGACGTCACTAGCCAATTATCAAACGCTGCTGTTCGTATACTTCATAAGAATGTGTGAAAAGGCCTTGCACAGACCCAGGGAGTCCTTGAGCTGCATAGAATGCGCTATCCACAGAGTAAAGTTCGTATGTGGCATCCATGAAAATAATATTTCTCCGAATGATGTAAAATAAATCTTCGCATCCAATATAATTTAACTCCTGCTCCTGTAACCGCGGCGACTGTGCGTTCAAGACCTTAACATAAAAAGAAAGTAGAGCAACTCGAAGAAAAACCCGTATTCCTGGTTAAAAGTACCTTCCAGGTGCCATCCTTGGTATATCATCAGGTGTGTGGTCTTTTACAAACGAAACTGCAACATAGAACGTAGAGAGAACCATAGTATCATGCGAAGTATTGAGCCAATATATATTCGGTTTGAGGCCCCTTACCCGCCGCGGTGGTCTAGCGGTTCTAGGCGCTCAGTCCGAAGCCGCGCGACTGCTACGGTCGCAGGTTCGAATCCTGCCTCGGGAATGGATGTGTGTGATGTCCTTAGGTTAGTTAGGCTTAAGTAGTTCTAAGTTCTAGGGGACTGATGACCATAGATGTTAAGTCCCATAGTGCTCAGAGCCATTTGAACCAATTTTTGAGGACCCTTCTCATTTAATGTCGCCGCGAGAGGCGCTCAATCCAGAGTGCATGGCACTTATCGTCGAAATGTGCGCTGCTACAGTTACAAACACTTTTGTATTTGGGATTTTGCTGCAACCGTCCATGTTCACTAGTAATACAAAAAAGATGCTCTCATAAAGTAGGCGATGGATGTAGGACAACAAAGTAGACCAAGTGGCCCATGTGGCAAATATAACTATTGTGTTTTTCGTTGGGATAAAGGTTCCCGTTGGGGAGAAGGACGTTATTCACTGTTATATAATTCTCTGCTGTCCTGTTCATGAAAGCCAATATCTTCCTGGTCCAGTACCAGACCCGTAAGCCGGCCGCGGTGGTCTTGCGGTTCTAGGCGTGCAGTCCGGAGCCGTGCGACTACTACGGTCGCAGGTTCGAATCCTGCCTCGGGCATGGATGTGTGTGATGTCCTTAGGTTAGTTAGGTTTAAGTAGTTCCAAGTTCTAGGGGACTAATGACCACAGCAGTTGAGTCCCATAGTGCTCAGAGCCGTTTGAACCATTTGAACCAGACACTTATTTTCTCCCCAGAAATAAGGAGGTGCGCCACAGATTCAACGAGCTAACAACGATGACACAATGTGGTGACACATTAAGCCAAATGTTCTTCTAGTTTAGTTTCTCGCGGGCTTGGCATAATGTACATTCGAAGTTGAGATATTGCTGTGGTTCCCTCGAGCCACGTCGTGTCCACTTTACTGCGTTTGGGTTCACATGCAGGAGTTGAGATTTCTGAAGATAAATCTGTGCACCCGAAGAGCTGGTACATGTTGACAGGATCCTTCGCAGGGTGTTCAGTTCGTCAGTCATATTAATGATTACACTAATATCTTCGGCAAAGTCGTAATAGGTTGTCTTGACATTACAGACTGTTAAGCCCGTTAAAGATGAATGCCATTTCTAGAGTAAAAGTTCCACAAGTATAACATACAACATCATTGAAAGAGAGCACCTCTGAGGGACTGACTGGCTTACAGGAAGAGGCCGAGTTAGTTGTCTTTTAATCTTAATCCTGGAAGCGATGTGACAGATTCATTTCCGGATGAGATGTAAAACAGTTCATGAAATACCATTTTGCTCAGAGTTTTCAGTAAAAACAGGTGTTCCAGTCTGACAAACGCTTCGTTAAAATCCAAAAACGCTAAAACAACCTGGTACGTGCAGAATTATAACTCTATATTCACACAGAAAGTCGAGCATGGTTCGACTAAATGGGACGCTTCTTTGATACGGACCTATTATCTTCCGCAGGACTGACTTCAGTCTGGCGTTCAAGATGAGTGTGAAAATTTTTAAATCCACATTTAATAAAGTCAATGGACGAAAATCATTTAAACGGTCACGTCTAGTCATTTGGGGACAAGTGTGAGCATGCCTTCAGTAAACGCTGGCGGGAAGGGCGTGCCCGTTAAAAGTTCCTTAACTTCTCCGTCATAGCTGGACCCACTAAATCCCACACAGGCTTAAAATTCTACTGGTTGACCGTCAGGCCCTGCAGTTTTCCGGCGCGGAGCGTCCTTAATGGTATTTTCTATTTCATCGCGAGTTATTTCCTCCACTAGACAATCTTTGTCACCCAACGTTAGAGTGGTGGGAAGTTCCGAGAGAAGTTCTTCACGACCAGCCAAGTCAACATCATGTTCGGCTTACAGCGCAGTGAAGTAAGGTTCCAAGTGACGTTTGATCGGAAGTTGGTCGGTGTACACTGCACCTTCCTCGTCTACTAACCGCTGAGTGATTTTCTGTCGTCCACACGTTATTTACATCACGAGGTGGAAGAAGGAAATGCGTCCGTGAACAACATAATCTACAGTCCGTGACCGAATCTTCTTACCACCTAAAAACCTCCGTAGCAAATCAGTCATTTCGACTTTATCCGTTTGATTTCCAAGATATTGGTGGTCAGTTGAGAAGGGCTATTGTACAGGTCGCTCAAACAGTGGAAATAAAATTTATTAGTGTGCTTGTGCCAGTAATCTCTACCTCTGGGCCATTGAATGACACATTTACAGAGGTATGGCTTGACTGTACTCACCAACTAATCCGGTCACTGTAACATGACTGAAATCGAAGACAAACGGCCCACGTTTCGTTGATTGCCTGTTTAAGACCGTCTTCAAGAAATAAGGACGTGTTGATCTGCCAGGTGTCGCGTCCGAGAAAGGTCTGCTGCTTCTCGTGTCTGAAGGTGATGTGGTAAGCCACATGGTCTGAAACGTTCAACAGCCAATACTCACAGTCGATCACGTTGCCCAGGAACCATCTAATGTCATAAATGAGGTCTAATCTACTTGCTGAATCTCAGGTGACATAGGTAAAGCGCAACACTGGAAGATGAAAATAGTACGAAGTGCCTTCCATACAAAGTTCATTAATTGAAACAGATAGCTCACCACATACATCAACACTCAGGGCTTGATTGTCTTATCGCAACACACAATTAAAACCTCCACTCATGACTACATTTCACTGAAAGTTCGGCAAAAGATCCACAATTGCATCTTTAAAAACGTCAGTTCCATCTCGTTGGCCAATAGAGCCTGTTGGTGTATATATATGTTGATGATGTCTACACCTTGGAACTGTACACTTATTCCTTTGCCGGTGCCCAAAAGATTGGCAGCTAGGCAAGGGACACACTCCTTATACAAAACAGCAGTAGCGGCCTCAGTTCCAATGTTGACAATGGCATCGTAACCAGTTATCTTAGTGATCTTCGCACTCTCCACTTTTTGCAGTAGCTCAATGTCAATATCAGCCGCATATAAACAGTCTTTGAGGTACTGTACCTTTACGCCAGAGTCCATCCCCTCAATATTGATAGTCGCTGGCTTGTAAGCACACATTTAAGTGTCTTAGTAGTCTTAGTCGCTGTTATTGTCTGCGATGTGTGAGCGAGGCACATTCTCCTTAGCCGTAGCATGAGATATCGAAACATTTCGTTGAGGGTTCTCCTTCTAAACTTAGGCACCAGAATTTCGAGAAGCGGTTTTCTACGAGGAGAAAGACTACGAGCTCTAGTAAGTACGACGGGGTGGGAAGCTGCAACTGCAGCAAAGTCCATAAGAAGTAGCTCTATAAAACAGATGTTTCCGAACTATTATCTGTTGTACCCCAATATGCGGCGCGCCGTACGTCTGACAGATGGGACAATTTAGTGCAGCACCCATATCCGGTACATGTGATGGTATCGGCTGTTCCTTCTTGTGGTTCACCACCTTTCCACGATGGTTCATTTGAAACGATGTAAGGTATAGTTTCGTCGACGCTCATGTTTCCCGACAAACTATCAGTGGCTGCCTCGTGTCAACATCCGCAGCCTCTCGCAACTGACTCGTGTTACTTGTAGGTTTAAACTTTTCTGCGGCGGCAGAGGCTCCTTCACTTGCAATTCGAGCTTTTTTTCTTCTGTGGGAGGACCCAACATAACGCGACAAGCTGCGGTCGCCACCTGGACAGGACACCGTGATATTTTCGGGCGTACTTTCGCCGCCTGGAAAGTTAATGAAGGGTACCGCGGTCATAGTTTTATTGACGGACGGTTTATCACTGTTGGGTTTGGGTCGGATTGTTTGCTGGAAGAGACTAAATAGCGAGGTCATTGGTCTCATCGGATAAGAGAAGGACGGGGAAGGAGGTCGGCCATGCCCTTTCAAAGTAACCATCCCGGAATTTGCCTGGAGCTTTTTAGGGAAATCACGGAAATCCTAAATCCGGATGGCCGGACGCGGCATTGAATCGTCGTCCTCACGAATGAGAGTCCACTGCGACACCTTGCTCGGTGTATGTCACTGTACTGACTGCACTGGTCGCTCTGGGCTGCCTGATCCAGGGAACGCTTCTCTACTGGGCGCAGCGGAGCGGTGGGCGGAGCCGGGGCAAAAAGCGGTATTTCAGATGCGTCAGCAGCAGATGCCTCGCGCATCTCAGGTGCCGCAAACGTTACTGGCAGACTGGTCACAACCGCGAGGTCTGTGTCAGAACGACATACAGTGGCAGCAGTAGCAACAGCACTCGCACTGGTGCGGTCACGTCTCGAGCGACTTCCGCGTACGACATGTGAGGCGCATGTCTATCAACAAGCGTGGCACGCGGCCGTGAGTCAGCTGCCTCGGCGACAAGCGCATGCACTAGGCACGGGGGTGGCCCTACGTATTGTTGCGCGTCCAGGTACGCGGCTGGCCCTCCTAAACGACAAGTGCTTTGAAGCCCTTGACGTTAACGTAGTACCGGATATGCGAGCTTAAATCAGTCTTCACTGTCCGAATGCCATTGAGTACATTGATTTTTGAATATGGTTCAAATGGCTCTGAGCACTATGGGACTTAACATCTCAGCTCGTCAGTCTCCTAGAACATAGAACTACTTAAACCTAACTAACCTATGGACATCACACACATCCATGCCCGAGGCAGCATTCGAACCTGCGACCGTAGCAGACTGAAGAGCCTACAACCGCTCGACCACACCAGCCGTGCCGTACTTAGACAGAGAGTGCTTGAGACATGTACTTTCGATCTCAAATGGCAAATTGTGAACCTCGACAGACGGTAAATCGAAACCAGCGTAAGATATTGCAACTGGACTCACCTCGCCGGAAAGTGCCTTGTAGACGGCTTCCCCTTTCGTTTCTTCCACAATCCGGTCGCAGATTGCAGTTTTGCTGAACTTCACTTGGAACGAATTTTCAAGATAATGATATTGCATACCATAATCATCACCATCTTAGAAACGGAACGCATCATGCACCCATATATCGAATTCATAAACTTTAGGACGTGAAACATCATAACGGAAATTTAACGAATTTGCTACTCCATTTTCACAATCAATTAGATGCACAGACACATAGGCGGTCGCAAGAGTTGCGCGTGACACCTCCGACCGCGAACACGGCCAACCTGCGACTGCGCCCTTATACCAGAGGTGCATCTCAATCTGCATGACCCACTAAAAATGACACACCACAATCATTGCACTTAATCTGATCACGAAGAACACGCGAGTCAATTCTTTCTAAGGACACATGGTTTGGATGAAGTACTGAATTAACTATATCTCTAACGTCGATCAGTGGTAGAATTTTGGAACACGTATTATGTTCGAGTATAATGACTTTTCTGGAGACTAGAAATCTAGTCTGTAGGAATCAGCATGGGTTTTGAAAAAGACGATCGTGTGAAACCCAGCTCGCAATATTCGTCCACGAGACTCAGAGGGCCATAGACACCGGTTCGCAGGTACATGCTGTGTTTCTTGACATTCTTAAAGCGTCAGATACAGTTCCCCACAGTCGGTTAATGAACAAAGTAAGAGCGTATGGACTATCAGACCAATTGTGTGATTCTACTGAAGAGTTCCTAGACAACAGAACGCAGCATGTCATTCTCAATGAAGAGAAGTCTTCCGAAGTAAGAGTTATTTCAGGAGTGCCGCAGGGGAGTGTCATGGGACCCTTACTGTTCACAATATACATAAATCTTGTGGATGACATCGGAAGTTCACTGAGGCTTTTTGCAGATGATGCTGTGGTGTATCGAGAGGCTGTAACAATGGAAAATCGTAATGAAATGCAGGAGGATCGGCAATGAATTGACTCATGGTGCAGGGAATGGCAATTGATTCTCAATGTAGACAAGTGTAATGTGCTCCGAATACATAGAAAGAAAGATTCCTTATCATTTGCCTACAATGTAGCAAGTCAGAAACTGGAAGCAGTTAATTCCATAAATTATTTGGGAGTAAGCATTAGGTGTGATTTAAAATGGAATGAGCATATAAAATTAATCGTCGGTAAAGCAGAGATAAATTCAGCCGAAATTTTTACAAAGGCACAGACGATGTTTAGAAAGGATAGATTGCGTGCAACCGGTGGTGCCATGTTTATCGCTGTTAGTAGTAGTTTATCCTGTAGTGAAGTACAAGTGGAGAGTTCCTGTGAAATATTATGGGTGGGGGTTACACTCAACAACCGAGCTATGTTAATAATAGGCTCCTTTTACCGACCTCTCGACTAAGCAGCATTAGTGGCAGAACAACTGAGAGAAAATTTGGAATACATTTCACATAAATTTTCTCAGCATATGATAGTCTTAGGTGGAGATTTCAATTTACCAGATATAGAATGGGATACTCAGATGTTTAGGACGGGTGGTAGGGACAGAGCATCGAGTGACATTATACTGAGTGTACTATCCGAAAATTACCTCGAGCAATTAAACAGAGAACCGACTCGTGGAGATAACATCTTGGACCTAGTGATAACAAACAGACCCGAACTTTTCGACTCTGTAAGTACAGAACAGGAAATCAGAGATCATAAGGCCGTTGCAGCATCCCTGAATGTGGAAGTTAATAGGAATATAAAAAAAGGGAGGAAAGTTTATCTGTTTAGGAAGAGTAATAGAAAGCAGATTTCAGACTACCTAACAGATCAAAACGAAAATTTCTGTTCCGACACTGACAATGTTGAGTGTTTATGGAAAAAGTTTAAGGCAATTGTAAAATGCGTTTTACACAGGTACGTGCCGAGTAAAACTGTGAGGGACGGGAAAAACCCACCGTGATTCAACAACAAAGTTAGGAAACTACTGCGAAAGCAAAGAGAGCTTCACTGCAAGTTTAAAAGCAGCCAAAATTTCTCAGACAAACAGAAGCTAAACGATGTCAAAGTTAGCGTAAGGAGGGCTATGCGTGAAACGTTCAGTGGATTCGAAAGTAAAATTCTACGTACCGACTTGACAGAAAATCCTAGAAGTTCTGGTCTTACGTTACGTCAGTAAGTGGCTCGAAACAGCACATCCAGACACTCCGGGATGATTGTAGCATTGAAACAGAGGATGACAAACGTAAAGCTGAAATACTGAACACCTCTTCCCAAAGCTGTTTCACAGAGGAAGATCGCACTGCAGTTCCTTCTCTAAATCATCGCAGAAATGAAAAAAATGGCTGACATCGAAATAAGTGTCCACTGGACCTGACGGGATACCATTTCGATTCTACACAGAGTACGCGAAAGAACTTGCCCCCCTTCTAACAGCGTGTACCTCAAGTCTCTAGAGGAACGTAAGGTTCCAAACGATTGGAAAAAAGCACACGTAGTCCCAGTCTTCAAGAAGGGTCGTCGAGTAGATGCAAAAATCTATAGACCTATATTTTTGACGTCGATCTGTTGTAGAATATTAGAACATGCTTTTTGCTCGCGTATCATATCGTTTTTGGAAACCCACAATCTACTCTGTAGGAATCAACATGGATTCCGGAAACAGCGATCGTCTGAGACCAAACCCGCTTTATTTGTTCATGAGACCCAGAAAATACTAGATACAGGCTCGCAGGTAGATGCTATCTTCCTTGACTTCCGGAAGGCGTTCGATACAGTTCCGCACTGTCACCTGATAAACAAAGTAAGAGCCTACGGAATATCAGACCAGCTGTGTGGCTGGATTGAAGAGTTTTTAGCCAACACAACACAGCATGTTGTTATCAATGGAGAGATGTCTACAGACGTTAAGTTAACCTCTGGCGTGCCACAGGGGAGTGTTATGGGATCATTGCTTTTCACAACATCTATAAATGACCTAGTAGATAGTGTCGGAAGTTCCATGTGGCTTTTCGCGGATGATGCTGTACTATACATAGAAGTTACAGCATTAGAAAATTGTAGCGAACAACAGGAAGATCTGCAGCGAATAGGCACTTGGTGCAGTGAGTGGCAACTGACCCTTAACATAGATAAATGTAATGTATTGCGAATACATAGAAAGAAGGATCATTTATTGTATGATTATATGATAGCGGAACAAACACTGGTAGCAGTGACTTCTGTAAAATATCTGGGAGTATGCGTGCGGTACGATTTGAAGTGGAATGATCATATAAAATCAATTGTTGGTAAGGCGGGTACCAGGTTGAGATTCATTGGGAGAGTCCTTAGAAATTGTAGTCCATCAACAAAGGAGGTGGGTTACAAAACACTCGTTCGACCTATACTTGAGTATTGCTCATCAGTGTGGGATCCGTACCAGATGGGATTGATACAAGAGATAGAGAAGATCCAACGGACAGCAGCGCGCTTCGTTACAGGATCATTTAGTAATCGCGAAAGCGTTAGGGAGGTGATCGATAAATTCCAGTGGAAGACTCTACAAGAGAGACGCTCAGTAGCTCGATACTGACTTCTGTTGAAGTTTCGAGAACATACCTTGACCGAGGAGTCAAACAGTATATTGCTCCCTCCTATGTATATCTCGCGAAGAGACAATGAGGATAAAATCCGAAAGATTAGGAGCCCACACATAGGCAAACCCACAATCTTTCTTTCCACGAACAATACGAGACTGGAATAGAAGGGACAACCGATAGAGGTACTCAAGTTACCCTCCGCCACACACCGTCAGGTGGCTTGCGGAGTATGGATGTAGATCTAGATGTAGATTATTACTCGTTAGGGAAATGACCCCTTACTGCTGTTGCTTGGGATTATTATTTATGGAATGACTATACACTTTTACGATACCACAAAGTTATCAATATTAGCAAGATGTGAAGCTCAGTATGTCATGCCAATATAAATTGGGTCCGTAAATCCCTTTTTTTTTGTTCCCCACACGTGGTCTTATAACTAATAAATTAGAAATTCCTTCATTAACAAGCTAAAATATTGTTGTTTTACTGGACAAGAAAGAAAATGAGACACAGATCAACATTTATTCGACAGTAATTTCGTATATCGCTAACAGCAAAGATCAAATAATCAATCTTTTATCTTATGCATCACCTATGCTAACAGGTTCGATTGAACCAGTATCTCTTCAGTCAGTCCTTCCATATGAGTTTAATCAGTATTTATATTTTGAGTCCTTTGAAAACGAATGTGCGTACCAGCTTTAATCTTTTGTCTTGTTTTTTGAGTTAAATTTAATCAGAGCCCTTTAAAACAACCATCAGTCAGTAATATTTCACCAATTGTCAAAATAATATCGACATCTGTATGTCAGTGTTCAGAAGTGTACTATCCTTATTATCAATAAAGTTATTTTTATCTAGCGATTTCTTACTGAGAAACCTATTCCCATAGTTGATAGTCTTTGATAGGACTATCATTCATCGATAATAATAATACTTTTCGATCTGAAAGCCAGGAATTACGATTCTCATTCCGTTTTTTGGTTACACATACTTGCTTTTCTATTCATGTTAGAGAAAGTTCACGAATAGGTCATCCTTGTCATTATTATGCTTTATTCGCAGACTCGCAACAATTTCTTTATTTATACGTGACATACATTCGTATTTTCTTTACTTGTACTGTCTCTCATAGCAATTCTTTCGACGTTATTTCCACCTTTCACTTACTACGCAACTACAAATGAACTTCGTAACCGGAATTCTGTTTTAACGTACCCTTCTTCCCAGCGATTTACCGTCAACGGTATGGTGCTAACAAGGAGTGACTCGTATCCCAAAAAGCTACAGGAAAATAGAATCAAATTCTATAAAAAAATTAAATAAAACAAATCACTAAGTCTCCAACACCACTTTATGCCTGAACCGTATTCAGTTAGGTCACAAAGCTGGACCTCCTCAGGCATTGACTTCTAACTACGAAATCTCTCGCCTTAAAATTAACCCTAGTGGTCAATCGCGGAACATTTCCTTCAAGCAGTATCTAACTCTGATCATCTGTCGTCACAATGGTTCTAATACACTTATCAGTACCTACGTGACCTCATCACACAATGGAACAGTGTTAAAGTTAGGGTAATTGCGATCAATCTTAGAAGTCGGGGGGGGGGGGGGGGGGGTTATGATTCACCTTGACTGTTTTACATGCAATAGTAAACTCTGCAAGTAACTTCGTTCTCCAGACGGTCTCGAACTACCCTTCTAATATCATACGATTCTTCTGTCCTCAAGAGTGTGTCAAACGTTAATCATATACAAACCAGGACCAATTGCAATTTTACCCACAGTTCTTCAAGAAACCGCTACCATATTCCTCATTTGAAGCTTCTACCGACAAAACACCAGTTTCTTTCTCCAATAAGCTTAATCAGATCAGCTACTCAGTACCGTACAAACAGCTTCCGTCACAGTCGGCTCCATGACTAGTTGAGCAACTAACGCAGACTCTCAAAGTCAGTGAACAAACTAAATTACGACTACCAAAATTAAAATTCTCTTCAAAACTCAACATCTAATATTCTCTCCGGCAAACTTGCATCGAATTAGCGTATCTAATGATTCTGTAGCAGAGTTACAGCCTTACTCAAGGTATTAGTTGCTAATTTTCACACTGTGGTTAAAATGAGGCCACTCTGTAACCTATATAACACAATTTGGAACAATTTAGGCAACTAAACGAGCAGCGTCAGCAACATCTTTAGCAATCACTATATTTTATCTCATGCCCGTCCCGTCGTCGGCCTGCTCAGCGACCGCCCTTCATCATCTTGCACATGTGACAGCGCGGCATATGATTACCTTTAGTCTCGACCACTATCACAGTGTAATCTCTCACAACTTAAGCTATCTGCAGCAACATAAATACACATAACAGCTTCACACTAAGAATAACCATTCCATTTAGCAGTAAAACATGATGAGTGCTGTTCTGTCACACTATAATGAGCTGAAGCGAAATTAAATCCGTAATGCAACTTGCACTCCAAACTGGTACACTACAGCTACACTATTCCGACAGAGACAGTGGCAAGTGGCGTAACGGTCGGACAGTTTTCCTAAATCTTCTCAAGTTGCAACGTTAACCTCCAGTAACAGAAGGACACAAAATAAAACATAGTTTCGTTACAATTTTGAACATGGCCGATAATGCAGCAACCGTAGACGAATTTTATGATATTACTTGAAAATACAACTCTTCGGTTGCACAGGTAAAAATTTCCAACTTTACCTAGGTTTGAACTGCTCTAAGGCAGCGTTCATCAGAAGTAAAAAAAAAAAAATTACATTACCTATAACAGAGTTTGGGAATAATTCAAAAATTTTTAAAGTAAACATATATTATATGATTACATCATAGCTAACTGTTACGGTACAGTAGACAAAGAAAGCATACTTACATAGAGTAAATAGTTCAAAAAAATGGTTCAAATGGCTCTGAGCACAATGGGACTTAACATCTATGGTCATCAGTCCCCTAGAACGTAGAACTACTTAAACATAACTAACCTAAGGACATCACACAACACCCAGCTATTACGAGGCAGAGAAAATCCCTGACCCCGCCGGGAATCGAACCCGGGAACGGGAAGCGAGAACGCTACCGCACGACCACGAGATGCGGGCAGTAAATAGTTATGAAATGGTTTAGAGCAACAGTGCTCACGTTAAAGATAAAAATATATTTGTACATTATAAAATATTCCTAGGAATGCAACTTGATTAAGACGGACCGCTAAGCGTAGCGTGTGCGGCTGGCCTGTAAGCAGCATCAGACTGACAGGCGCGGCGCCGTCGATGTTAGCAAGTCGGCACCTTGTATCGCGCCAACGAGTAGTGAATGCTTGTAATTTACAGTGACAACAGCTGTCAGAAGCACTGGAACAGGAGTGCACGTAATGTGCTGATTACAGCATATCAGATAGTATGTAAGAGATCAAAAGTTGAACAAAATATTATACTGTAAAACAGAGAGAGAGAGAACAATATTTAAGGCTACAGTACGGGAAGCATAATAGCAATATTCCGCGTTAAGTGATTTTAAGCATGGGCTTTACACCATCAAAGAAATTTTTATTACTTAATTGTAATTGCTCATTGAGGATTAAATGGTCGTCACGCGAACAATGTTTGAATATTTCCAACTGTTCATGAATATCAAGTCTGAAGCGTTTCTTTTCTGTATGTAAGATACTAATATCATGAACATCTTTAGGTTTGTGTCCTGTGATAAGAAGGTGATCGTCGAATGACGAATTATGTACATTCGTACCTTTTTTCCCCAATAGATGCTCTTTATATGTAATCGAAAATGCTCGTCCAGTGTGTCCCGTATAATATGCTGAGCAAGTGTCACAGGTGATTTTTATAAACGCCTGAGTTTTGCAGAGGCGACCGTCTTGGTTTTAAACTATGGATAAGATTATTTTTGAGAGAGTTGTAGCATTTTTCAGAAAGACAATGCGCCATATCATATATTGATATGTGTGATGGAGTGGTTCGAGGAACAGGTGTCGAGTTCCTGTTGATGTGCTGGCCTCGCTGCTCAACAATTCTGAATCCAATCGCTGATATCTGGGATGTGACTGAACGTGCCGCCAGAGTTCATCGCCGTCCTCCCCAGATTTTACGGGAATTAGGGAACGTGTGTGTGCAGATGTGACGCCAACTCTCTCCGGTGATCTATCATGGCCTCATTGGTTTAATGGCACGGCGTGCTACTGCTGTTATCTGTGCCAAAGGTAGACGAAACGGCTATTAGGTAGATGGTTAAAATGTTCTGGCTTATCAGTCAGAGCAATAAGCTAAAGTATATTAATGTATCATGTTGCATTCTGTTTAACCGAATGAAATCTACAAAAGCATATAAAAGTCCATCAAATACACTGAAGAGCCAAAGCAGCTTGTATTGGCATGCATATTCAAATACAGAGATATATAAACAGGCAGATTACGATGCTGCGGTCGGCAACACCTGTATAAGACAACAACAGTCTTGTGCAAGTGTTAGATCGGTTGCTGCTTCTACTATGGCAGGTTATCAACATTTAAGTCAGTTTGAATGTAGGTGAAAGAGCAATGAGCCACAGATCTCCGAGGAAATGATGAAGTGGGGATTTTACTGTACAATCATTTCACGTGTATACCGTGAATATTAGGAATCCAGTAATACATCAAATATCCAACACTGCAGTGGCCGTAAGAAGATCCTACAAGCATGCGTCAAATGACGACTGAAGAGAATCATTGAAGGTTATATAAGTACAATCCCTGTTCAAGTTGCTGCAGATTTCAATGCTGGGCAAGCAATAAGTGTCAGCATGTGAAACATTAAACGAAACATCATCGATATTGACTTTTGGAGCCAATGGTCCACTCATGTATTCTTGATGACTGTGTAAGGTTTCAGACAAATCACGTGGCTTACATTGGATCCGTGAAACAATTTCAATTAAATTGACATGTCACTGGATACAGTTACTAAAAAATGTACGAATTTTATTGACAGTAAAATCGAATAAACAAGCTATTATTTTGTGAATATAATCCAATAACAATCACACTAGTGATTCCAAGCAAGTAATTTCCCAGAACCGAGCTACGAGACTCAATTCTCAGGAAAGGAGAATTTTACGATGATAACACCCATCCCCTGTTCGGCCGAAACCGTAAAAGTGGGACATTCAGCGCTCACAATGAGAAACGTAGCCACTGCACAACCCATCGGCAAACGCTGCCCTTGCCCCTTTTATTAACTTCAGAAAGCCTTTTTGCAGGAATGCGACAGGTGATAGCACATAAACGAAGTGTGAAGCCGGCCACGGTGGTCTCGCGGTTCCAGGCGCTCAGTTCGGAACCGCGCGACTGCTACGGTCGCAGGTTCGAATCCTGCCTCGGGCATAGATGTGTGTGATGTCCTTAGGTTTAATTAATTATAAGTTCTAGGCGACTGATGACCACAGATGTTAAGTCGCATAGTGCTCAGAGCCATTTGAATCATCTGAACCAACTGAGAAACCCTGCTAAAAACATTGGTGACTCACTGTGGCCACCTGCGTAAAAGCACCAATGGAAAAGAGCTGTATGTTGGTTATTACGCAGCAGAAGTTAACTCTGGCTTATGAAAGAAACGACGTCTGAGATAGGCTGCAGAAGCTCTAGTGTGAGGAGTTATAACAAGCACTAATGCTGAGACTGACCAGAGAAAAAACGCGTGGCCACCAGGTTTGCTACAGGCAAATGCAGACACAAGAATTCGCTCTTCTCTTGCATCAAACCGTTGAGTGTTTGAGCAAGGTGACCTGCATCATGCTCAGACGATTTCTAGATTAACTATGTGAACACTTCTTCACAGGATCGTCATAACTCTTTAGGAGTTAAACGGCAAACTCTTCCAGTACGCAGCATAGCACCGAGCACTGACAATTAACGCTTGCGAGCGATTTGTGGGCAACGACATACACGCGATTCCAGCCAAATAGCGTGTACAATGCCATTTAACTTAGCTAGGCAATAACTAGGGGTCTCGGCTCCACCTCAGTCGTAGGAAATGTACCAGACTGGTGTTTAACAGTTGAGAGAGATTTAGAGTAGATTCCAGGTTCACAGCTCGCGCCGACGGCAGCCACTACCACTGACGACAAAAGGCAGACACGTGCGCTCGCTCTACGCCAGCAAGTCCTCTCAGTCTCTCTTGTTTTTTCATACATTCAACCATGACCTGTAGTTAAACGTATTCACGATTGTTGAACTTAATTGTAAGTGAAACACGTAATATATCCGATCTAACGAAAAGGATTGATCAGCCGTTGCAGAGCGCTTTATACACTGAAGTTATTGAACAGTTTTTATTGTGCAGTTATATCTGCGGTGACATTTACGTACACTATACAGACCCCATTGAATTTTAGGTATATTCATTTGCATTTTAGGTTGAATTGATATCTCTGGCTCTATTCTATTTTTTTTTTTTTTTTTTTTTTTTTTTTTTTTGTATCTTATCGACCCCCAGACATGGCTATCAACCATTTTAACTAACTGGTTAGCCATGCCGTCTAACTGGTCAGGGACGTCTGCTGGTCCCCAGGACGAATCCGGCCTGAGGATTAATATCGTGGTCCGTGGTGCTGGCCAGTCTGTGGATGGTTTTCAAAGTGGTTTTCCGTATGCCTCAGCGAATGCGGGCTGGTCCCCTTATTTTGCTTCAATTATACTATGTCGGCGATTGCAGCACAAACACTATGTCCACATATGCGTAACCATGTTTACTCTACCATGCAAAAATTGGGATTACACTCGTCTGGAGTGAGACATTCCCGGAGGGGGTAGGGGAGAGGTGTCCACTGGGGGCCGAACCGCACAATAACCATAGGTTTGGTGTGGGAAGGCAAGGGGTTGAGTGAACTGCGGTAGCCTGTTAGGGTGTGAACCAGACAGGGCTACGGCAGGGACAAAGCCTCCGTTGTGTTTCTGGGTCCCAGTTCCATACAAAACAATACAATAGAATATTATTAAAGAAAATTAGAGTACTTAGGAATTTCGCTTCACAGTTGTGAACATCCGACATCAATATTTTACCAACGTTTAAGTATTACAATTACCACTGACATGTCATAAAGTCATACTTAGAGTAAAATATGAACCTTAATAACGAAAATATCAGATTTTAAAATTTTTGCCAACATATAGTTATGTTTGAACACGTACACTAATTCCTGTTAGCGATAACGTTTCCTTTACAGGCTTTGTAGTGGAACCGACTTGAGATCATTGTCAGATTACATCTCTGTCAGTACTGTTTCACTCTTCTGAACTCTGCATGTTGAGCTATATTTTTTCTACCTTGCAGGCCGTAGTATCAATATAAGGTCTAAAACACTCGTAGAAGGTCCTCCAGCAACTGTTACAGGAAGATAGATCAGAACCAGTGTCATACATGTTAAAACTGCCTGGCACAAAGCTTTACCCATTACCACTGACATTGGACAGTTGAGAACAGGAAACATGTTGCCTGGTCAGACGAGTCTCGC
This sequence comes from Schistocerca gregaria, assembly GCF_023897955.1. Lineage (NCBI taxonomy): Eukaryota > Metazoa > Arthropoda > Insecta > Orthoptera > Acrididae > Schistocerca > Schistocerca gregaria. The sequence continues at coordinate 167,518,058 of NC_064925.1, read as the reverse complement.
TTCAGATTGTATCGAGTGGATTGACGTGCATGGGTATGGAGACAACGTCAAGAATCCGTGGACCCTAAATGTCAGCAGACGGTGTTCAAACTGGTGGAGGCTCAGTAATGGTGTTAGGCGTGTGCAGTTGCAGTGAAGTGGGACCTCTGATCCGTCTGAACACGACTCTGACCTCTGACACGCATGTAAGCATCCTGTTTGATCACTTGCATCCATTCATGCCCATTGTGCATTCCGAAGGACTTGAGCAACTCCAGCAGTACAATGCGACACCCCATACGTCCAGAATTACTACAGAGTGGTTCTAGGAACACTCTTCCACTGGCGACCAACCTCCCCAGACATGAGTATTATTGAGCATATCTGTTCGTAAGGTATCTCCACCCGTCGTACTTTTACGGATTTATGGACAGATCGGCAGGATTCATGGTATCAATTCCATCCAGCACTACTTCAGATATCACTCGAGACACGCCATGTCGTGTTGTGTCACTTCTGCGTGCTCGCTGGGGCCCTACACGATATTAGGCAGCTGTACTAGTTGTTTTCGGGACACCGTACCTTATGATGGGAAACCGGTAAAGTCCCATTTTCCGGAATGTTTAGTCGGTCTACCCTACGGACTTCGTCACATCTAATACGAGGTGCATTCAAGTACTAAGGCCTCCGATTTTTTTTCTAATTAACTACTCACGCGAAATCGGTGAAACTGGCGCTACTTCTCGACGTAATCGCCCTGCAGACGTACAAATTTTTCACAACGCTGACGCCATGATTCTATGGCAGCGGCGAAGGCTTCTTCAGGAGTCTGTTTAGACCACTGGAAAATCGCTGAGGCAATAGGAGCACGGCTGGTGAATGTGCGGCCACGGAGAGTGTCTTTCATTATTGGAAAAAGCCAAAAGTCACTATGAGCCAGGTCAGGTGAGTAGGGAGCATGAGGAATCACTTCAAAGTTGTTATCACGAAGAAACTGTTGCGTAACGTTAGCTCAATGTGCGGGTGCGTTGTCTTGGTGAAACAGCACACGTGCAGCCCTTCCCGGACGTTTTTGTTGCAGTGAAGGATGGAATTTGTTCTTCAAAATATTTTCGTACGATGCACCTGTTACCGTAGTGCCCTTTGGAAGACAATGGTTAAGGGTTACGCCCTCGATGTCCCAGAACATGGACACCATCATTTTTTCAGCACTGGCGGTCACCCGAAATTTTTTGGCGGCGGTGAATCTGTGTGCTTCCATTGAGTTGACTGGCGCTTTGTTTCTGGATTTAAAAATGACATCCACGTCTCATCCATTGTCACAACCGACGAAAAGAAAGTCCCATTCATGCTGTCTTTGCGCGTCAACATTGCTTGGCAACATGCCACACGGACAGCCCTGTGGTCGTCCGTCAGCATTCGTGGCACCCACCTGGATGACACTTTTCGCATTTTCAGGTCGTGATGTAGGATTGTGTGCACAGAACCCACAGAAATGCCAACACTGGAGGCGATCTATTCAACAGTCATTCGGCGATCGCCCAAAACAATTCTCTCCACTTTCTCGATCATGTAGTCAGACCGGCTTGTGCGAGCCCGAGGTTGTTTCGGTTTGTTGTCGCACGATGTTCTGCCTTCATTAAACTGTCGCACCCACGAACGCACTTTAGACACATCCACTACTCCATCACCACATGTCTCCGTCAACTGTGGATGAATTTCAATTGCTTTCACACCACGCAAATTCAGGAAACGAATGACTGCACGCTGTTCAAGTAAGGAAAACGTCGCCATTTTCAGTATTTAAAACAGTTCTCATTCTCGCCGCTGGCGGTAAACTTCCATCTGCCGTATGGTGCTGCCATCTTTCGGACGTATTGACAATGACCGCCGCCTCATTTTAAAACAGTGCGTATGTTTCTATCTTTTTCCAGTCCGGATAAAAAAAATCGGAGGCCTTAGAACTAGCATTGCACCTCGTATGACATAACCTTGCTGTATGGGACTGGGCACGAACTGTTCGACAGTCCCACTATTCCGATACTTACGTTCAGTCTGTACGAGAGGATATGTCATGCCAAGAAATACCAATATGGATACTAATAACTGGGCGTTCTTTTGTCTAACTTGCTGACCTTGCTCTGACGTCGTAGAGGTATCTGCCTACATTTCCTGACCACACTTTTGGCATAATAGATAACACCGCTGGATGTAGGTGTACGTCGTGACCCTGCTCCTATGGCCTATGGTTGCAATACTCATATCTACACAAACTCCACACTGGATTTATTTTTTTAGGTCGTTGCCAATATTACAAGTTTCAGTGAATGTATATCTTACATCAGTTGGTTTATCTGCTAGTTTCACAACTACGAAATGTAGAGTTGATTTTTATTTTAGTTGCTGCTCATTTATTTATGTTGTGTTAGTAGATAATATTCGTTTACTACGTTTTTCGAATGTCCTCGCTCTCTATATCCGACCTGCTCGACATACACTCGAACGCTAGAAACGACAGGCGAGGACCACAGCGCTTACACAGTCAGGCGAGGAGTTATTTCTTCTGAGCTGTACGTAGATACATAATGGCTGTCGTCATCATCATCTGATACTTGGAATCACAATGTTCTGTTTCTAGTTCGGTACAATAATCTACAATTTGTACGGCGCTGACATTATTAGATCCTCTGCAGATGATCGTTCAGTACTGTCCCATATACATATTTCCTATTTTTGTTAATTAACGTTGTCGCAAATTATATTCGCAGTGTTAAAATTTCCAATAGTATCAGCGCTGTTACTTCAGTAGTTTCTTCCCCGGGTTACGAATTTTTTACTATTTTAAGTTCACGACTCACTTCTGCTTATACACTGGTCAGCCAGATCAATAGGGCCACCGACCTACTGTTGATTCGACCCCGTCCATGCGATGTTAGCGTCAACCAGGCGAGGATGACTGCTAGTCAGATACACGCACAGTGCATATAGTATCAGTGTGCATGCTGTCCATTTGTAGAGTGGGGAAGGCACTCGATTAGTTCGACCGAGGGCAGAGTGTGATGGCCCCCAGGCTTGGCACGAGAATTACGGAAACTGCATGATTAGTCGAGTGTTCCAGAAGTGCATGATAATGCATCATCATGGGTTGCACGATCAGTGTTTTCAACGCTTATCAAAAGCAAGGTGAAACCACGTCGAGACTTTGTGCGATTGGGCAGTCACTAATCATTACAGATGTCGAACGTCGTAGGCTGCGCAGCCTCTTGACCAGAACATGTGATGAACTGTGGCGGATCGAACGTTAGGCTTTAATATCCCACAGAGTACAAATGCGTCTGACCACACAGTGCTCCAAACTATCCTAGCGATGGGCCACTGCAGCCAGTGACTCATGCGTGGGCCAATGTCAACACCACGACATCAGCAACTACGACTGAAATGGGCACGTAACGATCGGCATAGGAAGTTGGCGCAGTTTGAGATCGTTGTGTGATCTGATAAATTCCGATACCTTGTTCATTGGAGGGTGCGAATTCCGGAGAAGACCTTCTTTACAACTGTACTGCGGGACGGAGACAAACTGGCAGCGGCTCGATAGTGCACTGGAGATCATTCAAGAGGGCACCTAAAGGTCCAGTGGAGCTCGTACAGGGCACCATGATGGACAAGAAGTATCGTACACTACTTGCAGACCACGCACACCCCTTCCGCTCTATTCTGACTGTAATGTTTCCCAACCGCAGTGGCATTTTTCAATAGTGTGTCGAGTTCCACTTTATGTGATGGTCGCCTCAACTCACTATATCCAAAGCCGATCGAACACATCTGGGATGTGACTGAACGTAACTTGAGAGCACATCACCACCCTACCGGAATGTACGAGAATTAGATGACTTGTGTGTGTGTGTGTGTGTGTGTGTGTGTGTGTGTGTGTGTGTTTGTGTGTGCAGTGGCCAATTACCTCCAGTGACCTGCGAAGGTCTCATAGCTTCCACGGCAAGACGCTTCGTCAATGTTATCCGTGCCAAAGGTGGAAATATCGGCTGTTGGCTAGGTGGTCAATTTATTCTGACTGATCAGTGCATATAACAGGAGCTTTTTTCACATTTATATTTAGACGTTTGTTGATTGTATGGCTTAGCAAGACAAAAATGATCGCTCTGACTTTTTTTTAGGGCTTGTCGTTCTTATAAATACATGAATTACAATTATTTGAATATTCGCATTCCATAACATTCGAATATCGAAATGAAGGTTTTTCTAAGACAGGCATTTTTAATTGCTGTAAAATGACCTACATCCATTACTGTCAGCTACGGTACCAGCACTAAAGATTTTGTAACGAAAGACCAATGATCTGGGTACAGTGTGGTGCCAGTACAGCACCATTTAAATGTTTATACTATGTGGTCATTGTTTTAATGAGGTAAAGGTAAATGTTTTACGGATCAGTTTTTTTTCAATTAATATATCTATCGACAGCATATCGGATAAAAATTGAAATCTACTGCAATTTTTTATCTTACGTGCTAAACGAATGACAGGTCGCTGCGGAAAGCTACTTTTGTTGAAACGTATGCATATTCTTTAACTGAACTTTTGCTCGTAAGTAATGCGTTCTCACATGTACGCTGATTACTTCCTATAACACAAGCGCCATTCCGTAACTCATGACAACTATGGTATGTCATGAGAACATGTGGCATCACCGTAATCGCAGTGAGTAATCCGATAGCCTCAGGCAAACTGTGACGAAACCAACCGACAGATTGAGCCTGCATCCGTGAAACCTTCAGTGTTGTCTTGGCCATACACAAAATTGATGTAAGCAAAGTGATCAGCGAGCATAATAGGAAATTGCCTTTCTCGCTGGCAAAAATGCTGCTCTATGTGGAACTACGAGCATCTGTGGGTGATGAACATCACCCACGAAGTTCATGCTCACTCTGCTGAATGACAGCCACGATATTGCATAGTGTCATCCTGATAAGGACGACACACTGTTAATGCCCAATACTTCCTCTACTTCCTGTTGTACCATCTGCGATGCACACTTCGGTGAAGTCGTTTGCCACTGCTGGCAAATGCAGTCACATTCCATGATGACGTTACAACAACATTGCAGGTGTCGTCAATAATTGTGCACAGCGACGGAGGTGTCAAATTTTCCCATACTCAACCTAATCACCAGACGTCGTTCCGTACAACATTAGCCTAATTACCAAACTAAAGAAACCATTACGTGGGACGTTTTACGAACCGGCCGGATACTTCACGGTATTTCGGCGACAAGCGGCACACATCGATGGCAATTACAATGGCACTCAATTGCTTCCCCATCTTTGGCAATGCTTGTGGAGGCGCTGACGGATTATTTTGAAGGGCAGCAGTTCACTCTGATTTACTTTTGTTCCAATTGCACTAGCGCACAATAAATGTTCACTGCGTACCAAATTGTGTGGTTCATATGAGTCTTAACCGTGACCATCTGTACTCGAATTTTAGGATTTAGATATACATTGCACTACCAGCTAAATGTACATCCAGGAATTCCCATGTCGTCACATAATAGCAAGATATACCACAGTTGCCATAATTTACGGAATGACTTTTATAAATGTCTGTCCATTATACTATAGCGCATTCAAACCTGACGTGATAGACATGTATTGAATAAGGAATCACTAAAATTTGACTGCATAATTAAGTAAAATGAGACTGCACATATCCTACGACAAATTCAGATCATCGCACCAGAACAGAGATTGAAGCGAGCGCCTCAAAACAATTTTCACTCTATTTCCTTCGTCGAGATCACTTGCTAACAAATCAAGTAACCCCCTCTTCTCTGCTGAAGGACGGAGAACGAGTCAGCAAACCCAAAGCGTATTAGTGGCAGTATTTCCTTGGGAACTTTACATCAGAGAGCTTCCTCCATTCCGCTACTGAATAATTCAGACTTTTCCACTGTTTCGCCAACGCCGAAGGGTACGGCTTATTGGAATATTTACGTTGCGCATCTGGGTAAGACTTCTTGCTATATCCCAGCGGCCGAGTAACGTCCGCGAGAATCTGTTGTCTTTCCTGTCAGACAACAACCACGCACCCAATACTGTATGCTAGTAGACACGGAAATATAGTTAAAGTTAGAATACTGTAGCTTCATATCTTGAACCTGGTTGGTATTAATGGACACAATTTATACCTCATGAAACGAAGTGCGACAAGTGTTGATTCACAAATTACATTTAGATTAAATGTGAGTACTTAGAAATTTTAACTAATCTGTATTTTCCAGTAGGATCCCCTGTCAAAAAACATCCAATATCATTTTTTGTAGTTACGAAAAGTCAGATTAATTTTATTTTGAACGAAACTGAATAAATCTATATTTTATTAAAGGAGGTTCCAATACGTAGCGACGAAGATATGTTACTTGAAGCCAAAAAAATCTAGACTTTGATCAATAATACGTGAAATTTATTTATTTATTTCTATACAGGTCTAGCTTCCACGACCAAATTCAGGAGCAAATCTCCGAGGTCATGGAACGTGCCAGTACATGTAATTACAACATAAAAGTAACAATAGATAAAATAAAATGTTTATGAATCCAAAATAGGAAATGTATAAGTTAAAGTTGACGCAATTAATAATATAACATAAGAATCAGCTTAATGTTTCAAGGAACTCAACAGAATAGAAGCAATGGCAGATGAGGAAACTCTTCAGTTTCGATTAGAAAGCACGTGGATTACTGTAAGGATTTTTGGATTCTCGTGGAAGCTTGTTGAAAATAGAGTGCAGCAGTATACAGCACACCTTTCTGCCCAAGAGTTAAGGAAGTGCGATGCAAATGAAGATTGGATTTCTGCCGAATATTAACAGAGTTATAGCTGATAATTCTTGGGAAAAAGTTGATATGTTAACAAGAAACGACAATAAAGAATATGCAGGGTGTAAATTTTAAGTTGACAAATCAGAATAACTCGATAAATAAGCTTGATATGAAACAATGTGTACACTCCAAAGTTGATTATTTTCGAGCTGGACATCTGTTGGTTCTAAAATTAGCCCGCCACTTCAGCCCCCTTGAGGATGGGCCGCGAGGCAATTTTAAAATTTCAAATATGAATCCCCAATTTTTATTGCAGAATATTCTACATTATTCTACATGGAAAACTACGTATATATTGTCTGAAACATTTCTTATGAGTCTTGGTAGTTGGCGCTCTAATTAAAGGAAAATTCACATCTCATTTTTGCTTGGAAAATGGTTACGGAAGAATGAAAAATATTTACTTCGTAAATTTTGATTCGCTAAAACTCTCCCTCTCCCCCATAGGGTGGGGTTTGAGAGCGATGAATGAGTAATTTAGAAATGTTGGCCCTGCTGAAAAAAGTATTATTTGGGTCAACATTTGTAATACTCTAATTCATCTCTCTCAAACCTCACCCTATGGGGGGAGAGGGAGAGTTTTATTTTAGCGAATCAAAATTTACCAAGTAAATAAGTATTTTTTATATACCTGTAATCATTTTCCAGGCAAAAATGAGAACATGTTTTTTCTTCAATTACAGCTCCAAATACTAAGCATCAGAAAGAAATGTTTAAGTCAAAATTTTAGTATTTTCTTACGTAGAATGATTCTGCAATAAAAATGGGTGTTCCCATTTGAAATTTTAAAGTTACCTCCCTACCCACACCCAGGGGGTTGGAGTGGCAGGCTAATTTTAGAACTAGCAGATGTCCCCCTCGAAATAATCAACTGTGGTTTCTACACATTTTTTCGAGTAAAGCTAATTTTTCTAGTTATTCTGGTTTGTCAACTTAAAATTTACATCCTGTATATATTTAGATGCCAATGTCAAAATATGCAGACTAGTGAACGTGAGTGTACAAGAGGTTTATGATCTTACACCACTTATTAACCGATCTGCCCGTTTCTGAGCCAGTAACGTCCTCTTTGAATAGGAAGAGTTACCCCATAATATAATACCAAACGCCATAAGTGAATAACAGTTAGCAGAGGTGACCAATTTTCATGTCGGACGATCACTTACTTCATACACCGTTCGAATAATAAAACTGGCTGCTTTAAGACTTTGAACAAGATCCTGATCATGGGCTTTCGGCGACAGTTTACTACCTGGACACCTAGAAGTTTGAACTGTTCCGTTTCACTAATCATATTCACTTTCTATGAAATTGAAACGACGAGTTTTGTTGAACAGTGTGTTAGAAACTGTAAAACTGAGTCCCACTGTGATTTATCGTTAGTTTATTTTCTAAAAGCCATGAACTGAATTATTTGAAACAGAGCTAATGTTGCACGGAACAACCTTTACTACCAAGCAAGTGTGATCATGAAACAGATATTTTAGAATTACCTGTAATACAACAGGGCATATCATTTATACAAATAAGGAACAGTAGTGTCCCCAACGCTGAGCTCTGTGGAGTCACCCATTTGCCTGCACCCCACGCAGACCCTACATTACAGACATTCTCAACACTGTGTATAGTGACTTTTGCCGTCTGTTTTGAAGTAAGAGGTGAACGAATTATGGGCTACTCCCCATATTCCATAATGGTCCTACCTCTGGAGCAATATTTCGTTATCAACACAATAAAACGCGAATCTAACCTTTTGTTTAATCCATCCAGTACCACACAGGGGAAAAAGAATACAGTCTTTTCAGTTGTTAAACGACTTCTAAGGCCGAATTGTACATTTGATAGCAAAATGTGTGATATTGAATGATTAATTATCCTTATATACACAGCATTTTTAATAACTTTAGCAAACAATGATGGCATAGATATAGGTATAAAATTATGTACACTAGCCCTCTCTCCCTTTTTATAAAGCAGCTATACTACAGAGTACTTTAGTAGCTAGGGAAACTGACCATTCTTAAAAGAAAATTACAAATATGGCTAAGTACAGGGCGAACATGTGCAGCACAGTGCTTTATTATTCTGCTAAGCACTCTATCACATCCATGAGAGTCCTTAGTCTTCACTGATTTAATTTGACTCCATCTCCTCATGTCAGTAGCACAGAGGAGTATTTCAAACATCAGTCCCGAAAAGGCATTTCTCAAGAAAGTTATATAATTCCCTGTAGAAACTAAATTTTTATTTAATCAGTCAGCAATGTTCAAAAATGATTGTTAAATGTTGCACATATATCTGATTTATCAGTAACAGAAATATTTTTTACAACGAACTGACTTTACATCGTAGACTTTGTGCTGCTGAACAGACATTTCCTTCAGAACTGACCATATGGTTTCATTTTTATCCTGTGTATTAGCTGCTCTATTTGCGTACCACATATTCTTCGCCTTCCTAATAAGATTTCTAAGGCCCCTACAATATTGTTTGTAATGCGTTACTGTAGCTTGATTGTGACTACTTCCAACATTTTAATGTAATGCCCGCTTTGTTCTACATGATATCCATATTCCACTAGTCAGTCACACAGGCTGCCTTTTGCAGCTAGTAATCCGTTTAGCACGTTCTAATGGAAATCAACTCTCAAAGAGCATGAGAAATGTGTTAATGAAAGCACCATATTTATCATAGATCTTACCGGCACTATAAACGTCCTGCTACTCTTGTTGCTTACGAAGCTATAAAAAACTCTCTATGGCCGTTGGATTATCTTTCCTACATAATTTGTAACTATATGTGAGACTTGTTTCAGTATAAAAGCGTTTCAGTGTTAATGTTTGTACTTCATAGTCTGAAAGGCCATTCACCCTTTTACTAACAGAAATCCCATACAGCAATGAAGAATGAATAAAAATATTGTCTGTGGCTATACTCCTGTTCGTCTGCATCCTAGCTGGACAAAGTACAGTCTGCATAGGACCATATGAGTTTAGGAGATCTACTAACATCCTTCTTCTTGCACAATCACATACAAAATTAATATTGCAGTCACCACATATAAGTAATTTCTGGTACTTTCTATAAGGTGAACTAAGATCTCTCAGTAGCTTGAGCAGAAATTCTTCGATGTCAGAGTTAGGGGACCTATAAACACCAACAATTAGAAGTTCAGTTTCACTAAATTAAACTGCCTCTGTACAACATTGAAGTATCTGTTCACTACAGTGCCATGATACGTCTATGGAATCAAGCCGAATATTGTTTCTTACGTACATGGCCACTCCCCCAGTTCGCAAGGAACTCCTTGAGAAACAGACAGCTGATCTATATCCTGGTAATGGAAGTCTCTGAATTATCAGATTATTCAAGTGGTACTCCGATATACTAAAAACGTCAGAGTCAACAGTTCACTAACTTTATCTCTAAAACCTCTTACATTTTGATGAAATATGCTAAATCCTTCTCTACTTGGATACTAGGCCATATGTGAAGGTGATTCCTTGGTTAGAGGGATTTCCTTTAATAGCTTTCCTATCAGTTGACTTCAGTCTAATAAACATGCAGCTCTAACACCAACTAGTACAGGAATTTTTCCATGAGTGATCCCACAGCCACCCTCTACACAGCCAACTATCAGCTTTGCCAGCCTCCCCTTCTCATATCTATTGACGTGATGGCAATACAACACGCCTAACAGCAGCATAATTAATTACAGTTATAGTGCCAAGAGCAGTAAATAGTTGTCTTTTTTATCAGTTTCTGATAATGAAAAGTGTAGTTACAGTAGCAGTAACTAAACTGCTGAAGAGCTTTGACGTTACATGTAACAGCAATCAATTATTAATTTAAAAAATTTTATGTTCGCACAACTGGAGAATATAAATTTAATTTTACTTTAAGTTTCCTTTATTTGTATATCCTTCCCGTGGATTTACTGAGAAAATGAAATCAAATCGAGAGCTTTAACACAATCTGTTTCTAAACTATTGCTGGTAATGTATTACAGGAGACTAATTAGTTGCATTTATAGGACGAGGGTGGGCTTCCTAATTTTTCCCTTTACTTCTAACCAAGACGGCCTAGGCATAAAAAATATTCATGAATACTTTTGTATACCAGAATATAGTCCTCTTAATAATTCCTCTGTAAAGTAGGACTGTCAATGATGAGATATTATTAAGTTTACCATTACGTTTATTGCTGCCTGCATACACTGAAAGTTTAAAAACCTGTAGTATACTGTCTATATACACTGAAGCGCCAAGGACACTGTGGATTCTACACAGTTTTTCGAGTAAAGCTTATTTTTGAGTTATTTTGGTTCGTCAACTTGCAATTTACACCCTGTATATATTTAGCTGGCAATGTCAAAATATGCAGACTGGGAAACGGGGGTTGACAAGACGTTCGTGAACTTTCACCACTTATTACCCGAACTGGCCATTTCTGAGCCAGTAATATCCTCATAGAATAGGAAGAGTTACCCTATAATATAATACCATACGCTATAAGCGATAAAAATAAGCAGAGGTGACCAATTTTCTTGTCGGATTAGATTAGATTAGGTTAGATTAGATTAATACTTGTTCCATAGATCATGAATACGACACTTCGTAATGATGTGGAATGTGTCAGGTTAATAAAAGATGTCTGTACAAGAAATTACATTACACAAAATATTGCTTGACACCAATGATTAAGTTTTTTTTTTTACTTAGTTTATATCTAAAAATTCAGCCAATGAGTAAAAGGAGTTGTCATCTAGATATTCTTTTAATTTATTTTTAAATGTTAGTTGGCTATCTGTCAGGCTTTTGATGCTGTTTGGTAGGTACCCAAAGACTTTTGTGGCAGCATAATTACCCCTTTCTGTGCCAAAGTCAGATTTAACCCTGCATAGTGAAGATCATCATTTCTCCTGGTGTTATAGGTATGCACACTGCTATTACTTTTGAATTGGGTTGGATTATAATCAACAAATTTCATAAGGGAATATATATATACTGTGAGTTTACTGTGAGGATCCCTAGATCCTTAAATAGATGTCTGCAGGATGACCATGGGTGGGCTCCAGCAATTATTCTGACTACACGTTTTTGTGCAATGAATACTTTTCTACTCAACGATGAATTACCCCAGAATATGATGCCATACGAAAGCAGTGAATGAAAGTAGGCATAGTAAGCTAATTTACTAAGATTCTTATCACCAAAATTTGCAATAACCCTAATAGCATACGTAGCTGAAATCAGACGTTTCAGCAGACCATCAATGTGTTGCTTCCAGTTTAACCTCTTATCAATGGACACACCTAAAAATTTTTAAAATTCTACCTTAGCTACAGACTTCTGTTCAAATTCTATATTTATTACTGGAGTTGTGCCATTTACTGTACGGAACTGTATATACTGTGTTTTATCAAAATTTAAAGAGAGTCCGTTTGCTGAGAACCACTTAATAATTTTGTGAAAAACATAATTTACAATTACATCACTTAGTTCTTGGTTTTTGGATGTTATTACTATACTTGTATCATCAGCAAAAAGAACTAACTTTGCATCTTCATCAATGTGGAATGGTAAGTCATTAATGTATATCAAGAACAGTAAAGGACCTAAGATCACATACTTTATATACAGTTCGAATAATAAAACTGGCAGCTTTAAGACTTTGAAAAAGATCCTGATCATGGGCTTTCCGTGACAGTTTACTACCTGGACACATAGACGTTTTAACTGTTACGTTTCACTAATCATATGCCCTTTCTGTGAAATTGAAGCGTCCAGTTTTGTTGAATAGTGTGTTAGAAACTGTATAACTGAGTCCTACTGTGATTTATCGTTAGTCTGTTTTCTAGAAGCTATGAACTGCATTATTTGAAACATAGTCAATGTGTGATCAGCAAACAGAAATATTTTAGAATTACTTGTAATACGACAGGGCATATCATTTATACAAATAAGGAACAGGAATGTCCTCACCGCAGATCCCTGAGGAGTCCCCCATTTTCCTGCACCCTACTCAGGCCCCACATTACAGCTATTCTCAACACTGTGTATAATGACATTTTGCCGTCTGTTTTGAAGTAAGAGGTGTACCAATTGTGGGCTACTCCCCATATTCCATCAAGGCCAACTTCTTAAGCAATATTTTGTTATCAACACAATCCAACGCCTTAGTTAAATCAAACCTTTTGTTTAATGCATCCAGAAGCACACAGGGAAAAAGAGTCTTTTCAGTTGTTAAACGGGTTCTAAAGGCGAACTGTACATTTGATAGCAAATAATGTGATTATAAAATGATCAATTATCCTTACATACACAGCATTTTCAATATCGTTAGCAAACAGTGATGGCATAGAAACAGGTCTAAAATTATGTACATTAGCCCTCTCTCCCTTTCTATAAACCAACTTTACTGCAGAGTACTTTAATCGCTCGTGAAAGTGACTATTCTTAAAAGAAAATTACATATATGGCTAAGTCAGGGCTAACATGTGCAGCACAGTGCTTTAATATTCTGCCAGGCACTCTATCATATCCATGAGAGTCCTTAGTCTTCAGTGATTTCATTATTAACTCAATTTCTTCATTTCAGAATCCTGTAGTCCACCGAATAATTTTCCTCATTCATGACATCCCGTAAAGTAGGTCTGTCTATGATGAGCTATTATTAAGTTTCCCATAGGTTTATTTCTGGATGCCTACTCTGAAAGCTTTAAAACCTGTAGTGTACTGTCTATATACACTGAAGCGCCAAGGAAACTGGTAAAAGCATGCGTAATCAAATACAGACATACGAAAACAGGCAGAAAACGGTGCTGCCCTCGGCAATACCAATATAAAAAAAAGTGGGAAATCTGTTACTGCTGCGACAATGGCAGCTTATGAAGATTTAAGTGAGTTTGAACTTGGTGTTATACTCGGAATACGAGTGATGGGACACATTATCTCCAAGGTAGCGATGAAGTGGGGAATTTCCGATACGATCATTGAACACCGCCGGAAAAAGATCATGCAAGAACGGGAAACAAGTACGACTGAAGAGAATCGTTCAACGTGACACAACCGTCATCCTGCCACAAATTGGTGCAGATTTCAATGGTGCGCTACCAAGTGCCAAAGTGTGAACCATTCAACGAAACCGCATCGATGTGGCTTTCACTCTTGTGCCCTTTATGTCTGCACAACACAAAGTTACCCCCCCCCCCCCCCCTTAATCCATCAACACTAACAGTGGAACGTTACAGAGAGAAAAAAACATGCTGCCTCGTCGGACGAGTCTCGTTTCAAATTGTATCGAATGGATGGACGTACGGGAGTGGAGGCAACCTAATGAATCCATGGAGCCTGCATGTCAGCACAGTTCTGTTCAGGTTGGTGGAGGTACTGCAATACTGTGAGGCGCGTGCAGTTACAGTCATAATGGAGCCCTTATACGACTCTGAGAGATTACATGTATGTAAGCAACCTGTCTGGCCACCGGTATCCACTCATGTGAATTGTGCATTTGACGGACTTGGGCAATTCTTGCAGGACAATGCGACACCGCACACAATCGTAATTGCTACAGAGTGGCTGAAGGAAGGCTCTTCTACGTTGAAACACTTCCCGTGGCCACCAAACTACGCAGACATAAACATTGTGGTACATATCTGGGATGCCTCGCAACGTGCTGTTCCGAAGAGATCTCCACCGCTCGTACTCTTACGGATTTATGGACAGCCCTGCAGGATAAATGGTGTCAATTCCCTCCAGCACTACTTCAGACATTAATCGAGTCCATGTCACATCGTGCTGCGACACTTCTGCATGCTCGCTGGTGCCCTACACGAAATTAGGCAGCTGTTTCTTTCGCTCTTCAGTGTATTAAACAATGAATTCCTCAGCACTTCTCACGTCTCTGATCGCCATCTCTGGAAATCCTGCATATATAATTAGTTAAAATGTATAGCAAAATGGGGGGCGTCCACTTTAATGAAAATCTCGTTGCCGCTAAAGAGACTAATAAAGGTCTTCAGATGGGACGGAGGCGTGGGTTGTAGGACAGTTCGCGCACAACGAAAGTAACACAGAATAGCGAATAGGAAAATATCTTAACTTACTTTGATAACGCTGGTTGCAGCTGTTGTAGAACGCAGGTTTAGCCTACCTGCTCTGCGCTGACTGCATTGTAATGAACTATAAATAATGTTCTCTGATCATAGAATGAAGGCTTTCACGGCAGGTGTCATCACTTACCACTTCCGGGCTGAGTTGCCGTGGTCCATACATAAGACTCTCCCGCGACGTTTCGCCTTCCACTGCGGAAGGTATCCTCCGAGGGCAATCGGCGAACTGCAGTTACTCAAGCGCTCGTCTCTTTTCTTGGTGGCGCTCCTGCTGATGGGCGTCCACGGTACTTCTGGTACTTAGTATCTATTCCTGAGTAACCATAAGTGCCGGCACGAAGATGAGAAAACAAACGCAGGAAAGGCTGTGAGACGTCAGCCAATAGCGCGCTGACTAGTTCGTCTCCAGGGAGCGGCCTCTTTACGAAGACAATATATGTGGCGCTCCTGCCAGCCTTGGCCGGACACTAGAAGACGGGCACTACAGGATCCCGACCAGAAACCACGTACGAGAAGGGAGGCACTGAAACAGCCATTTTTAGTGATCCACAGGCTCTTGTGTGATAACTTGTATAGACATTGCATATAGCGAAAGACACTGACTATTTGGAATTCGCCCATCGCTTGCGACACCACTTGAAAACCAAAGTTAAGTACTGTCAATTTACTTTATTGTAATAAAAACCATTAATGCGATTTGATTGAACTGTTGTGTAGCTATCCGAGAAAGCAGCATCCTTTAGGCATCCTATAAGACACAAATCGGCAGGATCCCAGTTTCAAACTCTTCTTGTGAGGTATTTCATTACACCAAAATCTTTCTGTTTCCTGTGTGCATTTCTTGTTCACTATTATTTCTGTTACATCTGCTTATTTTAGATACTTGGTTTACTTGCCTTTGTAGAAGATGCTGGACTGTAACTTGATGATGTACTAAAGCAATATATGGCACGGCGCTAAATAAGTGCTAATGTACAATAAATGATTTGTGTGTATTTCGATCTTATATTAGATGTATCAGAAATACTTGTATTAGGTTTGGATAAGAAATATTCATACAAAAAAAAACCGAAATACTTAAACGTAATCCTTTGGTTCTTTCATTAAGTTCTTCGGATTTGTAAGCGACACAAAAGTACAGAATGATGAACAGCTCGAGACAGTATCCTGTGGTTTAGCAGACTTCGATGAGTATCTGACAAAAAGTCTTGACATTAGGATGCCTGTGGCATAACCCAGTTGTTTAGATTTCCCCACAGACCACTGAAACGTCTCTTTCTATGTGTAAATAAATTTGAGTCCCAAAATTAAAATAATTTATCTAAACCTACGTAAGAAACGCTGTGTTTATTATCGATTCCGTGTGTTGTCTTTAAATTGTTTTACAAAGTAAAACTGTAATTAATTCTTGAATGTGAGAGAGCTTAAAATAATGCATAGGATGCAGCGCAAGCGGCTTTAACAGTAAATTTTATGCCATTAGCCGCACCGGAAAGAAGCACAGCGAAGAGTCTCGAACATTTTTCCAAGCAAGAGGCTTCCAGAACAGGAAGAGACCGACGAAAAATGAAAGCATATTCCCCTTCAGTTGTCTGCTTGTATATTAACTGAAACACCCCCATATAATTCTTTTATTGGATTTTGTGTAATTTATCCAAGCCGCCAAACAGTTAATTATTATGATTATATGACCGTGTGCTCAATGGATGAAAGGCTACCGGTTCTCTGCTGTGGTTTCGGGGATATTTCAACCGAGTGCGGCTGTTTTGCAACTTAATAGTGGAATGATTGAAAGTTTGTCTATTATTAAGGACTACAAAGGTTGCGATGTACAAACTGTATTGTATTTTCTACGAACACACAAATTCTGAGGCAGTTGCTACCTTCGCCTTACGCATCTAATTACGGTTATATCTCTTATTGGTTGCTGATTTTAGGTATTTCGTCACACGCAATGATGATGGTTAACATTCACAACAATCCTCACTGCAATCCATGGTTGTTGCTGGCCGACGCGGTTGACGCGAAACCCGAAATCGGCACTTGTACTTTTGGTGTCATATCACTCACGAATCAGTATCGTTGAGGGTCCACCCCACGACGATTAGGGGGACGCGCTCATCTGTCAAACTTCGGTAAATTTACTCGACCACCATTCTGGCCCATCTCTCCAGCACTACTTGTCACTCGTCACTCTCTCAACTACTAATCACTCAACAGTCGTCTCACTGCCTCCTGCAGAGATCGACAATCGACTCCTGACTGCTATCGACCTGGGCGTTGGATACTAGCATCTATGTTCGTGGGATCGGATCCCTCACATCCCCGCCCTAAAAACCTTCTTTGTAGCCACAGGTGAAAAAGAATAATAGGGAAAAATTATCACATAGTATATAAACGAAAATGAATATAAGTTCTGGTTCAAATACTGAAAACTACATCGTATCACAAATAATACCCTATTGACTCCGGTAGCAAACTGCCCCTACAAAAACACTATACAACATCAATCTATCTTAATTATCATAGCATGGTAAATATTTTTATAAACTTATATTACATTCAATTACCAAAATCATCAATTTCAATGGTTTGCATGTTCCATTAAATATATATTAGTAAATGGTTAACCTTTTATAACTAGCTGCAACAAAGACAAGAAAACAAACTAGTTGAATGCCAGCTACCCCTTTTGTATGCCGTCCATTCAGCGAAGTTCCTGCCATCCATACTACTATCACTCTAACTTATAACTCACTTGGCCGAAACACATCAAACTTAAGGAAGAAATTCAGAACTTATTCATTTGAGTCTCGAACAGAAGCAAAACTGAATATCAATACAAAATATAGCATTTACACCTTGACTTATGCCATTATTTTACAATTCCTCTCACCTATACAGATTCAAGAATATTAAGTGCTCCATTATACCACTAAATAGGTCTTACATAACTATTTGCATTGTCCTAACTAATGTGGTCACCCAATGAAAATTTTAAATTACTGACCATTTCATTGTTGCCAAATATTTACTGCCCTCACTAATGCCCAGGTGAAAAATATAATATTTCCTATTATACTGTCATTAATCCCAATCAGCTATATGGGTATTTATTATTAATTACACAGTGCCAGAATTCTGCTTCTAAAGCTTGATGTGAGTACAACCATACTTGGCTTTGATAGCTAATTGGATACATAAATTACTCATTACTCATAAGTTTCACTTCCCATTTTATTCAGCATACTTCAGATAAACATTTATACCTACAAATAACTTGCAGACATATGTTGCTCATGTGCTAAATGACATATTTCAATACTTCCAACATCTCATACTCTATACAATTCATTACACATAGCTCCTTCAACTTAACAGCAACTTCAACTGCAAATAAATATGCATTTTCAAACTACATCAACCCTCCATATTCGCTGCAACAACTAAATAAAAATACTACTCCAGGCTCCTTGGCCTCTCCGTTCATCATATTTTGCATCATTTATTCGAACAACTATCTCCTCAAGTTTTTGTTTCTTTATATGCCATCCTAATTACAAGCTGATACATTACTTCAATTGTCTTACAACAGTTTGACCTTTTCATGCCTCTCAAAACAACTCTATAAGAGTACACAAATTATTTTTTTACCAATTAGCTTCCCACCACAATTTATAAACATTAGCTTTCTGATCTGGTTCTCATTTTATTACTTCTGCCACTATTAATTTTGTAATGTACTGCAACTAAACTGATTTTTAACTTATTGATTCTTTGACATCTCACACCCCACATCAACAGTAACTACTTATCCATCCTTTAAGTCAACTATAAATCTGCTAGATGGTTCCTGACCGAATTACTTGGATGATCACTACCAATCCTAACTACTACACACTAACTTTCTTAACCCAAGGATAGAAAGATGGTAGAGGAGTGAAACTTGAAATAAGAAATAAAGTCTCAATGAGCTGGGAGTGTACCAGTCGCACCATGGTATACCAGCAAAAGAGTTGCTGGCTCCCTGCACCTTACTTTCTTCAATTCGTACCTTGTGATCCCTTTGTCTATCATCTCTTCTCTCATAATTCCAGTTATTATCATCTCTCCTATGATTATGGTAAAACTGTTGACTATAGCCACAGTTCCTATATTCATTACCCCCACCTCTACTTCTGTAATTCGGTGGGCTATTAAACTGACTTTGACAGTTATTATTCCCACCTTGGTTCTGATCACGCATCTGATTGTTTTCCTGTACATGAATAGTTTCTAATTGTTCTAATACTTCCATTAAAGTATGTTTATCTTTAATCAGGCTTCTAGATAATTTTTCTTCCATCCTACGACTTAACCTCCTTTTAGTTCCTGATATCATTATGTTGTCATTCAATGGCTGCTCCAATGTTTGATTCAACTCCCATAGATGCTCAGAAAATTCTCTCAAGGTACCTCTCCAGGTATTAAGAGACTTGCGATGCAGTAAATGTTCAAGTGTTGCACACTAGTGACTTTTGGACCAGTATTTCTTTAAAAACTTTTCCTAAAATTGACTGTAGCTGGTAAATTCTTCTTTCTTCTTAACTGGCCAGGTGAAAGCTTCACCTTCCATTCTGTCTATTGCGAACTGAATTTTATCTCCATCTCGTAAGTGTGCTGGGAAAACTCCTCGTAACCACTTAGTAAATATCATTGGATGCAATGCCCCTTTGGATTTATATTTTTGTCCGATTGGGTCTGGGTATACCTACTTACTAGTGTAATGAAGTTGCCCTGCTCTACTGCTAAGGTGGCACTATTTATCTTCCTATCAATCTCTTCGGTTTTAGTTACTAGCTGTTGGACTTCCTCCTGTAGCTGTTTCATCTTATTTGTGACTATATGTTCCACAGCCTCCTCTAATTTCACTTGCCTGTTTCCCAATTTACCAATATTAACATGGTACTGCTGTTGTATTTCTACCGTGTCTTGAATCTGTTGGTTCTGTTTGTGCTTCCATTTCTTGCAATCTCCTTTTCAATTCAGTTTTGACATCTTTCACATCTCCCTCAGATTTTCCGATTATCTCTACTCTCATATCGTTCATCTCTTCTCGGAGTCGATCTACCTTCACCTAAAGCTTGTCATCTCTCTCCTGAAGAGTTATTCTCATCTGTTCCTAGAATTCCTGCAGTCCTATCCTTAAGCTTTCTAGGTTTTCTTGGAACATTTCTGCTATACTTTCTTTGATTTCTTTGTTTTCTTCATTTCTTTTGGAGATCTCTTCTAACTGCTTATTGATTCCTAGGAGTATCTTAATTATTACTGACTGCAATTCTCCATCCTCTAGACTCAGTTCCATTCTAATTGGTTTTACCGGTGTCTCAGGGTAAACAGTTGAATAACCCAATGAGCTGTTCATTGACATACCACTACTACCAATTCCTGACTTATCCTTGTCTTCCTGCCCTATCGCCATTTTTCTAAATACTTCCTCCACAACCTTTTCTTTCAATTCAGGATACATTCTCAATTATTCACTATGCACTGACAAGAATAAAAAAGTAATCTTCTAGTAACCCCAACACTCACTAATTAGCTAATAACAAAATTATCCTTCACTGTATTAGGTTAAACCAGACTGGCAAAACAGACGTCTCCATTGACCAGCATAAATTACAGAAGCCTTCCCAGATTAATCAAAACTGACTGAATTTATACACAGATTCTCAAAGTAACAAACACAGAACTTGAAAGACATAAAACACGAAAGGCGTCCGGCTCTCTCTCTGTCACGGGGATTAGCCGTGCTCTCTAAGACGCTGCAGTCGTGGACTGTGCGGCAGGTCCCGGCGGAGGTTCGAGTCCTCCCTCGGGCATGGGTGTGTGTGTTTGTACTTAGGATAACTTAGGTTAAGGAGTGTGTCATCTTAGGGACTGATGACCTGAACAGTTATGTGCCATAAGACTTCACACACATTTGAACATTTGAACACTCATCGGTGAAGAGAACGTGATGCCAATACTGAGCGGTCCATTCGGCATGTTGTTGGGCCCATATGAACCACGCTGCGTGGTGTCGTGGTTGCAAAGGTGGACCTCGGGAGTGAAGTGGGCATCATGCAGCCTATTGCTCACGGTTTGAGTCGTGACACGACATCCTGTGGCTGCACGAAAAGCCTTATTCAATGTGGTGGCGCTGCTTCAAAGGCTCCCCCGAGATATAATCCACAGGTAGCGGTCATCCACTGCAGTAGCAGTTTTTGGGCGGCCAGAGAAAGGCATCTCATAGACAGTTCCTGTCTCTCTGTATCTCCTTCTTGCCCGAACAACATCGCTTTGCTTCACTCCAAGACGCCTGGACACTTCCCTTGTTGAGGGGCCTTCCGGGCCAAAAGTAACAACTCGGACGCCATCGACCCGCGGTATCGACCGTCTAGTCATGGTTGAACTACAGGCAACACGAGCCGTGTACCTCTTTCCTGATGGAATGACTGGAACTGTTCGGCTGTCGGACCCCCTGCGGTTAATAGGTGCTGCTCATGCATGGTTGTTTACATCTTTTGGTTGGGTTTCGTGACATCTCTGAACAGTCAAAGGGACAGTTTCTGTGATATAACATCCACTGTCAACATGTTTCTTCAGGAGTTCTGGCCACGAGGTGATTAAAAAAAATTCTGAGTGTAGTTAACGGAACTCCAGACAATTTTCTCATATCAAAATTTATTTTTCACTCGCCACTAATGAGAGCCACAAGAAATAGAGAAAACTTTCATTTTTAAAGTAATAATTTACAACAATCCAAGACAAAGAGGCAGCAGGAATATTGCAGCCCTTACCTGTCAATATACAATTATATCTCATACTGTATATCTGGAGATCTGATTCATCACGCATGTTATTAAACAGTGGTACATTGTGTGGCAACATGCTGTTATTTACTTGTAGTAAGCATAAAAAATTTATAAAATTTTGTAGGTATTGCGACTGGCAATCTGACTTGTAACTCATTTTCGTTTTCTGCAGCTTCACCATAGAAAATTACTCTACTACTACAAAGTAAAATGACGTAATTCTTACACAAACAAGGCGATAAGTCAGTGACATCTAGAGACCGTAAACTAATGGCATTGTATGGGCGCACCACTGTGTTGAAATAAGTTTTACTCACTGCTTTTCAAAATGGCGACTGTCAATATGGCATTGCAACATAGCAGTGCTGATGAGTAGAAAATAAGTTATAACTTTCTCCTTCACATGGTCGTTAATGTCGGTGCCTCTACAGCTCAGGGTCCCGCGTTCAGGCTGAGACGGAGATTTCCCTCCCTGAATGACTTGGTTTTTGTGTTGTCCTAATCATTTTATCTCATCTTCAGCACAAAGACGTTCAAGTCACCGAAGTGACATTAAAGAGAAAACCTTGAACCCGGTGGCCGACAGTCCCACAAGCGGACTTCAGGTCAATAATGCTACACGATCATTTCATTTCATAACTGTCTGAACACGTGGAGGCTTTTGTATAGTGAAAGAATGTGTGGTACGTTGAAAGAAAGACCGGCACACAGGTTTTATGGACGGAAGATAGGGCAAAATGATTTACTCCCACTTCCTCGTGTCATAGCACTTCAGTAAACCCTAATATTTTGTTTAGATATCCATAATGGATGTTGGCCTGTAGGATGAAAGACGTTCAAGACATCCGACACGAAACAAGCCGCAATTGGCCACCTTGTGTCACTTCTTAACGGGAATGACTAGCGGTAATTTTCATGTATTTTGATGTTTAACTATTATTAGAAAAGATATGTATTGTTCGTCCCAAGATATCACAGACCAAAGAGCAATCATTTACCCGCAAGCAATCAGGTTTGATTACCGTAGCGCGTGAAAGCATTTTGACAGCGCAAGAATTTAGATGAAGTCATTCCTAAATCCGTTTGCCGTTTCTGTTCAACTGGACGACGGAAGAGAGATGTGTGTGGTAAACATTCCCAGGACGACAACTCAGTCACTCAGTTTTTGAAGAAAAAAGTCCTCCCATGACGAACGTCAAGAGATTACGGACATATATTCGGGGCATGGAAACAAAGATGAGGAAGTAGAGTGAAATCATTGCGAAAGGGAAGTTAAAATGGTGATGGGAGGCTGTGTTTCAAGTTCTCAAATACACATAACTTTGGACAGAACACCATGTAAGTCTACATGCTTTGTCAAACGAGTCTCCAATGAACAACAAAAGAATCACCTAGAGCTTCCATAAATTGTATTTTGCATTCAAGACTCAAGCACGTTTAAAATTGTAGCACAACTGTTGCAAATGATACCACTGCTCTTATTTCCAATTTGGTGCCTCATTGCCAAAGGACATTAGGTTTTATTAAGCATGTAAGAAAATATTAGTCGCGAACATCCCATCCAACGATTTTGATTGCTACTCTATTTTCGTCATAAACAGCTACACCAATCACGTCATCAACAGCATGGAATCAAGAGCGCAAAAGTTTTAAAAGGTCTAAACATGATTGAAAAACTTTTTATCCCATATGTTTCACTATCTTAACAAAAGTATCCGGACACACTCTAGGAGATTTTAACATCGTGTGTATCCATCCTTCGCCTTTATCATGGCTTGGGCTATGCTCGGGAAGCGTCGTAAATAATTTACTGGCCATCCAAAATGCAGCACCAAGAAGGACTGAAGATATCACAGCCAATCTAATTTAGGAGGTAACGCGTTGTGAAAAGGTCACATAATTTAAAATACCGCTCCACGTCAAGTGAGGAAGACGATGAAATCAGTACTGAGTGCTACCGCCGTTGCTGGCTATAACCTTTGCTGCACGCCTCGGCTTTGCATCAACGAGGCTCTTGATATAGCAATCCGTTCTGCTTCCACATATTGTCAATGTTGATATGGTGTAAGAGCGGGTGGTGTACCTCGAGTCAGACATTGCGCAATAACCCTCTAGACGTTCGTTAGACGAGAGATCGGAAGGACATGGAGGGCAAGGCAACAATACAGTTCCATGGGCGACGAAGAAGTCTTTAACATAATGGAACACATGTGGTCACTCAGTGTGCTGTTCCAATGTGGTCTTGGGCAAGCCGCCGGCAAGCTCCCAAGCTCCGAAATATGGGGGGACAACAGGCTCTAATACTGCATAACGCTGGCTGGATAGAGTAATAGAGGGATGCTGGGGTAGAATCCAATACCACTCCAAACTATGATACTGGCTGGAAGAACAGTACGTTGGTGCATAAGGCAATATATCAACTGTTTCTCACCACTGCGCCAACGAACTTGCCGCTGTGGTAACACCGTTTCCCGTCAGATCACAGAAGTTAAGCGCTGTCGGGGTAGGATAGCACTTGGATGGGTAACCATCCGGTCTGCTGACCTCTGTTGGCAAGCGAGGTGCACTCAGCCCTCGTGAGGCAAACTGAGAAGAAGCGGCTCCGGTCTCGGAACTGACATACGGCCGGGAGAGCGGTGTGCTTACCATGTGCCCCTCCATATCCGCATCTAGTAACGCCTGTGGGCTGAGGGTGATACGGCAGCCAGTCAGTACCTTTGGGCTTTCAAGGTCTGTGCGGGAGGAGCTCTCACCACTGCGTCTCCAGTCTCTTATCTGACCCTCACAGTGGTGCAGGGAAAACCAGGATTCGTCAATAAAAACAATGTTGTTCCATTCTGTTGTCCATATCAGTCTTTAATCGCACCATTGCCGGCGCAAATGCCTGTGCCCTTGACACAATGGAAAACGCAGTAATTGACATCTTGAAGACAGTCGACTCTGCTGAAAACGACGTCAAATGTTACCTGTGGACACTTCTCATTGCTCAACAGACCGAATTTCTTGTGATGTAGTTTGTAATGTGGCCACTGAGATGTGCACAATATTCCTGTCATCCGCATCACACTTGCTGTGTTCCGTACGAAAGTTCACCGATTTCTCTGAAGTATGATCCATAGTCCTTATAGATAACCATTGTTCCTCGGTCGAAATCGGAAACGTGCTCGATAGACTCTCGCCGTCTTCTGTGAGGCATACTGAACAACCGCACGAAATAACACTACAAGTGCGTCCAAAGGCTGTCTGTTTCCCTTGATATCGTGCTTGAAGGTGGCGCTATTGGCGCCCGAGATTTGCGCATGCGCTGAAGTGTTAATCATGTGCATGTCTCCGTCGCCGAAAACGC
Source organism: Schistocerca gregaria (assembly GCF_023897955.1). Classification (NCBI taxonomy): domain Eukaryota; kingdom Metazoa; phylum Arthropoda; class Insecta; order Orthoptera; family Acrididae; genus Schistocerca; species Schistocerca gregaria. The sequence goes on along the minus strand of NC_064925.1, from coordinate 167,492,886 downwards.
ATGCTGCCAATTTCACCTGATTTGGATGGTTCATCAAGATGTTTCATTCTGGGTGGCCAGCGGTACATCTGACACATAACTTGCTGACAGGAATGCACCACCACTTTTCTTCTCGTTCATAGAATGTCAGCTGTTCTGCTAATCTTTAATCACTGACCATGCGGTACAACACAGTGGCTTTCTCATAATTTTGAGATGCACTACTTGTTTTGCGATGTTGTTTATCATGAGCCCTGCGACAACTTGAAATCTTACGTGTTAAAATGTAGCTTGCATAAGGTTCGGAAGTATATGCTTTGGTGCCAAAACAGTTAAACGAAAGATTTTTCGATCATACAGTTCATCGTTCAACCTTTTGGATTAAAAGAGATTACTACTATCTTAAAATCTTATAAAAACCTCTTTTCCATAAACGAATTTGCAACGCGACGTATGAAACTGCGCATATTTTGCCCACCCAAAAAAAAAAAAAAAAAAAAAAAAACATAATTTCATTGACATCGTCGCGACCCTAATTCTAGTACGAGGGACCATCTTATATGTCCACGTCCTCACATTTCTACAAAATTAACCATGCTTGTCTTAGCTAAACTAAACTAAACTCCTTACGAACAGGCAACGATGGCCCTATGGCACCGACTGGCTGTCATGTCATCCTCAGTCTATAGGCGTCACTGGATTCCGATATGAAGGGACATGTGGTCAGCACACGGCTCTCCCAACCTATGTCAGTTTCCGAGACCGCTCTGTTAGCTGATACTTTCAATTATAAAGCTATAGTGTACTGTGTTTTGTGATTTGAATCACCTTCAAAATAATCTGTAAAGGTGCCTACTCGTCCTTTATTGTTCGTAAACAAGAAAGTACCTCAGGAAAAAGATGTCCACCTTGTTAACAATAAGGCAGTTAGTTACAAAATATTTGGGGAATGGTTCAGAAACAAATTGGCCCACGTGTGACATATCACATGTTTGCACGCAGGTGAGCAACAGGAGGCAGGCCGGTCACGGCTCCCACGTGCGTCATACGTGTACGTCAGAGCGGGCAGCACTCGTGCCAGGCCAGAGGTCAACCCGCATGCATCCACTCTGCGCAAGAGGGGTAGTAAAACAATCACCCCTAATTGGAAAATGTGTTCCGTTAATTGGCAGCGCAAACACACACGCCGAGTCGCGGTCATCTGCCACCACTGAGCTCCAATATTTATTGTTCAGCCGGGATGTGTGGTCGCAGCGTTGTGATCTTCCTTCCGTTCAATAACGGATTTAATGTAATGTCTGTAGAGAGGGTGTGAAATGAATATGAAACTAATAGCTCGATAATTTTCAAGACCAATTATTAACACAGTTCGGAAGTTTATGGTTTTTTTCTACGTAGATATGTCAGGGGTTATAATGATTGCTAATGACGCTCAACGTATTGGCATCATCGCGCTGGTCTTGTGATTCATTGTTCACCACAGTCGCCGAAGTAAAAATGAGTCGTGTTATACGAAGCCTCAAACGGTAATAGCCGCATCAGCTGCGGTTAGTTATGTATCTCTTTATCCCAAATATATTCAAAAGATTTGTATTTTTATGGCCTTTACCAGAACCACTGCTTGGGAATTAAACGTGGTACATGACTCACGCAGTCTATATGCACTAAACATGTTTCTTGGTTCGGCCAGAGTGGCGAGCGGTTCTAGGCCCTACAGTCTGGAACCGCGCGACCGCTACGGTTGCAGGTTCGAATCCTGCCTCGGGCATGGATGTGTGTGATGTCCTTAGGTTAGTTAGATTTAAACAGTTCTATGTTGTAGGTGACTTATGACCTCAGCAGTTAAGTCCCATAGTGCCGTGAGCCATTTGAAACTTGTTTTTTGGAAATGACCGACAGATTTGAAACTTGTTCAGTATGAAACCTTAACACAAAAACTGTAACTAAGAAGCACATTTTGTCTAATAACTGTGGCCTGTTAAGTCAGTTTTTCTCCTAAGTGTAAAACTATCACATGTTAACGAACTACAAAGTGTGCCACATCGTCAGCTATGAGCTGCATTTAAGAAAAAAGAAAATTTTTACATTAGGTGCACGTAACCATTGTAGACGGTATGGGAACAGGACAGGCAACAAAATAATTAAACCGCTATTGGTGTTTAGGGAAAGAAACGTCTTCGGTATTTGACGATTTCCTGTAAGACTGCAGCAGCCTTATCTCTTTAGTTGTATAAAAAAAACATATCAGGAGCTTCATTCGTCATCACTTACCATTGGAACTAAAGGTACTAGTTAAGAGTGTTACTGCTGTACAAATTATAGTGCCATAGTTTTTGCCACACATCGTCCGTCAACTTACCCCTATTTTAACCAAATATTTTAGTATTTTAATGGGTTTAATATAAACACTACGTGATAGACAAACTGTTTCCTGTAACAGTCATTTACATTTTTACTGATATAACTGAAGCGTATTGAACATACACTAAACGTTCTTACTTTCACACTTGACAAATTGTTCTCTTAACAGTTATTCGCTTTTTACTGTATACTACTGTGCTTCCTTTATTACACGATTTTCTGTGCAACACGTAGTGATGATTTTGCATTGTCCTTTTGTATTGTACACATCTGGATGACCTTATTTTCATGTTATCTCAGACTGAATTTTTATAAGGCCATTATACTATCATATTATAGGAAACATTACGGGTAATGCAAATAATACGTAGAAATTTTCAAACCAGTAATTGTCAAAGTTTTATAAATAGTTTGTTTGACAATAGTGATTAGTACTAACGAATGGAAGACGAATCCTGCAGACAGTTTCACTTTACTATCGTCTGTCGAAGCTGAAATGCAATGACCGACTTCCAAGGCCTTCGTTAACACTGTTTCCTCAGCGTTTCGTCCTATTCGACGGTGTCATGGTAACCAGAATAGCCATCTCTGCTACAACTACTTTCAGTTAGTTAATGTAGAGGCCCGTAGGCTGTCGTCTACACACAAAAACGATCAAATCATGTATGTTATTACACTTCTTTAAAATAAAAAGCTTAGGAAATGATTCTTTGTGAACCATTGTGAATGTAATTGTTGTATAATTTTTGTGTCTATTTCTCTTGGAAATACACCATTTCTTGTAACATACGTCACGTAATAAGTACATGGTTTGTTGTCATTTATGTGATGTGTGAGCTTACAATATAGATTCTCGAATAATTATGCTCCATTCGGAAGTTGGCATCAGTGTTCTTACAGCGCTCTCTGCTTCCATCGCCACCAGCTTGTGTTATGGGTTTAACATTTCCCATTGTAATTGTTGTAGCTTTTAGTCTAGATGTCTTTAGCTATTTTAAAATCGTATTTAAAAAGAAATCACTTTGAATATGTGTAGCTATTGTATCGCAGTGTTTACTTCCTGAGGATGGTCTAATTTGTAGACCGAAGCTGGCTGCCAACCAAAGTAAACATCTGTTGCGATCGGGATTGTTTTAATAAATTTTATTAATACATAATCTATCAGTTACAGTTACGTACAGCACTGGAAACGTCACTCACTAAAGTAATAAATTATAATGGTTTTTGAATGACTTCACCACCAGCAATCATTGTGACATTTAAGAATGACGTATATTTAAAAATATAGTACCTAAATTGAGAGGATTTGGCTATGCCCTTTCCTCTGGTGTGCTAATCGTTTCTCCTGCACGCAACTATTATACGCCCGACATTCTCTATTATCTATTGCATGTAATTTATTCTTTGTCGGCTTGCAATATTTTTCTACTCTACCGACCCTTTCATCTCCAGGTTAACTTTTCCTGGATGTAGTAACAAACTGCTCAGTAACTAGTTTCTTGTTCTGGTAAGGGTTTACCATGGAGTTCCGTGTTCACCTAATCTCTTTTGTACTTCTTGCACTTAATCGGTCTGTTTTAATGTTAATTCTTCGCTAGCACTAAATTTCATTTGCTACCAGTTTCTCTTCTGATTTTCGGTACGTTTGAGTTCACGAAAGCTGTGATCCGGATGTAAACTTTCATGAATTTCTTCCTCAGTTTTATATCAAAATCAGATAATGTTACTGAAGAGAGCTTTCTTCGCCTGTACCAATCTGTTTTATACTTTTCTTGCTGGAGACAACTTATGTAATGTTGCTTGTTTGATGTGACAATTATTTCTATTCTTATTTTTACATCGATTCATACCTTGCTCTTATGTTAGCCATTATTCATCGTTAAGTAATGCACTGTACTAGCTGTGCTGTCTTCCCCTAAACATATCCAAATCATCATTACAACCCATCACAAGGGCTATGTGCCTGAGAGACCTTGAGCTGTTATCCATGTTTCGAAACTTTCTATTACTTTTTCAACGTACAAGCGCTGATAAGATGTTCCTTACATAACACATAACTGTCATTCTTCACTTTACTTTCATGTCATTCACACTTCGGGTTTATTGTAGTTAATTCGTCTGTCTCGTTCATTAACCCATTGCTTTTAAGGAGTTCGAATAATATCTTTCTGTCTTGCTTTGTCGACGGCTTACCCGTGATTCACAACTTTCAGGAACGTACCCTGACTTTTCATCAATGTGTCTACTGTTACCAAGCTGAGTGGCAGATACGTTTCTCTTCTTTCTAGATTGAAATTGTCATTCTACAGAAAAATATGCGCTTATATGAAACCTCCTGGGAGATTAAAACCGTGTGCCGGACCGAGACATGAGCTCTGGAACTTTGCCTTTCTTGGGCAAGTACGTTATCGCATATTTCGCAGGAGAACAGCGGTGATGTTTGGGAATTAGGAGACGAGGTACGGGCGCGTAGTAAATATGTGAGGACACGTCATGAGTCGTGCTTCAGTAGCTGAGGCGGTAGGGCACTTGCCTGCAAAAGACAAAGGTCCCGAGTTCGAGTCTCGGTCCGACACACAGTTTCAATCTGACGCAAGTTTCAAGCTTCTCTTGTAATTCTTACTTTCCTGAGCCAAAATGAACATCGACTTGTCTATCAGTGACACTTGTATTATCATAAAGAAGGCCTTTCACGTCTGCGTCAATTGTAAGAGGTACTTACGGAATACCACGACATCATAAAAGGAATGACGCTGACGTAGGTGATTGCGCACCTGACCAGTGAATTGCAAATGTTCTTGTCAGAGTTCGGAGAAAATGTGGTGCGTTCGAGGAACTAACCAACTCTAATGTCAAAACAGCTTTTATGTGGCGGAGTGGAGAGCCGAGTAGTCAGGAACTTACAGAAACAAACTGTAACGGTTCTATACAAGATGTTAGAAGAAATATCTCCCCCGGCAATCTAGTTACCATTTCGTCATCGGAGTTCTGTGCCGCTAACATCCGTTAAACTACCTGAAGATGTATGGCACAATAGCTATAAACTGATCTACAAATTGCTCTGTTCACTCCAACTAATGTACGAAAGAAAGTCCTGTAGTAGTAACGTAAATGCACCTCTTTAGAATGAAGGTCAATTGCTATCTAGTCACGAAGCATTCGACAGATGTGGATGAATTAGTCCTACAGACCGAACGACTTCAGTGGGCAGTCATCTCCGCTGCGTCACTGAGAGCAGATATCTTTACTCACTCAAGCGTCGCAGCTAATTACTCCACCGGACTAAACGTTGGAGATGTCGACTGTTCGATAGGTGATGAGAAGAGGTGGTAAACAGCGTACGTAGAGTTGTTGTTGTAAAATTACCGTGATGAGAGGAGTTAATGGACGACGCCCTGTCAGGAACGGGAGGTGTTAGCCACTAATGAAGCAAAGTTGTTGCCCGGTCTGCAGCGAGAACTCATTTGCCACGTTAATGGAGGCGCAGATGCGCGCTCGACACTCATGGCATTGCAGCGTGGGAGCATCATTAGTCTCTAGAGAGAGCCGCACTAAAAGGCGTGATCGAACGGCTGGTAACTCCCGCTGCGAGGGGAAAGAGAATGAGACTGTCACTGAGACTGTAACATTTGGAAAATGTAGGGTCTGACTAACGAGGTTCATCTATGATAACGCAAACTGGAAATGTGTATTCAACCAGCATATTCGTGGCGTTACTGTACAACAGTCAAAAATGACGTTCCCTGTAATTCATTACCAAATAAGTAACAACAAGATAAGTAATGATTTAATGTTTAATCTTACAATTTTCCTGACCAGAGTGTTTACGTTAACTGTAAACCACCAGACTACTCCATTTTTTGTATGACGGCAGTACTGTACACAGCCTGATATACGTATATAACTGTAGCCCTTGGGATCGTAATGAATCTCGTTGTAAGATGAATCTTAAATTCATCCTACGATCATGTCATATGCTGAATTTCCATAGTTCTGAAGAACCATGCGAGTGAAACATGCCATTAAATCAAAGTTACATGCCACTAACAGCTATTCTGTAATTAAAATTTCTAACGGCCGGTGTTCCCCTGCTGGCAATTCCTGCATTCGCTAGAAACATGGACTAACACACTTCACTATTTTCCAACATCTATGCAGGTTCGATAACAGTAAGTCTAAAGGTTTAAAGAATTCAGAGTTCCATTATGCTGATATTTCATATGGTATGACAAACATACTGGTAGTTAATGACATGATAAAAACAAGGTAATCGCACATTGCTAGCACGCGGTATAATGGAAGCATAATGTCAGTCTGGTAAAATTAATTTACACTGTCAGTTGCATCCTAACTACTGACCCATAATTAAACTAACGAAGTATCGGCAAAATACGGAAAATCTAATTAATATATGTTACAAAAGTAAGTGTCCAATGTGCGTGCCACTAAAACTCAGAAAGGAGTGCCTTTACGTTCAAGGGTGTTGTATGATGTGGTATCATTTTATCTCCCATCCACGAACAAGGTCCCCGATTTTACCTGAAGGGGTAGGGACTGGAATGTTTCTACCTCATGAAATGTCTAGAACATTCTAGAACACTGGAGAACGTTCCACAACATTCCAGAATGTTCCGGAATGTTCCAAATGACCCGGGAGGTAACGGAATGTTTGGGAATAGTCTGTAACCTTTGGGAAGATTCTAGAAAGTTCAGGAACATCCCAGATATTGTGGAACATTCCAGAACACATTCCAGAACATTCTCCAGTGTTGTGGAATGTTCTGGAACATTGTGGACCATTCAAAGCCCTTTTGGTATGTTCTGGTATTCGCCAGTGGTGGGGCTATCCATTGGCAGGGATATATAAAGCAAGACCTGTCGTGGTTTCGAAAGTCAGTTTCTTATCAGCTACGAAGGAAGGAACCGAAAACTAGTTCAGTGAGTGAATTAAAACAAGCAGTGACTTGTGAGTTGTCATGGTGATAGAGTGACTGAATATAAATCGAAAATAAAGTTTAAGAAGAGTGTATAGTGTAGTTAGTGTATTTGTTGATACAAAGTTGGTTTGATCTATATTATAGACAAAGTCCAAACGTAAAAAAGGACGGTATCTTTCCATTTATGAAGCAAAACGGAGAAAACAAAAAACAAAAACTGCGAGAAAACCGAACAGACGAAAAGCGCGAAGCACGTTTAGGTTCCCAAAGAACGACAGTGAGCACCATGAGAAGCAGAGAAATAGAACATCAACGAAATGAACGGACTGAACAATCAAGAATTGCAACACAGTTTTATAACAAAAGACTGCGAACTCAAGTCATTCATGAAAATGTCATCCTACGGGAAGCGCGGACGATGACAAGTAAACAGTGTAACCTAAAAATGAAGCATTCCAGTACGATCCGACGAAAGAATATAACAAAAACAAACATGTCGTAATTAGAAATTGTCCAGTTTTTCAACGCGAAAATATTCAGTAGAGTAACATCAGTATTCTGTTGCATGATTGGAAAAATTCGATTACCACCACTGCTAGCACCTTACATTACTTGATCGGGAAATTCTAGAATCAAAACGCTTTCTTCAAAATATAAAAGCGTACAATGCCGGCTTCAAAATGACTTCTTTCGGTGCCACTAACAGAGATGAAATCTATTATATTACTTTACATCCAGTGAAAAATTCACCATGTGGTATCATTACTACCACTACATAACGAAGACCATAAATTTCTATATTTCATAGGAAATGAAGAAGCAGAATCTGATTAACGATGCACAAATATCAGCGAATTGAGAAGATAAATAGCCAGAGATGATCCACAAATTCAGAACAGCACCAGACCGAATTATTTTAGTGGCTATGAAGTTATAATTGGAGCAGACAAAAGACGACATGGATAACACGAATGTTGCTTTAATGTACCTCAGACTGACGAAGTTGCATCGCAGTTCTGGACAGCAAAAATGGAAGCTGTGACGTAACTGTACAATGAAGAAGGATTACAACGCATTGCAGAGACACACCGTTCATATGATCCCTCCAATATCCATTAATATTTCTGCACCGAGAAGACGAATATAATCTTAATGTGAAACAAATCCAAGCTGAAACAGGAGCATAAACAAACAAAAAAGTCATTTCCAATTAGTTCTATGCTTATCCCTTAATGATTAGAGACCATGAAACAGACAATCACATTCCCAAACCTCGCCGTTTATTCCAACTATTCCTAGTAGAAAAATATGCGAAAACAGAAGAAATTACGCTCGGAAGAATACATTCATCTGAGGACGCAATCGTAAACGATGGAAATATTGACGAAATTAGAACAATGGTAGTCCGAAACACGTGCGGGAATACACTTAAGATGCCATAACATACATAAGAAAATATGGACGATCTAACCTCTTCATAACATTGACATGCATCTCGTCGTGGCCAGCAATCAAGGAACAACGAAGATACGGCCAACAGCCCTTGCGACAAGCTCATCCTGAACTCGCCATCGAATTCGACGATGACCTCTCCACTGAAACAGTTATTCGTATACAAGATAAATGTTTAGCAAAAGACAACCAAACCTGAGTACTACTTGCGTTGTAAGCAGTGTGATAAACATTCGAAACTATAAAGGAAAAAAAGCTACAGCATCAACTACCTACTTCGGTATATTGCTCACAACACAATCTCAATGACCATCAAAAGGAAATTAACAACTTTATAACAGACCGGATCGACAACAACACACGTAATTATTTACTTGGACGCACCAGGCTTCACCGGGAAAACGATTTACCACTGATCTCTAGCGAATTGCCATTAGAATTTAAAAGACTGCAAGTTCCAATTAATGTAGCTCACAGTGTTACAATTAACAAAGCCCAAGGACAAGCTTTAAAATATTGCAACACCAACCACAAAGAGTTCTGCTTTTTTCACGGTCATCTATATGCAGCTTGCCCTCAAGAAGCAAATATTAAAAATTTATACTTACGTACCCCAAAAAGAAAATGAATAATCTTGCTTATAAACAAGTACTTTTAAGTCGTTAAATATGTTTTCAATAACAAATTTCTACCCCTTATACATTAACAAGAGTTGTAAACAGCTAGAATGTATTTTCAATAAAAAATTTTTGCTCTTATACTTTTAAAATTGTCCGTTCATTCCAGTTACCACAGAATCTCATATTAATATCCTGAGCGAAACCGGGCGCCCCAGTTAGTTGTGGATAACATCATGTAGATTTAATACTAAATTCTGCGTGTGAGTCCGTTGCTTTAATCCCTGCATCACTAATTTCGCTTGTACGGCATACATATGCAACATTAGCATTAATTTATCCCAAGCAAACGCAGTGAAACCAAATTAACTGCAAGGCAGATCAATATCTTACTTATTTGGAAGTCGAGTAATGTAATGTCAATTAAGGCACAAATGTAGAAAACTGCGGTATAAAATCATTTTAGCACAGTGTTCAGTCTAAATTTGTTCATAAACGATAACCGGTACGTTTTAAAGTTTATTCATCATCCGGCCTACAGAATCAATCCGCCTGCGTCTGGCTTAGTCAAGCAGCAGAAAACAATGAGTCTTTTAAAAACGCTGCAGGAATGCAGTCCAGATGAACACCAGCCCTAATAATCTAGGCAACATATACCCGAACAAAATGTATTATACCCCGAAACATGTGGGGCAGTGCTAATAAACTATGTTCCGATAAAATGCAGCATTAAATCACTTTTCCTTCACACTAAAGTTATGATTACAATGCAGGGTGCAGAGGCATTCACTACGTCAGTTTATGTTAAAGCTATGTAGAAATTTCGCAATTCTGTGAATAAAAGGATGTATAGCAACGCCGAAATGATTCAGACAGCGCCTGAATAAAAAGTGCTCTACGTCACAAATGCATGTGGAACACAGTGGTGGCGAGCTCCGCGCACAATTCCGCCGACATATGAATCACTGTGTAAGGCCTCTTTTTCTTCCAAAAAAAAAGAATATTAATGTACCTTAATTATAGCTGTCCTTCAGACTATTTTGTAGAGCTTCAGCCATTAATTGTTTTCAATGCATGTTTTTAATTATTTTTACCTTCTATCTTTAATTGATTTTGATTCATAAGCCAGGCCTTCGGCCATTCTTATGTTTGCTGTGTGGTTTTCGGCCTTCAGCCCAGAAAGCATGTCAAGTTTTCTTTAACTAGGCCTTCAGTCGTATTGTTTGGTTGTGATGTTCTAACCCAATGTGTAAATAAGTGGTTCGTAGAAAAATAAAGTTTTGTGTTTAATTGTGCAACATTTATCGCAACTGCTGCAATCATGTTATAAAGCCCAGAACTACGAAAATTTATCAGAATAATTACTCAAATAATGTGTTATACGGAGTTTCGGATTGTTGTTAACTAGAAAACCACATCTAACCATAAATTTCCTAAGACATTTCTCTATTTGCTGGGATATTTTTTTGTAAACTTTCACTGGAATAGCTTCCAGTTTCAGTTATTATTTCTTTTCTCTGGGTAATTAAGCGCCTGCCTACTATTCATTTTCTGTTTGTTTTTCATCCTACTGTACGAGCGCATAATATAATATGCACAAAAACCGTTGGCTACTGCAATTGGCCTTAAGATATTAACTTATTAGCGTATTTAGTTGTCGGCCAATGGTAGTTGAAAGATTCTGTGGATTTTTGAGGTGAAAAAGGCCCTTTTACATCGTGGTGGATGGCATGAACTTTTACTGATAACAGCATCTGTACAAGTAGGCTTTCTGAAAGTGGAAAATATATGTTTGTTATCAGCTTTTTTGATAGTAAGGTCAAAATAGTTAATGGAGCTCGCTTCTACTACTTCTGGAACAAGAGCTATTTTTTGGTGCATGATTCTTATGGCTTGAACAAATGCGGTAATATCATTCCTGTCACCCCCTAACAGTGACGGAATGCCGTCCTAAGGGCCCGGTTTCTATTCCCGCCTGGGTCGGGGCTTTTCTCCACTCCGAGAGTGGGTGTTGGGTTGTCTTCATCATCATTTTATCCCATCCGGTGCGCAGGACACCCAATGTGGCGTCGAATATAATAAGATCTGCACCAAGGCGGCCGGACCTGCACCGTAAGGGGGATCCCGGTCACTGACGCCGAACATTCACTTCATTTCATTCCATTCATCTGTCTTTTGTTCGTTATTGTTATTTTGTAATATAGACATTTTATCTTTCATAGGTAATATATAGGTTGCTGTAGGCAGTGTTTTACGTATATTTTATCTTTGACGGTAAAGTTATAAAAGTGTCGGACCTATTATCTCTATACATTACCTTTAAATAATTTTACACGTTTCGCTGTATTCGTCTTTTATTTCATCACATTTGGTTTCTACAATAGTTATCAAAATTTAAAAATTGTGCTACAAGTATTTTACTTACTGTATTTTCATCAATTACGGTTCTTACGTAAATGAAGACAACTTCTGGGCCACATAGCGACACGTACGAGCATACCGGCAGATATATATCTGGTAGCTATTGCACTTCAGTATGTTTCGTATAGTAACGCCAGTTGCAAAATGACTGTGTGGACGATGTGGTCTATCTTTCATCATATTTTAATTCTACGTGATGATGCTTTCCTAAATGTATTTATATGTTACCACGATGCCATTACGATTTCATCACATTAGAATATGGTGTAGAACAGGTACGCTTTTCCCTTATTTTATCTGTACGTTTCCAGTTTGTATGAGAGTACCGTAAATCGTGATTTGAAACACTGTATTGTTTTAAAAGATAGTCTTCCGTATTCGCGTCCTGCCCTCTACGTTGATCCACTATGATCTGATTCCTTTCACCCATCTACTCCTGTTCCTTGAGTATTCCCTAGTTCTCTTCGACATCACACTCCCCCCCCCCCCTTCCCTTTCACCTGGCTCCTCCTCTCCTCCTTAACAGCCACCTACTGCCGCACCTTCGCCTTTCTCAAGGACGTTTCTGTCAACTTCCCCTCGCGATTGATTTCTTCCTCCTATCCACTCTGATCCTCATCTCTTCCTCCCTAACAGTGTTCTTTTTCTGGGCTCCCTCTTCCCCCCCCCCCCTCCCATCCTGTTTTCCCTATACCCCTGCCTAGACTCCATTTGACTCACTTCTCCCCCCCAAGTCCTTTTGCATACCCCTCCTCTGCATTTCTCCAATTCCTCTCGTGTCCATCCTCCCTCCCCCCTTATGAGTCCACTCCCACCATCAGCTCCTTCCCCCCCTTATTCCTCTTCTTCCCTCTTGTCTTCCACTCATTTGCCCCCCCCCCCCCCCCCCACCATCTGCCCTAGGCTGTCGTGTGTCTTCCCTGTATCAACTTTATAGTGCAGTGTTCTTAGTAAGTGTTAGGGTTGTGCATCCTTTCCGAAGTTTAGCGAACAGAAACAGACTTTCCCCACGTTTTTTTTTTAATTGTATGTCTACTATTGCACTTGTCTCATTATTGTGTGTTTGAATTTTATCGCCTTAGCTTGTTTTATGTTTTAACTTCCACAATTTTCGACCTTTATACAATTTCAATCTAACCGTTGTAGATGGTGATGACTAACTGAAACCGATCACCGACGAAGGATTTTATATTGTCATCAAAGACTGAAATAAAAAACTTTTGACAGTATGTGGATCACTGTTTGTATTCGCGACTGTGTCGCAGCCTGTGAGGTACTTCCTTTTTATGGTTTCGGCTACCGAAAACGTTGTGTTTCTCGCAACTACAGAGCAGGACTCCACGATTATCTGAGTTGGTGGACAGTGACTTTCTTCACCACATTCATCTGTATTGAGTCTCTATTGACACTCTCCCACTATCGGTGAATCTGCCCCTGAACCTTCAGTTATTTATAGACAATATTACGATGAAGGTTCTGACAGTACACGTAATGGATAACTGTTTCAGCCAGTCGTGCCTCTCTGACGTACTTGCCATGTGATATTAATTGTTGTTGTTGATAGGCCAATGCACAACATACCACATTTGCAAATATTATTATAAATTCGTAGTGTTCGTAAACCAAGATTATGTTTCACATTTACAAGTAATCCTCTCAGTTTAATAGGTACACAGAAGACTTACTTGGTGTTATGCTTTTGGGAATCCTGTTGATCTCGGCAGAAATATCTCACATGAGACCGTTGAACAACAGGTTCGACTTGATCCTACTCCTCTCTACGATGTGACAGAGGGGTTGGTTATTGAGCTCAATATTCTTGAAATCACCATCAAATAATTGTCGATTTTCTCGCAAACTGTTCCAGTGAGTGTAGCATGTTGATAACAGGCGTCTAGCCTGCGGTTAGTGAAAGTACCAAGCGCATAGAGGATTCTTAACGATGTAATAGCATAATAGCACGGCACACCGATATCAACGTAGATATTCGGACTAGAGTAACTGGTTCTTAGTCGGTAAACTTTATTTAAATAAAGTCTAACAATAAAATGAAAAACTGAAGCCGATAATATATAACACACACAGTAATTAAAAGCGTGAATTCTTAGGAAATATTAGAATGTTAGTCTATGAATGCCTCAACGTAAAACAAAATCAATCATAGGCACGGCTAGTCAAATTGTATCTCTACTCAATTTAAACTTCAGTTTCAAATTCACAGTTCCATAAAAAATTAACCACCTCAAGGATACATCCAGTGCTATATCAAGGGGACTCTCAGCAAGACTTAATTTTACAGCAGTTAAACAAACTTATTTTAAAGGAAAACAGAAAAGGAATCTTCAGAGAGCGATTTTAGTTGGTCCATTCTGTTGCATGAAGGGTCCAGTAGAATCATTTACCTCTGCTTCCTCTTACATAAAATATCATATTTACAACCAGAAATTTTTTAAAAAAGAAATTATCTACACATATACGATGCACTCTACAGCATGCGGGAAAACCAACAAATTTATACTCAAGCGTTGCGACTCTTGTTAAGCCGTGAGACTTTTACACAGCTCTAATTTAATGTAGCTACCACTGAGTGAACCTCTCAGTGCACTCAATTATTTCGGTAAATACCACGCAACTCGTATTGTGGTTCATAAAGACCCAATTTCAGACGAGAAGACGAAAATTAATTATGACTAATCGGATTCTACCCGTCCTCTATAGATAAGCTGGCAACATATTACTATTTAGTTACACAACACAAGTTATAGAAGCACTGTACAATTAAGAGGCTTAACTAACCTAAGTAACCTTCAGCAGAAAGATTTGACATGTGAAGTGTTTATAATGAGTCCTCCCAGACTGAATGCAATTTAAGGATCATTTACGGCACTACAGATCCTTAGCGTTCCTCACTGGCTTCCCATTAAACATTTCAAATGGTACTTCCTTGGTACCATCACAGAAACTCATCTATTATGCAAGGCCGTTAACATAGGCCACACGAGCATTTACAAGAAACTGATGCAAACATGAATAGCAGTGTACAAGGGACAGTATACAAGGGGCAGAACTCGAGCACTGCTGATCTAGAAAGTAAATTACTGCAGCCACAACATGGTGCGGTTTGCAACAGAAAATTAACTGCCAACATCTTGATATTTCGGAGCACAGAACTTAAAACGGCTGTCCCGCTAGAAAGTACGCCATGTGTAACAGCAGAGCGATGGTTGCAGATACTGCGTGACGCCACAGGATAGATGAAGCCACACCCAAGCCTAAATCGCCTACGGACAGCAGCGGCTTCCACTGCGGATGCTGCTCACCCCATGTCCGCTATGCCATCGTGGCCTCACCGCGCCGACCCACGCTGCTGTGTCGCTCCCTGCGTCACGCCAATCCAACAGCGGCCCCGCACTGTTGCAGGGCTGACGGCTCGCAGCGATCGCAGTAGCCGTACCAAGCTCGGCACACTGGAGTACGACCTCTCCCCAACGTGCTCGTAGGTTCCTCCAGCTTCACTGGAAACCGAGACGCTTCGAATTGACCCGCGCGCTCCTACGAGGTGCATTCAAGTTCTAAACCCTCCGATTTTTTTTCTAATTAACTACTCACCCGAAATCGATGAATCTGGCGTTACTTCTCGACGAAATCGCCCTGCAGACGTACACATTTTTCACAACGCTGACTCCATGGTTCCATGGCAGCGGCGAAGGCAATTTCAGGAGTCTGTTTTGACCACTGGAAAATCGCTGAGGCAATAGCAGCACGGCTGGTGAATGTGCGGCCACGGAGTTGAAAAAAGACAAAAGTCACTAGGAGCCAGGTCAGGTGAGTAGGGAGCATGAGGAATCACTTCAAAGTTGTTATCACGAAGAAACTCTTGCGTCACGTTAGCTCGAAGTGCGGGTGCGTCGTCTTGGTGAAACAGCACACGCGCAGCCCTTCCCGTACGTTTTTGTTGCAGTGCAGGAAGGAATTAGTTCTTTAAAACATTTCCGTAGGATAAACCTGTTACCGTAGTGCCCTTTGGAACGCAATGGTTAAGAATTAAGCCCTCGCTGTCCCAGAACATCGACACCATCCTTTTTTCAACACTGGCGGTTACCCGAAATTATTTTTTCGTGGCAGTGAATCTGTGTGCTCCATTGAGCTGACTAGCGCATTGTTTCTGGGTTGAAAAATGGCATCCACGTCTCATCCATTGTCACAACCGACGAAATGAAAGTCCCATTCATTCTGTCGTTGCGCGTCAACATTGCTTGGCAACATGACACACGGGCAGCCTTGTGGTCGTCCGTCAGCATTCGTGGCACCCACCTGGATGACACTTTTCGCATTTTCAGGTCGTCATGCACGATTGTGTGCACAGAACCCACAGAAATGCCAACTCTGGAGGCGATCTGTTCAACAGTCATTCGGTGATCCCCCAAAACATTTCTCTCCACTTTCTCGATCATGTCGTCAGACCGGCTTGTGCGAGCCCGAGGTTGTTTCGGTTTGTTGTCACACGATGTTCTGCCTTCATTAAACTGTCGCACCCACGAACGCACTTTCGACACATCTATAACTCCATCACCACATTTCTCCTTCAACTGTCGATGAATTTCAAATGGTTTCACACAAGGCAAATTTAGAAAACGAATGATTGCACGCTGTTCAAGTAAGGAAAACGTCGCCATTTTAAGTATTTAAAACAGTTCTCATTCTCTCCGCTGGCGGTAAAATTCCATCTGCTGTACGGTGCTGCCATCTCTGGGATGTATTGACAATGACCGAAGCCTCATTTTAAATCAATGCGCATATTACTGTCTGTTTCCAGTCCGGAGAAAAAAGATCGGAGGCCTTAGAACTTGAATGTATCTCGTAAATAGGCGATCGCCACCAATTGCAGCGCGGCAAAGCGTCGGCACGAGACGGTGCCGACGCACTAATTGTTCCATGGGTAAGTTATAGCTCAGTCTTTTAATTATACATTGTTAAATATTGACACTGACGATGATAAAAGGCTACCTGATTTGTATACGCATGAGACGTTGCAAGAAGTCCTCTGAGTTGCGGAATGCGTTGAAAACAGCAGTTTTTTTCATTAGTTAGCTGCTGCCTAGAATGCTGCATCATTTTTGCTAACAATTGCCTGTTGTACACTCTTTGTGTACTTTCGGCGTCAATAATGTCAAGTTGGGAATGGCGCTTTAGATTGTAGTTGTTCTTGACACCAGAAAAGTCTACTGCCTTCAAGAGAGCTGTTGTGTTTTTTCCACTCTGTCCGTGAGATGACATCCCAAAAATCTGAATATTGCGTGCTCCAAAAGCTGGTGTACCTTCTCACCTTAATCAGTCTGCTGCATAACATCTGTGCAGTTTCCTTTGTGTGCTGGCAGAATTAGGATGCTGCTCCACAGAGTATCTTGAGTGCAAACCTCTTGTAGTTGGAAATGTCCGACTTCGTCTTGGTGGTTAGCATGCAGGTCTCTTGGTGGATTTCTTCTGCCACATTCTGTGGAGGTGTGGTGGCTATTTTATCAACTGCAATGATGAAATGTGATATAGGCACATCATATGAACAGGTGCAATTTAAGGTCTCTGATGAATACCTTCAAAGTTGAAACTACCTGGCAGAATAATACTGTGTGCCGGACCGAGACTCGAACTCGGGACCATTGCCTTTCGCGGGCAAATGCTCTACCATCTGACATATTCAGGCACGGCTCACGCCCCGTTCTCACAGCTACACTTCTGGCAGTATATCGTCTCCTACCTACCAAACTTTAAAGAAGCTCTCCTACCTTCAAAGCTGCTTCTTCAAACTGCTTGTCACATAGATCAATTACAGTGAGAGTACCATCTGATATGCTTTCTCATACATCGCAGGCTATCAAAACGAGGCATTCATCCTTGCACTGTCTGCTGAGGTCCAAGATGGACTGCCTTCGCCATATGTGTGAGTAAAGAGTTCGTCATCTGGTCTAAGAGTTTCCCGTATTTTATCGTGGCGATCTTTTCTTCCTATGTACTTCGGCGACCACAAAATATTTTCGCATTCAGAGAAGAAAGGTGTGAATGGAATTTCGTGCGAAGATTCCTCCGGGACGAAAAACGCCTTTGTTTTAATGTTGTCCATCCCAAATACCGTATCATTTCAGTTCCCCTCTCTCCCCTATTTCGCCTGCCCTTCTTTGAACTTTTTAGACGTACTCCGTCAGTCGTATCTGGTAAGCATCAAACATTGCGCAGATGTATTCTAGAAGAGGACGGACAAGGGTAGTGTAGACAGTCTCCTCATAGATCTCATACGTGTTCTAAGTGTGCTGCCAGTAAAAGTCAGTCTTTTGTTAGCCTTCCCCATTACATTTTCTGCGTGTTCCTTCCAATTTAAGTTGTTTGTAACTGTTATTCCTAATTATTTAGTTGAATTTTCGGACTTCAGATCAGACTGATTTATAGTGTTCAGATGGTTCAAATAGCTCTGAGCACTATGCGACTTAACTTCTGAGGTCATCAGTCGCCTAGAACTTAGAACTAACTAAACCTAACTAACCTAAGGACATCACACACATCCATGCCGGAGGCAGGATTCCTTCCAATTTAAGTTGTTTGTAACTGTTATTCCTAATTATTTAGTTGAATTTTCGGACTTCAGATCAGACTGATTTATCGTGTTCAGATGGTTCAAATAGCTCTGAGCACTATGCGACTTAACTTCTGAGGTCATCAGTCGCCTAGAACTTAGAACTAACTAAACCTAACTAACCTAAGGACATCACACACATCCATGCCGGAGGCAGGATTCGAACCTGCGACCGTAACGGTCGCTCGGCTCCAGACTGTAGCCCCTTAAGCCCCTCACCCACTCCGGCCGGCGTTTATCGTGTAATCGAAGTTTAAGCACTCGTGTGAATGACCTCACACTTCTCGTTATCTAGGCCAGTTGTCGCACCATACAGATATCTTTTCTAAATCGTTTTGCGATTTTGCGAGTCATATGCAAACAACGTAAGACGGCTGCTTAGATTGTCCCACAATTCGGATATATAGATAAGAAAAAGCAAAGGGCCTATAACACTACCATGGGGAGTGCCATATATCACTTCTGTTTTACTCGATGACTTTCCGACAATTACTACGAACCTGTGACCTCTCTGACAGGAAATCAGAAATCGAGTCACATATATGTGACGATATTCCGTAACCATGCAATATCACTAACAGCTGCTTGTGTGGTACAGTGTCAAAAGCCTTCTGGAAATCCGGAAATACGGAATCTGAAATCCGTTGTAAATAGCACTCAACACTTCGTGCTACTAAACTGCTATTTGTGTTTCAAAAGAACGATTTTTCCTACACACCTGTCGTCTGTGTTTCATTAGACAGTTTTCTTTGAGGTAATTCATAACGTTCGAACGCGACGTTTGCTCCTAAATCCTGCTACATTTCGACGTTAATATTGTGAGCCTGTAAATCAGTGGGTTACTCCTACTACCTTTCTTGAATATTGGAGTGACCTATGCAACTTTGGGTACGGATCTTTCGTCGAGCTAACGCTTATATATGATTGTTATGTATGGAGCTATAGCATCAGCATACCCTGAAAGGAACGTAATTGCTATACAGTCTGGACCAGAAGACTTGCTTTTATTAAGTGACTTAAGTTGCTTAACAACTCGGAGGATACCTACTTCTACATTACTCATGTTGACAGGTGTTCTTGATTCGAGTTCTGTAATATTTACATCGTCTTCTTTTGTGAAGCCATTTCGGAACACTGTGTTTAGTAACTCTACTTTGGCATCACTTTCTTCGATACTATCTCCATTGCTAACGCGCAGAGAAGGCATTGATTGTGTCTTGCCGCTAGCATACTTCACATACTACCAGTTTCTCTTTGGATCCTCTGCCAAGTTTTGAGACAAGGGTATCGTTGTGGAAACAATATAAGCATCTCGCATCAAAGTCCGCGCTAAATTTCGAGCTTCTGTAAAAGATCGACAATGTTCTGCGTCTCTTTGAATTTGGCATGTTTTTTATCCATGTTTGTGCAACAGCGTTCTGACCCGTTTTGGGTACCAATGAGGGTCAGCTCCATCATTTGTTAATGTATTTGGTACAATTATCTCACCTACTGCCGATACTATTTCTTTGAATTCAAGTCACATCTGGTCTACACTTATATTGTTAATTTATAAGGAGTGGAGATTGTCTCTCAGGAAAGCGCTAAGTGAATTAATTATTTTCGTAATGAAACAATCAAACATTTAAATATATTTATACTTAGGCTTACATCATAACACAGTCCCTAACGCCGTGTACGACCGACAGAAATTTTAGGCTGGTAAATAAACATGATGTGTAATGAAATTCTGCTCATCACTTCTGTTAAGGAACGACAAATACTATTCTCCTATATTCGTGATCGTTTATGTAAGCTTCCTAAAATTCTGTTTTTAGAAGTTGCAAAATTAAACGTGGTACTGGCGCAGAAACCGCTGGATCATTCATGTTTCATCTCGCATCATACTCGCTGTGATGAACGGCCTTTGACACAGTAACGCTGCTTCCGTTTTTAAGATCACTGGACCATACCATGATAGCTGCTATAATCTTGTCAACGGAAAATTAATTACCAGAAGGCATATAAATATTGGTGGCGGCTTCGACACCTCGTTTTGAGGTCAGACACACTGTAAGTTTTGAAGTATTCCGAAGGGATACCGGTCTTATTTATGTCAGTATGGTAAACGTAGACACGGTTTGAAGGTAATATTTGACTCTGAGACTGATCAATTTGTCTTTTGAAATAGATTAATTTCGACACATGAAACAACAGATGCCATTCTCCGCTAATGACGCAGTCCATAGAATGAGCACCCTTTAAATCTCTACAATGCCTGAAATAATAGGAAAAATAGTGCAGTATATACTTCAGTATATCGCAAGGGAAAATCATTGTGCGTCTACGTTCTCTTGATGTGATTGGCTTCAGGCTCAGTGGCACTCTCTGCAATATTAGTATCCACTTCCTCGTGTCTTCTATACTGGATCTTTAAGCAAAATTTTCATCTTGAAATTCTTGGTTCTTTTTATTCTCCTCTTCTTCAGAAGTCGTCACCTTTTTTTAAGTATTCGTCTGCGTTGAATTTTATAATTAGTTTTCTTCTCGAAATATACATTAGTTTTCCAACCTACGCGAAGCAAATATGTTGTACGAAGTTCTGAGTTCTACTTACCTCCTGGCGTTATACTTATGATGTCCGTCTCAATACAACGCCTTTTGTTTTTCTATGAAACTTCCCCACTTTCTGTTGCCAGAAAAACTGTTCGATCTTCAACAACATAAGTAACTTAATGGCCGCTCAAAAGTCGCGATTATTGCTTTTTAACGCCCACGAACGCCTCTACATGTAGCGCTGTAGTGCGGCGCTTTTATCAGTGCGACTGATGCACCCCCTATACCAAGCTGCTTGTAGTCGGCAGCGGAATGACGACACCATCTTCTGCCGCTACCAGCTTCGAATCTTTCCCAACCGTCGACGGAGTCCATCCTGCCAGACCCCTAGACTTGATCTTTGCATTGTCAACAGCGGCGTCTACCAACGGGTCACCCATTTTCTTAATGGTATTCTGTTCCGCATTGTCAACCACGGTGGCCTGTTCGTGGTTGTGAATTCTGGTATACCTGGTCCCATGTGCATAAGTGCTGGCTGAGCTGTATTTATTAACCAGTAAGGCTCTTCTTGTTATATCGAAACCGTTGGTGTGACTGGCATAAGTTAAGGTGGTTTTTTTATGAGCGTGGTGTCACCAGTCTTGCTGGTTGTTGCATTTAATATGAGCTTTGTCATCTACATCTACATCTGCATTCATACTCCGCAAGCCACCCAACGGTGTGAGGCGGAGAGGCTTTACGTGCCACTGTCATTACCTCCCTTTTCTGTTCCAGTCGCGTATGGTTCGCGGGAAGAACGACTGTCTGAAAGACTTCGTGCGCGCTCGAATCTCTATAATTTTAGATTCGTGATCTCCACGGGCGGTATAAGTAGGGGAAGCAGTATATTCGATACCTCGCGAAACCTGGCGAGCAAGCTACACCGCGATGCAGAGCGCCTCTCTTGCAGAGTCTGCCACTTGAGTTTGCTAAACATCTCCGTAACGCTATCACGGTTACCAAATAACCCTGCGACGAACGAGCTGATCTTCTTTGGATCTTCTCTATGTCCTCCGTCAACCCGATCTGGTACGGATCCCACAATGATGAGCAATACTCAAGTATAGGTCGAACGAGTATTTTGTAAGCCACCTCCTTTGTTGATGGACTACATTTTCTAAGGACTCTCCCAATGAATCCCAACCAGGTACCCACCTTATCAACAATTAATTTTATATGATCATTCCATTTCAAATCGTTCCGCACGCATACTTCCAGATATTTATAGATGTAACTGCTACCAGTGTTTGTTCTGCTATCATATAATCATACAATAAAGGATCCTTCTTTCTGTGTATTCGCAATACATTACATTTGTCTATGTTAAAGGTCAGTTGCCACTCCCTACACAAAGTGCCTATCCGCTGCAGATCTTCCTGCATTTCGCTACAATTTTCGAATGCTGCAACTTCTCTGTATACTACAGCATCATCCGCGAAAAGCCGCATGGAACTTCCGACACTATCATGGGAGAAATCCTTAGCAATACCGTACGACCTTAATCACTATGGTCATAATTTTTTGCTTTATTGAGGGTTAGTAGCATTCATGTCAGAGCAGCATTTTTCATGCATGACATTTCGTTTATTATTATGCATTTCTCAAATTATTACATCTGCACTTTGTCATTACTAAGGAAGTTGTTGAAGTATAGCCATTCCGTCGTGTGAAGTTATATTACCTTAGACTCATTGAATTTGAGTATTCTTGTGTTCTTATAGTGGGAGCTATTCCATTCACTTCACATTCCTCGTGTTACACTTACTTTTTACGTACCAAACGTCTTACTAGATAACCCTGTATTCATGCCCTTACCTTTAAGCACATAAAGTCCCACCGTTGAATAACTATCTTTCATTTGTCACTTCCACACTTACTATTTCTTTCCATATGTCAGACGTTCCGCACGGGACCAAAGCACCAAACTATATAAAGGTTACGTACAACAGAACTGACAAAAGAATATTATAAACTCAACACAGACTTTTAGTTGCATGTTCATTCCTGTGCAGGTATGAAACAAATGAAGCAAATTTAAGAGATCCGCTACATAGAAATTACTAATACATTCTTGCTAGATATTAAACTGGTGGAAGGGAGGGTGTGTAATAACAAAAGGGGCAGAAAATAAGCCTATTACAAACTGGGATACTAAGCTCTGCTTTGCTGGCCCGATATTAAGGCGCCAACGCATCATCAAGGGCATCCACGTCCACTCAAATATTGTAAAATGTTCCACTGCCACTGTATTACCGCTTGGCAGAACGTCTCTCTCTATCTCTCTCTCTCTCTCTCTCTCTCTCTCTCTCTGTCTCTGTCTCTGTCTCTCTGTCTCTGTCTCTCTCTCTCTCTCTCACACACACACACTCACATGTTTTCACTGTTTGTGTATTTCGGCATTTGTCTCATTTCTCTTTTGAGAACTTCTCCTGGTGCTTGTCCAACGACAGTTAACATATTAATACGTAAAGTTGATCAGTTAAGCACTTTTTAAAACGGATTTAAGTGTTAAAACAGAAAGTGATTAACTATAATTCTTGAAGCGGTAGTCGATGGTTTTATTCAGTACATCCCGCTTACGTGAGTGCTTTACATCTTCGCTGTTAGCTTTTACCTAATATTCTTTCTTCCATACTCTGTGATAAACGGTTTGTTGCCTGTAAAAAAAGTTCTCCGGGCACCGTGGCAGGGGCAGCGCCGAGAAATTATTGCCCTTCTGCCGAGGCTTAGTACATGATAATACAGAGACCGGGGGGGGGGGGGGATTACACATCCGAAACAGTTAATAGAATTAATAGAATTTCAACGCAGTTGAGCCAACCTTTGTTTTATGGGAGTTATTTTTCCAAAATGCCTGATTACTAGGCGAAATGGCACCGTTACGCACGGAAAATTGATTGAACGCGAAAATGCAAGATGGAAGCAGAAAAGTTAACGAACCTGCATGCTTAAGAATCATAGAGTACTTCGAATCAAAAATACACTCAGTATAAAATTAGACACAGTGGGAATGGGAGTGTTTTATTACCCATAGAGTCCTAAGGAGTCGTTTCAAGGGCAGCACAGACCATAGGGCCTACCATCTTATCGACATCACGAAGATCCACGACTACTCGTGGCCTCTATTCCTGCATGCATCCATGTCACTTCGTTGTGACACGACGGAATTAAGAACAAGTGTGGACCCATTAAGTCTGACTCCAGGGATATGGAAATCAGACCACGCTGACATGTAGCGTTGCGGCAGACGTCTACGACGAAGTTCACATCGATAAAGAATGAAAAGGCAAGTGCACTCATATCTGAGGGTAAGAGGGCGCTCCCCTCCCTTAACTCTCAGGAAATGGAAAAATTATAGTGTATTCAGGTGTTTCTCTTTCAGGAAAGTCATGTAAAAGTCGTTATTACGCATGTTCTTTGCAGTAAAACAACTTGAACTTTTTATGGCCACTTGCAAGTCGCCATTCTTCTTCCAAAATATTGAAAATGCTCCAAACCGCGAAGTCTACCTGCGTCCTCCCACTCTCCCCCCACCCCACCTCCCCCACCTACAAACTTCCGAACAAGCCACAGTAAACAAAAGAGATACCACTGTAACGAATGGGTCGAAATGACCGAGATGCATTGCTGTTCCTTTGTCAGTTTTTTAACCGGCGTACTGTGATTCCATGGGCGAAACCATCGAGCTAGCTGCCATCATTGCGTGGTAGCTTCACTAGCCACACTCTGTTACATCTTTATGGCAGAGAGAATACTTTATTAGCTCTAGCCCCCTCTGTCTACAGCCCATAAACACTAAGATGCTGATACTTAAGCTGAGGTGACAGAAGTCGTGGAACGCCGCCTCATATCGAGTCGGACCTCCTTTTGTCCAGCCTAATGCTCCAGGTCACTGTGGCAGGGTCTCAATAGGACGTTGGAGGTCCGCTGCAGAAATTCTGAACCACGCTGGCAGTATAGTCGTCCATAGTTAAGGAACAGCTGCCGGTGCAGGATTTTGTGCACGAACTGAACTCTCGATTATGTCCCGTAACTGTTCAGTGGTATTCGTATTGGCCGATCTTTCACCCAAACTGTCCAGAATGTTCATAAAACCAATCGCGAAAGAATGTGGCCCGGCTACATGGCTCATTGACACCTATAAAAAATCCATCGTTGTTTGGGAATATGAGGTCAATAAATGGTAGCAAATGGTCTCGAAGTAGCGGAACTTAAACCATTGAACACGGCCATGTAAACACAGCCGTCACCAGCTTGCACAATGCGTTCTTGATAGATTGGTTCCATGGCTTCGTGGGGTCAGTGCCACACTCGAGCCCAACCACTAGCTCCACGCAAACGCCGCAGCTCTCGGTCGTTAAGTGAAGGCCGTCGGCGACTGCGTTGTCCGTGGTGACAGGTTATGCCTGAAATTAAGTATTCATGGCGTACCCTTGACACTGTGAATTACCTAACGATTTCCGAAATGGAATATCCCCTGCATCTCCAACTATCATTTCTCATCCAAAGTCTGTTAATTTCCCGTCAAGCGCCAATAATGACGTCGGAAACCTTTTCACATGAATCACCTGAGTCCAAATGATAGTTCCACCAACGCACTGCCCTTTTATACCTTGTGTACGTGATACTACCGTCATCTGTATATTTACATGTCGCTCTTGATAACTTTTGTCACCTTAGTGTAAATCTCCCTCCCGGACCATCTATGCCACAAAGAAAATATGAAAGAAAACGTATATTCATAATGGTTCCCGCCATATGGGGCTCCTAAATATAAACGTTTTATGGTATTCACATAAATATTCTGGCATCTCTATCTGATAGTCCAGCCATTCCAAAGTATATTGGTAGAGTACAGATTTCGTTCATAACTGATTTACTGCAAAATAATTCCATATCAAGTTAGCGGACTTGGTTAATTACATGCAGTCCAGCAGTGATTACAGTCATCCCATTTTTAATCTCTTCAGCTCTCGAAATCGAAGTTGTGATTTTATTTATACGTATTTATAGCGTGATTTTGTTTTGACTGTGTGGTTGTAACGATTGATTTGGATTAGTCAATGAAAGCTTGACACTCCCTGGCATATATCTGATCTTCAGTATATCTGCAACCCGTTTTTGAAAAAAAGCGTCCTAATCTGCTCATTTGTGTTCAATTTCTATTAGCTGGTGAAAATCACACTGATTGAGTGAGAGGCTAAACATAGTTACAAGTTTGAGGGGAGGTTGCTGCGTGGATAATGGTCAACTTCGAAAGGTGTAAGGCAGGTTTCTATTTCAGTGCCCATAGAACAGGTATGGTACTTATTACCATATGTGGATACTTTGCTTTTTCTTTCTTGTGTATCATTTCTTCATGGAATCAATAAAATTATCCTCAGTCATCCGAATTCTGCATCTGAAAACATTAAAAGTTAAAAAAACGAAGATTTTTATAAAAGGAAATGATTTTGATATACTCATGGTTAATTATATGGTGATATTAGTGGCTTTCATGAGTTTCCACTGAGGTGTTGAAGTAGGTCGAAAGAAGCAGTTGTCAGGGCTCATGGATTAATGATTGGGAATAATGGGTTTGTGTGAAAGGAAACGTAAGTGGTCTTGGGATGAGGAGCTGAATTTAGGGTTGTTAAATTGGTACAGTGGTCAGTTACTGGAGCACAGTAACGATGGCAGAGTAGGAAAGCTTCTCTTCTTATCCTGTTGTGAACAGATGAAACAACTTTCGTCCAGCTATAACTGTGGTTGTTTTTTTTCATTGCTCTGGGTGAAGGCTCATCAAGCTAGAACACATTATATTTTGGTTCATTTTATACCATAAACGAATAAAGGACATACTTAACTTTGACATAATTATTGCCACAGGATTGCTTGATAATTTATAACTGAGACTGACTGCGATAGTATTATTTAATGCACACATTAACAAACTGTTCTCTTGCAGTACATTCACGTAAACATATCTCATCAGGAACTTTAGCTACTCGTCGTTTCAGCTCTATGATATTGACTACTGTAGCTGAGGTCTCGAACTGGCCAGAACTCGTGCTTTTTCAACACTGTATTGACCTTGGTATGATGACGCTGCAATTCTAAGAGGTGGGCGTGTCCTCAGCAGTGTCTCCTGTTGATTATTGCAGATTGCAGTGAGCCCTCGCTAATGTCTATGGTACCGATTTACTTTGCCGACTTTGGGATGGCACCTGTATCTATCGACGATACTGTTCCGGTGTAACGACAAGCGCCTGCATGAATATGAGGAAAGCAAGAGCAAAGAGGGCTGTGAGACGACGTCAGCTTATAGTTCGCTGACTAGGACCACACCACGCCGGGACAATGTAACCGCCGCTCCTGCCAGCCTTGGCCTGACAGTAGTAGACCGGAACTGACAGATCCGGACTAGAAACCACGCAGTAAAACAGAAGCAATAGAAGAGCTGTTATTAGTGATCAACAGGAAGTTGTGTGATAACTGGCAAAGACATTGTCTATAGCGAAGAACATTGATTCTTCTTCTTCTTCTTCTTCTTCTTCTTCTTGCGTCACGGCCCCTTTAGGACCACGGGTAGCCCCTTCGTGGACTGCATTTTCCTCTTATTCTCCCAGAACCTCTTCATTCTTTCTCTTATTCTCTCAAGCTCTTCTTCGGAGGCCTTCAGTTTCCGTTTGTCCTGTCGGCTCCACTCGTGACTCACTAATCTTTTTTCTGTATTCTTCTCTGTCATTGATCTCCAGCATATTGGTCGGTGTATATTTGTTCCTCCAATTTTCCTTTCCTTCGACCTTGATCCCCAGTTCCAACCAGTCCTTCCGAAGCTCAACAACCCACTTGGTTCCTGCCTTTCCCCTGGTCCTCCCTGTTGTTTCCCATACTCTCTTCGTCAATCTGTCCATACTCATCCTAACTACACGTCCAGTAAACCTTGTCCTTTTGAGTCTGATTTCCCCGGATATTTTTTCATATTACGGTACATTTCTTCTCTAGGTGTTCGCATTCTCCTCTCTCCACCTCTTTTGGAACTAATATCATCCTCAGTATTTTACTCAGTAATTTTCTATCTTCTTTGTCTAGTTGTTCTGCCCCATTTCTTGCTAGTGTCATCGCCTCAGCAACGTATAATACTGCATTCCTCACCGTTGCCTTGTAGTGACTTATCTTTGCCCCTATGGATATATTCTTCTTATTGTATATCTCTCTCGCCATGGAGAAGGTTGACGTCATCTTTATCGTCTCTGTTATTCCCTCCTTGCTCCTGTTCCTCCCTGTTATAAATTCTCCCAGGTATTTAAATTTGTCAACCATTTTCATATTGCCTTCCGGTGTTTCCCAGTCTGCAGTGATATTTCACGTCTTTGTCTTGTTCTAGGCGATCCTCAGTCCCACCTTTCTGGCCACCTTACTTAAGTTGTCGAGTTGTGTCTTTGCTTCTTCTTCCGTCTCATTTACTATTGATATGTCATCTGCAAAGGCTAGGCAGTCCACTTTAGCCCTGTTGATTATTGGCATGACGGCCATCTCTTGCGACCACTCGTTTTAAATACAAACATAAATATTATCAATTCAGTTGCAGTAATAAAAAGCATTAATGTTTCTATTGTTTTATATCCATCCGAGAAAGTAGCATGCCTCAGGCACCCTATGAAAGTAGGCAGGACCCCACAGATAGTACAGCCTGCAGTAAAGCGCCACTGTTTTATTGTGGCGACAGAAGCTGAATCGTCCTGGAGTCTGTCGCAGCCTGCAACAACTTTCTCCTTTCCTGTTTTTCCAAAAGCCGTAAATCAGTTCCATACAATTTTGTGCGTATTCAGAGAAACTTTGTCTTGGTTATAGTAAATTTTAGTTCTTTGACGTGGAGTGCCATCTTTACCAGCATTAGCCTGCTTTTTATATCCTCCGTTGGGAGAATACTCTCAGACCCCTCTCATATGTTAGTAATTTTCGAATCTGTTGAATGGTTTTTGCCACTTGTTAAATGTCAGCAAATTTAACCTACATCTCAGAAAGAATTGTGCCATTGCATTGTATAGGTATGTATGTTACACTCATTATACTCTGGGTCCACATTCCTAGGTCTTTTCCTAATCCAGCTAGTATGGAAGTTCAATCCGCTATGGACGACTAAGAGAAAGATTAATAAAATAAACTTGGGAAAATGCTGCCATGCGTCTCGCTATTTCCACGTAGAGAAAGACATTCGTGTGTTGGATAAAAGTTGGCTACGTTTGGTTACCTACCTCTCATCCAGCTAGTATGGAAGTTCAATCCGCTATGGACGACTAAGAGAAAGATTAATAAAATAAACTTGGGAAAATGCTGCCATGCGTCTCGCTATTTCCACGTAGAGAAAGACATTCGTGTGTTGGATAAAAGTTGGCTACGTTTGGTTACCACCAGTAATTTTAGTGTGAGCGTAACCAGAACAGAAGTAATTGGAGCCATCCTCGTAATTAGCTCCATTTAGCAGACCAAGATCGTTTGGTATACTTCTGCACTAAAATTTGATCCAGCTCATGTACTAGTTTCTCGTCCGTACGAGGTCATACTTGGACAGGCGTGCTACACACGAAAGTCGCACATTTGTTCCGAAAAGACGGCCTGTTGTGCCTTGTGGACGATACGAAGCTCTCAAGCAATGTCCTCAGCAAAGCCTCAACCCTGGACGGTCACTTTAGAAGAGCTCCAGAGGTTCGTCATGGTTCATTCCCTGCAGTGTCCACTGGGCATGACATCTTGTTGACTTATGGTGCAGACAGTGCTCTTGCAGACGCCATGGCACCAGTACCAAAGAGACAACGTAAATATTCTCGAGCAGTGGTGCTTACGGAAGACGTGTCAGTACCATCTCAGATTTCACAGTCCAGTAGTTGATGACGGAGTAACACCACCAGCAGACGTACAGACCCGCAAAGAATTTGCCAAAAGCGTGAGAAGAGTTAAAACGTTGTCCAAAAGTAGTCAGAATGGAAGGGAGAGAAGCGAACATTTGCTTCTGCCTCATAGGCTGACATCAGGACGAGGGGCCTCATTGTTAGCTAACGTGGACGCCAGAGTTATAGAAACAAAAATTACAAAGGGCATGTCATTTCAGACTTTAGAAGAGAGAACACAAGGTTCTAATATCAGTCAAGAAAAGAAACTGTTCATGAGGCCGGTGGAGAAGCTTTCGGTTTCTGAGATCGAAGGCGAGCAGTTTGTGTTCTCCTTGAAGATAGGAGGATAAGACAGTGTTTACTCTCGATGTGATGTTAGTGTTTAACTGAGCGCCACGTGATGCTTAGGAAACTTGTGATCACGTTACAGTCGTTCACAGCCATGGGAGCGATTCTTCACTTATTTATTTCACCTCTCCAACGAATACTTTGATTTATACTGAGTCTCTTTGTATTAGCGCATTGCATTTAAAGGGTCCTACAATTCTTTCTCACCTTTACCGAAGACTGCACTGTTATCGTCAGAGCTTATAATTAATATCTTTTCGTACTGTATTTTAACTCCACACCTTAACCTTTCCTTCGTTCTTGTAATTGCTCCTCCGTGTACAGTTTTAATGCGAACTCTTCTGTCTTTTCATCCATAGTTGTTTTTCCGCTGGGTTATAACACATGTCGTGTATTACCCAACTTTTAATTTAGATTAGATATTTTTTCCTGAGAATTTCGATCGGTTTCCATTTTGTTCGTTGCAGTACATCACTTCCAGGTCGAAAAATCCTATGAAGGTATGATTTTCCTTAAGTATAGCCGCCATCGTCAAGTGAAGAAGCGATATTCCTTAAGTGTAGCTTCCATCGTCAAGTTCCAAATCATAACTGTTCATTTGCTGTATACGAAAGCCGAGGTAATCGTCAGCAGACATATTCTCATAAAACGTATATTGTGCCCAGTAGCAAAACTTCAAAGTTTCCTTTGGGTGCGCTGTTGTTATTTTAACAGTTACAACAAGCAACAAGAAAAGTATGTTTCCTCGAAGAATGAGAAAATATTTTGTTGACGCCGTCCACGTAGGGAGAAATGATCATCATAATAATCTTTTCCACCCCCCTCTTCCCGAGAGGAATAATAGAGAATTAGTATACAGGTGGTTCGATGAACTCTCTTCGAAGCCATGTGAATGTGGATCAGTAGGTTAAGTCGAAATTTTATATTTTTGTAAATGTCAGTCACATTCTTACACCAAAAGTGTGTGCTAAGATGAGGTACATTACCATGGCGTACACAAATTGTTTGCAGAATTGGAAATGCCGTGATCCCTATTTAGGAGTCTTCTTTTGGATTACGAGTGGTATGTAATCTCTCTAAACTACATTAGACCGTCCTTGTAAGGACTGCATATCTCTTGCCGTATGATGTAGCAATCTTCTAGAATTCCTTTCCTGTAAATTCTTGTTTTTGGGAACCTTTACTTACTGTCTCGATAGAGAAGTCTAGTCTATTGTCAAAGAAACACCGAAGAAATTATATTTATATTATTTAAATTTTTATACTAAATGGATGCTTTTACATTATCAAAAGCATTTCGGATCCCTCAGGAGATTAATTAAAATCTCTCAACAATCTAAGGAGACAAATGTTATTTGTGCTGTCTTGTATCTACCTCGATACAGAGGGTGTTGACCTGACCAGGACGTTCTGGAGGTCTCTCAGCAACGGAAAACGTCTGGGTTGCCGTGAGACAGGCACTCCATCAATCGTCAGCTAGTACGACTGTTGGGCTGTAGCGTATTTTTGAAGCAGCATGGAATACCAGTTTGACTTGATGCCTAGCCAGCTGCTGCTGCCACATTTGCCTACATTCAGTATAAAATTTCAGACAATATGTATCCCAAAATTACCTGCAAATCTTACAACGTTATCTTTCTGCTACATTGTAGATGGACAAAAGGAGAAATACGTTACTTACTATCCTTCCTCGACCAATTTCGAAATCAATTCAAATTATTTTCTTAATGCCAGATAATACAGTTTTCAGTGCTGACAACAATTTATTTAAGATCTCTTGTGAAACAAGAGATTATATGCACTCATTATTTTACAAAAATTCTGAAACACTTCTGAAATGTTAGACTTCGCCACGCACTGTATAATGTGTGTAGTGATGCAGCATTTGCAGCAGCGAGACAACACATTGCCCAAGGAAGTTAATTTGGGGGGGGGGGGGTATTAGTTAAATATGTTTATGGCATGTAGAGGCCATCCTACATGGTGTGGGATAATGGTATTACTTCGAAACAAGGCAGAGTATCAATGCAAATACGAATACTTGTAAACTGAATAGAAGATCAGATCGAAACAAGGTGAGGAATAGAAGCACAAATTACAAATGCATGGAACAGTGTAGCTACGCGCGAGTACCTGCAGCCGTTTACGTACGTTCACAGGTTGCGACAATCCCACGCGCTGCGTCGAGGCGTTAACTCGCTCCGTAATACGCGTGTTTCCTGGAACAGCCGCTACCCCGCGGTGCTGGCTGCTGCGTCCGGCAGAGAGCTGCTGGCCCGAGGCCAACGCAGAGAGTTACACTTTGGGCCACAGCTCCTATTCCTCTGATGACTATGGCAGTAAACGCATTCACGTTTTGATATCTGCTATATTCTCAGCAGGTCATATATCTACTGCTATGGAACTAAAATTGAACAGCTACAATACTACAGGTAAACAGAGGATTCCTAAGCACACTGCTCGGCATTTTTAATTAGCTACACCAGGAAGGACAAAAAATAAAAAATAAATCTTATTTTTCATGTACAATACAGCATAATAAATGAATGATTAAAGTTGCAGGTTGATTTTGTGGTCTGAGACATAATGTACTACAACTAAATTCATATACACTATGGGATCAAAAGTATCCGGACACGCCCAAAAACATACGTTTTTCATTATAGGTTCATTGTGCTGCCACATACTGCAAGGAACTGCAGATCAGCGACCTCAGTTGTCGTTAGATATCGTGAGAGAGCACAATGGGGTGCTCAAAAGAAAGTGGTCAGGTGATTGGGTGCCACTGGTGTCATATGTCAGTACGCTAGATTTCCATACTACCTAGGTCCACTGTTTCTTATGTGATAGTGAAGTGGAAACGGGAAGGGACACGTACAGCACAACAGCGTACAGGCCGTCCTCGTCTGTTGTCTGACGGAGACTGCCAACAAATGAAGAGCGTCGTAATGTGTAATAATCACATATCTATCGATACCATCGCACAGGTATATCAAACTGCATCAGGATCCACTGCAACTACTACGACAATTAAACGGGAGGCAAGAAAAATTGAATTTCATGGTCGAGTGACTGCTCATAAACCACACATCACGCCGGTAAATGCTAAACGACGCCACGCTAGGTGTAAAGAGCGTAAACATTGGACCACTGAACAGTGGCAGTGACAGTGTGTGGGAATGACGATTGCCCGGTGAACGTCCTCTGTCAGCGTGTGTAGTGCCAACAGTAAAATTAGGAGGCTGTGGTGTTATAGTGTGGGCATGTTTTTCATGGAGGGGGCTTGCACCCGTTTTTGTTTGCTTGGAATTATCACAACACATGCCTGCATTGATGTTTTAAGCACATTCTTGCTTCCCACTTTTGAAGAGCAATTCGAGGATGGCGACTACATCTTTCAACGCGATTGAGCACGTGCTCATAATGCAGGACGTGTGGGGGAGGGGTTACACGACAATAACATAGATGCAATGGATTGGCCTGCAAAGAGTCCTGACCTGAATTCTACAGAAAACCTTCGAAAAGTTCTGGAACGCCGACTATGTGACAGGTCTCACCGACCGACATCCATACCTCTCCTTAGTGCAGCACTGCGTGAAGAAAGGACTGCGATTCCCCAAGACACTATCTATCATCTGACTGAACGTATTCGTGCGAGAGTGGTAGCTGTCATCAAGGCCGTGTGTGGGCCAACACCATACTAAATTCCAGCACTACCGATGGAGGGCGCCACGGACTGGTAAGTCATTTCCAGTCAGGTGTCCGGATACTTTTGATCACATAGTGTATATTGCAAAAATGGAAATATGTGTACGTTCCACATCTCCTGCTCAGCAACTGAACCAACTTCAGCCAAAACTGGTGCACGTATACCTCTCAGGCAACAATAGCTGTGGATATAAGGACTTCCCATCTATTATACTTCAGGAGACACGACGTCATAAACAAAGGAATATGTCAAGAACTGCTGCATCAAGCATTACATTTAAATTTATTACTTCTTTTCTACTAACACTATTCGCAACATATATGATTTACAGTATTCACATAAGTCGCTGAATGTACCTCCAGAAATACCAGGCAATGAAAAAGTCAGTATAAAATTGAAAACTTAATAAACCACGGAATAATGTAGATAGAGAGATAAAAATTGACACACATGCTTTTAATGACACGGAGTTTTATTTGAACCAAAAAAAAAATTGCTAGACGCGTGAAAGATCTCTTGCGCGAGTCGTTTGGTGATGATCGAGTGATCAGCAGCCATTTTCGTCATGCTTGGCCTCCCTGGTTCCCAGACCTCTGTCCGTGCTATTATTGGCTTTGGGGTACCTGAAGTCATAAGTGTATCTTGATCGACCGATCTCTAGGGATGCTGAAAGACAACATCCGATGCCAATGCCTCACCATAGCTCCGGACATGCCTTACAGTGCTGTTCACAATATTATTCCTCGACTACAGTTATTGTTGAGGCATGATGGTGGACATATTGAGCATTTCCTGTAAAGAACAACATCCTTCCTTTGTCTTACTTTATTATGCCAGTTCTTTTTATTCTGATCAGATGAAGCGCCATCCGTCGGACATTTTGTGAACTTTTGTATTTTTTGGTTCTAACAAAACCCCAATGTCATTCCAAGTATGTGTGTCAATTTGTACTTCGCTATCTACATTTATTCCGTGATTTATTCAGTTTTAAAGTTTATACTGACTTTTTGATCACCCGGTATATCATTGTAAGATTAATAGTTCCAAAGATATAACGTCATAAACGCTGAATTGTGTGAAGTAACGAAGCAACTTGTCTGAAGATATAGTACATTTATTCCGTACTACTAGCCAACTGTCTTGCCGCAGTGGTTACAGCGGTTCCTGTCAGATCAACAAAGTTAAGCGCTGTCTAGCTTGTCAGGCACTTGGATGGGTCACAGACTGGGTCTCTCGAGTGCTGTTGGCGAGCGGGGTGCTCTCAGCCCAATCAGGAGCTACTTGATTGAGAAGTAGAAGCATCGGTCACGATAACTGACACCGGCAAGGAGAGCGGCTTTCCTTCATATCCGAATCTAGTCACGCCTAAGGGCTGATGGCGATACAGCATCTGAACTGTACCAGCCAGTTCAGCCGGTTTTAGTTTCGTATTACTGAGATACTCCTATAGTTGAGTGAAGGAAGTTCCTGAGCTGAGGCAGCACTTTTGACACCTTCCAATTGCGAAGCGTAAACAGATGTAGGCGAACCGGTGGCAGCTCTCCATGGAGAAACCAACAAGCCCGGAGGGCTGCCGATCGCTAGCCACGGCGCTTTCGAACATTGGCGCTTGCTTACAACGCTCCCTCTCGCTACACATTCTGCCGAAGCCACCAGAAAGCGCTTCTCTTACCTTTCCAATTTATGTCACATTTATGGTGCGCCCCTGGAGAATTCTGAAGGTTGGGCTCACTCGAAAACGTCAGCTGCTAGCTCTGGCAGCAAAAATGGCTCTTGCCCAGCTGGACATCGAATACAGTTGAACTTGGACGGCCGGTATGGGAACATTATCCGGTGCTGCGTCACTTATATGTCCAAGTTGGTGAGTTGTGGATTAATAGTGTCACGAAAACCCATGAGCAGATGTTCAACTAGTGACTGTAATTTTCAAATTCAGTTAGATGGTGTAGTGGGCCTATGATAGCTTATGAAATTTATCATACCGTACAGAGCTTTGTCATCTTCTGCTGATAATGCAAATTCATGCAACTACACAGTGGAGACTACACTAAAAAAAGATTCTAATGTCTCTGAACACTATGGGACTTAACTTCTGAGGTCATCAGTGCCCTAGAACTTAGAACTACTAAATCCTAACTAACATAAGGACATCACACACATCCAAGCCCGAGGCAGGATTCGAACCAGCGACCGTAGCGGTCTCGCGGTTCCAGACTGTAGCGCCTAGAACCACTCGGCCACCTCGGCTGGCTACTACACTACACTCTGCTTCAGTGCAAATCAGTGGTCCATGTTTCACTTGATTGGATATTTGTCATAATTTTTAAACATCACATATGTGCTGCAAACTGAGTACAAATTAGTTGTATTTGGAACAGGTGTCTTAAATTCAAGCTACTGTTGGGAAAATGAAACAAACTAATATGCTAAGCAGGCAAGCCAGTGATATTTAACAGAGACTGAGAGGCCTGCAGAAATAAAGTTCTATCTGACACCGAGTGACTGTTACTCCATCTTAAAATAATAGGTGACACTGTGTGTCTGTACTGGTTGTGGGCAACCGGATCTTAAATCGATATTGTAACAACAGTAGGTGATAGTGTGTATGTGCAATTGATGAGAACAATTACTCCACCTACTACTGGAAGGGCACTTCGCTCACTAGCAGAGTGACTAATTATTCCACATACTTTTT
This sequence comes from Schistocerca gregaria, assembly GCF_023897955.1. Lineage (NCBI taxonomy): Eukaryota > Metazoa > Arthropoda > Insecta > Orthoptera > Acrididae > Schistocerca > Schistocerca gregaria. Next base: position 167,456,292 of record NC_064925.1, on the reverse strand, counting down.
AATGGGGCAAGTATGGCTAGTTAGTGGAGTTGCTAGCATTACCTGAAATGCTTGATGATAGAACGTTTAATGCAACTACTACTGCATCTTAACAATATACTATGACATAATAAACTAGCAGTGTGTATCCCTTAACTTCACAATGGCCCCTCTATCACTGAATTTAAAACTGCACTATAACACCAGGAAAATGTAGCGTATGTAACATATCACTACACAAGGTGACAGCCATTGGATCTTAAATAGTTGTGTATCACCGAAAGCTTGTTGTATGTATGCTATATCTGGGCAAAATTAACAAATTGCTCCATCATCTTCATTGACAGATGAAGTCATAAGAAATGGCTCCTAGTTGTAGCAGATATTATAATAAATTACCCTTAATCATTGCTAAGGTATAATAAAATCGCTACACACATCACTATTCCTACACAACATTGTAACAGACAGATCTATACGTCACGTACTTGTTCCTAGAAGGTGAGAGTTAATCAAACAAACTAAAATGATTAGACATCAGGTTGGACATATTGATGCCAGCAAGTAAACACTTCTCCTAAGTAGCAAAATGGTTGCAATCACGATGTCACCTGCTCAGATACACACCCTTTACATGATATCACAAGACGTACAATATTTTTACATCTTGGATTGTAACATCATTCAATCAGTGTTAATGACTAACATTTAACATCTTGATAATATCAGACTTCTCACATTAACGATATGGTTTTGAAGTGCATGATCAAACGTTTTCATGTTGGAACAGTTTCAGATTGCCAGTGTTTCACACATCATCATCGAAACGTTACAGTAAAATTATCCTATATATGTAGGACAATTTTATATATTATTTATATGTATATATGATAATTTTTTTGTAACATTTCGATGAAGATGTGTAACATAATTTGTTTCAATTTCGTTTGTCACTTTCCTGTAACTGAACATTAGATGTGGGTGATCTGGAAGCTGACACTCATTTCCAAGTAATTAAGTAGGTAGTTCCATGTTATTTGGGTCATTTGTACAATGAACCATAAGGATGCTGAATGGGTCATTTTACAAGTACAATAAACAATCATATGTAAATAAGGCTACATTGTGATTATCTACAAAAGTAATTTGTTGTTCACTTAGTGATTCCTACCCATCATCTTTAATGCATCACAGTATCACAAATTCTTAAATGGAAGAAATAGTTGTCAAGGAGAAACTTCTTCAATTTGTTTTCAAATTTAACTTTGCTATGTGTCAGACAAAATGTTGTTGAGAAAGTGATCAAAAATTTTGTTGGTAGCTGAAGATCACTTTAAAGTTGCGTATTGAATGCCATTTTCTTCCCAATGTGTAATTATGTGTATCATTGTTCTGTTTGAACTTAAGTGGATTAATTACAACAAACATCATTAGGGAATAAATATACTCATTAGTCGAAATGCTTAATTGCATCAACAGGTATCTGCAAAGTGGTCACAGGTGAAAACCACATATCCTTTTATAGCATGTCTGTAAGAAACCAACACCTTTTTTCTTAAACTTACGTTACCTCACAATGTATGACATTATAGATTTTAAACACACAACACTTGTCAACTTAATGCATTGTGACTTCCAAAGCTTTGCAATGATTTGAAATGCAAATGTGGTTTGATTTGAGATGCAAATGCGTTTTTCTCAGCTGAATTTTCTTCAATACTGCCACCTACAATTCTGACATTTCCATCTTAGTTATTATATCCTGACATTATGTGTGTTCTTTCGGTTAGCAGTGACATTGTCCATTGGTTTCCTACACCATTAATTTTATGACGCCCAAGTTTATCGATGAGAATACTGTAAGTCAGACAGATGCCTTAAAAAGGTCTCAGAAAATACCACCTGCTGCTATTTTGGTATTTAGAGCTTCAAAATGTTTGTGACTGAATGTTCAAATGTCATTCTCATTTCAGAAACACTTCTGAAATCCAAACATTCATTTACTGAGTTTATATTTGTTGTTTGGCTATAGTAGAAGACAATATTGAGGTACTCTGAAGGGTAGGTACTTATTGCCGTGTCTTATATCACATTTATTATAGAAAATTTAACAATAACATACTTCTATCTCTGTCAAAAATTCCCTTACTTATGGATATATTAAATATTACAGAGAAGACTGTGCTTATTGCTTAGGAACAAGTCTTTCCTAATCCGTTGCAGACTGAATCAAATCCAAATAATTTTTTCTATTTGTAATACCGTATACACACAAGCTTATGTCAGGAGTAGATTTGCGTGAGACATCAATGAAAATTGGAATTTGGTTTCTGTTGCTTGTTCAGTATACTCATTCGATTTTTACGTGTAACTGTTCGTCCCTATATTTTTTTATAAATTTAAGAAATAATTATTAAATTTGTCTACTGTCTGTGAGTGATCTGTTGTAGTCCTACTATTTAAATTAATAGTGGTGTTATCATGTATGGTGGTTTGTCCTCCTGACCCTCAATTTACTAGATGCCCTACAGCATTACATATTTTTTCTATTACTGATTTCTGACATAATGTACAACTCACATGATTTTAAATAACTTTAATAGAAATTTTGAGCTGTAGTCTGCACCGGCTGTAAGATCATTCATTGTTCATTTCAGTGGACGTAATTAACTTTTCCTTTCACAAGATATGTTAATTCCACTAGTGACGCACGGAATTTGGCATGGTTTTCTAGTGTGTTTCCTAATTACCTTATGTGAGAATCTAATTTTAAATAACAAAAATTTCAATAAAAATCATCAGATACATGGTCAACTTCTGGGGTTAGAATATGTCTAATACTGGTAGGTGACAAACAGTCAGGAACATTCACCGTCAGCTTCTGGTGCTGAAATACTATTTTAAGAACATGTAGCGGAAACCTGTTTTCAAGTGATGTACGTACACTATCTGCACATAATCGAAAAATTGAAAGGAGACCTCTAAACTGACCGTCACTGCCTAACCCAGTGAAGGTAGTCAAATTGTCAATTGATCATTCCCTGGATAACGGCAATCACCATACGTCAACTGACCACCATTGTGCCTCAGTAAGGCCTGGTGCACATCTACATCTACATCTACATCTACATCCATACTCCGCAAGCCACCTGACAGTGTGTGGCGGAGGGTACCCTCAGTACCTCTATCGGTTCTCCCTTCTATTCCAGACTCGTATTGTACGTGGAAAGAAGGATTGTCGGTATGCTTCTGTGTGGGCTCTAATCTCTCTGATTTTATCCTCATGGTCTCTTCGCGAGATATACGTAGGAGGGAGCAATATACTGCTTGATTCTTCGGTGAAGGTATGTTCTCGAAACTTTAACAAAAGCCTGTACCGAGCTACTGAACGTCTCTCCTGCAGAGTCTTCCACTGGAGTTTATCTATCATCTCCGTAACACTTTCGCCATTACTAAATGATCCTGTAACGAAGCGCGCTGCTCTCCCTTGGATCTTCTCTATCTCTTTTATCAACCGTATCTGGTACGGATCCCACACTGCTGAGCAGTATTCAAGCAGTTGGGAACAAACGTACTGTAACCTACTTCCTTTGTTGTCGGATTGCATTTCCTTAGGATTCTTCCAATGAATCTCAGTCTGGCATCTGCTTTACCGACGATCAACTTTATATGTTCATTCCATTTTAAATCACTCCTAATGCGTACTCCCAGATAATGTATGGAATTAACTGCTTCCAGTTGCTGACCTGCTATTTTGTAGCTAAATGATAACGGACCTATCTTTCTATGTATTCGCATCACATTACACTTGTCTACATTGAGATTCAATTGCCATTCCGTGCACCATGCGTCAATTCGCTGCAGATCCACCTGCATTTCAGTACAATTTTCCATTGTTGCAACCTCTCGATACACCACATAAACACTGTAAGCTTCTGGTGATGCAAAGATACAGTAATCCAGTAGAGGAAACCCACTGACAACGCTACTGTCGCCTGTTTTCTGTTGTAAAGCCATCGTTGAACTGTTTCATGGATCAGTAGTGACAATGTTAGGCACTAGATGTCAAATGTGAGATACATCTACAACATCAACTGTTCAGACTAAGAAACAGAACAATACACCGCAATAATACACATCATTCCAACCGTGTAAATACCCACAGTCTCTTGTTGTACAACATAAGGCACTATCAAATACGAAAAACCAGCAGCAAACATAAAAATCTTCCTTGAACATTTGTAAACACATAATTTCTCTCACAGTCTCAATTTTAAGCTACAGGCAGCTGCCTTCATCTGCCAAAGAAAGTATTATCCTGTAACGCATGTATCGCAGTTCCAAACGATGCTAATGTCAACCGTAAAATTTTTGAACGTTTCATGCCGAGTCCTATCATATCATTAAAATAATACTGCACTTATGCTGCAATGTCTGCATCATACGGAATGACAGAAATGTCACAAAGAACCTAACGCTGAAGTGGGCCCAGACATGCCTCTTGGACACTTTTCTCATTTAAAACGCTACCACATTCCTCTCGTAAGGAACTAAAAGCCTCTACCCTCTCTAAATTAGATGTCGACCATCCTTTTTCTTCAGAGATCAAAGTACTCGTGGCCTAAGTAGTGCTACCCAACGAATGTTGTTCATTAGTGAGGTGCTTATCCACGGTCGATGACCCATCCTTTTTGTTGTTATGCTCTTTAAGCTTCATTTTAAAGATAATTTTCTTCATGTGGGCACCACTTCTGTATATTTATTTTCAACTTCGGCTGTTTGTCACAAGTATTCTCACAGAATTGGCCAACTTCAACCTTACAGGCCATTTTCAAGCACAGCAGGTCGATGTGGTATCAAATTACTCTGCTTATAAACGTCGATGTAGCCTAAAAGCGAGCACTTAACGTTCAAGGGTTTATTAAGAGGAAAATTCTAAAACCATCGACACCTACTGCATGTCAAAGGGCCAAATTAACAAATAGTGCATGTAGCCTCAGATATCCACACCACAGCACAGGCGTTCTACAGTTGGTAACGAAATGACTAGTTTCGGTTAGACGCCGATAGTGGTCGCGCAGGATCTAGCGGACCTTATGGCGTGCGTTAGCCGGCCACATCTCCAGTAGCACAGTACCAGCAGCGCTCTTTCCCGCCCCAATACAATAAGGCCGGCAGCGGTGACACAGTTCACTCGTGCATGGAGGCTCGTCTCTTCGACACCATACTTCATGGTTAGGACGGCAGGTCTCATCTTACTTGATGCTGTAAGAGATGGACCCTACTTCCTGTTGCTTATTTGTAAAGAGTCTTCGTGCGTTTGGAGCAATACAAGTGAAGTAAATCCTCTGAGTACTGTGTAAACTTACTCGCTAATCATTTCTCCTCTTGTCCAGCTTTACTATGTCTGCATTTGCTGAACCACTCTGCAGCCCAGCTGTCCTTAATGGTGTATATAAAGTCGTACACAACATTGCAAGTTAAATAAATTTAGTACCTGTGACAAACAGCCGAGGTGGAAAGCTTTTTCTAATGTTTGTTTCAATTTGTGGACAAACGTGAAATTTTGGATTTGACTGTACATTTCAAGGTGTGATGCACGAATGCGGCGAGCTTAGCTTCATATTCAAATTTCATTAGTTGTGCTGTTAGGCGAGCTACAGAACTGTTGGGTTATGACAGTAGTGCCAAGTGTGTTTTGTACTCACTATCTTATGTATGTTGAGAAGTAATGTTATTTTGCTGCAAGATTTTTTTCTTTGCGGTCAGACATCAGTTATTATACTTGCATGTCACGATAAGTAATATGCGGCTTTTTGTGCTTGACATCTGTACATATTTGATAATTAGCTTTATTTTCATGCAAAGATCATGTTTTCAGATATCCAATTTTTTTCTGTGAGATGACTTGTTGCCTACTCTCGTAGACCATACTGCGTAAAATGCAAACATATCGTAAATCACGCTATATGTAGCACGCTTCACGGATTATGAAAATATTTTAAATGCTCTAAAACATTAATGATCTCGTCCAAACGTTTCATTTGTAGTACAGTTTGTTGTGTTAAACAGTCGGAAAAATTGTCGTTGACGTGTAGAGCACGAGTCGATTGCAGATGCAAGTATATAAAAGTGCTGAAGATTTACAATGAAGCTGCAAGGTTAAATATATTTCTCTAGTGACGCATTATCTACTTCCGCCTAAAATGGTCTTACTAAAGTAAAGCAATACTGATATGGGAAAATAAGTGATATATGTACTACGAGAAATATAGGCTAATGTAGGCCTACGATCTAAATGTCACAATACATATTACGACGTGGAATTAGCATTTTAATACCAAATCTGAGAGTTCACAATTATGTCTTACACAGCACACATTACTAGCACTCTTCGAGTATCTGAGAGCTACAGAACAGAAATTCCAACTGCCTATTTTATTGTGCGGTTGCCTTCTTAGCATAATATTTTAGTCGACGTGTGTTTGGCACAGTTAAAGGCCTAGTCACTTCATTTTTGCGCATAGTCTCATGGAGAGGGAAAGCAAAATGTCAAGTATTACTGCATCGTCAGCCTCGTGTGTTTTATACACATATAACAGAAATTAAGCATGGAAATAGCATTGGTGCAGTTACTTTGAGACGTCAGAGTTATGTTTTCGTCATTAGTTTTGAAGGAAACGTAATTCTTGGTGCGTAAACATTTAACCGTACCTTATGTGAGAGTGGTACATAAATCAACTTACTCTTTTGCAATTGCTGCTAACCTTATGAGTTTATAACATAATTATTTTGGTGTGTGTGTGAGTGTACTTGCGTATATTTGTCAGGGAAACAATGTACGTGACACATATTACGTAATATTTTCTGGTCAAATGACTCATAGAGAAAAGGGTATGGCTTCTAAAATTATTGTTTTATCGTTCATAAAGGGTGATGGAGCCATTGGTAAGAGGGTACTTGTCATTGATGCAATGCTTTCAACGTTAATGACCTCTCGTAACATCGTCAAGCTTCGTATTCCTTAAAATGCCCCAGGTTGCATAGCATATAGACATACTACTGAAGCGCATCGCTCATGTGTAGACTGCATATTAGCAGCCTGTGTGCAACCCAATGGAAGTGCATAGCAACCACATTGCCGTGGGCTGCGCTCACTTACTGTTGCACGAAGTTTACTCGCCTGCTGTCTCTCTCGCTCAGTGCGGTCACATGCAGACGACTAGTTACGTGAAACGCACCTGCAGGCATCTACAAAGTCCTCTACCAGATAATCTGCAATGCCAGCCTTTTTCAAATCTTAATGTGCTTATCATTGAAAGTGTTCTCCTCACATATGTTTAAATTCTGTTGTCCACTAGACGCACATTACTGTATGTTACTTTGTTTTGAGGATGGAGTAGAAAGGTTAACCAGATAATCTGCAATGCCAGCCTTTTTCAAATCTTAATGTGCTTATCATTGAAAGTGTTCTCCTCACATATGTTTAAATTCTGTTGTCCACTAGACGCACATTACTGTATGTTACTTTGTTTTGAGGATGGAGTAGAAAGGTTAATTTCTCTGCTGACAAAGACAACTACGTTTAAGTACAACATTTTCTTGTGTTCAGACGTGCTCTCATTCTAAATCGTTGCACTGTAGGCTTCATTTTGGTTTATTGTCTTGAAGTACCACCCATGAGTTATAATACAAAAATGATCATAACCTACTCTGAAATGAAAAGTATTCGCAACACTAAGGAGTAACTGTGTGACATAATCAGAAGTTGGTAGGGGTGTTGCCACATCTTAAAGATGACATCTCTTCAAATTTCGCGCCATTTGCATTAGAGGAGTGCTAATAGCGCCACACGCTGTAACTGTTGTCAGTGTTAGTTACCTCTGAGATTTGACGAGGTGAGTTGGTATTAGTGAAGAATACCTGTAACGTAAGTACCGACACCTCACAGAGTTTAAAAACGGTCGTGCAATAGGCCCTCGAGAAGGTGGATGATCCTTCTGCGATATAACAGAAAGACTTGGCAGGAATGTATATGATCGTTTGCAGTGGTGCTCACAAGAATGTACGGTCACAAGAAGACAGCGCTCCGATCGGCCAAGGGGCACTACCGGGAACGAAGACCATCGTGTTCCACGTGTGGCTCTACCGCATCGTTCTGCATCTGTAGTAGCAAACTGAGTAGCAGATTGCACTACAGTCACACGACTGTTACAAATCAGTTACTCCAAATACAGCATCAAGACTGATTCCCTGTAGCCCGAATTTAGCTGACACCAAAATCACCGCAAACTGTAAGTTCAGTGGTGTGAAGCGAGAGCACATTGGAGGTCTGGCTGAGGTCTGATGAAAGCTGTTTCTGCATTTGTGCCAGTGATGACAGTCGGTTGGTTGGAAGGAAGCCAGCGGATGACCTGCAAACCAACCTATCTCCTACCTAGACATGCTGGACCCACACCTGGATTCATGGATCAAAATGGCTCCCAGCACTATGGGTTGGTTCAAATGGCTCTGAGGACTATGGGACTTCTCAGGTTATCAGTCCCCTAGAACTACTTAAACTTAACTAACCTAAGGTCATTACACACATCCAGGCCCGAGGCAGGATTCGAACCTGCGGCAATAGCGGTGGCGCGGTTCCAGACCGTAGCGCCTAGAACCGCTCGGCCACACAGGCCAGCCAGTATGGGACTTAACATCTGAGGTCATCAGTTCCCTATAACTTAGAACTACTTAAACCTAACGAGTCTTAGGACATCACACACATCCATACCCGAGGCATAATTCGAAACTACGACCATGGCGGTGGCGTGGTTCCGGTCTGAAGCGTCTAGACCCGCTCGGCCTGTTGGAGTCATGGTCTGGGATATAGTTTCGTAGGACACCAGGAAGATTCTCGTGGTTATCCCACGCATCCTGAGAGCTAATTTGTATGTTATTCTGGTAATTCAAATTCTTGTGCGGGTCTTTCGCAAACAGTATTCCTACTGGTGCTTTCCAAGAGGATAACGCTCGCCCACATACCTCTGTTGTAACCCAACATGTTCTGGTGAGTGTCGACATGTTACCTATGTCTGGTCGATCACCAGATCGGTCTCTAATCGGGTCCATATGAGACATCATCGGACGGCAACTCCAGCATCATCCACAAACAGGATTAATTGTTCTTGTATTGTCCGGCTAAGGCAACAAGAATGGAATTCCTTGGCACAAACTAATATCAGCACCTGTTCAACACAATTAACGCACATTTGTATGCTCGGATTCTAGCTATTCCATCGGTTACTGATGTACCAGCATTTCACATTTGCAAAGGCTTATATAGCGCTAATATCATCTTCTGATCATGTATGGTTAATGACTTAATGGCTTAATGACTAGAGAACTGTATTCCCGAAATTTAATTACTCTGGCCCGCATCTCGTGGTCGTGCGGTTGCGTTGCTGCCTTTGGATCACGGGCTCCCGGCTTCGATTCCCGGCCTCATTATTTCATCGTCGTCATCATTCGTGCCGGTAGCTGGATTGGACTAGGCAAAAAATTGGACTGTGTAAAAATTGGGGCTTTGTATGAGCGCTGACGACCGCGCAGTTGCGCTCCCCAAAACAAAACATCATCATCATCATAATCTACTAGTATTATATCGTTTTACATGATACAATGTACGGAAGTAGAAGGGTCTGTCCAGTAAGTTCCAGAAGTTCATTTTGGGAACACGACGTACGATCAGCTTAGAGACAGAAGTGATGACACTTTCTGCAGGACGTGACCATCATTTTGCACGAGAATGGTGAAGCACGTAAAGTGCAAGCTGTTACTGATTTGTTTGACTGATGCAGCTGCTGAGTGCTGTACCACCTACCACAGTCCCCTGACGTAAGCCCCGTGAGTTCAGCTCGATTTCTAAACTGTAGGAAACACTTCACGTCATTCGCTTCAGATCTGCTACAAATTCATCTTGCAAAAGATCGCGCCGCTCGAACAGTCAACACACCTAGCACTGCGAAGAGTATCCAAAGGCTTCCACATCGCTAGCAACTGGTTATATGCGGTGCTGCTGACTACTTTGAATGTCCGTAAACTTTGAAACACGCATCTATTTTGTAAGAGATGTAAATAAATAGTTGCTACTATTAAAATTCCACCCCTCATATTCTCCATCCTCCCATTTTATTGTAGCCTGTTTTTTCCCCTTCCACCTGCCTCAGTCCACCTGCATGAAATACGCTAGTTATTTATTTACTTACCATATGGAACTAAATAGCTGTAGCGTGGTAGTAAACAAGGAAGTGTGTTATTGAGGGAGGATGAAATGAATATCTCCCATGTTTATTTAGCGATACCAGCTTCCACCATTGATATAATTGTTTTACAGTGTCGAGGTTGGCCAAGCATCTCGCTCACTGAGAAGGACCGGACAGATTATTTTTCAGATTGTTCGGACATTTCTGAAAAATTTGTTGCCGTATTCGTTTAGGTACCGGTACATATAAAGTATGGTTCCAGAGTTCCAAATACGCATATTTTACTTTAATTTCCAGTGATATGAAGAGACTCGAAATATCTTGAGTATAGATAATGAGTACATTGAATGTACTGAAACGAAATGGAGAGGTACCCCGTGATAATTATGGGTAAAGGTATATTAGGAAAACACGAAATGAGGGTCGTGACAAAATGAAAACACACGGGTTGAGACATCAGATGTTTCTCCTGTTATATTAGAGGGAGCTTTAGAGAGCAAATATTGTGCGAGAATACGGAAGATATGTTCTACAATTAACTAACGAAGTCATCTACAGTTACTGCTCCTAGATGGGGAGATTGACATAGTAAAGAAAAATCGTGGTTGTTTGCGTGAAAGCAGGTAGAAGAATCACTCTCTCCTTGGATTTATCACATCTTACGGGGTTCCCTGTTGTTCATGATGTTGCGAATTTATTTAGTTCTATTTTAATTTTGTGACTTAACTTGCGGTCTACGGGCACTGTCTTTGACTAGTATTAGAAACGTCCTGAATCCCAGGTGCAAACACCGGTTCCTTAAATTTTAAATAAAAGTTATCAAAAATGGAAACGGAAGACTTCCGATATGAGTCACCCTCAGCCTCCTAATGGCCTCAAGAAATACGGCGGAAAACTTGTCATTGCTTCAGGGTATTCTCTGGCTCTTGGGATGGGAAAGTGCCCCTATAAACCTGGAAGAACACGCAACGTTCAGCACTATATTATTATGAAGAGAAATTGGAGTCCATAGGGAAGAGATAGAGGATCCAATATTAGAATCAGAACTGTAAAGAACTTTGTAAGACATAAGATCAAGTAAGGCAGAAGCGAAAGATAGGACCCCACCAGAATTTCTGAAATCATAAGGGAAAGTGGCCACAAAACTCATGTTAATGTGTATAGTGTATTAGATCATCGATATACCATCAGAATTTCGGAAAAATATCATTCACACAATTCCGAAAATAGCAAGATCCGAAAAATGCGGGAATTAACGCACGATCAGCTTAACAGCTCATGCACAATCTGCTGACAAAATGTAATATACAGATAAATGGAAAAGAAAACTGAGGATATGTTAGATGAGCTTCATTTTCACCTTAGGAAAGGTAGAGGCACCAGAGAGGCAATTCTGACACAGCGGTTGATAATGGAAGCAAGACTAAAAAACATCAAGGTTCGTTCACAGTGTTTAACGATCTGGAATAAGCGTTCGATAATGTAAAATGTTACAAGATGTTCGAAATATTGAAAAAAAAAGAGGTAAGTTGTAGGGAGGGACGGTTAATATACAATATGTACAAGAACCAAGAAGGAAAAAAAAGACTGGATGGCCAAAAACGAAGTGCTGATATTAAAAAACTGTTTAAAACAGGGATGCAGTCTTTTGCATACGGTTTAATCTATAGTTCGAAGGAACGGTGCCGAAAATAAAAGGAAGGATGAGGGATGGGATTAAAACTCAACGTGAAAGAATATCAGTGATAATATTATTATCTGATGACGTGGCTATTTTCAGCAAAAGTGAAGAACTGCTACATGCTCAGCTGAATGGAATTAACAGTCTGATGAGTATAGTATATGGATTTATAATAAATCGAAGAAAGACGAAAGTTATCTGAAGTAGTAGAAATGAGAATACAGAGAAATATAACTTAAGAATCTGTGATCACAAAGGGGATGAATTTTAGGAATTCCGCACTCGTGTGTTCTTATTCTCACAAGGTAAATAGGATTTTGTTGTTGGGTCCTATGTACATTTATTTGCTTGATTTATTTTAAGAACGTATTCATCACTCGAATTCAAAAACATCACTCACTTCAAAAACCTTCCCATAGTAACAAACACTCTCATTACCTGGAAGACTGACTCTCAGTGCATAAGTACGAAGAGTCTGCGGCTCGTGGTCTTGCGGTAACGTTCCCGCTGCCCGCGCACGGGGTCCCGCGTTCGATTCCCGGCAGTGTCAGGGATTTTCTCTGCCTGGAGATTACTGGGTGTTTTGGGTCTTTCATCATTTCACCCTCATTCACTAGCAAGTCGCCGTAGTGGCGTTAAAGAACTTCTGGAGCGGCGGCCGAACCGCCCCACGAGGGGTCTTCCGGCCACCAATGCCATACGCTCATTATTGTTATTATTATAACGACCCCGAGGAACAGAACGCACGATTTCTTCCTAAATGTCGACAAAGTAGTCCTCCTTCATTGTATGAAGAATCACGGTTGTTTTTCGGTACTGTGTACCTAGTGAATATCTTGCATATGGTGAGCTGCGAGTGTGGATTTCCTCTTTATAATTCAATGTGTTCCTTATATAACGTCTTGAAATATCTCCCAGTTTCCCCGATGTAGCTCCCCTTAGAGTCAGATCGTGAATGTCGTACACGCTCACCTGGTAAAAGCCGACGAAAAGAAGCTGAACAGGCAGTGCACATTAATGGGCACCAATTTCTTTGATATGTGCCTCACAGTTATTGGCAACTTCCTTTAACGATTTTCTGCTTGTTCACAAATTATTCCTTGGCTACTGGATTTGAAGGGTGGACGAAATATGTTATATCTGCAGTTTCAGCGCTAATTGTAAAATGTTACCTAACTTCCAATGCACGATCGCTACGTGTTCTGCTCGCTATGCGGGTAATTCATGTCAAACTGGAGTGCTGTATAACATCATATATGATAAGGAAAATCATCTAGTAGCCATGGTTCCTCAGAAAAGAGGAAGACGCTGCGCTGCTGAAAACTGCAGGGCAACTCCAAGAACAACCTGTTGCAAATTTGTGAATAGAGTGTTTTGTACGATTTTGGAGAAAATGAGCACTTTTGCCTGAGCGAAACATTAAAGACACGAACTGTGTAGGGTAGCACTCATTTTCAAACCACATTGTGTTTCATTGTTTCCAGATTTATAGTGTACATCACATCTGCAGAAGTAAGAAGTATTCAATGATCTCGAGCAGTACTGCAGAACACACATCGAAGAGGAAGATTTCAGCTCACACAATGGCTAATATAGCCCATAGACCATCTTACCATCTCGCATTGCAATCAGAAGGTGGGGCGAAGCACTGTGGTTAGCTGTGTGAAAGACACTGTTACACCACTGCACGACACGTAGGGAGTCCAGTTCTGATCTCTAAACATTCCGAGATTTCGTCCACGAATTTTACTTTAGAGGTTGTGTTGGAGAGTTTCTTTCCAATGAGCTTACGTGTTTTATGGTCAAGTCCTAGTTCTATTAAAGTGTTGACAAGGGATTTACAGTCGATTAAGACATACGACTTCTTGAAGTCGACGAATGTACATACGGTGCGCTTATGAATAGTAGCAGCATCGTTGTTCTTAGATTAAAAATTATTTCAGGGCAGCAACGTCCGGGTCGGAAACCCGCTTGGTACTCCCCAGTCTTGTGTTCAGTTTGTTCCTGTGTTCTCTGCAATAGGCATGAAGATAAGATCTTGTAGGTGACTGGTAGTAGTGAAAGACATCGGTAATTGTAGACATCCGTTCTTTCTCCTTTTTTGAGTAGGGGATGGATAAGTGCACACTTCCAATCGTCAGGAAAGTCCAAATTTCTTTGGTATTTTTTGAGCAGGGGATGGGTAAGTGCACACTTCCTATCGTCAGGTAATTCTTCTGTTGTCCAAATTTGTTTGATAATTTCCGTGAGCTCCTCAAGTGATTTATGGCCTAAGTTTTTCAGTAGTTCTGCTACTGTGTTGTTGTTTCTGAAATGGTGGACGTTCTTCAGGATATCTTGTTTTGAGGGTGGTGTTGAGTCTTTGGTTGGTGTGTGGGTTCTGGATAATATAGTAAGTTGGCTAAGTAAACTTCTACTTCTTTGCAGTTATCGTCATTAGTAAGTGATAATTTTCAATTTCATATTTTAAAGCAGAGATTTTGTGGTCTGTACCCCCGTATCCTATTTGGAAATGTCCTGTAGAAATCTCTTATATCGTAATTCTGAAAGTCAGTCTCCAGTTGTTCCAGTAGTTCATCTAGGTATCTTCTCTTGGTTTGTCTGATGGTTCTGGCGGTTTCTTCCCGTAGTTTGAAGAAATTTTATTGTGTTTCTGCCGTTTTCTTGCTCCTTTATTTTTGGAAGGCCAATTTGTGTACTTTAAGGGCGTGTTCACAGTTGTCGATCCACACTGCATGTTTTTTTTCTTTTTTCTCAGCGGTAATACTTCCTGTGCTTTATGGATATTCTTGTTTTTGAATTCTTCCCATGTGTTTTCTTCCCCTTTCTCCCATTCGTCCTTTATATTTGTTTTGTGGAGACTGTTTACGTCGAACCTCTGCAGGTGCTATTTCTTGGGATTGTACTTTCGTGGAGTGAGTTCTACTTTGACTCTTGTAAGATAGTAGTTTCAGTATATTGGCACCTCTTCGAACATGTACATCATGAATTTCTCGTTGCAATGTGTTAGTGATTGCTATTTGGTCAATCTGGAATTCCCCAAATTCTTGAAAAGGAGAGCGAGACTTTTTTTTCTTTTTTCTTTTTTTTTTTTCTTTCTGGGGTGCTTTCGTAAAAATGTCAACATTATCTTCAGGTTGAACTGTTGGCAGAGATCAACGAGTTGCCTTCCATTTCTGTTGGTGAATGTATGAGTAGAATATCTGCCTATAGTCTTCCTCTCTTCTTTTTCTCTGCCCAGTTGTGCATTAAAGTCACCAAGGAGTAAGATTTTGTCCTTCTTGGGATCTTCGCCACAGTCTTCTCCAGTTGTTTCTTCACTTCGGTAAGGTTTTTCTTGTTGCCTATGTTGGTTGGGTCGCGAGCGTTGACACCTGTGTAATTTCTGTTAGCACACTGTATACTTGCTGTCATGAGTCTGTTGTCTATGGAAGTGACTTTCTTCACGGAGTTTATGATCTTCTTGTGTGCGCGAATCGCCATTCCCAGCAAGGGAGCACTTTTACCAATCTGTCAATCAGTTTTGCTCTTGAATATGTGGTAGTTACCATGAGCTGTCGAATCATCGTCAGTATGTCGAGTTTCCAGAAGTGGTAGTGAAAGAATTTTTTGTCTGTCGAGTTCTGTAGTAAGACTGAGTAGATTTCCAGGTTGTATTAGTGTACTGATACTTAGTGGCCAATGAAGGTTGGTGTTTTAGTGGGCAGTTTGCCAGAGATCTCTGACTTTCTCTGAATTGGTGGCTACCCGGGTCCCCCAGAAACCGAATGCCCGATTGCCGTCTGAAGACGCGGGAAATTGATTACCTCCTAGGGTAATGTTGTTGTCCCTCTCACGAACCATAGTGTTTGTTATTAAATTTTGTCCAACTAGGCTGATCGTGTAGAACCAGGGACGTTTAGTTCCCGGAGCAGTTGCCACAGCCGCCCCCATTGGATGAACAGTCGCTCACCAAGTTGCCTGTGGTTTCCAGAACAGGCGCCGCTTGGGTTTTAAGAAGAGAATTCTTCCGCCTTCTCTGCCTTTGAGATCTTCACATTCATTCGCCATCACAGCCGCTGATCCTCCTCGCCCCTCTTCACCTGTACCCTCGTAAGGGGCCCCTGCAAGGTACTTTCAGCCGGGCCAGCTGGACCAAAGTTTCTTTACATGTTACTCCTGCCAATCCTCCTTTCTCAACCGGACTTGGGACCCGCTTTGGCGGAGTTTGTTACGTAATTATTACTAGTTATTGTTATTATCAGGTAACTGTGGTAGGGTAACAGGTAGAGCGTGAGACGTAATGCTGGGTATCATGGTTTCCTCCAGGTCGGTTACAGGCTGGCCACCTTCCCCATCCCTGCGCAGCGGAAAACTATCAGTCGAAAAACCGATTCACGGGTTTAACTCAACAGTCTTTGCCTTCTACTGTTACTTTCATAAACCAATAAAGTAAAGTAACTGAACTCGTGAATGCACCAACACCTGTTTCCCGACAGCGACCATTCAATATGAAACATTTCAAAAAAACAATAAGGCAAACTTAACAGTGGGAGTCGCAAAAATCATTATCAGATTCTATGTGCTCGTTTGAGGTAGAGAGCTATCTGATTCTCATACGGAAATATCAAATAAACGTATGCTGAATTCTTCGTAACATTAACGCTGCAGTCAACGTACAATTAAGTATCCACACTTTTATGTGAGAGGACATGCTGAAAAGTTACACCCCCGGACTTTTTATCTGTAAACTCTTAAGACCTTTTAAATACAACGATAGTTGTTAACATTCTAAATCTTTATTGTTCATATTTAGAGATATGTATTCCTCTTCCACTAGAGGACTCCTAATTATAGCATGTAACATTGTGGTCTGTAATGTAACAACGTCGGTGCGTGAGGAACAGCGTGCTGTAATCATGTTTCGACTTATAAGAATTCGTCCACACATCTAGCACCTTCCCTTCAGCATGACAATGGCAGACCACAAACGAGCACTGCTAGGTCTGCAACATTCCGACGTCGTGGTATCGGTCACCCCTCATTTAGGGAGAAGAGTATCGTTAGGGGTGACCAGGCAAGTGTGATGAGAGCGCCGTTGTTACATATATACATAAATGTTCTGGGGGAGCAGCAATCTGCGGTTATCTGGTGGTTGTGCTATTTTGTACTGCAAGGTATCGAAATTCAATGATTGTAGGAAGATACAAGACGATTTTGACAAAATATCCAGTTGGTACGGTGAATTGCAGCTAGTTCTAAATGTGGAAAATTTACAGCGTGGTCCATTGATAGTGACGGGGGCGAAATATCTCACAAAATAAGCATCAAGCGAAAAGACTACAAAGAACGGAACTCCTCTAGCTTAGGAACCAGATGGCGCTATGGTCGGCCGCTAGATGGCGCTGCCATAGGTCAAACCGATATCAACTGCGTTTTTCTAAATAGGAACCCCCCTTTTTATTACATATTCTTGTAGCACGTAAAGAAATCTGAAGGTTTTAGTTGGACCACTTTTCTCGCTTTGGGATGGCGCTGTAATAGACACAAACGTATGAGTACGGGGTATCACGTAACATTCCGCCAGTTCGGACCGTATTTGCTTCATGATACATTACCCGTGTTAAAATGGACCGTTTACCTATTGCGGTAAAGATCGATATCGTGTTGACGTATGGCTATTGTGATCAAAATGCACAACGGCCGTGTGCTATGTATGCTCCTCGGTATCCTGGACGACATCTTCCAAGTATTCGGTACGTTCGACTTATAGTTACGTTATTTAAGGAAACAGGAAGTGTTCAGCCACACGTGAAATGTCAACCACGATGTGCCACAAATGATGATGCCTAACTAGGACCTTTAGTTGCTGTCGCGTCTAATCTGCACATCAGTCGAAGATAAACTGCAGGAATCTCAAAAACGTCGGTGTTGAGAATCCTACATCAACATCGATTGCACTCGTACCATATTTCTATGCACCAGGAATTACACGCCAACGACTTTAAACTTTGTGTACAGTTCAGCGACTGGGCACAAGACATACGGGACAGTGACTGATTTTTTGCACGCGTGCTGTTTAGCGAGGAAGCGTCATTCAACAACAGCGGTCACGTAAACCGGCATAATATGCGCTTTTGGGAGACGGAAAATCCACGATGGCAGCGACAAGTGGAACATCAGTGACCTTGGCGGGTTTATGTATGGTGCGGCATTATGGTAGGAAGGATAATTGGCCCCCATTTGATCGATGGAAATCTAAATGATCCAATGTATGCTGATTTCCTACGTAATGTTCTACCGATGATACTACAAGATGTTTCACTACATGATGTACTTCCAACATGATGGATGTCAGGCACATAGCTCGCGTGCGGTTGAAGCATATTGAATAGCATATTTCATGACAGTTTTATTGTTCGTCGATGTACCGTACCATCGCTCGCGCGTTCACTGGATCTGCCGTCCACCGCATTACTTTCTGTGGGAAAAGTTGAAAGATATTTACTATCGTGATCCACCGACAACGCCTAAAAATATGCGTTAGCGCATTGTCAATGTACACTCCTGGAAATTGAAATAAGAACACCGTGAATTCATTGTCCCAGGAAGGGGAAACTTTATTGACACATTCCTGGGGTCAGATACATCACATGATCACACTGACAGAACCACAGGCACATAGACACAGGCAACAGAGCATGCACAATGTCGGCACTAGTACAGTATATATCCACCTTTCGCAGCGATGCAGGCTGCTATTCTCCCATGGAGACGATCGTAGAGATGCTGGATGTAGTCCTGTTGAACGGCTTGCCATGCCATTTCCACCTGGCGCCTCAGTTGGACCAGCGTTCGTGCTGGACGTGCAGACCGCGTGAGACGATGCTTCATCCAGTCCCAAACATGCTCAATGGGGGACAGATCTGGAGATCTTGCTGGCCAGGGTAGTTGACTTACACCTTCTAGAGCACGTTGGGTGGCATGGGATACATGCGGACGTGCATTGTCCTCTTGGAACAGCAAGTTCCCTTGTCGGTCTAGGAATGGTAGAACGATGGGTTCGATGACGGTTTGGATGTACCGTGCACTATTCAGTGTCCCCTCGACGATCACCAGAGGTGTACGGCCAGTGTAGGAGATCGCTCCCCACACCATGATGCCGGGTGTTGGCCCTATGTGCCTCGGTCGTATGCAGTCCTGATTGTGGCGCTCACATGCACGGCGCCAAACACGCATACGACCATCATTGGCACCAAGGCAGAAGCGACTCTCATCGCTGAAGACGACACGTCTCCATTCGTCCCTCCATTCACGCCTGTCGCGACACCACTGGAGGCGGGCTGCACGATGTTGGGGCGTGATCGGAAGACGGCCTAACGGTGTGCGGGACCGTAGCCCTGCTTCATGGAGACGGTTGCGAATGGTCCTCGCCGATACCCCAGGACCAACAGTGTCCCTAATTTGCTGGGAAGTGGCGGTGCGGTCCCCTACGGCACTGCGTAGGATCCTACGGTCTTGGCGTGCATCCGTGCGTCGCTGCGGTCCGGTCCCAGGTCGACGGGCACGTGCACCTTCCGCCGACCACTGGCGACAACATCGATGTACTGTGGAGACCTCACGCCCCACATGTTGAGCAATTCGGCGGTACGTCCACCCGGCCTCCCGCATGCCCACTATACGCCCTCGCTCAAAGTCCGTCAACTACACATACGGTTCACGTCCACGCTGTCGCGGTATGTTACCAGTATTAAAGACTGCGAAGGAGCTCCGTATGCCACGGCAAACTGGCTGACACTGACGGCGGCTGTGCACAAATGCTGCGCATCTAGCGCCACTTGACGGCCAACACCGCGGTTCCTGGTGTGTCCGCTGTGCCGTGCTTGTGATCATTGCTTGTACAGCCCTCTCGCAGTGTCCGGAGCAAGTATGGTGGGTCTGACACACCGGTGTCAATGTGTTCTTTTTTCCATTTCCAGGAGTGTACTTGCGAACATTACAGAAGGCGAACTACTCGCTGTTGAGAGGAATGTCGTTACACGTATTGCCAAATGGATTGAGGCTGACGGACATAATCATGAGCATTTATTGAATTAATGTGGTATTTACAGGTAATCACGCTGCAACAGCATGCGTTTGCAGAAATGACAAGTTCACAAAGGTGCATGTATCACATTGGAACAACCGAAATAAAATGTTCAGACGCACCAATGGACTGTATTTTAATTTTAAAAAAACCTACCTGTTACCAACTGTTCGTCTAAAATTTTGAGCCATATGTTTGTGACTATTACAGCGCCATGTCTCACAAAGTGAAAAAAATGGTCCAACTATAACATTCATATTTATATACATACTACACGAATATGTAATGGAAAATGGAGGTTCCTATTTTAAAAAACGCAGTTGATATCCGTTTGTCCTATGGCACCGCCATCTAGGTGGCCAACCAGAGGGACATCTGGTTTCCCCCTTCAAGCTAAACAAGTTTCGTTCTTTATAGTTTTTTCGTGCGACACTTATTTCTTGAGATATTTGGCCCGCTCACGATCAATGGACCACCCTGTATAAGTTAAACCGGATAAGTGGGAAGAACAAACCTGTAATGTTCGGATACAGTATTAGTTAGTGTTCTGATTGATACAACCAAATCGTTTAAATATCTCGACGTAAATTTGGAAAGCGATATGAACAAGCATGGGAGAACTGTAGTACGAGAGGCTAATGGTCGACGTCAGTTTATTGGGTTATTTTTAGGAAAGACTGGTTCACCTGTAAAGGATGTCGGCTATAGACCGCTCCTTAAGTGACTGGGATCCGTGCCAGGTCGAATTGAGGAAGGACATCGAAGCAATTCAGAGGCGAGCTGCTAGATTTGTTACCGATAGGTTCTGATAACATGTGTAGGTTACGCAGGGAAGGTGACGATCTTTTCGAGAAAAGTACTAGGTAAATTTAGAGACCTGTCATTTAAATCTGCCTACCCAACGATTCTACTGCCACCAACATAAACCCTCTTGAGGACCACGAAGGTATGATACGATAAGCTAGGGCTCATACAGGGGCATATAGTAGTTTTTCCTTCGCTCAATTTGCGAGTTCTTCAGAATGGTTCAAATGGCTTTGAGCACTATGGGACTTGACTTCTAAGGTCATCAGTCCCCTAGAACTTAGAACTACTTAAACCTAACCATCCAAAGGATATCACACACATCCTTGCGCGAGGCAGGATACGAACCTGCGACCATAGCGTTCGCACGGTTCGAGACTGTAGTGCCTAGAATCGCACGGCCACTTAGGCAGGCTTTTGCGAGTGGAAGAGGAAAGATAATGACTGGTTGTGGTGCAGGGTATCCTCCGCCACGCACCGTACGATGGCTTGCGGAGTATGTATGTAGATGTAGATAAGGCTTTCCGATTTAGCCCCATCCGATTCCAATTCGTTTATAGAGCACTTCCGAGGTCTTCACTTAGATGGTGATGAAACGGTGCAGGCAGTGGTGAGGTTGTGGTTCTGTCAACAATGTGAGCCATTCTACCGTGAAGGTATGAACATGGTTTTCTGATGGGAAAAACGTATTCGTCGCCTGGGTTGACGGTGTTGAGAAATAAACATTGCGTATAAAGACGTAGTATGGTAACAAGTTTTTTTTTTATAAAAGCTTTACGGGTTTTCCCATAAAGAATTCAGAGGCACTACTCTTCAGTAAGCCAACGTATTACGGTTGTAAAGAGTCTCATCAACCACTGACGTAAACAACCGCAGCACTGAAAGTAATGAATGTGGATTAATGAACGTTCAGAATTTCATTTTTCTCCATAACATATGTAAGTCATTACTACTGCAAGATGATGAGATAATCTGAGTGCGAGGTAAGTCATTGGAAACGTCAAATGCTGGGACGTTAATAACCGGAACCGCCAGAATCTTGAATGCAGGCATTAAAACGTGCATGCATTGTGTCGTACAAATGCCAGATATCAATTTGCGGACTGGAGTTCCATGCCACTTGCGCTTGGTCGGTCAGTACAGGGATCGTTAAAACCGGCTGTGGTTGACGCTACGATCATTTCTGGTAGTGCATATAAGGCTCGAAAGACAGCATGGATGTTATCTGCCGGTCCAGTGGTCAGGCTAAAGCGTACTGAGTGCCATAAGGCTTTGTAATTGTTTGCAGTGTGGGACACAGATTTCACTCGGACTGAAAAACATAAGAATCTAGAAGAATGTCAGAGTGTGAAGTACCTAAGGACCTTCTAAATCTTGTGGAGAAGTGCAATACTTAGCATTTGTGCTTACCATGCTCCAGCCCGAGGATTTTTTTAAAGCATCCGATGGACATATTAGCCAACGAAAATTAAATATACCCCAATTTAGTTTTATTCAAGTGAAAAATAACAGCACCTACTGCCGTACGCTAGTGCGGATGAATGGGAAATACAAACCCGTTGTGCTCGGATACAGGATTAGAAGTGTTCCGCTACAGACAATGACATCCTTTAAATATCTGCATGTAACGTTGTGAAACGATATGAAGTGTTACGAGCGTGTGAGGATTTTGGTAGGGAGGGCGAATGGTCACTTGGGTTTATTGGGAGAATATTAGGAAAATGTGGTTCATCTGTAAAGGAGACCGCATACACGACGCTAGAGCGACCTTTTCTCGGTTTCGCACCAGGATCGGATTTAAAGTAGAGGTCAAAGCAATTCAGAGGTGCACTGCTAGATTTTTCATCAGTATGTTCGATCAGCATGCATGTGTTACGAATGTACTTCCGAATCTGAAGTGGGAATACTTGGAGGGAATAAGACATTTATTTCGAAGACCACTACTCAGAAAGTGTAGAGAAGCTGCATTTGAAGCTGACTGCAGAACGATCCTACTGCCACTAACATACATTTCACGTAGGGGCTACAAAGACAGTATACGAGAAATTAGGTCTCATGCGGAGAAATACGTATAGTCGTTTTGCCTCACTCTGTGTGCGAGTAGAACAGCAGTGGAAACGAGTTTCTGTGGCAAAAGGTACCCTCCGTCACGCACCCTACTGTGGCTAGAGGAGTATGTATGTAAATGTAGATGTAGATGTCAAGACGAGAACAATGTTTAACGAACTTGAAGACTGGAGCATCTACAAGAGTTTCAAGGAAAAGGTTACTAATGACATAATAAAAAACTTTTTTGTTACTTTCAAAGCAATGTAAAAAGAACTTTTCACCTGAAATGAAAAAGGATCTGCAACAGATGCTGCCGTATTTGAAAGTAGCTAACATTTCGAACTGTTAATCAATTACAATTGCTTTGTGCACTATAAAATTTAATGAAGGATCAAAATTAATTTAAAGGCATGACAGTGTATCTGTAAATTGCATCTGCAAAATGTTTATTATTTAAAAAAAGTGAGAAATACTAACCTAGTTTTGACCGTTATCTGTGTGACATTTAGCGCGTTTCTGAGCAAAATATCTCTTTTCACTGTTAAAAAAAAAACATTGTTATGTCTGTGTGACTGTCACTGTACATAAAAAATAAAAAATATTTTCAAGTTTTTTCATTAAAATATTTGTTTTCAAAACCAAAAAAACTGAATAACCCCCAATCAGTTTACTGGCACTTAGACCTGTATTGATTTCCACTCTACAACTATTTTTTTCACCATATAGAATGTGCGAAGTGCGCAAGACCTTAAAGCAGCGATATTCTGAGGATGTATAGATGCAAGAGCTGCATTGACTTCCAAACCAAATTTTTATAGGACTGCTCTTTTTAAAATCTATTTGCTACGAAATTGAACAATCTTAGTGTAGTCTTTGACAAATCCTTTTCAGTAGTTTGGCTATTTTGTATGTATCACAATTACTGCATATAGGCTTGGATTATGGGCATACACGAAACAAGTCCGTAGCAAAGAGTGCAAACCATGTGCAAAACCTTAATTAATCATATTAAAACTTCAACTGCTTGTAAAGAACTAAATGCAAAAATACAGGTGTAATGTCCACTTGATACTTAACATTTTCATGTAATGAGTAGATAGTATATTCTGCTTGCAAATAGGAACAAATTGTAATTGAAAAGAGACGAATGTAATGGTGAAGTTAATACCGAATGTCTTCGTCTATGGGCTAAAGTGTATGTACTCGAATCTGAGTCAGAATCCAAAATTTACTGAGAATAGGGTGTAAAGTAGGCTTCTTCTTGAAAACGCAAAATTTACTCAGAAAAGAGTGTAGAGTAAGCTTTTCCTTGCGAGTTGAACATCAGTTACTATGGACAATATGTGATGAACTATGAAATTTATATATCTGTTCAATGCCTAATTCAACCAAAGCAACACTCTGTTACTATAGTTAAACATCATAACCTAGATTTATTGGCACAGGAAGACAACATTCTATACTTCTAGGTATGATGAATAGCCTGGGATCACTATCACAAGGAAAGTAATGATAACGATGATGATGGTGATGACAGACGTTGTATATGTGTGACTAGTATCAAACATAATGACTTATTTTATTGTGTATTTGTGAAAAAATTTAAATGTGATTTGGTAATTGATTTTCGTGTACATGTGATCATTATAAATTATAACTAATAATGGGATCGTAACTGTCTGACAAATGTAGCTGATGTGGGTTTTAACTGATGTAAATACCTATTTTGAGGTCTCTACTGCCTCTGTTGGCCTGAAGACTTTGTGTGTACCTCACTCCAGAAGTCTCTAAGTCGAAAAATCTGAGACACTAGGGATCAAATCCAGCTGATTCAGTACTTATGGCGGTAGACTTTTTGTGTCTAAAAATATAGTGACCACTGATTTTATTATGTATGTGTTTGAAAATATGAAAAGAAATAAAATTTCTAACTTGTGTAACTCTAAGTCGGAAACACGTAAAGAAAAGATATTAAATTCGATTTGTAACTAATTGCAGAGTAAGGCAAAAGCATTGTACAGGCTAAACTACAAACATCCGTCATCATAGCTACAGTATATGCAATAGGCTGTACTGAATGGTGTATGTAAATGTGCTCTATAGGTATTGGCTTAAATTCTGTACTGAATGAAATGTGCAACAATTATTTTAACAAAATGTTATCTGATTGATCTATATGTCTATATATAGAGTATTCTTTGCCAACTTCTATAGTATATTAGAAACAGAGAGAAACGAAATTTACATACGAGTCAGTACAGTATGTTACATATACATTTGTAAAGTAGAATGCAGAGAGAGAAGAAGTTTACCAGTTAGGTTTATTAGTTGTAATGCTGTTATAATATGTTGACACATTAATCTGTTCCATCTAGACAGAAAGTCTAAAGTCTGTGCCAGCAAACATTTTAATCACTTGTTTGGCAGTTAGTACTATAAATTATCAGTTACATCAGCTCACATTGCAAAAGTTATTGAAAGTTACAGTCTTTGATAGGCGAAGTCTACAATGAACATCTTCATGACATATCTACATTAGTGAGGTTGCTATCAGTAGCCATCATTCTTTGTAAATTTTTGCAATTCATGGCTCAAATAAAAGAAATTTTGTTTGGAAAAGATACTGATTACTTCAGCTTGTTGTCACACAGACGTTTTTTGATAAGGTATTGATTATGTTCAACATTTACAAACGCTGAACATATCGCTACGAAAGAGTACAAAACATATTTCTGATTTAGTCTGTGGTATGTTATTTTCCCTAATATATTGAGTCTGCTCTGTAGTTTCCTTGAAGTAAAAATACTCGCTCAAATCCAATGCCTGAATAAAATTAATGAAACTCTTTATGAAGCATATGTGAAAACGTAAGATTATTTTTGGAAAACCTGTGAGCTCACGGAAAATTAACAGGTTTAGTATTTGATACCTATCTGAAGTGTTGCTCAGGGTGACGATTACCTCGGTCCACCAAGTGCAGGGTTATTGTGCGAGGGAACTTCAGCTTCTGGGATTTCTTGTCAAGCTTCTAAATCGCTGCAATCACCACCCAAGTTATTAAATCTAAGTATCGATCTGAAATCAACTATCGAACGTTAACGTAAACTTGATTTCACTGTGTTCACCAGTCATGGGCCACATTTAAGAAAGGTCAAGGCAAAAATGAACATTCCAAAAAGCAAGTCGCAAAAGTAACTGTTTCTTATATGTCAAGAAATCGTTCTTCATTTCTGTTAGTTTGCCAACAGAAAGATTACCCTTCTTTAATTAAAGAAGAATATTACTGAAATTAAAGTTAACTATTACTACCTATACTATGTGGCTATCTAAGAATCAGTTCTATAACCTCCTCAGAATTTATGTAACATACATGCTGCATCGAATTATTTTTTCTAGCTCAAGGATTAAACTAAACTCTTTGTGTCTGGTTGTCGCATATACTTTGTACTACATACTTTTGGAGTATCAGTTGTTTTCCGTTTTGCATGTCCCTAATTGCTATCAGCATCTGCTTAAGGAAAAGCTGTTCATCGCATTATCAGTCGAGTGATAAAGGCGATTTCCATTCGTTTTTAGTAATTTTGAACTACAGTGTGTTCATATCATAACGTAATATGCTAATATACGCTACAGTCTTCACTATGGAATGGGAGAATCCTTTATCTCTTTTTGGAAGTATTTCTGAGAAACTGCAAGGTTTTCATAACTTTTAGATGTTTTATACTGAGATATCTGAGCACTACACATATTTACATAATTTTTTAGCGTAAACAGTTGTCACTCTGAATATATTCTAAAATTTCTTGAATCATCCAATTTGTTCTAAAGTTCATCTTTAACCGTATTTCGTCACAGACTGATACATTGACCACCAACGTACATACGTACTTCATTCATAGAATCTGAGCACAGGACTGTGGAAGATATATTTATGGTCTCCACAGTTAAGACTAGTGGACACCTCTGTGACGTAACTACAGTCAACAAGTACTTAGTTACCACCATGAAACATCCAGGTATTACAAAGTAATACTGCCTCTAATCTTGATAATGTCATCAGTTCGGTAAGATACAGAGTCCAAAATGACCTGAGGGCACATGTCGTTTCTGACGCTGAGACTTTGCCAGCTGAGCTGTCTCATCTTGAAGTTACATTTCGTCAAAATGGTTAGAGTGATAGACAAATTGAACGTGCGTTGCGCTATCGACCAACTGTACATCGGGTGATTTAGTCTACTGCCTTTTTGCCTTACGTAGGAAACACGTCCAACAAGATCGGTCGTATTTTACGGAAATACGTTGTGAAATGTGTTTTCCGACATCCATCTAAAATTAGAGCACTTTTGAGTTCCGTTAAGGATGATCTAGGACTGCGTAAGGCGTGTGTATATCGTATTCCTTGTAGCTGCGGCATGTCATATATTGGTCAAACTATCAGAACCGTGGAGGACCGATGCACTGAGCATAAACGGCACACACGATTACAGCAGCCAAATAGATCTGCTATTGCCGGACATTGCTTGGATACTGGTCACCCCATGTTATATAATAACACCGAGATATTGGCATGCACGTCCAGCTATTGGGACAGTGTTATTAGGGAGGCAGTTGAGATTAAATTAGCGAGCAGCCTCGCAACAGGGATGGAGGTTTCTGTTTAAACTCTGTTTGGAATACGGCTCTCTCACTTGTCTAAAAACAGAGGGACAGAGTCCATGCTGCCTCACCTGCGAATTCATAGTCACAATATCGATAGCTCTGACTTTGGTCATCTTTGATGGCACTAGTGTTCAGTGTGTCTGTGTGTGTTATCTTTCCTGCTTCTGTCTGAAAACCGAGGTATTAAATTTGCATGTACGCCGCATGTCCGTTGCAGTTTGCCTTGAAAATGGCGGGCTGTTCTCCGTCCGAAATATCGGCGGTCGCTGAAAGTGTTACCTGGCTAAATTCCCTGAAGTTATTTGAAAGAGTCCGAAATGTTTTCTCCAGTTATATCATACCCAGCTGCAACCACTAATGAGTTTTTAGATCCTTTAGGGCCCCAAATTGCATTGATATTGTTTTCTAAGTTCCACCTGTAGTCCACATATTTTCTAACAGATCGGGCCATGGCCATGTTGATCAACTGGGCCAGTAAAGGTGAGGTGAAGTGGCAGTTGGGCTGTTGTACCGCAAACTTAACACGCACAAACGCTATAAATTCGACTCTCGTCGTAATGGACCACACTGGCCTCCTCAGGGTACTCATCAGGAGGAATCTTCATCATAAAAATTGTGCTTCATGTTCATGGCAACCCGACTGAGGCCACGTCCTATTCCAAAAAAATAGTCAGAGGCCCCTCTAGCCTGGCCTGTGCCCTCAACACAATCTAGAATTAACACTTCATTGAGATGTAAGTGCACAAGCAAGTGCTTGGCGTATTTCAGTAGGGTGCAAAGTAGTGGCTCGTGGCACCACACTACACACCTCCGGTCAGCTGCACTCCAATGTTTGTGATTTGGCCCACTGAGAAGGTTCACCCTTATTTCCCTTTGTAAACTATTACTGGTTTTGGAACCAACAAGGCGTGAGACACTTCTCTCTACCCTGTTGGCTGCGATCTTTTTACTACCATTGTTCGTATGCTGTGGTCCGCGACTATGAGTGGCTTGCCATTTCTTCTACACTCCACGGACAGTCGACGCTGATATACCAACAAATATGAGGACTTCATTCACGGTGTGGCCATGGACATATTTATGTCTTTCTGTCACGTCTCCACGTCAGTACAACCTAATGCACTGCATGTATAAAGGCGACCGACTCATACAGGGTACATCTCCTAACACTTGAGCCACAAATATTGCAGACATGGAAAGTGTTACTGATGTGCAGTTTTCACAGAACAGTTTGGTAGTCAGAGGTCCGTATTCTTAACCAATCAACATGCAGTAATAATATGTAGGAAGTGAAATTTATGTGGAACATACACTTTTTTAAGTGGAACAATTTCTACTGACACCTACAGACTAAAAGCAGGGCTAAATTACAATGTCAGTGGTGGTAGTTGCTGTATGCGTTTAGAGACGCTTAGAAAAGACCTATTTTGAAAAATTCAAATAGCGACACATGTACAGTAGCTGTGCTAGCACGTAGTATATAACAAGTGCATTGACTGACTACTCATGTGGATTCTGACCAGTAAAGACACGACTGAGCATCACATATTGTGTTCAAAATGCACTTCGTGCATTGTGGCCATGGACTCCCATTACGTTGGTAACCGAAGATGCTCTTAGTCTGCACAGGAACGTCTTCTAGCATCCATGGAAGATGGTCTGTTAGTAGGCTACGATCTTTGTGCGCGTTCAGCGTTCCGTATATGAAAAACGTGCTTATTTGCTGATGGTTCTCACATCACACGTTTACACCCCATGCAAGCTGACGTTCCACCGGACTAAGCCAATGTACGCGGGCCAATACTGCACATTTCTGCAGTTTAGCTGGCCATGATTGGTAAATGTTCTTCATCCCTAAATATGATACACTATACATCTGAAAAATTCCGTTTTAATGCCCATGTGCTTAGTCTGTTACGTTGTCGAGGTGTCACATTACCACATTCCGGTAACTGCTGGAAGGAGTTGATAGATCATAGCCAAGTTGGTTGACATCTATTGGAATATCTTGCCGCATGCACCGCACAAAAGCGAATTGTATTCTTCCTACACTTTCAGTACATCACGAGAATGTCGGCTTTTTCTGCATCGGTATATCCCATTGTCCACTCACGATCTACTTTTTGGACTGACGCTCAGTAATGACTAGCAAGTGCCAGTGCACTCAGGGTTCACACAAGCGACCGTAACAACATAGTGTCTGGCTACAATGCAGTTTAAAAGACACAAACAAACGTGTGTGTAAAATTTTTAAAAATATGATATCTCGTAAATAACTCGCTCTAGAATTCTGCAACGAACTCCACCGACATTATAATTTACTCTTCTTTTAGTTTTTTAATGTCTGTATGCATTGTTCCATTTCAAAAAGGGAATGATGGCACAAAAAATTAACTTTCTAACCATTACTACGCTGATGCACATGAATTAAGGAGAATTGCAGAATGTGCTGCCACACAACGTCGCACGACACAAAACTGGCGCTAATGGAATAGGCACATAGCGAACACACACGACACAGATCTGTAAGTCCCCGGTATTGGTGATAAGTTGAGGAAACCATTCCGAGACACATGTGCTACAAAACTCCACTGCCCATGTACCCCACAATTAATGTTGGATGTGATCACCAAGCACACCTACACATGCCGCACGACGGGTTGGCATGCTTTGGATCAGGTGGTGGAGCAGCTGCTGGGTTACAGCCTCCCATTCTGGCACTAGTGCCTATCGGAGTTCCTGACGTGTCGTAGGGGATTGAAGACGTGCTGCGATAAGTCGACTGAGAGATGTGCTCGATGGGGTTTAGATCTGGAGAACTGGCAAGCCACTCCATTCGCCTATCTTCTGTTTCAAGGTACCCCTCCACGATGGCAGCTAGGTGAGGCCGTGCATTGTCATCCATCAGGAGCAAGGTGGGACCCATTGCATCCCTGAAAAGGCGGACATACTGGTGGAAAATGACGTTCGGATACACCTCACATATTACAGTCCCTCTGTCAGACATGAAGGGGTGTACATGCACTAATCATAATCCCACACCACATCATCAAACAACGACCTCCATGCAGGTCCCTTTCAAGAACATTAAGGGGTTTGTATGTGGTTTCTGGTTCACGCCAGATGAAAACCCGGCGAGAATCACTGTTCAGACTATACCCCGACTCGTCCGTGAACATAACCTGCGATCACTGTTCAATGGCCATGTACAGTGTTCTTGACACCAGGCTTTACGGGCTGTCCTGTGACAAGATGTCAGTGGAATGCACCTTGCAGGTCTCTGGGCGAGCAAATGAAGTCTGTTCAATTGTCTGGAGACAACTTTTCCAGTGACTGCGGTAAGGTCCAGAGCAAGGCTACCTGCAGTACTCCGTGGCCGTCTGCTGGCACTAATAGTGAGATGTTGGTCTTCCTGTGGTGTTGTACACTGTGGACGTCCCGTATTGTAGCGCCTGGACACGTTTCCTGTCTGCTGGAATCGTTGCGATAATCTTGACATCACACTTTGATGCACATAGAGGGCCCGTGCTGCGACCTACCGTGTTTGACCAGCCCCCAATCGCCCAAATATTCTACCCGTCATAACGTTATCAATATGTGTTCCTTGAGCCATTTTCAACACACAGTCTCCACTAGGGCGTCTGAAAACGTCTGCACACTTAATCACTGCGCCGTACTCTTTACATACACTAACACACCTCTGCGTATGTGGTCTGCTGCCAGCGCCACCGTGCGACGACCGCAGGTCAAATGTACCACATGGTCATACCCTGAGGTGATTTAAACCCGCAAACCGCCCACCAGAGCGATTTTTCACCGTTTATCAATATTATCCTTAATATATGGGCATGAGTGTAGAGTATATCTATTGGCTATCAGTACGAGCCCCCGACTACCAATCAATTCTGTGAAGACCGCAGGTCAAATGCGTTTTCCATTTCCGCAATATTTGCGCTGCAAATTTTAGGTGAATCATCCCATGTAGGCCATTTCATTTCATGATTTTCCACAGGCGTGGATAGTTATAGGAGAGACTGATATCATTTCCGCACCATCTACAATGCCTCAAAGCAACACGGGATATTATGCGCTCTTAAAGTGGTTATTAATACTTTCTCGAGTGAGTTCATTGCACCACACTTATTTTGCTTTCGGGACATGTTTAACATTTCCCAAATGCGAGCACATTAAAACTACACCGAAAAATATTTAAGTACGGTAAGATATGGAAACCCACATATGTAATTGAAGTTGCATGAAATATTATGTCGGTCAATTTCATTGTGGCACTCTTATGCAGCTTATCTTCACGGGCGCCAAGGAAGCTTCCTATTTCCCTAGATAACCACGGGATATATGATACAATTTTATCCACATTGAAATTTAATTCCGAACTTCTAATATGACTACACAGAACTCCTAGAAAATGGACACCACACTTGCATCGTATCTTCCTTGAACGGCTAATTATTCGGGCTGACGCTTAG
The DNA here is from genome assembly GCF_023897955.1 of Schistocerca gregaria. Lineage (NCBI taxonomy): Eukaryota > Metazoa > Arthropoda > Insecta > Orthoptera > Acrididae > Schistocerca > Schistocerca gregaria. The sequence continues at coordinate 167,424,324 of NC_064925.1, read as the reverse complement.
GAAAACTTAACTGTTGAATATCAGTATATATGTTTAATCAACGTTAAATAACATCCACGCAATACAAAATTTAGGACTATGCTATCGACCGTGACATCTGTATAATTATAGTGAGACCAAGAGCTTTACCTCGTAATCAGTAACCGTAATTCATGTAGCACTACATCCGTAAACTACTGTTACATGATACTTCGGCTTTCTACGCTAGAATGAAGCTTTCAGCCACATTTTATTAAAGGCTGCAGCGGTCTGGAAAAGTAGTTTACATTTCTTATCTGATTTTTGTGAAATTGGTAGAAACATAAAAGCTTACGGCGTTGTGTCTGTAGTTTATAGGGACAAAATCATATTCATTAGCGTAATAATTGAAGGTTTCTTATATTGTGATGAGGAAAACTTACTGAACTACAAACTGGAATATTATATTCGCCCAGTTTTCTGTCCTTCACACTAATTCTCCAAGACAATAGCACAGCAACTCTAAACGATACATCTAAATTTATTTTTTTCCAGTAGAACGTTGTTCGTAACTGTTACAGGAACTATGAGTTCACAGACATACTCAGAAAATGTGAATTTAATATTTGACTCCAAGGATGGTTAAAGAAAGAAGACTGCTCTTTACCTCTGTTGACCATATATTGCACATCTCATCCCTAATTCATAACCTCTTGCATATGTTAGTCACCTGTGCGAGACCGGCAACTTTTCTTCAGCAGCAGAGAGCGCATTACGCAATAGAGCCTTGAGAAAATAGATGTCACCCACTATCAGGAACAATGTTAACAACTTTAACAATTCCCTTGACCCAAAGAGAAGCTTTCTTAGTGAAAGCATTAAGTTTCCCTTAGGCTGGAGATACTCATAATTATGATTCAACGATACCATTATTTTAATGTGTTCTACATCTACATCTACATCCATACTTCGCAAGCCACCCGACGGTGTGTGGCGGAGGGTACCCTGAGTACCTCAATCGGTTTTCCCTTCTATTCCAGTTTCGTATTGTTCGCGGAAGGAAGGATTGTCGGTATGCCTTTTTGTGGGCTGTAATCTCTCTGAGTGTATCCTCATGGTCTCTTCGCGAGATATACTTAGGAGGGAACAATGTACCGCTTGACTCTTCGGTGAAGGCATGTTCTCGAATCTTTAACAAAAGCCCGTACCGATCTACTGAGCGTCTCTCCTGCAGAGTCTTCCACTGGAAATTATCTATCATCTCCGTAACAGTTTCACGATTACTAAATGATCCTGTAACGAAGCGCGCTGCTCTCCGTTGGATCTTCTCTATCTCTTCTATCAACCGTATCTGGTACGGATCCCACACTGCTGAGCAGTATTCAAGCAGTTGCGAACAAACGTACTGTCACCTACTTCCTTTGTTTCCGGATTTCATTTCCTTAAGATTCTTCCAATGAATCTCAGTCTGGCAACTGATTTACCGAGGATAAACTTTATATGATCATTCCATTTTAAATCACTCCTATATGCGTACTCCCAGATAATGTATGTAATTAACAGCTTCCAGTTGCTGACCTGCTATTTTGTAGCTAAATGATAAGGGAACTATCTTTCTATGTACTCGCAGCTCAAAACACTTGTCTACATTGAGACTCAATTGCCATTCCCTGCACCATGCGTCAATTCGCTGCAGATCCTCCTGCATTTCAGTACAATTTCCCATTGTTACAGCCTGTCGATACACCACAGCCTCATCTGAAGAAAGCCTCAGTGAACTTCCGATGTCATCCACAAGGTCATTTATGTATATTGTGAACAGCAACGGTCCCATGACACTCCCCTGCGGCACACCTGAAATCACTCTTACTTCGGAAGACTTCTCTCCATTGAGAATGGACATGCTGCGTTCTGTTATCTAGGAACTCTTCAATACAATCACACAATTGGTCTGATAGTCCATATGCTCTTACTTTGTTCATTAAACGACTGTGGGAAACTGTATCGAACGCCTTGCGGAAGTCAATAAACACGGCGTCCACCTGTGAACCCGTGTCTTTGGCCCTCTGAGTCTCGTGGACGAACAGAACGAGCTGGGTTTCACACGACCGTCTGTTTCGAAACCCATGCTGATTCCTACAGAGTAGATTTCTAATCTCCAGAAAAGTCATTATACTCGAACATAATACGTGTTCCAAAATTCTATAACTGATCGACGTCCCTTCTTGAAAACGGGGATGACCTGTGCCCTTTTCCAATACTTTGGAACGCTAAGCTCTTCTAGAGACCTACGGTACACCCCTACAAGAAGGGGGGCAAGTTCCTTTGCGTACTCTGTGTAAAATGGAACTGGTATCCCATCACGTCCAGCGGCCTTTCTTCTTTTGGGCGATTTTAATTGTTTCTCTATCTTTCTGTCTTCCATTCGATATCTACCATTTTGTCATCTGTGCGACAATGAAGAGAAGTAACTACAGTGCAGTCTTCCTCTGTGAAACAGCTTTGGAAAAATTCATTTTTTATTTCGGCCTTTAGCCTGTCATCCTTGTTTCAGTACCATTTTGGTTACAGAGTGTCTGGAAATTTTTTTTGATCCACCTACCGCTTTGACATAAGACCAAAATTTCTTAGGATTTTCTGTCAAGTCGGTACATAGAACTTCACTTTCGAATTCATTGAACGCCTCTCGCATAGCCCTCCTCACACTACGTTTCGCTTCGCGTAATTTCTGTTTGTCTGCAAGGCTTTGGCTATGTTTATGTTTGCTGTGAAGTTCCCTTTGCTTCCGCAGCAGTTTCCTAACTCGGTTGTTGTACCACGGTGGCTCTTTTCCATCTCTTACGATTTAGCTTGGCACATACTCATCTAACGCATATTGTACGATGGTTTTGAACTTTGTCCAGTGATCCTCAACACTATATGTACTTGAGACAAAACTTTTGTTTTGAGCTGTCAGGAACTCTGTAATCTGTTTTTGTCACTTTTGCTAAACAGAAAAATCTTCCTACCTTTTTTAATTTTTATATTTACGGCTGAAATCATCGATACAGTAACCGCTTTATGATCGCTGATTCTGTTTGTCACCAGAAGGTCTAATATGTTATCGCCACGAGTCGGTTCTCTGTTTAACTGCTCAAGGTAGTTTTCAGATAAAGCACTTAAAAAATCTCTCAAGGTTCTTTATCCCTGCTACCCGTTATGAACGTTTGATTCTCCCAGTCTAGATCCGGCAAATTAAAATCTCCACCCAGGACTATACCACTGTGGGGAAATCTACTGGAAATATTTTCCAAATTATCCTTCAGGTCCTCAGCCACAACAGATGCTGAGCCAGGGGGGCCTAAGCGACATCCAATTACCATGTATGAGTCTGCTTTAACCGTGACCCTCACCCAAATTATCTCACATTTCGGGTCTCCGTCAATTTCCTTCGATACTATTGCACTTCTCATCGCTACAAGACGCCTACCCCTTCACTGTCCAGCCTGTCTCGGAGGTATACATTCCAATCTGAGGTCAGGATTTCATTACTGTTTACGTCTGGTTTCAGCCAACTTTCTGTCCCTAGTATTATATGGGCGTTGTGACCGTTTATTAGTGAGAGCAGTTCTGGGACCTTTCTATAGACGCTCCTGCAGTTTACTATTAGCACATTAATACTGTTATTCCCTGTTGCATTTTGTCTACTCATACCTTGCCGGGTCTCAGAGGGCGTTTTGTCGGGTCTAGGGAGGGAATTCTCTAAACTAAAAACCCACATGTGCACTCCACACGTACTCCGCTACCCTTGTAGCCTTGTAGCCTCTTCACATGGTATACAACTGTGTGGTTCAATTTTTCCTCGAAAAGCATCGGTAGTAAGCATATTCGTTGCATGCTACATCTTCTACGCCTTTTTTGTAGAATGAAGTAGCACCTCCATAATTTGGGGAAATCCAGACAATGTTCTCATGCGACTGAGTTTCTTTGCATATCTGCTGCAGCTCTTCGAAGCCAAAATCTTACTTTTACAAACGACAAACCTTAACAGTCAGGAAACAAGTGACAATGTTTCTTGCGAATACCATTATCAGTCATAGAGATAGCATAAGTATTATACGAAAATATTTCAAGTGTCACCGATATATACAGAGGAAGATTTATGTCTCCTCCTCCTATTATGAAATAACGATATTTTCAAACCAGCAATTCATTGTTTTTAATAATTTATTAGCAGTTTGTAATGTCTGCTGTACACTTTTGGTGCTTAACGGTTTTGCTTACAGTAATAAACGTTACTTTTCTTCCACCATGTCCTATAGACGTATCTCTTCACTATTCATTGTGAAAGTATAGATTAACAGAAGCAGAGAAAATGCCTTAGAATGTTGTATGGTAAGGTATATCTGTATCATACTGCGAAATAAAGTGATCTGAAAATGGTTCTATCTCCAAATTAATTAGCAATAACTCGTAAATCAAACAATACAGATTAAATAAATTTAAAAATATAGAACTCAACAGTAAAATTAGAACAATATTCACTCTCTTGATCATATGGCATTAGTTAACACTTGACTGGCAACAAAAATGCACTTGAAGTTGTTACTTTCTTATTCATTATGTAAACATAAGCACGAACCAGTCTAGCTTAACAATAGAGGTCGATGACAAATGATTCATAACTCTTCTGTAACCTCATAGAGAGTAGGTAATTTTGATCTTTAAATTATATGAATGTATAATGTTATCGAACACTAGCAATTTTATTCTTCATACTCCCTAATACACAAATGGATACACATTCTTGACATAAGAATCCCAGCGATGCAGCGTAAAAGTGTACGCTTTTCAGTATCTCAGTTAATGTAGACAATCAGATAGCTTAATTGTTTTCGGCGTAAACGTACCCACGAATTGGGATAGTAGCGTCGAGTTAAATTTGCTACGTACAGATGCCAAATACAGAGTAGCATGTACCACCAGTCCCATAGAAACCTCTTTTGAAATGTGTGGTACAGTATATATACAAACAATAGTCCTCTATGTACATGTTTCGTAGTCCACGACTGGGAGATTCCGCTAGAAGAGAAGTCGAATTTGGTAGAGGCTACGTGTTTTCAGCAGTTACTCCTCCCCTTCAGTGTAACGGGCAGAACGAGTTCCCACAGGGAAGCACCCTAGTTGCACCGTTTCTCCAGCAATTTCACGTCTCCAGCTGTTCGCCGCTCCTTCGATCGCCGTCAGTGCCGAAGCTAACACTGCCGCTCTGGAACTTCGTTAGCTGCGCGCTGTTCCGCCGTTGCTAACTCTGCCTCCACTTACACGAATCTCGGTTGTTATTTCTAAATAGTTTAACTTAATTTTCTTCCTTCTCTTGCAATTCAAACAAAGAGCCCAAAGTTCTATTTATTCACCGTTTCATACTGTACTGTTGCCTTCACTTAACTAGTAATCCCAGACAACAAGCAGCTTGCCATGGAGGTACGGTGAAAACTGAATAACATGTTTAATTTATGAACTGTCAGTAAGTTTTTGGAATAAAGTGAGAGCCACCAGCTTTGGAGGAGGAAACACACTTTGGGAAATGCGTAGTCTTCCGCACCCAGAGTCAATTGGCGTCAAAGTTTTAGGGTGTAATGCTTACTCAGTTGGATAATATGCCCGTCTTTTGAGTCAGGCTGGTCTACGTCATACGTAAGGCCATATTTTATTTCGTCGTAACCCTTATACTGGGCGGCACATAAAGTCACGACAGTAAAAACTTGTGCAATACACGTGCTTTCATGGCTGATGGTCGTATCGTTAATATCCTTATGTGTGGATTGCCCTGTTGTTTTATAAAATACTCAAAACACTGTATACTAAAATTCTAGAATAAACGGTCTTCTGTGTATTTTAGCACCTCATCATTTTAATTATTACAGAATATACCACTGCCACAACACACGGGCCTTGCAGGCCAAACGATATAGGTGTTACCCCCACTATTCGCACTCACTACCCACCCCTATGTGACCTATGTAGATCAGACAGGAATGAAACTTATGATTGAATTGTCAACTTGTTCCATGTTTTGTTTAAAATTTGAAGATTCGAGCCCATTGGAAATTTAGTTTAAAACCAATTACAAAATATTTACGAAACAGACATATAAGACTTATCAAATATGAACTAAAACCCATTTATTTCATTAACTGCCTGTTCCGTCAATTTTGGTGCAAAATTACGTACATTCGAATGAAAAGTCACAGAACACTGGTGCATTTTTCTTCAATACTTATTATTGTACAGCCTGGTTTTCCTGTATCGTCATTAGATACCAAACTAAATATGTATATATGTTTAATATTTGTGAGAATAAAGATTTTAAAATAGTTAAAGTACACAGTACTCCATTTGGTGTCAAGTACTGACAACTGTTGATATTTGATTTAGCATTAAAACGTGAAATTTATTTCAGTGAAAGTTCTATGTAGAATATTTGTTTTCGTTGTGCTTCTAAGTTAGAAGACTGGTTAGACGAAATTTTCCATTTTTACTCTATTCTGTGGAACCCCTTTCATCTCCAAATAACCTCTGCTACCTACATCCTTTTGAATCTGCTTTCTGTAATCATTTGGTCTCCCTCTTCAATTTTCACCTCCCACACTTCCCTCCAATACCATACTGGTGATTTCTTGCTGTCTCCTATTAACTGATCCCATCTTCTATTCAGGTTGTTCTATTAAATTCTTGTTTCACAATTCTAATCAGGACCTTCTCATTAGTTACATGATCGAGCCACCTAATCTTCAGCATCCCTCTGTAGCACTGCATTTCAAAAGCTTCTATTCTCTTCTAGTGTTTCACTTCTGTACATGGCTATACACCATAAAATACTTTCAGAAATTCCTAATGCTAAAATCTATATTCGATATTAGTAAATTTCTTTTCGTCCGGAACGCTTTTCTTTCCAATACCAGCCCACAATTTATACCTTCTCTACTTCGGCCATTGTCAGTTATTTTGCTGCCCAAATAGCCAAGTCATCTACTGCTACAAGGGTCTCGTTTCCTAATCTAATTCCCTCAGCATCACCTTATTTAGTTCAACTAACGTCCATAATTCTTGTTATGCTTTTGTTAATGTTCATCTTACATTATTATTTCAAGATACCATAGATTCCGTTAAACTGCTTTCCTAAGTCCTTTCCTAGCTCTGACAGAATTAAGACTCATTGAGAAACCTCAAACCTATTATTTCTTCTCTCTAAACTGTAATTCCTTCAGCGATCTTTTGTTTGGTTTCCTTCACTGCTTGCTCAACGTACAGATTGATTAACAAAAAAGGATAGGCCTCAATCGCGTATCACTCCCTTCTCGAACTCCACTTCCCTGTCATTGCCATCGTCTCTTACAACTGCTCTCTGGCTTCTGTACGAATTGTAAATAGCCTTTCTCTCCCTGTACTTTAGACCTGCTACCTCCAGCCAACTGTGTGAAAAGCTTTCTATGCGTCTAGAAATGCTATGAAATTAGGTTAGCCTTAACCTATCATATCTTGTAAGAGAAGTCGTAGGGATACTATTGCCTATAAGCTGATACTTTGATAATATTCGCACCAGACAGCACCTGCTTTCTTTGGAATTACATTCTTCTTGAAATCTGAGGGTATTTCATCTTCTCATACTTATTTTATATCAGACGAAATAATTTTGTCATGGCTGGCTCACTGAAGGCTATCAGGAGTTCTCATGAAATTTCGTCTACTCCAAGGGCCTGGATTTGACCGGCTTTCAATGCCCTATCAAATTCTTTTCGCAGTACCATGTCTTCCATCACATTTTCATCTACGTCCTTTTCCATGTCCATGACATAGGCTTCATCTACCTTTTGTAAACCCTCTATATACTCCTTCCACCTTTCAACTTTCCTTTCCCTGTTTGAGACTGGTTTTCCGTATGAGCTCTTGATATTCATAGACATTTGCAGATAAGATCTTTTCAGCAAAGGCCTCTTTAAATATCCTATCTTCCATTAGTGACATGTGCTTCAGAATACTTACATTTTTTCTCTAGACATTCCTCCTTAGCCATATTGTACTTCCTGCCAGTCTCATTTTTCATGCGTTTATACTCACATTCACCTGCTTCATTTGCTGCGTTCTTATTTGTTCTCTTTTCAATAGTTAAACTCAATATCTCCTGTGTTATACAAGGATTTCTACTGGGTCTCGTCTTTTTACTTTTTTGCTCCTGTGTTGTATTCACTATTTCACCTGTGAAAGCAATCCATTCGTCTTCTACCATACTCCTTTCCCCATCATAATCAGCCACTGTCTATTCCTCCCTCTAGACAACATTTGTCAAACACTCCCTCTGAAAATCTCAACAACCTCTGCTTCTTTCAACTTAACCAAGTCCCATCTTAACTTTCTACCTGCTAGCTATTTCTTCAGTTTTAGTTTACAGTTCTTAACTAATAAATTTTGGCCAAAGTTCGCAGCTGTCTCCGTAAATGTCTTACAATTTAAAATCTTCTTCCGATGTCATTCTTATCATTACATAATCACCATGAAGCGTGTCGGAGTCTCCTCCACCTAAACGACCATTCTTCATGATTCGTAACCCAAGTGTTAGTGATGGTTAAATTATGCTCTTGCCAAAAATCTACCATACAGCTTATTCTTTGATTCCTTTCCCACAGTCCATATTCACCAACTATTTTTTCAACTTATCCTTCTCCTACTATTGGATTCGATCCCGAAGTGGAGCTAAATTTTCGACTCCCTTAGATATCTGAATGATTTCTTTTTTCTCATAATCCTTCTTTTCCCATTTCTTCATCATCTGAGGAACAAGTCAGCATATAAACCAGTACTACTATGGTAGGTGTGGGTTTCGTGTCTATCTTGGCTGCGATAATGCTTTCATAGTTGCTTACCCACTTTCCTCGTTTCTTGTTCTTTATTTAAGCCACCCCTGTATTATCTCTATTTGGCTTTGCATTTATAACACTGGATTCACCCGACGAGGTCCCTGTTCCTCCCGACATCGAATTTCACTAATTCTCACAATATCTAACTTCAAGCCATCCTTTTTCTCATCTTAATTTTTGTAGCCTTCCTGCACAGTTGAAGGATCTAACATAACACACTCGAACCCCTGAATCTCCAGGTTTGTTTCTGTTAACATGACATCTTCCCGAGATTCTAAATGGAGACCGTTTTACACCTGGAATATTTTATCCACGACGATTGGATTCTCATTTCATCATACAGCACAGCAAATCATGGTTGTAGTTTCACTTTTTTTCGGCCGTTCATAGTACAAGGCCGTTTTGGTTGATCTTACAAAGCGAAATCAGACAGTCATCCAGACTGTTTCCTCTGCAACTGCCGTAAAGGCTGCTGTACGTGTTTAGAAACCACACGTATGTCTGACCCCTTACGAGATACCCTTCTGTTGTGGTTGCGCGTACGGTACGGCTTTCTTTATCGTTGCGGGACCCAGCCTCCCAGCCGAGGGTAACGTCCGTGTTTCATAGGGAAGGGGATACGTAAAATATTTATGTTAGATAAGATATGGGACACAATCAAACGAACTACTTGTCATACTACAATCGTTCGACAGGCGAAATAAGTTGAGCAATATGCAGCATAATTTGGTGATGTTTTCAATTAGGGGGAGAAGCGCTGTCCAATACAAAATTGTACTTGAACTGTCAAATGTCACAAACAGATAAAACGTAACAAGTGAGACAAAACAGATAAAAGCAACAGCTATAACTAAAATTTTAATAGGGTAAGGAAAACCGCAGTAAAGGAGAAATGGGGCATCTGAGTAGGAGGGCTGATTTACCAGATGTTGGGAAAGGTATGTGAGATAATAAATATTGTAGAGTATTACACAGGTGTCGTGTGTTTTTTGTTGATAAAAATGTTTACCTAACTGGCCTTTTTTGTTTTGGAAGGTGAGGGAAACTTTACTTCATTCTTTCCCTGTCACGGAGGGAGGAGCGTTCTGTTGGTGCCAGTGTCCCTACACAGTATGAGCCATGTCTAGCAGTCGACGATATCAAGTTGTTAATGCGGCCTATTGGAGTCTGGTTGCTGCTAACCAATACCATTCAATCCTACACTCATCTTCTCTGTTCAAATTATTAGGGCGCTTCAGTATTTCCAAGGTCTTTCTAATCCTGCGCTTCGCCATCTCTGATTAGATGGCAACTGGACCCTTACGTGATGCAGAATCGACCATTAATTGCCTCGAGGTGCAGACCCGCCAATGCCAAAGAACATGGGGAGCCACTGTGCTGTCGGTACAGAAGCAGTATCAGTGGAATCTGCCGCTCAGTTGAGCTCACTCACTTCAACTCGGTACTAGATGTCACCTGAGTAACAAATCCAAAAGGATCATTTCAGCGCTCCTAAAGCTTCTCAAGTCAATTGTTCGTGACGTGGTACTGAAGTGTAAAAGCGAGGGAACAACCACAGTGAGACCCGGTACCAAGGAAGGCAGGATTGGGATGCGATTGGGGATAGGGCTGTAATCAATTACTGTTGGTTACTTTATTTTTGAATCATGCTCTCTTTATTTGGAACCAACAACAGCAAATAAAAGGTGACAATAAATTAATAAGTGTTCCATTGCCGAAGGCGAGAATGACAACAAATTCGAACTATTTGTCGGCTGAAGGCCCCAATAGTGATAATATACGAGGGTCAGTCAAAAAGTAATGCCTCCTATTTTTTTTCTACGTTTAATTGTCAGGAAATTTAAATGCAATTACATAGGTTGAAAACCACAACATTGAGGATCATTTTGTCATTTTTCAATGTAATCTCCGCCCATCTCTACAGTTCTGGTCAATCTTTGAACAAGGGCATGTATCCCAGCACACTAAAAATCACAGCTCTGCTTCCTAAGCCATTGACGCACGGACGTTTTGACGGCCTCCATCTTCAAAATGAATCCCACGATGAGCTTCTTTTAGTGGCCCGAATAGATGGAAGTCTGATGGTGCCAGGTCAGGGCTGTATGGGGGATGAGGCAAAACTTCCCATCCAGTTTTGACAATCTCGTCAGAGGTGGGACGACTGGTGTGTGGTCTTGCATTGTCATGCAAAAGAAGAACATCTGCCATTGATTTTGTTGGGCGAACTCGCTGAAGACGTGCTTTAAGTTTTTAGAGGGTTGTGACGTATTGAACAGAATTTATTGTGCATCCCTGCTCCAAAAAATCAACCAGAATCACACCCTCTGTATCCCAGAAAACTGTTGCCATAACTTTCCCTGCCGATCGCACAGTTTTGAATTTTTCCTTCCTCGGCGAGCTTGTGTGACGCCACTCCATTGACTGCCTCTTTGATTCGGGTTCAAAAAAATGCACCCATGTTTCGTCCCCGGTCACAATTTTTTTCAGAAACTCATCTCCCTCCAAACGGAAGCGCTGCAAGTGTTGGGAGGCTATTGTTTTCCTTGCCTCTTTATTCTGATCGGTTAACATTCTTGGAACCCACCGTGCACAAACTTTTGAGTACCCCAATTGTTTAATAATCGTGATCACACTGGCTTTACTACGACACACTTCATCTGCAGTCACCCGACGGTCACCACGAATGATGTCATCAACTTGCTGAATGTTGTGTGGAGTCCCTGCACTCACCGGCCTGCCGCTCCGCTTTTCGTCAGTCAACGGTGTTTGCCCTTCAGCTTCCTTACAACGACGAACCCATCGTCTAACAGTGCTGACATCCACTGTCACAACACCATACACCTTCTTCAGTCTTTCATGAATGCGTATGGGCGTTTCACCTTCTGCATTCAAGAATTCAATCACACAACGCTGTCTCAAACGAACATCGATGTCGGCCATCTTACAAATTTCTGCTGTGCTGCCCCCTTTTGACACAGAAAGTTACTATTGCAGTGAATTGCAATAGAAGGTTTGAGGAATGGCGCCAGATTCAAATTTTTCACTTAACTTAATTTTTTTAAGTAGAAAAAAAATGGGAGGCATTCCTTTTTACCGACCCTCGTAAAACTGTTTCACGGCTGAAAGCCTGAATACCAATCTTAAGAACCAGTTAAGCTACTTCAAGCAGAAATTACAATTATTGAAATATTTTTAAAAGAACAATCACCGACATCTCACTGCTAGAATACCACTGTCTAACTAAAATTTTAAGACAAGTAAAATTCGAACTACTTCTTGGCTTAAGGCTCCAATAGTAACAATTTAAAAGTGTTTTACTGCTGAGGGCCTGAATAGCAATCCTTTTAAGAACCAGTTAAACATCTTCATACTAGAAATTGCAGTCATTAAAATGTTTTGTTTTCCTTTTAAGCATCAAATCCGACCAAACCATGGGGCAGAGGAGGGGGGTGGGGGTGGGGGGGGTTAGGTTTGGGGCAAGCGTTGCTCCAAGGATCGACCTGGGAAAGTCCCGCAAAACTTCACAAGCGATGAGACAGGCAGCCAAGCGTTGCATTTGTTTCACGAGATGGTAACTCAGACTAGTGGCGGTTTAAACGCATGACCTATAACTATTTGCCGAATCTACCTAACGTGCGATGAACAATGCAACGATGGAATAACACACCCAAGCTCTAACCGGCGGTCAGCACTGCGTCTTGAGACTCCGGTGTTTAGAGCATCCGGAAGCAGAAAGGAACCACTACTACAGAGTACGAAAAGGTAAAAAAACACCTGGCCCACAAATCAAGAAAGCTGTCGAACTACACGCCTTGCCGGACAGCAGCGGCAACGCGAGAGAAAGTACACTGCTATAACATACACTAAGCACCAGGGCAGGTAACTGAGGCGTTGGTGGTCACTAGGCAGGAAAAATAACACTGGCTGAACTTCACAAATAAAAACATATAGAATGCAACAAATAATAATAAGAAGTGGAGGGAGGCTAATCAGTTTCGCCTTCCTCAAACACCTCACTCCCTGCTCTTAGTCTCGGTGACACTGCGAGCAGCAACATGCAGGCAAATGGTGGAGGTTTCACTACTTGAATTAAGGCCAACTCAGCTTAAACTTCCCGGGTCCGGTTGACAACGAGGTTGTACCCTTTGCGAATACAGCCCTTCGATCTGGCAGTGCATGAGTGCTGCCAGTGGTCCCGGCATGTTCCAGCACTGCGCCGACCTAGCTGCCCGTCCGTCCTCAACCTAAGTGCCGATTCACACAAAACGGAAACACCACAACGTCGCCCCAAAGATAGTACCACTGTTTTTAGATATCGATAACCGCCACTGCTGCCACTAGCGGACAGACAACGCTTGCAAACGGAGTGACACCAATGAACACAAGAAGAAGACGACAACCGTAACCATATCAACTAAACGATGCCAATCTAGCAACGGAACCAACCCGAGTAGCAGCACGGTTCACACTGCTATAGCAAGACTTGGTACACGTTTTGTACTCATGGAAAGGAACCGCCGACCACACTGGACGGTGGTTATATATAAAAAAAGAAAAACAGGAAGTCAGGGCAAGATATAGCATGTAATGTCCAAAGTGCTAACTACAAAGCGGCTAGAAGAAAGACAGTGTGTAGGGAATGAAAAATAAAAGGGTACAACGGTGGAGCAGCAGCAGTCAGTGGTAAGGGACGAAGTGGTGTAAGAAGCGACGCCAATGGATAGAAGAAGGTTGGAAGCGAGTGATTCTGCCTGAGGAATCGCGCTATGCCCTGCGCAATCCGATGGATGTGTTTGGGTGTGACGAATGGCTGGATAAGTTTCCTGCCATCAAGTGTAATCCCAGCAGTGAAGTACGGAGGAAGGGGTATTAAGGTTTTAGGTTGTTTTTGTGGTTGAACAATGGTCTTCTTATTGTACAAAATGGCGAAAGATGTCGACACATTCTACAACGTTGCATACTGCGCGCTGCAAAGGAACAGTTCGGAGAAGATGATTGTATCTACATGACAAAGCAGCCTGTAACTACCCAGCATCTGAGAAGCAATGGTTTGTGGACAATAACACGCCTGGTGTGGACTCGGATGCCCAGTGCCCCGCTTTGAAGCCTATGGGGCACCGCTCGGATGAGATAGAGGTTCCAGCGTCGAACGTTCTTACGTTCTCTGGTTACAGCTCTTGAGGCAGAAAGCGCTGCCATTCCTTCACAGGAATTCGGAAAACCTATGAAAAGCTCTCCAGGAGAGTTCAAACCGTTATAAAAACGAAGAGTGTATGCCCGCCATATTAATGTCATGGTGTCTGGATAATTTTGGTCAAAGAGTATATTAGGTAAATAGGAAGAGCCGCGTCACGACCACCTCACCAGGAAGGGCTGACATTGTACGTCGACATCTTCAGCTATACTCCAGACGGCACCTTCAGTGCGTGGCGGAGTGTGCTTTGTGCACCTCAGTGACTTCTACCCGGCCCGTTCTGTCGATAAGGGGTGGCGGATGAACCATTGCCGGTAAGCCTCCATTAGAGTTCTGATTTCTCTCATCTTATCTTCACGACCTTTTCCCTAGATATACGTAGGAGGAAGCAATATATTTGTTGATTCCTCTAGAAATGCTTTAGTAACTTTATCAGTGGACAATAGTGCGGTTTAGAACGCCTTCCAGCGTATGTGAGTGGAGTTTGTCGATTGGAGTTTGTCGATCACATCTGCGATGCTTTCGTGTTTACGAAAGGAAACTGTAACGAAACGCGCTGTTGCACTTTGCATCATTTGTATTTCCACTATCAGTCCATTTATACGGTACGTTGTTAATTGTGGTAGTAAAATATTCATGTTGGACGCTAAGGTGACCTGAAATCTGTTTCTTGTCGCTCTTGATAAGCAGAAATGTTTCCTGCCTTTCTTTGTATTTCTATTTCCAGTCGTGCGTCGTGTACAGTGATTCTGCAACGTTCTTATGATCACTACTTCCCTGTCCTACACTGAGTCGAAAAGTTCAGGTCAGTTTGTCTCCACGAGGTCTAAGATGTTACTTTCACAATTCGTTTCTGTGATTAATTGCTCAATGGAACTGCCACATAAAGAGCTTACAACAATTTCACATGATTCTCAGTCTCTTCTACGTGTCATAATCACTGAGTCTCCCACTCTATAACTGGTAAGCTAAAATCTCCACTTACAATTATAACATGCATCTAAGTTGGGGGGAGGGGTTATATAAAAGTATCCAATGGCCATGTTAGATCAATATTTAATACTTGACTTCACCCACATTGGTATCCATTTTGAGTCTGTACTATCCTTCCTAGGTACAATGGTACTATTTTACGGCTACAAACAGACATTCTGCAACAACGTTCAACCCCTCTTTACAATCCATACTGGAATCACAACCCAGAGTGTCATTTTTGTGGACATCTGGTCTCAGCGAACTTTCTGTCCCTAGTACTATATGGACACTGTTACCTTTTACAAGGGAGATATGTTGTGTGATCTTTCCATAGAATCTCCTGCAGTTATGTAACACTACATTAACATTTCCTTTTGTCCGATCAGCTTTGACGAATGCTACTCTACCTGGACTGAGAAGACATATTATTACACCTGTGGAGGTATTTCTCTATCCACATATGCACACCACATGTACTCCACTAAAGCAGTACCCCCTTCCTGTTTGTGTAGTGCATGTCTGACCTGTAAGGGCAGACCCACAATTCTCCACTTGACATCGAGAAATTTGCATACCAGCTGAACTGTGTTGTGCACCAAGGATTTACAAGTACTTCAGCAAACATATATTTTGTGCTGAAAACGGAGGGACAGAATGCAATAGCAGTGGTTACTATCAATCATGCCTTCCGCCAGTGAGTGCCAAACACAGCTTATATATAGCCGAACAGACACCAGCAGATAATCACTACGTCCAGTAAAATGTGAAGTTACATGATGCTTGTCAAAGGTATACGGAAAAGCTGCCACTGAGCTTATAATAAGTGCGAAAGTTTTCGAATGGCTTTCATGGATATTATAAAGCTGTTGTTTACTTTAATTTACCTTCTTATGTACGTAATTTATTTAACTACAGGACGAATAAATTGTCCAAAACACGTTGTCTTTATAAAGCGCTGTTAGCAAATGGCTCTGAGCAGTATGGGACTTAACGTCTGAGGTCATCAGTCCCCTAGAACTTAGAACTACTTAAACCTAACCCACCTAAGGACATCACAATTATCCATGCCCGAGGCAGGATTCGAACCTGCGACCGTAACGGTCGAACGGTTCCAGACTGTAGCGCCTAGAACCGCTCGTTCACTCCGTCCAGCGGCTGATAGCAGTTCATATTGTTCTGCGCACATGGATTTATCGGAATTATGTGTTTTCATTAATCACCGGCAGATCTTATGTATTTATGGTTATGAACAAAAAACACATATCGGTACCATAGAAAAGCTGATCATGATCATCAAGGCTTTCTGGCATACCATTCTACAAATGAATAGCTCCATAGATTTTTGTCACCACTGATGATATTTACTAATAAAATTAGTTCTGTAATACTTTTAACTGCAGTTCTCTTAGTAAAAATATCTGAATTATTTATAGAATAACACCTTACCGTACTGAAGCATTGAATTTGCTGCGTGACGCGATCTCCAATGGTGATGGTAGAGCGAATAAAATAACTATGTCGCGTAAAACTACACGAAATTTTCTTTACGGATACGTCCCACTTATTGGAAATGGTAAGTATGAGGTGTATCTTTAAGGAGAACCTCAGACTAATATGTTGATGAACGAACTCATCAAACTAAAAAAGGTAACTGTCAGTCACTATAACAATTTGGTTTATTACGATAAGAAATCAAAGAAACCCACTTAATCAAGGATGTAAACATTTAGTAAGTGGTTAAGAAATCCCAAATTAGAACTACAGCCTTTGCAGATTTGGGTGGTTCCATGAAAACCTAATATTTGTGTAGCGGATTTGGCCAATGACTACTAAAATGGTTAGTGATTTGAAGCACAGGAAAGCAAGAATGGACACCAGTACTATGACAAAGAGCGTCTTCGATGTTATCCCTGAAGCAAGTGTACCCTTCATAGACCAGGTGACACGTGTGTCCTTACGTCACACTGCAAAACTTACCTAATGATGTCAGAGGTCATATGCAGCCGAATTTTCAGCGCCGAAGGAAATAATTTTATAAATTACTTTATTTATAAATAACTTTTAAGAATATTACCTGCTCTCACTGGTTTGGCATAGTTAAGCAGTAACGGTGTGGTGCGTGAAGGAAGGCAGCGAGTCGCTCTTACTACATGACATGTTCCAACAACGGACAGTCAAAACCTTTGAATGCAGGCACGCAAGGGAAAACGAGCATTCCACCGAAATAGCTGCTGCGAGTCAATCAAAAAATCCATTACCAGGATCTTAACCAGCACACCTGCACTGCAAGGGAGCGGCCAACAACAGATCTGATAGCTGAAAGTCATTGTTTTATATCTGCCGTTCATATCGTATCTATCCGGAAAGGATTCCATTTAGGAGGTCTCACAATGCAATTTTTACGGAACGAAATCCACCTTCTCCAACGTTCGAGGGGCGAGCACGCAGGAGGCTTCCATTTCCCTGTCCTATAGATACACACAAATAGTTTCAGCACCAAAAAAATTGAGATACTGTGGTTCTTCCAAGATACGCTTCGCCGTTGCGAGACAGTAAAAGAAAGCCCCAAAGGGTGCACAGTGTAACCGGTCTCTCTTACCATGGTAAAAGGAAAGCAAGGGAAAGAAGAAGTAATTACCATTGCAGTTATTAACAGTAACGATTCTTACATACGTCATAGCAAGCCAAGATGATAGTTCACTAATTTTACTTCTGGAGGAGCCTGAGTACACACAAGATAAGTTCACTTCAGCAAAACTCTTCAATATGCGACCACTTAACTTGGAAAAAAATCCATCTCTACATGAATGGCGATACACATATTTCAGTCACGTTAGTGTGACTACCGCCTATGTTCGACGTCAACGTGGAGAAACTGTTCACAGTTGGATGGCGGAGAGTTGGAGGGCACATATAGCCAGTCGTAACGGAAGCAGATAACAGTGCAGCCACTGTCATAATGCTCAAAAGGAGCAGTTGATCTGACGTCCAAAAGTGCATTGACACATGGCTTTCAGGTCAAGGCTGGAACCACTTCAGAAACGTTTAAGTTTGTAAATATTCTCATGCTGCTGTAGATAAAGTGTACCGTTCATGGTAAAATGGCAGTACCCAAAACCGGTGGTGAAGCAACTGTGGTTCACTATGAGTCATACACTGAAGCGCCAATGAAACTGATGTAAGCATGCCTATTGAAATACACAGTTGCATAAACAGGTAGAATACATCGCTGCGGTCGGCAACGCCGATAAAAGACAACATGTGTCTTGCGCAATTGTTAGATCGGTAACTGCTGCTACAAAGGCAGGTTATCAATATTTAATTGAGTCTGGTCGTGGCCTCATAGTCTGCGCACGAACGATGGGACACAGCACGTCCGAGGTAGCGATGAAATGGGGATTTTCCTGTACGACCATTCCATTATGTACCGGGAACATCCGGAATCCGGTAGAACATCAAATCTTCGACATTGCTCTGGCTGGAAAAAGATCCTGCAAGAACGGGACCAACAATGACTGAAAAGAAGTGTTCACAGTGACAGAAGTGCAACCATTCCGCACATTAGTGTATATTTCAATGCTGGGCCATCAACAAGTGATAGCAAGTGAATAATTCAACGGAATATGATCGTTAGAGGCTTTCGGAATCGATGGCCCACTCGTGTTGCCCTGATGACAGCTCGACACAAAGCTTTACCCCTCGCCTGGTCCCATCAACACCGACATTGGACTGTTGATGACTGGAACCATGCTGCCTGGTCGGTTGCGTCTCGTTTCAAATTGTATCGAGCGGATGGACGTGTACTGCTATACAGACAAGCTTATGAATTCTTGGAGCCTGCATGTCAGCAGGGGACTGTTCAAGCACGTGAAGGCTCTGTAATGGTTAGGGGCTTCTGCAATTGCAGTGATATGGGACTCCTGATACATCTAGATACCACTCTGACAGTGACGCGTACCTTAGCATCCTGTCTGATCAGCTGCATCCATTCACATCCATTGGGCATTCCGGAGGACTAGGGCAATTCCAGCAGAACACTGCTACAGAACACACGTCCAGAATTGATACAAAGTGGCTCCAGGAACGCTCATCTGTGTTAAAAGACTTTCGCTGACCACCAAACTCCCCAGACATGAACATTATTGAGCATATCTGGGGTAAAATGAAACATCAAGTTCACTGTTACCAGTCACCGTTTTATTTATTCCCACGACGCGTTTCGAACGTTTAAACCTCCATCATTGGGTGGATTTACATTAGTTGGTATTACTTACGTGTGTGTCTTGTGTTACGATTTTTGGAGGAACTTGTGGCACTGCATAGTGGAGAAACAAGACACTATTTCAGAATATGGTTTA
The DNA here is from genome assembly GCF_023897955.1 of Schistocerca gregaria. Classification (NCBI taxonomy): domain Eukaryota; kingdom Metazoa; phylum Arthropoda; class Insecta; order Orthoptera; family Acrididae; genus Schistocerca; species Schistocerca gregaria. Next base: position 167,404,942 of record NC_064925.1, on the reverse strand, counting down.
GGATTACTTTTGTTAAAAAATCAAACTGATGTCTAATGGTGAACATTAAATAAGTAAACTAGAGTAACTCCAGTAGTCACAGATTCCTTTTGCTGTCGTAGCACATCACAGGTATACTGACATATTTGTAAATAAATATGGCGTCTGTAATTAGCTGGGTGGAAAGTTCGTACAACAGAAGAGAAGGCATAATCGCAAAGTGCAAAGAATGTACACCGTAACAACATTATTACAGAATAATTGTTTAAAGCATTTGGAGGTGTTTGTTTTGAGGTGTCGAATATATGTGTGTGTACTTCAGTTGGTATATAAATGGCATTTTGACAAGTTAAAACGGCTAAACATTCGTACTCGTTTATACAATCAGGTGAAACGTTAAAAAGGCTTAAATTTCATTTTTGTTAATAACAATTAGGTGAAATGTTACAGACTTGAATTACAATGATCATATTGGAAACATCAGTAAAATCATACATAGATGACACTCTTTGATTGGGATTAATAAACAGATGTGAGGGGCGGCAGGCTGAAGGAGAGGAAGAGAGAGAGAAAGTGTGTGTGTGTTTGTGTGAGAGAGGGAGAGAGAGAGAGAGAGGAAAGAGTGATTATATGAGAGCATCCATTTCCATGGCAAGGAGTCTTAAGATTACATGTTGCATACACTCCTGGAAATTGAAATAAGAACACCGTGAATTCATTGTCCCAGGAAGGGGAAACTATATTGACACATTCCTGGGGTCAGATACATCACATGATCACACTGACAGAACCACAGGCACATACACACAGGCAACAGAGCATGCACAATGTCGGCACTAGTACAGTGTATATCCACCTTTCGCAGCGATGCAGGCTGCTATTCTCCCATGGAGACGATCGTAGAGATGCTGGATGTAGTCCTGTGGAACGGCTTGCCATGCCATTTCCACCTGGCGCCTCAGTTGGACCAGCGTTCGTGCTGGACGTGAAGATCGCGTGAGACGACGCTTCATCCAGTCCCAAACATGCTCAATGGGGGACAGATCCGGAGATCTTGCTGGCCATGGTAGTTGACTTACACCTTCTAGAGCACGTTGGGTGGCAAGGGATACATGCGGACGTGCATTGTCCTGTTGGAACAGCAAGTTCCCTTGCCGGTCTAGGAATGGTAGAACGATTGTTTCGTTGATGGTTTGGATGTACCGTGCACTAATCAGTGTCCCCTCGACGATCACCAGAGGTGTAAGGCCAGTGTAGGAGATCGCTCCCCACACCATGATGCCGGGTGTTGGCCCTGTGTGCCTCGGTCGTATGCAGTCCTGATTGTGGCGCTCACCTGCACGGCGCCAAACACGCATACGACCATCGTTGGCACCAAGGCAGAAGCGACTCTCATCGCTGAAGACGACACGTCTCCATTCGTCCCTCCATTCACACCTGTCGCGACACCACTGGAGGCGGGCTGCACGATGTTGGGTCGTGAGCGGAAGACGGCCTAACGGTGTGCGGGACCGTAGCCCAGCTTCATGGAGACGGTTGCGAATGGTCCTCGCCGATACCCCAGGAGCAACAGTGTCCCTAATTTGCTGGGAAGTGGCGGTGCGGTCCCCTACGGCACTGAGTAGGATCCTACGGTCTTGGCGTGCATCCGTGCGTCGCTTCGGTCCGGTCCCAGGTCGACGGGCACGTGCACCTTCCGCCGACCACTGGCGACAACATCGATGTACTGTGGAGACCTCACGCCCCACGTGTTGAGCAATTCGGCGGTACGTCCACCCGGCCTCCCGCATGCCCACTATACGCCCTCGCTCAAAGTCCGTCAACTGCACATACGGTTCACGTCCACGCTGTCGCGGCATGCTACCAGTGTCAAAGACTGCGATGGAGCTCCGTATGCCACCGAAAACTCGCTGACACTGACGGCGGCGGTGCACAAATGCTGCGCAGCTAGCGCCATTCGACGGCCAACACCGTGGTTCCTGGTGTGTCCGCTGTGCCGTGCGTGTGATCATTGCTTGTACAGCCCTCTCGCAGTGTCCGGAGCAAGTATGGTGGGTCTGACACACCGGTGTCAATGTGTTCTTTTTTCCATTTCCAGGAGTGTATATTAGCTGCCTAAAGGTTGGGGTAATACTTTGGTTAATGCTACAAAATATGCAGGTAGATATACATTTGTGCCAGTAGTTGATGTACTTACAGTTTTAAGCTGACAAGTGGTACAAGCTGTTGGTGTGATGTGTTATCTGTGAATGAGTTAAATCCCTTGTTCTCTTGGCGGCTGTCAATATTTATGGTAAATATTTGGATGTGTGCACATGTGTGTGTGTGTGTGTGTGTGTGTGTGTGTTTGTGTGTGTGTGTGGGTTTGTTTGTGTGCATTTTTAAGGGTGTAGGCAGTTGCTGAAAACAGACATGATACCATTGTAAATATTGCCATTTTTGTCATTTAAGATGGATTCTGGTTGTTTCATTTGGTGTTTGTATATTTGGAGTGTTTCAAGGATGTCTAGTTTTCTCCCTTTTGGTTGGATTTGTAGGATGCCAATACGTGTGTTGTTAACATGGTGTTTTGTTTCAGCAGGTGGGTAGCTATTGCTGATGTGTGGTATTTTTTTTATTTTTTAGTGCTGCTATATTTTCCTTGAACCTAATCTCAAATGATCTGCCTGTCTTGCCTATGTAGAAGCAGTCACAGTCCAAACATTCAATTTTGTACTCACCTATTTGATGAAGTGGATTTCGTGTGCCGATGTTGTGGGTTAACTTCTGTCCAATCTTGTTGTCTGTTGTAAACGATATGCTTATGCCTTTTCGTTTGAAGACATTGGCAATCTGGTATCAAATGTTACCCAGAAAGGGTATTGTATGGAAGATCTTATTTTCATTTTGTTTTTTGTGTTATGATTGCTTTGCCATTATTGTTTTAGGGTGCCTACTATGGAGCTGCTATAACCATTTTCAATACCTGTTTGTTTTATTATTTCAATTTCTTGATCATATTTATCTTTTGAGAGTGGTAGTAGGATAGCTCTATTAATCACATGCCGGAATGCTGCCATTTTGTGAACTGTGGGGTGGCAAGAGGATTTGTGAAATGTGGTATGCGTTGTGGTAGGCTTTCGATAAATATCAAATTGATGTCTGTTATCCTTTATTCTAATGGTAAGGTCCAGGAAATTTATACTGTCATCTTTTTGGTGTTCTACTGATTCAACTCACTGATGTCATCTTTAGTGCCTTAGATTAATATGATGATATCATCTACATATCTGTGGTAGTAGATGATATTTATAAGGAGGTGGTGATTGGAATTCAGGATTTTGTCTTCTAGGTTACTTATAAATATTTCTGCTAGCAAACTGGAAAGATTTGAGCTCATTGCCAGACCTTCTGTTTGTTTGTAGATTTCATTGTTAAATTTTAAATTGTTGTGTAAAGGTGTGAATTCAAGCAGGTCCGTTAAGTAATTAATGTGAGTTGAAGGAATTTTTTTGTTTTTTATGTAGGTTGGCATTGATTATCTGTAGTGTGGGATCTATTGGCACAGAGGAATAAAGGTTTTCTATGTCAAATGAGGCAAGTGTGACTCCATCAGGTACTTGTATGTTATTGACATATTGTGTGAATTCTGTTGTGTTTTTAAGTGTTCTCTCATTATAAAACGTGTATCCTTGTTTGCGAAATCTGAAGAGCATTTTGTTGAGTTTGAATGTTGGGCTGTCCCTACAGTTCACTATAAGCGTGATGGGGCTCCTATTTTTGTGGCTCTTTGGTTGTGATCTAAGGGAAAGTGCTTGTGGGCGCTTTGTTAGAATGTTTCTTGCTTCTTGTATGATGACTTTAAGTTAATGTTGTTTGAAATGTACTCAATCTCCTTTTGTATTCTGGCTGTTGGATCTTTATGTATTTCAGTTATGTTGCTCGTTTGGAAGAAGTCTGAAGTTTTTCTCCATATGTTGTTCTGTGCATTACAACAGTTGTGTTGCCCTTGCCAACTTTTACAATTATTGCTTTATTCATGTTTCATTGAGTCTTAATGGTACATGTAAGGGCTTCTTCTTTTTTCTTGTATTCTGGGAATGGTTTTGCAATTTCCTTTCAAATGATTCCGTTAATTTTTGGCAGACTGATATTCTGTCAGAGATCTGTGTGACACAAGTGTTCAGCTCTTCTTGGCTGTTTATGTCCAGAGGAGCTTGAACATAGTGTTTTAAGCCTTTGCAGAGTAGTGCCTCTTCTTCTGCACTGAATATTCTGTTCGTGTTGTTGAGTAAAGATGTGTAGAATGTGTGTATGTTCTGGTTACAGCAGTAAAATCATACATAGATGACACTCTTTGATTGGGATTATTAAACAGATATGAGGGGCTAGAGGCAGAAGGAGAGGAAGAGAAAGAGAAAGTGTGTGTGTGTGTAAAAGAGAGAGGGAGAGAGGGAGAGAGAGAGAGAGAGAGAGAGAGAGAGAGAGAGAGAGAGAGAGAGAGAGAGGAAAGAGTGATTATATGAGAGCAAACATCTACATGGCAAGGAGTCTTAAGATTACATGTTGCATATATTAGCTGCCTAAAGATCAGGGTAATACATTAGTTAATGCTATAAAATAGGCAGATAGATATACATTTGTGCCAGTCATTGATGTTCAAACAGGGGCGTGATGAGTTATCTGTGAATGAGGTCAACCTCTTGTACTCTTGGCGGCTGTCAATATTTATGGTAAATATTAGGATATGTGGACATGTGTGTGTGTGTGTGTGTGTGTCTGTGTATGTGGAACACATGGCAGCAATAAAAAACAAAATATTCCACACATCAGCAATAGATACCCACCTGCATGAAACAAAACACCATGTTAACAACACATGCATATGTTCGATCGGGCCTTACTCAGTATTAGGCAGGTGTACCAGTTTATTGGCTCTTCAGTGTAGATTCTACGTGTGAACGACGCCTGTGGAGATGCATACGGGAGAATAGACCTGTTTTTGCTGAGCAACCCTTCGCCCAGAGGAACCAAGAGGTAAAACAGTGTATCTTTAACGACCATTACCCATGCTGACCACTGTTCATCTGCGTCGAAGATTGTATTTTTTTTTTTTTACTGCAACAGGACATAAACTTTTTTATGCTGCATCACACAGATGGCCACTAGCTTGTGCTACGTAAAAGTTATGTAAGCAAACAAGAAGTGAAAGTTGTGGCTATGGAATGTTGTCTTAGTATTCACTTGGTGATCTCGTTATTGCTGTAGACATAATGGATCAAAACAGGCATGCGTCTGCCCCTACCTGTTTCTTCTTAGCACGATAGCATCTACCAACACGTCATTTCAACGTGGCACACACCTTGCAGCGTTCGTGCGTGGTTCGAAGAACACCTCAATAAGTATACAATACTCTTCTGGCCACAAAACTCCCTGTATATAAACCCAATCGAGAATCGCTGGCACCACTTCGAACGACCTGTATGCGGCACGGATCTTCAACAGAGAAACTTAGCACTGCTGGACATGGGAGTACAGACGGCATGGCTCCACATCCCTTCCAGGACGTCACTGACATTCTTCCTGTTTTCATTGGTTATTAAGACTTTTCATTGGCGGTCATATTAATTTTACTGCATAGTGCTTAATTAGCGTTCTGAATGAACACAATGATGACTGTTTAGTACTTTGAACGATTGTGAATGACACTCATATATCACTTCTCAGTTAACTATTAACTATGGGACAGTAGCTCGCTGCCTGTATCTGAACTTCGATGACGCGCTATCGGACTAAGATTTAAAGGTTGGGGACAGCCACACTGCGCTTTAACGTAAAGAGGTAACCAGTAGCTGTGGCGTATGGAGCGTCTCGAGAGCGTGTCATCATCGCCGTCTCTAATTCGTCTGGCAGTGACTGGTCCTTGCTTGTGGTTCCGTGGTGAAGTACCAACTTAACATGAAACCTTACTCTTAAGGCGACACCCGATGGATGTTGTTTGCAGTTTTAATGCAGATTAAAAGAACTGACTATATTTACAGCTTGGATGTACAAGTTACACAACAAATATACAGTCTGTTAAGTAACAGCGCAGTTAGCACTACACATAGATGCTAAAAGATATTGCCTTCATTCACAGCCCACTAGAGGGAATCTTTGCCCTTCACGCAATGTCCATAAAGCAGAAGTCCACTTTGAATTCTTGATTGCGATTTCCAAATGATTACCGACGATTTCGATGCACAGAAGAAGTTACAAGTTTACAAAAGGTAAGTGGTGGCGACTAAATGTCGTTGGTTCATTGAAAGGCATGAATATTGGATACTGCAGAAGGACAATGGTCTGAAGCACCACAGCAGACTTTCCAGTGACTGGAAAAAGGAAGAAGGTGGACAGGTACTGAAATGGCCCTCATAGTGACCTGACGCTAATCCAGTTGGTGTGGTTTGGTCTTACAACATAAAGAAGTAGCAAGAAAAAACGATATGCACATGGAAACAGCTGTCAACGCAAATTGACGGATCTGGAGGTCCCTTACACGTGAACACACGGAAAACTGTTTCGAGCACGCCTCGCAAATACCAAGCAATTTTCGACGCTTTGGGTCACTGGACTTATTTTAACTGTAACTGCATTGTTGTATTGTTCACATAATATTTATGTATATCTTTTAGTTTGTCGTCGTATCAATTTTTCTACCGATTAACCCGACAACTATCTTACTTATCATACTGTAAGTTGAGTGACAGTTTGGGCATCAACTGCCATGCAAAAAGACGAATTTTTAAGTTATTTCCTTTTAATTTGAAAATTCTTATTTGTCGAAATATTTTCTCAATTGTATCGGGTCTAGTTGCATTAAATTTCATTTTGGCATGTTTTCTACATTAGTTGTTACTTTTACTGGTTATGGCTTTGGTTTTTTGTTTCTGTTTAAGGACATTCTCGTCTGCAGTTTCTTTGAAAGTTGTATCTCATTTTCTATTCGTGTTTCAATTAATTATACGCGCAGAAGCCGGTGTAGCACAGAGTAACGTTCTGAATTATTACACTTTGCATTAATGAATGATTAAGTACGTTACATGTTGGCTTTTTTCATTTACCTAACATTTGTTTTCTTAATTTCTCGAGATGGTAAGGTAATCTGATAAAAAAAACTTTGACTGCAGCGTAAAATTTTAAAAAAAAGTTCTGCATCCTTTGCTGCCATGACAGATGATGACATGAGTGACTTTTAAATGCTTTTGCACGGCTAACAGTAAGCTGCACCCGTGGTCTAGGGGTCAGTCGGCTTTCGGCCGTGGTCGCGTGCGGACCGGCTCCGCGCGCCGGACAGCGCACCGTAGTTTGTTTACTTCCGCGTCGCGGTATTTCGTGTTGTGTAGCGTCCATTTCTATTGCACCTCATGGCGCACTGTTACCGCCGAGCGACAGTTAAAGTAACATTCCAAGCCGAACATGCTAGACCACGCGCTTTTGAAATTGAGCAATTCATTCGCGAAGAGCTACGTCTGGACCCTCAGGAAGTGATAGGTATTCATTTCTCTATCACTAGCAGCATCGTCTATATTAAGATCAAGACGGAGGAAGCGTGTGCTAACGTAGTTCGACAACACGCACGCGGACTCAAGTTCAAACATTCTGACGGGCATATTGGAGAGGTGACGGTCGACCACGCTGGTTTCGGACTTCGAACAATCCGGGTTTTTGAGCTCCCTTTCGAAGTGCCGCAAGATGTGGTCGTCGAAGCTTTCCGACCCTATGGCAATGTTGTGGGGCACATCGCGGAGAAATGGCAGACATTCACGACATACAACGTGTTGAATGGTGTCCGCCAAATCAAAATCGAACTCTCCAAACATGTACCATCCTATATGCTGATAGGTGGCGTGCGAGCCATCGTTATGTATGATGGCCAGCCGCGGACGTGTGCCGGTTGCGGACAGGAGGGCCATGTTCGGTCAGAATGTCTCCGCCGACGTTTGCTCCAGGTCCCGACCAGTGACTCAGCTCCCAAAGTGACGGCCGCTTCTTTACCAGATAGCTACGCCACAGCCGTACGCAGCCCCAATGCGTCACTTCAGGAAGCACCTCTTCTCCACCCGGCACTCCCCACTGGAAATGACGGTGCTGCCATGGCCTCACCGGCACCATCTCCTCTGACGGCTACGACACTACCAACTCTCCAGAGCACGATGGACATCGACGCGAATGCGGTGCCTACCTCTACCTTTCTTCGGACTGGCGCGACCTCGGACATCGAACATCCACATTCTGATTCAGAACAGCACCTCCGAAAGCAACGGTCGCCCAGAAAACGGAAGAAGAGGAGTCAAACGCCATCTGATGACACACTTCTTCATGTGGCATCACAGGCAGTGGAGCTGATACACGACAGTGATCTCCCTTCGAGCGTTCTGACGGCAGGAGAGGCTGCTCCTGATGTCCCATCTGAAGAACGATCTCACACGAATATGACGGATTCCAAGGAGGGTGCCTCCCTGGACCCCACTACAGCAGCGTCGCTACAACTCGCCCTCGAGGAGTGTGACAGTCGCTCACCGTCTGTTCCAGTCTCCTGGGCTGATGATATCGACGAAGGAGCAGTTCGAGATGGTGGTCCTCCCATCAGGCAGTGCCCCATGGAGGTGCCTGACCCACCTACCAGCCAGTGATTACGACAACGGTGACTACGTCAGATGTTACACGCCAGCCAGACATCTCTGCCGGAACATCTGTGCCAATGGTGGGAGCACGCCCCCAACATTACCGCATAGTGACGATGAATCTGGCCACCATTCGGGCCCCCCATAAACTGGCAATGTTCCGTGAGACCATTTTTGCTGCTGATGTCGACATTGCCCTCCTCCAAGAAGTGTTTGTCGCCGATTTCCATGCCCCCACTGGCTACGTGGCACACATCTCCCATGCTTCTGACAACGGTAGTGGAGTTGCCATCCTCCTCCGTTCTGGACTCCCTGCTGAAGATGTAGTGTACCTTGCTAATGCTAGGGGTATGGCTCTCACGCTGTTCGGCGTCCGTATCCTCAATGTATATGCGCCGTCCGGCTCCAGTCGACGTCGTGATCGACACACTTTCTTTGCTGACGAGGTAACGCCGCTGTTTGAGGGTCCCCTAGATGATATGGTCCTCGGTGGCGATTTCAACTCCACGCAAAGACCTGAAGATCAATTACCGCATCATTCCCCTTGTGCGGCCCTCTCCGTCATCATCGACAGACTCCAGCTTGTTGACACATGGACAAAGGTGCATGGCACCCGTGCAGGTTTCACATATTATACGGCGCATTCATCTAGTCGTCTCGATCGTATATACCTCACACGTTCCCTTGCTGCCGACACTCGACATGCCGAAGTATGGCCTCTGGCTTTCTCTGACCATGACGCCTACATCTGCGATGTCGTCCTCGCCCGCCAACAAGTGTGGCACAGCCGCGGCTTGTGGAAATTCAACGTTTCCCACCTGACTGTCCCTGACTGCCGACGAATCGTTGAGGATGCTTGGGCCCTCTGTCATCGTCGTCGCCCCGCCTACGCATCCACCTTATCGTGGTGGGTATCAAGCGCGAAACCAGCTCTGCGCAGGGCGCTGATAGGATATGGCAAAGACTTCAAAGCCTGGCAAGCGAGCACCATGGACTTTTATTATGCAGTCCTTCGTGACTGCACTTCGATGGCCTTCTCTCCTGATCGTCAGATGATGGTGCATCGTGCTAAAGCGCAGATCACTTCCCTCACGCGACGGCGCTTAGAAGGGACTCTTGTCAGATCCTGCACCCGTGACCATATGCCTCATGAAACGCCATCGATGTACCACCTTCTCAGGGAACGCCGACGTCGTCGTCGAACCCTCATCCACGATCTCACAGATGCGGAAGGACGACGACACACTACGCAATGCGACATTGGTCACGCTTTCTATTCTCATTTCCGTCAACTGTTCGCTGCCGTCCCTCATCCCCCGACCTTAATTGAGGAGGTGGCAGCAATGACTGTCAACACCATGTCAGAGGATGTGGCTCAAGAACTTCAGGAACAAGTGACCTCTGATGAAGTCCTAGATGCTATCAAGGTGGGGGCTGCCAACAAGTCCCCTGGACCTGACGGCCTCCCCCTCGACTTTTACAAGTATTTTAGCTACCTTTTGTTACCTGCTTGGACGTCCATCTGTCGTGAATTGATGTCACCCACAACGATGATCCCAGCCACCTTCCTTGATGGGGTCATCATCCTGGTCCCTAAGCCACATGGGCGATCACGGATCTGTGATTACCGGCCCATCACTCTACTCAACAGTGACATGAAAATTTTCACCCGTTTGTTGGCCTCACGCCTCAAGAAGGCAGCAAGATCCGTCACCTCCCTTGATCAGACTTCGTTGGGCGGTGACAACAACATCCATACGGCCCTTTGCCGTTATAGGGACATGATTGCGCTCGCGCGCTCGCGACATTTACCTGGCGCATTGGCATCGCTTGACTTCCGTCAAGCTTTCGACCGTGTCGACCATACTTTTCTGAAATCGGTCCTCCAACACATGGGTTTTCCGGTTCGTACAATCACCGTGGTAATGCGGCTCTTGAGCGGCGCAACTTCAAGAATACTCTGTAATGGTCGCCTCACCGCGCCTCTAGCGATCGAGCGCTCTGTCCGACAGGGATGCCCACTTTCCACGATACTGTATGCTTTGGCATTAGAGCCCCTCCTACAGGGGCTTCGCCAACGCCTGGTGGGCCTGACATTGCATGGGCACCGCTTCTGTTGTACAGCCTATGCTGACGATCTAGTCCTCTACCTCCGCAATGAAGAAGATGTTCGCGCTGCTCTGACTTGGGTGACGACTTATGGGGAGGCATCGGGCAGTTCTCTTAACATTTCCAAATCGAAGGTTCTGCTCATTGTGAGGGTCTACCAGAAAGATCTGTCGCTCCTCTAAGTGTGGCCACCAGCGTCCGCTGTTTGGGCATTGATTTTATGAATGACCTCCGTCGCTCGGCGGCAACCAATGGTCGACGTCTCCTACAAACGATCAGGGCTGGCCTTGTGGACCACCGGCTTCGATCCCTCGACATTATACAGCGCGCGCAATACGTGAATGTTTATCACGCCTCACGCATCCCCCATGTGGCACAAGTGTTCCCGGTTCCGATTACCCTCGCACGTCGTATGTTGATGGCGATGGGATCCTTTGTCTGTGCCTGGATGTTATTTAAAGTTCAATATTCCTCCCTTGCCCTCCCGCGGGAGCGTGGTGGAGTGGGCTTATTCCATGTGCCAGACAGAGTTACTGCACTTTTTGTTAGCTCCCAACTGAAAGTCTGGCGTCGCTGCCCGACGAGCCTGACCGGACTGCTTTTGCGTGAATACGCACCAGTCTCCATGTCAGCCCCGGTCATGTTATCCGACATTCCACCCTCCTTTTATCACTTTCGGTACTTCTTCTTTGAAATCAGTTACATTCTGCACTCCTTACCCCTTCTCCGTATACTCCAGACAAAGACTGTATACGACACCTTACAAATGTGTCAAACCGCCAACCCCATTGAACACAAGTTTCCCCAGATCATATGGCGCCGTGTGTGGAAAGCAGTGCATGCTGGTTACCTCGACACCAGCGTTCAGTCCACCTGGTATATCACCGTCAATGGCAAACAGGTCAACCAGTCTCGTTTGCACCGCATCCGCCTTGCTGACACACCACTCTGTGTTCACTGTGGTGTAGAGGACACGGACGCTCATCGGTTCTCATGTGGTCCGTCTGCTGACGTCTGGAGGCTCGCGCAGCGTATCCTGGCTTTCCTCACCCGACAGCCGCCTGCTCAGATTATTTTCCTGACGCTTCTATTCCCGGATGTGATTCATTACCCCACAACAAAAACTAATGCCGTGAATTGGATACGCGGTCATACAGTCCGCTACCTTTTTGGGCCCGATGAGAAATCAGAACTAGGTTATTGGACGTACCTTAACGATCGACATTGTGCACTTGTTCGCAACCCCAGATACAAGCAGTTCTTTTCCAATTTTCTACGGAGCGCCTTTCATGACCCGCCTTCCAGCTGGAACGTCCAAGCCATGAGATGCTGATGCTTTTTTGCCGATATGATGTTCTGAACGTACTACACACGGAATCCCCACTAAAATTTCGAGAAGACACGTTTGGATGTTCCGCCAAACAGACGGCGCAAGCGACTCCTAGAATTCTGGTGCAACGACTGCCATAATACAAAAAAAAATGAATAAATAAAAACATACATACACAAAAAAAAAGAAAAAAAAAGAAAAAAAGGGGTAGCGTCTTTGATTCATAATCAAAACGTCTTCGGTCCCGGGTTCGATCCCCGCCACTGCCTACATTTTCATAAATAATCAGCATTGGCGGCCGAAGACTTCCTGCATAAGAAGTCAGCCTCATTCTGCCAACGGCCTTGTCAAAGAGGGCGGAGGAGCAGATAGAGGTTCAGGGCACTCTCTTGTCCTAGGGGTGGGAAATTTCCCCTACAGGCGGAAGAATCAGCAATGACCGACGACATGAGGATGCAGTAGGCAATGGAAACCACTGCATTAAAGACACCTAACGTGTATCCGCAGGACATGTGACCTGTAGTTGAAGAAGTGTCATGATGATCTCTCCACTGGCTAAAGATTCCGGAATAGCCCCCATTCGGATCTCCGGGAGGGGACTGCCAAGGGAGAGGTTACCATGAGAAAAAGACTGAATAATCAACGAAAGGATAATGTTCTACGAGTTGGGGCGTGGAATGTCAGAAGCTTGAACGTGGTAGGGAAACTAGAAAATCGGAAAAGGGAAATGCAAAGGCTCCATCTAGATATAGTAGGGGTCAGTAAAGAGAACTGGAAGGAGGACAAGGATTTCTGGTCAAATGAGTATCGGGTAATATCAACAGCAGCAGAAAATGGTATAACAGGTGTAGGATTCGTTATGAATAGGAAGGTAGGGCAGAGGGTGTGGTACTGTGAACCGTTCAGTGACCGGGTTATTCTAATCAGAATCGACAGCAGACCAACACCGACAACGATAGTTCAGGTATACATGCCGACGTCGCAAGCTGAAGATGAACAGATAGAGAATGTGTATGAGGATATTGAAAGGGTAATGCAGTATGTAAAGGGGGACGAAAATCTAATAGTCATGGGCGACTGGAATGCAGTTGTAGGGGAAGGTTCAAAAATTGTTCAAATGGCTCAGAGCACTATGGGACTGTAGGGGGAGGAGTAGAAGAAAAGGTTACAGGAGAATATGGGCTAGGGGCAGGGAATGAAAGAGGAGAAAGACTAATTGAGTTCTGTAACAAGTTTCAGCTAGTAATAGCGAATACCCTGTTCAAGAATCACAAGAGGAGGAGGTATGCTTGGAAATGACCTGGAGATACGGGAAGACTTCAATTAGATTATATCATCGTCAGACAGAGATTCCGAAAGCAGATACTGGATTGTAAGGCGTACCCAGGAGCAGGTATAGACTCAGATCACAATATAGTAGTGATGAAGAGTAGGCTGAAGTTCAAGACATTCATTTAAGACAGATTATGCCTTTCAGCGTTCAGTCTGGAGCATAGCCCCCTTATAAAATTCCTACATGATCCCCTATTCAGTGCTAACGTTGTTGCCTCTCTGATGTTAAACCTATTACGTCAAAATCATTCTTAACCGAATCCAGGTACCTTCTCCTTGGTCTGCCCCGACTCCTCCTAATCCCTACTGCGGAACTCATGACTCTCTTGGGTAACCTTGCTTCTCCCATGCCTGTAACATGACACGACCATCTAAGCCTGTTCGCCCTGACTGCTACATCTATACAGTTCATTACCAGTTTTTCTTTGATTTCCTCATTGTGGATACCCTCCTGCCATTGTTCCCATCTACTAGTACCTGCAATCATCCTAGCTACTTTCATATCCGTAACCTCAAACTTGTTGATAAGGTAATCTGAATCCACCCAGCTTTCGCTACCATACAACAAAGTTGGTCGAAAGATTGAACGGTGCACAGATAACTTAGTCTTGGTAATGACTTTCCTTCTTGCAGAAGAGAGTAGATCATAGCTGAGCGCGAATAAATACGCTAAGAAGTGGGATACGGAAGTTCTAAGGAATGACGAGATACGTTTGAAGTTCTCTAACGCTATAGATACAGCAATAAGGAATAGCGCAATAGGCAGCACAGTTTGAAGAGGAATGGATATCTCTAAAAAGGGCCATCACAGAAGTTGGGAAGGAAAACATAGGTACAAAGAAGGTAGCTGCGAAGAAACCATGGGTAACAGAAGAAAGACTGCAGTTGATTGATGAAAGGATGAAGTACAAACATGTTCCGGGAAAATCAGGAATACAGAAATACAAGTCGTTGAGGAATGAAATAAATAGGAAGTGCAGGGAAGGTAAGACGAAATGGCTGCAGGAAAAATGTGAAGACATCGAAAAAGATATGATTGTCGAAAGGACAGACTCAGCATACAGGAAAGTCAAAAAAACGTTTGGTGACATTAGAAGCAACGGTGGTAACATTAAGAGTGCAACGGGAACTCCACTGTTAAATGCAGAGGAGAGAGCAGATAGGTGGAAAGAATACATTGAAAGCGTCTACGATGGTGAAGATTTGTCTGATGTGATAGAAGAAGAAACAGGAGTCGATTTAGAAGAGATAGAGGATCCGGTATTAGAATCGAAATTTAAAAGAGCTTTGGAGGACTTACGGTCAAATAAGGCAGAAGGGATAGATAACATTCCATCAGAATTTCTAAAATAATTAGGGGAAGTGGCAACAAAACGACTATTCACGTTGGTGTGTAAAATATATGAGTCTGGCGACATACCATCTGACTTTCGGAAAAGCATCATCCACACAGTTCAGAAGACGGCAAGAGCTGACAAGTGCGAGAATTTCCGTCCAATCAGCTTAACAGCTCATGCATCGAAGCTGCTTACAAGAATAATATACAGAAGAATGGAAAAGAAAATTGAGAATGCGCTAGGTGACGATCAGTTTGGCTTTAGGAAAAGTAAAGGCAGGAGAGAGGCAATCAAAAGCAGACTTGCTATGGCAAAAAAGGCATTTCTGGCCAAGAGAAGTCTACTAATATCAAATACCGGCCTTAATTTGAGGAAGAAATTTCTGAGGATGTACGTCTGGAGTACAGCATTGTATGGTAGTGAAACATGGACTGTGGGTAAACCGGATCAGAAGAGAATCGAAGCATTGGAGATGTGGTGGTATAGACGAATGTTGAAAATTAGGTGGACTGATAAGGTAAAGAATGAGGAAGTTCTACCCAGAGTCGGAGAGGAAAGGAATATGTGGAAAACACTGATAAGGAGAAGGGACAGGATGATAGGACATGTGCTAAGACTTGAGGGAATGACTTCCATGTTACTATAAGGAGCTGTAGAGGGCAAAAACTGTAGAGAAAGACAGAGATTGTAATACGTCAAGCAAATAATAGAGGACATAGGTTGCAAGTGCTACTCTGAGATGAAGAGGTTAGCACAGGAAAGGAATTCATGGCGGGCCGCTTCAAACCAGTCAGTAGACTGATGACAAAAAAAAACAGTAACCTTTTATTCATCATCATCATTATCATTATCTTAGGGCCTTTGTTCCACTCCAACGGAGGGTCCGCCATGTTATTATGGATGTGTGATGTTAGTGTCACAGGGTGGGCGGATGCCATCCCAACCGTGGGGGGGGGGGGGGGCGATTTATTGTACTCCAGCTGTCTGCGTCTCTGCCTCTAGTGTAAGCCATGAAATACTGCTGACGTTTTCAGAGGTCTGCGAGTCGTGTAACTGAGGCGGAACGTCGGAACCAGACCTAGTGGGATGTAGAAAACCGGCAGAAAACCGCATCTGGGCTGGCGGACACACTGGCCCTCGTCCGGGGGGATTCAATCCGAGCCCGGCGCACCTTCTCGAGTCCAGGAAGCACCGCATTAGTACTCTCGGCTAACCTGGCGAGGTGCCAATAATCCTTTCTTAATACTAGTTTTCTAAGTCGAAGTCTCATTTTAATTACCCTGCAGACTAATGTCGCTCTGTATCTAAATCCATACAACTCAGGTGCTTCCAATACACGTGAAACATTCCTAGTATAACAGATTATTTTAATATTAACTAAATTCAGAAGTATATAGATTTCCATTCGTGGCCATCTTTCCATCTCCTTTTGTCCCGAGCCAGAAATGGTACCCTCTTTTTTCTGTGTACATTTTAAGTAATGTAGCTCTCTTCGTTGTTCTGCTTAGCTGGGAGCAGGAAGGTATCCCTGAAGTAATTATTCATGGAGTGGAATGACTGATTGCACAGTATAAGGTAAAGTTTATTCCAGAACATTGACTCAAAGAGTATAACACATAATGTGATGAGTGAAAATTAACAAAAGAACGGCTAACAGGATAAAGCTAGAATTATCTTCTTTTATCCCTTTAGTGGACAAACCCTACTCATGGGAACAACCGATCTTTCGATCCAGGTTAGAGGGCAGTAGATGAACACCTTTCACCACAACATTTATAGAAATACAACGAATGCAAATAATGCATCCCCGCTGTTGCAACGCTCCTCAATCGCTGCCGCTATCCTGTCCAGTAATTTAGCAGCCCAGAACGTGTATATGACATGGTTTCCTATTACAGAAGCAAGGTTACAAGTAGTTCATCGAAACAGGCCATACGGTCAAATGCATATGACTTAGACAATGACTTCATTAACGTGTGACAGGCGCATGTTATACACTGGAAGCAATAACATTTCATTATAAACGAATAACATGCAAGCGCCTGTAACAAGGTTCTTGCGTCACAATGATAGGCAAAGAATTAGAAAACCACCAGTCCGTTAACCTGGCACCTTGTAAACACGCCTTTAGTTTCCCTTTTAAAATACCATTGACGCATTGCGAAGTACTGTCCATTATTAAATTCGTAACCTTGTCTCCGAATCACTAATAGTACTGGGTATTTCACCATAAATACACGCTGACAAACAGTTCCAAGAGTTTTCTGTAGTAAACTCTGAGCAGAGGCCGAGTACAACCATACCGTAACACAAACGTGAGCTTCATGCGTGCTTACTTCGCCACAAAATGCAGTTATCAATTTTCCTGATCAAACCTTGAAAGTCCTGCGATAGCACTGGTTGAGCAAACCACTAGGCACACCCCTCGTTCCCGGACAGTTCTACTGCTCGGTAAGCCACGTCTTGCCCGCCACGTTTCTGGTTCCCCAACTGTCAGTCAACAACCTCCTCCCATCCCGTCCAATCATGTCACAGACCGAAGTGAGGCCATTCCCCCGTGATACAACAATCGGTGAGTGGCGACAAGGCACAATAAAGAGGTAACAGTTCGAAGAGATTCTGCATTTTGGGACATATTGTTGTTACCCACGATGAACGTGGACGAAATTCGTATTTACCATGTACTATGAAACAGTATTTTGTAGATATTAGCCTAACGGACATTTCAGAAACAAAGATTGAGAAATAGAAAAGTGAGAAGTGTTAGGCTTCCAATGTTTTGCTTTGTGTTTCAGGTGACTGTCGTGAACACTTACTTCTATAATTAGAAGGCAAAGCGATAATACATTATACTGAATAAGCTACATCGTCATTAGCGAGATATTTAGGAATAAAATACCTGTCTGCACAATAGATACAAATAATAACGTAATACTTAATATTGGTAGGGAAGCTTCACATTCCTAGTTTAATAATTCATGACAAGTTTTAAATCATATTTCTGTTGTGAGACGTGTTCTGTTTCGTCAGTAAATATTGTTATCACACCTTTTCTTCACTCTTCTCGCTGGTTTGATATGGCCAGTAAGGATTTGCTGACTATTGTCAAGCTGTTGTTCTCAGAGGGGGACTTACTTCCATCCTCAGTTACCTGTTAGATGTACTCCAGGCTCTGTCTTTCACTACGGTTTTAGTGTCTACAGGCCCCTCTAGTAACTTGGACGTTTTCTTTTGATGTAGCAAGCCTTGCCACCGAAGGAGCTGGAGCAGTGGTTATCACGGTGTACAGACATAAACAAAATAGTATTGCGCCGATTACATGTGCTCCGGTGTACCACAGCTGGTGACTTACCAGCGGGTCGTCAGCTTGCGGTGAACATGAACATCTGTAACTGGCGCAATATTATTATTTTCACGTCTGTACACAGTAATTACACATCTGACATGTCGATTTGTAGTGATCTACATGGTAGTGAAAAAGTGTATATGCAATGCGAAACGACGACTTGCTGCACTGATGGACAGTATGTTGTAATATTTTAAAGCATAAAATACCATAGCGGTAGCATAGCTCTACTGAAACCGGTAAGCCAAAACAATGCACCCACTGGACTCGCAATCGGGAGGACGACGGTTCAATCCCGCGGCCGGCCATCCTGATTTAAGTTTTCCGTGTTTTCCCTAAATCGCTCCAGGCAAATGCCGGGGTGGTTGCTCTGAAAGGGCACGGCCGATTTTCTTCCCTGTCCTTCACTAATTCGATGAGACCGATGACCTCGCTGTTTTGTCTCTTCCCCCAAAACCAACCAACCAATATTGCTCCCTTAGCGATCTTAACTTGTGAAATTTTCTTCCGTTCCGTACAATGCCGATCGACCCCATAACGAAATGTCAGGAACATATAGTGTGCGAACAGTACAGGCTGCCAAAATTATACGTATGGCACAATTCGGAATGCTTTACAAAAAGACTATCCGTTCCCTATCTCTGTATTCCCTGCATTATCAGCTGAGGGCACACCACCTAGCTGGTGTATTACCGATATCGACGTGGCGGTCAGGGAAAGGTAACTGACGAACCAGAACAATGTAATCATTACGCGTCCACAGTGACGCTGCGCGGCAGCTAGATGGTACCGAAACAAGCAAAGTTAACAATCACTGGCTTGTCAAGAAAAAATATTTGGACACTTGTGGTAAGATCTTATGGGACCAAACTGCTAAGGTCATCGGTCCCTAAGTTACACACAACTTAATCTAACATAAACATACGCTAAGTACAACACACACTTATGCCCCAGGTAGGACTGCAACCTCCGACGGGGATAGCCGCGCGAACCGTGACAAGACGCCGTAGACCACGGGGCAACTCCGTGTGGAGCTTGTCAAGAAAGTGTTTTTACGTAACCAATGACGTAAGTTAAACCAGTTCTTTTCTCTTTTACAACATTACCGTAAGGAAGTTCGTGGTAGTATGGAAAAGCTAACACCTAATAAAATGTGTTTCCCCTACTACAAAAGTAATTACCACGTATTTTGTTGTGCGTTAATTACAGTCAACTGTTTCCCCTTTTACAACAATATGACAACGAAAACTGAATTCCGGTTATTTTACTTTTCTACAACACCGAAACACAAATGAAGCACACATTACTTCCTTTCCTGTTACACCAATACTAAAATAAGGGTTCAAATGGCCCTCCATTCGATTAGACATATGCTTCATTACGGCGAACCCAGTTTCGTCGTACTCGTTCACATACACATACGCACATTTGTCCTTACGGTTTTAGCAGTAGAGAAAATCCTTTGCGTCCTTATAATTTGCATTATGAGCGTTAGTAAGTTCCTTCACATGGCCCAAAAAGTAAAAATGCAGTGGGTTTAAATCAGAACTGCGTGCTGGCCATTAACATGGACCAAAACGGCCTATCCACCTTCCTGGAAATCATCTATTCAAATACCTTCGTTAGGTGGGCACCATCGTGGAGGAGCCACATGTACGGCTAACGTAATATTTTCTAATACAGTTGGTACTAATGTTTCCTCTAGAAAGGTTAGCTAATTGTTACCAGCCAATCTTGCAGATAAAACATAAGGCCCATTATTGTAACCCTATAAACACCAATTACACCCGCACTTTTACTTTATTTTGTCATCAGTCTTCTGCATGGTTTGATGTGGTCCGCCACGACTCCCTCTCCTATGCCAACCTTGTCATCTCAGGGTGGTACTTGTAGCTTACGTCCTCAGTTATCTGCCACATATATTCCTATCTCAGTTTACCTCTACAATTTTTGCCCTCTACTGCTCCCTCTACTACCACGGAAGTCGGTCCCTGATGTCTTAACAGATGACCTATCATTCTGACCATTATCCTTGTCAATACTTTCCACATATTACTTTTCTCTCTGATTCTGCGCAGAACCTCCTCGTTCCGAACTTTGTAGTCCACCTAATTTTCAACATTCATATGTAGCACCACACCTCAAACGCATCGATTCTCTTCTGCTTCGGTTTTCCCACAGACAATGTTTGACTACCATACAATGCTGTGCTCCAAACGTATATTCTCAGATATTTCTTCTTAGAATTAAGTCCTATGTTTGACACAAATAGACTTCCCTTGGTGAGGAACAGTCTTTCTGCTGGTGCGGGTGTTCTTTTGATGTCCAACTTGCTCTGTCAATCATTGGTTAGTTTGCTGCCTAGGTAGAAGAATTCCTTAGCATCATATACTTTGTGACCATAAATCCTGTTTCTCGCAGTTTTCATTCTTCCTACCTCTCATTACTGTCGTCTCTCTTCGATTTACTCTCAGGCCATATTCAGTACTCACTAGATTTTTCATTTCATCCAGCACATTCTTCTTCACTTTCACTCAGGATAGCAATGTCATCAGTAAATCGTATCATTGATACCCTTTCACCTTGAATTTTAATCCAACTCTTGAATGTTTCCTTCATTTCCACCATTGCTTCTTCGATGTACACATTGAACAATAGTGGCGAAAGACTACATCCGTGTCTTACAGCTTTTTTAATCCGAGCATTTCTTTCCCAGTCGCCCAGTATTATTATTCCATCTTGGGTCTTCTACAGCTACCTCTATTTTTCTCAGAATTTCGAACATCTTGCACCATTTTACATTGTCAAATGCGTTTTCAAGTTAGACAGACACTATAAACGTGTCTCGATTTTTCTTTAGTCCTGCTTCCATTATCAATAGCAATGTCATATCTACCTCTCTGGCGCCTTCACCTTTAGTAAAGATAAAAATTGTTCTACATGTAACACACACATAATTTTCATTCCCTATCTTCTGTATATTATTCTTGTCAGCAACTTGGTTGAAGGAGCTGTTATGCTGATTGTGCGATAATTCCTGCAGTTGTCGGCTCTTGTAGTTTTCGGAATTGTGTTGATAATATCTTTCCGAAAGGCAGATGATATGTCTCTAGACTCATACATTGTACACACAAACGTGAATAGTCGCTTTGTTTCCACGTCCCCTAATGATTTTAGAAATCCTGATAGAATGTTATCGATGCCTTCTGCCTTATTCGGTCTTAAGTCCTCCAAAGCGCTTTTAAATTCTGATTCTCTTCTAAATCTACCCCTGTTTCTTCTTCTATCACATCAGATAAATCTTCCTCCTTATAGAGGACTTCAGTGTACTCTCTCCACCATACTCTCTCCACCCTCCACTCTCTCCTCGTCTTTTAACAATGGAATACCGGTGGCACTCCTAATGTTACCACCCTTGCTTTTAATTTCAATGAAGGTAGTTTGGACTTTCCTTTGTGCTGAGTCAGTCCTTCCGAATATCATTTCTTTTTCGATTTCTTGACATTATTCATACAGCCATTTCTTCTTAGCTGCCCGGCACTTCCTGTTTATTTCAATCTTCAGCGACTTGTATTCCTATATTTCTTAATTCCCAGAACATTTCCTTCTTTTTCGTCGATCAGCTTAAGTATTTCTTCTGTTAGCTAAGGTTTCTTCCAATTACCTTATTTGTACCTATATTTTCCTATTCAGCTGCTGCGATTGCCTTTTTTTGGAGATGTTCACTCCTCTTGAACTTTACTGCCTACTGGACTATTCTTTACTGCTGTATCTACAGCCTTAAGAAACTGCAGGCATATCTCGTCATTCCTTAGAACTTCCATATCATCCTTAATACTTCTGTATCCCACTTCTTTGCGTGTTGGTCCTTCCTGATTAATCTCTTAAAATACAGCCTACTGTTCATCACTACAAGGTAGTGATCTGAATCTATAGCTGCTCCTGTGTACGAATCACAATGCAATATCTGATTTCGGAAGCTCTGTCTTACCATGGTGTAATCTACCTGAAATCATCCCACATAACCGGGCTTCTTTCAAGTATACCTCTTCCCCTTGTGGTTCTTGAACAGAATTTTCGCTATTAAGAGCTTAAAATGTATTATAGAACTCATTAGACTTTCTCCTCTCTCATTCCTTGTCCCAAGCCCATGTTCTACAATAACCCTTTTTCTACTACTTCCCCTACAAGTGCATTCCAGTCCCCCTCGGAGTTTCCATCCTCATCTCCATTTGCCTCTGGCATTACTCTTTCAATATCCTTTTATACCTCCTCTATTTCCTCACCTTCAGCTTGCGATGTCGGCATGTGCACCTGAACCATCATTGTCAGTGTTGGTTTGCTGTCGATTCTGATAAGAATAACCCTATCACTGTCCTGGTCACAGTAACATACTTTTTGCCCTAGGTTCATATTCATAAAGAATCCTACTACCATTATACCATTTACTGTTGCTGTTGATATTTCCCTACACTCTTCAGACCAGAAATCATTGACTTATTTCAATTTCAGTTCACTGAGCCTTACTATATCTAGATTGAGGCCATGCATTTCACTTTTCAGATTTTCTAGCTTCCCTACGACATCCAAGTTTCTGACATTCCACGCCCTGTCCTGTAGAACGTTACCTTTTGTTGACTATTCAGTCATTTTCTCATAGTCATCTCTCCCTTGAAAGTACTCTCCCGTGGATCTGAACAGGGGACTATTCCGGAATCATTTGACAACGGATAGATCGTCTCAGCACTTTTTCAATTACAGGCCGTATGTCCTCTGGATACACATATCGTATCTTCAGTGCTGTGGTTTTCACTGCCTTCTCCATCCTCATGCCTTTGATCATTGCTGATTCTTCCACTTTTAGAGGCAGATTCCCATCACAAGGCCAAGAGAGTGGTTTGTTGATTAATGCATTTATTAAGCCTGTTCTACAGTTTTTACTCTTCCAAAAACACATGGAAAAGATTGTGGAGAAATCCGATTAGATTTTGGATTCCCTTATGATTGTTCATAATGATATCACTAAACATATTCATTAACATCTGATTGTGATAATTTATATTTCCAGCCATTTCTTCTGCATTTAATACTGTTAATCTATGGATTAATTCAAGTATATCATTCATCCCTAAATACTCAACTGGTCTCACCATATATTTTTTTATCAAGCATTTATGTATTTTCTCTTCTAATATGATTTTAAATCTGCTTTTAATTTTCAGGATCAGACATTAACAATTTCCTTTATCAAACTTTTGCACTTTGTAAAACTGCTCTTATTTTATCTTATTTGGATACTTACTATATTACACTTCTGCTGAATGGTACAATACATCTACAGAATTACTTCATCAATATCATCAGTTTTATTGTTTAAATTACCCATAGAAATTTGTGTTTTAGTAACAGGATTCACGAGCCCCTCTGTATTTTCATATTATTTTCCACTCATAGTTCATTTATCTCCAATGAACTGAACCAGCACGAAATGTAGAGGTATCTGATAGGTTTAAAACATAAAACTTCATCCTTACTATGGTTTATGTACTCAGACAGTCTTTCATTTACATCTACCTGTTTTATTCTCTTCATTACGTTCCTAATGTTTCGATTTTTTCAACTTTCTTCTCTTCTTCACATTTATTCAGTGCGTCTTGTATCTTGGATGCACTTAATGTATAATTTTCTCTACCACTGTCATAATGTTTAATTTGTAATATATCTCAAAGTTCTTGTGAAAGTATGTAATGGCATGAATCTATGATTTGCTATTTCGTTTAATTTCTTAACAAATTCTAGCTTGTGCTTTGCAAATATTAAGAAACGAAAAAATATGTTAATAAACTATATTTCAGGAAATCATTTCGATATTTTAAGTATCTTTTATTTGATATTTATACGGTCCTTCATTGGGTTTCATAATCATAGAGCCTCACTGAAGCAGTTACTATAATATTCTTTAAAATCATCAAACTTTAAATCAGAGCCCACAGCAGTAGCTTCAATTTGTTTCACATTGTCTAAATATATTTTAAAAATATAGAGTATCTATTGCTGATTACTTTGGTATTCTTGAATTAAAAGTTAAGTAAAAATAGTTTATTTCTTTATGTCTCCTCAAGTAAAAACTCTATAAGCTCATTCTGATTTTCAAGAATGAAGTCAGCAAATACTAAAAGCAAATTATCTTCAGTTCAATTCAGGGCTATGATTTCATCATTATTTTCAATAATGATAGTAATCATTTCCGTTCTCCACTTCTTGGCACGTTTTTGTAAATTATGGAAATTCAGACAACTCTATAAATTTAGAATAAACATACAGATAAATCGTTTTATTCCAGTACAGTCATGTGGAGCCAAAATATAGCTGTCTATCATTCATATTGCTCTTCCACATCTGCTTGTCCTGTTATTGCACAATTAATGGGATTACATAGAATGGTACAATACATCTACTGAATTAGTTCACCAATATCATCAGTTTTTTTATTTAAATTACCCATAGAAATTTGTGTTTTACTAACAGGATTCATGAGCCAATCTGTATTTTCATGTTGTTTTCCACTAATAGTTCATTTATCTCCAATGAACTGAACCAGCAAGGAATGTACAAGTATCTGATAGGTATAAAACATAAAACTTCATCCTTACTATGGTTTATGTACTCAGACAGTCTTTCATTTACATCTACCTGTTTTATTCTCTTTATTATATATATATTGAATTCTTGTTTTATGATTCCTTCTCTGGAATTCTTATTTTTAGTACATAAAATGTTGTCGTTTCATTGATAATATTTTATCAGTTGTAAATGAGTAGTAAATAGTAGTAGTAAACAGTAGTATTTCACATGAGTGGCAAGTCATCTGTTCTCAAAACACATTGACTCTACCAACATGAGACAGCTACAGTAAAGTTGCCATTGATGGCTTTCACACATTCTGACCTCCAAGTATTATGTCAAAAAATCATAGACTGGGTTTTTATGGAGAGACAATATAAAGTCCTGTTCATCAGTACAGTTTGAAAAGTTAGAAAAATTTGCTCATTCAAGAAAGCGAAAAACTCTCTTCAAGGCAGACCAACTCTTAAATAGACCTTTTAAGAGAAGTGACGCTAAATTTTACATGCTTATGAACGATAGTATTGAAAGTGTGCTTGGATTCTGTGGTCAAACTATTATTGCTAATGAAATAACTGTTGGCAATAATGAATCTAATATTATTCCATTTGAATTAATCAACATTAGTTTTAATCTAGCTGATGGATTATTTGTGAAGCATACTGATCACTTTCATCAAGAGACTAATATTATAGCTAGGTCAAGTCTAATTTTGAATTTTTGGGCCATAAATTCTCAAACCACAGTATTCTGCATTTATTCAAGTTTTTAATACTTATATTGAGGAAAACAGCAATTTGATTGAATTCAGTGCTGGATGAGTGAGAGTTGTTTTAGAAATGACTTAGGTTCAGGCTTGAATCTGCCTTTAGCTTAGAATAATAAAATTTCATCCTTGCTAAATGAACAACATTGAGAGCTATCAGTTTTACTCTATCCCTGTAAATGGGAAAAGGAAATCTAACAAATTTCCCTAACACAGATAGAGAAACTCTGATCCATATTAGACACAAACAGCTTCATCCTAATCATGCTCAGTTGTACCTAAGCTATAGGACTGATGAAGTTGATAAAAGCATGTTGGTATATCCAATAAAAAATTAATCATCAATTTTGTTCTAATTGTGGTATCAACGTTCAATATTACAATTGTTAGGGGTTGTAGTTATTGACCATGTTCCGTATTAGTATAGCTGGACCCACGAGCCGCAACCAGCGCCACTAGCTCCGCTCTGCGGCTTGCAACAAGTTTATAGCGTGCTCTCGTCCACTCTTGCTCAGAACTCAAGTAGTAAAGTAGCATAGCCTTCAGCTGATAGAAAACAACCTCAAACCAAGCGCTTCGTAACATATGGTGTGAGACCTCAGTAGCTGTTTCTTTATAATTATATGTATGCAGCCTAGAGGAATCCAGTACAACCAGTTAAGTACAATATACATAATTTTTTGTCAATGACTTCTCATTATTTTAGTCGTTGCAGAACCACACCATGAAGCCAGCACTTTATCGATGTTATTGACAAATCTGCAGTGATTTATATGTTTCTATTTAGCATTGACTATCAGTCAACATTGGCGACAACTAGGTCGTCATCATCATAACAGTAATGCTATTTTATATTATAATCATAGTTTTATCTAGACTAGAACTTCCTTCTATGTCATAGTCAATTTTGTTGCAGTTAACTCCATCGTTTGCTGATAAAATAAGCATGGAGGGTCATATACTTATATACGTAACAGTGGAAAAATAAAGAGTAAAAAAATTTGATACTTCACCAACTTGAAATGCTTATGGATTTTTCAAACATTATAAGGAGACCATATTTGTATTTTTTACATGGTCTCCAAGTGCTGATGCTGCAATTTTTTAATGTGTTTATCAAGATTATGCTGGATGTTAAATAAATGTAGTATTCCTAATGAAGGAAGAGTTGTTATAGAATGTGTGGAAATTCGTGTACCTATAGATAAACACGAACATAGTTATGACTTTGAAGAATGAGAAAATATTTTGTAAAAACCATAAAATTCTGATTCTTACTGATGAACTACAAACTGTTGAATTTTAACAATCGAGTAGTAAGAAGAATTTTGAGTAAGATATTACGAATCTCGGTAACTCAACAGAACTTTATTATGACTTACATCATGTCTGTTGCATTTCTAAGAAATTGAAAAAATGATCAATAGATTGATTAATGTTATCTGACTCTGTTGAGCGACGTACACTTTATCTGAAGAGTGGAGAAGAATAAAGTCTTTCCAGAAGAAATATGGAATGAACAACCACAAAGTAATTATTTGAAGCCTTTCTGGACTTTAAAGGAGTTACACAATTGAAAGGTGATTGTGATATAAATCAAACAATTTCATAAGAAAGTTTTGCAATTTCCTTCATAAGTGTGACTTAGAGAAGGAATGTAGTTTCCACACAGAAAACAATGTTCAATCTTTAATGAATAAATTCCTGCAGATACTTTTATTATGTAATTCTATATGGAAATAAGAATCTCATACATAATACACAGCACAGCACATTTATTGAAAATTTTTTATTGTGTAAATAAATAAACAATTACATTTTCTTTGCAAAGCATTTAGAAAAACATTGGAAAAATTCATCGCATTCAATATAAAAACTTCCAATTTAATTGTTATTATAAATTTTCTGGATAGCTCTTTCCATATAGCGTTTTGAATTTCGAAAATCAGTTAATAAATGGTTGAGAAATAAACAAAAATCGATCACTTCCAGGGCCCAGAATCCGTGCTGAATTATGTTAAGTCTCACCTGTGTGAGAGTACTGACTCGTTTGGCCAGTTCGGGAAGAGTCCATCACTGACACAGCATTGCCATATTTATTTCTCATTATCAAATTATACTATCCTCTGACTGTTCAACGGAAGATAAACTAGTCTAACAGGAAAATGGTAACAAATGTCAGTTTTTCTTCTCGATTAAACTTTGTCACTCGAATACCAACTGAGTGTACTACATGTAAAAGGTTTCTGCTAACCCTTACAGGCAAAGCTGCTGTAGTAGCTAATGATTTGGTTAGCCATCACTAAATCAGCTACTGTCTTTCATTGTTCGAAAACATCCCTACACGCAGCCAAGAAATTTACTGGGTGATATCTTCCATCATGTTTCTAACATCTCACATATCCAGTATTTGCCAAAGGGATATTTCTAACTGGTGTGGCCTGTTGGGAGGCTAACGAATTTAAATCTATTTTTATCTGTTGCATTTGTTTTCAAATCCGTTTTCACTAGTGATACTGAGCTCTATTTCCTCTTTAATTTTATACAATTCATTCTCCCCCTCACCTATACAATGTCACTAATTGCTAAATTTATATCGCATTTATGAGCATCTTGCCCTTTTATACAGTCGCTTACCTTCCCCCCAGGTGCTGTCTGTATCTTATCTTTTTTTTCGGCAAGATCTTTTTCCATTGACTCGATTTTAGATTTTTCTATCGCCACTTCTTCTACATTTTCCCCATATCCACTCGAACACAATTTAATTTACCTTCAATTACTTTTTGAAGGTTACCCATAATTTTTCAACTTCTACTTTCACAGCGGAACCTATTTTAGCTCGCATTGTACCCAAATCAGTCCTAGTGGTATCCGTAACTGTTTGAATTGTACCGATATTATTTGACATAGTATTTATCTTATTTCCCAATCCCTGGATCATTTGCATTAACTGAGAGATCAAACCTCCCCCACATTCATTCCTCCTGCCTGAATTATTACTAGTTACAATTTCGCGCTCTGATTTCCGACTAACCGGCTCATTTCCGTTTTCAGGTGAGTGCTTTATATTCGCGAGATCTGTAAGTGGAGCCTGAACTTCACAGTTAAACACTATTTCACTATTTGCGCAGGCACTTATCTGATCTCAGATGGTTCCCTTTGCCATGGTGATGCCGTCGTTTGTAGTGGAAGTCGACAGTGAAGACTGCCCTGGAGTACTCGAAGAGGCTGGCGGCTATCTGCTGTTGACCTGAATTCGCCACTGTATGAAGTCACCAGATGTGGTTGTAGGTGCTGCCGGTTACTGCGTGTTCCAACCATCTCCGATACCGCTGTCCTTTAAACTCATTAACCGCTGCTGTTTTCTTCACCCAACTTAATTAGACGTTGAGCCCACACGCAAATTGCCTTTAACGTAATATATTAGGACCTCTATCGATAGCATATGTTAGTTGTGAAAATTACTGCGTAATTTCAGTATTTCCAGAACCCTACCTGCGATATAAACGATCTCACACTGTGTTTTGTGAGAGGTACAATCTACAGAAATCTCTACAGGCTTTGCAAAGGTTTTTACACTTCACTTAGTACGCTGAATAGCAGAGAGCAAAGGAATTATCACTTTGCAGGACCCTAATCCTAGACGAGCCCCCAATTACGGGCTTTGAAATAAGATGAAGTGATGAGGTGGGTTGCTCCTCAGCTACTTACCCTCTGTCGCAAATATGAAATATTAAAAGTTTTGGCTTGTTGTCTAAGGACTGGGATACGTAGTTGCCGCATGGCAGGCCACATGCTGCTGAGTCTACAGTATACAGTCTGAATATATAGATGAATCCAATGGTCAAAGGTTCCTATCACTTGGCAATTGCGAAATTTTAACGCAACATAATCATTTATAAATGAAAGATTCAAATTAAGTAAAGTCTGCAGGTACTATCTTAACGACTTTAAATGATGAGTACCATAGCAGGAGTACCTTTTAGAATTCCGTTTATTACTGCAACACACTTATTGGTGTTCATGGACCAGCAATTAAATAAAACATAAATCGAATAACAGGGAAACAATAGTTTCTTACTGCACGTAATTACACTCCTGGAAATGGAAAAAAGAACACATTGACACCGGTGTGTCAGACCCACCATACTTGCTCCGGACACTGCGAGAGGGCTGTACAAGCAATGATCACACGCATGGCACAGCGGACACACCTGGAACCGCGGTGTTGGCCGTCGAATGGCGCAAGCTGCGCAGCATTTGTGCACCGCCGCCGTCAGTGTCAGCCAGTTTGCCCTGGCATACGGAGCTCCATCGCAGTCTTTAACACTGGTAGCATGCCGCGACAGCGTGGACATGAACGTATGTGCAGTTGACGGACTTTGAGCGAGGGCGTATAGTGGGCATGCGGGAGGCCGGGTGGTCGTACCGCCGAATTGCTCAACACGTGGGGCGTGAGGTCTCCACAATACATCGATGTTGTCGCCAGTGGTCGGCGGAAGGTGCACATGACCGTCGACCTGGGACCGGACCGCAGCGACGCACGGATGCACGCCTAGACCGTAGGATCCTACGCAGTGCCGTAGGGGACCGCACCGCCACTTCCCAACAAATTAGGGACACTGTTGCTCCTGGGGTATAGGCGGGGACCATTCGCAACCGTCTCCATGAAGCTGGGCTACGGTCCCGCACACCGTTAGGCCGTCTTCCACTCACGCCCCAACATCATGCAGCCCGCTTCCAGTGGTGTCGGGACAGGCGTGAATGGAGGGACGAATGGAGACTTGTCGTCTTCAGCGATGAGAGTCGCTTCTGCCTTGGTGCCAATGATGGTCGTATGCGTGTTTGGCGCCGTGCAGGTGAGCGCCACAATCAGGACTGCATACGACCGAGGCACACAGGGCCAACACTCGGCATCATAGTGTGGGGAGCGATCTCCTACACTGGCCGTACACCTCTGGTGATCGTCGAGGGGACACTGAATAGTGCACGGTACATCCAAACCGTCATCGAACCCATCGTTCTACCATTCCTAGACCGGCAAGGGAACTTGCTGTTCCAACAGGACAATGCACGTCCGCATGTATCCCGTGCCACCCAACGTGCTCTAGAAGGTGTAAGTCAACTACCCTGGCCAGCAAGATCTCCGGATCTGTTCCCCATTGAGCATGTTTGGGACTGGATGAAGCGTCGTCTCACGCGGTCTGCACGTCCAGCACGAACGCTGGTCCAGCTGAGGCGCCAAGTGGAAATGGCATGGCAAGCCGTTCCACAGGACTACATCCAGCATCTCTACGATCGTCTCCATGGGAGAATAGCAGCCTGCATTGCTGCGAAAAGTGAATATACACTGTACTAGTGCCGACATTGTGCATGCTCTGTTGCCTGTGTCTATGTGCCTGTGGTTCTGTCAGTGTGATCATGTGATGTATCTGACCCTAGGAATGTGTCAATAAAGTTTCTCCTTCCTGGGACAATGAATTCACGGTGTTCTTATTTCAATTTCCAGGAGTGTAGTTATGAACAACAACATAACTCACGAGATATTCACTTCTAAATGAATACTATATCTTCACTGGAGAAACCACTGAAATCACGCAAGAGCACAAGTCGGCCCATGATCACAAACCACAAGAACAAAAGGAACTTTACACAGTTTGAAAAGTTTACATTGGAGAATTTAATATACCAAGTGGTTAAAATTAAACTTTCCCCACTTAACACGTTATAACAGGGAATGTAACTACCGCAATTGTACCAAACTTGGTAGCATTAATGTCAAGGATTTGGGGAACTGAAATAATACAGAATTAACTTTTAGTGTAGTGCTATTTTACAACATACCATTAATTACCGTTATTATTACCGTTAAAAGGGGCTCAATAAGGGGTCTCTCAGTGTCGAGAATAGTCTGAAACTCCAGCATAGCATTCAGAAATCACCCCGAGATGATTGTGCCGGCCAACATTTGAAAACGATTGTCCGATAATTCGAATAATTCGATCGTTTCCGAATGCGTTTCGGAGAAGCAGGTGAACTCCACGATCGATGGCCGGTGCGCCCGATGTTGCATTAAAATAGTTCACCTCGTCTCTATCCTTAACGGAGGGTATGACATGCTGGTGAAGCATATCGCAGCAGCCCTGGCCAGTCATACTGCACGTCTTTGGTCTTGAGTTCCAATATATTAAAAAAAAAGAGCAATAATGAACGTAGACGAGAAGTTACACCATAAGGTGACACATTCGCCATACAGAGAAACTTGATGCACAGTGACTGGAGGTAGAGACCTCCACACTCGGCTATTGTGTATGTTCATCTCGCCCGTCAAAGAAAAATGAGCTTCGTCTGTCCACAGGATGGTCCAGAACCAGCCTACGTCAACTTCAGTCTTTGCGAGAAAGTGGAGAGCCAAGTGAACTCGTCGTTTTGCGTCCCGTGATCTTGTACGGATACCACTTGAGCATTGCTGCCATAGCAACAGTGAATTCATCAACCACCTGCGGTGCAACCGGTCGTCGGTCTCTTCTCGGAATGGCACCCAGCTCTCCATTTAATTCAAGCTTCTTCACGATGCTCCGCACAGCAAGTGGAGAAAGAGGACCCTTCCGCAGTCCTTTAGCTGGAGATATTTTCGAAGTGCAACTGCAGCATTACAGTTGTTTCGATAATAGAGTTTCACGTATAATGCCCTGCTCGTTTGGTCCAAACTCATATTGACACTGCGGTGGATCAGGCGTGTGAGACTGAATCACGATGACTGATCACGGCACCTGGTGGCCATAGTTAGAATAGGACGGTGGCGCTGTGATTCATGGAACTCATGCACCCCATACTCTGGCCTTTAATGCTACCAGCTTTGGTACTCGTACGGTAATTAGTTTCCATGTTATAACGTGTTTTATAGGGAATGTTAAATTATAACTGTTGTGTTGGCACAAGAGCCAACACCATGTTATGAGTGGTGGCCGAAATGCACGCGTTTTAGCTCACGCAGGCTGGCTTGAAGAGGGAACAACTGTACTGACGTGAGGTCTGGAACATGACAAGGAATGAGAATTCAGAAAGCGGACGTAATTAGTTTCATACCTAACTTTAATCCATTAATTATGAACGTCGCTCTTGACCGTACATGATTCACAATATTGTCTGTTCAAAATACATTCATAGTAACTGATTATGGCGCCTTTCTAGGTCGTAGCAAATGACATAGCTGAAGGCTATGCTAAAGTGACGTCTCTGCAAATGAGAGCGTATGTAGACAGTGAACCATCGCTAGCAAAGTCGGCTGTACCATTGGGGCGAGTGCTAGGGAGTCTCTCTAGACGGCGCTCGGTCTGCAATAACTGATAGTCGCAACACGCGGGTCCGACGTATACTAAAGGACCGCGGCCCGATTTAAAGGCTACCACCTTGCAAGTGTGGTGTCTGGCGGTGACACCACAATAACCACCCCGTGTTACGGAATCAAATTAAGTTACACGTAATGCAGTAATCCGCCTTCATGTGACTATAAATTTCCTACCTATTCGGGCCTATCCCACTGAGTGCAAACAGGCCACTGATTACTTGTGTGTGGGTCAGTTCTAGTAAACCATCTCAGTCAGCCTCTGACGAAAAACATGTATTAGCTTTGAATATATAAGTGTCTCATCTCACTAGATACCGTGGGCATAATAAATATCATTCAACAATAGTGGTTTCCTTCAAGGAAAAAAAGAAAAAAATAAATTCACAAGAACAGCACGTGACATCTAAAACAGCTCTCCAGCCAATCTCGGCTTAATACTCCGAAGCAGTGTACTTCAACGGATTGCCTGACTTGATCCGAGCAAGGAACCTACATGGCTCGTTCCAGCAAGCTGCCATTGAAAGCCTTTGGCTAAAGCCAAGGGAATCACCAAAGATCTTATACTGAAATAATGATTTAGAAAAGAGTTTGCGAAAGCGACTATTCCGATAAACTTTGGAACGCATTACTGGAGGACCTCAAAGGTAGTATTGTAAGAAACATTAAAAAACATCAGGAAAGTAAAATATATAGAGAAGACATTCAACAGCAGGTACCTTTCATCCGTGATATTCCAGGTTTAATTTTCGCCCCCATTATTCCCCTGTTTACTCAAAAGACCTCAGTTATGTTAACCACTGTGTGTAAAGCAATAATCCCGACAGACGATTGACAGAGCCACATGTCGTAGTTCGCAAAAAAGAACGCAGTTCTCGTCTTCCACATCATGGGGAAGGAGACAGAACAGTAACAGCCAAAGTTTTATTGGAAAGTTGGGGATTTTAGATAATTCACTACGAAAGTTCTCACTACGTATGAGAGAAATAGAGGATGATAAGTAGAAATAAAGTAACAGAGATTGAAGTAATATGTCTGCTATCGGTAGAGAAACTTGCACAATGTACCTTGTTCCCACTTGTATCAAACATATAAACACAGTGAGTGAAACAGAGAGAACACGCTATTACAAGGGCTCGCATGGTACGATGAGAGCCTATTCTGTTGCAGAATATCCAATATAATTAGTTATCCCTTTCACCTTCTAACAAGGAACTACCTGTTGCCTCTTTACTATCTGCTTTGATGCAAATCACTTAGCGGCTTGCCGGCCGCGGTGGTCTCACGGTTCTAGGCGCGCAGTCCGGAACGGTGCGGCTGCTGCGGTCGCAGGTTCGAATCCTGCCTCGGGGATGGATGTGTGTGATGTCCTTAGGTTAGTTAGGTTTAAGTAGTTCTAAATTCTAGGGGACTAATGACCACAGCAGTTGAGTCCCATGGTGCTCAGAGCCATATGAACCATTTGAACGTAGCGGCTTGGAACCGTAAGTAAGTAGGAAGGTTTCCGTATTGTGGCAAAAGGTAGGTGCACTTACGTAAGATCTGTAATGAATTTCACAAGACGCAGTGTGGGACGGCGAAGATGTTGTCGAATGAGTTGTTTGAATGTTCATTTCACGTAACAGACCATTGCCGATGCAACATATGTGGGACGGCGAAGAAGTCGTTGTTTAATGTTGAATGAAAGTTGAAAATTGCCACCTTAAATCACGCGAGCCTGGCAACTAATTTGGTGGCCAGTCAGAAAGCGAAGGGAAACTTACTGACCTTAGTTCCCAGTCTGCACGGCCACATTCCTGTACAGCCCAGCTAAACGAAAAATATCCATAGTTCTTCACGGGATTAGGGCTGCTTCAATAAAATTTAAAGTTCCAAACAAGATTTTATTATCTTAAAGGCTCACACAAATTACTCGAAACTTCTGAAAATGCTAAAGACATTAAATATTGTTAATTCAGCCAATCGTTTAATAGTTCAGAGACGACTTCTACAGCAAGTTCCTCCCGAATAGTTCATTACTCTAACTAACGGTGCTCTATTAATAGTTCGCAATAATGTTAAAAAAAAAGATTAATGCTCGCCTTAAAAGTGGAGATAGTCACCACTTGCCACGCGGAATTATACTTCACACGGACGGCACAATAACAGTTTGTTACCGAAGTCTAAACGATCCAGGACGGTGTACAGTCCTCGCGATTTTCAATGTCCGTTTACATTGCTAAGTACGCGCATGTCACAGCCCGCTATGACGTCACCCGAGGCGAGGCGCGATCGGACGTTAAGCTCGCGTGGACTAGGCGTTGGTCTAATGCGGAGTGAACTTACTACTGCCTCTGCCGCTCTTTTTATATAGCTCCGGCGCGTACCGCCAAGAGAGCATCTGTTCTTTCCGTTCCTATGCAGATGCCTGCAGCCTCCAAATGATCGCTATCTCAGGCACATAATCTTAAATATCACATTTAATAATAGCTTTACAAACTTCTCAATTTTTGTATACATACATCTGAGCAGTACAGAAGCACGTAGAAAATCTCAGCCCGCTAAAATTAAAACTTTACTCTCTAGAATTTTTACAATGGAACTAACGGTAGATTGTTACCTCTGAACTATAGCTTTATCAAGACTTGTATCAGCTGTTAATTATGCTACAAGACTAAAACTTGGTGTAGCTTTGTTAATTGTCCTATCTGATCATTGGTCTTAAAGAATTTGTTTTATCATTAAAATTTAAAGTACTTAATCTATAATGCTTATGTACATTTTACTCACAAAAGTAGTTTTTACTAAATTACTAAAAAACTACAAGAGGTAACTGATTGTGGTATTTCCATTATTATTATTAGGGTGAACTGAAGCATCCTACCAATTTTCAATATTGTAGCTCTATTATTTCGCGCCTCTGATTTTTCCGAAAAACGCGGATTCTGGAGTCAATTTTAGTTTTATGGTTTTGGAAACCAGCACCACTCATTAATGACTTCTTACTGCACCTTCTCACCAAATTTTGGCTTCCTAGCGTCATTATTTAGCGCCTCCTATTTTTCTTTCAAAACGTGAATTTTACGTAAACTACTAATTTTATAACATTAAGATTTGTTACCTGAAACATTATTACATAGAACTATACTTTAACAAAGTTTTACACACAAATCTTAATTTTTACTTTTATGTTAAATGTGGTGCAATACTATATGCAGGCGCGTTACGATGACGTGACGCTACTAGCAGTGAACTAGGGTAAGTCCCGTGCACTCGCTCGCCTCTGTATCTTATACATGATACAGCGCTTGCTTTGCTTCATCACCCCCTTTTTAATTTTCGTGAAAATCTATTTTTGAACAAAATTAAATTTCTAAAAGAACAAACAAGCGATGGATTACTTTAGTATACCTCTTTCAACTTAAGTTGCTTCTTCTTATGAAATTCCTTATTACTACATACACAAAATAACCATACTCATATACACATAGAAAACCTAGTACAGAAGACATTCACAAATTATTTACATACATTTACATGGAAATATAAATTTTTCAATGGTTACAAAATAGTTATTTTTTTTTCTTTAAAATCAGTCTTTTCCTGAAAAAGAAAATACACACGACTTTTATCACTGCAACGCACTCACATTTTTCTTTTACTATAATACTCGGCACTGTGGTGGGTGTCCTATTGTAACACTCATTTAATTTCACTGATTGACAAAATTGTGGGAGGAAATTGTATTCACTGTGGTTTGCGTCTCTACTTCCAATCTCCCTACCGCTTGTTGTCAGTCATTCATGCAGCCTGCATGTCCCTGAGAAACAGACAATACAGTCTAAGTTTCTGTTTTCAACTTATATCTAAGGTAGGACAAAGTACATTTTATAGTTTATATTCTGGCACTATTTTACTAATTGTGAAGTTGTCAGAAAGACATTTAGCACTAAGTCGTATCTGATACAATAGCTCCTACTTTCTTCTTTCATAAATAATCTTTTAGGTTCCTAAATAGTGAAAATTCTTTTAGCAAATTAATATATTAAGATCTTGCTTCAACTTAGAAAATTGAGTAACCTTTTAGTTTTAATGTACTCTGGCTTAATTATCGTATGGATTAGTTCATCAAAGAAGTCATTTGCTGACCAGCACTTTGCTTTATTGTGTGAATTACTAAAGAAATTAGTTATTTTCAGTATACCGATTCCAAATTTCTGCATTTTCCAATATTTGTGTGTTTCTGTTGTCTGTTTAACTATTTATTTGCCTCAAGCAAGATTTAGCGTTTTTCACCATTTCACGAGACGTGAGGGAATTATTCTTTAATCCTACATCATTTACTTCAATTTACTTACTTCACTTCTTCACCTTATTCATTTTCTCCCTTTTCTTCCAGATTCAAAATACTTCATTTCTCCACTTCTTTCTCCCTTTTCCTTTTGTCAGCCTATTGACGTCCTGTTTCTAAATATTTGGTGCGATCCTCACACCACTTCCACACATCTCCATTTATTTAATTCTAAAACGCCATTGCTTGCCTCTATGAGCATTACCTTCTTACGCTGTTTTCCTTCAGACAACCTTATTTCTAGCAACATACTACCTTCTGCATAATCTCATGGATTATTCATATTCATACCGTACTTCGTATACTGCAAAGTGTCTCTCTTAGTTGTAGTTTCTAACCCTTTACAATTACATGAAATATTTTAATTTATTTATTTTAGCCATGTTTGCCTCTTATTGGTACTCAGACTTTTGTTTTGCCATTCACTAGGTAGATCCTTACTAAGAATACTTAAAACCTAATAGCATATATACAACATGAAGACATATGTGATTCTTACCTGTTATGATAGACCAGAAGAAGGGAATGAAACTTGAAAAGGAAATAGAGTTTCACCCAGCTGCGACTGCATGGTACGCCAAACCGTGTATCCGCCAAAGAGTGGCAGACTCCCTACAGTAATTAATTACTGTTAATTTTAAATTCCTTTAGATCCACAATATTTCTTAGACCTAGTTCTCTCTTACTCTTTGGATATTCCAAACGATAGGCATTTGCATGAGGTTGACTTACTATTCTAAATGGTCCATGATATACATGCATAAACTTTTTAGTTTCTGCAGAAATTTTCTTTGATTTTTCTTTTGTTTTGACCAGCACTAGCTCACCAATTTTAAAACTAGTGGGGGAAGCCCTTGCATCATGCCTCTTTTTCCTATCTAAAGCTCTTTTGCGTATATTTGCCCTGGCCTGTGCTTTCTTCTCATCCAATGTACTCTGACTTAGAACTGGAAAGTCAATCATACTCGGAATGATATTATGTGGTTCCTGATTGAACATCAGCTCACATGGAGCAAAACCTGTGGCATCGTGTTTCTCTTCAACCTTAGCACTTTCCTCATTCTCACTGAAAACCAAATTTTCCTGCAAGTATCCTTTATTCTTTATTACTCTAATAGGCAGTTCCCAAGTTTCATTACTACCGCCTATATGACTTCCTATAAAAGACTCTCTTATCACTTTAGAGTCAGGTAAAGTTAAAATTAAGTTGTTCTGATCAAAATTGATCTTTCCCTGGTACTTTGATAAGAAATCAGTACCAATCAACATATCAACACTTAAGCCTAGCACAATCAAACAAGGATGATCTATTACTACGTCATTTATACCAATGGGTATCAAAGCTTCGTGTTGAACTGGTCTAGAGACTTTTCCAGTAGCACCTATAATCTTTAAGCCACTTACTTTCATAACTGTTAACTTCTCTTTATTGGGTATGGTGTCAAAAAATGTTTGTGATAAAGCACTTGCTTCACTGCCACAGTCAAGCAGACAACGCACAGTGACTCCTGATATGTTTACTTTGATAACAGGGTGAGTTATTTTACATTGAACAGGTTGCTCACACACCTCGTCTAATAAATCTCGTTCTATGTTCTTCCAGCTAAAGTAATTCTCATCAGTTGCAATTATATTTACATTTACATCCTGGGGCTCATCATGCTCTATAATCTTAGCTGCTTTCTCTAATCTGTCCACTAACTTTAAATCGAAGCATCTGACGACTTTTTCTACTTTTGTTTGCTGCACATCAGCCAAACTATCCTCTACCTCTGAGCAACTGCGTCCCTGCGCAATATTGCTGTTCATAAGAATGTCGTCACCTTCAACCATTTGTGGCACGTTTACACAGCTACTAGATTCTTTCACCTCGTTACTATTTCTACCCCCTTCATTCATCATTTCCTCCTCTCTAAAGTTTTGCAGTACTGATTCTACTTCTGCTACTTCTACTTCAGCTTTTAGATTGCCATTTTCATCGAAGATGTAAGCTTTTACTTCATCATTATTCCCATCAGACTCAAACCCATTATCTATTTCTTCCCCATTATCTACCTTGAGTTCCTGTTCTTCCTTGACCCATTTTTCTAGTGTATCCAAAATACTATCCACTATTTTGTGAGAGTGGCTTAACACATCACTGGTATTATCTGTATTTATTTCGTCATCCATGTTGTCTGTCTGTGTATGTTGGCTGATTGTCTGTGTTTCCGTTACTGGCTGTGTTACTGTTACCGCCTGGTGAGCGCCAGTTTCCTCATAGACGGGATTTAGTTTCCCACACGCGGCCTGTTGTGTTCATCTGTGACACCACTATAGTAGCATCATGACTCCCTTCTTGTCTTAATGGCATAGTATTTACTTCTCCACTTTCGTCATAGTAGTTGTTACGAAAGCGTGGTGAGTATCTACCCCCTCTTCCTCTGCCACGGCTTTGGTTTCGATAGTATTTTTTGGTGTGCCTAACTTCCATATTTCTAACGTTCACGTTTCCATTATTTTGTACGTGATTGTTAGAAGATTTGTTATTCTGCTGCACCTGCTCCTCAGCAGCAGCTACTCTTTCCACTCTTTCCAGATATTCAATAAATTTGTCTATATTATCTCTAGGGGCGGAAATGATCCTCTTCTGCCAGTACCACGGCAGCTTACCTTCTAAACCCATAATGATCATATCTGGCTTCATCTTTTCTGTCAAATGTGACAGTCTTGAAACCCACTTCCTAGCGAAATCCTTTACTGATTCACGCCCTTGGAAAAACTTCTTACCACTCCAGAATTCCCTTAACACATCATTTTGTTTGTTATGTGACCAGTATTCGTTGAGAAATGCAGACTTAAATTCAGATAAAGTTTTACATTTGATCATTACATCCGCTGACCATCGCAAAGCATCACCTGACAAATGACTTCTTATAAATGAAATTTTTTCTCTTTCTGACCAAGTGTTGGGGAGAACATCCTCAAAGTCATTCCAAAATTCAAGAGGGTGAATGTACTTATCAGGATCAAAGCGCAAAAACTGTCGACACCCTATAAAAGCGGCGTCAACTGAAGTCACATGCTGTACAGTAGAATGACTAGAATTAACAGAGGTTACTCTATTTTCTAGGTTAGCAATGTTAGTATTTAATTCCTCTACTTGTGACTCTACTGCTTCTATCCTGGCAGAACATCTTTGTTCCACTGCACCACGAATTTCGGTACAGGTTTCTTTTACTTTCTCAATGTTTTTCTGACAAGTATCTACTTTAATTTGTACCTCTTTAACTTTGTCAGAGCAAAGTTTGGACTCGTTGCTCAATCTTTCGGACAACCTCACTTCCAAAAGTTCATCTGCCTCTTGATAATTTTTTTGAATTTGATCTATTTCACATTTGAAAGTACTATGCATTTTAGTTAACTGTTGCCCTACTTTTACTTGAATGTCATGATGAATAGCATCTATCTTATAATTCAAACTATTCCATTTTGATTGCAGTTCTTCTTTTAGTTCTTTATTACTATTTTCAATTTTAGCCTCAATTTTATTTTGGTTTGATTCGAGTTTGGCAAACAGTATTGGCATCCAATCCGGAGCTTCTACCTTGATACTTTGTATCTCTTGACTTGACTGAGCTGGAGATATATTGAGCTCAGTTTCACTACCTGACAAAGTTAGCAACTCTACTGGCTCCCTTTTGACTTCTATTTCACTTATTGATTGCATCCCTGCACTCTCATTTAAATTAAAGTCATAATTTACTGGTGACAAATTACGTTCTAGTTCAATATTTGAGGGATTAATGGAACCATCCTCATTAAACTCAATTCCTGATCTTGAGGATTCTTGGTCAGAGACCGGTTCCCTTCTGAAATGTACACTACTTTCCATATCTTTTAGTTTGTTAGCAGCAGTTAATAAATATTTTAAAAGTCTTTGACTTAACTTAAATGCTTGATTTCGACGAATGATGTCGTCGCGGTGTACCAGCAATCGTGATGCGACGCGTCGTGACGTATTGAAGGCAGCAGCAGCAGCTGTAGCGTCGAGTACCGCCACAGGAATCGCCTACTGCAATAGCTCCAGGGGGGGGGGGGGGGGGGGCAGCAAGGCACCGTTGACCGCTCGGCGCAGCCGGCAGCTGTCTCGCAGATTAGCGCAGCTCCGCGATGACGCACCGTCTTCCTTTACTCTCAGCGCCGTCGGCAGCCGCGATCCAGCATCGTCGCCTTCCTCACCATCGTCACTAACCAACGTACAGCGGTAGACACTTATTGTTTATACACTACACCCGCCTTTACTGGTAACACTGTTCCCACACTAGTTCAATTCAGTGTCCTGTTATTGCCTACCGAGTTCATTAATTTATACCAATCGCTTTCACACATCGAGCACTTTTATTTGCTTTTAATTCAGTTTTCCCGGCCGATGCACCATATGTGGGGCGGCGAAGAAGTTGTCGAATGAGTTGTTTGAATGTTCATTTCACGTAACAGACCATTGCCGATGCAACATATGTGGGACGGCGAAGAAGTCGTTGTTTAATGTTGAATGAAAGTTGAACATTGCCACCTTAAATCACGCGAGCCTGGCAACTAATTTGGTGGCCAGTCAGAAAGCGAAGGGAAACTTACTGACCTTAGTTCCCAGTCTGCACGGCCACATTCCTGTACAGCCCAGCTAAACGAAAAATATCCATAGTTCTTCACGGGATTAGGGCTGCTTCAATAAAATTTAAAGTTCCAAACAAGATTTTATTATCTTAAAGGCTCACACAAATTACTCGAAACTTCTGAAAATGCTAAAGACATTAAATATTGTTAATTCAGCCAATCGTTTAATAGTTCAGAGGCGACTTCTACAGCAAGTTCCTCCCGAATAGTTCATTACTCTAACTAACGGTGCTCTATTAATAGTTCGCAATAATGTTAAAAAAAAAAGATTAATGCTCGCCTTAAAAGTGGAGATAGTCACCACTTGCCACGCGGAATTATACTTCACACGGACGGCACAATAACAGTTTGTTACCGAAGTCTAAACGATCCAGGACGGTGTACAGTCCTCGCGATTTTCAATGTCCGTTTACATTGCTAAGTACGCGCATGTCACAGCCCGCTATGACGTCACCCGAGGCGAGGCGCGATCGGACGTTAAGCTCGCGTGGACTAGGCGTTGGTCTAATGCGGAGTGAACTTACTACTGCCTCTGCCGCTCTTTTTATATAGCTCCGGCGCGTACCGCCAAGAGAGCATCTGTTCTTTCCGTTCCTATGCAGATGCCTGCAGCCTCCAAATGATCGCTATCTCAGGCACATAATCTTAAATATCACATTTAATAATAGCTTTACAAACTTCTCAATTTTTGTATACATACATCTGAGCAGTACAGAAGCACGTAGAAAATCTCAGCCCGCTAAAATTAAAACTTTACTCTCTAGAATTTTTACAATGGAACTAACGGTAGATTGTTACCTCTGAACTATAGCTTTATCAAGACTTGTATCAGCTGTTAATTATGCTACAAGACTAAAACTTGGTGTAGCTTTGTTAATTGTCCTATCTGATCATTGGTCTTAAAGAATTTGTTTTATCATTAAAATTTAAAGTACTTAATCTATAATGCTTATGTACATTTTACTCACAAAAGTAGTTTTTACTAAATTACTAAAAAACTACAAGAGGTAACTGATTGTGGTATTTCCATTATTATTATTAGGGTGAACTGAAGCATCCTACCAATTTTCAATATTGTAGCTCTATTATTTCGCGCCTCTGATTTTTCCGAAAAACGCGGATTCTGGAGTCAATTTTAGTTTTATGGTTTTGGAAACCAGCACCACTCATTAATGACTTCTTACTGCACCTTCTCACCAAATTTTGGCTTCCTAGCGTCATTATTTAGCGCCTCCTATTTTTCTTTCAAAACGTGAATTTTACGTAAACTACTAATTTTATAACATTAAGATTTGTTACCTGAAACATTATTACATAGAACTATACTTTAACAAAGTTTTACACACAAATCTTAATTTTTACTTTTATGTTAAATGTGGTGCAATACTATATGCAGGCGCGTTACGATGACGTGACGCTACTAGCTGTGAACTAGGGTAAGTCCCGTGCACTCGCTCGCCTCTGTATCTTATACATGATACAGCGCTTGCTTTGCTTCAGCAGGACATCAATGAAGCCGTCATAACACAGAACGAGTAAAGGTACTCTGCACATAACAGCGCTTGTCAATGCGGAAACAATCTGCTGTCCATAAGTCACTACACTGAGGGTTTCGTGAAGTACAATAATCTTCACAATATTTTAGGATTCAGAACGCTGTTGTACCCTAGGTAATCAATTTGATCCGCCAAAGCGAGCCCTCCAGATCTTATAATCAGTTATAGTCCCATAACGCTGTTACTCCTTAAAGATTAGAGTAGTCGCATGAAGGACAGTACCTACTTATCGCGGAAGCTACAGACATCCAGAACTAATTTCGTAGAAGTGGGAATCTCCTAGAAGACTTCAACACTAACGAATTATGTACCCTCAATATTCAATACTAGTCACGAAATACGAACACGTCAAATTGCAGCTGGTCTGAAAAAGTCTTTTACAGTCTCAGACAGATGATAAGGACGTAAAATATGTCAGCGAAATGTGGGGTGCTTTCCTACAATGTGCAATCTAGCCAACGCTCTTGTTTGGGATACTCACGATGTATTTACATGTCTCCTTGAATCCAAAAGTAAAGAATTTACAATGTGCTCTTCGTTTCCTTATTTTCATACAATACAAAATTTCAGCATAGAGTACGTCTGAAATGGACCAGCTTACGGCTAAATTAATCTTGTGCTTGACTGCATTTCCGATGATTCGTGCTTAGAATCGACTACCATACGTCTAGATCGATATTCTCATTCACAAAAGGTTCCGAGGAATTCGGCTAGCTAAAGACAGATCTGAGCGTCTGAAAAATCACTTGTGTTGAGGTATGTACAAGATATTTGGATTAATATTTACTGCCATTTAAGTTCAGCCCACTTTTGA
Source organism: Schistocerca gregaria (assembly GCF_023897955.1). Classification (NCBI taxonomy): domain Eukaryota; kingdom Metazoa; phylum Arthropoda; class Insecta; order Orthoptera; family Acrididae; genus Schistocerca; species Schistocerca gregaria. The sequence continues at coordinate 167,360,770 of NC_064925.1, read as the reverse complement.
TTATACGTGCTAGCATTTTGTTTCATCCCCTAATTCAACATGCTGTAGCGATGACTGCAATGAAGGTTTTTTTCACGTTCTTGATGGCATCGAACGACCTGAGAGTCAATACAAAAACATCCCGACTTCAAAAAAGTTATTAACAGGTGATGTCAAACCCCTGTCGGAAGAGAGTACTTTACGGAATAAAAGCTCTTAGCTAATATTCCAGATAATCGGTCTTCATAGGGCAGTAAAAGAGAGATTATTAAATATTTCAAAAGAAGACGAGATAAACACTTAGATAAAGAAACAACCTGATAACATATCTGCTGAACTGTACTACGATATGAGATGCACATAGGAAAGGTTAACAGTGCTTTAGCTGAATAAGGTTGAACTCTCTGCAACTCCTGCGCGAAAAATTGTATAGTTTGACATCATATGTTTGAACCCCATTGGAACAAGTCCGAACTGACACTCTCATTATTCGACAGACACAGATTTATATTTAAGAATAACTTCACGAATGATAGTTAACATCAACTCTACTTTTGAATATATTTTACAGTGCTTTACTTTTGGTATATATTACACACTAATTATCCAAATATGGTACTTCGTATCCATGATCCCATGTCACAAACGCACACAATTATGTTGGTATATATAACAAAATGCAAATTATGTTGACTCTTTGGCGTATCTGTGAGTTTAATGTTTACCTTGTATGACCAGTTATGTCAAATGTGACCAAGAAAAGTAACAGCCAGAGATATCACTGCATAACATACATGTCAACCCATATATTGTGAGGCAGGAAGCATTTCATATTCGAATATATTAACACAGACATGGTTGTAATTGGGTTTTAGGTATCCACATGGTTGTTTGCAGAACATTTTAGGTGCATCTCATGGGGCATAGAAGAAGTCGCTTAACAAAATGATGAATACTGTTAAAATACTTTTATTAAAAAGGCAAGACACGTTTGCATCAGTAATCATGCATCTTCAGGTGATCTGTACAAAAAGCCGAAACATCACAGAATTGCAATGGTTTTAAAAGTAGAAGGGTGCTGCCGCAACGTGGCATGTTTCAATGAAAGCTGAGTTCCACAGTGTTCTTTATGTTTTTAGCAATCATGGCGCATAAACGAAAATGCTAAGAGCCCAATCCCATCATTCATCGTAAAAATTAAACAAAAGCGCGCTAAAGGCAGTTGTCTATGATTAAACTGACTGGTATCACGCCTCACCTGTAAGTCATACGAGGCCGAATAAAACGATTAAAATATCTGACTGCCGTGTAATTATGGGAACTAACTATAAAAAAAACCATACTATCATCTTTTAACTGGAACCGAGAAGTTTAATGGGTCGACACTACAAGTCACGTGTACATAGTGGCGCTAGTGCGAGTTTCTGACCGAACTGATACTATCATAAGAAACGTGGGGGGTTTGCTTTACATATTATGTGGTCATTAGAAGTATATTTTTTAAGGCATTCACACTTAAAAATGGTTAAAAACTTTAAATTACAAGTTCACACACCCCTAAAGACACCTAGCTAATAACATGATCTATTTTAATGCTGCATTGCACTATCCTTTTCTTTTTAACGCTTATCCGTGGTATTACAGGCCACATAAGATAATATAAAATGCCGCTTTCGCTAATTGAGAATAAAAGTGAAAGAATGTCTTATAAGAACAAAATTAACAATAAGGAACAACAATGTCCTGTAGACTTGCAACAGTTAAGTAGGCTATCTACTATCTACCTAGACGATCAAAGTTGGATAACAGACTATCGTGGCGCAGATGGGTCTGCAGGTTATGAGATGTTTCAGGGAACTTTGTTAGTGACGTAAATTTCAACCTCCTAAAAAACCGTTGAGTGTAGCACCCTTATTTTGATAATGCAGCAGCTGCAGCTTCGAATGGAGGCTAGTAATCGAATTGCCTCTTCCAAGTAAACAAATACTTGAAGTTGATACGTAACCCGAGTTGTTCTTATGTTCTGTAAAACAGACCTCGAAACTTCTTCCTGTATGGTATGTATAAGTGCAATCGCATACACATGATGCTCGACCCTACAATAATATGTTCAAACGTTTATAAGCTGTGGAGCACCAATCATTCACCTCGCAAAGTATTTACCTTACATAAGTGTCGTTAATAAAGAGATACGTAACGTAGGTAGATGTATGTATACAACTACCTGCTTTCGGAAACTGTGCCCACGCATTGGGTGTTTTAATATGATGAGTGGTTGTGAGCAAGTAAGCTCTTGCATGTGTAATAATGTCACCTGCCCTCAGATGTGCGCCAGCTGCTGTAAACATAGTTAACGAAGTGCTACCCTCCTCACCCCCCCCCCCCCCTCCATCCCGCCCACGGCCAACCCTCCTCTCACCCACCTGCCGCTCAGCTACCACTTCAACGCCTCAATGCTTGAAGTGACAGCATTTGCAGCGTCGCTGCTGAGCGGTGAGTGTGGGCAGATCAACATCTACATTCATACTCCGCAAGGCACCCAACGGTGTGTTGATAGGATAGCGCCTATGCATCTTGCCAGTGAAGCAACTATACATCATGCTACAAATTTCGTATTTCGATAACGTAGATTATGTTCAAATATGTTACCATACTTCAAACCCTTAGGGACGTCTTTTATATCTTCTTTCTCCTTTAATTTCTAACATTTTGCTCAGTGTTCAATCAGTCCCCATTCCAAATTTAATCGAAATAGGTTCAGTAGTTTCGTCGTTAAAACGGGACAGACAGTTAGTTTCGTGTTTAATAATATTAGCTTGGATGTACGGATTAAACTTGTTGAGCACAATACAAGCATTATATTCATTACTTTAGATCATATTACTTAGAACATATCAATCAACAAATGCATGTAAGAAATATGACACCGTTCAAACCAGGAACAGTAAATATTTTCAAACAGGAAATGTGTTTTCCTGTGTCACATTAAACCTTTCAGTTTCGATATCTCTTTTTCAGTGATATGATTTGATGGAATACCTGTATGTTACCACTGTACTTGGCGAAGTTGCCCAAGTTACGCTAAAATTATCTGTGAAGGTCCCATGATATTTTGGCAAGTAGTTTTGCAGATTAATGCGTTCCTATACACGAACAAACAGACACTATTGTTTATGTAAAATTTAACATGCAGTATTCTTTTTTGTGTGATTCGCCTTTCAATCAATAAAGCCCCAAGGTACCCTTAAGCTTCCAGTACAGATTCAAACAGAAAGACAGACACACACAAACTACGGTTTTACAGTTTTTTTATTATCATACATTGTCATGCTGTAGATATCTGTGTGCATAGAGCTGTGTGTTGTCTCCTGTATTAGACGCCACTGGCAATGGGCTATACACCAGTGTCCAACGTTGGCCAAAAAAATTTTGAAGTTCCGTTGATTGCGTTTAGAAGCTCTCCTTTTACAAGCAGCTGACTGCGATGATTTAGAGCTTTCTGTCTAATTGCCACAGCCAAATAAAAAATAATTTTATCATTCATAAACGAGCAGAATCTGCTCAACAAAGTCACGTGATGAAATGTGTAGAGAATAAAATTAGAAATAAAATAATAAATGTTTTATTTCAAAGTTTAAATTACTGTCTAATTTCATGTGGAATTTTGTGTGGTAATTTACTTTAGAAGTGAATCGAATTTTGTAAAAATGAGAAAAGATTAATATTTATGTATTCAAACGCAATAAAGAAATGAAGGTTAGGATGGTGATGTCACGTGGATTTCTATTATGTAAGGGGCTTAATATTGACAAAGATAATTTGCTACAGAAATATGAATTTTTGGGGTATTCCATTCAGGCTTACGTGCGTTGATAGTTCATGGGGACAGGGCAACAAGAAAGAAAGCGAGAGAGAGAATGAAAGAGAGAGAACAATGCACACAGATAGACAACATTTCAAATTTAGTAAACATGCGTGATGGTGACTTCTTCACTAAATGTCATTATTACAGTAGTTCCGTGAAATAATGAGTGAAAGAAGCATCTCAACTTTGTAGCGGCTTGCGCTGTCTGGATGGTGAGGTGCGTCGCACTCAGCTGTGTTAAGGCAGAGTAGCTAGCACGGTGCCAGGGCTGATTAACATCAAGCTCCGTCAAAGGGCCCGCCTGAATACAGATGTGTGGCTGCGGCAGGTGTGCACGCCTCAGGGCGCATCTGACCTTTGTAAGCTCTCACATGTGGAGAAGAGGAGGGTAGCTTCTGAGCAACAAGTCCCACAGTCTGCGTCAGAGCATACAGTGTTGGGGAACGCGGTCACCACAAGTTCATGTTCCTCTTCTCCCTGATGTACTGAGCGGCCAGCGTTTCATTTCCTACAACAGCTGGGTGCATAACGTATTCACTAGGTAGTCAGTAACGTACGCTAATAAAGACGAAAGATGTGAATAACCTTAGGAAAAGATTTATCAAAATTTTTACAAATGCTCAGTACAACAATGCCATGCTTAAATGAAGTGCTACGGACGCAATACAAGGATTGTATAAAATGTATGATAATAATCATTCGATCCCCTGAGGGACACTGATGGCTTAATTATCAATCTCTCTAATCTACACACATCAAAAAATGTTTTGCATCGCCTCGGTTTCGAGAGTTCCGGAAACTGTAAAGAAAATTGGAATAGAGATCAACAAAAATATCATTTAAGCTCGTTTTATTGCTCATCAAAATCACACATTGCATGATCTACCACCATTCAGCGAGACCTTCAGAGGTGGCGCTCCAGATTGCTGTACACACGAGTACCTCTAATACACAGTACCACGTCATCTTGCATTTATGCAAGCCTATATGCGTCGTGGCATACTATCCACAAGTTCATCAAGCCACTGCTGGTCCAGATTGTTCCACTCCTCAATGGTAGCGGTCATCCACTGCAGTAGTAGCCCTTGGGCGGCCAAAGCGAGGCATGTCATCGACAGTTACTGTCTCTCTGTATCTCCTCCATATCCGAACAACAACGCTTTCGCTCACTTCTAGATGCCTGAAAACTTCCTTTGTTCAGAGGCCTTTCTGGCACAAAGTAAGAAGGCGCACTTGATCGAATTCCAGTACTGACCGTCTAGGCATGGCTGAGCTACAGACAATACGAGCCGCGTACTTCCATCCTGGTGGAATGACTGGAACTGATTGGCTGTTGAATCCCCTCTGTCTAACAGGCGCTGCTCATACGAAGTTGTTTACGTCTGTGGGCGGTTTTAGTGACATCTCTGAACAGCGAAAGGATCTGTCTCTATGGTACAATATTTACAGCCAACGTCTATCTTTAGGAGTTCTCGGAACTGAGGTGATGCAAACTTTTTTTATATGTGTATTTAGCGTACTGTATGTGAAATGTGGTGCATCAGTCGCACAGACACGCGAAGAGAGGGATGACACATGGCTTCTTTCGGGTTCATGATTAGCCTGTAGAAACGATACGTAAAGATCGAAGTTGTTCCTAGCTAGGAAGATAAATTTAGATTTGACGACGCCTAGTCATCACGACTCATACGTGCTGTCTAAGCGAATTCGGCCGAAGTCTTTAAAGGGATGCTGCATGGATGAATGTTCTTCGGCCAGAAGGACATATACATATTTCCTGAATACCAAGAGAATGGCCTAGAGAATGAAGTGTTCTGCACAGTTCAGTGTTCGTTCAAGAAACGCCAGATGCGCATATACATATAATTAATTTAGAGAGATCTGCTTCAGTTGTTCCAAAGCGGACCTCTCCAAATTAAATATCATACATCTCAGTTGTTGACCTCATGAATCTACATAGTTTTTGAGACCACGATGGGTAGTTTCGACCTTTTATATCACAGCTTCGTGTGAAGCCTTGACTGACTTTGTACGCGAGAATGATCCCCAGTTACTCTGGGATCGTATGTCAGATCGAAATATTTAATCCAAGTGAGCTGCTTCAAATTGGTTACAGCTCATCTTCAAGTAATAACATGTATATTTGAGAATTCTTTTCCTAACCTACGAATAAGTAAGAGTCAAATCAGCGCTAGTTTTCTGACACAATAAAATTCCTTTATACTCATATCAATGTATTCAGGTAAGTTATTATGTCACCCATACAGTAACTGCGTATTTTTCTTAATTTTTCTTGTTTTCTACGTTTACTGCCGGTACTGCAGCTTGTAACCAAATATGTGCATACGAAAATCATAAAATTCTAGAAATATATAGTATCATTAAAATATACTCCCATATGAGGATCATGGAGAATGTCAACTAATTTCGTCTGTTACTTTGAGTTTCAAACAACAAAACTGTCAATATGTAAAACTTCAATTGACACCTAGCACTGCCAAGATAGAGTTAAAGAGCCTCTGAAACACTTCACCGACAGACACCTGAAGCCTGACACAAACTATACCTTGAAAACCTAGTAATGAAGCTCCAAGAAACAGGTGAAGGTAGCGAATGTAGGAAAACAGTGGAAACAGTAACGCGTGCTCCTGTTGTTGTTGTGGTCTTGAGTCCAGAGACTGGTTTCATGCAGCACTCCATGCTCCCAGTACTTACTGCAACATACATCCTTCTGAATCTGCTTAGTGTATTCATCTCTTGGTCTCCCTCTACGATTTTTACCCTCCGCGCTGCCCTCCAATGCTAAATGTGTGATCCCTTGATGCCTCAGAACATGTCCTACCAACCGGTCCCTTCTTCTAGTCAAGTTGTGCCACAAACTCCTCTACTACCCAACTCTGTTCAATTCTTCCTCATCAATTATGTGATCTACCCATCTAATCTTCAGCATTCTTCTTTAGCACGACATTTCGAAAGCTTCTATTCACTTCTTCTCCAAACTGTTTATCGTCCATGTTTCACTTCCATACATGGCTACACTCCATACAAATACTTTCAGAAACGACTTCCTGACACTTAAATCTATACTCGATGTTAAAAAATTTCTCTTCTTCAGATACCCTTTCCTTTCCATTGCCAGTCTACATTTTATATCTTCTCTACCTCGACCATTATCAGTTATATTGCTCCCCAAATAGCAAAATTCCTTTAATATTTTAAGTGTCTCATTTCATAATCTAATTCCCTCAGCATCAGCCGACCTAATTGGACTACATTATCTTCGTTTTGGTTGATGTTCATCTTATACACTCCTTTCATGACACTGTCCATTATGTTCAACTGTTCTTCCAAGTCCTTTGCTGTCTCTGACAGATTCACAATGTCATCGGCGAACCTCAAGGTTTATATTTCTTCTCCGTGGATTTTAATACCTACTGCGATCTTTTCTTTTGTGTCCTTTATTGCTTGCTGAATATACAGATTGAATAACATCGGGGAGAGGCCATAATCCTTTCTCACGCCCTTCCCAACTATTGCATCGATTTCATACCCTTCAACTCTTATAACTGGCATCTGCTTTCTGTAGAAATCGTAAATAGCCTTTCGCTCCCTGTATTTTACCCCCGCCACCTTCAGAATTTGAAAGAGAGTATTCCAATCAACATAGTCAAAAGCTTTCTCTAAGTGTACAAATGCTAGAAACATAGATTTGCCTTTCCTTAATCTTTCTTCTAAAATACGTCGTATGGTCAGTATTGCCTCACACGTTCCAACATTTCTATGGAATCCAAACTGATCTTTCCCGAGGTCGGCTTTTATTAGTTTTTCCATTCGTCTGCAAAGAATTCGCGTTAGTATTTTGCAGCTGTGACTTATTAAACTGATAGTTCGGTAATTTTCACATTTGTCAACACCTCATTTTGTTTGGGATTGGAATTATTATATTCTTCTTGAGGTCGGGATGAATTTCGCCTGTCTCAAACATCTTGCTCACCAGATGGTAGAGTTTTCTCAGGACTGACTCTCCTAAGGTTGTCAGTACTTCCAATGGGATGTTGTCTACTGCGAGGGCCTTGTTTCGACTCAGGTCTTTCAGTGCTCTGTCAAACTCTTCACGCAGTATCATATCTCCCATTTCATCTTCATCTACATCCTCTTCCATTTCCATAATCTTGTCCTCAAGTACATCGCCCTTGTACAGACCCTCTATATAATCCTTCCTTCTTTCTGCTTTCCCTTCTTTGCCTAGAACTGGGTTTGCATCAAAGCTCTTGATATTCATGCAAGTGGTTCTCCTTTCTCCAAAGGTCTCTTTAATTTTCCTGTAGGCAGCATCTATGTTTCCACAAGTGAGATAAGCCTCTACATCCTTACATTTGTCCTCTAGCCATCCCTGCTTAGCCATTTTACATTTCCTGTCGATCTCATTTCAGAAACGTTTGTATTCCTTTTGGCCTGCTTCATTTACTACAATTTTATATTCCCCTTTCATCAATTGAATTCAATATTTCTTCTATTACCCAAGGGTTTCTACTACCCTCGTCTTTTTACCTATTTGATTCTTCTGCTGCCTTCACTATTTCATCCATCAAAGTTACATGTTCTTCATCTACTGTATATTTCCCCCATTCCTGTCAATTGTTCCCTTATGCTCTCCCTGAAATTCTGTACAACCTCTGGCTCTTTCACTTTATCCAGGTCTTACCTCTTTAAATTTCCCCCTATTTGCAGTTTCTTCAGTTTTAATCTACAGTTCATAACCAGTAGATTGTGTTCAGAGTCCACATCTGGCCCTGGAAATGTCTTACAATTTAAAACCTGGTTCCTAAATCTCTGTCTTACCATTATATAATCTATCTGATACCTTTTAGTATATCCAGGGTTCTTCCATGTATACAGCCTTCTTTCATGATTCTTAAAGGAAGTGTTAGCTATGAGTAAGTTATGTCCTGTGCAAAATTCTACCAGGAGGCTTCCTCTTTCATTTCTTAGCCCCAATCCATATTCATCTATTATGTTTCCTTCTCTCCCTTTTCCTACTCTTGAATTCCAGTCACCCATGATTATTAATTTTCGTCTCCCTTCACCACCTGAATAATTCCTTTTATCTCATCAAACATTTCATCAATTTCTTCGCTAGTCGCAATATAAACTTCTACTACTGTAGTAGGTGTGGGCTTTGTGTCTATCTTGGCCACAATAATGCGTCCACTATGCTGTTTGTAATAGCTTACCAGTACTCCTATTTTGTAATTCATTATTAAACCTACTCCTGCATTACCCCTATTTGATTTTGTATTTATACCCTTGCATTCACCTGACCAAAGGGCTTGTTCCTCCTGCCATCGAACTTCACTAATTCCCACCATATCTAACATTAACATATCGATTTCCCTTTTTAAATTTTCTAACCTACCTGCTCTACTAAGGGATCTCACATTCCATGCTCCGATCCGTAGAACGCCAGTTTTCTTTCTCCTGATAACAACGTCCTCTTGAGTAGTCCCCTCCCGGAGATCCGAATGGGTGACTATCTTACCTCCGGAATATTTCACCCAAGAGGACGCCATCATTATTTAATCATACAGTAAAGCTGCATGCCCTCGGGATAAATTACGGCTGTAGTTTCCCCTTTGTGTCAGGCGCTCGCAGTACCAGAAAAGCAAGGCCATTTTGGTTATATTGTTACAAGGCCAGATTAGTCAACATCCAGACCCTGCAACTACTGAAAAGGCTGCTGCCCCTCTTGAGGAACCACACGATTATCTGGCCTCTCAACAGATACCCCTCCGTTGTGGTTGCATCTACGGTACAGCAATTTGTATCGTTGAGGCACGCAAGCCTCCCCACCAACGGCAAGGTCCATGGTTCATGGGGGGCGGAGGGGGACGGACTAGTAATTAACAGTACTCTCGGCCACAGACTTCAGTGTAGTTTGTAGATGTTGCAACGACGTAGAGTCGACAACAATAAAACTCATAGGCTATATTTCACTGGAAAAAATATTTTCAACAATAATAAGACTTAACAAGCAAACATATAGGACCAAATTCTGAGGATTATTTTACTAATGTGATCATGAAGACGTAGGCTTCAATGTGCCTACTGCAATAGTAGTTAATTGTAGTAGTATTTGTGTGATCTGTGACCTTGTAGGTAGAACGCAACAAAAATTAATTTGTTGAGGTTGTGATACTCTAAGGTAAGGAAATATCCAAAAGTTTCCACTTGAGAGCGTTGCTGCACCGTACATGTAACATAGCGTGATTGTAATACGGGTATATAAGCACCGACATTTAGCGAAGGGATTAGGGTGGCAATCAGGACGAATGTCCTGTAATTATTTTCTTGGCTGCCGAACGACCAACACCGGTTGACAAGCACAAAAGAATGAAGAATGTGTACGGAGCAGCACGCCTGTCGAAGACCTCCGTTGTGGAGTAGTGCACCAAAGGATAGTGCTGCTTCATGAGAACGCATGTCACCATGTCGCAAATATCGTAAGGCAAAAGTTATGCAAACTCAGGTGTGCCACCCTCTACTACCCGCTCTATAGTTCTTATGTCTGTCCATGCGATTACCGAACCTTCGGTCTCTTTCTTGAAGGGTCGAAGATCTGTGTCGGACGTGTGTGTGCAGCAGGTAGTTACGTAATTATTCTATATATTCACTTAGCGGGGAACTGTGCTTTATCGAACGGGTATCCTCACGTTGGTGCGTCGGTGGGATAACTACCTCTATGACGATTGCTATTTTTCCTATTCGGCATACCGATTATGGACCGTACGGCAGTCGAAATTAAACATTTTGCTAGCCCCTTATTTAATACAAGAGCGGAGGGGTTGTGTAATTGTTGCAGCGGTTAGTGGTACCAATTCAATGAGAGTGACGACTTCCGAGTGCTGTGGTGATTCTCTTCTCATTTCCGTAACACAAGGAGGAAGAAAAAATAGGGTGCATTTTGAGATGTGGGATGAGTGAGCGTGAGGTATTTTTCCTGATTTTCATACGGGTATATTGTTAAATCAAGCAATTCACTAACTTATAATCGCCTTAACATATGATGTCACGCATCGACGATGCTGTGCTGGAACAGAGCAGCAACGCAAACCCGTGCAGAAGAAGCCGGAAGACGCAAAAATAAACTGAAATGGGAAGCCTCAGACTACGTTCATGAATGACAGTGCGTACGCTATACGTGGGTGCTTTACTGAGAGCCAGAAAATAAGATTTGAAAGAAAATGTACAGAGTGAATATTATTTAAACCAACGAAGTCTGGGAGGCTACACAGGGCACAGACAAAAAATATGTTTCTCGAATGTCATATTTTTCTGTGATGATTTTTTAAACTGGTTGAGGAAATTTTCTGTGGATGAAAATTAATTACACTAAAAAATTCTGGGAGGTTTCATGGGACACTGAAAATACATTCCTGGAAATGGAAAAAAGAACACATTGACAACGGTGTGTCAGACCCACCATACTTGCTCCGGAAACTGCGAGAGGGCTGTACAAGCAATGATCACACGCACGGCACAGCGGACACACCTGGAACCGCGGTGTTGGCCGTCGAATGGCGCTAGCTGCGCAGCATTTGTGCACCGCCGCCGTCAGTGTCAGCCAGTTTGCCGTGGCATACGGAGCTCCATCGCAGTCTTTAACACTGGTAGCATGCCGCGACAGCGTGGACGTGAACCGTATGTGCAGTTGACGGACTTTGAGCGAGGGCGTATAGTGGGCATGCGGGAGGCCGGGTGGACATACCGCCGAATTGCTCAACACGTGGGGCGTGAGGTCTCCACAGTACATCGATGTTGTCGCCAGTGGTCGGCGGAAGGTGCACCTGCCCGTCGACCTGGGACCGGACCGCAGTGACGCACGGATGCACGCCAAGACCGTAGGATCCTACGCAGTGCCATAGAGGACCGCACCGCCACTTCCCAGCAAATTAGGGACACTGTTGCTCCTGGGGTATCGGCGAGGAACTTTCGCAACCGTCTCCAAGAAGCTGGGCTACGGTCCCGCACACCGTTAGGCCGTCTTCCGCTCACACCCCAACATCGTGCAGCCCGCCTCCAGTGGTGTCGCGACAGGCGTGAATGGAGGGACGAATGGAGACGTGTCGTCTTCAGCGATGAGAGTCGCTTCTGCCTTGGTGCCAAGGATGGTCGTATGCGTGTTTGGCGACGTGCATGTGAGCGCCACAAGCAGGACTGCATACGACCGAGGCACACAGGGCCAACACCCGGCATCATGGTGTGGGGAGCGATCTCCTACACTCGCCGTACACCTCTGGTGATCGTCGAGGGGACACTGTATAGTGCACGGTACATCCAAACCGTCATCGAAACCATCATTCTACCATTCCTAGACCGGCAAGGGAACTTGCTGTTCCAACAGGACAATGCACGTCCGCATGTATCCTGTGCCACCCAACGTGCTCTAGAAGGTGTAAGTCAACTACCATGGCCAGCAAGATCTCCGGATCTGTCCCCCATTGAGCATGTTTGGGACTGGATGAAGCGTCGTCTCACGCGGTCTGCACGTCCAGCACGAACGCTGGTCCAACTGAGGCGCCAGGTGGAAATGGCATGGCAAGCCGTTCCACAGGACTACATCCAGCATCTCTACTATCGTCTCCATGGGAGAATATCAGCCTGCATTGCTGCGAAAGGTGGATATACACTGTACTAGTGCCGACATTGTGCATGCTCTGTTGCCTGTGTCTATGTGCCTGTGGTTCTGTGAGTGTGATCATGTGATGTATCTGACTCCAGGAATGTGACAATAAAGTTTTCCCTTCCTGGGACAATGAATTCACGGTGTTCTTATTTCAATTTCCAGGAGTGTACTTTTTCTGATGTGTTTTCCAGTGAGGATCAATAGGAACAATAACAAGATTTCAATTTTTACTGCCAAGAGACCACACATTAACACAACACATTTGTTTCAGTTGCAGTAAAGTTTCAAATACGCGTCCATTAATATGTAGACTGAGGTTACCCGGTGGGTTAACATGGTGAAAGACTGGAGGAGGCCGAACGTAACTGCCGAGCCGTTTGACGCACCATGTCACGGATTGCGCGGGCAACCCCTACGGAGGTTCGGTCCTCCCTCGGGCATGGGTGTGTGTGTTATTCATAGTGTAAGATACTTTAAGTAGTGTGTAAGTCTAGGGACCGGTAACCTCAGCAGTTTGGTCCCTTAGGGATTCACAAACATTTGAACATTGACTGCAGGAGCGTCCTTAATTACACTATTGGCCATTAGAATAGCTACACCACGAAGATGACGTGCTACATGCGGGAAATTTAACCGACAGAAGAAGATGCTGTGATATGCAAATGATTAGCTTTTCAGAGCATTTACACTAGGTTGGCGTCGGTGGTGACACATACAACGTGCTGACATGAGGAAAGTTTCCAACCGATTTCTCATAAACAAACAGAAGTGGACCGGCGTTGCATGGTGAATCGTTGTTATGATGTCTCGTTTCAGGGGGAGAAAGGCCTACCATCATATTTCCGACTTTGATAAAGGTCAGATTGTAGCCTATCGCGATTGCGGTTTATCATATCGCGACATGCTGCTCGCGTTGGTTGAGAACCAATGACTGTTAGCAGAATATGGAATCGGTGGGTCCAGAAGGGTAATACGGAACGCCGTGCTGGATCCCAACGATCTCATGCCACTAGCAGTCGAAATGACAGGCATCTTATCCGAAAGGCTGTAACTGATCGTGTACCCACGTCTTGATCCCTGAGTCAACAGATGGGGACGTTTGCAAGGCAACGACCATCTCCACGAACAGTTCGACGACGTTTGCAGCTGCATGGACTATCAGCTCGGAGACCATGGCTGTGGTTACCCTTGACGCTGCGCCACAGAGAGGAGCGCCTGCGATGGTATACTGAACGACGAACCTGGGTGCGCGAATGGTAAAACGTCATTTTTTCGGATGAATGCAGGTTCCGTACACAACATCCTGATGGTCGCATCCATGTTTGGCGACATCGCGATGAACGCACATTGGAAGCGTGTGTTCGTCATGGGCATACTGGCGTATCACCAGGCGTGTTGGTATGGGGTGCCATTGGTTACACGTCTGGGGCACCTCTTGTTCGCATTGACACCTCTTTGAACAGTGTATGTTACAATTCAGATGTGTTACGACCCGTGGCTCCACCCTTCATTTGGTCCCTGCGAAACCCTACATTTCAGCAAGATAATGCACGACTGCATGTTTCAGGTCCTGTACTGGCTGCTATGGAAACAGAAAATGTTCGACTGCTGCCCTGGCCAGATCTCTCACCAATTGAAAACGTCTGGTCAATGGTGGCCTAACAACTGGATCATCACAATACGCCAGACACTACTCTTGAAGAACTGTGATATCGTGTTGAAGCTGCATGGGCAGCTGTACCTGTACACTCAATCCAAGCTGAGTTTGACTCAATGCCCAGGGGTATCAAGGCCGTTATTACGGCCAGAGGTGGTTGTTCTGGGTACAGATTTCTCACGATGTATGCAACCAAATTGCGTGAAAATGTAATCACATGTCAGTAATACTATAATATATCTGGACAATGAATACCCGTTTATCATCTGCATTTCTTCTTGGTGTAGCAATTTTAATAGCCAGTAGTGTGCTACCCGGGAAATCATATCCTCTTATAATTCAATAGGAGCCTTGTAAACAGGGTAGCAAATATCTTGCCACACAAAATAGTCGAGAGGAACAAAATCAGGAAATCTAGCAAGCTATGGTACAAGACCATCAATCTCATTCCACTTTTCTGGAAATTGTCAGTTGAAGAACAGACGCGCAAGACGACTGAAATGTTCCGGCGCCCCGCAGTACTGGAGCCACGTATTCAACTTGTCTATGTCATTTAATGGCTTAAGTAGGGAGGAGATTCCTTCTATAGTTAGCAGCCTTGTGACTAGTTTGATACGGACCACCACAAACTCCTTCCTTGAGACCGTTTTTCACCTAGAAATACCACTTCCAAACTACGTCCTTAATTATTTGCTGGATGTATCCGAATCTCTGTCTTCCTCTACAGTTTTTACGCTCTACAGCTCCCTCTAGAGGATGGAAGCTATTCCATGGTGTTTTAACATATGCCGTGTCTCCTGTCCCTTCCTCTTGACAATATTTTCCATATATTCCATTCCTAGCTGATTCTATGAATAACCTCCTCATTCTTTATCTTATCAGTCCAAATATGTTTTAACATTTTTCTGCACCAGAAAGACCCGAATGGTTCACTTCTCTTCTATTCCGCTTTTTCCCACCTTCCGTCTCTCACTACCACACAGCACTGTGGTCGAAACGCATGTTCCCAGAACATTCTTTCTCAAATTAATCTCTGTGGTTGACACTAGTAGATTTCTCTTAGCCAGGAATGCGTTTTGTCCAGTACTAGTCTTCTTTCTATGTCCTCTTAGCTCTCTCTGTCATGGGTTACTTTTCCACCTAAATAGCGGATTTCCTTAACTTCACCTTTTCTCATGTTAGGTTCCTTGCTATTCATATTTCTGACACTTCTCATTACTTTCCACTTTCTTCGATTGACCTTGACTCCATTTTCTGTACTCATTACACTTTTCAATGCATTCAGAACATCCTGTAATTCTTTATCACTTCGACTGAGGATAGCAATGTCATTAGCGAATCTGAACATCGATATCCTTTCACCTTGAATTTTAATCCCGCACTTGAACCTTTCTTTATTATCTGTCATTGTTTCCTAAGGGTGGGCACTGAATAGTGTGGAGAAAGAATACATCCCTGTTTTACGCTCCCTTTAATACAAGCAGTGCGTCCATGGGTTTCCACTCTAACTGTTTCCTACTGGTTTTTTGTGCATGTTGTATTTTACCAGTACTTGCATACAGCTTATGCATATTTTTCAAAGGATTTCGAACATCTGGCACCAGTTGACACTGTCGAATATTTTTCCCAGGTTAGCAAACTACTGTCCTCAAAGATTTTAGATATTCCGTTGGAGTATTATCTATCTCTTCCGCGTTATTCGATTCTGTCTTCCGGAGCTCCTCTATACTCTGATTCTAATTCTAGATCCCATATCCCTTCCCTATTCAGTTTTTTCTCCTATCACGCCATCACATAGGCCTTCCCAGAGGCTCACAATATACTCTTTCCAACTAGCTGCTCTCTCCTCAGTGTTTAACAGTGGAATTCCTATGGCACCATTAATGCTACCGCTCTTGCATTCAATTTAAATTTTTCTGCGTGCTGAGTCAGTCCGTCACACAATCATCTCTTTTTCGATTTCTTCACATTCTTCATGTACCCGTTTCACTTTGCTTCCATACACTTCCTATTTATCTCATTTCTAGGTGACTTGTATTTCTCTGTTCCTGAGTTTTCCTGAACAGTGTTGTATTTCCTTCTTTCGTCGATCACCTGGAGTGTTTCTTCTATTACCCGTGGTTTCTTGGCTGTACCGTTCCTTGTATTTACGTTTCTCTCTTCAACTTCTGTGACTCCGTTTTTGGATATGTTCATTCCTCTTCATCCGAACTGCCTACTGAGGCATTCATAATCACAGTATCTACATCTTCACAGAACTCCTAGTGTATCCCTTCACTCCTTAGTATTTCCGTATCACGCTTCATTGTGTAACGATTCTTACGGACTGGTCTCTTATACTTCAGCCTACTCTTCATCATCACTAAATAGTGATCTGTGTTTATAATTGCCCTGCGTACACTTTAAAATCTGATATTTGATTTCAGAATCTCTGCCTGACTATGATTTAATTTAAGCGAAATCTTCCTGTGTTCCCTTGCCTTTTCCAAGTATGCCTCCTTCTCTTGTGATTATCATCTGAAATTTATTGCAGAACTCCGTATTCCTGCTCTCTCATTCCTACTACCAACGCCATAGTATCTGGTAACCCTTTCTTATACTCTTTCCCCTACAACCGCAGTCCACTTCCGCATGACTATCAAATTTTCGACGTCCTTTACGTACCGTATACGTGTTGAGTATAATTTATACACTTTATCTTTCTCTTCATATTCTGTTTGTGACGTCGGAGTATATACTTAAACTATTGTTGTCAGCTTCTTCGATGTCGATTCTGACGAGAACCACGTTGTCAGTGAACTGTTTACAGTAGGTACCTCTGTCTCCTTACTTCCTACTCATATCGAATCCTATTTCAGTTATAACGTTTTCTGATGCTGTTGATATTACCCTATACTCGACTCACAAGTAATCATTGTCTTCTTTCAATTTTTACTGAATCTAGATTGAGCCTTAGAATTTCGTTTCCAGGTTTGCTAGCTTTCCTACAACGTTCAAAAGTCTGGTATTTCCTGTTCCGACTCGTAGGATGTTATAATTTTGTTCGGTAGGCTGCTTCTCATGGTCACCTCCCATTTGGCAGCCACTTTTCGGAGGTCTCTTGCCAGTGGAGATACGATCACGTCACAGTTCATGGTAAAACTTTCAGCTGTCATTAATTTTGCACAGTTCGCTGATATTTTTGGTCAATGACTATTACAAAGCTTCGCTGCTATAACAGTCAGGAAAGCTTTTTCAAATTATGTTTCAACGTTCTTGCCGTTTATGCCAGGTTATATCGATAATGGTTATTTTCCGAAACGCGGCCTGTGTGAAATAAATTACAGATTAAGGACTTCAGCATTAATTTAACAATTATTGTGCGGCTGAATATTGCCATCGGGAAACATACATAAACAGAGATTATAAAGAAACTTTTACAATCACAAGCTACTTGTCTTGTGGATACACACCCTTTGTATTGAATGCAGTAGTGTCCATTGCTTCTGCATCCTCATGTGGTTGGTCATTGCTGATTCTTCCACATTTTAGTAGCAGTTTCCCACCCCAATGGCAAGAGAGTGTCCTTAAAGTCTGTCAGCTGCTGCACCCCCATTTGACAAGCCCTTTCTCAGAATGAGGGTGACTTGTGAAATAAGTAAAATTATTAAATCTTTTAAAGGAAATGTTCTACTGGAGTAGATGATATCTCTAATAAGATATTAAAACAATGTGGAGCAATAACAGCTGATGATCTGAGTCACATATGTTATACATCACTAACTCAAGGTATTTTCCCAGAGAGGTTAAAATATGCCATTCTCAGGCCTCTTTACTGAAAAGGGGACACCATAGATGTCAATAATTATATGCCAGTATCTTTGCTTACAGCATTTTCTAAAATCTATGAGAAAGTAATGTACTCAAGAGTAGTTAGCCATCTCAACAGTAGTGGAATACTTAGTATATCACAGTTCGGATTTCCAATATACTGGTCCACTGAGACAGCAATATTCAATTTTTCTTTCCTCATAATAGAGTCTTTAAACAGTAAACTGTCATTAATAGGAATTATCTGTGACTTGTCCAAAGGATTTGATTGGGTGAACTATGACATTATGTTACTGAAATTACAATTCTATGCTGCAAATGGAATAGCATATGAGTTGTTTAAGTCATTCCTACAGAACAAGAAGCAAAACGTTCCCTTATATGGGTCAAGTAATTTAAATAAGTTTGCACTTCTTCTAACTGCAGTGAAATTACATTAGGCGTTTCACAGGTTTCAGTCATGGGTCCACTGATGTTCGTGATACAGTATATGTAAACGACCTCACTTCCTATCTGAAACAGGAATCAGAACTGAAACTGTTTGCTGATGAGACATGCATAATTATCTATCCAGTAAAAAAAAGCTTCCATTACAAATGATACAAAAAGGTCTTTGAAAAAGTCATTAATTTGTTTTCTGCAAAGTGGGTTGCTGTAAACTTTGAGAAAATACAGTACATCCGATTTTCTGCTGCAGAAAATACAGTTCCTTCAATAAATATAACACATCAACAGAAATCAGTAGACAGGGTAGAGCACAACAAGTTTTTGGGGGTACAAATAAATGAGAATCTTCATTGGAAAATTCATATGTTGGTTCTTCTAAGGCGACTAGATTCAGCAATTTTCACAATCAGAGTAATTGCCAATTTTGAGGATACAGAAACTAGTAAGTTAACATACTTTGCACACTTTCAATCTGTTACGTCATTGGGAATAATATTTTTGGGGTACATGAACATTTAGACAAAAAGTATTCACTATTCAAACGAATGTGCTTACAATAGTGTGTGGGGTTCATAGCTGCACATGTTGAAGGCATCTTTTCAAAAGATTGGGAATTCTTACAACAGTCTCACCGTACATTTACTCACTAATGAAATTTGTTCTCAACAACATGGACCAGTTTGAAAACAATAGTGACATTCATGAGTATAAAAGGAAGTGTTACACTATTCTTTATCCAACCTGTCCTTGGCACAGAATGGGGTACAATACGCTGCTAAAATATTTTTCAACAAATTACCAGATGAATTAAAGTGTCTGACAGGCAGCAGTAATAGCTTCAAATTTAAATTGAAATCATATCTCCTTGACAATTCCATCTATACATAGATGAATTCTTGAATAGGAATAAATAAATCTATGAACACTGTAAATGCATTTTGTGCCATTTAAGGGAATGGGGTAAATAATAGAAATATTAACCCTTAACTCTGCATTGTGATATATATATATATATATATATATATATATATATATATATATATATATATATATATATATATATATATATATATATATTAAGCAATCTTCTTTTGTATGAGCAGGTCTTGTGCATTTGACACATTCCACATCATAACACCTACCATAATGTGTTATTGATCAATGGAACACTCAGCGAACTAAGTAACTAACTGACTAACTAACTAACTCAATTATTAATGCAAATCTAAATACATCGGTGACCTCAGATAAATGTGATGCTTCAGATCACACAACAGTATTTCAATATATTTAAAACTACAGATGTTAATATTTCAAAGTGAAAAACAATTTACTCAATGAATCACTGAATTAACAACTATTAATGACTTAATGCTGTTCCAGCAAATGATATCTCAGATGACAACATTACTCTATATCTAAATATCTGTATCTATTTATATAATGATTTACATTGTCTTTTATAGCCTTTTCGTTATACAAATGTTTGGCAGAACGTCCCATTTAGCACATTTATGCAGCTAATGAATACAGCAGAGCCCTCTATTATTATACTTGTATATTTATTATGACAGTTAAATATTTTGCCAATAACTCTATTTAAAGATTGATTTAAAGTGCTAGTTTAAAAGTGTACAGTCGTATGTGTTATCGGACACCGCAACTGAAAAGGAATCAAAACACGCTTCTGTCAACTAGGTGTAAACAATTATTTAAAAGTTTTTTGATGATAAACAACTGTAATTTATCGTGAGAACAAGTGAGCAAGAAAAGTTGCTTATTTATCTACGAACCAACTATTAATTATGTTTATTGTAAATGATCTGAAAGTAACTGAATGTTTATAAAATTTCTGTAATTTAAATATCATTATAATACCTTATTTCCGTGCAGGAATGTCTACAGCACATGGAGAAGATAGCTTTCGAAAAACAGACAGTAGTGGAATACTATGGTAGTAATGTGGAGACTGGAATCTTTGGAGCAAAAAGGTCAAGGGAGCAATTCGGGGAAATTTTACGCGAGTTCTGGAAGAAGGACGACGTCTAGAACAACGGCTGTGATTCTGTCCTCTAAGTGATTGATTCTGGGTGGTGAACGCCCTCTACATAGGTTAACTTTTGAAGAGAATTTATATATCGAGAGGCCAGCTTGTGCTCCAGAATAGAAGTTCTTTTTCTGCTTGTCTTATGGATCGGAGAATATAGAGTGTATGACTTTCTATTCCTTGCATCTTAATATTCTTGGCATCATATCTGTTAATTTGTTAATCATCATGTTCAGCTTTGCACTGTTTTAAGCTGGTGAATGTATCGGCTGTTGTGATCATGAAATGAACTTAGTTTTTGCTTATGTTTGATAAATGTTTAGCTGTGAATTTTGCTAAAATTATCACAACGCTCTTAACGTAACCTTATTACACTTTAAAATGATATTCTCTGTTCGTATTGTAACTTAATATCGTACGACCACTTCCTGTTGGTTTTAGATATTGTAACTTAAATGAATCTTATTTGCCATCGTCAGTTACAGACCTTAGAATATAACCTGCTTTTATCAAACTATTCATTTATATTTTATTTTCTAATTCTGTGTATTTTATTAACTCGCAATTCTAGCCAATGTGTAGATTATTCCATTTCAGGATCGCTGCTACAGGTTATTACTTGCAGCGAATTACCTGCTTGGAATGAATGCAGACATGCACATCTCGAACCTATGACTACACAGAGCTATTCTTTCTAAACAGAACTGTGCATAGTTCAAATACCGGAAGTAGGTATTGGTTTGTTCATATGAAATGCTGTTTAAGAAGAGCAACTATTCAGCAGTATCCTTTAAGTACCCTTGAAATATGCTCCGACATTTACGTATTACAAAATGCTCACAGGTGATTTTGACATTAGAGAAATATATCTGTTTTGGTGTCTCCTCCAACGTTACAGAGTTGGTAAGGTTAAATAATTTGCGCCCTACGTGAAATACAGATAAGCAGGAAACGAGATCTACATCGGTGATTTACAGCGTTTGCGTTTATGAAAATAACGGTGATTATCATAAATAGTTTTGTGACACCCTGGAATACCTCCCTGTAATCAATGAAGAACCTAATGAAGCGCATTGCATCCATGGAGACGAAAGTAAAGGCAATGAAATTTGGTTCACGTGTGCTGGGCACTCTGTTTGGGATCATGCTGCATGTACTTGAGAAGACACTCCAAGACTTGATTTGTGACAACTGTTTATATAAGAAGAACATTCTGCAAATAAACTTAGAACATAGCTGCTAAGGTTCAGTGACCGTGTCAGAATTATATTAAAAGAAATAAGCCCACGATCACAAATATTAAGCCAAAATTAACCAGGTTTCGGCGCTACTATGAGTGCCGTCTTCAGAATTAAACTAACTGATCTGAAACATATTACGTATATAATACATTAATAAAATTAAATTTGTACTGACTGGAAAGATATGCAGTACTTACAAGTCGCATTTTAAAAAATCTAAGCCGGATAGGGCACATCATAAATAGTTGTAAATAAGATGGCGAGCCGCTAAGGGCTGCTCGTACTTGAGTGAACAAGGGTTGCAACAAGACTGAGGTGCCCACGTTAGAAAGTGTGGGCAAGTAAACATCGTGTTGCTACGAGTGCCATCTAGTAGTCGCAGAAACAATGAGGCTACTATACATTCAAAATTAGACACATGAAATTGTAATGCAGATGATTCAGGCATAAAGTAAGCACTAATAATAATAGGATGAAGTGACATATTTATCTGATTTAAACAGATACACATTATTGTACCGTAGGAAAAACGTCAGTTATGACATACAAGAAAACAGCAATCATGTAACAGGAAAACTACATTTCGGTAAACTGCATGAGGAGATCTGACTCAAAGATCATGCAATGGCTTTATACAGTTGAAAAAGTTTTTATTTCGCAGTTGCAGCTGTTCGTTAAGAATGACGAGAGAGATGTTTGAAAATCTCCAGTTCCTCTAAAACAACTATCCGATGCCCCTTTTTTTTCGGTATGCAGAATATTGCTATCGCCTATGGCTTTAGGCACGTGTCCTGTAATTAAGAGATGATCGGCAAAGGATGAATTTAGGGGACTGGTGCCGTCCTTTCTCAAAAGATGTTCTCTATATCTGATGGTGAAAGCACGTCCAGTTTGCCCTATATAATAAGAGGAGCAGGTATCACATATGATCTTATAAACGCCAGAACTTTCTGTATGGGAGAGAATGGATATCAAATTAAGAAATGAAGTTACTCTTCGAATTATTATTAGTACAGAAGGCAACACTGCAGTTGTATTTGTTGCGAAGCATGCGCTGAATCTAATAGGAAATGGGTCCTATGTAAAGTAGAGAAAAACGTTTTTTTCAGTTAGTTTCAGTGCATGAGGTGTTGAGCGTGGCACTTCTCTTTCTTAGGATTCCGTCCACTACGTTAGGCGTATATTCATTATTGACTGCTATGGTTTCAAGTAAATTAATCTCCTCATTAAACTTTTCTTTTGAAAGAGGTAGCTCAGTGAACGGAAGAGTGAAAAAAGACCATTATTTGAGGCTGTGGATGAAAAGAGGAAGCAGGTACGATTTGGTCAGTATACGTTCCTTTTTGAAAAATATTGAAAGTGATGTTATTATCTGCTACTGTAAGCGTCAAGGCTAAATAATGTTATTGGCGGTTTTCGTTTTCTAGTTCAATATTGAAAGAAATTTTTTCTTGGAGGTCGTTAAGAAGTCTAAATATATGATCAATTCTATCGGCGGGTCGGTTATAGATTACTAGAAATCATCCACGTATCTTGTGTAAGAAAGGGTACCTAGTGAATTGGCTGAGACACGGTGAAACGGCTTTTTTTTCCAGGGAATTGATAAAGATGTCGGCATGGATGCCGGCTGAAGGGTGGCCCATAGCGAGCCCATCAGACCGCTGGTGCAGTTGTCCGTTGAATTCGAAGTAATTGTACTTAACAACGACGTTAATGAGATTCATAAGATCGGCAATCTGTTCATCTGATAGATCTTTTGAAATTGACGTAAATTTTCTTCCACAATGTTGAGCGTCTCATGTACCTGGACATTGGTATAAAGATTTTTAATGTCTAAGGAAAAGAGCTTGGTGTCTGAACTGCATACTAAGTTTTTAATATTTTGGATCAAAACGTGGCTGTTAGGAAAGGAATAATTATTTTCGAAAACGAAAGATTTTTCAAAGTTTGGTGTAGAAATCAGGCCAAATCGTGTTATGCGCTACTCATGCTATTGGAGAATGGACGTATTGGATGATTAGGTTCATGAATTTTGATCTGGGACCGAAGTTTAGGGGGCTAAGGGTTCATATTGATGAGTAGTTTCTTTTGGAAAGGTTTTATAAGAAATTTTGCATTGTTAATGCCTGACGTCACTTCTTTCTGTAATTTAGGAGACGGGTCATCATGTAGCTCCGATACGTTGTTTTCACTGAAGAAATTTTGAGTTTTAGAAATATACACAGAAATATAAGCAATGACTAGACAACAACCTTTATCGAATTTAGTTATTAAAGCATTTGCTGTTTTAAGTTTTTTATTAATGGAAGTTACTAAAATTCTGCCGTTATGCGTAACATTAGGCAAAGTAGCTGTATTTTTGTCTAGCACGAGGGATACATCATAAGAAATTCTGACTTGAGAAGCATTATATCTTATTATAATCGAGACCAATTTTTAAATCAACACATTTCTGTCTGACAGGTTAGGCCTGACACTGTATTTTAGTCCTTTTCCTAACAGGACGTTTTCATTCTGAGTAAAGACGATGTTGGTTTTATTTTAAATCCTTTCATGAAAGACGTGACTGCTTTTTTGAAATGTATTCTGAGGGCACTTTTCATTAGAAAGCAGACAAAAAAGACTGCTGACTTCTTCTCATGTTCCTGTATTATACATATTTTACAAATGTCTAGATCTTCGTTAATTTGCGTCCAACTGTCGTCAGTATTAAAATTATAGTTAACACGATAAGTGTTTGCGATATTTAACTTATCTCTGCCTCGTGATTACTGGGTGTTGTGTGCTGTCCTTAGTTAGGTTTACGTAGTTCTAAGTTCTAAGGGACTGAAGACCATAGGTATTAAGTTCCATAGTGCTCAGAGCAATTTGAACCATTTTGTGAAGTACAAATAGCATGATTCTTCGTTAAGACGGTCTTTTTTAGCGTACAGTCCTTTTATTCTATTACAGCTAATATTCTTAATGATAGGGCAAACTGGACGTGCTTTCACCATCAGATATAAAGAACATCTTTTGAGAAAGGACGGCACCAGTATCCTAAATTCATACTTTGCCAATCACTCCTTAATTACTGGACACGTGCCTAAAGCCATAGCAATATTCTGCATACCGGAAAAAACTGCGTAGATTACATGTTTTATATGAATTGGAGATATCCAAACATCTCTCTCGTCATTATGGCGTCATTCTTAACGAATAACTGCAGTTGCGAAATAAAAGCTTTTTCAACTGTCTAAAGCCATTGCTTGATCTTTGAGTCAGATTTCCTGATGCAGTTTACCGAAATGTTGTTTCCTTTTACATCTTTGCTGTTTTCTTGTATGTCATAACTGACTTTTTTCACGTAAGTATAATGTATCTCTGTTTAAAGCAGATAAATATGTAACTTGATCCCATTATTATTAGTGTTTACGTTATGCCTGAATCAGCTAATTTTGAATGTACTGTAGCCTAGTTGTTTCTGTGGCTCCTAGATGGCGCTCGTAGCAACACCATGTTTACTTGCCCACACTTCCCAACGTGGGCACCTCAGTCTTGTTGCAACCCTTGTTCACTCAAGTACGAGCAGCCCTTAGCGGCTCGCCATCTTATTTACAACTATTTATGATGTCGCCTATCCGGCTTAGATTTTTGAAAATGCGACTTGTAAGTACTGCATCTCTTTCTAGTCAGTACAAAGTTTAATTTTATTAATGTATTATGTACCTCATATGTTTTAGAACAGTTACTTTAATTCTGAAGACGACGTTCATAGTTGCGTCGAAACCTGGTCAATTTTGACTTAATATTTGTGACCGAGGGCTTATTTGTTCTAATATAATTTTAAATATAGTTCAAAGGGAAAAAATGAAGGGCATTACACATTCGATGTGGTTATTTAAATACACGTCAGTATTCTAATTTGATAACAGGAAATGGTAGACAATCTAGATTGTAATTATTTTCTCTCATATATTTAATATGTGTTGCACTTCTGAAGCTCACTGTTCGCCAATCACTAAAGCTGATTAGACCAAGGATTGGGGCGTCGTACGAAGTCTCAGCTTTGCAGCATTTCTAGTTAAACTTCATGGTACTGACATTTCCTGGCAAATGAAAACTATGTGACGGACTGGTATTCAAAACTGGGAACTTCGCGTTTCCGTGACTACTGCTCTATCGACTGAGCTGTCCAAACACGTCTCACGACCTTTCGCCACAGATATATTTCCGCCAACGCTGATCTCCTACATCTCAAACTTCACCCAAGTACTCCTCGTAACTTGCAGGTCTAGGACTGCTGGCTGGAAGAAAGGAAATTACTGAGACACCGCTCATCTGCATCCTAGGGGATTACTTCCAAAATGAATTTTCACTCTGTATCGTAGTCTGCCCTAATTTGAGGCTGGCTGCCAGAATACTGAGTAAAGTCTGAAACGTGGGACCTCTGAATTTCTCGGACAAGTGCTCTACCGGTGAGACTATCTAAGCACGACTCAGTGCCTATAATGCGTGCAGGAGGTCTGTGAGGTTTCGACGGCAGGAGATGAGGTACTGGTGGGGGTAATGTTGTGCTGTCGTGTCGTCAGTCGTCCTAGGATAGCTCAGCTGTTGGAGAACACTCCCAAGAAAGACAAAGGTGCCAGACAGGAGTCCTTATCCCGCGCAAAGCTTTAATTAGCAACGAAATGCGGAGAGTAAATTAAATATGGTTTCATTGTACGGATTGTCCTTTTCAATTAGTTTAGTATAGTAAATTAGAAAAACTGCAGTATCCTTACATTTATTTGGATTTACATTAGTTACTATAAATCTATGAAAATGATTTATTTTGTTGTGCACTACCCACACAGTTTCCCGTAATTAGTCCTATCAAAACAATGAAAACTTAGGTCTATGTGGAAACGAAATAATCTGTAGTGGGCATGTAATTAGTTTCTCATTCTCAATAAAGTTGTGTCTATGTGAATTATAAAAGATGGCACACTAATACGTAAATCGCTAAGTCTGGAGAACTGATGGATCACTGAACTAGAACGCCGTGGTGTTGACGGTCTCTTAGTGCAAGCGTGAGTGATTATACACGTAACCTTTCAAGACAGAGGCTACACGAGTAGCTAATGCACTGCCATTGTAAAGGGAACTCAAGGCCGCCGCCGGCCGCCGAGTTGGGAAGTAATAGGGGTACATCGTCACCGGAGGGCAACGCTATACCCCCAATCGATATCCCGGAGACGGAGAGCTTTCCGCTGTACCTATCTGAAGGCGAGGATCAAATCTGTCTTCCTCTGCTCTTCCACGTCCCCGTGTCACCTGGGAAGGTGTCGCTAAATGGGAGACACTGCAGCCAGAAAAGTGTTTTGCATAAAGTGAGTATCAGTATGCCAGGCACCATTTTTTGTCTCAGTGTCGTCTGCCATTATGCTGTGGGCGTGTCGGATAGGATAATGCCTGTGATTTCTAAGAAATCATGAAACGTTATTCCGACAAAAAATAATGTGCAAGATCATGAGATAACACATGTTATACACTTCTGATAATCTAGGCTAGTAAATGTGGAAATGATGTGTTGACATTTAAGATAAGATACCGATATTTGCATCTCTGCGCATCGTTCATTAGTGTCTTTAACTGATACACAATGAATGACATCAGCGAAAGCTGTCTCAGTCTCTTCACAGCTACTGCTTCCCTTTCACGCCCTTGGACTCAGTTTGGTTAGCTGATAATATTTGTTACCAACTATTTTCACAATTTCAAAGAGTGTATTCCAATCGACGTAGTGAACAGGTTTTTCTAAATCTACTGCTGTTATAAATGTAGCTTTCCTTCTTTCGTTGTAAATGTTTTGAGTATATACCGTCTTCCATCTTTCAAATATTGACGAGATGACATTTTTTGTAAACATTTATATAAAATTTGCTAATTACTATTTGCAGGATTGCAGAGGTAGCCGTGGTCTAGGGGTAGCGTTTTTGATTCATAATCAAAACGTCTTCGGTCCCGGGTTCGGTCCCCGCCACTGCCTACATTTCGATAAATAATCAGCATTGGCGGCCAAAGACTTCCGGCATAAGAAGTCAGCCGCAGTCTGCCAACGGCCTTGTCAAAGAGGGCGGAGGAGCGGATAGAGGTTCAGGGGACTCTCTTGTCCTAGGGGTGAGAAATCGCCCCTAAAGGTGGAAGAATCAGCAATGATCAACGACATGAGGATGCAGAAGACAATGGAAACCACTGCATTAAAGAC
Source organism: Schistocerca gregaria (assembly GCF_023897955.1). NCBI lineage: Eukaryota > Metazoa > Arthropoda > Insecta > Orthoptera > Acrididae > Schistocerca > Schistocerca gregaria. The sequence continues at coordinate 167,332,812 of NC_064925.1, read as the reverse complement.
ACGTAACGTGTATCCAAAGGACATGTGGCCTGCAGTTGAAGAAGTGTCATGATGATCTCTCCATTGGCAAAAGATTCTGAAATAGTCCCCCATACGGATCTCCAGGAGGGGACTGCCAAAGGGGAGGTTACCATGAGAAAAAGACTGAATAATTAACGAAAGGATAAAGTTCTACGAGACGGGGCGTGGAATGTCAGAAGCTTGAATGTGGTAGGGAAACTAGAAAATCTGAAAAGGGAAATACAAAGGCTCCATCTAGATATAGTAGGGGTCAGTGAAGTGAAGTGGAAGGAAGACAAGGATTTCTGGTCAGATGAGTATCGGGTAATATCAACAGCAGCAGAAAATGGTATAACAGGTGTAGGATTCGTTATGAATAGGAAGGTAGGGCAGAGGGTGTGGTACTGTGAACAGTTCAGTGACCGGGTTATTCTAATCAGAATCGACAGCAGGCCAACACCGACAACGGTAGTTCAGGTAAACATGCCGACATCGCAAGCTGAAGATGAACAGATAGAGAAAGTGTAGGAGGATATTGAAACGGTAGTGCAGTATGTAAAGGGGGACGAAAATCTAATAGTCATGGGCGACTGCAATGCAGTTGTAGGGGAAGGAGTAGAAGATAACGTTACAGGAGAATATGAGCTTGGGACAAGGAATGAAAGAGCAGAAAGACTAATTGAGTTCTGTAACAAGTTTCAGCTAGTAATAGCGAATACCCTGTTCAAGAATCACAAGAGAAGGAGGTATACTTGGAAAAGGCCGGGAGATACGGGAAGATTTCAATTAGATTACATCATTGTCAGACAGAGATTCCGAAATCAGATACTGGATGGTAAGGCGTACCCAGGAGCAGATATAGACTCAGATCACAATATAGTAGTGATGAAGAGTAGGCTCAAGTTCAAGACATTAGTTAGGAAGAATCAATACGCAAAGAAGTGGGATACGGAAGTTCTAAGGAATGACGAGATACGTTTGAAGGTCTCTAACGCTATATATATAGCACTAAGGAATAGCGCAGTAGGCAGTACATTTGAGGAGGTATGGACATCTCTAAAAGCAGCCATGACAGAAGTTGGGAAGGAAAACATAGGTACAAAGAAGGTAGCTGCGAAGAAACCATGGGTAACAGAAGAAATACTTCAGTTGATTGATGAAAGGAGGAAGTACAAACATGTTCCGGGAAAATCAGGAATACAGAAATACAAGTCGCTGAGGAATGAAATAAATAGGAAGTGCAGGGAAGCTAAGACGAAATGGCTGCAGGAAAAATGTGAAGACATCGAGAAAGATATGATTGTCGGAAGGACAGACTCAGCATACAGGAAAGTCAAAACAACCTTGGTGACATCAAAAGCAACGGTGGTAACATTAAGAGTGCAAAGGGAATTCCACTGTTAAATGCAGAAGAGAGAGCAGATAGGTGGAAAGTATACATTGAAAGCCTCTATGAGGGGGAAGATTAGTCTGATGTGATAGTAGAAGAAACAGGAGTCGATTTTGGAGAGATAGGGAATCTAGTATTAGAATCGGAATTTAGAAGAGCTTTGTAGGACTTAGGGTCAAATAAGGCCAAAGGGATAGACAACATTCCATCAGAATTTCTGAAATCGTTTGGGGAAGTGGCAACAAAACGACTATTCACGTTGGTGTGTAGAATATATGAGTCTGGCGACATACCATCTGACTTTCGGAAAAGCTTCATCAACACAATTCCGAAGACGGCAAGAGCTGACAAGTGCGAGAATTATCGCACAATCAGCTTAACAGCTCACACATCGAAGCTGCTTACAATAATAATATACAGAAGAATGGAAAAGAAAATTGAGAATGCGCTAGTTGACGATCTGTTTGGCTTTAGTCAAAGTAAAGGCAAGAGAGAGACTATACTGACGTTACGGCTAATATTGGAAGCAAGGCTAAAGAAAAATCAAGATACGTTCATAGGATTTGTCGACCTGGAAAAAGCTTTTGACAATATAAAATGGTGCACTCTGTTCCAGATTCTGAAAAAAGTAGGGGCAAGCTATAGGGAGAGACGGTTCATATACAATATGTACAACAACCAAGAGGGAATAATAAGAGTGGACGATCAAGAACGAAGTGCTCGTATTAAGAAGGTAGTAAGACAAGGCTGTAGCCTTTCACCCCCACTCTTCAATCTGTACATCGAGGAAGCAATGATGGAAATAAAAGGAAGGTTCAGGAGTGGAATTAAAATATAAGGTGAAAGGATATCAATGATACGATTCGCTGATGACATTGTTATCCTGAGTGAAAGTGAAGAAGAATTAAATGATCTGCTGAACGGAATGAACAGTCTAATGAGTACACAGTATGGTTTGAGAGTATATCGGAGAAAGACGAAGGTAATGAGAAGTTGAAGAAATGAGAACAGTGACAAACTTAACATCAGGGTTTATGGTTACGAAGTCAATGAAGTTAAGGAATTCTGCTACCTAGGCAGTAAAATAACCAATGACGGACGGAGCTAGGAGAACATCAAAAGCAGACTCGCTAAGGCAAAAAAGGCATTTCTGGCCAAGAGAAGTCTACTCATATCAAATACCGGCCTTAATTTGAGGAAGAAATTTCTGAGGATGTACGTCTGGAGTACAGGGTTGTATGGTAGTGAAACATGGACTGTGTGAAAACCGGAAAAGAAGAGAATCGAAGCATTTGAGATGTGGTGCTATAGACGAATGTTGAAAATTAGGTGGACTGATAAGGTAAGGAATGAGGAGGTTCTACGCAGAATCGGAGGGGAAAGGAATATGTGGAAAACAAGGGACAAGATGATAGGACATCTGCTAAGACTTGAGGGAATGACTTCCATGGTACTAGAGGGAGCTGTAGAGGGCAAAAACTGTAGAGGAAGACAGAGATTGAATACGTCAAGCAATTAATTGAGGACGTAGGTTGCAAGTGCGACTATGAGATGAAGAGGTTAGGACAGGGGAGGAATTCGTGGCGGGCCACATCAAACAGGTCAGTAGAGTGATTACCAAAAAAAACAAGTTGGAGTACTGATTTCATGATTTGCTCATTTTTACGAGCCACGTTTCCTTATACTTACTATATGAGTCATATGAATAGTCCTATTTAAATTGTAATACTTCAATATATCCCAGATCTGCCTTATCCAGCGTGATGTGATCCACATGACAATGGTATTTCTTCCAGAAATGAGAATCGGTTCCCACTGGATTGTATAATGTACATGATACGACGTACAATAAAGAAGACAGTCGAACGCATAGTGTAACCTAAGGAGACTAAATTCTCAACTTCTTCACAAAACAAGAAGACTACCCAATTTTACCAAAATCTTCCATTAGACAGTCTGCTGCTTCCGCTCCCTCATTCTAGCTCATCTCCCCCTCCCAGCCTCCCCCTCACCATTTACTGCATCCCTATCTCTCAGTCAAGCTCCTCCACCCCCATAACCTGTCCATCATCTGATTCTTCCTCGACTCTCTGCCTGTCTCCTCCTGCCACTCCATCTGCTCCTTCCCACTCTGTCCATCTGCCTTTGACCTTTTGTTTATCTCCTCATTCCACCTCTATGTCGTCCTCCTCCTCTCTCTTTTTGTCCATCTCCCCTGTCTCTGTCAATTCCCACCTTCCTTCTCTCCCTTGGCCCACCACCCAACCCCCCTCTCTCTCTGTCCTCTCTCTTTTCTTCTCCCGCCCTTCTCTTTCCATGTCTCAGACCCATTCCATCAGCTCCTATCCCCTCTCACGGCCCACCTGCTTCTTCCCTTTTTCCATCTGGTCCATCTATGTCCATCTCCTCCCTCACTCTTCCCAACTTCGCCTTCCCCTTCCACTGTTTACCTTCTCCTCGCTATTCTTTCTGTCGATCTAATACTCTTTCCTTTCTCTGTCCACCTCCTCCTCACCACCCTCTTTGTCCACATTGTCTTTCCCTTGTCACTCTCTTCTTTCCTTTCTCTGCCCATCTGCTCCTTTCCCCTCTCTCTGGCCACCTCCTCCTCTTCCTTCTCTGTGTAGTTTCTCCCCCCCCCCCCCTCTCCATATCCATTCCTTCCCTCTGTGTCCATCTCCAGCATACCTCCCTCTGTCTCCTCTCCGCACCCATCTCCAATTATGACCCCCACAATAATAGGAAGCTGTTTGTTCTAGCAATGATTGTAATTCTTTCCAGACAGATTTCTACCATGTTTGGTATACATCGATATAGGTGCTTAGGTGGAGCCTTATTGGACCGAAAATCACCCTGCTGTTTCGTTTCCACACTCAATGTTTTTTATGTCACATATTTTGAACTATATGTCGCACAATTATATAATTTGGCAAATGTGTCCAGTGGTATATTTGAATACCGGTCCGTAAAATATGTCGCGACTAGAGTTATTGGTAAAGAGATAGCAAAAAACTGTAATGCGTGTTGTTGCACATTTAATGCGCAAGGAGCGAAAAATGTAGTAATCGATAAACTTTTCTCCTGTCATCAATTTCTGGGAGTAGCCAGTGAGACTACGTTTTGTGAATGTTCGAAATTATGTGTAAAGATTGTTGCAAGTCAGTAAGTGCTGTCATTTTAAAATACAGTATGAACGTAATCTGGGTATTTGCGCGTCGTGAGCTACGCTACTTTTTTAACCCAAAATCTCGTGCCTTTCATAGATATGTGATCTTACGCCCACAGCGATTGTTTCTGAGCAACTAGTATTTGAACCAAGAATGGCTGAAATCTGTAAAGTAGTTTACGACGGGGGTGCGGCTTCCATAAATGTGTACATACATTTTTAAAATTCTATGGTTATCATTTTTACGTGAATCACGACGTACTTCGTAATGAAGGTCTAAGATATATTTAAGTTTGATGAAATGAACGGAACTGTCTACACTAGTCACAGTCAAAATATAAAATACGTGGCTTTCGGTAACAGAGGGAGCCCATAACTAGTCAGCCAATAAATAATTTGTAGCTTTGATGTGTAACGGATAATAATATAGGGGAACTTGGAGCTCAAGTCGGAGCAACTGTAGCAAGTCCCACAGAAAGCCGGCGCTGGCCGCTGAACAGCGTGATGCGCTCCTGTGTCGTCACAGCATGAGCGCTGAAATCGGAATACAAGCCGCGGACATCGGCCATAAAGAACCGTCTTCCAAGCTTGATCAGCACCCCTCAGCAGCAGCAAGACTTCCATGACACATTTCCAGGTGTCGTTCTTCACGGACAGCTTTCGGGAAGCCACTCCAGTGTGGCTGACTTCCACGTCGTTGAAGCATGGTTTCGATTATACCCAGTCTTGGCCCTTGGACTGTTCTAGATGGTTCCGTGTGATACCAAAACGTCTTGCCTCTCTCAGCTATGAGCGCGTGGAAGCAGTATTTACACGTGGCCGTACCAGACCATCAGGGCAAGTGACGCACAGTTTCTGTCAACACGCGACTTCGTCGTAACGTTGCCGGCATCGGGATGCGAAGGACGGACCCCCACCTGTCAGCCCAGTCCGAGCAGACAAAGCCGCACAAACTATCCGCCCCTGCTCCTCAGGGAGTCCAGACCACGACTCCGGCCAATGGCATCGCCGTGCCCCTGCGACGACGCCCCCTTACCCAGGAGATCTCTGCGCCTCAGTTCGGCTTGCATACCTGAGAGGCCAGCGCAGTGCTCAGTCTCCTGAGCACCGAGTGTACGCCGCTCAGCCTGCATCAACGGCTGCAGCTACGACGCCAGAATATTGCCAGACTACAGAACACATCCAGAAGAATGTGCGAAGCATATGATTTAATAAAGAACTAATCGAGAATTGTGGTATCCTCACCGGGACCCGCCTCTGATGCTGACCACATCCCCAACTTCGACTGAGGAATCTGTTCACACCAATTGAATCTCAGTTCTATGTTACACTGATGCAAGCTTTCAAAAAAATCCTTTTACTCATTATATTTTTCCAAGAGAAGCTCTAGCGTCAGTGTGGCCTCGCTCTATCTAACCCAACTCTAGATTTACATGATCTTCCCTGAGGACGGCTTCTATCAGTTTTGTTTTGAGATTAATTTTTTTCATTAGTTTCGCAAATTATCGTTTTCTATTAACGGCAGACTATAAACGTACGATAACGGAATGGATGTGTGTTATGTCCTTAGGTTAGTTAGGTTTAAGTAGTTCAAAGTTCTAGGGGACTAATGACCACTGCAGTTGAGTCCCATAGTGCTCAGAGCCATTTGAACCATTTGAACCTGAAAATCAAGGACTACCACAAAAAGGTATAGAAGACCACACATACATTAGTCGGAATGAAACGATTTGGAATTTAGACCCTCCTGCAACTTTTCGTACGCCTGTCCACAATATCGTAAGGAAGGCACCTGGTCCAGACCGTGGTTTGAAAACCTGTGAACCTAAGGATGCCTGGGACTATTTCATCTCCAAGGAAATAGTAGAGGAAATCATCAAGTGCACAAATTTTGAAGGCAGAAGAGTGGCTGCTTTACTTGGTAAATCGTGGCAAAACGTTTCGCTTGTTGAAATGGAGGGTTTTCTTGGTCTTTTACTGCTTTCTGGTGTTTCGAAGAGTTGGGATGTCCCTATATGAGAATTATTCTTGGATGAAAAGGCAAATCCTGCATATAAGACCACCATGTCAGTAAATCGATTCGAGGATATAAGCAGAATGATTAGATTTGATGACAGGTGTACCTGTGAATCTCGATCTGGAGATGACAAACCTGCAGCTCTTCGCTTTGTATGGGAACTATATCTTGACAAGTGTAGAAATACACTCCTGGAAATTGAAATAAGAACACCGTGAATTCATTGTCCCAGGAAGGGGAAGCTTTATTGACACATTCCTGGGATCAGATACATCACATGATCACACTGACAGCACCACAGGCACATAGACACAGGCAACAGAGCATGCACAATGTCGGTACTAGTACAGTGTATATCCACCTTTCGCAGCAATGCAGGCTGCTATTCTCCCATGGAGACGATCGTAGAGATGCTGGATGTAGTCCTGTGGAACGGCTTGCCATGCCATTTCCACCTGGGGCCTCAGTTGGACCAGAGTTCGTGCTGGACGTGCAAACCGCGTGAGACGACGCTTCATCCATTCCCAAACATGCTCAATGGGGGACAGATCCGGAGATCTTGCTGGCCAGGGTAGTTGACTTACACCTTCTAGAGCACGTTGGGTGGCACAGGATACATGCGGACGTGCATTGTCCTGTTGGAACAGCAAGTTCCCTTCCCGGTCTAGGAATGTTAGAACGATGGATTCGATGACGGTTTGGATGTACCGTGCACTATACAGTGTCCCCTCGACGATCACCAGCGGTGTACGGCTAGTGTAGGAAATCGCTCCCCACACCATGATGCCGGGTGTTGGCGCTGTGTGCCTCGGTCGTATGCAGTCCTGAATGTGGCGCTCACCTGCACGGCGCCAAACACGCATACGACTATCATTGGCACCAAGGCAGAAGCGACTCTCATCGCTGAAGACGACACGTCTCCATTCGTCCCTCCACTCATGCCTGTCGCGACACCACTGGAGGCGGGCTGCACGATGTTGGGGCGTGAGCGGAAGACGGCCTAACGGTGTGCGGGACCGTAGCCCAGCTTCATGGAGACGGTTGCGAATGGTCCTCGCCGATACCGCAGGAGCAACAGTGTCCCTAATTTGCTGGGAATTGACGGTGCGGTCCCCTACGGCACTGCGTAGGATCCTACGGTCTTGGCGTGCATCCGGGCGTCGCTGCGGTCCGGTCCCAGGTCGACGGGCACGTGCACCTTCCGCCGACCACTGGCGACAACATCGATGTACTGTGGAGACTTCACGCCCCACGTGTTGAGCAATTCGGCGGTACGTCCACCCGGCCTCCCGTATGCCCACTATACGCCCTCACTCAAAGTCCGTCAACTGCACATACGGTTCACGTCCACGCTGTCGCGGCATGCTACCAGTGTTAAAGACTGCGCTGGAGCTCCGTATGCCACGGCAAACTGGCTGACACTGACGGCTGCGGTGCACAAGTGCTTCGCAGCTAGCGCCATTCGACGGCCAACACCGCGGTTCCTGGTGTGTCCCCTGTGCCGTGCGTGTGATCATTGCTTGTACAGCCCTCTCGCAGTGTCCAGAGCAAGTATGGTGGGTCTGACACACCGGTGTCAATGTGTTCTTTTTTCCATTTCCAGGAGTGTAGAATGATTCCCAATGATTCGCTCACAGTTAACGAACAGCTAGTTCCATTCCGTGGAAGACGCAGCTTCACCAAGTATATGCCCTCTAAACCAGCCAAGTATGGCATAAAATTATTTTGGTTATATGATGCTACATCTACATATGCTTTAGAAGGAATTGTTTACAAGGGAAGGAAGCTCCATGGAACTATTCTGAAAAATCTTGGATTGAATGTGGTGAAAGATCTTGCTAAAAAGCATTGAAGGATCATCCAAAAATGTAACTGTTGACACCTTCTTTACTAGTGTGCAGCTGGCAGAAGAGATGCTTTAGAAGCAGTTTACAGTGGTGGGGACAATCAAAAAAATAAACCAGAAATTCCTAATAAGATGAAACCATCTGCCCCAAGAGCGATTCAATCCTCTCTGTTTGCATCTAGAGGTGAATTACAATGGTGAGTAATGTTCCCAACAAGAAAAGGTCTGTAGCTCTCATTAGCACAATGCATCACGACAGAAACATTGATGAAACAAATGCAAGAAAGAAACCAGATATAATAATGTTCTATAACCCTACGAAGGGTGGAGTAGATCAAATGGACCACAAAATTCATTATTACACTTATAAGAGACAAACAAGAAGATGGCCATTTGCATTATGGAGGAATATGATGGACGTCGCAACATTGAACAGCGAAATTTTATTTTTCGCCCATCATCTGACATACCATAGTGGAAAAAGTGACAAAAGGCGTTTGTTCCCAAGAGATTTAGCAGAGGAAATGGTCAGACCCCTAATGTAACTTTGTATTCAGATCCCTAATCTTCCAAAGAACATCGTTGATGTCATGCAAAGATGTGGTGTTCAAAAAGATATCATATTGCCGAACCAACTACCAGTTTCAGGAAAATGAAGAAGATGCAATTATGGTCTATATAATAAACACGGGAAAAGTGCTATGACATGCATTAAGTGTAAAACCAACATTTGTAAGGAACATAGTGGAGTTCCTTGTGCTTCTTGTTTGTCATATGTTGAAAACAAAGAAAAATGCAATTTTATGTGAACAATGAATAATAAATATTGCCTATATACATAATATTGTGAATGTTTTAATTGAAGAAATTGGTTGTAAGAAATGTTATAAAATGTAAACTGCAACTTATAAGTAAATTAATAAAATGTTGTATGTAAATGGATGTAACTAATAAAATTTCACACTTAAGGTTTTTTTAAAGAAAGTTAATAAAATCATAATCAGGCCCATCAAATCCTGTTACTATATCTTAGGAATATTTCAATATGACATAAATTTGGCAGAAATAAATTTAACTCCAAAAGAAAGATTATGTGAGAAAAGGAAAATTGTAAATTATGGCAGGGCCCTGAAGGCTCTACATATGCATTCATCTGTGTGTCAACTCGTAACTCAATACCACGGTCTTGAGAAAGGGCGTTGAATACCACTCTTCTTAGTGCCCCACAATTTTGAATCCAGCCATTGATTTTTATTAGCTACACCCTTAAAATATCAGCTGCCAAGTTCGCAGTTGATGATGGTAGATATAATATCGTTGTTCAAGTTTACAGAAATCAGTTAAGGGGGTAGGACGTCAAATGGTCCGACTTGCAGCAGGAGAGGCACCAGAGGACATTTGAAATTCCACTGTCTATATTTTTACAAATAATTGATAAAACTTGGTCAGCATAGCCAGGAAGGATTCAGAATCCACACTCATAGCAATGGAAGTTCGAAAACATAACGAAGTAATTTTTCTTACATGTGAAATTTCATATTTTTTTCACTTACTGATGGCAGAATTTGCTGCTATAGGTACACTTTTCCTCTAAGTAAGAAAGTGTGTCAAGTTTGGGGTAGGAAATTGGTTGTGCTTTTCAAAGGGACCTTCTTGACATTTGCCTGGAGCGTTTTAGGGAATTCAAGGGAACCGTAAATCTGGATAGATGGAAGCAGGTTTGAACTATCATCCTCCGGAATGGGTGGCCAATGTGCTAACCACAGGATCACCTCACTCGGTCAGTAGGTCTTTCCTGAAGGAATTTCTTTGTGGTGTAGCAATATAGCCGGCCGGAGTGGCCGCGCGGGTCTAGGCGCTACAGTCTGTAGCCCAGCGACCACAAGGTCGAAGGTTCGAATCCTGCCTCAGGCATGGGTGTGTGTGATGTCCTTAGGTTAGTTAGGTTTAATCAGTTCTAAGTTCTGGGCGACTGATGATCTCAGAAGTTAAGTCACATAGTGCTCAGAGGCATTTTTTGTAGCATTATAGGGAAGTCAAAAATGGCCTATATACAGTTTAGGCAAGAAGAGAGTAGAAGCTATTGAAATGTGGTGCTATAGAAGAATACTCAAGATTAAATGGGTAGATAATGTAAGTAATGCGAAGATAGTGAATAGAGTTGGAGCAGCAGAACGACCTGATTAGAGGAATGGATCGTTTTATAGGTTAAATTTTGACACAACATAGGATAGACCATTTCGTACTGGACACAGGTGTGGGAGGTAAAAATCTTAGAGGAAGACCAATAGATGAAGGTAGTTATCAGAATCAGAAGGATGGAAGATAAATAGTGTAGACAAGTAAGGTATAGACTCTTTTGAAATGTGGTACTACGGAAGGTTGATAGATGACATGACTAATGAACAGAATTGGGGAGTGAAGAAATTTGTGACACGACCTGTACAGAAGAAGGGATCGGCTGATACGACTTATCCTGAAACATTTAGGGATCACAAATTTACTACTGAAGGAAAATGTAGGATGTAAAAATCGTTGAGGGAGGCCAAATAGCTCTGAGCACTATGCGACTTAACTTCTGAGGTCATAAGTCGCCTATAACCTAGAATTAATTAAACCTAACAACCCTAAGGACATCACACACATCCATGCCCGAGGCAGCATTCGAACCTCCGACCGTAGTGGTCGCTCGGCTCCACGCTGTAGCGCCTAGAACCGCACGGCCACTCCGGCCGGCTGAGGGAGACCAGGAGAGGAAAACAATAATGAGACTCGAAAGGATGTAGATTGCATGAGATATTGAGAGGTGAGGAGGCTTACACAGTATAATCGCTCTTTTAATTAAGAACAACATTATCGGACTTAATTTTATATAGAGGAGAGGTGATCGATAATGTCGCGAATAATACCATTGAAAAAGTTTTAATTAAAATTACCGCTACATAATCTACCATCAGAGTAACGCCCACAGCAAAGAAGCGCTTCGGTGAAATCAAAGAGGGCTTAACGCAGCTACTTTTGTTTCTTAATTCTACTACGAGTATGTAAACTAATCGCGGGTATAGCTAGTTCTATTGTCTTGTTTCCTGCGCTCTGAATAACTCTATGCAGATGCGGCGCGTAAATATAACGGGCATTTCCGTGTGATATGCTACGGAACGGATCAGGGCACTTTTCTTAAACTGCAAGAAAAGTGTCTGTAGTTAATTTGTACGGGACAGACTTTTGCCTTAAGGTCACGGGGTAAGAATATTTGAGGAAATGTGTGCGCGAGAAGAAGTAGTGCTCAGTATTAAATTCTATTACATGCCTAACAACTGATAATAGAATCTGTGGACTGTACGAAGCTACGTTAAATTGAATACAAGAACAGAAAGGACACTTAATTTTGCGGAAATAAAAGCGTACGAAATTTGAAAGACTTAATCGAAGTATAGTAACGGACCACAGTCCTTCCTATATTATCTTAGAATGATGAAGTGTAGAGATCACGGACATTTCAGTGCCATAATTGCTGAGATTAATTGTAGGATCAACCCTTCTTCTCTCACTGTATAAAAAGCAATCACTGATGATCATTTAATTATTACTGAATGTCGTTAATAAAATACTACAGTAATTGCCATATTTACGTGTGTATTATTAAACAATAACTAACATCCAAAGACGTTATTAGCTTTCTTGTGCTACATAACGCAGCAACAAATGAAGGGTGATTAACTGAAGAAAAAGTTAACATTGATTATTATGAAAACCGGAAATTAAGTTCCCGGTCCAATGAAGATGTTTGTGGCTGTTCCACCTTATGTATAGATATAACTAAGAGTCGGCATATACAGTAGATAACAACATCGCATCTTCCGTCAGAGAAGTCGACGACTGCAAATCGAAGGAGGGCGGCTGCAACAGGATACAGTACCATGGAGTGCTGCTTCAAACATGTCTTCGGACTGAAAACTACAATAACTGTGACATACCCAACAAAATTTTGAAATCTTGGGGTATAGCCTGCTTATTCTGCAATCCCAAGGTAAAGAGTAAAGAAAATAATCATTCAACTGCATACATTCCCCGCAAGCCATCTTACTGTGTATGCTGGTAGGCACCTTGTACCACAACTATTCGCAAAGAGACCGAGGGAAATGACTGACTATAAGCCTCCTAAGCATCCCTAATTCTCCTTATGTTATCTTTGCGTTCATTACACATAATGTACGTTGGCAGCTGTAGAGTCATTCTGAAGTCAGTTTCAAACTAAGTGTTCTCAGTTGTGTTATGCGAGAATACGTTGCCTATTCTCAAGGTATTCCCATCTGAGTTCAGAAGGAACCTCCTTAACACATACGTAATCGTAGGACCCATCGATAATAAATCCAGCAGCCCGCTTCTGAATCTCTTCGATGTCTTTCTTCAATCCGACTTCGTAGCGAACCCACACGTTCCAGTAATACTCAAACATTGGTCTAACAAATGTTCCATACGCGGTTTGTCTTATAGCAGAACCACGCTCTCCGAGTATTCAGCCAGTAAACAGAAATCGACGATTCGTCTTCCCTACATCGTACTAAGGTGCTCGTTCCATTTTACATAGCTTAGCAACGTTACGTCTAGTTATTTAATCGACGTGTGTGTGTGTGTGTGTCAAACAATGCACTACTATTATTTAGAGCAAGCTGCCATTCAACACAGCAACTGCAAATAGTGTGAAAGTAGCCCTTGTGCTCCAACAGTCACTTAACGACAGCCGCAGATAATTACTCACTCTCTACATCTGATCACTAATGTATATGAAGAATAAGTTCTGTCCCATTGCACCCTATCAATTGTTCGGTAAAGGATACCGGAACAGCCACACAAGGAAATTCACGCCGTATCAGTGCAAATTTAAGGTAAGACATACGAATGGAAATTTCAGTCTCATAAGGCCTTAGTCCTTGAACAAGCAGCTGAAATCAACGAAGTACACTCATGCTCATAAATGTAGGATAATGCTGATACATAGTGAAAGAACGCTCTGGTGGGTAGTTTGCGGGTTTAAATCACTTCGGGGTATGACCATGCGTTGCATTTGACCTGCGGTCGTCGCACGGTGGCGCTGGCAGAAGTCCACATACGCAGAGGTGTGTTTGTGGAAGTACGGTGCAGCGAGTAAGTGTGCAGGCGTTTTCAGACGTGCTAATAGTGCCTGTGTGTTGAAAAAGGCTCAAAGAACGCACATTGATGGCGTTATGAGGGGTACAATACTAGGGCGTCGGCAGGCGGGTCATACACAGCAGGTCATAGCACAAGCCCCTCCCCATGTGCCACAAAGTGTGATCTCATGATTATGGCAACGATTCCAGCAGACAGGAAACGTGTCGTTGCGCTACAGTACAGGACGTTCACAGTGTATAACACCACACGAAGACCGATATCTCACCATCAGTGCACGCAGACGGCCTCAGAGTACTCTGGATAGCCTTGCTCGGGACCTTACTGTAGCCAGAAGATATCAGGCGAATGGAGTGGCCTGCCTGTTCTCCAGACCTAAACCAAATCGAGCACGTCTGGGATGCTCTCGGTCGACGTATCGCTATTCCTCCACCAACAGTGGCGTTTGATTCCACAAGTGTTTCGGGACTGTTTTCTCAACTTATCACCAGTACTGTGGACTTGCAGATCTGTGTCGTGTGTGTTCCCAATGTGCTTATGCTATTAGCGTCAGTTTTGTGTATTGCCACGTTGTGTGGCACCACATTCTGCAATTATCCTTAATTTATGAGCATGTGTGTATATCAAATTTCGATGAACGGTGAATGTCAAAATGTAACAGCTTGCGAAGCACTACAACGACAAACAGAAGGAAAATCATTTTCGTCATTGTTTTCAACATATAGGAATTTATCAGCCATTTTCTGCTATTCACTGAATACAGTGAATAACAGAAAAAAATGCAGATTTTCAGCCATTTTGCCACTTGAGCGAAAGCCGTTCGGCTTAAAAATAATTAATTATACGCTCGTCTGGGCCCCTTCGAAGTTGCCTTGTAACTAAGCCGAGACGTGTCTGCACAATATAAATAAAAAAGTGCAGCCTGCAAAAGGTGTTTTTCTTGTGGACTACTGTAGGTTCTATCGTTACATTACGCCAATGTACTCACATTTCTGCGTGTTATTGTATTTTGAATTACAAAAGTTCCTTCTTGTGAGCGATATTGGGATTTGCGTTTATTTCCTCAGCAAGTTCCGTAACGTATTATTAAGTTTTGCTTTCACTGGAGACCTTTGAGTGAATTCATAGACCAATGGGTATTTTTCATCAAACGCCATCCACACACTCTATTATTGTGAAGCCAACATGCCCGAAATTTTCTGTGAAGTGGTAAAATACGAACCTCTACTGCGGTAATTACTGAATGGTACGCAAATGTTATCTTGCTTTAACTCTTTTCTTCCAGTCATTAATTCAGACATTTAACGAGTTGCTGGATGTTCGAGCAAGTGGGCTTCATTTTTACTGTAGTTGTCAATCCGAGATTTTTACACTGATTTCTATACAACCGTTTCCTAATATGTAATTTATGTAAAATAAAAACCTCTCTGAGGTTTTAGGTAATAGCCCATCGCTGTTTATAGCCAATAGCTTCGAATGTATTGTTAGGTTATAAGCTCCAAATGTGGTCCTAACTCATGATATTTGCGACGAGACCATGGTATCAGTCACTGGTTCATCATATTTGTCGAGTGATATTTCTGGTTTTTATCCACTGTTTATCAACAGTGTTTCTTCCAAGTGTTTAACGTTATTTAGCTGATGAAGCATATATTCCGCAAGTGTGCTTGCTAGAGTGCTTGCTAGAGCCTCCTAAGGCTCGCATCGTAATCACGGTAGTGTACATGATATTTGAGGATTATTACAAAGTTAGTGCACTCAGCCTAATATTGCCTTTCCGCGACATAAGGCTGCTTTAGTTTGACTGTTTTATCTACCCATAGCTGAAGTGTCTATAAATTGTGTTCAGGGTTATTAATAAGTACGAGGGGACTTCTGAATGTATGTTAGACATTAATATAGCAGGAGTATCTGTTGTACTACACTTCAAAGTGACTCAGACGCATGTCACTGTTTTACAGCGTAGTCATGACTCTCTGCAGTCAAGGATAGGACATCCCACCAGTAGTTCAATTCCTCGACGATAAAAATCCGCTCAATGGCTACGGAGCCATTCATAAACTGTGTGAGCTCTGTGGCGTTATTTCACTTTGCATTTGGTCCGCACAGCATCAGCATTTATCGCTGAATCTGTGCGCAATTTAAACGGTTTAAACGTTTTGCCCACAAGAATCTTACTTTCTCATTTACTTTAACGTAGCAGTACGTTTCCAGTTGTTGCAGCATTAGCAGTATCCCAGAAGAACAGTGTTTGCAGGACACCCAGAACATGTGCCCTTATACAGCAATGATCCACTGTTGTTGCCCAATGATCTTAGTGTGAGACAACATTTGTGAATTACCTTCTGAAGTCCCTACGTACACCCATGCTTTCAGGAGATGACTGCGCGAAAACTACTGGACAAACAGAGAAATGACACTTATCTATGAGCAGAGCATCTATCCTCTGTTCGTAGTACGGACCATGTCATTATTACACTAGGAGGCAGGCATTTCAGAACAGGTAGACAAATTGACCTTATCGTGTCATCACATCTAATTGGTTCGTGCTGAAACGTCCCCTTAGAACGATTGTACACGACTGGTCTATGTGAAACGTCCTCTTTGAACAATTATACACGAATGTGCTTAAACTGACACACAATAGTTTTTAGCGCAACGCAATCTCACTTTCAAAAATCCCTACGAAAGAATGCCCCTGACTAACATTAACCTATACGTTTCACAAATCACTTACCTCACAAAAATCTTCGTTACTCGAGCTACTGCAATACAGCGAGCGCCACTACTGCCAGCTAAATAAAAGATTCAAACTACTGAAGGCACTAACTACTGATAGGCATAGTTAGCAAATGAAAGATTTTGATAGAGAAAAAACAATGTATTTACCTCACTAGTCATAATATATATAGCAGTTCATGACACCAATTCTTACAAATTTAAAAACTCCGCCATCTCTCTCCCCACATCCACCACTGCTGGTGGCTCACCTCCAACTGCGCAACGCTACGCGCTGTTAGCATCCAGCTGCCGCTGCCCGACACTACAATGGCAGACAACAATGCAAACTAGCCACAGAGTGCGCACAGCACAGCCAGTGATTTTTCATACAGAGCGCTACGTGGCGTTGCCAATAAGAAAACGTAAACAGCCTACTTACAATGCCTGCAGATAAACAACCCAAATAACAGAGTGGTTTGCCTTAGTCCCTTCTCAGACAGCTGCCATCAACTGTTTCAGTGAATTGGAGGCAACTATTCATGTTTGCCGTGTCGCTAAAGTGGACCGTAATGAGCACCTATAACGTTAATTGAGGATTGGTTGAGATGCTATTTCCGCAGATATGTTTCATTCTTCTGCAGTTCTTGTAGTTCTCGCGCAGCCGTTTTCTGAAAACCTTGAGGAAGTTATCAGTAACCGTGTGTTTTGATTTCTCTTACAAGTGCCTGAGAAGTATCGTTTTCTATCGGTCACTTCATTAACCCTTTGAATGTCAATGTAACGATCTTTTCCTACCCCTTGTGGAAGTACTGTTAGAGTACAGATTCCTCTACACTCTGTTTACTTTCGCTTAGCTGTCCACAACACGTGGTCGTGCAGTAGCGTTCTCGCTTCCAGCGCCCGGGTTCCAGGGTTCGATTCCCGGCGGCGTTAGGGATTTTCTGTGCCTCGTGATAACTGGGTGTTGTATAATGTCCTTAAGTTAGTTAGGTTTAAGTAGTTATAAGTTCTATGGGACTGATGACCATGGATTTTAAGTCCCATAGTGCTCAGAGCTATTTGAACGATTTTTCGCTTAGCTTATAAACTCGCCGCTAGATGTCGCTAGCATGCTCAGTACTGATGGTCAAGATTTTGATTTACGTGTACATAGATAGGTATCAGCTTTTGACTTCGCTTACAAAAATATCGATAATCGATAACTATTACGTTGTACGTTTATTGAGCGTCGTGATACTTGTTCACATTTTGGGATTTCCTCCCACTTCGTTACTTTTCTCCAGAACTGTAATTTTATATTGTTTCTGTACTACTTGCCTTCAAGTTAATGACTTAGGTTTGTTAATTCATTCACTTTTCGATTTATTTTTTAAAAGCACGTCCATCAATAAAATTCTGTTTGGCCTATGTACAACAACGTGGTTATGTGCAACAACGTGGTAGAGTTACCACGTTGCTGTACATAGGGCAAAGTTCAGAATACGATCTTAAAAAGTGACACAGCATTTTGGATCCTTTGTCTACTTTCTACTTAAAAAGAAGAGTGACACGAAATGCAGATGTTACAAATGAGCTTGACAATGGCATTTAGGCGAGGTTAGCTAATCGCAAGATCAGATAAACATCCCATTACAGCCTGCTACGGACCATGTTTACGATTATTAAGCAATTACAGGCTCTGGATCCTCAAAAATAGAAAAAAGTTATAGTAGGATGTGTAAATTTGTCCTTTCACTGAGCCGTGGTCATATAATCATCTTACTCTACATGTCTTAACTGATCCGTTACAACCTTAGCTCTTTTCTAGCTCTACAAGAGTCAGTCAATGGGCGGACTGTTGTTACTAATTCGAATACTAGAGTTTTCAATAATTACGTGTATATCGTTTTGCTTTCATCTTTGATAATCACATTGTTTAAAAATATCCTGTAAGTTACGTCCTTCTGAGTAAAATGAATTATTCATCATCCCGATTTGCAAATAACTCATCCCTAATTCAGTTACCAAATTACACATCTTGGTATTCAAAGCGAATGATATGGATTTAATCGACTAATCTCATTTAGACGAAAAAAAAAATCCCTAACGCTAGAAGATTGCAGTCTGTTCTACTAAAATAGGAATCTATCCTTTGACGTGGTACAGAATTTTAATGTTGACAAAAGTGTGTTCTCCTGTACTTAGCTCCAATCAG
This sequence comes from Schistocerca gregaria, assembly GCF_023897955.1. NCBI lineage: Eukaryota > Metazoa > Arthropoda > Insecta > Orthoptera > Acrididae > Schistocerca > Schistocerca gregaria. The sequence continues at coordinate 167,314,327 of NC_064925.1, read as the reverse complement.
GGAACACACGGGTGTCTACATATTGGTCATTAGAAGGTACCGAAGGTATTGTAAGAAAACAGGACCACTGATTACTGAAGATAAAGCAAATTACGCTACAACACTGAGGCTGATTCATGTTTTGCGGCACATGAATCAGCCTCAGAGAGATAACAGGTGAGGGATAAACGCAACATGATTTCATTCAATTTTCTACAGATCATGCTCCAGTCTCTCACCGCAACTTTCTGTGGACTGTAGACTAGTCTGGGAGGCCCGTTATCACGGCTTCCCCGTACACGAGAACTGAATCTGTTTGGTTTCTAGGTTTAAAAGCACTGTTATGTATCTACCCCAGGGACAATTTGAACACGTTCCAACAGCGTGATACCAGTGCATGTTATGCAATCAGACTGGCGCTCTTCGTATCTCAGGATGCATGAAATTGTGGAGAGTTACCAGATGACTGCTAAATCTATAGTACTACGATTACCAAAGAAGCTACATGTGAACAGCACCGAATATTGTACCTGCTGTACTACACATCGAAAATAGTCACCAAACTTTTTTTTCAGAAGAAAGGGGAAAAATTGAGGAGCAGTTATCAGAAGATGAGTACAGTTTTAGAAAAGGTGTGGAAACAAGAAAAGCAAGGGTGGCACTGAGACAAGTGATAGAGAAACAGCTGAAGAAGGACAAGCGTATATTCATAGCTTTTGTAGATCTTGAGAAAGTATTTGACAGTGTGAACTGTATTGATCAGTATTCTCCGACAATCTGGAAACAACTTCATACAGGATGAATAGGATTTCAACCGACAAACTCTGGGAGGTTGTAGGGGACATCAAAACAAATACTTTTCCCTAATGTCATTTTTTCCTATGGGTATTATTTAAACCAGCTGAGGCCGTATTAAGCTCTTCAGTTGCTAGAGGCCGTATTACGATGTTTAGTTGCTAGAGGGCGTATTACGCTCTTCAGTTGTAGGCAACTGCTGTCCGCCAGTGTAGTAGTGCATTGTCTCTGTTTACTAATGGAGTGAGTTCACTGATATGGTTGGTATGTACTACGTAGCGCACTACAACGGACGAGATGCACAGCGGGCTTATCAACAACAATAACCTAATCGCCGTATCCCGCATCATACGACTTTTGGTGCCGTTTACTGACGTCTACGTGAGACCGGGTCATTTAGCAGATTACCCGGACAGGGACGCCGTCGCACTTTAAGAACGCTGCAATTTGAGGAAGCTGTCTTGGAGCATGTGGAGCGGGGTCACTCAATCAGCACTCGTGCAATTGCTCGTAACATGGGGACGAATCAGACGAATGTAAGAACAGTCGTTCGAGAGCAGTTGTACCGTCCATTTCACATACAGCGGGTCCACAACCTGGAACCAGTTGATTATCCATCCAGAGCACAGTTTTCGCAGAGGTACCTGGAACAGTGTGAAATGCATCCTACATTTCCATCTTCTGTGTTGTTTACAGATGAATCAACGTTCGGGCGTGATGGAGTCTTCAACATGCACAATTCGTATGTTTGGAGTGAGGGTGTTGTTGGAGACTGTTTAATTGGGCCGTATCTGCTACCTAGTCCACTAAATGGCAGGCACTATTTCTCGCATCAGCATTTCCAGAATTGCTGGAGGACGTCCCGTTCCATACAAGACAACAAATGTGGATCCTACATGACGGGGCGATGGCACCTTTCAGTCGTCTATTCCTGGACCGACGGTTCCCAGAAACGTGGATTGGCAGAGTTGGTCCTGTACCATGGCCTGCTCGATCCCCAGATATGTCCCCTGAGGACTTTTTTGAGTAGGGAGAGATGCGCAACCTGACTCAACCTTACTCAACTCCTGTTGCATCAGAAGAGGATCTGGTTGACCGGACAGTAGCAGCAGCAGGGACAATTCAGGATACTCCTGAAGTTTTTGCCCGTGTCAGACAGAACTTGATGCAACGGTGTAACCTTTGTTTACGTGTCAATGGAGGCGTTTTTTAAAATCTGCTGTAATTGAAATTAGGTTGTGTTAATGTGCTGTCTCTTGGACATAGAAAAATGGAAAGGTATTTGTTGGTTTAATGTGCCGCCAGAGAAATCTCCCTCTACCGGTTTAAATACTGCTCATAGTAAAAAATGACATCACAGAAAAATATTTGTTTTGATGTCCACAACAACCTCCCAGAGTTTGTAGGTTTAAATACCTTTCACCCTGTAGATAGAAAACTTACATATAACACCTTCATACGTGAAATCGAAGCAGTTCGCTTTGCTAATAAATAAGAATCTGCTAACATTCAAAAGGGGTTACAGCACGATTGCTCTCTATTCCACATACCTATTTGCTGGGTACATACAGAAGGCAATCGACAGGATTAGAGAAGAAGCAAACATAGGAGCAACAATTAAATGGAGTTAAGCTAGACACGCCAAGAGCTGCAGATCATACAGCACTAATTATAGAAAGTCCAGAAAATCTGCAAGAAATCCTCAACACAACGGTTACAATAATTGAGGAGATATTCCACATGACAGTAAATAGAAATAAAGCAAAAATTGTTGTGTGCATTAGAAGGAAAGAAAGCAATAGAACGGTAAAGCTTAAAAATGAAATAAATGAGGAAGTCAGCAAATTTAGTTACTTGGGAAGTAAAGGTACAAGTGATGGAAGAAGCTACGAGGAGACAAGGGGAGAGTATGTTGAATTTCCCAAGCGAAGAATGTTCTTAATGAGAAGTAAATAATACGTGGTACAAAGAATATCAGCCGTGATTTGAGGAAACCAACGTTGCAGACGTACGTGGAGTGTTGCAACATACGTCAGTGAAGCTTGGACCCTAGGAGTGAGAGAGGAGACGAGACTCACAGCAATCGTTATATGGTGCTACAGAAGAATGATATTAATCAATTGGAGAGAGATGTTCACGAACCGAAGGTTTCTTTGTAAGAAGAGGGGAAATATGCTTCATGGAACACCTAAAAATAAGAAGGGCTTAGGTGATAGGCCATGTACTCCAATATCATAGTCTACTGTAAAGAATGGTTGAAGCAGCAACTACTGCAATGACCTGGACTGAAGTACATTTAACAAATAATGGAGGATATGCACTGCTCTTCATACCACCATATGAAACGGAAGGGGGACAAGCGAGAAGCGTGGGGAGCTGCTGCCAACCAGCCTTGAGGCTGCTCACCAGGCAGAGAGGAGAGAGAGATTCAGTGTGTGGAAGAGCTGAAAGATGAGTCAAGACACACACTAACTTCAACTAGCATTGTCTGTTGTGTCTAGCTCTGCATAACCAACGGAAGGGAAAAAGAGAACTGATCGACCCATACCTCAGCAGGTTTCTGTACCTATGAGTACAGGAAATTGTCTGCCGGTTTTTACCAACACCACATCCTTTAGGAATACGCGACATATCTTTATTAACTCCCTGTCTCTAAATTAATAGGAAAAGCTGGTAAAAGTGCACGTTGAAAGAATCTAAATCGTTCCAATTGACATGGGTGCACGAAAGATATCTTTGGAAGACGAGTCCCCATGTATTTACGAGCTGCCATTGAGCTCAGCAGCAAACTTTGTCCCAATTAGTACCATTGTATTTTTGGATTGCAACATTTCGAATAAGCTGTATAATTTTCACATATGGCCTGCCGTTACCAAAAACGCACGTTACGTAATGAAAGTGTTACATTTTTTGTAGTCATGGAAGCTGAGCAGGTGAGGCACGGATGCTGCTGGCGCAGGAAGGCTGAGCTTGAATACTGTCACGGATGATTGACATATTGTGATTAATGTAGAGCACGTATTCTCTTCTCCAGTTTTGGGGATGGTTGCTGATTTGCATACTCGCCTACGGCAAGGAATGCGGATTTAGCGCTTTGTCGAATGCAGCCATCGTGCAGGCCAGGACCCAGCAGATGTGTCGTGTAGATGGCCTGGGCAAGAGTCCGCAAGCGCAAGTCTGACGCGTCTCAACGGTAGCTGATGCGGCCTGCTCTATTGCTCTGAAAGAAGGATGTTTGCTTAAGCTGATGCCATCAGCATACCATGGACGCCGAGTGTCGTGAAGACGGAAACCTGTGACTGAAATAAGCAACACAGCTTACTGCCATGAACGCAAAGGATGGGTGTTTTGCCCAATAGGTTTTAGGCGGTATGGCTCTTCACCAGGATAAGACCCAAGCTTGGGACACCTTCTTCATACATGGTGGATGAATGCAGCAGTGGTAGCCTGCACCAGTGAAGTCATACTGTAGCTGGTTGGCTTTGAACTCACAGACTAAATCGTTCTCGCAGCTGGAAGGTCACCATGATTCCCCAGTCAAGATATCCTGCTATTAGCGAGACTATCAGTCCATCGGGATCAGAGTGGAAGACGGGATCAGCAGACGCTGAGACTGTGGCTTCGAAATCTGTCGTATTGAAACTGGACATAAGGCCATCGTAGCCAGAGATCTGGTGATATGCCCTCGTTATCCGGAGGTATCAGCAGGCATCCCTCCGCTGGTGTGTCAGTTATTGTCAAATCCCGTTGCCTTCGCGGTTTCCGTCACTGCTAGAGCGACATGGAGCAGCTGAGCTCGGAGGTTGTATGTTACAGCTCGTAGTGCAAGATTCGCAGATTGACTGATTAGGTGCTGTCAGTCTGCACCGTTAGCGCTTGTTAAATATGGCTCGGCTCTATGAGAAGATGCATCGCGAGCAGTGCCCCCCCCCCCCCCCCCCTGCAACACTGCATTGCTTGCGTCTTCCTGATACCACTTATGAAACGCTGCGTCAGGTGTATCTGACTGTCTGCCGCCCGTGCCAAGTAATAACTTTAAAAATTTAAATTCACACCCTATCACTGAATTTTCTGCACAATAGTCTTTCCTTCGGCAAGAAACTCTTACTGAATTTTTCTTCCGTTTACCCATGATAAATGAACATTAGATATGAAACACCCTCGTAGATTAAAACTGTGTGCCGGACCGAGACTCGATCTCAGGACCTTTGCCTTACGCGGGCAAGTGCTCTATCAACCGAGCTCCCCAAGCACGACTCACGCCTCGTCCTCACAGCTTTACTTCTACCAGTACCTCGTCTCCTACCTTCCAATCTTTACAGAAGCTCTCCTGCTAACCTTACTGAACTAGCACTCCTGAAAGAAAGGTTTCATATCAGCGCACACTCAGCCGCAGAATGATAATCTCATTCTAGAAATATCCCCCAGGCTGTGACTAAGCCATGTCGGCGCAATATCCTTTCTTTCAGGAGTGCTAGTTCTGCAAGGTTCGCAGGAGAGCTTCTGTAAAGTTTGAAAGGTAGCAGACGAGGTACTGGCAGAAGTAAAGCTTTGAGGACTGGGCGTGAGTCATGCTTGGAGAGCTCAGTTGGTAGAACACTAACCTGCGAAAGACAAAGATCACAAGTTCCAGTCTCGGTCGGGCACACAGTTTTAAACTGCCAGGAAGCTTCATATCCGCGCACACTCCGTTGCAGAGTGAAAATCTCGTTCTGCAAACTTACAAGTACATACTGTTGGAACAGTGAAACAACTTAAATCATTTAATTAAATGTAGTCGACGACTACGTCCAGTCTGCATTTATTTGAGGTTTGTAGTAAGCCTTGATGCATTATTTACTACGGCTGTGGTTTAAATTCGTGACAGGTTAAGTCAATTTCGTTTCCTCGCAGCCTGTCACTCCCACTTTTCCTAAGTGTTTGTATCAGAGCGACATTATTGCTCAAAGCATCCACATTTGTACGTTTCTTTCAGAGTTTATTAATGATTTCACAGTTTAACTCACTCAGTTTAAGATCCCACCTTGTCAGCTAGCTAGAGGGGTCCTTCAAAACAAATACCAATTTCGGTTAAGACTGGTCTATTACAACTTTTAATTTCTGCTCGTACAGTTAACATCGAAAGTAAGTGATTCCATGGATAACTGCAACCGATTGCTGCTCTGTGGTAGGGTAACTGCGGTCCATTCTGATGGTCTGGATGGAAGCATATGCTATAGGATGCTGTTTACTATCTACATTCTAAATGAGAAAAATAGCTCTAAGTATTATGGGACTTAACATCTGAGGTCGTCAGTCCACTAAACTGAGAAATATTTAAACCCGAGTAACCTAAGGACGTCACACACATCCATGCCTGAGGCAGGATTCGAATCTGCGACCGAGGCAGCCGCGTGGTTACGAACTGAGGCGCCTAGCGCCGCTAGACCACAACAGCCGGCACTAAATGAGAATGTACAGGAAAGGGTGAACTCTGTCAAAACCAGGTAACACCAGCACTTGGTATTCAGTTAATGCTTCTTTTCAGTACCTGACAGGCACACTCGAATAGGCATTTAATTGAAATTTAATATGTCGCGAATCTACCTTTAATGTACTTGTACTCAGTGCAGTAACACCTTCACGACCTATGTGCCTTCTAACGTTGACATTGTCTCGTTTGCTGTGGTATAATCCATTGGAAACGAATCCCCTCGAAGCTTAACTGTGTGCCAAGAAAGAGCGATGATTAGTGAGGAAACCGAAAATTGCAGAACAACCCTCGCCAATATGTAGCAAAACCGACATGGTCTCGGAAAAAGTTTTAGCCAAATGCTGTACTTGACCATTGTTCCCCACAGTAAACTTGCATCATTATTACCATCTCAACATAGACTGTAACGTGGAGACCATAGTCTCTTTCTACCCAAGAGATCTAGCGCAACAGTCGAGACATGTTTTCCAGTATCTACTAAAAACCTATGTTCCTTGTCACCAACAAAACTACATGAGCAACATTGTCTCTAATACACTCGTGCAGTATTACACATCATGGCGAAGGTTTTACTGCTGCTGATGCGTTCCCGTTTAGGTTTAATGAACGCTTTTGTTGATTTGATACACTTGCAGAATTTGTTCTGATGACAATGTTGTTGGACGCGGCCCTAATGCCCATATCTCTGGCAGCTGATTACTGAAGCAAACATTCGGTGGCCAAGACTCCACCTAGTCGCTGTATCTATCTCTATCCTACTAGCTGCGCAAAAATCTGATGGATTCTATATCTTAACCTTAAGCGATATTTCATTGCGAATGCTACACAAATGATATCGAGAGCCCTGTTCTCGGCTTCTCGACCCTACACTGTACTGACTTTATCATTCTGTGGTAGTTCGTACATCTGAATTACGAACTTCCGGATATTATCGGAGAGGGGTGCAGCGGACTTATTACGTCTCTTGATCAATGTATGCAACCTCTCCCTGAGGAAGCGAGTTTTGTTATGCTTACAATAACGCTGCCGTAACCCATCAGTTTGCTGATAGTAGATATGCGCGTCCCGCAAAGTCTCACGGAAGTGACGCATTTCTTAGGCTCCCCAATCAACTGAATATTTATCATACGGAGGTAAAGTTTGTCAAACCATCTGCCCTATTCCGCTGCCACTCAGAAGTCTTTCGAAGAAGACGTTATGTTTTTTATTGCCTTGCCACAAAAAGGCGAATCAAATTTACTATTGCAGAATAGGCAGAAGGAGAGGATACACTCGGTATCATTTAAGCTTCTTATTGTTGTAGCAATATTTGTTGCTTCTCGTCTTGCAGTACCTGTTGCTGTAATGTTGCTGTAATGTTCCAGCAATGCTTGCAACCTGACAATCTACTCTATGATCGAGGCAACTGAATCACGCATACTACCTATGTGTGTTCCTACCATCATCTATCGTCGTATTCTTCTGCTTCCAAAACAATAAACAAATAAAGAGTATAAAATGGAATGACACCAGAGTCCGCCATAGAGTACACGATGCACAATGAGTTCCCCTAGTCCTTGCGGCATGTTATACGCCACTTTTAGTCATAACAATTTTGTGGCAAATGACTCCAACATGGACAAGTTTAACTTATGGGTTACACAGCCTTGGCGCACGGCAACTCGTACCCAGAAAGTTTACAAAATGTGCACCTATAGGTGACCAATATGACTCACGACAGTTATTCCAAAAAGCAGGCAAGTCAGGAGGTTCAAGTGTTCGTGCAAGTTTTACTTTCAGACTAAAATAAAAATCCTTACAATTTACTATGGGCGATACACAATGAAAACGGCCAGTTACAAGGTAAACAAAAGGCTTCCCGCTCACCAGCCATCGTTGTGGGAAACGTTGACCGCAAATGAGAGAAGATGTTGATCACGATGTGAGGCTCGATGTCAACGTAGAAATGCGAAATGAAGCCTATTTCTGATCACCAGTTGCAGCAAACACCCTTTGTGTCATATTTCTAGCTGAGCAGATGAGATGGTGAGGTTAGTTGTTCAGGACGCCGTGCTTGGGAGAATGTGAATGACATTTATAAGCCATAAAGAGTCAGTGAGACACTGTCGTCTCGAACCATTTTGTTACGACTGATTTACAGTAAGGATTGTCTACTCCGTAGTGCAAAACGCGCAATGATTCGCACACTCGAATGTGCCATGGAATACGGAAACACCACTTCAACGGCTGTGACTATTGAAATTTTATGGGTCCCAGTGAGGGTGTCGTGCAGGTGGCCAGCACAAGATACTAGTGCGGCCTGCCTTAGCGCTTTAAAAGACGTATCTGCACATAAGCGGGCACCTACAACAAATCACAGACGACCAGTGTTGTGACAGCAGAAGCTCAAGACGCATGCAGCAACACAGTTTACACCAAGGGAGGTGGTGCTGTGTACAACCAGAGGGAAGAAGCGGACGTATCTCACGCAACTGGTTGCATGCAGCAGTTTGCAGTGATTTGGTACGACCCTCACCATGGGAAGGTTAGGCTCGTCAGCAGCTTCTTGAAACACGGCAGTGGCCAAATAGCAGTGGCAGCTTGCAGCATTTGAGTCCCATTTCAGCTGGTTGGTTGTGGTCTTCGAGGCGAAGCCAGTTCATCACGATTCCCCAGTCAAGTTGTCCTGCCAGATTCCGTAGAAATCAGAGAGGCAGACAGGTTGAGCAGACACTGAAACTGTGACTTTGGAAACGGCCGCACTTAAGCTGAACAAAACGTCATCGCGCCATGGAGAGACTGAGCTCGGGAGTTACATGTTGTGTATTGTTCGTAGAGCTTGAAGAACAACGTGCTAGATGCTGCCATACTGCGCCGTTGGCATATCTTGGTTGCTGCTCGGCTTCTTGTGGAAATGTATCACGAACGACGCTTTGTTTCCTTCAACACTGCACTCTTTGTGTGTCGCAAACACCGGTTGTGTCAAACGGCATGCACCGATTCTGACTTTCTGCCATCTGCGCCCGAATTGTTTTTGCTGTGGAACACAAGTTCCTGTTCACGTGTATCTGCTAAACGATGCATTCTACCTATTGTCTTCGCTGTTGGAAATAACACTGTTTTCGTGTCTACACTGAATTATGAATTCTGTAAACCGCACCAAGAGCATGTCGAATAGTTTGAGAAGACTTTAAAATATGTAAGTAAACGAGACATGTACAGCCGTCCATACATCATTTATTGTATTTCTACCAGATTCGGTGTTTCAGTGGACCATCTCCAGGCAACAGCTGATGCTGAAGGGGTTAACAGCATCCATATACGCGATGGATCAGTGGCCAACATCTACAACTGGTTAACGCAGACTGCCTGTAATAGCGATGTTGTCTGTCCAACCGCCACTATCAGCATCGCGGTTACAGGTAGTCTGCGTAAACCAGTTGTAGATGTTGGCCACTCATGTATCGTGTATACGGATTGTCTTATCACTTGTAGTATCAGATGAGGTCTGATTGGTGCACTAAAACACCGAAACTGGTAGCCATACAATAAATGACATCACGAGGACAATTGCAAATGTTTAATTTTTTTACATAAGTTAACGGCCGAAGTCCCCAAGCCCTCCCATCACAAGAATGGATATACAAAAACTCACTGTAAAACTGGCCGTTCGTTTCCTTCCGACAAAACGATACTTACGCTGCACACATCACTTTTGAGATGATCGCGAACAGTAATATCCGGAGGACGCAAGTCAAGTGATCTTTGAGGCTAAGGTACCGGTCTTGTTCGTCTGTGGCTCACGGTTGAAGTTGGATCCCAGTTAATGGGAACGTATTCGAAAAGTTGAGATTCCAAGCAAATTTGTATGAATTTAGACGATATTTCATTATGTTGTCAATGGTGCCTTTGAAAGACTTTGCAGTTATGTCACATATGGCCAGTTTACTTGTGATTCTACTATTATCGTTGATTTTCAGCTGTTTTACTTCTGCTTTTAATTACGATGTGCCCTCTACAGTCTCTGATAATTTGGGTGTCACGACATCGATCTAATTTGCAACCCCATCAAATGCTGTCTCTTAAAGAAGTTGATCGATACGCATTCTGTTATTCTCGTTATTTACTTGTAGTAACCTATGAAAACAATGAAAAATGCGTGCAGCAAACTAGGAGTCTGATGTATAGCTTGGTAGCTCTCTGTCCAGTTAATCGTTTGCTCCTACATTCTTCGAGAATATCTTCTCAGTTTTCAAGCCGAGACATTTAAAACAATATAACTGAACATATGGCTGCTGATTCCACCAACTTCATCACGATCTCATTTTTAATTCACGTGGTCGCTGTACTTTCTTGACCACACTCATCGTGCTTGGTGGAACGACAGCTAACTATCAGCACCCATCTGTATCCGCCACATCCGTAAGTGCACCTGACAGAATAACATCGATTATCATAAAAAATTTACAGATAATGTCAACGCTTATTGGTAGTTAAGCGTGCCCATGTGGAATTTGTGCTATACTAAGTAGGAGAGATAATAAATTGCCTGTACGTATCGAGAAGGTTAACCGGCCCACATCCTTGTCAGTTCAAAACAGACCACATTTTTTAGTAATTGTTAAACAAATAAAAGTTTTCTGTAAAACCTACAACACTTGCTGCAGCCAGAGTGGGCTAATATTTCCGGCGTGTACTTGCTAGAGCATATAGCACTTCCATACAGAAACGCTGTTTGAAATCTTTGTTGGAGTCGTTGCCACCTAGCAGTTGTTTACGAATGCAAATACCACAACACTTGGCATTTCAAGCACGCCATAAACTGGTTGCAAACCCTGTCAACACCGTAATCGATACAGAAACAGAGTTTCCGTCCAAGTTACCTCTTTCTCTCCACATTTTAAGCACCCTTTTGAAACTAATTGTCGGTGTATCAGTTGAATGAATGATTTATTTTCGAATAAAATGGTAAACGAAGGAGTTCATCACTGCATAAAACCAGTTTAACACCTTTTGAACAGCGGCAAAGTGAAAGCGATGCATGTGCACAACGTCACAAGAGTTAACTGCACTGAGACATCTTTGTCGTTGCATTTTCTACCTGGAAGGGCATTTGCAGTTTTTTTTTCATTTTCAGCATTACTCTTTCAGAGTCATCGTACATCAGTTGTAGTGTCAGAAACTATCCCATGTGGTGACCAGGATATACTATATAATTAATTCTGCGTTGTTCGAAACGTGAGAGGCACGTGCAAAATCCAGGTGCTATTTATAACGTGGAAGAAATGGGTTTGTCTTCGATTTTGCAAAACTCGTCAAACTGTTACAGGTGTCCGTGATAACCTCTAGTTCGAATGACACACATTTGACGAACGTATTCCACACAAATAACGGCTTTACATAAGGCTAACAGTAATCTTCAACTCTTCTGCGACTTCAAACATCCGAAAACACAGTCTGCCATTGATGAATACTGTATAAGCCATCGAGTTTAAAACTAGAAGGCTACCTTAACTCGAAAAACTGACTTAGCTGAAGCATGTTTACAGCTCCCGTTACACAGTACTTCACCCCTCGGGATTCGTTAGCAGTCACCATCATTTCGGTCTATTGTTACACAAGCTGCCTCTCAGCATTGTGTGGAACAGATGATTAACGGCAACCGTAAGCTGACTGATTACTTTCACGTAATTACTGTCCCTAGGGCTCCACGGTACCATAATTTATGAAACTAATGAAACGTGGAGAAATGATTCCGCCCACTGTGGGCTAACTCAGTAGCACGTGGAAACCTAAATGAGTGTCAAGTTTCTTTGAGTAAGAATTAACTAAAATGTTTAACACAAATCCGCTACCAACTTCCTTATTTTTAACTGAATGCCAATGATTTATTTATTTATTTCGTATTGCTTTTATGCGTGTCTCAAAATTGTGTCCGAAATGACACCACATACATACTTAAGGTAATGACTGCCTATGTTCCCTTCCGTACAGATGCACAACAAGCTCTAACTCTTTAGAGAACTGGCGCGTTGCCACGAGTAATGAGGCTAATGTGCACGATCACTACATCACAAATGGATGGCAAAAAATGAGAATTGTGTCTGACGGAAGGCGTGCTAGGGTAATACATGTAGTTGTTTTGAAAACTGAGTCCTGATGCCGGAATGGTCAGCAGGAGTTCTGGATTCGAATCCTCCTCAGGGGCCAATTTTTAACTGGGCATTTGAACATAAATAAGTGTCCGCTGGCAGCTAATGTCTTTAATTCCTTTGCGCCTTGTTAAAGAGTTCCCGCAGGATGTAAAGTATATTTTCTTGTAACTTTTAAGTCTCGTACTGGATTGGCCGTATCATGCGTAATCCTGAATTGATGATTGGTATTGTCGCATACAGTTATTCGAGTAATTTGCTGATCTCATCTCTTGTGTTTCTGGCTTCCCCAGTTTCTTTTTCTGTAACCTCATTTGGTTGTATCATCTGATTAAAAGGACATTCTAATGTTTGCACGTCAGCAACGTCTTTATCCAATTTCCCGCGACTAGCCGATTTCGCAATTATAGAGTGTAGATGCTGTAGGTGCCAACATGTCGCCATACATGCTGTTTAAGGTTATCCCGAAGTAGTAATTGCTTCACTGGTTCACGGGTGTCGAGTTGGATAAAGTCGTGGAAGCTGCTCATAATCTTCAGTGGCTTACTGCTGCAATGGTTCCCAGTTTATATGCTGGCTCACTAGAAAAGTGCAGTTACCAAGTTGTCGGGCTATAGCGTCATGGTAGAAGGATCATTGAATACAGTGACATCCAGTGTCCCCTACGGGACGAACGGGCGTCGGTCTTCACATTTGCGGCGAGGGAAAAGCGCGACCTCAAATAGCCCCCCAGCACGGCCGTGGACAAGTGTTGGCGACCTGTTTATGTGTGAGGCCTTTGATTCTGCGCCTATGTTGACTCGGATTCGTTCGCCTGCGGCCGACGGTACCTTAGTACCGCCAACGCTGGTTCCCATACTTTCTGAGTTGATTTCTCGTGTATCTATCGATCAGGTCTTTACTTACACGTTTTAACGGTGGAGTCCCAGTACGTGGAAGCAGATGGTTCAATTGGTTCAATTGGCTCTGAGAACTATGGGACTTAATTTCTGAGGTCATCAGTCCCCTAGAACTTAGAACTACTTACACCAGACTAACCTAAGGACAACACACACATCCATGCCCGAGGCAGTATTCGAACCTGCGACCGTAGCAGTCGCGCGGCTCCAGACTGTAGCGCCTAGATCCGCTCGGCCACTCCGGCCGGCGCGGAAGCAGAAGAAATTATCTTTGTCTCTCCGTAGTTCATGCGGTGTCCCGTGTCAAGACTGTTCAGCCACAGCTGACTTTTCTGGCTGCCTCAGTCTGGCGATACGTCTCTGTATCCCTAACAGTGCAATGGGTCTACCACTAGCATTTTCAGTTAATTCTCCCCTTTGATTTGATTGGTAAGCCCCCACGCTAAACGTGTTAACTTCCATTTGAATTTTTCAACAGATACAGTCCATCGAAAATTACAGCCAAGATTCTGATACACCCCTATTGCTACAAAGCGCATCACTCTACACAATTCTATAGGAAGCAGGCGAAAGGCGCCACATGTGGCAAGGGGATTTCGCACTCATTCATCCGTTACTTCAGCGTGGAAACTCGCCGGAGATGAGCCGTGCTGCTGCGCGTCCTGCCCTAGGTCAGACAGGTGCCCCGCTGCGAGACTAATGGCGGCCCCCACCACTTCCATCCTACCCCTCCCTGCTCCCTCCAGCTGATGGATCGCGCGCCCCTGCAGAGCAGTTCCCTCTGTGCAGACATCCGCCGCCTACGTTCCGCTACATTTCCTCAGCATACACGACTGGAGAGAGATTCGTGTATATTTCCTCTAAGTAGCTCATTATTCACGGACAGGCGTTAATCAGTAAGAATTATTCCTTTAATAATCCTTAAGCCAAGGAAGTATAATCTCTTGGTGCCAGGGCTACCAATTTCTACGTCACAGTTGTATTTTGTGTACTTGCTGCGTTGGAAAATTGACTTACTGCCATTGGAATTTGTGATTAACTGATTATATTCTTCTACAAAATACAGTTACTAGTTACGACAAGCCATACTTCTACAGATAAAAAGGATAAGCTATAAAATTTACCAAGTAAATATCAAAGTAATAATAAAACAGGAATACCTAAATGTGTATGCAGCAGATGACTAAGTTTGATTTTCATTGCAAGTTAATAGGTTATATGGTCGCGTTAGATGATACTTTTCCGATCCTCATGTTTGGTGTACAGCTGCGGTGTTCTGTACGTTAGCTATGGAAAAATTTCGTGGACCACAAGTATACAACTCGGAAGATTCATCAGCAGCCTAGACCTCGGTAGCGAAAGCCTCTTTCAATCAGTATGTACTACTGTTACATATAATTATGTCGACGACTCATGGCACAGTAAAAATTTTTGTATCTACCTTTACGTCTACCGGACTTCTCTCCAATTTACACGCCGTCCGCTGTGGCAGAGTGGTTCTAGGCGCTTCAGTCTGGGACCGCGCAACCGCTACGGTAGCAGGTTTGAATGGCATGGATTTGTGTGATGTCCTTAGGTTAGATGGGTTTAAGTAGCTCTAAGTTCTAGGGGACTGATGACCTCAGATGTTAAGTCCCATAGTGCTTAAAGCCATTTGAAGCATTTCTTTGCAATTTACAGTTAATTGTCTGGAGGAGGGTGCATCGAACTACCTTCAAGCTACTTCCCTACCGTTCTAGTCCCGAACAGCGTGCAGGAATAAACGAACAATTAAATCTTTCCGTGCCAGTTCTCATTTTCTTACAATGGTCTTTCCTCGCTATGGAGGAGGGCGCCAACAAAACATTTTGCCATTTGGAGGAAACTGAAGGTTGAATTTGAAGTTACTTCCACAAGGAGAAACGCCTTTGTGTTTTTTATTGCCACCCGAAATTGCGTATCACATCGATGACACTCTCTCCCCTACTTCGTATTAATATAAAAAGATCTGCCTTGTTTGAACTTTTTCAGTGTCCGTCGACAGTTATTTCTGTTGCGGACCCCACACATCTACTTCCTATTTTTATGTTGACATTCAGTCTTACATCAGAGCTTCCTGTTTGTGCTGTAGTTCATATCTTCCTAGTAATACGCCCCATGTAACTGTAGTGATCTGATAGGTTCAGATGACAAATTTTGGTTCATATTTATGATTTAAGATACGACAAAAATTCAGTCTACGAAGGATATTGCTTGCAATGAACTCTTGCCACCCTTCCTACAATATTGCTCATGCGTAAATAGACATATACCGCTCATGAGTAACAGGGATTTTTGAACGTAAACTGTGGTGGACTGCAAGAATAGTCACACACAGGCGACTGTCATAGAAATACTGAAAACCTCAAAAGGGATACGTCTGAAGAAAGACGCCGACCAACCCCTCGAAACCCTACATCCAACGTCTCAAGAATAAGAGTTGGTTGAGGAATCTAGCAACACAGCTCACCCCTCTCCGTAGTTCTTCCGAAGATTACACTACCTACAGCTTGCATTGGAGGATTTAAGGAGAGATTTTCCTGCGTTACATATAGGAATGAAACGGAAGGAACTGCCATATTTCGTAAAACGCATGCATTCCACGTACTTCGCAAAGCACTTGCGTTTTGTTTCCAACTGGTTGAGTTGACCCTCACGGTATGTTCTAAATTGGTCAAATGTGTATGACACCCTATGATACTTAACTGATAAGGTCATGAGTCCTTAAGTTTACACACTACTTAACATAAATTATTCAAAGGACAAAGACACAAACCCATGTCCGAGGGAGGACTCGAGGCTCCGCCGGGACTAACCGCACAGCCCATGACTGCAGCGTCCTAGACCGCTCGGCTAACCTCGTGAGTCATTTCAGGTTTGATAACATACGAGTGAACGTCATTAGACATCCAGTGGTGGGAAAAAGTACAATGGATATCTCGGTACATATAAATTTTTACGATACACATTTAAGGTTCACGTCCACATCTATTACACATCTCCTACTCATCCTGCATTACGTCGTCAACCATTTTCTGTATTCCGCGTACTCACGCGGCTGCATGTCTCGCATACCTTCCATCTGATCCTAATTGCACCCATAATAGTGTCTCCCTCTGGTCTCAGTCACCCAATTGTTCTTTAGTCTCTCCCAGCAATTCATAATGTGAATATCTCCATACGTCGCTCAGTTTTTGAAGCACTGTCTTACTAAGAATCTCTGAAGGGCTACAATAATTCTAAACATCGGGGTGCTACAATTTAGATTGAAATATTAAAATTTCTGTTATTTGAGATCTTTCCATTTATTTACAAAATATGCGTCATAGACAGACACATACCCATTAAAAATACTCAGCTATGTCTTCAGAAATGCATGTTCTGTTTGATACAATCACTGTAAATACTTAAGTTTCAAAATCACTGTGTGAGAAAAAAGAAAAAAAAAAACGGGTAGCATTGTGAACATGGTCGCATGTCAATGTGACTTACATCGACGTGACAATAGGCATGGAACAATTCCTACTATAGTTTATAAACCCTGTTTTGTAGACGTTCTGTGGCCACTCGATGTGCCTTGGTCTCAGCAAGTCGTTGGAAATCCCTTGCAGAAATACTGAGTCACGTTGCCTCTATAGCCGCCCATAAATACCAAAGTGTTTCAAAAAAATGGTTCAAATGGCCCTGAGCAGTTTGGGACATCTATGGTCATCAGTCCCCTAGAAATTAGAACTACTTAAACCTAACTAACCTAAGAGCATCACACAACACCCAGTCATCACGAGGCAGAGAAAATCTCTGACCCCGCCGGGAATGGAACCAGAGAACCCGGGCGTGGGGAGCGAGAACGCTACCGCACGACCACGAGCTGCGGACAAAGTGTTGCTGGTATAGGATTTTGTGGACGAACTGACCACTCTATTATGTCCCAAATATGTTCAGTGGTATTAATGGGGGGGGGGACATAGATAGCCAAATCATTTTCTCGAACTGTCCAGAATGTTCTTCAAACCATTCACGAACAACTGTGGTCCAGTGACATGATTGGGTAGAGGAATTTCACGAATAGTTGCAAATAGTCATCGGGTATCCGAACATAAGAATTACAATTCCATGATCGATGCAGTGGGACCAGGATACGCAGTCCGTTCTATGTAAACACTGCACACCACTATGGAGCCACCACCAGCTTGCACACGTCCTAGATGGCAATTTGGGTGCAAGGCTTCGTGGGGTTTGGGCCAATCTACAACCCTACCATGAGCTCTTACCAGCCGAAATCAGGGCCTCATCTGACTAGGCCACGGTTTTTCACTCGTATTTGCTTCAAACATTAAAAAAAAAAGTTACGAGCCAAGGGATGACGCTGCAGGCGATGTCATGCTGTTAGCAAAAAGTGGCAGCACTGTCACAAAAGATGCGTTCATCCTGCTTCGATCACTGAATTATGCCGTTATTTCAAGCTGTGTTGCCCGTCTGTTAGCACAGACAACTCTACGCAAACGTTACTGCCCCCGAACTTTAAGGGAAGGCCGTATGCCAATGCGTTGTAGAGATGAAAAGTGATGCCTGAAATTTGGTATTCTCGCCACACTCTTTACGCTCTGCAACGCGGAATGTTGAATTAATCAACTACACTCATGCTCATAAATTAAGGATAATGCTGATACATGGTGAAACAACGCTCTGGTGGGCGATTTGCTGGTTTGAATCATCCCGGAGTATGATCATGCCGTGCATTTGACTTGCGGTCGCCGCACGGTGACGCTGGCAGCAGTCCACATACACGGAGGTGTGTTGATGCGTGTCAGAGCACGGTGCTGCGAGTAAGTGTGCAGACGTTTTCAGACGTGCTAATGTTGACTATGCATTGAAAATTGCTCAAAGAACACATATTGGTGACGTTATGAGGGGTCGAGTACCAGGGCGACTGAAGGCTGGTCAAACACAGCAGGTCGTAGAACGGGCCCTCCGTGTGCCACAATGGGTGATCTCAAGATTTGGCAACGATTCCAGCAGACAGGAAACGTGTCCAGGCGCTACATTACGGGACGTCCACAATGTACAACACAACAAGAAGACCGATATCTCACCATTAGTGCCCGCAGCAGCCACGGAGTACTGCAGGCAGCCCAGCTCCGGACTTCATTACTGCCACTGGAACAGTTGTCTCCAGACACTCAGTCTACAGATGACTGAACAGACATGATTTATTCGCTCGAAGACCTGCATAAACCCCCGTCAATGGAGAGCCCGTAAAGCCTGGTGTCAGGAACACAGTGCATGGTCATTGGAACTGTAGTCCCAGGTTATGTTCAAGGACGAGTCCAGGTATTGTCTGAACAGTGATCATCGCCGGGTTCTCATCTGGCGTGAACCAGGAACCAGATACCAACCCCTTAATTTCCTTTAAAGGGACCTCTATGGAGGACGTGGTTTGATGGTTTGGGGTGGGATTAAGACTGGTGATGTACATCCCTGCGTGTCTTTGAAAGAGAAACTGTAACAGGTCAGGTGTATAGGGACGTCATTTTGCACCAGTATGTCCTCCTTTTCAGGGGTGCAGTGGGTCCCACCTTCCTCCTGATGGATGATAACGCACCCACCGAGCTGCCATCGTGGAGGAGGAGTACCTTGAATCAGAGGATATCAGGCGAATGGAGTCGCCTGCCTGTTCTCCAGACCTAAACCCCATCGAGCATGCGTGGTATACTCTCGGTTGACGTATCGCTGCACTTCTTCAAACGCTTACGACACTTCAGGAGCTCCGACAGGTACTGGTGCAAAAATGGGAGGCTATACCCCAGCAGCTGCTCAACCACCTGATCCAGAGAAGGGCAACCCGTTCTGCGGCCTGTGTATGTGTGCATGGTACTCATATCCCATATTGATGTCGGGGTACACGCGCAGGGAACAGTGCCCTTTTGTAGCTCATGGGTTCCGGGATCGGTTTTCTCTGTTTATCACCAATACCGTGGACTTACATATCTGTGTTGTGTGTGTTCCCTATATGCCTATGCCAGTTTTGTGTGGTACCACGTCGCATGGAACCACATTCGGCAATTATCTTTAATTTATGAGCATTAGTATATTTCCGAAATAGAATGTCCCACTCGTCTACCTCTATCATTCTGCGTTCAAAATCTCTTAATACCCGTTGAGCGCACACAATCACGTCGGAAACCTTCTCACACGGATCTCCTGAGTACAAATCACTCATCCGTCCAAGAACTCGGTACTACCGTCATCTGAATAGGTGCATATCGTTATCCCATTACTTTTATCACCTCATTGTATTACAGTTACACAGTTTGGCGAGTTTGTAAGTGGTTGGAGAACTAATTGCCTGTGACAAGTAGACCAGCCTGCAGAATGTAGTTCAGCTGTTCACGTGTAGTGCTGCCACCAGCTTCATGGACAGTGAACAGCATCATACGTGTGATCGCTGTCAAGGTCACTCGTGTAAGATAGCATTATCACCACCGAAAGGGGCCTCATTATGTGTCTCCATTTAGCCATCTACTCGATACGTACGAGATCCAGATTTGTAAGGCATTCGGATGTAGCAGTAGCCCAATGGTGGTCATAATGGGAACGTATTGGCAGGCATGCTTGGCCTGAATGTTCCGGTTGACCACGCATTGCCAAAACAAGGTAGGAGTACGTATCATAGCCCTTTCACCCTTGCAGGTGCCAACCGATGGTATGTGACGGACTCTGTAAAACCCTCTGTTTTTCCTGAACCATTGCTCGAAGACTGCAGTAACTGGACTATGGACTTAACGGCCCATACGTGAGTTGCCGTTAACACACCAGTATAAACGGCTGCTGTTGCAGTAGTGCTGTGTCCCTGTTCATGGACTGCAGACAGATGTCACTGAGTTGATATCACCGATCAAACACCTTCTCCAGTCTGCACGTGTATAGGACCAATACTGTGTACCATCACATTGATAAGTGCTCTGAAACTACCAAGTTAAAAGTAATTTGTAATACATATTTAAAAACCATCACAAGTCTCTTAACTTCCTCTCTTCGGTACTTCCCTGTTTCTTCTATAGATATGTTCTGAATAGATATTTTGTTAAACGTTGTGAATCTCTAAGGTGACAAAACAGTAGAGTAATATGCAGTATTTGTACATACGGAATCGAATAAAGAATAACATCCAAAATTACTAAATTAGACTAGAACCATATAAAGTATTTCCTATCTTTTTTATATTCATTATAGTAATTAATGTTCACGAACAGTCCATTAATATACACTCAAAGACAAAAAGAAATGGTGCACCACGGGGGAATCATCCGAATACGACGGAAATCAGTAGCTATGATGACCATGTGAAGACTCATTACAGTTTCAAAAAAATTGCGTGATTCATTTCAGAGAAACAGCTTCTCAAATTAGGCAAGTCAATAATGTGTTGGTCCACTTCTCGTCATTATGCAAGCAGCTACTCGGCTTCGGACTGATTGATAAAATTGACAGATATGCTCGTGAGGGATATCGAGTGAAGTTCTATCCAGTAGCGTTAGATCGTCCAACTCGCGGGAAGACTGGACGGCGCTGCCCTTATGGCTTCAAACATTCTCAATTATGAAGAGATCCGCTGACCTTGCTGAGCAAGGTAGAGTTTGGCAAGCACGAAGAAAAGCAGTAGAAACTCTTGCCATCTGTGAATGGGCGTTATCGTACTGCAGCGTAAGCCACAATGGCTTGCCGTGAAGGGCAATAGAAAGGAGCATAGAATATAATACACGTGTCGGTGTACTGCACGTATTCTGGCAACGACACCAAAAGGGTTCCGCTATGAAATAAAATGGCACCCCAGACAATTAGTCATCGTTGTAAACCGGGTTGGGTATCCCGCCAATGTCTTGGGTGTCTCCAGACACGTATTCGGTCTGAAACGTCTCTGAATGAACTAGAATTGTCATTAGTAATGAATAGAGTTTCGAAAGAAGGCTTGGAAACTAGCTGATTCTGAAATTGCCCCCGAGAACGGGAGGCAGCCACACTGACTGTGAAACGACGTACGGCAGTATAACCAGCGTGATGTTATGGAATGCTATTTATTATATTTATTATCATACCCATATTGCGCTTTTGAGCTAAGTCAATACCGCCTACTATACGAACTAATGTAAGTGCGGTCGCAGGTTCGAATCATGCCTCGGGCATGGATGTTTGTGATGTCCTTAGGTTAGTTAGATTTAAGTACTTCTACGTCTAGGGGACTGATGACCTCAGATGTTAAGTCCCATATAGCTTACAGCTATTTGAACCACTGACTGTTGTAAGGGTTCGAAAGGGTATGACCTGAGCTATGAATAACACATCAAACACACTGTTTCATTCTTTTCGTATGCATTAATTGCACATTTGTCAGAATTAAACGTCCCTGTTTTACTTCGTGGTTGCAAATCTTCCTAAAATGCAAATCAGAGTTACTTTTCTGTTTCTTTGTGATATTTATTACGAGCTCACAGGAAACGACTAGCATTACGTTGTTCCACATAATCACTTATTTACATTTTTGTACCATGTGATACACGGAAATTAAACACTTTCTGTTTAGGACACGTCGATAATTGAATTTTAGAAATTATATATAATTTACCATATTGGCTAAAGGCCATTATTGTGCTTCAGTTTAATCGCACTGCTGGCAAACAAGTCGTTGCCCTTAACTGCCGTAAATCATGAACCGTGCTTCTTTTAAAACGGAACAAATTTTCATTTTCGTTACAGTAGATGTCATACATACAACAGTCTCCTAAACGCAGCAAACTGAAGAAATTAAATGAGGACAAGATAAGTAATTATTGCCAAGCGCTCTTCGGACACCGGTCTTATGTATCAAATGTAAATAGTACTCCCAGGCTCGAACCAGAAAGAGTTTCTTATGAGCTAAAACCAGAGAATTACATACATAACACATCAAAGACATTGCAGTTTCGTAGTGTGTATACTGTGGTTTCTTGGTCATTTTGGCTAGATAATAGATTGTGAAGGCTACAATTCACGTGCAATCTCAGCTTGCTTCTATGCACCATTTTCAAGGTTTGGGTAACAGCGCCGAGTTGCCGCAAATGTGCTTTTTATTTCTAAATCAGATCATCGAATTTTAGTGGGATTGAATAAAACGTTGATACCATGTGGCGACAGTATCTTCACTCTTACTCATTGCGGTAACCCAGGTGTTTCTTATCAATCAATTATTTCAGCATTTGTCAAAATGCTCTTGACTTCCGTTTCTTCTGTGGATCGATCAGGTCATTGCGACATAATATTGTTGTCATTAACATTACTGGAAAGTGAGTTTAATACAGATACCAAGATAAGAAAGTTTTGGAAGCCCAGGGTTTAGATGTTTACTGAGTTTTCTGTATTTGTAGCGTCGGCCTCCATCATGAAGCCAATACCACCGACAGGAAGAGTTTAGGAAAAGTTGTATCTTAAATAAAGTTCCTACTTATCATTCCGATTTTCGGTTATAATTTAGTTTAATAGATCGACTTTATCTTTCTTTCGTCAAGTACGGTTCCCATATCGAGTGATAACAATAAAAGGCAAACAATATTCACATCAAATACCTACGCTGAAGGTTATCCTGTACGGAATACGGAAGTACGAAGGATTAATACTGAAAAATAGTCTACAGTATCAAAGCTAACTATTCCGGACTGTATTAGAAATATATAATAAATGGAGGGACTGCAGTGTGAACAAAGACGCACGGGGGAAAAGCAGGTCTGATACTACATTTAGAAAGAAGTCTAGTTAATAAACGAAAATTATTTCAACAGTTATATCATAGACTGCAATCTCCCGTCGAAGAAAGTAAAGCACATTCTAGACCTTAGTTGGCTCGATTTAAATAACATAGGCTTCCAGCTAGCTATCCCTAAAATAAACGAATACGAGAGTGTGATTAAAGGTAATTGGTTTTAGTTTGGCAGATGAATATAAATTTGTCCAAAAGTAGTACTCAGAGTTTTTCAGAAGCGAGGAGCATTGGGATGACTGAAGAAAATTTGAATTATGTCATGGCTTATATGAGTAAAATACGTGTTGTTGAATATCATTCATTGGTCGTTATGTCCGCCCACACTCGTTCCAAAAGAAAGCTGCTTCCACAATAATTTGTCCCACGAAGAGACAAACGGTGTCAAATCAAGGGAAAAAAAGAGTTCCTTGCGTTCACCTTGTGTGAATGGAACACTTTTCTCGCTTTGTGAAACCTCACCCAATTATCTGTTTACTTGTACACGGTTTGTATTCATTTTCTAAAAACTCGGAGGATGTAAGGTTTAGAAGGCTGGGTAAATTATACGTGGTATAACGTGTATAAGTGCATATATTTCTATTGGTGACTGAGGACCGTGTACTGGACAACATTACATCAGCAGCAAGAATTTTGCAGTCTAATAATTACAGACATCGTTGTATCTGCGAACAGCCGGATATCAGGGCACAAGTCAGAAAAACAGGAGACGTGATGTCGACACAAGCGGAGGGAGCTCAAACACACACCGGAGTAGAGCAACATGCTGTCCCAACGGCGGACCCGCCAAAACACGAGCAAGTGAATAGCTACTTATGTAACAACAAAGTGTAATGTAACTTCGACACAACGCTGTCAACAGGTAATGTGCGAGTCACAATGAAAATCGAGGCCAAAGAGGAAACCCAATACCAAAGCAAAGCCGTAGACGAGTATTCAGTCGTAAGGTGGAGCAGACGTCTTAGGTTGTTCGCAGATGATGCTGTCGTTTATCGACTAGCCAAGTCATCACAAGATATAAACAAATTGCAAAACGAATTGGAAAGGATACCTGTATGGTACGAAAATTGGCAATTGATCTTAAATAACCAAAAGCCTGAGTTCATTCTCATCAATGCTAAAAGGAACCCGCTAAACTTTGAATACGCGATAAATCAGTCAAATCTAAATACAGTAGTGTCCCGTTAATCCGAACTAATTGGAACCGGACCTTGTTCGGTTTACCGATTTGTTCGGATCAGCTGGAGTTACGGTGAGAAGTTTCTAGAGCGAAGTATACCAAGCAGGTAAGTAGGTACACCACGGTAACAAATGGGAACAACTGTTGGAACAATGGTCCACTCTCTCTGCCTGTCCTTGTTGTTGTGCACTGTTCAGACCTTTGTAGCGTCTGAGGTCAGTGCACTGCCAATTGGCTTGGTTATGTTACTCATCGATCGCTGGCAGGCGTAACAGTTGTACAGGTGTAGTCGTGTACGTACTTTCGTGATGAGTAAACGGAAACATACAACGTTAGCTCTCAAAGAAATACTGAATGCTTTGAAGTGGGTATACAATGGTGATAACGTAACTAAATTGGCAACGGAACTGGGTGTTGGTAAAGTAACCATTTATGTTTGGAAGAGGAACCGAGTGGAGCTTGAACAGTCCAGGAAATTCGGCAGACTTTGAGGCAGTCCCAGTACGATAAAGTGGATGAAGGTCTTTTCCTTTGGTTTACGCAAGGAAGAGAAAGGGTAACTCCTTTGAGTGGAGCACTGGTTTAGGAGAACGCTGTTTACCTCAGCAAGTGAATGAATGGCGATGAGTCTTTTAGTGCAAGTACGGGTTGGTTGGACAGAAGCTGAAGACCATTAACCTGGTTTTAAAATGTGCAAGGATCGTGTGACTTTATTAGCGTGCAGCAACGCTCCTGATAATCACAAGCTGCCTTTAATGCTTACTGGCAAATCTGCTAGGCCCAGAGCTTTTAAAAACTGCAACATGAAGTCCCTGCACGTATATTATCGCAACCAGAAAAAACCATGTTCAAAGAATGTTTTCGCGCCCAGTATGTTTCCTCTGTTCGACGGTTTTCTAAGGAAAATAATTTGCCTCCTCAAGCAATCCTTTTGATTAATAGCGCACCATCGCACCCCAGCACTGAGAAATTCTGTGATGGAGACATTGTGACGAAGTTTATACCGCCAAATTATAACAACATTTCTACAGCCGATGGACCAGAGCGTACTGCAAACATTAAGATTTCCAGAAAACAGTTTTTAAGAATACTGATAAATGATAGCATTCTTGAAGTGGACACAATAAAAAAGACCAACATGAAGGGTGTTGTTTATTAGGCCGCTGAGGCATTGCAAAATATTCAGAAAATACTCTGAGATAATCGTGGAGAAAACTGTGGACATCTGTTGAATTTCACGACAACCTAGTTGAAAATGAAGAGGAAAATCTACTACATATGGTACAGACGATGCCTGGATGTGAAGAAGCTAGTGAATGAGACGTAGATGAGTGGATAGCAGAGTATGGGGCATGTGTGGAGAACCTTAATGACGCTGATTTAGTTGCTGCTGTGACTCAAGACCAGGAAGAGGTAGATTGCTGTGACGAAAGAGACAATGAGCCTGAAAGCGACAAAGGACAGCTGGTGCCACACAGTGAGGCAGCAGGGGCCCTTGTTCTCGCACTACGTTATCTGGAGCAACAGACCACTGCTACACCTGTTGATTTGATGTTTATGAGACGATTGCAAAACTATGCGTCATATAACAGTCTTCATTACGCCATAAAGAATGACTGAGTTATTCTCATCTAAAAATTTGGGATAAAATTCCCTCTGTATTTTAGTAAGTTTGACAGCTTGCCTTTCATTGTTTAGACCTAATGTTCTCTTCGAAATTTTTCTAACACATTTTTACTGTACTGTGTATGTTAGAATAGTGTGTATGTACAGCAGTTTACCTCACAGTTTTCCATACTTAGAATGCCATTTTACATGTTCTGATTAACCAAACGTTCCGATTACCGGGGTTGGGATTAGCGGGAATCTGCAGTAGACAGGTATTACGTTCACGAACAACTTAAATTGGAAGGAACACGTAGAAAATTTTGTGGGAGAAGGCTAACTAAAGACTGCGTTTTATTGGCAGAACACTTAGAAAATGTAGCAGATCTACTAAAGAGGCTGCCGACACTGCGTTTGTTGTACTGTTTAAGAAATCTGCTGCGCGGCTTGGGATCCTTACAAGATAGGACTGACGGAGTATATCGAAAAAGTTCAAAGAGGCAGCACGCATTGCAGTATCGTGGAATAGGACAGACGGTTTCACTGAAATGACGCAGGATTTGGGATGGACATCTCTAAAACAAAGGCATTTTTCGCTCCAGAGGAATCTTCTCACAAAATTCCCAAAACCGTCTTTCGCCTCCGAATGCGAAAATATTTTGTTGACGCCGACGTACATCGGGAGAAACAATCACCATAATAACGTAATGGAAATCAGAGCTCGTACGAAAATATATAGATGTTTGTTCCTTCCGCGTGCTATACGTGATTAGAATAATAGAGAATTATGAAAATGGTTTGATGAACCCACTGCCAGACACTTAAATGAGAATTGCAGAGTATCCTTGTACGTGTAGATGTAGATAGTAGCCAACGCTATCAATCGAAATAGACAACTGAGTGAGAGTTCTTATTTTTTCTTCATTGAAATTTTATTTCCCGGACCAATCAGACAAGGGAGGACCGGCAAGGGCACTATCTTCCGCTCTTTGCTTGAAAAAAAGGTGAAATGATAAATGTATAAAAGGCGATAAGAAAGGGAACACACGTAGTAAAGGGGAAGACATGCCGTTTTACATATATACATCGAGACTTTCAGTGGGAGTGCAGTTACACTACTGGACATTAAAATTGCTACAGGAAGAAGAAATGCAGATGTCAAACGGGTATTCATTGGACCAATATATTATACTAGAACTGACATGTGAGTACAGTTTCACGCAATTTGGGTGCATAGATCCTCTGATATCAGTACCCAGAACAACCACCTCTGGCAGTAATAACGGCTTTGATACTAATGGGCATTGAGTCAAACAGAGCTTCGATTGGCGTGTGCAGGTTTATCTGCCGAAGCAGCTTCAACACGATACCACAGTTCATCAAGAGTAGTGACAGGCGTATTGTGACGAGCCAGTTGCTCGGCCACCATTGACCAGAGGTTTTCAGTTTGCGTGAGATCTGAAAAATTTGCTGGCAAGGGCAGCAGTCGAACATTTTCTGTATCCACAAACGCCCGTACAGGACCTGCAACATGCGGTCGAGCTGATATGTAGGGTTTCGCAGGGATCAAATGAAGGGTAGAGCCACGGGTCGTAACACTTCTGAAATGTAAAGTCGAGTGTTCAAAGTGCCGTTAATGCAAACAAGAGGTGACCGAGACGTGTAACCAATGGCACCCGATATCATCACGCCGGGTGGTACGCTAGTACGCCGATGACGAATACACGCTTCCAATGTGTATTCACCTCGAGGTCGCCAAACACGGATGCGACCATCATGATGCTGTAATCGGAACCTGGATTCATCCGAAAATATAACGTTTTGTCATTCGTCCCCATCTGCTGACTCAGGGATCGAGACGTGGCTGCACGATTCGTTGCCCCCTTATTGGATAAAATGCATGTCATCTCGACTGCTAGTGATACGAAGTGGTTGGGATCCAGCACGGCGTTCCGTATTACCCTCTTGAACCCGCCAATTCCATATTCTGCTAACAGTCATTAGATCTCGACCAACGCGAGCAACAATGTCGCGATACTATAAACCGCAATCGCAATAGGCTACAATTCGACCTTTATCAAAGTCGGAAAGGTGATGGTATGCATTTTTCCTCCTTACACGAGGCATCACAACAATGTTTCACCAGGCAACGCCGGTCACCTGCTGTTTGTGTATGAGAAATCGGTTTGAATCTTTGCTCATGTCAGCACGTTGTAGGTGTCGCCACCAGCGCCAGCCCTGTGTGAATGCACTGAACAGCTAATCATTTGCATATCAGAGCATCTTCTTCCTGTCTGTTAAATGTCGCTTCTGTAGCACGTCATCTTCGTGATGTACCAATTTAATGGCCAGTAGTGTAAAAAAAACCATATAAAGATGAAAACACAGTGATGTGAGTAAAACATTAAATACACTAAAGTCACAAGCACAAAATGTAAGTTAGTTGCAGTACTAACAATCTACACCAGAACAACAGCACTGTTAAATCAACTAAACGAGATGAAGCACACATGATGAAGAGTAAAATCTGCCAGAAGGGACTTGCTCAGGGAGAGGGGGGCCACCTAAGAGGAAGGAATAGAGGACAGGCAATGGGGAAGGGGGCCAGAAAGGGTGGGAGGAAAAGAGAGGGCGTAGGGTGGTGTACAAAGGGGCACATGGGCACATGACGGGCGAAGAGGAAGAGGGAGAGGGAATGTAAGCCAGGAGGGAGCGGAGAGATACAGAACAGGGGCACTGAATATGGAGGTGGTGTAGGAGGGATGATAAAACCGATTCAAGGAAGGGATGGGGAGTCCTGAGTAGATGGGAAATGTAGGGCTACAGTTGGTAAGAGTGGTAGGTAACAGGGAAAAGCCAATCATACAGGACGGGTAGGCATTGGAAGGTATGCTGGTGGAGCATGTGGAAGCTGTAGAGATGTAGAGGGGAACTGGGGTGAATATCTAGACCCCATGGGTGATGTATATGGTTCAGACGTGTTCAAGGAAAGTGAGGAGATGTGAGAAGAGGATGAGGTCACATTGGATCCACGTGCAGACAGGAGCAAGATATGGAAATCGACGTGGAGGCTATTGATATTCGAGGATTTGTAGGGCTTTATATAATCTGAGTTCAGGTATACATGCCGACGTCGAAAGCTGAAGATGAACAGATAGGGAAAGTGTATGAGGAAATTGAAAGCGTAATGCAGTATGTAAAGGGGGACGAAAATCTAATAGTCATGGGCGACTGGAATGCAGTTGTAGGGGAAGGTGCAGAAGAAAAGGTTAGAGGAGAATATGGGCTTGGGACAAGGAATGAAAGACGAGACAGACTAATTGAGTTCTGTAACAAGTTTCAGCTAGTAATAGCGAATACCCTGTTCAAGAATCACGACAGGAGGAGGTATACTTGGAAAACGCCTGGAGATACGGGAAGATTTCAATTAGATTACATCATGGTCAGACAGAGATTCCGAAATCAGATATTGGATTGTAAGGCGTACCCAGGAGCAGATATAGACTCAGATCACAATTTAGTAGTGATGAAGAGTAGGCTGAAGTTCAAGACATTAGTCAGGAAGAATCAATACGCAAAGAAGTGGTATACGGAAGTTCTAAGGAAGGACGAGATACGTTTGAAGTTCTCTAACTCTTTAGATACAGCAATAAGGGATAGCGCAGTAGACAGTACAGTTGAAGAGGAATGGACATCTCTATAAAGGGCCATCACAGAAGTTGGGAAGGAAAACATAAGTACAAAGAAGGTAGCTGCGAAGAAACCATGGGTAACAGAAGAAATACTTCAGTTGATTGATGAAAGGAGGAAGTACAAACATGTTCCGGGAAAATCAGGAATACAGAAATACAAGTCGCTGAAGAATGAAATAAATAGAAAGTGCAGGGAACCTAAGACGAAATGGCTGCAGGAAAAATGTGAAGACATCGAAAAAGATATGATTGTCGGATGGTCAGACTCAGCATACAGGAAAGTCAAAACAACCTTTGGTGACATTAAAAGCCACTGGTGGTAACATTAAGGGTGCAACGGGAATTCCTCTGCTAAATGCAGAGGCGAGAGCAGATAGGTGGAAAGAATACATTGAGAGCCTGTATGAGGGTGAAGATCTGTCTAATGTGATAGAAGAAAAAACAGCAGTTGATTTAGAAGAGATAAGGGATCCAGTATTAGAATCGGAATTTAAAAGAGCTTTGGAGGACTTACGGTCAAATAAGGCAGAAGGGATAGATAACATTCCATCAGAATTTCTAAAATCATTAGGGGAAGTGGCAACAAAACGACTATTCACGTTGGTGTGTAGAATATATGAGTCTGGCGACATACCATCTGACTTTCGGAAAAGCATCATCCACACAATTTCGAAGACGGCAAGAGCTGACAAGTGCGACAATTATAGCACAATCAGCTTAGCAGCTCATGCATCGAAGCTGCTTACAAGAATAATATACAGAAGAATGGAAAAGAAAATTGAGAATGCGCTAGGTGACGATCAGTTTGGCTTTAGGAAAAGTAAAGGCACGAGAGAGGCAATTCTAACGTTACGGCTAATAATGGAAGCAAGACTAAAGAAAAATCAAGACACGTTCATAGGATTTGTCGACCTGGAAAAAGCGTTCGACAATATAAAATGGTGCAAGCTCTTGAAGACTCTGAAAAAAGTAGGGGCAAGCTATAGGGAGAGACGGGTCATATACAACATGTACAACAACCAAGAGGGAATAATAAGAGTGGACGATCAAGAACGAAGTGCTCGTATTAAGAAGGGTGTAAGACAAGGCTGTAGCCTGTCGCCCCCACTCTTCAATCTGTACATCGAGGAAGCAATGATGGAAATAAAAGAAAGGTTCAGGAGTGGAATTAAAATACAAGGTGAAAAGATATCGATGATACAATTCGCTGATGACATTGCTATTCTGAGTGAAAGTGAAGAAGAATTAAATGATCTGCTGAACGGAATGAAGTCTAATGAGTATACAGTATTGTTTGAGAGTAAATCGGAGAAAGACGAAGGTAATGAGAAGTTATAGACATGAGAACAGCGAGAAACTTAACATCAGGATTGATGGTCACGAAGTCAATGAAGTTAAGGAATTCTGCTACCTAGGCAGTAAAATAACCAATGACGAACGGAGCAAGGAGGACGTCAAAAGCAGACTCGCTATGGCAAAAAAGGCATTTCTGGCCAAGGGAAGTCTACTAATATCAAATACCGGCCTTAATTTGAGGAAGAAATTTCTGAGGATGTACGTCTGGAGTACAGGGTTGTATGGTAGTGAAACATGGACTGTGTGAAAACCGGAACAGAAGAGAATCGAAGCATTTGAGATGTGGTGCTATAGACGAATGTTGAAAATTAGGTGCACTGATAAGGTAAGGAATGAGGAGGTTCTACGCAAAATCGGAGAGGAAAGGAATATGTTGAAAACACTGATAAGTAGAAGGGACAGGATGATAGGACATCTGCTAAGACTTGAGGGAATGACTTCCATGGTACTAGAGGGAGCTGTAGAGGGCAAAAACTGTAATGATTGGAGTACGTGAATCAAATAATTGAGAACGTAGGTTGCAAGTGCTACTCTGAGATGAAGAGGTTAGCACAGGAAAGGAATTTTTGCGGGTCGCATGAAATCAGTCAGCAGACTGATGACCAAAATATTTATAATCTGGGTAGGGCAAAAATGCAACTGCTGCTGGCCTATCGAAGGACTGAATGGATCAAGGGTTTGTAGGTGTGAGGGATGCTGTCCCATATCTGGCTGACAGGAGTTTCAGGAGGTTCAGAGCATCGTGGGGTTTGTGTTGGATCATAAGGAATTGGGGAGTCCAGGTAAGGTGATAGTCAATGGTAAGGCCAAGACATTTCAATTTAGGATTGATGTGGGTAGGTCGACCATATATAGTAAGAAAAAATCGTAGGGTTGGAAGGAGGTGTTGTTGTGAACTATGTTGATATCCTGGTTCTTGGAATGGTTCTTGTGAAGGAGACAGAGGTTGCACCAAGCAGTGAACTGGTCAATGTGGGTTTGAAAGCAATGTTGGGACCGTTAAAGAATACCATAGAGGGCCAAGAAGTCTGTGTCATCAGCATATTGGAGGTGGTGAACATGCAGGAGGAGCTTTGAGGATATCTGCAGTATACAGGAGGTTATTATTTATTTATTTATTTATCATATGGCAATACAGACACATAAGAAAGAAACAGACAAATTACTAACATAACAAACGTTAATAATTGCAAACAATCATCACTAATATAAAAAATTGATTGCAAACAAACATCAAGTCTATTAATATCATCTATCGACTCAGGAGTTGCGAGCAGGAAGTGGTAGGGGCTGCCATTATAGGCTCTTCTGAAAAACTCTTCAACAATGTGGCTGATGGTCTGACATTCTCCGCAGTCACACTGAGGGGATGGTAGTTTACCCCATTTATAAAGGGAGTAAACACATCTGCCATGATGACTTCGAATCCTATTTAGAGTGGACCACGTTTTACGTCGTAGGTCAAAACCAAGTGGTTATTGTGCGATGCCAAGCATGTTATGATTTTGGCATGCGTTCCATTTTTCAGACCATTCATTTGTGGCATTGAAACTTTCTTGTACACAGGTCCTTGCTGAACTTGTTGGCAGGTTCCTATATCAAAGCCTAATAGTGTTTGCAGCCTCAATGTCTTGGTGGATTGGCGGGCCTCGATTTCCCATGATGTTTTTGTATTCATGGACAAGGGCATCAGTACGTCGCAAGTGTAGCGGCGGGATGTGGCTTAATACTGGGAGTCATTGCGTTGGAGTGGGTTTAATTACTACAGATATCATCCTTAGAGTGTTATGTAACTCAACCTTTTTTACATGTGGTCTGTTTAGCCAAATCGGAGCGCTGTATTCGGCAGCTGAGAACACAATTGCTAAAGTAGAGGGGTGGAGAGTGGAGGCCGTTACTCCCCAGATATTACCACAGAGCTTTTGAATAATGTTGTTTCTTGTCTTTAATTTTTCTGCAGTCTTTGTTAGATGCTCTTTAAAAGATAGTGTTCTGTCCAGTGTCATGCCCAAGTACTTCGAAGTTTTATTATGCCTGAGAAGGGTGTTTTCAAATCGAATGTTGAGTTCCTTTCTAGCGAGTTTGTTGTTGAGATGGAACCAACTAACCTCTGTTTTGGAAGCATTCGGTTGAAGTCTCCACTTACGGAAATATTCACCCATTATCTTCAGGTCTTTCGTTAAGATATCCTCAGATGCTTCGATTGAGCTACATCTTGTAGCGAGGGCCCAATCGTCAGCATACCAGAACTTTCTTGATTGTGTTTCTGGCAGGTCTGCAATATAGAGGCTAAACAGCAGTGGTGCGAGCACTGATCCTTGCGGTAAGCCATTCTTTAGTTTTTTGATGGATCTGTAATCAGTGCCCATACTTATATGGACCACCCTACCATTGAGCATGATGTCTATTAAGCGTGCTATAGATTAGCAAGGAATTACTCTAAGAATTTTGTACATGATGGCTTCTCTCCACACAGTGTCATAAGCTACTGAGAGGTCAATAAAGGCCACTGATGTTTTCAATTTTCTGTGGAACCCCGCCTCAATGAAAGTAGTAACTGACAACACCTGGTCAGTACAATTTCTTCCTGGCCGAAAGCTTGCCTTTTCAACTGGGATCTCCCTGAACAGTTCTAGG
Source organism: Schistocerca gregaria (assembly GCF_023897955.1). Lineage (NCBI taxonomy): Eukaryota > Metazoa > Arthropoda > Insecta > Orthoptera > Acrididae > Schistocerca > Schistocerca gregaria. The sequence continues at coordinate 167,280,772 of NC_064925.1, read as the reverse complement.
CTAATTCTGTTATGTATAAGCCTCTCTAGTAATTTGTAAATTACAGACAGCAGGGCAATTGGTCTGTAGCTTTTTGAGTTGTCAGCTGGCTTCCCAGCTTTAGAATAGCTATTACCTTGGGGCGTTTAAGTTCTTGTGGGATATTGCCATACTTTTGTATACTTGCCACAGTTTATTACGAATTCAGGGTGAACATTGTCCAAACCTGGTGCCATTGTTGGTTTGACATCTTTCAGAGCTTTTTCTATGTCTTCGCTAGAGAAAGGGCGAGGATGTTTACTTTCTGTGGCTTCATTTTTTAAGGGTTTGAGTTCTCGCTTCAGTTGGATTGCATGTGTGTTATCCTTAGGTGTTCTAGGTGTGTTAACTCGATGTGCAGCTACTGCGTTTGGTCTTACAGCTGCTTTTTGTCGTTGTGCTAGTGGGCCGCTACCTAGTTTTCTCAGCATGTACCATATTTTCCTGCTAGATGTTTGGAAGTTGATGCTTTCTACAGTTTCCGTCCACTTTTGTCTTTTGGCAGCATCCAAGCTGTGAAGCAGTTAATCCGTTATTTCCTAACATCCGGATTCAAGGAAGCCCTGGAATAGTTCTTCGCTAGTTTGGGCCCTTCCAGGGACGTATTCTTTGCGGTAATCTCTTGGTATGAGCTTCTTGGCCGTGCTTATCATGGCACCAACAAATCTTTGGTAATTTTTCTAGTAATTAGTATCCATCCCAAACCTTTTTCCAGATCCGTGGAGAACCCAGTCCAATTGGCTTTTTTAAAATTCCATAATGGGCGAGGAATAGAGGTAATTGGGGAATTTGAGTTCCTACATTTACTATGATTAGACGGTGTTGACTGTGCAGAAAGTCTCGCAAAACTCTACGCAAGGCCATGTGAGGTTAGTCTCTGTTTTTGGACGAGATGAAACACAGGTCAGGGTTGTATTCCTGTCTCCAGGCAGCTGACCTAAACGTAAATCTATCCTTAGCATCGAATAAATGCTATAAGTATTCGTCTTCTGCCAATTTTGCTAGTGCTTCTCCATTTGCATCATTGTCTTTATAATTCCACTGTTCCTGTTGACTATTGAAATCGCCACCGTATACAGCAGGATGCGGTTGAGTTTGAAGAATGCAGGCTCGCCAAGTTGTAGCCGGTGGCTTATAAATATTTGAGACGGTAATGCTTCCGATTTTTGATACAACATTATGAATGTCTTCGTTGGCGGATATAGAAATTAGGAAAGCGTTTCCAATATCTTGTTTGACTTATGTGCAAACTCCATAAGACCTATGATAGGGCGCTCCCAACAGCTCATCACCTGGTATGTTGCCCCTTTTATTTAGTTGTAGCACTGTATCACAATGGGTTTCCTGTAGAGGAACCTAGTCAATACTGTAATTTTTAATAGTTTTTATAGAAACAGGTACTTAACATAGCTTATGGGTTCTATCTTTATGTGACAAATTCGAACCACAGATCCGAGTTTCCTGGTCAGAGGGACCTGAGTAGGGCCATATGGTCTGTCAGGTGACATAACTCTTTCTGAAAATGTCCAATAATCAGGAGATCCTCAGATTATCTGACTACCAGTATGTGCTAGTTCTTTTAGCATTACCCAGGGTGCACGTGTAGTATTATACTACGGACGCAAACTAGCTTTACACCCAATACAGGAGGTAGAGGAGAGAGAAAAGAATGGTGCCTTGAGGCACACCCACAGTGGGATAATATGTATAGGAGTTGGCACTGTGTATAATGACATAGGAGGAACGGTGGGAGAGGAAGAAAGCAATGAGAGAGACGAAATTAATAAGAAATCCATAGGTCTGGAGTTAAAAGAAGAGCCAAGGACGCCCGATGTGGTCATAGGCATTCTGGAGGTGGAGGGAAACAAAGATAGAAGTACAAAGGATGTTATGTTGGAGGGAAAGAAGGGCAAAATTAAGGAGCTGGTCATCGGCAGAGAAGGAGGCCTGGAATCACAGTGGGTAAGGGGAAGGAGGTGGTGACGTTTGAGGTGGTGATGAATACATGGAGGTAAATGGAAATTCCGTGTGGCTAGGGCCTCCCATCATGTAGACCATTTTCATGGTGTAAGTCTACATCTACATCTACATCCATACTCCGCAAGCCACCTGATGGTGTGTGACGGAGGGTACCTTGAGTACCTCTATCGGTCCCCCCTTCTATTCCAGTCTCGTTTGTTCGTGGAAAGAAGGATTGTCGGTATACCTCTGTATTGGCTCTAATCTCTCTGATTTTGTCCTCATGGCCTCTTCGTGAGATATACGTAGGAGGGTGCAATATACTGCTTGAATCCTCGTGAAGGTATGTTCTCGAAACTTCAACAAAAGCCTGTACCGAGCTACTGAGCGTCTCTCCTGCAGAGTCTTCCACTGGAGTTTATCTATCATCTCCTTAACGCTTTCGCGATTACTAAATGATCCTGTAACGAAGCGCGCTGCTCTCCGTTGGACCTTCTCTATCTCTTCTATCAACCCTATCTGGTATGGATCCCACACTGCTGATCACTACTAAAGCAGTGGGCGAAAAAGAGTAATGTAACCTACTTCCTTTGTTTTCGGATTGTATTACCTCAGTCTTTCCAGTTGACGTCACTTCGGCAACGTGTATGTTGATGGGGATGAAATGATGATGATAAGGTCAACACAACACCCAGCCCCTGAGTGGAGAAAATCTCCGAGCCAGCTGGGAATCGAACCCAGGCCGTTACGGAATTAGTGCTGACCACTCAGCTGCGAGAGACAGACGATACATGGAAGTAAGGCAGATGGGAGGATAGGAAGAAATGTCAGAAGGGGGGTCTAGGGAACAGAAGGACATGGTATATCTTCCATAAGTTGGGATAAGTGCCAGTGTAGAGGATATTACACTAGGTAACAAGAACAGCCAGAAAGGGGTTGGGATTCTTGAGGTGACAGTAGGTAACCAGCAGCAGTGTTGCGTTTGGAGTGGAGTATGATTTAATGTTGTGTGATATAGTGAGAGTGTTTAAATCTGAATGGAGTAAGTGATCCAAGTAATGGAAAGTGGGTGGTGTTTGACACGATAGGGGTACTGATGCTTTCAAGGACCGTATGGAAGAGGGACCAATCAATGTGGGGATCGTTGGGTGCAGATAAGACCTTGGAGAGGGGGGCAGCAAAAAGTTTAGCCTCACTGATGTTGTCAGGGGAGGGGCAGTCGTCATTGACAAGGGGGTAATGTGATGTGGATGGTTACCATTAAGGTTGTCGAAAACAGATCTTTACTTGGAGTAGTTGACCAGGAGTGTGACGTTCAGTCATGTACATGTCTGGCGACAACTAGTTCCTTAGTTAGCAGTGACGTCCACGAATGAACGAAGGCTACCAAGCTTCCTTAGATGAAACAAAATTGTCCACTGTAAAATTTACAGACATTTAATTTTCGACTGGTTTCATAATGTCATCCAACGCCTGGTGTTTCGTGCTAATCTTCAAATTTCTACACCTTCTGCCATAGAATAAACATGTTGACGCGTTCATACTTATCAGAGATGCTTTATAACCTGATTTACACATTTTGATCTTCGTTATACACGACCGGTACCCTTCATGCTGCTTATTACAGTGTCAAATTCACTATTTATTTTATATTTTAATAGGCGTCACATTAATTTCATCTATCTTTTATTGGAGCTATTCAGCATTCTTATTTCCTCTTCTTTTTGCACTATAACATTTTATTTTTCCTCTACATACTTCTGACATCTTTTTTGTTTAATCACATTTCGAGACCTTCAACTTTCATCTTCTCTGATTTTCCCAGCATCTAAGTCCTGAATCCATACACGCTTTGGTTAAATATTGTAATTCTGTCTTCCGCAATCAACTTGCCATTAAGCACATGAAAAGATATAATACAATTAAAGGGTTATTTACTTCCATTCCTTCACGTAGCTGTTATAGACGCAATAGTCTGAAATGTTTTTCATTCATCTCGCCTTTAAAATTTTCAGAGAATTGCAAGTGCAGTGAACTTCCGTGACCGCAGAATCCGCACCTGTCTTGAGCACTTTAGAGCCATAATTTTCACGACAACTTTTTTTCCGAAATAAAGACACATTGTCCTCCAGAGCGATATCGTTTGTAATGAAATTCGAATGGACGTCTATCCGCTTGATCACGATGTTACAGAATATACAAATAAATTAAAATTCGGTATAACAAAAATATTAGTATTCAAACACACAAGCGTTGTTTATATCTCTTCTGCAAGTAAATTTTACCAACCATATAATATATTTACAAATGAATACAACATTATTTCCTGAATTTAGAATTTATCGCAGCAATGAAAACATTTATTCTGGAGCGTTTTGAAAGAACTGCAGGCCCCATACTGTTGAAACAATAAGCTTGTTGTTCGGTAACCTGGACGACGTGTAGGAGCTTTTTAAAAATACTTTTACATGTGTTTATCGTGCTCGGTACGGAAAATTTACAAAGAAATACGATCTCCACGATTATTTTATTTGGCGCTTATGCTAATCGTTGTCTCGTGGACGTTCATGATTTCTTTTTTTTCTGCAGACAAACCTAGATACACACACACACACACATACCGAATTTGGTATTTATAATTTCTCTGTAAATTGTAATATTTTGTAAGGCTTGTTGCAGTACTGTCAGTACGAATACCAATTCGTTTCCAACTTTTGCAGATATGACAGCTTTTCAAGAGGTTATGTACAGTCGTCACTATTAAGGCACAGTGAAGCACATTCGCAGAAATATTTGTTGCATTTTTGCTCACCATACTTTAGAATTACTCAAGTTCGCCAGCCTTTTTGTTCACCGTGTGATACATAGCACTTATTTCTAGGATTTTGCTGTTCTTTCTGTTGTGGAATATACGCTGTAAGATTAAAATTGTGGTTCGAACCCGTATGCGACCGGAGAGAATGGTGTTTCGTGTACATAGCAGATTTCGTGTAAGCTGTCAAATTGCATCCAGAGCAGCGCTGTGTCAGTAAGTCTCTTCTGCTTTTAAAACCACACATTGACCCTTTTCCGTACTATCACGGACTAGCATCGCCAGGGGTCAGAGTGTAATGATCAAGTTTCGTGACTAGAGATTCAGACTTAGGCACAGCTCGACTAAAGTTTCACCAACCCGGTAAACTGATAATTTCACCACCTATCAGCTACATTTCCATGAAAAGGTAGCTTTAGTTGACTTCTTCCATGCCTTATTACCCATTCCACTTTTTCAAGACTTCCTGTTGTTCTTGTGATCTTCAGTGCAAAGACTTGTTCGATGCAGCTCTCCTTGCACCTCTATCTCCTCTATCCTGTGCAAGCTTCATCATCTCCCAGTGTCAACTGCAACGTACATCCTTAACAATATGTTTAGTGTACTTATCTCTTGGTCTTCCTCTACGATTTTTACCCACCGCACTGCCCTCCAATACTAAATTGGTGATCCCTTGATTCCTCAGAATACGTCCTACCAACCAATTACTTCTTCTAGTCAAGCTGTGCCCCAAATTTCTCTTTCCCCAATTCTAGTCAATCCCTCCTCATTAGTTAAGTGATCTACCCATCTAATCTTCAGCATTCTTGTGTAGTACCACATTTAGAAAGCTACTATTTTCTTTTTGTCTAAACTGTTTATCGTCCACGTTTCACTTCCATGCATAGCTACACTCCATATAGATACTAACAGAAACGACTTCCTGATACTTAAATTTATATTCAATGTTAACAAATTTCTCTTCTTCAGAAATGCTCTCCTTGCCATTGTCAGTCTACATTTTATATCCTCTCTACTTCAACCATCATCAGTTACTTTGTTCCTCAAATAGCAAAACTTATTTACTACTTAAAGCATCTCATATACTAATCTAATTCCCTCAGCATGCCCCGATTTCATTCCACTACATTCCATTACACTCGTTTTGCTTTTGTAGATGTTCGTCTTATATCCTGCTTTGAAGACAATGTCTATTCTGTTCAGCTGCTCTTCCTGGTCCTTTGCTGTCTCTAACAGAATTACAATGTCATTGGTGAACCTCAAAGTTTTTATTTCGTCTCCATGGATTTTAATTTCTACTACGAATTTATCTTCTGTTTCCTTTACTGCTTGCTCAGTATACAGATTGAATAACATCGAGGATAGGCTGCAACCCAGTCTCACTCCCTTCCCAACCACTTCTTGCCAATCATGCCCCTCGACTTTTATAACTGCCATTTGATTTCTGTACAAATTGTAAATAGCCTTTCGCTCCCTGTATTGTACCCCAGCCACTTTCAGAATTTGAAAGCAGGTATTCCAGTCAACATTGTCAAAAGCTTTCTGTAAGTCAATGAATGCTAGAAACGTGGGTTTGCCTTTTCTTAATCTAGCTTCTAAGTTAAGTCGTATGGTCAGTATTGCCTCACGTGTTCCAATATTTCAATGAAATCCCAACTGATCTTCCCTGAGGTCAGCTTCTACCAGTTTTCACATTCGTCGGTAAAGAATTCGCGTTAGTATTTTGCAGCTGTGACTTATTAAACTGATAGTTCGGTAATTTTCACATCTGTCAACAACTGCTTCCTTTGGGATTGGAATTATCATTTTCTTCTTGAAGTCAGAGGGTATGTCGCCTTTCTCATACATTTTGCGCACCAGATGGTACAGTTTTGTCAGGGCTGCCTCTCCAAAGACTGCCAGTAGTTCTAATGGAATGTTGTCTACTCCTGGGGGCCTTGTTTCGACTTAGGTCTTTCAATGATCTGTCGAACTCTTCACGCAGTATCATATCTCCCATTTCATCTTCATCTACATCCTCTTCTATTTCCATAATATTGTCCTCAAGAATATCATCCTTGCATAGACTCTCTATATACACTTCACATCTTTCTGCTTTTCCTTCTTCGCTTAATACTGGGTTTCCATCTGAGGTCTTGACATTCATGAGACTGGTTCTCCTTTCTCCAAAGGTCTCTTTAATTTCCCTGTAGGCAGTATCTATCTTACCCCTAGTGATATACGCTTCTACCTCTTCACATTTGTCCTCTAGCCATCCCTGCTTAGCCATTTGGCACTTCCTGTTGATCTCATTTTTGAGACATTTCCATTTCTTTTTGACCGCTTCCTTTACTACATTTTTATTTTTTCTCCTTTCATGAATTAAATTCAGTATCTCTTCTGTTACCCTAGGATTTCTCGTCCTTTTACCTACTTGATGCTCTGCTGGCTTCACTACTTCATCTTTCAAACTACCCATTCTTCTTTTATTGTATTTCTTTTCCTCATTCTTGTTAATCTTTCCATAATGCTCTCCCTGAAACTCTCTACAACCTCTGGTTCTGTGAGTTTATCTTGGTCCCATCTCCTTAAATTCCCACGTTTTTGCCGTTTCTTCAGTTTTAATCTACACTTCACAACCAATAGATTGTGGTCAGTGTCCACGTCAGCCCCTGAAAAGGTCTTACAATTTAAAACCTGTTTCGTAAAGCTCCGTCTTACCATTATGTAATCTATCTGAAACTCTTAAGTATCTCCATGCTTCTTTAAAGTATAGAATTTTCTTTTATGATTCTTGAACCAAGTGTTAGCTACGATTAAGTTATGCTCTGTGCTAAATTCTACCAGGTGGCTTCCTCTTTCATTCCTTACCCCCATTCCTTATTCGCCTACTACGTTTCCTTCTCTTCCTTTTCCTGTCGAATTCCAGTCCCCCATGACTATTCAAATTTTTTCTCCCTTCTCTATGTGAATAATTTCTTTTATCTCATCATACATTTCATCAATCTCTTCGTCATCTGCGGAGGTAGTCGGCATATAAACTTGTACTAATGTGGTAGGCGTGGGCTTCCTGTGTTGCTTGGCAACAGTAATGCGTTCACTATGCTGTTTGTAATAGTTTACCCGCACTCCAATTTTTTTTATTCATTATTAAACCTACTCCAGCATTACCCCTATTTGATTTTGTGTTTATAATCCTGTATTCATCTGACCAATAGTCTTGTTCCTCCTGCCACCGAACTTTCCCACTATATCTAACATTAACCTACCCATTCAAGACTTATAATATAATTATTACCGGTGCCTTTGGAATATTGCTCTAGCCAGCGTCGATATGTATCGATTCATATACTTTCGCAAACTCTTCGCTAAGTCATAGTTTCGACAATAAGTGTTAGGAGAGACGTTTTGCCGTCAGGTAGTAGCTTTTCATGGCGTTTGAGAATGCCCTAGGCATCCTTGTTTGAAGAAAGTCGGTCATTACATTCGTGCTCAGTACCTTGGAGTATGACAGGGTATCACTTTCTGGAGCCATATTTATACAAGCACGCGGTTATGATGAAATTACATTTATTTGATAGAGAGTCGTTGTTTTGAGGTACTCTCGCAGTCTACAAGACGCTTAGTAATATCAGTCTAAGTTATTTTCAGTGCGGAAATACACTTTCCTGTCTGCGGCTAGTCCCGTCGTTCACTTTTATAGGTCGATGCACTTGTATCCCTCCATGATTTTTGTACAGTGGAGTAGACTTGAAGAGGTTCTAGATAGGTACATGCCTTGAGACTGGTTATCACATCATTAGTAATCTCATTTCATCCTGGAATATCTTTAGTTTTTCAATGTTAAATATTCAAAGCGTGCTTGGTCAGTATTGTGTAGATGACTTTGGATTACTTTTGTGATAACAGACTCTTGGTTTTTGTGAGTGGTTGGGATACAATTTTTGCTCTAGCTGTACACATGTTCCCAGTGGAACTCATAGGAACTATTAATAACTTTTTTTGTGATGTTGTTATATTTCGCTTTATGCAGGCTTTATTTAAATGTATCTCAAGTGCTGCAGCCACCACCTATCTTTTCCCTTTTTTTTTTTTTTTTTTTTTTGAAAGCAAAAATCTGACAGGTCTACGACGACTGAGCTAGGCATGGAGACACACAATATTACTAACTACAACATCCTTGGTGTTTCTCAGGAACTCAAGAAGGTAAGACGACAAGCTGTATTGATGTGTTTTCGGGCGCTGGTATGTTACTGAAAAGAAGTGTTATTGATTTTATGTTCAACGTGTGCTGGAGCTCTATTAAATGGTCTTTCAAATAGTTAGCTTGCTTCGGCAGCCTGTATTAAATGCTTACACAACAGGGAAACTGCCCTAGTGCACAGCCTATAGGTATGAGTAATAGTCTAACTCACCTGACGATAAGCTGTTGCTTTTGCGGAGCTAAAGTCCACATCACTTTTTTTCACGCAGGTCCTTCTCTCTTCCGTTGCGTTAGATGATATCAAAGTGCGCTGTGTGCTTACTTCATTACTTCTTGAGTCAGATTGTTTTAGAAATTTACTTCTCAGACGTTACATAGGTAAAAACAGGAACAGATAGTCTTATGGTGGAGATGGCAACGGCTGAGAGCCCACATCTACACGCTTTACACTGCTGAAGATCGATTGATAGTGGGTCTTCGTCGTGAGAGACACTATGTTGCTTCCCTTGAGTCTTATTTCAATGAAAAGCTAGTATTTGCCATTATGTCAGCATTTAATACACCTTACCATTATATAGCATGTCAATATTTTTCAGTTTTTCTGTAAGTAAGACTGTCAGCAATTACGAAAACTTAATTTCGAGACTGTAATCTCTCTCTGCCGAATGGGAGAGATGGCCATGCCATCTGTTGTATAATTAGGAATCCCGTAAAATTATTTACTTTTTAGTTTTTACAGGACTTTTTTTACAGATGTCAACTTATCAGTAACAAGTAATTCAGTAAAAACACGTTAAGATTACTGTATACTCCTTTAAAGTGATTTCCTCTTCGTTTTCGAGGTGTTTTGCCACATGGCTATCTGTCACTTGCGTGTCTGACCATCTGACGGTGACATATGAGTGAGAAGGCGACGTGTTACATAATTGAAAAGAAGAGTTGATAGTTAGTTTGAAAGTGTTATAATTTCGTAAACTAACTGCTATACAGTTTTCAGGAATACATAAAACAATACACGTTAATTTCACAGTGTTTCTTGTTTATTATGGTTTGACATCGGCATTTGAAAAAAGTCATGGCTTCCTATCTGTATGTCACACTACTTTATTCTTCTTATCACCAGGATACTAGGGCTCCCTCAACACTGCCTATAAGTAAGGGTTCAGCAATTTGAAACATATAAACTGCTTTCACCATTCCTTGGGAATTATTATTGGATTTATCCTCTGGCGTTTCCACATCTACATAAATAATTATTCTGGGAGCCACCATAGGGTACACTGCGGAATTTTATTTTTACCACTAATAGTCATTTCCTTTCGAGTTTAGCTTCCAAATAGAGCAAGGGAAAAACTAGTGTCTATTTAAGTCTGTATGAGCCCTACTTACCTTTATCTTCGTGGACCTTACGCGGAATATACGGTGGTGGAAGTAGAATCGTTCATAGTCAGCTTCAAATGCCGGTTCTCACCATTTTGTCAATAGTGTTTCGTGAGATGAGCATCCTCTTCCCTCCATGTACTACGATATGACTTCAAGAAGCATCGCCATAATACTCCCATGTACATCGAAATTACTGGCAACAATCCTAGCATCCTGCCTCTGAATTCCTTTGATCTTTCTTTCATCCGACCTGGTGGGAACCCTAAGCATTCGAGTAGTACACAAGATTGTTACTCTAATTTTCTATACATGGTGTCCATTATGTATGAGCAACACTTATTAAACCAAAATTCTCCCAATACACCCAAGTGGAACACTCGCCCTCCCTGTTATCGACCTTATGTGCACGTTTGATTTCAAATGTATTTGCAACGTTAGGCCTAGATATTTAATCGAAGTGATTTGCATTCAGAAATGTGTTAATAAAATCAACGCGATATTTATTCAAGTTCTTTTATATTAAGAACCTGTTATCAGTAAAGCGTACACGGTATATCTCAAGGCTTGAAAGGCTGGTTTCAGAATTAACAAGTGACAAGTTTTTGCCCTGTATATTTCTGACAAGATAGAATACCATTTAAGTTCCTCTAAAAAACGAGAGAATTTACAGTACACTATGTACAGTGTGTTTCAAAAGTGACCGGTATATTTGAAACTGCAATAAAAACTAAACGAACAGCGATAGAAATACACCGTTTGTTGCAATATGCTTGGGACAACAGTACATTTTCAGGCAGACAAACTTTCGAAATTACAGTAGTTACACTTTTCAACAACAGATGGCGCTGCAAGTGATGTGAAAGATATAGAGGACAAGTCTGCGGTTGCCCCATTCTGTACGTCGTCTTTCTGCTGTAAGCGTGTGCTGTTCACAACGTGCAAGTGGTCTGTGGACAACATGGTTTATTCCTTAGAACAGAGGATTTTTCTGGTGTTGGAATTCCACCGGCTGGAACACAGTGTTGTTGCAGCAAGACGAAGTTTTCAACAGAGGTTTAATGTAACCAAAGGACCGAAAAGCGATACAATATAGGATCGGTTTGAAAAATTTCAACAGAGTGGGAATGTGACGGATGAACGTGCTGGATAGGTAGGGCGACCGCGTACGGCAACCACAGATGGCAACGCGCAGCTAGTGCAGCAGGTGATCCAACAGCGGCCTCGGGTTTCCGTTCGCCGTGTTGCAGCTGCGGTCCAAATGACGCTAACGTCCACGTATCGTCTCATGCGCCAGAGTTTACAACTCTATCCATACAAAATTCAAACGCGGCAAACCCTCAGCGCCGCTACCATTGCTGCACGAGAGACATTCGCTAACGATATAGTGCACAGGATTAATGACAGCGATATGCATGTGGGCAGCATTTGGTTTACTGACGTAGCTTATTTTAACCTGGACGGCTTCGTCAATAAAAAGAACTGGCGCATATGGGGAACCGATGCAGTCCCATCGGCCCTGCATCCTCAAAAGGTAATGGTCTGGGCCGCCATTTCTTCCAAAGGAATCATTGGCCCATTTTTCAGATCCGAAACGATTACTGCATCACGCTATCTAGACATTCTTCGTGAATTTGTGGCGGTACAAACTGCCGTAGACGACACTGCGAACACCTCGTGGTTTATGCAAGATGGTGCCTGGCCACATCGCACGGCCGACGTCTTTAATTTTTTGAATGATTATTTCGATGATCGTGTGATTGCTTTGGGCCATTCTAAACATACAGGAGGCGGCGTGGATTGGCCTCCCTATTCGCCAGACATGACCCCCTGTGACTTCTTTCTGTGGGGACACTTGAAAGACCAGGTGTACCGCGAGAGTCCAGAAACAATTGAACAGCTGAAGCAGTAGATCTCATCTGCTTGTGAAGCCATTCCGCCAGAGTCGTCGTCAAAGATTTCGGGTAATTTCATTCAGAGACTACGCCATATTATTGCTACACATGGTGGATATGTGGAAAATATCGTACTATAGAGTTTCCCAGACGGCAGCGCCATCTGTTGTTGACAATTGTAACTACTGTAATTTCGAAAGTTTGTCAGCCTGAAAATGTACTGTTGTCCCAAGCGTATTGCAACAAACGGTGTATTTCTATCGCTGCTCGTTTAGTTTATATTGCCGTTTCAAATATACCGGTCAGTTTTGTAACACCCTGTATCATTACAGGGTGAGCCATACAGCAAAACTCGATTCGGAGAATACTTTGGATTTGAATTTTTGATCTCTTAGTTTCTCAAGAATGTGGTAACTGTTAACACACACTTACCTACGCCCCGGAAATCATCTAACTGTAAACATCAGCAGGACTCGTAAATGAAATGCGTTGTGATACATAGTTTGATTACCGGAGAAGGGAAATCACAAAAATTTCTAGTTATTTATATTTGCATGTCATCCTCAGTTTATTTATACCTCGTTGATGAAACCTCTGGACCTACTTTAGTTTTGTGTGCTAAAATATCAGTGTTAAAGGGCAAGGGCACCAAACTACTGTCTTTTAAGAATGCGGAGTTTGTATCGACACGACATTCTTCTGGAGTGGGTTACCACTGGTGTTTCTCCTTTGGGCGTACGTCAAAATTGTTTCATGTGTTACACATGTACTAACAAGGATGAAGACAGGAGACAGGAAATGTATGAAAGGCGTTATTTGTATACAGTCAACGCAGCAGTCGCTATACTGGCAGTGTTATCAGTAGCGACGCAACTCTCCAGCATCTACCTGACTTAAGGAAGTTTCGACGGCCCTGAGGTGTGAGGCGGTGCCTAAATCGTGAATTTAAAGGCCCACTTTGGTTGAGTGTATTCCCCGACCACTCATGCAGGTCACTGACGGGGCCAAACTGTACATCGAGCCTTGTAGATCTGTCGGTCTCTGCCATGGGGTCATTGACTCTTTTCTGATGCAGCTCTTAGGCTGCGAACCATTCACTATGGCGTAATGATCCAGCTGTTGGATCGCCTTCACGCCATGGGATGTAGTACAAACTGATGTATTCCCAGGTCCATGCCTCTGCGATTTGATGAAGATAGATACAGCACCGCGGCAATTAGTCCAGTTCCTCACCCAGCACCACGTTGTCGTCTCCTGCTGGGCTGGTACCAGCTGACCTGGCTCCGGCTACCCAAAGTCAGGACAGTGTAACGTCATTCTGACTCTACAACAGTCCTGCTGGAATGCATTGGAGCGTGGCCTGTCGATACTGGCTTTCTCTTGGAGAAACTCTTAAACTGGAATGTCCACAATTGAGTGCCTGCTTCCAGATTCTACATTTCTTGCATGTCGTCTTTTGAGTGTCAAGCTACCCTAGGTAGGAATTTGACAATTTTTGGGTGCCTGCAGCGTCTATGTCTCCACTCATCACCAGCAGGGAACAACTCGGCCCCTACGACCATCCTCGAAACTTGCCATTTGATGCCAGACGACCTGTAGGACGTCGATTTTGTTGTCCTATGGACAATGAATGAGCAGCAGTGACGTCAGCGTAGGAATACAACGGCTTTAAGTTTTGTTGGCCTCTTGGTGGTTATTTGCCTTTCGTTTTTGTTTGGTCGTATTGTAAACCTGTAATGCCAGTAGGTGAGCAAAATTTGATTAGATACTGGGAGCACCCGGGGTCTACGGGACAGTTTCGCTTCGAGGTCCGAGCAGGAAGGTTCTTGTCGCTTGTGTGCAGATATCCTCGTTAGTGTTGTTCTGTCTGGTGAGTGGTTCATAGCGCCTCCGCTATGCCTTTACTGTATGCTTTTGTTAGTGTACTTGTAGCGGCGTGGGCCGATCCACTATGGTTACCATGGTTTGCACGAGTGTTCCACTTAAGTACTGTGAGCTTTACTTTCGATAAAACAGCGCCACACGTGAGGCCTGAGTCTCTAGACATCCACGACTGATTTGACGATTTAACTCATATGAACTCTGAACTCTCAGGTTAACACTGCTTCTTGAATACTAATGCGCTTTTTACGTGAAATTTATGGATCCCCTTCACGATAAGAGATTACTGTCGTGACATGGTTCTCAAGTCCAATTCAAACATCATGATAATTCCGTTAGTATGGTGTCCGTCGCACATGCTGAAATCGAATGTATCAATGTTCGAGTGTTCAACCTGCCGCCGAAAGATGGTGACAACTTTCTGAAAGACATATTAACTCCACATGTTAACGTGAGAAACGTCCGTCGTGAAAGCTGGTCTACTCAACACAGGTTATAGTGCTATAGTAGAAATCGTTCCTTGGAAATCAATTTCGAACAAAATAATCCATCACAATTACATGTGTGTGGTTACCGCTTCCGTGTCACGTAAACTGGTCAAGAGGGATCCTGCTCCCTATGTTATGAATGTGGTCGGGTTCGGTCTAATTGTCTGCGGAGTTTTTGTATTAAAGCCGTCATTACTGCAGTGTCGCAAATTGACGGTGGTTGATCTTGTTCCTTCCGTTGCCGCCGTCGGGCTTACTTCTGCTGCGGGTTATAATGGACAAACAATCAGTTCTGATAATCGTGTCAAGGAATTCCCACCTTTACCTCCGCGACAGGTTTAGAATCCTATTGGCCCCAGGATAGAACCTTTAACGGCGACCAACAAACGACGTCGCACTCAGGATGGTGATCGTGAGGATCTGTCTGTGCCTTTTGCTCCAAACTCCTCCGCTTCGACTGTGTCCCCGGCTCCTCTTGTTGGGGAAAGGTGATGCTACCTAAAGGTGCAGTGATGGCTATCGTAAAAGTGTTACAAGAAGATGAGTTGAACAGGAATTTCAATGCAGAATATTCAGACTTAGAAAGGTTTGTTGACTACCCTCCTCAATCACTGCCAGAGACAGAAGAAGTGCAACATATTATACTCATTGAGAACAAACCACCTGCACCTAAAACGCTGTACACTCAGTAACTGAGGCATTTATTAATCGGTAGTCTGTGATGTATTTGTAGAAAGGAACACTATCTCTTGGGGAGTACATAGATGGACATCATTCCATAGGAAAGTCTTCAGATAGTAGTAAAGACTATACGTTTTGTATGAATTATAGATTATTTGAAGCAATGGAGTGTCACTGACGTCTGCTCAGTGTCTGACATCACGGGAATGATGGACAATCTGAGGTAATGACCTAATGTTACCACCAAAGATTTGTTAAATGTGTAGCATCAGTTAGATTTAGCGGTGGGGGAGTGACAAGAGACAGTGTTTACAGTGCCATCTGTTCATATTCAGTACCATCGGCTGGCATTCAGTTTGAAAAATGTACCTACAACTGTCGAATATCTATTAAACTGGGTACTGTGTGGTCTGAAACTAAAACATTACATAGGGTATCAGTTTTCCGTAGAGATCCAAGAACACATGTACATTTACGAAACGTATTTCATCAATTATGTGAGGATGACTGATTCTTGCCTTAGAAAATTGTTGTTTTGTGTTAGTAGTGCATATATAGGCCAGGATAGTGTGCATGCTGATCCATGACTAGTAAAGCCCATGGATGGTGTGAACACTGATCCCTGACCTATAACAGGAAAAGAATTACAGTAATTTTTAGGCTTCGCTAATTGCTATGGAAATTTGGTTCGAAAGTTCACAGCGGTAGCCAAACCTCTTCCACATTTGTGAAAGAAATAGTGAAATTTCACTGGACTCCATACTGCGAAGCAGCCTTTGATTAAATAAATGATCTATGGACCATACATCCCGGCCTCAATCTATCAGACTATCTGAAGCAATTTATATTATCGTGTGATGCTAGCAGTAATATACAAGAGTGTTCTTACAAAATAAGTAGATGGAGCAGAGCAGCCAATAGCTTATGCTTCCAGACAGCACAACACGATGGAAAAGAATTCCTCAGTTACAGAAAAGGAAATGCTCACATTAATATGTGGCATTACTTATTCTCCTTCTTATATGTGTGTATTACATTTTAATGTAGTAACAGGTCACGCAGTAATGAAATGACCAATGGCCCTTGAAGGGTGGAAAAGACATTTCATCCGTTAGCTAAGTGAATTTGATTTTGAGGGTGTACATCGACCGCGGACGCCCAATGTTTATGAGAACAGATTATGTTGCAAAGTAAGTCCAGTTGACTGTATTGGTTTAACTGTGGAAAAAATAGGCAAAGCTGAAGCCACTAACCAGGATTGTCATCAATTTGTGAAGATAGTGCAGTTGTGCGCTGATGATGAATTGCTGTGTAAATGAACGTAGTGTGTTCAGCACACAGTTGTGCTGCAAGTTTATAGAATGAGGTTTTGAGGCTGGCTCATGATTCCATTTTCCCAAGATATACTAGCCGATGAGCAAAGTAGCACTACGTTTCAGAAAATTATTGGTGAAAAATGCGAAGGAAAGATATAGAGCAAAATGTAAGGAAAAGCACTCTTTGAGCATAGTGTCTACCTGTTGTTTTGTGTAGCACCTTTCATTAGTAATCCTAATGTCATAGATCCTGGGTTCTAGCTCCACCACTGCTTACATTTTCAATAGAAAATGTCAGCATTGGCGGCCACGGACTTCTCGCATAATACGTCACTCCCACTTACTGTCAAAGAGGCAGGAGGAACCGTCAGAGGTTCATGGCACTCTCTTGACCTGTGTGGCAAGGTAATTGAAAAAGTGTCGTGATGATCTCGCCACTATCAAAAGATTCCGAACTAGACCTCGTGCGGGTCTCTGGGAGTTACAGTCAAGTGTGAGGTGTCCATGACAAAAAGATTGGGTAACAAGAGCAAGGATAACTTTCTAGGAGTTGGGGTGTGGAATGTCACAATGTCAAAAGTTTGAACGTGGCAGGGAATCTAGTAAATGTGAAAATTTAAGTGCTAACTCTAAATACAGATACAGTGCGGGTCAATGAAGTGAGAAAATAGAAATTGGAGAATGCGGACACAAACTTGCTACCTTGCGCTTTACAGCTCACAACGCTATCACTGAGCTACAGCGTCAAAAAAGAAAGCAATATATAGAATATGTTTCGTGTTATCCGACTCTCTTATATCGGACCAGGGTTTCACATATACAGTGCCTTCTCTACATAGTAGTTTCGCAAGAAACTCGAAATAAAATGACTTGAGTATCTAAAATGGCAATAGGAGTAAATTATACTGACTTTGAATTGAAATCGTTAATACTGAAGGTACGTGTTGTATTGCAGCTGCTGCCGCTAACAGTGGTAATAGTAATAATAAAAATAACGACAATAGTAATAACAAAGATAGCAATAGTGATAGTGAGGTATATAAGGAGAATTTATAGGTGTACAAATCAGATGTTTTTTGGAGGAAAACAAATGTAAAGACACTTCATGAGCAAAGAACATTGGGAACTGATGAAGATTAGGTTATAAAAAGTGCTTTACAAAGGTAATGAGTGACTAAATGTGCAATGGTAATCTATACTGTTGGTAGATATTTTAAAGACTATGTTGTGAAGCTTGATATGTTACTCGGTTCTTTAACACTGTGTGAGAGGTTTCTCTAGAGTTGAGTCGCTGCTACTGAGAAGGACTTCGAGTAAGTGGCTGAGCAGTGGAGTGGGAGAGGAAAGATTTCGCTCTGATGGAAATGAGTGTTTCTGCAATGATGTTCGGCAGCAGCGTTAAGTTCGAGGAGACATATAAGGAACATTCAATGATAAAACAGTAGAGAAGACGGAGGGTATGGGAACCTCTGCAGTTGTCTGCAAGCAGTAAGTATAACTGTGCATAAGAGTATGATGGTGAAATCCGAGCAAATAGTACAACATTACAAATATGGCGAACACACGCATTAATAAACAGCTCCCGCACTGTGGGATTCCCTGAGAATGGCTTTGCAAGATTAACATCGCCCTAAACAATAGTTGGATATGTAAGTGTTTTTACAACCTTCTTTTTCAGGTCAGGTGAGAAGAGCTTTCTCAGTTTTTATTGGGACATGGAGAGATGCTAGTGCCACCTTGCATATTACAAATAAGTACTCCCCATTTAGTGTTAAAAATGGCAGGGATTCCCGATATTTAGTGCTAACGAGCCTACAACGACAAAGTAGTACAGCTTCGATTCTGGACGGCAGGAGCTTTAACCTTATACCCTGCGCCTATTTTGATACTATAGACAGGTCTGTATTGAGATTGTGTATACCTTTCTTCGTGCGTATTGGTTTCGCACTTAAAAACAACTAGAAGCATCAGCGTACAGGTGGTATTTGCACTAGGACAAGACTATTGACGTATCGTTTACTTACAGTGAACAGAGTATTGGACCTAATACCGGACCCCGTTGGATGCCAGATACTGCTTACCTCCATTGTAATTTGGTGATGCCATACATGGTGCATTGTAGGTGAGACATCAGGTATGAGCAAAAACATTTCACTGCACTTTCTTAGAAATTTAGGCTGCTAAGTTTGGCAAGTAAAATGTCATAGCCAACAGTGTCAAAGACTACGCTGAAGTCTAAGAAGCACATGATAGTTGCTACTTGTGCATCCATGGCCTGCTTCATGTCGTCATTTACCTTTGTTAAGGCAGATGTTGTGTTACGTTGTTTACGGAAACTTGATTGGTATTCGTCTAGTAGGTTGTTTGTGGTTAGGTAGTTTGTTAGCTGGTCATGAACTATGTATTTCAAGGTCTTGGACAGCTCAGGAAAAATGCAAATAGGGTGGTGATCAGAGGGTGGTGTGGCAATGCCCTTCTCTGGATAATGGTTTAATTAGTCCTTCTTTCCAGGGGCAGGGACAACACTTGTGATTAAGGAGTGTTTGAAGACATCAGTCATAATTGGCAGTAGATCGTTAATAATAAGCTTCACTATTATCGAGTAGATGCTGATCTGTTACACATGATGGCTTTTTTGGTATACACAGTCTATACACTGTATTATTTGATGTTTACGTATAAAATGGACGAGCTTTCTATAGATCATTGTTAAGTAGCATTCAAAAGTTTACTTTCGTAGCTCCCATGTTATAACACTACAGAAACCCATCACAGCAAGCCTTCAGCTACCGATATGTAGTTTTATCTGAGGTTATTATAACAAATCATATGCGAAATGGGACCTTTTCATGTGATCCTCAAATTGCTGTTGCTTTGAAACAGTTTATATTCATTTCACACACTTTCAATAATGGAAACCCACCAAATACATAGTTTCATTGAATAGAGTATGGCCGCTTCACAGCTCTGCTTCTGAGATAAAAACGATGTCGTCTTGTCTGATTCTTCACTTCACACTCCAGTGGTTAGTGGAACGTGAAACTCCACTCTGTGAGGTCACCAGTTCCTCGCCCACTTGCGTTTTCAAGTCCTGTGAGAGAATTTACAAAGGCAAGCGAGGCTCTGTCTGACTCGACTCACATATCCCTAACTGCTCTAGAGACCGGGATGGATACATAAAAAGTTTTCCAATCATCTCACAGCGAAATGAATGTACCGCTGGTGGTTCAGAACACCCCACCGAACTAGATGGGTTGTGTGGTCGGTCCTTCCAATACAGCAATTATTCCAGACACTTCAATCAAAAACAACTGATCACATGGTGATATATAAAATGTATTTCTAATAATTAAAAGAAAAGGTGACAGGTTTTCGATTGTTTCATCATCCTGCCTACAAAAGATTTTAGAAGGCATTGTTGGTAACTTGGAAGGGCGGCGCCTATGAAGCTATCGAAGAAAGGGACACTGCTGGTTGAAATACATATTTCCCATCAAGCAACAAACGTGCAATCAGCTAAAAGCTTGGGGGATTATGGTTTCGACACAAAGCTATAAAATACCTTGAACTAAAAAAAAGCTGCTGTTTCACGAACGATATTATCCATGTTTCGAAAGAATAACTGAAAGGCCAGTCGGTACAAGAATTTTTGACTGGCGTGCCCAATGTAGTGAAAAGGCTAAATAGTGAACTAGTGAAATCGGATTCTTTTATTCTTACGTTCAGTAGAACGATGCGTCCACGGCATCAATGACAGTAGAATTCGCTTATACGTCAAGAGTTATATACCCAAACGAAGCACTGTATTCTATTGTAGTGCTCTGGACACGAAACTCCAGAGTGTAAGGGAGGTGGAACTTGTGGCAAATGTGGGGAGGCCGTCCTGGAAGCAGTCGTTTCTCGATCTCGTCTGAATTGTTTCTCCGGGATTGGTTTGGTCTGGAGTAGAGACTGCAGTGCCTACCTTGAAGAAAGAAATTTCCACTTTCATTACTTCGTTTGCCTCAGATCACAAAAAGCATTTTTAGAAATCTGATGCCTCTATCCAAACGGAGGTAGATAGTGCTGCTACTAACACCTGAGTTTTTAAGTGCTGTTGCAACGGTGCTCTTATTCCGAAGTCTGTAACTCTATCTAGGACATTAGAAATGGCCGACACCTCAACAGGCGGGATTCAGTAACACGCCAGCCAGCACTGCCGCTCCAACTACCACGGAGGTTTTTGCAAGTCTCTTCGGCCAAACAAACCCATTGAGAAGCATTAGCAACAGGAGAGGACAGGTCAGAAATCGTAAATTCCTAATACTGAACCGTCACTTGCGTTTGAACTTACAAGAAACATATTTTAAACTTACTAAAGCCCCTGTACTACCACCGTGTATCCTTCATCAGAACGTCATATAGCTGCTTATCAAGGAGTGGAGAACCATATGAAATCGCCCACGAGCAGCAAGACTGTTTGGGATCTGCTTGAAGGTTGAGCTAGAATCATTTGATATGGGGCAAGTACAAACCTAATTGCAGGGTTGAAACCGATTGCTGCCATTGTTACTACAAAGGCCAAGAGTAATGTTAGGTTTAGTAGTATACAGGACAAGTGGCACACATGCTTCTAAGTTTAGTAGAGTACATTTTGATTGAGCGACAATGTAGTTGTAATCTCGGATGGATCAGTGCACTGTGACTTCATTGTCGGTTCTGTTCTTATCCCTGATTGTGTCCTTAAGATCGAGATACCTCGAGAATTAACAGTGTTCGATGCAAAACAGAACACGATCTTGAAGGCATTATAGCAGATGCGACTTCTGAATTTCTTATCTGTTACTACGCCTGTGTGTCCTTAAAGGTAAACTAGTCCATAGCAATAGGGTGCCTTTCCCCACCTACCAAGATCGAAGAAAGAAGTGATATATGTGACCTTTTGCTATGTGCCAGGGCAAATACAACAGACAAGAAGGCCGATATGTGATAGTTCAGTGTGCTATATAGCGTCTCCAGCGAAATAATAAGAAAAGACTTAAAAAACAGGATTTATAAAGAAGAGATATTTAAAATTTGAATAATGAGTGGACAGTAGCCGCTCAGGCGAACATACATTTTTCTCCGTATTATAATAATTTTTTTGTGTAAGTGTCGAGTGCAAAGAAATAAAACAAAATGATCTAAAGAGACGACAATATACGCACTATTGTTAATTTTTTTAGTCGTGTTCACTACCTCTCTTGTCTTGGTTGCGAGTGCTGGCAAATGTAAGCAAATTTGTGCAAATGAAGCAAATAATATATTGATTTAATATTATTGTGCACTTTTAATTTGTGAGAGGTGATCCCAATTTCATGTCCGCCTTCCTTGAATTAACCTGTGTTCGAGTAATTTACAGTTCAACAATCGCAGCGGCCGTTGCAGCCAACGACGCCATTACGTGGCGATATTAACTTATAAAAATTAGTGGAAGCGAAAAACTCGCCAGCTATTAACATAATATACATTTTTCTCCACAGCCGCACGACTTTTCAGAAAATACTTAGCTTTAAGATTCTTATTTTCAGTACAACAGCCGAGAACCAGAGCCAGGACTCCGACTACAATGCAATGGTTAACGGAGCGTGTAAGGGCCGCAATTGTAATTAATAACCACAGATTTTTTGCTTTAAAGTGAACTGACTAGCCGAGGAAATTAATATCAAAAGTTTATTCCAATGTTCAACTTATATGCTCAAATCTTAAGATTCAACGAGTCCAACATTCATTAACGTAACAAATAATTTAAGATTAATATTGTTAGAAAGGAGAACTTCACAAAAGCATTTAATCGTAAAACAAAATTGAATGAAATATCATTTTTATTAAGGGCCACACCGTAAGTCGGCAACAATCAAAATAATAATGATATATTAAATTACGACGGCCAACGGACGCGAGAGCTACCACATAAACCCATCACTTCACCGTTGAGGTACAGAGTCATTTATAGATGAGAAGACGAGTGCCTGGCAGTGACAACAGTAAACTGCCCCTTTCAGAGTCAAAATATCGACAATAGGTTATCTCCTTCCACCACGCAGTCGAAGAAAGGTCATTCTCATTTGTTTTCGCATAAGACACAGCTCTACGATGAATTACTTCTGTCCCCAACGAGAGGACCTCCCAGTGTCTGTTCTTTCCGTAGAGATCTCAGTGCGCCACAACTTTTTTGATTGGATTGGGGTTGGGTTGTTTGGGGAAGGAGACCAGACAGCGAGGTCATCGGTCTCATCGGATTAGGGAAGGACGGGGAAGGAAGTCGGCCGTGCCCTTTGAAAGAAACCTCCCGGCATTTACCTGGAGCTATTTAGGGAAATCACGGAAAACCTAAATCAGGATGGCCGGACGCGGGACTGAACCGTCGTCCTCCCGAACTTATTTGGTTGCGTTCAGTGTTCACACGGGTGAGCAGCTGCTGACTTACGGACAGATTTCCCATGTACTTTAACTGACACTGTCGCGAGTGTCGTACGATATTTAAGGCTCAAAGCGATGTCGGATGTACTCCCTAATCTTAGAAGAAGAACTTTTTAATGTGGTACCAGAGTGTCTCGATCATCCATATTATTTCCTTCTTTACTTTCTTTGTATGAACGGTTAGCTAGTCACATATGCCTCAATCCTGTGTAATTATTTTAGTCAACGCTCTTGTAACTCGTGTGTTTTGGCAGTTTTGCGATATTTGTGCTATCGTAGAGATCCTGAGGCATTACGCGGGTGACCGTGTTTGATGTTTGGAGACAGTGACTATAAATACGTGGAGTTTATTCCTGCCTTGTTTTATAATATTTTAGACATTTTAACCATATTCCTTTTCGGTAATACTCATCAGGACACTGATAATCTCGCCGTTGACTTTAGTTTTCTTTTACTCTTTAACTTCTTGTGAGACCTACATAAGAACTCATGTGATGCTAATTAAATGGCAGATTACCGTCTTCTTTTTAGAAATAAGATTCAATAAATTGCTGGGCATAGTTTCATCAGATCCTGGAACATGTATCATCAAAATTAAAAGGCATCCCAAATATATTTAACGTATCAATAGTAGATTTAAACGAAAATATTTTGAAAGTCACCTGTATAACAACGTAAAAAATTATATACGGTGTAACATGGTTTAATATGCAAACGTAAAATGAGCTTAATTCTTCATTAAGAAACTGAAATACATTCGGATGACACACTAACGCGTGGAGTTTTCATGATGACGTTGTTTGTAAGTACGTCACAACCAAGCTCTGTTACGTAGCGTTTGCATGAAGAGAAGCACACATCTGATAGCCCAGACACGATTGTCCTCGCAGATACGACACGTTCAAAGAACGGCTACAATGATTGATGCTCGTCTGAAACACCTCTCCACGGCAGCCTTATTGATTTAAAATTATGCTCCTCCAACTTCGGAAATGGAAATCCAGTTTTTCCAATAGTTCTCCGAAAGGCGGCGAATGCATTTTAAACAACATTAAAGTTTCGTCGATAATTCTAATTCCAGCGTGGCTGAAACCGCCAGGGAACTTCCAGAGGCCTGTCAGCTTTTTACGAAAGGATTCTGCAAAATAAATTAAAGCAGATTCGCCGCTTCTACAAAACAAAACCGGCCCACCAGCTTTGTATTTTGCTAGAAGGGAAATCACTTCCGCTTCCTCTGCGCAGTTGAGATATTTTTGTAAATACTTGGCGCTGATACAGTAAATTATCTCGATGAGTGCATGGTGTCGCTAACTTGGTTTTATAATGAAATGTCATGGATCATCCAGATACAATTTCGTCTGGCATATAAAATTCATCCTGAAATACGATTCAGCTTCTCCTGCTCACTATACCCGTTAGTTTTTAACTTATGCCGGAGTTAATTGTTTCACACAGCCAGTGGAGACTTATCTGGCTCTTGTGCACTGAAGACTGAGGTGACAGTAGTCATGGGGCAGCGATATGGACAAATACAGATGGTGGTAGTATCGAGTAAACAAGGCATGAGCAGTACACTGACGGACCTATCACTTGTACTTAGGTGATTCATGTGAAAAGGTTTTCGGCATGAATACGGCCGCAAGACGGGAATTAATAGACTTCGAGTGTGGAATGGTAGTTGGAGATAGACGCATCGCATATTCCCTTTCAGTAAGAGATAGGGAATTCGACATTTCGAGATCCACTGTGTCAAGAGTGCGCTATGAATACCAAATGTCAGGCATTACGTCTCACCACGGACAACGCAGAAGCCGACCGCGTTCAATTAACGATCGATAGCAGCGGCGTACATTTATCAGTGCTAAAAGACAAGCAACACTGCGTGAAATAACCGCAGAAATCAATGAGTGACGTATGACGAACGTATTCCTTATGACAGTGTGGTGTGGTGTTGGAGGGTATGGCAGCAGACGACCGACGCTAGTGATTTTCCTAGCGGTAAGACATCGCCTGCAGGACCTGTCCGGGGCTCGTGACCATATCGGTTGGACCGTGGTCTGGTTGGATTAGTCCCGATCTCAAACAGCTGATGTTAGAGTTCGAGTGTGACTCAGACCCCCAGGAAGTCATCATCCCAAGTCGTCAACATGCCACTTTGCAAGCTTGTGGATCCATTATGGTGTGGGCTGTATTTCCGTGTAACGGACTGGATTCTCTGGTCCAACTGTACCGATCACTGACTGTTTCGGCTACTCGGAAACCATTTTGCCACCGCTCATGGAGTGCATGCCACGAACGACAATGGAATTTTCTTGGATGACAATGCGACGTGTCTCCGGGCCCCAAATATTTGCGAATTGTTTCAAGAACTTTCTGGACAGTTCGAGCGAACGATTTGGCTGCACTAATCACCCGACATGAATCGCATCGAACATTTGTGGACATAATAGAGGGGTTAATTAGTGCACAAAGTCCCGCACCTCTAAACAGATGATGTTACAGTTCGAATGTGACTCAGACCCACAGGAAGTCATCATCCCAAGTCGTCAACATGCCACTTTGCAAGCTTGTGGATCCATAACGGTGTGGGCTGTATTTCCATGTAACGGACTGGATTCTCTGGGCCAACTGTACCGATCACTGACTGCTTCGGCTACTCGGAAACCATTTTGCCGCCGCTCATGGAGTGCATGCCACGAACGACAATGGAATTTTCTTGGATGACAATGCGACGTGTCTCCGGGCCCCAAATATTTGCGAATTGTTTCAAGAACTTTCTGGACAGTTCGAGCGAACGATTTGGCTGCACTAATCACCCGACATGAATCGCATCGAACATTTGTGGACATAATAGAGGGGTTAATTAGTGCACAAAGTCCCGCACCGCTAAACAGCTGATGTTACAGTTCGAATGTGACTCAGACCCACAGGAAGTCATCATCCCAAGTCGTCAACATGCCACTTTGCAAGCTTGTGGATCCATAACGGTGTGGGCTGTATTTCCATGTAACGGACTGGATTCTCTGGTCCAACTGTACCGATCACTGACTGTTTCGGCTACTCGGAAACCATTTTGCCGCCGCTCATGGAGTGCATGCCACGAACGACAATGGAATTTTCTTGGATGACAATGCCACGTGTCTCCGGGCCCCAAATATTTGCGAATTGTTTCAAGAACATTCTGGACAGTTCGAGCGAACGATTTGGCTGCACTAATCACCCGACATCAATCGCATCGAACATTTGTGGACATAATAGAGGGGTTAATTAGTGCACAAAGTCCCGCACCGCTAAACAGCTGATGTTAGAGTTCGAATGTGACTCAGACCCCCAGGAAGTCATCATCCCAAGTCGTCAACATGCCACTTTGCAAGCTTGTGGATCCATAATGGTGTGGGCTGTATTTCCATGTAACGGACTGGATTCTCTGGTCCAACTGTACCGATCACTGACTGCTTCGGCTACTCGGAAACCATTTTGCTGCCGCTCATGGAGTGCATGCCACGAACGACAATGGAATTTTCTTGGATGACAATGCGACGTGTCTCCGGGCCCCAATTATTCGCGAATTGTTTTAAGAACGTTCTGGACAGTTCGAGCGAACGATTTGGCTGCACTAATCACCCGACATGAATCGCATCGAACATTTGTGGACATAATAGAGGGGTTAATTAGTGCGCAAAGTCCCGCACCGCTAAACGTTCCACGATAATGGGTCGGATACAGAGACAGCATGGCTCAGTATTTTTGCGGGAGAGTTCCAACGACTTGAGTCAAAGCAGATGGAGCTGCCGTACTACGCCGGGGATAGGGAGGATGGACAAGATATTAGGAGGTATCCTATGATTATTGTCACCTCTCTGTATGCTGTGTGACGGATGACGTACAGCGGCGCAGCCGCTATGTAAGTTAACTGACTTGGGTAAACTCACCGTTTTCATAGGTAAACGTATGTAGTAATGAACACAAACATTCGATGTTCCGGTCCATAGAGAGAAGCATTTCTAGATCGTCAGACTTCTGGTGCCGTATCAGTGGCGAAAGTGAACCGTTCAAAGATTAATGGAATATACTTCTCTCTCTCTCTGTCTCTCCACACGAACAACACGCTTGGTAAGGCTCGATGATATCGACCGGCCGCCGTGTCGTCTTCACTCAGCAGATATCACTGGATGCAGAGGTGGAGGGGCATGAGGGCAGTACTCCACTGCCCCTGCCGTTGTCAGTTTTTGTGACCGGTGCCGCTACTTATCAGCCAGGCAGCACCTCAAGTGACCTCACAAGTGCAAGCGAAGCCTGTCAGCGCTCAACTTCTGCAATCTGATAGGAATCATTGTTACCACTGGGGCAAGATCATTGGTATTGTAAATAAGCGTTGTCGAAATTGTGTAATTTAAGTTTATCTCACGATGGCTGAAGTAAAGATATAATTGGTAGTCTGGGGATGAGAGGCAAAACGTTTCTCAAAAGCATATATCTGTGAACACAGTGTGTAAGTGAATGTCTTAGAAACATTCTTCTCATACTATGTCTTTCAGTGTTTAGCCTTATACGGAAGCGAAATGTGCTTGAAGCAAGACGGAAACAGGTTTTGAAATACTGTGTAAAACAAAAATGCTAAGATTAGATGAGAGGATCTACAAACTAAGGAGAAGATATAGCACATACATTTGAGATGAAAAGTGCTTTAACCCAGAGCTTGTCTACAAAAAGGTGTAGATTCACAGGATCAGTCCCAAGGCGTGAAGAAATAGTTCATTCTCAAATCGAGGAACATATGAAATATAGAGGAGAAAAATTCGGGCTCGACTAAGCACGTTGAAGTGAATTTATCTTGTAGTATTAAACATATAGAGATTGAGAAAGTTATAAAGAACAGGTAACTATAGCCATTTACGTCAAAGCAGTCTGTTTCAAATTCCTAGAATCATAACACACCTCAACGTCTGTAACATTTTTGTATGTTTCAGCCTTTTACAATCGGCGACGTTAAAGAGCTCGTGGCGCCAATAAGTACCAACGGGTGTGGACCTCATCTCTGACGTTATGCCTTGAGTTACACTTGCGGCTTCTGCGTTTTTGCGTTCGTACGATGGTCCGTTGTTACTTTACACGTTTTGTTAGTATCAGACTCTTTCTACCATGGTGGGCGACTCTATGGGACTTAACTACTGTGGTCATCAGTCCCCTAGAACTTAGAACTACTTAAACCTAACTAACCTACGTACACCACGCACATCCATGCCCGAGGCAGGATTCGAACCTGTGACCGTAGCAGTCGCACGAAAAATTGAAGCATCCTTCAGGTCATCATCAGTTGTGAGATGCAGATTATCCAACCAGATCTCTATCTCGTAGAACAGCTGGTTGTCGCTTGGTGTCAAGTCCAGATTATAGAGAGTATATAGAAAAATATCCCCTCCAAACTGTCTGAGTTCTTATATCATTCGATTAGCAGTAATAGTACGGGGTCGTGCATGCTTCGGCGTTTGTTTTGGATTGACGTTCGGAGCGCGGAAGAGTCTCACAGAAAACTTGTCATGTTACAGTACTCTCATAGGTTACTCTTATGGAATCTCTTGTAAATACCTAAAAAACTGTAATTGTCAGTATAGTACTTCGCAGTGTCTGCTTGAAATATATTTGGCCTGTAGGGAGAATGAGTGTGTCTCCAGTACTCGGCCATCTCCTTAATTTCAGAGTTCATGTACTGCATCCCTCTGCCGCCCCCAGCCATGATTTCGTCCCGTAATTCCAGCTCCCTTTCATGGCCTTGCTGGAGGAATGTCAAGACCGAAAATATCCTTGAGTTTTGTGAACGTCCGTCACAAATTTCGGTACACCATGCACCATGAGTATGATAACCTACCCTCTCCATGGGAGTGTTCACCAGGATTGTCTCTGAAATAGCTGTCGCATCATCACAATGTTCAGTAATTATGAATCGACGTCTCCCACATACAGTTACGTCAACATTTTGCACAAGTTCATCAGTCACCATCTGAATCCCTTTCTCTCCACCTTCATCACGAACATATTTTCGTACCACCTTGAATTTTCTGCACTAATCCTACACAACGTTATCCCACATAGTTCCATCACCATATACTCCACACATTCGATGCTGAATGTCATCGGCATTAATACCTTATGCTTGCAGGAAGAGAGTGACAGAACGTAATGGGCACGAGACGCAAGTAACACCGTTCTTTTCAGTTGCTTGGTGCTTATTTACTGAAAACCGCCACAGAAAGCTAACTGAGGCAATGTGATCTCCAAAAACAAATGGCCCTGAGCACTATGGGACTTAACTGCTGAGGTCATCAGTCCCCTAGAACTTAGAACTACTTAAACCTAACTAGCCTAAGGACAACACACACATCCATGCCCGAGGCAGGGTTCGAACCTGCGACCGTAGCGGTCGCGCGGTTCCAGGCTGTAGCGCCTAGATCCTCTCCGCCACCCTGGCCGGCGTTGGTCTCCAAAGTCTCCTTATCCCACCACGAAACTGCCATGAAGCTACAAGAAGTTTCTTTAAACGACTAATCGGTTGTCTAATTTAAGAATAGCCCTCGTACTTGGACTCCAACTTGTGCAATATACAAAGACAAATACTAGATCACAGCTTAGTAGTGAAGACCGAATGAGGGGGAGAAGTGTTTCTCTCCTCAAAATCCTCAATAATCCACAGTATATCAGTGAGAGGAGAATCAAAGGCACCGTTACGAGGTAACGGTCGACTGTCAATAAAAGACGATTCCTCCGAAATACAAGGGTTGACTGAAGAAGGGTAAGCTACACAACTAGGAAAGCGAACAGACGCTCATCTTTCAGTTGAGTAAGCTTCTTATGTGGCATCTGTGCCTTACATTAAATCAACACATTCGCGATGTGAATCCTTCTCAAAAAAAGCCAATTCTGCCAGAGCTGCCCTATTCCAGATGGTTTCCAAATGTGCCTGTAACTTAGTCTCTTCAAGCTTTTGTCCATGATGTTGAAAGTTAACCATAAAACTTTTCAAATGTGTGTGAAATCTTATGGGACTTAACTGCTAAGGTCATCAGTCCCTAAGCTTACACTCTACTTAACCTAAGTTATCCTAAGGAAAAACACACACGCACTCATGCCTGAGGGTAGACTCGTACCTCCGCCGGGACCTGCCGCACTGTGAAAGATATCTTTTTGAATTTATTTTAGTGAAAGTGCATCTGCAATGTTGATCTACATTTAATGTTGAATTGTATGTTGGATGTTGAACTTCTATTCTGAATGGTGTGCATACCAGACCTTCAAGCGAATAGCGTGCGTAATGCTAAATGTTTGTGGACAACATACAGCTGCAAGAATGCATGGAAAAAAACGTACTGCAAGAATTCTAACAAAATCACTTCCAGTCTGAACTTTACCATTATCACAAAATATGACTACGGACATTGATCGAAAATTGATTACTTTGAAACTAACGTTGGTTCCTGAGAAATTTAATTAAAGAAAGAATCTGTTTTCTAGACTGTGTAACATACTGGACAACTCCTTGCAAACTGATTTCGTAGCAAGAGAGTTTCTCGATTACAGAGCTGCAATATCTAACTGCTGAGCTACGCAAAGGTGCAATGCGTTCTTTAAAAACATTGCTATCATTCTTGGTTCATAATTTTTGATAATATGTACAGTGACTCTGGGCTAAGTGAACTCAGTTGCAATCTCATATCATTTGAGTTAATAATATTTAATGAAACTTCAACAAAGGCTAAGCTTTCTCTGAGTTCACGTAACTAAAATCCAAGACTCGCAAAAATTAAGCTTCACTTGTATAATCTTCCCTTTAAAAAATTTGAGAATCTGATTCGTAAATCTAAAAATTACAAAAATGAAACTTCAATTGTATAATCTTTCCTTAAAGAAAATTTCAAAATATGACTTGTAAATCAGTTTCTCTCTCAATGATAGATAAAACGTGACAAAGAAATTGAAAGTAAAGATATTCCTGATGTGGCTGTTTCACGGATCAAGAACGCTTCAATATCAAACCGCTGGCAAAAGAAGAAGAAAAATTAATCTTAATGTGTAATCCATTTTTCATAAAGAGTATAGACGTACAAGAACCCATTCGTTTCGCCTCCACAGTAGATCTTCCATTGATCGCTAATATAATTTTCCAAAACCTCCATTGTTTGTTGCTTTATGTTAATTAAACAAAGCCCGACTGTTCATATCCAACACCAAACCTCAACTGTCTGTGCCCTCGCCTCACCACGCGATCAACAGATAATCCGGCAAGCATCTTCATCTACAAGGAGCAAAGATCCCCTCTAACTCATCTCCGTGCAGAGCAACTTCTCTGCCGAGACTGTGTGCGTGTGTCTGAGTAATTGAGTCCTCTCTTCTCCATGAAACAAGACTAGCGTCTGGTCACCACACCACGTCAATGGGTGGTAATGTGAGGCGGTAGACTATCTTTGAACTTTTCTGTAAAGCATTAAGTACCAATAGTGAACAAGCACGTGTTAGTATCTATACATCAGCTATTACATGTATAGCCCCTTCATAAAATTTTATATATTGTTAACAATCTGGCTCATGCAAAGGAGTATAACCGAAACGTTGGTTTTAGGTATCTGGGTACTGCTGTATAACTTACAGAGTGAGGAGTTACCCGCATACTCATAATAACGATAATCAAATGAGATCAGCATAAACTCAGATCAGTCGAGAACTACATCTACCTACATGTAACATACTGTGCACTGGTTCTCGGAACTCGCACTTCGTTTTCTGTGTGGTTTCATGCCAACTCCATTAACGGTGATTCCCATCGCATCTAGCTATTGGAAACAAAGAGAAGAGCGTGTAAACACACAACAAAGTGGTACTTCGCTCGATTGAGAATTAATGTGCGATGAGAATCTATTATTCCAGTTACTGGGCGATTATTTCATTAACGGAATTGCTATTAGGATAATGGCGAAGGGAATTTGTGTGTGCTTTACAGTCCAACGACTGAGACTAAAATGTATGTACGCTGGTAAACCAGCCGCTGGAAGTCACAAACATCGTTAGCGATGCTGATTGTGCCATACTGACATGACAAAGAAAGTCATGAAAGTAAATAATAAGACAGCTAATATTCTTGCGAATATAGCAATCTACAGAATAATTTAATACGAGACTGCAAAAGGACTTGATCTTTCTTTGCTTAATTGCGTCTTAGAAAAAAAAGACAAACTGAAAAATTAAAAAGAATTATGCCCACTACTTTTTGATCTTAATGGGACACATCATGTATTTTTTCCCATTGTAGTATAATACGGAATGTAGGGGTTACTTTATTTATTACCAGTAGTAGATTTTACAAGGTAACTGACAGACGAACGTCGTCTGTCTATTCTAAGAAAGTGAGAAATGAATTGAATAATTTACTCTAACTTAACAGAACATTCTTCTTTTATTTCTCTATCCGTAATCAGTTCATATGAAAATTCAGTTCCTTCCATAATGAATTAATTCTCTGTCCCTCTCTGTGTCTCTCCTCCTCTCTCTCCTCTCCCTCCTCTCCCACCTCTCCCCCTCTCCCCCTCTCTCCCTTCCCCCTCTCCCCCTCTCCCCCTTCCCGCTCCTCCCCTCTCCACCTCACCCTCCCTCTCCCCTCTCACCCTCTCCCTCTCTCCCTCCCTCTCCCCCTCTTCCCCACTCCCCCTTAACCTCTCTCCCTCTCTCCCTCTCTCCCTCTCCCTCTCTCTCCCTCCCTCCCTCTCTCCATCTCTCCCTCTCTCCCTCTCCCCCTCCCTCTCCCTCTCTCTCTCCTTTCCTCTCCCTCTCCCACTCTCTCTCCTTTCCTCTCCCTCTCACTCTACAAAGGCTACAGAATACGATAGCATCTGATACGGCAGCAAGTTAGTAACTAAAAAATAAAAGTTCTTTGTCCTAGGCTGATGTCATATCATCTCTCTGATGTACTGCTTGTTTACTGCCTTTAGGTCTAGTCTTCGTGCATGCTGTTTGGTGTAAGAATGGAATTTTTACATGCAGCCAAAGGTTTGCAAGAATTCGTGACAAGCTACTTGAAACCGAATAATAAAAGTCTCTATTGTAACGTTCGCGTTGACCGACATGCTGATAATACGCTTCTTACGATAGAAACGGTACAGATGGAGACATGGGCGTTTCAATACTGTATGTTGCACCTAACAAAAATTCCAAAACAACTGCAACGGTGATTGAAGAGCAACAAACAAAATTTGCGTACTGACGCTAACTGTTCTCTGTCGAAGACATTAATTCTCTAAGCTCTGAGGAAGAGGTACAAAAGTCATACAAAGAGAGAAGTTGGGGAAATAATGTAATGCAATTGGTCCCATGGTACTTCATGTCTCATACATAAAACATTATACTGTCAGTCACAACAAAAACGAAAGACAAGAAGGTATAAGTGAGGTATGGCATGTACGAACAGCATCCTGTTGTTGTTGTCTTCAGTCCTGAGACTGGTTTGAAGCAGCTCTCCATGCTACTCTATCCTGTGCAAGCTGCTTCATCTCCCAGTACCTACTGCAACCTACATCCTTCTGAATCTGCTTAGTGTACTCATCTCTCGGTCTCCCTCTACGATTTTTACCCTCCACGCTGCCCTCCAATGCAAAATTTGTGATCCCTTGATGCCTCAAAACATGTCCTACCAACCGATCCCTTCTTCTAGTCAAGTTGTGCCACAAACTTCTCTTCTCCCCAATCCTATTCAATACCTCCTCATTAGTTACGTGATCTATCCACCTTATCTTCAGTATTCTTCTGTAGCACCACATTTCGAAAGCTTCTATTCTCTTCTTGTCCAAACTAGTAATCGTCCATGTTTCACTTCCATACATGGCTACACTCCAAACAAATACTTTCAGAAACGTCTTCCTGATACATAAATCTATATTCGATGTTAACAAATTTCTCTTCTTCAGAAACGCTTTCCTTGCCATTGCCAGTCTACATTTTATATCCTCTCTACTTCGACCATCATCAGTTATTTTACTTCCTAAATAGCAAAACTCCTTTACTACTTTAAGTGTCTCATTTCCTAATCTAATTCCCTCAGCATCACCCGATTTAATTTGACTACATTCCATTATCCTCGTTTTGCTTTTGTTAATGTTCATCTTATATCCTCCTTTCAAGACACTATCCATTCCGTTCAACTGCTCTTCTAAGTCCTTTGCCGTCTCTGACAGAATTACAATGTCATCGGCGAACCTCAAAGTTTTTACTTCGTCTCCATGAATTTTAATACCTACTCCAAATTTTTCTTTTGTTTCCTTTACTGCTTGCTCAATATACAGATTGAATAACATTGGGGAGAGGCTACAACCCTGTCTCACTCCTTTCCCAACCACTGCTTCCCTTTCATGCCCCTCGACTCTTATTACTGCCATCTGGTTTCTGTACAAATTATAAATAGCCTTTCGCTCCCTGTATTTTACCCCTGCCACCTTTAGAATTTGAAAAAGAGTATTCCAGTCAACATTGTCAAAAGCTTTCTCTAAGTCTACAAATGCTAGAAACGTAGGTTTGCCTTTTCTTAATCTTTCTTCTAAGATAAGTCGTAAGGTCAGTATTGCCTCACGTGTTCCAACATTTCGACGGAATCCAAACTGATCCTCCCCGAGGTCTGCATCTACCAGTTTTTCCATTCGTCTGTAAAGAATTCGCGTTAGTATTTTGCAGCCGTGGCTTATTAAACTGATAGTTCGGTAATTTTCACATCTGTCAGCACCTGCTTTCTTTGGGATTGGAATTATTATATTCTTCTTGAAGTCTGAGGGTATTTCGCCTGTCTCATACATCTTGCTCACCAGCTGGTAGAGTTTTGTCATGACTGGCTCTCCCAAGGCCGTCAGTAGTTCTAATGGAATGTTGTCTACTCCGGGGGCCTTGTTTCGACTCAGGTCTTTCAGTGCTCTGTCAAACTCTTCACGCAGTATCGTATCTCCCATTTCGTCTTCATCTACATCCTCTTCTATTTCCATAATATTGTCCTCAAGTACATCGCCCTTGTATAAACCTTCTATATACTCCTTCCACCTTTCTGCCTTCCCTTCTTTGCTTAGAACTGGGCTGCCATCTGAGCTCTTGATATTCATACACGTGGTTCTCTTCTCTCCAAAGTTCTCTTTAATTTTCCTGTAGGCAGTATCTATCTTACCCCTAGTGAGATAAGCTTCTACATCCTTACATTTGTCCTCTAGCCATCCCTGTTTAGCCATTTTGCACTTCCTGTCGATCTCATTTTTGAGACGTTTGTATTCCTTTTTGCCTGCTTCATTTACTGCATTTTTATATTTTCTCCTTTCATCAATTAAATTCAATATTTCTTCTGTTACCCAAGGATTTCTAGCAGCCCTCGTCTTTGTACCTACTTTATCCTCTGCTGCCTTCACTACTACATCCCTCAGAGCTACCCATTCTTCTTCTACTGTATTTCTTTCCCCTATTCCTGTCAATTGTTCCCTTATGCTATCTCTGAAACTCTGTGCAACCTCTGGTTCTTTCAGTTTATCCAGGTCCCATCTCCTTAATTTCTCACATTTTTGCAGTTTCTTCAGTTTTAATCTACAGGTCATAACCAATAGGTTGTGGTCAGAGTCCACATCTGCCCCTGGAAATGTCTTACAACTTAAAACCTGGTTCCTAAATCTCTGTCTTACCATTATATAATCTATCTGATACCTTTTAGTATCTCCAGGGTTCTTCCACGTATACAACCTTCTTTCATGATTCTTAAACCAAGTGTTAGCTATGATTAAGTTGTGCTCTGTGCAAAATTCTACTAGGCGGCTTCCTCTTTCATTTCTTAGCCCCAATCCATATTCACCTACTATGTTTCCTTCTCTCCCTTTTCCTACACTCGAATTCCAGTCACCCATTACTATTAAATTTTCGTCTCCCTTCACTATCTGAATAATTTCTTTTATTTCATCGTACATTTCTTCAATTTCTTCATCATCTGCAGAGCTAGTTGGCATATAAACTTGTACTAATGTAGTAGGTGTGGGCTTCGTATCTATCTTGGCCACAATAATGCGTTCACTATGCTGTTTGTAGTAGCTTACCCGCATTCCTATTTTCCTATTCATTATTAAACCTACTCCTGCATTACCCCTATTTGATTTTGTGTTTATAACCCTGTATTCACCTGACCAGAAGTCTTGTTCCTCCTGCCACCGAACTTCACTAATTCCCACTATATCTAACTTTAACCTATCCATTTCCCTTTTTAAATTTTCTAACCTACCTGCCCGATTAAGGGATCTGACATTCCACGCTCCGATCCGTAGAACGCCAGTTTTCTTTCTCCTGATAACGACATCCTCCTGAGTAGTCCCCGCCCGGAGATCCGAATGGGGGACTATTTTACCTCCGGAATATTTTACCCAAGAGGATGCCATCATCATTTAATCATACAGTAAAGCTGCATGTCCTCGGGAAAAATTACGGCTGTAGTTTCCCGTTGCTTTCAGCCGTTCGCAGTACCAGCACAGCAAGGCCG
The DNA here is from genome assembly GCF_023897955.1 of Schistocerca gregaria. Classification (NCBI taxonomy): domain Eukaryota; kingdom Metazoa; phylum Arthropoda; class Insecta; order Orthoptera; family Acrididae; genus Schistocerca; species Schistocerca gregaria. The sequence continues at coordinate 167,244,187 of NC_064925.1, read as the reverse complement.
TTTTGGTTAATGTTGCAAGGCCAGATCAGTCAATCATCCAGACTGTTGCCCCTGCAACTACTGAAAAGGCTGCTGCCCCTCTTCAGGAACCACATGTTTGTCTGGCCTCTCAACAGATACCCCTCCGTTGTGGTTGCACCTACGGTACGGCCATCTGTATCGCTGAGGCACGCAAGCCTCCCCACCAACGGCAAGGTCCAAGGTTCAGCATCCTATTCATTCTCAATTGGAAACTCGTAGAATTTGGCTGAAAGGAATCGACACTCTGCAGGTGACCTGATCTCAGACATCCCGCTGTACCATCTCTATGGACACGAGTTCCCAAAATAAGAACGTTTTACTGGAAAGAGTAGGTACCGGTTAAAGGTTACAACGTCAGCTGGAGCAGCAGCTATTCGATATCCATAGTTGGATAAAGGAATCTTCATTGGAGGTGGTCTCAAGTTCATTACACCCTTAACACTCTACCATTTTCTGTAAAAGTACGACACTTTCCATGAAGTCGTCGTCAAGGTATTTTCCTATCTTTTGAAGTCCAACAAAGAGCTTCCATTTTACATCTACATGCCAGTTATCTATCCATTTACCCCGCCCATATGCAACAAATTTTCATAACGATCATAATTATTTTCTCTGTTCACTACTCACTTTGTTGGTTTCCCCATCCGTACTACTGCTCTGATGCAAACATTTGTCCATTTCACACTTAGCAAACGTCTGTGCTTTCTCGTAGTTTTTCATGCCCCACTTATGTAATTCATAACAGACATTAAAATAGAAACTACCTGTAATATTTTATTTTCATACGTATCACAAGTTTGCTTTTATAAACCTAGTTTGCTTTCCAGCGGGATTCCAGACAAGGTTCTCTTACTTTATTTTTATCCTAAGTCTTCTACTGGTTTGTGCAGCCCGCTATGAATTCCTCTACTGTACTAACCTCTTCAACTCAGTGTAGCAGTTGCTGCCTTAGTCCTCAATTATTTGCTGGATGTATTCCAATCTCTGTCTTCCTTTACAGTTTTTGCCCTCTACAGTTCCTTCTAGTACAGTGGAAGTCATTCCCTCATGCCATAACAGATGTGTTACTATCCTGCCACTTCTCCTTATCAGTGTTTTCCACATGTTCTTTCCTCTCAGATTCTGAGGCCTCATTCCTTACCATATCAGTCCATCTAATCATTCGTCTGTATCACCACTTCTCAAATTCTTCGAATCTCTTCCGGTTTTCCCGTAGTCCATGTTTCACTACCGTACAATGCTGTGCTCCAGACGTACATTCTCAGAAATTTCTTCCTCAAATTAAGGCCAATACTTAATATTAGTAGACTTATATGGCCCAGTAATGCCCTTTTTGCAAATGCTGGTCTGCTTTTGATGTCCTCCTTGCTCCGTCCGTCACTGGTTATTTTGCTGCCTAGGTGGGAGAATTCCTTAACTTCATCTACTTCGTGACCATCAATCCTGATAAGTTTTTCGCTGTTCTCATTCCTGCTACTTCTCATTACCTTCGTCTTTCTGCGACTTACTCTCATTTCAAACACTTGTAAGTAGACTGTTTATAGTGTGTATGTTGGCAGCGCAATAGACGGCATCAATAACTCTGACAGTGCTGTCCGCCTTCTTTAAGAGTCTGTGTAGCTGGTCGGACTCGCAGTTGGAGCTGAACAGCCAGCAGTGATGTCAGTTAGAAGTGAATAGCCAGCAGTGATGAATGTTAAATGTTACAAATGATGGAGGCTAGAGGTCTGAAGTGTGAGCTCAAGCGGACGATCTGGACTTGTGTCCGTCATGGCAATGTAATATTTTTGACGATTATATAATTTTTGGAAACGGATATCACGCGCTAGTATATATTTTTTTAACTGGATGTCAAATTATTATGGTAAAATTTGCAAAATACATTGTTTGCTTTGCAACAAAATATTTCGTTGCTTACTACATGGCTATTACTAGTTCGAGCGTACAGTACTTGGAATATTTTATTTAGCTGGCTTTATTGATGGTAGCTGTATCGCTGTAGTTAGGTAACGAAGATTTTCTGTGAGATAAGTGACTTATGAAATGTATGGGAATTGTTAGGATTTGTTCCAGTTTATGGCCATTCGTTGTGATAATTATTTTTAGTCATACTGCTTTGCGTTTGTATATTTTTGGCAATAAGTTAAAACGTTAAGTTTGTGATGTATTTGTCAGAGAAAAATCTGTTGATCATAAATGAAATGATAAAGACAAACAAAGCGACAATACTAAAGTTTCACTCAGCAGTTTCAGAAGTAAAATTTAGACGTTTCATTTTCTCAGTTATCGCATTTTAAGTAAAACATTTGTTAAATTAGAAGTTTCAATCTGTTTTCATTAGACTCCATTTCGTTCGCAGATCATGTAATTATTCTTCCCCCTCATTCAGGATAGCAATGTCATCAACGAATCGTATCATCTATATGCTTTCACCTTGAATTTTAATTCCACTCATTAACCATTATTTTATTTCTTTCATTGCTTTCCTAATCTAAAGATTGAACAGTAGGGGCGAAAGGTTACATCCTTTTCTTACACCCTTTTTAATTCGAGCACTTCGTTCATGGTCGTCCACTCTTATTATTCCCTCTTGTCACATTTACATATTGTATATGACCCGTCTCTCCCTCTAGCATACCCCTACTGTTTTTCAGAATTTCGAACTTCTTGCACCATTTTACTTTGTCGAACGGTTTTTCCAGGTCGACAAAGCCTATTAAAATGTCTTGAGTTTTCTTTAGTCTTGCTTCTATCGTTAACCGCAAAGTCAGAATTGACCCTCTCGTGGCTTTACTTTTCCTAAGGCCAAACTGATCGTCAACTGGTGCATCCTCAATTTTCTTTTTTATGCTTCTGAATTTTATTCTTCCAAGCAATTTGGATGAATGAGCTGTTAAGCTTATTGTGCGATAATTCGCGAACTGGTCAGCTCTTGCAGTCTTCGGAATTGTGTGGATGATGCTTTTCCGAAAATCTGTTGGTATGTCACTAGACTCATACACTCTACAAAACAACGTGAATACTCGTTTTGTTGCCACTAATTTTAATACTGGATCCACAAACTGTTCTACATTCACTTCTGTTTCTCCATCTATCAACCAGACAAATCTTCCCACTCATAGAGGCTTTCAATGTATTCTTTTCACCTATCCGCTCTCTCCTCTACATTTAATGTCATCAACCGTACTTTTAATGTCACCGATGCTGCGTTCTTCACTTTCCTGTATGCTGAGTCTGGCCTTCCGACATTCATTTTTTGTACGATGTTTTCACATTTTCCCTGTAGCTATTTCGTCTTGGCTTCTTGCACTTTCTGTTTAATTCACTCCTCAGTGACTTGTATTTCTGTATTCCTGAGTTCCCGGAACTTCTTGTACTTCCTCCTTCCATCGATCAATAGAAGTATTTGTTCTGTTACCAATGGTTTCTTCGCAGTTTCCTTCTTTGTACCTGTGCTTTCCTGCCCATCTCCTATGACGGCCCTTTTTAGAGTTGACTATTCCTCTTCAACGGCACTGCCTTCCGAACTATTCCTCATTTATGTATCTATAGCCTTAGAGAACTTAAAACGTATCTCGTCATTCCTTTGTACTTCTGTATCAGACTTCTTTGCGTATTAATTGTTCGTGAGTAATGTCTTAAACTTCAGCCTACTCTTAATCGCTACTATATAGTGGTCTGAGCTTGTCTCTTCTCCTGGGTACAACTTTAAGTCCAGAATCTGATTTCGGAATCTTTGTCTGACCATGATGTTGTCTAACTGAAATCTTTCCGTATCACCCGGCCTTTTCCAAGTATATGTCCTCCTCTTGTGACTCTTGGAAAAAGTATTCGCTATTACTAGCTGAATCTTGTTATAGAACTCAATTAGTTTTTCTCCTCTCTAACTCCTTTCCAAAGCCCATATTCTCCCGTAAACTTTTCTTCTACTCCTTCCCCTAAAACTGCATTCCAGTCCCCAATGACTATTAGATTTTCATCCCCCTTAACATACTGTACTACTATTTCAGTATCCTCACAATTTCCCTATCTCTTCAGCTTGCGACGTCGGCATGTATACCTGAACTATCGTTGTCGGTGTTGGTTTGCTGTCGATTCTGATAAGAACCACCTGGTCACTTAAATGTTCACAGTAAAACATTTCTGCCCTACCTTCCTATTCATTAAGTATCCTACTCCCGTTATACCATTTTCTGCTGCTGTTGATGTTAGCCTATACTCATCTGACAAGAAGTCCTTGTCTTATTTCCACTTAACTTTACTGACCCCTATACTTACCAGATTTTCTAGTTTCCCTACCACGTTCTAGCCTCTGATTTTCCACGCCCCGACTCGTAGAACGTTATACTTTCTTTGATTATTAAGTCTTTTTCTCATGGTAGCCTCCTCCTTGATAGTCCGCTCCCGGAGATCCAAATGGGGCACTATTCCGGAATCTTTCGCCAATCGAGGGATCATCATGACAACTCTTCAATTACAGGCCGCCTATCCTGTGGATAAACGTCTTCAATGCGTTGATCATTATTGATTCTTTCACCTTTAGAGGCAGTTCCATACCCCTAGGACAAGAGAGTACCCTGGACCTCCGTCCGCTCCTCCGCCCTTTTTGACAAGGCTGTTGGTAGAATGAGGGTGACTTCATATGCCGGAAGCTTTCGACCGCCAGTGCTGATTATTACAGACCACCTTAAGAGTTTCTTTGTGGAGCTCTTGGTCATTCAGCCAATGTCCTCCATTGCCCTAAATACTGACACTTATCAAAAGACATTATTATTAATTTCTACTATTTTCTTTTTGCTGTGTTCACTGTGCATTGCTGTAGTTCATTTGTATTTTACTGTCAAACATGTTTTCAAACTGTTCTGCACTAGATCACAAAAGTACGAAGTTAACAGCAAAACTAAGGCATGTTTGATATCTGTCTTTCACACGTATTGTCTCTTCATTTCGCGAAAAAATACTTCCTATATTTCTCTCTATTTCCCAGAAATGTTTTGGTAATATTTAATATCATTCTTTTCCTTCTGAATCAGTTCTGAATTTAATACTACCCTTCAAAAGTTTAATGATATGTATAGTAATAACGATGAGTTATTCAGTAGACTAAATCACAGGGTGTAACGGTCATAAGAGGAGCTATTTCTACTGGCGACTGAGAACAGTGCACTGAACATTACATCATTTGCTTACTAATAATTTAGCTATTAAGAGTAATATGCTTTTACTTTGGTTACTACCTCCAACTATATGTGGCAAGAGCAAGCCATCAATGATTATTTTCCCCTGTGCAACAGGTCAAGTGTTGAATTTTGAACAGGTGGACGCAAAACCTTAGTCTATGCTGACAGGCTTAGTTCACTTAGTGGTGTAGTTACGGCCATGCAGAAATCATCAGCTCGTAATGTTTGTGACGTGCCTGTGGGAAGACTATAGCACACAGAGAAAGAAAATCCAGCACACTGATATGTGTACATATTAAGGTACCACATATAAAGGAGTCTGCAGTTTCACCTGTTATACACTGTATACACAAAGAGCCTACTGTTTCTCAAAGGCTGCTTTTACAGATTATGATGAAAGGAAGACGAAGGTTTTGTTTAAATCTTTCAATTCAAGATAAAGTTGTCGACCTTTGTGGGGACACAGCTATAGAGAACACGGCCGTATTCGCCAGTGACCATTATCATCTCTAGCCTCTGCTCCTCAGATTCAGACAGCTAGCGGTTGCCGCAGTAAACATTGTATCGTACATGATGGCAATGCGCACCTCTCATATGCCTCCAAATCTCGACGCAGTTCCTGAGATTCTCAGCGATGTGGTTTCACATCTATCTCGTTCTTCACTTGCGGTGACTTTAATGCACGTAATGTGCTCTGGAGATCTACGGCTACCTTTACGGGGGGTCGAGCAGTTGAAAATCTCTCCAGAAGAGTTATGTCTTCTGAACACAAGGCGGAGCAAGCACTTCAGCATTGCTATGGGATCGTTGTCGCCCATATATCTGACGATACGCTCTCCAATACATACCGATAGTGCTCAGTGTGAAGTGGTTGGCCATTCGCCTCCAGTGACCATTTTTTTAAACATTTATCGGAGACATGTTCAGGATGTCTGACAGGAAGCATAGAAATCAAATTTATGTAAACACTGAGGCCATGTCCATTAATGGATCGGTTACATTATGGCAACTGAAGACAAAGTCTGAAAATATGTCCAATCTCATATTATGGCACTTATTTCAAAAGCCCGTTTTCATCAAACTTTTACACTCCACTGTTACTGGTTCCGGCTACTGCCGACTTCTGATCTGTTACAAACAAAAACAGTGGTGAACCAAGCAACTTCTTGGATGGCGTGTACAGGGACAGCTGCCCATGCACCACAGTTAATCAAGAGTAGTGACTGGTGTATTGTGATGAGCCAGTTACTCGGCCACCATTGACCAGACGCTTTCAGTTTGTGAAAGATATGGAAAATGTGCTGGCCACGGCAGTAGCCGAAAATTTTCTGTATTCAGAAAGGGCCGTACAGGACCTGCAACATGCTGAAATATAGGGTTTCGCAGTGATGGAATGAAGGGTAGAGCCACGGCTCATAACCCATCTGTTCTATAACGTCCACTGCTCAAAGTGCCATCAATGCAAACAAGAGGTGACCGAGACGTGTAAACAGTGGCACCCCATACCTTCACGCCGGTTGATACGCTAGTATGGCGATGGCGAAGACCCGCTGCCAGTGCGCGTTCACCGCGATGTCGCCGAACCTGGATGCGACCGTCATGATGCTGTAAACAGAGCCTGGATTCATCCGAAAAAATTACAACGTTTTGACGTTCGTCACCCAGGTTCATCGTTGACTACACCATCGCTAGCGCTCCTGTCTGTGATGCAGCGTCAAGGGTAACCACAGCCATGGTCTCCGAGCTGATAGTCCACGTTCCTGCAAACGTCGTGAACTGTTCGTGGAGGTGGTTGTTGTCTTGCAAACGTCCCTATCTGTTCACTCAGGGATCGAGACGTGGCTGCACAATTTGTTACATCCATGCGGACAACATGCCGGTCATTTCGACTGCTAGTGATACGAGGCCGTCGGGATCCAGCAAGGTGCTCGTATTTTCCTCCTGAACCCACCGATACCATATTCTGCTAACAGTCATTGGATCTCGACGAACGCGAGGAGAAATTTCGCTATACGATAAACCGCAATTGCGGTAGGCAACAATCCGACCTTTATCAAAGTCGGAAACGTGATGGTACGCATTTCTCCTCCATACACGAGGCATCACAACAACGTTACACCAGCCAACGCTTCAACTGCTGTTTGTGTATGAGAAATAGGTTGAAAACCTACCTCATATAACTACGTTGTAGGTATCTCCACCGGCGCCAACCTTGTGTGAAGGCACTGAAAAGCTAATCATTGGCGTCCCACAGCATCTTCTTCCTGTCGGTTAAATTTCGCGTCTGTAGCACGTCATTTTCGTGGTGTTAAAATTTTATTGACCAGTAGTATACAACAGACCTACACCGCCCTAAATAATACACCTCATTTTTAGCTATTTTTGTTGTTAATGTTTAAGTCAGATCGTTTAATGTACCTTTGACTTCAGTATTTTACAGACGCCCGATCTCCCCACCGTGGCAGAAGCCAGTTAGAATCTTTCTCCCGGAGGACGTTGTGGAGAGGCCTGGCTCGCACGCATGCCAGATGACGCTCCAACAGAAAAGCAGGTAGGAATGCCGCCTGCCTGTCGCTCTCTTGTATCCTTGCTTCCGCCAAATCCTTCAGGTCACTAACGCAAAGCTTCTTCTGAACACCACCACTCAGTTCTCTTATTATGTCTGTGGTATTCTGTGTTAGTTCCATGTGTTTGTAGCATACACTTTTGGTTTTGGTGACAGAATGTCGGTTCCTGCTCTTTAGATTCGGGTAATCAATTATGAGATAACAGAACCAGCCTGTAATAGTTGCTCGGCCACAGGCAATTACTAGTGCTTTTTGTACGTGAGAAACCATTCCTACCAGCGGTGGTATCCTCGGCATGGAGTGAATAGATTTCTAAGACTACGTCGAATAGAAGATCTGGACAAATTACACATAATGCAAAAGCAATAATATTTAAATAAAATTATCATCTCCCTGGAACTGTGACAGGTAGACCTATATCCTGCATTGTCGTCAGATTCCGCTGCACGTTTCTGAAACAGATGCTTTTAACGTTTAAGAAGTTGTACTGCTTCTTCGAGCCACTCACATATCTGGTATCCTGTTCAATACCCTTGTACCTTCGTTCACAGTCTGTAAAGGAGCTCCGTGTCAAATGCTTATCAGAAACTTAGCAAACCTTACTGGGTCTCTTTAGTAGATCGGTTATACTTCCTAAGTGTCCTGCCAATAAAACGCAGTCTTTGGTTTGCCTTTACCACATCATTTTCTATGTGTTATGACCAACTTGCGTTAGTCGTACTTGTACTTCTTAGGTACTTAGTTGAATTTACGCACTACGATTTGACTGATTTATCGTGTATCCGTAGTTAAAAGCATTCTTTTTTGCATTCATCTGGACGTCCTCACACTTTTCATTATTTATGGTCAATTGCCAACGTTCTCACCATACATATATCTCTTCTATATCGTTTTGCAATGTTTTTCAATCTTCTGGTGACTTTACTACACGACAAACGAGACCATTATCTGAAAACAACATAAGACGGCTGCTCAGATTGTCTTCTGAATCGTTCATGTAGATAAGGAACGGCAGGAGGCTTATAACACTAATTTGGGGAACGCCAGAAATCAATTAGGTTTTAATCGATGACTTTCCCTCAGATACTACGTGCTGTGACGTCTCTGACAGGAAATCGCGAATCCAGTCACATAACAAAGGCGATATTCCATAAGCACGCAATATCACTACAAGACGGTTGTGTAGTATGGTGTCAAAAGTCTTCTGTGAATATACGAACACGGAATCAATTTGAAATCCTTTGTTAATAGCACTCAACAATTCGTGAGTAAGGAGCTAGTTGTGTTTCACAAGACCGATCTTTTTTTAAATCCTTTGGGACTGTGTGTCAATAGACTTTTCTCTTCGAGGTAATTCATAATGCTTGAACATAATATATGTTCCCAAATCCTCCTCCATATCGAAGTTAAAGGTATGGACCTGTAATTTAGTTTACTACTTCTACTACGTATCTTGAGTACTGGTGTGATTCGTAAAACCTTCCAGTCTCTGGGTATGAACATTTCGTCCACTGAGCGATTGTGTATGATTGTTAAGTATAGACCTATTGCATCAGCATACTCTGAAACCTAATTGGTATACAGTCTGTACCGGAAGACTTGCTTTTATTGAAGGATTTTAAGTAGATTAATTGCTCCAAGGATATCTACTTCTAAGTTCCACTTGTTGGCAGCTGTTCTTCATTGGAATTCTGCAATATTTATTTCCTCTTCTTCGGTGAAGATATTTCGGAAGGCTGTGTTTAGTAACTCTACTTTGGCAGTACTGTCGTTGATAGTATTTCGTTGCTATCGCACAGAGATAATATGCCATGTCTCTTGCCGCTAGCATACCTTACATACAACCAGAATCTCTTTAGATTTTCTGACAGGTTTCGGGAGAACCATAGTAAGCATCTCGCACAGTAGTCCGCGCTAAGCTTCGAGCTTCTGTAATAGATCGCCAATCTTGGAGTTCTTGTGTTCGTTAAAATTTGGCATGCTTTTTTCATTGTTTCTGATACAGTATTCTGACCAGTTCGTATATTTTGGATAAATATCTTGTGCGATAAAAAGAAAACCTGAGTTTCACACGAGACATACTTTGTAAATACGTACTGGTTAAGGGCCAGAAGTTCCACCACCTCAAAGAAATTTATTGTATTCAAACTGAGAATATGTTTTAGAGTCTTTCAGCAAACCAGTGTCAAGGATACTGGCATGTAGCTTTCTGGGTCCCTCCTTTACTCTTCTTACATACAGAGATTACATTTATGACGAGTCTCTTGCTAGGCGTAAAGTTCCGAGCGACTGGAGAAAGCGAGGGTAATTCAAGTGTGGGTCCAGTGCCGTAGAGTACTCTCTATAGAAGAAAATTGTGATTCCATCCAAACCTAGAGACGAATTTGCTTTCTACTTTTTCATTTGCTCTCCTATGCCAGGGATCTCTCTTGCTCTATACTAACGTGATATACTATTGGACAGTCAAACAACCGTTTGCTTTTACGTTTTCCCAGCGCGAATGAATTCTTAAAAGCCAAATTTAAAACTTCAGCTTTCTTTCGCGGTTGGCTATGGTTACACAACACTGACAAACGAGTGACTTGATAGAAGCTTTCATTCCGCTTAGCTATTTTACGTAGAACCAGAATTTTCTACAGTTCGTAAAAAAAAAAGCTTCTGCTAAGGTATGACAGCAGTAGACGTTCTATACTTTACGCACTTTCTTCTGTCGTCGTTCAATTGTTGTTTTTCAACCAATAATGCAATAGTCCCTTTTCCTAATTTTGTTATTAAACTACAGTGGGTGTCATCCGTGCTTGACTGTCTCTCTCGGTACATCTAGCAGAGCATCATTTATAGTCATTTCAAACTTAGCTCATAATTCAAAAATTTGTATCCATCATAACTAACTAAATGATGTCGTTCACTGTCTAAATATCGAGCGGTGGAGCCACCCGGTCTGGGGCTGCCCCCGACGCAGGTTCGAGCCCCCTCGGGGATTACTGTGTGTCTCGTCCTTAGCGTATGTTACCTTAAATTAGATTAAGTAGTGCGTAAGCTTAGGGACCGATGTCGTGAGCAGTTTGGTCCCATAAGACCTTACCACAAAGTTCCAAAAGAAATTTACTGCCTGAGTGGGATGCTGAAAATTACTTATTTGCTCAGTCTAGCTAATATGCTCTTCTTAATATCTTTATGGATTTATTAACTGTAATAACCATAGTCGCTATGATGACATCGTGAACATTAACCTCTGTATCTATACTGACATGCCCGCACCTCGTGGTCGTGCGGTAGCGTTCTCGCTTCCCAAGCCCGGGTTCCCGGTTTCGATTCCCGATGGGGTCATGGATTTTCTCTGCCTCGTGATGGCTGGGTGTTGTGTGATGTCCTTAGGTTAGTTAGGTTTAAGCAGTTCTAAGTTCTAGGGGACTGATGACCATAGATGTTAATCCCCATAGTGCTCGGAGCCATTTTAAAAATTTTTTTACACTGACATCCTCAGTGAGGTCTGGCGTAGTTATAGCTACAAATTCTAAAATATTTCCTTTGCGTTTGGACTGTTGAACTAGCGGCTCATCACCATTTTCTGAGAACAGGTTAAAAACTACGTCCTAGGACGGCATGTCCGTACCACCTATAATGATTCTATCGACAGCCCAGTACATACTCGGTAGGCTAAACTCGCCACTAACTAACCCTTTATTAACTGTTCTGGACATGTCAACGAGCACATTTCTACCTGTCCCTGTGTGCTCTGAACGTATTTACGCCCGCCACCAGTCCTTCTACCTGGAACTCTGAACCTGTTTAGCGCGCCGCCTTAGTGGCACCTCTATGCTCCTGACGGTTGAGACGCACTGCCGTTTCTTCACCTGTGGCCACTGGCCTCGTTAACGCACCCAGCTGTATATTAATGGGAAGCGTCTAGTAGCTGTTCAGCATTCCACCGGCACGGTTGAAGACTCTTCAGCGTTTGGTGCTGTGCTCATAAGTAGCAGCTTTCGTCTGTGCATTTACTGACCATTGACGGCGTTAACGTTTAGAGAAGAAAATGACACGCCGTCGTGGTTGCACAGACGATGAAAGCTTCGAAATTGTCACTAGAAGCGACAGTGAGATTGTAATTTTCGACAGGGACGGTAGTATTATTCTTCGACTGAATCTCGAAGTAACAGTCATGTGCCGTGTACTTCAGCTGAAACAACGCATCTGTCAACAAGAGAGAGATAGTGAAGTGCCTTTATGCATTCGTTCGACGCTTCAGCTGCTGGACACAACAGGGGTTTAGGGCCAGATTCTAGTGTTTTATCGCATTTCCTGGTATTTTTAACGGAAGAACTGATGAAATTTGTAGCAGAAGAAACCAACATATTTTTTTTGTATACGAAAGAAAATACGCCACAATCAGAGCATTCTCCTTTGTCCAGATGGAAAGAAACGGGTTTCGAGGTACTATATTCCTTCGTCGCTGTTATGATAACGGCTAATGTGAAAAATCTAAAATCAGTGACTATTGGTCTATAGACAAACTTTTGAACACTCCTGGTTTCGGTGAGATGGTGCCCAGGGACGATTTTTTTGTTAATTTTAAGAATTGTTCACTTCATTTTCAAACCAGTCAGGAAAATAAGGAGCAAGGATACTTAAAATTAGGAATATTGTTGATAAAATTAGCGCAAAATTTCGCAGCACATTTCTTCCATATCAAAGGCTCTGCATTGATGAAAGCCTCTTGTTGTTCAAAGGACCATTATCGTTCAAACAGTACATTCCCTCCAACAGAAGTAGGTTTGGAATAAAAACATTTGTGGTATGCGACTGCCAGACGGGTTATATCATGAATTTCATTGCTTACACGGACACAAATACTGCAATCGCATTCCATAATCTGGGGAAATAGAATAGATCAAATGGCTCTGAGCACTATGCGACTTAACTTCTGAGGTCATCTTTCGCCTAGAACTTAGAACTAATTAAACCTAACTAACCTAACGACATCACACACATCCACGCCCGAGGCAGGATTCAAACCAGCGACCGTTGCGGTCGCTCGGCTCCAGACTGTTGCGCCTAGAACCGCTGGCCACTCCGGCTGGCAATCTGGCGAAAAGTGGCGACGTAGTAGTAACATTAAGGAAACCATTTTTCGCTCTATGTCGATAATTGGTATTCAAGCCCAGACCTATTCCTTCGGCCTCATTACCTTGGAGCAAACGCGTGTGGTACTATTCGCAAAAGCAGACACAACATGCCAAAATTAGAAAAAAAACTAAAACGAAGAGAAATACAGTTTATGTCAACTGACACAATCCTTGCCATGAAATGGTGTGACGAAACAGAAGTGTGGATGCTGACCACCTGTAATAATGCAGAAAAGATTGAGATGAAAAAACAGAAAGACAGGTGAAAGGTTAAAAATGTCACAATGTGTTGCAGATTAGAACAAGAGTATGGGTGCTGTTGAACGCTATGACATGCTGCTAGGTTCAGTGCAATCAGTACCAAAGGCTCCCTAGTGGTACAAGAAATTCTTTTACCACGTACTGGATCTGGGCATTGTAAATGCTCATGCTCTCCACAGATTAGTAAAACGACGAAAAATACAACTAGCGGAATTTAGTTTGTGTCTGGTAAGAGAGCTTGTTGAAACTTACGCAAAAGAACGGAGGAAAGCTGACAGAGGAAGGCGTTCTGAAGATGACAATCTTCTGAGATTTACTGGGAAACATTTTCCATAGGTCACTGAGATGGAAAACTCGAAGGAACGTACGCCAATGCGCCGGTGCGCAGCACGCACGAAGCAGAAAAAGCGCCGAGAAACTAGATACGAATGTAGAGCATGCAACATACCATACGTGTAGCGCCATGTTTTGAGACGTATCACACTAATATAAACTATTAACCGTCTGTGATCACTCAGAAGAGAAGAAGCGACATTGATAACTTTCTAAAAGTAAAGTACAACAAAATGAGATCAAAAATACAAAGAAATACATAAAATTATATACAAAATAAAACAATATATATAACTTCGCCAGTGCCGGTCCAAGGCCCGGATCACGGAAAATACATGCAGGTGTGAAAGATATTCCAACAATTATGATTTCTGACTTTGAAGCCATTTTACAGAAGTGTTACTGCACTCTAAAACACACGAACAGAATTTCTCAGTTGCCATTAAATCTATTACACACATTAAGTTTAAAATTAAAAGTACCATAGTGCTACATTGCTGATTGAAACAGACATCATGTTTATTTACATGGCCATCTTTCGGAGCAGTTCTAACAATTAATTATTGTTAACTTCTCCGTCTTAATATTACTGTAATTAATGAAGAAGTATTTCACACTAGACGCGTTTCGCCTTTATTTACAAAGTATCTTCTTTGTTCACTGGTTTTCCTGCTCCATGTCAACCTCCGCTAATGAAGAGGGGGAAAGCAGTGGCGCGCAAAGGTAGTAAACACGAAGCAGGGAAACCAGTGAACACAGAAAATGCTTTGTAAATAAAAGCAAAATGCGTCTAGTATGAAATTATTTTTCACTAATTGCAGTAAACTTAAGACGGCAAAGCTAACAATTACTAATTCTACATATCGTTTATTATAGTGATTCTTAGCAAAATAAGCAGTTTCAATGCACATCATGTGAGTCCAGTAATTCATAGGCTGATTCACAGCCACGGAGAAAGTATCGAGATACATCGTGTGTCAGTGATCACACTCTGCAGGCGAGATAGCCGCGGACGACATGGCTCGAGAAATATCCGGCACAGGGTGTGCTCGGCCAAGCGGAGAGCTCAGTCGCCAGCAACGGTCTGTGAGGAAAGCCATTAGCGTAGGTACCAGGATTAGGCGGAATCAACGGCGCACTCGACCCAGCTAGATGGATGCACGGCTGCAACAGCCAAAGGGCTAATACTACATGATATGGGTATTTCCACAGTGCTGAGTGTAGACACTGAATGATTCTAAAACTCCCACTGTGGTTCGGGTGGCCGTTAAAAACGTCCGACAGTTAAGTCCACATAGACTGGTTACATGAATCCAGATAACATGCAGACTCAGTTTAGAACTTGAAAGACACTGCAGACTGTCAGATTTCAGCCAGAAATTGCTTCTGAAAATAATTTGAACAGCAAAACATTCCTGGATGGCAGTGAAATGAGGAGCCTTATTACGTATGTTTTGCCAATTTACTGTTAAAATGGTAATGCTCGAAGCGTCATTACGTTGTATCTGATTTTGCTTTCTCCGTATTGAATAGCGAGCTTTCAATCTTTCACCTTACCTAAGAAAGCCCATGCGCACTTCTGAAGTACTTTGCTACCCGACTAAAGCAGTTCTGACCTGTAAGGAGAATTGTACAGGTCTACGGTCCACAAAGCAAGTCCAGATATCTGCAACCGGTACCATCACAAAATCCACAGACCCTTTGGTTCAGGCGCTTCACTCGGCTGCAAACCAAATGACGCCGAGTAATTCTGGGAATAATGAAGTCTGATTGAACCCCTGGAAGAAGGTTGTCAGCCCGCCACCTCTGTGAGCCACGCGCATGACTCGTTGGTTAATTCTAGGGAGGGGACCAAACAACGAGGTTATCTGTCCCTTTGGATTAGAAATGGATGGGAAAGGATGTCAGCCGTCACCTTTCAAAGGGGCCATCCCGGCATTTGCCTGAAGTGATTTAGGGAAATCACGGAAAAACTAAATCAGAACCGCCGGACGATGGTTTGAACCGTCGACTTCCCGGGTACGGGCCCAGTCCGCATGAACTGAGAAAGGCCTCAGAACTCAAGCGACAGACGTCAATGACTAGGACATGAGTCACAATTTATAGACGACCTCACCATGCACAACCGACATCCGCAGGCACGACCTCCTCCACGTATCCGATAAGTTCTCCACGATACATTCCAAACGCACAGTGGATTTCTTTCTAGCCCTGAACGATATATTCCTAAGGGGTTCCATAACGCTTCTAACAATGGACCTTCCGATATTTATTAAATCCCTGCATCCGTATGCTTACTCATACCTTGCTGAATGATCTGCCACCTGTCCAGACACAGAGTTTTCACCTCGATTGACGCGAACGCGTTACCACCAACCACTCATCCTGCAGTGAGCGCAGATCCACCACCTCTGCTTCAACGCAGGTTGCCTCGGCAACAGAGCCCATGGCTGAAACACGAGACGAATGAGTTTTCCAATGTAATGCGCCAGTGTATCTGCCACAGCTTCATGCCGAGGGAGCAGGCTGAAGGCGGATGCCTGGGCCAAAATCCTCCTGAGGTGTTCGCGAACTGCGGATAGCTCCTTCTGAGTCTGCACACAGCAAGCACACTTTGAATCAGTCCTAGTACTACTGACATATAAGGCACAGGCATTGAAAAGCACAGGCACTGAACGCACAGAGAGAAAGCTAAAAACGAAACTTACTAACCTCCACTTGTGCCACCAAAGGAGGCTAATGCCTTACTCAGCTCTGTAGTTAGTCATTCAATCGAAATGACAACTGTGCTACAGTGTGCGTGAATCAACACACTGCAGCAACTAAAACATCACATTGAACGTGTTGTTGTTGTGGTCTTCTGTCCAGAGACTGGTTTGATGCAGTCCTCCATGCTACTCTATCCTGTGCATTCTACTTCATCTCTGAGTAACTACTGCAACCCATGCCCTATTGAATTTGCTTAGCGTACTAGTCTTTTGTCCTCCCTCTACGATTTTTACCCTCCATGCTTCCCCCCCATCACTAAATCGGTGATCCCTTGATGCTGCAGAACATGTCCTACAACCGACCCCTTCTTCTAGTCAAGTTGTGACACAAATTCCTCGTCTACCTGATTCTATTCAGTACCTACTCATTAGTTACGTGATCTACCCCGTCTAATCTTCAGCATTTTTCTGCAGCACCACATTTCAAAAGCTTCTGTTCTCTTCTTGTCTAAACTATTTATTGCCCATGTTTCACATCCATACATGTCTACACTCCATACAAATAGTTGCAGGAAAGACTTCCTGACACTTAAATCTATACTCAATGTTAACAAATTTCTCTTCTTCAGAAACGCTGGCATTGCCAGTCTACATTTTATATCCTCTCTACTTCGACCATCATCAGTTATTTTGCTCTCCAAACAGCAAAACTCCTTTACTACTTGAAGTGTCTCATTTTCTAATCAAATTCCATTAGCATCACCTGATTTAATTAGACTACATTAAATTATCCTCGTTTTGCATTTGGTTTATTCATCTTATACCCTGCTTTCAAGACACTGTGTATTCGTTCAAATGCTCTTCCACGACCCTCGCTGTCTCTGACAGAATTACAGTGACATCTGCAAACCTCAAAGTTCTTATTTCTTCTCCATTAATTTTAATTACTCCAAATGTTTCTTTTCTCTCCTTTACTGGTTGCTCAATACACATACTGAATAACATCGCGGATAGGCTACAACCCTGCCTCACTCCTTTCCTAACCTCTGCTTTCTTTCATGTCCCTCGATTCTTATCACTGCCATCTGGTTCTTGTTCAGATTGCAAATAGCCTTTCTCTCGCTGTATTTGACCCCTTACACCTTAAGAATTTGAAAGAGTGTATTCCAGTCAACCTTGCCAAAAGCTTTATGTAAGTCTACAATTGCTAGAAGCATAGGTTTCCCTTTCCTAGACCTATCTTCTAAGCAGTAGGGTCAGTATTTCCTCACGTGTTCCTACATTTCTACGGAATCCAAACTGATTTTCTCCGAGGTCAGCTTCTACCAGTTTTTCCGTTTGTCTGTAAAGAATTCGTGTATTTTGCAGCAGTGACTTATTAAACTGATAGTTCGGTAATTTTCACACCTGTCAACATCTGCTTTCTTTGGGATTGTAATTATTATATTCTTCTTTAAGTCGGAGGGTATTACGCCTGTCACATACATCTTGTTCACCAGATGGTAGAGTTTTGTCATCGCTGGCTCTCCCAAAGCTATCAGTAGTTGTAATGGAATTTTGCCTACTCCCAGGGCCTTGTTTCAACTTAGGTCTTTCAGTGGTTTGTCAAATTCTTCACCCTGTATCACTTATCCCATTTCATCCTCAATTACTTCCTCTTCCATTTCCATAACATTGCCTTCAAATACATTAGCCTTGTATAGACCCTCCACGTACCCCTCCCACCCTTCTGCTTTCCCTCTTTTACTTTAAACTGGTTTTCCATCTGAGCTCCTGATATTCATACAAGTAATTCTCTTTTCTCCAAAGGTCTCTTTCAATTTCCTCTAGGCAGGATCTGCATTAGCCCTAGTGATATACGACTCTACATCCCTACATTTGTCCTCTACCATATCTGCTTAGCCTTTTTGCACTTCCTGCCTATCTCATTTTTGAGACATTTGTATTTTATTTTGTAGCCTCATTTACGGCATTTTTATGTTTTCTCCTTTCAATATCTGTACCATTACCCAAGGAACTCTGCTAGCCCTTGGCTTTTTACCTACTTTATGCTCTTCTGCCTTTACTATTTCATCTCTCAAAGCTACCCATTCTTCTACTACCGTATTTCTTTTCCCTTTTCCTGTCAATCAGTTCCTACTGCTCTCTCTGAATCTGTTTACAACCTCTAGTTGTTTCAGTATATCCAGGTCCCATCTTCTTAAATCCCCACCGCTTTGCCATTTCTTCAGCTTCACTCTACAGTTGATAACAGTTGTGGTCAGAATCCTCATCTGCCCTTGAAATATCTTACAATTTAAAATCTGGTTAATAAATCTCTGTCTTACCATAATATAATCTATCTGAAACG
Source organism: Schistocerca gregaria (assembly GCF_023897955.1). Taxonomy (NCBI): domain Eukaryota; kingdom Metazoa; phylum Arthropoda; class Insecta; order Orthoptera; family Acrididae; genus Schistocerca; species Schistocerca gregaria. The sequence continues at coordinate 167,225,641 of NC_064925.1, read as the reverse complement.
TCCCAGTGACTCCAGGCCTCTTCCATGTATACAACATTCGCTCATGATTCTTAAACCAAGTGTTAGCTGTGATCAAGTTATGACCTGTGCAAAATTATACCATGCTGATTCCTCTTTCATTCCTTATCCCCATTCCATATTCAACTACTACTCTTCCTTATCTTGCTTTTTCTGCTATTGAATTCCAGTCCCCCATGACTATTAGATTTTCGTCTACCTTCACTATTTAAATAATTTCTTTTATCTCATCATACATTTCTTCAATCTCTTCATCATCTTCGCAGCTAGTTGGCATATAAACTTGTATTGCTGTTGTAGGTGTGGGCTTTCGCGTCTATCTTGGCTACAATAATGCGTTCACTATGCTAATAGCTGACCCGTGCTCCAAATTTTTTTCATTATTAAACCTAATCCTACATTACCGAAGTTCACTAACTCCCACTATATCTAATTTTAACCTATCCATTTCCCTTTTTGAGTTTTCTAACCTACTGGCTCAATTAAGAGATCTGACGTTCCCCACTCAGATCCGTAGACCGCCAGCTTTCTTTAGCCTGATAACGACATCCTCCTGAGTACTCCCCGCCCGGAGATCCGAAGGGGGGACTATTTTACCGGAATATTTTTCCCTAGAGAACGCCACCACCATTTAACAATACAGTAAATGTACATGTCTTCTGGAAAAATTACAGCTTTACATTTCCCTTGCTTTCAGCCGTTCGCAGTACCAGCACAGCAATGCCGGTTTGGTTAATGTTACAAGGTCTGGTCGGTCAATCATCCAGACTGTTGCCCTTGCAACTACTGAAAAGGCTGCTGCCCCTCTTCAGGGACCACATGTTTGTCTGGACTCTCAACAGATACCCCTCCGTTATGGTGTCTCCTAAGGTGTGCCTATCAGTATCACTGTGGCACGCAAGCCTCCCTCCAACGGCGATGGCCGTGGTTTATGGGCGTGGGGAGGGGAGTGGGGTGGTCAATATTGCTCCTATTAAACACAAAGAAGAAAAGAATATTTGTGACGAAAGTAGCATTGCCATATTGCTATTCTTGATGCAACCACTACACTTTTTCTGCGTTGGAGGCGTTCTCTTCAGATTTTAAAGAAACATTGTGTTACTTTCAAGCAGTATATATGTAGAAAAAGCGCTCTCAAATCGTGGTACTGAGATCAGACAAAGAATGTCGACACATGTAGGTCATGATAAGCTGATTTCAAATGGGTTTTGAAATTTTTCTAAATAGTATTTAATGGAGAATATACCTCCAGCAACTATGTAATATTAATTCTTTAGTTAAATTGTATAAGCAAACATTTTTTTTTAACTATTTCTGGAGAACATGTTCTATACACATTCTCGTATTACACTGGATTACCAAATCTTCTTTCTTAACTATTTATGGAGATTACGTTTTATGCTAATTCTCATAATCCATATGCAGTTTACTTACCTGTTTAGCAGGTCACGATTCAATGCATGACATTAGTACTGGAGTACTTACATTAAGTTTCGAAACCATACTATCGAAACAGCTTTGAAGTAGACATTGTAATTTTTGCTTTGTTGATAGACTTTTGGAGACTGGTAAAGAATCTTGAGACTTCTGACAAGCGTCCCAACTGTGGTAAATAGTTGATTTCACGCCGATATGTATACTAATGTTTGTATTTTACACGATGGCAAAACATCCGAAATTTCAACTTGTTTTCATCGCAGCCTACTTTTGACGAAAACAGGCAACAGGAACATAAAAGCATCAGCTGATTTCATGTCTTTAGTGTGTTCCTATTTGTAGAATTGTATTTAGTGTATAACTGAAACAGCTACATGTTAATAGTTCGTTAATTGGCGCTGATGTTAGATTTGTTGCTGAGTCCAAACGGTTGTCAAAATTTACGTGAGTTTGAACGTGGTGTTATAGTCGGCATGCGAGCGATGGGACACAGCATCTCCGAGGTATCGATGAAGTGGGGATTTTCCCGTACAACCATTTCACAAGCGTTCCGTGAATATCGAGAATCCGGTAAAACATCAAATCTCCGACATTGCTGTGGCCGGAAAATGATCCTGCAGTAACGGGAACAACGATGACTGAAGAGAATCGTTCAACCTGACAGAAGTCTAACACTTCCGCAAACTGCTGCAGATTTCAATGCTGGGCCATCAACAAGTATTAGCGTGCGAACCATTCGATGAAACTTTGTCGATATGGGCCTTCAGAGCCGAAGGGCCACTCATGTATCGTTGATGACTGCACGACACAAAGCTTTACGCCTCGGCAGGACCCGTCAGTACCGACATTTGACTGTTGATGACCGGAAACATGTTTCTGGTCGGGCGAGTCTCATCTCAAATTGTATCGAGTGGATGGAAGTGTACGGGTACGGAGTCAACCTCATGATTCCATAGATCCTGCATGTCAGTAAGGAACAGTTCTAGGTGGTGGAGACTCTGTAAGGGTGTGGATCGTGTGCAGTTGCAGTGACATGGAACCCCTGATACTTCTAGATAGGAGTCTGACAGGTGACACGTGCGTAAGCATCCTTCTCACCTCTGCATCCGTTGTGTTAATTGTGCATTCCGACGGACTTGGACAATTCCAGCAGGACAATGCGACACCCCACACGTCCAGAACTGCTAAGGTGGCTCCAGGAGGGCTCTTCCTAGTTTAAACTCCTCCACCGACCACCAGACTCCCCAGACATGAACATTACTGAGTATATCTGGGATGCCCTGCAACGTGCTTTTCTAAGAGCCCTCCACACCTCCGGACTTTTACGGATTTATGCACAGCCCTACAAGATTCATGATGTCAATTCCCTCCAGCAGTACTTCAGACATTAGTTGAGTTCATTCCACGTCGTGTTGCGGCACTTCTGCGAGCTCTCGTGGGCCCTACACGGTATTAGGCAGGCGTAACACTTTATTTGCTCTTCATTATAGTAGGAGAATATGTAATAGATGAAAAGGATTCAAGAGAAGTCCCTAACATAGAATTCTGCATAGAGTAGAAATTAATCGTTATTAAAACTCGGTTTAAGAATCAAGAAACAATTGTGTATACGTGGAAGAGTCCAGGCTGCACTGATCATTAGGAGGTTTCAGATTGACTCTTTGGGGAAAAATCATTAGCCAACGTTTGACTAAAATGGGTGAAGGGAATACTGTAAAGACAAATGATTAGCTGTAAGAGATGAAATCGTGAGGAAAGCATGAGATATAATAGGTAAAAAGGCAAGGTCTAGTAAACACATGAGATATTGAACGTAACTGATGAAATAAAAATGCATAAAAATATAGCGAACGGAGAGGGCGAAAGCGAAAACATAAAGAGAAAAATGTGCTAGACTGTAGTGATTGCAGCAATGTAATTCGCTACTGCAAGTCCACATTTACCTCGTGTTTAACTCAGGAATTTTTTTTCCACGTAGGTAATATCAGGAGAGACGTACAGTCCTCAATACCTTCTTGCAAATATGGACCATTGTGAAGTATTCAGTGTGCGACCAATGGCGACTTTCTAAGAAACGTTAGTTGCAAGGTATATGAAACCATTTTATTAGGCGACAGCTATTCGGTTTAGCGAGCATTGTTTCCATTTCATGGGGTATTTTAAGACAACAACGTTACCAAACACACGCCTGGTAATGAAAGACAGTGGTGTGATAGGGATAAAAGAATAGGACGTCTGTCTGCTCCATAATCGCAGGATATAAATGTTTGATCAATGACGCAGTGTGCAATGGAAAAGCAGCCTAGACGCCTTTGTGCACCTTCACTATCACTCATGGAGTTGGACACAATTATTTTTGAGGAAAGGTGTAAAATCACACTTACAAGCACCCTGGATTTGCTAGCATCGTTGTTGGAAGATTCTCGCTATCAGCTTATAGGAAAGGATATGAACACAGAACACCGATATTGAACCATAACTGTACGGGTACTCAAAGCTTGAGTGACAAGTATTCATTTTACCGTTAAAAATAACGCTAGCGCCTGGACCTAAGCGAAACGGCTTGCCTCTTTATTTTGATTTACATTCTCTCCAGAGTTTCATTTAGAACGTGAGTCAGTGGATTCAGTTTTCAAGACATCTAGGAATTGCCAAAGTTAGCGACCATGTAAACAGCCTATTTCCCAGGAATAGAGTGAAGTACTCGTTAAAGGAAAGTAGGACGCCTTCTCAAATTATCATGAGTAGATTACGAAGACCTTTACACAAAGCAGGAGAGAGAGAGAGAGAGAGAGAGAGAGAGAGAGAGAGAGAATCTTTGGTTCCATATTGATGCAAAATGAAATAGAGATATAGACTGGAGTTCCTTCCTTTTCTTAAGTCCAGGAGTTTTTACATCAAAATTATTCATTGATTTCATTTTGTAGAATAATAAGATCCTTCTACCGCCAAATAACACTTTGCTTCGAGCACGTGCGACGATTCACAGAAATAGACTTCGTTTTAGAATGATCAACTGCCCTTATAATTCAGCTTCAGTGACACGTGTCGTCTGTTGACGCGTTCTTGACAGTCTTCTCTTTTATGTTCGCCGTAAGGAGAAGTGGAGAGGCAAACAGCTTAGCACACAATACGTTTTAGCGGCTTCCCTCAGCTTTAAAGCTTCGTTTGGTATCGGCGGAAGTCGTTGATGGAATCGTCTATTACGAAAGACCAGAGCGTAAGGACTCAGCAACTACATTTTACTGGACATGATCGATGACGACAACAATCTCGTTCTCACTTTCATTTCCAAACTAATGCTATATATTAAAGCCACTTTTGATTTCTTTAGCTGTCATCATGACAAAAACAAAATACTTCCCTATATCATCGTGTGGAATGTACAAAAGCGCTGTAAACTATTTCTATAATTATTTGTCAGGAAACGTATCTAAAATGACCCATTACTTTATTTATTTTATTCACACGTCACGTCCCGTAATACAAAGAAATTGAGGAGCAAATCTCCAAGGTCACGGAACATGTCAGTACATGAAATTACAACACAAAAGTAATAACAGATAAAAATAAGCTTTTATGAAACCGAAAAATTCAGTCCGTAAGTTTAAGTAAACGCAATCACAAATACGTCAAGAAAGAACTTTATTTTCAAGGAGCACCTCGACAGAATAGAAGGAGTGACCCATGAGGAAACTCTTCAGTTTCGATTTTAAAGCGCTTGGATTACTGCTAAGACTTTTGAATTAGAGAGGCAGCGTATTGAAAATGGATGCAACAATATACTGCACACATCTCTGCACAAGAGTTAAGGAAGACCGATCTAAATGCAGGTTTGATTTCTGCCGAGTATTAACTGAGTGAAAGCTACTTATTCTTGGGAATAAGCTAATATCGTTAACAAGAAATGGTAGTAAGCAATAGATGTATTGAGAGGCCAATGACAAGATACCCTAACTCATGAACAAGAGTCGACAAAAGGTTCGTGAACTTACACTATTTATTCCCTGAACCGCCCGTTTCTTAGCCAAAAATATGTTTTTGCAATGGGAAGAGTTACCTCAAAATATAATACCATATGACATAAGCGAGTGAATATAAGCAGAGTAAACTAATTTTCGTGTCGAACGATCACTCACTTCAGATACCGTTCGAATAGTAAAAGTGGAAGCATAAAGCCTTTGAACAAGATCCTGAACGTGAGTTTTACACGACAGTTTTCTGCATATAGATTACCTACAAATTTGAACTGTTTAGTTTCACTAATAAGATGTGAAATTAAAACGTCCGGTTAACTTAACATTATTCAATTTTATAATATGATAAACTTAAAGAAAGGGAAGAAATTTTTTAGTTGGCGTTTTGTAGACTCCAATAGCTCGTCTGTGATACAGCATTAACAGATAACGTGGTCTACATATTTCGTGTGTTATACATGTTCCGATACATCGGACACCTGTGGAACGGAATTCGTGCTATAAATTTTCAATGATGAATATTAAAAGTGACGTTCTTCATATCGGTTATATCAGCTTGATATAGCGAGAAATATAATATGACGTTTTTCTGGTAGACTCCTGTTCCACGTCATGTGGAATTTTAGATATGTGAGGCCTACAGAACAACACAAATAACATAGAAATATTTCAAGTAACTTGATGTCCTATAAAAGAATTTACTTCTGGCGTTCTCACGTTCTTCCTGTAATACATTATCGTTTTCTGCAGCAAGCATCTTATGTTGAAAATTGGGTAAGCCAGACACATGTTTACACATAGAGAGATAAATATGTCGCCAGATACATAGGTAAATACTACGCTGGGCTGTTGGTAATTACAATATGATACTCAAAATATCTATATCTGCTCTTAGGCAAAGAATACAAGGAAAAAACTGGAAATATTGTGGTATTCCATCTCCTCTTGTGACTTGAGGGCAACTAGCAAATAATTATTCCGCAGCAGCAAAGAGTGTAGCAAAATGGTTCTACAGGATTGACGTGCAATAGAATACGCCAATATTGAATATATTGGCAAACTATCGCTCCTGCTCGCAATTCAAATGTTTCAGTTTCATCGTGTGAATACCAGACGAAGTAATATCCAAGCCGCTTTATGGAGAGCAGTCATCAATAGTAGTGGGCAGTAATAAATTGATTCTGCTCTGCGGTATCCCAGTCCCACGCTAATTCCATTGTTAAGCGAGCGTATGGGATTGTGGTCGGACTAACTGTCGTACTGTTATAGATGTATTCATGTAACAGAACGCAGAAACTTAAATAAATTCTGTTACTGTCTAGAAAATCTTTCAAAATGTTTCCGAAGCACTGCACTACATTTGAAACAACCGTGAATTTAACAATGAGTTCTTGTAATGACAGTGCTGACTGTTACGGCAAAGAACACACAACGCCACTGAATTACCTAACCCATTCTCTCACCACAGAGTGTATCAGAAAGAATTTAATCATAAATGTACATGCAAAACATGGAACGTTGTTACAATAACTCTCATCAAATAATGGTATATCATTTTAGATACTTCAAGTTATGCTTCGTAGTGGAATGCAGTATGAAACGATATTTATGCCTTTTTATATCCAATTTACAATGACATAAATGAAGCCGAGATTTTTTGCTGCCGATATAGTCTTCTTTTTACCTACTAACTGATCGTGAGTTATGGTACGTCCAGCAAACGACATTCAAAATCCTGTGCATTAGGAGAGGACCTCCGCTTCAGCAGATTGGGAGCCCCATTTATGAAAGATGTTTTTGTTCTAGTTTTAGGCCTGAAGACCATATGATCATCTCTCAGTGTTTTAGGTACTTCCTACTATTTTACACATTTCGAAATTCTGTTGATCACGAACAGCTGCTGTATTACTTGGTAATCACTGATGAGATATGATTACCTGTTGTACGAAAGTAGTTCGCTGATCTGCACACAGTTTCCATTCGAAAAAAATACGAGTGCTGTCTTCTACTGTTCCTCTGTCACATTCACAATAACTATTATCTCGGGGCCTTATTTCGTGAAGATAGTTGGGGATCGATCCATGATTAAATTTCATGTGGATTATGGAACTAAAAAATATTCACCTTCATTTTGTTCAAGTAGTTCGATAAGGGGAAGATTGGCTATATTTGTCCATAACATTTCCTTTACTGTGGATCGAAGACTAATATTCGTCTTCACCCTGGCGAGTTGTTGTTCTATACAAGATATTCTTCAAGTACGATGGCAGTAATTTATGCCTTGGTAAAGGACATTAATAATGTCCCAAGGAAAATCCGCAAAGGAGAAATATCAACAGACAGCGCCAACCACACCAAATGCCTTGCAGAAAAGGACTGTTGGTATTACATATACCAAACCTTTCGAGGAACGCTCCCTAGCGGAGACATAGGAAATGACCCGAGTATAATTAGTACACTCAGGATGATTCGGTGATGCTCTTTTAAATTTGTCACTAGGGATTGGCCGCTTATTGTGAAGCGGAAAACAGGAAGCCAAGTCTATAAAACCAAATGCCCGGGTTAGTCATTAGTCTTCTCACAGGTTTGGTGCAGTCCGCCACTAATTTCTCTCCCGGGCCAACCTTTACATCTCGGAGCAGCACTTGGTACCTACGATCTCAATTATTTGCTGGATGTATTCCAGTCGCTGTCTTCCTGTACTGCACTCCTTCTAGTACCTAGTAAGATGGAAGTTATTTCGTGAAGTCTTAACAACAGGCCTGTCATCATGTCCCTTCTCCTTGTCACTGTTTCCCACAAATTCCTTTCCTCCCCGATTTTATGTATAACTTCCTCGTTCCTTACCTTATCAGTCCTCCAAATAATCAACATTCGTCTGTAGCACCACATCCCAAGAGCTTCACTTATCTTCTGGTCCGGTTTCCTCACAGCCGTGTTTCACTAACATACGACACTGTGCTCTAGACATACATTCTCAGAGATCTCTTCCTCAAAATATGGCCCATATTTGATACTAGTTGGCCAGGACATCTGTGATTTTAAGCCAGTGTACTACATATATCTTCGTTAGTTTCGTTTCCCCGTAGCGAAACTCGAGAACTAAGCCGCGCCACTGCGTAATGGTTAGAGTGTGAGAATTCCTTGGTAAGATTTAACTCTGACTGGTCCGCTGCGTGCTCATTGTTCACTGCTGATGTTAAAACTATTCTCTGTGCGCAACAAAATTTCTTGTCCTTCCGTCGACTATTCTTCGCAAAAGCAGGTCCCAGAGATTGTATTATGAAAGAAAGTGAAAAGTAAGGACTTGAGATTGCGGTCTCTTGCCAAATCGTAGATCGTAATCTGTATTTTCCTCTAATTATCGGTCTGTTTGCGGATCACACATCAATTCTTTCGTTCAAACTATTACCTGATATATTGAGACAAATTTGAAGTTCTCACAGTACACGATTCATCAATTAGGAAACCCGCGGAGTGAATAGTTCTCTCAGAACCTTTTTGATTCAGTGCAGTTCATGTTCTTCAGTAATCTTACAAGCATGGCAAGACAGTGATATACGTAGGAAAATTTTCAGGTCATTTGATTTCACTTCCTAAGGAAGAACGATATAATAGATTTCCCCCATGTCTTCGGGATCAGAGAGTTGGTTATAAATCATGCGCAGGAGCTGTTTCAATGTTAATGGTTCGGATTACTAAATCCGTGCGAACTGCTGTTTGCAATACCAGTTCCTCTATTAGATTTCATGTTTAAAATTTTTATAACAGCCAACCAGTACTGGTAGGGCGCTTTACAAGTTAACTGAAATTCAATACAACGTTATCTACTACCGTCCTAAAACTCGCGCGAGCTATTTTCAGCTGTGAGAACGTCACTGGACATAACTTTTGCTGTGCACATGTTGAAATCTCCTTCGAATAAGCTATACTTTAGTTTATTATTCTATCTTCAAATCATTTAAGGCAAATGCCAAGATGTTTTCTTTTGCTATCTCTGCTTGTGGTTTCTCAAGACATCGTAATGAATGTAGGGTTCCTCGACAATTCATGTTTTTTTTATGTTGTCATTCTCAATGTTCAGAAGAAGTAAATGCCAAGAAACATATTTCGTCAGGTCTTGACAAACTCATGAACACTAACGCAAATATTTACTATGAATTTAGACATGATGCTTATGATTAATGATATACCTGACAGCAAAAGGCTTACACCTGTATCAGCAAGGTAAACTCACAGAAGCCGTTCAAAGTCCCGATCTGTGTATTAATGTTTATAGTACCCCCTGAGAAAACCGTGTTGTCTGTCATGCATAGAGATAGGCAATGAGGATGGTTACAGAATGAAATTTTCACTCTACAGCGGAGTGTGCACTAATATGGATCTTACTGGCCGATTAAAACTGTGTGCCGGACAGACACCCGAACCCGGGACTTATGCCACTTGCCAGGGGAAGACATAGGCCCTGAGTTCAAGTCTTGCTTCGACAAACAGTTTCAAACTGCCAGGAAGTTTCATATCAGTGAACACCCCGCAGCAGAGTGAAAAATTTCAATCTGGAAACGTCCCGTAGGCTGTGGCTATGCCACGTCTTAGCAGTATCCTTTCTTGCAGGGTTTTTCGGAAACTAAGGAACAATCGGTCGCGAAATGGAAACCATAGTGAAAATCAAAATTGTTTCCTTTGCACATTTAGCTACATCTTCCTGGTACATCTCTACATAGTCTCCGCTCCGACTTAGACATGTGTTTGAGCGTTATACCAAATTTCCAAGATCATCGTCGTAGAAGGCAGCCACCTGTGCTGCGCGATAATTCTCTACGCTGGCCTATAGCGCGTAGCCTGCGCCCTAGTGTGCTCTTCGAATGCAGCGTTTCATGTGAACAGACATGATATTCAGGACGAGCCAATTAGGACACTGTGGTGCTTGGTAGAACACACCCCATCTTAAAGGCTGCAGCAGCGTCTTCACTGCCCCTTCACAGTGCAGATGATAATTGCCATGAAGAAGGAAGTGCGTAGCAGTTGTGTTAGGTGGGCTGCATTCATTAAGGCGAAGCTTCTCAGCGGGTCCTCCTACTTGGCTGGAGACATTGTTGTTTCAAGCGCCTTTACTCACTCGCAGTGCTGTCACAGTTGAAAATGGCGTCTTGATGCGATCGACCGGCCGCGTCGGATTTTCACAGTGGTTTCCATTTCACGACCGATCGTTCCTTACTTTCCGAATAGCCCTAGTAGATCTGCAAGGTTTTTAAGAGACGTCAGCTCCCAACTTCTCACTCTTAGGGACGATTAACCTTTTAGTTATTTTTTACTTGCTAAAGTAGCCTACGTTCTTCTTCAGCGTTCACGATATTTCCTTATAACATTTTATTGAAATCTTTCCAGCAGGTCAGTCGTAAAAATGTAACGGACAGAGCTACTTTGCATTTGAAATTGATTTTATAGTAAGTTCTTATGGGACCAAACTGCTGAAGTCATCGATCCCTAAGCTTACACACTACTTAATTTAACTTATACGAAATACAACACACACACCCATTCCTCAGAAAGTACTCGAACCTCCGACGAGGGAAGCCGTGCGAACCGTGACAGGACGCCTGAGACAGCGGAGCTACCCCGCGCGGCTACCTTACAGTTAATAATACTAGTACGGAAATACGGATCAAACACGTTGATTGTTGTATGAGAATTGTATTCATTATGATGCATCCTGTTATGTAGAGCAAACATATTAATCAATATAATCACTTCTACGAATATTATACAATTCATATGTCAAAGAGTAAACAGATTTACCATAGTGCTAGTATTGTCCCCTGTGCCACGTTATATTACGATACAGTTTTTTTTCGTGATCCGTATGTCATGAAATGCAGTCAGTAGATGACCTCCAGTCAGGCTCAAGGTGCCTGCGGAAATACCATGAAAATTAATCTAATTTTTTTGGAAATAATCGTGTTCAAACAGTCAAACAGACGGACGTGCCGATTATAGACAAAATTTTTAATGGCGATGTATTTTTTATCGTTTTGCCATTTTAATGAAATAAAACCTATGCCTTGCCCTAAGCTGCGCTTACGTTACTTGTGAAAACGGAAAGAAAATTCGTCTTAGTGTGTTTAAACAGACAGACACGACAGTTTTACAGTTTTATTGTTAGTGTAGGAGTCTCTTCCACTTCATTTCTTCAAGTGCACTGTTTGAATACCTGGCATTCATCCGAGCTGTATCCTCCTGGATGTTATATTTCTACCTAATTCATGTCTCCAAGAAAGACATCCATAGATCTCGCTGGTCATGGGTTACAACACGATGATAAGGGTGTTCACAAACAGTAATACCAATGTTATATAGTGGATCTTCGTGTTGAAACTAGATCCTTTGGAGTACAAGAACTGAAATACTCTCCGTTATCTTCTGTAGATCATTATGAATGAAAACCACGTAAAGTTAATCATTGGAAAGGGAAAGCGGCTGGTAAGCTCCAGAAAGTTAATACTGTTAGACCACAGCCGACAGTCGGCTACAGACACAATTATGGGAATCTGAGATGGACTCTACTCACTCCAAACAAGGCTCTTGCAGCACTCGTAATTCCCATGGTATTGAAAGGCACCTAATCCTTCGGCAGTACCAATTGTAGGAAGTACGAAAATGCAGAACTGCGCTACATAATCCCTATATGCATACTTCTAACCCCATTACTTGCATTTCTTGTTTACGTTAACATTTTAATTTTTGAGTTTCATTCATAGGAGACTTCTCCCACTCTATCAACGTCAACTCACCATTAAAAAAAACAATGAAAGATGTCTTATTGCATTACAATTATTCATTATGGCCCAAGTAACACGTAAGATCGTCGCATCAGCAGAGGTTGTTAATACTCCGACAGTGAAGCTGCTCTTACGCATTTGTGTTTACAGCGTATGGGAAACGTGGGGGAGGAAACAAGTGTTGACAGCAGGCCATTGCCGAAGAGCTTAGGCCTAAATAGCAATTCTCTGTTGTACCGGTACCGATTTAGTTGGAATTGGTTTCCTTTCTAACCTCATTGTGGACATAGGTCCAAAGTGACAAAGCTACTTTTCTGAAGAACCTCCTCCCGACTCTGCGAAGACTCGCTGACGATCTTGCAAACGGTCATAGACCGTGAAACTGCAGCTGCAGTTGCCTAAAAGGATATAACCTTATTCATAAATTATTACTTCTATCTGTCTTAAGCTTGGCTTAAGAGAGTGTCATGTCACACGGCTGCCGCTTTTCTTGGCAAAGCATCGTCACTTTAAGTTCCGTAAATATAGCATACGTTTCTTCATTTCGAGTCTCATGTATTTCAAAACGTTTTGTTTATTAATGTTTTGCCCTACTTACAGTACTTTTAGTCCTGTTTGCTTATGTTCTATTAGAAACATTTTTCCCTCCTTGCTAGCAGACGATGTAGTCGAAAAAATATAGTTTGACTTTCCACGTTCCCGTCTCTTGGGAAACATCTTTCCTTTCGCTGCATTTGCGTTACTTGCATTTTACTCTTATAATATTTCGCGCAAATTGTCGTCATGAAAATTTTACCAACGCTTCAGTTATTAAGTATTAACTGATTTTTTGCGTGTTCTTTTTTTATTTGTTCATGTATGTTGTGAATACCTCTAACGTAACAAACGCAGTGATTTTAATTACTCTTTCTCATCGTGTATATGTGTGTGTGAGAGAGAGAGAGTTATGGATGTAGGGGAAGTGAATACGGAAGTGCAATATTCGGGGTGATGGGAACTGAGGGAGTGGAGACGGAGTGACACGTTGGTAGACAAAATTGGGTAATTTGTTTAAATGTAATATTAGTGTTTGTATTTTATACTGTATGATATAACCATCAGCTGTGACTTCATTTTAATCTATAAGAATCAATATCTAAAATATTACACATATAATATCGATGTCTGTATTTTATATTATATACCACAACCGTCAGATTATATTTCTTTTTAACCTATAAGAATAAAAATGTAGGAAATTACGTGGAATGAATTATTTACACCGTTTATGCTGCTTTACCTGTATAAACGAAGTACACGTTGTGTAAAAGTCTGTCTAATTTCAGCAAGCTTAAGACAGAAGAAAAGTGATAAATAGTATTTACTGCGGAAGACGTCTATTAAGACAAACATATTGAATGGTCAACGTAAAACGTCTGTACTACTGTACTATAGCGATCACTTTTCAAACGACCTGACTTTTTAATCGAATAATGTCGAATTAGAGAATCATCACCCTAGCTGTCAAATGATAACATCAAGGTTACAGTCAGTTTAAAGAACGAGGGAAGGAGAGAAACACAAACAACTATCGATCATGAAATTGAACTTTACTGTCTACTAATTCTAATTTAGGATCTCTGTGCCTTCCCTGATTCTACCGTCAAATTCCAGTATAGTACAATTCGCACGACGTTGCTGTTGATGGACAATAGAATGATTGTTTTCCATCTTCATTTCAGCGACCATAGATAAATTTTTGAACCGTCCTGAATGGACTTCTAAACACTGCTGCTACACTAAAAATGCTCCTCTATAATGCGTTATGTTAACGTTGGACCTACAGTTGTAATGGTTTCTCTTTAGAGGAATGTATGTCAGTATCGCAAAATGTGCCAATGTTGTAGGATTATTATTCTGATGACACTCAATTATAATCCACTCTTTTCACTAGTACTCATCACAGGGTAGCAAAGCATATTAATTACTTGTATATTTCACCACTAAAAACTATTTACAATATTATCGCTAATTCGTTGTGCTGTCCTCATCTTCATTAAGTGGAGAACATGTGGCTTCCCATGCGGAAAACATATCACGTTTCCTAAAGTTCCATGAGTCGTCTAGGAGTGCATCCATGTTAACGCGCAGTTCAGCGCCGTTCAAGTAACTAGACACTCCAATGCAATTAGCAGCTGCTGTTGTTTCCAACAAGTTGTGGCAGTTGCAGCCAGATATGCATTTACGTACGCTAACAAGCTAATTATGTACCAGTAGGTTTAGGACATCAGCATATGTAGATACCTCCATTTTTAGTACCTAGAGAACCAATTCAGTCTGTTGCATACCAGTGACTTGTGTAAAGCTGAATAGAGCTGTAGAACACAGGGTCACATCTACTACGCTTATTCCACACATGTCGGCCATTTTTTTCTATTATCAAACAAACTACTTCATAGTAACTGAAAGTCGACATTGAAATTGTGGCTGTTACAATAAATATACGCGAATAATGACGAAAATTTAGTTTTGAAATAAGTTCCCTATGCTGAACATTTTTCACACCGAAATTTATCTGGGGGTGAGCACAACTTGACTGCAAGTTAATACGTACACACAAATAAGCTACTTTTCTTGGAGTTCCTGCTCTGCCGTCCGACTGCCCATATGTCCGTACATCTCTGTTTGGGCTTTCACAAGTGTTTTTGTAGACTGTCACTCACTCAATCAGCGACTCAACAACCGACCCACCGCACTCCCACCTACCCACGAACACACCCATCCTATAACCCACCTACACAACAAAGAAACCCACACACTACATCTTCAAAAACCATACATCGACGCAAATAATCAGAGACAGGAGAGAGGTATCAAACAGCTAAACACGACGTGAAGAATGGCATAGTGACTCAGGGTTATTCCTTCTTCGGTTTGACAAATACGTTTTCTTTCTTATCTCGAAGCAAATAATACATACATAAACTATTACGAAGAGCCTTAATTTCAGGACAACGTCGTGTGTACTCGACATTGTGTCCTGAGGCAGGCTCTTACATTCGACCACAGGCACGAGTGATTCATCTCATTTCGCAGAAGCGGAGCCACGGACGTGCACAAAAACAGCGCCGTTTGCTTGCCGCTTTAATAATTCATGTGGGCCTCCTGCGAGCCGGCATCCGTCAAGCTGTAGCGGTGCTCGTTTCCTTTCCCACAAGGAAGCGAAAATCTCGCTGGCACGCGTCTCGTCGTAAGAAAACCCCAGACTACCGCAATATAAGCCCGTGTGGCTGTGACTAATGGTGACGTCAGCTGGCTCTCATCGAGATGACAAATCTTCTTCCTTATGGAACACCACGTTCAAGACACAGGCGTGGTACCTGTAATTAAAGTGATAATGAGGGATTACACATCACAGGTCACTTATTTCGTGTCAGGAAAGTGGCAGAAAAAATTAATAGTGAATTTCCTTAGTTCATAGTCTGACTTGACAGATATGCACATTCAACGTTTTATATTTTCGTTCTTACTTGTTGGTGTTTATTGCCCAGATAGTAAGAAAGAAGACCACTGGAGACAGTACCGTAAGATCCTCCAAATATCGTAGCACAACACACACACATGTCGTACGAACAAATGTAAATCCAACTGATCAACGAGGTTTATACCTTCTAAACGCGTCGCGGAGATAAATAGACATTTACTGGCAACAGTAAAGTTGTTGTTTCATTCGATATCAATAACTGTCTAAAATTTTCGCAATTAAATCAAGGAATTCGCCTTCTTACATTTTTTTACTGAAATCGATGTTAAATTTTTTAACTGGCGAGAATGTGTCTACTTTCCACACCTCTACGAAGCAGCCAGAGATGGTTTTTATTAACTTGGAGGTTTTATTACTTAATATTACGTATATTCGTGTATGGAAGAACCGCAACACGTCCTCATTTGCGCTAAGCGCTGTACAGATTCGTGGCTATTTCTGAAATCCATAAAAACATAAAATTTTTGAATTAGAATGAATTTGGGGGGCATCAAAATGCAACTTTGAAAAATACCTCGAATAAAGTTCAGAAGTTTAAAAAACATATTTGAAATTTGAATGCAAAAGCTCTCACCAAGGCCGCCTATATTATCGATCCTTCATTTTAAAAGAAATGAATCGATTAATCTGTTAAGGCTCTAGAGCACCTCGCACGCTGGAAACGTTAATTCGGGAAAATTGCTTTTAAAGTATGGAGTAAAAAACAATTGGTACTGTATTTATCCAGTTATCTTTTAAAAATCTGAGACTTCCTTGCTCCGCCGTAGCCACGAATTTCCTGTCGCATAACTACACGAAGTGTTTGCTCTTCGCCCCAGTGACGAATCCTACCACGTTCATGCGCTTTAGAATACGATGAAACTAAATCTTTATTTTTTTTATTTAACACTGACCTACATAATTTCCTCTGAAAGAGACAACTCAAACTTAGCCTATTTATTTATAACCCACAATAAACAAGGCCAACGTTACTTGCCTGCTACACATTGACAACATGACTTCCAATAATTAACACAAAAGGAAAGCCCTGAATTGCAAGAAAGCCTAACAATAATACCAATCCAAAAACATGAAATTAAAGAAATATGGAACTACCTTCAACTCTGTTATTTGCCTAAACACATTTCAGTCACGATCCTGATAGTGGAAACCGCATTCTTTGTCATAAGTCACTTACCTCACGGAAAGTCTTCATAACACGAACTACAGCAACTACAGCAAGTAGCAAGAACAGCCAGCTGAATTAAAGGATTCCAATGACTATAGACTTTATCCATTAAGACGCATATGGTTAGCAAAAGAAGGATTTCTTTGAAGAGCAAACAATGAATTTACAAAATGTAACCTTGTTAATATGACATCCAGTTCCAAAAATTATTTAGTTGTCAATAATTCCATTACCCAAACATTATCAACCACACATCATCATACCTTTCCTCGCAGCCTTTCTTATAAGAAATTTCATGGCACTTTGTATTACGTGTCCTACCAACACACAGTCTCCACTAAGAAGAACGTGTCCATACACTGCTCCATCCACTAATTAACTACTTGTAGTTAATATCAAGATTTATAGATATTTGTCTGTGATTATTCCTAGAGACAGATATTTCTTTCAGTTTACATTATCTATATTTTTCGTTGTTATATGTACAGGTTGTCAGATGGTGGTTTAAATAAGTCGTTGACATTCCACACGGACGCATTTGTGAACACGAGACACATGAGAAACCGTACGTCAAACCGAGATGTCCAATGGGGCTCTGTTGTTGCCTATTAAGTCTCACTCTAAAGTGTTTCCACATTACACGGTTTTCCACTGTAAATTTGTCGTTTACTGTGCCACGTTAGAAAAATAACGGTGTTTCTAAGGTGGAAAATTGATTAGTCCCTACACTCTATTCACTATTGTGGATCATGATGATCTGCGTACGTTCATAAACTCACGATCTTGATACTAATAAAACGTACCATCTACGCTGTAGCATCCTAGCTGTTGTGAAAGATATCTTTACATTTAGTGAGTATCTTTACAATTAATCTGAATATGGGGTGTAAAGTGTAGCCTCAATAGAGCTGTTGCGCAATCGGAATGCAGTAGGATGTGCCATGCACCAGAGCTGGATGAAGCATGCAGTCGAATTTTAGCAGAGACCTTACACACAAATTCTAGCAAACGAACATTTATTATATCGCTAAATTTAATTACACACATGAACGTGTATAGTGAGTAATATGATGGTTACTGGTGCCTGCAATTTATTACGTTGCATATTAATTAACGCTAGAACTTTACTTCAGAGTCCACTGCAAGGTCTACGATCTATTGAAGAGGAATGATCAAATGATGCTTTAATCACGAATACTTACATTCATACGCACTTTAGAGACTAACGGAATGGAAAAGAATTACAAAGCTCCACCACAGCACACGTAAGTTGCCAGAGGGGCCGTTCCCTTGATTTTAACATGCGGTATAAATTAAGAAAACTTTTGAAGGGAAGTTTTGTAAAAATGAAGCATAATTAAGAATAATAATTAAGTCACATATGGTATAACGGATGATCACTGTGACCTTAGCACTGCAAACTTTCTGATAAGATCACGACCACGTGGTCATCACAAACAAAAGTATGCACAAACAAAGTTATCAATTGCAGAAAATTCAGTCATGAAGTCACGGAAATCATATGCAATATTCGTGCTCTCGCGAAAGGGATACTATACAAAATCAACTAAATGACAAAAAACTCAAAACGGCTCCACGTGTTTGACTAATAGTTCAACTGAACAATAGCCTACACCGTCCCTGTATTTTAACGCATTTAACACCCCCCATTTAACAAGTAAAATTTTGCACACATGATAATAAACTATGAACGTTGAAACGAATAATTTACTGAGACAAGCTTTGAAATACTTACATGAAACACAACATTAACATCTCATCGAAAAAGTGCATTTATTACCAGTAGGTCTCGCCCGTCTCACGTCCTGCGGAACACTTCCCAAGTATTCGCTCTCCAAGTAAAACCGCTCTCCGTATCAAAGTAAGTGGCCAGAGGAATCGTTATTGTGAAGCCAACCTATAAAAAAGGTTTGTCCAAGACAAAGAGAAACCTCTTTGCTACCAGATAGGTGTTACATACAGTTGGCGCTTCTGACATAGTGGCAGACTACTGCACTCCCACGGATGTACACGCTGAAATCCTTGCAGACGCTCATTCATACATGCAACTGATCGGACAAGAAGAGGAAAGAATAGCTACATAGAAATATGACACTTAAATGTATGAAACGTACATGTGGAGTTCCGCCAAGTACCAATAACATAATGAAATGATAAAACGAAAAATGGATAATACACTGTGGCCACCACAGACACACTCAGCTCCTAAATTTTTTTCCCTTTACTTCTTTATATCTAGGGTATTAGTCCATTTGCACCAACAACTGAGGTACCAGAAGCAAACAAGTGAACCTGTGTGCTAAGGCAAAGGCATGAAGAGGCTCTTGCAGAGACCCTTCATCAACCACATACTCCAAGAAAAGACTGTGCACGGAGTGGTTTTGCAATACAGGTACACACCCAAGCAGCTTTAACCCATGCCACCAACAGAGAATTGTAAGCAATTCCACAAGAAAACAGTATGAAATGTAACCAAGGTTGATAACTGTCAACCACCACTATAGCTTAACCCTAACATTTTACAAATTCGTCATGATTTTCTGTGTCACTGGTGTCAGAATTTAAATGAATTTTCTCGTGAAACTAAGAACTGTATGTCACTAACAAGACAGCACATATTAACGAAAAAGCAATGATCTGCAAACGTGTCACAGTTATAGAAAATAAGGAAAAGAACACATTGCCGGCCGGGGTGGCCGGGCCGTTCTAGGCGCTACAGTCTGGAACCGTGTTACCGCTACGGTCATAGGTTCGAATCCTGCCTCGGGCATGGATTTGTGTGATGTCCTTAGGCCAGTTAGGTTTAAGTAGTTCTATGTTCTAGGGGACTGATGACCTGAGGTGTCCCATAGTGTTAAGAGCCATTTGAACCATTTTTAGAAAAAAACACATTAAGCAACAACAAATGCTATTAAAAAGACAAAGTACTGAGTAATAAATGAATAAAGGAAATAATATGACAGTAGTAAACAGATTCAGTTACATGGTAACGACAAAAAAGTGTAGTGATGGTTAAGCACGTAATTGCAAAATCACGGTGATGTGTGAGAACTATTGAAGCCCCACTATGTAACACGCTGTTCTCTGTACCATTTTTCTTTACCTTTTTTAAAAAGTTATTGTCCGCTGAAAAGGAAAACATGAAAAATTTGCAGTTGACAGAGTATTAGTTCATGACACAGATAACACACGTCACAGAAATTATTATGTATAGAAAAGTCGATACTTCAGAGACTTAGACTTAGTGAGTTCATCACAACCACAACATACCTAATTAATATAATTTACGTTAATAGAATCACTTCCATATTAATATTGCTATACCCGCTATTGATGTCTGTCACAGCACAAACTCAATGTACATTGGGGGAGCACACCTGTGGAGTCCATTGTCGTGGAAAGGGGAGGAGAGAGTTCGCCATAATAGCTGTCAGTGGGCATGACTGTTTATGTACAATACCCGACAATCCTATCATTGAAGCCTCGCGATCCTCTCCACGACAGCTCGTCTGCGCCCTCTCTGTGATGGCACCCATGCCATGTAATGGCGTGGTTACTGTGAATCAGTAAACGATCAGTGACGGGTGACACCAATTAGCACTTATGCGTGCCCCCATTACTAGGGGGAAAAGCAGGAGCGACTGCATTTTTTTTTTTTTTGTGCGGGCTGCCTACATCAGGAGCGGGTATGCACTCAGTGGACACAGAGCCAATGATTTAAGGAAGTATTATTTTTGTTTTATTTTACGTTTAGATAACATAGTTTATCGTAAAGAACCAGGGAAGAAAGATGAATGTCTATGCGCTTAAATATATTTCTTACATTGAAATTGTAAGAGGTCCATAATAAAGAATTTGTTGCTAGCGCACTCGAGCTGATGTAATTTCGATGTATTGCTGACGCGCTGCCTGCGATATGTAAGCTAGATGAGAATCTGAGACCAAAGAGCAGTATTGACTGCAGTAGGAACTGTGTAGCAGTAGCAGTAAGTAGTTGCTAGCGAGTTGTCGTGTCTGGTGTATCGTGTTGGCTGGGCCGGTCGTGTGCAGCGATGGCGGAGCCTGAGCGTTGTAGGATAAGGTAAAAGCAGCCTCGCGCATATGTAGTATTGTTACATCAAGTCCCATGTAAATGTTTAAAAAAATCTGTTAATAATAATCATTCTCATAAAAAGTAACTTTTGACATTCATCTCAATTTAAAGAATTCACTAATTTCTCTAATCCTTGGCCATCCCGATTATTGAAAAGAGAAATCAGTTTTTTTCTTTTATATAAGACAAATCTATCTGCCAGCATTGCACTTAGCTGCGCCAGGAAAATTTCTTATAGGAGCAGATATATACGTGTTATCCGGCGATCTAATTAAGGTAAGATTTTTCATTTTATTCTGTATGATGTATCAGGGCGACGATGCAGCATTGCTGACGTCCCAAATTTACCAGGTTAAATTGACTGTCAATTATTGAAAGATTATAGGTTTGTCACATTGTATTATATTTTCACTGTTGGGTAGTTACGCTAAATGAGAGTATTATTCACATTATTTTATTTTGTGGGGAGGTTACACTTGGCGACAACCGGCCAGGATCGTATTTTTGTGAATTTCTGAGAAGTGGTCAGCTATATATCTGCTCTTATTTACTTAATATTAAAAGTAGCTTGCATCTGGCGCAATGCCTTTACTAATTTGTCACTTTTTCTTTTACAGATCATCGGCAATTTATTGCTCTTTGTTGTAACTGTATTTGTTCCATTTTTGCATTGTCTTTGTTTGATTTTGTGCTTAACTTTGAGTTGTGAAAATGCCGCGAAAAACTGCGAACAGTACATCGCGAGTCGTAATGGGTGAAGAAGCCGACTTTAATAATTTGACTGATAATACTAGCGACACTCAGTGTCTTGATGATAATCCTCCAGTTACAGACAATCAGTGCGTACCGATCAATAGTAATGATTTTAATGCTAATGATGAGCAAAGATATTTAATTGTGTCCTCTGTTAATTTAACGACAATTGATGAGGTGGCACATTCCGTTACAATGAACGCTGCCCAGTTTAACACACGTGATTTGCAAAATTTACACATTGAACAGATAAATTTTCTCACGAAGATGAACAATGTAGTCAAAATACGTCAGATTTATTTGATTCAGAGGTAGTGACCCACAGTGCACATCCGATTAGCGAACCTTTTCGTGAATCAGACAATGACCAAATAGTTTCACAAAACGTGACAAATACAGACACACCATCACACAGTACAGAGAATAGAGTCGGTAATTTTGCTTGGATCAAGTTGTAGAATTACTGCTACAATTCAATGAAAAACAAGACAACAATTACAAACAACTTAATGAAAAACTAGACAACAATTCCAAACAGTCGAATGAAAAACACGACAGGTCGATCAAACAAATTAATGAGAACTTTAAACAGATTAATGAACAGATTGCAGCCGTTGCCGTGCAATGTCATGATACTAGAGAACAATTACGTGAGGAAATTAAGGTTTGTGCTAGGAATAGTAGTGAAAAAATTAGATCCGTTGCACAAGAATTAAGTAATACACATGCAGCCGCTAAACAATGTTCTGAAAACGCAACACAGTTACGCGACGAGTTTAAATTAATGTTACCAGAACTTTCACACACACTGGATGCGAAAGTAGACAAGAAATTTGAACAACAAAGCAGCCAAATTGACGAACGTTTTTATCACCACCTACAAAACCGTGAAAAGCGTTACCGTAAATTCATACAGGAACAGAACAAAGTAAAGAAACAAGTCATGGAAACAATTACTGCACAGAGACAGGAAGGTATGCGTAAATTATTTACGAAAGCAAAAACATACGTAGACAGTAACATTCTACAGTATCAGACGAAATTAATACTATTAAACAGTTGAACACTGAATTGCATGATGAAATCTCCACTCTTAAAACAAAAGCAGACACTCATGCAGCAGACTTTCAAACAATGACCAGCAGACTTGAACAATTAGAATTAATACAGGATCCCGATGCCATTAAACCAGACGTTAAGAAATTGAACAAAAGTACCTGTAAAAGCGAAAAACAAATTAATGCTTGTGACACTAAAAATGATGATCAGGTTAAAGCATTGACTGAAAAATTTGATGAATTGGCCAGTCGTATTGACGTTATCGAAAATAACAATGACACCAAATCAGACGATATGTCACAAATTTCTTTCAATCAAACACCCGAATTCCAAAATTTACAGCAGACAATCAGTGAGATAGGTTCGTCCAATAATACATAGCGTAGAAAAGTGTCGTCTTTACAGCAAGAAGTGACGGAGATGAAAAATGTTACAGCCTGTAACACGACCCAGCATACGCCACTTTCCGAACATTTCTCACACTCACACAGCCAATACAATTTAGGTAATTTACAGAGAGTACGTGACTTAGATTCCGAACAGACACAGACAAACAGATTATCATACAGTCCTGAACCAGTTCACACATTCAGAGACGGTAACGTTGATTATCAGCAATTTCTGTTCGTGCAAAAATCTAAGGTATCTAAAAATGACAGAACACTAATACATCCTTTGGACTGGATACGACAGTTTGCTTTTATATTTTCATCAGCTTGGCGTGTAATGCAGAAACTAGAATTTCCCTGGATACGACAATTTGCTTCTGAATTTTCACCGGCATTGCCTGTAACGCAGAAACTAAAATTTGTTTGCAGCGCGTAATAGACCTCAGGGATTCATTACACTTCGATAAATATGTGCCGTAGCGTGCACAGGGCCCCGAGCCGTAGTAGTGCTATTTCATCTTTATTTTTCCACACTGCTGTCTTCTCTTCTACTATCCTTTATAACTATCAAAACAGCTCTTCAACTGTCGATCTATCTAGAATTAGGAATGAGTAAAGAAAACCTTTTATGGCAAGATTTAACGAAAGTTTTCATTAGACACTTCCGAAATGACAAGAAATATCAGCATAATTTTAATAACAGACAAAATTTTAAGCATCAGTATGTACAAAATTCTCAGCAATCGCAGGCACATTTTGGCTACAATAGAGGGTTTTCACCGCAACAGCATCAAAACCAGTCGGTTAGCATACCTAACCAACAATGTAGTCTGCAAGGTCAACCAAGCTTTAGTGTTTCGCCGCCTAAACGTATAACGTCGGCTCCACCAAATACACTCCTGGAAATTGAAATAAGAACACCGTGAATTCATTGTCCCAGGAAGGGGAAACTTTATTGACACATTCCTGGGGTCAGATACATCACATGATCACACTGACAGAACCACAGGCACATAGACACAGGCAACAGAGCATGCACAATGTCGGCACTAGTACAGTGTATATCCACCTTTCGCAGCAATGCAGGCTGCTATTCTCCCATGGAGACGATCGTAGAGATGCTGAATGTAGTCCTGTGGAACGGCTTGCCATGCCATTTCCACCTGGCGCATCAGTTGGACCAGCGTTCGTGCTGGACGTGCAGACCGCGTGAGACGACGCTTCATCCAGTCCCAAACATGCTCAATGGGGGGACAGATCCGGAGATCTTTCTGGCCAGGGTAGTTGACTTACACCTTCTAGAGCACGTTGGGTGGCACGGGATACATGCGGACGTGCATTGTCCTGTTGGAACAGCAAGTTCCCTTGCCGGTCTAGGAATTGTAGAACGATGGGTTCGATGACGGTTTGGATGTACCGTGCACTATTCAGTGTCCCCTCGACGATCACCAGAGGTGTATGGCCAGTGTAGGAGATCGCTCCCACACCATGAAGCCGGGTGTTGGCCCTGTGTGCCTCGGTCGTATGCAGTCCTGATTGTGGCGCTCACCTGCACGGCGCCAAACACGCATACATCCATCATTGGCACCAAGGCAGAAGCGACTCTCATCGCTGAAGGTGACACGTCTCCATTCGTCCCTCCATTCACGCCTGTCGCGACACCACTGGAGGCGGGCTGCACGATGTTGGGGCGTGAGCGGAAGACGGCTTAACGGTGTACGGGACCGTAGCCCAGCTTCATGGAGACGGTTGCGAATGGTCCTCGCCGATACCCCAGGAGCAACAGTGTCCCTAATTTGCTGGGAAGTGGCGGTGCGGTCCCCTACGGCACTGCGTAGGATCCTACGGTCTTGGCGTGCATCCGTGCGTCGCTACGGTCCGGTCCCAGGTCGACGGGCACGTGCACCTTCCGCCGACCACTGGCGACAACATCGATGTACTGTGGACACCTCACTCCCCATGTGTTGAGCAATTCGGCGGTACGTCCACCCGGCCTCCCGCATGCCCACTATACGCCCTCGCTCAAAGTCCGTCAACTGCACATACGGTTCACGTCCACGCTGTCGCGGCATGCTACCAGTGTTAAAGACTGCGATGGAGCTCCGTATGCCACGGCA
The DNA here is from genome assembly GCF_023897955.1 of Schistocerca gregaria. NCBI lineage: Eukaryota > Metazoa > Arthropoda > Insecta > Orthoptera > Acrididae > Schistocerca > Schistocerca gregaria. The sequence continues at coordinate 167,200,307 of NC_064925.1, read as the reverse complement.
AACTGGCTGACACTGACGGCGGCGGTGCACAAATGCTGCGCAGCTGGCGCCATTCGACGGCCAACACCGCGGTTCCTGGTGTGTCCGCTGTGCCGTGCGTGTGATCATTGCTTGTACAGCCCTCTCGCAGTGTCCGGAGCAAGTATGGTGGGTCTCACACACCGGTGTCAATGTGTTCTTTTTTCCATTTCCAGGAGTGTAGTAACGCACAGCAACAAGGAAATCACTACGTACAGAGAACACACCATTTCAACTCATATCGCAATGCGCCGTATAGTAACGATTATTATGACAGACGTAAAAGTAATGAGCACAGTTTTCAGCGTAACAGTCAGTCTTACCAGCAGCAGAATCATCGGCAACAACAGATTATCATGAATGAACCAGACAGTAGATATCATCCCCAACGTAATACGTCAGGGAGAAATAACAGAACAGTACAAATAGTGGAAATGCCACAGCATCCTCCCGCAAATAACAGCACGTCAGATAGAATTTGACTAGATATAGCACAGATTGAACCTTCCAGCGATGTAAGCAATACTTTTGATACACATACTCTTGTTCACGAAAATGTTATTACTTTTGACGACATCCGAGACACTCTTTTGCATGAAAAACCAGTTATTCAAAAACCATTTCCCACCCTGTCATTGAAGTAAAGATAGGATCATCCACAGTTTCAGCAGTAATCGACTCTGGATCACCTATGTCAGTTATAAATGAGGAAACTTTCAACGCTTGTAACAAAGAGAATACTTATGCTACATTACCATTAGGCAAAACTAAAGTAAAAGGAGCAGTATCTGGAAAAGGAGTAGATGTAAAATTACAGACACACTTATCATTTTGTATTGCAGGTCATACGTTCCACTCAAATTTTTGGATTGTTCCCTTATTGACAACAGACGTTATTTTAGGTACGAATTTTTTGGTACAACAAGGCGCAATTATTGACTTTCAAAATTCCTATTTAATGTTAAAGGATGAAAATGTACAACTGGCATTAGAATTTCAGCACGCTTTATCTGCAGAAGAACAAACAATTAATCGGACAGAGGTCATTTCTGCATAACGTAACATAGACTGTCATTCCACATTGTTCACAGATACGTTCGTAAACAACTATAATATACCAGACGAAGCCGACTCTGACGTTATGAAAATGATTTCTGATAAAGTTAAACAGAGCAGCGCAAATACAGACGACGAACGTACGCAACTACGCAAAATTCTTTTAGAGCAAGCTCCAGTTTTTGACAACATCCCTGGTACTATGTCTGGTTTCATGTATGAATTTCAAGTTAAACAGCACGACACCTTTAAAGCCAAACATTATTCCATTCCGTATATTCACAGAGAAAAAGTTAAGAAAGAATTGCAAGCCACGATTCACCAAGTTATAATTGAACCGGCAGTTAGTCCGTACATAAACCACCTCCATATTGTTAAGAAAAAGGATGGATCACTTCGACTCGTACTTGATTCGCGCCACATCAACGACATTATTATTAATGAAACAGATCGCCCACAGACACTAGAAGAACTTCTACAGAAATTTCATGGTACTGCTGTTTATTCCACATTAGATTTGAGATCGGGATTTTGGCAAATTCAGCTCCATCCGAACTGCAGAAAGTACACAGCATTTCTCTGTTTTGGTGACTGTTATCAATTTTGCAAATTACCGTTCAGTTTAACAATTTCTTCAGCAGCATTTATTCGCGGTTTAAATGCTATACTTCCGACAGAACTTAGAGACAGAATCACAGCGTATGCAGACGACATTATTATTGCAGAAGCTAACTGGTCTGAACACAATTTGATTCTGGAACAACTGTTGCAAACTTTTCGTGCACAAGGACTCACAGTTAATCTTAGCAAATCACACTTTGGCAAAACTTCTATAAAATTTCTTGGACATGTAATTTCAGCAGAAGGCATTGCGCCTGACTCGGAAAAACTTCAAGCTTTACGTGACATTACCGTTCAAACGACGAAGAAACAATTACGCAAGTTCCTGGGATTAATTAACTTTTTCTGTAAATTTATTCATTGCTCTGCTTTAGACATCCCTAGATTATGCCAACTGACGGGTAAAAACACTATTTTGTCCTGGGATAGCCAAGCGCAGTCTGAATTTGTCAATCTGAAACAAGCTTTGTTGAACGCACCACTTTTATCACACCCAGATCTCACTAGAAATTTTTCCATTGCCACCGACAGCTCTAACACAGCTTTAGGCGTTCACATTTTTCAGGAAATTGAAGAAGACGGTGATACAGTAATTAAAAACATCGCTTTTGCAAGTCGCGTTCTGTCACCTGCTGAACGCAGTTATTCTGTTACAGAACTTGAAACATTATGTGTTGTATGGGCATTTATCCGATTTAGGCATTTTCTTTATGGAAGACATACTACCGTTTACACAGACCAAAGAGCTATCCAGTTTTTACTTTCCGCTAAATTTACACATGACAGATTAAGCAGATGGAAACTGTATTTACAGGAATTTAATTTTACAGTTGTTCACATTCCCGGTACAGAAAATATTGTAGCAAACGCACTATCCCGTTCTCTCTGCAACAATCAGCAAGACATCGCAACCAACTTCTACCAAGCAAATTCTAGCCTCATGTATATTCAACAAGTCGCAATTGAAAACTTCATTTCATCGTCATTACGAGACATAGCACAAGAGCAGAGTAAAGACAACGTATGGAAAGAAATTAAACACCTTGGGCAAGATAAGAATAACGTTACCATTAGAAACCATTACACGGTACGCAATAACATTCTTTTTCGCCGCTCTTACCCTGACGGCAAAAACTGATTATTATGCATTCCTGACGAACTTGTTAACATATTAATTTGGTAAACTCATTTAAGTTACGCACGTTATGGAGCCAGAAAATGTTTTGTTTTACTGAGACAGAACTGTTATTTTGCCAACATGGATAAACGTATTCGACGAGTTTTAGGGTCATGTAAAATCTGCCAGAAAGCTAAATCAGACACGACTTCACATATTCCTCCGTTACATCCCATTGTACCTGTTAAATTGAGACACATGGCCGCTGTAGACATTTTTGGACCGATTCCCAGAACTAATAGAGGTTTTTGCTACATGTTTGTCACTGTTGAACTCACTTCGAAATTTGTTACCTTCACTCCACTGCGCAAGGCTACTGCTAAATGTATTTCGAATACGTTCGTAAACCATTTTTTATTTCATGTAGGGCATGTATTGAAAGTAATTACCGACAATGGACCACAATTTTGATCTGCGATATGGCCACGTATGTTACGAACTAGAAACATTTCTCCGATCTATAATCAAGTATCACGCTTCTTCGAACCCTTGTGAACGACTGATGAAAGAAATTGGTTAATTATGTAGAATATACTGCCATAAAAGACATATTGACTGGGATACACACATACTCTCATTCCAGGATGTAATTAACTCCATACCAAATGAATCTACTATGCTACCTCCGACTGTTATATTGAAAAATGTTGAACCACCTAACAAAATCAAAGAATTAGTATCCTTTCCTAAATCTTGTCGACTACGCCACCATGAAATAATTCAGATTGCGCTCAACAACATCAAGCGTGCCCCAGAGCGCCGGAGAAGACAGCAAAAACAGGTTGGTACACGCCGTGATTTTCATAGGACAGAAGATACTAGTACGCACACACTATTTATCCAACAAATGAAAGAGTAGATGCAGTAAATTTGAACTTCTATACGCAGGTCCATACAGAATTCGCAGCATTCCTCATCCCAATGTGGTACATGTTGAAACTTTGAGAACCAGAAAAAGCAAAGGCAATCACCATGTCTCCAATATTAAACCGTTTATTGAATGAACATACTTTATGATTTATCACATTGTAATGCTTTTTCCGGTTATTGATATGAACACTTACTGATGATTATCATATTTTTTCCTGGCAAGTGTCCGGCAAGGTAAGGTTAGCAGGTCCTTTTCGTGTCGTTACATATCAGACCGTGCACATTTTCGATTTTTTGTCTGTGTATGATTGTTTTCCTATCGAAAGTAGAATTTTTGTCTCTATGCACTAGGGAAACGTTTAAGATGTAACAAACACCAGTTGACATTGCATTTTGCATTATGATATCTCAACATCTTGACTATCTTACATTTTTTGCTACTACATTATGATACTGTGTGTATATTTTATGCACTTAAATACTGTCTATGTTTTTGACCTAATACGTTTTCTGTAATGCTATGTTGTATGCTTAATTATATTACTAGAAACAAGTTTAGTTTTTATTTAATGGGTATATGAATTAAATGCAAGATATTAATCCTTATTCATCATTTTTCAGATAGCAATACCGTGTAAAAGAAATGAATTAAACAACCACAGTGGTTTACTATGAAATGGAAATTTTACCATCAGAATGAAGGAAAGAAAATGCAATATCTTGTCATGAAGAGTAAATGGATCAGAATTAACAAGCATTAACCAGAATATACTGTACACATCGTATTATAGCAGTCTTGACTAATTATTTTTCTTTCAGAATACAAGGCGATTGATGCAGACTGTCCGACAGAACTACAGATGTTAATTTTAGTGATGAAATATGCTAGAAGTAAGAAACTCTATACTATATGAAGTAATGAATGGTAATGAATAGTTGTATGAAGTAATTGGTAATATGAATATGCATAATGAAGTGTCTATTTTTTGCAGATGATAATAAATGATGATGAATAGTTATATGAAGAAAATGCTAATACGAATAATGAAGTTTTTCTTTGCAGGTGCTTATAGTGATGAAGTTATGGTAATATGCATAATGAAGTTTTTCTTTGCAGATGATGATAATATATTTACTGTTAGTTAAGAAATGCTATGTAGTTATTTAAGTATTTGTTGCAGTTCCTTTTGACAGTATGTCTTATGTCGCATAGTATAATGACTGAATGTTCTGGAAAAGACAGCTAGAGTACATACATATTAAGTACACATTTCATTACCTTGTTAATTCAAAGTTCACTATTTTTTAGCATAATATGCATTTCTTCTTTCAGCTCAATTATCCATTTTATATGTTTTCCAGGAGAAGCTTTTCGTGACATAATATGCTATAAGTAGTTAGTTATTAAACCTGTTCTAGTACTTGCATTTTTTTTACCCAGTTGTGTCTATCATTTATACTGTACTTGTTTCATAACCTTGCTACAACTGACTCATGACGAATGACGTTAATAATCCTTATTTCCAGCAATAAGTCAAAAGCTAAAATTTTCATGCCCCAGCAATTAATTATCGATCCCAGTCCAATGCATTGCTACCAAAAAAAATTATTACGAGTCCCAACTATTACCAGTATACATATAAATAATGCCACCAGTTTAAGATATATTTTTAGTCCTAAATATAATGCAAATTTTCTGTGTATTGATTCCATTGTGTCTATGTATTATTGGACTACCGACCTTGAGTAATAGTTCCAATGTCTTACATTTTAAATATGTCTTATGTCACTTACATGATATTATATATAAACACCAGTAGCTAATGCTACACTCAATAGCTCCTATTTTAAATGATTACTTGTGAATAACACTGAATAAGGTTTTGTAACACTATATGAATACTTTGTAACTGGCCAATGAATGGCACTGATTCAATCAGATGAGTTATGAATAGTGTTTTGTATTACTCAATCCTTGCTACGTGTTTAGTAACTGGCCAATGAATGCCACTGATTCAGTCAGATGAGTTATGAATAGTGTTTTGTAATACTCAATACTTACTACATCTTTAGTAACTAGCCAATGAGTGCCAATAATTGTTCATATCGGTTGATACACTAGTGTAATTCTATGATGACTAGCATAAGACTTAATATGTCCTTCATCTTCTGACCTAATTACTGCAATATCCGTTTATCCTGTCCATCCTCATGATCATGGAGCACTATATTGGTTTTTGCACTAATTCTACGTCGCTGTAAGAGTATGGATTCTACAAGAATTTGGTGTTGACATATCAAGCTGTCCACCACCTTGAACGATGGAGATGTTATTATGGTCCCACTGTTTGGTGTACCTAACGTACTACCAAAATGATAACATTGAATACTAATACTACATTTCAGTGTCTTGGTTACACTTATAAATACTTCAGGGAAGAGAACTTCAGATTGTCTCACTTTGTGTTGTGCTTCTGTAGAAAGATATGGACTTTCAGTGCAGCTACGTGCAACCTACTGTGCTACAAGCATGATGCAATCCTTTCCATTACTTTCCCAGTTCCTGTAAAATAGTACAGGCTTATACAGTGCATTTAAATTGTTGTAAAATGGTAAAAAATTTATAGTGCATGTGCACTTTATTTCTTTTCTTAATGAATTCAGTAGTTACAAAACGCTAAAAACTTTTATCCTGTGTGTGCACTATATTTCTTTTCTTATTGAATTCAGCACTTATAAAATGTTAAAAAAATTTATGGTGCGTGTGCACTTTTATTTCATTTGTTAATGTGATCAGTTCATGTAAAAATGCTAAACACATATACAGTGCGTGTGCACTTTATGTCATTTGTTAATATATTTTGTACTCATTGCGTATATACTTTGTCATTTCTGAATATGTTTTGTACTCAGTGCGTGTGCACTTTATTTAATTTCTTAATATGTTCTGCACTTATCAATGATGTATATACTCTGTGATTGTAGCCTTAGTAAACTAAATAGATTATAGAAAGATTGTTGCTCATGGCAAGTCCAATTGACTCACCATCGCTGCCAAAGTTTTGCCCCCCAGTGGAGGGTTATGTAAGAGGTCCATAATAAAGAATTTGTTGCTAGCGCACTCGAGCTGATGTAATTTCGATGTATTGCTGACGCGCTGTCTGCGATATGTAAGCTAGATGAGAATCTGAGACCAAAGAGCAGTATTGACTGCAGCAGGAACTGTGTAGCAGTAGCAGTAAGTAGTTGCTAGCGAGTTGTCGTGTCTGGTATATCGTGTTGGCTGGGCCGGTCGTGTGCAGCAATGGCGGAGCCTGAGCGTTGTAGGATAATGTAAAAGCAGCCTTGCGCATATGTAGTATTGTTACATCAAGTCCCATGTAAATGTTTAAAAAATCTGTTAATAATAATCATTCTCATAAAAAGTAACTTTTGACATTCATCACAATTTAAAGATTTCACTAATTTATCTAATCCTTGGCCATCCCGATTATTGAAAAGAGAAATCAGTTTTTTTCTTTTATATAAGACAAATCTATCTGCCAGCATTGCACTTAGCTGCGCCAGGAAAATTTCTTATAGGAGCAGATATATACGTGTTATCCGGCGATCTAATTAAGGTAAGATTTTTCAGTTTATTCAGTATGATGTATCAGGGCGATGACGCAGCATTGCTGACGTCCAAAATTTACCAGGTTAAATTGACTGTCAATTATTGAAAGATTATAGGTTTGTCACATTGTATTATATTTTCACTGTTGGGTAGTTACGCTAAATGAGAATATTATTCACATTATTTTATTTTGTGGGGAGGTTACAAAATATTAGCAGCGTCACATTCCAAATGAGTGATAGATTGGAAATTCAAGCGATCTAACATTATAGCGGAACATTGTACCCTTAGTAGTGCATGTGTTTATGTTCTCTCTTAGCAATACCTTCCACGTACTGAGCCTAGACTCTGAAGTAAATTTAAAAGTGATAGCTTGGTTAATTAACGTGAAAATGCTTCGAAATCCATCTGTCTAGAACTCCATTGCGCATAAAAATCACCAGTATCTGGTTCTTCCTCAACGCCTTCTATTACACCACAACACCTTCAAATCGGTTATTATACATTGATAAGGAATGCTAACCTCATCGACATGGGCGCATCTCGAGAAGTCTTGCACACTTGGCTGGGCGAGGACTCGGCATGCTCCATTCATTCACGAGGCATGGAATGTAATGGTCTATTTCTGAACTATTACAGATTAAATCGATAATGGTGCTGCAGGGCGGGTTGGTCAATGACAGTGTGAGGGGGATGTCTCTAATTTTACCCTAAGACTATGAGCAAGCTCTATAACTGCGACCAGCATAGAGATAGATCGTAAATGATGTACTATGTTTTAGGTGTTAGAGATATGTAGAGCACTTTCTGATAAACTTTGATGATGGATGTGTTCGTGAATTAACAATATATGGACGTATTGCACAGTATTCTATCCACATTCGCAATGATATTTGCAAAGAGGGGGAAGGGGTGGTTCAGCTACTGAAATTGGGAAACATGCTGTCACATCACAAGTCAGTGTTGAAATTACTGTAAAATTGGTAGAATTGCTCACACAATCAACTGTAATGCTACTTATTTCAGTACATCCACCAGTATGCTGTTGGTTACCACATAATGACTGACTAACATCGCTTGTTTGAGTTGGAGAAAGAATTTTGGTGTAGTGACAACATCTTCTGGGGACAGATAGCACCGAAATCGTGATCGTGCACATGACCGCAATATGACGAATCAGTCGAAATGGAATGCGGAGCCATCAGCTATTCTGTCACTGTGGCAGATGAGTTTAAGTGTAGAATCTCTCAATCACTTTCGGACAGCAATTTGGAAACTCTTCACAACGCCACCAGACTCTTCCAGTGTCCTTAAGTTGTAGCTGTTTTTCATTTAAAATCCTCCAGTGTGTGCGGCGTATTATGGTTGGTGCTGTAACAACATTATTTATACCATGTGATGTCTAGTTTTCTAAGAGAGACAAAGTATCACAACGTATTAATGTCAATTTAGAAGCTGATACAAACTTCAGAGTCCTGGCGGAAAAACAAAATGTATGACAGTGTACAAAGTGTGTTAAAGTAGAAAAGAAACAATGTTTCAAACAACGACACAAGGTCACAGACAGAAACTCTGGTGAATTACAGTATAGTCTTTGGGATATGGTCATCCTCCTACGGTATAAGTGATAAAACGTTAAAGTGTTCTGTGCAGTGGATCAATACCTGTGTATTTAATAGGATCGTCACATGTGCTCGAAGCCAGCATGAATGCGGTATTTGCCTTCTATATATGGGAAGTGAAAGACGCGGTAAAAATCTTATTAAGTTCTCTATCGAATGACGTTAGTGGAGCTTTTACAGTTCATAATTTTTCTCTGGTGGATGGGACAGAATAACGATGATAGAATCTTCGCGTGATAGACGTGAATGGACCCTGAGGGATGTGGATCTGTAGTACCTGCTTGTAGTTTGGAGAAGGACCACGATGCAGTAGCAAAATTTACGTCCTTCCTCAGTTCCCATACTGTCTTTTATACTACCTCATGTTGCAGGAGCCAGCTTCGTTTACGTCGAATGGTCCACACACAATTCTGCCACAGTAACTCAACCCCGCCTGTTTCTACTTGGGTTGCCAAAGGTGGTAAATATAGTTTTCTCTGACTTCTATTCAGATCCGGCTTACACTGGAACAATCACATGTGCAAAGCTGTAGGGGTGGTAACGCAGTGTCTCAGGGCTAGTAGCAACATACATATGGGCTACCTAAAACCATGCTGGAATTTTACTGTAGCTGATAGGTTCGAGAACAGTGGCTCGTTTAGAGACATGAGAGTACCAGGAAAGTGATATGGAATGCGTTACAAACACTGCAGAAATATCTAGCAGCGGCGGCGTGAGGGCGTTGCAAATACCGGTTTCATACCACGCTTCTTAGCCAAATCACTTTCAAAATGCTGTAATTTTATTAGTAAGTTGCATCGTTGGCGACATGTTGATCTGATACTACACACTGTGGCTTTCACCACCTTGGTATTTGTCTGGAAAACCATGTGATTCGTAGGTAATGCCATACGTGGATTTATGAAGCCGGTGTAGGTTTTAACATGGGTACTTGTATGCACATCTAGAGACAAGACAGCTTGTGACAGTAACATATAGTAGTTGTTGGGATTGGGGTTTTTACATCTGGCAGTTTGTAAAACAATTAAACCTCTCTTTATAAGACACAGCGGAAGCACTCACAAGAACATGAGACATGTCCATCCATCATTGATTTTTGGGCAGTGTTATTTCTTATCGCCAGCGATTAGTTCTCGATGATGTATTATACTTAGTAGTAGGGGTTGCGTGATAGGTTCGCCTTGAGCATCCGGCTTATAAGAAATGTGTTTGTGTTCAGGCATGTGTTAAGGAAGGTATGGATTTGACGTGGAATACCACAACAGCAATCGGAAGAGTATGTCATGTCATAAGAATGGTACTGATATTTCCATATCAAGAGCCATAGTCGTCAATAGGGTGTATTTCTGATACTTCGTTCATTGTCGAATGTCGTACAACTGAGACCACGATCATAAAATTTAGTTGTAAGTACAAGGATAAAATATATTTGCGACTGATTTCTTAGGATGATAATTCAACCTGTTTGAGCTTGGCATGGAGCGCTGGTGCCAGGAATGATTCATGTTTCCCATTAATGGCAGAAGCTGTCCAAATGGAAAGGCCTGTTGGAGTGTAGGAAGGTAGAAGACTTACCTATATTGTCCTCTGGACGACCGAATAGCGAACTAATACTTAGTATGTGTTGGGCAGCTGTCGTGATCAAGTGGAAATTTGACATGATTCAACATGGACGTGTGTGTGCTGGGCCATTGTTCCCACCCATTTAAGTTGTTTGGTTGACTGCTTCTTCGCATTTGAGTTCTTTATTTAGTTAAGAGAAGATATATTGTAGTGTGTGCATCGACTTGGCTCTTATTTTACATAGCCATGTGATGTCAGCATAATATTGAAAACTTTTTAGATGGTGTGTCGCCACAAGGACGTTTCACGGCAAGGCGGCAGTCACGCTTAGGCAGGCAAGCATGGCAGGATGCAGCTTGATGTCCCATTAGGATAGCTAGGGAGAAAGCAGCCCGAGATATTAACGAACAATTTCCTATAGGGCTGCCTGTGACGTCAGTATACACACGTATTGCATCAGCAAAGGTAAACACACATGCTGCCCAGAGGCGTTTCACATATTGGATCAGTGTGCAGGCCTTGGGACTTCTATCGCGAGGTGGACAGGGGTGTGTGCTGTACCTCTGATGATAGGCGAGAATGTGATGGCATAGGAGGATACACTGCGGTATTTGGCCACTGCGAGCAGCCTAGTTGCTTAGTTGCTTTAGCCCTAACCCACTAATATGACAGAGGGTAGCCCAAGGACGCCAGAGGCGTGCTGTGACTGCTGCGGCCGGTGTGGTAGGGAGCAGCTGCAGTGGTGGCGGCGGCAGCGGTGGTGGCAGCATTGTTCGTAGAGTGGCAGAATATGTTTTAGTAGTGATATTTTCTTTAAACTATATTCCATCGATGTCACCAATCAATAGGGTGCTGTGAATTAAACAGAACTGCACTATACATCTGAAAAATATCGATACCATTAATTTGCATTTTCAGTTTTTTATATCAACGTGGTGTTAATGGTACAATAGATATGGCGTTCAAAATCATGTGAAATTCGAAAAGTGTACCAGAAAATGGTTTCAAACACATACATAATTATTTAATTTGGTATCAAAGGCGGTAGAATAATTAAGGAAATGGGGGTGGTGACACAGAAAACCACATAACACAACAATAAGTTAAGTGGTGACAAAGGGCAAGCATTAGGTTAAGACACTCAGAGTACAGTGCCGAACATTAGGTTACGCAACATGTTTGCACCAACTAATTACTTCTTACAAGACCAACATTTCCCCCAACAGTAGAGAACGATGAGCAAGAGAATTCCAACCCTCACATACTGATTTTTGTATAAAATAAACAATAAACCTTTGAAATTCCTGTTATGAGACCCTTCCTCTCCACTACCAGACCGCCATCTAGGATTACTTCACAGAATGGGTGACAGCATCCTCTGATAGCAGTATTGTGTACTAAGTCAATTGGACTCTGGACCTCATGGTTAACACATTGGATGGAGGTACTGCTCTAGTTGCTTAAATAAATATTGCGTGCAAAATGAAGACTTACATCCAGCACAGGTCGTGACCTCTTCCCACCATTTCCCAGGAAGAGCTGTCAGTCAGCTGACTTAGGTTAGTGGACATAGTCCAAGTGCCCTTTCTTTCTCGCCATTTTCTTCAGTTACTAGATACAGTCGAATTGACCTATTTTCCTTCCAAATTCACACTTCTCCCAGTTCCTATGAGAGGTGGTAGTCAGATGACTTAGGTTAGTGGAGGTAGCCCAAGTGACCTATCTTCCCATCATTATCTTATGTTAGTAGAGGTTACATTGTCCTGATGGAGTTTGACCTTCCCATCAGTGGGACATGGCAATTTCCAACCAGAGAGGTTAAATAATTGTTCACTTTAATCGGGTTGTCAATCAAATTGATAAGAGTGGCCGGCAGCTGTGGCCAAGCAGTTCTAGGCACTTCAGCCTGGAAGCATGCGGCTGCTACAGTTGCAGATTCGAAACCTGCCTCGGGCATGGATGTATGTGATGTCCTTATGTCAGTTAGGTTAAATTAGTTCTAAGTCTAGGGGACTGATGACCTCACATGTTAAGTCCCATAGTGCTTAGAGCCATTATTTGATAAGAGTGAGAAAGAGGACAATTTCAATAACTCAGACCTGAATGTGTACCTGTAACAGCGATGGGGAAGGGGGTTGGGGGAGAGGAAGGGGGGGTCAGGGTTGTAGTAGGTTAAGTACCTGTCAATCAAAGGGGAACAATAGGTTAAGTACCTGTCAATCAAAGGAGAACAATAGGTTGACCTCTGCGTGGATACCTGCCCCACATGCAACCACACTAACAAAATTCACCTGCTACTGCTTTGTCCCCCTACTCCCATTGCCAGTAGAGAACCTTGCCCAGCCTGTGTAATGGCGATCTCACTGTCACCTAATGAAAATTGAGTGACTAGGTGTTTCCATCTCCTCTAATGATGACTCATGTTGGTGGTCGAACTAAGGCTTGGACCTCATTCTGTCTCAGGGTATATATAATACTGGGTCCTGTGCAATGTAGCACTACTCTTCTGCAGGTCCCCCTCGCCAACGGGAAACCTCGTCCACTGCCCACGACGTTATGCACGATCTACTGACTCACAATCGCCCCAGTCATGCATCGTGCACCCTCTCGGGTCACTGAATGTACTGGAATGACACGCTATTCTTCAGTGCACTCGCCTCCTTGATATCACAGGATGCCCGCTCGTGCAGAAGCACTGCCCGCTACGCATTTGATAAGTGCCAGATGCAGGTCGGGTGCCCCTAGCGGTCTTTTCAGTGCATTAGTATGCCATGCTCAGCCGACACTGGGTGTTACGCCACCCGCCGTCCACTATTATGTCTAGCCAAGGGCAGTGAAAGTGCGTACAGGTAGTGAGATCGGCTGTGTAGCAGAGGAAGGGTCAGCTGCACGCTTCTCTGTTCAGGGTGGCCACCGTGCTAAGCGGCTCATGTGGACTTGCTCATGCCCTTGAGACTCCACATTCACAGAAACCAGTAAATGCCGGATTCCAGTGAGGTGAAGACAGCGCCGTTGGCGTTGGCCCTCTGTCTGCCGCTTCGCCGTGAGATATCAGATCAGCACTTACAGAAACATGCCATCAGAGAGAGCGTGCTAAATAGATTGACATCCGTACTTTTGACGGCAAAAAACGTGAGAAAGAATACTTCATTAATCCAATGAACTAATGAAACAATATAATGAATTGCTTTGGAGACTTTACAATTGGGCATTAAATTAGATCTAGTCTATGTACCATGACACGTTAAAAAAATATGTTCTCAGTAGCTTTTACAAGTAGGGGGAAATCTTAATCCAACCTATCAATCGTGATGTATAAAATTAATTTAGTCACGATTTTATAAAAGAGAAGTTAAAGTTGAAATCTAATTTGTTTATTGCTGTTTGCAGTCATGGAATCACACAATCAACATTCACCCAGACTACATACTGCTATGTAGGCATGGAACTCAGCACATTCTGACTAGTACCAACTACTTCATTACGTATTCAGACACATAACACACTTATAGTACGACACAGAACACATACTACCTAATCCCAACTACTTCATGACGTATACAGATACATAATACATCCATAGTACAATATGACCAAATGGCCAGGACTAAACCACCTTTAGTTGCACGAGCGTTCGAATGAAATAACGCAACCTGCTTGTCTTCAGAATATGATGTGCACTATCAGCTCTCAAACTCGTTCTGAGTGAATCTTACCGTGAAGTTTTTGAGGTAGACACTGAAACAGATTCAACATAGCATTCAGGGATCAACACAAGCTGCCATGTGTATTGCCATGAACAACATTTCTGCATGTCCCGCTCTTTTCAATGGACCTGTGGGGGCACATGTATATGCACTGTAGAACTGCAGCATCCCTCAGATTTTCACTTGGTATTGTCGATTTAATTACACATAATAAGCCCATTTTTCTTAATGGCTTCATTATACTACGTTAGAGGAATTCGGACTTCTGCCAGAAAAGGCGCTGAAATAAATCCAATGGCGACAAGAAAAAATTCTGTTGGATCGCGACTGGAACCAGGCCATCCCGCTTTACATGACCGGTCGCCTTAACTACTTCATCTATCCCAGCATGTGTCCTTTCCATCCTAAATTCCCAGCTACACCTATACCATCCGTCATTCATTATTCTCATTGCTCACACCTTCACATGATTCCCACAAGAGTTAGGGAGCAGTGGGAATCCGCACTAAAAGTATCATTACTCGTCATCAGACTCATATAGTGTTATGTGTGTAGTGTCTGCTCCTTCGGACACATCCGAAAGAACGGACACATCACATATAATGATATACTTTGATTCCACTTATAAACTGTACACTGAAGGAAAAACTATGCAACAAAACGGAGTTGTGTACCAATACGGAGGTTGTTCGGTGCATGTCTACATCTGAAACACAATATCTACTCACATTGTCCGCCAGTTGCGTAAGAGTGGAGCTAGCAGCTCCACTATGAGGATGCAAATTAGATTTTCTTTAAACACACGCTGTACTGATAGAGACCGTTAGTGAGCTTTGATATTAGACGTCGTTCGTTGACGTTAGGCTAGGCGCAAATTGAGACGCGTATAGCGCATGTGGCGCGACGCGGCGCAGCGCGCGCTTTTGTGACTTCACAGGTTCAAATGGGACCGCGCAAATTGCGACGCGATGCGTCTGGGACGTGACACGCGTCTGTGCCAGGTCGCGCGGCGTTGTGGTTGAGGCACAGTTTCTCGCGCCGCGCGTCTCGCGTCTCGCTAACACCGTGGGAAATTTTTGGCGGGGAGTGGAAAAGTAGGCCGGTCATATACTCACATCGGAACGGCGCATATGAGCAGTGATAGTATTGCCCATACGATAAATTTTGCCTTACTGTGTACAAAATTTTATTGCCTTTGGGTAGTGTTTCGTTTTTCGCCATTTAAACGCTCCGGCTTTCTTCGTTACTACATTATAATTTTATGTTATTTATATCTGTATAGTTTTGTTTTGTTTTGTTTTTATTCTGCCAAGAAAACTGCATACTTCAGTAACTGACGAGCCATTGGCCACTGGAATTGTATCATATGCCTCCGTGAAGTTTTTAGATCGCAAGAAGTGACAGAGGGTAGTGAATAAGGAAGCCAGGAATATTATAAAATCTTGTGATTAAGAATGAAGACAGGAAAGTGAAACAAGTAAAATTTGGCGTTTCAGTCTTTATTTAATGAACGATCGCGGAATTCCCTTTGAGTCAATCATGTCTAGTTTTGATAAGTAAAACAAGGTTACCTTCTCGCTGTCTAGTATGCTGGCGTATCTAAACGATCCGTTAAAAAAATTTAGAAAGGGATAATCTCCACAGATGTCAACCCTTAGTGCTCCTGGTAAAAAGCGTCCGAGATATGGAGTATACAAGTCTCACTGTGATTACTCTGATATGGATGTATTAAAGAAATACGACACACTATACTACGTACATGTGAACATCACATTTCCACTGGAAGCTAGAAACAGTCGAAAAGCAGTCACAAATAACAATGTTTTATGTGGTTTGCCGTGATGAGGAAAAGCATTTCTGTTGTTGAATGCACATTATCAGCATTAATTACCTAATTATACAACATGCTACACAAATAAATAAATGGTCGGTATTATTACGAAAGTAGGAATATCCTAAATGTATGTTATGATTCGATATATTTAATTTATGGAAATGTACTGCTGACAAAGGCAGATCTACTTTCATGACAATGTTTTTCGAACTCTAATTCACAGAGCACACATGGGTAACCTGTGCATTCTTGTCACGCGAATTATCCTCCGCTGCTGACTACACTCAGTCGCGAAAGTATTCGGACAGCACGTAACGGCGAATAATTTTGCGGTTTGCCGCATGAACAAATAGAGAAATTTCAATTTGTAATGTATTTGGGACTCTGGGTACGATGTTGCAACGTGAAACACGCGTCAAATACGAAGAATTGTTGTTGCACTTGTGTCTGTTACGCAATATTTCCTGAAAACGGCGTGGGAAGGTGCAACGAAAGTATTCGGACAATGGCGGACAATAGTTCATTCCGAGACGCACAGAGGGTGAAGAGACTGCAATGTGTCCGACATTTCCGCGAGACGATAGCGATGATTAGTAAGCACGTATCGCGAGCCTGTGCGGGTCGACGATGGGACGCAGAGGGAAGTTTTCTACGTTCGAGCAAAGGAAACTTGTCATTTATTAATCACGCGAAGGGAAAAACCTGCAGGGAAACTGCCGCAATAGTGAACATGAAGAAAAGTATAGTTCACGACATTATTAAACGGTTCGAGAAAGAAGGCCGAATGGAATTTCTTTGCAGTACAGGACGGCCACGGACATTTTCACAGAGAGATGAAAGTCTGATTGTGCGAAAGGTACAACAGAATCCGAAAATATCTGCCACACGAACTACAAGTGAGATAGATGGAGACCTTGGTATAAAAGTTGGTCCCGAAACCATGCGGAGAGTACTATAACGATCGCAGTGCCATGGTCGAGTGGCACGGCGAAAGCCATTCACAAATGCAGTAAACCAGAAGAAACGTATGCAGTTTGCGAGGGAATACGCCGAACACGATCAGGCTTGGTGGAATCGGGTGATATTTTGCGACGAATGTAAATTTACATTATGGCAAAGCGACGAAAAGACAACGTTTGGCGAAACACCAATGAAGAGCTGAATCCCAGGAACCTCAAACCAACAGTAAAGTTTAGAGGTGGGTGCATCATGGTGTGGGGATGCATGTCCGGCAATGGTGTGGGTGATTTAGTGTTCATTGATGATACGATGAACAAGGAAGTGTATTTGAATATACTGCGAGAACATTTGAAGCAGAGTGCAAGACATCTAGGTATTGCGAACAACTTTCATTTTTATCAAGATAATGATCCCAAGCATACCGCGCATATTGCAGACCTTAACCCAATCGAACATTTCTGGGATAAATTGAAACGGACCCTTCGCACAGACAACATCTATACGAAGGAGACCTTGAAAGAGAAACTGCGCCAGGAATGGGCAAATATAGGCACAGATTTCACGAAAAAAACTCGTGGAAAGTGTGCCTAGAAGATTGGAGGGGGTATTGAAAATGAAACGTGAACCCACAAGGTATTGATATTTTCGTTGTACAACTTATGAACATTTATTGGACAGTGTCCGAATACTTTGTAGCTGCAGGGTGTGCAGGACGTTTCATTTTTGTTGTTAATTTTTCTGTTATTTATGTTTTGGAAACGAAATAATACAAAAATTCTTTTGTAATTAATGTTGTTACGCATATATATTGCTAATAAATTTGTTTGGGTTTCATAGTCAGTGTTTCTCGAGTACTCATTGTGAAACTTCCCACTGTCCGAATACTTTTGAGACTGAGTGAATACACTGACCATTGTGTTGTGCGACAGAGCAGTTGTTTATTTTTCTCAATAACAACTTTTTTTATTCGCGATGACACATTGTACGTTTGACAAGCCGTAGGCGAGTAACCAGTATCTGACATGTGCCTATCATTCTGCCTGAACGAACGCTCGTCACTATTTTAATACTGCTCAGATCAAGAGAAGAAATAAAATCCTTTGGTAAGTTTCCATTCCAGTCGCTCAGTGTTAAAAATGTGATGGGTTACGTGGATTCCACCAATTCCACCAATATTCCAACAGAATCGGCAATCTATTTTTGTGTAAGTTGTTAACCTTTTCTCATTCGAAGAAGTATCACCGTTTGTGAGTAACGGCCACATTTCTCTTGGCGACTGGTTTAATTGTCACAGTGTAATTTGCCAAACCTCATAGTTTGGTTTAGCAGTAACATAAAAGACGAAATTTCATGTTTATTTTCATACTAGGAAGATCTTGTTTCGCTAGCTGTCGATAACTCTTATAAAAATTAGTCATTCGGGTGCAAAAAAATGTATAATGTACAATTTGTGATATATCGCCATAAATAAGAAAGTTCAGTGTCTTTACGAACTGGCCAAATACTCTCCACCTTATGTGCCGTCATACAGCAAAATATCATTTCGATGTCCCGAGCGGTTTAGGAGACATGTGAGATGTTGCGAGTATTTCATTCTTGCGGGCGTGGGATCGGAAGTGAGCGTTCTATATGGGATCCGTTTTCTCGAGATCAGAGGCAGATAGAGATCTCCTCCCAAGTTTAAACAAAAATTCATCATGTTACCTAAATTTCATACGCAGCAACATATGGTGCAATACGCACCAAATGCAAAATCATAGCGAACCCTAATTTTCGTTGCAAACTTTTTGAGTTTTGCGTAGTGTTTTACTAAAATGTGTACATCACAATAAGAATGGTCACTAGCGAGGTGTTGGGCACTTCGCCAGGAAGCAGACACATAACGCTATAAGTAAGGCAAAAATCAAATATTATCAGTGAATAGTTTCCGGACAACGTATGAGTGCCCAAGTAAGTGGTCCTGACAGTCGGGATACCAGTTACTTTGGAATAAGGCTGGACATCTCTGACATATTCCGAGTCGTGGCCACCTTAGTGCTCAGACGCCCAAGACTACCAAATCCACCGGTTAGTCCCTCAACCGTTAGGGGTAAAACTCAATGGGACCCAGGGCAAGTAAGGCTAGCAATCTGCTTCCCTGGTACTATAAATATGATGCTGGCAACAATCAGAGCAAAATGCCTCGGACCTTTGGAGGTGACGGAGTCCCATCTCTAATTGACAAACCAGGGACCCCTAAGATACGACTCGGCAAACGAATGGTAACGAAATGGGGAGCTATTAATATCAATGGGGGCTACTCTGGAAAGGCTGCAAGTAAGATTGGGTTGGACGTTTTAGCTGTTAGTGACATTCGGGTAAGGGGTGAGAAAGAAGAGGAAGTGGAACAATACAAGGTCTACCTGTCAGGAGTCAAAGCAGGAATAGCACAATGGGGTGTAGTGCTTTCCGTCTGAAAAGAAATGGAGCACAACGTAGTTGCAATAAGGTATGTAAACGAACGACTGATGTGGATACATTGGACAGTGTCTAGCAAGAGAATTAGGATTGTGTCAGTATATTCGCATTGTGAAGGGACAGATCAAGATACGATGGATAGTTTTTATGAGGCACTCAGTGATGTAGTTGTTAGAGTTAAGGACAAGGACAGTGTTCTGCTCATGAGTGATTTTAATGCCAGAATGGGAAATCGAACAGAAGGGTATTAAAAGGTTATGGGTAAATTTGGAGAGGATATGGAGGCCAACAGGAACGGTAAACAATTCTCGGATTTCTGTGCCAGTATGGGCTCAGTAATCACAAACTCCATTTTAAAACCTAAGAACATTCACTGGTATACTTGGGAAGGCAGGGGAACCAGATGTGTCATTGACTATATAATAACAGATCACGAATTCAGGAAGGCTGTGAGGGACACACGTGTATTCAGGGGTATACTTTGATGACACTGATCAGTATTTAATCTGCAGTGAAATTGGTACTGTGAGGCAGAAAGTGCAGGAGGTCAGGTCCATGTGTAGGAGGATAAGAGTGGAAGAACTTCAGGATAAGGAAATCAGACACTAGTACATAACAGTGATCTCAGAAACGTACCAGTTAGTTGAATGTAGTCAATTACAGTCACTGGAAAAGTAATGGACGAGATGCAGGGACACAGTACTAGATGTGGCCAAAGAATGTCTTGGAACAGTACCGTGTAAAGGTAGGATGAAGCAAACAGCAGTCAAGGCAGCCTGTAAAAGGAAAAAGAAGGCCTATCAAAAATGGCTACATACTAGAACTCAGGTAGACAGAGAAAGTTATGTTGAAGAAAGAAACAAAGCCAAACAGATAATTACAGCATCCAAGAAGAAATCTTGGGAAGACTTTGGAAACAGGTTGGAGACCTTGGGTGAAGCTGCTGAAAAACCATTCTGGAGTGTAATTAGCAGTCTTCGAAAGGGAGGTATGAAGGAAATGACAAGTATTTTGGACAGGTCAGGAAAACTGCTGGTGAATCCTGTTGATGTAGTGGACAGATGGAGGGAATATTTTGAAGAGTTGCTCAATGTAGGTGAAAATACGATCAGTAATGTTTCAGATTTCGATGTACAATGGGACAGGAATGATGATGGAAACAGGATCACATTTGAGGAAGTGGAGAAAATGGTCAATAGATTGCAATGCTATAAAGTGGCTGGGGTGGATGAAATTAAGTCGGAACTCATCTAATACAGTGGAATGTCAGGTCTTAAAGGGCTACACAGGATAATTGAAGTGGAGTGAGAGACGGGACAGATTCCGTCAGACTGGACGAAAGCAGTAATCACACCAATCTTTAAACATGAAAACAGAAAAGAGTGTAACAAGTACAGAGGTATCTCTCTGATCAGCGTTGTGGGTAAAATCTTCTCAGGTATTATTGAAATGAAAGTGCGAGTATTAGTTGAGGACAAATTGGATGAAAATAAATGTGGGTTTAGGCCTCTTAGAGGTTGTCAGGACCAGATCCTTAGCGTACGGCAAATAATGGAGAAGTGTTACGAGTGGAACAGGAAATTGTATCTATGTTTTATAGATCTAGAAATAGCATAAGACCGGGTTCCTAGGAGGAAGTTATTGTCTGTTCTAAGTGATTATGGAATAGGAGGCAAACTTTTACAAGAAATTAAAGGTCTTTGCATAGACAGTCAGGCAGCAGTTAGAGTTGACGGTAAAATTGAGTCCTTGGTTCAGAGATGTTTCAGGGGTAAGACAAGGCTGCAACCTGTCTCCACTGTTGTTCATATTATTTATGGATCATATGTTGGAAACAATAGACTGGCTGGGAGAGATTAAGATAGGTGAACACAAAATAAGCAGTCTCGCATATGCGGATGACTTAGTTGTGATGGCAGATTCTATTGAAAGTTTGCAAAGTAATATCTCAGAGCTAGATAAGAATTGTAAAGACTATGGTATGAAGATTAGCATCTCCAAAACAAAAGTAATGTCAGTGGGAAAGAGATATAAACGGATTAAGTGCCATATAGGAGGAACAAAGTTAGAACAGGTGGACGGTTTCAAGTACTTATGATGCATTTTCTCACAGAATGGCAACATAGTGAAAGAACTGGAAGCGAGGTGTATCAAAGCTAATGCAGTGAGCGCTCAGCTACGATCTACTCTCTTTTGCAAGAAGGAAGTCAGTACCAAAACTAAGTTATCTGTGCACCGTTCAATCTTTCGACCAACTTTGTTGTATGGGAGTGAAAGCTGGGTGGATTCAGGTTACCTTATCATTAAGGTTCAGGATACGGATATGAAAGTAGCTAGGATGATTTGCAGGTACTAGTAGATGGGAACAATGGCAGGAGGGTGTCCACAATGAGGAAATCAAAGAAAAACTGGGAATGAACTCTATAGATGTAGCAGTCAGGGCGAACAGGCTTTGATGGTGGGGTCATGTTACATGCATGGGAGAAGCAATGTTACCCAAAAGACTCATGGGTTCAGCAGTAGAGGATAGAAGGAGTTGGGGCAGACCAAGGAGAAGGTACCTGGATTCGGTTAAGAATGATTTTGAAGTAATAGGCTTAACATCAGAAGAGGCACCAATGTTAGCACTAAATAGGGGATCATGGAGTAATTTTATAAGGGAGACTATACTTCCAGACTGAACGCTGAATGGCTTAATCAGTCTTAAATGATGATTATGATGATGATGATGATGATGATGATGATGAGTTTCCGTAAAATCGCATTGGAGGTCAGTTTGGAGGTTTATTGTGTTTTGTGATGAAAATTGGTTCTGCCTCGGTGCCAGTGATGGTCATGTGTTGATTAGAAGGAAACCAGTTGAGGGCCTGCTGCCAATATGTCTGTGTATATAACACACTGGTCCTAGACTGGGTCTCGCTTTCGATTTGATATGAGAGCAGGAGCACTCTCGTCTTTGTCTCACCCACTGTGATTGGAGATCTGTTCGTGACTCTACCGACTGGACCGGTTGTGCTCCTAGTCACGAACAGAATTCCAGGGGTGTTTTCCAGCAGGATAACGCTCGGCCACAGATTGATGTTGCAATCCAACATGCTCTACAGACTGTCGAAATGTTGGCTTGGCCTGCTCGGTCACCAGATCTTTCTCCAATCACACGCAAATGGGCCATCATCGGACAAGAGCGTGATCCACGAACACTATTAATAGTCCCAGTATTGACTGACCAAGTGCAACTGGCCCTGAACGCCATTCCACAAACTGACATCCGACACCTGTACAACGCAATGTACATATTTTTGCATATTTGCATTCAACATTCTGGCAGTTACACCTTTTTTTTATGTACCACATTTCACATTTGCAATGGCTTATCTCGCGCTGACGCTAATTTGTGATCTTGCAATGTCAATTACGTAAATGTGTTATCTACACAAATGCATTCCCAAAACTCCGTTACTCTACATTAATTATTATTTGATGCAATAATTTTGAAAAGATATATATCTCTTTACATGGAACTACGAACATTATAGTTCCTGTGACGTGGTGTTTCGCTGTCCTGGGCATGTTCTGAGCACCAGAGAAAGCAGAGCAAGTAGATTACCTTATACTCAAGGTCTGTTTATTGTTCAGTATTATTAAATGCATTTCTATCTCAAAATATAGACAAGTCGCATTAGAAAAGCAGAATGACCCTTCCATCCTCACAGTCTTCTGCTATCATGTGCTAGCCCTGGGACTACTTTCATGTGACGCATGGTGAATGAAGGTTTTATAATGCTGAGTGAAACAATTTCTTATCACAGCCGGCGATCTCAGAGTCATATACCATTCTACATCGGATAATGGTCTGGGTATTTCATTTCAAACCACAGGCGAACACCCTGAATGTCTATTAAATTATGCAAAAGGATAATATTATCATTTGATATCAGTATTCCAGTTTATTTCGCTCTAGGCTTAGTTGCCTAACTTCGCCATTAACTAAAGAAATTATTGAGTAAACTTGTGATAGAAATTTTTCTTTTGAGTTTCGCAGAATAACTAAAGAAGCTTAGGTGCTACGATATTTTTAGGAACTATTTTCCACTTTGGGGTTCTTGCAGATTTTAAGAATCTGTCAACATGCGAATCAGGAAAGTACAGCAAATCTCGAAAAGTCCGTCTGATAAATTAGTACTGAATACTGTCTCTGTAAAAATACTGGGTCTCATCAGAAGGATGCATATAAAGGAACACCTTTTTTAACTTAGAAGCCAACACTCAGTAGCTTCCGTGAAAATTACGGTCGGACTTCCGACGCGACATCATGAGGCTAGCATGGGCTGAGAGCAGGTTACGAAATTTTTCGAAACGCTTTCAAATTCAACCATACGGTTTTTTTCCTTTTTTTGTCACAGAAGTACAATTTGACGTATACTTAATGGCAAGACATTATGATTTCAAATCTTAATGTAATACCTGGCACGGATTAACACCCTTCAGAAAACTGTTACCAACAGTTTTTCCTAGTATCCACGACGATAGTGGCAAATTTAGTCCCGTAGTCCATCAAGACTTATACTAATTTGTCTAATTAATGGAATGACAGCAGAGAGTGCATGCAATAGCCACAAAACCTGGCACCTTCAGGAAAGAAACGTATCCGTTTCTAGACAACGTTCAGCGACCTTGCTTAAAAATAGAGACGTTCCCACGCGTTAAGGACTCGTGGGGTAAGCAAAACGATCCCTCATTAGACGATGGGCTGCTTTTCGAAGAAATCGGAATACCGAAATGTTCACTAAAAGTAACTCCACCTCAGTGTGCGAGGTTAATTAAATCCTACGACATATAATTTTCTTGACAGGTGAAGCAATACATTCGGCGATTATAGAAGTGAGTTCCTCCCATCGCCCGGCAAAGGAAAATCACAAGTAGAAGCAATGCAGTTACAATACACACGTTTACCTATGAACAATTACACTTCCAGCTTTTGAGAAAGTGCTATGATATGCACGATTTACGGCGGAATTGTCACCATGTCGTGAGGTTGTTTTCATAATAACATTTACGCAAAAAAGTGAATGTTGTATTATATGTCTTAACATATTGTTCTTGGTGACCCGAGTTTTTATGCTATGAATGGTTTAATGAATGCCCTACCACTCTTGAAGCACAGAAGTAAAAATCAAATTAAAAATCAAACTGAAAATCGGAGCAAAGCTTATAATACTCGAATTATTTTATTTTCCTAATTTTCAGGTGCTGTTAAATATTTAAGTTTATCCAACATTTGTGATTATACTTCCAATTTTTAAAAAGATTCAGAATGCAAATTTTTTGTGAACAATTACATTCTATTTTGAGATATTCCCAGAATTACTGATGTGAAATGCTTTCACAACAACAAAAGAAACACAAAACAAATGACTGGACGTGTGAACGCGGGGCTCGAAATTTAGAAAGTGTACAGTTAGCCACTGCACTAAAAATGCTCTTATTTTTACAGGACGCGAGAGGTCTGATTAAACTGCGTCAAAAGTTTGACCGTCATTTTCTCGAAAACTAATGTGAATTGACACGACGAAATACATAGGAACCCTACCGGGCTCAGGCTGTATCTATAGTAGGAGCCGTTGGAACACAGGGATTTCCTTGTTGTGCTAAATAAATTGACAGATGAAGCATAACTCTCCACTGGGTTCAAAGGGAATGATTTTTCGTAAGCGTTTTTACTTTTAGTGTGGGGAAAGACAGCAGCGCACCAGGATAGTAAAATGCGCTCACAAGTAATCATTACTTGGGACTCTTGTCTCGTGCTTCTTTCCCTCCTTCATAGGTCTCGGTATCCAGGCACACTAATCAGGAAATGAATATGCACAGCTCGTGTTTTTACGGAAACACAGACCGATGAGAAATTATGATCATACCATATGCGGGACACGTTGCTCAGAAGCTTCACGTAGGACAGTAAAGGCTATAGTCACGAGCGTGGAAGAGTACAGTGTACATTAATGTTCTACCTTTGTCATTTTGTATTCATCTGCAATAGCCAGAACAGCAATATTCTCAATTATTCGATTCATGTTCCACTGATATTTTTGGTATCACTACCGTCTATAGGTTGGCATACTTATATATGAGGAAATATAGAACGTTGTAGATATTATATATTTGCTCTCGTCTGCACCATCATAAAAGTATAACGACATACGTATACCACAGCAGGTCGAAAAGTTTGCCGTACATGATGATAACCTCACAGTTCGGAACAGTTTCTGTACAAAAACATTGGAAAGTGCCACAGGTGCGCCCTACATAAGAAAGTAATCTCCTAAAGAGTCAGCCGGCCGCTGTGGTCTCGCGGTTCTAGGCGCTCAGTCCGGAGCCGCGCGACTGCTACGGTCGCAGGTTCGAATCCTGCCTCGGGCATGAATGTGTGTGATGTCCTTAGGTTAGTTAGGTTTAAGTAGTTCTAAGTTCTAGGGGACTGATGACCTAAGATGTTAAGTCCCATAGTACTCAGGGCCATTTCAACGACTTTTTCCAAAAGAGTCACATACCTTTGAGATGAACACAAAACTCAGAACTGAGAGTATACGCTGATTCATTTCCCAAATTTCTACTCATGGAAACTCATTTTTATTGTTCAGTATCAAACAACTCTAATGATTAAGTAGAAAAATATGCTTACATGGGAAGCATACTACGAGTAGAATCTAACCATAAATACAGCGTGAATTTAGAATTGAAACTAAAGACATTTTTCTCCGTAGAAGTCGTTATTTCTCGACCTTGATAATGCAAGTATTATCACTGCAAACGTGAAATTGTATAACATGAAATATTCTGGCCAAATATCATTACAAATAACTGAGGATTTGAATGTGGTGCAGCTTTCGTTAACCATGATCTTAAATTGCGATACTGAATAACATAGAGCGAAACAAATTTTTTTATTAAAAGTGCATCACATTTTTCAATAATTATACTTATTTTATTATCAAAGGCCGAGCGGCTATAGGCCCTTCAGTCCGGACCCAATCTGCGGCTACGGTCGCAGGTTCAAATACTGCCTGGGGGACAGTTGTGTGTTTTGTTCTTAGGTTAGTCAGGTTTAATTAGTCCTACGTTCTTGGGCACAGATGACCTCAGATGTTAAGTCCCATATTGCTTAGAGTCATCTGAACCATTTTGAACCCTTTGTCTATTTAGAGCACAGATGTACAATGCCTTTCAGTGCTTCCCTCTTCCTCTAATACTGCCTGGGGGACAGTTGTGTGTTTTGTTCTTAGGTTAGTCAGGTTTAATTAGTCCTACGTTCTTGGGCACTGATGACCTCAGATGTTAAGTCCCATATTGCTTAGAGTCATCTGAACCATTTTGAACCCTTTGTCTATTTAGAGCACAGATGTACAATGCCTTTCAGTGCTTCCCTCTTCCTCTTCCTTTGACAGAAAGCGGGGTTTACAAATAACTTTATCACAATCAACAATTTATAGCTTGCATGCAATTTTTTAAATAGTTAATCATTACCGTTCACATCGCCGCTGTTATTGTTATAATTAATTGTTATTGACTTTAACTATAACTGTCCATTAACTTTCGTCGTTTTGAAAGTTATTATTCATTTTTCACTATTGTAACAAAAGTTTCTGAAGAATTATGTCCTATTGCGACCCAGGTGTCTTCCAGTAACTCTGCCACATAGTTTACTACGATAGATGTATGTCAAGCCCTGTATTTTGTAGGTATGATTTTTGACAAAGAGTGAGGGAAGTTTCGGTAGTGGGAATGAAAAGTACATTGTGACTAGATGTTATACTATGGTGAAAGTTCTGGGGATCATTAACTCCTCGCCAGTGCATTTCACAGAATGAAAAATTGTAGTATGCTATGATTATGAAATCAATGAGACATAGCAGAAATCGGTCAACTCATTCCTTTAAGTGGGTATAACATTTTGAAAGTATATCAAATGGAAAGGTCACATAGTCTGCCGTGCGTCATAGGTAAACCAGGTGAGGGCCTGCTGTTCATTCGTATTTTTGATCTGAAGACCCGTGGATGGTTAGATGCTGCAACGAATTTCCCTCCTGTGCCAATCCTCTCATTTCAGAGTAGTAATAGCAACTTAGGTGCTCAATTACTTGCTGGATATATTTAGATCATTGTCTTTGTCTACAGCTTTTATCGTCTATAGCTCCCTTGTTACCTTGGAAATTACTCCCAAATGTCTTAACAAATGTGCGATCATCCTTCCCATTTTTCTTGTCAGCGTTTTCCATACATTCCTTACCCGGCCAGTTCTGAGGAGAATTTCTTCATTCCTCACCTTATCAGTTAACCTAATTTTCAATATTCTTCTGTATTCCATTATTCGATGCGTCTCTGTTACGGTTTTCCCACAGTTCGTGTTCCACTACTATACAATACTCTGCTCCCAACGTACATACTAAAAAGTTTCTTCCTCAAATTAAGAGCTATGTTCGATATTAATAGACTTCCCTTGGTCAGAAATGACAGTTTAGCCTGTGCTAGTTCCCTTTTCATGGCGTCCTCGTTCCATCAATCCCGGTTTATTTTACTTCATACGTAGCGAAGTTCCTTAACGTCTTCTACTTCGTCATTTCCAATTCGAACGTTATGTTTCTCGATGGTCTCATTCTTGCTACTTCTCAGTACACTCGTCTGTGTTCGATTTACTCTCAATCCTTATATTGTGATCTGCGTCTTGGAATGTTCATTGCATTCCATATATTCTGTAAGTCTTCGTCATTTTTATAGAGGGTAGCAATGTCATCAGCGTATCAGATCATTCTTATCCTTTCATTTCAAGTTTTAATCCCACCCTTGAACCTTTGACTTATTTCCGTCATAGCTTCTCTGACGTAAGAGGGGGAAAGACTAGATCCTTGACTTAAACCCTTCCCAATTCGAGCACTTCGTTCTTCATCTTCAAGTCTTATTGTTTACTTCTTATGTATATAAATCTTCGCAGCAGCTTCGAAGCATAAGCTGTTAGGTTGAGCCGGGCGCTATGGCCGAGTGATTCTAGGCGCTTCAGTCTGGAACCACGCGACCGCTACGGTCGCAGATTCGAATCCTGCCCCGGGCATTGATGTGTGTGTTGTCCTTAGATTAGTTCGGACTTAGAAGTTTGAAGTTCTAGGGGACCGATGACCTCAGAAGTTAAGTCCCATATTGCTAATAGCCGTTTTTTTGTTAAGCTGATTCAGCTATAATTCTCGCTTTTGCTCTCTTCGGAATGGCGTGGATGATGTTTTGTCAAAATTCTGACGTGTTATCTACAGTTTCACATATTCCACACACGAGCGTGAATAGTCGATTTGTCGCCAATTCTACAATTAGTTTAGGATTTCTGGAGGACTGTTATCCATACCTTCTGTGTTATTAGGCCGTGAGACGTCTAAAGCTCTTTTTAGTTCTGACTCTGCTACTAGATCCCCTATATCTTTACTGTTGACTTGTTTCTTCTTCCGTTATATCATCAGATGAGTCCTAACCCTTAGAGAGTCCTTCAACGAACTCTTTCGACCCTTCCGTTCTATTCTTTGCATTTAAGAGTGGGATACCTTTTGAACATCTAATTTTGGTTTAATTCATCCGAATGTTGTTTTGACTTTTCAATACGCTCTGATAGTCATTTTGACAGACATTTCCTGTTCGATTGGTTCACATTTTTCATGTAGCTATTTCGCATTGGCTTTCCTGCACATTCTGCAGTATCTTTCGTAAGTGACTTGTATTTCTCTACTACTGAATTTTTTGAACAACTTTTGAAATTTCTTCTTATGTCAATCAACTGAAATACTTCTTCTATTACCACCTCTTAGCAGTTAACTTATATGTATCTATGTTTTTCTTTCCAACTTCTGTGTTTGGCTATTATATAGATGTCCGTTACTTTCTCTCTGAATTGCCTAAGATGAAATTCATTACCTCAGTAACTATAGCCTCAGAGAATATCAAGCGTATCTCTTCGTTCGTATCCCACTTCTTCGCGCATTGATTCTTACTGACCAGTCTCATAAACTTAAGCTTAATTACATCATTGCTGAATTGTGATCTGAGTCTATATATCATCCAGGGTATATCTTACAATCTAAGAAATGACTGACGATGATGTAATGAAAATGTAATTTTCCTGCATGTTGCGTTTTTTCCTAGTATACATCCTCCTCTTCCAATTCTTCAGCAGAGTATTCGCTATTTCTAACTGAAATTTATTGCAAAATGAATTAGTCCTCCTCTCTCGTT
Organism: Schistocerca gregaria; assembly: GCF_023897955.1. Lineage (NCBI taxonomy): Eukaryota > Metazoa > Arthropoda > Insecta > Orthoptera > Acrididae > Schistocerca > Schistocerca gregaria. The sequence continues at coordinate 167,170,543 of NC_064925.1, read as the reverse complement.
CCTACCACCAAGCTCGTATTCTGCGTAACCCTTCTTTTTACTCCTTCCCCAACATCTACAGTCCAACCTCCCATCACTATTTTATTTTCATCTCCGTTTAGGTACTGAATTACCCTTTCAATATCCTCATAATTTCTGAATCACTTCCTCTTCTGCTTGCATGTCTGCGTGTACACTGACCAGCCAGAACATTACGACCTCCGAACTAATATCGATGTAAACTCGTCCAGGTGATAGCAGCCTCACCTCGCGAAGAGTGACTGCTATTCAGAAACATGCGTGTGGCGTGCAGTATCAGTGAACGTGCTGTCTGTGCTTAGAATGGGAAAGAAGTAAGTGTTCTCTGAGTTTCGGCACGAGCATTTCGCAAACTGCACGACCTGCTAGGTGTTCGAGGAGTGCTATGTTGCGTATCTTCAACGCTCGCGAAACCAAGTTGAAACCACGTCCAGACATCGTGCGGTTGGGTGGTCACCGCTCTTTATACCTGTCGGACATCATTGGTTATGTAGATTGGTAAAATAGGATATGCGATGAACTGTGGTGGAACTAACATCAGATTTTAATGCTGGGAAGAGTAAAGGGATGAACACGCCGTGTATCGAACACTCCTAACGAGAGACCTCCACAGCCGACGACCTAAAAATGTGCTAGTATTAACACCAAGACATAAGCGACTATGACTGAAATAGACACATGACCATCAGCACTGGACGTTCGTGCAGTTGCAGAGCATTACATGGCCTCATGAATCCCGATAACCTCCTGATCATTCCATGGATTGGCGCGAATCAGTCATCTTCCAGGGGAACAGCACCTTGGCACCTGTACTGCAGGACGGTGGCTCCATTATGCTGTGGGGAGCGTTCACGTGGTATCCATGAGTCCAGTGGAGCTAGTACAAGACACAATGACAGTTAAGGAGTATCGTACACTGGTTACAGACCACGTAAAACCTTCATGACGGTCATGTTTCCCGACGGTGGTGGCACTTTTCAAGAAGATAAAGCGTCATGTCACAAGGCCAGCAGTGTGAAGGTGTAGTCCGAGGAATGCAGGGAGTTTCACAACGCGTTGGGTTTTCTTTGAGTGCTGTAGTGGAGTCTCCAAAACGTGGCGAAACCAAGGTGAAACCAAATCCAGACATCGTGAGGTTGGAGAGCCACCCCTCATTACACATGTCGGACATCGTAGGTCCCCCAAGTTTCCTGATCTGAACCCGATCGGAAACGCCTCTGATGTAATAGAACGTGGCGTCAGAGCCAATCGCCCCCCTCCCCGGAATTTACGGGAATTACAAGACTTCTGTGTGCAGATGTGATGGCAACGTCCTCCACCGACGTACCAGGCCCTCATTGTTTCCATATCTTTGCTGCTATCCGTGCCAAAGTTGGAGGTACTAGCTACTAGGTACGTGTTCATAATCTTCTGGCTGATCAGTGTGTGCCTGAACTACTTTGGCGGTGTTGGTTTTCTGTCAATTTTGATGAAAACAATCTTTCACTCAGCAGTTTGCAGTAATACATTCTCTGCCCCACCTTCCTATTCATGACGAATCCTACTCCCATTATACCACTTCTCACTACTGTTAATATTACCCTATACTCGTCTGGCCAGAAATCCCTTTCATCTTTTCTTCACTGATTCCCACTGTGTCTAGATCGAACCTTCGTTCTTTGCTTTTCAGATTTTGTAGTTTCCCTACCATGTTAAAAATTCCGACATTCCATGCCTCGACTCTTACAAAGTTACTCTTTCTTTGGGTATTCAAGTATTTCCTTGTGGTCGCCACTAGTCCGCAATATTTAGTCAGTAGAGAGATCATCATGCTACTTTCAATTTACAGGACACGTGACCTGTGGATTGAATTTTGTGTCTTAAGCGCAGTGGTTTCCATTACCTTCTGCATCCCCATGAAGGTTGATGACTGCAGATTTTCTAGCTTGTAGGAGCAATTTCCCACCCCAAGGGCAAGGGAGTGTCCTTAACCTCAGCCTGCTCTTCCACTCTCATTGATAAAAGATCTTTTCAAAACACGGTTGACTTCTTCGTCCGCCGTTGCTGACGATTTTTATGTAAAATGTAAGTATTGGCAAGGTTCGAACGTGAGACGTTTTGATAACTAGCCAAAGCCAGACGAACAAGGTAAAAATCCTCATGTAACACGAACTTCAAAATGAGAATAAAATAATTAATAAAGAGAGTACAAGACAAAATGACACTGGACATGTTTGGACAAGTGTATAAGAAAAGTGAACAAAACAAGGGTCCACATGAATAGGCATCAGAAACAGGGAGAAATGGGAGACCACACTGGAACTTCAGTAACACTGTCAACTAACGACAAGAAGTAGCATACTAAATGCACCCATTTCCAATGCACGGTCTCCTGATATTGGTGAGAGATATGGTGATCAGGGTCCTTCTGTCCGTAACAACGTAACGTACATAGTAACCCAAGAGCAACACAATGGTATTCGTTTTCGTCTGAGGAGAAAGTGGATACTTACGCATGAATAAGAATACGATCTGAAAAAGTAAATACAGGCAATAGGGAAAGAAAAGCCAATTGTATACGTATACAGAGTCAATGATCCCATCCACAAGAGACAAGCCTGTGAATTAAGGTATCAGTGTGATGACACTCGTCATGCTGATCAGTGGGACGAAGGCCTGCACGAAAGAAATGATTGCCAGTCGGTATCAAACGATTAATGACCGTATACCACAAAGAAATAGTCTCCGTCGATAATGTACGATAACTAAGACGAGACCAGACAATTTTCCAGGATGTTAACAGGTAAAGTATTTCAAAATGGTTCATCCCAACCGGATAATAAGACCACGATAGTGAGGTGCGTATTTGGAAAGATAACGGCACCTGAGAAAGGACAATAATAAAATATACGCGGATGCGTCGCTACTTACGGCATCGACGGGAGGAGTCAGAATGTCCGGTTGCAGACAGGGCAATAAACGAGTTGTAATGGACCACGGCACCTGTGTAAATGTTAAGACTGCGTCGAACAAATAAGATGCAAGCCTTCACGTTAATATCGGGAAAACCTAACTCGAAGGTCGATGGGCCTTGCCACTATTTCATACCAAACACGGAAGACTAGATAGTTATCTGAGGCCACGGACCATCATCGGGGGATGCGGGGATATCTCAGCAATGTAACATATTTTACAGAATGTATAGGTTTATAACACTACTATTTGGTCAAGGAGGTTGAAGGAACGGCGCTAAGTGATCAAGAATAGCTTCCTGAACAAGAATCGTAATTTCTCGCCAGTCAAGTGCCGTCATTTTAGTCAAGTTGCCGTCCACAATGGACCCTGAAGTAGCGAAAAACCACCAAGGAATTATCATTCCGTTGAAGCCCCAGAACAACAAGAACGTGAATTTTCCGATCATTGATATGAGCACCAACAAGGCTGCAAAGTAATCCAAGGTACAGGTTATCCTGGAGGTGTCACTGACATTTCTTACTGAAACCATGACGTCAGCAGAGTACACCTGGACTGTAAATCGTTCCCCCAGTATAGTCCAGCTACGTAGTTGCATGACGATACAGCAAAGTAAGGGTTCCACACAAAAAGCTAAGAGTGACATGGCAAGTTGTTTGTCAGGGTTAGAGCCCATTGGATCTAAATCCGGGCATGGATACAAGTAAAAATCTTTGCTAACACTTGTCGTGCTCTGTGAGTAAAACATAATGCTTCTGACACACTCATTGAAGACTGTGACTGATACAGTCGAAGAAAGGGAGTCAAGAAAAAGCTAGACGACACCTCGACATTGGATAACAGAAGTCAGGATCGTGCGTCCGGGCACGCAAATTGGGTAAATGGCCATTACTTTGTCGAGCAGCTTAGAGAGGGGTGTTTAAGTCTCGAGCGCCACTTGTATGGTCAAGGTTTAGAAGAGTAATCGTAAGACGTGAGGCAAGATCAGGTGGACATGTGGTTATCTTCTTCGAAAGCAACGGTAAGGACGCCACTCCGAATCTCTTATTTGACCAACGACGTTACTATATAACCTACGGGAGACCACAAATGAATAGAAATATCTTTAAGAATACCATCCAGTACAGTTCACTTGTTGACTAAGACCCAGTAACATCGCCATATATAGTGATGAGCCAAAATATAATGTCCAATTACTCAAAAGAATGTTGGTTCACTTCTGGAAAGCAATTCAGCTGTAATTGTGCATGCCATGGATTCTACAAATACTTGATACGTTTCCAGAGGTTTGTGGCATCAGATTTCCTCGCAGAGGTCAGACACTTCCCGAAATTAACTGGGGGGGGGGGTGGTTTTTGGGCAAGGAGCTGGAGCCCAATGTCGTCCCACTTCCGTTTGATCGACTTCAGATAAGCCGAATTTGGTGGCCAAGACATCAACTTGAGTTCACGATCATGCTCCTCAAACCACTGAAGCACTATTCTGACCTTGTGAGAGGGACAGTTAATCCGCTGGAAGATGCCATCGCTATTGAAGAAGACATCAAGCATGAGAGGCTACATGCCATCCGTAATTTTTTTCTTGAGCCATCAATCTTCTAACTGATTTGATGCGGTCCGCCACGACTTCCTCTCATGTGCCAAACTCTTCATCTCAGAGTAGCACTTGCCACCTAAGGCCTCCATTATTTGCTGGACGTATTGCATCTCTGTCTTCCTCTGCAGCTACCTCCCATAACAAGGAAGCCCTTCCCTCATGTCTTATCAGGGGTGTCCTATCAACCTGTCCCTTCTCTTTGCTGTGTTTTAAACGTACTCCTTTCCTCTCCTACTCGTGCAGAACCTCCTCGTTCCTTACATTAGCAGTATACCTATTTTTCAACGTTCTTCTGTACCATCACATTTCAAATGTTTAGATTCTAATCTGTTCTGCTTTTGCTACAGTCCATGTTTCTCTTCCATGCAGTGCGGTGCTCCAAACGTACATTCTCAGAAATTTCTTCGTCAAATTAAGACCTATGTTTGACACCAGTAGACTTCTCTTGGCCAGGAATGCTATTGTTGTCAATGCAAGTGTGTTAATGATGTCCTTCTTGCTCCATCCATCACAGGTTACTTTGCTGGCTAGGTAGTAGGATTCCTTATCTTCATCTGCATCGTGACCACCATTCCTGATGTTAAGTTTCTCACTGCTCTCAGTTTTGCTACTTTTCATTAGTTTCGTCTTTCTTATCATGCTCAAGATTAGATACGTAGATCACTAATGAGGAGGTATTGAACATAATTGGGAAGAAGAGGAGCATGTGGCACAACTAAACTAGAAGAAGGGATCAGTTGGTAGGACATGTTCTGAAGCATCAGTGGATCACCAATTAGTATTGGAGGGCAGCATCGTGGATAAAAGTCGTAGGGGGAGACCAAGAGATGAATACATAAAGCACATTCAGAAGGATGTATGCTGCAGTAGGTACTGGGAGATGAAGAAGCTTGAACATGATAGAGTATCATCGACAGCTGCATGAAACCAGTCTCAGGACTGAGGACCACAACAACAACATCAGTCCATATTCTGTACTCATTAGACTGTTCATTCTATTGAGCAAATCGTGTAATTCTTCTTCACTTTCACTCAGGATAGCAACGTCTTCAGTGAATTGTACCACTGATATTCTTTCACTATTAATTTTCATTCTATTTCTGAACCTTTATGTTACTTCCTTCATTGCTTCCTTGATTCGCAGAGTGAACAGAGTGGGCTAAAGGCTACATATCTGTCTTACGTCCTTTTTAATACGAGCACATTGCTCTTTGTCTTTTACTCTTGTTATTCCCTCTTGGCTCTGGTAAATATTATAATTGCCCGTCTGTCCGTATAGCCTACACCTATTTTTCTCAGAATGTCAAATATCTTGCACCATTTTACATTGTCGAACGCATTTTCAGGTCGACAAATCCAATGAACGTTTTTTCTGTAAGGTTGCTTCCATCATCAACCGCAACGTCGTAACTTCCTCTCTGGTGCCTTTACTTGTCATAAAGCCAAACTTATCGTCATGTAACGTATCTTCAATTTTATTTTCCATTCTTCTGTGTACTATTGTTGTCAGTAACTGGGATGCATTAGCTATTAAACTGACTGTTCCATAATTGTCGTACTTGTCACCTCTTGCGTTCTTCGGAATTGTGTGGATGATATTTTTCGGAAAGCCAGATGGTATGCAGCTAGACCCGTACATTCTATACAGCAACGGAAATAGTCGTTTTGTTGCCACTTCCCCAAATTATTTTAGAAATTTTGACGGAGTGTTATCCATCTCTTCTGCTTTATTTGATGTTAGGTCCTCTAAACCTCCCATAAATTTTGATTCTAATACTGGATCTCCCATCTCTTCTAAATCAACTATTCTTCTATCACATCAGACATCAGACATCAGTCATCAGAGGCCTTCAGTGCACGCTTTACACGTATCCGCTTTGTCCTCTGAATTTAACAGTGGAATTCCATTTGCACTCTTATTCTTACTACTTTCACTTCTTATTTCACCGAAGGTCTACGGTGAGTTAGCCTTTCGACAATCATTTCTTTTTCGATTCCTTTCCATTTTTGATTGCAGCCATTTCGTATTGGTTTCCCTTCACTTCCTATTTATTTCATTCCTCAGCTACTTTTATTTCTGTAGACCCGAAGTTCTCTGAACTTTTTGTACTTCCTCCTTTCAACGATCAACTGAATTATGTCTTGTCTTACCCATTGTTTCTCGGCAGGAACTTTCTTGGTACCTATGTTTTTCTCTCCAACATCGGCAACTTTTCATTTTGGAGTTGTCCACTCCTCTTCAACTGTACGCCTACTTAGCTGTTCCATATAGTTGTATCTATAGGCTTAGAAAACTTCAAGTGTACCTCGTCATACGTTTGTACTTCCTTATACCACTTCTCTGCGTACTGGTTCTTCCTAACTAATCTGTTAAACTGCAGCCCACTCTTCATTACTGCGACATTATGATCTGCGTCTTCTTCCACCCCTGCATGTACCTTACAATCCAGTATCTGATTTCGGAATCTCTGCCTGACCACGATGTAATCTAATTGAACTCTTCCCGCATCATCCGGCCTTTCGCACGTATTTCTGCCCCTCTCGAGATTTTTGAACAGAGTATTCGCAATTAATAACTCAAATTTATTACAGAACTCAGTTAGTCTCTCTCCAGTCTCATTTCTTGCCCAAGCCCATATTCTCCTGCAACATTTGTTTGTATTCCTTCCCGTTCGATTGCATCCCAGGCCATAAAATAAATATTACGTTTTTCATCTGGTAATGTACATAAAATCCACAGCGGTCATGGTACCTTGGATTACAACCGCAGGTCCCGTGGGACTCCAGGTGAATGTCCCCCCTAACATAATACTGCTCCCACCGGACTTCATGTATCGATTAGCTGCTTGCCAGGATAACGGCGAATATGGGCTCGACCATCGACCTTGTTTAACAATGAACGAGTTTCAGCCGACCAGGAGACTCGATTCCATTGATGTACTGTCCAATCTCGATGGTCAAAATGCTTCGAATGGCTCTGAGCGCTATGGGACTTAACATCTGAGGTCATCAGTCCCCTAGAACCTAGAACTACTTAAACCTAACTAACCTAAGGACATCACACACATCCATACCCGGGGCAGGATTGGAATCGGCGACCGTAGCGGTCATGCGGTTTCAGACGTAAGCGCCTAGAACCACTCGGCCACTGTGGCCGACTCTCGATGATCCTGTCTCCATTGTAATCGTAATTGACGACGTTGTTGCGTCAACATGGGAACACGTAGGGTTCTTCTGCTGCAGAACACCGTGTTCAACACTTCATCTGCGACAATTCGTCCCTGCTCCACTCATATACCAGAGTCACGTACCCTCAGCTTCACCAGGCAGGATAGTCACAATGTTTTGGCTCATCAGTGCATTTCGTCTTCGCGGAAATCACTCAAAGAAACGTCATTCTATTTATAAGTCATGACGCAATTTAGCAAAGGGTAAAAGTCGTCAGGACAGTTTTTCAACCAGAATGTGCGCATCTACAATTTAGTGATGTTAAAAATTAAACTGAATATGTCAAGTTGGAGCGTTCACACTCGACCATTGGCGTTAGCGAGGAATGCAATGCAAAAGCGTTTCTTGCACAACCATATAAGATAAGATGATACAACGAAGTCAGTTCATCTTGTAAAAAGGGAAATGGCTGAGATCTCATCCGGAGTCCCTCCATCCAAAACTGTTTTAACTGTAGCCTTTTCACTTTAATTGGCGGCACATCCAGAATCGGTAGTGTAGTACACCTGGCGCTGTCATGTTAACATAACACGGAGTAATAAAATTCAGTTAACATAATACGGAGTAATAAAATTCTTACGTCCACCTGATGATTGCCGCCTTCACGTCACAAAATACGTGAAAGCCCTACGAATTTGTCGTTTGACATGCAGTCTCCACCATTGCAGAATAGGCGAGTACCGTTCTATAGCGTGAAAGCAAGTTGCCCATAATTTCTGAATGCTGTTGAGTCGTTTTTTAGATAGACTATTCTGAGCATCCAGAGAAGATGTTACAATTTTAACGGTAGCTGCACACATTTAAATGTGACTGACAAGGCACAACGATCAGTAAGACAAACGAGTATTACATCAACACCCAACAGCTCTCGGCAGAAGGAATCAGAAACGTACAACGATCAAGTCGACTGCTGGATGGGCAGAAAATAAGTGTATCGGATAAGTGTACAAAATAAGTGTATCGGACAAGTGTATGATATCGACAAACAGATGCATCACGAATGTGTAACGAGCGCACCATGTCGTTGAGCTCTTTACTGAATCTTTAAGATAGGAGACCGATCGACCAGCTGGAGAACACAATTAATGTCACCACCTAGTAGAATTTTTCTTTACGCTGATTTATGAAGTAAGTAAACGACTTCATCTTTGTAGAAAGGTGAAGGTTCCATAGAATGACTAGAGACGGGAGGGGCACAGAGAAGAAGTGAAATCACAAAATGTCCATCCCTTACCCTACCATCATCAAGAACATCGAAATCTCGTAAAGGAACTCTTTCCCTTAGAAAACAAGGCAGTATGCTCAGAAACTTGGGAAACCACGCAGAAAAGGTTTGAGAACTCAAGAACTTAAAACTGGTCAAATGATATTATCCGACAAAAAAAAAGTAACGTCTGCACCACGGTCATGCATAAAGTGCCGCTAAGTGGCAATCCGCAGATCAGAACAAATCATGTTAATATTGAAAGTGAGAAAATTACTTGCTGGCATAGACAACTGAATCAGAACGAAAATTACAAAAGTAAGAAATCATTATCTATTGGAATGATGTACCACTGCACATGGCGGAATGAATGAACGAAACGGAGGGATACGAAGTGTCAACATCTCCCCAATCTTCAAAGTGTTTTTCCTTCTTCAGTGGTGCGTCTCTCAGGTTGTATATGTTGTTTATTGCAGCTCCTCGGAATTGCCGCAATCTCATGTGTGGGTGTGTCATGTAAGTAATCTTCTCCAGACTGAGACGGAGTGACCTCAATATCCCGCGCATCGATGGAGAGTGGCTTGCATTTGGATATACACTACTGGAAATTGAAATAAGAACACCGTGAATTCATTGTCCCAGGAAGGGGAAACTTTATTGACACATTCCTGGGGTCAGATACATCACATGATCACACTGACAGAACCACAGGCACATAGACACAGCCGGCCGCGGTAGTCTCGCGGTTCTAGGCGCGCAGTCCGGAACCATGGGACTGCTACGGTCGCAGGTTCGAATCCTGCCTCGGGCATGGATGTGTGTGATGTCCTTAGGTTAGTTAGGTTTAAGTAGTTCTAAGTTCTAGGGGACTGATGACCACAGCAGTTGAGTCCCATAGTGCTCAGAGCCATTTGAACCATTTGAACATAGACACAGGCAACAGAGCATGCACAATGTCGGCACTAGTACAGTGTATATCCACCTTTCGCACCAATTCAGGCTGCTATTCTCCCATGGAGACGATCGTAGAGATGCTGGATGTAGTCCTGTGGAACGGCTTGCCATGCCATTTCCACCTGGCGCCTCAGTTGGACCAGCGTTCGTGCTGGACGTGCAGACCGCGTGTGACGACGCTTCATCCAGTTCCAAACATGCTTAATGGGGGACAGATCCGGAGATCTTGCTGGCCAGGGTAGTTGACTTACACCTTCTAGAGCACGTTAGGTGGCACGGGATACATGCGGACGTGCATTGTCCTATTGGAACAGCAAGTTCCCTTGCCGGTCTAGGAATGGTAGAACGATGGGTTCGATGACGGTTTGGATGTGCCGTGCACTATTCAGTGTCCCCTCGACGATCACCAGAGGTGTACGGCCAGTGTAGGAGATCGCTCCCCACACCATGATGCCGGGTGTTGGCCCTGTGTGCCTCGGTCGTATGCAGTCCTGATTGTGGCGCTCACCTGCACGGCGCCAAACACGCATACGACCATCATTGGCACCAAGGCAGAAGCGACTCTCATCGCTGAAGACGACACGTCTCCATTCGTCCCTCCATTGACGCCCGTCGCGACACCACTGGAGGCGGGCTGCACGATGTTGGGGCGTGAGCGGAAGACGGCCTAACGGGGTGCGGGACCGTTGCCCAACTTCATGGAGACGGTTGCGAATGGCCCTCGCCGATACCCCAGGAGCAACAGTGTCCCTAATTTGCTGGGAAGTGGCGGTGCGGTCCCCTACGGCACTGCGTAGGATCCTACGGTCTTGGCGAGCATCCGTGCGTCGCTGCGGTCCGGTCCCAGGTCGAAGGGCACGTGCACCTTCCGCCGACCACTGGCGACAACATCGATGTACTGTGGAGACCTCACGCCCCACGTGTTGAGCAATTCGGCGGTACGTCCACCCGGCCTCTCGCATGCCCACTATACGCCCTCGCTCAATGTCCGTCAACTGCACATACGGTTCACGTCTACGCTGTCGCGGCATGCTACCAGTGTTAAAGACTGCGACGGAGCTCCGTATGCCACGGCAAACGGGCTGACACTGACGGCGGCGGTGCACAAATGCTGCGCAGCTAGCGCCATTCGACGGCCAACACCGCGGTTCCTGGTGTGTCAGCTGTGCCGTGCGTGTGATCATTGCTTGTACCGCCCTCTCGCAGTGTCCGTAGCAAGTATGGTGGGTCTGACACACCGGTGTCTTCCCAGGAGTGTATGTTTAGTGATGACGAGATCGCCTTGCCCTTTGTAATCAGTCAAGTTATGCTCATCAAGAAGTTGTGACGTGGAGGCTGCGATGGAAGATGTAGAAATAGTTTGGGAAGCTGAGACAGCAGAGTACCCAGTCGGGCCCATCGAGACAAGTGAGGTCTAGAAACAGATTCCTCAACAGGCGGCGTTGACGAGGTGGCCTCGATGACGGGATAATAGCCAGCTGACTTATCAGTAACCACTTGGTTTTGTGCAGTAGTACCCATGACCCCTCGTGCACAACATCAGGATGCAGAAGATGGTCCTCCAATGGAGGACTATCCAAAGGGCGAACCAAGGGAAAAAATGGTAGTCTGCATCATTGTCCTGCATTTAGAGATGCTTGATTTCAATAACCGGGACCGCCATCGCGGGAGTGTTGGCATTAATGTCCCAACGCATAGCCACTGGGGTAAAATCATGAGCATTGTCCTTCAAAGGTCCTCGTGTCCTCTCACTAAACCGAGTTGACTCAGCTGCAGATCCCTGTGAGAGGATATCCCCTAAAATTCATTTTTATGCTACATCTACAGCTTCATCTCACTCCGATAGCCACCTAATGGTGTGTGGCGGAGGGTACTATCGATACCACTATCTGATCTCTCTAACCCTGTTCCACTTGCGAATAGTGCGTGGAAGAATGATTGTCGGTAATCTTATGTATTGACTCTAATTTTCGGAAATTTCTTCTAGTAGACAATACGCGATATGTATGAGTGAGTAGTAATTATGTTGCCCTACTCCTGCTGAAAAGGGGTTTCCCAGAATTTCAGTAGCAGATATCTCCGTGATGCACAATGTCTCTCTTGCAACGTCTGCCAGTCAAGTTTCTTTAGCATCTCCGTAACGCTCTTTCGCCAGCTAAGCGACCCTGCGACGAAACTAGCAGCTTTTCGTTGGATCTTCTCTATCTCCTCTATCATTTCCACCTGAGAGGCAAACCAGATAGATGAACAATAATCACGAATCGGGCGAACAAGCGCCTTATAAGCCACTTTTCTCAAGGATGAGTTACATTTCCTTAAGATTCTTGCGATGAACCTGAGTCTGGTGTCTGCTTTTCCATCTATTTTGTGTGATGATTCCACTTAAGGTTGCTCTGGATAGTTACGCCTAGACATTTGATGGCAGACGCTGTATGCAGCTGTTTGTCATCAGTGGAGTAGCTGTACAGTAGTGGATTTCTTTCCTAGGTATGCGCAATATGTTACATTTATCTACGTTCAGGGTCAACAGCCAGTGCTTGAAGGTCGTACTGCAAACTCTTAGTATCCTCTGGCGTTGCTACTTTTGTATAGAAAAATGCATAATCTGCGAATAGCCTTGAAGAGCATCCGACATTTCCTTGTAGATCATTTATATTTATTGTAAACAGTAACGGTCCCATCACACTTGCCTGCGGTACTACGGACATGCTGTTCGTCAGCTGGTTTGAATACCACCACGCGATGCGGACAACTGGTTTGGAGGTAGCCGCTCCGATCACAAATAAAGCAAGTACCTTCCTGGGCGGTATAAGTAATATGAAGTCGATAACCACTTACCTGCATATGAGAAGGAATATTTTTAATCTCAATTTCTAGCTATCAAACACCATTATAAAGTCGTAAGCAGTGCTGGCAGGCTAGCGTTTTCGTGAACCTCAAAAACTGCCATCTACCTCAGGTGGCAGTTTAAAAAACAGAATATTTCAACAGACAACTTCTGCATTTTCGAAACGAAGCATGCTACTGAAATCATCATGATACGTACATCAGACCTGAGAAAAATTACGTAATAGCATCCTATCAAGAAATTTAACAAAAAACACATGTGATTACTAATCAAAGTATGCAGTATGTACCTCATCTGTACCGACCTTGTGCAGCAACCAGTCTGTCTATCTCTAAAGATATATCAAAACTCAGGCCGGCAGTACCTGTTGTTGGACATCACGTCACAAAACAACATCATATCAGGAAGGTCTGCACGAACACCATACCATATACAACACACAGTAATGCGACGCACGTAGGTACTCACGTAACACTGAATGAAAAGCAAGGAAGACTAAGACAACCTACTTGCCAAACGTACTAGGTGCGAATTACCCTAGACCAAGGGTTTCCCGGAAGCAGACAAGAGAAATTCCAAGTTGTCGCTTGCTTTAACCCTGATTATATCTCCGAGTTACGCTAAATGTTATGGTCATTACATAAAGAAAATTATTATCTTCTCAATGACCTTCAAATTGTGAGCTACACCCTTAATTTGTATTTATGAAACTAGTGAATTTAGTCACGGCGTTTTCGCTTCCTATGTCTTTGGTCACTTTCAGAGCTCAATTTAATAATCAAATTAGCTAATTTAATAAGATTGAATCCTTAATTGCGGGTGTACCCATGTATTAAAAAATAATTAAAATAAAGACAGTGAATAGTTGAGAGTGTTTGAATGGGAACAGTGGCGCATTTAAGTTTACAAAGATAATCGCTTATAACTACAATGAGATGATAAATCTTACAAAAAAATGACGAACACAATTCAGAAAACGGATGGAGCTTGACTGGTAATGTGTTTATTGGGGTGAAAGCTATACAAATTCTTACCTGAATTAATCCCTTTTACAACGCGACCTGACTTTCATTACACGATCCCACTGTGAGGCCCAATTCTATTAAAATGGAATAAGCTATGACCAAATACAACACAAACTATGGTTCACCGCAGAACAGGGATCTGTGAATACCATTTAACGACCCTGCGCCAGTGAGGCAATATTTTACCCTTTCATATTGATTCAGGCGGCAGCAGAAAACGGTACTTTGTGGACGACGAGTTTCGCGCTGCAGTAATTGCGATGTTCTGACGCGTACCCGAAAATTTGATATCAACGTAATTTGGCGTTGTGATTGTGAGAAAGTGGGAAACTTCCCTAGGAGAGCCCTGAAATTCGGGTAGATTTCGATGAGAGGTGCGCCCGTTGCCGGTCTAGCCATACTAATTTGACTCACAGGCACGGCGGTGCGTGCTGGATATGTGAAATGTCAGACGGCCGACTCAGGAGAAATACGTTCAGCCCCGTGACACACGATATGTCCCAGATGATATGTAGTTCCACTATTGGTAACAATTGGGTACTGTCACTGGCTCTTAGTCCACCACAAGTGGCAGATCATAAGTTTCACCCACTAGGAAAAGACCTGAAGTTCTCGACCAGGGCAGGACCAGACGACGGGAAAGGCAGAGAAACACAATCACTCTCCACCAGACCTTGGTACAGGAACCAAATGAGCAAAAACATGAACGCCTCTACGTTGTGCGAATGAAACCAACTACGCTCTACTCATTGAATGCCCCCTCGTGACAGTTCTGTTGACCATGTAGCCATTCCAGAAACAGCACAGGGGCTTCCACGCAGGGGGAGCCAGCTTCTGCTTTGCATATCCTGAGCGACTCAAGCTCTCTTGTCTTAGACTAAGGAAGCGTCATTCTCGAGGTAAGCATGGCCATGTATCGGAAACAAACATCCACCCAGTCGGTGTAACAGTCCTTATTCAAGGGCAGATATAATCTTTTCAAGCCGACTACTTCCAATTTCAAACTGAAAGCTGTCAAGCTTCCCACACAATCGTGCCCGTGAAATATATGTTCTCGCCGCTCTCTAAAAGAACTTGGCGACTTCCTCGCGTCATGGGATTTGACGGTCTTGCCACCACTAAACACTTGCACCTATAGTTATGTCAGTATCGTCACAGCTTCTATCATGATAATGTTTGGAATGTTATGATTGTCCCAGTGTTTGTACAAAACCTTAGATTACATTAGTCTCTCCTAAACGGCTTTCTCCGCCCACTTTCCGCAACTGGCCACCTGGACTGTGCATCGCCTGGCCCAGGTAAACGGTTTTCCGAACCAGTACAACCTGCTCCGACCCTAAGTGGTAACAGTGGAGTCCCACGGCCGAAGTCCCTGAGCAAGTACAGTGCTCCGAGTGCTTCTTCCTAGAATAACTTGCGCTTCCATCATTGGCCCTGTTCTCCATCGCCTCCACTATGACCTCCCGGGTTCCAGTTCTCTACCGCCTACAGATGCTCTTATATGGACATTCTGCCCACAATTTCCTCACGTAAAAAGTCATACACTACACATACCAAATGTAGTACTGGGAACACTGATACTATGACATGAAATATGAGTATTACTCTGAGTGGCAGTGTTGTTAAAGTGACAGAGTAGCGTGCCTACTCTCAGAACCTCCCCGTTATCGAATAATTTCCGTGTGGGGAGTGCCGGCTAGAGTGGCCGAGCGGTTCTTGGTTCGAATCGTGGCTCGGGCATGGATGTATGTGATGTATTTAGGTTAGTTAGGTTTAAGTAGTCCTACGTTCTAGGGATTGATGACCTCAGCTGTTAAGTCCCTTAGCGCTCAGAGCCATTTGAACCATTTGTGAGGGGAGTGTCTCACTTTAATAAAGAGGTTAGTGTGACATGGAGCAGTAGAAATTACGACACTGTAACTGCGTCATTGAGAATAACGTGCCGGACCATGACAGCTTTTCAAACCAAAAAAGGAAGTCACACCATGTCTTGGTCTCATTCAACCAGGGGTCATACACACACTCACAGCCGCGTGCCTGCAAAAAGTGTTGGGATTTTATGGGTGTCAGAATTGCTCCTGTGGGAAGTGGCAAACCAATGAGAGATTTGAAGCCAGTTTCGCCATGCTGAATTCTGGGCCACCTTTGTAGCCGACAAGCTTCAACTTCGATTCGTGAACTTCAGCTAACTTTTTGATTTTGTGGTCTTAAGCCTTATTTTCTTATTGATACCTGTAGGTCTGTTGCGATCATGGCGATTTCTTAGCTGATTTGTTTCACTACTAGTTGGTTTCTTGAACTGTAGCTGTTGTTGACTTTTCCTGAGTCGATATTCACCTTGGTCGTTTGTTAACAGTATATCTTATTTGCGAGAGCCGATAGTGTTTCCTGAGCCGGAGCGGTAGCGTGTGTCTTCTATGCTATAGCCGAACCCCAAAGGCCACCTTGAGTCAATGATGAGGGATTTATCTTAAAAATCTATTTAACGCCTTGACAATCTCCTGAACATATCGGTTCCACTTGATGGAACGAGTAAGGTTCTTAACATTATCGATAAAGTGTTTGTGCCTAGGTTTCTCCTCGTGCTCGGATTGTAACAACCCCTTTGGAGGACTGTTATTTGGTATAGTCTTATTACAGGCTTCACACCCACTTATCACCTGATATCCTTCTATAACATGGGTCATGTGAAGTGAGCCCTAAGCCTTGCCAAGGTTTTATAAAGGGCCAGAAGTCCTCCCACTAGACTTACAAAAATAATGCAAAACGGAAAGCACCATCTCCTGAGAAAACAAATTTTAAAGCCCCCGGTTTTGGTAACGTGTTTACAAAGTACGCAATTTCTGATGGAATAGTCGATAACCTCACCACCGGACAAGACTTGCTTTGTTAATGGACTCCATAACGGATCTTGACCCTGTTAGGCGTGAAGGTGCACGAACAACGGGGGAAATTCAGCTAAAGCCGTACAGAGTTGAGACTCACTAACGCCCTTCCTCTCGACAGACCCCTCCTCCAGAAACATTCTACTGAGGGGGTCGACGACTTGGGTGTCAAAATATGGTTCAAATATCTCTGAGCACTATGGGACTTAACATCTGAGGTCATCAGTCCCCTAGAACATAGAACAACTTAAACCTACTAACCTAAGGACATCACACACATCCATTCCCGAGGCAGGATTCGAACCTGCGACCGTAACAGTCCCGCGGTTCCAGAGTGAAGCGCCTAGAACCGATCGGCCACAGCGGCCGGTGCTTGGTTGTCAGATCCTCTTATATGTCATACCTTGAAATGATATGCGGAGGTGCAGACCAAGCGCCTGGCAATCACAGAAGTTTTTCTAGGTCGAGTCAACAACCAACTCAGGGCCTGATTGTCCGTATCGGGATCAAACTCCCTATGCTCAAGACAGAACTGAAACTTAAGGCGAAAACCACAGCTAGCGCCTCGCACTTACAAACGGAGTAATTCATCTCGGAACCAGACAACCTTCTAGAGGCGAAAGCGAAAGTGCGTTATATACTTTAATCCTGCAGCAATACTGGCATTGGAGGCATCAGTTTGAACTAAAAGTCTTTTGCCGAATCCCGGGACGGCTAAAACCGGCGGTTTGGTGATGGCGGTCTTCATAATTTCAAAATGCTCCTGTTCGCTGTTACCCTAGACAAATTTCTTGCCTTCCTAGGTAGTCTATTCAGGAGAGCGGCCATCTGGGGAAAATCAGGAACAAAACGATGAAAATAATTCGCCATCCAAATAAATCTGGATACGTCCTTCCTATTTAGAAGCGGAGGAAATTTCTACAATACCTTACTTCGTTCCTGGTCAATCCTAACGCCGTTCCAGAAAATTAAATTGCACGGAAAGGACACCTCTTTCCTAGCAAGTGTAATCTTGGACCGCTTAACTGTCAACCGTACATCCCGAAACTTGGCGAGGACCTCCGGCAGATGGGGAACATGATCCTCAAATTACTGACAAATTACAGACCCAAGAAAACTTCATGTCGCCAGGGGTATGATATAACAAACCAGACAAAAAAGCCGTCCCCATGCACAAGGCGTACGGCACCAGGTTAAACTCATAAAGGTTATAATCAGTGCTGAATTAGGTGACATATTTAGGTCCCGGACAAGAGGAATCTACTAATAAGTTTGGTTGAGATCAAGCGACGTGAACTGCAAAGCTCTCAGGGTAAAGCAGTTGCGAAGATCCGGGAAGGTGACATATTGTACAACAACATTTCCATTATGGAGTCTGTAATCAATCACCGGCCCTGCTCTAAACTTTAGGAAAGAGAAAAATCGGCGACGCCTAGGGATATGTAGACATCCTAATGACCACCTCCTTCACCGCATTCGCCAATTTCTGTCTCAAGATTTTCATTTTGTGTGGTGAGAGACCAAAAGGAGACGTTCGCACCGGAGTGCCGCTAGTGAAGCTTATGTGTTACTGTGTGGCGTTAGTCATCCACAGCTTATTAGAGAAAACCTCTGGAAACTTCCCTAATAGATTTCGACAACTGTCCTGCCTGACCCCGTTCAAGATGGGCCACATCTAATTCCCTGTAGTTACAATTTACCGAATCCCGCACACTTACCCAACCACGCTAGGCGAAAACCTAAAAGAGAATGTCCGTCTCGCAATGTCGAGAACTAATCCTGTTTTCTGAATATAATCACATACGAGCAACTAATTGAGGGCTGGATCCTTAATAAGGGAGAGCATAATAGGTCATGAGAAATTACAAATGGCCAAACGACCTCGCCGACCGGAGGCGCCTCTTACCCCTTGGCCACACGCCATCTCTGAGGGCAGGGGAGCACAGAAGATAGTTTACAAACCTACAAACTCCAAATATCAATTATAATTCAATAAGGACACGGAGCTACCAACAGCGTGCGCAAGTGTTCTTGTCCTCCACGGGTAAAGATTGAAGGGATGGCAGATCCCGTGGAAGCTGGAATACGCTCGCATCATGGCACATTCCTGTGGCGGAAACAATCCCTGATCCCTTATTCACCTGGTGTCATTTTCCAGGTCTAGCAGCTCGTGCTCGTGACAAGGATTCAACGTAACCAATAATGTCTACAATTCCTGGAGGCTTGTGCGGTGGGAAGAAAACGCCAAGCGCGACCTATACTCGGGTCGCATGCCTCCAAAAATTTTCACACAGTATTGAGTTCCGAAACCAACATACCAAGATCCATGGCGGCTAGACGCACTCGCTCACTGGTTCAAATGATCCCTGCAGTCGGCTGTAACATTCGTGCTCAAGCACGTTCCCCATTAGTGGTGAGAGCTTCCTATCGACAATCAGTCTTCTTCGTTGTCCTACTGAGCTCTCCCGCATGAGGACGTCATATATAAAATCACTCAGAGTACCTTGCTCCAAGGCATGAAGTAATGCTGATATCATATGATGAGGCATCCCCAAGGCATCCACATGAATTTCGAACTGCATCAACAGCCACAAACATTGATGGACACGGCACAAGATATCGAGTGAGAGCTCTGCAGATGGTTATTGTCTTGCAAATGTCCCCATCTATTGACACAGGGATCGAGACGTGGCTGCACGATTCGTTACAGCCATGCGGATAAGGTGCCTGTCATCTCGACTGCTAGTGATACGAGGCCGTTGGGATCCAGCACGGCGTTCCGTATTACCCTCCTGAATCCACCGACCCCATATTCTGCTAACAGTCATTGGATCTTGACCAACGCGAGCAGCAATGTCGGGGTACGAAAACCGAAATCGCGATAGGCTATAATCCGACCTTTATCAAAGTCGGAAACGTGATGTTACGCATTTCTCCTCCTTAGACGAGGCATCACAACAACGTTTAACCAGGCAACGCCGGTCAGCTGCTGTTTGTGTATGAGAAATCGGTTGGAAACTTTCCTCATGTCAGCACGTTGTAGGTGTCGCCACCGGAGCCAACTTTGTGTGAATGCTTGGAAAAGCTAATCATTTGCATATCAAAGCATCTTCTTCCTGTCGGTTAAATTTCGCGTCTGTAGTAGCACTTCATCTTCTGAGTGTAGCAATTTTTAAAGCCAGTAGTGTAACACAGAATTGCGAATATGATGTGTGTATTTACCTACAGATGGGCTTAGTATTTCCTCCAGAATTTTTGCCAGCAAGTATGTAGGGGCCCTGAAGTTGCTGAAAATGGGAGCTTTAGGGAGTCCATGAATCCTTGACGGTACAGGCTCTTGGGTAACATTTTCTTGGAGACCTCCTGTGGCTATACCACGCTCTTGAGAAGAGCCCTAATCTAGTTCTGAATCTTCTTTTTTGGGTCAGTGTTGCTCTTCCTGTAGGTGGGCGGCTCTCGGAGGTTCGTGGGATATTACTCGGCCGCGCCCTCAGATGCCTAGTTACTCCGCGCACCTGAAGATGGCGACATGCCTGACCACCGGAATATTGTGTCCGTTGGACACTACGAACCGGGAGAGTACACCCTGGACTTTTCGATCTACATATGCGCCAGAAGGTTCAAAATGGTTCAAATGGTTCTGAGCACTATGAGACTTAACGTCTATGGTCATCCGTCCCCTAGAACGTAGAACTACTTAAACCTAACTAACCTAAGGACATCACGCCAGAAGGAATAGAAGAATCACGTAATTTCTTTGAAGGAGTTTCGTAATACTTGTTGTCTCCCACTGAAAAGCCTTAGTGACAATTTGCAAAACGCCTGAAACACGTATCGTTTTATTTCTGACCGACAAGCCAAGTGCTAAATTTTTGTAGTTGTAATTTCAGAATTACATAATACCAACACATTTTAAAAAAGCTTTTAATCCTCTATTTCACACTTTTTGAGTTGAATTTCCAAAAATGTCGAAATAGTATCTCATTATTTTTTACCAAGAAACCAAATTCCAATTTTCGTACTTCTAGCTTCAAAATTGCCTTAATAGTGATATATTTTCACATACTCACTCTGCAAATTACAAGTTTCTATCGTCAGTGGTCTTGGCTGGGGATGACGAGTCAGTGAATGACATACACGTTTTCTTTTTAAACGGGCCGCGTGGAGAGGCTGTCCGGGAGGGAGTCACGCCATGGATTGCACGGCCCCTCCCGCTGGAGGATCGAGTCCTCCCTTCGACATGGATCCGCGTGTTGTTCAAAATGTTCAAATGTGTGTGAAATCTTATGGGACTTAACTGACAAGGTCACCAGTCCCTAAGCTTACACACTACTTAACCTAATTTATCCTAAGGACAAATAGACACACCCATGCCCAAGGGAGAACTCGAACCTCCACCAAGACCAGCCGCACAGTCCATGACTGCAGCGTCTCAGACCGTTCGGCAAACCCCGTGTGTGTGTTGTACTTAGCATAAGTTAGATTAAGTAGTGTGTAGATCTAGGGACCGATGACAGGAGAAGTTTGGTGCCTTTTTATTTATTTAATGAACACACCGCCATTTGACTGCATTGTTATTTATTTGATTTTGGCCCGTGTCTCGACCTTTTATGCCAGTTTCAATTGACTGAATTTGTGTCATTAACGTATATCGCGGGACATCAAACTCATAATTGGTCATAAATTAAGACAAATGTACGCTTCCCACGAAATGCCAGATGTATAATCAGCAAAAATACAGTCAATTGGCAGTGTGTACATATAAAAATTATAGCGTCACTAGTGCTCAGAAGCGTCAGAAACTGCATACACGTTTTAATTAACTCAGAAACAAAATAAGTATTTTCAGTAAGTATCACCGTCAACAGCAACAGGAAATAAGTAGATTTGTTTCTTACCATCACTAAAAGCGTCCTGCGTAGCTAGTATCAGTCGCCTACATTTGTTCTGCGCCCTGAGTGAATGCTATTCGACCTAATGCTGATGAATATTTCGGTAATGCTGCGTTTTCGTGTTTGTGTCCAGAGAACGCTGCTCGCGCGCAGAGATTCGCAATAGAATTTTTTCCAATTTACTCGGACTGTCGCAGCGTAACATGCTTACCGGTGCGTGGGGGTAGGGGAAAGTGGAAGAGGAGTGGGGAAGAGTAGAAGGGGAAGAGGTAATTTCGCTCCAGAGGCCGCTGGTGATCGTATGCGATCGGGAGGAAGGCGCCATGGCTATTGGACGGCGGGTAATACGTTACCACTCCGACAGACGGCGTCGAGCTTGCAACCACCCGTCGAACCACGCAAATGGGATTCACCGGAAGGAGGATGGAGGGGATAGCCTGCGTGAGCTGCCGGAACGTGTGTGCGTGAGGGGAAAGGAAAGGCGCCGAAGCCGCTAAAGGCTCCGCTACGCGAGATCCAACATAGTGCGCGACGTAGAAGCAATGTCGTAACGCTTAAAGGGCAATAAAATTTGTCGGCGATGTGTCTGTGCGTGTTTGACTGTGTGTAGTTTGTGCGTGTGTTTGTGTGTGTGTGTGTGTGTGTGTGTGTGTAGTTTGGTAGGGGAATAGTATCGGTAGGAGTGAAAGGAGAATTAAAATGTCGGTGAGGGTTCCGGCAATGGAGAAAGTGGGTGCAGTGAAATGAGTTGAGGAAATAGGAGAGTGAAGAAGTTGGGGTACCGTCAGTACCTTTGACGTCGTTATGGTCTACCTGCTCCGCAGAGGGATCCGAGCCAACCGTCTGGCACACCGGGAATTCGCTTGCGAGTTATGCTAATTCTCTGTTTTATATGCATCTTATCTGTGCCTGGGACGTCGTAAAGGGCAGTCGGCCAGACGTAAAGAGGTGCTCAATGGCGCGCCAATGTTCCTACCCATACCGATAGCGCATTTAACTTTATCTCCTCGTTCAGCTATGCGCAATCGCCCGATTTTTTCAGCAGTTTTTCTCTCTCGCGTCTCGTACTGGTTCGATTCGTAGTCCTACAGAAGTTACAAACCGTTCGGCAAGACGTTTTGAACTATCGTAAGCATATGTGAGAGTGTTCTTTTATGAGCTGTGTGGATCGTATGTCTGTTAACTTCTGAGAGACATGTGCGTATGCAGTCATATGACGAAATGTAAGGCTTTCACCGTTACCTTGTATCACAACGTACATTACTTGGTGACAAATGGCGTCCTCGTAAAAACCTGAAACAGTATTCTTGACAGTAGTAGGTCCTGGGACATATCGTACCCCTCAAAAAAAAGAGACACAGGTCAAAAAACGGCGATTTTAGTTTATATCACTGAACACTTCTTACGAATTACCTCAAAGAGCACGTAAAAGTCTCATCTCCGCCTCGTAATTTTTACTCATTAGAGCAGGTGGGCCAGTTTTGCTGTAGGCTACTTCGTTTATTGTCATACGCAAGAACAGTGTCGCTTCGGTGCTGCAACTGGCAGGTGTGCATGGGTCGTTCAAGAAAAGCGCCACATTTTTAGTTCTGACACTCTTCATGTATAAGGTAAGCTGAATATAATTTGTATATCATTGAGTATGACAATATTTGTATTTATACTATGCCTCTCCCATACACTACAATGTGCTTCAGACACGCATAAAATGCTGAAGGATCAGACCAAATTACGACTATTAAAGTTGTTGTAAATATTACGAAATTTAGTGTGTTGCTGCTTACAGGAGAGAAATGGAAATTTCTGCTATTAAGGAAGTTGATATTTAAATCCATTTTCCATAAAAGCATTCTTACATAATGTAAGCCCTTTTCTGATTCTATGTTTTCGTAAACTGAGTTCCATACATCCTGCTTAACTGATGTTCCTCATTAAATTGATTTATTTTTCTATACTATAATTGGGAATATTAGTTAGTCTAATAAAACCATTTCAACTTGCTTTCATCTTTTATTGTAACTCAAATACCAGTGTTATCTAAAGGACGATCAAATGCCGTATTATATTGCAGTAATATATACACTCCTGAAAATTGAAATAAGAACACCGTGAGTTCATTGTCCCAGGAAGGGGAAACTTTATTGACACAACCCTGGGGTCAGATACATCACATGATCACACTGACAGAACCACAGGTACATAGACACAGGCAACAGAGCATGCACAATGTCGGCACTAGTACAGTGTATATCCACCTTTCGCAGCAATGCAGGCTGCTATTCTCCCATGGAGACCATCGTAGAGATGCTGGATGTAGTCCTGTGGAACGGCTTGCCATGCCATTTCCACCTGGCGCCTCAGTTGGACCAGCGTTCGTGCTGGACGTGCAGACCGCGTGAGACGACGCTTCATCCAGTCCCAAACATGCTCAATGGGATACAGATCCGTAGATCTTGCTGGCCAGGGTAGTTGACTTACACCTTCTAAAGCACGTTGGGTGGCACGGGATACATGCGGACGTGCATTGTCCTGTTAGAACAGCAAGTTCCCTTGCCGGTCTAGGAATGGCAGAACGATGGGTTCGATGACGGTTTGGATGTACCGTGCACTATTCAGTGTCCCCTCGACGATCACCAGAGGTGTACGGCCAGTGTAGGAGATCGCTCCCCAAACCATGATGCAGGGTGTTGGCCCTGTGTGCCTCGGTCCTAGCCAAACACGCATACGACCATCATTGGCACCAAGGCAGAAGCGACTCTCATCGCTGAAGACTACACGTCTCCATTCGTCCCTCCATTCATGGCTGTCGCGACACCACTGGAGGCGGGCTGCACGATGTTGGGGCGTGAGCGGAAGACGGCCTAATGGTGTGCGGGACCGTAGCCCAACTTCATGGAGACGGTTGCGAATGGTCCTCGCCGATACCCCAGGAGAAACAGTGTCCCTAATTAGCTGGGAAGTGGCGGTGCGGTCCCCTACGGCACTGCGTAGGATCCTACGGTCTTGGCGTGCATCCGTGCGTCGCTGCAGTCCGGTCCCAGGTCGACGGGCACGTGCACCTTCCGCCGACCACTGGCGACAACATCTATGTACTGTGGAGACCTCACGCCCCACGTGTTGAGCAATTCGGCGGTACGTCCACCCGGCCTCCCGCATGCCCACTATACGCCCTCGCTCAAAGTCCGTCAACTGCATATACGGTTCACGTCCACGCTGTCGCGGCATGCTACCAGTCTTAAAGACTGCGATGGAGCTCCGTATGCCACGGCAAACTGGCTGACACTGACGGCGGCGGTGCACAAATACTGTGCAGCTAGCGCCATTCGACGGCCAACACCGCGGTTCCTGGTGTGTCCGCTGTGCCGTGCGTGTGATCATTGCTTGTACAGCCCTCTCGCAGTGTCCGGAGCAAGTATGGTGGGTCTGACACACCGGTGTCAATGTGTTCTTTTTTCCATTTCCTAATTATTGATCTACATGAAAAACCCATCCCCATGAACCATGGACCTTGCCGTTGGTGGGGAGTCTTGCGTGCCTCAGCTGATACAGACGGACGCACCGAAGGTGCAACCACAACGGAAGGGTATCTGTTGAGAGGCCAGAGTAACGTGTGGTTCTTGAAGAGGGGCAGCAGTCTTTTCAGTAGTTGCAGGGGCAACATTCTGGATGATTGACTGATCTTGCCTTGTACCACTAACGAAAACAACCCTGCTGTGCTGGTACTGCGAACGGCTGAAAGCAAGGGGAAACTACGTCCGTAATTTTTCCCGAGGGCATGAAGCTTCACTGTATGGTTAAATGACGATGGCGTCCTCTTGGGTACAATATTCCGAAGGTAAATATAGCCCCCCACTCGGATCTCCGGGCGGGGACTACTCAAGAGGATGGCGTTATCAGGAGAAAGAAAACTGGCGTTCTACGGATCGAGGCGTAGAATGTCAGATCCCTTAATCGGGCAGGTAGGTTAGAAAATTCAAAAATGGAAGTGGACAGGTTAAAGTTAGATATAATGCGAATTAGTGAAGTCCAGTGGCAGGAGGAACAAGACTTTTGGTCACGTGAATACAGGGTTATAAATACAAAATCAAATAGGCGTAATGCAGGGATAGGTTTAATAATGAATATAAAAATAGCAGTGCGGTAAGCTACTACTAACAGCATAGTAAACCCACTATTGTGGCTAAGATAGTACGAAGCCCACGTATTCGACAGTGGTCCAAGTTTATACGCCAACTAGCTCTGCAGATGATGAAGGAATTGATGAAATGTATGATGAGATAAAAGAAATTATTCAGGTAGTGAAGGGAGACGAAAAATTAATAGTCATGGGTGACTGAAATTCAAAAATGGTTCAAATGGCTCTGAGCACTATGGGACTTAACGTCTATGGCCATCAGTCCTCTAGAACGTAGAACTACATAAACCTAACTAACCTAAGAACATCACACAACACCCACGAGAACGGGAATTCGGTAGTAAGAAAAGGGAGAGAAGGAAACATAGTAGGTGAATATGGAGTGCGGGTAAGAAATGAAAGAGGAATCCATCTGGTAAAATTTTCCACAGAGCATAACTTAATCATGGCTAACACTTGGTTCAACAATCATACAATAAGGTTGTATACATTTAAGAATTCTGGAGATAATAGAAGGTATCAGAGAGATTATATAATAGTAAGACAGAGATTTAGGAGCCAGGTTTTAAATTGTAAGACATTTCAAGGGGAAGATGTGGACTCTGACCACAATCTATTGGTGACGAATTGTAGACTAAATCCGAAGAAACCGCAAAAGGGTGGGAATTTAAGGAGATGGGATCTGGATAAACTGACTAAACCGGAGGTTTCAGGGAGAGCATAAAGGAACAATGACACGAATCGGGCAAAGAAATACAGTAGAAGAAGAATGCTTAGCTCTGGGGGGTGAAGTAGTGAAGGCAGCAGAGGATCAAATAGGTAAAAAGACGACGGCTATTAGAAATCCTTGGCTAACAGATGAAATAATGAATTTAATTGATGAAATGAGAAAATATAAAAATGCAGTAAATGAAGCAGGCAAAAGGGAAAACAAACGTTTCAAAAATGAGATTGACAGGAAGTGCAAAATGGCTAACCAAGGATGGCTAGTAGGCTGTAGAGGCCTATCTCACTAAGGGTAAGATAGATACTGCCTACAAGAAAATTAAAGAAACCTTTGGAGAAAAGAAAACCACTTGTATGAATATCAAGAGCTCAGATTGAAACCCAGTATAAGCAAAGATGCAAAGCAGAAAGGTGGAAGTGATATATAGAGCAACTATACAGGAGCGATGTACTTGAGGACAATATTATGGAAATGGAAGAGGATGTAGATGAAGATGATATGTGAGATACGATACTGCGTGAAGAGTTTGACAGGGCACTGAAAGACCTAAGTCGAAACATGGCCCCGGGAGTAGACAACATTCCATTAGAACTACTGACAGACTTGGGAGATCCAGTCCTGACAAAACTCTACCATCTAGTGATCCAGATGTATGAGACAGAAATACCCTCAGAGTTCAAGAAGAATATTATAATTCCAATCCCAAAGAAAGTAGGTTTTGACATATGTGGAAATTACCGAACTATCAGTTTAATAAGTCACGGCTGCAAAATACTAGCGCGAATTCTTTTCAGACGACTGGAAACCTGGTAGAAGCCGACCTGGAGGATGGTCAGTTTGGATTCCGTAGAAATATTGGAACCTGTGACGCAATACTGACTCCACGACTTACCTTAGAAGAAAGATGACAGTTATAAGAGTCAAGGGGCATGGAAGGGAGGCAGTGGTTGGGAAGGGAGTGAGACAGTTTTCTAGCCTCTCCCTGATGTTATTCAATGTGTATATAGAGCAATCAGTGAAGGAAATGAAAGAAAAATTCGTAGTAGGTATTAAAATCCATGGAGAAGAAATAAAAATATTGAGAAGACAACAAAGTACTTCGAAGATCAGTTGAAGGGAATGGACAGCGTCATGAAAAGAGGGTATAAGATGAACATCAACAAAAGCAAAACGAGAATAATGGAATGTGGTCGAATTAAGTTGTGTGATGCTGAGGGCATTAGATTAGGAAATGAGAGACTTAAAGTAGTAAAGGAATTTGCTATTTTGGGAGAAAAATAACTGATTTTGGTTGAAGTAGAGAGGATATAAAATGTACACTGGCAATTACAAGGAAAGCGTTTTTGAGAAAGAGAAATTTGTTAACATCGAGTATAGATTTAAGTGTCAGGAAGTCGTTCTGAGAGTAACTGATGATGGCCGAAGTAGGGAAGGATATAAAATGTAGACTGGAAATTACAAGGAAAACGTTTTTGAAGAAGAGAAATTTGTTAATATTGAGTATAGATTTAAGTGTCAGGAAGTCGTTTCAGAGAGTATTTGCATGGAGTGTATCCATGTTTGGAAGTGAAACATGGTCGATAAACAGTTTGGACAAGAAGAGAATAGAAGCTTTCGAAATGTGGTGCTACAGAAGAATGCTGAAGATTAGATGGTTACATCACATAACTAATGAGGAGGTATTGAACATTATTTGGAAGAAGAGGAGTTTGTGGCACAACTTGAGAAGAAGAAGGGACTGCTTGGTAGGACATGTTCTGAGGCATCAAGGGATCACAAATTCAGCATTGGAGGGCAGCGTGTAGGGTAAAAATCCTGGAGGTAGGTCAAGAGATGAATACAATATGCAGATTCAGGAGGATGTAAGTTGCTGGAAGTACTGGGAGATGAAGTAGTTTGCACAGGATAGAGTAGCATTAGGAGCTGCATCAAACCAGTCTCTGGACTGAAGATCACGACAATAACAACAACATGTAAAACTTAAATTAGGTACAAACTAATGCGTGCACAAACTTCATTCGGCATGTGAATGTCACTACAGGTATACGGATGTACCTTCTGACATTTTAAATTTGCGTGCTATTATTTGTGATAATGTGGCGCAGACAAATGGAATTCTGCATGACTCGTTAAGTGTCACCAAACAAATGATGTCGACGACCTTCTGAATGGCTGTTTTCAAATGAGCTGGTTTTGCGTTTTTAGCTGTACATTGTGTCTTTAATATAGTCCCACTAAAAGAGCCACGTATATTCAGAATACCGCGCGATCCATGGAGACACCTCCCCTTCCAAGGTACAAGATAGTGCTCGGCTAACGAAGTATGCTGTAA
Source organism: Schistocerca gregaria (assembly GCF_023897955.1). NCBI lineage: Eukaryota > Metazoa > Arthropoda > Insecta > Orthoptera > Acrididae > Schistocerca > Schistocerca gregaria. The sequence continues at coordinate 167,141,747 of NC_064925.1, read as the reverse complement.
CCGTCCACACATTTTATAACAAGTTTTTTTTAAATCTACAGTATTTTACTCACAGTAAAACTATGTGAATGAAGAATCATCGTATCCTCAAAGTAGCTTCAAGTATAGCACTTAATATGTGGAACCCTTAATAATTACAAACGGTGCGCAAAACAGAACATCATGTTTCACAACAAACAAAACAATAAAGTGTGGGGAAAACTATTTTCAGTGGTCTCTAGTATGTTGTCCATCATGCGATTGTATAGCAGGTCACTTAATAGAAACTCCGACCAGGAGACATCATCACTCTTTCCAGAATTAGACTTTTGCTCTGCAACGGAATGAGTGCTGATATAAAACTCCGTGGAAGATTAAAACTGTGTGCCGGACCGAGACTCAAACTCGGGACCTTTCTGTAACATCCTTCCTTCCAGGAGGTTCGCAGAAGAGCTTCTGTGAAACTCCGAAAGTAGGAGTCGAGGTACTCGCAGAATTGAAGCCGTGAAGACGGGTCTTGAGTAGTGCTTGGGTAGCTCAAATGGTAGAGCACTTGCCCGCGGAAGACAAAAGGTCCCGAGCTCGAGTCTCGGTCCGCCACACCTAATTTGCTATGAAATTTCATCATCACTGTTCCCTACTACCAATCACTTAAGTCAAATAGAAAGAGTTATCCATTTACAATGATGTAAAATAGGTAGCTACATTAATGTAATTGTAAGAAATTGAGACGCCACACAGAGATTCACTGAAAAGGATCTTGGTGTTGTATACATTAACTGCTGTGATAGTTGACAGAATGTTCATCCTGTTTTGTATTTATTGCCAGTTGACAGAATGTTCATCCTGTTTTGTATTTTTTGCCAGTTTTAGATCGCTGTGAAGTATAATTACAGAAGGCACATATGTTAATATGTGATTAGCCACGTGGATCCTACTTACCGCTTTAAATAGAACTGATCGAGTGGAAGACACTCTCAAAAATTATGTATAGACAGTGCATCTAAAAACTATATTTCGCTCTTGTTACGGGTTTCTTATTGGAATCAATACAGTACTTTACGAGCGCAAATTAATATTCATGTTTTAAAGTCATGTGGTCGTCCATACTTTTGAATCAATACATGTAACCTCTTTATGCGTAGTAAGTTTTTATGAAACAAGTAATATTCTTTTTACAAGCTTGAAATGAAACGGATAGTCCGGTCTGTTGGTGTTCAAAACATTCGTTTCCGCAACCAAATTTCGAAAGTTATTTTTTTCAACGGTTCTGTTTATGTTATTTTTGGGTAGGGGGTGTTGAATATGAATTTAGGTTTGTTGTCCTGCACGAGGACGGTTTCACAGCGATAAACCAGAAAACCTCAAAGGTTTCGCACTTTTATCAATTTTTTTCTTGTATCTCGAAAACTAAACATTTTTTGGAGCTGAGGACTCGACATAAAGGTAAGGAAGATCAAATATCCTACAGACTGCACTAGTCGTGTTTGATTTTCTGACTAGTAGTATCGGCGCCAGAACCCTATTTCTTTGCCCTTTGTGATATCGTCAAACGCATAGACTCCCATCTCCAACAACTCGAGAAATATACATGTTATAAACAAAACCCCCAAAACTATTCTCAAGAGAGTAAAAGAACAGATAGAAAGTACAGGTGGCGGCTACCAAGAGGGATTCAGGAAGGGAAGAGGTTGTCTAGAACAGATATTTATCGTGAAGCAACTGATAGAACATAGGGCCTTAAAAAACCAAAAGACAGTAATAACCTTCGTGGACTTCACAAAGGTATATGACTCCATCGACAGACAGACTCTTGTTAGGATCCTGAAGAACAGAGGACTTGATGGAACTACAGAAGAACTCATAAAAGAAATTCTGACAGACACGAAAGAAAGGGTGAGATTCTGAGGAACACTGTCAGAAGAATTTGATATCAAGACTGGTCATAAACAGGGAGATGGATTGTCACCATTGTTGTTCAATATAGCACAGTACGAAGTGATCAGGCAGTGGAGACCAATAAACGAGGAAATGGGAATATCATAGAGCCATGTGGGGGACGAAAAAGACAATAGGGGTCAAGTGGACTGCCTAGCCTTTGCAGATGACATAGCAATAGTAATTGAGATGGAAGAAGATCCAAAGACACAACTCGACAACTTAAGTAAGGGTAAGTTAGCCAGAAAGGTGGTATTGAGGATCGCCTATAACAAGACAAAGACATGAAACACCACTGCAGACTGGGAAACACCGGAAGGCACTGTGCAAAAGGTGGACAAATTTAAATGCCTGGGAGAATTTATAAGATGAAAGAACAGGAGCAAGGAGAGAATAACAGAGAGGATAAACAAGATGAGGTCAGCCTTTTGCATGACGAGAGAGATATACAATAAAAAGGATACATCCACAGATGCAAAGATAAGCCACTACAAGGCAACAGTGAGGAATGCAGTATTATATGCTGTTCAGGCGATGACACTAGGAAGAAATGGGGCAGAACAACTAGAGAAAGAAGAGAGAAAAATACTGAGATAAATACTAGGTCCCAAAAGAGGTGGAGAGAGGTGGATGCGAAGACCTAATAAAGAATTGTACCGGAACATGAGAACAATATCTGGGAAAATCAGACTCAAAAGGGCAAGGTTTGCTGGGCATGTAGTTAGGATGAGTATGGACAGAATAACGAAGAGAGTCTAGGAAACAACAGGGAGGACAAGGGGAAAGACAGGAACCAGGAGGGTTGTTGAACTTCGGATGGGCTGGTTGGAACTAGGGATCAAGGTCGAAGGAAAGGAAAATTGGAGGAAAAATATACACCGACAAATATGCCGGCAATCAATGACAGAGAAGAATACAGGAAAAGATTAGAATGTCACCAGTGGAGATGCCAGGAAAACGGAAAATGAAGATCTCGGAAGAAGAGCGGGAGAGAAGAAGAGAAAGAAAGAAGATATTCTGGAAGAAGAAGAGGAAAATGCAGTCCACGAAGGGGCTACCTGTGGTCCTACAGACGAGGTAACACAAGAAGAAGAAGAAGAGAACCACCATGTGAAAGCACCTTAAACTTCCTAGAAGAGACGAATGTAACATCCAATTTCATCATAAGTGAGGAGAGAGCAAACCCAAAATTACGAAATATGCCTTCTGCGCCCTATAGCCAAACTACCCCTCCCACCCTGTATCTCTCATCGTAAGTGTGACTTCGGTGTATTGCGCTTAAAAAACGTTTTTTGTTCTGAATGGATTGATAGGGGAGCATGTCTAATTAAGACACTAACAATTTATATTTATAGCGTATCAGGTACACGAGACTGAAAAGAAAGACGAACGTGAAATGCATGTGTAGTAATGCACATGTGCCCTGATATGAGTGAATGTCGATCCCAGGGTTCGGGCATCACATCGAGTAGGACCTCCATCAGGAAAAGAGGCAGGGCTTTTAGTGATAGAATATGGATACAAAAAACAAATAAGTTGCGTAGTTAACTATCAATATATGAAGAACTAATTCTTCACCAATCCAACGCATTTTCCACCAACATTTTTCTATGCCATACGTCTATCAGTTCTGCTTTTCGATCGATGGGTCTGATCACACTTGGTTGTCTGGTTGACGTAATACTTTCAATCTAAGTCTGCAGAAACCACAACGTGAGCTCCGTGCTTTGTAGATCTGTACATCAAACCTTCTTGCGTTTCAAGCTGAGGTTGCGTTTGTTGGAAACAGTTGACACTCACTGGTCTTATGACTTCATAGTCGAACTCACTTAACTTTAACGCCCGTCTCACTAATCTACTTAATGGATCTTTCAATCCAAATAACCATTTAAAGTCTCACTTTGAATATCAGGCTGCTACGAAAACAAGAGATCTCATAAATAATTGCAAATATTTCTTTTTCAGTTTCCGAAAACTTCGCTGCAGCCACATTGAACTGTTCAGAGGCCTAAGCCATCAGATCTTCTTCTCATTAATATTCTGACCTCAAATACAACCCAAAGCGGTTCAGGAGACATCACACGCAAGTACGAATTCCTGCTCAGCGTCAGGGAATTTAAACGAAGGATCCGATATTAATATCTCCTTGAGTGCCTTCCGTACTTATTGACATCTTGTTGTCCATTGAAAACCAACACAATTTCGCAACAACTTTTTCAGCCACACGTTGGTCCAGTAGCAGCAACTCCTACCATCAACATCAGACACTAACAGGCGATAATTAACCAGTCTACAGGAAAACATACAGAGTAGCGAAACAAGTAGAGCAACTAGAGGACGGCTGTGAAATTTCAGCAAAAATAAAAATTGCGTGATCCAATAATGTACTATTATTGTTTGATAGTCTAAGACGTCGGGAAATCATGTACCGTGGAAGTTAGTCGAGAATTCATCATCACTCCATATTGGCTGATGATATACAAAAGATAACATAGGAGCGTCAGGGAAACGGCATTTCTCCACACAAAGAGTAGGGTGCACTCCCCTCAACCTACTAAATACTTCGTCCTGAAGTTTAACATGATCTTCTACAGTTTTCAAATGCATGACTGTATGGTAAAGATATACCACAAACATTTTTGGTTTCAATCCACGAAGCAACCTACCTAATAAGCGTTGGAGTGTAGCCGGAGAATGTTTCTATCCAAATGGCATTCTTCAACATGGGTAATGACATGAAGGTGTCGTGAAAGTTGTTATGGGTCTGCCTTCGAGAAACACTTCCTGATGGTGATAACCACTTTTAAGGTTAATCTTTGATAAATATTTACAACTTCCTAGGTTGACTAATGTATCTGTGATTTTCGGGTCGGATACACGCCCATTGTGGTCCTCCCATTCAAGTAACAGCAGTCACAACAAAACCTATTTTTTTTATTACCGTCAACTGACTTTTAGGGTACAATATCTGTATTTGCTAACCACAGGCTATCGCTATGCTTGACAATATCCTCACATAATTATACTTCTATAAATTCGTCTACTAGTGGATGTAGATGTTTCGCTAATCCGCGAGGTTTCCTGTATACTGGTAGTTTATCTTCTGTTGGTAAGCGATGTTGTGTGGTAGAAGTTGCTGGTAGTGGACCATCTGAAATGAATAAATCTGAGTACCCCATCAACAAAGATTCCATCGCTTTCCTTTCGCTGTTGTTCAGATGACAAACGCGTAGATCAGACTCACTCATACTTTGATCTCCTCGTAAACCATCTACACACTCTTCCTTGAATCTCTCTAAATTCGCTACAATTAATCCTTTCGTGAAATTCACTTCATCTGCATCAAAATTATCAAAGATCAAGGGGATTATCAGCTTTGCATTAACGTTAACTTCTTCGAGCAGAGGAATGCCTTTAATCTAATGCTTCAGTGTTGTACTTGGCTCAATCACATGTAATCTCTGTTGTGGCATGTTACCATCTATAGATACCCAAACCACCTTCCCTACACAAGAAGGTACTTTGTCATGTCCAGTTGTCTTTGCTGCACGTTTACGTCATTCAGTTGGTGACACCTTAGCAATCAGTTTTTGACGGGATCTTGATACATTTACAACTGTTGGACTTATGAAAGCAAGTTTCAACCAGCTGTGTGCTGTACAATATTAATGTTTGCTTCATGCGTGTCCGGGAAGTGAAGTCCGAGAATTGCGGCATACCCACAGTTGACATCACTTCCATACGCTCACGAATCCAAGCAGTTCCTTAACCTAAAAGTCAGCTAGGATGTTCCCAACGACAACCAAATCGTTATGGGCTACTCCACGTATATTACGCCTTGGAGTTCTTAGTCTTCTCTTACCTAACGATGTATAAGACGTATCACAGATACATGTGCACTGGTGTCGACGGAAATTCTACGTTCTTCACCGTTTACAAAGCCCATCCAACAACAATCCGTCCTTGCAACACGGTCTCAAATACTCTGACTCACGGGAAATATTTTCTGAAGAACGAAACACCACCGTTTATGTTTAACGTAAACCATTTTTTATTTCCGTTAACCTACTTTCCGTTCCGACACTCGTCAACCTTGTGACGAAAACGCTCACAGCTGTAACATTGCGATTCATTGCATGCTGCCTTCAAACTCCTTCTTTCCTCAACGATAACAGTTCTTTTGAGAAGCAAAATTTGTTTATCAATGGGTACTCACATTATCTAAATATTTACTGCAAATGCCTGGCAACAGGTAGCTCTGTAGCCAAATCCTCATGGGTTTTCAATTCGTACTGTTCGAAAACCTCTGCAGTAATTCCTCGTAAAAACGCCTCGAGAGCTCTGTTTTCCGCCACTCTGAGTGTAACGCGATCCTCTACTGGATTTACTGCCAGCTCATGTGTTTGGGCATTTGCTTTACGGATTCTGTCCGAAAAAGTCTGCAGAGTCTCATGTGCTTTCTGTGTCAGCCCGCTTAACTTTTCTCTAACAAAACCAACACTATTCTGGCTACTTTTTCTCTGACGCGAACCTCCCATTAATTGTTCAGTCGCTCAGCGTTTTATGATACATCGTGTATGCCTTGGATTGATCCGTAAGGCCTAAACTGTCCATCCGCAGCGTAGTTTTTCAGATAGATTCCTGGTTCCGGCTGCAGACAATCCATTATTAATGAATGCCGCTACGTCGTCTTGATTTGGCGGAGCAGGGTGTGATTAGGTTACCTGCTGAAAGATCTACTGAAAAGTGGGGCACAGCTTCTGGCGACTTAAATTCACTCTAACACGTGGTAATGTAACGACGTACGTTTTGTATAAATGATTTGCTTTTGACATATGACCATGTGCTGACTTCGTCACCTACGTCAGTTACAAAACACTTCTAAATTATTTAAGTTCTTTTTAAAGTTGTCTCTCAATGGTTCGTGAACGAAACTGTAATTAAGACATCATCATTTCAGTCGTATGCGCAGAAGTACGTCCCTCTGTCCAATTGGTTTGCGGAAACGTTTTTCAATTTAGATGTCGTTTGTTTCTTCTCATAACTTTTTAAAATGCAAGTTATCAACTTAAAAAAAATATTAAAACCACATTGAATAAACTGTTAAGACTCAAACTCGCGATGAACGTTGTCAAAAATTAATAATCCTGTGAAATAAATCACTAATACTTCTTCCATAATATACTTCTTCATAAATAAATTCTCGGAACACGTATTTAAACTTTTGTACTATAGACTAGTTTATTATCTTCGTATATATTACATACAGAAGTGAACATGAGCCTCGACAAGATAAGACTGAGCATTTACAACATGATTAAACTTTCTATGACGCCATTGTTGTAGAAACATTACAGATTCTTATTTTTCCAGTTATTAGAAGCACTACGCAACAACTCGATTTCAGGATCTTCTGTTGCTCTTTGGCTGTCGACCCGCGACGTATAGTGGCCAGCAATTTTCTCTCTGGTCCCGGCAGTGAAGATGCTGTCTCCGTACGTTGCGCCGCCCTCTCCGTACATGAAAAATAAAAACAAATACAAAATTTTAGACAATACACAAACATTACAAATAATACAAAATACATAAACAAAACACTAAATTAAACTTATATTCACCTGCAAACTGGGTTGACACCGGTGGATGGGTGACGCTTCAATTTCGCGTCCCACTACACCGCCTCTGGCTCTTGCGCAGCCTGCAAATATTCTAACTAAACCATTATTTCATCGTGGCTTTAAACATTTTCCTTTGATAACACTGACACTTTCTCCGTAAGATCAGTTATACTCTCAGTAGTAGAAGCTGAACTTGTGCCTAGAATTTTTATGCAACTTACAACTAACGTCTAATTATACTAAAAATAATTGTTTCCAACACAGCAAACTAGAAAAATATAACTTATAATGAAGGAAACTAGACTCAACTACTGCTAATGGTCCAGCCACCCTCACTTCACTTTTCTGCTGCATGACCATGCCGTCTACATGTTGAACAAGTTAATGTTACAAACTTAGTGCATTGTTCACTACGACCACGTAAATAACAAATACCGCGCTTCACCGGAATCAAATAAGTCTCCTTACGGCTTCTCCTCAATTCAGATTTAGCGACACATTCTGTAGGTTTCATAAGAGATACCTTGGACTCATCAACCCCACCAGTAAGCCTAAACTCGCCTACACTCTGTATTATCCATACTGTTATAGTATGAAGTTGTTAGTATTGTGTCTGTGTATTGATGTGTACTACTGTAAAATATCTAAGGGCCCGTGGAATTGTGATTATCTAACTGTGTCTGGAAAGGGTCTGTAGTACAGAATTACCACGAATAATTACGTTGTACGTGGTTTATACCTATGTATGTCATATCCGCACACAGGTACAATAGAGGCCCACAATCAAAGTCCACTTCATCTTAAATGGTACTTTCGATTTCTCCACAAAATAGATATCAGAATGTCGTCGTTAATACATGTCGTGATAGTAAAGTAATAAAGTATGCGTCAACAAACTGAGTAACGTCCAGGAGGTTAGTGAAACTGTATAGACCCAGTCACTAGCTACACACCAGTATTTACACATCCACTTTCAAGGTTGAATCACCAAGAAAATCATATGTCTAAATAAGTAATTTGATCGACGTACTTTCATAAGCATAAACCGACAGTCAGTTACTTTTGATAGATCATTCAGCATACCTCCCCTCTCTGATATTTCGGTGATTCCTATAACGTTCTGTCACTTCTTTACTTTTATGACAATTATTCATATTGATTGTATGAAACTACATGGATCGTCGTAGTACATTTGGTCGCAGTGGAGTCGGTTGAAAAGAAAGCTTTACAAATTGTCAAACTAAGCGTTTAACTTCAGACAGCACTATTATTTCCATGCTGTTCCACAAAACAAAAGCATACACATCCCTATTTCTTCCGTAAACTTCAGTATCTGATACAATCTGGTAAAGTATGCAAAACAATTATTTTAGCATAACTTTTTGGTAGAATATAATTTCAGTCTCAAATTGATGATCCATAAACAGCGTACACCAGACTTTCAATTCGGTATGACTTATGAAGTCCATAAAACTAGGTGTTCTTTTCTAATGACTCCTAACAATGCGCTTATATATCCCAAAATTTAATGTATGTCTTTCTATTACAAAACTTCATACCATAGTGGTTGAAATTTAGTAACTGAGTACACATATTACATTTACTCCAGAAAGAGTAATTCCACTGAAGAGAGTTCATTGCCTAGATGCGCGTCTGTGTCACCGCATTATCTCTCACTATTCGAGGCAAATTGCGCTCGCTCACTGGCTATATTAGTTCCTTCCATTTAAAACGAATGTAGAATTCGTAGTTGACATTCATAAAATTTGTAAAATAATTGTACACGTAACAGTTTGTGGTCCCTCTAGGCATCAAAGTTAATACCACAGTTTTGCCCGCACTTTCCATTTCATTGTTACGCACGCCTCCACAATTCACTAGATTTCCCGCGTTCAGCTTAAAAACTATTCTGTATACACTTTACAGAATAAAATAGCATTACGTCTCGGATATCATCTGTTGGTCACATAATAATTGTCATAAATATTCCTCATTATTACTGAAATTTAAATCAAAGTTGAACCACCTCTAATTAACTGTCGATTTAGCTACTTAATGTATCACTTAGACGAAACTATTAAATTAATTAATCCAGATCAAAGTTCAAGATCAATACTAGCACACAAGAAAAAAGAACTGCTACAACTATTGTTACAGTGGATCGTTATAATTATATCGAGTTTTCCACTTTGCTGTTGGAACCTAGGGCAAACCTCAGAAAAACCAGGTCCACATTGGTTCGGCCTTGATTTACACAAATTAATATCTGGAAATTTGCTATCAGAAAAATTCAGAAGGTAATAATGCTAAAATTTCTATTTCTATAATAATTTGAACTTCGTATAAAAGCTGAAAATGAATCATTCAGTTAAACTTAGGAAAAAGTATGGAAGTTTGCATGTAGTTCAAACAGTGATCCATAAGATAAATGTCATTGTACATAATAAGAGGAATGTTCATGGCATCAGAACGCGTTACTTAGAAGTCAGATTTCAGCTTGGTTCTATTCTGGATCGGTATGAGGATGCCAGGGTAGTTTCTTGATAGAGCGGATATGCTTGTGATGGATGTGGGTGATGGTCATGAAACTGAGTGTGTGCTAGGTGAGGGTTGACAGCAACGGGTTCGGACAATAGAGCAACTCAACCGCTGAAAGCGATGCGACATGACACAAACATGAAATCTATGCGTAACTCACAATAATAAATCAAAGAGGAGAGGAAATGGTTATGAACAATCTCTTTTGAACTATTATCCCACTCGGCAAACATCATCATCACGATGAATGACCACACATTTCTTCACAAATGTAGATGGCAATATGAAACTTCTGCTTTCAGAGCACTGCAATTCCACGTAAAAGCACAAAATACAAAAAGTTTTCATAACGAGTTCCCCCGGAAAGGAAGACCATTCAGGTTCGAGACTAGAGTATCATTGTTCTCTCCATACCGTGGCGATTCTTGATTTGCACGTAGACTGTTTTATCGAAGCCCAAAGCTGCGTCGTTTTTAATTAGTTACAGCATTTAGCATAGTTTTCTCAGAGTTCTTTAAATCTGAATTGCAACTATGTTTCACGTCAGCAGACAATGATTCACTTGCGTGCATGAAATGATCACATTTGTCAGAATCAAGGGTGTTTCATTATTCTAATGCAGTCTTCGTAAATCATCACCTTCATCAATTGTATGGCTTTTCACTAAGCAGGTGTTGGTCCAGTCATGACTATATAATACTCTAAACACACAAAGAACATTCAATCATACACGTTTGTAAACTAATGTACAAGGTCGAAAGTGCTTGTAGGATATAAAATGGTATTTAAAAAGTAAATTCCCTTATTTATAATACACTACTGGCCTTAAAGTTGCTACGTCAAGAAGAAATGCAGATGATAAACGGGTATTCAGTGGACAAATATATTTTACTAGAACTGAGAAGTGATCACATTTTCACACAATTTGAGTGCATAGATCCTGAGAAATCAGTACCCTGAACAACCACCTCTGGCCCTAATAACGGCCTTGATACACCTGGGCATTGAGTCAAACACAGCTTGGATGGAGTTTACAGTTACAGCTCTCCAAGATGCTTCAACAGGATATCACAGTTCATCAAGAGTAGTGACTGGCTTGTTGTGACGAGCCAGTTGCTCGGCCAGCATTGACCAGACGTTTTCAGGTGGTGAGAGATTTGAAGAATGTGTTGGCCACGGCAGCAGTCGAACATTTTCTGTATCCAGAAAGGCCCATAAAGAACCCGCAACATACGGCCGTGCATTATTCTGCTGAAATTTAGGGTTTCGCATGGATTGAATGAAGGGTAGAGCCACTGGTGGATTTCCGTATCCACTTAGTCTTGACTCTGGGCATCTTATTTATCCAGTCATTCTCTTCAGCCTTACAGAAAGTACGTTAGGCTGGAGTGTATTTACATTTTGAATGTTAAGATTCTCCGATATCATCAAATAATTCACTACACAAATAGAAAACTACTATCGATGTTACCTCTATTCGTCTTATCTAACTTCTTTGTCGGTTATTCTTGATGTGACTTCCATATCACCTGGATCTTTAATGGAACACCTATGTAAATGATATATTCATTATTTATGTCAATTTACATCAATATTATCAACTACCAGCAAAGTCTCTCCGTACGAAACTGGTTTATTAGGAATAGAGAGGGCGGATTTGGTGATCAAACTGCAAATCTCCTTTGTGACGAGAGTTGGTCAGTCGCCGGCAGTGGGGGTGTTAACATCTTGTGAACTGAACGAATCAAGAAGTAAAGCAGATGTGGAAGTAATTGGGATTATTATTCATTACATACTTTTCCTAGCTCCGCACTACGACAATCCACTGGGAAGAGAGTTTTCTGAGCTTGTTAGACAGCAAAAGCCATGGATATTTATGCCATCTTTTTTGGGTAGCCACAGAGTGACGACAGGGCCAACACTTTTATCTCAAAGAATTAGTTGAGGACTACGTAACTGCATGGACTAGTTACGCGTTTTATAGGTCAGTAACAATTATGCGTTCTTTAAACACTGTGTTGGGCATCAGTATTTTATCGTTAGTCATTTGCCTATACATGGCCATATTCTAAGTTCCACAATACTCCGAGTGTCCTATTTTATCGAACAGAAAGACCTTCATTAATAAAATCGTATAAGTTTCGTGGAATACTAAAAACCATAACAATTCAGTGAGCCTATTTTTCTTAAGTACTGTACGTAATTTTCGTAAAACGATAGTTTAAGTTTCACCAAAGGGCATTGATAAACGGAAGATTTAATGTGTTCAGTTTCAAGATTCTTCTTATCGAAATATCAGTATAGTATTACAGTAACCTGAAAAAATTGTGTTGATTCGTAATAGTTACAGGCTAGTAGACGTGAAGGGCAATAGTGCGAAAAAAGGGGGGTTCTGCGCCATTTCTAAGATATGAAAATTTATATGCAAGATAATTAAAGTGTGAAAGTTGAATTAATTTAAACTTAACTGGTTGTTTTGATAAGTGATGTTTCATATATGTAGCAAATAAGGACTGCCTTTTCAAGGTCATCCAAATACCAAATCACATATATGCAAATCATCCTAAGTATGAGTGTTTTTCTCTGTACTTTTAGTCACGGTAGAGAGAATTCGGAAACAGAAGTCTTGTACAAAGCCTTTCTTACTTTCTACATTTCATTTTTGTTTGATGCAATTTGAATAGCAGCCACCTTAATTTTTATCTTATACTTGAAACATGCTGTGGACTGTTCTAATTCCTTCTCCAACCGGTAATACGACAGGTAGAAAGAAGGAACGTTCTCTAACTCCAAAACGTATCTAGTATTTCTCCTATAAACTATCTGCTTTACGGAGCTAACAATTAGCTGTATTCTTTCCAGCAGATCTTCTATACGAAAGCATGAGGTGTTTTGAATCTTGCATCTTATTTCTTGCATAATACTACTTTTATAGGACTCAACATATTCGTGGGTGTATGCTACCACTTCTTCTGCCCCATATTCTTGTGGAATTCCTCTATAGAACTTTATGTTGACCGCCTTTGCAAATAAGTGGCCATTAATATTCCGTTGGTTCTAGCTCTGCAAACGGTTTTTCTGTTGTTTGATGCACAATATTTAGTCCAGCTCACTTAGATACAATGTAATAATCCTTTTTAAGCATGTCCAATTTGGAATGAAGACATAAACTGGTTTTACATGTGTCCTATAAGACAGTAGAGGTCTTCCAATCAAATCTTTTTCACCAGGACCCCCATAATATGGGCACTTACCATTGTTGTTATCAATAAATGTAGATATTGGATCCCCAGTGGTAGCCATATTTCACCACACACTGAGATTAAAACAACATGTACGTCTTGCCTGTATATTTGAAGTACCTTGTTCTTTTTCTAGTTGCAGCTTTTCTTCTTCCTTTAAGGCAGTTATCTTCGCCATATATTCCAGTTTTCGATTTTTGCGTTCTGCCTCCTCCATTTCCCGTTTTATTTTTCGTATCACACCACATTAACTGCTCTTAAAAGAGTAATATCTTTAATGGGGAATGGTTTAAGTCTGTTCAACACATGGGAACAATTGTGGAACAACTTTGTGGCTCCTGGGCCTAACTGGACGATATAAATGTCGTTAAAAATCAGTGTTTCAGTCTTCACAAAAGTACAGTTCTTTATCAAATAAAACTTCCTTGTATCCACAGATTCAGCATTTAATTTGTCTCATGCATTTGACACCGTATTGATGCAGAGTTCTAATTCGTCGACATGCACACTACATGTGCATAAATGGTTCACAATGTATTTATACATGGTGTTACAAAAAGGTACGTCCAAACTTTCAGGAAACATTCCTCACACACAAACAAAGATGTTATGTGGACATATGTCCGGAAACGCTTACTTACCACGTTAGAGCTCATTTTAGTTTCGTCCATCTACGCTCAGTGGAGCACGTTATCATGATTTCATACGCGATACTCTACCTGTGCTGCTACAACATATGCCTTTACAAGTACGACACAACATGTAGTTCATGTGCAATGGAGCTCCTGCACATTTCAGTCGAAGTGTTCGTACGCTTCTCAACAACAGATTCGGTGACCGATGGGTTGGTAGAGGCGGACCAATTCCATGGCCTCCAAGCTCCCCTGACCTCAACCCTCTTGAATTTCATTTATGGGGGCATTTGAAAGCTCTTGTCTACGCAACCCCGGTACCAAATGTAGGGACTCTTCGTGCTCGGCTTGTGGACGGCTGTGATACAATACGCCATTCTCCATTGCTGCATCAGCGCATCAGGGATTCCATGTGACGGAGGGTGGATGCATGTATCCTCGCTAATGGAGTACATTTTGAACATTTCCTGTAACAAACTGTTTGAAGTCACTCTGGTACGTTCTGTTACTGTGTGTTTCCATTCCATGATTAATGTGATTTGAAGAGAAGTAATAAAATTAGCTCTAACATGTAGTAGTAAGCGTTTCCGGACGCTTGTCCACATAACACCTTTTCTTTATTTGTGTGTGAGGAATGTTTCCTGAAAGTTTTTGTAACACATCTGTATTATAAACAAAGAAGGAAACACAGTGCGAACAGATGTTGAAGGCCCGACGATCAGAGATAGCACCACCAACAGGCAAACCATTTTCTAACAATGAAGTGTTGCAGATAAACAGATCAACTTCCAGGTCTCAGCATAAATGTCACACTGTTGTACAGTGAAGTTATGGATTCCATCAGACCTGCACAGCAAATATCGAAGAGTGGAAAAGTTGGAGAATACTCAGAGGCCGTAGACTGGTTGGTGCAGGGTTTTCCACAACAGAGTTAATCCGTTTCCAGCTCAAAAAAACTCTATGCATCTGCAATTTACTAACGTAACAACCCAGTCAACATACACTGACCCTTCGACACCTATGTTTAAGCTCTCTGTACCGCTAGCATTACAATTATAAGTTGAAGTGAAAACCATTAGAACATTAGGAAGAATTGGCAGCTTATCATCCATTACTTCAACACTCTGCCCGTGCAGTAACACTGGAATATTCTGGAATGGGGCATATGGTGGAGACCAATAGTGACCTGCATCTTGTAGTGTAGCGGCCTGAGCACTGTTATTCTTAGAGTTGGGGACTGGCTGGGTGGCATTACATAACAAGTGGAGTGCTAATTATTCTGCTCCAGTATGCTGGGCTGGTATGCTACAGGATCCCAGGATCTCTCACTGTTCTTGCCACTGCTACCAGTAAGGCCATGGAAGGCAGACCAGTACTTGGAGGAGTTGACAGGGAGAGTGAAGTTGAGTCATGTACACATCTTCCACCAGGCCGGGCGTTTCTTTTCTGTTGAGAGGTTTTGGACATCTAGTTGTATATGCCTGTGTATTCCACACATGCACCAGGAGGAAGGAGCAGTACAGCCTGTGTGTGGGTCTCCACAGCGTCAGTGATTGTTCCGGTTCTCTGGACGAAGGATAAGGCATGGGTGATGTCAGCAGGATAGAGAAAGTTAAGTGTGTAACTTTCGATCTGTGAGGCATTGAATTCCCAATTGGCATTACAGTGGTCATGGACAGACTTCATAGGTGCATCAGGCAGGGGACAGGAGGGATACGATGAGCACTGGAGATGGTGAGAAGAACTGGGAGGTAATTGTTACCAGTGGGTTCAAGGGGATCTGTGGTGGTACGACCAAGGAGTTTGGAGGAGGTGAGGATGATGTCTTGGGTGGAGGTACTTTCAGGATTGGTGTGCTGTGGGAGGGCAATAACATTACGAAGGAGGGTGGCGCAGAACTGATGTCAATGCTAAAAGGTGGCTGGGTCACAGCTCTGAATGTTGAGATCTGCAACAATCACATAGGTGAAGAAGGTGTAGTCAATATCAGAAATGAGGCCGTAGGGGAGAGGAGCTGCAGGGCAAACAAGACAGTGGCACAGGTGATGGTGAGAAAGGAAAAAGAGATGTTCAGGATGAGGTGTCCAGTCAGGTCATTGAGCACAGGTAGTGGCTACACAGGGATATGCTTCAGTTGGTCAACAGCGACTCTATCTCATGCATGGGGAAGTGAATTGTCAGTGTGGTGAAGAAGGTAGGGATAGGTACGAACAACATGGTGAGATTAGAGAAAAGTTTCGTTAAGAATGAAGAAGTCGACCTGGTGCTGGGACAGAGTATGCAAGAAGAGTTATTTGTTAGCAGGGAAGGAGCCAATGTTTAACATTGATGGATTTGACGTGGTGCTGGGATAGGCTATGCATGAAGTGTTATTTGTCGGCAGGGAGGGAACCAATGTTTGATATTAGGAGACGATGCAGATGTTACGGAAGGGAGGGGGGGGGGGGGGTAAGGGAGCTGAAGGAGGAGAAGAGTGGCTTAAACGAGGTTGTCAAGATGGGTGAGGCTGAAGTGGGCCTAAGTGTGGGAGTGTGTTTGGTAGGTATTCAAAATATTGAAGCCAAAGCAAGTGCTAAGGGAGAGCTGCTGTAGAGTGTGGGGCCATTGGCAGGGCTGGATATTCTGGAGGACGATGGTCAGAAATCAGATGATGTCTTCGTCTATAGGGGGAGGCCTGCGGGAATCGTCTGAGTGGATGGACTGATCAATGGGTCGAATGGGAACAGTGAGCTCCGTGTTGGTGGGAGTGAGTTTGGCCTTGTATTTGGAGGAGTAGTTTGGATGGGGTTTGTTGCAATAAGGAAGAGAGGTAAGGTTAGGACACGGTTTAAAGAAATGTGGAGCTTTATAGTGGGGGCAGGTGGAGCGTCATTTGCAGTTTTGGGTGTGATGGTCATTGTAGAGGAGACAGTGTTGGTGTAGTAGTGTTGAGAAAGGGAATTGGGTGGGTGAACAGTATGGTGATGGTTGAAAATAAGGGGTACCAGAGTGAAGAGGTGATATATAGAGGGAGTGAACTCTGTAAACACATGCATCAGGAAGGTAGGGCCAGAGCTGTTATAGAGTTGTCAGGCCGAGTGCATTTCCAGGGTGCAGTGGGCATTCAGTTCCACCAACACCTCCTCCACTGTGACCACAGGGCTGAGTTTTGTGATTGCGGCAGTGAGTGTTAGCGAATGATGAGGGCTAGGGGCTGATGAGGAGAGGAGGTGGTAAGGAAAGGTGTGAGAGACTCATCTGGGCCAAAGGTGATGCAGGGGAAGGACAGAGTCACTTCAGAGATAAGTTGAGCAATGGGGTCACTGGGGATATACTTGCAGATTTCGAGGGTCAGGGTGCAGGCATTGAGGAATTTGGGATCAGGGTTGGAAGGATGAATGTATTCAGGGCAGGGACTGGGAAAGCGGGAGTAGGAGTGGTGTCCAAGCGGAGATCGGAAGGAAAAGGCTTGGGCAGTGGTTTCTTGGAGGAAGGGGTGGAGGCAAAGTCGCTACTTGGGCATTTGGGTTTTTTTGGAGGGGGAGGCTGGGAGGAGGAGTAATGGTGTGGTTGGATTGGGAGGTGGAAGGAGGCAGGCCCCTCATGTGAGGTGGTGGCACTTTGAAAAGAGGTTAGGTGCTCTGTGGTGGTGACTGTAGCATGGAAGGCCATATCATGGGATGGGGAAGCAGGGGTTTTCGTAGCACTGCGAGTTGGGAGTGGAGAAAGTCATCAAAATAGGTGGAAGCAGTGGGAGGAGTTTGGGGGAGGGGTAATAGTAGTAGAAGTGGGAAGGACATATACTGGGAGTAGATTGCGAGGAGGGGAGGTGAGTGGATGTGAGAAGCCTGGAGGAGGCACTCCAAGAGGTAACGGCTGGGGCTGCGGAAAAGGAGGGGGGGGGGGATCTGTGGTGGACTGTATTGTCTACCTGTAACAGATGTTGCCAAAGTGGGGAAAGAGAAGAAAGACAGGGCGGCAGGCAGCAAAACGGACAGACTGACGGACAGATGGATGGATGGAAGGATGCAGCAAGAGATAGGTGGTAATCCAAAACTGCGATTCCACCGTGTTGTAGCTTAGTCGGCATAATCTTCCAATCTGGAAACTGTGTGACTCCAACCCACAGGACCATACAGTGAAATACTGGCCGCAATACTTGTATTAAGCGTAAAATCAACATACTGCGAGCACTGAATATCCAGTGGCATAAACATGCAGTACATTCAATACAACAAATAATCGAAAATATTAGGATTATTATAAACTGATTTTCAACTCATATTTAGCATTAAAATCTATAGAAAAGTAGTAGTAGATCAAAGGAAACGAAAGAAGACATTACAGGGCACGTTATGAAACATGGAAGCCGTAGCAGTAGCCGAAATGTGTACACAGAATGCCAATAGGCTTATGTGGAACAGTCACGCGAGTACATAAATGACCTAATTCAGATGATATGGTCATCACAAATAAAACTGGAACCAAATGACAGAACAAATAAGACTTTGCGTAGATGATAATGATGAAGTAAATTAATCGGCTGATATGCTCAGTACATCGCAAATAGAGAAAGAACCAAAAGAATCGTATGACAGAGGATCAGAGCGTTAGTATACGATAGATTAGGATAGTGAAATACCATTGAACATGAACGACCTATTCAAATATTTGGCTACATAAGTCAAAGATCATAGCAAAGCACAAATCTAGTTAATGCAAGAGCTACTGGTGTTGACAATCAACTGGAAACATAAGCAAGCGGTGTCAGTAACATTAATCAGCTCATACACAAGCTGATGTCATGACAACACAGAGCGTTAAAACCAGTAAACAGATCGAATAAGTAGAAGATAAAGTATACGTTTCGAGTACTGCAATCGAAGATATGAAATTTGAAATAAGAACCATAAATATATATGTGGCCACTACGCTTGATGAGGTTAGTGATATCAACGAAAGGTTTGATCTAGAAATCAGAATGGCGCCTGAAACAACAGATCCTTTACAAGTAACGAAAGTCAACGAAAAGGTTTTCCATCTGAACACTGACATTGTTGAGCTGTAGAAATCAAATCTCCCATTTGAGAAAGACTGTGGTTGTTCCTGAGAAAAAAATAAGCAAACAGCTAAACATTTGTGAACACACGTGTTAGCAAAACACTTCACAAATTCTGGATACCATTTGCTACCTTGAAAAGAAACTAAGAGCAAGCCCAGTTGTTCCAGTGATAGCATACCTCATAACAAGGTATTACAGGGGGAGAAACGCTTTGATCCTGACGAAAGACATGTTGACAGCACCCCATTGGATTTTATGAGAAATTTTGAAAGGATTTTTTTTTTCTGAATATTTAACAGATCCGGAAGAGACTGACGTAGTTACCAGTGTTCTAGCGGGTGGTTCGAACCGATGGAGATTAAAGCTGGACAGCGTTCAGGTGACGTTCGACGTATTTAAGCGAAAATTAACAGTGCAGTACTGGTTAGAACAAAACGAAGAATTTTTATGCCGAAGTTTCATAGTGGCCAGATTGTATTACATTAACGTCAGAAACATCATGAAAAATTTCTGCGAATCCTGGTGCCTAAAACTGACAAACTAAAGAGGTAGAAGATCCGAATGCGAAATTACATGGGAGCAACGTAAACAGTGACCAAAGAATTCGACTTGCTATGTAGGAAGCAACCATAAAAAAATTTCTGCGTTTATGGCAATAGTCGAGAAGGAAGATAATTGGCTAAGTAATCATGTTATCGTCAAAATAGCAACAACCGTAATGTTCATCACAATGACAACAAACAAAATAATGAGGATAGGTAACGCATTAATATTGATCAATGAGGCAGTATCAGAAGTCGAAGTACTACAGCCCCTCATGGAACAGGACTGGCACAGCGACATTACCACGAGACAAGCAGAACACAAAACTGAGAATCGCGTATGTTACGGGCCAAACTGAGGCCAACAGATTTTCACGGCCCAGGCATAAGTAATAATGCCGATGTATACGTAACGAGTTCAGCGGATGAGAGACCGACTGCGAAGCACTGCAAGTCACTGTAAGCGAAGTGACAGGTATTCACAGGAATGAATCACGGCAGGCAGGCGGTGAAACGTGTAGTTGTTGGCGGACAGATCGCCTGCCAGGAACGAATACATCATTTCAATTAGCTATCTCTATCGAAACAGTAATTACGGCAGCAGGGCAGGGCGGGAGCGTCACAGAAGAGTGCAATGAACCCACTGCGGCACATAACAAAAAATGTGAACACTTTCGTAGGCGAGGAAGAAAGCGCCGACAACAGTATAAATGATAACATGATTTGCGATTATGATATCTGGGATTGCGGACTGGTGTGAACAGATAAATGATCTGTACCTAGGGCTAAAGCAGTGCGAATTGGAGACTTCTAAGGGAATTGTGAGATCAAAAGGTTTGGTAAAAGGGAACGTAGGAAAAGGGACGTCGGGATTGAATGTTATCTTATAACAAGGAGGATAAGGAAGTATTTAGCGCCGCACAAAGTTCGCGAGCTGCAGTTAGTGGAGAGACGGCAAGAGTGAGCAAAAGGGCACCGCACAATGTATGGGAGTTGCCAGTAATATTGAGACTAACTCTAACAAAATGCATTGGTCGCAATGACGAGCCTTCCTGACGAAGCATTAACGCCTAACGGAATGACGGAGGAACAGGTAGAATAACAAAAATGCTTACTAATTACTGAAGTTCGCGATGACTACACAAAATATGATTGAAGTTAGATGCCATTATAGCTGAAGAAGGTGACAGCTCAGAAGAAGAACACGCTGCTAATTTTAGGAGAAAACAGTAACCTTGAGTATTTAAAATCTGAGAATAGGTCAGATGAGCAGATTAACATCTATCTAAGAAAAGTGACCCAGATTAGTCATGCTAACAAGACAGTTCAGATGAAGAATCTGTCGAAGTAACAGACACCGAGGAATGAGTAACAAAATCTTGTTTTTTGCGACCAAGTGAAGCAATTTCAAAATAAGAGCCATAAGTAGACCCAGGACCCAGAAAGAAAGAATCTCGAGATGATGTGATACCTAATCAACAACGGACCTGAGTCCCAAATGAATCTGAAGTAACAAAACCGAAAAAAACCACATATACATGATCTGCAAGTGTACAACATGTCCTGGAATGATGTTCTGGTCGACGAAAATTAACTAAGGGAAGAAAATAGCTCCTCCAGTAGAACAACTAAAGAAGCCATCATTCCTGTCGGAATTTTCAGTAGGCTATAAGTCCTTTTAGACAATGCGTCGCAAATCAGTGACATATCACAGCAATTTCTGAGTCCTTTTCAGATTAACCCGAATTAGTAATGATGTCCATAAATGGCGTCAAAGTCTTAGCAAACTTTAGACAGTTCACACCAGTCACACGTTCTGTATGCAGGGGCTGCTTATGAAGCTCTTGGGGGTTCCTGCCACTCCAATACCGCATATTGCGTTTATTCACGCAGCCAGACAAATGAAAATCTGCCTCTTCGCTGAATAACACTAAGGCGTCATGAGGCAGCTCATCGACCAAGGCTTCACGTGCCTTTTATCTTGAAACAAAATCATGTGTGTTCACCACTGACAGTTTATAAGGATGAAATTTCAACTCTTCATGAAGAATCAGTCCAACTGTGCGTTCAGAAGCTGCAAGAGCAGCGGCATGTTCGCGTGCAGATCGCTGGGAGGGCATTCACATTCTACATCCTCACCTTATCGATGTTTTCAGGCGTTCTGCCTTTCCATCATGAACACGACCTGTAGGAGCGATGTTGAACAGTTTCCTGAATGCATTCCGTTCTGATGACCGAACGTCCATTCGAAAAGTAGGCCGCAACGGTGATCGCGCGCTTCTCTCTTGCCCGCAGCATGATTGCAAATAAATTAATGTTAAAAACGTTAAGTGTCGCACTTTTGATTGCACTGAAACCAACTCAACAATGAGTAAGAGCCGCTGTGAGCCGCGCATTTCAAGTAAATAAATTCCCGCTCCACCCCCTGTATAACCGCATCAAGCTCTAGTATCACCTGAAACTAACAGTTCATCCATCTCATCTATCGACTGTTTAGTTGCGGTGTTTTGATTTGCCGTCTTTATCCAAATTTCAGACACAGAGAGTATATCACTTTATCACAATCGACGGCAGAATATACACAAAGCAGTATTGCCGTTACTACATATGTTCACTAACTACTACTAGAAGACAGTATAGAATTATCTATGCTAATAGAATAACTTTCAATATCAGATTGTGATAGAACATGTAATGCCAGAAATATCTGTTAGTGTAAATGAAAGCTAGTGCGAGAGGTGGCGTGTGGATTGCTGAAACTGTTTCCGGCCTCTTCAAACAATATCCTTACATTCAGAGGCAAATACATGACTTAAAACCTACAAGCAGTGACTAGTACGCAACATAATAATTATATTAGTAATAACTATACTGCCACATGTATGGCTTAACTACTTTCTACTCATGCTTTCTTTAGTCCTTGGCACACTCTCCTCAGTTTGTATTGCCTCTACTGTTATTAGTATGAAGTTGTTACGTGTGCTTTTATGTATTGGTGTTTGCCACTGTAAATTATCTATGTGTCAAAGGAATAGTGATCATGTAACTGTATCCAAAAGGACTCTCTAGTTATCAAGTATAAAAATGTTGAATGTGATGTACACGTATGTATGTCCTATCCACAAACAAATACACCACAATCACACTCACAAAGTCCAGTTCATCGGAACTGATACTTTAGATTATGCCATAAAATACTGTACTGGCCATTAAAATTGCTACACCACGAAGATGACATGCTACAGACGCGAAATTTAACCCATAGGAAGAAGATACGGTGATATGTAAATGATTAGCTTTTCAGAGCATTCACACGAGGTTGGCGCCGGTGGCAACACCTACAACGTGCTGACATGAGTAAAGTTTCCAAAAGATTTCTCATACACAAACAGCAGTTGAAGCGTTGGCTGGTGTAACGTTGTTGTGATGCCTCGTGTAAGGAGGAGAAATGCGTACCATCACGTTTCCGACTTTGATAAAGGTCGGATTGTAGCCTATCGTGATTGCGGTTTACCGTATCGCAACATTTCTGCTCGCATTCGTCGAGATCTAATGACTGTTAGCAGAATATGGAATCGGTGGGTTCAGGAGGGTAAAACAGAACGCCCTGCTGGATCCCTACGGCCTCGTATCACTAGCCGTCGGGATGACAGGCATCCTATACGCATTCCTGTAACGGATCGTGCAGCCAAGTCTCGATCGCTTAGTCAACAGATGGGGACGTTTGAAAGACACCAACCATCGGCACAAACAGTTCAACGAAGTTTGCAGGAGCATGGACTATCAGCTCGGAGACCATGGCTGCGGCTACGCTTGACGCTGCATCACAGACAGGAGAGCCTGCGACGGTGTAGTCAACGACGAACCTGGGTGCGCAGATGAATCCAGATTCTGTTTACATCATCATGATGGTCGCATCCGTGTTTGGGGACATCGCGGTGAACGCACATTGGAAGCGTGTTTTCGTCATCGCCATACTGGCATATCACCCCGTGTGATGGTATGGGTTGCCATTGGTTACACGTCTCGATCACCTCTTGTTCGCACTGACGTCACCTTGAACAGTGGACGTTACATTTCCGATGTCTTACTGCCCGTTGCTGTGCCCTTCATTCGATCCCTGCAAAACCCTACATTTCAGCAGGATACTGCACGACCGCATGTTGCAGGTCCTGTGCGGGCCTTTGTGGATACAGAAAATGTTCAACTGCTGCCGTGGCCATCACATTCTCCAGATCTCTCACCAGTTGGAAACATCTGGTCAATGGTAGCCAAGCCACTGGCTCGTCACAATACGCCAGACACTACTCTTGATGAACTCCGGTATCGTGTTGAAGCTGCATTGGCAGCTGTACCTGTACACACCATCCAAGCTCTGTTTGACACAATGCCCAGGCGTATCAAGGCTGTTATTACGGCGTGAGGTGATTGTTGTAGGTACTGATTTCCCAGGACCTATGCACATTAATTGCGTGAAAATGTAGTCACATGTCAGTTATAGTATAATATATTTGTCCAATGAATACCCGTTTATGTTAATTTCTTCTTGGTGTAGCAATTTTAGTGGTCAGTATTGTAAATTCCAGAAAGTCGTCGTTAATTCCTGCCGTGATCGTTATGGTAATATTGTATGTATCAACGAAGTAAATTAATCTCGGTAGATTAATGTAAACAGTATGCATTGAATCACTCCCTACCCGCCAATAATTACACATTCACTTACAAGGTTTGATCCCTATGAAAGTCATCTATCTGAATACGTAATCTGATCGTCGCACTTTCATATATACAAACCGGCAGTCACTTACTTGTGCTAGATCAGTCAACTTACTTCTCCTGATATTTCTTTCGTTTTATCATACTTACCCATACGGAGTGCGGGATACTTTGGGGTTCGTCGTAGAGCAATGATGAACTGCTGAGTTGGAATTTGGCTGCGGCGTAGTTGATTGAAAGAGAAATCTTCACATGTTGTCGAACTGCACGTTTAACTTCAAGGAGCGTAATTAATTGCCGGCTCTTTCGCGTAACCATAGCATACACACCCTAGTTTCTGCTTTAAAATCACAAAATCTAATACAGTTAGTTAAAGTGGGTGAAATAATTATTGTAACGAAAGTCTTTTTATTGAATATAATTTCAGTTTTTGTTTTGTGGTTCATAAACAGCATTCACTTGACTTGCAGTTGACTATGACATAGCAAGTCCATCAAATTAGTTCTTTTCTAGTGGCGCCTAACAATGCGCTTATATCTACCGAAATTCAGTACACATTTTTCTACTACAATGCTTCACACCACAGTTATTAAAATTTGATAACTCTGTACGCACACTACATTTGAATGAAAAGATCAATTAACCTGCCAAAAAATTCATTGCCCTCATATGCGTTTATACCGCGGTAATTACTCTGTTAGTTTGAGATGCGTTGCACCTTTATCTGTTCGTAAGACTCACTCACAGGCTATGTCTGTTGGGACCCCTACGCAAAATAAAGTAATGATTCAGTTGGCTCTGAGCACTATGGGACTTACCTTCTCAGGTCATCAGTCACCTAGAACTTCGAACTAGTTACACCTAAGTAACCTAAGGATATCACACATATCCATACCCGAGGCAGGATTCGAACCTGCGACTGTAGCGGACGCACGGTTCCAGACTGTAGCGCATAGAACCGCTCGGCCACTCCGGCCGGCACACATAACTCCCTACATTTCAAAATAAGAATGTACACGATACAGTACAACTCCGCCATGTCACGACCAAACAGAGAGAATAATGTTCTTACCACATAGTGGTTACTGCTGCTACGTGTTAATGTCGTAGATGAAAATCACTGCATCCGAATTCATGGCATTGGATTCGAACACTTCCGATGACAAATCCTGTGATGATGGCGTGAGAGTGCACGTTTCTGGCACCAATTTATATAGGGGCGAGTGGAGATATCTCTGTGAGAAATCAGCATAGTTGATTGGAATCTCAGAAGCGTCAGCGGTTCTAGTACAATATCATTAGAGTTCAGTCTTTTATTCCCAGTGTTTACAAATCATCGTTATTCCACACCAGCCTTGGCTGTTGCTCATTCAGTTACGTGTTGGATTCTAGCTGACGATCGTTGAGCCAACTAATGTCAGCACACTTAGGCGACAATGTGAGCGACCTCAACACCACAGCGGGCTACTTTCCGGCGGTTCCATTTCCAATTCTACAACGACCGTTGATGACCAATCTGCGGTGTAACTTGTGTAAGCAGTCGTGTGGATGGTTGAACCCCTCCTTACCCCTGGTAGGTTTCAGCACTCGTAGGAATCTGAGAGCTATACAGAAATGCGGATCCCAAGACGCTCTGTTGCTGGTTTCTGTGTTCATGTTCTATGCTGGCAGGACTCTGTAATGTGGTGTTATCCTAACACAATCGTTTTCCCCAACAATAAATGGTAGATGATGAGCAGAATGAATTTCATCAGGCTTTTATTTTCAATACGTTTTCATCTAGTTCACAGGCTGTGCTGGGGATCTAGGATCGATTTACTGCAGTATCAGAATCATGGAGACACAATGGTCATCGTATGATGGGAGCAGGAGAGCCGCGCTATTTAAATGGAGCTGGCGCCAGGCTACCACATATTGCCACTTGTGTTCTCCTTAATCTTTCCATATCCACTTAACAGGCTATTACTGCTGTGTTAGTTCCTCGTTACGTGCTCTTCCAACATGACTTACAAGCTAACGAATATGCTTGTCTAGTTTTCTTTGGTTTTCCGTCACAGTACCCTTTCTGCTAAATATGTATCCTAACTCGGCAGACATTGTTGTAGTGTTTTAATGAACTGTCCTACCTGGGACACACTGGCTCGCTTCGTGCTCCCGCCTCTATCTCTGGCATGACGTGAGTTTTCCTCTGGCGATGTGAATGAGTTTTAACAACTTTTTTTCTAATTTCTACCAGAAGATGTCTCCTGCTCGAAGTTCTACTCCAGTACTAACATGAAGTAATTTGTACCATAGTCTGCCACACGAAGATTTTGACGTTTTATACCGCTTTTATTTTGATTTCAGTCACTTTTATAAATATTACAAGTTCTGAACATGTAAGTGGTGTGTGATATATGCATTCTATACGGGAGATATTATTAATTCTACAGTTATGATGTTTTATGTTGACTAACATTCTTAAAATAAGTTACATTAAGCGAGGGTAGCTAAGACAGTCTTCGTCGACCACGCACCATATTATATCTTGAAACCCAATGTCTTCTAATGTGTACATATAATGTTGGGGAATGAATTGAATTTCCGTAAATTCTTAACATTTTTGTTTAACTTGATGTTTGGAACTCATGTTAATTGCAAACGGCCTTTATTTTGAAAAATTTAAAACTTGCAAACGTTCCTTGATAACATTTTTTCTACCTTTGACTTCACTTACTTATTATTGGTAAGCAGCACATTAATAATAATACAGAGACTAATAAAAATTGTTTTGATAAATTTTCTGAAGTGCAGCACATGTAATTCCAATAGTAGAAATGTTCCTATGTACATGACAATATTTTGCTTTTGAACTGTTATTGAAATTGATAATAACTTTCCCTGACTACTGGTTTTCATTATACAGTACTACAGAAACACAAACTGAACGCTATAGATTCAAAATGAAAAGAAAAAGAATTATACTATGGGATATGCTAGTGGCGAAAGTTTGAAAACTATTCCAAAAGACAGCACCCACCCATACAGTTCGTTCAGTACTAACTGCAGGCCTGCATATTTCTACATGCTCCCATTACTTTTATAATCAACTGAAAGTTATGGAATCTTGAATATTGTGTATCAAAATTAAAAATTTTCTCCAACTAATATTTAATTCAAAAAATGAATGACCAATAAAACTGCATTGCTCCGCTCTATTGGTCACCCCTACGAGATCTGTTGAACAAAGTAGCTTTACTACAGATGCTGAGCTCTTGTAATAAAGCACTTCAAAGCTATGTATGTCCGTTGTTACAAGTGGTGCGTCCAAATGCTTCGCCAGACTGCAGCCTGACTTCACACTGCCATCTACGGTGGCGCTTGTGTATATAACTGTTCTGGGCATGCCGGGGTACACAAGTCGCCAGTGGACTCTCTGGCCCATAGTCAGTAGGTTACTATTTTCCGTATATTTACGCCAGCTGGTGTTGATGGAGTTACCACAAAAGTTGTTTAGGGATGGTACTTGCACTGTTAAGCAGCGGTGCCATGAGCTGAACGTAATCTGGTTTCTAGCCATGACATGCTGTGTACCATGGTACGATTATATATGATACTGCACACCTACTTCTATTCAGAATGATGCAGCATGTTGGTGTAGTGTGAGTGGCCATGGCGATGATGGGGTGATGTCTGGGCTGGAGGCAGGGTGCTCTGGGCAAGCCAGGCTCTGATTCCACAGGCCCCAACTGTGTGGGCATCCAGGGAACTGAGGAAGACCCGTTAGAGTCATGTACGAGATGCCACCCAGCTGTGAGCTCTCTCTGAAGATCTGAATGAGGACGAAGGTTGCAGCGAAGCAGTCAGGGGGTGAAAGCAGGACTGGAGACTGAACTAGAAACGGTACCACTGGCCGCAATGTCGAAAGAAGCACCCGCAAGCGTTGCAGCGACAGAGGTGGTGATGACATCAGTGAAAGGATGGGAGCCGACAGTGGAGATGGTGCAGGCCTCCAAGTTGGTGATGGCAGCGATGGCTGTAAGCCCAACACTGAAGTCCTACAGGGAGCGCCAGCATGGTGGGATGACATCCATTCAGAGGAACTGTCAGGAGAGGTGGTGCCTGTATGTGCCTTCTCTGAAACCAAGGAGTCATCAGAGGAGTCAGAGGTAGTGCGAGGGTACAGATGATTTTGATGCTTGTGCTGGTGGCGCGCCATTCCATCGTGAATGATGTATGTAGTCCTACCCACATAGCAGATGACAATGTCAGGCGCCCATGAGTCACCCTCATGAAACCCCAAAAATACACCTTGTCGTTGGTAGAGAATTTCATGGGGATGGGCAAATCCAACAGCTCCCATGAAAACCCTGACATGATAAGCAAAACCACCAGTATGTCACATAGATCCGAATACATCGTGACATTAAATGAACCAAAGTAATACGAGTAGCGAGTGAACAAATGGAATACCACAGACTAACACAAGAATGCCTAAATGCAGTTCCAAGGGGAGAAACAAGAACAGAAGCCGAGAACAGAATCGTGTTAAGCTAGAAGGCCATACGTTAAGGGACGGACACCCACGCAGCCCGCCTACTGCCAGGACCAACCCCCAGCCCACGTTAAAAGATAGAGCCCTCAAGAAGAACAGTATAGATCTTACGATAACACTAAAAGGGCCACACCAGCTGCAAGTTTTAGCGTGAGACTTTTTCGCGTCTCTGTTACGTTTGCAAACGTTAAAAACATTGCACCACCACGAGAAGTATAGCATTTCTCATTGGATAGACAGAATGTTTGTAGGTGGAGCTTAAGATTGACATTGAGACCCTAACTAGTCAGATGAAAACACACCCAGAGAGTTTTTTTTTTAAACCAAATTCGGTAAATTGTATTAAGGAGAAGTTAGGAGGGAGTTGCGACGCCCGCCGCCCCCTGACACTGCCTAACGAACTACAAGGTAATGAACGCACGTGATGCCGCAAAACAACGCATAAAGTATCACTCAGAAATGCAGACGTCTCGTCTGTTACGCCTCCTTGTTGCGTAATACTAGCGTCGATCGTCAATTAAAGCTCATGGTATTCACATTTGCTACTTAAGTTAGAATCGGAAACGCAATGATTTTTCTGTTATATAATTATTGGGAAGCCACATCAGCCACTGCAATTTACGACAAGATAATTGAGGGTCACTGTAGACCATTTTGATAGTTTTCTCTTTTATGAAACTTAACATAAATCTAGATTATAGATGTAATATGGCATAGGTCATCCTTCGATCCCTTATAGAACTTGGAAACCCATTCAGGGAATATTGGTTCACATTTTTGTTGAACGCAGTTGGCTTTTATCATCCTGTATTAAAATATTTCTTTTTATCAATAATGCAATTTATAAACAATGTTTTGTGAGTAGAATAAAATTTCCAATGGTAAACGTAACTGCTTTTTCGACGTTATTTTACCAGCTAACTAAAAATAGGAAAGCCTTGAACCCCTTCCTGTAGGTTTAGTTAGCATTAAGATTATTTTATAGGGAGTGCAGTGGAGCTGACGCTGAAATCATTAAGTATTTGATCGTATCGTCGCTAGTCTCACGGAACTCTTCTGAACTCTACAAGTCATGTGTGGTCTGGCGTCTCCTAACCAGCAACAGGTCCCAGCTTCAAACTAGTCAATTCCCTAATAAACACGCTCAGAGCGTCGTTGCGAGAAAGTGGTAACGAGACACGATTTAGAACAAGCAGACACCAAGCTGAATGTTAGAAGGAGAGGATGGTTGAGAGAATGTGCAGAATGGAGGAGATGCACACTGGTCCACTGACGTTTGAGGCGTTATATGGTAGGAGGGGAGGAACAGGAGCAGAGCATCTTTCTTAAATTGGGACAGCGGAAGCTTATCCTTTGGGTCTTAGATGTTTACATTAAACTTTCTTCTTTCCAATGGGACTGTGGTGTAAAAGGCACTGACCGGATATGAGTGATACTGTTAGCCAAGCAAAATATTGCAAATTCAGTGGAGGGGAATCGTGTTCCTTTATCTGTTGCAAGGTTTGCAGGCAATCCTCGTTCACAGAATATAGTCGCCAAGCCAAAGATCGTACTGCCTGACATAGCGGAAGTCAGAGAAGCCACAGAAGGAAATCAGGAAAATGAATCCACTACGATAAGCTACAGCAGACCCTAAATGGTCCAGCGAAATCAATGTGAATCCATTGCCAGGGATCATTCGGTCGTGGCTAGTCAACAGGAAGGAAAGGAGTAGAAAAGTTCTCAGTACAATCCTTGCAACTCGTGAGCATGTGTTCAATGCCTTTGTCCCTACCCAAACACGTAGAATGCTGACTGGCCAGCTGCTTTGTATGGATGATGGCTTTGCAAAGGAAGTCCTACATACACTCCTGGAAATGGAAAAAAGAACACATTGACACCGGTGTGTCAGACCCACCATATTTGCTGCGGACACTGCGAGAGGGCTGTACAAGCAATGATCACACACACGGCACAGCGGACACACCAGGAACCGCGGTGTTGGCCGTCGAATGGCGCTAGCTGCGCAGCATTTGTGCACGGCCGCCGTCAGTGTCAGCCAGTTTGCCGTGGCATACGGAGCTCCAGCGCAGTCTTTAACACTGGTAGCATGCCGCGACAGCGTGGACGTGAACCGTATGTGCAGTTGACGGACTTTGAGCGAGGGCGTATAGTGGGCATGCGGGAGGCCGGGTGGACGTACCGCCGAATTGCTCAACACGTGGGGCGTGAAGTCTCCACAGTACATCGATGTTGTCGCCAGTGGTCGGCGGAAGGTGCACGTGCCCGTCGACCTGGGACCGGACCGCAGCGACGCCCGGATGCACGCCAAGACCGTAGGATCCTACGCAGTGCCGTAGGGGACCGCACCGCCAATTCTAAGCAAATTAGGGACACTGTTTCTCCTGGGGTATCGGCGAGGACCATTCGCAACCGTCTCCATGAAGCTGGGCTACGGTCCCGCACACCGTTAGGCCGTCTTCCGCTCACGCCCCAACATCGTGCAGCCCGCCTCCAGTGGTGTCGCGACAGGCGTGAATGGAGGGACGAATGGAGACGTGTCGTCTTCAGCGATGAGAGTCGCTTCTGCCTTGGTGCCAATGATGGTCGTATGCGTGTTTGGCGCCGTGCAGGTGAGCGCCACAATCAGTACTGCATACGACCGAGGCACATGGGGCCAACACCCGGTATCATGGTGTGAGGAGCGACCTCCTACACTGGCCGTACACCTCTGGTGATCGTCGAGGGGACACTGAATAGTGAACGGTACATCCAAACCGTCATCGAACCCATCGTTCTACCATTCCTAGACCGGCAAGGGCACTTGCTGTTCCAACAGGACAATGCACGTCCGCATGTATCCTGTGCCACCCAACGTGCTCTAGAAGGCGTAAGTCAACTACCCTGGCCAGCAAGATCTCCGGATCTGTCCCCCATTGAGCATGTTTGGGACTGGATGAAGCGTCGTCTGACGCGGTCTGCACGTCCAGCACGAACGCTGGTCCAACTGAGGCGCCAGATGGAAATGGCATGGCAAGCCGTTCCACAGGACTACATCCAGCATCTCTACGATCGTCTCCATGGGAGAATAGCAGCCTGCATTGGTGCGAAAGGTGGATAAACACTGTATTAGTGCCGACATTGTGCATGCTCTGTTGCCTGTGTCTATGTGCCTGTGGTTCTGTCAGTGTGATCATGTGACGTATCTGACCCCAGGAATGTGTCAATAAAGTTTCCCCTTCCTGGGACAATGAATTCACGGTGTTCTTATTTCAATTTCCAGGAGTGTAGATTGCTGAAGCATGCCAAGATAGCACACTGGTCTGCTCATTTGATGTGTGTAAAGGGACAGACCCCTGATGGACAGAAAACATGTCATGTTGGGAAACCCAACGTAGAAGTGACTCATCAGGAAGAGACATGCACAGGAACCAGAGGGTAGCACCTTGTCCCTTGATGCAGCGATTTGATGTTAGTCAGTCTGGTGTGAAGTCACCATAGTTTCCTCAATATGGTCAATGTGAAAACACGCCTCCTCAGAAGAATAACATTCCATAAATGAACCAACAGGAAGATGGGATAATGCATTCTCATTGACACAGTGGTCAGTGTGGCAATAGAGAATCTTGCACTCATAGATCGCCACTATAAGTACCCAACGTTGAAGATTTTACGCCGTCTGGATGGATACAGACTTGATCAGTGGAACAAAATGGTAAGGGGCTTGTTATCTGTCAGCAGATAGAGTTTACATCCATGCAAATACTGACGAAATTCGGAAACGCTGTAGACGATTTCCAAGGCCCCCATCTCCAATTGACTGTAGTTGACCTCCGTTTTCTGAAGCAGCTTTGACGCAAATGTAATTGGACACTCCGTGGTACCGACTTAGTGGGATTGCACTGTCCCTAAGCCATAAATGGAGGTTTTCACCATGAGGACCACCAGTTTAGAGAACTGAGAGAGGATAGGAATTCATGACAGACTGTGCAGTAAAAGTGGATTTGAAATCAGCACACAGGCACAATGAGAAGGGGCGATGCGCATTGGCTTGCATAAATGGGTGTAAAGACCCACATATCCTGCATACAATGCAACACTTCTGCAACAGTGTCCTGCACAGCGTGAGGAACTTCCCCGAGCCTTGATGATCCTTGGACCGCATCCTTCACGGTCATGTGAGCTAAATATCCTTTTTCCCTAACCACAGAGACCCCGAAAGGCTGGTGAAGTTTTTCATCGACCTCTGTATTGCTGTCGTAGAAGTTAATCAGCGCCACATTACCTGAGATCTGTAATGCGTTAAGACCAAAAATGTTAAGGACTGCCATATGTGTGGAGCACCGTGACTGGAACCGTCTTACACCTAGATTGGTGTTGTATTGGCAAAGAACAGGTGACCAGGACGGCAATGTAATCCGAGATCCTCGAAAATGTATCTATTAATCAGAATCACCGAAGCCCCAGTATCCAGCTGGAATCGTACAACCTGGTTCCGGATACACTACTATTTGAACAGTAATTTTGGTTCCCATATAAGCTAAGAGGGACGCTGGGGACGACTGACAACTGGAGCCAACCCCACGCAGCAGAAACAGTATTACAGGTTTTAACTGGAAACAACTCGTCAGAAACCGATTCGAGCTGAAACCCAGCATCGTCGCCGTAAGTGAACAGCGTGCTGCCTGGCCGCGGAATTTCTTGGAGCAAACTTCTTGAATGTGGCCAACGTTCTGGCAAAACAAACATTTGGCCCAGCGAAAACGACAGGCGTCCTTATATAACATTGAGGGCTACTTACCAGCGGGACGGAGCGGCCGCGGACGCGACGTGAGTTGTTTACAGTGCCCAATAGAAACAAATGGTCTTTGTGGAGGAGAGCGGCGAATGTCAATGGGGGCTAACACGGGCGGCGACAATTCCGTCTCAGCGGTGTAGAATATATTTCGTGCCTCGATTACACGAATGACGTCCTCAGGAGAGAGATCTGACAGCTTTACAACGTTCGCACGAAGTCGTCAGTCAGTAACATTTTTAACAATAGCGTCCCGTAACATAGCGTCGGCGTATGACTTACCACAAGGAGAGAAAAATTTACACGTACGTGTCAGACAACGTAACTCCATCAGCCATTGCCTACATGACAGGGAAGGTTGGCGTTTTGTACGGGAAAATTTATAACAAACATAGGCTACAAACGCCTCATAGTAGAAATATTTGTCATGGCATCAGTGACGTCAAAGAAAGGAACTGATTCTGGTTGAGTAACGGGAAACAACTTAATGTAGATGGCATCTGTTGATACTTAGAAGGTTGTTCCAGTGACACAGGCTCCTCAGACCGGGGAACCGACATGGGAAAACGGGTTGAATACAAAGAAACGAATGGATGCACCTCCCCCCCCCCCCTATTGTTCGCACAAAACAAGAGAAGAGAAGAAACCCACAGTGAGCCCCTCGTCGGAGATGATGAGACACCTGACCAGAAGCAAGGGAGGACCGACGAAAGCCAAATCGAATTCGAAACCATCAACTAGCCTCTAGCCTCTGTCGCCACCAGTTCGTATTGCCCAGGAAGGGGAGAACAACAAAGACTGGAAGCATGAGAGGATAAACGAGTTTAATCTGTCAGTTGATCTGAATCACAACATCTGAATATAAACACCCTCAGGCGGAATTGTATACTCAGTCCCTATCACACTCAATCAACACTGTCAGTTCAAGTCTGTATGTGTCGATAGTTACAAGCGGTGAGTCCAAACATTTCGCCACCTCCAGCCTGACATCGCACTTACGTCCGTGGTGGGGCGTACGCTTTTATATAGTCCGCGCGCGAAGGAGTACACAAGACGCTGGTTAGCCCGCGGTGACGTGGCATGGCGTGATGGGCTCATAGGTTGCTATTTGTCGTACGTACGCCGAATACAGTGGTTGAGGTTACTGCGGAAGCGGCTTAGGGGTGGTTGCGTCTGCGCTGTTAAGCGGCGGTGGTGCCGTCGCCTATTGGCCATGAGCTGAACCTTGTCTAATTCCTGACCGCGAAATGCTGTACGCCATGGTGCGGTCATCATCGCAGTCACCTGCAGAATTGCCGGCTATTTGTGTCCCACAGGGAAGTGGCTGTTTCTCATAATCAGTGTTATGGGATACAGAGTCATCATCATGAGTACCAGCAAAATTAGGTAAATGTAATGTATCATAGCACTCCGCACACCGTCTTTACACGCCACAAGTAGCCCATTTGGACCAGCCGACCGTCTAATCATTCTCAGTTGAGGATGCACCGCTCTCCCGGTCGTTATGGTACTTTTATTTGACAGGAGCCGCTGCTGTTCTGTCGAGTAGCTCCTCAAATGGCATCACGAGGCTGAGTGCACCCCGAAAATTGGCAGCAACACATGTTGGCTGGATGGTCACCCATCCAAGTGCCGACCAAGCCCGACAGCGCTTTACTTCGGTCATCTCACGGGAACCGGTGTATCCACTGCGGCAAGGCCGTTGCCTTAATGTATCATAGGCTTGTACTTATTTTTCTTTTTCACACAATGAGTCTCATGGGCTCTAGCGTCATCACCGTGTTCTCCAGATAAATTAGCAGCTTGATTCTTATTATCATTCTCATTGGCTCCAGTTGTTCGTCGTGGTGAACAACAGTATTGGCAGCAATTAGTGTATCACAGGCTTGTGCTCTTTTCTCATCACCAGTCTCAATGACTACAGCGTTTTGATGGTGGTCACAAGCAGGTTCCACAGAAATTTTTGTTTCACAAACCGTTGCTTGCAATTCAGAATAGTTGTTGATGTCGGTGTCCACCGAATTTGATTCCTGTAATCAGAGACAATACAAAGGTGTAGTAGGTTTTACAGAAACTGTGCCAGATGAGTTACAAAGTAAAGAAAGAAATTCTCTTCATGCAGTAGTAAGTCTGGTGTTGAAACACTTGTGATTAGGGTCTTTATCAAAGATCTAGATGACAAGTTGGAGCACAGATGCCAGGATGTGAACAATGGTGCACAGTTTCCGTTTCAGGAAAAGTAAGTACTCAATGCTGCAACGAGATCTCATTCATAGAAACCAATTGTGGAGACCTTCACACCTCTGTCAACTGAAAACTTGATAAAGTGTCTTGAATCCCACAGGAAGACAAAGAAAAAGCGGCGTATGCCTTCTGAACAAGTGTACACCTTCACAATGAAATACAATTTCTCCTGCAAGCAACCAGGAATTGCATTAGCAATTGATCGTACTAACAAACTTATATTTATAACGCTCTTTCGATGTAAAACAGCAGTCTCTGTTTTCTATGAACCAACATCAACTCCCTCTAGTTCCTAAACAGATGCACAGAGCGGTAATTTAATAGAAAAAGTAAACACTCCTATTGAGCCTGGAATTCCTTTAAAATATATTTGTCCTCCTACACTCAGACAACTAAATTATTGCAAAAATATTACTCAAAACGCAATTAGTTATGACTTTGCTAGAAGACATGAAGAGAGTGTGAAGCTGAAGCAACTTAGACTTTCTTTGTGAGGTCTGCAACCAGTTTTAATGAGTATCGCTCTGCAGTTTTTTAACACAGTGACTTTTTGAAACACGTGGCAAGCCCACAGAATCTATCCAGACCAGTCCTCAGTGCAAATGAAGAGACAGAAAAAAATCCTTTAATTCTGATGACAGATTCGAACTCCCTATAAAATTTCGAATAAACTGATCGCCTACACCGACCAGTTGAGTAATTAACTAACAATTCATCAAACTTGGTCATTGAATTAGAACCACCAAACTAATTTTCATAATTTCGCAGTCACTACCGAGGTATTGTCTACGTAGAAGACCATCGGTTAGAGGGGGCTGCATAATTTTAGCGTTCCCCGTTCAATTAACATATAAAACGCCTTAGATGAAGAAATCTTGCTTGCTGTTCTGGCAGGGCCGCGGTGGTCCAGCGGTTGTAGGCGCTCAGACCGGAACTGCGCGACTACTACTGTCGCAGGTTCGAATCCTGCCTCGGGCATGGATGTGTGTGTGGTCCTTAGGTTAGTTAGGTTTTAGTAGTTCTAAGTTCTAGTTCATAGTGCTCAGAGTCATCTGAACCATTTTTTTTATTTTTTTTGTTCTGGCAGTTATTTCAAATCGTTGTTGGACCCACGCGGTGGCGAAGGCGCTCAGGATTCTCCCGCCTTCTGAGAATTCTCGCCAGCTCAGGCACCCAACGTCAGGAGTGAAACTCTACCACTCACGCTGCCACTCACACCTGTTACCTTTACGCGTACCGCGGACATGCACTGTAGCTCATCAACCGAGCCTTTAATTACCCTGGAGAGTAGCGCCCCATCCCAGTCCTCTACAGTTTGTAGAGGAGTGAACATCACGAAGTTCAGCGTACGGCAGCCGTTGCCATTTAATGTCTAGTGCTTCACATTTCCCTGGTATCTGCTGAGGTTTAGTATTCCAGGAACCACTCTTGATGTTTCTGAAGCACTCCCAAGAGGGATGGTTGCAACTGGTTAAGTGATACCTCTGTACCGCAAAATAATAGTGCTGCCGAGCGGCATTTAGAGTAGTAAGCTGTTTCGGCGGACCCCTGTGGCTTTTAGCGTAACGCATGATTGGTTTCTCACGTTTTAGTGATACCCGTTGTTTCATTTCTGAGCTCTCTCTAGAGCTAGTCTTCATACAGAAGACGGTTTGTGACTGGAACGATCTGGTGTACTTTCAATTTGCCCAACAGCAAGTGTGCTCGTCCAGCGACTACATTCCGTGTGTCACAATGTATGAAAACGTCTGACAGGGCTACCTCTGAATTTGTGTTTTCATTTCTCAACGTATGATTCGCGAGATTACCCCGACTATAATTGTCTGTGGCTTCGCAACTGTTCCCTTTCACAAACCAATTTCTTACTAGGCTACGAAACACATGCAGAAGCGACAAAGACCGACGCCTGGGACAGAAGATGCTCTTTAAATGAATTGGCAACTGCGAATGAGAACAACCATCAGCTGTAAAATGGAATGACGACAGTAAAAATTTGTGCCGGACCGGTACTCGATCAGGATTTTATGATTATCGCGAGCGATCGCCTTCTTTTTTTTGCATTTTGTTTGTTATTGACCATTCTATTTAGTCGTTAGTCGTAGCGGACGTCACATGACATCCGTTGGAAGTTCATAGGTGATCCCCTCATTAAGTTTTTTTATTATTACACAGACCAGTCAGCTCTCTGACCCAATACGCTGAGCTACGGTGACAGTTGCCATTGGGATATCCATGCATGATTCGCAGCTACACTCAAAATTCCATATTTTGTCAGCCATGCGTCTACAACATGTACTCGTACATCCATTATGTGTACACCAATACGGATAAGATGTTTTACTTGAAAGTCGCTCGTCGGTATCAGCAGATAAATACGATATTGCAGTGCCTGTGAGGTTCTGATTAAAATGCCTCACTGGCAGTCGGAATTCCGTTGGAAATCTATTACACTTGCTCCCATCAAAAATCCAAACACTACTGTTGTAACATTGGAAAGATTCGGCATTCATTCAAGAAAGCGTCTTTCCGAAGCTACTTTTAACCGCCTTGTCATAGCTTTTGGACTCATAAAGTACAATGGTAATACGAATCTGATGATGGTGAAATCTTTGACTGACGAAACCTATGCATCAAATGACAATGTTCATGTAGTCGTGTCGGAATGGACCTCTGCAACGATAGAGATCGTTAGGAAAAGGCGGAGAGGGTGCTGTTTGACCAGTCGGCCGCAGTGGTCTCGCGGTTCTAGACGCTCTGTCCGGAACCGCGGGACTGCTACGGTCGCAAGTTCGAATCCTGCCTCGGGCATGCATGTGTGTGATGTCCTTAGGTTAGTTAGGTTTAATTAGTTCTAAGTTCTAGGGGATTGATGACCACAGATGTTAAATCCCATAGTGCCCATTTGAACTTTTTTTTTTTTTTTTTTGCTGTTTGACTATACGTGGCATCCGACATCTTGCCGGCCAGCTGATTCAAGTGTCATCCGGCACTAGCGACATTTTTTGTGTGACATTTCTATCCATTTCACAGTGTGACATTGGTACGAAGTGCCCTCCGACACACAACATTAGTAAGATGCAACATCTGTCACGTTACAGCATTACTCAACGCCTTCTCTCATCTCAGAACATCGTCTGTAATGTAACATCGCTATGAAAAAGACCCTCCACTCATCAGCGACAGCCAGTACCTCTTTCGCGCAACATTGGCAAGAAGCCCTGTAGGCAACGCAACATCTGTCTGGAAGTTTCACATTAGTGCACACTCCGCTGCAGAGTTAAAATCTCATTCTAAACGCAACATTAGTTTGATATGCAAGACTGCTGCAAACTATCTTCCTAGACATAGCATTGCTACTAAGCACCCCTTCTTTTGCAATACTGGTCTGAAGCACTCTCTACCTAACAAAATTGCAGCAAAGCACTCTCTGGAACCTAAGTTTTCTACGAAGCAACGCTGCCATGCATCATTGGTGTGTCAAACCCTCTGCCCCCAAACGTGAGTACGAAACACGCTCTGAGATACAATATTGGTATGAAGCATTCGCTGCCACACAACAACGGATCTAGTAGTAGTAGTAGTTGTAGTAGTAGTAGTAGTAACAGCAGCTTCATTCATCCGTAGATCTCTATTTACAAGGATATAGGACATGTCAAAGTATTTACAAGTTTAGACCAACTTAAAAGAAGCTAATTCGTATGCACATGTACTTACAGATTTCTAGTTAGAGACAATCATTACATTTACTCCTGGGATACGATACTTTTTACAAATAACTTGTTAAATAATGTAATGCCACACTGTTCACTCATATCTCACTGTTAGCCGCTGCACACACTATACACACATTGTTTCATAACACTTCACTCACTACACACACACACACACACAAACACACACACACACACACACACACACACACACACACACACACACACACACAGGCATGCATGCACTAGTGATCTCTGGGCCATTTTGTGTACCTCAACTTCCCATTTGCTATCCTGAAAACCTGAATCATCATCCCTCCATAATGAGTGAGATGTTGAGCTCAGAAATTGGAAGAGGTGTAAGTATTGTGCTATGCGTAGCTTGGGGGCAAGAATTTCTAGAAAGAAAGAAAGAAGGAAAAAGACATAAAGTGAAGGTGTTTTGTGGAATATTGGATGTTTTGTAATCATTACTATTATTATTTATTTGTATTTCAATTTTTTATCAAACCCCTATTCTGTTTTATCTAACTAATCCTTCAATGTATGAAATGTATTGCATAATAGGTACCTCTTAGCTGCCCCTTTAAATCAGTTTTTTTGCAACTTCTTTATCTCTTTTGGTAGTTTATTGTACAGTTTTATTCCTTGGTATGAACTGCTGTTTTGAGTTTTATGTTAATTTTTTCTTGGCAAACGTAAGGTGAGTCTGTTCCTTGTCGCATGATCGTGGACTGAGCTGTTTGTGCAGTAATTACCAATGTTATTTGTGATCTGTACAACTGACTCGTAAATGTATTCACATGGAGCTATTACAATGCCCAGCGTTTTGAACAGATCTTTACAATGAGCTCGACTGCCATTTTTGGTTATTACTCTCATGGCTCTTTTCTAGAGTTTGAAAACTGTGTTCATATTTTGTGCGTTTGTTCCCCAAAAAAGAATGCCATAGCTAAGAACTGAGCCTACATGTGAATAATATGTAACTAAAAGACATTGCATGTTACATACTGATGATAGGATTCTAAGGGCATAATATGCTGATGACATTCTGTTTGTAAGTACCTTCGTGTGTTACTGAGAATCAGTATTCATTCCTAGAAATTTCGCATTTGTTACATAGTCTATAAAGGTGCCATCTATATTTAATTTAACATTGTCATTTTTCCTCTTCAAAGTAAAATTCATGGCGTTAGTTTTCTTTACGTTCAGGGACACGTTACTGGTTATTGACCAATCATAAACTTCCTCGAGAGTTTCATTTGCTTTCTCGGCAAGCAGTTCTCTTTTTCTCTCAGTGACTAAACCCAGAGAGAATTTTTGCATCTAACAATGGAATGAAGCACCCTGTGGCACGTAATGGTGGTACGAATCATCCTCTGAAGCGCCATTTTGGTTTGGAGCTAACTCCGGTCCACAACATGAATATGAAGCGTTCTCTGACACAGAAAATTGTTACAAAGTTTACTCTAGGACAGATAATTCTTAAGAACTACCTTCCAGCACGTAGCATTGGTACAAATCATTCTCTGCCAATTTACTTGACGATCTGCCCTCAACCAGGTAACATATGTAGAAAGCACCGTCTGCCATGGAACATTGCTACATAGCGACTCGGTAAAATCCACCAGCTGCCAAATAGAATCGGTGTGATGCAACCCTGCCACACAACACCAGAACGATGTTCCCTCTGCCAAATGACGTTTTTAAGAAACATTCTCGTCCACAAAAATTTCTTACGAAGCACCCTCTACCACACAAAAAAGATGTGAAGCTATTTCGATGATTTAACAGCTGTGTGAAACGCTTTCTGAAAGCAACATTGGCGCGGTGAAGGGCCAGTATCGCGGCCATAGAAATCGTCTGTGTTTAGTCATCTGGATTTCTGGATTTATTTGGGGGTGTCAGTTCTGATGAGAAATGTTCAACTTTTCAGTTGCTAATGTTTGGGAGGTGGTAAGGGGATGTTGACGCAATTTGTAACATACTGCAGAAATGAGGGTAGAATTGTTTTAAAATGATAGGATGACATATGACTCAACTCATTCGCAAGGTACCAGAATACTGTGAACTCCAACATATAGCGAAATGAATTAGTGTTCGACTTTGTGTTGCTAGGTAATTCAGTGGCAAAGTACCAGACAAAATCTGAAAGACCTCAGATTCGATTCGCGATTAGTCTAACGGCCCAGTTGCAATATCGATTTACATGGGGACTTAATCCAAAAGTATATGTTCCAAGTACATTTTACTAATTTGAATAATATTTCTTTGTCACTCCAGCGGTCCACGTGGTTTCACTGGAGTATCAAAAGGAGCCCCTATCTAATTAAAAAAAAAGTCTGCTTTGACCGTGTTTAGAAGTCAATGCGTGAAGTTAATGTGGATAGATAAAGGGTGGTGCTCCGTTCCAATATGTAGCATTGGACGTCACATTCTGTAACTGCGTGCGACAGGGTAATTTTCCACTCTTCGATCCTCAACTGTCCTAATAATTTCGATACTTTAGTAATCTCTGATGTCTAATTTCTCTTTACTCGTTCCTCAATAGCGAAGATATTGCGGATAATTGGAGATAAGTTTGACACTGGTATGACTAATAAGTCCCATACGTGTAAACCGCCACATATTTTTAACTTACAAGTCGTTTACTCGATACTAAATTCGGCTGTTGTTCATGGCTTAATAATAACTTTGATTATGACTGTAGAAGCTTAAAGGAATAAATGGAATGTAATAGGTTTCAGTTTTTTTCACTGTATTAAGCAATATCCACAATACATTATTGTCAGGAAACATTAATGAGCCGTAACAGAAATTTGTGGATGTGGAATGAAAGGA
Source organism: Schistocerca gregaria (assembly GCF_023897955.1). NCBI lineage: Eukaryota > Metazoa > Arthropoda > Insecta > Orthoptera > Acrididae > Schistocerca > Schistocerca gregaria. The sequence goes on along the minus strand of NC_064925.1, from coordinate 167,099,398 downwards.
ATTAAAAGAGGAGAAAAAATGGACTGATTACAAGGAAAGTGACATGTAATGGGATAACTTCAGGCGATGATATGGAAGGGAACAAATATAAAAAAGATATGGTTGGGGAAGGCACAAGTAGTGTTCATAATATTATAGTGTACTTGTTCATTCTTGTTGGAGAATCGGAATCCGAATATTATCGCGGGCATTCATACTGTCAATATACTGTTATAAGATTCTTTCTATTGTCGAATGCTGGAAGAGTTTCACAGTACAGAGCAACTAGACTGTGTACTGTTCTATTAACCTTTCGAAGACCAAATTTCTTTGCTGAAAATAAGCTTACTACTCTAAACGGGCCTTAATAAGCAAATCTGCCGTTCCTAAGGTACACAACGATAACACGACTGGCCAGTGTGACGCTGTACATCAGTGGCGTTGCTTTAGGCAGGGAAATACGAACAGCTACTTGAAATGTAAATTAAGAAACATGAGCCACTATCATGCAGGTCTTGTGGAAGATTAATAAAAGTGTCATCATTTCACGACGTGACCGTTTAGGGAGTACTGTTAAGGTTCACGTGTGATACCCTTACTGATTTATTGGCATTCTCTATTGCACAGATAAATACCCAGTATTACTGCTATGAACCGAGAGAGCTACCGGTTTGGAGAAAATTCGTTAAAGCTAATGCCTTGATAGGTATATTGCAGAAGCATCCTTTGCAAAAGCATAGTAGCTTTGGCTGACCAATATTTAGAGAGCTGGGTCCCAGTGGCGCGATCAGGGAAAGCTGCGCATTGGGTGTATGATATATAAAATGGAGGCGAGGCTGTGTTACTGTGGATACTGGGATTTATATTTGGCCGTTCGAAGAGACTAAGGTCTTTGCTTTGTTTCTCTACCTGGATGAAATTAAATTTGAAGACTTTTAGCTAAGTTGTTGTTGATGTTGTTGTCTTCAGTCCTGAGAGGTGATCTTCACGCTGTGGCTTCTTATTGTAAACAAAACACAGGAAAATAAACCTACTAAATGGCCTCTGTAGACTTGCAAAAAGGGACTTCGGAATGTTATCTGGCAAGATAAATCGCTGAAGAAACCAGGTACAAACTACAAAGACATCCGTGTGTACTTAGAAAATCTTGAGACAAAAATAAGCTATCTCTCTCTCTCTTTCTTTCTCTCTCTCTCTCTCTCTCTCTCTCTCTCTCTCTCTCTCTCTCTCTCCCTCTCTCTCTCTGCTGCATTCCATGTTCACATCTAGGAAACCGTACCATAGATTAACTTCTCAAAACTACCGAGGTGTGTATTAAAACTGGTAGACATAAGATAGATATGCTGAATTATACAGATGATATTTTCATGTTGATGGTGATATGTACCTTGGCTATTATACTCTTTTTATTGACATTTCATTTTATTGATAAAGCATCTTTCATATTACAATTTCAGTCGTATAAAACTAATCGCCAAACCATATTATGACATGAGATAGAAGTATTAGACGTATGAATTAAGTCATGGTGCATATGAAACCAGACATTCAACTTACCGAGTTATAGGGTATGGGTTCCGCTGTTTTTTAAACACAGTGTTTCTTCTTTTTTCCCAAAGATGCTTCAACATCCCTGTGCCATAATCAGTGGGTTTTTGTTTATTGGAAACTTTATAAAGTAAACATATTTCACTTGTATGTGGTTTAACTAGTTGAGGCCTAAAGAAAGTTCTCGTTAATTTGGCTTCTTAGCATGATTTGAGGACAAACTGTATGGTGTGGAAGTCCATCCCCTGTAATTTAACTGCAAAGCGGAAAGAAAGGACAGGAACTTCAGATACCAAAGATTATTAATTATCCGAGTTATATTACACAGTAGCACTCATTACTCTGTATTGTCTTTTGTTTATGCGCAGCCCTGCTATTAACGACGTCAGGAATGTTATCATTAATGTCATGCCCTTGCTAAATTAGATACATGATAAATACCTTCTGTGTTTCTAAGACAACTTGCGTAGCATATTTAAGCCTTGTTCTATAGAAAAAAAAAGAGTTGTAGCGAATTCACTTGTATTCAAGGCAACGCCGTAAAATATCCCAAAATTATCTTTTAAATGTCGTACCTCCATTACTGCCTAAGTTTCCATCAATATGACCTCTTTTCACATAAGAGATCAAATAATCCCATCCACGTGGGTTCGTTACCTTAACGACGCATTTGGTGTTAGGATGCATGAGAATGTACGTCGAGCAGCAAATCTCAAATCTAAAGTTCCTCCACTTATGGACAATGTTACACCATTAAGTACCACTTAGACCTTTATCAAGTATTGTGGAGGTGTTCATAACATTGAGAGTAGTAAACTTTCAGTCCATTCGGAGCAGATGCCCATCACTGACATCAGTACAAAGCGTGAAAGCCACGGAATATAAGCAGACAGATTCCGAATGTATTCTTGAAGAATTTCATGCTGTACCAGAAGTTCATAAAGAGTGCTAGCTGTATTCTGCCATGAAAGTATACGTGTTCCCATCGCATCCCAAACACGCTCTTTTTGCTACAAATCAGGGGCAATGCCCGACCAGGCACCCGTACACTGCTGCATGTTGCTGTAAATTATAGTGTGCAGCCTTCATTATCTTGGTAATAACTGCTGTTTGGTGCGCTGGTCAAGAATGATATGCCTGCTAAGACCAACACTTGTAATGTAACAAAATAAAAGTGATGTTGTCATTCAATGGAAAAGTTGGAATTTGAGATTTCGCTTATTGTTTTATCAGTCACAATTGGCGTAACAATCATGTATTGACCATTGTCATAAAATATTCCATTATGGAACGTGAATAGTCTTTACTTGCAGTTTCGCGTGCCTTGAAGCAGTCACAGCTACCGTGCTATTGATTAAGAACTTGCATTATCGTCTTTCTAATTACTTCATGATCATGGATACGATTATACCTGGTGCTGAAGTTATTGTTACGACAAAACAATTTCCTAAGGGACCGGAAAGTTCTTAAGGGCGCAGGAGCAACTGTAACATCACACAAAAGGGAAATTCAATATTATAGCTGATGCAAGAAGACGATAAAACAGTTTTCTTTTTGTCAATGTAACACGCACATTGGACTGCTGATCTTGATGTCTGTAATCTTAGCAAAATGCACAATTAAAATGAAATTAATACTGAGGAGATGAAAGGAATGCATAGTACTACAATGACGGTAGATTTTTATGTCTGTTTCATTTCCATTGAGCGCTCTTTTATATAGCCATTGTCCTCTTTAGTCGCTCGTGCGTCGTCACTATAAGTTATAACAGTTCTTCACTTTACACCTCACTCAAACATAGACGGAACTCGTTTACATGCATTTAGTAAAAAATTAGATCACATTGCCACAAATCTGCGTCCGTCTTATTCAAGATAAACAGTACAAGTGTTTCGTACTCAAGGCTTCATTTGTTCTCCAGCGAACAAAATAGTGAAGGGTCGCATATCTATCCGTATTCTTCTGTTTATGTTGCCGCCCAAACACGACGAATTAAATTATTTAGGAAATTTCACCGTCGATATGCGACATCTTATTATACATTAATCATTCTTCAGAAACAAGTATTTGTCTTGTGGCACAAAGTGTTAACTATTTTCTGTTTTAATGAAGCCAAAAATAGTGAATATCACACAGTCTTGCGAAATACTGGAGAGCATTCAGTATTTTTTTCAGTAATTACCATATCAGTTAATACATCACATCGAATAGCGGCCCACAACACGATTTTAGCATATGGGAGAGGCGAGGTTGTTCAGAATCGCTGTGACCAAGGCGACATTGCCTACGTCGGTCTCGACCTGTCTTCACAAACAGTTGTTTCTGGCTCCACACCATTATACTCTGTTTTCTGTGATACAGTGCCAATGGTCAATAGTGAACTTCCGATAGAAACTCCACTTCTCAACCCAGCTTCCACTAATCTGTTCATGGCTGTTCGTTGTGTCATTACTCCTGCTAAGGCTGTCCGATTATCATCTGCTTTCATCCGTTCACTCGTCAGTGCCAACCTAAATATCTAGCACTCATCTCTCGGTGTAATCTGGAAGGACCGTGCCTGCCCCCCCTTGACACACTGTTGTCCAGAGACCATCTCATCTCTCGTTCTACAGTCATTTCAGCACAGCGAATTGTCTGTGTGATAGCCGGCCGGAATGGCCGAGCGGTTCTGGGCGCTGCAGTCGGGAACTGCGCGACCGCTACGGTCGCAGGTTCGACTCCTGCCTCGAGCATGGATGTGTGTGATGTCCTTAGGTTAGTTAGGTTTAAGTAGTCCTAAGTTCTAGGGGACTGATGACCATAGAAGTTTAGTCCCATAGTGCTCAGAGCCGTTTGAACCATTTGTCTGTATGATACATTGATATCATCCCCCTATGTCCCTCCAACCAATGTTTCGAACTTTCTCTAACTGCGAATGATATCCATCAGTATCACTTGAACGTCTCCGGGCATCTTATGATCCGATCTTCTCCAGAAAATTTTCTGTAACGTTAGGTACGCCCAACAGTCATCATGTAGTCCTAATCACACCAGTCTTCAACTGTAGGAATGTTTCTTTCTGAATAGAAAATGACTAAAAATAAGCCGCTATAAAAGGTGATATTTTAATCAACATATCTCATAAAGACTTAGTTGTCTATCTACAAATATTATGATATCCAACCACTATTCAGAAATGTACACTTAAGTAAATTTACATTTAAGTAAATTTACACTTAAGTCTGGACAAAGGCCTGATGTAAACCCCTTTCACATTATTTCTCTGCCATACCACTCTCCAAAAGCGAGCGTGAAGGACGAACACATTAATCACTGCGTGCGAGCTCACGTATCTCTTATTTCACCACGATCGTGATTTATAAATATGTCGGTCTGCGGCAACAAAAGATTTTCTCTTCCAGTGGAGAAAGTTGATGAATGACTTTGTTTATGCGATTGCCAGCCCCCTCATCCTCAACTCGGGCAGCATATTCCAGACACTCTCTTCCATATGTGCCAATAATAAAAAACAGGATGTCCTTCTTTGGGCTTTTTCGATGTTCTCCATCAATCCTGGCAATGATCCCATACCGCACATTACTAATCTAGTGGAGGACGGGCAGACGTAGTCTAGGCAGTGTCTGTAGAAGAGTTTAGTTGAATCTGCTATGTTTTCTACCAATAATCGCCATCTCTCGTTCGCCTTCCATACAACATAATCTAGGATTTCGTCGCACTTTATATTGTTTTTAATTGTTACCCATACGTATTGAGTTGACTTGACACTGGTTGGATTTATGTGAATTAGCGTGCAATGAAAGTTCAATGGAATTCTTCCATTGTTCGAATGGATAACCTCCCTGTGGTCATTATGTAGGGTCAATGCCAATTTAACATCGTACAAAAACATGTCCGAAACGTCTTTCTACCAATTTTCATCTTATGATGACATTCCTGCACGGTAAATGACAGCATTATTTGCAAAGAATCTGAAATGCTTCTAACAACTACTGGAACAGTTAAATATGTTCCATATTTTGTATAATTGTGTGAGAGTTTAGAATGATTCACGTAGTCACATTTGTGATTCAAATAGCTCCTCTAAGGACTACATATATCTTCACGTGGATTCTGCAGACAAAATTCGTCGGGAATCTTGTCGTAACTTCTTGAAATGTGCGCTGCAACGGAGTAACATCTCTCCAGCGAAAAGAGTTGCTCTCAGCAACCTCCGTGAAGATATTGGTACGGTCATATTCCCTGTTGATAAGAATAATGCTACGGTCCTTTAGACAAGGGAAGCCTACAAAGAGAAGATATATACTCAACTCAGTGATTCTATGTTCCGCAAAATCGATAAGGACCCAACGATCCGTATTTCCAGAAAAACTATTAATCTTTTGAATGATAGTTCTTTACCTAAACAAGTTATCAAGAGGCTGAGACCAAACAATGCTGTTCCACCAAGAGTGTGTGGACTGCCCAAGATTCACAAGAATGGAGTTCCACTACGATTGATAGTGAGTAATATTGGTGCTTTTACGCATTCGACTGCAAAACATCTGGCCTCCTTACTCAGGCCGCATGTGGGTAAATGTTGCCATCATATACGTAATTCTAAGGATTTCATCAATCGTTTCAAGACGATTAAGCTGAGCAGCTCGGATGTACTAGTTAGCTTCGATGTGGTCTCCCTTTTTACAAAAGTGTCCTTATTTGACTCGCTGCACCTTATTAATAACTTGTTCAGTGATGATTTGACGGCTTTGTTTGAGCATACTATCTCCTCAAATTATTACTTATTTAATAACGAATTTTTTGAACAAACAGACGGTGTCGACATGGGGTGTCCCTTCCTTCCTGTAGTGGCCACTCTTTTTATGGAAGACTTTGAGGAGAAAGCTCTAAACTGCCATCTTAAAGCCTACGATTTTCTAGCAGTACGTAAATCATACATTCGTTGTAGGGCCTCATGGCAGACAAGGACTGCAAAAGTTCCTTTCCCATTTAAACTATTTACATGAGAACGTCAAATTTACTATGGAGATTGAGAAAGATGGGACTTTACCCTTTCTAGACGTGTTAGTACGCCATAAGTATGACGTGTGTTTGGGACATTCGGTGTAAAGAAAACCCACACACACAGATCAATATCTTCAGGCCTACAGCTGCCATCACCCTGCACAAACGGCCAGTGTTCTTACTACTTTAATTCATCGCGCACATATAACTTCGGATGATGATAGCCTTAATTAAAATTAATTCATCTGGAAAAGGTTTTTAAAGAGAATGTCTATACTTCGCGCCAAATACGGAAGGCCATGCGCAATTTTAATAAGGAGAAGCAACGCTCTGAGGAGACAGATGACGACTACAAATCAACTGCGCTCCTTCCATATGCCGGAAATGTGTCTCCTAAAATAGGCAGATTGTTTAGGAAGAATAATATTAATGTCATATTCCGTCAACCAGCAAAGAGCAGGGCGTTTGTAGGGTCCCTTGAAGACTATTTACAATTAGATTGCTTAGGAAGAATAATATTAATGTCATCCTCCGTCAACCAGCAAAGAGCAGGACCTTAGTAGGGTCCGTTGAAGACTATTTACAATTGAGGACGATGGGTGTTTATGAAATTCCCTGTGAGTGTGGCTCTGCATATACAGCTCAGACGACACGAATGGTCCTGGAACGCTGTGTAGAACACGAAAGACACACCCGTCTGCGGCAAACTTTAAAATCAGCAGTGGCGAACATTGCATTTCCATGGGACATTCAATGGAATTCAATAATATAAAAAATTTTACCACCTGTGTGCAGCTTCTGGGTCTGTGTAATTAAAGAGTCTCACTGATAATTTAATGAATCGTGACAACGGCTTTTAGCAAGACAAAAATTTAAATCATATTATTAAAATGATGCGGTCACAATGGAATCGATATTCTCAAGTTGATACTCAGCGCTTTAGTTTGCCACTGAGGGCAGCACACACAACTTGGTTTCCTCGTGCATGTCTTCACTTAACGTATGCGCCGTGAACCGCCAGTACGATTCGCATTCACGGAATACGCTAGAGATATCATGACTGCATCAAGTCTCTTCAGTACTTCGTCTACTCACCTGAGGATGGCCAGACGTCTCTGGGCCGTAATATTGTGCCAGACTGCTGATGAGATTCGTTTGCGAACTCGAAAACTATTGGGAAAAGATATACGCTTGGATAATGTCAGAAGTCATATTTTCCACTTGTTACAAATGTCAGTCACAGAACAGTATTCTCGAATGTGCTCTTCGGGCCGTCAGGATATAGGCGCAGTCCTTCATCGTACAACACTTCAACAACCTATCTTTGAGATGACTGGAACAGCGTTCCAATATGACGGGCATTTCGCCGCGGTAATTGGTAAACCGTTTGTTCTCTGTTAGTGAAGTACGTATAGCCCTTTGAATCTATCCGTCCATTACTCGTGGAGGAAGATTACTGGTTTCCCGAAATCGTTGCTCGAGGCGACGATAAGTATTCTTCCTAGGATGGCCTAGACTGTATATCAATTAAGTTCCTTTCGGAGTATGCTGATGCATTAGCTCCATACTTAAGAATGACATACAACCGTTCGCTCGACAAAAGATCCGTACCCAAACACTGAAACGTTGCACAGGACACAACAATATTCAAGAAAGGTAGAAGGAGTAATCCACTAAACTAAAGGTCCATATCGTTAACGTCGATATGCAGCAGGATTTTAGAACATATATTGTGTTCGAACATTATGAATTACTTCGAAGGAAACAGTCTATCGACACACAGTTACCATGGTTTATAAAACATCGTTCCTGTGAAACACGACAAACTCTTTATTCACATGAAGTGCTGAGTGCTATTGAGAAGGGATTGCAGATCGACTCCGTATTCCTGGATTTCCGGAAGGGTTTTGACACTGTACCACACAAGCACCTCGTAGTGCTTATGGAATATCGTCTCAGTTATGTGACTGGATATGCGATTTCCTGTCAGGGAGGTCACAGTTCGTAGTAATTGACGGAAAGTTATCGAGTAAAACAGAAGTGATTTCAGGTTCTTCCCAAGGTACTGTTATAGGCCCTTTAGTGCTCCTTATCTATATAAACGATTTGGGAGACAATCTGAGCAGGCGTCTTCGGTTGTTTGCACATGACGCTGTCGTTTATCGACTAATAAATTCATCAGAAATCCAAAACAAACTGCAAAATGATTTAGAAAGTATATCCTAATGGTGCGAAAAGCGCCAGTTGACCCTAAATAACGAAACGTGTGAGGTCATCCACATGAGTACTCATGTGGTACTCGCTAAACTTCGGTTACGCGCTAAATCAGTAATCTAAAAGCCGTAAATTCAGCTAAATACCTAGGTATTACAATTACGAACAACTTAAATTGGAAAGAACACATAGATGATGTTGTGGGGAAGGCTAACCAAAGGCTGCGTTTTATTGGCAGGACACTCAGAAAATGTAACAGACCTACTAAGAGACTGCCTACACTACTCTTGTCCATCCTCTTTTAGAATTCTGCTGCGCGGTGTGGTATCCTTACCAGGTAGGACTGACGAAGTACAACGAAAAAGTTCAAAGAAAGGCCGCTTGTTTCGTATTATCGCGAAATATGGGAGAGAGTGTCACAGAAGTGATACAGAATTTGGGCTGGAAATCATTGGGAGAAAGGTGTTTTTCGTGGCGACAGAATCTTCTCACGAAATTCCAATCACCATCTTTCTCCTTCGAATGCGAAACAAATTGTTGTCACCGACCTACATACGACGGAACGATCACCACCATAAAATAAGTGAAATCAGAGCTCGTGCAGATAGATGTAGGTGTTCATTCTTTCCGCGCGCTATACGAAATAGCAATAATAGAGAGTTGTGAAGTCGTTCGATGAACCCTCTCCCAGGCACTTAAATGTGATTTGCAGACTATCCATGTAGATGAAGATATAGATGTAGATGTAGATTGCGTCTTTGAGAGTGTCATGCAATATACGCACGAACAGCAGCAGCAGAGTGGTTATCGGGTGCAGTCACAACCAAAAACATATAGACTTATTAATCGTTTCTGTACGCCATAAGGTAGCCGCCCTACATGAACTTGGAAGGACAAATTATAATTGTGCACTGCGTAGTTAGTAGAAACCTGCACACAGTTGAAAGGGTCCCACTGTCGTGTGATAGGCTATTGTCATATCACAAAATGACGTCCTGCAAAAAAGCAACGAGAATTGGGGAAAGGACGTCGAGAAAATAAAAAAAGGGAGCTGAAGGGAACTCGAACCACAGTTTTCTGGCAGATTTAACATTGATGTGCCAGCAGTCAACTCAGTGGGCACGGATTGCTGCTTCGGTAGTGAAGGGAGACACACATTCCTCCCTACACTCCCATTTTCTATCTGTACTGGACTCTTTAGATTTGGTTATCGAAGAGGACAGGCACCATTACGGGAATAATTCATCGAATAATGGTAATGGTAATGGCAACGGGCGAAACCACAAGAACAATAGTAATAAAAACACCTACTATGGGAATCAAAATCATTGGAATCGTCTGAATTATTCAGGATGGCAGAACCATAATAGGGACACAAATGGACAGTACACTAATGCACCGAATCACAATTATCATCCACAGAACAATAGCGGACAAACCAATAACGGAAACTTTTCAAAGAAACGGAAACGAGATTTAAGAGCTAAAGCCAATTACAATAACGGAATTTTTTCAAATAATCAGCAAAACATGCAACCACCACGTAACTGGTCAACACAGAATTATGCACAACAGCAATGGCAGTAGCTTAGGCCACCGCAATATGACAACAATAATCATGTTCAAGCCCCGTACAATACAAATATGCCAAATAACAAGCAGCAGCATATGAATGCGCAGCCATGGCAACCACTGAATAAAAATATCTAGATCATTGAGGTAAGTGAACCACAACCATCAACCAGTACCAGTCAGTCAGACTAAATGCGACGACATTCTGCTCTCGTGTGTCAGTCGCAGGGTGCACTTTGCATGAATGATGTTAGTAATAACGAGCAATCAAACGTGCAGACAAACAGCTGAAGTAACAATAAGAATGTGTGTGGCCTAGAATCAGCAGCGATCGGTTCGAACGACGCAAAAGATGCAGTGTGTAGAAATAATTCTGTTGATGTTGCTCAGCAACGTAGTTCAACTATGCAGGTGCTAAGATACAATGATGGAGTCGATATACGAGAGGAATTATGTCAAGATTTTCGGACGACGTGTACTTTGTTTGAACGGGAAGTTGTACAAGCAGCAATAGTTTGTGATATTTACGGTATTCAAACTGCGGTGGTTGTAGATACTGGAGGATCTGTTTCTATGCTGCATGAACCGTTCTTTCTTCACTTAAAGAAGATTAAAAAGATTCCGGTTTTTCCTGTCACTAATTGTCGAGTTACAGGAGCCATTAGTCAGAAAGCACAACTAGTTCGAGAACAGACACGGATTTGTATTAATTTTGGAATGGGAGCCAAAGAGTGCACCTTCTTATTGTAAATAATTTAGCCGTGAACTGTCTCCTCGGATTAGATATTTTGCGAGAGACGGAAACTATAATCGATCTCGCAAAGGGTGAATGCAGCATGTGTTTCGGTGACACGAGAGTCAGGTTAGACTTGGTAACGACCAAAGAATTGCATGGCAAATATTGTCAAATTTTAAAGATAGAACCGATTCATGCACATTTATGGCGGCTTCAATATAGTTTCAATTGTAGTACCTTCCCAGTCATGGAAGATGTGAAGGACGAGGAGAATATCCACCTCTCGGAAATAGTAGAAAAAGTACAACAATCCTCTGGTCTTGACAGTCTGCAACAAAAGCAATTATTAGACACACTTACCAATTATCGTAAAGTAGTTTTGAAAAAACCTGGACTAATAAAAGGTTACGTGTACGACATGCAAGTGTTTCCCCATGAAATTTACTGTCATCAGACGTACTCAATACTTAGCGCGAAAAGGGAAGCAGTAACAGAATACCAACTAGTTGTAAGAAAATTTCAGCTCCAGTTCGACGTGGAAGAGGACGCCGAGTTGCAGCAATGAGAAGGAGAATTGCTTCAAGATGATTTCACCATAAGACACTTCATCAAACATAATACAAACTTGTTGAGATTTAGAGAATTTTCAAGAACTTATGCATGTTAAACTACGAACAGTGAACAGAACTGCATATTTCACACAAGAGTAGGATGACTTTAGAAAATAAGCGTTTCATTTTGTTGATTGTTAACTATTTTGAACTCACTAGGGTGAGCAGCTTATGTTTTTTTTTTCTTTCAGACTGTGTACAGGACACACTTACAACACATAATGTTTACGCGAGTTACGTATAGGTTTAACAAATTTTCCACCGTAAGTTAGTGCTCGGACTTGCATCAGCTATAAAACAGGTAGAACAAGATGTTGTCCATGACTGAACAGATCGTTACACAGACAAACATATACAGACTTCTGTTTATCACTGCACAATTCTTTCTAAGTCCAGGAGCACCTTTTCGAGAAAATATATGACTTAGGATTTGCTTTTATATTGTAAATGACTAAAATTATGTACTTCATTTGATATGTACAATCATTCACTTATCCATCATTATATAACTAGACGGTGTAAAGACATTCTTGTGGGTAGCATTAGGACTTTACCTTGTCAGACTTGATAACTGTGATCAAGTGACTACTTGGTGGAGGGTACATGTCACAGATGACCTATAAACAAAGACTTCCTTTGAACATCATCCTCTACACGTACGAACTTAATTTCACTGTCGAAAGAGCGGAATTTAACACAAAAGTGGACGCTCAATGAGTGCGTTGTGTTACCATGATTTTGTTTTCTAATTTTGTGCTACGAGTGTTTAGTAATGCCAAATATTCAGAGTGTTATTGGGACCACATGCATGGACGTAACATTCCAGGCAAACTAAAACTCAAGAGCAAGTGTTCTTATCGATCAGTCAGCAACACTGGTGAGTAGTAACAGTGTTGGGAACTGCTACTGACTATGTCATTAAACCCGTTGCGGAACTGTATAATGTTGGAGCGGAATTACATGAACCTTTAATTGGAGATAGTCAGTTACGTCGGAAGGACGAATTGACTTGCATCATGAAAAAGAAACTCACAAACAGTCGGTGAGGGCAGCATACTGCAGCGACATTATCCGGCACCCCTTGCCGCACCCTGCCACGTCATCGCAGTCCATCGCAGACTTACCTGACGGGGCGAGACATTGGTGTTGCAGTACACTAAGTCGCCAGCCGTCGTTACCAGCAGCACTATCACGAAATTGTACCATTATTAAACAACATACAAAGTTACTATTCGAATGTTGAAAATAAAAAAAGAGGATATGGAAGATGTGCTCGCTCCGTCGTGCTTCTTTTCCGGGGTTTTTCTCATTGTTCTTTGCCCGAATGTTTCAGCATTACTCAAAATCCCTGAGACTTAAAGTAAATAAAGCACATGCTTCCAAGTGAAAGAACACAGTGAACTTTAAATAGAAAAGACAAGGAAAATAAGCCTGCTTGGATGTCCAGTCAAACAATTGTGACTGTACATACAAAGGGGGCAATGTAGTGCTACAACGATGAAAATTAATATTACGACGATGTCAAACCTTATTTTCATGATTTCATGATATTAAAACCGTAATTATAATTTTAATATTTTCATTTGTGTGCTCAGTATATCAAAGTCTTTCTAGTGCACGGAATAAATTAGAATTGTTTGTACTACGAAACTATATATGATTGTTAAAGGTTAAGCATGTAATAATTCAATGTAAGACATTTTGTCGAGTCTGAACTTTGTTCTCGTACTGGTCGGTAGAGAAGGAAAAGTACCTTAATCAATGTGAAGGTATAAAGGCTGTAAAAAGGAGAGAGAGAGAGAGAGAGAGAGAGAGAGAGAAGGTAATTACAAGTTATTCAAAACAAATAACTCGAAGGTGTAACGCTTTGTAATTTCCTATAACTAAAATTGCAAGGTCTGAGCCTGCCCTGAATAACAGCGAAGAACATTTATATTATCGTATATTTTCTTCGTTTGATCACGGTTGTGATACACATGTTTCTTTTTGTTACGCGACGTGTTATGAATATTTTCATTATACGCGCAAAAGTGCACACAGCTTTAATCCAACCTGCGTCTTTCGGAAACGATAACTTTTAATCAGTACAGTTACGCGAATACCGGCTAAATCAAAACCGTGATCGCAAAAGTGTTTCCTGGACCAAATAATTCTTATAAAATGTGTATTCTCCAAAGCGAGCAGCATTGCACTATCGCTGACTCGCAACAATCGAAAGAGTAAAATCAATTCTTAAGTAAAATTGCCACTGTTTAATAATTACTATTGTCCCATTAAGTAAATTAATAAATAGCAATTCAGTGGCTATCCAATCAATACACAGAAGGGGCAATTCATGTGGTTGATAATGGAAGCAAGACTGTAGAAAAATGAAGAAACGTTCGTAGTATTTGTCGACATGAGAATGGCGTTTGATAGTTTAAAATGGTGCTAGTGGTTCGAAAGGAAAGACGGGTAATATACATTGTGCGCAGGAAACAATAGAAAACATTAAGAGTGGCACACCGAGAACTAAGTGCGCGGTTTGAAAAGGGTGAAAGAAAGAGATAGAGGTTTTTCGCCGGTGTTTAATCTATACATCGAAAAAGCAATAAAATATAAGTTCAATGATGGAATTGAAATTCAAGATGAAACGATATAGATGATAAGATTCTGTGATGTCATTGCAACCCTAAGGGAAGGCGAAGAAGAATTACAGGATCTACTGAAATGAATAACCGTTTAATAAATACAGTATGTGGGTTGAAGAGTGAGATATGAACTGTTAGATAACCGCAACAGAAGAGAATATAAAAATCTGAGATGTCGTGCTACAGAAGAATGAATTACGTGTTCTGATATGGAAAGAAGTGGGGAAGGTCCGCGCAGAATCGGCGAGGTTAGGTATACATTGAAGGCATTGACAATATGAAGGGACAGGATTTTTTTATGGTGCATTCAGAAGGGTTAGATTTTGGGCTATATTCAGATACGGTTATGTAGCGTATTTCGTCCCTTGCTAGGAATTCTTTAGAGATAGGGTTATAAACTGTGGAGCATTGTCTGTTAAAAGTCGGTCCGGTTTCCCGGATTCGGTAAAATAATTACACATACAGTGTATCGATCTTGGTATATTTGACTGGATACAAAAGTCACATATCTGGATCAACATTCAACCAGTCCTAAATATATGTAACTCCACGTCTACTGGTTAGCAAAGACAGGTGGGAATCTTTTGATATTAAATCACACAATCTTTGTTATTTTGTTTTACTCTCTGGCAGATTTGTCTAATTCTTATGACTTCTGATACTTTCTTAATGAAACTTTTACAACAATAAAACTTCTTCATAACTATTACACAATCCGGAATTTAAAAACGACCATATGCGTTGAGTGGGAACGCTATTAACTGTAGTTCAACGTATGTGGGAATACTTAGTTACCGTCTTGAAGTGTTTTGATGTTCTCGCCACAATAATAGTCAATCTACTGTTTTAGACGAATACCACTCTAACAAGGGTACGTTAAATCTGCGTGCTAACATTGCTGAAACATGATTCTGGAATACGCATCTTCACTGACGTCTTGCTTCATCATTCCTGCTAGGATATGCGGTTTGTCTTTCTTGTAGCTCATACTTAAGAAATTTATAGCAGAATCAACGCCAGTCCTTTCGTTTGTCTTATTTAGTTCATACCTAAAGGCAGACTATATAACTCGTATGGCACCTGATTCAGACATACATTGACGTACTACATATCAATAGGAAACTGTTGATGAAAAAGTACCCACCACTTTAACCTGCGATGTAATAGTCTACTCTCCATTAAGAAGCTAAGTGTCTGATGATCTGTATAGACTATCAAATTAGTGTTTCAAATTTTTGAATGCTCCATTGAACGGCAAATAATTCTTCTCCAGTGATTGTCTATAAACTCAAGTTTATCCAAGCTCCTAATTGTAAAAGAAACAGTTCTATGTACAACCAGGTGTTGGTTCCATTCACATTTTCTGAGGCGTCGCTAGGTATTTTAAATGGTTCACTGATCGGTGGGTGCAATAAAATGGGGGCATTAACCAATGTTTCTTGTATGTACGAGAAAGCTCTGTATGGATTATCGTTCCATAACCCTACCGCTCTTTGCTTAAGTAGTGCTATAAGAAATGGTTCATTCATTTCTTGACCTTGTAATCAGATTTTATAAAATCCGAGTGAATCTAAAAACGAAAGTAGGTTTCCCTCATTCTGTAGTTCTTGGACATACCTGGATTGCTTTAATTCTTTAAGATTCAGGTATAATTCCGTTCCCTGTTATAAGATGTTGTACAAACTTCAGCTACTATCTAGATAAATTCGTCTTACGTATTTTGATTGTGATACCACCTTCCTAAACAAACTTAGGTCTGTATCAGAAGCCTAAAATGTTATTACCAGTCGGTTGAAACCAAAGGGATATCATCAACGTATACTAAGACTTCCTAAAGCTACTCTCTCCCTAACGCTTGATCCTGGACTCTAATAAAAGCTGATACTGAAGTGTTCAATCCGAATAAGAGTAACTGAAAGTGATATGATCTTCCAACGTTTAATGATGCTGCATATTGTTTATATTTCTGACTAAATTTTATTTGCCAGTAACCCTACGTTATATCTACGGAGGTAAAATACTTAACTTCTGCAAATTTAGCGAACAACTCATCCATGGTTACAGGCCTGTCTCTATCAGTTTCGATGTCTTTATTTAAAGTTCTAGAATCGAGAACAAGACGATACCATCCGCAGTTTTCTTTAGTACTAATAGAGGATTATTATATGCACCAATACTACTATCTTCATATGTTGGCCTATCATTCTATTAATCTCTGCCGGAAGGAATGGCCGTGCGGTTCTAGGGGCTACAGTCTGGATCCGGGCGACCGCTACGGTCGCAGCTTCGAATCCTACCTCGGGCATGGATGCATGTGATTTCCTTAGGCTGTAAGACGTGTATATTTCTATTGTTTATTGTCAAATCACAATTTATGAGAGATGTTTATATTTTATTAATAGGATTAAGTAGGAATAATTAATATTTGTCATGTTAGAAATAATTGTGGTAGCAGGGAATGTCTGCACCAAAGTATTGTTGATATAATTTTAAAAAGGGCGGGAGAAACCACGTACGGATACGTTTTACAAAAAGACCGCGCATTGATACATTTTGTAATGGTAGCAGGGATTGTCTGCACCAGAAAACATCGTTGGCAGGAGAGACGGCACTTTACAGATGTTCCATACGTCCTCCATCAGTGACACGAAAAATACCACATAAATACTCAAGTTTCTCCCATACTCGGGCAACCATGTCCTTCGTCACTGATTTTATGGCAGTACAGATCCGGTTCATTAACTCTTCCAGGATCTGTGGCAATGGTATTACATAAACGCTGTCTTTAACGAAACCCCACAGGAAGAAGTGAGAGGGTGTGGGTGCCCCGTCTTATAGAAAAATGAAGTGGTCTTCGTGCAGCCTCGGAAGCAAACCAATCTTGTAACACAGCGAGATACTGCTGACCGTTAACCTTGTTTCCATGAAAGAAGAATGGGCCGTGAACAGATGATCGTGATATCGCAAAAAACACATTGACACTGTGTTTGTTTGTTTACCTGACCACTAACATGGGAAGTCACTTCGTCACCGAACACAATGCGTTGTGCGGAAGTGTCATCACTGTCAATAGCACCAACAAACTAGTTACAAAATGCCACACGTTTCCGTTTCTCATCAGGACACAGAGCTTGTAACAGCTGTAGCTTGTAAGGTTTCATAAGCAACCGACGTCTTAAAACACTCCAGATTATTGTTGTAGGTAGTTGTAATTCCTGATTGGTACGAGTTGTTTTTGAAGGACTATGTTGGAAAGCAGTTTGAATTCGTACAACGTTTGCTTCAGGGACATGAGGGCGGCTAGGACTCTTTCCTTCACATACCGTACACATTCCGTCTCTAGAAACTGTCGATACAATATGTGAATGTTCCATCCATTCGGAGGATCAATTTGGTACCTCAACCTGAAACGTCTTTGCTCTATGATCACGGAACTGCAGTTCGCAAACTCGAGAACAAACTCGAGGCTGCGGAGCAGCCATTTTAAACAGATGACGGTTACCAAGCAAAACAGAAAAAACTTACGCCTAGCTGCTATTAATATGAACTAGACTATGTATTCATTCCTCCACTAGCCGAGCTGAGGAGCAGCGATCGATAGTTTGGACAAAATAGTACTTTGTAATACGCATATTCTTTTTGAAATACCCTGTACGTTGGTGCTAATTACGAGTAGTGTGCGTATTTTATTCCGATGAAAGATTTTTGTACTCATAGGTGAACTTAGCTTTTACCCCTTAATCATCCAGATTACGTCCTAAAAATCTATTGGAAACGTGAAGTTTTACATAATGTGTCAGTGTCAATCTAAACATAACTATACAATTAGGTACTAATCCTAAAGTTTGGATGAAAGAAAGAGGTTCGATTTGTTTTGGGTTTTTGTTTCTTCTCTAATTAGCTTACATTTATTTACGGCTTTTCCGAGCATATGCACTACAGTTACGGTAGTATCGGTAATATTTTTTCGTTTTGCATCTTGTAAACAACTGTTCGGATATCAGAGAAATTTCACTTCCAGGATCTACATAGTCGTATAACTCTACATGAATCCCAAACAAAACTCCAGATAATATAGGTTCAAACATTTCCTCTCAGATATCGATTTCCTACTCTAATAACCATCCCGTGGCAGATACTTGTCTGCTGAAAGCTGTTTATTTTTCTATATACAGGCCGCAGAGTTTTTGGTCACATTGAGGATCGTAGTCATAAATCAAAGCTTTCTCCGTTTTCCGTGGTAATCACTCAATGGCTACTTTGCATCATATCTTAGTTACCATTTATAAGTTATGTACGTGGCGTACTAGGCTGTGTCGTTGGGTAGCTTTAACGTACCAGCACCTGAGATTTAATCTTGCTATATCGATTGAACTTTATTTTGATCGTATTGTTACTGGGTAACCTACAGATATTGTTTAATGAAATCTTATTAAATGTACCTGAACTCTGAAATAATTTCCTACTATCGTTATTACTGTTTCTTCCCTGAACTTGTTGCGTTTCGTTCTTCTCTGCACTTAATGTGTTTACCCCTCCGATAAAGGATAGTAGATCTCGTACTGTCGTCCATACTCTATACCGCTTCTCTTTTCTGACATAGTGTGATAGCCAATGTACCAACGCTTTAACTAACTGAGTTTCATCTAACACATCGTCTAATTACTTCGCTTTAGTTAATACCATTCGAAGCAATTCTTGCAAGTATCCCATGAACTATAGTAGCACTTCGGATCTACATCTGTAATGTTAGCTTCCCCACCGTGTTCTCAGAGAAAAATTGCAAACGAGTTAGTATGTGCCAAATTAACAAAGAGCACATATACCAAGAAAATAGAACTGCAACAGACAGCAAGAATTAAACAACGATACAGAGCTACGTAGTTAGCTGTGAGTTTGGACAGAAAATTGCTGACCAATAACAACAATAACACAGTGTCATTTAAAAAGGAAAAGGAATAAATTCCATTCAAATTGCTGACTAAGAAGAATTTCGACAGAGATACGATCTGCGAGACACCGAAATCGTCGATTCTGCAGCACGCTTAAATTATACCTCAACGCAACAGCCCAGAGCAGTCTTTGAACGCTGACTGCACATGGCCGATTAATTGCAGTCTACAAGCACTGACAGCAAACCGCCGTCAGCTGGCAGAAGCAGGTACATTTTGACGAGACACCACACGCCCTGAGCAATGGATTTTGTCATACGGGAGTGTTTTCTTCATCTACATGAAAGAAATGGATTATGCGAAGAGTCATTCACGATAAATACATAAAATAACTTCAATTATATAATATACATTTGTTAACAGGTTGCGACAAGAAGCATGGCTTCAGAAACTGAAACTAGTGAAAGAAATAAGTTTCTAAAGAAAAAACTAAAAAAACAGTTAATGGAAAGCTCTAATCAAAATTTAGAAGGAACTGGAGCTCATATAAGAGCAGGTTTAAATGATAAATCTAAGAAAATTATTACAATAAAAAAAAACATGTTTCTAACTTTCAACTCAAAATTCGAGACTCTGAACATAAATTTCAAAAGGTTCTCTTCGGCTTTATTGAGCTCGAAGGAAGGTATTGAAACCAGAACAGACAAATTTGATACTGTATATACTACAATAGAAGATATTACAGATGTTAAGTTTAATGAAAACAGAATATCATACAAGAAACTACTAACTATTATTAGTAAAGGAACTGAAGCAATAAAAGAGGACTTCACAGTTTAAAAACAGAGCTGGCAATTACGCTTACAGATGTTGACACAAAAATTAACATTACCACAAGAACCGTGCCCGGTAAGGAATGTCAACTAAATAAGCAGTTGAAGCAATTATTTCGTAGTCCTGTGGATAAGGTCGACAAAGTACATCTCGAAATTACCAATACGAATATTCGAGTAGACTTATTACAGCCTAACAAACTCTTAAATAACTTTAGAAACCAAACTTCAAATTTTTGTAAAACATGTCACAAGTTTACAAACAGCTCCACCACCTTGTGGAGTATGAGGGAGGGGGGGGGGGGCGGTAATACTACACATTGCCAAAAAGAATTTAAGAAAAAAATCAAATGAAATTTCGTGTGACGAGGGCCTCCCGTCAGGTAGACCGTTCGCGTTGTGCGAGTCTTTCGATTTAACGCCACTTCGGCGACTTGCCCGTCGATGGGGATGAAATGATGATGATTAGGACAACACAACACCCAGTCCCTGAGTGGAGAAAATCTCCGACCCAGCCGGGAATCGAACCCGTGGCCTTCGGATTGACAGTCTGTCACGCTGACCACTCAGCTACCGGGCGGACAAGAATTTAAGAAACAATTACGGACACTCAAAATCGAAACAGCTCAAACACATTGGGAGGGTCGGGGGGAGGGGGGGGGGGTTGGAGGCGTAATACTACACATTGAGAAGAAGACACTTACAAAACAAACAAATTGGAAATGCTGTAGGTTTACTTCTGGGTGTAGTAGAAGATTAGCAATTGAGCAGCAGCTTGTATTTGACGAAAGAGTTCCCCAAGTTCAAACCGAAGGGGAAGTTCACACAATCGATTTCTGAAGATTATTTAATAGATCACCAGGCATTAAATGCAGTGATCACAAGAAGATAGCTTTCGCGTTAGGATATTTATCCAGAGAGGCAGTAAAATGACGTAATGTTCATTCTGAAGGTTTTAAAACATGAGAGGCTTACGAGGATAATTTTAAGAGGAAATACTGGTCACCCGCTACCCAAGAGAAGCTTTTCGACCCAAGATACTGGAATATTTGGTCGGTTGGTTGATTTTGGGGAACGGGATCTAACAGCGAACTCATCGACTCCATCGGATCTGGAAACGATGGGGATGGAAGTAGATCGTGCCCTTGGGAAGGAAGCATTACAGAATTTTCCAGAAGTGATTTAGGAAAATCACGGAAACCTTAATACGGATGTCGGACGTGGATTTGAACGGTCGTCCTCCCAAGAGCGAGTCCAGTGTGCTAACCACGGTGTCACCCTCCTCGATTCGCAATAGTTCATGGAGTACATACAATAAGTATGTGGATTGGCATTTAACTAAAGCGTACCATTTCGACGATGTAGAAGATGGAACTCACTTAGTAGAAGAGTTGATACGTGTGCTACCACACTATGTCAGAAAATAAATATGGTACAGAGGATGGTCAAGGGAGAGATCTAATGCCCTCTGTCATAGGGATGAACAGATTAAATACAGAGAAGAACGAAATACGGTAAGACGACGTGAGAAACAGTAACATTAGAAATAGGAAACCATTTAAAAGTTCAAGTACAGTCAATAAAAAGAAGCAAAATAATTGCTGTAAGTTACGCATGAAAATACGAGAAAAATACAATCAAATGAAAACAACGAGATCGCCGGCCGCGGTTGCCGAGCGGTTCAAGGCGCTTCAGTCCGGAACCGCGTGACTGATACGGTAGCAGGTTCGAATCCTGCCTCGGGCATGGATGTGTTTGATGTCTTTAGGTTAGTTAGGTTTAAGTAGTTCTACGTTCTAGGGGACTGATGACCTAAGATGTTAAGTCCCATTGTTCTCAGAGCCAAAACAACCAGATTAAGTCTGACGTGTTCACACCTAAAAGTAGCCCGACGACACTGATGGGTGCGCCACACATAGTGGTTAAAAATACTAAGCAAGTTATGATGCAAAGTTAAGCACGGAAAACGGAGAGAATCCTAGGTCCAGCGTCAAGATCCAGGATGTGACGGAGCACTAAGTGCTCTATGCGTAGAAATATACCTAGGTTTCAGCAGACAAATATCGACTATGAAATCGTTATTAGGGGAGGAGCTTCGTAGTGATGAGGAAATGTTTAAGCCTATACTATGTGGAGTTATCTGTGGGAATAATGTAGATGTATTTGTAGGCTCTGGTAGTGAAATTCCTCTGATATCCGAACAGTTGCTAACAACAAGCAAAACGAAGGAATGATTACTAATATAACCCGTTACTGGAGTGAATATGGTCGGAACGCCTAAAATAAGGTTAGGCTTACTAAATAATAAACAAGACTCCCAATACAAACTGGGCCTCTTTCTTTCACTCGAACTTTGCTAGCAGTACCTAATATAAATATGCTAGTAATTCTAGGTTTAGATTGGACACCCGAACATTATAGAATACTTGACTTATCAAACAGAACTGTAAGTTGTAGTGTGGATGAGTTTAGAGCAGAAGTACCTTGTAACTCAAGTTATCTGTAAGTACAGAAACCTTTCATTCAAATAAATTATGCATAGTAACTAGAGCTACGTATTAGTGGAACAGAGTACTGAAGAAGTTCAGAATCAGTCCAGAAAAGATGTTCCGATAAAAGCGTTCCTATCAAATTTATTGATAGATACACAGATACAAGAGCTGTATGACATTATAGGTGCATATAACAATGTCTTACCGACAAATCCGGTGAAATCAGCGGTTGTGTTTGCAGTTTGAAAATGAAAACGGGAAACATTTCTTCCGTTAACTGTATCTGGTACCAACAGGTGTTTAGAGCTCTGTCCTAGAGTAGATTAATAAAATAATATGAGGGGCTCGGTAGTAATCGACGGTAAGGGACAGTCTGCGAGAAACAGAGATATTAATTGATAAATGTCAGAGATAGCATGTTTCATTCTTATTAACGAAACGTTCCACGAAAAACCGATAAGCGGCTTAACTTCATCGATTTTCAGATTTTCGCTGGTGGCAGCTTTTTCAATTCGTGTGGAAGATGGTAAGTGCCTAAAGCATGGCGACAAGTGAGTGTGAAGTGTCGAATGTTCATGTGAAAAACAAGCTTTTCAGTGAGTTTTTGAACGAGTGTGGAGATGACCTGAATACTTATGGCGCTAATAAAGACCCCGAATACGTTTCTGAAGATGAAAGCACCTCCAGATTTATTGATAATCAGGCAAATATGAATATTAATTTCTGCAAGTAAACGGTGTTAAGTTGCGTTCCTCAACATTATTTACATGCATTTACTCGAGAATGTGATACCAATAATGTTAAGGGCTATCCTTCACACTACTTACTTGCCGTAGTAAGAAATTCTGATTAATTTCCTATAAAGTATTACGGTATCTGTAAATGTAACTATATTTTAATACCTAGCTATCTTACAGCAATCGGTATTAAGATATGAATCTGTTGTTATGGAGTATCTCTATTCTACATGCTTTTCTTGTTCAAGATTTTTTTTCTGGAGAATGTGTGTGGGCTAATGTCAATATATATGTGTACATAATGGAAACTGCGGGGATGTTTAGTTTTAGGCGTTTTATTATTCTTAGAACTGTGCAGAATATTAATCTTCTGACTGTTTTTGTAGGTTCAGAGGCCTCTTCGAGATAGACGTTATTCCGAAGGTACATGCAGTAGTGACAATGATGAATCAAACAATAAACATGTTAACGATGAACAGAGCACACGGAAAGGACGAAAGAGGCTAAAACGTGGCAGTGTGCGAGAGCAGAGGAAGAAAATCGTAAAGGAAGGAAAGCCGTATACGAAGTACAGAGGTAAGGATACAGTTGTTCAACAAAAAAGGTTAGGCCCGCCATGCGAATGCCCTAAAAATTATTCCAGTTTATCAACTGTAAATAAATAATATTCCGATATTTCTGGGAAATGAATTGCTATGGTACCCAAAATGTTTACCTACATGATTGTTTGCCATCAAAAGCTGTTATCCGTAAGAAGACTAAACAGCACATATCTGGACGCTGTCAAACCATTTTATATACAGTGAAAACTGCTGCAAAGTATGTCATTGTTTGTAAAACTGCTTTTCTAACCTATTTCTGATGTCAGAGGTAAGCATTCCAGTCATCCTACAAAATATTCAGAGAATGTGACAAATACAGGTTTACCGAGACGCTGTTGTATTGTATTGCAAGGCGCCACGTATACAATTTGTATATGTATACGTGTATGACTTTAATGTCGTCTCTTCTTTCTCTCGTCGATCTCAGAGCACGAGAAATGTTTATGTTTGTGTTTACGTATTTGTTGTTGACCAGATACAACTACACGACCACCGTACCGCCTGATTCCAGAATAACTAGCTTAATATAGTATGAAGAAGTGGGTTTCGATGCTGCGTTATTTAAGTGTGATTTTATTCTTCACTTAATCTTTTAGGAACCACAACGCAGTTGCTGATGGGCTGAATACCGTAACACCCACAACCATAAAAAAGAAACGCAAATTTCATCTATTTATAAAAGCTGATAAAAATGCTCTTAACGCCTTTTTAAGAGACAGTCTCCACTCTTTCCGATCTAGTCACGTCAGTGTAGAAAATACGTGGAATGATTTCAAAGAGATAGTATCGAAGGCAATTGCGAAATATAAACCACACAAATTAATAAGTGATGTTACTGATCCGCTACGGTACACAAAACGGATCAGATCGCTGTTGCAGAAGCAACGAAAAAAGCATGCCAAATTTAAAAGAACGCAAAAACCCCAAGATTGCCAAAGTTTGAAATATAACGAGTGCTTCAATGCGAGATGCCTTTAATAACTTCCACAACGAAACCGTGTCTCAGAAACTGGCAGAAAACAAATACATTCTAAGCGCATATAAAGCGCACCAGTGGCAAGAAACAATCAAAATCATTACAGCGCGATAAAAACGGTGAAGTCACTGATGACAGTGCCACCGTATCAGGGTTATTAAACACGGTTTTCCGAAACTCCTTCACTAAGGAAGACGAAGTAAATAATTCCGAATTCCAATCAATAACAACTGCGAAGATGAGAAACACAGACGTAGATATCCGTCGGTGTAGCAAAGCAGCTTAAATCACTTAATAAAGGTAAGGCTTCCGGCCCAGATGGTATACCAGTCAGGTTCCTTACAGAGTATGCAGACGCAATAGCTACATATAAACTACACTCCTGGAAATTGAAATAAGAACACCATGAATTCATTGTCCCAGGAAGGGGAAACTTTATTGACACATTCCTGGGGTCAGATACATCACATGATCACACTGACAGAACCACAGGCACATAGACACAGGCAACAGAGCATGCACAATGTCGGCAATAGTACAGTGTATATCCACCTTTCGCAGCAATGCAGGCTGCTATTCTCCCATGGAGACGATCGTAGAGATGCTGGATGTAGTCCTGTGGAACGGCTTGCCATGCCATTTTCACCTGGCGCCTCAGTTGGACCAGCTTTCGTGCTGGACGTGCAGACCGCGTGAGACGACGCTTCATCCAGTCCCAAACATGCTCAATGGGGGACAGATCCGGAGATCTTGCTGGCCAGCGTAGTTGACTTACACCTTCTAGAGCACGTTGGGTGGCACGGGATACATGCGGACGTGCATTGTCCTGTTGGAACAGCAAGTTCCCTTGCCGGTCTAGGAATGGTAGAACGATGGGTTCGATGACGGTTTGGATGTACCGTGCACTATTCAGTGTCCCCTCGACGATCACCAGAGGTGTACGGCCAGTGTAGGAGATCGCTCCCCACACCATGATGCCGGGTGTTGGCCCTGTGTGCCTCGGTCATATGCAGTCCTGATTGTGGCGCTCACCTGCATGGCGCCAAACACGCATACGACCATCATTGGCACCAAGGCAGAAGCGACTCTCATCGCTGAAGACGACAAGTCTCCATTCGTCCCTCCACTCACGCCTGTTGCGACACCACTGGAGGCGGGCTGCACGATGTTGGGGCGTGAGCGGCAGACGGCGTAAGGGTGTGCGGGACCGTAGCCCAGCTTCATGGAGACGGTTGCGAATGGTCCTGGCCGATACCCCAGGAGCAACAGTATCCCTAATTTGCTGGGAAGTGGCGATGCGGTCCCCTACGGAACTGCGTAGGATCCTACGGTCTTGGCGTGCATCCGTGCGTCGCTGAGGTCCGGTCCCAGGTCGACGGGCACGTGCACCTTCCACCGACCACTGGTGACAACATCGATGTACTGTGGAGACCTCACGCCCCACGTGTTGAGCAATTCGGCGGTACGTCCACCTGGCCTCCCGCATGCCCACTATACGCCCTCGCTCAAAGTCCGTCAACTGCACATACGGTTCACGTCCACGCTGTCGCGGGATGCTACCAGTGTTAAAGACTGCGATGGAGCTCCGTATGCCACGGCAAACTGGCTGACACTGACGGCGGCGGTGCACAAATGCTGCGCAGCTAGCGCCATTCGACGGCCAACACCGCGGTTCCTGGTGTGTCCGCTGTGCCGTGCGTGTGATCATTGCTTGTACAGCCCTCTCGCAATGTCCGGAGCAAGTATGGTGGGTCTGACACCCCGTGTCAATGTGTTCTTTTTTCCATTTCCAGGAGTGTATTATATACAACCGCGTGCTCACAGAAAGTTCCGTACCTAAAGACTGGATAGTTGCTCAAATTACACAAATACCCAAAAGCGGAAATAGGAGAAATCCTCTGAATAACAGGTCCATATCACTAATGTCGATTTGCAGTAGAGTTTGGGAAAATATTCTGTATTCGAACATTATGAAGTATCTCGAAGAAAACGATATGTTAACACATAGTCAGCACGGATTCAGAAAATATCGTTCTTGCGGAACACAGCTAGCTCTTTATACTCATGAAGTAATGTGTCCTATCGACAGGGGAAGTAAAATTAACTCCATATTTTTATATTTTCAGAAGGTTTTCGACACCGTTCCTCACAAACTCTTCTAACCAAATTGTGTGCATATGGAATGTCGTCTCAGTGGTGCGACTGGATTCGTGATTTCCTGTCAGAAAGGTGACACTTGGGGGTAATAGACGGAAAGTCATCGAGTAAAAGAGAAGAAACATCCGGCGTTCCACAAGTATGTGTTACAGGCCCTTTGTTGCTCCTGATCTATATTAACGACATAGGAGACATTCTGAGTAGCCCTCTTAGATTATTTGCTGATGATGCTGTCATTTAATGTTTTGTAAAGTCATCAGATGACCAAAATGAATTGCAAAATTATTTAGATAAAATATCTGTGTGTTGCGAAAAATGGCAGTTGACCTTGAATAGAGAGAAATGCGTAGTTATTCACATGATTACTAAAAGAAATCGGCTAAATTTCGATTACGGCATAAGTCACACACATCTGAAGGCTGTAAATTCAACTAAATAATTAGGGATTACAATTACAAATAACCAAAGTTGGAGGGATCATATAGATATTGTTGTGGTTAGAGCAAACCAAAGACTGCGATTCATAGGCAGAGCACTTAGAAGGTGCTACAGATGTACTAGAGAGACTGCTTACACTACATTTATCCGCCCTATTCTGGAGTATTGCTGCGTGGTGTGGGGCCGTATCAGGTGGGACTGACGGATGACATTGAAAAAGTAGACAGAAGAGCAGCTCGTTCTGTGTTATCACGAAGTAGGGGAAACATTGCCATAGACATGATGCGTGAATTGGATTTGCAATCATTAAAACACAGGCCCTTTTCTTTGCGACGGGATCTTCTCATGAAATTTCAAGCATCGGTTTTCCAATTAGATTGGGAAAGCATTGTGTTGGAACCCACCTACATAGGCAGAAACGACAAAATAACAGAAATCAGGGCTCGCACAGAAAAATTTAAACACTCGTTTTTCCCGCTCGCCGTTCGATAGTGGAACGGTAGAGAGATAACTTGAAGGTGGTTCATTGAACCTTCTGCCAGGCACTTAGGTGAATAGCAGAGTAGTCACGTTAATGTAGATGTTAATGTAGATGTAGATGCCATCAACGATGTGAAAGCATTTCTTGACAAACGTCCAAAGTATAGAAGTGACCACACTCGAAAAGATTCATCGCAGGAGTACTTGAGTATGGAACATTCGATGCGGCTCTTATGACAAGTACATCGAGGAATATCAGTCTGCAAGCAAAAGTTTTGTTTCTATAGACAAATTTCGGTGAATATTTACCGAGGAATTCAATATAAGGTTCAAGAGCCCTAAATGGACGCCTGTAAACAGTTTGATTCAATTTATGTAGTAACGGAGCATGTTGAGAACTGTTAAAACGAAATTGAAATACATCCATTGCGAATAAAGAAGGAGACACACCATCCAACA
The DNA here is from genome assembly GCF_023897955.1 of Schistocerca gregaria. NCBI lineage: Eukaryota > Metazoa > Arthropoda > Insecta > Orthoptera > Acrididae > Schistocerca > Schistocerca gregaria. Next base: position 167,071,041 of record NC_064925.1, on the reverse strand, counting down.
GCAAAAGCTGGGAAATCTGCAATTCGTGTAGCAAAGAAAGCAAAAAAACAATTCATGTAGTTACGTTCGATTGGCAACAGACACTACCCACGCCTAAAATGACTACTGAGCCAATGTTTTACAAGCATAAATTAAGGTGCTATGGTTTTAGTGTCCATTCTCGTGCAGATAGCAATGAACATTTTTCTCTGTGAGATGAAGCAACAGCTAAAAGGCGACCAGACGAAATAACAAACTGTTTAAAGATGTATTTTGAAAATAGTGACATCAAAGGTGGTAAGTTGACTGCGTTTTTCAACAACTGTCGCGGACAAAACAAGAATTCAAACTTCGTGATGTTTTGGATATACCTGTTAAAATCTGGTCGTTTCGGGTACATCGAGTACACGTTTCCTCAGGCTGGATATAGCATGCTGCCTAGTGACAGAGACCCCAACATTAACGTGTCGTGATACATTCAGTGGTTCAATAGAATCTGTTGCGTCAGCAAAACGTGGAAGACATGCAAGCAGTTCTTTCCAGACAGAGCTTAAACGTAAATATTCTGAGCCTCGTCCTATGAAAGGAGATAAGCCAAGACACATTCTCTCAAGCTTAAAATAGCTGCCTCCTGTATACTATGATTGGTACAACTCACTCTAAGAAGAAGGAGATACTGCGCTTCAGCAACAAGACGACGAAGAGGAACGATGTACAACCTTGCACTGATAAAAAAATGTTTTACATAAAATAATAATGTTAAGTAAATACATTGAGAATAAAATGTTTTCATGTAAAAAATATTTTAAGTGTTTTGACCCTATAATGTTAACAATGTGTTACGAAATTTTATAACAGGTCTTCCAGTTGATATTACATACTAAAATTATGTAACTTCTGACACTTTGTAATAAAGCAATGCTGTACCCGAAAAAAAGTTTTATTTTGTGTGTATTTGAGATATTTGATTTATGGGATTTTTATAAAATATTTGTGGTGCGTTTTCTCAGAACTATTGATTTGTCCCAACCATTCTTTTATTGCCAAGCCCTTCAGATGCCATCGTATAATCGAGCGTAGTATTAATGCATGTAATAATCCTGTATAAGTAGTAAAAAAAGCTACAGGTTGTGTCCGTCTTGTTTTGGGTGCAAGGACTTTGAAGAAACACAACCTAACAGAAACAGTCAAGCCTGTCACCACAAATGAGTTACAAGGTACATTTTCAATACCTAAGAATTCTACCTCGATGGATTTAAGGGCAAATAAATTGATGTAAGTAATTTAAGAAATACACCCCATTTTACCTACGATGAAAGATCGTACCAATTTCATTTAGTTCCACTCGAACTCAGTATTTCAGTATCAGTTTTTATTAGAGCACTAAATAAAGCATAGGACGAGAGTTACTTCAGGAAGTCTTAATACATGCTGACGATTTCCTTAGGATTCAAATTATTGAGACGACTGTTTTAAGCTTTTGATTAAAATCTGAAGCAAATTTAGAGGAAAAGACTTAGGAATTCGTGGTTGAATAACAGATGAGAAGCAAATTTATTTTTTTACAGCTTTGAGTAAAAACGCCACAAGAGTTAAGAAGCTGCCAGGACTGTCTGAAAGTAAACCGCGACAATAAGGACATGAGTTATGCTAGGTATCCAGGTATACCAAGAGGACTGCTTAATTTAACAGCACTGGATTTATACCATTCTATGCGAAAAAGTATAGGTAGAATTACATTATTCATGTCCTGTATGAATGTTGTTCTAAATATGTAACTTTATATCCAATCAAACATGTGAACATCGATGCAGTAATCCAGTGCATGAGGAATTGTTTTACCTATGTCGGAAGAGAGACTTTTAACCAATAATGGTCCACAGTTTATAAGCCATAACTTTAAAGAATTCTTTACAGACGAATGGAAAAACTGGTAGATGCAGACCTCGGGGAGGATCAGTTTGGATTCCGTCGAAATGTTGGAACACGTGAGGCAATACTGACCTTACGACTTATCTTAGAAGAAAGATTAAGAAAAGGCAAACCTACGTTTCTAGCATTTGTAGACTTAGAGAAAGCTTTTGACAATGTTGACTGGAATACTCTTTTTCAAATTCTAAAGGTCGCAGGGGTAAAATACAGGGAGCGAAAGGCTATTTATAATTTGTACAGAAACCAGATGGCAGTAATAAGAGTCGAGGGGCATGAAAGGGAAGCAGTGGTTGGGAAAGGAGTGAGACAGGGTTGTAGCCTCTCCCCGATGTTATTCAATCTGTATATTGAGCAAGCAGTAAAGGAAACAAAGGAAAAATTTGGAGTAGGTATTAAAATTCATGGAGACTAAGTAAAAACTTTGAGGTTCGCCGATGACATTGTAATTCTGTCAGAGACGGCAAAGGACTTGGAAGAGCAGTTGAACGGAATGGACAGTGTCTTGAAAGGAGGATATAAGATGAACATTAACAAAAGCAAAACGAGGATAATGGAATGTAGTCAAATTAAATCGGGTGATGCTGAGGGAATTAGATTAGGAAATGAGACACTTAAAGTAGTAAAGGAGTTTTGCTATTTAGGAAGTAAAATAACTGATGATGGTCGAAGTAGAGAGGATATAAAATGTAGACTCGCAATGGCAAGGAAAGCGTTTCTGAAGAAGAGAAATTTGTTAACATCGAATATAGATTTATGTATCAGGAAGTCGTTTCTGAAAGTATGTGTTTGGAGTATAGCCATGTATGGAAGTGAAACATGGACGATAACTAGTTTGGACAAGAAGAGAATAGAAGCTTTTGAAATGTGGTGCTACAGAAGAATACTGAAGATAAGGTGGATAGATCACGTAACTAATGAGGAGGTATTGAATAGGATTGGGGAGAAGAGAAGTTTGTGGCACAACTTGACTAGAAGAAGGGATCGGTTGGTATGACATGTTTTGAGGCATCAAGGGATCACAAATTTAGCATTGGAGGGCAGCGTGGAGGGTAAAAATCGTAGAGGGAGACCGAGAGATGAGTACACTAAGCAGATTCAGAAGGATGTATGTTGCAGTAGGTACTGGGAGATGAAGCAGCTTGCACAGGATAGAGTAGCATGGAGAGCTGCATCAAACCAGTCTCAGGACTGAAGACAACAACAACAACAACTTTAAAGAATTCTTAACACAAGAATTCTTTACGTAACCTTATCTAAGTATAACCCAAAATCCAGCCCCTGTGAACGTATCATAAAAGAAATCAGTTGGTAAAGTAGAACATACTGTTCAAACATACAAGTTGACCACAGGAAGAACCACAGTTCCAAGTAATACTTAACGAGCTTCCATGATTATCTACTGGTTTATCTCCCATCGAAATACTCTACGGTAAATTCATAGGCGATATAGTGCTGAAATTGTGTAAATGGCCAGACGATGATAATAACGTACAGGGGAACAGCTTAAGCGATGTTGTAACAGAAAATTTTCAACGAGGAGCAGATAAACGGCTCTGTAAATATAATGAAAAAGCTACGACACATTGTTGTGGACGACGTGGTACTAATTAAGTAATTGTGCACAACTGAACTTTGAAACCTTCCCGTCTAATATTGGATGAACGTTTGCTTGCTGACTGAACGCTGCGTCTCTTAAAATCTTTTAACTGCTGCTCTGTCAAGACTACCTGCTGATTATTACGACGAAACATAAAATGTGTTGTCGCCGTGGTCCTCAGTCGTTACCTGAAATTATTAAGACTGATTCTTACCTTTAATTATTTATACTGGATCGCCATCTGACTGCTACAGCAAACTGTGGAATGAATATACTTACTTCTCTTTAACATAATTATAAGCTGCTGGTGGAGTTTCATAATACTTTGTGACTGGAATTCTTTAAGTTGAAGTTAATTTAGATTCGATAAAAGCTGAAGCTCAGTTTATACTTTTCTTTTAAGATAACAATAAATTCCGTAAAGCATTTACGTGAATGATTTTGGGATAGAAAATTGTTAATGCATTTAATCTGGTAGAAGTTAACTATATTCTGAGAACGATCTTGACAAACAATTACAAGGGGTATAGTTCTTTACAAAAATTCTTAAAAAGTAGCGTTGCGCTACATACCTAATTTTCCATCAAAATTACATAACTATATTCTGAGAACGATCTTGACAAACAATTACAAGGGGCATAGTTCTTTACAAAAATTCTTAAAAACTAGCATTGCGCTACATATAGCGAGTGGCTGGCGAGCACACCGCTTCTTTCAAAGTGTTAATTCATACCTCGCTTACAGCGACCTCCTCTCATGTCTCGCTAGCTACGACTGCCTCGTCTCACATCTTACTCGCAACTGCTCGCTTCCAACGCTCAATGCTACAAAAGTGCGGTCTCGCCGCCAACAATGGTTTTTGGTGCAGACAATCCCTGCTACCATTACAGATGTATTACTGCGCGCTGTTTCCCGCTCTTTCTCAAAATGTATCTATGCGCGGTTTCCCGCTCTTTCTCATTAATCAATTATTTTAGTGGTAACATTAACATGTACTCTTTATTCCAGAATGCAGCATTGTTGTCACACGTCATCAAAATGAAACGTAGTTTTAGTTAGAATAAGGATGTGAATCTTTAGGTCACGCAGATAGCTGACGGTAATTGTCATTACAGAAATTTTATAGGTCATGCCGGGAGCTGACGTGATTTTGCAGCAGTTAATATTATGATAAAGTGTTTTATAGGTCATGCCAGGAGCGGACGAGAAGTACGAGAAGATGTTTATTGAAGTCATGCAGTGCACTGACGATAATTAATACTGAATGTTTTATAATAAGTCATGCCGTGCGCTGACGTTAATTAATGCTGAATGTTTATAACAGGTTATGCAGAGAGTTGACACAGATGCAGAAGAAGAATGTGTATGTTATGTTAGTATATAAGAAATGTATAATGTTAAGAAATAATTTTGCTAGCATGTGACACATTGCAACACTATGGATGGGGACCACACATTACAATGTCTAACCAGAATAATGTTTACCTTAATTTTCAGCTGCAAAAGAATACTTTAAATAATTTTATGACAGTAATTTTATTGTATATTATGACCTGACATTTGACGACTCATAACTGACGACTACACCCCTGAATGGAAGATAAAATTTTAGGACAGTAAGTCAAGAAATGCATTGTCAACAAAATTTATAATTAATGATGTAAGAAACTAAGATATGTAAATACAGAATAAGTAATAATGTACTTGTCTATAACAAATCTGTATACTATCAAATACTGAATAAGTAGGAACTTTTATGTCTTTTATATATGGGAATAATTTTCTGGAAGAATTCTTAAATTAAAACTACATATTGTTACAAATTACGACACAACATATTTTGTCATAGGGAAAATTATTTGGTAGTCAATTTATGGTACCAACAATGTCCGTGAACCCATTGCCAAAACAATTTTACCCGTACCTTAATTCCTGTGCATCCCCATGGTTATTGAGCACAGAATCAGTGAATTGTGAAACACGTGACTTCAACCAATGATGTTCTCGACGAGGTGTTTGCATACCTAGATGCACACCACAGCCCGATGTATGTCAATTGGTGCCTGCATACCTAGATACACACCACAGTATGATGTACGACAATAGGTGTTTGCATACCAAGATGCACACCACCAACCTTAATGGACCATTGGAGATGGAACTTAATCCTGATGTGGCTGCGGCAACTCAGGCTATTCGACGACGTACTTAGTGTTTGGGTACACTAAAACTATGGAGCAAGGCGATGATGGAACCACATGGCGAAACCTGGTGTTGTGCTATGTGAGGGAAAGGAACAGACTTTTGAGTGCATTCACAGACAGTTGCCAGTGCTTTGACCATGCTATCCAATTCCTTTTGTACCTTCCTTAATTGTGGTACAAAGAGATACCAATTTCAATTAAATGTTTCATAATGTAAACTTTCAATTGCTTCATATGATCTCTATATTGATTTTCACATTTACTCTTATTCTTGTTGTTAAATTTAAGGGAACCAAATTTTACTTGATGTACAATTCCCACTAAAACCCTTTCTATTTACATATTCTCTTGATTAGAGATAGACAAATCATTTCGTATGACAGCATTTGTGTATACACTTTGTTCAAACTATTTTCTATAATCAAATTTTATACTTATGTTGAGTCCACATGACTCAACAACGTAGTAAAATTTTAAGAAAGCCGAGTAGCGGCATATGTAATTATGTAATAGGCGTATTTAAACTGTTTTAGCATGTAATTATCTGAACTGTTTCTTATTTAAATTGTTTTGTTAATTAAATTGCATTGTGTATTATTGAGAAAGAGCGGGAAACCGCGCATAGATACATTTTGAGAAAGAGCGGGAAACAGCGCGCAGTAATACATCTGTAATGGTAGCAGGGATTGTCTGCACCAAAAACCATTGTTGGCGGCGAGACCGCACTTTTGTAGCATTGAGCGTTGGAAGCGAGCAGTTGCGAGTAAGATGTGAAACGAGGCAGTCGTAGCTAGCGAGACATGAGAGGAGGTCGCTGTAAGCGAGGTATGAATTAACACTTTGAAAGAAGCGGTGTGCTCGCCAGCCACTCGCTATATGTAGCGCAATGCTAGTTTTTAAGAATTTTTGTAAAGAACTATGCCCCTTGTAATTGTTTGTCAAGATCGTTCTCAGAATATAGTTATGTAATTTTGATGGAAAATTAGGTATGTAGCGCAACGCTACTTTTTAAGAATTTTTGTAAAGAACTATACCCCTTGTAATTGTTTGTCAAGATCGTTCTCAGAATATAGTTAACTTCTACCAGATTAAATGCATTAAGAATTTTCTATCCCAAAATCATTCACGTAAATGCTTTACGGAATTTATTGTTATCTTAAAAGAAAAGTCTAAACTGAGCTTCAGCTTTTATCAAATCTAAATTAACTTCAACTTAAAGAATTCCAGTCACAAAGTATTATGAAACTCCACCAGCAGCTTATAATTATGTTAAAGAGAAGTAAGTATATTCATTCCACAGTTTGCTGTAGCAGTCAGATGGCGATCCAGTATAAATAATTAAAGGTAAGAATCAGTCTTAATAATTTCAGGGAACGACTGAGGGCCACGGCGACAACACATTTTATGTTTCGTCGTAATAATCAGCAGGTAGTCTTGACAGAGCAGCAGTTAAAAGATTTTAAGAGACGCAGCGTTCAGTCAGCAAGCAAACGTTCATCCAATATTAGACGGGAAGGTTTCAACTTTTATGAAAGGGGCACACATGTTTTTCTCTCCATAAAGTGGTCCTTACAAAGCTTTAAATGTACCACATCGCAAAGCAGTTACCTTGGCCGATTCAGAGACCGTTGAATATAAGGTATGGTACAATACTGATATGTTTAAGCGATAGATGAGACCAGTAAATTAATCTGAGGAAGAAATACAATAACAACAAAGATCGTTAATAGTGGAGAAAGTCTTTAAACATACCGTGAACTATTATTGAAGCTGCTGCTAGGTACCCATTTAGTGGAAGTCCACTGACCAAAGAGACAGGTTACTTGCCAACATACGATATAAAACAATTGATAAATTTAGAAACTGGAAAAATGTCATAAGTGTACATGAGTATTGCTCGACTAAAAGCAACGCAGAAAAATGTTGAATAAAATATAACCTTTATTCAGTGTAAACATAGTGGACACAGTAACAGACATTGTCGTTAGAAGAGGGACATGGAAAAATTACACAATTTAGTCTCGTCATATGTTCGACGGGAATAAAGATATTGATACTACAGGGCAAGGATAGTATAACCACATATATATATATATATATATATATATATATATATATATATATATATATATAGAGAGAGAGAGAGAGAGAGAGAGAGAGAGAGAGAGAGAGAGAGAAATAAGGTGTTGCAACCATAACAGGGTGAAATTCCGGTGAAGGTATTAACGAACCTCTTCGATCCTGGTCAGTAAATAAATTAAAGAGGCTGAGCAGTACTGTCCAACCAAATAAGCCGTAAAAATAATATGGACTCAAGAAGGATAGGATATTATGCGAGTAGACAGACCTTGGGGTGACTGATCTATACAATAGGTCGGGTCATTCACAACAATGTTGTTGATTAAACACAAAATAGCAAGAGCTAATGTTCTTGTACTTCAATTTTTACTAACTTTGTGTGTTCTATGCTAATGAAAGAAGACAAGAAGCTTACCATAAAGGAATCAGTGTGTAACTGTTTTTGGCCGTCGGGGTAACAATGAATCAATGTGTACCTTTAGTATCAATAATTCAAGTGAATATGTATAGTATTTAAGGAACGCCCTATTAATGGTGTATAAAATAATACAACAATTATGTATGATAGTTAGTAATCTACAACGTTTGAAATGAGATACTAACATATGTAATTATGCAATAAGAAATTTAAAAAATCTGAAAAGGAAATTTAATAAGAAGGCATTTATGTGCAATGGAATACGTCTAAACTGTATATTACAAAAGAAAACGATAACACGACAACTTTAGCTTGAGTGCAGGTATATCTGGTGTAAAAGGACGTTGTGGGTCAAGTCCTGTTTCGCTACGTGAAGAACTGTTGCATGAGCTAAAGATGTTCGCGATTTTTAAGTAAAGTAGGGGGGGGGGGGGGGGGATCAAATATAGACAGACCTACCGTGCGTGCCGTGTCTCTTATTACAGAGAAGGCGTACGAGGAAAGAAGTAACGGCATGCACGGAAGCCACGAGAATGTTGACTACTTGCTGGGCGTCTGGTACGCAAACCATGGAACGAGACGACACACACAGAATGAACGGGATTATGAAAGCTCTTTGCACATAAACAAATGAGTTTTTTGAATATAAGAAAGGTTTTGTACTGCTGTTAGGTCGGTGGCGCCCTCGCTAGAGTAGTGACGGAAAAAGAAAGCATTAGCACTATGTTAATGGTCTGAATCGTAAATGCAGTTAAGCAATACACTTCTGGAAACAGATGGTTGAAATTAAAAATTCATGTTCAGTCGTCTGTGCTATTTCTTTGGTAAGAGCACTCCTGCTCATCATGTACCAAAACGTAAGTCCGAGAAAGACACCGTCCAACTTACAAAACCAAGAGAAAATTGTCATCCCCATAGATGTATCTTGAGCATTCTGAACTGTAAAGTACAGTGAACTATACCACAGTTGGATCTTAAATGCTTTTAAATGTCAATCACGGACAGTGATTGATGCGGAATTTCACGTCTTGTGTTTACAAATCTTTATCTGAAACATGAGCAAACCGACATGGACTGACAGTTTTATACAAACAACTGGGTGGACTACAGATTAAAATACCGGTGTGTAACTACAGTAAAGATAGGCGTTGATTACCTACCAGTATCAAGTGTTTGCCGAAATAAATTTTTGTTATACTTAGTTGTTCTTGCAACAGTGTAAGTACTTCCTATATTTTTTTCTCTCTCACATTTAAACAGTCACCTTATGGTACATGCTAATTTCTACTCCGCTTTTTGCCAGCTCTGTCGTATCCTTTCATCTAGGTGATGTAGCGTTTAAATTTTCATCGCTTCAGCTGAGTATTATGAAGACGAATCTCTGACCTCAATCTAATAATATCAATGACATAAACGTGTTCGGCCTTTTTATAAAACAAATTAGCTTTCTTCAACTCCTTTGGACCTGTATTGATCAAATCTGTTAATTAAAATTAAGACGTCAATATCAGTACTCATAGGTAGTTTGCTATTAATAATAACAATCTGTGAAACTGTCAGATACTGTTATTATACAGGGTTGAGAAAAATTGTTTTACGAAATTTTAACGCTGGATGGCTGATGCCAGTAGGAACCAAAATTACTAATTTTGTGTAGGCAACAACGCAAATTCTTTCAACTACGTGGCACCAAGTTTCAGTAGCTTAAAAATTGTGCATTGTCGGCCTACACAACATTAGTAATTTTGGTTCCTACGGTCGTTAGCTAGTGTTAAAATTTCGTGACACAATTTTTCTCCACCCTGTATATGTCTATATAAACGTCCTATATCACTAACTACCTGTGTAAGTCTACTCCCTGTCCCAGCTATCGGTTGTTTTGAAGAACTTCGGTTATGCGATTACTTGGCGTATTCCATGTACTAGTACATGTATAATTGTATCATTTATTGGAGAATCCAAGTCAATTAGCTTTACATACGAAATTCGAGCTAACAGAACACTAAGCAAAAACGCGTGTTATTTTAGTGGCTATTTCTTTCCACAAAGCATACTAAAACCATTATTTATGATGAAAGAACTGCAAAATCACAATGAATTTTTTACTTATGTAAATCGGAAATTATTGCAAATAACTATTTAGAATTTAGAAAAAAAGCGAACATTTGGAGGATCCGACAAACTAATACCAAACGATGGTCCGTGATTTTTCTTCATTACCGGAGAAGCGGATGACTTGGCGGCGGTGGTACCGACAGTTGAATCATAGGGTCCAGCCTCACCCTCTGGGTCTCCAAACGAGTTAAGTATTATTAATTTGTCACAGACTTCTGCTTCATTTTCTGCATCATTATTGTGACCACTAGGGTCAGACTCGTGGTTACCAGGATACGTTTCTGCAATTATTGTATCGCAGGAATGTCCTTGTTTAACTCCATTATTAACAATGGCTCCAGCGTCATCATCGTGTCCAGGACCACACCTCTCAGAAATTAATATATCTCTGTCTCGTCCCTCTATTACATTACCACTGAGAAGGCATATAGCGTCATCATCATGTTGTTCAACAAATTTTTCTGTACCATTGAGAGGGTTTCCAGCGTCACCAGCGTCTTCACCTTCAAACTTTATTGCATCATTGACAAGGACTCTAGCGGCATTATCATGTTCTTTATCAGTCTTCTCTGACTCATTGGCAAGGAGTCCAGCATTACGTTCATCTAGATACATGTTTACGTCAACGATAGGGGTTGCAGCGTCACAATCGTGTTCAGCTTCCCAATTCTCAGCCTCTTTGACAGGAGTCTCAGCGTTACCGTCATGTTCATCACCATATATTTTCACATCAACGATAGGGGTTCCAGCGTCACAGTCCTGTTCACCTCCAAACTTCTCTGGACCGTTGACAAGGGCTCCAGTGTCATCATATTCAGTATTAAACATCTCTGTATCACTGACAAGGTCTCCAGCACCATGATCCTGATCTGCATCGAGTTTCTCTCGAATTAATAAATTAAAGTCTTGTTGATGATTTGCTTCATAATTGACAGGTTTTCTAGCGTCACCATCGTATTCACCTACAAAGTTTTCCGTCTCATTGAGAAGGACTCCTGCGTCATTATCATGTTCTTCATCAGGCTTCTCCGACTCATTGACAAGGAGTCCAGCATTACCATCACGATCATTATGATACATGTTTACGTCAACGATAGGGGTTGCAGCGTCATAATCGTGTTCAGCTTCCAAATTCTCAGCTTCTTTGTCAGGGGTTCCAGCGTTACCATCATGTTCATCACCATATATCTTTACACAAATGATAGGGGTTCCAGCGTCACAGTCCTGTTCACCTCCAAACTTCTCTCGATCGTTGACAAGGGCACCAGCTTCATCATCATTTTCAGTATTAAACATCTCTGCAAGACTGACAAGGTCTCCAGCACCATGATCCTGATCTGCATCGAGTTTCTCTCGAATTAATAAATTAAAGTCTTGTTGATGATTTGCTTCATAATTGACAGGTTTTCTAGCGTCACCATCGTATTCACCTACAAAGTTTTCCGCCTCATTGACAAGGACTCCAGCATCATTATCATGTTCTTCATCAGGTATCTCTGACTCATTGACAAGGACTCCAGCATTACCATCACGTTCATCATGATACATGTTTACGTCAACGATAGGGGTTGCAGCGTCACAATCGTGTTCAGCTTCCAAATTCACAGCCTCTTTGACAGGAGTCCCAGCGTTACCGTCATGTTCATCATCATATACCTTTACATCAACGATAGGTATTCCTGCGTCACTATCGAGTTCCCCTTCAAGCTTTTCTGCATCGTTAACAAGTTCTCCAGCGTCATCATCATTCTGAACAGCAATCTTCTTTTCAGTTATTATATCACTCCTTTCTCCTGGTTTTACTTCACAGTTGATTTCTCCAAAGTCACCAACGTGTTCAGCATGAAACTTCTCTAATGTTAATTTGTCGCAGCCTTGTTGATTATTTACTTCATCACGGTGATGGGCTCCAGCGTCTTCAACGTGTTCACCGTCAAGCTCTTCTGCAGTTAATATATCAGAGGCCTTTCCTTGTTTTACTTCATAATTGACTATGGCTCCAGCGTCGTCTTCGGGGTCTCCAGTAAATTTCTCTACAAGTATCGTTTCACTCTGTTGTTCTGCTTTCATTTCTTTATTACCAAGGACCGCAGCGTTATTTTCATTGTGACCACCATAATTAGTTGAAGTGGTGGTTTTTCGCCTTGGTGTCTTTATGTGAGGCTGTAAATTAAGGTCCTCATTTATGCCAGCGGTCGCAGCATTTGATTCCTATAATAAGAGAAAATACAAAGGTGTAATTGTATTAAAAGTAGCTGTAACGGCTGAATGAACAATAAAGATAGAATTGTTTACTTAATTTACTGTCACCATATTAAATCATAGTGTGAAATATGTATACAAAGTAGTTTGTCAAAGGCCGAGATAAAATACTGAATGGTATATGCCGGGATGGAAACAATTGTGAACAGTTTCTGTTTCAGGGAAAGTACACTCCTGGAAATGGAAAAAAGAACACATTGACACCGGTGTGTCAGACCCACCATACTTGCTCCGGACACTGCGAGAGGGCTGTACAAGCAATGGTCACACGCACGGCACAGCGGACACACCAGGAACCGCGGTGTTGGCCGTCGAATGGCGCTAGCTGTGCAGCATTTGTGCACCGCCGCCGTGTGTCAGCCAGTTTGCCGTGGCATACGGAGCTCCATCGCAGTCTTTAACACTGGTAGCATGCCGCGACAGCGTGGACGTGAACCGTATGTGCATTTGACGGTCTTTGAGCGAGGGCGTATAGTGGGCATGCGGGAGGCCGGGTGGACGTACCGCCGAATTGCTCAAGACGTGGGGCGTGAGGTCTCCACAGTACATCGATGTCGTCGCCAGTGGTCGGCGGAAGGTGCACGTGCCCGTCGACCTGGGACCGGACCGCAGCGACCCACGGATGCACGCCAAGACCGTAGGATCCTACGCAGTGCCGTAGGGGACCGCACTGCCGCTTCCCAGCAAATTAGGGACACTGTTGCTCCTGGGGTATCGGCGAGGACCATTCGCAACCGTCTCCATTAAGCTGGGCTACGGTCCCGCACACCGTTAGGCCGTCTTCCGCTCACGCCCCAACATCGTGCAGCCCGCCTCCAGTGGTGTGAATGGAGGGACGATGGAGACGTGTCGTCTTCAGCGATGTGAATCGCTTGCGCCTTGGTGCCAATGATGGTCGTATGCGTGTTTGGCGCCGTGCAGGTGAGCGCCACAATCAGGACTGCATCTGACTAAGACACAGGGCCAACACCCGGCATCATGGTGTGGGGAGCGATCTCCTACACTGGCCGTACACCTCTGGTGATCGTCGAGGGGACACTGAATAGTGCATGGTACATCCAAACCGTCATCGAAACCATCGTTCTACCATTCCTAGACCGGCAAAGGAACTTGCTGTTCCAACAGGACAATGCACGTCCGCATGTATCCCGTGCCACCCAACGTGCTCTAGAAGGTGTAAGTCAACTAACCTGGCCAGCAAGATCTCCGGAACCGTCCCCCATTGAGCATGTTTGGGACTGGATGAAGCGTCGTCTCACGCGGTCTGCACGTCCAGCACGAACGCTGGTCAAACTGAGGCGCCAGGTGGAAATGGCATGGCAAGCCGTTCCACAGGACTACATCCAGCATCTCTACGATCGTCTCCATGGGAGAATAGCAGCCTGCATTGCTGCGAAAGGTGGATATACACTGTAGTAGTGCCGACATTGTGATCGCTCTGTTCATTTGTCTATGTGCCTGTGGTTCTGTCAGTGTGATCATGTGATGTATTTGACCCCAGGAATGTGTCAATAAAGTTTTCCCTTCCTAGGACAATGAATTCACGGTGTTCTTATTTCAATTTCCAGGAGTGTAGGTGCAGAACGCTTCAGCTAGGTTTGCTTCGTAGAAAGAGGTTCTAAATAACCTGACGCGTGTGTCAATTGTAAACCAGAAACAGTGTCTTATATCGAATGAAGTAACCGTTAGCCGGCCGGAGTGGCCCAGCGGTTCTAGGCGCTACATCTGGAACCACGCGACCCCTACGATCGCAGGTTAGAATGCTGCATCGTTTAACATCACGACGATGTGCTCTCTGCTAAACAACATTTCTACGAAGCTCTAACTACCTCTAAAGAGAGTTATGAAGAAACTTAAGCCAGGTACACTGTTAGGAAGCACTTTTCACCGTGCAGCATTGGTGTGAAGCAACCTCTGAAATTAACTTGGTTACAAAGCCGCTCTCTGTCAAGTAACATTGATACGAAGTGTTCTGTAGTACATAACGTCATTAGGACGCATCCTGAACTCTGCCATTTAACAACTGTTCGAAGTTCTTATCTGCAACACTGGCACAGAGCACCCTCCGCCACGTAACATACCTACGAAGTACACTCCTCCACACAACACTGGCAGCAAGTATTGCTTCGAAAGTAAATTTTCCATCCGCCAGTGACATGAGAAACGTCTGCCACGCAACATCTAACATCGGTACGAAGCTCTGACAGCTCACAACACTACTTTAAGGCCACACAACATAGGAACGATCTACATTCTCCCATGAAACAATGGAACCAAGCACCCTGTGCTACGAAACATTGACCTAAACCACCCTTTGACGCGGAAATTTTAGCTTTAAGCGAACTCTACCTCCCAATATCGGTTTGAAGCCCTACCTGAGACAGAAAATTGTTTCTAACTTTTCTCTACGACGTACAACTGGCAACAACCACCTTCTGTCACTCAGATTTGGTACAAAGCCTTCTCTGCCATTCTGCTTTATGAATCGCCCCCTACCAGGGAACATCTGTACAGAGCACCCTCTACCATTCAACACCGCTACACTGTTTTCTCCATTACGTAAGCTCGATAAGAAGTACCCACTGCGAAACGTTATTTCCATCAAGCACCCGCTCCCACACAACACCAGTATGCTACTCGCTCTGCCAAGTAGCATTGACAAGATATAGTCTCTGCCACGCAACATTGTTACGAATCAGTGTCTGCCACATACAAGTGGCATGAAGCTCTCTCTGCCCCTCAAAAGTGGTATGAAACACTTTCTGACACACAACAATTTACACGGTGCTTGGCCAGTACCTCATCAATCGAGACTTCGGTGATTTGAAATTATCTGTCTAGTTAGCTCGTAAGTGAACTGTGCATCCTCTCCATGGCCATCGTTTAGAAGATGGTACGAGGATGTTTGGCAACTCGTACCTTACTGCAGTAATGAGTTATTGTGTCAAAATGCGACGACACATGAAACATATTCTTCAGGGGGTATGAGAGTACAGTAACCACTACGACAATGGTTTGAAAAGTTCTCGGATTCACCACGCGACGTCACCGCTAGAGCAACGAGTTGTTCACGTGATATTCATTGGACTGTTTCCTGTAAACACGTGCTACGTCATTGGTCTTATAAGAGAGCTGAGGCGGTGACGTGGCTGTGTTGTTGTTTCCGAGTAGCGATTTCCGAAGGTGGAAAAAACAGAGATTCCATCAGTGATTAAGTACTTCGTAAGGAATGGTATGAATGCAAAGGGCATTCATGCCGATTTCCAGAGTACACTGGGGGGACTCCGCTTCTTCATATTTTACTGTTGCCAAGTGGACAAAAGAATTTAAATTTGATGATCCGTGCAGCGGCCGGCCAAGATGTGTCACAACTCCAGAAATTACTGTATAGGTGCACAAAATGGTCATGAAGGATCGGCGATTGAAAATGTGCGAAATTGCTCACACTCCCCAGATGTCATCTGAAAGGATATATCACATTTTAACTGAAGAGTTAGAAATGAAAAAATTATCTGCAAGATGGGTGTCGCGACTCATGTCGAGCGCCCGCTCACACATGCGCCGTCACCATACCAAAATTACACGAACTAAGGTATTAATTGTTGCCACACCCACCTTATTCGCCTGATATGGCTCCGTCAGACTTCCATCTCTTCGCAAAACTGAAAATTTTTCTTGGTGGAAGAAGACTCACTTAAACAAAGAATTGAAAGCAGGAGGTGACAACCATTTTGCAGGTCTTGAGGAAACTCAATTTCGAGTTGGTTGGAGCAAGTGCATTAATCTACAAAGAGGCTTCATTGCAAAATAAAAAGTTTCAGTGATGTAAGTACTTTTTTCTATTCCATTCCGAGAACATTTCAAACCACCCTCGTAACATGAAGCAAACTGAATTAATATTGGACTTTGTGTGGCTACGTGGCTCAGTGGTAAAGTACCAAACACAAACTGAAAGATCTCAGATTCGATTCGCCGTCATTCCTAAGATTTTTATCAATCATAAATCACATTTCGTCGCTTTTTCATTATACGTTTACAAGGGGACTTAATTAAAGAGTTTATGTTCCAAATGCATTTTAATAACTTGGACAACTCGTCTTGCTCAGTTCAGCGTTATATGCGGTTTCGCTAGAGGAACAAAACAATCCTGGCAGAATCCAAAAAAGAAATTACCTTGTCCCCGTTAACAGGTACATGCACCAAGGTGATTTGGATGGATAAAGGAGTGCTGCATTTGTACAACCCCAGTTGACTCGCTTATGTGCCATACATTGATCTTAAATGGTCCTAATGAGTACGAAATTTTAAAAACCTCTGATGTGAAATCTCTTCTCATTCGTTAACGACTGGCTGAGTTATTGCGGATAATTGGAGCTACATTTCTCACTGGTCTGACGATTTAGTTACCACACTTGTTAAACGCCACGTATTTTTAATTAATTTTCAGTTTTGTAAATAGTAGTCTAGGCTGTCGTTCTTGCCGGAAAACTGACACAGATGGTCTTTACAGATACTGCAAGAAATAGGTGGAATGTAAGAGATTTCAGAGCTTTTGTCAGTATTTTAAGCTAGAGAATCATTGCTTTCTTGTCAGAAAAGGCTAATGAGACCTAACACAAAAGTATGGCCGTAACATGTAAGGCACTAAACGTGAGGACAAAATTGACTGATCACAGGGAAAGTGGCCAATAACGTGGTAACTTTAACGGCAGACATGGAAGCGAAGAAACATGAATGAACACGTTTGAGAGAAGCGTATTGATAATGTGACAGCGTACTTGTTCAT
This sequence comes from Schistocerca gregaria, assembly GCF_023897955.1. Taxonomy (NCBI): domain Eukaryota; kingdom Metazoa; phylum Arthropoda; class Insecta; order Orthoptera; family Acrididae; genus Schistocerca; species Schistocerca gregaria. Next base: position 167,053,669 of record NC_064925.1, on the reverse strand, counting down.
TTTTGTAGCTGAATTGGAATTCGAAAATTATCATAGGTGCCCGTTTTGTCTGTAAATGTTGTTAAAAGATGTTACGTATTGTTGAATGCACGAAAATTTATAGGGTCGGAATAGAGAGACTGTTTAGGGTTTTATTACCCTTTGGAAATCCTAACTGTTTGCTGCAAGTAAGTTCACCACCCTAAACGGACATTAATAAGCGTATCTAGCGTTTTCCCAACACACGACAATAACGTCGTGGATCCGTACGACTCTGGTCTTCCAAGGCGTTGCCTTAGGTGTCGAAACTGGAACAACTATCTGTGTTGTCCATTCAGAAGACTTAGGCTCTCTCTTCCAGATGTCGTTCAAGGTTCGTAATAGTATCGTCACTACACGACCTGGCGGTTCACAAAGTAAGAGTTCGAGCCTGACATTCTGTAGTGTGCTCTGGTAAATAACCAAGATGGCTGCAACTACCACTGAGACCTGGACGAGCTGCAGCCTTGGGAAAATGTCGTTAATCCTAGTGTGTTAAGTAATATGTTGCACAAGTACCTGTTGTGAAAACTCCGTAGCTTTGGGTAAACGGCGAATCGAGAACCGTGCCCCAGAGGCACTATCAGCGATTCCAGCGATAAAATGACGAAGAAATTAACATAGAAAATGAAATTAGCTGTAGTCTTGCCTTTTGTTTTCATGGTGAAGTTATGTTAATGGTGTAGGTACAAGGCCAGATTTTATTATTGGAAGATGTTTGCATTTAATGATCATTCAAAGCTAGTTAGGGAAAAGCTTCTCATCAGATGTATTTATGATGTATGAAATATACTCGAAGTTGGATTACAGCTGATATTGGTGTGTTTCAGTGATCAACATGTTTGATATGTCAGTCTGCTTGGTTGATTTTACGTTGAACGGTTTTACCTAAGTAATACTGACGAAAAGTTTCGATTACGAGCTACGGGTTTACCTCTTGGAATTTTGTTTAGGTTTTTATGTTGGTAACGCCGCGTAACCCTCTATATGAAAATCACTGACTGTACTGTGTGAATGCTTTGGTTGGTTTGCATTGTTGGAGTATGTCTGTTGTAGTGTTGGGCAGTTGGCTGTTAGCGCGCAGGGTTGCGCAGTTGGAAGTGAGCCACCAGCATTGTGTGTGTGTGTGTGTGGTGTCACCGCCGATCGCTTCCCGTGACCAGTTGTCCTCCGACATGGAACTCTTGCCCGCTCCGGACCATATGTCGTTTTCGCCCGTCGGGTGCCCCGGCCCGATGGAGGTCGACCCTTCGGCCTCTCCTTTCTATCTACAGGTGCATACACCGCATGTTGGCGTGCACCCTGCAGCCGGTTTTCAGGCGTTTCCTAGCTCCCCGCGGTCCGAATGGGAGGGTGCGGGTGGCACAGCCTCGCCTGTTGTTAGGCTCCCCACCGCGTCGCATACGTCAACATACGGTCCTCCCCACGGCGGGCGGAAGCCTTATGCGACAACCCTACGCCGATTTGCGGGGGAGGAATGTGGTGTCACCGCCATACACCACACTTGCTAGGTGGTAGCCTTTAAATCGGCCGCGGTCCGGTAGTATACGTCGGACCCGCGTGTCGCCACTATCAGTGATTGCACACCGAGCGCCGCCACACGGCAGGTCTAGAGAGACTTCCTAGCACTCGCCCCAGTTGTACAGCCGACTTTGCTAGCGATTGTTCACTGACATCTAGGCTCTCATTTGCCGAGACGATTGTTAGCATAGCCTTCAGCTATGCTACACTCCAGGAAATGGAAAAAAGAAGACATTGACACCGGTGTGTCAGACCCACCATACTTGCTCCGGACACTGCGAGAGGGCAGTACAAGCAATGATCACACGCACGGCACAGCGGACACACCAGGAACAGCGGTGTTAGCCGTCGAATGGCGCTAGCTGCGCCGTCAGTGTCAGCCAATTTGCCGTGGCATACGGAGCTCCATCGCAGTCTTTAACACTGGTAGCATGCCGCGACAGCGTGGACGTGAACCGTATGTGCAGTTGACGGACTTTGAGCGAGGGCATATAGTGGGCATGCGGGAGGCCGGGTGGACGTACCGCCAAATTCCTCAACACGTGGGGTGTGAGGTCTCCACAGTACATCGATGTTGTTGCCAGTGGTCGGCGGAAGGTGTACGGGTCCGTCGACCTGGGACAGGACCGCAGCGACTCACGGATGCACGCCAAGACCGTAGGATCCTACGCAGTGCCGTAGTGGACCGCACCACCACTTCCCAGCAAATTAGGGACACTCTTGCTCCTGGGGTATCGGCGAGGACCATTCGCAACCGTCTCCATGAAGCTGGGCTACGGTCCCGCACACCGTTAGGCCGTCTTCCGCTCACGCCCCAACATCGTGCAGCCCGCCTCCAGTGGTGTCGCGACAGGCGTTAATGGAGGGATGAATGCAGACGTGTCGTCTTCAGCGATGAGAGTCGCTTCTGCCTTGGAGCCAATGATGGTCGTATGTGTGTTTGGCGCCGTGCAGGTGAGCGCCACAAAAAAAAAAAAATGGCTCTGAGCACTATGGGACTCAACTGCTATGGTCATTAGTCCCCTAGAACTTAGAACTACTTAAACCTAACTAACCTAAGGACATCACACACATCCATGCCCGAGGCAGGATTCGAACCTGCGACCGTAGCAGTCGCACGTTTCCGGACTGCGCGCCTAGAACCGCGAGACCACCGCGGCCGGCTGAGCGCCACAATCAGGACTGCATACGACCGAGGCACACAGGGCCAACACCCGGCATCATGGTGTGGGGAGCGATCTCCTACACTGGTTGTACACCTCTGGTGATCGTCGAGGGGACACTGAATAGAGCACGGTACATCCAAACCATCATCGAACCTATCGTTCTACCATTCCTAGACCGGAAAGGGAACTTGCTGTTCCAACAGGACAATGCACGTCCGCATGTATCCCGTGCCACCCAACGTGCTCTAGAAGGTGTAAGTCAACTACCCTGGCCAGCAAAATCTCCGGATCTGTCCCCCATTGAGCATGTTTGGGACTGGATGAAGTGTCGTCTCACGCGGTCTGCACGTCCAGCACGAACGCTGGTCCAACTGAGGCGCCAGGTGGAAATGGCATGGCAAGCCGTTCCACAGGACTACATCCAGCATCTCTACGATCGTCTCCATGGGAGAATAGCAGCCTACATTGCTGCGAAAGGTGGATATACACTGTACTAGTGCCGACATTGTGCATGCTCTGTTGCCTGTGTCTATGTGCCTGTGGTTCTGTCAGTGTGATCATGTGATGTATCTGACCCCAGGAATGTGTCAATAAAGTTTCCTCTTCCTGGGACAATGAATTCACGGTGTTCATATTTCAATTTCCAGGATAGTAATTGCTACGACCTAGCAAGGCGCCATTATCAGTTTCTATTGATATAGTAAATCATATAATGTCAAGAGCGACGTTCGTCATTGATGGATTAAAGTTAAGTAGTCCACCAGCTACGTCCGTTTTCCACAATTCTAATTCCCTTGTCATGTTCCAGACCTCACGCCAGCCTGCGTGAGCTAAGACGTGTGCATTTCGGTCTCCTTTAGTAGCCCGGTTGGCTCTCCTGCCAACCACAACATTGGCGACCAGAGTAAATGTGTTCTTATCTACATTGCCCTGATTTACTTGTGTAATGGCTTCGCCACAATCTCCAGATGTAATGTCCGAATTTTATCGCTTACAGAATCAGCAGACGCAGGCCTTACTGCATGCCCTTGGACAGCTCGTCCAGGGGCAATGTGCGATGCAAAACGATGCGGCGGCAGCCGCTTCACCGCTAACGCAGCTAAAACACGCTGTTGCGCCCACTTTTCGACCTTTTGATGCTGCACTGGAAATATGGACGGAGTGGTCACGCCAATTTGGATTCCATCTCGCCACCTACAGAATTGAAGGTAACGAGCGGCAGCCTTTTCTCCTTTCGTCAGTAGGTGTGACCACGTAACGTGTGATAGTCAAATTATTTCCCCGACGCGACGTCTCAACTCTGTCCTACGAAGAAATTTTGTCTGCTTTACATGCATATTTCAAAGAATCAGTCAATGTAGTTGCGAAACGGTATACCTTCTTCCGTGCAAAACGTACGGCAGGTCAAACTAATCGGGAGTGGGTTGCCACTTTGCAAGCCCTTACTAGGGATTGTGCTTTTGAGTGTCAATGTGGATTCTCTTATTCAGATACTATGGTACGTGATGCAATTGCACAGAACGTTTCTGATGTTCGTATAAGGGAACAGATTTTGAAACTAGTAAATCCCTCCCTTCAACAAGTAATGGACATATTGGATCGGCAGGACACACTTGACTTTGCTCAGGAATCATTTGAAACTTCGCCAGCAGTGTGTCAGGTTAACCGGCCCGCCGGGCGAGTTGCACGGAGCAGTAAACAGCCCTCGCGCCCGGGCGCGCTGCTGCCGCCAGGCTCTCAGCCACGTGTGCCGCGTCGGCAAGCAAATGCATTGGTAAAATCATGCCCGCGTTGCGCTACTAAACATTCGGGTGAAAATTGACCGTCACGGTAAGTTATTTACTTTTATTGTAATAAAAAAGGATATGTTCAGAGGGTTTGCCAGAAAAAGCTCAGATCGGAAGCTCAAAACCGTTCCATGCCCTTTGCTTCGCGCCGGAATTGGAATCGAACCGAGGATACTCAGGCTCGCGAAACTGCGCTCATGGAAACTCATGTAGTTCATTCCACTCCGTCCAGTGCCACTATCTCTAACAGTGACTGTGTTCGTCCCAAAAATTGTGTGCGTCGACATCGCCGGAAATCCCGTCAAGTCGCAAGGGATTATGCACCACTGTCCGTTCACGTTGCACGAGACAGTCGCTCTTGTCGTCAGCAGGACAATAAACTTTTTATAGACTTGGACATTAACGGCAAAGTGATACCATTCCAGCTCGATACCTGAGCTGCAGTTTCACTGATCAATCAAGACACTTACAATCTGCTGGGCACACCTCCGTTGTGTGCCGTAAATGTTACGTTAAATAGCTATTCAGGACCAGAGATCCATGTGGTAGGACAGTGCAGCCATCTTGCAACATACAGAGGACAAACAAAACTTGTGTCATTTTACGTCCTTCGATCTTCTTCTGCCGTGAACTTGTTTGGTTTCGATTTATTTCAGTTGTTGTTTAACTTGTATATAGTAAATCAGGTCCTGTCAGTGAACCAGACTGTGCCTTCAGACAGTGCTTCTTTTCTGTGTGAGGAATTTGCAGACATTTTTGCACCGGGCCTCAGTTGCGCTAAGAACTATAAAGCACATTTGGAACTGAAAGTAAACGCGCAACCTAAATTTTTCCGAGCGCGCAATGTTCCCCACGCATTGCGTGATGAGGTCGCAAAAACATTACACGATTTGGAATCACAAGGTGTGATTGAACATGTGCAGACTTCTCTCTGGGCATCACCCTTAGTAATTTTGCCAAAACCTTCCGGAAAGTTGAGACTCTGTGTAGACTTCAAGGCAACAGTGAATCCACATCTAGTGAATGCAAGTTTTCCTTTACCCCGCCCGGAAGATCTTTTTGACAAACATCGCCCGGGGAAATATTTTTCGAAGTTGGACCTGGCAGATGCGTACTTGCAAATACCGGTGGACGAAGAATCCCAGCGTGTTTTGGTGGTTAACACGCATCTTGTATTGTATCGATTCAAACGACTGCCATTCGGGTGTGCATCCGCCCCTGCAATGTTTCAGCAATATCTACGAACTGTTTGTGCGTCAGTTCTTAATGCAGCTATTTATCTGGATGATATTGTGATCTCCGGAAAGACGGAAGGAGAACATTTGGCCAATCTCAGAACATTATTTCAGGTCTTGCGACAAAATGGTCTTCGCTTGCGGAAGGACAAATAAGAGTTTTTTGCTCGGGACTTCCCATCCTTGTGACATGTACTCAATGCCCAAGGCATACATCCCAGTCCAACGCACCTCAGTGCCATACAAGACTTGCCTTCGGTGCAGCTACAGAGTGTGCTGGTAAAAATCAACTATTATCATGAATATATTCCGCATGCCTCTTCCATTTCAGCTCCGCTTCATCGCTTACGCCGTAAGGGTGTTCCGTGCGTCAGGGCGACGGAATGCGAACGCACCTTTCGCCAGTTGAAATCGGCGTTGCTTTCCAATACTTCCCTTACGCCATTCGATCCCCAGAAGCCCCTTTTGTTGATTGTGGATGCATCGGATTTCGGCATCGGTGCTGTGCTTGCGCCCAAAGATGGATCGCACGATTGCCCTATTGCCTTTGCATCCAAATTGCTGTCGTCTGCTCAAAGAAGTTATTCACAGATCGAGAAAGAAGCATTGGTTCTGGTATTTGGTGTTACAAATTTTCATGATTTCTTGTGAGGTCGTCACCTTACCATAATCACAGACCACAAACCTTTGACATCGCTTTTTCGTCCGATCAAGCCTGTACCTCCACGTACAGCTCAGAAATTCGTTCGCTGGTCTATTTTCCTCTCGCAGTTCCACTACGATATCTTGTATCGGTCCACTGCTAAGCACGGAAACGCCGATGCGTTGTCCCGCTTGCCTGTTGCTGAGGATAGGGCATTCGATTCCTCCGAACTTGCTTGCTTGTTCATTGATGCGGAAACCGGTGACGTGGTCGAATCTTTTCCGATTGATTTTCGTCGTGTAGCTACAGCCACAGCTGCCGTCCCTGTCGTTGCTCCAGTTCCGCGTTTTGTTGCTACGCAATGGCCCTTGTCAAAGTCACGGATCGGGGACCCGTTGGTTCGCCGATTTTTTTCTCACCAGGAGAGACTTTTTGTACGACGTGGTGTTTTGCTGTTGCGTTTATATAATGATCAGTCCCGGGTCGTGGTACCACGTTCGTTACAGTCCTCTGTCTTACAACTTCTTCACCAAGGACATTGGGGTATAGTGAGAACGAAACAACTTGCTCGTCAGCACTGTACTTGGTTCGGAATCGATGCCGCGATTACTCATATGTGCTCTTCTTGCATGGTGTGTGCCGAACAACAATCAGCGCCACCACGGAAATTCTTTCCATGGCCAAAAGACACTTCCCCTTTGCAACGCTTACACATCGATTTTGCTGGTCCATTCTGGAATGCTCGATTGTTTGGTTGTGGTAGATTCACTCAGTGATTTTCCTTTTGTAGCCCAGATGTCTTCCACGACGTCATCTGCCACCATCCAAGCGTTATCCGCTATCTTTTGCATTGAACGTCTTCCACAGACTGTTGTTTAATGGATGAAAGTTAAGTATTCCATCAGCTACGTCCGTTTTTCTCAATTCTAATTCCCTTGTCATGTTCCAGACCCCACGCCAGCCTGCGTGAGCTAAAACGCGTGCATTTCGGCCTCCTTTAGTATCCCGGTTGGCTCTTCCGAGTATGTTAATTTTGAAAGTGATCACGCAGTTTTTGCTATCTGAACAAACGCAGATTCTTATGATAATTCAGGGGCTTTTTCTGTAATTAATAGTAATATTTCTCTGGGGTTTTGAATTCAATCACCGTTTTGTATATGATCTCCCTCATGTGACATTTACATCGCGAAACTTCTTGAAGTCAAGCAGTACTGTGTGTAGACAAAATAAAGTTTCCACAATATCAGCGAGAGGCCCTTGATTGACCATAAGATGACCTACTCCAGAGGAGTTTTTGTCTAGGAATTCAGCACTTTGCTTAATCCAGTCATCTGAAACGGTTAGCACAGGAGATAGTCAGATACTTTGCCTACTGGGCCATTGAGGGAATGAAGACGTCAGGGGGAGTCAAGTTGTGAGGCATTTAATTGTAACAAGTACTCATCAATTTCACCCTGCTCTGGACTGCAGTTACGGTTTCGGGATTTCCTCATTGTACTCAGAACAGCAGACATAAATACTTCGATAAAATGAAGTTACATATCTGTTGGTTTCATTTTTTAACAGTAACAGGTCAACATACTTTCTAAAACTACCGTATCACGACGCTAGAGGAGCAAATCCAAATGGTGCAATCCATTGACACAGTGGAAGCTCATGCTTCAATTCGTTTACAGCGTTTGAAGCGGAGCAACTCAGCAGCCGATTACGTGCATCCATAGTACCCTTCAGATACCACCCGACTTCCAAAAATGTCTCATGATTCCCATAACAATGAAGGCAAAGGACACGAAATGTGGACAGTACCACAACTTGAACCTACTTTGTCAATCATACGATATGTGGACAGTACCCCAACTTAAACATACGACGGCAATCATACAAAATTCTCATGTGATAAACTCTGACAGGATCAGAAGACAAGGTCGTGGATATTCTGAGTAAAGTCAATTAGGATTCAGGAGAGAAATAGGAACAGGAGAAGTGAGCTTCACAATCAGGCTTCTCATCGTTAAGCAATTACAGTAAATAAACGTACATATACAGGGTGTGACAAAAAGATACGGCCAAACTTTCAGGAAACGTTCCTCACACACAAATAAAGAAAATATGTTATGTGGACATGTGTCCGGAAACGCTTACTTTCCATGTTAGAGCTCATTTTATTACTTCTCTTCAAATCACATTATCATGGAATGGAAACACACAGCAACAGAACGTACCAGCGTGACTTCAAACACTTTGTTACAGGAAATGTTCAAAATGTCCTACATTAGCGACGATACATGCATCCACCCTCAGTCGCATGGAATCCCTGATGCGCTGATGCAGCCCTGGAGAACGGCGTATTGTATCACAGCCGTCCACAATACGAGCTCGAAGAGTCTCTACATTTGGTACCGGGGTTGCGTAGACAAGAGCTTTCAAATGCCCCCATAAATGAAAGTCAAGGGGTTTGAGGTCAGGGGAGCTTGGAGGCCATGGAATTGGTCCGCCTCTACCAATCCATCGGTCACCGAAACTGTTGTTGAGAAGCGTACGAACACTTCGACTGAAATGTGCGGGAGCTCCATCGTGCATGAACCACATGTTGTGTCGTAATTGTAAAGGCATATGTTCTATCAGCACAGGTAGAGTGTACCGTATGAAATCATGATAACGTGCTCCATTGAGCGTAGGTGGACGAAACTAAAACGAGCTCTAACATGGAAATTAAGCGTTTCCGGACACATGTCCACATAGCATCTTTTCTTTAGTGTTTGAAGAATGTTTCCTGAAAGTTTGGCTGTACCTTTTTGTAACACTCTGTATTGCCTCTGTAAACCTGCAAAAATGCTTCTGATAATGGCACGTGGTAAGACATACTCAGATCGCTGAAGAAGCAAGGTCTAAAAGTACAACGAGATGGGGGTGGGCGTTGCTTCTATGAGAAAGAAGTGTCTGTGACTAGAAATTTTCTTGACAAATGGAAATAAATAATAGGAAAAGACGTGAGTAATGTATAAGTTCTCTCACCTGTTAAATTCATTGCCCCAATCCAGGAAGGTATGAACTAAGTTCTCGAAGCTGTTGATGTGAGTATTAAAATTAATGAGCATAAGACAGATATGCTGCGTTGACCAGATGGTATTGCTGAGGGGAAGGTGATTTGTACCTTTTCTGTTCGATTTTTTTTAATGATGCACCATTTCTTTATATAATATTTTTCATATCATAGTTCCAGTCGTATAAAAGAAGGTCACCAAGCCACATTATACGACGGCTATTCGGAAAGTAAAGTTAGATCGGCAACGAAATGGAAGTCACAGTGAAAATCGGATGAAGCTTTGCGCAGACTTATTGGGCAGGGTCTCTAGTTTGTCCGTCGTTCGCGGCGCATCGTTCTTGTCAGTTCTGAGCGCACAGTGACGGTGTCAGAATTCCTAAAAAATAATATCTCACACCAAGTATGAGGGCCTGGTGGGAGATTTCACATAATTTCATAAGGCGCACGTAACACAATTGTCATGCGATTCCTTCATCATGATAATTCGCGGCCTCACTATGCACTGGGCAATCATGTTGCTCCTGCCACGTCTTCGATTGGGAGTGTTTCATCACCCACAATACAGCTCGTCATTGACTGCGCCTTAGTTTAATCACTGCTCACATGAACCGCTGGATATGAATACAACATTAGGGCACAGATAAAGAGCTGAAGACCATCATAGAGGCCGGCCGCGGTGGTCTCGCGGTTCTAGGCGCGCAGTCCGGAACCGTGCGATTGCTACGGTCGCAGGTTCGAATCCTGCCTCGGGCATGGATGTGTGTGATGTCCTTAGGTTAGTTAGGTTTAAGTAGTTCTAAGTTCTAGGGGACTGATAACCACAGCAGTTGAGTCCCATAGTGCTCAGAGCCATTTGAACCATTTGAACCATCATAGAGTATTGCCGGAAATCACAGGTGGCTGGTTTCCATGACGAAGGCTTTGGACAGTTGGTGCAAACGCTAAGATGCAACAGACGTCTACATAGGAGCCGCAACTATGCGGAGAACTAGGTGGATGGTGCAGGTAGCTATTGAAAAAAAAATCTGATTTTCACATGGATTTCCATTTCGAGAGAGGGCGGACATTACTTTGTGAATAGCCACCGTAGAGAACCAATAGACATATAAAATAAGTCAATATGCATACTAAGCTAGAGAATCAGCAGAATAGTAACTCTCCAAGTTATATAATACATTAACAGTCATGAGTTAATGTTGAACGGTGGTGATCTAGTTTGATGTGTGACTATGTTATTAACTAGAGGAGAAATTTTATCAGAAAAGCCATGTCATTGGAAGAACGATCTGTTCCTCAATCACAACAAGTAATTGCAGTTTCTCTAATACAACTTGCTTTATACTTTTGCATTCAAGCCAGCGAAATGAAAGGACAAAAATCTCTTAATTTGTCTTAACGCATCGCGTTATGATTAGTGCTATAGTCTTCCTACAGCAATCCTGACCTGCGTTCAGATAAGACGTAAAATATGCCCAAGCATGTGGGTTATCAACCTTGACAATGCCTTTGGCGTTATAATGCTTCAGAATGTACAGCGAGCGTTATATTAGAATTTCTTAAGTGTACAGTTCCTGCATACCATGAATCGCCGGTTAGGCATTTATCAATCTTTGTTGAGATGTTAATCACATTCCGTTTATAAGATGATGAAACTTCCATTTCATGTGGAACAGATCTCCATCACCGACATCAGTTTGAAGTTTTAACCCTATGGAATACAAGCGAAAAGCCTCTGAGTATCACCTTCGGTCATTTTATGGTGTATCTGAGGACCATTACACTAGGTTCTGGTTTCATAGTATACACATTTCCATCGTACTGGGAGACAAAGGCGGGGACCAGTCCGGTCAATCAAGAATCGATACGCTTAAGGTGTTTGTGCTGTGAGCGGTAGTGTTGTGCCTTCCGTTAACCTCGTGCATCCTGGAGAGCATCCACTCTTCATTGAACAACTGCTAGATCAGTTACGTTATCATGTCCAATAATGGCCCACAAGACGTTTTCAGGCGTCGAGAGAGGCAAAGTTCTCTAGAATCGCCGCTCCCTGTGACCTTTCACCAGGCGGAGTCTGCACACGTTCATGTCGATCTGATATTTACAAACAGTTGTTTCTGGCTACGCACCATGCAAGTCCGTTGTTTGTGGCACAGTGTCAATGGTAACCGAACCATGAAACCTCGATATCTCAACGCAACTTACAGTAAACTGTCATCCGTATACTCGTCAGAGGCTACCTAAAAATCGTATAAACCTATCGTGATGTAGTTATTGTGTTAGGACTGGTACCTGCCTTGCTTGGCAGAGTGTTGTCCAGAGATCATTTGTTCATCACTGGTGCGCTTGTCATTGCACCACAGTCTACGATCTATACGAAACATCAATACGGTGCCTACATGTCCCTCATACATACGTTTCGATTCTTCTCAAAGTGCGAAAGATATCTGTTAGTATCGCTTGAACGTCTCCAGACGTGTTGTGTTGCTATCTTCACCGAAACCTTCCCTATAACATCAGATATACCAACAGCCATCTCGTAGACCCAGTCACGCCATTTTTAATTGTAAAATTCTTTTTTTTCTGAACAGAAAATGAGGGAAAAGATGTGTGAGATTTGAAAGATTAATTAACATATCTCATAAACATTGATATCTACATCGACCTCGTTACCTGCAAGATTACTATTCAATTTTCTCTCAAATATTCCGCAGACGCTTCATGCAATCTCTTTCATACTATTTATCTACCGTTGCACTCTTGAACAGCGCGCCGGAAGAACGAACACTTAAATCAGCATATGGGAGCTCTGATTTCTCTTATTTTATTGTTATGATAAATTTTCACCCCTGTCGGTTTGCACAAACTAAATATTTTCGCTTTCGGAGGAGAAAGATGGTGAATGCCTTCATTTTAACGTTTGCCACCCCAAACTTGAGTGTCATACTCGTGACACTCTCTCCCCAATTTTCTGATAATTAGAAACGAGCGGTCCTTCTTTGGACTTTATGAAGCCCTCCGTCAAATCTCTCTTGTAAGCATTCAATACCGCACTGCATCACTCTAGCAGAGGTAGGAGACGAATAGGTTTGGCAGCCTTGTTATCTCTTCTAAGATTTCAACCAATGGATCATAGTGTTTGATTCGCCTTCCCATTACATTACTTCTGCGATCGTCGAAGTTTAGCTTGTTCGTGATTATCATCACTGTGTAACTAGTTAAACTAACACCTTTTGGGTATGCGTGATTTAACATGTAACCGAAATACTACGGAATTCTTTCAGTAGACATATGGATGGATTTACAGTTTTCATTAATTTGAGCGAGTTCTCAGTTTTTGTACCATACATATGTCATGTCTTAGTAACTAGTGCTGTATCTTCTGATTACGTTAATAGACGCCCAACTACAGCACAATTTGGAAACAATCGGAGATGACTGCTGGGATTCTTTCTTAAACCATTTCTACTGATTAGAAACAGCATAGTACTAAAATATGGCATTGGGGAGCGCCAGCTATCACTTCATTTTTATTCCAAGACTCTCTATCTAATTTTATGAACTGTGGTATTTGGTACAGGATATTAGTGGAGCATCATTTTGGTAGAGTTTGAGCTAGGTGTTCATTGTGTGACAATTTCAGTTTCCTTTAGTGTAATTTAGAAGAACACATTAAGCTTGTAAGCATAATGTATGTGTGCTCTCGCGTCACAGATGATAAACCTCATTGGCAAGCGCGCCACAACTCACCTGTGGCATTTGGGTTTTCATAAGCAGCTGGCTCTTAGGCTGCTTGGTACCCCTCTTCTTCTTCTTGCCAAAACAGCATCGACAAATGCTCCACATCTGCAAGAGATAAGAGTCTGTGCCAGTGGCTAAACAATGGTTTACAGCATAGCGGGTCTCCTTCTGTTACGTGAACACAGGCAGTTAAAACGCCACGTCATGTAGGATGTACTAGAGAGGTTAAAAGCTTTTCTGCTCGCGAAGCAGAAAAAACTGGAAGGAGGTCCTCGCCAGTCACACATAAATCTACAATTAGCACTGTAACATAACCCTTTATCAAATCTGATTTGAGTGAATATTTTCTTTGTTCACGTCTTCGCTCCTCAGAATGTCGATTTGCTAGTTAAACTTTTTCTAAGAATTTAGAAAACCGTTAACTTGGATCTGAATCATGCAGGTTAATGCTGGGTGTAATTGTCACGTTACATGTGTGGTACGTTGCCTGAGCTAGATGTGGCAACAACAGAGCTACCTACCAGACAGCAGAGCTACCTACCAGATAGAATGCGGACCACATGCGCTGCCGGGACACAAGAATGTCGCTACGCGAGTATTTTTGGTACATGTGCTGTGCATCGTAAACAAACTGCATTACACTAACAAGCACTTCTAATCTAAATTAAATCCTAGCTAGATGCGAGAGATCGAATATGATTAATGCATCATCAGTGATTGTCATATCTAACTACTAGAATACAACATTAATTTCTTATTCCGCAGGTTTGGTTAAACGATTAGCTCGGAATCCTATTGAATTCCCATTGATCGCATGCTAGCAGAAAAGAGGAGAGAGAGACAGTCTAAGACCATTAGAGGGCCGGAGTCATTTTAAAATGTGCTCCCCCCCACTGCATGGGGATGAGGAGAAAGCAGACAGTAGCCACTGAGAGCAGTTCATTGCGTTTCGGCCGAGGACTGCTGGACAGGCGACGTCTGTGTTTCCATTGTAAACGGCAGGGAGCTTTCTTTCTTCAAACATCAGTCTTCTGGCTAATTTGATGCTGCCCGTCACGAATTCTCCTCATGTTCCAACCTCTTCATATTAGAGTAGCTGTTGCTACCTATACCCGCAATTGTCTGCTGGATGTATCACAATCCCTGTCTTCCTCAACAGTTATACCCTCTACAGCTCTCTCTAGTACCATGGAAGGTACACATTAATATCTTAACGGATGTCCTACCATCCTGTTCCTCCTTCTTGTCAGTATTTTCCATACATTCCTTTCCTTGCCGATTCTCCAGAGCTATTCCTCATTCTCTATCTTATAAGTCTACATAATTTTTAACATTCGTCTGTAACAGCTCATCTAAAATATTTCGATACTAATCTTCTCCGGTTTTCTCACAGTCCACAGAAACCTATTGGGAAATGGAAGACTGCTTGTAACGTAATGTGTCCTCCAGCGCCAGAGTGGAGAATTACGAGTTAACAGCGAAAGGGGACGCAGCGTCATAATGAACTGCCAGTTAAAGCAAGCCCATATTCTGAGAACTGGTGGTGACGGGACGGCTGAGGGATGAAATCTGTAAGGTTGAGTGAAAGGAACCAATCCGCCACATTTTATATATATTTAATATTTTTTTGGAGCGCTCACCCACAACTGCTAGGCTAGCGCCAAGGTAACTGAATTATTTTTGTCGCTACTAAGAAACTGCAAGAACAGCTACAGCAAGCCTTATTGGCTTCAACATGAAATAAGATAGATAGTGGGAGTGAGATATTCCCTGCTTCTCAGCGTAGTCGATAGAAGCATCCACTGCGGATTAATTATATTAAAACTTAATGTTGGAAGGGATACTGCTGCCTTATCAGAACGGATCTGAATCGTCATCACTCGGTAGGCTCGCCGTCCTAGGTGATCAAAATCATGCACAAGTCACTATTTCACAAGCAGAATAAAACTTATGTGACAGTGTTTGTTTTTTTAAATTGGGTTGTGCGGATGCTGTGGGCAGAATACCATCGATCCAGGAAGAGAGAGTGGGTGGTCGATTCCAGGCGCTGAGGGAGAGCAGTCTCTGATGCAGAGCAAATAACTTAAGCTGCCACCAACCAGTTCTTCACTGCCACTGTTACGTCCAAGTATGGAGAGCACCCGCACTGATCGCAAATCACGAAATATGATGGTTTCTAATTGATGTTAACACTTTCATAGCTTTCATTCAAGTATATTTATTAGCAATCGTGACCTCAACGTGGACGCAATGAAGATAGCAGGTGCATGACAGCGATTCTATCTACATTTCTTGCTTTCTTCCTTGGTTAACATTTGGCGATTAGTCCGAAGTTTGTTGTTCACCGAAATGTTGTGTTGACTCTAAAGTATTTAACTTGAACGCATTATCAAATCTATATCAAGTTATTGGCAATAACTTATTTCCATTGTAACCTTTTGGATTATTTAATGAATGTAGAGAGGATAGAGGGACAATATAATTGTAGACTGGCCACGGCAAGGAAAGTTTTTCTGAAGACGAGAGATTTGTTAACGTAGAGTATAGATGTAAATGTCAGGAAGTCGTATCTGAAACTGTTTGTGTGAAGTGTAACCATCTATCGAAGTGAAACATGGACGATTAATAGTTTAGACAAGAAGAGAAAAGAAGCTTTCGAAATGTGGTGCTACAGAAGAATGCTGAAGATTAGGTGGGTATACAACTTAACTAAGGAGCAGGTATTGAATAGAATTGGGGAGAAGAGCACATTGTGGTACAACGTGACTAGATGAAGGGATGGATTGGTCGGACATGTTCTGAGGCATCAAGGTATCGCGAATTTAGTATAGGAGAGGAGCGTGGAGGGTAACAATAGTAGAGATGAATACACTAAGCAGGTTCAGAAGGATGTAGGATGCAGTAGATACTGGGAGATTAAGAAGCTTGCACAGTATGGAGTATTTTCTGCCTCGTGATGACTGGGTGTTGTGTGATGTCCTTAGGTTAGTTAGGTTTAAGTAGTTCTAAGTTCTAGGCGACTGATGACCATAGCTGTTAAGTCCCATAGTGCTCAGAGCCATTTGAACCATTTTTGAGCCAGTATAGAGTAGTATGGAGAGCTGCATCAAACCAGTCTTTGGACTGAAGACCACAACAGCAAAAACCATGGTTTCCTGTCTTTGATAGTCTGGGTTTAATTAGAATTCTACATTACTTTGTAATGATTGGGTTTTAAAGTGATCATTGTTTCATTTATCACTTCGATTAACCGTCTATTTTTTAACATTTTCTAAGGTACAGCATCCATATATACTGGAACTACTGCCGATTTATAAACTCAACGCATTAAGTTATCAACTGCGTGACACCTGTAATTTAATTCAAGTGATGCTATTGGGTTGAGATCTGTTTATTGGCAAGGTCATCGACAACAGGTGTTTCTGACGTCCACATGGATGTGTCGAAGGGTCATCCGTAACCTCACAGTAAAGTACCACCAGCCTCCAGCTATTAACAGCGAATAAACGATAATGTGTGCTCCTACATACGGTAGATAAATCTTCTACATGGATTGCTTCGAGAATGTAAAGTCAACGACTCCACTATAATTATGTGGCATCTGCAATTGTCAAGACACAAATGAAATAATGACATTATCTGCCAGTGGGCATTGATTTAACTCAATTGGGAAAGTTGAAAAACTTGTGCCGGACAGGTATTCGAAGTCCAGTGGCCCGCTTATTAAGCAGATACGCTGACCACTACGAAATAGGGACAGACTGGAAGTGCCACTGCACCGGCTATCCTCGCACACCTCCCATCAAGCAGCAGTCTTCAATTTATCAACACACTACTGGTGAAGTGCCCCTCGCCCGTTATCCGCAGTATTCGCAGCGTGTCGCCGATTCCCATAGTAGTTAGAGGGTGGTACGAATCCGCAGTTACGTGATCGTTCTCGATTTAATTACACACAGTGTTTATTTTCACCGAATGCATTGAAATATCTTGAAAAGTACAAGATACATCCAAAAAAGTTATGACCGCAATTTTTTTGTCTCGGAGAGGGACATCCAACGATAGCACACTCGACCACCCACCCATGTCGTGCTTTGATAGCCAAGGCCAACTTTCAAATCTTCAATCGGAAACCATTATTCCTTATTGCAGAATCCGATACTACGGCAAAATCTACACACGTTTTTTCTGAAGCATTTTCTCCGTTTCACCGACGGCCTTGCAGCAGTGATAACACCGGTTTCCGTCATATCACCTAAGTTGAGCGCTGTCGGGCTTGGCTAGCACTTGGATGGGTGACCACCCGGTCTGCCGAGCGCTGTTGGCAAGCGGAGTGCACTCAGCCCTTGTGAGGCAAATTGAAGGGCTACTTGATTGAGAAGTAGCGGCTCCGGTCTCGGAAACTGTGATACGGCCGGGAGAGCGGTGTGCTGACCACATGCCCTCAATATCCGCATCCAGTGACGGCTATGAGCTGAGGATGACAAGGCGGCCAGTCGGTACCGTTGGGCCTTCATGGCCTGTCCGGGAGGAGTTAGTTTAGTTTAGTTTTATTTTCTCCGTTTCTCCACATATGCTGCTGTAATCGTAGGAATAGAAATGGGAACACAATCGTAATTTGCGAAATGCTACTCAGTATCCCCTGTTTATCCTATGGTACGTGGGACCTCATCACCATGTTGCAAGGGTAGGAGAGGCCAGTATTTCGTGATTTAAAATTGGGAACCCCATATGCCAAGTTTTACTCCTCGAACAGAAGACTATTCGCCTCGCCACCGTGGTGGTGTAATGCAACTGCGATGTATTGTAACAGGCAGTACATTGGGATCGCAGATCAGATAGCGGCTCTAAACATTACAATACTTGCACAGTGTTTATTGCTTGCACATCCACGTTTGATTTGGAGAAGAGACGTGCTATTGGACGATGAGTGTTGCAATCACCGAAGTAATAATTGAAATGATCATTGTTTACAGAAAATGTAGGAGAAACGTTGAGGTTGCCTGGAATTCCGACCGTTTTCCAGAAAAATATCGCCCTCGTTCGTTCTTGTAAAAGGCTGTGAATGCCTCTATGTTTGATGGCAGCGTGCATACCGCCAAAAGGAAACAAAGAGAACGTGTTACAAGGGAAGCTAATGACATAGGTGTACTTGAGGTAGTGCACCAAAACCCACGGATAAGCGCCTGGCAGTTACACAGCGAACAAAAAAAAATGGCTCTGAGCACTATGGGACTTAACATCTATGGTCATCAGTCCCCTAGAACTTAGAACTACTTAAACCTAACTAACCTAAGGACACCACACAACACCCAACCATCACGAGGCAGAGAAAATCCCTGACCCCGCCGGGAATGGAACACGGGAACCCGGGCGTGGGAACACAGCGAACAACATGTCCGTGAGTAATGGTGTCACAATAATCCATAGTCATATCACACATAGCACGTGTCACTGTATCTAGGACTTTTTGGCGCCAGTTTTCTTAACTGGGTAGTGTTTTGTGATTGTGCACGTCAAGAAATGCAAATAACCCCCAACGTTCTTTGAAGAGCTGCTACTTTCCGATGTGTATGCATTGAAAAACCATGGCAGCGTTAACCTGTACTGCATGCATTACTGGAACATACATAATTCTCGCTTGTTACGAGAAGTTGACCGTCAATGTTCTTGGTCGATTAACGTATCGTGCGGCATCATGGGGAACATGCTAATTGGTCCGTATTTGATCGACGACACATTGAATCGACGCAAATGTAGAACGTTTTTGGAACAGCAACAACTGGAACTATCACAGGATGTTGCCCTGAACGTTCAACAACGTATATGGTTTCAGGATGACGGTGCCCAGGGCAATACGAATTTGAAGCACGGGAGATATTATACCGTGTTTACGCTGGTGGGTGCATCGGCAGAGGTGGCCCTATTTATTGGCCCGATAGGTCGCCGTATAAGACGTCACCGGGTTGCTGTCTGTGGGGGTATCTAAAAGATAAGGTGTGGCAACAAGTACCAACAGGCCGTGAAGACGTGGTAGAGCGCACCAAAAACGCCTGTGCTGACGGTCCCTCCGATATGCTTCTGTCCTATGAACCGTCATTTGTAACGAGAATCTCTAAGTGTATTCATGTTCGTGATACTACGATTGAAAATTTACTCTGATTGGAAAAGTAGAGTAAGGTTCGCCTCGAGCAACTGTGTAAGGTGTCAGGAAAATCCAACACCTTCCATTAAAACCCTGACCTGATAAGCAAATCCAGTACTATGTCACATAGCTCTGAATTATTCGTGACATTAAGTTAACCAAAGTAATACGAGTAACGAGTGAGCAAATGGAATACCACAGACTAACACAAGAATGCCTAAATGCAAGTCATACCTTCCCACTGTGAGACAGACGCAGTTACGCGGGGAGAAACGACAACAGAAGCAGAGAGCAGAACCGTGTTAAGCTAGAAGGCCCTACGATAAGGGACAGACTGCTCACCCACGACGCCAGCTAACCACCAGGACAACGCCAGCTGCAAGTATTGGCGTGAGTCTTTTCAGCGTCTCTGTTACGTTGCAAACTTTAAAAACGTTGCCCCACCAAGAAAAGTATAACGTTTCTCATTGGATAGACAGAATTTTTGTGGGCGGAGCTTAAGGTTAACATTGAGACTCTGATTGGCCAGATAAAAACACAGCAAGATAGTTTTTTTTAAACCAACTTCGGTAAATTGTAGTAAGGAGAAGTTAGCAGAAGTTAGTTGCTTTCGAGATGGCGAGGTGAGCGGAGCTGTGCTGCTCGCCGCCGCCCTGACGCTGCCTAAACACCGACAAGGTAATGAGCGCACGCGATGCCGCATTTTTGAGCGCATAAGGCTTCACTCAGAACTGCAGAAGTCTCATCTGTTACATCCCCTTTTTGCGTAATACTAGTGTAGCTAATGGTGTTCACATTTGCCACTTGGAGTAAAAATCTGAAACGCGATAATTTTTCTGTTATATAGTTATTGAGAAGCCACATTAGCCACTGTACTTTACGACAAGTTAAATAAGTAATTAAAGATAATTGAGGGTCACTGTAGACCATTTTCATAGTTTTCTCTTTTGTGAAACTTAATTTAAACCTAGATTATAAATATGATATGGCACAGGTCATCCTTCGATCCATTGAAGAACTTGGAAACCCATTCAGGGAATATTCGTTCACATTTTTTGTTGACCGCAGTTGGTTTTTACCATCCTTTAATAAAAAATATTTCATTTTATCAATAGTGCAAATTATAAACAATGTTTCCTGAGTAAAAAAAATTTCCAGTGCTAAACTTAACTGCTCTTTCGACGTTATTTTACCAGCTAACTAAAAATAGGAAAACCTTGAACCCCTTTCACTAAATTTAGTTAGTATTAAGATTCTTTTACAGGGAGTGCAGCGGAGCTGACGCTGAAATCATTAAGTATATGGTTATATCTTCGCTAGTCTCACTGAACTCCTCATGTGTGGTCTGACGTCTCCTTACCAGCAACAGGTCCCAGGTTCAAACTAGTCAATTCCCTAAAAAACACGGTCAGAGCGTCGTTGCTCGAAAGTGTAGGGAGACACGGCATAGAACAAACAGACACCACCGAGAATGTTAGAACTGTCACAATGGCACGTCGAATACATCCCTGTCCGATATATCGGAGGGAAACAACGTTGCGAGTTGGGTTTGCAATTGGAAATTATGAAATACTGACCTCTACTAACCTCGTGGGCTTCTATATGCCACTGGATACTCAAAGGCCATTGAATAGCACATAGTAAATTACGATTGTGTACCCATTTGTATTCCTCCGATTACTGAGCCATCAGTGGCGATATGAAGGAAATGCTTCGGACTAAACACATTTAGATTTTTCCACAGAAAAATGTGGGTTCCATTGAAGATATCAAAGTTGCCTAATGCCATACACGCAAGGGCTATTATGGGAATTGAGTGTTGTATCATTGGATATGTACGTACGTGACAAAAATAGGAATTATAACTTTTTTATCAGATGTGTAGTTTT
This sequence comes from Schistocerca gregaria, assembly GCF_023897955.1. NCBI lineage: Eukaryota > Metazoa > Arthropoda > Insecta > Orthoptera > Acrididae > Schistocerca > Schistocerca gregaria. The sequence continues at coordinate 167,032,487 of NC_064925.1, read as the reverse complement.
AGAGATGTTCCAACGTTTTCAGTTAAAATAAACATTTTATGTATGTGCTGTTTGTTGTTTCGATCATGTCCAGTTGTCGCTCAGCGGCTGTAGAAGCATAAGTGCCTGCTCGCTCATGTCTACTGCTGTATTTAATTTTTCTTCACAAGTGAAATCTGCAGTGTGAAATGGACTATGAAGTGTGGTGTTAGCCGTCCTCAAAATCCCGGAACTCGACATGTGGTTTTTCGGAAAGTGTAAGGTACCAGAAAACGATGTCCTCGGCCTACACTATGAGTTTATAGCAATACGTTTCAAGTCAAGTTAGGAATGGATGGATACTGCAACCGGATCATGTCACTCACTAGCGGGACTGCAAAATACGAGTATTACGATAATTCCGGAGAGGTGAGTAATGCTGCAATTATATGTGTGCTCGTTTAGGAACTTGTTCTATATAGGCTTGTGAGGTCAGTGAAAATATTACTGCGCATGTACTTCGCACCATCTGTGGAGTTACCTTAGAACGCTGCTCAGATAAAATGCGTTATAAACGATATAATGGTGTTCGTGTTACCCGATTTCGTCTGTGATCTCAAATTCCCTCATTTGTTACTACCAGGGATTTTAAAGCTCTCGTAGTGTATGAAGGACAACCCAGAACGTGTTAATTTTGTAATTCCCCTGTTCACCTCAGGTCGATGTACAGGCACGCGGCCACTATAACTCTCCTCTCTTGTTGGTGACAAACAAGGCGTGACACAATCGCTATCAGTATCTTAAGGTCTGGTGGCGAACAGTTCAGCTACGGGCAAAGAACTCCTTATCCACAGTGTTACTGCTGCTGAGTCATCAATAGAACCCACTTCTCTTGTAACGAGTGACGATAAGACTATTTAACCGCCCGAGGTGTTATACCACACATCCTGTTACAGCAACGTAGTCTCCAATACAGGCAGAGAATTTTAAAAAATTGTCAGATGTATGGAAAGGTACGTTCCACCTACACGTCCTTCAACAGAAACTGAAACGTTGGAAATTAAACTCAGAACCCCGAGCAAGTCAAAACATCCAAAGAGGACAAACTTAGTGTCGGTAAGCGTCCAGTTTCAGGAAAAGGAAAACTTGTACAACCCACACGCTCGACCAGCTGATACTTCTCAGAAACTGAAATCCAGGTACATAAGACGTGAAAAAGAAACATAAAGAGGTGGCAGACGAAAAGCAGCGGTCATCAGTCGATCCTAATGATGATCGCGTGGAAACGGATCTGACTTCACCCAAAACCCTAATGAATGAACTTTGGTGTGAGGGGCACGAAGATGAATCTCCAACAGCAGATGGCTGACGGCCTAACTTTCGGTATCTCAGTCAATTTAGATGGGGCGTTCTCATTACCGTAAAAACAATGTTAGAAATACCATATACAGTGGATAATTTAATGTGGTGAAGCTTCACCACTAATGAGAAACACCTCACTGCATACAGGCAGGGACATCTAAGATTCATTTAACTATACTTTTTTCTTCTCTTGCCTCCTGAGCTATCATCTATCGAAGATGACTATATACCATTGACAATGTCAACTTTGCCATCCTACAACAGTGCAACTTTAAACATGCAAAATTTTCTACACACATGCATTTAAGTTCTTTGTGAGATTTTCCCTCCTACCAGACCACAGTCTATGAAAGATTATGAAATTATCGTTCTCAATATAAACATAATCTAACTCAGGATTTTAAGGTTATCTTTTTGCTGCACAAATCAATATTATTTCATTCAAAAACGTGACGAACTTGTAAAGGAACTGAAAATATTGTGATTTAATCGCAGAGGTGCTGAAAAATTGTTCCAGTGACACACCAGAGAAATATCTGGTAAACTTTTTATCTTTGAGAGACATAGGAACAATTTCGCCCTTCGTTTTTTATTTCTTGTATGAACGACTACTTTTTGTTCTGATGGGCTGGTGGGATGTCGTACTGTCTAATTACTAGTGTGTGTGTGTGTGTGGTAAATGAATGAGTTAAAAGACGCAAGATGTGTTTTATATTATTTTCATCGCACAACAAGCCTTATTCCCATGCCTATGGAGTATTTATGTTAAGCAGAGAAGGCGAGTTTTAGATGGAACCGAAGATCTTCAAAACGGCGCTGCTCAACAATAGAGGCCACGGCGAATGATAGAACGTACGTGCCTCTACTCTGAATGTACGTTCGCAATCTCCGAGTGTGTTACGACGAAATTATTTCACAATGAAAAGTTCTCATCAGACCGCAACCACTCGCACGCGAATGTACGTACCCTCTGAATGTATCTAGTCAGTCACGCGCGTTGTTCAAAAGCTTTACTTTTAATATTCAGTGGATTACATTTCCGAAATAAATTTTTGTTTATGCTGCAAATCGTACGTCACGCGAAGTATTTATTACGTAAGTTTCAGGCACAATTTAATAATAAAAAAAGATTCCGAATAATAGAAATAAAGAGTAACAATCAAACAAATAAAAACCTAAATAAACAGAAAGAGGGAACGTTACAATGGCGACCGAGTGCCATGACCATAATTTCAGTAAAAATCAGTAGAATTGTTAGTTGATATATTTAAGCTTTTTTTCTTGCCATCCATTATTGCCACTACAACATATTGTTTCTGTTGCATGTCATGCGAGCTACGTACCAGACACGAAAAACCACATGGAAGTTACTAATTTTCGAAAAAAAGTTTTGGACCATTTAATGTTAATTCTTCTCACTACAAAACCGTCAGGAAACACACGTAAGGTAAGAACAACAGCACTAATCCGCTTTAGTTGAAAGTAAATGTGGGACAGTTTTTTTTCATTCTTTCGACACCCACTGCGTAGAACGCATCAATTCCTTTTTCCAAATTCTTTTCCATTTCTTTTTAGTTTACGTAAAAATTGCATTAGTTCATTTTCTATTATATGTAAATGCATCACAAGATGGCGGACAATTTTTATTGATTGAGCGCGAAAAAAGTAAGAGTCATTTATCAGTCTTCTGTTTTGCCAGAGACATATTTTACTACGTGAATTTTCACGGACGAGTGCAAAGCCATCTGTGATTTAATTTCGTGTAGTACGAGCTGTAGTGATAGTGAAGTTCGGCTGCACGCTGTTTTGTGTTGTGAATCGGCATGGTGAAACTCAGATCTCAGACAAAAACCATGGATAGTTCGTCAGATGAGGAATCAATAGTCCAACCCTTACAAAACTTTGAGGCCGAAAGTACTGCGAATACCGAAAACACAGTCGCAGCGACCGGCAGTGCTCAGTCGCAGGCGACGGGCGACAATATTTCGACTACAGAAACAAATACGAATACTGACAATACACAAGACCCAGTAGAAACAGACCTTATACGCATGTTTAGAGAGATGCAGATAAATTTATTGTCGCAGTTTGCAGCTCAAATTGTAGAAAATGTTGCGTCACAACTGCAAGCTCACACAGAAAATGTTGCAGCTCAGATAGGTACTGTTAACACACGAGTAGAAAATGTTGCAGCACAAATGCAAGGTCACACAGACAATGTCACAGCGCAGATAAACGCTGTCACTACCCAGATAGCCAGTGTAACGACACAAATGGACAAAATAGACAATAACGTGAAGAACCTGACCGACATGCAAAATAATCTGACGAGTCAACTGACCCAGTTAAAAAGAGAGGTAGCAGATCAAGTGATAGAGGTAGTACGCGAAGATTTAAATTACATGAGCCAAGACATTGATAACTTAAAGTCCACAGTTAAGGATATGCCAGAACAGATCCGTATCTTAACCGAAAATTTTGAAGCTATGAGTTTTCAACAGACCGAGCTTAGTGTCAAAATGCAGGAGGCTACTACCCAAAACACGTCTGTAACTAAACTTCAAACTGACCTAGCTCAGTTACAAAAGACTCTGACACAGGACTTACCTGACTGGAAAAAACATGTAGACGAGCAACTAAAGAGTAAACACCATACACAGAACGAAAGAGAACAACATTCAGAAGAGGAATTTGATGCCAGACGCACAGGTAAGAGTGACGACGCAGCAAACAGTTATCTTTATCCCGATGTACCCATGTTTTCACCAAACCAAGGTCGTTACGGTAATCAACATTACCGCGACGAACGAGAGAGACACCAGACAACCGAACCAACTTTGTCGGCTGTTCTGTTAGAGGAAAGCCTTATAAAACACAGGCAGTTTCAAGTGCTTATCCCAGAAAAAAAATCCGTCCACCCGGTAATTTTTATAAAGTCATTTAAGAATGTGTTGCCTAAGACCTGGTCTGAAAAGCAAAAAATACAGTAGTAACTGGATATATTCAAGGGGATGGTGCCCTATGGGCAATGGAAATGTCGGAAAATTGTCAGACATTAGAACAATTTGAAGCTGCATTTTTATCTAAGTATTGGTCCCATGGTGTACAAGAGAGATTGAGAAAAGCTCAGTTTAACCAGGAGCCATACAATCCAAAATTTGGATCACTCCGGAAGTATTTTGAAAAATACTTAAACAAAACGCCATTCTGGGACGAGCCCGTCACACACACAGACGTACTGCGCATCCTGAAGGCAAAATTACCGATCAGTATCAGAGAAAAATTAGTACAAGTACCAGAGAGCAATCTCGAATATTTCCTATCTGTATTAGATTCTATCGATTTAATTAATGAGGATGCTAGGCAAAATCAAGCCTACCAAAACAATTTTCGTGGCAGCGGTAGCAACCAGCTTATACAGCGCCAGCCGCATTACGGCGTCAACAATGTAGCGTGCGCGGCTGAATCGCGACCGGCTTTTGTCGAATGCGGCCCTACAGCACAGATGCCAGGCCCGAGTTCGGGAGGAAATTACAACTGCTACAATCAGACCTGCCATCCGCAATACAATAGAAAAAGAAAAAAACGGGGATAGGAATTTTTCTGGTTATTCCGGTGACCGAAAACGTAACTGGTACAGAAATGGCAAGAGGAACCAGTGGGGAAATAGTTATAATAATTTTCAGCCTGAATTTAGCCGCAACCACACGGGAGATCATCAAAGTAGGCAGTGGCAATATCCTGCTAACAGCCAAGCCTATCAATCAGAAACACTAGGTGACACTATTCCGCTAAACTCAGGGCAAAACCACGACAGAAATACTCAACTAAGGAGCAACACGTCAGGGGTAAACATAATTGAAGTCGCAAACGAAACTCAAACAGATAAGAACCGTGGAGCGTTAATCTAAACATGGCCTCATTATGCTCCCCAATGTTGGCCATAGATTGTTGTGGGGGCGATCCATGCTGTCATGAAAGTAAATTGCTCAGGTACCAAGATGAAACGGATATGCGTGATTTATTGACCAAGGAGGAAGAACCACAGTCATGTGAAGTTGATGGTATAGTACAAGCTAATTTACAGGCCGTCTAAATGAAAAAATAAGGCAAGTATTAATCACTATCACACAACAGGCCCAATGCCGAAAGAAGCAGTATGATAAACGGCTACATGGTGTTACCAGATTTACAATCTGAGAAAAGGTGTTACTCAAAACTCACGTGAAATCTTCCTTGCTAGCTAAGAAAAACGCTAAGTGGCAAATGAAATATACTGGTCCGTACGTAATCGCACATATTCCGCACGACGGTGGTTATTTACTTGCATACCCTCACAGTGGTAAGATCAAAGGGCTGTATGCACACAGAGACTTAAGAAAATTCTACTGTAATTAAGTATCATACGTCATATCTAATAATGCACAAGTATAAAATAAGTTACTGTAAAAAAAAGGAACGAGCACGTTTAGGATAAAGAAAACACATCTTATGCAGCTAAGTGAATCAGAGCATTTCACTATTTCTGTTTACATTTGTCAGTGAACGTGGACGCAAGACACAGGTAAGCTAGGACATACACGTCGGTTGGTGATTAGCGATGTTTAACACGAAGTGTACTTGTAAGTTTTGACGGAATGTTTTTTGTTTGGTCACAGTGGTATTTTAGTTTTAAGTTTATGTACGGAGGTATCTGGAGCGAACAATTGGCACAGACCTCACAGCAAAATAGATGTAAGTTATTTATTTTTTTTGCCACTTGTGCATCAAGGCAGTAAGGTACAGGGTAAGTTACAAAGAAAAATATTGGACTCCCTAAGGTACAAAGGTTAAATTTGTGACGCAAGTACACGATAGGTTGCTGAGAAAGTATTTTGTGTCTTTGACGTATCGACACCACGAGTTTTTATCTATAAATATATCGCACAAAACACGACCTTAAATTTTTTTTGTATGCTGCAATTATAAAAAAGGATTCCTAACTGCTAATGAAAGTGTAGGGTACATCTTACTGTCATACAGATAATTTTTTTTAACTTTATATACATGTTTGAATGCAAGTACGATGTTGAGATACAATCTGTGAATGTTAACTGAAGCAAACATAACACCGTCCCTTATAAAAAAAATAAAGGAGTATGTATAAGGTATGTTACAGGTAGCCAACTAGCCGAAAAAATGAGGTAACGCCGAAACAAACACAATTATTTACAGGTGGCGCTCGGCGAGATACTGCGAGACTTCAATCGGCGGGGAAAAGTCATGAAGTTACATTAATATCACTATGACTGACGATTGACGTAATAAAACATTACCAAGATCACTGAGAAACACACTACGTGATACCCAGTAACGCCAAAGAATTTTAATAATCTATTTTTTTTAGCATGAAAATACGAAGGATGTACGCTGACTTTAGAGGGATGCAGTACATTGATTATATTTTTTATGTGTTTATAATATTTTGACCAATCTGAGCGGACGATATGTGATGGAAGGAGAAGAAGTAACACATATATGAACACAAAAAAAAACCACCATATACGCGAGCACAGACTTTAGAGGCAGTACCGCACAGCAGCCAAGCTTCATTATTAATCTGTTGTTTGTACTACCTAGCAATTTATGTATAGTGATTTATTTATGTCTGTTTACTCATTTCCTATTATTATTTTATTCCTTTATGTTTATGATGTGTGTGTATCATGCGTTGTTACAAACTTGGGTGACGAAAGGATGAAAGAATCCCCCCTCCCACATAGTAACTCGCGGGTAGAGAATGAACAAACTTTGCCTCATTTGGAGACAACTTCTAAAAGCACTTATAGTCCGTTCATGTCCTAGTATTGTTATTTCAATACGTAAGTGCATCAGTAGCACGACATAGAGTAAAAAAGTGCTGTTGTTCTCAAACGTGTTCTCCTATGCTCTATGAGATGTCAGACATTGTCACGATCGCGAAATATAGTATTAGAGGCACGTACTTTCTGAGAACACAATCACCTACCAATTTATGTAATAAAAAATGTTATGAGCAAAAAGGTACGCCGACAAGGTTCAGTAAAAAATCGCTGGAACAAATAACGAACGTGGGCATTTATCATAAAAGACAAGCTAGTGATATCATGAGCTACAGTTTTGTTTCTGAATGGACAGGACAGTGTGACAATGTTATTCAGTGTCAGTGACCTCTGAGCTATATGCAAATAGACAAGTGAAAATACGTTTCATATCACGAACCTTTTCCTTCGAGGTAATAGAGACATAGTGAATCGACTAAGACTGCGGCGGTACAAGTGTTTGTGCACTACATAGGACAGTGTGCTGTTGCTAGCCAAATAGTGAAGTGCAGTACTTACCTTTGTGCAGTGGACTTCGGACGCACCGAGTGGTCCCTTCCCACAGCCAAGGTGTACAGCAAGTGGAAACAAGTGCGGTTGGTTTTTTTTTGCAAACTCTGCGAACACTGCACGAGACACTGAAAAGTTTGGACCGAGACGCGCGGCATCGCTTTACGGCGGTGGGCCCGCGCAACTGCCGAGTTCCACACGGCGCGCAGCGCGCCACCAAACTGATTGTTGCGAGTGCAGTTATGTGCATATGACACATTATTGGCTAACGGCATAACATAGAAGGACAATTTAAATGCAAAGCAAAATCTACGTTTAAATGGACACCCAACGAAGTTCCAAGACATGTAGAAACACAGATTCCTGAAACCCGAAATAAAGTCTGACTACCCCAGCTCATGATTCACGCCCCACTTTACCTTTGAACAACGCCTATGTTTATATGTATATATATGTATTAGTATTGAGTTAGACTAAGTATTAATCCATGTGAATTTTTGTTTGTTACATGTTTATATTACCCATGACGAGACAATAGTAAAATACGGGAAGGATGTCACTAAGCAGATCTTGGCGTAGAAGAGAGAAGCAGTGGAAAGCAGAACCAACTCTAAGCAAGAGCTAACGCCTCTTGCTGCCCCAGACACGACTATTAACCCACAATCTAGATCCGAACACTCTAATAAATATGTGACTTTCCTGAAAATTTTTTTTTATAAAAAAAAGGGGACTTAGGAATTATGAATTTTATGAGCAGCAAGTGTAAAAGAAGACTGTTTATATAGCGATAGACTATGTATATAACAATGTAATACCTTTGTATAATGCGATGTACCAAGAAATAATAAAATAATTTTGTGTATACAATACAAAAAAAAGAGAGAGAGAAGAAAGAAGGTAATAGGAGGATGTAACAATTATCCAAATGTGATGATTTTGTGTCAAGGACGATGTAATAATTTTGTGTGTATAGTATGTAAGTTTATGTGTGTTTTACGTGTGTTCTGTGTATCCTTATATAAATGTTTTGTCCTCATTGTCATGTGTCAAAACTGGCATCAAAACCATGTTTGTAGAATGAAGTGATCGGGAGAGAGACACTGACAGTGCAATCCCATTACGTGTGAATAACAGTCAAGGACTACCAGTGTGCAAAGTGTTTGGGCTCATTGCCCGCAAAATTGACATTTCTTCAGACAATTCGCCCAACGGGGCGATGTAAAGGAACTGAAAATATTGTGATTTAATCGCAGAGGTGCTGAAAAATTGTTCCAGTGACACACCAGAGAAATATCTGGTAAACTTTTTATCTTTGAGAGACATAGGAACAATTTCGCCCTTCGTTTTTTATTTCTTGTATGAACGACTACTTTTTGTTCTGATGGGCTGGTGGGATGTCGTACTGTCTAATTACTAGTGTGCGTGTGTGTGGTAAATAAATAAGTTAAAAGACGCAAGATGTGTTTTATATTATTTTCATCGCACAACAAGCCTTATTCCCATGCCTATGGAGTATTTATGTTAAGTAGAGAAGGCGAGTTTTAGATGGAACCGAAGATCTTCAAAACGGCGCTGCTCAACAATAGAGGCCACGGGGAATGATAGAACGTACGTGCCTCTACTCTGAATGTACGTTCGCAATCTCCGAGTGTGTTACGACGAAATTATTTCACAATGAAAAGTTCTCATCAGACCGCAACCACTCGCACGCGAATGTACGTACCCTCTGAATGTATCTAGTCAGTCACGCGCGTTGTTCAAAAGCTTTACTTTTAATATTCAGTGGATTACATTTCCGAAATAAATTTTTGTTTATGCTGCAAATCGTACGTCACGCGAAGTATTTATTATGTAAGTTTCAGGCTCAATTTAATAAAAAAAAAAGATTCCGAATAATAGAAATAAAGAGTAACAATCAAACAAATCAAACCTAAATAAACAGAAAGAGGGAACGTTACAAACTGTAAAATAAACCAAATACATAACTTTGAGGCAGTTATTAACATTTACGGTTGCTATGGCACCGTAATTTTGTTGGAAGAAGGTATTCAGCATACGACAACGGCGTCCCTAGATAATGTAATGTTCAGCTGCAGGCCAAGTTATTTGTCAATGTTAATGCGCCATCGGGAACAAGTAACAGGGCGTGCAGAATCCAACTTTTTACCAACTACATAGTTACACTTTTAGCAGGCTTGTACCGCACTTTGCTACTTGGTGGGGAACGCAATTGTGTGTAAGGGAAGCAATACCAAGTTCCTAACTTCAATTTCTGTAAAGAAACACAAACTCTAACAAGTGTATCGCAGCTGGTAGATATTAGGAGAAGCTGCGACCAAACTTAATGGCCTACACTTTTGCAGTGAACAACAGTGACAGTAAATGTGGATCAAAACCTCTGATTTCCAGTACCACTGGCATGAAAATGTGGCCGGTAAGTTTTACCGTTCACTATGCCTGTCATATTTGGGTCAAATTTTCTTGGCAAACAACTTTCGAGTCGTGGTAATTGGAATTTGAACATCTCCCATTTGTAGGAGCCAGCGCTGAAATGGGCTATTTAAAAGTTTGTAATCAATGTCTCCCCAGACAAACATTTTATAGAAACCGCGCATATTAGTGGATAGAATACGTCCAACATCAGACAAGGCGAACTATTGTGCAGTACGGCAAGGATAAATCCAAATTGAATAAATCAATTATAGAATATTACTTTATGTTTCTCAGAGATTCATTTGCCTAACATAACGGATTGCAACGAAATTTTGTTAAAATTATGTAGAAAAAAGCGAAAATCCTTTCCTGAAGTCGACAATCCTTGCATGGCAGACGCTTACGTGGCCGAAACGACTGTGTTGTTCACTCGAAACCCACCTCTGTTTGCTCTTAATACTGAATAAAACGAGCAAACCAGAAGTTAATGAATCGTCTGACTGAACCGCAAGGCGTACTTCAGGATACTCAAACGACTGTAAGAGACTATGTAGCCGACAATTTTACTAAGCTTTACATGTGACACGAAGAAGATGTTCTGATCATGTCAGTAACATTTCGTCTACAGTGCAACCGAGAATGAGGGCGTATTATAACGATTTACCTCGCATGAAATTCTTTTAACAACAAACGCACGCAAACAAAAGACCATGGGAATAGACGGATTTGCTATAGAATTTTGTGCTCTGATGGGAGATGAAATTGCTGATGACATTACAGAAATGTTCTTTGGGACGCTTAAGGAGGGGAGGACGTCAAACGTGCCGGCTTGGAGTAGGAGAGGCACCACAGGACATTTTAATTTCCACTGTCTATATTATTACAAATAAATACATAAAACTTTAACAGAATGACCAGGAAGGATTCAGGATTCATACTCAGAGCAGTGGAAGTTCAAAAGCGTAATAAAACACTTTCTTTTACATGTGAAATTTCATAAACTTTTCACTTACTACTGGCAGCATTTGTTGCTATAGGTACACTTTTCTTGGTAAGTAAGAGAGATTCTTCGATGACTTTTGCACAGCATACAAATCATAGTTACAGGTGTATGAAACTCTCGAATTTATTTAGTTTATGAAAAAATGAATGAACTGTCATATTTTAAACTTCATGGTTAGAAAAAACAGAAGATTAATAGTTAATTACCTCAATTTTTTCCACATTTTTTTTATAGATTTGGATAATTCTAGAGTTTCATACACCTGTAAATACAGTTTGTATGCTATGAAAAAATCATCGAAGAAACGCTCTTACTTAGGAAGAAAAGTGTATCTATAGCAACAAGTTAAGCCGGTAATAAGTGAAAAAATGTTGTAATTTCAGATGTAAAAAAAAAGTATTTTGCTACGTTTTTGAACTTCCACTGAGATGAGTGTGAGTCCTCAATCCTTCCTGGACGTGGTGACAAAGTTTTATGAATTTATTTGTAAAAGTATAGACAGTAGAAATTAAAATGTCTGTGATGACTCTCCTGCTCCAAGCCGGCCCGTTTGACATCCTGCCCCCCTCAAGGATGGTTGCTTCCCCTACACCTGATGCTAAACATGAAAAAGATAATAGAACGACAGCTTTATTAAACAAAAATTTTAAAGTTTTTCAGCGTCTTTCAAATGACTGACTGAAACCAGCATTTACCAAACTTTTGGATTCACATCAAGGTGTGGTTGCAATACGTCGCTCTATGTCAAATCTACTGTCGGAATACAGAGACATATGACACCTCGCGTCAATATGCCAGACAAAATAAGTCCTGATTTTCCTTGATTTTGAGAAATGGAATGTAAACCACTCGTTATTACTAATTACTTTGAAGAGAATGGGTTTTAGTGAACTGCAACAGCCCAGGTCGTTACACAAGAGGAGAGTAAAAGTCAGTCCAAGATCTACCTTGGCAACTCCCGAAAGGCGACCGCTTGTGTCAGTGACCAGCAGAATGCCAGCTAAGGACAAATACTGAGCGGGTTGCGTCAATGATGGAAGCTAAGTCATCACAGGGGGACGGCTGAGCAGCCAATTCTGCAAGCGAAGCATAATGACATCATGGTAGCCGACAGATACCGCCATACTAGAGACAAAATAAGAGTTTCATAAGAAACGCTAGGTACAACGGAACTTCACGTATTCAGCGACCGAGCCAGCAGAAACTAACCCTGAGAGGTGAAGTTGCGGAAGGCTAAAGCAACGGGGAGGCCTGACAGAAAGATAAAATCAGGTCATATGAGGCAGACATTGCCACCACCCCAGAGCACACAGGAAGCCCCAAAAAAAGTACCCCATTACTCTTAACAAATGTCTGATTAAGGATTGCTAACTGCTGATTGCCCTCTACCCGGTGCATAGTTTCACCTTTTGTGTCAGTTTCAGCGGAGGCTTTGAAGGTCGAACCTCGGCACGGCTAGCTGTCTTCGATGGTTTATGCAACCGTGAGTCCAGCTGGAATGACGCTGTTACTGCCAGCCACAGTGGAACCCTCAGAGGCCACACTGAGGAAGCGCAGAGGCCGCCATCACCCTGCAGGCATGCTGGAGGCTTCACATGCGTGCCTTGGACGCTGTCTGTCATCCGTCTTCTAGTGGGTTAGCACCAATGCTGCTCATCCCATACCTGTGGCACACTCCGACGCTGTTGGTTCCCGTTCCCTAAACGGGGACTGAGAGCCGACCCCTCCGAGCCAGCTAATACTTCTGGTAGACCTGGGGCGTAACTCCGGATTGCAAATCTTCGGTGTCATCGGTACACTTTGGAGATCCATTCGTAGAGCTGGAGGCTGGCGGAGTTCCCGGGTCTACGGTCGTCCCATGACGAAACAGCAGGCTCCCGAGGCTTCAGTGTGGTGGCATACTACTGCCAATCGATCGGAAGCCCACCTTCTACTGCTGAAGCCGCTACGCCGCCGGTACGGCTGAGGAGCGGCGCTTTGGGAGACAATCCCCTGTTGCTGGTTAGTAAATGTCTTATTGACAACGACGTTTCCGTGGTGTTCTAGAGGGTAATTAGGCCTTCACCGCTGCATCCTCCCTGCGATCTTCTGATAACTGGAGGCGTCTGGGACCGAAACCCTACATTCGGTATCAGAAAACGATTGCCAGTAATAGAGCTGTCTAAGCCCGTGCACACCCTCACATTTGGGACAACAGCAGCGGAGATCTACGCAGCTCTGACGTGTAGTCAACAGTGACGAGTTGAAGTTCGTAAGAATGCAGTGTGTTGAGCGACAGATACTTGCTTGTCTTCTTGTTCTGTGTTTTATTGTGGTCATGGTGAGCTTAGGGATCTTCACAGTATGTTAAATGAGTTGTTCGTTAGACCACAGGAACCTACAGACTTGTCTCAGTTCCACGGGAGCACTACAGAAGCTTACTTACAGCCCTTGACGTGTCCATACCGCAATTTATCTGAGCCTGACTTGTCGTCTGTTCAAGCTGTTTCGAGAGAAAAGAAGAATTGGTCACAATGCACAGCACCGCACACAATCTCGTTCAGCTATGATACGGCATAAAGATTAACTGTAGTTTAAATTTTCTTCTTTTCTTGTTATGAGTTCAGTTTCCTTCTCTTCTCATACAACGGCAGATGGCGTTCACACAACTGCCAGAAATACGAGCAACGATTGTGAAAGAAAAGGTGGAAGCTATGGATGGGCAGATAGCCGCTTTGTTACAAAATACAGGCCACAAAAGCATGACAATGAAGCATACCGTAGGAGCTTAGACCAATGGGAAGCCATCGAGGTCAAGGACTCCTTGATTCAGCAGGAAAGACCGTGTTGAAGGTACCCTTCCACAACATCGATACCGCAGCGAATAATCTCACAGCTCCATTATCGCGGAAAGTATATCTATTTTTATTACTGATGTAAAGGATGCAGTCAAACTGGGAAATAGTCGGAAGAAACATCCTTGAATACGGCTAAATTTTGGTTAATGCCGTAGGAAAACGTACATTATGTATCTCAAGAACCTCAGAGAGTTCGAAATGTTTTATGATTTAACTAACGGTCCAGTACAGCACTATCGGAAACACAGCAGCGCGAGGGTCTTTAGGGAGAAACTAAATGGTTCATTGCAGAAGTACGGGGAATCAGCGATATCGTTCTCTGAAATTTTTAGCAAACAACTCGGAATGGGGAGTTCTATAGTGTGACTGCGCGAGGCAAAAAACAGGGCTCTGGATGCGTTTCTAAGACGTATTTCTGCTGATATGTCAAGAAGAGTCAGAAGGGAGAAACCAAGGGACTTTCTGCTGCCATTAGGATTGATAAGTAATTGGAGGACATTGGCATTGCCACACGAAGACAGAATCATCGCGGTGTTTTTTTCTTCTGAAGTTAAAGTGTTTTAATGTGGGCACACGTATCACATCGGAAAACAGTGTCGTCAGCTCAGCATAGATACAGACCTATCTAAGGATTTGCAAAATAGTGTGGAGCCATTGGAAACTAACGGAGAATTAGATATGTTACACTGTTTTGTACGCCGAGGTATAGTATGCGTCAGTGAGGTGGATGGAGATTCTTTGATTCCGGTCAGTCGTAATCATTTTGGTAAGGATGAAGTGAGTGTGCCAGAGGGTCTATTAATTGCTTATTTGGATGTTTTGGAACAACTTGACTAGGATAGGACCTCTGAAGCAAGCAAACAGTCAATGAATCTGCATTACGTGAGAAAGTGAAACGCTTACGGGGAAGTGATAGAGAAACAATGGAAGCTTCGTTACTGAAATACATGCACCCGAATAGTACCTTATCAGACACTCCACTTACGAAACACAGATTACTAGCAGGGTATAATGCTCTACAGTAGAAGAATCCATATCGAGTTCCGAAGTGTATGCAGCAGATAATGGAAGAATATATCAACCAGCAGTAGCTGACGGTATTACTGAATACAGTCATAGTCCTTGAGGGGGGGGGGGGGGGCAGTAATTTGTCCCGAAAAATTCAACAGATGGTAATAAAAATACAGATTTTGCTGCTACTACCGATTACTCAACGCACAAACGATCACCGACAACTATTCGATACCAAACATAAGAGACTCGCGACAACTTGGGTAAGTGTAACTATTTCTGTACAACGGATTTAAAGAGAGGATATCACTAAATAGAAATAGCTTCAGAAGACCGACCAAAGACAGTTCTTTCAGTCTCGAGACTTTCAAAAATTATTGGGTGGTGTATTTAGGGGACTGAAACCATAACATTGTTTAATCTATCTGGATGACATAAATGTGTTTTCAGAGGATGTGGGACAGCATGTCGAAGTTAGGAGGAGGTATTCAAAAGACTGAGAATAGCACTACTAGCGCTAAGCATAGATAACTGTATTTTGCAGCAAGGGATGTAAATTATCGTGGGCATGCTATTAGCAAGGACGGTTTGAAAACAGATCTGCGTTTAGTCTCAGCCACCGAAGACAGTTAAACAGTTGTGAAGTCTCATCGGTCTCTGTAATTACTATCGTTAATTCGTTAAAGGACTTTACTGAAATTGGCTGATCTTTAGACGTTTGATACTGACAAGTGAAAAATTTGAATAGCCTACAGAAAGTCACATGGCGTTTGATACTTAACTAGTACTTTCATCGGTCCTAGTTCTGTATACCACGATTTTGAAAAAGAATTTATACTTTTTGTGATGCTAGTAATACGGCTCTCGGATGTGTCCTAGGGCAGAATATAGATGGTACAGAGCGTTCTGTAGCGTACGCATCCCAGCAGTTAAACAAAGCACAGCGAAGTTATTCCACGATTGAGAAAGAGATGCTACAGTAATCTATGATATCACGTACTTTCGCTGTTACTTACAACCAAAAAGCTTAAAGGAGTGACGGATCACGCTGCTCTTCATTGGTTAAAAGGATTGAAGGACCCTTGCAGCAGATTAAAAAGATGGGCACACTGTGTAATGAATATTATTACGAAGTAATTCCCAATCCAGAGAAAACGCATGCTAACGGCGGCAGTTTAAGTAGAAAAATTGCAGTTCGGAAAACACTAGTCAAGAGCGTGGCTGAATGCCATAAGATTCAGACTGCTAATGCTGACTGCTAACAATTGAAGTTGCAACCTCAGTTCCTATTGCCGGACGGCTTGCGATGCAGAACAACAAATTTCGGATTCGGATGCTAGTACCTGCCAACTTCCGGAACGGAGTCCTGGGAAAGGCAAATGACAATATTCTGCCAGGTCATTGTAGTCTAGTAACAAGTGATGGAGGATTGCCGAAAAATTTAGGTGGAGGACTAGAAAACGAGATATCGAGCAATACAAGATGCGCAAAAGAGTTGTCGAATAATCTGAAAGTCAGTTGTACTCATCCAAAGAGGAAAATTAAGTCCAATAAACATGAGTCCAGAAACACATACCTTCCGAGATATAAACGTGTTTATAATAAAGGCTGCTCGGCGCTTGGTTGTGGATGTTGCCACAGACACCACACATAGCGTGTTATTGCATTTGTCAGTATTAAAATGCTGGAAAGTGTTGCAGGTCCGTGCCTTTCTTTCAAAATGGACGTTATGCTTGGCTAGAATTGGCCGTATATTGTGTAGCCGCTTATATTGAGAGTTTGATTATGAGTAGAAGGCCACACGTGAAAAGGGAAAAGTTTGTTTTTATTTCGTATTGAAAATTGGCGGTTTCAAGTAGGTCAACCTCAGGTTTTTTTTTTCTTTCATCATAATGAATGATTAATGTTTGACAGGAAATATTAGACAAGTGCTGAGATAAATGGACTCTTCTGCTGCAGTTTTAGGGAATGAGGGAAGAAATGATAAAAAAGTAGTTATGAATACGTGAAAACAGACAAAATAATCCAGAATGAGATTTTCACTTGCAGCGGAGTGTGCGCTGATATGAAACTTCCTGTCAGATTAAAACTGTGTGCCGGACCGGGATTCGAACTCGGGATATTTGGCTTTCGCGGGCAAGTGCTCTAACAGCTCTAGAGCACTCTGCCAGCTCCTGTCTTTAAGTAAATCAATAGGCATTGACATAGATGACAAACAAGCACGACTCAAATAAGTTGTCCCTTACTAAAACAGGGAATCGTTCTGTCGTGAAGTGCCATGTTCGCTAATCATGCAGTTAGCTGGTAAGATAGTTTTCCATCCACTTTCTGTATTTAGGTTTGATGACAAACGAAAGTTCTGTTAAGAATTGTGTAAAATGTAGCAAGGAGACTTCTCCTTTTGGGATCAACTAATAAACATAGTGTCCCAACAGCCAAGCCACTCTGCTAGTTTTTGAGTTAGGATACCAGCAACAGTCAGGTTTCAAAATATAATTTATGTCTACCTGCGATTCGGTGGTACTGGTGATAATTGTCACATTCTTTCCTATCCATTTCCAGGTTTCGCTCTGACCTCTGCGCACAATCTATGTGGGACGGATTCAATGAGTTGGCAGTGGGACATATCACGCTCGGCGTGAGACTGATTGTATTTCGGACTTCTGTATAGAAAGTTCAAAGTACTATGTTGCTTGTTCTGTGTACGGTACCTCAAAGCTGTCTACAGGTTTCAGCCATGTTCATCATTCTTCATCTAGTGTTTCGTTATATCTTGCTCTGCTTTGTCCATTGGACATGTTGTATCCATTATTTGTTGAAAAAAAGAAAAAGTCTTGTAGATTAGATACGTTCCACCTCGTCTTTCAGTCCATATCCAGGAAATTACCATGGTACCCCTGGCCATAACGGGTGCATGAGTCAGTTACACCAAGACCAAACATGCAGAAAAGTAATCCTGTGGTAGGTAATTATTGATGCGGCTGAGGTGGTAAGAACTACGTCTGTGTAATTGGATTTCCTATACACCCTTTCACAATATCATTGGTTTTGGTAGATCTGTACACCATAATATTTGTGTTTCTTCTACCTGTGTGTTCAGCAGGTCATAGAGAGTAACATATGGATTTGTTTTCGAATTGGAGTAAAATAGTAATAAGTTTTCGGAATTAAAGGTAGAATTTTGATAATTATGTTTAACCATGTTGATATTACGAATAAATTTAAGATTTGATAGTGTAATGTTTCCAGTTAGCTGCAGTGGTATGTGGGTTCCTATGATTTGGTCCTTCAATGGTTACTTGAAATACCTAGTGCACGTTTTATCAGAAATAAGTCTGAAGCATTGAATTCAAGACGTAATGCCTAGATAGCGATAGAACACTTGGCATACGGTAGTACATATATTAATTTTCTAGAATGTTTGAACTGAAGCTATTGAAGCTAACCATAAGGGGTGTTAACAGTTCAGTGGTACGTATATGAAAGTTGGTACTATACACAGAAGATTAGCATGACGCCTACGCATAGAAATAATAGCTCAGACTGTAAGAGAACTGCCCTCGAAAAGCAAGGCGTTCCCGGGATGGAATGCTGGAACGGCACACACAAAAAATAATAAGCGATATAGAGATTAGCAGTTCAAACTTGGCGCCAAGATTTTACATCACGGCAACTATTACCATTACATCAGTGGTGAACATTGATAATGCGTTTGACTAAGCTGTGGACCTCGTTTGCGGGCAGCCCGACTGACTGGTGCAAATCTTATAGTTGAGCCACTTCGGGGTTTTGCGTGCCGATGTCGATTCCTCTCGACCCATATTTTCGAGTTTAGTTAACACTTATCAATGTTCTCTCCTTATAACTCATATCCACATTTCTCAAAGCTCCGAAGTTAAGCTGCATATAAGTTCCTGTCATGAACTGATGAACTGCTGAAATCGTCGGAAACCGCGTTTCGTAGTGTATTGTTCCACATCTTAGCTCTCAGAGTTGTAACTAATAATTAGTTGCATCAGTAATCAATCTAACGAAGCAGGCTGGTTGCTTACCTTCCACTTCTGCAGTCTTCACAAGTTATGGATCCTCTGAATGCGCCAACGAAACACAGCGATTCGCTAACTAACCGCAGACTGTTGCTAGACAACAAGACAGAGCGGCTTCGGACACAGTGTATTGTTAAGCAGTGAACCTAGTATTCTTTCGCTGCGGGAGACAATTTTTTTACTCTGGACATTAAATATCGTGCTTAGGCCTCGTCGTTACGTACAGCTACTTAAATCACCAAATAAGTTGAAAACATAAACTCAAGTTCTATTCACTACCGTATTGGTAATGTGGTGCTGCTCCTTTTTATGCTTACTATCGTGAAGCAATTGAATACGAGCATAGTAATAATGAAATTAGGCTTGGAATATTCTTCTTCAATATGTAATGGTTTAGCATAAATAATTATTTTTGATTCGTCGTTTTGTCGTAACTTGACTTTGCATTTCAGTAGTTGATATCTCGAAAGAAGCACTGATGAAAAGAAATTTTGATAATTACATAAAATGAAAATATCAACACATCTCATAACTCTACGTTAATATGTGGAAACCAAAGTTCAAAATAACGCAGATGTGAATAGAGAACATGAAACATAGGAATAGTGCGTAATACAACATATGCTGCTCTGCGCACCCGCTCTGTCTTTCCATAGTCAAAGAATGTATCTTAAAACTCAGCAGCTGTGTCGACAGACGTTTTAAAGATTAATTCTCACAAAAGTAGAGAGACACATACGGTAGCACCGTAGCATCAAGATTTTTATACTGTAGAATGAAGATTAAAAGGGTAGCTAAATAAAAGGATAAAATAGATTAAGAAATATTCTAAACTGAGAAACCAATCATCTAATGAATTACCAAAAATTAGAGCTGGGAATATATAAAGCAAATGGGACACCACATCGTACCGTTGATAACCGATAGACACCTGAAAATACAAGTATATAATAATTTTGGTAGGTTAAGGTACTCACGCATGCTTCTGACACGACATTTCTGTTCATACGTGAGATATCGTAATATGGAGTGCCTAGATTGATAAAGCGACGATGATGTGTCACTAAATTACGATCACCGAATCAACACCGTGCGGTTCCACACTCAGAACGCAGTACAACAGCGTTTCTGCGTCGCAAGACCTCCGCAAATCTTTGTTAGGTGTCTGTGAATTTGTACTGCCAGATGTCTACGCACTGGTCGTGCAAATCGATGAGATACGAGCTAGTGGTTTGTAAAGCTGATAGCGGATACCGTACCAGATGTGTTCCATTGTCTTCATATCAGGAAAGTTTGGTGACCTGGATATGAACAAGAGTTCATTACAGCACTGTTCTGGTGTGTGGTGCGCACAGTTATCCGGCTGTAAATGCCGTTGTCGTAAGGGATGACATCTCCCACGAATGGATGCAGGAGGTCCATTGCAGTCATGATGCCTTCTACAACTACCACAGGTCGTAGGGAAAACCCGTCCCCCGCAACGTAACACAGCAGTTGTGAGCCCGGCGTCCTTGATGCGGTGTGCAGGCGTTCACCTGTATGATGTACCGGACACGACATTCGACCTGCTGAATGACCCCGTGCCCAGTAGAATAATTGTAACTGACAGTGTCGTTTGATCAACATGGCAGCACGTAGATACTTGTTTTTCTGCGCACAGACATTTTAAGCAATACGTGCTTACGGTGTATTCCGAAACAATTTTTACTGAAGCAAAAATTGTGCTCTATCATCAGATCAGCCACAATTCACCAGTTATCCTGCTTTACACAGTGCGCAAGACTCCGATAAACGCTTAATGTAAGTGCCTATGTCCCACACCTTGTCATCTATTAGTGGTCACCCCTTTAGTCAATCGTTTTTGTAAATGGTAACATCAATTTCACGCGAATGGCAGACCAGCTTTGCTGTTTCCGAGAGTTTTTTTTCCCAGACGCTGGGCTACATAAATCTATCCTTTATGAAAGACAATTATATCTGTTGCGGCCCGTATAGCCGCTGTTGTGTTTCCACATTCGTCTCTACTACGTTTATAATCGCTTTCATTACCACACTATATTCCCTGAATGCCGAAAGGCAGATTTCAACTTGTCAGTAATTTGCCACGATAGTGTGTATGAGCGTGTGTGTGTGAGTGTGAGTGTGTGTGTGTGTGTGTGTGTGTGTGTGTGTGAGCGTGTGTGTGAGCGTGTGTGTGAGCGTGTGTGTTTGTGTGTGTGTTCGTGAGTGGGAGAGAGCGAGAGAGTCTATATCACCATGAAACAGGAAATGTTACACTGCTTCCATGTGACTAGCTGTAAATTACGTTCTGCATTTAACTTCCTGCATTTAACGTCCAGATTGAACACCGCTGTAAAAGTATCCCTTAATATGTCTCAAACTAAACTCTCAAAAATGCATGTCGTGAAACACAGCGTTATTCAGATAAGTGTCTTAATTACGTGACCTCTTCTATTAACATTTTGTTATGACAGTTTTACCAAGAGTAGATGTACGTGGTGAAATGTCCAGAAGGGTACGGCACGATATACAGACGATCTCTACGAGGCATCACAACGTTCCTGGATAAGATGAAATGGCGTGCGAGTAAGACATTGGCTGATTTAAATGAAGTTCAACGCACCCTGGCCCTGAGTCGTTGTCTCTGTTATTACTGGCAGCCCCGTTGGTATCGCAGATCAGATTCTGCTACGGCTTTATGTATTCTGCTAATTATATTATCATTGCTCCAACCATTGATCTTAGAAATTAAGTTATAAATGTATCAACAGCAGCGTGCTCTTCTGATGGTTCTGGGAGTCACATTTCTAACTTTCTACCCAGGAATAAAGAATCCAAACGGTTTTGGTATCCTAGAATAACAGATTAGGTTATGCGTGTCTACAATAGATATAACTATGAAGAAATATAAGGAGAATCCTTACTTAGATCTTCTTAAAAATAGAACTAACCACATTTCACCATAGTGTCCAGTGTACACATTTACACCAACAAGTCGTGAGACTGAGTAATGGAGGTATTACACATGATCGTTTTATGAGGAAAAATGTTGTTGAGCTACGTATTGAACCACACAGCGGTCAGCATATTTTGTCATGATCATCTACCATCTGAGCTAAAAGTATCAAAGACGTCGTAAAGACGAACTCACTACAAAATAACAATCTTCTTTTTCTTGTGCCTTTGCCCTGCATCGGCGCTCGGTGGGTGTGGTTAGTAACAAATTTGACATTCTTGATTTAAGGGCGGTCGGAACCGGTTCCTGTCGCCACCATTCTGCCTTTCTGGGAAAGAATCCGTGTGCTGCAACTGACTGAGAGTAGTGTTATTCATGTGTGAGGAACAAAAGTTTTCTAATTGTTAGCGATAGGTGTAACTGAGTCGGAACTTGGGTGTCATCCCTGTATTCTCCTAGTGGGCTATGGGATACCGCCTACAAATAACAACCAGGCTGACCTACATACCGTACCTCGGAGTTAATCCGTTGTGCGGATTCGATCCGTGGCAGGCGCACTTTCGCAACCCGGAAGCAGCGCCTTAACAAGCCTGTGTATCCCGCCGGATTATTTTTTATGTATTTTATGTATCTTGTGAGTTCTTTGAGGCGTTCCGTCACGATTTAATCTCCTTTGCCAACCTATTCTTTTCAGAATAGCACTTGCACTCTACGTCCTCGTTTATTTTTTTGGACGCATTCCAGTCTTTGTTTTCCTCTACATTTTTCCCTTTACAGCTCACATTACTACCATGGAAGTTACTTCTTGATATCTTAATAGATGTTCTGTCACTCTGTCCCTTCTTCTTCACAGTGTTTTCCGTATTGGAGGGTTGGAACCTAAGTAGTGCAACTATTTATTCACAATCGATACCAAAGAGTTACATTTTTTCACCTGTTGCTGTCCTTCAACGTAGTCCCCAGCGTTGTGTAGAACCCGTTTCCTGCGATGTGGAAGGCGTAGTATACCGTTAGCAGATCCTGTTCTGTTGGTGGTGTGAATGGAGCGGTCTACCACCTGTCGAATCTCTGGAACAGTTCTGAAGCGAATGGCACGAAGTGGTTCCTTCATCCTCGGAATCAAACCAAAATCGCAAGGACTTAAGTCCGTGGAGTATGGTGGATGCTGCAGTACTTCCCAGTCCCGTCGACCGAACAGAGCAGCCACAGCTTGCGCTGTATGCGCCAGCGCATTGTCGTGGAAAATGATTGATGGGTTGTGCAGAAAATGTCGCCGCTTCGTTCGCGATGCTGGTCGCAGTTGATGCTCCAAAAATGAACTGTAATACTGTGCATTGACGGTCTGCGGGGAGGAACGTAATGCTTTAGGATAACACCATCACAGCTGTACACGAGAATCACCATAAGTTTCCCCATACAGGGCTTATGACGCCATTCGTTGGATTTGAGTTTCGGTTTTAGCGCATACGACTAGAGCCACGTCTCATCGCGTGTTGCGATACGGCGTGAGATAGCCTCTTCATCGCGCTCATAGCGCTCCAAGTGCGCCTGAGCAACGTCGTAACGTATTCATTTCTGCACCTCCATTAAGTCATTCGGAACCCATTGTGATGCAGTTCTTTGCATGCCCAGTGTTCCTTCAGGATGCGAAGCACAGTACGCGCTAATCTGGTTTCGTCGGCGAGCTCACGAATCGTATGGCGTCGTCACTGTCCACCAACGCAGCAACAGCATGCACTTCTTCAGGGACGCTAGGACTGCCTGCCCAATGCATGTCTTCATCACTTTGTCGATCTTCGTTGAAGGCTTTTACCCGACGTGCCACTCTTCTGTACGGCAATGGCGATTCCCCGCACTCCTCTTGAAGACTTGGATGACACTGTCGTGCTGTACGACCTCTGACACATTCAATCTTGATCCAACTCCGTTGTTCCTGTTTCGAAAACATAGCGACACCGTTACGTTAGACCGCTTGCTCACAAGTGACTGTGATTCCCTCGATTGTGGGCGCGCCTTCGACTTGCAGCGGGTGAGTCCATTTGCTCGGAGGTAAGGCAAGTATGTCAGCAACGTGTGCTATAAGCGACAATAGTAGATTACATTGCACAGTGTCTCCACCCTCCCCCCATGAACCGTGGACCTTGCCGTTGTTGGGGAGGCTTGCAAGCCTCAGCGATACAGATAGCCGTACCGTAGGTGCAACCACAACGGAGAGGCCAGACAAACGTGTGGTTCCTGAAGATGGGTAGCAGCCTTTTCAGTAGTTGCAAGGGCAACAGTCTGGATGATTGACTGACCTGGCCTTGTAACAATAACCAAAACGGCCTTGCTGTGCTGGTACTGCGAACGGCTGAAAGCAAGGGGAAACTACGGCCGTAATCTTTCCAGAGGGCATGCAGCTTTACTGTGTGATTAAATGATGATGGCGTCTTCTTGGGTAAAATATTCCGGAGGTAAAATAGTCCCCCATTCGGGTATCCGGGCGGGGACTATTCAAGACGATGTCGTTATCAGAAGAAAGAAAACTTGTGTTCTACGGATCGCAGCGTGGAATGTCAGATCACTCAATCGGGCAGGTAGGTTAGAAAATTTAAAAAGGGAAATGGATGGATTAAAATTAGATACAGTGGGAATTAGTGAAGTTCGGTGGAAGGAGGAACAAGACTTCCGGTCACGTTACTAAAGGGTTATAAACACAAAATCAAATACAGGTAATGCAGGAGTTGGTTTAATAATGAATAGGAAAATAGTAATTCGGGTAAGCTACTACAAACAGTTTTGTGAACGCATTATTGTGGCCAAGATAGATTCGAAGCCCACACCTACTACAGTAATACAGGTTTATATGCCAACTAGCTCTGTAGATGACGAAGAAACTGAAGAAATGTATGATCAAATAAATGAAACTATTCAGACAGTGAAGGGTGACGAAAATTTAATACTCATGGGTGACTGGAATTCGGTTGTAGGAAAAGGGAGAGAAGGAAACGTAGTAGGTGAATATGGATTGGGGCTAAGAAATGAAAGAGGAAGCCGCCTGGTAGAATTTTGCAAAGAGCACAACTTAATCATACCTAACACTTGGTTTAAGAATCATGAAAGAAGGTTGTATACATGGAAGAATCCTGGAGATACTAAAAGGTATCAGATAGATTATATAATAGTAAGACAGAGATTTATGAACCAGGTTTTAATTGTAAGACAATTCCAAGGGCAGATGTGGACTCTGACCACAATCTATTGGTTATGACCTGTAGATTAAAACTGAGGAAACTGCAAAAAGGTTTGAATTTAAGGAGATAGGACCTGGATAAACTGAAAGAACGAAAGGTTGTACAGAGTTTCAGGGAGAGCATCAGGGAACATCTGACAGGAATTGGGTAAAGAAATACAGTAGAAGAAGAACGGGTAGTTTTGCGGGATGAAGTAGTGAAGGCAGCGGAGGATAAAGTAGATAAAAGAGGAGGGCTAGTAGAAATCCGTGGGTAACAGAAGAAATATTAAATTTAATTGATGAAAGGAGAAGATATAAAAATGCAGTAAATGAAGCAGGCAAAAAGGAATACAAACGTCTAAAAATGAGATCGATAGGAAGTGCAAAATGGCTAAGCAGGGATGACTAGAGGACAAATGTAAGGATGTAGAGGCTTATCTCACTAGGGGTAAGAGAGATACTGCCTACAGGAAAATTAAAGAGACCTTTGGAGATAAGAGAACCACTTGTATGAACATCAAGAGCTCAGGTGGAAACCCAGATCTAAGCAAAGAAGGGAAAGAAGAAAGGTGGAAGGAGTACATAGAGGGTCTATACAAGGGCGATGTACTTGAGGACAATTTTATGGAAATGGAGGAGGATGAGGATGAGGTGGGAGATGAAATGGGAGATATGATACTGCGTGAAGAGTTTGACAGAGTACTGAAAGACCTGAGTCGAAACAAGGCCCCCGGAGTAGACAACATTCCATTAGAACTACTGACGGCCTTGGGAGAGCCCGTCCTGACAAAGCTCTACCATCTGGTGAGCAAGGTGTATGAAACAGGCGAAATACCCTCAGACTTCAAGAAGAACATAATAATTCCAATACCAAAGAAAGCAGGTGTTCACAAATGTGAAAATTACCGAACAATCTGTCTAATAAGCCACTGCTGCAAAATACTAACACGAATTCTTTACAGACCAATGGAAAAACTAGTAGAAGCCGACCTCGGAGAAGATCAGTTTGGATTCCGTAGAAATACTGAAACACGTGAGGCAATACTGACCTTACGACTTACCTTAGAAGAAAGATTAAGGAAAGGCAAACCTACGTTTCTAGCATTTGTAGCGTTAGCGAAAGCTTTTGACAGTGTTGCCTGGAATACTCTCTTTCAAATTCTAAAGGTGGCAGGGGTAAAATACAGGGAGCGAAAGGCTATTTACAATTTGTACAGAAACCAGATGGCAGTTATAAGAGTCGAGGGACATGAAAGGGAAGCAGTTGTTGGGAATGGAGTAAGACAGGGTTGTAGCCTACCCCAGATGTTATTCAATCTGTATATTGAGCAAGCAGTAAAGGAAACAAAAATTCGGAGTAGGTATTAAAATCCAGGGAGAAGAAATAAAAACTTTGAGGTTCGCCGTTGACATTGTAATTCAGTCAGAGACAGCAAAGGACTTGGAAGAGCAGTTGAACGGAATGGACAGTGTCTTGAAATTAGGGTATAAGATGAACATCAACAAAAGCAAAACGAGGATAGTGGAATGTAGTCAAATTAAGTCGGGTGATGCTGAGGGAATTAGATTAGGAAATGAGACACTTAAAGTAGTAAAGGAGTTTTGCTATTTGGGGAGCAAAATCACTGATGATGGTCGAAGTAGAGAGGATATAAAATGTAGACTGGCAATGGCAAGGAAAGCGTTTCTGAAGAAGAGAAATTTGTTAACATCGAGTATAGATTTATGTATCAGGAAGTAATTTCTGAAAGTATTTGTATGGAGTGTAGCCATGTATGGAAGTGAAACATGGACAATAAATTGTTTGAACAAGAAGAGAATAGAAGCTTTCGAAATGTGGTGCTACAGAAGAATGCTGAAGATTAGATGGGTACATCACATAACTAACGAGGAGGTATTGAATAGGATTGGGGAGAAGAGAAGTTTGTGGCACAATTTGACTAGAAGAAGGGGTCGGTTGGTAGGACATGTTCTGAGGCATCAAGGGATCACAAATTTAGTACTGGAGGGTAAAAATCGTAGAGGGAGACCAAGAGATGAATACACTAAGCAGATTCAGAAGGATGTAGGTTGCAGTGGCATGGAGAGCTGCATCAAACCAGTCTCAGGACTGAAGACCACAACAATAACAACAGTGTCTCCACAGCAGTGTTGCGACTATTTAAGTTCCAACCTACGTATTCTTTTGCTGTAGTACAACATATTAAATGCTTCCACTCTCATTTGATCCTCTTCACCCACAGTACATGTTACACTATCATACAAGGTTGTGCTTCAAACGTACATTTTCAGAAATTTTTTTCTCAAATTAAGGCCAATGTTCGATACTAGCGGAATTCGCTTCGACATTAACTTCCTCTTTCCCAGTGCTATCAATTATTATGTTTTCCTTGATCTGTCCATCATTGATTGTCCTGCAACCTAAGTAACACAATTCCTTACCTTTGTCTACTTCGAGATTATGATTTAATTTTTTGCCTGTCCACATTTATGCTACTTTTCGTGACTTTCGTCGTTCGACGTACTCTCAACCCGTATTAGGTACATATTAGACTCTTCATTCTATTCAAGAGATGATCTAATTCTTTCTCACTTTCAATGAGCATAGGAATGACACATCGAATCTGATCATTGATAGCCTTTCACCATGAATTTAATCCCACTCTTAAACATTCCTTTTATTCCATCATTACTTGGTTGATATACGGATCGGACAATAGAGGCGAAAGACTATATCCTTCTCTTACACCTTTTTTAGTCTCATCACTTCAGTCTTCATCTTCCAGGCTAATTGTTTGCTCTTGGTTCTTATACGTAATGTATATTATTCGTCTTCCACTATATCGCATCCTTGTTTTTCTCAGGATGTCGAACCTCTTGCACCTATTAACACTGTCAAACAATTTTTCCAGGTCGACCCATCCTATTAACGTTTACTGATTTTCCTTCGGTCTCGCTTACATTATGAAGCTCAAATTCCAGGCTAGCTCTCCGGTGCCCTTACACTGATAAGCTAACTGTGCAGTAATTTTCGCACGTGTCGTTTATTACTATATTTGGAATGGTGTGCATGAAGTTTATCGGGAACTTCGATGGGACATCGCCAGCCTCATACATTCCATATTTCGACGTGAATAGTCAATTTGTTGCCATTTCTGCCAATAATTTTAGAAATTCCAGTGGAATGTTATAAATTCTGATTCTATTTTAAATTCTGATTCTAACACTGGATCCCCTGACCCCTCCCTGTCGATCCCAGTTTCTTCTTTCACCAACTCATCAGACAATTTCTCCGCCTCATTGAGGCTTTCATAGTACTCTTTACACCCACCCTCTCTCTCCTCAGCCCTGAAGAATGGAACTCCGGTTGCACCCTTAATATTACTGCCCTTGCCTTGTTTTGAATTTGCTGTATCTGAGTCACTTTTTCCGACAGTCATTTCTTTCCAGATTTCTTCACATTTCTTCTTGCAGTTATTTCTCCTTAGCTTCCGTACATTTCTTACTTATTTCAATTGTAAGTTATTAGTAATTCTGCATTCCCGAATTTCGTGGAATATTTTTGTATTTACTTCTTTCATCGATCAACTGAAGTATTTCATTTGTTACTCGTGGTTTCGTCACATTTCTTTCTTTTCAACATCACTCATTGTTTTTCTTTGCGATGCTTACTGAGCACTTTATTACCGCAGTAGCTATAGCTTCAGAAAAATTCAGGCATATCTCTTCACTCCTTAGTACTACCGTATCCAACTTCCTCCTGACTAAACGTCAGCCTACTATTCGTCATTACATAATTCTGATCTGAGTCTATACCTGCTCCTGGGTATAATATCTAAATTCAGAGTCTGCCTCAACATTGTGTAATCTAATTGAAATTTTACCGTCTCTCTTGGCCTTTCTCAAATTATACCTCCTCCTCTGGTGATTCTTGAACAAAATATTCGGTTTTACTGGCTTAAGATTACAGCAGAGCTCAATTAGTCTTTACACTCTTTCATTCTTACCACCCTATCCATGTTCTTCCATAACCTTATCTTGTACTCCTTCCCCTACTACCACATTCGAATTTACAGTAACTATTTAATTTTCATCTCCGTTTGAGTACTGAATTACCCGTGGAATATCGTCTTAGCTTTTCTATCTCTTCTTCTACTAGATCCAAAGTAGGAAAATGTGGCTGCAACGTTTTGGCGAAGTTACTTGGCTACCGATTCAGATGAGAAAAACGCTATCCCTGAACCGTTCAAAGTAACTCACTCTCTGCCCTACCTTAATATTCGTAACGAATCGTAGTCCTGTCATACTATTTTCTGGAGCTGTTGACACTACCGTATACTCGTTTGACGAGAAATCCTTGTGTACCTTCCACCATGTCCAGCCGGGATCTTACCACTTCCGCTTCCATTTTTCTAGTTTTCCTACCACGTTATAACTTCTTACATTCAACGCCCCGATTCGTATAACGTTGCCCTTTCGTTAGTTATTCGGTATTTTTCTCTCTGTCACCTCTACGTTGGCTGTCTTTTCCCAGAGAACTGAACAGCGGACTAGACCGGAATCTTTTTTCAATAGAGTGATTATCATGACTTTTTTTTTAATCACAGGTCTAATGCATTGGTTTCCTTTACCTTTTGCATTCTCAGGGCTTTGTTCATTGCTGATCCTTCCTCCTTTTAGCGGCAATTTCCTCCCCAAGAGCAAGATAGTCCCTTGGCCCTTTGCCTGTTACTCCGCCCTCTTTGACAAGACCACTGGTAGAACGAGGCTGATTTCTGATGCCGAAAGTCTTTGGTCACCAATGTTGATGATTATTATTCATAATTTAGACAGTGATGTGGCTCGTAGTCCCACTGATTTAAAAATATTACCGCTAGCTCACGGATGCCCCTCACAATAATTGTTAAATAACAATGATGACAGCCGCGCGGGATTAGCCCAGCTGTCTCAGGCGATGCAGTCATGGATTGTGCGGCTGGTCCCGGCGGAGGTTCGAGTCCTCCCTCGGACATGAGTGTGTGTGTATTGTCCTTAGGATAATTTAGGTTTAATAGCGTGTAAGCTTAGGGACTGATGACCTTAGCAGTTAAGTCCCATAAGATTTCACACACTTTTTTTTTTTAGCAATGATGACACGAAATCTCTGGTGGCGCGTAATAAACACGTGAACCTCTAGTGCTGATAGCCTTTAAGTTTCAGCGATTTAACGTGTAACCGAATGTTAACAGATTCTTTCAGTTGTCAAGTGAATGTCCTCAGACGTTTCATTACTTAGATTCAATTGCCACTTTCCGCACCATACAGGTTGTTGTTGTTGTTGTCTTCAGTCCTGAGACTGGTTTGATGCAGCTCTCCATGCTACTCTATCCTGTGCAAGCTGCTTCATCTCCCAGTACCTACTGCAACCTACATCCTTCTGAATCTGCTTAGTGTACTCATCTCTCGGTCTCCCTCTACGATTTTTACCCTCCACGCTGCCCTCCAATGCTAAATTTGTGATCCCTTGATGCCTCAAAACATGTCCTACCAACCGATCCCTTCTTCTAGTCAAGTTGTGCCACAAACTTCTCTTCTCCCCAATCCTATTCAATACCTCCTCATTAGTTAAGTGATCTATCCACCTTATCTTCAGTATTCTTCTATAGCACCACATTTCGGAAGCTTCTATTCTCTTCTTGTCCAAACTAGTTATCGTCCATGTTTCACTTCCATACATGGCTACACTCCAAACAAATACTTTCAGAAACGACTTCCTGATACGTAAATCTATATTCGATGTTAACAAATTTCTCTTCTTCAGAAACGCTTTCCTTGCCATTGCCAGTCTACATTTTATATCCTCTCTACTTCGACCATCATCAGTTATTTTACTTCCTAAATAGCAAAACTCCTTAACTACTTTAAGTGTCTCATTTCCTAATCTAATTCCCTCAGCATCACCCGATTTAATTTGACTACATTCCATTATCCTCGTTTTGCTTTTGTTAATGTTCATCTTATATCCTCCTTTCAAGACACTGTCCATTCCATTCAACTGCTCTTCCAAGTCCTTTGCCGTCTCTGACAGAATTACAATGTCATCGGCGAACCTCAAAGTTTTTACTTCGTCTCCATGAATTTTAATACCTACTCCAAATTTTTCTTTTGTTTCCTTTACTGCTTGCTCAATATACAGACTGAATAACATCGGGGAGAGGCTACAACCCTGTCTCACTCCTTTCCCAACCACTGCTTCCCTTTCATGCCCCTCGACTCTTATTACTGCCATCTGGTTTTTGTACAAATTATAAATAGCCTTTCGCTCCCTGTATTTTACCCCTGCCACCTTTAGAATTTGAAAAAGAGTATTCCAGTCAACATTATTCAAAAGCTTTCTCTAAGTCTACAAATGCTAGAAACGTAGGTTTGCCTTTTATTAATCTTTCTTCTAAGATAAGTCGTAAGGTCAGTATTGCCGCACGTGTTCCAACATTTCGACGGAATCCAAACTGATCCATCTTGCTCACCAGCAGGTAGAGTTTTGTCATGACAGGCTCTCCCAAGGCCGTCAGTAGTTCTAATGGAATGTTGTCTACTCCGGGGGCCTTGTTTCGACTCAGGTCTTTCACTGCTCTGTCAAACTCTTCACGCAGTATCGTATCTCCCATTTCGTCTTCATCTACATCCTCTTCTATTTCCATAATATTGTCCTCAAGTACATCGCCCTTGTATAAACCTTCTATATACTCCTTCCACCTTTCTGCCTTCCCTTCTTTGCTTAGAACTGGGCTGCCATCTGAGCTCTTGATATTCATACACGTGGTTCTCTTCTCTCCAAAGGTCTCTTTAATTTT
The DNA here is from genome assembly GCF_023897955.1 of Schistocerca gregaria. Lineage (NCBI taxonomy): Eukaryota > Metazoa > Arthropoda > Insecta > Orthoptera > Acrididae > Schistocerca > Schistocerca gregaria. The sequence continues at coordinate 167,000,484 of NC_064925.1, read as the reverse complement.
CCTGTAGGCAGTATCTATCTTACCCCTAGTGGGATAAGCTTCTACATCCTTACATTTGTCCTCTAGCCATCCCTGTTTAGCCATTTTGCACTTCCTGTCGATCTCATTTTTGAGACGTTTGTATTCCTTTTTGCCTGCTTCATTTACTGCATTTTTATATTTTCTCCTTTCATCAATTAAATTCAATATTTCTTCTGTTACCCAAGGATTTCTAGCAGCCCTCGTCTTTGTACCTACTTTATCCTCTGCTGCCTTCACTACTACATCCCTCAGAGCTACCCATTCTTCTTCTACTGTATTTCTTTCCCCTATTCCTGTCAATTGTTCCCTTATGCTCTCTCTGAAACTCTGTACAACCTCTGGTTCTTTCAGTTTATCCAGGTCCCATCTCCTTAATTTCCCACATTTTTGCAGTTTCTTCAGTTTTAATCTACAGGTCATAACCAATAGATTGTGGTCAGAGTCCACATCTGCCCCTGGAAATGTCTTACAACTTAAAACCTGGTTCCTAAATCTCTGTCTTACCATTATATAATCTATCTGATACCTTTTAGTATCTCCAGGGTTCTTCCACGTATACGACCTTCTTTCATGATTCTTAAACCAAGTGTTAGCTATGATTAAGTTGTGCTCTGTGCAAAATTCTACTAGGCGGCTTTCTCTTTCATTTCTTAGCCCCAATCCATATTCACCTACTATGTTTCCTTCTCTCCCTTTTCCTACACTCGAATTCCAGTCACCCATTACTATTAAATTTTCGTCTCCCTTCACTATCTGAATAATTTCTTTTATTTCATCGTACATTTCTTCAATTTCTTCATACCATACAGGTGTCTTGCCTAAATCGTTATGCAATTAGTTATGATCTTCTGATGACATTACTAGATGGTAATCAGCGGCATCATCTGCAAACGGTGTAAGATGGCTAATCAGATTGTTTCCTAAACTGTTTGTATAGATTAGGAACTGCAGAGAGCCTATAACATTTTCTTGTGGGACGCCATAAAGCTCTTCATTTTTACACGAAAATGATCTGTCAACCGTTACGAACTGTAACACTTCAGGCAAAAAGTCACTAATCCACTCGCACAAATAAGAAGATACTCTATATGCACGCACTTTTATTAGAAGCTGCTTGTGAGGAGCGACGCCGAAATCCTTCTGGATATCTAGAAATACCGAATCAGTTTCAGTCTCCGTGTCGGTAGCCCTAACTACTTCTTGTGAATAAAGTGCAAGGTGGGGTCCACAAGAACGATGTTTCCTGAATCCGAGCTGCCCACATCTCAATAAATCGTTTTCTTTGAGGTGTTTCATAACGTTTGAACACAGTAACTTACATGTTGAACAATTCTTCCTGAAATCGACGTCAGTGAGACGGATCCGTAATTTAGCGGATTACTCCTAATTCCTTTCATGTGGACTGGTGTGACCTGTGCATTTTTCCACTCCTTAGATACGGATCTTCCGGTTGTATAAATACATCAATACTAGCAATGGATCTGTTACGTACGCGATCATACTCCGAACCGAACCTAATCTGTATGCAGTCTGAACTAGAAGGCTTCCATTCATTAAGTGATTTCAGCTGCTTCACTCCACCGAGGGTGTTTCCTTCTATGTTACCCATGTTGATAGAAGTTCTTCATTCCAGTTGTAGATATTTACTACGTCTCCTTTGATGAAGCAATTTCAGAAAAGCGCATCTAGCAATTCCATTTTATTGGACTGTCATATGTAATATTACCGTTGCTATAGCTCAATGAATGTACTGATTGTATCTTGCCGCCAGTAGACCTAATATGTGACTCGAACATCACTGGTTGTCCTGCCATATTTGAGGTAAAGATTCGTTGTTGAATCTACTGAAATCATCCCGCATCGAAGTCTACTCTAAATTTCGAGTTTTTGTGGAGAAACACCAGCCTTGGAGATTATGTGTACTTTTAAATCTGGCATGGTTTGTTTCCCTGCTTCTACTACAGTTTTATCGGCTCTGTGTACCAGGAACTATCATTTATGGCTCTTATTACCTTATTTCATGTTAATCTCTCAATTGCAGTCAATACAATCTCTTTCAACATAAGACACATATGATCTAAGCTTACATTGTTTTGAATAAATGGAGACTTTATCTTAGGAATACGTCAAGAGGACTGCCATCTCCTTTTGTACGTAGATGTACACTGGATTTCAATGTTACAGTTCTCTACCTCACTGCAACGACTTTGTGTTCACTAATATTCCGTTAATAATCAATTAATGTGCTCCCTATCTAACCACGATTATTTTCTGTTAAAAGTCGATATTTGGAGAACACATTTGGTAAAGTTTCGGACGGCGTTTTATGCCTACCACCGACTTCAAACATGTATTGTCGCCAAAGTACCGAGTGTTGATTCCAGTCGCCACCATCTACAAGTGTATGATTCCGATACTTGTTCGAGATAAGGCTCCAACTAAAAGGTATACTGCATGAGGCGGGAGGCTCAGTAAAAGGGATCAGTTACTATTTTACTCCAGTTGTCGAAAATAAGCAGTTCCCCTACTAATGTGCGGCAACTGCCTACTTAAATTTCACTACAAGATAAAATACCTCTAACAGCTGCACACTCACCACCACCAACTAAACTTAAAACTCCCTTTATAAGCTCTGTCACGTCCTTGGCAAAAACTTCAGCTGAAATTTTCTCCGGCTTTAACAAACATTTAGGGCCTTCTACGATTTCTGCCCCATTGACTTCTATGAGTCCTTGGAGCTCTAATTCTTTGCACAGCTACCACAATTTACTGCCCTAATACCTAAACACTACACTGCACCCGTATTTGAGCTCCACCCTTTGAGACTGAAAGCCAATTTGGACACTTGTCCAAATCTCTAACGTAAACAATCGCCCATCCCACCCCACACAGCTCACGCATACGGGTGGTTCAAATGGCTCTAAGCACAATGGGACTTAACATCTGAGGTCATTAGTCCCCTGTACTTAGAATTACTTAAACGCAACTAACCTAAGGAAATCATACACATCTAAGCCCGCGGCAGGATTCGAACCGGCGACCGTAGCATATGGGTGTAGCCGCCTAGTGCGGATGGTGTACTCCTTATTCTTTAAGCGGAACTCGATGCCAAAGCCTCCTATACAGCAAGACAATTAGTTTGGAGCCTATACGGCCACATAACCGTCTCACTGATTCAAACACTCCACTCGGCTCTGTACGAAAGTTGTACAGTCGGTACTGTCAACGATGATGCAGATAGTGAGCCTCGTCCTCGTCTTGCATGCAGAACTGGCTGTCTGTACCACTTTAGACAGGGTCTAACGCTTTGGTCGACCTAAAGTGGTGAAGTATGTGTGTAAACTCCCACTTTTTTAACGATACGACTTACTTGAGATGGTCAGCCGATTCTCCTTGATGCTTAGCTTTTTGCTGCAACCTCCTTTTCTCTTCTACTCCGAAGTGTATTTGATAGGGACCGTAATTTCTCAAGACTCTTTCTACTTATAAAAATAAGCAGACGTACGAAGTTTATTTTTCTTCACCTAACGACGGATATTTAAACATCAAACTTTTACAAATCTCGTTCTCCACATAAACAAATACTTTCAAGAAAGTCTCCTCGCGTCTCCAAAGGTTAGAATCAAAGTAGATTTACATAAAAGGTAATATTGGCTTGGTAACCATGTCATTTCTGAAAACATGTGTCTTCTCCTCTCCATGTCCTAACATGAACATTAGTTAAAAGTCTTTTTCCAAATTCATTGTTCTTTTGTGACTACAATCGTCAAAGTTACAGAAGAGCACTGAATACATAAGCATTCATTGTTCTTTCACTACGGCTTCAATGGAACGACGCGCAAACACTTGTCGGTTCCGTTCGACGGCCGCGTCTACAGTTGGTTCACAATAAACCTCAAACCTACCCACACAGGCATGTGATGAGAAGAAATTAGGCTATCTCACCCGTATATTTAAAATATCATGTGTTCGAGACGGTTGAAGGCCGAGTGCTTCTAGAATTTACGAGGAAATTCTCGAAGCACTACAAGCTGTCTCAAAAAAGAGAGTATATCTCGCAATCTAAAATGACACACATCCTTAGCAGTGACATGACTTACCGTTGGCAACCGATTGCACACCTACTATTAATGGCCGTCGGAAGAACCCATTCCTCATCTGAGACGACTCCCACTAGCATACATACAAGTGCCCTCTGTATATTGTGCCCTCCTAGGCAGTCGTAATCCGAAGGGGCTCTCTCAAGTGCCTGGCACTGCTGCTGCCAACTACCAATAATCCCACCCTCAGTGAATGCCCGAACGTCCAGGCAGGGAGACTTCCTCAGAAACAGTGCAAGCGACTACAGGTAGTTCAACACCCCCATCAGCAACAAGTAGGTCCTTAAATCTATTTGAAAGACAAACTGGGAGGCATTTAGATCCGTCCCGTAGAGAACCTTTCAGTGGCTACACATTTGTAGACTGACTGCATTTTCCTTTTATTTTGCCAATAACAGGAGGCTGCCATCTGCTTTACTCACTTTGGGATGTATGGAACCATTACATTTCATACCCCTGTATTTGTATATTGGTTGACTCAGCCTTGTTGGTATCGGAATCACAGCATAATAATTAATCTCCATTTTCTGACGTGTACAGTTTTATCTATTTGCAGCTTAAGCAAGTTGCCAATGTATCAACCAAATTTATACCAATGAGCTCAGAAAACGGCATCTGTGCAGCTTTTCCTATTATTTCCTTCTTTAAAACTACGTCTTCCACTAAATGATTGAGATAACATTTTATCTCGCGTTTTAAGTCATTAGTTTACAGCATGAACAACAAGGGCCTCAAATCAGATCCAACTGGCGTACCTGAAGGTACGTTTACTTCTTTTGAGAACTGCCCATCATCCTAGAGATAATTCTGCGTCCCTCACACCAAATGGTGCCAAGATAAATTCGGCTTTGAATCAAGAAATGCTGCGCGCTGCTGCCTGCCTTGAGCTGTGTCTTACAGGATCCAGGGTTTTAACCAGCTGCCACTTTGGGTACTGGAGAGGCCCAGATTGATGTTGGATTTGGTGCGGTACAAAAGAGATTGCACTCTTGCTTCCGTTTTTAATGCAACATTTTCTTCCATTTTATCTGAGCACCAGGACTATGTATCTCGTTTTACGAATGGGTCGAAACACGCGGATTCTGTTGTTGCTCTTTTGTTTTTCGAGATCGTGTCTAAGGTTCAAATGGTTCAAATGGCTCTGAGCACTATGGGACTCAACTCCTGTGGTCTTCAGTCCCCTAGAACTTAGAACTACTTAAACCTAACTAACCTAAGGACATCACGCACATCCATGCCCGAGGCAGGATTCGAACCTGCGACAGTAGCAGTCGCACGGTTCCGGACTGCGCACCTAGAACCGCGAGACCACCGCTGCCAGCTCGTGCCTAAGGTTCGATATCATATCAGTACTAGACGAATATTGCTACATACAACATCTTATAATGTCTATACAGAAACCCCCATGAAATGCGGAATTAACAACCAAATGTCACTACTTCCGGGGGTACTGTGTTGTCAGCCGAGAGTCAGATACATCAGGATGAGTCAGTGGGGGTCAATCATTGGATATCAACTGAATAACATATCCATCAGTTGGCTTACCTCGTGGGAAAGCTGTTCAAGTCTGCTGTCGGAGATATGACTATGAACCAGAAACAGAAAGGAACCACCAAATTTAAACCAAGTGCAAGCAGATGTACTGATGAACAGATGCCTTTCAGCTTTGCGCACAGTGTTTGTAAAACATCGCATGCTATCAACGTAAGGAACCACTCTTCCGTTCCAAAGTACTATAAGCGGTGCAGCTAGCACAATGACTGCATAGGCCTTTGAAAAGAATGGGGTAGAGTGTCCAATCGGCTCCCCATAAGCCGCACGTATGTCCAGTGATAAGCGACGCTTGAGCAGATGTAAAGATTGAAGGCAGTAGCTGACGGTCCTTTGAGCTTTGCGCACAGTGTTTGTAAAACATCGCATGATATCAACGGAAGGAAACACTCTTCGGTTCCAGAGTGCTACAAACGGTACAGGTAGCACAATGGCAGCATAGGACTTTTAAAAGAATGGGGTGCAGTGTTCAGCCGGCTCCTCGTAAGCCACACGTATGTCCAGTGCTAAGCGACGCTTGAGCTAATGTAAAGAGTGTAGGCAGTAGCTGACTGTGGGTGACTGTAAGCGAGTAACTTGAAGTTATGAATTTCGCTATACTCTGTCGAAATCCGATGGAAGGGTTTGGAATTCGCGAATGCCTGAAGAAGGTTATTTGTCATCACATGTAATGCTAATATTGTGATACGCGGTACAGGCATTGCAAATTTTTTTTTTTTTTTTTTTTTTTTTTTTTTTGTGGTGCAGGTCTCATATGGTGCGTAAGATAACGCTGGACGTGACTACATATGGAAGCAATCTGGACTATTGTGTGCTGCATGCTGTAAAGGAATAGTTCAGAGAGAACAATTTGTGTCGGTTACGGCGTAACGTCAGGCACCGGCACGCCAGTCGGGAACGACAGAGAAGAGACAGCTGTGACAAGACGTCAGTAAATTGCACGCTGACCGACCCCTCTCCAGGACGGCAACGCGGCAGCAGCGGGCTCTATGCAAAGAGAACATAACCGCCACGCTAGATTGGCTGCGGTCCACATTACAGAAGCTTCAAGGCTAGCTACCTGAATAGGAGCGTCAAAGCTCGTTACTTACTTGTACATTCTATGTAGCTCAATATTAGAGTTGTTGTACTGACGAAGCTTGTTTATTTTGGAGGTAGCCCTTTGCTTGCTACACATCTATGCAATTGTCAAGATTAGTATTATCATTTACTTTTGAGTAATAAAACTCATTAATACGATTCCCTTGAATTGTTTTTCCGGTGATGCTAGAAAGCAGGTTTCCTGTACACCCCACAACTGACGACGAGGCAGGATTCCACAGTATCAGCATGCCAGTCACCTGGTCATAAAGCAGCAGTTGCGTGGTGATGCTTTGTGGACAATAACGTTCGTGAAATGGACTGTCCTGCCCAAGGTCTCAAGATGAACCCAACAAAACACTTCTGCGATGAATTAGCACGTCGACCTCGTTCCAGACTCCATCCTCCAACATCACTACCTGCTCTAGTTTCACCTCTTGAGGAAGAGTGGGCTGCCATTCCAACAGATATCGATGAACCTCTTTGAATGTGTCTCTTAGATATCAAGCCATCGTAAAGGTGAAGGGTAGCCACACCACACATTAATCTCCCAGGACAAACAGACATGCCGATACTTTTAGCCAAAAAGTATAGGCTAATCACACAAACCTCTAAAACCCACCAGCTTTAATAGCCTTTATCTACAGAGTAATAAACTGTATTTCTTTGTGGTCCAAATAGAGATCAGTGGATAGAGAAATGGAGTAAAAGACAAAAGCCGACACCGCAGTGTTGTCAGTAGCGTGATAGGACAACAAACTCCAAATAGAACTGTATTCAATCAGTAAGTTACTTCAGAGGAAAACAGCGAAAGTAAATATAGGTTATAGCGTTTAATATATAAATTGTATAGCATTAAAGTCAGAAAATACGGCAAGACCTGTTAAAAAAGTAACAATAGTAACATGGAAATCAGCCACGTCGACGCTAAAACGAATAAACGAGAGCAAATGCTGTTACAATGTGTTGATAGAGGGTATGTAAACGATATTATACCATAACAGTAACAGCTCTTCACTGCATTCACGTACTTCAGTTTGGCAATAAAACATAAACACTTTTCCGTACCAAATCCCTTAGGGAAGAATGAATTGTAAACTACACCTATTTAAGGCCTTACGGAACGGAATGAAATTTTGTTTTCATTAACTAAAATTTTAGCTCTTGGCTGTAAGTGGCTGAATTGCCTGTTGACAGTTTAGTGAATATTTCAGTGGAAAATTCGGTGCTGGTATGTCACTTTAAGTACACATTTTATTAGATTAGGTGGAAAATTCATTAAGTAAGGTGGAAATTTTATTCTGAGCAAGAATTTGATTATATGAGGTGGACATGATACTGTTAACAGACGATGCGTTGTGGACATGTCAGATGATAATTTAGCGGATATTTCATTCATATTCTGTCACAATATGTACAACATAGCACTTAAATCTTATACTTTTCTGGTAGTTGTAGTTACCATACAACTGATTATAGAATTACTTGTTGGATTTGCCACACTATTATCAACTTTTTAATGAGTTCCTGATTCATATTCATGCCCTAGAGCGTCCATCTGTCTACAACCGCATCATCAAAACCATTTTCAATGGCAGTGGATTCAGTTTTATGTGGTGTGACCAGTTCCATCGAGCTTAATTTTCCTATATTTATCATAGCATTATCATAACAACAAAATGTGACAGAGTTTTACATATTGTAAATACGATGTATTTAAGATGAATTAATCCTTCAAATAATTAGTTTCAGTGGCCGAAAACGTTCTTGCAATACAACATTGCTAAGCGAAACCAGTGAAACATCACCACTCAATTACACGCATCCACGACATGAACTCCTCCAGCCACCGCAGTTTTCCGAGGAAAGGAAGTAGAACTATCAGTTTACCTTGTAGTGTCTTTTTTTCAACAGTCACAATGGCGCGCTGCATCCAATAGGACACTTGGCTCATTTATAATTTGTATGAAAATCTCTGTGTAAGGAGGTGAATGATTTTGTATTCAAATAACTATCAGATTTTATCACTGTAAAAATGTATTTATTTAGAGATTTGAAACTAAAATTGTGCTAACTTTTAAATACACAAATAAACACACGAGGTAAGCATTTGCTTTATAAATTACCAGTATATTATTATTACTGAACTTGCAGTTTAGATTATGTCATAGTTTTTACAAGTTTTGACAATATGGTTTCCCTACTCGCAGTCCACTTTGCGTTGTAATACATGAAAAATAAGACTTTTTACGTGTTGTAGCACTGACCAAACTAAAATATCGCGCTAGAGGTGATGATAGCTATGTCCAAGTCTCTTTAACAAATGCCACTGATACGTGAAGTGACTGCTTACTGTTTGTGGCTCTGAATGCTACTGGATCTTCGAGTTGTACGTATAGCCAGCAGTATGCCTCTTACGGCTTCCAGGGTCCATGATCCACAATACAACTCAGTTTAGCTGAAACTTTAAAAAAACAGTAGCATCACTCAGCAGTCTTTCGAGGGAAATTTTACTCGTGCTCGATTTTCACCAAGCATACACCATACACGTGCACTGTACTCCCACTAGTACTGACTACTTACACAATCTCTGTTCGAGAGATACCTCTTATCAAGAAAGGGCGGGATACCGCTGCATTAATTAAAGACTTTTATGATTCATGAAAAGCGTACGTAAAAATGTATAAATAAAACATTTACCATTCGGTATAATTGTATTTAAAAACGATGTCGATCTACTATGTATATTATTCTTTGTTCTGTATTAAAAATATTGATAATTGTGGAACAGTAAAATGATTTTACGCAATTACTTACCTTAGCCTTGATCTTAGATTAGGATAAGACATGAGAGGAGCTTTAAGTGTACTTACGTTGAATTAGATTCAATATGTGTATTTATTTGCTCTTACTAGTTTTCTTTCTGTATCTTTAGCATCCCTACAGATTACAAGACTAATAACTTTTTTTTTCAGAGTACCACACTGCGCAATACAGCGCGAGTCTATGATTTTGCGAGCCATTTGCACGGCCGTATCATTTTATTCGAATATTGCCAATATTAAAAGGCACAGACCCGCGGCAATCTTACAAAGTTTGCATTTTAATTATCTTATTCAACGGTGTGGCAAAAGGAAGTTTAAAATGGACACGAGCACTCTCGAGCTCGAATAACATTTATTTTGTGGTAACCGGTTTCGACCAAATTTTCACCATCTTCAGACTTTCATACCATCAAGTTCAAAAGCTAAACGAAACCGGTTACCATAAATAAATAGTTTTTGCGATCGAGACGGTTTGTGTAGATTTTTAAAGCAAGTTTGGAAGCACTGTACATTCAAAGAACTCAGAAAAATAAGATGTGTATGTCCATGTTAAGTTATCAGTACGGCAGCAGTTATTGTTATGTAAGTGAAACTAAGCAGAAAGAGAAAAAAGACGAGCTTTCTATAGAGACAGATGGAATGAAATTTCTTACAGCTTTTTTTTTAGTGTACTCTATAGGTGTAGTATTAAATCACCGCAGTGAACAGCCTGACAACATAACTACGACTGGTAGTCGAAGTACGAGCAGTAGGTATAACCACGCCGAACGAGGCCTCATAGCATCCTAGGTTCTGACCGACGAGCAGTAGGTATAACCACAACGAACGAGGCCTCATGGCATCCTAGGTTCTGACCGACGAGCAGTAGGTATAACCACGCCGAACGAGGCCTCATAGCATCCTAGGTTCTGACCAACGAGCAGTAGGTATAACCAAGCCGAACGAGGCCCCATAGCATCCTAGGTTGTGACCGACGAAACAAAATTAACCAGGATTTCAAATTGTGCTGGTGACGCTCTAAATATCCTGGTTTGTATCAGACACAATTCAGTACATTGGTAAGCCTTGGTGAAGAGAATCGATTATTTACTAATCACCGCAGAATGACTACATTGTTTTTCAAGCGGTGACTGACGTCATAATCGCTCAGCAGAGCCAGAGGTGAAATACGTCTCACGAAGTTCTGCCAGTATCGAAAACCATATACGTCTCACGATTGTAACTGTGCAGACGAACCGTTTCGTATCACGAGATGACCAAGTTCCTCATCTTTGGGTATGATGCTGTTTGGGGTTTCTTCACACTGTCAGCCGCAAGAAACTAACAACAACATGGATTTTTTTCCCTCACTTGGAAAGAGAATATTTTTCAGATATCTTTTGACCTGGTCAGACGTTTTGCTGGCAAGATTTCGATCCTGTCAAAATGAATCTTGGGCCATCAATAAGAGATTCTCGGATTCTCGGTCCAAATTCACCATCAGTTTCTCTTAAAGCTATGAAAAGGCGGATGGTCATGATTTTATATATTATAATTAAGTACATTGAAAATACATTGTGTACGCTTTATTTTCCAAAAATTGTATGTCAGAAACCAGTTGTATGAAAGCTTCTTTAATTGATGTTGTTAGAAAAACTTCATTTCTTCAAAAGTAATTAATGGTGGTGAGGCAGCTGGTAAACTTTCAGGTTATTGCAAATTCCGATTTTACAGTTTTCAATGATTTTAATTACAAATCAGCTTATATAAGAGAGGCATTTTGTATCTCGTTATTTAGAAGGTAATCCGTATAAACTTAATACGACAAATTACATTTTGGGCTGCGCTTTACGCCTTAAAAGTGAAATTGGGCACAAAGAAAAAAAATAGATATTGCAATATTTTGTCCCCTCTACACAGCCAACATGTTTCTTCAATATCGGTTATTGGCAATTGGGAACGTTCCCTTGTTCTGACAAGCAGAGAGCTTCAAATCTTTGTCCAATTAAACAGATCTTTGGGTGTCTGCAGTTTCCTAAATCAGATAGGGAAGATACCCAAGACGCTTATTTAAAACAGAAAAGGGAGAGTTTCGTCCCTGTCCTTGTCCAAACTAGGCATGGGCTCTATCTCCGATGATCTCATTGTTGGCGGTACATTAATACCTATTGTTGCTTCCGACAGTACTCACAAGGTTGATGATACGTAGCGGGACGCTCCAAATGGGTGGAGTGATTTTTCGGTAGCGGAATAGAATTTGCAACTTCTTTGCCGACACTACCAGCAGCATGGTAAGTGCTGTGAGGTACTTACGCAGCACTTCGCTTTATTTCACGGCGCGCAATATGGTAGTGGGTGCTGACAGCACGCAGGGCACACAGCCTCACCGTGGGCGGTAATTACAACTGCGCGCATAATGGAGTAATAGCTGTCCCGCCGGCACAGAACGTGGGCGTCCGTTAATGATGGTCTGGAATCGGATTTTGCAATTATTCTCTCCGTCTGCAATCTTCCTACAGGAAGCGCTACTGTTCACGCTGTAGGGCGTAGTTTAGGTGTCAGTGTTGCGATGTACAAATATTTAAAATCTGTCCTATTACCAAAAGGTCTCATGTATTAAATCTAGTAACACCCGTATCAGGTAGCGAAATTAGTGATCGTTACAGCAATTTTTCATTCGTTACCGTCACAAAAGTCGGATTGTTACACACCCAGGAAAAACATGGTAAGTCCCATAGTGCTCTGAGCCATTTTTGTGCAACATGAGTTTTCTGCTGCTGACATACTGAATTCTGTAAAGGCTCCTTTGAAACACTATCTGGGCTTAGAATCGTGAACGGGGAAATATAGCATACAATAGAATGTTGAGCACATCACAAACCATTGAAGTCTATAGCAAGCATAACTACATACTCCTTTGTCACAGAAAGTGAACATATATCAGTAGCACACGTGGAGACAGCGAGTCAAAATACGAAATAGTGCGCTAAAGGTTGTGCTACTTCTAAATAAATAGATACTTTCACAAACACAGATATGCATATGAGCGTTTCGTATAGTGAAATAATGTAGTGGAGCTCCATTGCTTTCCGTATTGAATTCTTGTGAATCTTATTACTAGGAAATTATAAATTACTGTAAGTGTGTATGAAAGTGGAGATAGCAATTACAATTTTGTACGACAGTTTTAAAACTGAAAATGGTCTAACCTGATAATGGAAATTAAATGAAACCGTGTTCTGTAATTACATCCATAAACTTTGAAAACTTCTGGTCTTCCGCAACTGCGATAAACTTCTATATACTAGTAGAGGACACATGAGTGTCATCGTCTCATCATCGGAATTATTAACAAATTAATACTTCTAAACAACAGCTTTGAATATTCCATAACTACATTTTTCAAATATATTAAAACTGTAGAGTTGCCTATGTAAAATACACACATAAAATAAGTTTTGCATCACCACTGTTCACAGAACTGTTGAAGAGAGACTTTGATTGTCGATATTGCATTACAGACAGAGTCCTTCTGACTTTTCAGAGATGTCACTAAACGCGCCCAAAGATGTAAAGAACCATGCATGAGCAGCGCCTATTGGACAGGAGGGGTCCGACAGCTGATCAGTTCCAGTCATTCCACCAGGAAGAAGGTACACGGCTCGTGTTGGCTGTAGTTCAACCATGCCTAGACGGTCAGTACCACTGTTAGATCTCATCTGCATTGTTACTTTGCGCCAGAAAGGGCTCTCAACAAGAGAAGTGTCCAGGCATCTCGGGGTGCACCAAAGCGATGCTTTTCGGAAATGGAAGAGATACAGAGACACAGGAACTGTAAATAATATGTCTCTCTCAGGCTTCCGAGGGCTGCTCCTACCTAGGGATTATAGCTAGGAAGAACCCTAACAGCAGAGCCACCATGTTGAATGATTCTTTCCATACATGACGTCGTGTTACGACTCAAACTGTGCGCAACTTCACATCCGACGTCCATGGCGAGGCCCATGTTTCCAAACACGACACCAAGCAGAGCGATACAGAGGGGCCCAGCAAACATGTCAAATGGACCGCTCAGGATTGCCATTACGTTCCCTTCACCGATGAGTGTCGTATATGCCTTCAACCACACAATCGTCGGATACGTGTTTAGAGGCAACCCGGTCAGGCTGAACGCCTTAGACACAGCTCAGGGAGTGCAGCAACGTGGAGGTTCCCTTCTGATTTTGGGTGGCTTCATTTCGGACCGACGTACGCCGTTAGTGGTCATCGAAGCCTCCGTAATGGCTGTATGATACTTGAATGCCATTCTCCGAACGATAGTGCGACAATATCGGCAGCATATTGTCGAGGCATTCGTCTGCATGGACGACAATTCGCTCCTCCATCGTGGACATCTTGTGAATGACATCCTTCTGGATAATGACGTCGCTCGACTAGAGTGGCCAGCATATTGTCGAGACAGGAACCCTATCGAACATGCCTGGGATAGTTTGAATAAGGCTGTTAATGGACAACGTGACCCACAAGCCACTCTGTAGGATCTACGCCGAATCGCCGTTGAGGAGTGGAAATATGTGGACCATCAGTGTTATAATGAACTTGTGGATAGTATGCAAGAACGAATGCAGACATTTATCAGTGCAAGGATACGTGCTACTGGGTATTAGAGGTACCGGTGTGTACAGCAATCTGGACCACCACCTTTGAATGTCATGCTCTATGGTGATACAACATGCAGTATTTGGTTTTGATGATCAATAAAAAGGGCGAAAATTATGTTTATGTTGACCTCTATTCCAATTTTCTGTACAGGTTCCAGAACACTGGGAATCGAGGTGATGCAAAACTTTTTTTGATGTGTGTATTTTAACGGGAACTGTATTTAAAGATCAACAGAAAGTCATCGTGTATGAACAACACATTTGGCATGGAGTAATTATACGTGACATTTTGCATAATGACATAATCAATTCACCGTTCGCCAAGTGTATAAAAAGCGCACATTTACATTTTCAATAGAGTAACCTTTGTAGCTACTTCAAATTTCACTATTTACACATTAACCGCAGATCAATAGAAACAAATATTGTCAGTAAAACAGTACAATGATCCGTAATTTTACACGACTCGTGAATTATACAAAAGTTGACAATGCGACATTGTAAATGTGAGGATAGTTAAATCACTGAGTTCCTTAGAACACCTATACATATAATTATAAACCTTACTGGAAATATTTTCTTAGCATGTTTTAAAATACAAAACATTACAAGCATCTCCTTAGCCCCATGTATGTTTCTGAATAAGTCAATCTAAATGTTTCGGTCGTATCCAGTGAAATCGCATTCACCTGTGATAACAAGTATTCTTAGAAGGACAGGAAGAAGAAAGCTCTACTTCAGTATCTGGATCCATCAGTAAGGTAGTCGCAAGAGTTCAGCTGTCGGCTACATTTCTTGAATATAGACTGTAGCAACACATTAAAGTGGATGTGAATGGCACTGTTAAGAGGCACGCTTTAGTGCGTTTTACAGCTCTTTGGATATCTTTCGGCATACTTGGAACTGTCGTTATATTCCGGCTACATGCGTAGCCACAGTGAACTCCGCCGGCGGTATTGTCTGAGAACAAAACCGATGAAAGTCTACGAAGTTTACGCGGAGTATCTTTCCGTGTTGTTGAAAATCTGTATCAGAGACCCAAGAAAACTGCGAGAAGGCAGCCAAGTTATTCCATTGGGCGGCTTCTGCTGCCAATGCTAAGATGTCCAGAGACCCGTATTATAACTTCCGACACCCCAGGAGATATTCATGTGGCTGTAAAACTTCACTGCAGCTCATAACTCATCAATTATTTCAGTCACTACTGCCGAAATGCATATCATTTGGTTCTGTTATTCTTGTTCGCTTCGGGATACTACAAACAACAAGTTCCAATATATACTTTTTAATTACATACGTTTCACATATTCCTGTCCATTGTATTTCTTCTTGATGTTCACGTGTACAACGTTATCGATTTCATAGTCATGTAACTTTATCTTCAGACATCCATAAGAAAGAGATTCCAAATATGGTATAGGTGTAGTGCAGTCGTACATTACGAGTAAGCTGGTGAAAATATATTAACAAATATAATGACGTCTAGATACATCCACCGATCCGACAAACTGACATGCATCAAGGTACTACTCTATTGAGGCCTAGATACCTACCCTTCATAATGATAATGTGACTGTGAGTTTTGTTCAAAGACTATGATGCAAAGTCAGGAACGACGAAAGTGCACGTCATGTTAAACACACAGAAAATCTGTATGTAACGGACAGGGTCAACATATTTTGGATTGGTATACGGATAGAATAAGTTTATAGAAGTGGAGTGGACCCATCAGAAACCTGCTGGTACGAAGTTCGTACATCACAGCTGTAACAATACTTACGATGATATTAACGTTGTAGTTCCCAACATCACACCTGTGCTTTAGTGTGTGATATTGTGGTGGATAGGGTATGGTACCCAATGGAGCAAGAGGGATGGAGAGTTCTTGTTCCTACAGTTGATTCTGGGGCACCATGCTTTGTTGAGACCATCTAAGTATCTTAGAATTTATATATTGCTGATGGTGTAGTTGGGCATGCTGTATGAGAGGAGATGGACGGCGATATAGACTTTGATCCCACTCGAGCCATCGTTCATGACGCCTGCGGCATTGCCATCATGGCATAGGTTCGTTGCAACAGATCGTAGGTGGCTCTGCCGACATTCTCATTGAGCAGCTGTGGAGTCGGAAGGGGAGCGAATTCTGTGTCTCGAAATGTTTGGGGGAGAAGTAAATGCATTCGCTTAAGGCCTGTTTTCAATCGCAGCTATAGATGATATAGATGGTGACCTCTTGAAGATCGCTACTGAAACTGGTGGCACTAATGTGCAATTTAGGTAGCTGTTTCAGCACCATGATCAGCTTCATCTTAATGCTGCTGTTAGACATGATAACATTGAGCTGGAGAAAGCACTGGTGGCAGAGGGCATGGCTCCCATTGCAGTGGTGCCAGTTGAGTCTGTCAACACATCGGGTTTCACTAGACATCACCTGCACCTCAATAGGTATGGGGGGGGGGGGGGGGCAGCAGGATGGCGAAGTTTACAGGTGAGATTGTAGTGGCCGGTGGTGGGATGATCACTTGTGGAAAGATTCACATAGTAGTTGGTTTTAGAGCTGCGCCATTTTTAGACGGAAGTCCACTGACAGCTATCCCTGCTTCTCGGAAATCCCTCTAACAAGGGAATCACCTTCAAATGAGATCACATACCCAGGCAGTGAAGGAATTTGCATATTTCATCAAAGCATAAGGGGTACTAGAGATATAAAGTCAGTGAACTGCTTATAAATGTTGACTCTTCACATTATTGTTATATTGGAGCACCATTTAAATAATTTGACAATTCAAAATACAGATTATCTGGCTGTTTTTCAAGAGTTCCTTGCGGAGTGGGGGAGTGACCAAGTACATAATGAACAGCATTCCGTTTGAGTCTGTAGATATATCACGGCATTGCTCTGAACAGGTATATGAAAGTTGTGCAGGGGCAGTGGAATTTAGTGGAGCTATTGTTGTTATTTGCAGATCCACTAACTCTGACTTCATCTACATGACTACTCTGCAATTCACATTTAAGTGCTTGGCAGAGGGTTCATCGAACCACAATCATACTATCTCTCTACTATTCCACTCCCGAACAGCGAGCGGGAAAAACGAACACCTAAACCTTTCTGTTCGAGCTCTGATTTCTCTTATTTTATTTTGATGATCATTCCTACCTATGTAGGTTGGGCTCAACAAAATATTTTCGCATTCGGAAGAGAAAGTTGGTGACTGAAATTTCGTAAAAAGCTCTCGCCGCGACGAAAAACGTCTATGCTGTAATGACTTCCATCCCAACTCGTGTATCATATCTGCCACACTCTCTCCCCTATAACGCGATAATACAAAACGAGCTGCCCTTCTTTGCACCCTCTCGATGTCCTCCGTCAATCCCACCTGGTAAGGATCCCACACCGTGCAGCAATATTCTAACAGAGGACGAACGAGTGTAGTGTAAGCTGTCTCTTTAGTGGACTTGTTGCATCTTCTAAGTGTCCTGCCAATGAAACGCAACCTTTGGCTCGCCTTCCCGACAATATTATCTATGTGGTCCTTCCAACTGAAGTTGTTCGTAATTTTAACACCCAGGTACTTAGTTGAATTGACAGCCTTGAGAATTGTACTATTTATCGAGTAATCGAATTCCAACGGATTTCTTTTCGAACTCATGTGGATCATCTCAAACTTTTCGTTATTTAGCGTCAACTGCCACCTGACACACCATACAGCAATCTTTTCTAAATCGCTTTGCAGCTGATACTGGTCTTCGGATGACCTTACTAGACGGTAAATTACAGCATCATCTGCGAACAACCTAAGAGAACTGCTCAGATTGTCACCCAGGTCATTTATATAGATCAGGAACAGTAGAGGTCCCAGGACGCTTCCCTGGGGAACACCTGATATCACTTCAGTTTTACTCGATGATTTGCCGTCTATTACTGACTTCAGAGCATTTCTGCTCAAGCTAGACAGGGTTCTTGGTTCACTTTATAGGAGGTACCATAAATTAGTTATACGTGGTCACTTCAATATTAATTTCGTATGTGTTTGGGCAAGGAGGAGGATGTTGGAATATCTCCTACGTTCATATGATCAGATGTAGACTGTGTTTTTTCCAGCCGGGGTGGAGTGGCACCAATATCACAACCATAGACAATATTTTTATTCATTCTTCATTCCTAGACATAGCTTTGTTAATATCCTTTTATTTGAGACACGTTGGGCGGGTTTGAGATAGGGCACTGTGATTATCAGTACAGATTGTTTGATTGGCGTTCCCACATGAATTACTTCCGTGTGAGCCTGCACAGTACTCACATCTTGTGTTACTTTTGCACTGTAGCTGCCATATCCAAATCACAAACTGTTGTAGCACTGTAAGATGGAGTCTACGTACGCGCTCACTGGACAGTGAACTCCATGATTATAAGGAAACTGTAGGAACCGCTGTTAACTAAATATTACAAAACAAACTAGGGACGGGTTTGTTATCCTTACTCTGTTCATGCTTACAATTTTACTAAATCGCTTGTTGGCAGTAATTCGACACAACACGTCATTTCAGTTAGCAGTTCGTCCTCCGTAATGGAGTTTTGAACATTACTGATTATGCCTTTTTTAGTAGTGAAGAAATTTGGAATATAGGCCTCTGAATTTGCTCATTGTAAAAAAGGATGCTGAACCAAGGTATTTTCGGTTAACCCTTCGGCTACCAGCGGGACATCAGAGGCCCACGATAGGTTACGAGAGACTCGATTGGAATTTGTTGGATGTTACTGCTATATGTGAATGAAAACCTGGTAGAGGGAAGCCTAGTAATGATTGCTACACTTCTTATGACCACAAATTGCTCTTGTCGGCTGTGCTGTCTTAAAGTTTTATTGTTAATCCTCGTCTCCGTGTCGTCACATCAAATTGGTCGCACCTGCAGATAGGCAGCCCAATTACCATAATTGCCAAGCGGGGCGCCTTCTCTTTTTTCCGGATACTTCGTTTCAACGACTTGCATCCATGTGCCGACTCTTGCTGTACCTCAAACGCAGCCCATAATGAGCACTTGAAGAGCCAGTTTCTAGCTTGGAGAGATATTCTGTTCACTGATGTGTGACTGTTTTCAGTATGTCTTGTAGTTTTTACGCAGTCATCTTCTGAAACTCTGGAGTACTTACGAATAATCCTGTATGTTTTAACCCCAAGCCCGTTGAGAAACCGAAATGTGGACAATATTCTCTTCACACACTTAATTTTTGACTAAGGTGTTAACTAAGAAACCAGAAATTAATGGTAGTCAAAGGGTCAAACCTTTGACTAACTGCCTCACTTTTCATATTGATTTCCGCATGAGGTCACAGTATTGATTATATATGTGAACCATGACTCACATTCCCGTCTAATAAGGTTGCCTAGTGCCAAACGGAGCAGTCTGCCAATGCTTTAATCTTTACTTTCAACAAACGAGATAAAAGGCCCTTTGTCAGTTGTAGCGTACGTGCTAGAAGTCAGATTTTGTTGAGTAAAGCTCGCTTGTGGGTGGTGCTGACACTTGCACCATTTTGGCTCTTTGGTCGCAGTGTCCTTCTCCTCAGTTTGGCCCCTTTGACTTTTCTGCGAGGGCTGGCAGTCGCTTGCTGTAGATTCATCGACATGTTGAATATGTTATTGTGACCCTGCACTGCGAAAGGCGATGATTCCCTCGCTAATCACTTAACCAATGGAAGCATGAAGTGCATCAACATCAGTTGAGACCCTGTGTGATGGGTTTTGCGAAGTTAGTGTTCCAGTGAAGTGCAATTGCCGCTATCCGTGACAGTGATCACACTGTATCAAGAGTTATAACGATTTGTCAAAGCCTATGTAAGTTCATCGAATACCGGAAGGAACAAGCAGTGTTCACAATGTGCAAGCATTATCCTAGTAAGGAGTGTTTACATAGTCGGGGCGGACCAGTCTTCTGACTTCCGTTTCTCGGAGCGAAATTTCCGGGCGTTGTGACAATGTGAGATGGTTCTATGCCATTTTCAGCAGATATTAACTAAGAGTCACACCCTGAAAAATACATAGGTGATACAAAACGTGGACTTCCATTTTAGTAAATATTACAACGAAAATATTTCCGGCCGTTGTGGGCGAGTGGTGCTACGCCCTTCAGTGTAGAACTGCGCGATCGCTACGGACGCAGGTTCGAATCCTGCCTCGGGCATGCATGTGTGTGATGTCCTGAGGTTAGTTAGGTTTGAGTAGCTCTGAGTTCTAGGGGACTGATGACCTCAGATGTTAAATCCCATAATGATCATTTTTGAACGAAAATGGTTCTTTACTTTCAAGCAAATATCAACTTTCTTAGTCTTCAAGTCAAGCGAAATACATATTTCTGGAAAAGCTAAGGACGACGTAGATAAACATAACGTATTTAGAAGTCAACTGCATGTATGGAAGTGCGGCAACATGTTTTCAGAGATCTCTCAGACATGCAGAGGTACCCGAGCGTCACCTACATCTACATCTACATGACTACTCTGTAATTCACATTTAAGTGCTTGGCAGAGGGTTCATCGAACCACAATCATACTATCTCTCTACTATTCCACTACCGAACAGCGAGCGGGAAAAACGAACAACTAAACCTTTCTGTTCGAGCTCTGATTTCTCTTATTTTATTTTGATGATCATTCCTACCTATGTATGTTGGGCTCAACAAAATATTTTCGCATTCGGAAGAGAAAGTTGGTGACTGAAATTTCGTAAAAAGGTCTCGCCGCGACGAAAAACGTCTATGCTGTAATGACTTCCATCCCAACTCGTGTATCATATCTCTCACACTCTCTCCTCTATAACGCGATAATACAAAACGAGCTGCCTTTTTGTTTTTTGAGGTCAGCGTGAATATAGCGCCAAATGGGAGACAGTTAGGGTGCCCTAGGGCTATGTTCTGATGATGAACACCACCTCAGAGCATTCTAACCGTTCTGCGGCAGTGTTATTCAACACAAAATAGCCCAGAGAAAACATATGGATGACTTCAACCAGGAAGAATAACCGGATAAGTGGAAGAAGGACCAATTGTGACTAGCAGTTTGGTATTGTTCACAGCATAGTTTCACGAGCATGGGGAGCGTTTCCAACCACATGCACTGCTGCCCAAAGTAGAGGAGCCCGTCTACCACGGTCAACTACTGCAGCAGATGATCGAAAATATTGTGTAACAGGCAAGAAAGTACCCACGTGAAACAGCGGATGTAGTTGCAACCACATTTAACAGAACTGCAAGAAACGCAGTCTCACGCTCCACAATCGCACGATGACTGAATGCCTGGCGACAAACTTTGTGTTTCGTTGACACCAGCACGTCGGTGGCACCGTTTGCGATGGTACCAAGAAGGTAGGGAGAGCGTGCTGTTCTCAGATGAAAGCAGATTCTGTCGGAGTACTGACTCCGAACGTATCCTCCTATGGTGAGGACTCGGCACTGATAATGTACCCAGGATCACTCTCGAAGGTATCGTTTTCGTGTTCCACGTGTTATGGTTTGAGAGGCGTAGGCGTACTGACATCAAAATCGTTGAAAACAGTACACTCACCCGTCAACATTATTGTGATACTGTACTTCTACCCGATGTGCGTCTTTTCAGAACTGCATTCGGCTCTGACTTCAGTTTTAAGGGTTTTACTGATTGATCGCATCTGACAGTGCAGGTTTCTTTAGCAGATATCTGGCGGATGGATTGGAGTGCCCGTTCTCCACAACTGCTACATCGCCGCATCATGGTCCGACGACCACCCACCAGTTGTCAACCACTCTGATGGAGGAATGGAACGCCCTGCCGCACGAACTCCTTACCAGCCTTAAGCCCAGCCTGGAAAGACTTTCGAAAATATCCATTGCTGTCGGTGGTGATCATGCATCATGTTAATGACCAGTGTCCAGTCTTTTGTATTATCCAACTGATCGCCATACGGTAACTTCTGTATAAATACTGTCTTTAAATGTAGGTGTCATTCCTGTTCGTCTAATTGCTTAATTCTTTCACTTACGTTCTGAACTACGCTGTAGTAGACCTTTTTCTTATGGTCCAAGTTTAATCGAGATATGTTACTTCTCAGTGGCTGATCATCCAGCACTTATTTAAATCCTTAACTTTTGCACACCAGTGGAAGTATCTCTATCGTCTTACAGTTGATGAGAATAACCGAGAGTTCTATGTCATTTTTGGAGTCGTCTAATAAGAGTTGGACGCCTCCAAAAAATATAAGTGATGCACACCACAGGCTTTAGTTTTAGTAACTCTTACGACTCAATGGTTCAATCTTTTTGCCAAAATACCTGCTTTATTAGACTCCAACTGATATGAAATATAAGGCACATCGTCTAAACCCTATAATAATTGTCTCTTAACACCTGTAACGTTTTATGTGGGTCTCTGATAAATGGAAAACCGAGAAACAACGTCAACGGTTCTCATATTTCATATGTCTGGTCTGCAACTTTGCTTCCGCCGTTTTGCAATAGACGACAGTAGCGACAAGCGGGGTTCAGGTGGTTGGCCTTAGATGTGATGTGATAACCTTAGGAATCTGTAATCATGATGCCATAAAAAATATTAGTCGATTTGTGATTGGGTCATAAGGTTATTCTCGGTTAAATACGTCAACTTACGTACCATTTCTCGCCATTTGCAGGAAGTTCTAAATATCTGGTTTAACATGAAGAAACATGCGGCAGTGGATCTTAAAATGCTGGGTAAGACCAGTGGCGAGGAAACTGTTAGTGGAATAATGTGCAGATAATGTTTTCAACGCCTTAAGAACGATGATATTGGTGTCGAAAACCGGCATGGTGTTGGACGATAGAACGATTTCGTAGCTACTGAAACAGACGAAGACAGTCACAGGACATCATTATCGAAAACAATTGATGAGTTCGAGCGCAGCACTGAGACACAAACGGCCACAATACGTCGATAGACACGTAAAGGTAATTTTGCAGCAGGTCTGTGCTCGTCGTCCCCTCGTCGCAATACCCGTCAAAACATACACGCAAACGTAACAATGAGAAGTCCTGTCCCTCCCGCCGTATTCTCCATACGTTGTTCTCCCTGACTACCACCTTTTTCGATCAGTGGCATACAGTCTGGCTGACCAGCACTTCCGATCGTATGAACAAGGGCAAAATTGAATCGATTCATGGATCCCAACAAAAGACGCCCAGTTTTTTCCACCACGGGATTCGTATTCTGTCCGAAAGATGGGAGAAAGTAGTGGCCAGCGATGAGCAGTACAATGAACCAGCTTTACCATATAGGGTTGTATGTGACTTGAAACTTGTTCAATTTATGGTAAAAGAAAAGCTTTCTTTTTTCAAAACTATTTTATGGTGGCGGATATTTTACCAAATTACAAAAGTTGACTAAACAATTTTCGAGAATATTAATTACGAATCAAATTTTATGTGAAAAATATATTTTTTATATCATCGTTTCGAAGATTTTCCCTCTCAACCTAAAATTCCTGATTACCTTTCGGCATGTGCTTTACCCCTTAAAAGGAAATTGGGCACAAACAAAAAGAAAGTATTACAGAATTTGGCTCCTCAACACACCCACAAAGTTTCGTGAATGTCGTTTGTTGACACATGGATACGTGTCCTTCTAAAGGCGCAATGCCAGTCAGTCGGCATTCGGGAAAGCTAAACGCCCGCCGTCCGTTGTCGCCGGTGGGAGCATGGGCCAGTTATTAATGATGTCACCTGCGGTCAGCTGGGCACAGATGTGCACCGGTCCGACGGCAACGAATCGTGGCTAGTTGGCTCGCGCATGCGCAATCCCTGGCGGCCGGCACCTTTGTAGCAGGGATGGCGCGCCGGCGCGCTGAATAGCCTCATTGCGAGTGGTGCCCCACAGTTGCCGGCCACAATGTCATTACCGGAGACAGGACTCAATGGCGAATTATCAGATGTCGGCGTGCACAATGCTGCGGGAATTAGCACACGGCCACGCGGGCGCCGTTACGGTAGCTGCGCCGTTTCTCCGTGATGCGCAGCGCCACCGACATTAACTTCGTTTCATGGGATAGTAATTGCAGCTGGTCAACTATATTATTAATTGCACGTCATGAAAGTCGTGCACTTATTCTTTAAACTTAAATGCAATGTCTTACAGCAAAACATTTGCCCACAGTAACATGTTTGTAATAATCTGTAATCTAGATAATCAATGTTTGAAATGGTGGCTGCCTATTTCTTTGGTTGCTCGTTGAATTTCAGCTAAGACAGAACCGATTTATTTCTTTTAGTTTGCTTGCCGTTCTCAACCCATACGGATGTCGTAAAACGACTATAATTTTTTCTCCATTTTGATTTGACGTGTTTGGAACACGCTTACAAGATCATGTCTCGCTGGTGAGAGAGGAAAAAAATCTGTGGAAACTAGACTTCATGAATGTATTGCTTGTAAATGGTTCTCCTGAAATCGCTAAATGAAAGCTGCAGAGAAACAGTTTGGAGATCATGGTAATGGTTCAAATGTCTCTGAGCACTATGGGACTTAACTTATGGGGTCGTCAGTCCCCTAGAACTTAGAACTACTTAAACCTAACTAACCTAAGGACATCACACACATCCATGCCCGAGGCAGGATTCGAACCTGCGACTGTAGCGGTCGCGCGGTTCCTGACTGTAGCGCCTAGAACCGCTCGGCTAAAACGCCCGGCGAGATCATGGTAAAATGTCTGTCATCACTACAGGATTTTTCAAAATGTGTTCAATTTCGCAAAGGGCATAGCACAGTTCAAACCAATAAAACCCATTTGTAAACGCAAGTAAGGAAAGAAAAGCATGTTGAGCTACGTTAAATTCGTTCGAGTGTCATATAGTTGTCACATAGCTGTCTTATGTTTTATGAGGTTACCATCCATTCTTAACATCCTTCTGCACTACTTTTAACGGAAGTTTAGTTAGCTTCGGTCTTCCTCACACACCACATGCTTCGTTAAGTTGTTAAACATTTCGCTGAATGTGACCCGTAGCTATGCATTTCATTCTTCGCACAGCAAAAAGTTTTAAAGATCTTAGGTAAGTTGAGTACGGAGACCATGTTATCGGTCCTCAATCAAGACATTCCTTTCTAAGGAGGGACTTAGCTATAGTCATGAAAATGAAGGAAGCTGGATGGGCGCCGTTGTTCAGTAATCACAGTCGTTGTCTCTCTGAAGTCCTCCTACAGCATAGGTACGTTTCTGATGAAGAAATTTTCTTTAAACGGCACCTGCCACTGAGTGTGGTGAAGTATACAGCCCTGTGAATCTTCACATAGAAGTCTCACCCACACACTCAAGGTAATCTTCGTTCGAGAAGGTCTGGTAGAATATCTGTTTTGAAGTGTTTTTAATGGCTCAGAAGACAATCCTGCTTGTGTTTCCGAGAATAAATGTTACGGAAATAAAGAAAACTAATGTGAAATATTTTCAGTAGCGATTTAATATTTCCAGTTTAGGTACACTATCTCCTTATTCAATTGTGCAGGGACCTGAGGATTAGTTTTAAGCTCATAAGTAACTCTTCATCCCTATCTTATTTCTATAGGCAAGTATATCGTCCTACATTAGTTACGTCTTAGGTAATTATATTCTGTAAAAGACAAATCTGCCCGAGGAAATATAATCGGGAAAATTACACAGAATTTTTTAAATTTCTTTTTTACCACCTTAAACATAATACACTGACGAAAAATATTGCAAAAAATATTTAACATAGGCTAATGAAATTTCGGGAATATATTTGTCTAGGTAATACATTTAAGTGATTAACATTGCAAGATAACTGGTTAATATAAGCGTGAGATAAACCATTAAAAATGTGAAATGCTGGTACGTTAATGAACGGTAAAGCATGCACTGTGTTGTACAGGTGCCGGATGTTAGGTTGTGAGGTAGAGTTCCGTACCTGTTGCACCTGTTCGGTTGGAGACATATACGGTGATTAAGCCAAGGCCACATTACGACATTCTATAGAGTAGGATGGATTTCAACAAGGGTATGTGGCTGTGAGTTACCCTGTTCGAAAAACCCCGTGCAATGCTGTTCATGAGTGGCAGCACAATTGGTCAAATCAACAGACTGACGTATTAATTTGCAGTCAGGTTGCATGGGATAGCCATTGTAAGTAGACTGTCTAGGTTCTTATATAGGTAACGTCGCCGCCACCTGGAGCTCTGTATGAAAATCACTGGCTGTGTTGCGGGCAGCCTGTGGCTGCGTCTCATTGTTGGAATTTGCTATTGTAGTGTTGGGCAGTTGACTGTTAACAGCGCGTAGCATTGCGCAGTTGGAGGTGAACCGCCAGCAGTGGTGGATGTGGGGAATTGAGATGGCAGATTTTTGAGAGCGGATGATCTTGACGTGTGTCCATCAGAGACAGTAAATTTGTAAGACTGTATGCCATGAACTGCTATATATATTATGACTTTTGAACACTTTTAAGGTAAATACATTGTTTATTCCGTATCAAAATATTTCATTTGCTAACTATGCCTATCAGTAGTTAGTGCCTTCAGTAGTTTGAATCTTTTATTTAGCTGGCAGTATTGGCGCTCGCTGTATTGCAGTAGTTCGAGTAACGACGATTTTTGTGAGGTAAGTGGTTTGTGAAAGGTATAGGTTAATGTTAGTCAGGGCCATTCTTTTGTAGGGATTTTTGAAAGTCAGATTGCGTAGCGCTAAAAATATTGTGCGTCAGTTTAGTATTGATCAGAATACGTAAAGAGCGAAATGTCTGAGTAGGTTCAGTTCTGCTCAGCTGTTTGAAAATCAAATAATGTAAGAGGTTTATCTTCACAGTAATTCATTCATTTTTCTACGGGGACGTTTCGCCATAAGAATGCTCCTGCTGTCATATGAAATGGCACCCCACAACATAACTCCGGTTGTAGCTCCATTATGTTTATCACGCAGACACGCTGGTTGTAGGATGTCAACTGGCCTCATTGTAACCAAAACACGGCCATCATTGGCACCGACGCAAAACCAGCTTTAATCAGAAAACACAACAGACTTCCACCCCTCCCACTAGTGAGCTCTTGCTTGACACAGCTGAAGTCCCAGATGGTGGTGGTTTTGGGTAAGTGGAATGCGTGCTACAATACGTCTGACTCGGAGTCATCCTTGAAGTAATCGATTTTTAAGGCTTAGTTGAGTCACTGGGGTCCCAACTGTTCCTCAGATGCCGGCCGTTGTGGCCGAGCGGTTCTAGGCGCTCAGTCCGGAACAGCGTCTCCTATGGTCGCAGGTTCGAATCCTGCCTCAGGCCTGGATGTGTGTGATGTCCTTAGGTTAGTTAGCTTTAAGTAGTTCTACGTTCTAGGGGACTGATGACCACAGATGTTAAGTCCCATAGTGCTGAGGGCCATTTGAACCATTTTTGTTCCTGAGATAGCTGCTGTAGATAGATTACAATGCAGCAGAATCCATACACTGTACGCGAATGTCTTCCTTGTCGGTAGTGCCAGCTGGCAGTCTGGAAACTGGTCTTCTGAGGACTCGTGACCACAGCTGCTAGCAATAATGTGCAGTGGCTACAGTCCTGCCAAGTCCTTCTGCAATATCGTAGAAGGAACATTCAGCCTCTCGTAGCCCCATTATACGACGTTGCTCAACTTAGTGAGATGCTGATAATGGCGTGCTTGTCACCTTAAAGGCGTTCTTGACTAACCTCAACCCACCACGTCCAGTCTCAAAGGTAAGTAACGCTAACGACCATGAATGTAAAGTAAACCAGAACTGCATCCTCATATTGGCACTACAGGCACCACTCTTGTGAGACCGGTGCGAAGTTTTAATGGACATCATCTTTCCTATTTAGAAAAACACCCATAAATTTTCATTTGTTGCGCAACTCCTTCTTGGTGTTGCGACCTTTAATCCGTCACCGTTGATTATTCCTGAATGATAACATCTGCAAAAAACTTATATCAAATTATATTTTCCAATAATTTATAAGAAAACTGAAATTTAATACAACTGCATGAAAAATCTACACGTCAGTTGTGTATCAGAAACATATTTTGAATTTTATATATACATACGTAATAAGCATACTTGTGTTCGTTGCTTATTATTAACGGAGTTCTTCTTCGCTCCGGTATGTATAAACAAGATGCAGTTTCACGGGATGCTATTGAATGATTTGAGGTGTTTATTAGTGTCGTAGTATCTTGAAGAATGTCGTTGTTGGACAGTGAGTGACAGAAATCTACAGAACTTCAATACGTTACATCAAAAATATGGTAATTGGAAATTGTCAGTGTACATGTAAGTAAATGATGTATAACAGCCCTTTACAGCAACCTCCCACATTGAATTTTTTTTTCTTATTGGACTTAACTGCTGAGGTCATCAGTCCCTAAGCTTACACACTACTTAACCTAAATTATCCGAAGGACAAACACACACACCCATGCCCGAGGGAGGACTCGAACCTCCACCGGGATCAGCCGCTCTTATCGTTGAAAAGAGGATCCTTAATATACCCTTCCTCAGTGAAATAAGGATTCAAGTTTAGATCAAGTCGATCTAGACATACGCTTAAGACGAAAACACTGACAGTCTTTTAAAGAATCTCTACTTTGTTTATTTTCTGACCCAGATCTCACAATTAGTATTACTATCGCTTTCGCGTATTTAGACAGTAATCATCGGATTATACTACACGACTCTATCTTTCAGTACTCTTCACTCCCTACCGGTAAGGGAACACAGGCGTGCACGTAATGACCCTGTGTGATTCAGTGACTTTGCAGCGAGATACCAAGCGGCCAAGGGAGTCTCGATATGGGAGTCTCAATTCCAGCATCTGCCTTACAACGAAGGGAAAACCTGGTAAACAACAGGGGACGACAGTGGCTATTTTTAGTAAGCCCGATTTTTGAGAGAATTATGAAGTTCTGTTGTGCTTATAGGTGTAGATCCTGATACACACACACACACACACACACACACACACACACACACACACACACACACACACACACACACAGAGAGAGAGAGAGAGAGAGAGAGAGAGAGAGAGAGAGAGAGAGAGAGAGAGAGCAATGCCAATGAATTGTTCGATATATGCACTGTGCACAGCATACAAACGTTAGAACTAGCATAGCTGGTCATTTATATTAGTTTGGGTACACAGGGGCCACGAGAGGCGAGCCTACTACCGGCGTATCGTGTAGCACCATATAGCGATTCTAGCTGAATGACCTGAGGCTCAAAAACACAGTCAAATAATTTTGATGGCATTAAATTTTTTCAGTCTTCCTCATTTTCAGTTCTTTGCGGAGGACTGTTGATATACCTCTCCTTTCGTGCACAGAACACCTTTTTACAAGTCTTGAAGAATTCTCTTGCATCTTCCTCATTTAAAAATGAGTACATCATGTAAAGGGTTCGTTTAAAGACAGGGAAGCGATTCTTAGAATTAGAAACGATTGGTAGCACTTTTATAGGCGAGGCAACGGCAACATGACACTTATGTACCTCTTGCCACTGGCCCGGTAGAGTTCGGTCGGAAGCTCGTAGGATTTTAATAACATGACCTGGCTTAACGCCCGAGAATATTTTGTTAATTTATATTGCCGCGGGACCATGCATTCACACAAACATTAACATGCCCATCTAAATTATATGGGGACTTGTTTTCATATGCTTTGTTTCGCAGAACCGTAAAAATAGTCACTCATGAGCTGCAAAGATGTTGTAATTACCAGGACAAAGTCATGCCTCATTAACACACAAAATATTCTCTTATGTGCAGGGCGCTGCGTAGCAGAAAAGTCGTACACATGTGTTGTGGTTTCATTCCACATTTGTTTTTCGCCATTAGGAACGTTGCTCTTTATCTCTGGTTACACATTGTTACAGGGCACCGTACTAATAATGTGGAGGCCGTAAAGCCCAACAGCTGTCGGGATTCGTTCGTACAGCATGTCAGCGAGGAGAGATTTGGAATCGCTGACTGAAAACATTTTGTTCAGATGAAAGTGAGTTATCCACCAGCGTGAGTAAACGGAGTGTAGAGATGAAAAGGTCAGTTTCAAATTTTGAGAAAACTGTTTACTTGCTAATCGGGAGGAGGGTGTTTCGAATGGACAACTATGACAGATTATGCTCATTAAGCGCCATAGTGACCATACTCCTTTTTCCTGGCGTCCGATAGATCTAGTGGCCAGTCAGCAAGCACCAAACTATATCCAGTTACATAACATTTCCAGTTTCTAGAAATAATAGCCTCGTTTCATTCTATACACAAAGAGTAGGCCCCTCACAGTTGAATACCCCACTGATAAAAGTGGTGTAATAAAAGTGCTTAGGTGAGCACAGTGGCTTTCGACGTCCGTCTGGTGTAAGCACCGGAGAGAGAGTGATGCAAGTAGGACCAGTGAAAGTTGTAGACTGTGATTTAGTCTGATATAACGTAATCACAAATGGAATGAAGGGAGCCTCTGGATTGAAAAGATGCTGGAGAATGATGGTAGAGTTAGAGGCAGACACTCTTCGATGATGAATACATACATATTCGTATTACCATTTATTAAGAATTCGTTTCTATCGGAGACAGTCCATTTTTCTCTGGTACACCAACATTTTGATATCTCATTGAGCTTCTATATGAGAAAAGGAGCACGTAAACGACTAAGGTCGAAGATATTTCCAGAACTCTCTCCTTCTGGTGGCTACTTAAGGACTTTTACGTAACCATAATAGGGATAAAACGTTCTAAACTGCTATAGCCGACGAATCTCACGAGCTCCCTGCTGTGATTAGCATTTTTACAGTAGAAGGAAGTCACGGTAATCAGTAAGTAATGAGGAGCATCGTCCAGTACGGCCTGTGCGCACAGAAACCTAATTGGTAAGTAGAGAGCCCTTCCGAAACAGTTACAGTAACTTTGCTGAATAGGCATTGTTTCTATACTGATAAAAAGAATTGATGAGGCAGACCATTACGATTATTTCCTTACACTTCATAACAGAATTAAAGGGTCACTTATTCCTAACCTCATATAGCGGTGCACAAGGTTGAAATTTAGCTCAAAGATACCTTTAAAAATTCTCTGTAGTGGTGCAAACTCGTGGCAAAATGCGATGCCACACTATGGCTCGATAACGCTTCAAACAGCAAAGTGTCGACACATGAAGAAAAACAAAGGCGGCAGCTCAGAAATTCACGTGCCGTTTAAGGCGAAATCAAAATGGCTGCAAATTTCGTCAAAAGTGTTCCCAGGGCCACCCAGAATATGTCATACGATTGCTAGGCTGTCACAGACATTATCACCCACATTTCACGCCTTGTTTTGAGGCCTGTGCGATAGAGATCAAAACACATAAACCTGACTTACAGTGTGCGATATTCCAAATGAGTGGCCGAGGAACACATGTGACACACAGCCTTTTGGAATCGACACGAATGGGCCCCAGAGGTGGCATAAAGGGCTTCAATGGAATGACCCCTTTCCTTGGATCATTTATTTCCAAACGTTCCGCGGTCGAATTCCACGGTATACGGTGCAATGAGAAACAGGACGACAATCTTGATAACTTTTGATATTGCTGACACCCAGGGACTTTTAAACTTTTCTCCAACCGCATTGTGGGGTGCATCCCCAATGGACGCGATCGCACCCGTTTAGAGTGCGCGACCACAGTTTTTCCACTCTTTGACGGGTTCGAAGAATTACTGAGCTTTCAAAGCTGCTGGATAAAATTTGTACGCGTCACGAAGCAAAGAACGGTGCTTATGTTAATTCAGCACTCCTCCTTCGCCTCATCCTGTGACATGACCATGGAGTGGTGCGGCATTGACACACGCGTTAATAAAACTGCAAAGGGCGCGTCTAAGCTCTCACCCCTCTCTTTACTGAGAATTTTAAAAATGAACCTGTACGTAGGCAATCTGTGACGTATTCCTACGCGCATGCAGGAGGGCAACAGGAGTCGGAGAGACTTATGTTTTCACCAGATTTCACGATATCACAGTGGCAAACACACTGGACTACACGTAAATGACTTTTCGTGGCTTAATATGTAACGTGCAGAGCTACAGACTTCTTCTGTTTTTCCTTGGTTGAGTCAATAATTAATGCATAATATTTGTTTCTAGGAACGATCTACGAAAGCCACCAGTGACTGAAACAGGCAACGTGAAAAATACTATGAGGGTTGCCCTGAAAGTAATGCACCGCATTAATTTTCTCAGTCGAGAACAATGCTAAGAATGCAAAACGTCACGCATATTTTATTTGAAATCTCTTGAGCGATTGCGCCAAGTTTCCGTCACTTTAGGTACATAGCGTAGCTGCAGTACAGCTTCAGAATGACGTCTGTAGGTGGTGTACTTTACAAGCAACGTGCCGTCATTGAATTACTCACTGCAGAGAAATAAACTGTGGCGATTATTCACAAACGATTGTGCAAAGCGTATGGAGAATCTGCTGTCGACAGAATTACCTTTAGTTGCTGGGCACGGAGTTTGACGTCATCAGAAAGCGGTTTGGCGGAGCTCCACGATTTGCAGCGCGCCGGGAGGCCATCCACTGCTGTCACACCTGACACGTCTGACCTATCACCCTCGGACTACCAGTTGTTGAGGCCTTTAAAGGATGATATTCGTGGAAGATATTTTGAGAATGACGATGAGGTGATTCACAAAGTAAAGCACTGACTCTGCCATCAGGACAACGCTTCGTACCGACAGGGCAAACACGCCCCTGTTTTGCGCTGGGAGAAGGCCATAGAACGGGATGGAGATTATGTGGAAAAATTGGGTATGTAGATAAAGCACCATTCTTTCGTGTTTGTAATTCTCTTTATGTTCAATAAAGAATTGTTGAATGCAAAAAAAAAAAAAAATGCGGTGCATTACTTTCTGAGCAATCTGCGTACTAATCGATCCCACAGGAAGTGTGTAGCTTAGACAAATGAAACATTTTCACCTAGTTCACTACCGACAATCTTCATGTGTTTTGTGACCATCGTGATTCGCAAAGTCGAAGTACTTTGATGGCCGCCTGATACTGGTATCTCCGTAAGTATAAGTTAATTAGATTTATGTACTTTGGACGCCGTTTGGTGTCCACAGGAAACAGTATTTTTCAGATGATTCAAATGGCTCTGAGCACTATGGGACTTAACATCTGACATCATCAGTCCCCTAGAACTTAGAACTACTTAAACCTAACTAACTCAAGGCCATCACACACATCCATGCCCAAGCCAGGATTCGAACCTGCGATCGTAGCAGTCGCGATGTTCCGAACTGAAGCGCTTAGAACCGCTCGGTCAAAGCGGCCTGCAGTATTTTTCAAAACGATAAATAATCTTACGGCAAAATGTTTCCCTGACACATTTAAGTATCTTTTTAATATGTACGATAATGATCGTAGCAGACGAAATGAATTAAAGTTTGTGCTGCGGCCGGGACTCGAATCCGGATTTTTACAGCTTGCTAGGCAGACATTCTAACCATTACGATAAATAATGGTTACAGTGTTTTCAGCGTTAACTGTATCGAGTCATGTCGCGTTTACATGAAATAGGCACAATGTATGTTTTATCAGTTTAACCAATACTCGAATACGAATCATTATTAAATAGGTAACACGGTCCCTTTCGGTGTATTTCATAACATTCTATTTCATTTATTGGAAGTTACTGGTAAAACAGAGTCTGTGCCAGAAAAAAACTGACTATGCGGTGATGTAATACTGCTCTGGTATTTTGAACGTAGCTCACTGCGTAGGACAACACCTTCAAGATTCCAAGTGCCAGGTCTTACATCTATCAGTCTTTGCATCTGTTACTGTGATCGATGCACTAGACTGCAGTGTCCAATCAGAAAGGTAGGAGACTGTAAGACCCGGTGCTGTCATTTAGAAACAAGGGAACCACCTCGTCCAATGGTCTTACATTTGATGTACGGGTCAGTATGGCGTCCGCCGTGATAAGTTTGGGAGAGTACTGAATCGTAAACCACAAGAAAGGAACTTAGTCTGTTGACCATAAATCTGCTCTTCTCAACTTCCATACAAGGTAACTGGGAGAAAAGTTCCTTTCGTCACCACAGTTCGTATCAGGTATTCACAGATGTAACACCCAACTGAAGAGCGCGTTAACTGATTGGGTTGTAGATAATGGTGATGTGCAAATGTTGTCATTTAAGCATTATGGTCATATTTTCCCATTTCGTATGACGTTAAGGGAGGAAACTGCCTTCATTGGTAGCGCGCTGACAATATTGAGGGAATAGTAGACCTTCACGCTGGGATGCCGTATGTGGCACAAATGTGTTGCAGTCTGTTACGGGACATTGCGACTATCCAATACTTGTTGTCCAAGCTTACAACCAAAAATTTAAATCTTCGCTTTCAGTTTTTTTGCAGAACGTGCCTAGTACACTGCCTACTGCGGTCCCCGTATCATACACGCGTAGCGTTTAACGCAGATCTACTGTTGTAGTTAACGGAACCAGGAAAACAAATACCAGCCTCCCGTCGTTTTCGTTTTATTTGTTCGCCTATTTGACTGTTTGCCTGTTTTTCCTGGCGGGAGAGTAATTCTCGAACAGGGATATTTCACTGCTTTTACTGCCAAGTCTCTGAATGCCACGCCCGTCGTCTGCAAACAATGGACAAAGTTATGTGCCCTCGATACCAGCTTTTACTGGTGTTTGCCCCGGCAGTGCGCGCTACACGTTCCCTCTTTATTGCTAAATTTATTATCCGTTGTGACAATAGTGTCGCTCAAATACAAAACACTGTGCCGCGAAATTTTTTAATACCTTCCCTCGGCTTTTTGCTGCTGTCAGTGGACCGATCGTGAACTCAAGTCACCTCTATCATGCGTCTGTGCTTAATAGATGTCTTCACTAGCCCCTTGCTAATTTTTATTCGAATTACTTCATAAGTCCATTCGTGGCAAACAATATTCGTGCTATTTACATCAAAATGATTTTCTGAAGCTGGTTTACATTATAACTGCCAATAAATGCGTAATTCTCTTAAACGCTAATAATTCGGACAAAGTTATCAACATTTTGTTAAGTTCATTACTCTCGGGTGTACATAATACAATGTTAGCTGAGAAACCCTGCGTGGTTCCGGTCACAGTATATGGCATGGGAGGGGGAATGAAACCAGTCTAGATGTGGCAGGCATACGGACGTATACCTCATTAAAAATATTATGAATTCAGTTATACTGATACACCATAAAGATGACGTGCTACAGACGCGAAATTTAACCGACAGGAAGAACGTCAGAGCATTCACACAAGGTTGTCGACGTCGGCGACACCGACAACTTGTGATATGAGCAAAGTTTCCAACCGATTTCTCATACACAAATAGCAGTTCACCGGCGTTGCCTGGTGAAACGTTGTTGTTATGCCTCGTGTAAGGAGGAGAAATGCGTACCATCACGTTTCCAACTTTGATAAAGGTCGGATTGTATCCTATCGCGATTGCAGTTTATCGTATAACGACACTGCTGCTCGCGTTGGTCGAGATCCAATGACTGTTAGCAGAATATGGAATCGGTGGGTTCAGGAAGGTAATACGGAACGCCGTGCTGGGTCCCAACGTCCTCGTATCACTAGCAGTCGAGATGATAGGCATCTTATCCGCATGGCTGTAACGGATCGTGAAGCCACGTCTCGATCCCAAAGTCAACAGATACGGACGTTAGCAAGACACCAACCATCTGCACGAACAGTTCGACGACGTTTCCAGCAGCATGGATTATCAACTCGGAGACCATGGCTGCGGTTAACACTGACGCTTCATAACAGACAGGAGCGCCTGCGATGGTGTACTCAACGGCGAACCTGGGTGCACGAATCAATCCAGGTTCTGGTTACAGCATCATGATTGTCGCATCCGTGTTTAGCGACATCGCAGTGAACGCACATTGGAAGCGTGTATTCGTCATCGCCATACTGGCATATCACCCGGAGTGATGGTATGGGGTGTCACTGGTTACATGTCTCGGTCACCTCTTGTTCGCATTGACGGCACTTTGAACAGTGGACGTTACATTTCAGATGTGATACGACCCGTGGCTCTACCCTTTATTCGATGCTTGCGAAACCCTACATTTCAGCACGATAATGCACGACCGCATGTTGCAGGTCCTGTACGGGTATTTATGGATACAGAAAATGTTCGACTGCTGCCCTGGCCAGCACATTCTCCAGATCTCTCATCAATTGAAAACGTCTGGTCAATGGTGGCCGAGCAACTGGCTCGTCACAATACGCCAGTCACTACTCTTGGTGAACTGTGGTACCGTGTTGAGGCTGCATGGGCAGCTGTACCTGTACAGGCCATCCAAGATCTGTTTGACTCAATGCCCAGGCGTATCAAGGCCGTTATTACGGCCAGAGGTGGTAATCACATGTCAGATCTAGTATAATATATTTGTCCAATGAATACCCGTTTATCATCTCCATTTCTCCTTGGTGTAGCAATTTTAATAGGCAGTATTGTAGTTTGGCAGCGGAGGGTGGCAGTGCATGAGTGTGGAGAGAAACAATTCTGCCAAATGTGAAGAAATAAATACTCTTAGGTAAAGCTAAATGGTGTGTGGCTTACGAACTTTAACATATATGTGAATATGCTTTATTGTTTGATTTATGATTCAGTGTGCTGCGGTCTAGTTCTCACCGGGTTTGATCCATACTGTGATGGGTGGAAATAGTGACTGTGGCTGGCAGATGTCTCAAAATTATGTACGACGAGGAACACTTTGAAAAATATATGTTCTCTATGATTTTTCAGCGTTATCTTGTTATTGAATATACTTGCTTATACAATCCTCAGCCTGTTCCATTCGTACCGACATTAACGTTACGTTATGAAAAATATTTAATTGCAGGTAACACCATGGGCCCATTTCTAGTTTATTAATTTTGTCTTAACATAATAGTGTTTAAACGAACCTGGGAAGAAATGGAGGTTACTTTATTTCATTCGACGTTAGCGAAGTGATTGAGGAAAACGCGCATAAATTATGCAAAGGGTTATACTCACGAAGAAACAGCGAGTTGTTTATTCGAAGTCCCTGTGGTGTACCCTTAGATTATTCATTTATTAGTTTAAAGTATTTCTGTCTTTGAACATATCTAGTTATTTTTTCTTTGTGTCTCTGTCGATCGGCGGTAAAACATTAACGCATTGAGAGATTAAAAAGTGATCTGCTTGATATTACACGCTGAATGACGAAACCGCTCAAGTTTCGTGTTATGTCGAACGAATGAAACAATAAATGCATTTCCACATGTACGGTAAAGCTCATAAGTCAAGAGTACATAGCTTTTCCTAAGAGTATTTAGCAATCTTTATTCCACAGATTTGTGCTCGTCACACTCACCCGCTGCTATGCACCGCGACCAAACATCCTGACTAACAGCATCAGACCAGGGGCTATCTGCCCCCACACACCACAATCACTAGTGTATGGCAGTGGGTAGTTATGGAGAAAAGTCTCTCAGTAGCTACAATACAAGCCTCTTATATATTGACGAAGACGTCTTCGCTAATTAAAAGTCAAATGGAAACTGCGTCGTCTTTTAAAGAAAAGAAATATGTCACAAAAAGTTACCGTATTCGTTGAAAACCACAGCCCTCCTTTTAAAACCGTCTGGAGTATTTAAATAGTGCAAACGAATGACTTCTTCTTAGAAAAACGTAATTTACAACTACCTGTGTGAGACATCATAATAAAAAAGAAATAGGACTTCCAAAAAAGGAGACGGACGTTGACTGGAAAAAGAAAAGTGGGACATTCACTAAGTATGGTTCGATGCCAGAAGAACTTCGTACATTGGTATAATTTGAAATATGTTTTTCTGTGAGAAGTAGGAAGGTCGCCAGACAGGATTATTTTATTCTTATTTAGTGTTGCTAACAGGCCAGGTCAGAAGTCCGAACATGGAACAGAAACTAGAACATCTTAGGAAGGAAATGCTAAGGTACAATCTAGATGCAGTGGGTGTCACTCACCTGAAAGGGAAGGAGGACTATACTTCTGGACAGATGAGTACTGGTCGCATGAGTGTAGGGCAATATGAACAGCAGCAGAGACTGCTACATCGGGAGTAGGATTTGTTTTGCACTGGACGGTAGGACAGAGAGTGAGTTATTGAGAACAGTTCAGCGATAGGGTTGTTCTCATCAGAATACACAGCAGACCAACACCGGCAACTATAGTTGAAATATACATGCCAACGTCGCAAGCAAAGGCTGTAGAGATACAGGAAGTACACTCCTGGAATTGGAAAAAAGAACACATTGACACCGGTGTGTAAGACCCACCATACTTGCTCCGGACACTGCGAGAGGGCTGTACAAGCAATGATCACACGCACGGCACAGCGGACACACCAGGAACCGCGGTGTTGGCCGTCGAATGGCGCTAGCTGCGCAGCATTTGTGCACCGCCGCTGTCAGTGTCAGCCAGTTTGCCGTGGCATACGAAGCTCCATCGCAGTCTTTCACACTGGTAGCATGACGCGACAGCGTCGACGTGAACCATATGTGCAGTTAACGGACTTTGAGCGATGGCGTATAGTGGGCTTGCGGGAGGCCAGGTGGACGTACCGCCGAATTGCTCAACACGTGGGGCGTGAGGTCTTCACAGTACATCAATGTTGTCGCCAGTGGTCGCCGGAAGGTGCACTGGCCCGTCGACCTGGGACGGGACCGCAGCGACGCACGGATGCACGCCAAGACCGTAGGATCCTACGCAGTGCCGTAGGGGACCGCACCGCCACTTCCCAGCAAATTAGGGACACTGTTGCTCCTGGGGTATCGGCGAGGACCATTCGCAACCGTCTCCATGAAGGTGGGCTACGGTCCGCACACCGTTAGGCCGTCTTCCGCTCACGCCCCAACATCGTGCAGCCCGCCTCCAGTGGTTTCGCGACAGGCGTGAATGGAGGGACGAATGGAGACGTGTCGTCTTCAGCGAAGAGAGTCGCTTCTGCCTTGGTGCCAATGATGGTCGTATGCGTGTTTGGCGCCGTGCAGGTGAGCGCCACAATCAGGACTGTATACGACCAAGGCACACAGGGCCAACACCCGGCATCATGGTGTGGAGAGCGATCTCCTACACTGGCCGTACACCTCTGGTGATCGTCGAGGGGACACTAAATAGTGCACGGTACATCCAAACCGTCATCGAACCCATCGTTCTACCATTCCTAGACCGGCAAGGGAACTTGCTGTTCCAACAGGACAATGCACGTCCGCATGTATCCCGTGCCACCCCACGTGCTCTAGAAGGTGTAAGTCAAGTACCCTGGCCAGCAAGATCTCCGGATCTGTCCCCCATTGAGCATGTTTTGGACTGGATGAAGCGTCGTCTCACGCGGTCTGCACGTTCAGCACAACGCTGGTCCAACTGAGGCGCCAGGTGGAAATGGCATGGCAAGCCGTTCCACAGGACTACATCCAGCATCTCTACGATCGTCTACATGTGAGAATAGCAGCCTGAATTCCTGCGAAAGGTGGATATACACTGTACTAGTGCCGCCATTGTTCATGCTCTGTTGCCTGTGTCTATGTGCCTGTGGTTCTGTCAGTGTGATCATGTGATGTATCTGACCCCAGGAATGTGTCAACAAAGTTTCCCCTTCCTGGGACAATGAATTCACGGTGTTCTTATTTCAATTTCCAGGAGTGTATATGAGGATACTGAACACGTAATAAAGGTCGTAAACAGAGATGAAATCTAGTAGTCGTGGGGTTTGGATTGTGGTTTTATGAGAGGGAATAGAATGAAAGGTTACGGGAGAATATGGGCTTGGTAACAAAAACGAAAGAGGAGAAGCACTGATTGAGTTCTGCAAGAAATACTCTATTCAGGAACCACAAAAGGAGAATTGATAGATTGAAACGGCCAAGAGAAACGACAAGAAAAGAAATGTTCAGTTGTGTGTGAAATCTTATGATACTTAACTGCTAAGGTCATCAGTCCTTAAGTTTACACACTACTTAAGCCAAATTAACCTAAGGACAAACACACACAGCCATGCCCGAGGGAGGACTCGAACCTCCTCCGCGATCAGACGCATAGAAACGGGAAGATTTCAATTACATTAAATCATGGTCAGGCAGAGATTCCGAAATCAGGTGTTGGCTTGTAAGATGAGCAG
The DNA here is from genome assembly GCF_023897955.1 of Schistocerca gregaria. Taxonomy (NCBI): domain Eukaryota; kingdom Metazoa; phylum Arthropoda; class Insecta; order Orthoptera; family Acrididae; genus Schistocerca; species Schistocerca gregaria. The sequence goes on along the minus strand of NC_064925.1, from coordinate 166,960,097 downwards.
GTATAGACTCATATCACATTAAAGTAATGATGAAGAGGAAGCTCAGGTTTAAGAGGCTAGTCAGGATGAACCAGTCCGCAAGGAAGTGGGTACGGGAGCACTAAGGAATGAAGAGCTACGCTTGAAGTTCTCTGTGGCTGTAGACACTGCGATAATGGATAGCTCAGGAGGCAGTATATTTGACTAGGAATAAACATCTTTCAAGAGGGCAATCACAGAAATTGGAAACAAAACCGCTGGGACAAGGAAGGCAACTTCAGACATACCATGTATAACACATGTAATTCCTCAGCTCTTTGACAAAAGAAGTAGGTATAAAAATGTTCAGAGAAATTCAGAAATGCAGAGATACAGGCCAATTAGGAATGAAATAAATCGGATGTGCAGGGAAGTTAATACAAAATGGCTGCATGAAGAATGCGAATAAATGGTTCAAATGGCTCTGAGCACTATGGGACATAACTTCTGCGGTCATGAGTCACCTAGAACTTAGAACTACTTAAACCTACCTAACCGAAAGACATCACACACATCCATGCCCGAGGCAGGATTCGAACCTGCCACCGTAGCGATGCGAATAAATCGAAACATATTCAGCATTGAGAAAAGTCAATTCAACGTTCGATGAAATTAAAAGCAACGACGGTAATATTAAGAGTTCAATGGGAATTCAGCTCTTAAATGCAGAGGCAAGAGTAGACAAGTGGAAAGGGTACACTGAAGGCCTGTAGGAGGAGGAAGACTTTTGTGATGAAAATGCCGTGTGGCTAGGGCCTCCCGTCGGGTAGTAGACTGATGAAAGTCATTCAAGTTGACGCGACTTCGGCGACTTGCGTGTCGATGGGGATTAAATGATTATGATTAGGACGACACAACACCCAGTCTCTGAGCCGAGAAAATCTCCAACCCATCCGAGAAATGAACACAGGCCGTTAGGTATGACATTCCGTTGCGCTGACCACTCAGCCACCAGGGGCGGACACTTTTCTGATGGCGTGATAGAAGAAGAACCAAGAGTCGACAAGGAAAACATGGGGACGGTTTCGAAGATTTAATATCAAATAATGCAGAAGCAACAGAAAATATTCCTTAGGAATTTCTAAAACTATTAGAGGAAGTGGCAACATAATGACTAGACAAGTTGGTGTTATAATGTGTGAGACAAGCGATATAGCCTCATAAATCGGAGACCCATCACCCATAGAAATCTGAAGATAATAAAATGTGACAAGTACGAGAATTATCGAACAGCCAGCTTAACAGATCCAAGTTACTAACAAGAATAATATACAAAAGAATGGAAAACGAAGACGTGGTAGATAACGCTCGGGTTGCTTTAGCAAAAGGTAAACGCGCCAGAGAAGCAGTTGTAACGTTGCGGTTGGTAATGGAAGGAAGACTGAAGAAAAATTGAGACACTTTCATAGGATTCGTCGACCTGGAAAATGCGAACGACAACGTAAAATGAAGCAAGATGTTTGAAATATTGAAAAATTCTTCCAAGCTTTCAGGCAAACATAACAGTGTCAGTATTGGCAGCCGGCCTCTGTGGCCGATCGGTTCTAGGCACATTAGTCCGGAACCGCACTGCTGCTACGGTTGCAGGTTCGACTTATGCCTCGGTCATGGATGTGTGTGATTTCCTTAGATTTGTCAGGTGTAAGTAGTCCTAAGTCTAGGGGACTGGTGATCTCAGATGTTAAGTCCCATAGAGCTTGGAGCCATTTATATTTTCAGTATTGGCGTCATGGTGCCGCGTGCCATCGGGTGTAACTTCCGGTTACGGCTGGCAGTGATTACCGGGGCTCTAACAGCACAATGGTGCCTCACGTGTATTGTGCGTCCTCATGCGTTGCATCTCATATGCATTACCGTGGTGCTATTTTTCCAACAGGACAGCGCTCGTCTATGAATGGCACATATCTCTATTAACTATCTACGTGAGGTTGAGGCACTGTCCCCAGATATTTCCCAATGCCACAGTACATGAATCCAAGCCATATGAGGTGCAATATCATATTGATAAGGGGACTCGATTTTTTTTCAGGTAAATAACACCACATACCCTTTCCACTCATGACGTTTCATTTCTTTTCCTTCTTATCTTGGGGTTGTTTCAAACTCTTTTATCTTATTCATTGAAAGATCACTGAAAATACTACGAGAGGTGTTCAATATGTAACAATCTATACTTTAATGTGCAATTAAGGCTGCAAAAGTGCGAAATTAGTTGTGGAACATTGTGGAATATACTTGCTTTAGCACCTGACGTGTCAGCAGGTGGTGGCGCTACCGTAACATTAAAAATGGCCTCTGTAAAGGAGGTGCGTCCCAAACAGAGAACTGTCATTGAGCATCTGTCGGCTCAAAACAGGGGCGCCGCGAAATTTATGAGAAGATCTGTCAGTGAGAAAAGTACGTAAATCGTTGGGTGACTGTCACCATAGCGACGAGTTCACGCAAACCAGTCCTATTTCCCGAGTGCCGCACGAAATTGTGACTCGTGTAATCTCGGAACGTGCGTGCACTCTCTTTCGAGATGATCGACAAATCGCAATCAAACACGTCGCTGCTCAACGGTGTTTCTCCGTTAGTTGTGCTGATACACTCGTCTACCACTTGGGAAACCCAGTTCTAAGCAAAGAACGGAAAGCAGAAAGGTGGAGGGAGTATATAGAGGGCCTATACAAGGGCAATGTACTTGAGGACAATATTATGGGAATGGAAGAGGATGTAGATGATGATGAAATGGGAGATATGATACTGCGTGAAGAGTTTGACAGAGCACTGAAAGACCTGAGTCGAAACAAGGCCCCGGGAGTAGACAACATTGCATTAGAACTAATGACGGCCTTGGGAGAGCCAGGCCTGACAAAACTCTACCATCTGGTGAGCAAGATGTATGAGACAGGCGGAATACCCTCAGACTTTAAGAAGAATATAATAATTCCCATCCCAAAGAAAGCAAGTGCTGACAGATGTGAAAATTACCGAACAATCAGTTAAATAAGTCACGGATGCAAAATACTAACGTGTATTCTCAACAGACGAATGGAAAAACTGGTAGAAGCTGACCTGGGGGAAGATCAGTTTGGGTTCCGTAGAAATACTGGAACACGTGAGGCAATACTGACCCTACGACTTATCTTAAAGGCTAGATTAAGGAAAGGCAAACCTACGCTGCTAGCATTTGTAGACTTAGAGTAAGCTTTTCACAATGTTGACTGGAATACTCTCTTTGGAATTCTGAAGGTGGCAGGGGTACAATAACGGGGGCCAAAGGCTATTTACAATTTGTACAGAAACCAGATGGCAGTTATAAGAGTCGAGGGACATGAAAGGGAAGCAGTGGTTGGGAAGGGAGTTAGACAGGGTTGTAGCCTATCCTCGATGTTATTCAATCTGTATATTAAGCAAGCAGTGAAGGAAACAAAGAAAAATTCGGAGAAGGTATTAAAATCCATGGAGCAGAAATAAAAATTTTGAGGTTCGCCGATGACATTGTAATTCTGACAGAGACAGCAAAGGACTTGGAAGAGCAGTTGAACGGAATGGACAGTGTGATGAAAAGAGGGTATAAGATGAACATCAAAAAAAGCAAAACGAGAATAATGGAATGTAGTCGAATTAAGTCGGGTGATGCTGAGGGAATTAGATTACGAAATGAGACACTTTAAGTAGTAAAGGAGTTTTGTTATTTGGGGAGCAAAATAACTGATGATGGTCGAAGTAGAGGGTATATAAAAAGTAGACTGGCAATGGCAAGGAAACCGTTTCTGAAGAAGAGAAATTCGTTAACATCGAGTATTGATTTAAGTGTCAGGAAGTCGTTTCTGAAAGTATTTGATGGAACGTAGCTATGCATTGAAGCCATACATGGACTGTTACTAGTTTGGACAAGAAGAGAATAGAAGCTTCCGAAATGTGGTGCTACAGAAGAATGCTGAAGATTAGATGGGTAGATCATACAAATAATGTGGTGGTATTGAATAGGACTGGGGAGAAGAGAAGTTTGTGGCACAACTTAACTTGAAGAAGGTATCGGTTGGTAGGACATCTTCTGAGGCATCAAGGGATCACCAATTTAGAATTGGAGGGCAGCGTGGAGGGTAAAAATCGTAGAGGGAGACCAAGAGATGAATACACTAAGCAGATTCAGAAGGATGTTTGTTGCAGTAGGTACTGGGAGATGAAGAAGCTTGCACAGGATAGAGTAGCATGGAAAGCTGCTTCAAACCAGTCTCAGGACTTAAGACCACAACAACAACCACTTGGGATATTCAAAGGCGTGTACCCGCTTGGATTCTCGCAGCCTGATAGAATAATGAACCGTGGTACTAATAAATCCCTTAGAAAATAAAAAATTACAATCTCACTACAGTTATTTAAAGGAAATAAGAAGCCCGGGATCACTAGTGATGGACAAGCTTGTGATTGTTCTACAATTTTGACAGAAAACAGACTGTATTATATACGTCAATTCGGACATTTGACCTACAATATACACATCTTCACTTTAATTTAATTACATAAACATGAATAAGAATCATATTTTGCGTCCGCAACAAAAATCACAGATAGCACTCATGGTGAATAATCAATCAGAGACAATCTTTCTTGTTTTACCGTATCTCAAAGACTAGTGACACTATACACTTCCAACCCAAATTTACACAGCCACATAATAGCACAACTTCATTAAAAAAAACATCTTAAGGCTTAATAAAGCTGAACTACCCACATGAAGGTCCACAGTGAAACATGCTTGTACTAAAATCGCAAAACTGGCACACAGGAAAAATAAAAAGTTTCACATTCATTAAGGATACACAGAGGATTATGGTAAGAGGTAATCAGAATAGCTAGTAATAACCAAACCAGTAAATTAACTTATAGAAACGCTAATAGTAACAAGTGATCTCGCTTAACTGTAGAGAATAGCGTTCAGGCACACAGCAGTATTTGGAAGCAATGACGCTACGGCCGGCAGGCAATACGAGCGTTCACTCCCCACGGTTTGTGCACAGACTCACTGGAAGGCGGTTGTTGTTGTTGCGGTCTTCAGTCCTGAGACTGGTTTGATGCAGCTCTCCATGCTACTCTATCCTGTGCAAGCTTCCTCATCTCCCAATAACTACTGCAACTTACATCCCTCTTAATCTGCTTAGTGTATTCACCTCTTGGTCTCCCTCTACGATTTTTACCCTCCACAACGCCCTATAATACTAAATTGGTGAGCCCGTGATGCCTCAAAACATGTTCTACCAACCGACCCCTTCTTGTAGCCAAGTTGTGCCACAAACTCCTCTTCTCCCCAATACTATTCAATACTTCCTCATTAGTTATGTGATATACCCATCTAATCTTCAGCTTTCTTCTGTAGCACCACATTTCAAAAGCTTCTATTCTCTTCTTGTCCACACTATTTATCGTCCATATTTCACATCCTTACATGTCTACACTCCATACAAATACTTTCAGAAACAACTTCCTAACACTTAAATCTACACTCGATATTAATAAATTTCTCTTCTTCACAAACGCTTTCCTTGCCATTGCCAGTCTACTTTTTATATCCTCTCTACTTTGACCATCATCAGTTATTTTGCTCCCCAAATAGTAAAACTCCTTTACTACTTTAAGTGTCTCATTTCCTAATCTACTTCTCTCAGCATCTCCCGACTTAATTCGACTACATTCCATTATCCTCGGTTTGCTTTTTTTGATGTTCATCTTATATCCTCCTTTCAAGACACTATCCATTCTGTTCCAAGTCCTTTGTTGTCTCTGACAGAATTACAATGTCATCGGCGAACCTCAAAGTTATTCTTTCTTCTCCATGGATTTTAATACCTACTCCGAATTTTTCTTTTGTTTCCTTTACTGCTTGCTCAATATACCGATTGAGTAACATCGGGGATAGGCTACAACCCTGTGTCACTCACTTCCCAACCACTGCTTCCCTTTCATGTCCCTCAACTCTTATAACTGCCATCTGGTTTCTGTACAAATTGAAAATAGCGTTTCGCTCCCTGTATTTTACCCCTGCCAACTTCAGAACATGAAAGAGAGTATTCCAGTCAACATTGTCAAAAGCTTACTCTATGTCTACAATTCTGGATACTTAGGTTTGTCTTTCCTTAATCTAGCTTCTAAGATAAGTCGTAGGGTCAGTATTGCCTCACGTGTTCCAATATTTCTACGGAATCCAAACTGATCTTCCCCGAGGTCGGCTTCTACTAGTTTTTCCATTCGTCTGTAAAGAATTCGCGTTAGTATTTTACAGCCGTGACTTATTAAACTGATAGTTCGGTAATTTTCACATCTGCCAACACCTGCTTTCTTTGGGATAGGAATTATTATATTCTTCGTGAAGTCTGAGGGTATTTCGCCTGTCTCATATATCCTGCTCACCAGATGATAGAGTCTTGACAGGACTGGCTCTCCCAAGGCCGTCAGTAGTTCTAATGGAATGTTGTCTACTCCCAGGACTTTGTTTCGACTCATGCCTTTCAGTGCTCTGTCAAACTCTTCACTCAGTATCGTATCTCCCATTTCATCATCATCTACATCCTCTTCCATTCCCATAATATTGTCCTAAGTACATCGCCCTTGTATAGACCCTCTATATACTCCCTCCACCTTTCTGCTTTCTCTTCTTTGCTTAGAACTGGGTTTCCATCTGAGCTGTTTCTATTCATACAAGTGATTGTCTTTGCTCCAAAGGTCTCTTTAAGTTTCCTGCAGGCAGTAGCTTTCTTACCCCTGGTGAGATCTTCTACATCTTTACACTTGTCCTATAGCCACCCCTGCTTAACCATTTTGCACTTCCTGTTACTCTCGTTTTTGAGACGTTTGTATTCCTTTTTGCCTGCTTTATTTCCTGCATTTTTATATTTTCTCCTTTCATTAATTTAATTCAATATTTCTTCTGTTACCCCAAGATTTCTAGCAGCCCTCGTCTTTTTACTTACTTGATACTCTTCTGCCTTCACTACTTCATCCCTCAGAGCTACCCATTCTTCTTCTACTGTATTTCTTTCCCCCATTCCTATCAATTGTAGTAGGCGGTATATACTTATATATAGACCGACCGGCCTCGCAATGAGGTGTCCTGACAAGAATCCATTACCGCACCGATCGCGCCGACATCACTTCCAGTTAAGGCACTTGCATCATTAAATAAACATACCAAATACTGTCGTGAAAAATGATTAAAGCCTAACTCTATGGCTGCCGGGCGTTCACACAACGGAAACCAGTCCCCAAGCGATCAATATGTCCTAAAAGAAATTAAAACTTGCATGAAAACCACGTAAAACACACACTCCACAGATGATGAGAAACGAAATGAGGAACATCAGCCTCCTTAAAATAGCCACTGTGGAACCAAGTTCAGTACCATCTCCAGCAGCTACCCATGCCACAATAAGTTTCAACAATCTTCTTAATTAAACCCAGAATAAAAGTGATACGTAACTTGGAGCACGCGAATTACGAGATGGAAAGCAATTCAGCGTGAGACGACAAATCCACCACAAGTTTGCAGGTCAAGGCTCCCAATGATCAACACCGTACATCCAGCGCTACAAAAAACAAGGGCGGCGAGCACGGCGAGACCCATGCGCCACGGTTAGGGACGACGGCTTCTTTTCAAGACAAGTTGGCTCGCTGGACGCCGACCGGAGATTCACCCGTCAACGTTCACCCGGGGGGAGCAGTCATAGATAGCCGAATATCGATATCAGCGATGCAAGTGGAACACCGTAGCGCTAGCCGCCAGGGCTCAAATATCTTAAAGAGCAACGAAGTACCATCTGTGCGGAATTCCTTCCTAGTTACGAGGCTGATGGTGACATTTTTTGCTGGACATCTTCATAGGTAATGAAAAATGGGGTTCGTCACTTCGAACCACAATCAAAACGGTAAGACATGGAGTGACGCCACACCACCTCTCCTCCGAAGAAAAGTTCACAGCTGCACCCCTAGCTCGTAGAGTCATGGCGATGTTCATCAGAGCCTCTGAAGGAGTTATTCTGTTTGATCCCCTTCCTCATGGTCGAACAATTAACTCTGAAATACAACCGAAGAAAAGTCTTCAACGGTCAGTCTCAACAAAAACTTCTCCTTCTCCATTGGAAATCAAGGTCGCACACATGTCTACACAGTCGATAGGAGCTCAGAGAACTTGGCTGTTGTTCCTGTATAATCCGCATCTCTCAACTTCTGAATTCCTTATGTTCGCCCCAATGACGGATGAACTCTGTGGGTGGCAATACAGGGACGATGGGGAGGTTATTGATGGAGCAAGACGTTGGATCTGACGTCGACTAATAAGGAGATACCATGAGGTCGTGCAGGCCCTCCCAGTGAGCTGACGTAAGGCCGATGCACTGTACGGGGATTATGTTGAAAACCAGGGCTTAATAGCCAAAAGAGTGGGGAATAATATGGTGTACTGGATCTTTAGTAAAACCACTGCATTCAGAAAAAGTGTCTTGCGCTACTTATTGTACGACCCTCATACGTGTACTGAACTTAGCAAAAGATGAAGACAGTTATATTACAGAGCCGCTAAGAGATGGCAACAAGTAAATCCTCTTTAACTACCGCTTTAAGTAACTGGATTATCTTTACCCATCAGAACGTTATATACAACAGCTCACAAATAAATTTTAGCATTATTATTGTGTCGTTAATTAAAATAAAAGTCATCCTTAGCTACTGCCATCAATAATGACATGCGTTATCTCATCAATATCGAAATGCATTGAATTAATTAAATAATCTTCGTACACTGTTGTCCCCGTAGAGCAAATTACACACATAATGATGGGTCCTGTTGATGTCAGTGCACATAATTTAATGATTTATGCCAACGTATTATACTGTTGAATATACACTGAAGAGCCAAAGATACTAGTACCTCTACCTAATATAGTGTAATGTCTTCCCGCGAGAACGCGGACGTGCCGCAACACGCCGTGGCATGGACAAGACCAACGTATGAAGTAGTGCTGGACGGAAGTGACTCCATGAATCCTGCAGGGCTGTCCATAAATCCGTAAGAGTACGATGAGTTGAAGATCTCTACCGAACAGTACGTTGCGAGGCATCCCACATGTGGTCAATAATGCCCACGTTTGAGGAGTTTGGTGGCCAGCGAAATTGTTTAAACTCAGAAGAGACTTCTTGGAGCGAAGCGACTCTATACCAATTCTGGAAGTGTGTGGTATTGCATTGTCCTGCTGGAATTGTCCAAGGCAGTCGTAATGCATAATGGTCATGATTGGATGCAGGTGATCAGACAGCATGCTTACTTACGTCACCAGTCAGTGTCGTATCTAGATGTATCAGGGATACTGCACCACTCCAATTGCACAGCCCCACACTATTACAGAGCCTCCACCAGCTTGAACAACTCCCTGTTCACATGCAGAGTCCATGGATTCATGGGGTTATCTGCATGCCCATGCACGTCCATCTTCTTGATATAATTTGAATCGAGACTCGTCCGACTAGCTAACATGTTTCCAGTCACCAACAATCCAATATCGGTGTTGACGGGTTCTGGCAATGCGTGAAGCTTTGCGTTGTGCAGCCGTCATGAATACACGAGTAGGCCCTGGGTTCCGAAAGCCCATATCGATGTTATTTCGTTGAATGGTTCGCACGCTGACCCTTGTAGACGGCCCAGCACTGAAATCTGCGGTAATGAGCGGAAGTAATGTGTTCCGGCGTAAAGTCAAGCGCCAGCACGCAAGGAGGGAACGTTAGTGCAGAGAGGGGTATGAGACGACGTCAGCCAACTGCATGCTGACCGGCCCCTCTCCAGGATGACAACGCAACGGCATCGCCGTCTACACAAAGACTACATAAGGGCGGCGCCTCCTGACCGCACCCCTGTTCTACGAGTGCTACAGCAGCGAGTTCAAGCATAGCATCAAAACTAATCATTCCGCTTCCACTACGTAACATTTTCTATACTGAAGAGATTTATTTTGTTTGTCGCCATTTGGTTACGATACATCTGTTTACCACGAAGTTAAGTATTGTAGTCATTAACTTTTCTAATAAAATTCATTAATAAGATTTGCTCGAATCCTAGGGATCCGAGAAAGCAGGTTTCCTAAATACTCGATATTCGACGAGTAGGCAGGCTACAACAGGTTGCACTTCTGTCACGTTGAACGATTCTCTTCAATCGTCGTTTGTCCCGTTCTTAAAGGATCTTTTTCCGGCTGTAGCTATGTCGGAGATTGGATGTTTTATCAGATTGCTGATAATCACGCTACTGTCGCGTAATGCTCATACGGGATATTTCCCACTTAATCGCTACCTTGAAAATCCTGAATACCATCGCTCTAGCGCCGACTACACCTCTTTCAGGCTCACTTAAATCTTTATAACCTGTTTCATTGTAACAGCAGTAACCGATCTGACAACTGCGCCAGACAGGTGTTGTCTTATGTAGGCGCTGCAGAAAGCAGCGCCGTATTCCATCTGCTTACATACATCTGTATTTCAATACGCATGCCTATACCAGTTTCTTTGGCGATTCAGCGTATAATGCATTCTGCTTCTGAGAGAAGGGTACTTTCTATTTGACTTAGCAGTAAAAAGGTCACAAATAGTCTGTTGTAAATCGTTTTGTGATAGCTAAAGACGACCAGATGATCTAATCGGGTAGTTAACATAGATTTGTTTACTATCACTGTTTCTCGATCATAGCTTTTAGCAAATACTGACGTCTTGTGGGACATTACCTGTCCAGAAATTAATGCTCTCCAGAGCTCAAAGTTCAGTTTGATTTTGGTAGTATCTAAATTCCTGTTGTCCTGTAGAGCATAGTGTGCCTATGCCTTCATCCAACCTTCTCAACTGAATCAGCCGCTATTTTTAGGTGCCCGTTAAGTTCACAGTTTAACAAAATCAGTTCTAGTGGAGGAAAAAGTGGTATGTACGGAAAAGATCTTGAGGTGAAATGAGTTTTACACACGGATCATTTATGCCCGCAGCTTAGCAATTACGTAACCACTTTTCTCAACGAGCAACACGTGGTACTTTGTTGATCTAAATGAGCGCAGGCTCGAAGAATAAGTCTAGGCTGTATAAAAGAAAGAGTAAGTTTTGTGGGCGATGGAATAATAGTTTTGGTGAATGCACCAACGACCGAAATATATAATAATGTGTAATTGAAAATAAAGTACAGACATAATTATTAAGCAAAATAAAATATGCTTACAGATTTGAACCTAGTAGTCTCACAAGAGAACTTGCATATTAACATGATAGCTAAGGCGTCTACATATGAGTATATAAAGAAGAATTTAGTGAAATAACAGACTATGTAGCTGCAGTTATCATAGGGAAAGATTCTAAGATAAAATACATCCAAGAATCCAAGAAAGAAATCAACAGTGAGAGAGAGGACATAGAAGTCTGTACTATTGGAGCATAGCTGGTGAAAGTGTAAAGGAGCTCCTTGCTAGGTAAACTGCAATTAAAAGGCGAAGAACATCTGTATCGTTGATCGAAGGTTTTGAACGGATGTGCTTTGTGTATGTAACAAATTAAGATTGAAATATTTAATTACGTGGTGTACAGTTCGTCGCCTCTGGTGCATTACCTAAATAGCAGCAGTAGACAAGACTTGTCAGATATATTGTGGCATTTCTGCCAAATTTTCCCCCATACTATATTTATATTTTACCGCTACTTGCTATTAGTCGGACAAGGAGTTTAATAGCAGTAAGGTAGGGAGAGTGTACCGTGCACTGAGTTATGCGGCAGACGGTTTCAGAGTGAGGGAAAGCGCATACTTCCGCTGACTGTATGATGCATTAGTACCGTACAGACAGCCGGGATCCACATACTGAGGCTGGCGCTAAGCAGTACAGTGTTGTTAGTTGATATTTATTATTTGAACATTGGTATGCCACTCCGTCCCTACCGTCAACAATAGTTGGGCTTGTGGACGGTTAATCATAATGTCATAAAATAATAACGTAAATGAGAAGACCATTTTAACTTAGTCTTTATTGGTGGAACACTGTGCACCTACAAGAAGCGCATACTGGATGAGCAGGCACCAAACCGTTACCCTAACTCACTGCGCGCTTTTTGCAGGGTACGAGCTAGGCCACACGCGTCGGATCGTTCAAGTGGAATACGATGACTATAATTTTTCGTCACAAATAACAGAACCTCCGTAAAAGTTCGTGTGTAACAGATCATAGAAACGTGTTACGAGGTAAGAGCAAACGCAACAAGAAAGTCATTGGCTGTGGTGAACTGTGTCTTGGTGAACAGTAGTCTGAGTTTTGAATATCTTGAAATACTGTGAATCATTAGACTGTGTCATGCTGCTATGATAAGAACATAGTTAGCCTTCACAGAATTTAATTTAATAAATAAATTGTAATCAGGTCTTTACTTAATTTCTTGATTACCACTAAACTTCTATCCTTTTCAAATGTAAAACCTATGTAACATCTAAATTCTGACTTCGCGTTCTGAGGTAGAATCTGTGTAGCAAGCCTACTTTTCGACATGATCTTTTTTGTGCAGATTACCTTTTAGGAATATGATTTCAATTAATCTCAAATGCATCTGACAGTCTGTAAATTACACTGCATAAAGAGAATGACTCACATGAATCTCAGAATTATTAACAGTCACATAATTTAAACGTACTCTCTTACAAAGAACTTATCTGTTGAATTTATATGAAATTCCACTAAGAGAAAACTCTTCCTGACATTCTGTCCAAAAGTTCATTTAGGCCCTACCACAAACTCTTACATCGCAACTGATAACTTGACTTTGATCTGGCTGCACTGCAAGAATCATGACCTTAAGTAAATCACTGTGCATCAGTTTGTCTTTTCTTTTAAACTGCTGCTTTGCAAATTAGTTTTCAATTCTTTAGTCCAAATTATTAATTACTTTTCATGCAAAAGTGCAACGTGAGAGAATAAAAATTTTTGCTAAACCCATTTTTCGTTGAACAGTGTTGTAGCTTTTTGAACTATTTACAAATGACAAAAGGAAGTATTCCGAAATTATGTCAATCCTGTCACTGATACAGAAGTAAACTCAAACTAATACAATCACCAGCCTTTCTCGGCATTGATATACCTTTTTCCTGTGCGTACTTTCATTTGCCAGAAGTCTCATATCAATATCTTGAATACAATGGTTTTTACGTCTTATGTGTTTCGTCGCATATGTTGCATTTAGAAGCGGTTTTTAGTTAGTACGCAATTCCTTTAGATGAAACTTGTTTATACTGAAAGCTTAAGTTACAATTAAAATTTCCTAGCTATACCTACAATACACTACTCTACAGGTTTGAGATTTTTTTTGTTGTACTTCAATGGCATCTGGGGCGGACTGGCAGCAGCATACGCGCTGCTCTGCAGCCGAACGACATTAATGATACAATAGAAGACATTTAAAATTACATATAGGAGAAAATATGAGTACATGGATAAAAAAGGGGGAACATCATGAAAGAGAATAGACAAAAAGGGGGTGACTGTGAAATGGAGATAAAAACAGTAAAATATTAGCGCACCAAAACAAAATCACACACTGGATCATAAAAGTATCGACGGACGGCGTAGCACATAACAATCACTGATAATAACACTACGTACGGGTTTGAGATTTAGATTAAACAAGATTACATAACACTAGTTTTAACTAGTAAAACTTGTTTCGATGAAGTAATCCAATAAAAAGCAGTGAACAGTATAATCATACAGTAAAGCAACATTTTTAAGGAACGTCACATTGGAGTGTCTACAGTATTAATGTAAAACATGCAACTGATAATAATCATATATTAAAAATATAGGAATTGTCGTTCTGAAAGTAAAGCCCACTATTTCATTATGGTGACTCTGGATTTCCGCGCCAGATGTAGTTGGTGTAGTGCTAATGCCTGAACCTTCCTCCTCCATTTGCCGTTGGTTACGGCCTTCTGCAGTAGCCGGCGAAAGGAGAGCCGTGTTCCAGAATTGAGTGTGATATGGATGCGCGTATTAAACAACTACGTGTGACTGAATCCCTCTCTGCTGAAGAAATTTCTTTGACAGAAATCCATCGACGCCCGCTAAAATTGTGTGGAGACGGTACAAAATACGTAAGCAGTGTGAGGTGCTGGGTAGTGGTGGAAAGGATGTTCATGACAATCCATGTCCTGGTTTGCCCTACACAGTTGTCATCCCTCACAATGAAGAGCGTCTTGATCAATTCGTCTATCCTGATGGCGGAAAACGACCAGAGAATTGTGTACAAAGAGGAATGTCGGCTGTAATTCCTTGGAAAGAATTTTGGAACATCTTGGTTACCGCGAAGTCTGTGTGAGATGGGTTCCACGGATGCCTACGGAAGAATAAGAAACTCATCAAACGGATATTTGTCGGGCCTGGTGGACCAATATGAAGCAGACGGTGATAATTTTTTGAATAGCGTCTTCACCGGAGATGAGACGTCATGTCACCACTACGAGCTGGTATCCAAACGACAGTCCAGGGAATAGCGACATGCGAATACTCTGTCAAAAAAGAAACTCAACACACAGCCGTCAGCAAGCAAAGTGATGTACGTAGTTTTCTAAGATAGTCAGTGTGTGTGACTCTTTTGGAGACCTGCAGCCAGGAGAAACTGTCAATTCAGCACGCCGCAAGACGACACTGGCTAAGCTCACTCCAGACTTCCATCTCTTTGGCCCTCTGAAAGATGGACTACTTGACGAGCATTTTCAAGTCTCGGATCCTGTTGTCAAAGCTGTAAGGAAGGAGTAAGCCTCAGCTGGTCCTGATTTTTACAAATGAAGCATACAGGCTCTGGTTCATCCATGGTAAAAGTGCATAATGAACGGTGGTGAATATGAGTAAAATAGCAGTCTGTAGCTGAAATATTGCTCTATTTAGCTGTGCTGCCTTGATTTACGTATCTCTTGTAGATCTCATGAATAAAAATAGGAGGCATTACTTTCTGAACGATCCTCGTAATAAGTAATCTGATATGTTTAATGAAATCGGCTTGAGGCTTCACAAAAGATACGTTGTAATGCGTCCAGATTTAACGGACCTTACACGAGCTTGACTCGTAACGACAGTACGATGCAGTACGAGCTCCTCAGAAAATAATAATTATATTAATTTAACGAAAGGTAATTGCATTAATCTCATGTACCAAAAACTATCAAAACACTATCTACCCATATGGACAATGACATCGAATAAACAAGTTAAAGCGAAACGCAATTTGCAGACGAACTGAACAGGTGGTTAATGATATTGTGAAACTCCCATTTAGCAAGAAAAAGACAAACTCCACTCAGAAAGGGATACGGCCAGAACAATACATTATTCCTTTTAATGTAAATAAGGCTGGGACCTAGGGTACGTGGCTGTAAGTCTTTAACAGGGCTAGGCTGCGACACAGCAAGAATAATGAATGTGTTTTCACCTTTAGCAAGATGGTGAGTGGCGGAAGCCACGATTGGCGATGCAGACGCGACACGGTGGGGAGATCGCCATTACATAAAAGCATTTTGAGACCTGAAGGCTCTATCTCTCTCTCTCTCTCTCTCTCTCTCTCTCTCTCTCTCTCTCTCTCTCTCTCTCTCGTCTCGCAGCGGACAGCAAAAGTGTGTGGAAATAAGCGAGGGCATTGTGAGCTTTGCTTTCTGCGATGTGAGGAAGATGCGCTTCACCTATCGTGACTGCAGGTACGAAGCAGTAGTTAATTATACCTGCGGGAATTTTTGTGGGCAAAGAAATTGTGCACATACTTCCAACCCATAGCGAGTGTACAATAGCCATTTTTTCGACTAGGGAAAGATTACTGTTCTACGGAACACAGGATAGTTGCGACTGAGTACATTCAATCAACACCAAAGTAGGGAATTAACGTTTCAGATCCAGCACGTTGACAACGGCGTTGCAGATGCTGTTTGGTAAAGTGCTATCACGCATTGGGCCACAGTAAATGTTGAGTCTACGTTTTACTCACTCCAACTTGCATACGCTTTGACCATTGAATATCAAAAGCTAGGAAACTATCCTACCCTCACATTGCATACACGACAGCTTTTTTCTTCGTTAGTTCAAAAGGCAAATTTTTTCTCCACCAGCTCTGTGCATCGACCAATTACAACAACGTAGATTTAAATGAGCTGATGAGGATTTTTAACAATCATTCTTTCCCGTGATCAAATATTTTCGTCTGTAGAGATACCGATTTTAATAAACATCATTTCAATATGTCCAAGACTTAAATATTTTGTTACTAAGTGTCAAAAATAATTAAACATGATTGTTGTTTATCACTTAACTCCTGAAACAGCAGTTCATAGATTATATCTAAAATAAGGAGAAAAGAGCTGTGTTGTCTTTCTATAATAGACCCCAG
The DNA here is from genome assembly GCF_023897955.1 of Schistocerca gregaria. Lineage (NCBI taxonomy): Eukaryota > Metazoa > Arthropoda > Insecta > Orthoptera > Acrididae > Schistocerca > Schistocerca gregaria. Next base: position 166,943,669 of record NC_064925.1, on the reverse strand, counting down.
ACCTCTACTTTTATTAATTCTTGCATTGTAGGTACGTGACAGCAGCATTTATAATGACTTTTGTTACGTTACGCGACTAATATTATCTCCCTTACAGGACCAGGGTCATATTTATTTACATTGTCTGTTTGACACCCTGGGCTTGAGAAAACAGTTCAGACGTGTTGTCCATTTGCGCACTAAGTGGTAAGCTAAGTCTGCACACATTTGTACGTCCACTGTGCAGACGTACGACGGACGTACGACGACGTGGCATGACAAAGAATGAAGAAGTAAGTTTACCTTACTTGTTACAGAAAGGAAGAGTATCGAGGTATTTCGAGGTACACACGTTGCTTTTTTCCTTACAAAAGCTCGTTTCAAACGCAACAAACACATCCTAGGCCTGTTTCACGCTGGGTCTGTTTAGAAAATTCTCCTTTCCATCACCTTTATTGATTTATATTTACCACGAGAAAAGGGTGTGATTCGATCTATACGTGCTTAGCAGAAGACATGATGGACGTCGGCAGCCGTGCTACATGTCGATGACACGCCCCGCTCAGTCAGATTCATTTTTATGCGTCACGTGTACGCTAAACGAAACGTGACCTTGGTCGAAGCAGTTTTCTCCGAGACATTTTTTTAAAAACGATTTTTATTTCAAACAAGTTACCAATGAACATATAAAGGAAATGGGTGAAATCAAGCGAGTTAGAAAATTAAAATATATTGGGAAAAGCACTCAGCAGAATGGACAGGAAACGTTCGCAACAGATGAAACAGCTAGTAAAATGGAACGAGTAAATGGTTTCATCGAAAATGTCTACAACAAGAAAGCTTTCAAGTCAGCGGAAATAAGAACACAGCTGTAAGATGGTAACAAAGTATGGGGAGAATATGAAGGAGTGGATATAACAAAGAAAGAAGAGAAACCGAAGGAGACATGTGACTCTAATTTTTCAGTAGAAAAATAGAAAACATCGACTTGTTACTGTTAGAGGTATGAATTTTTACGTTTTTCTATCGTACCAATAAACCGTTATTAAAATAAAACTCCTCCGGACGGTTGAAAACAAATTTTGCGGCGTTCTGGAAATAAAAAGTGCGCTCAACGATATTGTTTCTTTCTTGTTAGTAATCACGTTAAAGTAAGTCACCCTAATGCATGAGACATTGTGAATACCTGCAACCCATAATCTGTTATTTTTTGCCATTGATAGTAGGGAGACACGTGGTATACCGATTTAAAACATGTGTGGATAAAAGTCTTACATCAGGATCGAATATTTTCTTTACTGCGTACCGGTTTCGGCTCATAAATGAGCCATCTTCAGATAAATCTAAAATGTCATTCAGTGTGTGACACTAATCGCATATCGTGGTATTTTTTGGAGATACGTCACCCTAATTAAATTAAAAATCCTAAAGTAGGAATCTTAGTTGGTTATATAAATTTTCGACGTTGATCGCAAATGAAATTTGATTACAGTGCCCATTACATAATTAAGTAAGACTGTCAGTTTAGGATTTTTGGTGTAACTAGGGAAAATACAACGTTGTTTAATGAGTTTCACACACTGATCAACATTTTAGATTGATCTGAAGATGGGCAGTAATGAGCCGAAAGCAGTTATCAGTGAAGAAAATTTGCAGTCTTGACCGATGATTTTTATCCGCACATGCCATATTCTGTGCTACTATATGAGTACCGGTACTTCGTGTGACTTTTCACTACGTCACGTACATAATGCTCTCATTGTACAAGACATCCACCTCTTGTCGAAATCAGGTCGATGCCATCGTCTTACACACAGGAATTAGACATCTGCTTGTTCTATCTTCTGTAAGTTTCTGTCCATCAATTCATTGACCGATCTGTGTCTCACCTGGGGCTGTATTTCCGCACTCTACTGTGTAGGCTTATTCAACACACTGTATTCATATGTATTCGACTACGTCTGAGCGTCCAATTACTTCCTCTTTAATATCATGTATGTCAAACTCATTCAACGCCTCCATTCTTTATTTAATACCTCTTTGTAGTCTTCACTGTCCTCACGGAACTCATTTCTGCTTTTTGTGTTTTTCTGTCATCTTTCTTTCCATTTATCCAACTTTCGCTTCCATACAGCATAAATAACAAGGCCGAAGTACAAAATTTTAATTCCTGTGTATTTTCAGAGATGTTAGTTAAATGGAGAAGATGCTTGAAATTCTGAGGAAAATAGATGCAAGCTATATGTGAAGACGTGTAAATTCAATACGTACAAGGGCCAAGACAGAACAATAAGATTGGAAGACCAACAACGAAGTGCTCGGATTAAAAACAGATGTAAGTGAGGGATATAATCTTTCGCCCCTGCTGTTCAGTCTACACAAAGAAGAAGCAATGACGAAAATAATTTGCGGATCACATTGCTATCTTAGCGGAAGTGAAGTAGAATTACAAGACCTGCCGAACGAAAAGAAGCGTCTAATGAGTACATAATATGAAGTAAGTGAAAACTGAAGAAAGGTGGAAGTAATGAAAAGTATAGGAAACAAGAGCCGAGACAAACTTAACATCAGGATTGTTGATCACCAAGCATATGATGTCAAGGAATTCTGCTATGTAGGCAGGAAAATAAATCATGAGGGACGGAGCAAGTAGGACATAAAAAGTAGACTAGCATTGGCAACAAGGGCATTTCTGGCCTAGAGAAGTCAACTACTATCAAACATAGGCATTAATTTGAGGAAGAACCTTATGAGAACGTACGTTTGGAGGTCAGAATTGTATGCTAGTGAAACATGGAGTGTGGGAGAAACGAAAGAGAAGAGAAAGGGAGCATTTGGATGTGCTGTTGCACAAGACTGTTTAAAACTAGGTGAGCTGCTAAGATGTTAATGATGAGTTTCTGCACAGAGTCGGTGAGGAATGAAATGTATGGAAAACACTGACAAGAAGAAAGGCGAAGATGCCAGGACATCTGTTAAAACATCACGGAATAACTTCCATGTCGGCCGGAGTGCCCTAGCGGTTCTAGGCGCTACAGTCTGGAATCCCACGACCGATACGGTCGCAGGTTCTAATCCTGCTTCGGACATGGATGTGTGGGATGTCCTTAGGTTAGTTAGGTTTAAGTAGTTCTAAGTTCTAGGGGACTGATGACCTCAGAAGTTAAGTCCCATAGTTCTTAGTGCCATTTGAAGCCAATAACTTCCATGGTATTGGAGGGAGCTGAGGAGGGTAAAAACTATAGACGAAGATAGAGATTTGAATACCTGCAATAAATCATTGAGAACGTTGGTTGCATATGCTGCTCTGAGACGAAGAGACTGGTACGAGGAAGAATTCGTGACGGTCCACATCAAACCCGCTAGTTGGATTACAAATGCATCTTGTTTTAATGATGTTTCTCTCCAATCCAGCGCGCCGTATATAGCAATCGTCACGCCCAGGAGACATGACAATAATAGTATGTAACACCTTATGTAGCCTTGATAAAGGCTCATTTCGGTGAGTAAGATTGCCCACTACTTTCCTGTTGTGTCGCACATCCAGCTCAAACCCCTCACTGCCTATAAAATCAAATTGAACTAACAAATTCCATGTACGTTAGTCATCAAGTTTCACCTGCTGTACCAAATAGTCCCTGACATTTTCTATGGGGTTAATATCTGATAATTTAGATGGACCGTCGACGTGTCATAGGATTCCTGAGTGTTCTTCGTACTAGGAACGCATGAGCGCAGCCCTGTGAAAAAACACGGCTGCTGTCTTGCGTCACGGAGCAGACATTGTCCTCAATGGTGAGTGTTCATCGGAGCTGAGGGTATCATCTGGAGTGCCCCAGGGAAGTGTGGTAGGTCCGATATAGTTTCCTGTCTACATAACTGATGTTTTGGATAGGGTGGATATCAATGTGCGGTTGTTTGCTAATTATGCTGTGGTGTAAGGGAACGTGTCATCGTTGAGTGACTGTAGGAGGATACAAGATGACTTGGACAAGAACTGTGATTGGTGTAAAGAATGGCAACTAACTTTAAATATAGATAAATGTAAATTAATGCAGATGAATAGGAAAAAGAATCCCGTAATATTTGAATACTCCATTAGTAGTGTAGCGCTTGACACAGTCACGTCGATTAAATATTTGAGCGTAACATTGCAGAGCGATATGAAGTGGGACAAGCATATAATGGCAGTTATTGGGGAGGCGGATAGTCGTCTTCGGTTCATTGGTAGAATTTTGGAAATATGTGGTTCATCTGTAAAGGAGACCGCTTATAGAAAACTAAAACGACCTATTCTTGAGTACTGCTCGAGCGTTTGGGATCCCTATCAGGTCGGATTGAGGGAGGACATAGAAGCAATTCAGAGGCGGGCTGCTAGATTTGTTACTGGTAGGTTTGATCATCACGCGAGTGTTACGGAAATGCTTCAGGAAGTCGGGTGGGAGTCTCTAGAGGAAAGGAGGCATTCTTTTCGTGAATCGCTACTGAGGAAATTCAGAGAACCAGCATTTGAGGCTGACTGCAGTACAGCTTTACTGCCGCCAACTTATATTTCGCGAAAAGACCACAAAGATAAGATAAAAGAGATAAGGTCCCGTAAAGAGGCATACAGGCAGTCATTTTTCCCTCGTTCTTTTTGGGAGTGGAACAGGGAGAGAAGATACTAGTTGTGGTACGAGGTACCCTCCGCCACGCACGGTATGGTGGATTGCGGAGTATGTATGCAGATGTAGAGTAGAAGCTGAAGAATTCCGAAGCCCAGTAGGTCCAGTTTCTCGTCCCTGATGGTTCTTTCCCGATGACAGAAGCTGCCTGTTAACCGCTTCCGGAGTTACGTCATTGGGTGTCATGACTCCTGATATGAGGCGCTGACGCACTAGCGATCAATCAGCCACGTGTCCATCGTGCCTGGACGCAAGCGCGCTACAGACGGGCACGCTCGTTATCGTACTGGCCGCGGAGTTCGGCGACGGAGCTCAGTGGCTGGATGTTCTCACGTTGAGAATTGAGAAGAGGGATTTACATTACTTGTTAAAAATATTTCTACAGCCAGGACCGCATAAAAATTACTTTATTTTCAACAACTGGTTTCGACAGCTTTTCCTGTCATCTTCAGGACATCAAAGTCTTTGTTCCAGCTGGCAACGAAGAAAAATTGTGATAGTCTGGAGCAATCAGCTGCTGAAAATAAAGAAATGTATACGTGATCTTGGCTTAAGAAAACATCTACCAAAAGCTCTGTGGACTTGCGTGTCGTCTCGGACAGCCTCCGCCAGGCTACAGCTTGTGAACTTTCTGGGTTCCGATGTTAAACGCTTCTGAGATGTCCATCGAATCCTGGCAATGTGGCAACCATTCCCCAGGCTACCGCCAGCTGAAGTTAACGCAATTCCGACCTCCTATAACACAGCGTTGTCCGCAGGTAGTGGCTATTGCAGATGCATTCACAGCCTTCGGACACAACCGCTGCTCCAGATACGAATATAGTGTGGGTCGACGCCAGATTACGTCCAGAAGACGATGGCGCGTACCTGATTCTGTTCCAGGTTCATCTAGTAACGAAGGAACATCCTGTAATCCATCCTCCTCGTTGCGACCTCCTTCAGCGACTGATTCTTGTTTCCTTCGCACGCTGATCGAACTCTCAACGCCCTGACGAGTGAGGCTATCCTTAAAGACCGAAGAAAATCTCTCCGAACCCAATGACGGACCCCTGTAACTAGTCCGTCACACTTGGAAGTGTTCGTGTCCACAGCACACCCATAACGAAGACACAGAAGAAAGGGGGACGCTAGGTCATGTACAATGATTAAATAACCATCCTGGTTCATTTTCACGGTAACTGCACGGACGAGTCCAATTCATCGTACGAAATTTACCCTCAGAGAATCACCTCCGTCGTATTTTCTACACACACTGCAGACTAAACGTCTTATTGCCCTGTCATTGTATTCGACGTATTGCATCCTTTAAATAGAAGCAACGTCAAGGCTGGTTGGACACCATTACATGTTCTCCGGTCTCTTTTCTGTTTTACCCATAGCATAACTGCTGCTTTTTGTGTGAGTCTAGCGATTTAGAAATATATCTTTGTTTGTAAGTTTGTTTCCTCCTTTCGTTTCCATCACCTGTGCGTTCGCTACTTCGTGATCTTTCAAATGAAATATGTTTCTCAAAATATCAGTAACTCATTGCAACATTACCACGCAATCGTACTCTAAAAGGTTCTTAGTTCCGCGCCTCTCTCCCTGTAAATTACAGAACTTTCCGTCTGAATACACCGTCTGTAAGCATATCCAATTCTTCTTCTCCCTCCACCTCTAATAAAACTGTTATTCTTTCCTTAAACTAAAAATTATGCAGAAATGTATTATGCATTCATGGCCCACTAGCCAAGGAATTCCGATTCTCGCTGTGAACTCTTTGCTCATCTCAACTGTGATTCTTACACTCACAGTTTCTTACTTATATAACATAATTCCTTTCGCGCCAAAGCTTCCAAAAACATCGGGAATTTTGCGTATAATTACGCGTAATTTCGTTTAATTACATTTCCTTATCACATCCACACTCATTACGTCACGGATTAAATACGGGATGGAAATATACACAATCCTACAGTTCCTTTCTCAAAACGTTTAATTGATCAGGAAATTGCTGTGCAATCATTGAAGACGCTGAAATGTGCCTATTTCATTGTCTCACAAGTTATTGTTTGGTATACATTTATTCATAAGCCTGAAGGCTGACCTTACAATTTATTGAACGTACAGACTCCTCTACGCCACAGAACGCCTACTGCCGTTTTTGAGTTTCTATAGTATCGTGACTTATTCTTAAAAGAAATGGAACAGGATCACTTTTTTGTCTGTCTGCCTGACTGTGTGTCCAATGATTAAGAAACTTTTTCTCAGGAATGAGGAGGCGTTTTAAACTCAAATTTATGTTATACATTAAGCGCTTTGGTCCCTTGGGGGTGTTAACATTGTAAGCTTCTAAGTCAGCGTACACAAATGATACGGCCATTTACGTTACGAATTTAGACACTCGAATACTCACTCCTCAAACGCTATACGGTACTTCTCGTTGACCTAGAATCATGAAATTTGTCAAGAAGCAACACTTCAAAGTACGAGTAATGAGACTAATCAGAAAATTCTCACTTTACAGTTGTATCATCATAATCATCATCATATAAGACTGATTATGACATTCAGCGTTCAGTCTGGAGCATAGCCCCCTTATAAAATTCTTTCATGATCCCCTATTCAGTGCTAACACTGATGCCTCTTCTGATGTTAAATGGTTCAAATGGCTCTGAGCACTATGGGAATCAACTGCTGTGGTCATCAGTCCCCTAAAACTTAGAACTACTTAAACCTAACCAACCTAAGGACATCACACACATCCATACCCGAGGCAGGATTCGAACCTGCGACCGCAGCAGTCGCACGGTTCCAGACGGCGCGCCTAGAACCGCGAGACCACCGCGGCCGGCTTCTGATGTTAAACCTATTACATCAAAATCATTTTTAACCGAATCCAGGTGCCTTCTCCTTGGTCGGCCCTGACTCCTCCTACCTTGTACTGCTGAATCTTGGGTAACCTTGTTCTCCCATGCGTGTAACATGACCCCACCATCTAAGCCTGTTCGCCCTGAATGCCTCATCTATAGAGTTCATTCCCAGTTTTTCTTTGATTTCCTCATTGTGGACACCCTCCTGCCATTGTTCCCATCTACTAGTACCTGCAACATCCTAGGTACTTTCATATCTGTAACGTCAACCTTGTTGATAAGGTAACCTGAAACCACCCAGCTTTGGCTCCCATACAACAAAGTTGGTCGAAAGATTGAACGGTGCACAGATAACTTAGTCTTGGCACTGACTTCCTTCTTGCAGAAGAGAGTAGATCGTAGTTGAGCGCTCACTGCATTAGCCTTGCTACACCTCGTTTCCAGTTGTTTCACTATGTTGCCATTCTGTCACAATATGCCACCTGTTCTAACTTTTTTCCTCCTATTTGGCACTCAATTCGTTTATATTTTCTTTCCCACTGACATTACTTTCGTTTTGGAGATGCAAATCTTCATACTATAGTTCTTACATTTCTGATCTAGCTCTGAAATATTACTTTGCAAACTTTCAATTGAATCTGCTATCACAACTAAGTCATCCGCGTATGCAAGACTGCTCATTTTGTGTTCACATACCTTAATCTCACCCCGCCAATCTATTGTTTTCAACATATGATCCATAAATAATATGAACAACAGTGGAGACAGGTTGCAGCCTTGTCTTACCCCTGAAACTACTCTGAACCATAAACTCAATTTACCGTCAACTCTAACTGCTGCCTGACTATCCATGTAAAGACCTTTAATTGCCTGCAAAAGTTTGCCTCCTATTCCATAATCTCGTAGAACTTACAATAACTTTCTCCTAGGAACCCGGTCATATGCCTTTTCTAGATCTATAAAGCATAGATACAATTCCTGTTCCACTCATAACACTTCTCCATTATTTGCCGCAAAGATCTGGTCCTGACAACCTCTAAGAGGCCTAAACCCACACTGATTTTCATCCAATTGGTCCTTAACTAATACTCGCACTTTCCCTTCAACAATACCTTAGAAGATTTTACCCAGAACGCTGATTAAAGAGATACCTCTGTAATTATTACAATCTTTTCTGTTTCCATGTTTAAAGATTGGTGTGATTATTGCAATTGTCCAGTCTGAAGGAACTTGTCCCGACTCCCACGCTACTTCAATTGTCCTGTGTAGGCATTTAAGACCTGACATTCCACTGTATTTGATGAGTTCCGACTTAATTTCATCCACCCCAGTCACTTTATTGCACTGCAATCTATTGACCATTTTCCCCATTTGCTCAAATGTGATCCTATTTCCATCATCATTCCTGTCCCATTCTACCTCGAAATCTGAAACATTACTGATCGTATCTTCACCTACATTAAGCAACTCTTCAAAATATTCCCTCCATCTGCCCAAGGCACCCACAGGATTCACCAGCAGTTTTCCTGACCTGTCCTAAATACTTGTCATTTCCTTCTTACCTCCCTTTCGAAGACTGCTAATTACACTCCAGAATGGTTTTTCAGCAGCTTGACCCAAGGTCTCCAACCTGTTAACAAAGTCTTCCCAAGATTTCTTCTTGGATGCTGTAATTATCTGTTTGGCTCTGTTTCTTTCTTCAACATAACTTTCTCTGTCTACCTGAGTTCTAGTATGTAGCAATTTTTGATAGGCCTTCTTTTTCCTTTTACAGGCTGCCTTGACTGCTGTTTGCTTCATCCTACCTTTACACGCTACTGTTCCAACACATTCTTTGGCCACAACATAACTTTCCCCGTCTACCTGAGTTCTAGTATGTAGCCATTTTTGATACGCCTTCTTTTACCTTTTACAGGCTGCCTTGACTGTGTCATTCCACCAAGATGTTTGCTTCATCCTACTTTTACACACTACTGTTCCAAGACATTCTTTAGCCACTTCTAGTACTGTGTCGCTGTACCTTATCCATTCCTTTTCCAATGACTGTAGTTGACTACATTCAACTAACTGGTACTTTTCTGAGATCGCTGTTATGTACATGTGCCTGATTTCCTTATCCTGAAGTTTCTCCACTCTTATCCTCCTAAATATCTACCTGACCTCCTGCACTTTTGGCCTCACAATCCCAATTTCACTGCAGATTAAATAATGATCAGTGTCATCAAAGAATCCCCTGAATAAACGTGTGTCCCTCAAGTCATCATGAGTTCCTGGTCTGTTATTATGTAGTCAATGATAGATCTTGTTCCCCTGCCTTCCCAAGTATACCGGTGAATGTTCTTATGTTTAAAAAAGGACTTTCTGATTACTAAGCCCATACTGGCACAGAAATCCAAGAGTTGTTCCCCGTTCCTGTTGGCCTCCATATCCTCTCCAAATTTACCCATAAGCTTTTCATATCCTTCTGTTCGATTTCCAATCCTTGCGTTAAAATCACCCATGAGCAGAACACTGTCCTTTTCCTTTACTCTAACAACTACATCACTGAGTGCATCATAAAAACTATCCAACTTATCTTGATCTGTCCCTTCACAATGCGAATATACTGACACAATCCTAATTTTCTTGCTAGACACTGTCAAATCTATCCACATCAGTCGTTCATTTACATACCTTATTGCAATTACGCTGGGTTCCATTTCTTCCCTGATGTAAAGCCCTACACCCCACTTTGCTATTCCTGCTTTGACTCCTGACAGGTAGGCCTTGTACTCTCTCACTTCCTCTTCTTTCTCACCCCTTACCCGAATGTCACTAACAGCTAAAACTTAGAGCCCCATCTTACTGGCAGCCTCTGCCAGCTCTACCTTCTTCCCAGAGTAGCCCCCATTGATATTAATAGCTCCCAATCTCATTATCATTTGTTTGCCAAGTCGTATCTTAGGAGTCCATGGTTTGTCGGTTAGAGGTGGGACTCTGTCACCTCCAAAGGTCTGAGGTATTTTGCTCTGATTGTTGCCAGCTTCATATTAAAAGTACCACGTAAGCAGGTTGCTAGCCTTACTTGCCTCGAGTCCCATTGGGGTTTACCCCCAACGGCTGAGGGACTAACCGGTGGGTTTAGTAGTCTTTGCCGTATTAGCACAAATGTCACCACGACTCAGAATATGTCCGAAATGCCCCGCCTTACTCCAAAGTAAGTGGTATCCCGACTGTCGGGACCGCTTACTTGGCCACTCATACGTTGCCCGTGGTTCATGAACTACGACATGACTACAGGAGCCCACACCTTGAACCACATACAGTTATATAAAACGACATTTTTTTACCTTTTTCTTGTCTGGTTACACAGGGCAACGATGGAAAAACTTCTTTCCTTAAAATACCTTATTGTTATGTTTTCGGGGGTGGGAAATCCAAACATGATACTTAAAAAATTGTATCACACACCATTTTTTCACATTTTACAGTTAAATTTATTAAATAAAGCAATTTTTTTAAAAAAAGTTAACACATTCTATATACTATAATGATCGAAGCAGACAAAATGAATTAAAATTTGCAATGCGGTCTGGGCTCGATCCCGAGTGTTCTCTCTTGTTAGGAAGAAAAGCCAACCATTACACCACAGCAGTACGGCGGTCAACGTTGTTGTCCTCCTCGACACAAACGTCAATTCGTTTTTCCCTTACATGTTGTCAGTACCACCAGGGCTCTCTGATATTGGCAAGCATCCTAGCATTGGACGTAATGGGACGTCCTTGTACCATTGGCGATCTTATGTATCTTATAATTGAATGTTTCCCTGAGACATGTAAGTCTCTTTTTATTATCTACGATAATGATCGAAGCAGACGAAGTGAATTAAAATTTTTGGTGAGGCCGGGACTTGAACCTGGATCTTCTTGCTTGCTAGGCAGAAACGCTAACTTTGGAGTAACGATAAGCATTTCTGCCTAGCACGCAAAAAGGCCTGTTTGTGAGCAGCACAAATTTTATTTCTTTTCGTCAGCTTCAGTCATTAACGCAGATAATTAAAAAATACTTACATGTCTCAGTGAAGCATTCAATTATAAGCTTCTATATAGTTAAAATAATTTAAAAAGGAGTTGTTATGAATGTAGATGAAGTTAGTAGCACTGCTGAAAAACAGTTGCTGGTAAAAAACGGTAAATTCTATTTTTCTATTAACAGATGGTGTTTTCTTTACTGCCAACCTAACCTCACTTTCCTGTTTCCTGTAAATGTGCTTAGTACAATGTCGAATCTTGGTTGCAAAAACTCTGCTGACAGATTGGTATATTCTTGGTGAATATTTGAATAAAAAACAGCAAACAAGCAGTACACATATTGTGGAAAAACAAAAAGGAAGACTGCAGGCTGTTTACTGATTAATCCAACATTAGTTATGGACAAATGCTACCAAGACCACTGGAACACCAACATGATGGGGTACTACTGTTGGTAACTTCACTGAAAAGTTCAGCAAGCGACTCATTGTTGAAAAAGCTACACAAGAACGTTCAAAGAAAAAAGAGAAAGAAAGTACAAACAAATTCCAGCTGACAAGTGAACCTCTATTAACACAAACCATTGTTTTAAGTATCTTACTGTAAATACAAACCATGCTTATGTTGTAACAAACCGATTCATTAATTTCCTCATTTACCAAATGGCATAGGATTTTTATACTATATGATAAACACCATATTGCCGGAAAACTATTAGTAATACAAAACAACTTAAGCTATATTTGGACTCATCTCATAAAAATCTATAAAGATTAGCTATCAAAGTAAAATAAGTTTTTCAACAAAAATTTTTCGTTGGCCGGTGTTATCAGTCCACCTATTCAGATATTTTGTCCTGGAACCGTTTGGCGTTTAAGCTATCAAGTCAATGAAATCGAAGGATTCCACTATTTATGTCACACATTTTGATAGTAGAAACTCACTCATCAAAAGGTATAGGGTATTTTCCGTTGGCCTGCACTGTAGACCCAAATAAACCGCTACACCTGACTAGTATCTTGTAGGGCCCTCGCGACCACTCAGAAGTGCCACAACACGACGTGGCATGGACTAGACTAATGCCTAAAGCAATGCTGGATCGAACTGATTCTTTGAATCCAGCAGGACTCTTCGTAAACCCATAAGAGTAGGAGGGGTTGGAAACCTCTTCTGAACAGAACCTTGCAAGGCATGCCAGATATGTTCAATAATGTTCATGTCCGGGAAGTTTTGTGTCAAGAGGGAGCAATTCTGGACGTGTGGGGTGCCGAATTGTCATGCTGCAATGGACCACGTCCGTAAGAATGCACAATAGACTTGAATGCATACAGGTGATCAGAAAAGATGCTTACGTAGATATCATCTGTCAGAGTCGTATCTAGACGTATCAGGTGTCAAATATAAATTCTAATGCGCTCGCCCCACACCGTCACAGAGCCTCCACCAACTTAACAGTCCGTTGCTGACATTCAGTGTTGACATGAGGTTTTTTTCCATATCCGTACACGTCCATGCGCTCCATACAGTTTGATTTGAGACTCGGCCGACCAGGTAACATGTTACCAGTCATTAACCGTCCAGGGTGGCGTAAAGCTCTGTGTCGCGCAGTCATCAAGGGTACACGGTGGGCCTTCTGCTCCAAAATCTGATATCAATGATGTTTCGTTGAATGGTTCGCAAGCTGACACTTGTTGATGCCCCAGCATTGAAATCTGCAGCTATTTGCACTCCTACTACGTTGAACGACTCTCTTCAGTCGTCGTTGGTCCCATTATTGCAGGATCTTTTTCCGGCCACAACGATGTTCGAGATTTGTCGTTTTACCGGATTCCTGAGATTCATGGTACACTCGTGAAATTGTTGTATGGGTAAAATCCTACTTCATCACTACCTCCTAGAAGCTGTTTCCCATCGCTCGGGCGCCAACTATAACACAACGTTCAAACTCACTTAAAACTTGTTAACCAGCATTGTAGCAGCAGTAACCGATCTAACAACTGCGGCAGACACTTGTTGTCTTATGTAGGCGTTGCCGACCGCAGAACAGTAATCTGGTGTTTACACACGCCTGGCTGAAAATGACTTACAAGTTCGTGGCGCGCTCCATCTGTAATGCTGGAATTCAGTATGGTGTTGGCTCACCCTTAGCCTTGATAACAGCCTCCACTCTCGGAGGCACTCTTTCAGTCAGCTGCTAGAAAGTTTCTTGGGGAAGAGCACGGAGCGGTATACTGAGGGGATGTATAGATGTCGCTATTTAGGGCTTGGTACGGAGCCAAGCTGCTGTGTAGTGTTCAGATAAGGACTTTGTGCACGTCATTCCATTAAAGGGAAGTTAGTGTCGTGCAACCATTCGGCCACAGGTCGTGCTTTATGAACAGGTGCTCGATTGTGTTGAAAGATGCAGTCGCCATCACCCAATTGCTCTTCAACAGTGGGAAGCAGGAAGGTGCTTAAAACAACAATGTAGGTCTATGCTGTGAAAGTGCCACGCAAAACAACAAGGTTTGCAAGCCACTCTACGAAAAACACAATCACACCATAATACCACCGCTTCCGAATTTTACTGTTGACACTAAACACACTGGCAGATGACGTTCACCGGGCATTCGCCATACCTGCACCCTGCCATCGGATCACCACATCGTGGTGTACCGTGATCCGTCACTCCACACAACGTTTTCCACTGTTCAGTCGTCCAACGTTTACGCTCATTACACCAAACGAAACGTCGTTTGTCATTTATCGGCGTGATGTGTGGCTTATGAGTAGCCGCTCTACCATGACGTCCCAATTTTCTCACCTACCGCCAAACTGTCATAGTACTTGCAGTGGATCCTGATGCCGTCTGGAATTCCTGTGTGATGGTTAGGATAGATGTCTGCCTATTACACATTACGACCCTCTTCAATTGTCGGCGGTCTCCTTCAGTCAACAGACGAGATCGTCTGTACGGGTTTTTGTTGTACGTATTCCTTGATGTTTCTACCTCACAGTCACATCGGAAACAATGGACCTAAGGATGTTTAGGAGCGTGAAAATCTCGCTTAGAGACGTACGACACTAGTGACACCCTATGACATGAACATGTTCGAAGTCCGCGAGTTTCGCGGAGCGTCCCATTGTGCTGTCTCACAATGTCTGATGACTACTGAGGTTGCTAATATGGAGTACCTGGTACTAGGTGCCAGCACAATGCACCTAATGTTTCTTATTCCAATCTTTGATCACAATATATATTCTTTAGACGATGACCGGTTTCAGTCCGTAATGACCATCCTCAGATCTTTTTTACACCATGTCCTAGAGTAATAAGGCCATAATGATATCGTCAAAACATATAAATATAATCTGCATAGCATCGTCATATAGATCTAAAATAAGGTGTAGAATAAGCCGCAACGTCCACATAGTCATTATTGCAACAGGCTATTCTATTTTAGGTCTATATGACGACGTTATGCTGATTATATTTATATGTTTTGACGATGCCATTATGGCCTTATCACTTTAAGACATGGTGTACAAAAGATCTGAGGATGGTCATTACGGACTGAAACCGGCCATCGTCTAAAGAATTCATATTGTGATCAAAGACTAGAAGAAAAAACATTTGACAGTATTGGATCATTGTTTGTATACGAGACCATGCCGCAGTTTGTGACAATACACCTAATATGAAGAACGTATATTTTTGCTGGTGTCTAGATACTTTTCATCACATAGCATATCTCTGTAACTGAATATGAAAGCTTATACCCGTTTCTTTGGCGCTGAAGTGTAATATCATGAAATTTAGCAAGGAGCATCTTTTCGCACTGTAAATGAAGAGAAACATCCGAAACTCTTCATTTGTGACAAAAAAGTGTCTGATTTATAACCACAAATTTAAATACACTCTAAATTCTTGTAATCCCATGGACCTATATGTTGCCAGTAACAGTATCGACAACGGGCAAAAATCGTCAGTATCATCTATTCCCGGAATGGATAAATAGTTTTATATACTTCATTATGTTTGTACGGAACGCACAGTACGTGGGTTCTACTTGCACCTGGCCAATTTGTAAATAACTAGCAACTCAATAGTAGTGTGCGTGGATAATAGTAAGCAGCAGAAAAGTGTTTACTACACCAACAGTTTCCCGAATGTGCCATCGAAACGTACGACCGATTTAACTCACTCTGTGTTATGTCGAACGTAAACGTCAGAGAACACCGAGGGCGCCGGCGCAGATGAGATGTAATGAGGCGTGAAAATCTCCGATGTGGTACCATCCTCTGAGTGCTATGCAGACCGTTCCACAGCTTCAACGATGTCGTAAATTAGCCCAGTCCATTCAGGACACCATTCCTGTTTGTAAAGAGAGATGAGAACTGTTACATTCCATTGGGAAACAGCTGACGTGGAGATCAGAGAAAACAGCTGGCACACACTGGAGCAGAAGACGTATTTGACTTAAATAATGCAAGTTATAAAGCTAACAGGCCACAGGCCATTAGATCACTGTTCAAAAGTTATTTAGCGTTGGTAATGTGGCACGAGGTGAAATAATAAGTCATGTCCGTCCGCTCTCCAGAACTATTTTTTTAGGAAGGCCCTGCCACGTCCCACTTGAGGGAACGCAGCTCTGGCGAACAAGTGAAGTCTTCTATATAGCGTGTGCATAGTGATTGCGTATGGATTTTATGTTTGGTAGTGGTTATCGGCAGCACAATTTAATATGTGATTTTCCTTTTAGTGGCAACATGTCCCGCCATGTACGGTGGAGTGTACAGTGAAGAGGGTGGAGACTTTGACGGCCCCGCCTAACGAGTTGGACAATAACCAGCTATTCAGTGGCTACATAGAGATGAAGTTCCACTTACAGCACGACGGATGTTGTCAGCGACTCGATAGCGATCATTCCGGGTGGATCTGGAATACACCCTGACGAATAGCAGATCAAGATCCTTCCAGCTTTTTCATGCCGAGAAATATGCAACGGAATGAGGTTGGTGTGGATTTAAGAAATTAAAAAACCAGCACTGCTGAAGCTCACACAATCTCATCCGTTCCTAACGCTTCAAACGAGTTGATCTCATTGTAACAGAGGCTTCTGGTTCCAATCCCAACGCCCTTTTAGCAGCACATCCTGTGGGAGCTACAACTACTCAGTGGTCTCCTAAATTCTACAAACGTACAGAGAATGGGCCGTACGTAGTGTATATCGGAAGTTTGGATAAAAACTTAGGATGTTTGCAACCTACACCTCTAGGGAAACTGTTACATCTTCCCTTACCGTAACTCACGAATGCCATTGCTTAATAAGTCTTGCGTGCGAAAAAACGACAGTGGAGGTCCAATTGCAAACTTCACACAAAACAAATTTATTTAGTCAAAGATTTGGTATTGACCTCTAAAAATATAGACGCTTCCATTCATTCATTTGTTGTTCACCAACTGGGAGAAATAAGAAAAGTAGATGCACAACTTGGAGGAGCCGGTATTTTCGCACTAGTGCTGTCAGCCTTCCCCGTTATAGGTGTTCTCGTATTTACGAAGATAAACGGTAAACAACCAATTGTGTAACTGTGGATCTGCTTCTCGACCTTCGACTCTCAACCTTTTCCTAAAGCCAGATGCCCTGTAGATCGTAACTTTATGTGCCAACTATCAGTCAATGCTTCCACTGAATTCGTTGCGGACACATCAGTAAACAATGTCGGTCCCAAATGAAATGTAACGGACCTCATTCTGTTAAATTTTACTCCTCACTCATTGTTACTCGTGATGACTGTTGGGGACAACAGCCATCCACGGATCGGTCCTGCCCTGAGTATCGTGTAAGCTGACGAGTTCAGAAAATACTTATGTTCAATAACAATGTTTCCAGGGATGCGCTGAAGAACATTGCTCGTGTGCCAACCTAGCCGTGCGTTACTGGGCCGGCCGCGGTGGCCGTGCGCTTCTAGACGCTTCAGTCCGGAACCGTGAGACTGCTACGGTCGCAGCTTCTAATCCTGCCTCGGGCATGGATGTGCATGATGTCCTTAGGCTAGTTAGGTTTAAGTAGTTCTACGTTCTAGGGGGCTGATGATCTCAGGTGTTAACTCCCATAGTGCTTAGAGCCATTTGAACTTTTTTTTGCGCTACTGGCATACAACAACATTTCAGGCCGACAGCGCTCATTCTTCCCTCACCAAACGGAAAACAAGAAATTTTCCCGCTACCACAAGCACTCAAGGCCAACAGGAATTACGTAGGGACCTAACAAAATACGTAAATGTGCCTCAGTGCATAAACATCGCTCGTCGACGGCCCCGGTGGCAAGTGAAACTAAGCAAACACAATGGCACATGTTAGTGGTATCGGTACCACAGTCTGCTATAACCCACGCAACTTTCAGTCGCACCTATTAGCCAGAATACCTGTTGCCCAGAGGTTGGCAACAAGCACCAAACTAAGGACAGCCTTAGCTCACGCTGAAGTCTTCCTTAAGATAATAATGTGTTATCGAAATTGTCCCTATGAATATGCGAGGCCACTGTGCTATGAACGATTAACGATATCCACGAGCTCGTATCAGTCGTATGTCATTAACTTTCAGCATAAATTATGGAGCCTATAAAAGGATTGCTGTGAACGCTAGATCGATAATTTCCAAGAAAGAAATCTTGCAACAATGACTATTCATAATTCAGCCTGATATTATCCTGACATGCGAAACATGGTTCAAGTCATAGCAGAATGTTCACTCTCACTATTAATCCATAAAGAGGGAGGACAATCTCGATGGGGAGGGCGATATTGCTGTATTGCTGTAAAATTCACTGCCCCAACGACTATACCCGAACATTGTGAAAAATGACGACATCGAAAGTTTCTCTGAAGATACAGTCTGTTCATAAAACCTTTACAGTTGCCTCGATTTATAAAGTTTCCCACTAAGATTGCTGGAGGTTGTAAGTCTGCTTCGTCTCCATTTATAACAGGTGGTGACCTGAATTTCCCTCACGTAGCGTGTGGGGGAGCCATCATTGGCAGGAACTGTCCAGTGACAGTGGTCTCTTTCGCAATTCAGTCATCGTTGCCGATGTCTGGGTGTTAACATTGGCACATGCGAGAGTCGTCGGCTGCGAAGACCCATCGTTAGAAGTGTTCGGTGCACGGTGTGTCCAGATACACTTGTACTCTCCCCAGCTTTAAATTCATATATTATATCCTCAACAGTTCGCTGCCTGTCGTGTTTTACCAGTCTGCCCAGCCTAAGACGTTCGACATCTGTAAGGAAAGGTGGCCACCCAGTCCCACGCCATCTGGACGTGGTTTCACCTTGGTTTGGCCACGTTTTGAAGACGCTTACCAAAGCACTTAATGAACACCCAACGAGTAGTGCAGCTTCCGAATTGCTCGTGCCGAGTCTCCGGACCATCACAATCTGCCCTCGGTCACAATCAGACAGATCGCTGGCCTCCCCCATTCTACACACGGTTAGTGCGTTCACTGATATTACAGGGTGACTGTTATTGAACTTTATGAAAGAAAGGTAAATTGATTTCAAGATATGGCGTACACACACTTTATTCAAAATGTATACATCACTACAGATAATCGGATATAGGCTACGACACGTTCGATATACTTGCCATCATTGGCGATGATGTGGAGCACACGAATAGCGATATTCTGCATGATCCGCTGAAGTGTCCGAATATCTATACGGTCGATGACCTCCCGAATGGCAGTTTTCAGCCCAGCAATGATTTTTAGTTATTTCTGTACACCTTCTATTTAATATAGTCCCACAAAAATGAGTCACATGTGTGGCCTCTGCGTATTCCAGTGCCAGAATGCCGTTCCCAGAGTTTCCCTCCAGGACATCAAATACTGTCCATGCTTTTATTGGGTCGATTTCCGTCTTGAATTAAACACATCTTGTCTAAATGAGGGTCACTTGCGAAGATGGTGATGAAATCATCATCCTAAACTTTCACGTACCGTTCGGTAGGCACCGTGCCATCAAGGAATATCGCACCCTTTTTCTATCACTGGACATTGCAAACCACACAACATCCGTTGGGGGTAAAGAGTTTTGGATTCTCAGTAACCCAAATGCGCCAATTTTGCTTATTGACGAACCTATCCAAATGAAAGTGGGATTCATCGCTAAACCAAACGATACAGCCCACACTAATTCCCATCATGCCGCGCGACCAACCCTGCAGCTTCAAATCCTAACTCAAACCGTTAAAAAATTATGACGATTTTGCTTCATATGGTTCTATAGCTGCCACCTTGTAGATTCACGGTGCGTTTGTCTGACTAGGAGTCATTCCTCGCCAGATGGAACTGCTGTCACCTGGATGGGCTTACATCGATTGTAGGTCGGTAGTCATAATGTTCTGGCTGACGAGTGTATTTCATTTTTATATTGCACTTGTGTTAGAATTTCAGAAATGCTTTGAGTTTATAAATCTAACCTTTATTATTAACTTGTGACGTTATTTTTCAGCACGTTATTGTCGACACAACTGTGACATCGTGGGCGCTTGTATCTATAAATCTGCGTTTATGTATTCTATTCGTATAATTCAGTGTCCATAGTAACAATTTCTACCAGATGGCTAAATACGTGAAAGTGAAATAAACTGTTAAAAAAGACCTCTGCTTTATGGAGCAAGTTTCTTCCTCTCTGGCGAAAGAATATGAGAACACACAGTGCTTCCGATGGCACCACTACCAGTATAGCATATTTTAGGTGATCGATTCATTTACATATATGAATACTGCATATGACAATGTCGTGACTTCACGAGTGTAGTACTAGTTCTATAACTACTCTTCTTAACGTTATTAATGCACTTATTTTGACAGGTAACAAAGAGGCTGGTTCTTTCTCATTTCAAATGCTTTTCATCACTTTCGTTTTAGTCTGAAAAAGACTCACATTGTGTGTGTGTGTGTGTGTGTTTCGTGTAAGGTAATGCGTCTACATATATCAGAGTACTTGATTCTTTCCTTCTATTAAATTAGTAAGCCACCCTTTTAAATTGTTCTACGTTGTTGGGGTTAATTTATTGTGAGTTCATTTTGCACTTGACCATTAATACTTCTTGTATTAAAAGGAAATTTTTAAAAAAGTACATTGAAGGAAAGAATATCAAAAAGATAAACACTTTCTGTTATTTGGGATCCATTTTAGAAATCGAGGGAAAATCAGAGTCAGAAATCAATAAAAGAATTAGTAGCGGACGGAGGGTCATTGGGATGCTTAACTCAGTCTCATGGAGCAGGAATGTAATGAGCAGGACTAAAAAATTAATGGACAATTAACATGAAGCACATTAAATAATTACAAGCTCTAGAGTTAGACTTTTGGAGAAGATCTGCAAAAATCTCCAGGAAAGAAAAGATAAGGAGCACCGAAGTAATAAGGAGACTGGAAATAAAAGAAAGAATATATGACGTAGTGGATAGGAAGAAATTACAGTGGTACGGGCATGTACGACGAATGGAGAAAACCAGAATACCAAAATTGTTAGTGGAATAGGAACCGGAGGGGAGATGAAGAAGAGGACGACCTATGACCACCTGGCTCCAAAATGTACAGCACACAATGAGGAGAATGGGCGCAGAGTAAGATGACACACAAGATCGAAACACCTGAAGTAATATTTTGAGATAATAGTTTAAGAACTTTTATTGTTTGTATTGTATTTTCCAAGTAAATCATTATGTTGGAGATAATCCTCTTTAATGAGGAAAAGCTCAAAATAATAATAATAATCATTAAAAAAGGTTAATTCTTTCGTGACTAAATTTGTACTAGTAGTCATCCCCTGAAGATGTAATACTAGTACATCTTTCTGTGCGTACACGGGGACTACAATAAAAAATTCTATGTGGATGGCTCACGTTACAGTTTTCATTTGTGACACGATATTTTCTGGAATGTCTTACTTGCCCTTATTAATCGCTAAAAGCAAACATACAAGGGCTCACTAGATCGTTACGTGTGTTCCATTGGATGCTGCTCTTCGAATGCAACGGTGTTCCCGTATCAGACCTAGGAGCTGCCGCCGCCCTTCGTTGAGTTTGTCTGATTTAATCTATGTCTTCGGCGAACTTGTCCTACGCCGAGAAGAAGCTCGCCTGCTCAGGAGTTTCCACGTCCTGACCCACTTCCGAAACTGCAGAGGGCGAGGTGCATCGCCAACTTATATCTGCTGCGTCAACTGCTCTGACACTAAAAATGGTTCAAATGGCACTAGGGGACATCTTAGGTTATGAGTCCACTAGAACGTAGAACTACTTCAACGTAACTAACCTAAGGACATCACACACATCCATGCTCGAGGCGGGATTCGAACCTGCGACCGAAGCAGTCCTGCTGTTCTGGACTGCAGCGCCAGAAACCGCACGGCCACCACGGCCGGCTCTGACGCTAAACAGATGAGTCAAGTCATAAAAACACAACCGAAGTGACTGCCAGAAAAAGACGTGAATAAAAGAGGAAATATACAGTGTGTATAGTTGCAATTTCAAAACGTTGTAGCGACAGAACCACTACTCAGAATGACCTGAAATTAGGACAGCACGTTATTGACGTAGGGAAACGTCTTGAAACCAACTAAATTTAAAGAGAATCTGACAAATACATGGGACTGTAATCGACAGATTATGCACAAAAACAGAAAAATGGTGACTGTGCGCCGGTAGCCCTGCAGACGTTCCGGACACTCAATGGTATGAAACAAGACATTGGTTGGAAGTCTGATAACTGTCTGTCGAAAATTATTACCAAATTAGAAAAGAGAAGCGATTTTGAAGTGCAATGTGGTAGAGGGAGGAAAGCAATTCATCTGACGTCTGTCGAGGTAGTGGCCGTAGTACTGCAGTAGGGGTCGAGCGGTAGTGTGTCAACATCCAGTGCACGGAGAGTTACCTGAACGATGGACATGCCTTGGAGCACGATGCATGAAACCCTACGAAACATCCATACAAAATCGCCCGTGTTCTGGAATTGCTTACTGTTGGCCTGCCAGCAAGACAAAACTTCGCTCTGGAATTCATGAAAGTGGACAGTATATGGCCTTGTAACTTTCTATGGCCAGACGAAGCCCATTTTCCCCTCCAATGACATGTCGAAACGCATAACTGCCGAATATGGGCTACGGAAAATCCGCGCGCACATTAGCGGGTCTCATTCTATTCTATAAATGTGAACACAGTGTGGGGAGAATTGGCGGCATTGTTTATCGTAGGGCGGTATTGTTTCGACGAACTCCTCTTACGCCTCCTGTTTCCTGTACAGTCACTGTGAAACGCTATGAGGGTCTTTGGCCCACCTTCATCATTTCATCCTTTGAATAGCAAGGATGTGTCGTAGGATCATATTTATGCAGCACAGCGCTTCTCCATACTTTGCGCTGCCAATGAAGTGGCTGCTGCAGAGGCATTTCGTAAATGCTAGAATTGTCAGCCGTTATTTCCCTGCAGCCCGACCACGCACATCAACTGATCTTAATCAGTGTTACCTCTACCGCTTAGGTTATATGACAGATGTTGTGTTGATTGCTTCAATTACGAAAGCAGCTGAGCAGCGCTTTCTGAACGTGAACCCCGAGACAGTCTGACAAGTGAAACATGCTGTTTGTCGATTTTCCCTTGTGGCAGAAAACGCTGGACAGCGTACTAAACATGCCTTGCACCACTCTCAGCGAGCTGAAACCGATGTCATTCTGCTTCTTATACGGTTTAGGCCAATGACAGCAATAAACCGATTTTTTCCATCCGATGTGGTACGACGGTGCCTTTGTGGAAGCGCTAACCTAACTAACAGTGATATAACTTTTGACTGCCGAACTTGCGCAGTCATTTACATTGAATCGTACAAATTGTGCAGTGTTCAACTCAAACTGGATGACTGAAACTGGTAGCTGTACATAACATCGAAATGACGACCGCAGATGTTCCATTTTAGTGTTACAAACAATAACCGTCGTGTTGCAACTCAAGTGTCATTTGTAGCCTACCTCATTGTCTTTAGGACGATTCAAGAGCCATCTATTGGAAAATTTTTTGTTAATTTTTTTTATGCACGACGCTTCCCCCTGCGTCAATAATTTACTGTTTCAATTTGACGTCATTCTGAGCCCTGGTTCTGTTTCTACACCGTTTTGACACTACAATTTTATAGACATTCTGTACAAGTGCTATCCACTTCAATAGGTGTGGCTGGAAAGAGAGTCTCCTTATTCTAAGTGAGGAGCTGCTGTGAATTACTGGCTTGATAAATTGAAATTACAAACAGTTCAGATATTTGTCCTATTTTCTGGGCCTAGGTATCCTGATTGCTGTCCGTATTATTTAAATTTTTCATAATTCTTTCCATTTCGATTCTTAACACAAGATGCTCTCCTACGACCACTGTATGCTAGCACAGAAATGATTTTGGAGCAAATCATGTAAACTGATAGGTGAAGCACGGCCATTTCGATCAAACGGAAACGTACCTGAAATCGCTTCTTAGATAGGAATCTCATTAACTTTAGAGAAATTAGTTGAGAGGTTTTCATTCCTTCTAAATAGAAAGTAATTTAGATTTATAAAAAATAGGAAATGGGATTAAATGCATACTTTCAATCAATAATTAGGTTTCAGATTGTGCTATTTGGCGGATGCTGACTCACCGTTTGACTGCTTGCACAGTAGGCAGAACAGCTTCTAATATCGTCGTTTCTAAGGCACTCGAATTTTGTGCTGAAAAAGGCCGATAGCTCCCATTCGCTTACACTATACTGTCAGTTGAGTACTTACGAACAATTTCAATATCAAGTGCACATTTTGGTAACAATCAATATTTTGCCTGTATCGGTCAAATATAAATCAGACAATGGACTTCTCAGTTTAGAAAGGAAAGAAAATACTTTCAAATACGTATGAAATTCTGACAATAAGTTTGCATGTCACAGAAGTCTGAGAAGAGCATCTCACGCAGTCGACATGTGCTGCGTCATGTAACTTTTAGGTATCGAGTACGTACTGCCAATGACCGAGTGGGATGGGATAGCGGTAAGCACATTGGAGCTGCATGTGGGAGGGTGACGATTCAGATTTTAGTCCGACCTTCCAGATTTAGATTTCTCGTGATTTCAATTAAATGGTTAGATGGGTTCTTCGAAAAAGGGCATGGGCGTTACCCTTCACCATCCTCGTTTAAACTGATCTAGCGCCCTACCAGACTAATTCCCTGGCTATCTCTTGGACAGCATGGGAGTCCGTTGCAGACCTTTTACGCTGACCTCACATACATAAGAACCGTTGTAATTACCTTTATAAATAAAAAAGATAAAGAAGATTATGTGAATGTGCATCTGTTTGCTTTTTTCTCGATTGCCTCTTTCTGAATGTATAGTCACTTCGTGCAAGTAAGCTGTTGCACACCAAAAAATTACATTTATAGAAAAAAATATGTGTGCGCAAGCTAACCTTAACACTTACAGTTAAGAACTAAATAGGTTTGCGAGAATGAAAGGCGAACGTGACGGCGAGAATCTAAACGAAATGTGACACACAATGTGTTTAAAAAAAAAAAAAAAGGGAACTGTCTCTGAAGATAATGAGAATAATTAAACTCAGCAGTGTTAACTGGCTCTTTGAAAGTGAAAACTCGTGTCTCGTGTATTGGGCTTACGTGTGTTACAATGCAAAGTGTCTTGCATCTGATCTTGTAGATAGAAAGGAAAAAGAAGAGAAGCTGGTCTCAATTTCTGACTTGAAACTATCTACAGAGAATTGTGGTGGTGTAATGCCATCTGTTAAATACAAACAATGAAAAACTGGCTGTCATACAATTTATATCTCATCAATAATCATGTTACTCAGGAAATTAGAGGCAGATAATAATGTAGGATAAAATGAATTACTCTCTAAGCAAAAATTGATCTCAAGAAATTTTATTAAAAAATTCATCTCAAAAGAATTTCTTCACACTATTCCATTTATAAATTTTCACCACTGAAAGCTTAGCAAGCAACAAAAAATATTACATTACAAAATTTCAATTACATAACACGAATACTGGAGAAATTCAAAAACGTAAGTCAAAATTAGCATTTACTCTAAAACAAAAGCCCTCGTACTATAGCTCAAATTCTTTTCGTCTTTTGAAATTCATTAAGGCCAGGCTATCATTCGAATGAGCAAAAAATGGGCAAAGTTTGGAACTTTTTTGAGACAGTGAAATTCCACACAAAGGTCTGTTTGGAGGGTTATAACTGATGATACTTTACACATTATTTCAGATTTTTAATAAAAAAACCAATTGCACGCATGATTATGATTTGATCAAGGGCGTACGAGACTGAAGTACGGAGACTGCGTTCAATGCAGCCGTTCAGGAGTTACCTTGCAATTACTCCAATGAAGGTTCCAACGGAAGATATTGTAGCTAATATAGAGGCGGGGATTCGGTTGTTACCATCACAGTAATTTGTCCCAAGGAGAAAAGAAGGCATTACGGGAGATTAATGAGGACAGGAGTATTATTGTACTTTCCGCTGACAAGGGAAACGCTACAGTGTTGATGAAGAGTGAGGATTACCACAGGAAGATCGACGATCTTTTGGATCCTACCATTTACAGGAAGCTGAACAAAGATCCTACAACAAAAGTGTTGACAGCTACTAACCAACTAATAAAAAAGTCTTCTATTCCTGCAGCAGATAAAAAAGATCTTTGTAAAACGGAAGCATTCCCTCCTAGATTATATGGGTTACCTAAGGTACATAAACCAAATGTCCCTCTTAGGCCGATTTTGAGTGCTATAGGATCCCCTATTCAAGAGTTGGCTAGATATCTTGTCTCATTGCTACAACCGTTTATCGGAAAGACTGATCATCATATTAAGAACTCCATGCACTTCATCGAAAAACTGAAGGGGATTACTATAAGCCCCAGTGATATCCTTGTTAGCTTTGATGTTGTATCTTTGTTTACTATGGTTCCGGTGAACGAAACTCTGGCTTACATTTCTGACATATTTCCTACTGATATAGTAGCCTTGTTCCGGCACTGCCTATCTACGACTTATTTCCAGTATAATAATGAGTTCTATGAACAAATTGATGGAGTGGCTATGGGTAGCCCCCTAAGTCCAGTCGCTGCTAATATTTTTATGGAATGTTTTGAGCAACAGGCACTTCAGTCAGCCAGAAAAAGTCCTTTGAAGTGGTATCGGTATGTGGACGATACTTTTGTGATATGGAATCACGGAGAAGAGCAACTGAACGAATTTCTGAAGCATTTGAACAGCATTAATTCAAAAATTCAATTTACCATGGAGACAGAGAGTAATGGACAGATTAATTTTCTGGACGTTTCAGTAATTAAACGAGCAGATGGTACTCTTGGTCACAAAGTATACAGAAAAGATACGCATACCGACCGTTATCTTCATAAGAGTTCAAATCATCATCCCAGGCAGAAGAGAGGTGTCATCAAAACACTGGTGGACAGGGCCAATAGAATTTGTGAGCCAGCGTATTTACAAGAGGAACTAAATCATTTGCGGACAGTTTTTCGGAAAAATGGATATACTGATAAGGAGATAGATCGTGCACTCCACCCTAGAAAGAAAATGTCCGAAAACGTGCAAAAACAACAACCTTCAGCAGGGAAAGTTTTTCTTCCTTACATCCATAATATTACGGACCGTATCGGAAAAGTGCTAGCCAAGTTTAGAATTGAAACAATTTACAGACCAACTAAGAAGATTAGTGAATGTTTAAGATCGGCGAAGGATGCACGACACCCTTTAGCTACTCCGGGTGTTTACAAAATTCCGTGTAGTTGTGGGAAAGTTTACATTGGAACAACTAAAAGAAGTATCAATACTCGCCTGACTGAACACAAGAGGAACTGCCGATTGGGACACACGGATAAGTCAGCTGTAGCAGAACATGTTTTCGAAGACGGAGACCATGAGATAAAATTTAGCGAGACAAGCGTGCTAGCTAAGACATCGCATTATCATGCACGTATGTATAGAGAGGCGATAGAGATTTTTAAACACCACAATAATTTTAACAAGAAAGAAGAAGGTTTGAAGTTAGATAAAATATGGCGATCAACCTTGCATCAAAGATGTGACAATCGATTACCTTCGATCGAGAGTAATGACGCCAGTCAGAGATAGTTTTACTGTTGACATCACGTGACGAGTGGTGGTGCCCTCTACCCGCTCTATATATACAGGACCTCCGCGGCTTGGTAGCCAGTCGTAGACTCGCCTCGGAAGATGTTGTCCGCAGCTGGCAACGAAACGTCAGGGAGAAGAAGTTGTACTGTTCGACCACGGCCTCTCAGCCCGGAAGTTTTAACTACTGACGATGCCGGCCGTGAAAGCCTACACGCTATGAGGTGTTAAACTGTTTTTCCCATAAATGTTATCCAGAAATAACTCGGGCCTCCAATCGTACAAATCGTTGCATGAACATGTCGATTATAGACGTTTTAGTTTCTTTCCTTGCCGCTATTTGTTTCACCTCCTGCCACTAGTTAGCGGTTTTTGCAGTTTCACATTTAATTGCAGTGTATTGCTACTGGCTTGAGCTCGTGAAGTTGTTGCAACATTACCGTGTTGTCTCGTAATATTTTGATGCAGTTGTTCCAGAATGACGTCTGCTTGCAGTCTTCTAAAGTTATTACTGATAATTCCAGTGAGGAGGGTCAGGGGAAGACATCCGTGTTTCGTGATCTCGTGATGACTCTTTTGAACTTTCGTCAAGTGAGGAAGAATGTTAGGAGGAAACCGATACACTTTCATCTCAAACGAGATTATGACATCTGATTTATCACAATTGTGCTCCAGATTCCGTTTACTGCTAATACCAATTGTACGATTCCTTTTGCCAATGATGAACTTGAAATACTTTAACACATTTTTGATAAGTATTTGATAGACATGATTCAGGTATAAACATCTAAATACATCAGTCAATTTGTTTCAATTATCGGGAGCAGTGTTTTGCCACCATCATACGAAGACCTTCCAAGTTTCCTCATTCTAACCATTTTGAAAATAATTGTTCAGAAACCTGAACTACAGATATTCTGGACGGGGCGGGCAATCATATCAACTCCGCTTATCAATGCCGTAATGCCTTATGAGAGGTTTTCCCAACTGAAATTATATTTATTTTTCTGAGAACGAAAACGATGCTGCAAAACACCCAGATCATAAGCTTAACAGAATTTGGTCCATTACCAGTACAGTTAAAATAAATTCAGAATGTTTTATCTTCCCGAACGGGAAACTGCGTTGGATGAAAATGTACTTTTATACAAGGGCCAACTGGGTTGGGTACACTAAGCTCCCATAAAAGAGGCAACATTTTGGAATAATACTCTTACTTGCTTTGTGAATCATCTATCTGATACGTGTGTTCCCGAATTATTTACACGGGGAAAGGGACTAAGGTGTATGCATAGACTAAGGATTTTACAATGTCATCACAGGTTATTTTGACAACCGTAGAAACGCTCCCAAAACATAGTTACTGTCTAACGACAGCTTTAACGCATCCAGACAGTTCACACATGTCCTAATTCTGAAGGCTACTGATAGTTATTGTAACAGTAAAAATGACCCGGAAAAACCCGGAATGAAATGCCACAATCTCTCTGAAATAAAAAGCTACGAAAGGGGGAAATCGCAGGTAAAAGGCGAGGAAAAGTTTCAGCACTGCGTTGGAAGGACAAGAAATACGTGGTACTTCTTTCAACGATTCACTCTACGAGTATTATGGAGACCAAGAAAGGTCAAAGAAAATAACGAAGTCAAAGCTTGGGCTTCACCACAACGACACAGTTGGAGGTCGTTCAGAAGTTCAGAAAATGGCATTGTATCCAATACCAGGAAAGCAAGGCAAAACATTCTACAAGAAAATTTTTGTCCGTTTGCGGGAAATATCGGTGTGGAAGTCTTCAATTTAGAATGGCAAACCTGGAGGGAAAAAGGACTCCCGAGAATTTATGTTAATCCTCTCGGAAGAAATAATTGGAGAGTACAAAGGGAGCGTCAATTCTCCTACGCCTGACAGACCACGACTAACGTCCCACCCTCTTCGGTTAACAGAAAGGCATTTCCCAGAAGTCACTGAACCAACAGCGAAGAAGAGGTCTAACGCGAGTATGCATAGTCTGCTCCAAGCAGCAGGATGGATGTGGGAAGCGCGTCCATGGAGAAACACAACGCTACTACCCTCGGAGCCAGGTCCCCTTGTGCGTCACACCATTCTCCAGAATCTGTGATACAAAAACTGATTTCTAAAACCATTCCTGCGTGGTCCTCCTATGTATACGTTATCTACCTTCTGATTTGTACATTAAACAAAAAAAACAATATGATGTAACGAGTATTTGCAGAAATTTATAATGAGCCTCAGTTATCTCGGAATAATTTCTCCTATCCACTTTCACCTATAATATTTCCTTAGATTTCCTGGATAAACGTGGAAAAAATGAATTTCCAAAGCAACATACTTTCAAAAAAGGTGTAAAATTACATAGAAAAAAACAGGTAAAGTTTTAAAAGTTTCGAGGGAGTAAAGGTACGTCAGGACGCTAGACATGCGCAAGACGATTTTATATCTTTTCGGTGTATGGGATAGGTGTGTAATACCATTTCGAGAGCCAAACATAGATGAGCGGATTCCTGTACCTTCAGTTTTGCCAAATTCGAGAAGGATTTGTCTCTTGTTATTAAGCACTGCTGCCTAGGAAGTTATCTAGCCCACAGCTCATGAAACCATTATCGAAAATCACATTACTGTCAGTTTTTTAAATCTGCTGTGCCAGATGATTCACATTATCGAATTGTTTACTGCTCAGTGAAAATGGTCCACCTGGCCGCCTTCCCGCAGGCGTTTCTTGCGTCGACCAAGGGTAATAATTTTACCCTATATTTGGCTGGTTTTAGTGGCATGTACTGTCTAAATTTGCGTTCTCTTAGAACATAGGCTTCTTTGCAGTTTGAAACGAACATTTCAAATATTTGACGTATTTGTGCCAATTTGTCCAATACTTTTCTTTCTTCACGTGTGGATTTGTCTTCAAAACAAAGACAGTTTTAAACGAACTGAAAACGGCATCGTGCCATTGGCATCCGAAATCCTTCAACACGTCTACCGTCTGAATCCCAAAGACCATTTGCCCTCTGCCTCCCAGATGGGTAAAATATCACAGTTAACTATAAGCTTATGACTAACTACTCTCCACATTTTCTGTGACGCGAAGCACTCCATATTAAACACGACGTCAATGGTCCCTAGCACCTACAAGCACTTCCGTTTGAGAAACAAGCTCTCATGCTCCTTCCTGTAACTACATAACAGTCTCAAAATTTAGTTCACATATAACAAAGCACAATTAAATGAGCTTAAGATACAAACGTAGTAGGATAATCAAATATAGTGATTTGATATCTGGAAGTCATTTGGAATGTATTGACATAAAAGAATGGAGCCAATACTATTGTTTCCCACAAGGGTAAGCATAATAATGGTAAGGGTAAGGGTAATAATGATAATGAAGAATTAATAAACATAATGAAATAATGCTAATGATGAAATAATAAACACTCTGCTGACAAGCCTAACCATTGTTCATTTAATACTGTATCGATGACTGTGAAAACTATATCTCATCTGACAAATATCCCATAAGGATACTGCTTTCATTCCGTAATGTAAAAAGAGTTACGTAATCTGACAGCCAAAAACGTCTCCTAGATATGTCTTAAATCTGCAATATCCTGGAATTCCAGCTCCACCAAGCATCATCTGATATGAAAGTAACAGCGTGCCTGTGTGACTCTACTGTGCTGGGATGAGCAGAGAAATAAAATAGTCAATTCTCCAGTAGCCTATAGCAAAATTTTTCGAGAAGAATATACAAAATCATGATCTATTTAATAAATAGGGTTAAACCTTACAGCCACGTCAATTATTTACAAAATGATAAAGTAACCAGTTCTGTAATAGTCAGGTTCGTTAAGTATGATTAACGAAGCAAAACCAATTTGGGTTCTAAATGGTTCAAATGGCTTTGAGCAATATGGGACTTAACATCTGTGGTCATCAGTCCCATAGAACTTGGAACTACTTAAACCTAACTAACCTAAGGACATCACACACATCCATGCCCGAGCAGGATTCGAACCTGCGACCGTAGCAGTCACGCGGTTCCAGACTGAAGCGCCTAGAACCGCACGGCCACACTGGCAGGCACCAATTTAGGCTAACAAATATATTTAGTACGTGTCACATACTTTACACTAATCTTTCCTTCTAGTATGTATATGAACTATGGTGATTCAAAAAAAACATTTACAAACTGTCATGGCACGTCGGGCATACAACAAGAATCAGTACAAATATCAGTAACAACAAGGGAACTGGAGGTCGCAATTACCATCCGTGACTGCTAAATGGCGTTGCAGTTAATTGGCCACATGCTACAAATGGACACCCACCACGGGAGATGCTCAAAGTTCTATGCAGATGCATCGATGGAGGCAAAAAATAGCGCTGCGTAGGGCGGCGCACCCTCTAGAGGGTATCTAGTATGTCTTCTAGTATGTCTCGAAAACACTCTGCTGCCGCACGAATACTGCCCACTAAGACCTGTGGCAATGTAACAGGTGTTTCATACACAAGGCCCGTCAGATAACGCGACGGGAAAAGAAACGATTGGCGACAGCCGGGTGATCGTGGTGGCCATGTGACTTTCAGACCGCAACCAATCCAGTGGCTGAAAAACGTTGGCTGCAGATGTCCCCATACTTGTTTATTCAAATGCGCGGGTGCACCGTCCAGGCACGGGAACGTCATTCGCCATTTCCGGTAACACCTCTCGTCGGAATGCGATATACGTGTGACCATCATGTCAGTCCGGGCGAATGTACGGCCCAATTAAACAGTGTGGGACTATGCCGGTTCACACTTTAAGGGTAAATTGGCATTGTGAGGCTTGCATGCGTGTAGAATGTGGGTTCATATACGTCAAAGTATGCAGATTGTGAACGTTCACTGCACCTTCGAGTGAGAACGCTGCCGCACTGGTGAAGAGGTCACTCTCTGTGAAGCTTCGGTCTGCAGCGGATTCCTGCAGAATCCACAGCACAAATCCGATGCACTTGTTGTAACCCCGCTGTTGCAAGTCCCGGGTGAGTTGTAAATGAAATGGGTGCAGTTCTTCGTCGTGTACAATGGGTCAGACGGAGAGCTGGGGGATATCAGTAGCTCCGGATGTACGCCGTGTACTTGTTGGCGGTGTACACTGCACTCTTTCGAGGACGCTTTCTTCCGCCACATATGACCTGCTTTAGGTCGGTCGTTGGTGGCCAGCGTGCCGGCTTCTGCACCTGCAATGAGCCGATTTCGCCCCCTCAGTGATGCACTTTAGCAAATAATGTGTGGAATGGCGCCTTTTTATAGGGACAATTCGCACGATAAATCGCACAACATCTCGTCCATTGCAGTTGGCCGCGCTGTAAATCAGATGCATGTCAGCCATTTCACTGTACTCCCAACGCTTTCACGGCGTGAATGGTGTAGGTCATCGTACGTTCCGCCCGTGTTTGTATACTAACGTTCTCTCATGACCGTAACACTCTCTTGGCGTTTGGGATTCCCAGCTCCTATGTCATTATTGTCCTGTTTGTATATCCGATGTGCCATTTAGGTATGTAAAAGTTTTTTTCAACCTCTAAGTGTATTAGCTACACAAACCTAGCACTGCCAGGACGCCAGGATATGGAGAGGGGTAGGGAGGTGGGGTGGGAGGGAGACGATGACGAAGACAACGATGACGGGGATAATCTCGCCTCCTTACACATAGACTGACGTAGAAACCAAACTCTCAACATTCAAATTCCTTCTTAAGAAAACAAACAGACAGAGAGAGTCATCCATTCTAGATAGCTGTTCCTTTTTTTCAACTCTGTGAATGCATGGCTACTACACAAATAGGAAAATGCTAACTGACGATCTTGCAACGTCTAAACTCTCTGCACAACAAAAAGAGTTTAGTGTGGCCATCACAGATATGGAATACAACGCCAGTGTGGTCGTGATATTGGCAAGTGAACCAACATCAAACAACTCGTGCAGAAAATACTACATCGAAAACATGGTGCACAATTACGTGTCATGAAGGCATACAGATTACGTCTATACAAATTTGTGGACTAGTCTGTCGGTACTTGGAGAAACCGAGACGTAGTAAATGGCGTCAGTTTGAAGCGACACCAGCGAACTAATACCGTATCCATATACGGAAGGAGATTGCGTGCATAATTAAACTCAACTCTATATTTCTAATGATCATAGTACGGCATAAATATAGCTCCGTAAAAGGAAAAGAAATACTGTTCAGTTAAGTGCAGTTAGCATCAACGATAGAGTCACGATCAACAGCAGTCAAATACCAGTGCTCTTTGTGGCCGGCGCACGATCTCAGCTAAAGTTCAGAAATCAGCTGATCGCTAGCTATCGAGTGCAAGCCGATCGTAGCCTTTACACAACCCCCCACGGGTGAGAGGATATCGTTCTCTGCGTTGCCCTAGGTGTCGTCCATGTACTTTGCCGGGAGCGCGTTTTGCAAGCAGGCGTCATCGTCAACAGTCCTGGAGTTGGCTGCTCTGCAACAGCCGAAGGGTGTGGCTTGGTACCAAGGGTGCGGATATCGACAGGATCTTCTACGACAAACGCAGGCCTTAAGCGGTGCATAGAGGCGGTATTTTGTTTTCCAGTGACATGGTCTCAAATGTTTTGTAACCTCTGGTGACAACTCGGGGTTGGGCGGCATACGAAGGCGTCCCTGAGCAGCATCACATGTGTACATCTCCTTAATTCCTATGTACAAAATTTGGTGTTCATTATGTCGGTTTGCAGTAGTGGGCGGATTTGTGCGATTCTCTTAGGTCATCAATGAATTGCGGGGCGTCAACAATCTTATCCAGTAGGTGTAAGGTTCCACTGCAAACTAATGCAAACTAACGCAGCCTGCGATGTGTACAGGTCTTGCACACTGTCCGAGGCCCCAGCAGAACTAGTGGCAAGGGTTACGTCCAGTTCGTCACGTGGCACGTTAGGGCCGCATTCAGGGAGTAGCGCCACTGTTCTGGCATGCAACTGTTGGCTATAGCTCAGAGCAGACTGGAGAACTGCCCCACATATGCTCTCAGTTTGGTAAATAAATCAAATTCGAATAGTAGCCCTTCGTTTGTAGTTACACGGAATGGGCACACAAACCCTGCAACCCACTGTGACGCAAATGTGGTCGCTAGAGATACTATCGAATGGACTCTCTTCTGGCCAACGCGTAAATCTATCCAGAACATTTGGTAAGGTTACCCTTCAGAAGGGGGTCCGACGACATAAATGTCTATACGTGCAAATCTTTCTATCATATCGGCGAAGCTGCCCGTGGGTGCGTTCACACGCCGTGCTGTTTTACTGCACTGTCATTCTGTATACGTGAGGGCCTACTTTCGTCTATCCTTCTCCACTCCTGGCCAGACGTAACGGCTGCAAGTTAGTTTCAACGTCACCTTAACACCCGGCTGGCACAGACTATGCAGAGTTTGAAATAATTACCTACAAGATGGTGGTGGTGGCACGAACGGCTTGGTCTTCCCATGACAATAAACTTTTGTACCTGAGTATGGAACATCAACAATCTTGAACTGAAAGTCCGACGCAGCGTCATCCAGGGAATCACGAAGCTCCAAATCGGAATGTTTGGCCTTGGCCGTTTTTGTCAAGTCAACCATCTGTGTAACAGCACTTATGCTGGAGAAATCGTCGGCTACCACTTCATTCAGAGCCGCAATGCGCCGAATGTCCGTAGAAAAATGTGAGATAAACTCTAGCTAATTATACCGATGTGGACAACACTTCTCATTATTCTGCCGAAATGCAAATGGTAGAGAGTTACGGTCTATATGTATATTGTAAAGACTGCGGCCTCGAGCTGCGTACGAAAATACACTCCTGGAAATTGAAATAAGAACACCGTGAATTCATTGTCCCAAGAAGGGGAAACTTTATTGACACATTCCTGGGGTCAGATACATCACACGATAACACTGACAGAACCACAGGCACATAGACACAGGCAACAGAGCGTGCACAATGTCGGCACTAGTACAGTGTATATCCACCTTTCGCAGCAATGCAGGCTGCTATTCTCACATGGAGACGATCGTAGAGATGCTGGATGTAGTCCTGTGGAACGGCTTGCCATGCCATTTCCACCTGGCGCCTCAGTTGGACCAGCGTTCATGCTCGACGTGCAGACCGCGTGAGACGACGCTTCATCCAGTCCCAAACATGCTCAATGGGGGACAGATCCGGAGATCTTGCTGGCCAGGCTAGTTGAATTATACCTTCTAGAGCACGTTGGGTGGCACGGGATACATGCGGACGTGCATTGTCCTGTTGGAACAGCAAGTTCCCTTGCCGGTCTAGGAATGGTAGAACGATGGGTTCGATGACGGTTTGGATGTACTGTGCACTATTCAGTGTCCCCTCGACGATCACCAGAGGTGTACGGACAGTGTAGGAGATCGCTCCCCACACCATGATGCCGGGTGTTGGCCCTGTGTGCCTCGGTCGTATGCAGTCCTGATTGTGGCCCTCAGCTGCACGGCGCCAAACACGCATACGACCAAGGCAGAAGCGACTCTCATCGCTGAAGACGACACGTCTCCATTCGTCCCTCCATTGACGCCAGTCGAGACACCACTGGAGGCGGGCTGCACGATGTTGGGGCGTAAGCGGAAGACGGCCTAACGGTGTGCGGGACCGTAGCCCAGCTTCATGGAGACGGTTGCGAATGGTCCTCGCCGATACCCCAGGAGCAACAGTGTCCCTAATTTGCTGGGAAGTGGCGGTGCAGTCCCCTACGGCACTGCGTAGGATCCAACGGTCTTGGCTTGCATCCGTGCGTCGCTGCGGTCCGGTCCCAGGTCGACGGCCAGTGCACCTTTCGCCGACCACTGGCGAGAACATCGATGTACTGTGGAGACCTCACGCCCCACGTGTTGAGCAATTCGGCGGTACGTCCACCCGGCCTCTCGCATGCCCACTATACGCCCTCGCTCAAAGTCCGTCAACTGCACATACGGTTCACGTCCACGCTGTCGCGGCATGCTACCAGTGTTAAAGACTGCGATGGAGCTCCGTATGCCACGGCAAACTGGCTGACACTGACGGCGGCGGTGCACAAATGCTGCGCAGCTAGCGCCATTCGACGGCCAACACCGCGGTTCCTGGTGTGTCCGCTGTGCCGTGCGTGTGATCATTGCTTGTACAGCCCTCTCGCAGTGTCC
The DNA here is from genome assembly GCF_023897955.1 of Schistocerca gregaria. NCBI lineage: Eukaryota > Metazoa > Arthropoda > Insecta > Orthoptera > Acrididae > Schistocerca > Schistocerca gregaria. The sequence continues at coordinate 166,906,782 of NC_064925.1, read as the reverse complement.
GGAGCAAGTATGGTGGGTCTGACACACCGGTGTCAATGTGTTCTTTTTTCCATTTCCAGGAGTGTATTTTATACCAGTGCAGATGGCTGAGAGTTCTCTATGATACGCATTGTATTGTTGTTGCTTTGCAGTTCGTTTCCTGGAGGAAAAAGCGACGGCCCCCAAGCGTCGTTCACACATTGTTGTAGTGCGAGTGTGATGGCTGACTGACTCGCGCCAAATGCAAGCTCGAGAGTGGAGTCCTACGGACGATGTGCCAGTGGGGTTATGCTTCGTTTACCCTTCTCAAAAGCTTCTAACATAGTTTGGGTATACCACACAGGCACTTTGCCTTTAGTTTTGGAGCCTTTTAGTGCTGCGGTTTAAGGTTCTTGGAGCTTTTCTGCAGGGGGAAAGTGGAAACGATAAAAGCTTTGAGCCCCCTAACAACCAAAGCAATTCCTTATTCATTTCTAGACGACGTTCGCTGAGGATAGCCTCAGTCTTTTCTGACAGCGAGCGTGACCCCTCGGACGAAATCAGGTGTTCCAAGTATGTGATTTCTGCTTTGACGAACACGCACTTGGCTGTATTTCAGACGACTGCAAACTCATCAAGTCATGTGAACACATCTAAGGGTTGACGTTCATGCTGTTCCGGAGCGGCCGAATAGACGAGGGTGTTATCAAGGTACGCAAAGCAGCAGTTTTGAACCATCATCCTCTATAATGCGAGTCCAGTGTGCTAACCACTGAGCCAACTCACTCTTTAAAGCAATAGTAATGCAATCCCTTCAACACAGAGATTATCAATCGCTGTCATTTCTTTGCAGCTTTTCTAAATCCGAAGGTCATACACAAACTCTCGAATAAGCCAAAGGATGTAACAATGCTTTTTTTAAATATATTCCTGGGCACCAGAGATTTACGTGTATGCTTTAGCACACTCTAATACACTGAAAAATATTTGGCGGTCAGAATATGATTATAATCCTTTTGCAGCTGGATTGTACATGCATTCAGAGCGTTATAATAGTTGCATGGCCGCTACGTACCGTCCCTTTTAGGCATAAATGTAATGGTAATGTACGTGACTCACTTGCGGGCCGGATGGCGCTTTACTTCAGCATCGTGTCCGCTACGAAGGGCGGTCCAGCGCCAAGTCCCCTTGAGTTGACGGGAATTACGCGGGACGTAATACACAGGTTGTACGATAAATTTGTACAGGAAGGAACTGTATTGGAAGCGAAGCGACCTCGACCTAAGCCTGTTTGTTCGCTGGAGAATACTGAAGCGGTACGAGTTGCTGTACAGAGAAATCCCGGGAAATCGTGTAGAAAGGCAGCAGTGCAACTGGGAATATCCAGACGCTCCGTTCAACTCGTTCGTAAAAGTGACCTCCATATGTACCCACACAAGATGATATGTGCACAGAAGGACACTGAAGAACACAAGCAGCAGAGACTACTGTTTGCTCAGTGAGCGGAAGATAGGGAAGAATCTCTCAACAAAGTTTGGTTTTCTGACGAGGCACATTTTCATTCAGACGGTGTGGTTATCAAACAAAATGTACGCTTTTGGGCCACTGAAAACCCCCAAGTGCTTCATGAACGACAACATTATGTTCCGAGGATTACAACGTGGGCAGAAATTTCCAGTCACGGACTTATTGGACCCTTTTTCTTTGAAGAAACTCTGAACAGCGAGCGTTATTTGAACATGCTTCGCAATAGCGTCATTCCGCATCTTCTTGCTACCAGTGGCTTAGCGTGAGGGGAGACTTTGAGATTTAGTCTCCCCTGTAGTCGTTCTTAAAAATGATGCAATAGTATTTCATAGCAAAAATATAAACAACTTTCTACTAAGAGCACTAAACGTGCGAAGACATCAGTTTTGTAGTCCGCGCCCTACACCATGAGTATCGGTGTATCTTCCTGCTTGAGATTCGATTGCTCTGTCTCCGCCTCCCTTCCCTTACCTGGCTGTGTTAGTGGCATTCTCGGCTTCCCTCCACTTCCCCTTCTACGAAAGCCGATGCGCTGCACTTGCTAGCAGGTATCGAGACTAGTCTCTGCCGCTTCTATACTGTCTTTTAACACGGAGCCGGCCGGAGTGTCCGAGCGGTTCTAGGCGGTACATTCTGGAACTGCGCGACCACTACGGTCGCATATTCGAATCCTGCCTTGGGCATGGATGTGTGTGATGTCCTTAGGTTAGTTAGGTTCAAGTAGTTCTAAGTTCTAGGGGACGGATGACCTCAGCAGTCCATAGTGCTCAGAGCCATTATTTTAACACGCAAGTGAACAGTCTCGCGGTTTGTCTTAATAGGCTTTCTTGTGTGATTTTAGTGCATATTTTCGTTGTGTCGCCAGCATGAGTGAGCCAGAAACTGAACACCTTGTAGAAGTTTTATTAAAAACGCCTTTATATAGATTAAGGTACAAAAAAAGTGCGATTTGGAGGACAAACGACCAACTACTATACTCAGTGTAGTTTTAAGTGAAGCCAAACTAAAGTACACTTATCAGACAGCCTGGTACGAAACGTATGCTTGGCTGACTGAGAATGCAGTTAATAACAGATTATATTGTTATATATGTTTTCTGTTTGGTTGTGAAAAGGAATGATGCAATGAGGGCATTTGTACAGTAAAGAACTGTGACAGGAAAGCACAAAAGCGTGCAGAACAGAGAATCATTTCACATATTGGGCAAAATTAGAACAGAACACGCCCTTTCTGAAGCCACACGTCTGACAACAATAAAATACAACGAACAAGTTACATCCAGCAGGAGAGTATTGGCTCGTCTTATTCAGGCAGTTGTATTTCTTTGCAAACAAGAACTAGCCTTTTGCGGCCATGGAGAAGACGAATTCTCCAGCAAGAAAGGTAACTATCTGGAATTGTTGTATTTACTAGCTCAAGGAGAGAAGGTAATCCGAGACCATCTGTCATCATCTTCAACCTTTAAAGGAACGTCTCCAGATATTCATAATGATGTAATACAAATGATAACTTTGGCACTTAATGAGAAAATAAAATCTTAAATTCTGAACTGCAATTTCATTTCCATTCAGGCTGATGAAACATTAGACGTGTCATGCAAAAGTCATATGATTATAATATTCAGGCACTGTATTGCAGACAAAACTGTGGAAAGATTCACTGGATTTTACGATGTTTCTCGTGATAAAACTGATAAAGGTTTGTCAAGCATTATTCATGCAGTATTGAAAGAATGGAATGTAGAAGGAAAAGTAGTTAGTCAAACATATGATGGCGCTTCAATAATGGCGGGCAGAGAAAGAGAACTACAACAATTGGTGAAGCAGTTCTGTCCCTATGCGCTGTTTATTCACTGTTACGCACACTAACTGAATTTGGTACTGTTACATTCCTCCAAAATCATACGACAAGTGCGCATGTTTGTAAGTGATCTTACACCATTCCATTCGTTTTTCAGCAAATCATCAAAACGAACTGTATTGCTAACTGAGAAATGATTTAAACTGAATCCGGCAAGCAACACTCGCTGGAACTTTCGTTCCAGGCCAATATCCAGAACATCTAGTCATTTCTCGGGGCTATATAATGTTTTTAATTATATATTTGATGATACAGACTCTGAGTGGGACCCCGAATCTTTGAGCTGTGCTGTGGGAATGAAACTACGGATGGATGATCCTACGTTTGTCTACTTGATTATGTTTATGTTGATCACCTCTTTCATGTTCTTTAGTCAAAATCTGTCAGTATAACTGCTTGCCACGACGAAAGAAGAACTGTTCTAAGAAACTTACGACAATTAAGAACGGAAACATTCGTTGATGAATGCATTAAATGCTGCTTGTGTTTGAATGGCAACTTACCATTCTGTGACAGTCAAAAGACATATCTCAGGACACTAACTTACGAGATACGGGATTTGCAAATTGTTCAAATTGAAAGAAGGTTTCCCCAAATTCAGTTTGTTGAACTTCTGAACGAAAAGTGTTTTCTGAACTATGAAAAAGAATTACCAAAGTTGAAACTGCTTCAATTATCAGCACAATATTCCTTTTTCAAACAAGAACAACTTGAAAATGAACTGTGTAACAAAAACGCTGAAGAGAAAAAACACTTATCTCCTAGAATCCTCTTAAAGTATATTTTCAACAATGCTTTAGACTCCATTTATGAAAAAACTTCGAAGTTCCTGCGTTTGGTGTTGATCCTACCCGCAACTACAGCAAGCAGTAAACGAAGCATGAGTGCTCTTAAACGAGTGAAGAATTATTCGTTAAGCCGCGAGAAGTTGAAAATGCACATCGAGTGAAGAATTATTTAAGGGATTCAATGTTCTACATCCGGCTGTAGTTTTGAGCACATTAGCCATAGAAAAGAGACTACCTGGAGACCTATCCAGTGATCAGATCTTTGGAGACCGAGTTATAGACTTATTCGTGGAAAGAAAAGACAGGCGCATTGCACTTGTGTACAAGAAAATTAAAATACTTCTCTTCTTGCTGCTGGGGTTCTACAAATTTGTCATCGTTTCTTGAACAAGTTAGTCATTATTATTATTATTAGTGGCTGTGGTAGTGGTAGCAGTAGTAGTAGTAGTAGCTGTTGTTGTTTTATTTGATGCATTTTGTTTCATTTATTTAAATTATTGTTTATTGTACTATTTTGTCTCCCTGTAATAACTACAGAGTCTCCCCAACCTTTACAACCAGGCTACGCCACTGCTTGCTACTGCCTTGCCCTTCAAAACGCAGTGGTTCGTGCGAGATGGAGCGAGGCCACATACTGCAAACACTGTGTTCGAGTTTTTAGATGAGCTTTTAGGCATGCGGATCATTCCACTCGGGTTTCCAGGTCGCTGCAATGACGGACAAAATTGTCCCCCCACCCCCCAATAGTCCAGACCTCAATCCAGGTGACTTTTTTCTTTGGTTCTTTGCGGGTACCTTAAGGAAAAAATTTTCTCGAAACGTCCACGTGATTTACTGTAGGTCAAAATACTTATTCTTCAAGCTTGGAGCGAAATTACGGAAGACTTGTGCCGTAGAGTAAGCACTAACTTCAGTGTTCGTTTGAAGGAAGTTAGGCAACGAAATGGTCGACATATTGAGCATGTGCTGAGTTAGTACAAATCTTCATGAACGGCTCTTCATCGAAGCACGTGTTCCTTTCAGATTCTGTTGACAATAAAGTTTAAACTCAAAAACAAAATGGTAACACATTTCGTGCGCCACCCTGTAGTTGGACCTATCATCCACTCATATCAACCAACATAGCACACAGTTGTGCCGAACGATCAGCGCAGCGAGTAAACGTTTTAGACATTTCACGTGGAGCAGGTAAGGACGAGGAATTTCCGCGAGAACGCCGATGGGGAATACATCACTTCTTCCCTTGTGGTATTTAAAACGAAGTTTTCAGGAGAGTAAAGAAAAAAGAAAATAATGAACTAATCTAAACCAACTAAAACCAGTAACTAAACCAATAAATAAAATAAAAGCGCACATAAGAATGTTTATTTATAATAATTAATAAATAATGAATATTTTAATTAAAAATAGTAATAATATGTTACACAAGACGGCCGGGTGGCGGTTTCCAGCAAGCTGACAATGAGCGTGGTGGTTCGCAGCATTGATCAGTCCCTTCAGGTCGACCACAGTAACATTCCGGGCCACGACTCGATGCAACCATGAATTAAGTTATTCCACATTTTGTTATCCGTATGCGGCAATAATGGAATTATAGGTTGAACATGGTGGAAAGGTAGGTCTGAATCAGTGTCGACAAGAAATCTGCGTCCAGTCTGCACGCCAGTTACGAAAAGGCGTGCGGATTGACGGCCAGAACCACCTACCTCCGACTGACGCATCTGGCTAACGTGCGTGCAAGGTAGGCTGCATTTGTATACTTGCTCACCGAAACACTGGTGGTACCAGCACATTCCGATGGCTTTGAGTCGCCGAAGGACTGGTTCGACGAAGATCAAATTATGTTCTGCGGAGGATTCTATCCCTTCAAGCAAGTTTGGAGAGCAGATCACTTACTCGTCCGACCTGGGAGTCTATATCGTCCTTGAGATTCTCGTCCATTCGCTTGTTCAGGGATTCAGTTCCGCTCAGTAGTAGGCTCTCGTAATCCGGCTCGACTTCCATTGTAGTACAACTGCTATTCGCGGCTGTGTGCGGGCAGGCGGCAGACACAATCGCATCTTGTATGCGGTCCGCCAAATCTCCCATGGCGTGCAGAGATATCTCCGTCTCGGATTTCAGGATGGCCATCGCCTGCCCTTGTAGCCTGCTACTCCATAACATGTGGAGCAACGTACCGTCCACGCCATGCGCGTCGATGCTTTTCAGACGTCGGAGATAATGGGAGGGCTTGCAGTACTCTATATCTTCTTGTTTGACGACTTCCTGCACACGCTGTTTGTGAGATTCAGAAACTCGACGAACTAGCTGCGGCGTTGAGTCTCGTGTACGATTCTGCTTTGGGTGGGCACGTAAAGAGTCCTGCACCTCACTGACAATTCTATAGTTAAGCCGACTGTCACCAGCGCATTCTTTGTTGCATCCTCTGTTACTCCACCACACAGGAGGCTCACGTGTTACTGAGCAAGCTAAAGCGCCGGATTAGACGACTAAAACGACGGGAGACGTACCGCTTGTCTGGAGGTAGCTGGAGATACTGCCGGTTCCATATTTCCACTTCCGGGGAGGTTTATTTGACCGTCTCCTCGGCCATAATCATTCTGGGGTGGTCAATGTTTCGTGCACAATTAAACTCAACGCTTTATTTCTAATGACACGTGATGTGGCGTACATCTAACATAGTAAAAGAAGAAAAGACATTTCATTAATCCCGATCAGTATAACCTTACAGTCGCAATCAACAACCCTGCAAAGGAGTTTCACTGCACCGAACGTCTGCGGCTAAACAAAGGGCAGTAGCCGGCCGTCGTGGTCGTGCTGTTCTAGAAGCTTCAGTCTGAAACCGCGTGACCACTAAGGTCACAGGTTCGAATCGTGCCTGGGGCATGGATGTATGTGATGTCCTTAGGTTAGTTAGGTTTAAGTAGTTCTAAGTTCTAGGGGACTGATGACCTCAGATGTTAAGTTACATAGTGCTCAGAACCATTTGAAACAAAGTCCAGTAAACAGGCAGCGCTCCTTAAGGCCTGACCACGAACTCCACTAGACACTGTCAGGCGTGGGCCTATCCCGCAGTCTCTACAACGTATTGGGTTGATTTGGGGGAATAGACCAAACAGCTGGGTCTTCGCTCTTGTAGGATTAGGGAAGGATGAGGAAGGAAGTCGGCCGAGCCCTGTCAAAGGAATCATCACAGCATTTGCCTGAAGTGATTTAGGGAAATCACGGAAAACCTAAAACTGGAGGGTCGGACGCGCGATTGAACCGTCGTCCTCCCGAATGCGAGTCCAGTATGCTAACCACTGAGCCACCTACCTCAGTACAAAACGTATTAAGAACTTGAGCATACAGTACTGAGTTGCGTTCTATTAATTAAGTATTAATGTGCAATTTCAAAACTGTGTCTAAATATTTAATAATGACTATACAATTGGCAACTTTTGTTGTTGTTGTTCTTGTCTTCAGTCCTAAGACTGGTTTGATGCAGCTGTCCGTGCTACTCTATCCTTTGCAAGCTTCTTCATCTCCCAGTAACTACTGAAACCTACATCCTTCTGAATCTGCTTAGTGTGTTCACCTCTCGGTCTACCTCTACGATTTTTATCCTCCACGCTGCCCTCCAATAATAAATTGGTGATCCCTCGATGTCTCAGAACACGTCCTACCAACCGATCCCTTCTTCTAGTCAAGTTCTGCCACAAGCTCCTCTTCTCCCCAATGCTATTCAATACTTCCTCATTAGTTATGTGATCTACCCATCTAATCTTCAGCATTCTTCTGTAGCACCACATTTCGAAAGCTTCTATTCTCTTCTTGTCCAAACTATTTATCGTCCACGTTTCTCTTCCATACTTGGCTACACTCGATACAAATACTTTCAGAAACGAGTTCCTCACATTTAAATCGATACTCTTCTTCAGAAACGTCTTCCTTGCCTTTGCCAGTGTACATTGAATCCTCTCTACTTCGACCATCGTCGATTATTTTGCTCCCCAATTAGCAAAACTCCTTTACTACTTTAAGTGTCTCATTTCCTAATCTAATTCCCTCAGCATCACCCGACTTTATTCGACTACATTCCATTATCCTCGTTTTGCTTTTGTTGAAGTTCATCTTATACCCTGTCCATTCCATTCAACTACTCTTCCAAGTCCTTTGCTCACTCTGACAGAATTACGATGTCATCGGCGAACTTCCAAGTTTTTATTTCTTCTCCATGGATTTTAATACCTAATCCGAACTTTTCTTTTGTTTCCTTTACTGCTTGCTCAATAGACAGATTGAATAACATCGGGAATAGGCTACAACTCTGTCTCACTCCCTTCCCAACCACTGCTTCACTTTCATACCCCTCGATTGTAAATAGCCTTTCGCTACCTGTAATTTACCCCTGCCACCTTCAGAATTTGAAAGAGATTATTCCAATCAACATAGTCAAATGATTTCTCTTAGCCTATAAATGCCACAATGGTGCTTCTGCCAGAATCGTCAGCTTCTATCAGTTTTTCCATTCGTCTGTAAAGAATTCGCGTTAGTATTTTGCAGCTGTGACTTATTAAAATGATAATTTTCACATCTGTCGATACCTGCTTTCTTTGGGATTGGAATTATTATATTCTTCTTGAAGTCTGAGGGTATTTCGCCTGTCTCATACATATTAATCACCAGATGGTAGAGTTTTGTCATGACTGTCTCTCCCAAGGCCGTCAGTTGTTCTAATGGGATATTGTCTATTCCCGGGGCCTTGTTTCGACTCAGGTCATTCAGTGCTCTGTCCAACTCTTCACGCAGAATCGTATTTCCCATTTCATCTTCATCTACACCCTCTTCCATGTCCATAATATTGTCCTCAAGTACATCGCCCTTGTATAGATCCTCTATATACTCCTTCCACCTTTCTTCTTTCACTTTTTCACATTGAACTGGGTTTCCATCGGAGCTCTTGATATTCGTACAAGTGGCTCTCTTCGCTCCAAATGTCTCTTTAACTTTACTGTAGTTGGTATCTATCTTACCCCTAGTGAGATAAGTCTCTATATCCTTACATATGTCCTCTAGGCAGCCCTTCTTAGCCATTTTGCACTTCCTGTCGATCTCATTTTTGAGACCTTTGTATTCCTTTCTGCCTGTTTTATTTACTGCATTCTTGTATTTTCTCGTGTTATCAATTAAATTCAATATTTCATCTGTTTCCCAAGGGTTTGTACTTTTTACCTATTTGATCCTGTGTTGCCTTCACTATTTCATCCCTCAAAGCTACCCATTCTTCTTCAACTATATTTCTTTCCCCCAGTCTTGTCAATTGTTCCCTTATGCTCTCTCTGAAACTCTGTACAACCTCTGGTTTAGCAAGTTTATCCAGGTCCCATCTCCCTAAATTCCCACCTTTTTGCAGTTTCTTCAGTTTTAATCTACGGTTCATAACCACCAGGTGTGCTCAGAGTCCACATCTGCCCCTGGAAATGTCTTACAATTTAAAACCTGGTTCCTAAATCTCTGTCTTACCATCATGTAATCTACGTGATACCTTTTAGTATCTCCAGGGTTCTTCCAGGTATACAACCTTCTTTCATGATTCTTGAACCAAGTGTTAGCTAAGATTAAGTTATGCTGTGCAAAATTCTACGAGGTGGCTTCCTCTCTCATTTCTTAGCCCCAAACCATATTCACGTACTATGTTTCCTTCTCTCCCTTTTCCTACTCTAGAATTCCAGTCACCCTTGACTAATAAATTTTCGTCTCCCTTCACTACCTTTTAGAGGATTCAAAATTTTATCAGTCATTGTGCGAAAGACCACTTGATTCTCTGATGGAAATCCACGTATTCCTTGGATTGCAAGACTAAATTAAACCAGTAAATCATAGTGAAGTCTATCATCAATTGCCGACAAAAAAAAGTAATAAATAAAGGAAACTAAGTCTTAAATTCATTTGGGGGTAGAGCTAAGTAGCATCGTCGTGCACATGCAGCATCCCAAACCAAAAGCAAAGTGTCCCACGAAACAATGATTAGTATCACTGGCTTCCACGAGGCCGGAAAACCTGTAGGCCATAGACATTGGCACAGAATTAACACTATACACTCACTGAAGCAATACGGTAAGCTTGGCTCTCAGTGACCATAGCCAGCTACGTTTTGCAAACGGCTGTAGACGGAGTAAATACGAATTGAACTGGTGCGAAGTGTGCATTAAATTGCGAGAGTTTTTAAGCCTTTATTTATACTGAAAAGCTGCTTATCCGCTATTTTTTCAGATGTGCTTTATGACTGATTAAACGACTGAAAACTGTTTAAGACACCGTTCATTACCTTCAGCACGAAAAGAAAATGCGCCGGATGTGTCCACCTGACACAATTGCAGAACACATCACAGCCTTTTAGTTATTTCAGACTGGTGACTGCCTGCCTCATTAAACATATTGGAAACTTCAATTACAGATTAATAAATTAAATAAACTAGTCACAAAAATTAATATCACGACTAAAAGATAGTGAAATTGAAGCACAATTCAGGTAGATTGTGTGAACCATCAGCTAACTGAGAACATAGTTTGCAACCTTACGGAATGAGCGTGAAATATAAAGAATTAAGCTTTAGTTATGATGCACAGAAGCTTGAAAATACAAAGAAATTTTGGATCGTAGAGTTAATTTTATTTCACGAATTTTTGAGAAGTAGTGTCTCCGCTTCAAAATTATGACAAAAATACATACAGATGCGTTTTGCCAAGGTTGATGTGGAACATGGACCTGTCACAGGTATATTTTTTATACTTTGTGTGGTGAGGAAGTCCGTTTGGAAATATCTGCAGGATAGACAACAACTGTTAACACGAGTTGAAAATTACGAATGTGTTGTTATCATGAAGGAAGAAAATTTATCTTTAAGTTATTATATGGTATTCACCACGCATATTATGTTAATATATTATTAGTTAAACGCATCAGCACCTGTGAAATGTTCCCGGAACTAGCCTCGTTTTTAAAGGACAACAGTGGTAAGCTATGATTGTGACTGACAACTGGCTGAGATCAAATGTCAACTGCAACGAAGTTATAAACTCCGAAAAGAAGATAGGTGGAACGTTGAGGCACCGGTGAGTCTATAGCAACAAAAAATGACGATAACACCTAGGACAGTAGTACAAATTAGAAATGGGAAATAATTTAGCTGAGGTTAAGTGTTGAAGGCAGATCAAATCAAGTCATCAGATTCTATTAGAGACACCGTGCCTCAACCGCAAAATTGGTGGAACAGTTGACGGGGCCATGATACAGTCTGAAGAGGAGATATCAACCTACCGTGACTCAGGTAATTAGGACGGGTTAAGCAGCTGATCGTCGAATACAATTTAGATTCTGTGTAGAATATGCGACATAGCTTGCCACTCTTCTAGTAGCAGTATACAGTAGGTTTCTGGCGAGGCTAAGCGTTGAAAGTGATTGGGAAAAAAGCGCCTGTCATTCCTGTTTGCAAGGAGGGTCGTCGAACAGACGCACAGAAGTACAGGCCTTTGCATTTGTCAGTTTGTTGTAGAATTTTGGAAATCGTTTTACGTTCGCGTATTATGAAAATTCTTGAGACCGAAAATCGCCTCCGTAGAAATTCAACTTGGTTACCGAAAACAACGATCATGTGAAACCCAGCCTCCTTTGTATTTCCACGAGACCCTGAAACCAGTAAATGCCTGCGATCGGGCTTGTTCCTTGACTTTCGGAAAGCGTTCGATACGATTTCGCACTGCCAGGTAATGTATAAAACACGACCGTACGGAATCTCAGAACTACTGCGCTACTGGCATGAACAGTATATCAAGTCTTCATACGTAGACGTCACTCCGGGAGTGGCCTAATGGGGTGTTATGGGATTAGTACTTTTCAGAATATACATTAAGGACCTAGTAGATAACACCCTAAGTTCCATGGCGCATTTTACGTGTGATGCTGTTGTCTGCTGAGAAATCTCAAGGCTATAAAACTGTAGGGAATTTCGGAAAACCGTCAGAGGACTGACAATCAACCCACGACATAAGCACCTTTTGCTTACTGTGAATACCTTGGGAAAAATAACATTTGTTGTATGATCAGACGGTTTCTGAGTATTCACTGGAAGTGTTGACTTCCATAAAATGTATAGGAATAGGCAAAATTAATTAAAAAGCTCATCGACAACATAGGTAAGTCAATGCCGTCCACACAAGAGGAAATTTATACTAAAATTTTGTTGTTGTTGTGCAGGTCTCATCATCTCCGAATCGCCACTGCATCCAACATTCACCTCATCTCAATCTGCTTAAGGTATCCATCTATAATTTCTTTCTCGCCACACATTCCTCTAAAATTGTATTGATGATGGCTTGATGAGTCAGAGTGTGTCCTGTCAACAGATCCCCTCTTTTAGTCAAGTTCCACCATAAATTTTTTTCACTAACGTCTCTATTCACTACTTACTCATTTGAGCTATCCTAATAATCTACAGCATTCTTCTGTAGCATTGGACTTCTCTAAACCGCTTATAATCCTTGATTCACTTCAACACGAGGCTACACTGTGGACAAGTAACGTCAGGAAATACTTCCTATTTCTTAAATTTATATTCGATGTTAACAAGTTTCTCTTCTTCGTACATGATTTTCTTGACACTGCTGGTCTACATTTCATATACAATGTACTTTGACTATCATAATAGTTATTTTACTGCTAAAGTAGCAATATTCTTATTCTAACTTTACTACGTGGTATCCTAATCGAATTTCCCCAGCCTCGCCTGATTTGTATTCAAGTCCTTCCATTACTCTTCGTTTCCTTTGTTGTTGATCACCTTATATCATCCTTCCAAGACACTGTCCAGTCCATTGAGCTGCTCTCCGAAGTCCTTTGCAGTCCCTGACGGAATTATTGCACAGCAAAATGGTACACTTGGTGCAGCCATAAAGTTTCATTAATTTTCTCCAGCGTCGCTAGAGGCAGGGCCAAATAGGTCAATAAACAAATAAAATTCCAGTAGGGAAGAGTCGTTAACAGTGCCACAGCAAACATGGAGCTATTATGTCATCTGAGCAGGCCGAGCACCTGAACAAACAATGTCAGAAAATGACAGCACAGCAAGAAATGGATACAATCGTAATAGTGAGAGCATGAATGTTGCAAGAAAGACTAAGTTTGATACAACACTAACTGTGTAGTTTACTGACAAGGCAGAAACTAACATGTGAAAGGCGAAGTTATGAAATCCTGTAATGTCCTCGACCTGACGTCACGTCACCTTCCACCACAGCACTCTGCCCCAAGGACGTAGCAAGTTACATTCTCATCAGCAAATGCCATATTTTTCATGTCTTCTCACAGAACTATAATTTATTCTCCTAGTTTTCTTTTCGTTTGCTTTACTTGCGAAATCAGTGTACAGATTCATAATATTCAGCACAGTCTACAATCCTGTCTCGCTTCCTTATCAGCCAGTGATTCATTTTCATTTCATTCGTCTGAGTTGATTACAAGGTGTAAATAATATTTCACTTCGTGTATTTTTCCCCACTACCATCCGGATTTCAGAGCGCATTCCGCATCGCTGCAAAAGCCTTACTCTGATCTTACAAGCGCTTTATCATAAGTTTATCTATCATTAACCTACTTTCTAAGAGAAATCGATGGCTCAGTATTGCCTAGTGCGTTCCAACATTTCTCCAGAACCCTAACGGAACTCGCTAAGGTTCGTTTATCTCAGTTTTTCCATTTTCCTGTAAGTATTTCGTGACAGTATTTTGCTACCATGATTTAGTGAACTGATAGCACAGGAATATTCGACAATATCTACACTTAGGCACATTCTTTCTTTGCGACGGGAATTAGTACATACTTCTTGACGTATCGGGGTATTTCGCCGTGCTCATACATCTTCCAAACCAAGTTGAATAGTTTTCTCACGGTTGGGTGGTCAACAAATCTGTCAAATTCTCCATGCAGTAACATATCTCGCATCTCATCTTCAGCTACTTCCATTTCTCTTTCCACAACATCGCTTTCACTTCCCACGTCTATACACTCATTTCACCTTTCATCTTCCCTTCTTTACTCAGTACTGACATACCAACAACGTTCTTGATATTCACACAACCGCTTCACTTATATCCCAAGATCTCTTTAACTTTACTATGGTAAAAATTATTCTACGACATTTCATTTGTCTTCTAAGAATTCCTGCTTAGCCATTTTGCATTTACTGTCTATCAGAGATTTTAGATCTATGTATTCCCTTTTTCTTGATTTTTTTTATTTTCTCGTTTCATCAGTTAAATTCAGTATCTCCTGTAATATGAAAGGGTTTACTCTAGCCCTTGCCTTTTCACCTACTTTTTTCTCTGCTGCCTTCATTATGCCATCTATCGAACTAAAACATTAATCTTCTACTATAAACCTTTCCTTCTTTTAGCCAATTATTGACTAACGCCGCATGCAAGCCCCAACAACCTATCGTTATTTTAATTTATCCAGCCATGTGTCATGTCCTAAGTATTCTACGACTTTGCAAAAGCTTCAGTTTAATGTACAGTTCATAACCAATAAATTATGGCTAGAGACCTCATTGGCCCTTGAAGATGCCCTAAAGGTTAAAATCTGGTTCCGAAGTCTGTGTGTTAGCATTATATTATTAGTCTACAACATATCTTGGTTTGTAGGTCCTCTACACATGTACAGCCTTCCTTTGTTATTGTTAAACCTTTTTGAACCAAGTGTTAGCAATGACTGAATTACGCTCTGTGCAAAATTCTACCAGGCTGTTTCTTATTCCATTCCTTTCTCTCAGTCCATATCCTGTTACTACTTTGTCTTCTCTTCCTTTTCATAGTATTCAGTTCCAGCCCCACATTAAAATTAAATTTTTCTCCCCCTTAAATATATCAACAATTTCCTTTATCTCCTCATACGTACTTCATCATGAGTCGTGCTAGTTTGCGCACAAATTTGTACATCTGTGGTGGGTGTTGGCTACAAGCTTACTCTAGCCGAGATAATGAATTCACTAAACTGTTCATAGTCAATCTCCATCGCTCCTGTTTCATTATTTATTACTGTAGATACTTCAGCGTTGCCACTTCTTACCTTCCTATTTTTAACATATTAATGACCTGACAACAGCTCTAATCCTGCCGCTGCCGAACCTCACTTATCGCTCACTAACCTGTTCATAGTTGATTTACAACATTTGCATTTCATTATTCATTACTGTACCAACTGCAGCATTACCACTATTTGACTCTCTATTTTTAAATTACTACTGACATGACCAGCACCCTGTTCCTTCCGCTGCCGAACTTCACTAATTCCCTATGTAACTCCCCTCAGACTATCCAGTTCCCCTTTTAATTTATGTAACCTACGTACCGATTTAGGGATCTAATATTCCACACTGCAACTCGTAGAATGACAGTTTTGTTGTTTCCTGATGATATCTTCGCGGGCAGCCCCCGCATGGAGATACGAGTTAGGGACAAATGTAGCTCTGAAATATTTTACCCAAGAGGAAACCATTATCATGAAACCATACGAAATAGCTCCTTGTCATCGGGAAAACTAACATTTGCAACAATCCTTTCTTTCAACCATTCGTAGCACCAACAGAGCAAGGCCATTTGGTTGAAGCTATTAGACCAGGTCATTCATTTACCCAGACTCTTGCCAGCTGCACCTACTGAAAAAACTTCTGTCCCTCTCTGAGCACTACATGTCTGTCTGTCGTCTTCACAGTTATCCCTCCGTTTTACCTATGGTAGGACCATCTGTGTGGTTGAGGCATGCAAACCACGCAAGCACAGGCTAGTTCTGTAATGTCTTACGTTAAATAAACATGCAGTAAACAAAAAAATCTGAACCACGTGTCACAGATTTGTGCAGGATTTGCATCACTGATAATATGAGAGCTATCCATCTCCCATCTAACCACTTACCTACAATCACTTTTAATAAATGACTTTTATTCTCTTCATATGCCATTCATTAAAATGAAGAAGTAACACAATTCTCGAAACTGACGTTTATTACTTGGAATAGACTGAAATGATCATCTCTGTCGATTCCCTTCATCACATGTACTAAAGCACTGGATGCACTTCACAGCGCTTTTGCAGCGCATTCCTGCTTCATGGGGTGTGCTCTATCGTGAAATTGAAAATCTTTAGGGACAGTCCCAAACGAGACAATCTGTCTTGCGTTAACATAGTAGACATAAGAAACTTCAAGTATGGATATCAATATAGATTTTTATCGTTTGCTGAGACATGAGCGAAGTTGCGTGAACGCCCAAACAAGAAAAAGCACGTCCTGTTCAGTGACCAAGAAAGAGCGTTCGACCCTGGAAAGGATGCAACTTGCCAAACAAAGCCGCTTTCCCCAAAGAGTCGTCGAGTTTTCATTGTTTCCTGAAAGTGAACAGCCCCAAGATCTGTCCATGAAAATTTAGTTATAATACAATAACTCTTATTTAGCTCTAGATGTGACATAATTGGTGTATCTGCTACATAACGATATCAAAATCACTTTGGGTTTTTTTGTCCCAGTTGCATGTCTCATTTCTCCCTGATGAGACACACAATGGAAGCGTTGATATTAAAACCAGTAAATCTTTATATAGATTGTGAGTCCCAAGAAAGTTGTGGGTTGTGGAACATACCCAAAGTTGTCAGGATTTGCAGAACTCTGTGTGCTGAAACAATACAAATGCAGAACTTTGTGCATTGTCACTCGCATTGAGGCAGCTTTAAGTTAACTGCTATACTGATGAGTTTAAAAATACCCAGTATAATCTAATAGCTGGCTGTTGACAGTCTACGACTTCTCTGCTATTACAATACCAACAAAGAGCTACACTCGTTTCTTCAATTTATTCGCAAGGATCGTAGTAAACCATTGGTCGTCACCGGACCAAATATCTCACGAAATAAGCGTCAAACGAAAAAACTATAAAGAACGGAACTTGTCTAACCTGAAGCGGGAAACCAAATGGCGTTATGGTTGGCCCGCTACATGGCGCTGCCAACGGTCAAACGGACCTCAACTGCGTTTTTTTTTTTAATAGGAACACCCACTTTCATTACTGTAGTACGTAAACAAATATGAATGTTTTACTTCGACCACTTTTTTCGCTTTGTCGTAGATGGCGCTTTTAGAGGAACAGTTGGTAACAGGTAGGTTTTTTAAATCAAAATACAGAACGTAGATACGTTTTAATTTTTTATTTCGAATGTTCCAAAGTGATACATGTGCCTTTGTGAACTTATTATTTCTTAGAACGCAGGCTGTTACAGCGTGATTACCCCTAATTACCACATTAATGCAATAAATGCTCAAAATGATGTCCGGCAACCTCCATACATTTAGCAATACGTGTACGACATTCCGCTCAACAGTGAGTAGGTCGCCTTCCGTAGTGTTCGCACATGCATTGACAACGCACTCACGGGTGTTGTCTGGCGTTGTCTGTGGATCATCATAGCAAATATCCTTCAACTTTCGCCACAGAAAGAAACCCGGGGGTGTCAGATCCGGTGAACGTGTTTGCCATGATATGGTGCTTCGACGACCAATCCGCCTGTCATGAAATATGCTGTTCAATACCGCTTCAACCGCACGCGTGCTATGTGCCGGTCATCCATCATGTTGGAAGAACATCGCCATTCTGTCACGCAGTGAAACATCTTATTATAACATCGGTATAACATTACGTAGGAAATCAGCATACATTGAACCCTTCAGATTGGCATCGATAAAATGGGGGCCAACTATCTTTCCTCCCATAATGCCGCACCATAGGTTAACCCGCAAAGGTCGCTGATGTTCCGCTTGTCGCAGGCATTGTGGATTTTCCGTTGCCCAATGCTGCATATTATGCCGGTTTAAGTTATCGCTGTTGGTAAATGACGCCTCGTCACTAAATAGAACGCGTGCCAAAAGATATGTCATCGTCCCGTAATATCTGTTGTGCCCAGTGGCAGAACTGTACACGACGTTCAAAGTCGTCGCCATGCATTTCCTGGTGCACAGAAATATGGTACGGGTGCAATCAATGTTTATTTAGCATTACAACACCGATGTTTTCGAGATTCCCGATTCTCGCGCAATTTGTCTGCTACGGTGTTCGGATTAGCTGCGACAGCTGCTAAAACACCTACTTGGGCATCGTGGTTGACGTTTCACATGTGGCTGAACACTTTCTGTTTCCTTAAATAACATAACTATCCGGCGAACGGTCCGGACACTTGGATGATGTCGTCCAGGATACGGAGCAGCATTCATAAAACACGCCCGTTGGGCATTTTGATCAAAATAACCATAGATCAACACGATATCGATTTTTTCCGTGATTGGTAAACGGTCCATTTTAACATGGGTAATGTACCACGAAGCAAATACCGTCCGCACTGGCGGAATGTTACGTGATACCACATACTTATACGTTTGTGACTATTACAGCACCATCTATCACAAAGCGAAAAAAAGTGGTCCAACTCAAACATTCATTTTTTGTACGTACTACACGAATATGTAATAAAAATTGAGTTTCCTATTTAAAAAAAGCACTTGATATTCGTTTGACCTATGGCAGCTCCATCTACCGGGCCAACCATAGCGCCATCTCGTTTCCCCCTACAGCTAGACGAGTTTCGTTCTTTGACGTTTTTTCGTTTGATCCTTATTTCGTGAGATATTTGTCCCGGTCACTATCAATGGACCACTCTGTATATGTAGCAGAGGATACATTTATTTTGATAGCTAGGTTTTAAAACTTGTATCATGTATCAAGCGACAGAAATGCTGTATAATGTAGGTTGTGACGTACTGCATTATTTATCAAAATCTGCACACGTAAGTCAATGCAGAACAAAATTTGTACACCGTGAGATCTTTGTAACATCTCTTTTAAGACCTTTGGCCATTCTTTCCCTGGTAGAATTATTCTATTAATTGTTTGAAATTGAAATCTCATTAAATGGGCTATCTCTTTCTAGCATACCTAAGAGATGGTTCTTATAAGTGAATCAGCAGTGTGGTCAAACAGATGTGGATTAGCACTGATGGACTCTGTGTATTATACAGATATAGAGTCCACTGCACAATGTTCCCGAAGAATTTGGTACAATGGAGACTGGAGAATCTTTATTGATCACGGTTTTATAAAGTAATACCATGTTTCGCACAGTCCTGTGACACCTGTGTCTAATATGCTAGAGAAAGGTTTTGAAAACCCTCGGTAAGTTGTAGACTTGTAGGTGAGTGGCCCGACAATCGATAAGGGCTCTCCTTTTATATAGCCACATTTGAATTGTATTCTACAGCTACATGGCCATCTGAGTGAGAAGAGTGAGAAGAGTGAGAAAGAACAACGGAATAGTTCTAAGCTTGTCCCAGGGTGAATGCTATCAGAAGATTTACGAAATACGACAAACTTCTACGTCGATCAGAACTGCTTGTAGTTAAACCCTTCCATCTCCTGCCATGCTAAGGGTTCGTGAATATTCCTACCACTATTCCGACCAGACATGGATCCGTAATAAGCTTGACTGCAGCCCCAATCATTATTATGATCTGAGTAATACTTTTCTTCGCTGTCTGACGTAGAGTACTAGCACTTATCCCATTCCTCACTACCTGGTCTAACTTTGCAAAATGCTCATGTAACTCATTTTCTATCTCCCAATGATATCTAATGATCTCATAATTGCCTTGTTTGAATTTTAAAAGTGACCTAATTTCCTTTCTGCCCAATACTGGAATTCATACTGTCATCACAATGCTTTTCTGCACCTCCTTCACACTGTGAGTTCTCTTATGTGATCTTTTAAACTCAGATTTTCCTCTTTGTACCTAGTTCTAAATACTCCAGCTCATTTTATAACTAGTGTATCGATCCACAGTGTTCTGAAACTTGCTGTCTAACAGAGTTGCCATCCACTGTGGTTCCACTAATCTGTTCCTCTTCTCTGAAATATTGTCTCTGCCCAGACAAAATATTTTGTACTTTGTCCTCACGTGTCAGAGCTTTCTAGTTCAATTTAACCTATTCAGCTTCTGAAATACCTATTTTATCATTTACCTAATCCACTTTGGATCTGTATTCTGATTTCAATTCTCACTGAATCTTAGTACCACGTCCTTAACTTTTTCCTCAAGAGAGCCCCATACTTTATGGATTCTGTGAGAAGCCTTTTCAGGATTGTTCTAACATTCTCGTGTAAAAGAATTCTGATGATATGCCAGTTCACTCATTCTGCTTCTTAATCTCCCCACTTTAATTTTTGTTCTGTTTTTTTCGTTTTTACTCCGAACCTTTCCTTCAAACGGATAATCTGTGCGGCTGGGACACGACGCTATAGACCATTCGCTGGCAGATCCGCAAACGTATGTCTTACATATGCATTTATGCATCTGCCTTCATCATTGAAAGACAGGACATACAAAGCAAATTTTTAACAGATTTTTGATCACACGGAATGCAAAGTTGCACGAGCACTGTGAAACTGAAATCCAAAGATCCCTGTTGTGGAGAAGATAAGACTACTCTCTACACTGATCATCTCGCATTTCCGACACAGCTGAATTGTCCACAACATCAACCTTAGCCCTGATAGAAATACTCATTCAATGATTTTACGTATGGAAATCGTAATTAACATACGGTCAAGACAGGCTTAATGGACAAAAAGAAACTTAGCTAATATGTATCAAGGACTAATCAGCCCCGTTAAGAAAATATCAATGTCGTTCGTACCGAAATAACAAGAACTCACTTGATGCGATGAATTGCTGTCTCCATCACTGCAGCACACCACAATATGAAGTCACTCAGATCGCCAAAGCATCCACAAAGTAATCGTGTAGTAGGTCCATCCGTGATTATAGAAATAGTTCTGAAATAAATGTTACAGCAACACAAGATAATGAACGCAAGTGGTTGAAAGTTTACGTTAATAATGAATAAAGCTAAGCTGTAGGTAATACTGTCTAGAGGGAAGGAATCAACAGCCTTCAATGTTCATTGATTTCTACTGGCAGTAGTGATGCCAAATCTACTGTTGCTCCTCAAACTTATATTTAGTAGCTTTCGGTACTATCTTGCGTTGGTCATTACGGCAGTGTGAAATGGTCGTTAACAGCGATATTAGTACATTCGCGCGGTAATGTTTTGTTACATAACCTCACTTGCAGACCTACAGTGAAACAACTAATGTTTCAACAGTGTCCATGTGCTCCCATTTGTTTATAGCCCTGAAATACTGAATGTAATGCAAGTACTTCTCAGAAAAAATGCAATTCGTTCATGGCGTTTCATGCATTCTAATTAAATATTTTTGATATAACGTAAAAAAAACTTTCCACAAAATTAATGTAACTTCCTTGGCGGAACTCCTGATGTAACAACTCTATTCATTCACTTTATTACAACAAGGAAGAGATTACTTGTGTAATGACGACCTTGTTGGTACTGCCGCGTACACTTAATTATAATTTCCTTTGTAGTTGTCTAAATTTTCAGTACAACAGTGATACTCAGCTGTGTGGATAGGTCTACTGACACAAATAAAAGTGAATATATTTACAATAGTAGAAGATTTTATGTTTAATTTCTTTTCTGAGTATTGTGCTACAAGGGACCTATGGTAGCTTGCTACAAAACAGTATTGTAGTTATGCTCTATTCGGTTTGATACTTTATTTATCTTTATATGTGTGAAAATATTTTCACTACAGAGAAAAAGATTAATATGTTGTCACCAAAAAGGTGAATACAAAACACGTGGTATTGCAAAAACCTTCAACTATTACGTGATTGGCCTTACTACTGGAACGGATGAGTGGAGCTACGTTGTTCTCCCGTTCCATTGTATTCAGTGAACCCAATCACGTGGTAGAAATCGGCGTTTTCCCAGCGATTGCATTTCATATTCGGTATTTTCCTACCTCATACACATGTTCTCAGATCCATAAGATTTCCGTGGACTTCATTCATCGCCATCACTTCTATCCAAATTCCGTAGCATAAAATTGCTATTTTCAAATTCGTCTCATACTGATTTCCCAAGTTTCACGATTCACTTTATTATAAAGCTACGTTCCTCAACTCCTTCATGAACTTCTTCAACAATATCATACACCTCTAGTGTACCACGGCCGGCTCCTTCAGGTTCATTATTTACATAAATATTCAGTTACTTTATTTCTCATGCAAATTTAATACGGTAATTCTGACAACAATTCACTCTACCGTTTCTTCATTCGTCGTCGGCGTCGTCGTTGTTACCATGAGGCACCGTTATTGCAAGAGGAAAGGCGCGTCGATCTTAGAGCATGAGATATGATGTCCTTAAGCCATTGAGAACACACAACGGTCACGGTAGCACCTGATTCCAGAATAGCTTCAATAGTTAGGATCTACGAACTGTCCCTTCTTGACCAGGTCCTCAAAACTTAACTCGAAACCAGATCCCTTCAAAACAAATTGTCATAACGATCGTCTATAAAGGCTTCGTACAACGAGATGAAATGTTACAGTTTATGGAATAATAACAGATACGACCAAACTGTCTTGTCTCTTCTGTTTTATTTAACATAACTTCGTAAACAGTTTCATTTCGCATTCACCACTCATTCACCGAAACCCTTTCATTAACAGTTTTGGTTGCTTGACACCAACAGTCAATGATAATGATACAGCTTTTCTCCTTTTTATAAACTGATGCCCGCTCTCCGCGATATAATAAAAAAAAACGTCTGAATACTGCGTCCCTCGTGAGATGCGAATAGACTTATCCCGGAACTGACCGCCCTGTAGTTGTACTTAGTTTAATGACCACACTTCATTATCCGCTATTTCTTGTAACTGAATGTCCATTTGTTAGTCTGATTATACACTGAAGCTATTTAAAATTCGCCCATATATTTTTCACAACGCACAATTAGCACTTTTTTACTTGTTTTTTTTTTTCTAAGAGTAAACGGAAAAAAGACGCCGTATCATCGGCTTGGTCGATATAAAGCAAAATACATTAATATGCCCAATTTTACCTCTTCTAATAGGATCAGCTACCTTACTCATTAATTTACTACACATTATTTCCAATAACACTAAACAGGTATCGCCGTTATATTTTAATGGTATTCAAAAGCATGTTACGATTATTATGACCGACCACCTCATAACAAATCGTGCGGCGTGCGTTTTAAATGATAACTTTACGCTATTCAAGTTCTGTTACAGCTATCTTGACTCGTAATGTTACATCACTCTCCATTTAAAATGTTGACTGTTTAGTTACTGGACACACAAATCTGTTTTTCTAATTTTTTTCTGATCGGTAGGTCAAAAACAGTAAAAAAATTATTTTCGTCGTGACAAAAGAGTGATGCTATTTCAGGTTCATCCTTACTGTGGTACCACCCATTCTGTAAGAGAGGGCCATCTAGCTCGTTTCGAATAATACCATACGAGCCTCAATGTAAACGACAGTTCACATTCATAAAAACTCACTCCTCACCTGTCTCGCTTAAGTGGAATATGATGCAAGATTATCAAGTGCTGCCTTAAACACATTTCACTGACAGTCTAAGTAAATTACGGTGGTGGACCAGAGAGTGGCCGGTGGTCCCCGTAGACGGCCGGTCGGCAGGTGTCGCGAGGCTAACGCAATTCCAGGAGGCGGAGTTTGTCATTGACAAGGCCGGCGGGCACCCCGCACCTAGCCGCATCCGCAGCCGCCGGTGGGGCGGTTGTTTTGTCAGGCAGCATTCAGCGCGGCCGCGGTAATCGCATTACGGATTTTGCTCCCCGCTGGAAGCTGGTGGGCGGTTCCCTGGCCGCGGTTTCCCCACCCAGCCCAGAAGAATTCCGGTAATTAGTTGCTAAGTTGGTACAGCTGCGCGAATTGGCCGCCTTTGCAAGTGACAGTTCCTGCCAAAACTTGGCCCCAACGGAGTGAGCACAGTTACTTGGCGAGTCAGCTCTTTCACAGTCTACAAGTCACAAACCTCAACAAGTTTATTTCACATGTAAATAAATACGAATGTGGATGACTAAGCGGCATGGAAAAGAAATACACTACAGCAGAGTTAAAATTTCTCGTTGGGTTACCAAAATTGTGTCGACAGATACGTGACACACACACGCTCCATTTGAACTTCGTCTATGGTCTGTGTTTCCTATTCTGGATTTTTTCTTTTATTTAGGGCAAGGAGCTATGGGCTGTTCCACTGATTTGATGAGCCAGTCCAAGACATCTCTCCTGTAGCTCACAGTCCTAGATTATTTGTTGGAAATATTCGATCTCTGCCTTGCCTAAAATTTTTCTCTTTTAGTACGCTAATGTCTTGAAACACTATCTTGTCCCTTCTTCTTGCCAGTGTCTTCCATATATTCCTTTCCTTATTATTCATACATAACCACATGGAACTATCAATTTCCTTCTACAGTACCATATCTGGGAAGCCACAATCGTCTATTTTGCAATTCTTCAGCACTCCAAGGTTCACTTCCACACACTGCTATGCTACAAACATACGACTACATTCCCAGAACTTCTTTCCCTAACTAAAGTGGATATTTCCATTCATATTGTCCTGTTTGCTTGTGATTCACTTATTTATGTATAGTCAGGCAGTGTAAAGGACAGTCGTTGGAAATGAATTATTGCTAAACATGAAGGCTCATTTGAAGCAAATACGTGCCATTTAAGTACCAGCTTGACTCTTCCCAGTTTTTCGTCTCATTTCTCAACCTGTGTGTATTTGAAACTGCATGCTACTTCCTTTCCTCTCCCACTTCTCCAGTGTGTTCTGGCGGTGTCAGTTTACTGTAGCTACATACAACATTTGTGTTCCTATACATTAAATAAAACATTTTCTTCAATTTATATGTGTTAAGTATGTGACTCAGATATGGAATACACTAATTTTGTCGCAGTTTGGTTTTACTTGTTAGACTCCCCAGTTTGGTGTCACTTGTTAGACATCCCTAACGGCTCTGTCCATTACTCTATGGAAAATTTATCAATTTGGAAATATTTTGAATGACAGTTTTTGTTACTTTTTAGCTTCTAATTTACTTCTAAACATGGGAGCATGGTTAAATAAAAAATGTTATAACGTCCCGGTACAAGCACACATGCATGCCACTACCTTTATTTCACCCAATGCTTCCATCAGGGTACTTGCAGGTAAGTCGAGAGGCAGGAACAAATTTAAGGCGCTATTCGTTTTGCGTTGAGATGTTAACTTGACGGGAATCACCAGTTCGTTTAGTACATAATATCATTAGTATTGATTCAGCCGATGCTCAGCACACTTTGTTTAGAACTTTTAACTTAAAACTTTTCTCAAAAAATCCCACTTTTTTATTATCTAAATTACAGATTGTAACAAGTAAAGTGGTCGCCACATGCTTGATCAGGAGATCGTGGAGCACTGCATCTGCTGCTGTAGTATCAACACATTGGCAGAGGGATCCATTGGTTCCATCTTGCTGTAAGAAACGTAATAGGAGCGTACTGTCAAGAGGAGAATTCAATAAAGCACTTTACTCTATTTGAATTTGAGCAAACACATGAGCATGACATGAAAGCAAATAAAAGTTCTCCCACACGCAAAAATAAATTGGGAGTACTTCAAACGAGATGTTCGTATTAAGAAGGTTACAAGGGCGAAATTGCTGCTAATAATCACTGTTTCTTAACTCTCACTTGCAAAGGTCAAAGAAGGAATTAAACAAAATGTTGGAAGAAGAATGAATGTGCAGGGGTAATAATAATACATCTAAGTATCGCAGACGATATAGCCCTGCTGCCTTCAAGAAGTGATGTAAGAGATATCTTAAGTGGAACAGACAGGAAACTGAATGTATTCCATTTTTTAAATCAAAGGCTGGTAGCACGACCTCTCCCACATTAACTGAAGCGGAACGTAATATGAATACTTCTTGAAATACATTAATTCTTTTGTCCAGTGAAGGTCAGTTAGATTGTCACTGAGCCTAAATTCATTAAACACACGATTTATGAAAGTCAGAGCTGTTGTAGGAGGAAAACCTGTCTAATCCCGTCGAGTATCCATTTGAAAATTAAGCTGGAATAAATTTTCAAGCCCACAAGTCTTTTACAACGACAGAGTCCCAATAATCTTCAGCTCTAGAGGTCACAAAGTAGGATGTGATTGGTAACAATGTAATGTAGGCAGCTGTGGAGTGGGAAACCTAACTGACTGAATATTTGGCGACTAGTCCAGAGGAACACAAAATGGTCTGCTGCCCTGAGTCTAGTCAGCGCTAGGATACATCCAGGCCTAGTTACCATCACATGTCAGGTGGAAGGGAATTGATCTGTGTGGACCACGACCTGTAATAGCAGTTTGGTCACCTCCTGGTGGAGGGTCCGAGGATGGCCATGTGTCTCGTGGAAAACTGCTTACCATCTTCGAAGCACTGATGCAGTGATTACCAGTGAGCTGAATGCGCTGAGAAATATTTTGGAAAATTTGTGATATGGTCTTATAGGACCAAACTGGTTTCTGACACCACAGGCGTTAAATCTGGGTAAAGTAAGAACATCACACGTAGAAGATCATAGGAGAGTATGGGAGGAAGCAGGTCACCAGAAGAAAACCCATCCTGAGACGAAACCTCACTTCTGATTCAAGTTGATGTTGGAGTAACACTAACGTATAATTACTTTATATCACCAAATAGTATGCAGTGTGTTTCAGACATCGGTAACAAACTTTCAGGAATGCAAAACTACATCTAGACGGAGGAAAGTCACATAACCATGCATAGGCTGAAGCACTGTTCTGACGTGATTGTGACGACACGAAACACAACAAAAGGAAGGATACAAGTAGGTTGCCAAAACATGTTTATTATGCTTACTACAGCCAACAGGCTGGGACGGCTTTAGCTACTATTCACGGAGGATGGCACCGTGTACACTTAAACTGCAGATGTATGAGCACAGTCTTTGCGACCGCGCTTTACTGAGAAGATACATTTCGTCTGCTGACGGCGTAGAAGTAGAACGTCCCTTTACCCGAACTCGCAGATCGCTGATATACATCGAATATGGGCTGCTGTTAGAAGTGGGCATAGGGTAAAGCAGTAACACGCCTCACACTACCCCGTGAGGCAAACTCCCTGCCACACCTTGTTTGCACGCAACCACAGGAGGTTCTCCAAAATGGAATCCTTCAGTGAGGAAACACAACAGTGTTAGCGAACAGCAGCAGTGGTTACCAGTGAGCAGGATGCGCTGAGAAATTTTTTGGGAAATTTGTGGTAAGGTCTTATGGGACCAAACTGCTGATGTCATCGGTCCCGAATCTTACGCACTACTTAATCTAACTTAAACTAACTTCCGCCAAGTACAACACACACACACACACACACACACACACACACGCCCGTACACCTACCATCGCCAGACACGTCGCAATTTTACACAGCTGTGGTTGGCGGATCATGCATGACATCTTCATGCACCCGTATCACATCCAACGCTTTCAATTATTGAACGATATTGATTTTGCTCCACAAGTGGCCTTTTCATGGTGGTATTCACAGATGTGCACAACAGATCCGTAATTCACAGCCACCATGAAGTTCACCAACGAGGCGACACACATGTGGGGAGGAATGTCCAACTCACATAAGACCCAAGAGTGATCGGTGGAGAACCCACACCCAAAAAGAGATGCTCGAAGACGGTTTTCATTTAATGTAGCGCGGAATCGACAGAGACCACCTTGTTCTCTGTACGTGTTGCGCTAACGTTTTCTGTTGTAACCTATGTCACCTTTCTTCAGCTAGTGTATCCGCAGTTATTGGAAGACGCAAACGCCCCTGCTGTGAACCATTCTGTCATATCGTTTGAGCATTTAGGAGGGGGTGGGGGTGGAGGCGGGGAGTTGCGGGGCTCAAATTAGATCCGTGATGTGCGTCGTTACCTGAAGGCAGTGTGTCACCAACACTGTATCGACTGGACTGGTTCGGTCCGTTGGCCAGCAAGATCGCTAGGCCTCTCTTGCCTTGACTACTTGCTCTGGGGATACGTGATCGCAGTGACGTATGTATGGCCAGTTAACGGTTTTGAGGAACTTGTTTCCCGGTATTTTCGAGAACATCTGATCTTGCATGCGCCAGAAATCTGAGTCGTATATTATGGTCAGGGTTGTAATTTCGTTCTTTGATGACTTGTGGTTTGTTTTGTTCTTATTTCTAAGTATCTGCTGTACTAAACATCTTGTCTATGTCTTTCCTACCTTTTGTCCTTCCTTTACTGCCCCAGGAAAGTATTTCCCTCCATGAATTGCTATGTGATTTTCCATCGTGTAGGTGTACTCCATCGCTCTTGAATGTATCTATCCACTGTGCTGAAACACACTGTATACGCAGAAAAAAACTCATCTGAATCCAGAAGAGAAAACTGCCCATCAGTTAACAAAATTTGCTCTCACTGATTTTTACAATTATTCACTCCTTCACTTATATAATCAGCATAAATATACATACTCAGGTTCACTAAACGATACTGCGGCTTGCTCATCAACCAAGATTAACCAGTTTGGGAAGACGTTATGCTTACATTGCTTAAAATAAAGACCCTTATATCCGCATTATCCAGAAAAATCTGCATCTAGTTGCCACAAAGTACTTTGTACTCATACGGGAACTCTTATACAGCGACTCAACAGCGTGAAATTACAGAGAAACATTCATAGAAGATAAGCTCTGTTCACTACCATAGCCTGCAAAGGCAAGTGTGTAATTTCTAACATCGCCTCAGCA
Organism: Schistocerca gregaria; assembly: GCF_023897955.1. Lineage (NCBI taxonomy): Eukaryota > Metazoa > Arthropoda > Insecta > Orthoptera > Acrididae > Schistocerca > Schistocerca gregaria. Next base: position 166,877,832 of record NC_064925.1, on the reverse strand, counting down.
GTCACGGCCATTACAGCTCTTCTTCCTGGTATAAAATATTAATTCCCTAGAAAGAGATGTCAATTAAAAACTTCTACAGTGTGTCAGAGCAAAGAAAACAGTTGTTCGCCTACTTCTAGGAAGAGGTACAGTAAATTTTCACTATTACAACGGCCCTTGCTGCATATAGATAAAGTCAAAACACTACCAGCAGGTTGATGAAAAATATTAACGCCTCAATAAACACAATTATGCTTTGAAAGGCCTGCACCTACATTGTCATGAAGGAAGAATGAGAATGAGTAACATCAGCTGGCCGGAACGGTGAACTAAATTACATAATTCAAGCTCACAGCCTTAATATCAAATATGTCCGAGCAAAAAGATGGCACCTATTCCGTTCATTCTATGGTCCTGAATAACACCGCTTCACAATCTACAACTAGTCACAAATACAGCTCATGAATACTTTTCTTCAACATGTAGCTGTTCCACAATGCGTAAAAGTATTTTATCTTCCACAGAAAACAGAAGTTAACATGAATATAGTAAAGGGTTCCTGAAGAAATATCCTTTAATATCAGGCCATGAGTTAGTACTTAATTTGAAATCGAAATGCTGTTATGTATATACATTTAAATATTCTCTTGCACAGATGGAAAGAAAAAGTTGTAATGAGCTTAGCTCCACAATGTGATTATCTCCACAATATTCTCACCAAATTCAGCGCTTTTAAGAAGAGTAAATTTAAACTTAACGGAAAGAGAGTTACTACATGATTCCCATGTAACTCTAATAATGGCAGCTATCCCATGTGAAACTTATCCGTGTAATGAAATACACTGAAGGTACTAAATGAAACTACGTTCAGAAACCACATGGATGAAATGTAGTGTTACGAGGGCCTCCCGTCAGCTAGACCGTTCGCCTGGTGCAAGTCTTTCGATTTGACGCCACTTCGGCGACTTGCTCGTCGATGGGGATGAAATGATGATGGTTAGGATAACACAACACCCAGTCCCTGAGCGGAGAAAATCTCTGCCCCAGTCGGGAATCGAACCCGGGCCCTTTGGATTGATAGTCTGTCGCGCTGACCACTCAGCTACCTGGGGCGGACCCCACGTGGATAATAATGATATTCTGCTGACATGCATAAACGTTACTTGTTACAATCTGTAATGATGATAATAAAAAAATGGGATATTTCGAGAAAAGAATTAAGTTAAACGTTCTAAACAAAGTGTGCTGAGCATCGGCTGAATCCATACTAATGATATTATGTACTAAACGAACTGGTGATTCCCGTCATGTTAACATCTCAACCCATAAAGAATAGCCCATTAAATTTGTTCCGGCCTCTCGACTTACTCGCAAGTACCCTGACGGAAGCATTGGGTGAAATAAAGGTAGTGGCATGCATGTGTGCTTGTACCGGGAAGTTGTAACATTTTTCAGCTAACCATGCTCCCACGTTTAGAAATAAATTTGAAGCTAAAAAGTAACAAAAGCAGTCATTGAAAGTATTTCAAAATATTGGCGAGTAGTCATGTATTCTCCACCGCTTCATTATAGTCTTGAAACACCTATTGTAAGACTCTCCACTGCAATCAGTTTGTTGTCTGTCTGAGCACCAGTTCATACCTGTCTGCAACAAACGCGCAAGCACCTACACGAAATTTCTCCTCACCTCTGTTATAACAGGTAATGCCCTGGAAAGTTTGGAGTGTGAGTCAATAGCCATTGAAATATATATAAAGCCATTATTCTCACTTGAATATTCGCTCATTCTTACAAGATCAGCCTGTCATAAGTCATCCAAACGTTCTATCATAATATGCCTACAAGGCTATGATTTGATTGTTGTTCGTAGAGTTCTGGAACTACTGTCTCCATACTCATTCGATTATACCTGTCTCTCTTTCTCTATCTCTAAGCTCTGAAGTTATTGAGGCAATCTCATTCCAATGAGCAGTATTGCCCATACCAACTGTTGCCATGGGCAGTTGTAGCTGATCTATTACCTCACTGGGGTCGTTGTAGTATATGTACTGAGGGGGCTAATTGCTGACTCTTTTGAATGCCGATACCACCACCACTGCTATACCGAACATATAATAATAATGGTTTTATAGTTTCTCTGTATATCAGAATTCGTTGGTTTTCTGCTTTCCTTTGTACACCGGTCAGCCGTTTTATTTCACCATACATCTCAAGACTTTTTTTTTATTGTTTTTCAGGTTTTTAGGAAAATACAGATCAGTACTCCTGGTGTTCTTTGAAATTCCCTATCAGTATATTATTTCTTTTAAAGTTATAGGCTGCATGCTCATCATGTAGCGCTTGTCACAACTGACACCAAATGTATTGTCTACACTAGTGTCGCTGTATTGATTAATGAAACCAACAACAGCATCATTGTTGTCGTTGTTTACTTTTACTGAGAGTTCACACCTATCCTCTCGCGCTGAGTGCCTGACACACATGCAAGCTTGTGCACGGTGCAGTGTGTACTAACATACTCATCACGTTCTTCATAGCTATATGTATGCAGAAACTCCAGGAATTTCCATCTATACCTACCGTCATTCAATTTTCTTAATCTATCAACAACGATAAATACATCCTACGTCTGATTGTAGAAGTCTGCACTTATCTCTATAATAACATAGAATGACGTGTCGGTTCCTACATGCACCTGCTGAACGTGTTTCAGATTGCCTTATTTGAAAGCTATGATGAGATTATAGCTATCCCGCATCAACTATTTCGGGACCCTGGAGTATGTCTGACACAAATAAAATACGTCAAAACCCATATGATGGCCAAAACAGAAATATAGTAAAATTTGATCTTGGTTTTCCAAACAACTACGAGCACTGCGCTTGGCTTTACTTTTCTGGTGGAGAATATGATTGAGTGTCGTGTACGTTAACCCATATACACCCTGCAGTATCTTCTAAAGTACCTGGTACATGGGCTAAAATAGCGTTTTCGAAAATACACATACATACTCAAAACAGACTCCATCCTGGTGTGTTAGTAGTAACACAAGAACATTTGGTTTTGCCACAGTTTGAATGACGTTCAATTGCCGCTCGTTTATTACTGGGTAGGAGTATTCTCTTTTTCAGTTTCTTCCTCCTCATCTGATCTTCCTCCACACCATCACAGAACCAGTCACTTGCAATAAAGTCCTGATGCTTCAGTCACCGTGCCATAATACTGACTACATCAGATTTTAATCTCTGTTGGTGCATTATGTCCAGTGGACATCGGCTGGTACTTACATTCCGATTAAATATATTTTACCAATAGCCACACAGTTTAAGATATTTTCTCTTACTTTGAAAGCATTTCATTTCCCCATCTTCAAGTTCCATACGCTTTTTCCGAATCAACGAACTTATCATATAGCGCCATAAAACTAAATATCATGCATTCCAATCATTTTGCAGCTAATAATACGAAAGCGTGACAGCAACTGATTCACGATATCCAGTTTTATGGCGCTATATGATATGATCGTTGATACTAAAAAGGCGTATAAGGCCTGAAGATGGCAAAATGAAATACCGAAACTTGTTGCTTTCAAAATAAAACAAAATATCTTAAGGTGTAAGACTGTTGGTAATGTTTTTGAATTAGAAAGAACATCAGGACTTTTGTGCAATAGGCTTTTATAAAAAAAATTAGCATATGAAAAAGTAAAAATATTGTTGGCACTATGGTGCAATAATCATACAACTGAGCTACCGTGGCTGCATTGCAAATAAGAGGGTTACGAAGCAACTGTTTCTGTATGCACTAAATTCTTTGTGTACATCTCTAAAACTAAAAGGTGTTCCTTCTTTTGACACTGTGTAGATTCACTATTCTAAATCATCTGTGTGCACACTATACGTTCACTATACAAGCTGTTAATTGTAGTTAAGATGACTTTAGCCTCTCATCCATGAATCAACAATCAGTTCTTGCAGTAACAGCAGAATGTTTTGAGGTGAGACGTATGTTGGTGACAGGTACTGGCCTGCGCCATGTGGTGTACGTCCCCCAGAACAGTTCTTCTTAGAGTCAGAGACTTTCTGGGTGTCTTCATCACACAAATAAATAAGGGGGATGACTAATAGTAACTTACTGTCGTGCTCCAACATGTTGTCAGGTGCAGGATCACATGGTGCTGCTGCCACTGCTGGTCCGGACAAGCTAGAGTTTGCTGCAGGTCCTGATGAACTGACAGTGGTTGCTGCTGGTCTGCAATTGCTAGATGTCACTGCCAGTCCAGACAAACCAGAGGCCACTGAACAAAGAAGAAGAAGAAACAATAAGTATCCACAGACTAAGATGAGGAAGAACTGCAGTAACAGCAGCAAAGACTTGTAATGAGTACTTACTTATGCTCGTCTTCTGTGATGCAGAGACAGATGAGGATCTGGGCTGAAGCTGACATTTCACGGTCGTTCTACTGACTGTCGGCGATCGGAAGCACACTTACCTTACATCCCCAGATGTCAGAATCCTGTGACCTGATGCAGTGTTCCCACATTCCTTTTGCCTCTCTCCAGTTTTCTGGTGAATTCTCTGTTCCTATGGAAGTTATGGTGGAGAAAAAGCATATTTCATGGAACCTCTGTGGCAGTTTTATGAAATAGCTCAGTCGAAGCAAGTACATCAAGCTGAACACCCCTGGTCCATTCTTTCTGGGGTAGCGGAACAGGACAGAGCTATCTCCTGCAGTGCACTCCACTCTCCCAACCTCTGCATTCAGGAATACGTGATGCAGCCTGCATATCTGTCTTGCGTTCGATACAAAGATGCGATCGGGAGTTTTCTAACATTGTAATTACATGTAGTGAGTTATGTTGGCATTGATTTCGCAAAACTGTTCCTTGCATCATCAGAAAAAGTTATCTACTTAATTACTTCTTTTCGACGTATTTTACAAGACCTGCGCCTTCCAACACATCTGAAAACTATGAGCTTTCCCTTTCGAATAAAAGAGAGATTCCACACCCGAGAATTGTAATTGATCAATAAGCAATATATAACAATTAAGTTGATATCATAAGTGAGCCTGTATCGGCGAGAGAGTAGGGTGAGAATTGTTTAGGAACAAGGGGAAGAGGAGGGGCTGGGTTGGGGAGGATCACAGGAAGGGGATCACAAATCAATTAGCATAATAATAATTTAAAGGAAGTGGGAGAGAGTCATAAAGCAATCGAGTTTGGCCTTGACGTATTTAACTTAAACAAAAAAATCCATCAGAACCAGCTTTGCCGTACTAACAATATGCCAACCAATTAAAATGTCGCCAACGTCCTTCTCATGGCTCTGAGAACCATCGGGGTTGTTTGAAGATGTTGCTATTGTTTATTGTCTAGTAAAGTTATCAGACGATCAAAACCAATTTAGGTAAGATATCTGCAGTGAGGTCATTCACATGAGTGCTAGAAGGAATCCGTTAAACTTTGGTTCGTAGGTCAATCAATCACATCTAAAGGCGGTAAATTCAACTGAATACCTAGGAATTTCCATTAAAAACAACTTCATTTGGAGAAAAACGCATATAAACCGTTGTGGGGATAATAAATCAAAGATAACGTCTTGTTGGCAGAACACTTAGGAGTTACAAAACGTCCGCTAGAGAGACTGCCTGCGATGACCGTCCTCTTTAGGAATAGAGCTGAGTGGTGTCTTTTTGGAGTACAGTTGAGTAGTGTAGGGTCCTTAACACATAGGAGTAACGGAGTGTACCGAGAGAGTTCAAATAATTGCAGCACGTTATGTATTATCGACATATACTGGAAAGCACCCGTGGTCCAGGGGTAGCGTCTTCCATTAGTAGTCAAAACGGCGGCGGTCCGGCGCTCGAAACAAACCATCGCCCATATTTTGATTAATATTGAGCATTGGCGGTCGAACATTTCCGGCTTAGGAAGCCACCACAATTCCGCCAGCGGCCTTGTCAAAGAGGGCGGAAGAGCGGACAGAGGTTCACTGCACTCTCTTGTCCGACGCATGGGAAACTGCTTCTAAAAAAAAAAAAAAAAAAAGTCTTGTAGCTAGGGCCTGCCGTCGGATAAACTTGTCGTCTGGTGCTAAAGGGGGATGATTCAGAAATGATCAATGACACAAGGACGCAGAATTCAATGGAAACCACTACATTAAAGACAGTTAAAGTGTATCCACAGGACATTTGTTCTGTAACTGAAAAGCTGTCATGACTGTCATGACGATCTCTCCATTGGGGAAAGATTCCGTAACTGTCCCCCATTCGTATCTCTGGAAGAGGACTGCCAAGGGGAGGTGGGAATGCGAAAAAGATCGAATAATAAACTAAAGAATAATGTTCTATGAGTCTGCGATTGGAATGTCTAAAACGTGAGCATGGTAGAGAACTTAGAAAATCGGATAATGGAAAGCCAAAGACTCAATTAAGATTTAGTAGAGGTCAGTGGAATAAATGGAATGAAAACAAGAATATCTGGTCAGACGAGTATAGGATAATATCATCAATAGCAGTAAATGGTACAAAGAGAGTAGGATTAGTTATGGATAGAACGATAGGGAAAGTAGTATATCACAGTGAACAGTTCAGTGATAGATTATTCTTGTCAGAATCGACAGCAAAGCAACATCGGCAACGATAGTTCAGGTATACATGACGACGTCGTAAGCCGAAGATGAAGAGATAGAGAAAGTGTATAAGGATATTCAAATAGCAATGCCGTACATAAAGGGAGGTGAAATCTAACAGTCATGGAGGACTGGAAGGCAGTTGCAGGGCTATGAGTAGAAGAAAAGATTACAGAACAAAATGGAATTGGTACAAGGAATGGGAGAGATAGACTAATGGAGTTTTCTAGTAAATTTCAGCAAGTAATAGCAAAAACTCTGTTCAAGAATCACAGGAGGAGAAGGTACACGGCTGATACGGGAAAATTCCAATTACATTACATGATGGCCAGACAGAGATTACGAAATCAGGTACTGTGTTTTATGGAGAACCCAGCAGAAGAACATAATGTAGTAGTGATGTAGAGTAGGCTGAAGATAAAGATGAGAATCAATACGCAAGGAAGTAGGATACGGAAGAAGTAAAGTATGACGTGACACTCTCGAAGGTCTCTAAGGTTGTAGATAAATCAATAAGGAATAGTTCAGTAAGCAATAAAGTTAAAGAGGAATGGACATCTCTAAAAAGGCAAGCACAGAAGTGGGAAAGAAAAATGTAGGATCAAAGAAGGTAACTGCGATAGATGAAAGAAGGAAGTACAAAAGTATTCAGGGAAGTAGAGGCTACAGAAATACAAATCGCTGTGAAATGAAATAACTAGGAAGTGCAGGGAAGCTAAGAAGAAATGGCTGCATGAATAATTTGAAGAAATCGGAAAAGAAATGATCGTCGGAAAGACTGAGTCAGCATACAGGAAAGTCAAAACAACCTTCGGTGACATAAAAAGGAAGGGTGATAACGTTAAGAGTGCAATGTGAATTCCACTATCAAATGCAGAGGAGAGAGCAGATAGGTGGTAAGAGTTTCTTGAAGGCCTCTATGAGAGGGAAAATTTGTCTGAGGTAGGGAATCCAGTGTTAGAATCAGAATTTAAGACAGCTTTGGAGATCAGGTAAGGTGGAAGGGATAGACAACATTCCATATGACTTTCTAGAATCATTGGGAGAAGTGGCAACAAAACGACTGTTCACATTGGTATGTAGAGTGTGTGAGGCTGGGACATGCCATCTGACTTTCGGAGAAATATCATCCGCAAAATTCCGAAGACTGCAAGAGCTGACAAGTGCGAGAATTATAGCACTATCAGCTTAACAGCACAAGCAATCAGGTTGCTGACAAGAATTGTAGTCACAAGAATGGAAAAGAAAACTGAGGATGTTCTACGTGGAGATCAGATTGGCCTTATAAAAGGTAAAGGCACCAGAAAGGCAATTCTGACGTTGTGGTTGATAAAGGAAGTACGGCTAAAGAAAATTAAAGAGACGTTCTTAGATTTGTGGACCAGGAAAAAGAGTTCGTCAATGTAAAATAGTGTAAGATCTTCGAAATTCTGAGAAAAATGGGGTAAGCTATAGGGAGATTTGGATAATTTACAATATGTACACAAGAAAAGAGGGAATAATATGAGTGGACGACCACGAATTAAAAATGGTGTAAGACAGGGATATGGCCTTTCGCACCTACCGATCAACCTGTACATCGACGAAGGAATGATGGTAATAAAAGATAGGTTCCCATGTGGGATAATGACATTGCTACCCTGAATGAAAGTGAAGAAGCATTAGATGATATTTTGAATGGAATAAACAATCTAATGAGTACAGTATATGGGCTGAGAGTAAGTCAAAGAGAGACGAAAGTACTGAGAAGTAACAGATATGAGAACGGCGTGGAACTTAACATCAGGACTGATGGCCACGAAGTAGTTGAAGATAATGGATTCTGCTACCTAGGCAGCAAAATAACCTATGACGAAAGGAGCAAGGAGGACATCAATAGCATACTTGCCCTGGCAAGAAAGGCATTTCTGGTCAAGAGGAGTATACTAGTTTCAAACACAGGCCATAATCTGAGAAAGGAACTTATCAGATGTACGTCTGGAGCACAGCATGAGTTGTGGAAAAACGGAGCAGAAGAGAATTGAAGCATTTGAGATGTGGTACTACAGGCGAATGTTAAAAATTGGATAGGCTCACAAGGTAAGGAATGAGGAAGTTCCGTGCAGAATCTAAGAGGAAAAGATGTGAGAAACACTAACGAGGAGAAGGGCCAGGATTATAGGACATCTGTTAACTCATCAGGGAATGATTTCCATGGTACTAGAGGGAGAGTAGAGGGCAAAAACTGTAGAGGAAGACAGAGACTGGAATGCATCCAGCAAATAATTGGTAAAGTAGATTGCAAGTGCTACTCTGAAATGAAGAGATTGGCACAGGAGAGGAATTCTCGGAGGGCTGCATCAAACAATTCAGGATGTCGCTAGCATGATAAAGAATTTAGGGTGGAAAGCTAAGCAAAGGCGTTATTCTTGGCGGTAAGATTCTGTCACGAAATTTAAACACCACATTTCTCCTCCAATTCGAAATTATTTTATTGACGCCAACCTATACAGAGAGAAATGATCATCATAATACAATACGTGAAATCGTAGCTCGCCCGGATGGGTATACGAGTTCGTTTTCCCCGCACTTTTCGAGAGTGGAATACTAAAGAATTAGTGTGATGGTGGTTCGTTGAACTCTTTGATAGGCTCGTAAGTGTGATTTACAGAATGGCCATGTATATCTAGTTGTAGGTGTAGAGGAAGACATCGTTGGTCCTAGAGTTCCGTCTGTAGAAATTATCGGCTACCGACTGGGAAACAGCAAAGGGATACACATTTAAATTTGATAAAAAATGTTTACTGTCGTTGCAGCGTATTTTCTTTTACCAGTGGTTTGCCAGTACAATGAAGTTACTGTGCCACTGACACGGTATATACAGAACTATCTTCGTTGGCCTTACTGAGAGTTGCTATTAGTTGATCCTGCTCCTTTCTTTCTCAGGAGTATTTCTTTTTCGTCGTCTTTGACAGTGTCCGCTGTTTACAACTACTCTGTCGTCTGAAGTTTGGAAATATTTGCTTTGAATCTAAACCCGGAAGTTCTTTCTGTAAACAGTACTGTCAGCTATCGTATGAAGGGGAAACGTGAATCACGCTAACATTATTTTGTTTAAGCAATTACTATCTGTGTGGTTTTATTCTGAAACGAAGGTATAGGATCCTCCGGATACTTGCCTACTGGAGTGTTATCTATTAAAAATCCATATGCGTACAGTGCCTATCGTCGATTGTCTTGCATGTGAATCATCCAGGTTTCGTTCCACACCCTGTTTCGTAATCCAGTGCATGAAACTTTGATTTTTATTCTCTGTAAGCACTACGAATGTTCCTTTACTCGGATATGTGACTCGTACATTTAATATGTCTCTCAGATTTACAAAAAATGACAGAATTATGACCACTGAATGTATAAAAAATTGTCATTTCCGAAGTACACGAGAGCCGTTTCCGAATTGACTACATGCTTTTACGGTTGTGAAATTTCGAAGATAACAGACAATGCCTAATAGTGAGACTCACATAAGAGACATATTCAGGATCTCTGAATTTCCAGGCTGGTACCACATATCGAAATCCGGTGGTAAATGGAAACTGGTACATCCACATTTGAGAAACTGAAAAGAAAACATAAGAAAATTGTTAGGATGGTATATGTGACACTTTTAATGGTTTGACTGCGTTCCTGGTATAACACAGAAACAACAATGCGCTTTTCTAACACTTGGGCTGGGTGGACGAAACTAATAAAACTAAGAGCTTATAAATTGAATAACTAGTTGGCAGCTAAAATAATAAAACTGTGCTTGTTTTCTTACCTATACAGTGGCTAACATCACGTAAAAAATCGGCATGTTTGTAATTTACGTTACGTGATCAGTGCAGTAATATAATTTCTACCCAAGCAGTTAAATTCAGAGTATAAGCTAGTTTCAACTTGCTCGGACAACTATGTCAACTGATATGTAATATTAGCAGAAGCATCGTTTTTGTGTATTTAGTCGATTGTGTTTGCTGCTTTAACGAGCAACGTTTTGGTTTGTGTATAACTGGTTACTTGATTTGTGTTTTTTGTGCAACACGGTCTCAATTTCTCAGTTATTTCATACACTGAATCAGTGGATTTAGCTCAATCATGCGCGCTTTCCTTTCGTTCTTCGATAAATATCCACTTGCTAACCCGATATATTGGACTTTTTAAGATATATAGCAGAATATTTTATAGCGCCAATGTTTAATGACACCGGAAATCCCAGTACTGTCAGCGCAGTGAGGTTTTTAAGTTCTGTTCATACATATTACGTGAAGGAAAATTTATTTTATGTAATGAATACACGTTTTATGTAATCTCCAACATAATGACAGATAGTTTCATGTATTTTCGTGTCATTCTAGTTACTGAAAGCAGATGTTATGTAAGTCAGCTACCCGCTTAACCGAGTTTTCACTAGTTCGCCACATAGTATCTACCAACCAGATCTGAAACTGAGGTCAACACCATTTTCTGAGAGTGATGAGGCAACTGATGTTTTCGTAAAAGGTGTGAAGACATAGTAAACTGCATCCCTGTAACAAGTCTGCTAATATCTTCAACTAGTATATTGGACAACTTTTAATCATGCACGATTATCACTTATATTTGGTCTCCTCTCTTTTTTATCCAATAAGGAATTTTCAAATTGGATGATTGAAGTATTTGTGAATATTCTAAGTAAACTCAAATACCAATCGATAAGAATAAATAAAACAAGCTGTAAAGAAAACTCCGCAGACAATCTAACATGTAGGACACATTTATGTACAGTGATCTGGGGTGTGTATAGCCCATTTTCCGTCTATAGGAAAATGGAAATAACAACTAGCTGCTAAGAGATAAGTGGTGGCTTTAGTAAAAGATACTGTCATTCGTTTGTCGTTGTCAGGAGCTAGTTGGCAAATTTAACAACATGGATGAAATAAAGTGTGGAAGATACTGCATAATTCACAGGAATACATTTACACTTTTCAAGAGATTATCATCTTGTAATGAGAATCCCTTCCTCGTTTTAAGTGTGGTACACGTTCTTCTTTATACAAAACATAGGTATGTAGAGACTGAGGTTATATTGCAAATATGTTAATTGGTGGAAGAAATTGGTCACCCTTTTTGAGATTCCCAATTCACACAAGATTTATTGTTGCACAGTGCATATGTAGAACATAAAACGATTACATTAGCATATCAATAGCTGAAGTGGTTTTGAGGGTTCGGATATTGCACCATGGTGAAACAGACAAATTAGTAGATGGCATAGCCTCCACAAACAACAATACAGCGGTTTATTCTGGCCACAAATCGATCGGAAATATCCAGCATGTACTGTAAGTAATGTACATACTGTTCTGGGATACCGTATACCACGTCAAATTGACCTGTTCACGTAGATCTGTAAGAGTTGTTGATTGACGAGTCGCAGGAGTCAAATTTCGTCCCACCACATCCGACACGTGATCGATTGGATACAAGTCCAGAGATGGTGCTGGCCAAGGAAGTTACTGCACGTCCTGCAGAGCACGTAGAGTATCAAGGGCAGGGTGTGTGCTAGAATTGGTCAATCAACCCTCCAATCGGAAGGCCATAATTTGTCTTCTCTCAGACTCGCTCTGTTTGCTGTAGGAAGCAGGAGTGCGTCTCCGTGGCATGACTGTAGGCTTACATCGCACGTTTGCACTACAATTAGATTTCTGCCTGTAAGAATTCCCTATTAATGGGCAGACGCATATGGCGCTCTACTAATACCCTCTCTGATCGTGGATAACGTATTAAAACCATCATCAGTACATCTACTACCCCACAGCCGGCATTTGCCGTCATCGGATCAAAATCGACGTCGCCTTTCCAGGCGTACAATGTTTCCTCCTTTTTTTAGGGCAGTGTATTTCAGTATTTGTTACATCTCTTACAGCAGTCATATTAACGAAGATTTCTTATTAACTATAATATGTCTGAGCGAATCAAAAGCCTTCATTAATGTATTTGAAGTTTTTTTTTTTTTTTTTTTTTTTTTTTTACAGTAGATAAAATATCTAATAGCTATGTCCATCACGTGTCATGTTACAAGAACCACCCTACTACACAGGGGTTGCATCACAGCTTTCATTACGTATTGTTAAAAGATTGTGTTTAATCTCAGGTGCCATTTTTTATAATACAAGAGAATGGCAATGTACTACCGCAACAAGATCGAATTTCTTAGAAAAGTATTCTTGTCGTACAATATATACGTAACAGTGATGACTCACAAAGCTAAAATATTTCTGTTTACAGAAAGAGATGCAGGTGTACGAATGGACACGAATGCAGTCTACGGTAGTAAAAAGTCTGCAGTATTGGAGCTTCCAGGACGACTGTGGCCACGCATCCAACTCTAGCCATGTTCACCTGCGTTAAGCGCGCCACTTTAATTAAGCCCCTGGCAGCTGTTCCCCGCTCCACAACTCGACTGGTCAGCCCCGCCAACTTTTATGCAGGAGCAGAGCGCTTGGTGGGGCCAAGTCAGACTGGCTGGCGGCCGACGCACTTCTGAACAAAGCGCGGGCAAGTTGCTCCCACGTGCGCCTGATGGCGTAGGCCGCCGGGCGCTTCTAACCAGACTCGTCGCAAGTTCCACGGGCGCCGTGATAACGAGATAGCGGGTGCCACACCCCTTCCGGGTAGGCCCACGGCTCGCTCACTAAGATCCGTTGTCGTAGTACCACGTTTGTACATATTTCACGGTGGCTATTGCGCTGCTAGAGAATGTTTACGTCTGCCGGCCTTTAACTTTGCGTTATTAAGAACAGCAAAATACACTGCTACATGAAGAACATAAAAGAGCTCTGGAAGACTTAACATTGCATCAGAATATCTAAAAATCGTCTGAGGAAATGGTAACAAAACGTCTGTTCAGGTTTGTGTGTAGAGTGTATGAGCCTGGCGATACACCATCTGACCTTGGGAAAATCGCCATCCACACAACTCCAAAGATTGTAAGAGCCGAAAAACGCAAGAACTATTGCACCATCATCTTAATGGATCATGCAACTGAGTTCCTTACGAAAATAATGTACAGACGGCTCGGAAAGAAAGCTGAGGATATGTTAGACGACGATCAGTTGGGTTTTAGCAAATCTAAAGGCACCAGAGAGGTAGTTCCGACGTTGTGGCTGGCCATGGAAGCAAGAACAGAGAAAAATCAAGACTTGATTTGCGATTTTCCAAATACACAGAAAAATACGGGTAAGCTATACGAAAATACAAATAATATGCAATCGGTAGGATCAAAAATTATGTAACAGAGTGATGTGATCTTTCGCCCTGTTGTTCAATCAACACATCAGAGAAGCAATGAAGGAAAGGAAAAGTTGATGTGTAGAATCGAAATATCAGGTGAAAAGATATCGATGTTACGATTCGCTGATGATATTGCTATCCTCAGTGAAAGTTAAGAATTACAGGATCTGCTGAATGAAACAACTGCCTAATGAGTACAAAGTAAGGATTGAGAATAAATCGGAGTAAGACGAAAGTAATGAGAACTAGAAAAAACGAGAACCGCAAGAAACCTAACATCAGAATTTGGGATCACGAAGCACATGTAGTTAAAAATTCAGCTACCTTCGCGGCAATATAGCCCATGGCCGCCCTCTATGACTGAGGGGTTCTAGGTGCTTCAGTCCGGAACCGCGCTGCTACTACGGTGCAGGTTCGAATCCTACCTCGGTCATGGATGTGTGTGATGTTCTTAGGTTAGTTAGGTTTAAGTAGTTCTAAGTGTAGGCGACTGATGACCTCAAGTTCCTTAGTGCTTAGAGCCATTTGAACCATAACTCATGACGGAAGATGCTAGAGAGACATACTAGTATATAGGTCTCAATCACCCCGTGGTCTAGGGGTAGCGTCTTTGACTCAAACATCTTCGGTCCCGGGTTCGATCCCCGCCACTGCTGAAATATTGATAAATAATCAGCATTGGCGGCCGAAGACTTCCCTCATAAGAAGTCAGCCTCATTCTGCCAACGGCCTTGTCAAAGAGGGCGGAGGAACGGATAGAGGCTCAGGGCACTCTCTTGTCCTAGGGGTGGGAAGTTGCCCATAAAGGCGGAATAATCAGCAATGATCAACGACATGAGGATGCAGAAGGCAATGGAAACCACTGCATTAAAGACACGTAACGTGTATCCACAGGACATGTGGCCTGTAGTTGAAGAAGTGTCATGATGATCTCTCCATTGGCAAAAGATTCCGGAATAGTCCCCCATTCCGATCTCCGGGAGGGGGCTGCCAAGGGGGAGGTAACCATGAGAAAAAGATTGAATAATCAACGAAAGAATAATGTTCTACGAGTCGGGGCGTGGAATGTCAGAAGCCTGAACGTAATAGGGAAACTAGAAAATCTGAAAAGGGAAATGCAAATGCTGAATCTAGATATAGTAGGGGTAAGTGAAATGAAGTGAAGTGGAGGGAAGACAAGGATTTCTGTTCAGATGAATACCGGGTAATATCAACAGCAGCAGAAAATGGTATGACAGGTGTAGGATTCGTTATGAATAGGAAGGTAGGGCAGAGGGTCTGTTACTGTGAACAGTTGAGTGACCGGGTTATTCTAATCAGAATCGATAGCAGACCAACACCGACAACGATAGTTCAGGTATACATGCCGACGTCGCAATCTGAAGATGAACGGATAGAGAAAGTGTATGAGGATATTGAAAGGGTAATGCAGTATGTAAAGGGGGACTAATATCTAATAGTCATGGGCGACTGGAATGCAGTTGTAGGGGAAGGAGTAGAAGAAAAGATTACAGGAGAATATGGGCTTGGGACAAGGAATGAAAGAGGAGAAAGACTAATTGAGTTCTGTAACAAGTTTCAGCTAGTAATAGCTAATACCCTGTTCAAGAATCACAAGAGGAGAATGTATACTTGGAAAAGGCCGGGATATACGGGAAGATTTCCATTAGATTACATCATGGCCGGACTGAGATTCCGAAATCAGATACTGAATGGTAAGGCGTACCCACGAGCAGATATAGACTCAGATCACAATATAGTAGTGATGAAGAGTAGGCTGAAGTTCAAGACATTAGTCAGGAAGAATCAATACGCTAAGAAGTGGGATACGGAAGTTCTAAGGAATGACGAGATACGTTTGAATTTATCTAACGTTATAGATACAGCAATCAGGAATAGCACAGTAGGCAACACAGTTGCAGAGGAATGGACGTCTCTAAAAAGGGACACCACAAAAGTTGGGAAGGAAAACATATGTACAAAGAAGGTAGCTGCGAAGAAACCATGGGTAACAGAAGAAATACTTCAGTTGATTGATGAAAGGAGGAAGTACAAACATGTTCCGGGAAAATCAGGAATACAGAAATACAAGTCGCTGAGGAATGAAAGAAATAGGAAGTGCACGGATGCTAAGACGAAATGTGCAGGAAAAATGTGAAGACATCGAAATAGATATGATTGTCGGAAGGACAGACTCAACATACAGGAAAGTCAAAACAACTTTTGGTGACATTAAAAGCAACGGCGGTAACATTAAGAGTGCAACGGGAATTCCATTGTTAAATGCAGAGGAGAGAGCAGATAGGTGGAAAGAATACATTGAAAGCCTCTATGAGGCTGAAGATTTGTCTGATGTGATAGAAGAAGAAACAGGAGTCGATTTAGAAGAGATAGGGGATCCAGTATTAGAATCGGAATTTAAAAGAGCTTTGGAGGACTTACGGTCAAATAAGGCAGAAGGGATAGATAACATTCCATCAGAATTTCTAAAATCATTAGGGGAAGGGCCAACAAAATGACTATTCACGTTGGTGTGTAGAATATATGAGTCTGGCGACATACTATCTAACTTTCGGAATAGCATCATCCACACAATTCCGAAGACGGCAAGAGTTGACAATTATCGCACAATCAGCTTAACAGCTCATGCATCGAAGCTGCTTAAAAGAATAATATAGAGAAGGATGGAAAAGAAAATTGAGAATGCGCTAGGTGACGATCAGTCTGGCTTTAGGAAAAGTAAAAACTGGAGGAGCGTCTATAGAAAAGTCGCAGAACTGCTCTCATTAATAAACGGTCACAACGCCCATGTAGTACTAGGGACAGAATGTTGCCTGAAACCAGACGTAAACAGTAATGTAATCTTAAACTCAGATTGGAATGTATACCGCAGAGACACGCTGGACAGTGAAGAGGGAGGCATGTTTATAGCGATAAGAAGTGCAATAGAATCGAATGAGATTGACGGAGATCCGAAATCTGAAATAATTTTGGTGAAGGTCACGGTTAAAGCAGGCTCAGACATGGTAACTAGATGTCTCTGTAGGACCACTGGCTCAGCAGCTGTTGTTACTGAGCACCTGAAGGATAATTTTGATAATATTTCGAGTAGATTTCCCCGCCATGTTATAGTTCTGGGTGGAGATTTAATTTGCCGCATACAGACTGGGAGACTCAATCGCTCATAACGGGTGGCAGGGACAAAGAATCCCGTGAATTTTTTTAAAGTGCATTGTCTGGAAACTATCTTGAGCAGTTAAACAGAGAACCGACTCGTGGCGATAACATATTAGACCTTCTGATGATTCTACTCTGTAGGAATCAGCATGGGTTTCGAAAAAGACGGTCGTGTGAAACCCAGCTCGCGCTATTCGTCCACGAGACTCAGAGAGCCATAGACACGGGATCACAGGTTGAGACCGTGTTTCTTGACTTCTGCAAGGCGTTCGATACAGTTCCCTACAGTCGTTTAATGAACAAAGTAAGAGCATATGGACTATCAGACTAATTGTGTGATTGGATTGAGGAGTTCCTAGATAACAGAACGCAGCATGTCATTCTCAATGGAGACATGTCTTCTGAAGTAAGAGTGATCTCAGGTCTGCCACAGGGGAGTGTCATAGAACCGTTGCTATTCACAGTATACATAAATGACCTTCCGGATGACATCGGAAGCTCACTGAGCCTGTTTGCAGATGATGCTGTGCTGTATCGAGTGTCATAGAACCATTGCTATTCACAGTATACATAAATGACCTTCTGGATGACATCGGAAGCTCACTGAGCCTGTTTGCAGATGATGCTGTGGTGTATCGAGAGGAATGGAAAATTGTACCGAAATGCAGGAGGGTCTGCAGCGAATTGACGCATGGTGCAGGGATTGGCAATTGAATATCAGTGTAGACAAGTGTAATGTGCATCGAATACATAGGAAGATAGCTCCCTTATCATTTCGCTACAAAATAGCAGGTTAGCAACTGGAAGCAGTTAATTCCATAAATTATCTGGGAGTACGCTTTAGGAGTGATTTAAAATGGAATGATCATACAAAGATGATCGTCGGTAAAGCAGATGCCAGACTGAGATTCATTGGAAGAATCCTAGGGAAATAAAATCCGAAAACAAAGGAAGTAGATTACAGTACACTTGTTCACCCACTGCTTGAATACTGCTCAACAGTGTGTGATCCGTACCAGATAGGTTCGATAGAAGAGATAGAGAAGATCCAACGGAGAGAACTCCGCTTAGTTACAGGATAATTTAGTAATCGAGAAAGCGTTACGGAGACAATAGATAAAGTCCAGTGGAAGACTCTGCAGGAGAGACACTCAGTAGCTCGGTACGGGCTTTTGTTAAAGTTTCGAGAACATACCTTCACCGAAGAGTCAAGCAGTATATGGCACCCTCCTACGTATATCTCGCGAAGAGATCATGAGGATAGAATCAGAGAGATTAGAGTCCACACAGAAGCATACCGACAATCCTTCTTTCCATGAACAATACGAGACTGGAATAGAAGAGAGAACCGATAGAAATACTCAGGGTACCCTCCGCCACACCGTCAGGTGGCTTGCGGAGTATGGATGTAGATGTAGATGTAGATGAACCTTGGGTCGCAAGCGCCACGAGTGGCGGCTGCAATCACTAGAGGATGTTCTATACAAACAAGGGTGGAGCGCAAGGAGACCGTAGCCATTCATGCCATGGAAGAGTTGGGAGTAACATAATTAGCTACAAGTACCAACAAATGGCTCAGATGCATTCAAGTTAAGGGGTGGCCAGAGCAGTGGATAGATCCCGAGCCATACATTAATCGCCACAAGCATCGCCGATTGTGCCAAACCGGCTCGTTGCATGTGTAGAAAGCGGATGCTCGTCGCGAACGAAGAACGCTGACAGTTGTGGTGCAAGAAACCGTTCTCGGATGGGAGCAACGTGCGTCGTTAACAAGTACGTGAGGTGTAACCTGTGCCATTGATGTCCCCCAGCCCTATTTCTGCCTCATTGTATACGCTAAAGGAATGGATCCGTTTCGTTTCCAATGTACCCAGGCATTACAGCCGGGGACTGCAACCGGAATTGTATTGGACTGTTTGAGGGAAAGGACCAAACAGCGAGATCATCGGTCTGATAGCATTAGGGAGGACGGGGAGGGAAGTCGGCCAGGCCCTTTCAAAGGAATCATCCTGGCATTGGCCTGGAGCGATTTAGGAAAATCACGGAAAACCTAGATCAGGATGGCCGGATGCGGGATTGAACGGTCGTCCTCCCGAATGGGAGTCCAGTGTCCAACCACTGCGCAACCTCGCTCGGTGTGACTGCAAGAAACGCGTGGGATATGCGATGTGCTTTCAGCTGGACTCCTCTGCAGACCAAAGCTTCGTAATAAGTGTCCCCTTCACCGACGAGGCTGCGATCACACTCCTGGGTGTGATGGACGTTCACAACCTACAAATGTGGCGGATGTGAGCGTACATACTACACGTACTCATACCTCACAACACAAAACTACCTTTAACCTGCGGACTGCCACTGATAGACTCAGTGTAACTGTGGCGTACATTCTCCCTAACAGACTTGATAGTCGCTCGTGTCTCCTGCGAGACGTTCTGCCGGAGATGCTAAATGATATTCCCATGCTTGTTCGTAGGATGATTCGACTTCAGAACAACCGGGGTCCCGTGCATTTCAGTAGACAAGTGACGGCACATCTACAGTAAACGTCACCTGGCCATGGGATTGATCACGGTGGGCCTGTCGCATAACTACCTGGATCTGACGATCCATCCTATATCGATTTTTACCTGTGATGGTATCCCAAAAGACTTGTTACATCGCCGGAGGATATAGTGGGTAGTATTGTCGCAGCAACAGGTTGTCTTCTAGAGAAAGCTGGTGTCTTTGAGAGGATGCGCCGTTCAATGTAACGTCGACTCAGACGTGTTGAGCGGGATTAGCCGAGCGGTCTCAGGCGTTGCAGTCATGGGCTGTGCGGCTGGTCCCAGCGGAGGTTGGAGTTCTCCCTCATGCATGGGTGTGTGTCCTTAGGATAATTTAGGTTAAGTAGTGTGCAAGCTTAGGGACTGATGACCATAGCAGTTAAGTCCCGTAAGATTTCACACACATTTGAACATTTTTTCCAGGCGTGTCTCGATGCACCCGGAGAAAACTTTGAGCATCTCCTTTTAGTGGGAGTCCATTTGTGTCATGTCACTAAATAACGGCAACGCCATATAGTAGCCCCGGATGGGTCCTACGATTATACCTTCCTATATGATTATTTATAGTTGTACGCCCGATGTGCCATGTCCGCTTGTAAATTTTTCCTAATCATTATGCATAATGGTCCCTTACTCATAATTCTACTGGAAGCATGCGAAGTGAAGAATAGATTATGGTCCAAACAACTTGCAACAGTAATAAAATACTAATAAATGAGTTATTCCTTAAATACAGCACCATCGTGTTGTTGTCGTGGTCTTCAGTCCTGAGACTCGTCTGAAGCAGCTCTCCATGCCACTCTATCCTGTGCAATCTTCTTCATCTTCCAGTAACTACTGCAAGATACATCTTTCTGAATATGCTTAGTGTATTCATCTCTTGGTCTCCCTCTATGATTTTTACCCTCCACGCAGCCCTCCAGTGTTAAATTTGTGATCCCTTGATGCCGCAGATCATGTTCTACCAACCGATCCCTTCTTCTGGTCAAGTTGTGCCACACACTCCTCTTCTCCCCAATCCGATTGAATACCTCCTCATTAGTTATGTTATCTACCCATCTAAACTTCAGCATTCTTCTGTAGCACCACATTCCGAAACCTTCTATTCTCTTCTTGTCCTAACTATTTATCGTCCATGTTTCACTTCCATGCATGGCTACACTCCATACAAATACTTTCAGAAACGACTTCCTGACTTTTAAATCTATACTCGATGTTAACAAATTTCTCTTCTTCGAAACACATTCCTTGCCATTGCCAGCCTACATTTTATATCCTCTATACTTCGACCATCATCAGTTAATTTGCTCCACAAATAGCAAATCTCCTTTACTACTTTAAGTGTCTCATTTCCTAATCTAATTCTCTCAGCATCATCCGACTTAATTCGACTACATTCCATTATCCTCGTTTTGGTTTTGTTGATCTTCATCTTATATCCTCCTTTCAAGACATTATCCATTCCGTTCAACTGCTCTTCCATGTCCTTTGCTGTCTCTGACATAATTACAACGTCATCGGCTAACCTCAAAGTTTTTATTTCTTCTCCAGGGATGTTAATACCTACACCGAATTTTTGTTATGTTTCCTTTACTGTTTGCTCAATATACAGATTGAATAACATCGGGGAGATGCCACAAACCTGTCTCACTCCCTTCCCTACCACTGGTTCCCTTACATGCCCCTCGACTCGTATAACTGCCATCTGGTTTCTGAACAAATTATAAATAGCCTTTCGCTCCCTGTTGGTTCAAATGCCTCTGAGCACTATGGGACTTCACTTCTATGGTCATCAGTCCCCTAGAACGTAGAACTACTTAAACCTAACTAACCTAAGGACATCACACACATCCATGCCCAAGGCAGGATTCGAACCTGCGACCGTAGCGGTCGCGTGGTTCCAGACTGTAGCGCCTAGAACCGCTCGGGCACCTGGGCCGGCTTCCTTCCTTCTATTTTACCGCTGCCACCTTTATAATTTGAAAGGCGGTATTCCAGTCAATATTCTCAAAAGCTTTTTCTAAGTCTACAAATGCTAGAAACGTAGGTTTGCCTTTTCTTAATCTTTCTTCTATGATAAGTCGTAAGGTCACTATTGCCTCACGTGTTCAAGCATTTCTACGGAATCCTAACTGATCATCCCCGAAGTCGGCTTCTTCCGGTTTTTCCATTCATATGTAATGAATTCGCGTTAGTATTTTGCAGCTGTGACTTATGAAACTGATAGTTTGGTAATTTTTACATACACTCCTGGAAATGGAAAAAAGAACACATTGACACCGGTGTGTCAGACCCACCATACTTGCTCCGGACACTGCGAGAGGGCTGTACAAGCAATGATCACACGCACGGCACATCGGACACACCAGGAACCGCGGTGTTGGCCGTCGAATGGCGCTAGCTGCGCAGCATTTGTGCACCGCCGCCGTCAGTGTCAGCCAGTTTGCCGTGGCATACGGAGCTCCATCGCAGTCTTTAACACTGGTAGCATGCCGCGACAGCGTGGACGTGAACCGTATGTGCAGTTGACGGACTTTGAGCGAGGGCGTATAGTGGGCATGCGGGAGGCCGGGTGGACGTACCGCCGAATTGCTAAACACGTGGGGTGTGAGGTCTCCACAGTACATCGATGTGGTCGCCAGTGGTCGGCGGAAGGTGCACGTGCCCGTCGACCTGGGACCGGACCGCGGCGACGCACGGATGCACGCCAAGACCGTAGGATCCTACGCAGTGCCGTAGGGGACCGCACCGCCACTTCCCAGCAAATTAGGGACACTGTTGCTCCTGGGGTATCGGCGAGGACCATTCGCAACCGTCTCCATGAAGCTGGGCTACGGTCCCGCACACCGTTAGGCCGTCTTCCGCTCACGCCCCAACATCGTGCAGCCCGCCTCCAGTGGTGTCGCGACAGGCGTGAATGGAGGGACGAATGGAGACGTGTCGTCTTCACCGATGAGAGTCGCTTCTGCCTTGGTGCCAATGATGGTCGTATGCGTGTTTGGCGCTGTGCAGGTGAGCGCCACAATCAGGACTGCATACGACCGAGGCACACAGGGCCGACACCCGGCATCATGGTGTGGGGAGCGATCTCCTCCACTGGCCGTACACCTCTGGTGATCGTCGAGGGGACACTGAATAGTGCACAGTACATCCAAACCGTCATCGAACCCATCGTTCTACCATTCCTAGACCGGCAAGGGAACTTGCTGTTCCAACAGGACAATGCACGTCCGCATGTATCCCGTTTCACCCAACGTGCTCTAGAAGGTGTAAGTCAACCACCCTGGCCAGCAAGATCTCCGGATCTGTCCCCCATTGAGCATGTTTGGGACTGGATGAAGCGGCGTCTCACGCGGTCTGTACGTCCAGCACGAACGCTGGTCCAACTGAGGCGCCAGGTGGAAATGGCATGGCAAGCCGTTCCACAGGACTACATCCAGCATCTCTACGATCGTCTCCATGGGAGAATAGCAGCGTGCATTGCTGCGAAAGGTGCATATACACTGTACTAGTGCCGACATTGTGCATGCTCTGTTGCCTGTGTCTATATGCCTGTGGTTCTGCCAGTGTGATCATGTGATGTATCTGACCCCAGGAATGTGTCAATAAAGATTCCCCTTCCTGGGACAATGAATTCACGGTGTTCTTATTTCAATTTCCAGGAGTGTATGTCAACACCTGCTTTCTTTGGCTTAGAGTTATGATATTCTTCTTGAAGTCTGAGAGTATTTCGTTTGGCTCATTCATCTAGCTCACCAGATGGTAGAGTTTTGTCAGGACTGGCCCTCCCAAGGCCGACAGTAATTCTCATGGGATGTTGTCTACACCCGGGGCCGTTATTCGACTTAGCTCTTTCAGTGCTCCGTGAAACTCTTCACGCAGTACGACTAATAGAGTTCTGTAACACGTTTCAGCTAATAATGGCGTATACTATGTTCAAAAATGAGTCGTCGTGCACCAGCTTCGCGGCAACCTACGACCAGACGTTATTCAGTGCGGTCCAAACTGATATTAAAATTTCTGGTGTAGATATAGCACGACGCGCCGTCACACAACAAACTCCATGGTCATTCGTTTCAGTAACACCATGTGGTCTTCCAGAGACCGGTCTTCCGGCAATCGTACATTCTCGTGACCACAGCTGACAGCAGTCATGTACAGTGGCTGCATTCCTGTCACGTCTATCTTCATTGTCGCGAAGGAATATCCAGCTTCTCGTACCCGAGTTACGAGACCTCTTTCAAACTCAATGAGGTGTTTATAATGGCGTCTTAGCTGTCTTAAAGGCATTCTTTGCTAACGTCAACTCACCACGTCCAATCTCAAAAGTAACTAACGTTCGCGACCGTTACAGTGGGTATTTCAGTGAAACCTGATTTTCACGCTCATAGTGGCGCTAATGGCACCACCCTTAAGCGTTTGGCGCGAAATGTGAACAGACTTCATCTCTCAGACGTAGAATCAGATCTACCAAGTATCGTTTATGTCGAAAAACTCCATCTTAGAGTTAAGAGGTTTTTTTTCCATCAGTGTATGTTGCACAAAGCATAATGTAAGTTGCAGGATGCTGCTGCTGATAGAAAGACCGATGAATAGTGAAGCCGACAGCTGGGCGAGAATGAAGCAGGCGCTAAACAGACGGTTACCTCGCCCGCCAATGACAGATTTTGTCCAGATGCTGAGTAAAGTTTGTACTTGGTCGAGTACTTATCTGTATCGCTCTAAGCACGATGCTGAAGTTATTAAAAAATAGACCGATTGTCGGTGATGGCTAGTCGTGGTTTTTTAGTGGCGAATAGCTGTATCACTAACTGCGACACATTCGCGAATATGAACAGTGATCCGATACTGCCAAATGTTTTTTTATTCCAGTCTTTGATCACAATATAAATTCCTTTGACGATGACCGTATTCAGTCAGTAATGACCATCAGCAGATCTGTTCTGCACCATATCCTAATGCGATAGAGCCGTAGAAATGGCACCGGCGAAACCTATAAATATACTCAGCGTAGCATCGGCACACAGATCTATAATACGGTGTATAATAGGTCACAACGTCCACACAGTCATTTAGCAAATTGTGGACAGGCCCAATACAATGCTCTTTAGCTCGGTCCAACGTATCGAATTTTTGTTAACAAATATTTTTCAGCACAATCTCCTCTGCATCACCCTTACAAGCTTCTCAGACTGTTTTTGAACAACCTGTATGTAAAGGGTGACCCAAAAGTCCGTTAACATTTGAAAAGGCACTAATTCACGGAATAATGTAGGTAGATACGTAAACTTTACAAACATGCCTCGAATTTCATTTTGTAACCAAAAACAAGAGTGAAAACCGGCAGTCAGATGGTTCTGGACAGCAACACCTCTGTGGTACCACAGGAAGGGACGTGGTACAATGATGTGTCGCAGGATGGCGTCACCCTTGGCTCTCTGATAAACATGTACCGGTAAGAACGACTTTTATGAAGGATGACGCCCCACCTCATATTGCTACACTATCAAAAGTTTTCTTGTGCACATCATTTGCTTAGAACCACTTGCTGAGCCGCCACTTCCATCATGATTGGGATCGCAAGTCCCAGACCTCATTCTGTCTGGTTATTAGTTATTGGGTTTTCTGAAGTCGCAATTCTATAGTGATCGCCCGATCTCAATAGGGATGCTTAGTAATATCATCATACCTATTGATGCACTCGACTATGTGTATTGTTGATGAATGATGGCCAAAATGCTGAGCACTTGTTATAAAGAAAATCGTCGTTGCTACAAATAATTTGTTATGCTAAATACTGATTTGCATCATATGAAGAGCTATCTGTTGACCACTTTGTGCACTTTGTTTGGTTTCAATAAAACCTCATTTTATTTCAAACACGAGTGTCAATTTTTACCTCTCTACCTACATTATTCAGTGAAGTTTCGAGCTTTCAAATGTTAGCTGACTTTTGCGTCAGCCTACGTGACAGTGTGGTGCGGATTAATATGTTTTAGGACCATTTATGAACTTGTGGGGCCCTAGTTGCTCTTTTCCTTAAGTTCATATTTACATTTACAGATCAATTATTACTTCCATTTAATCAGCTATGTGGGGTTTAAGAAATTATTATACTGCCTGATAACTGCTTAATACTCTGAGAGCCAAACAAACTGGTACAACTGCGTATTGTCGTGTAAGGTGCCCCGAGATCGCAGAAGTGCCGCAAACGACGTTGCATGGACTCGACTAATGTCTGAAGGGGTGCTGGAGGGAATTGACACCATGAATCTTGAAGAGCTGCCACAAATCCATAGGAGTATGAGGGGTCTCTTCTGAACAGCACGTTGCCAGGCATTATACACTCCTGGAAATTGAAATAAGAACACCGTGAATTCATTGTCCCAGGAAGGGGAAACTTTATTGACACATTCCTGGGGTCAGATACATCACATGATCACACTGGCAGAACCACAGCCACATAGACACAGGCAACAGAACATGCACAATGTCGGCACTAGTACAGTGTATATCCACCTTTCGCAGCAATGCACGCTGCTATTCTCCCATGGAGACGATTGTAGAGATGTTGGATGTAGTCCTGTGGAACGGCTTGCCATGCCATTTCCACCTGGCGCCTCAGTTGGACCAGCGTTCGTGCTGGACGTGCAGACCGCGTCAGACGACGCTTCATCCAGTCCCAAACATGCTCAGTGGGGAACAGATCCGGAGATCTTGCTGGCCAGGGTAGTTGACTTACACCTTCTAGAGCACGTTGGGTGGCACGGGATAGATGCGGACGTGTATTGTCCTGTTGGAACAGCAAGTTCCCTTGCCGGTCTAGGAATGGTAGAACGATGGGTTCGATGAAGGTTTGGATGTACCGTGCACTATTCAGTGTCCCCTCGACGATCACCAGAGGTGTACGGCCAGTGTAGAAGCTCGCTCCCCACACCATGATGCCGGGTGTTGGTCCTATGTGCCTCGGTCGTATGCAGTCCTGATTGTGGCGCTCACCTGCACGGCGCCAAACACGCATACGACCATCATTGGCACCAAGGCAGAAGCGACTCTCATCGGTGAAGACGACACGTCTCCATTCGTCCCTCCATTCACGCCTGTCGCGACACCACTGGAGGCGGGCTGCACGATGTTGGGGCGTGAGCGGAAGACGGCCTAACGGTGTGCGGTACCGTAGCCCAGCTTCATGGAGACGGTTGCGAATGGTCCTCGCCGATACCCGAGGAGCAACAGTGTCCCTAATTTGCTGGGAAGTGGCGGTGAGGTCCCCTACGGCACTGCGTAGGATCCTACGGTCTTGGCGTGCATCCGTGCGTCGCTGCGGTCCGGTCCCAGGTCGACGGGCACGTGCACCTTCCGCCGACCACTGGCGACAACATCGATGTACTGTGGAGACGTCACGCCCCACGTGTTGAGCAATTCGGCGGTACGTCCACCCGGCCTCCCGCATGCCCACTATACGCCCTCGCTCAAAGTCCGTCAACTGCACATACGGTTCACGTCCATGCTGTCGCGGCATGCTACCAGTGTTAAAGACTGCGATGGAGCTCCGTATGCCACGGCAAACTGGCTGACACTGACAGCGGCGGTGCACAAATGCTGCGCAGCTAGCGCCATTCGACGGCCAACACCGCGGTTCCTGGTGTGTCCGATGTGCCGTGCGTGTAATCATTGCTTGTACCGCCCTCTCGCAGTGACCGGAGGAAGTATGGTGGGTCTGACACACCGGTGTCAATGTGTTCTTTTTTCCATTTCCAGGAGTGTAGATATGTCAATAATATTACGTCTGGGGTGTTTGGTGGCCATAGGGGGCGTTTAAACTCAGAAGAGTGTTCCTGCCGCAACTCTCTAGGAATTCTGGAGTCGTGAGGTGTCGCACTCTTTCCGAAATTTGCTTAAGTCCGTCGGAATGCACCATGGGCGTGAACGGTTTCAGGTGCTCAGACAGGATGCTTACGTACGTGGCACCTGTCAGAGTCGCATCTAGACGTATCAGGGGTCCCATATCACATGAGCTGAACACGCCCCACACCATTACACAGCCTCCACCAGCTTTAACATTCCCCTGTTGACATGCAGGTTCCATGGAAAAAATTGTTCAAATGTGTGTGAAATCTTATGGGGATTAACTGCTAAGGACATCAGTCCCTAAACTTACACACTACTTAACCTAAATTGTCCTAACCACACACCCATGCCCGGGGGAGGACTCGAACCTCCGCCAGTGGGTTCCATGCACTCACGAGGTTCTTCCCTACCTATACACGTACATCCGCTCGATACAATTTCAACGAGACTCGTCCGATCAGGAAACATGTTTCCAGTCATCAACAGTCTAATGCCGGTGTTGACGGTCCAAGGTGAGGTATAAATCTTTTTGTACTGCAGTCATCAAGGGTACACGAGTCTTCATTCGGCTCCGAAATCCCATGTCGATGATGTTTCGTTGAATGGTTCCCACGCTGACACTTTTTGATGCCCCAGCATTGAAATATGCAGCAGTTTGCGGGAGGATGGCTCTTCTGTCACATTGAATGAATCTCTTCAGCCGTTATTCGTCCCGTTCTTGCAGGACCTTTCTCCGGCCGCAGCGATGACTGGTTCCAGGACTAAAGTTTATGAAAACTGTATGCAGCACAGTACGAACAATATGTTCGTAAACGGTACCGACGAACTTCAACGGGCTGCAGAAAGAGACTTGCTGGAAAAGCTGAAGCGTTATCGAACGACGCTACAGAGCTTCGAAGTTATACCTGCCTCTGAGCGACTTCTTGGGGAGCAATCGTTAGATTGTACGCTGTTGGAGCGCAGGAGGAAAGGCTCGCAGTACACCTTTGTTCTTTGTTGTTCAGTGATCGCAACGGAATGCCACAATCACCAGTGGAGAAGATGGAGCAGTCTTCTGCATGGAATAGGCTTGTCTCCTGTGAGTACTGTGTTCTGTAGGCTTCATGGATGAATGTTTTGCAATCGGGTTTCCATTCGCTGTTTATTATTCTCCTGGGATACTCTAAAACCTCCGATGTTTTTCGGTTTACGGGTAGTAACATATAGCTACTGACAGCGTCAAAATTACAGGGGCTAGTGTTAGCGTGCTTTTCAGCAGCTGTCGCCGTCTTCTCTACTGGAATAAGGTTTTCGAGAATTTGGTACATTTATGTAATGCAGAGGAAAGGTTATACTGATGCAAACAAAATTTTAAAAGGAATTTCAATGAAACAAACAACACAGAACGATTTTGAAGGAGAGAACACTGATGTTTATTCTACTGTTATAAGAAATTAAATAAAATAATAGAAGTTCCTCATAATGTCTGTCTCCAACAATGTAGCACGCCTGACAACTGCGTAATATGAACTGACGCTCTCGCGCCGAGGTACCGGGAATAGTGTGCATATCTTCAAACGCTGCAAGTATTCTTCGAAGTAAGTCTTCCGCTGACTCCACTGGCGTTCTCCAGAAAAATTCCAGCAGGTTGAGATCAGGAGACCGAGGTGACCAAATTACAGAGCCACGTCGAGCAATCCAGCAAACTCCCATCACCTTTCCCAACGGTATTCTTGCAGCTAGACTGAAGTGTTTGTGGATGCACTGGAGCCTCATGCGCCAACGAGAAGTCAGTGGCATCTCCTCCAGTAATACCGGCAGTAATTGTCGAACAAATGTTGCTCAGCTATCGCCGGTGAGTCCAGCAGGAAGCATGGAGGGGCCAATAAAGCAGCCCATTAATTTTTCGCAAACTTTTCTTAGTGATCTCGTTCGTTGGTGGCGTTGTTGTCCTCTCCACCAAAATATGCCAACTGTGAGCGTTAAACACACATGTTTGAAGGACGTTTCGTCCCTGAAAAAATCATATGCAGCGTAATACGGCCGTGCGGCACTACTATCCGAGCTATACATCTTTAAGAAAGATCATAAGCCGTCAGCGCCAGTGGCTACTGAAAATGGATTGGACGCCCTCGCTCCTCATGTGTCACCCTCCAGATGGGGTATCATTGCTTGGCAATGTGTGTGTCACAGAGTGCGTGCTCGTGGATACATCTGTGTTGTACCTCTTTAAAATGTCTTCTTCAAACTGTACGTGCGTATGCTTGGAACGTGACCACCGCCATTGGACCTGGACGCTGGACGTTGGACGCTGGTAAACAGCCGCAAACGTACAATAGTGTGGCTGACGTCTATTTTGACATCTTTGCCTGTAGATCGGTAAAGCCGTGTACGTCATCCCTCTAGTCCCATCGTAAACAAATTGCATATCGCTTTGCTCGGACCAAATGAGGTTGTCCACGATGTTGCTCAGCAGCATGAGACAAACTGCAAACGACGCTGTCTTTCTATGGCACATGTCTGTCTTATCTCTAATGCCAATGATTTTATTGGTCTCTACATTGCCGTTGTGGCATAGGTGAACGTATTTTGTGCAATGTAACGTCCAGGTCTATTCCTAAATGTTCTGACCGCGATCAGTCAGTGTACACGGTCACATTTGCTACTGAAGGACAGGACTGGCGGCAGACACAATGGCCTGTAATGTCGACGCTCTGTAGCGTCGTTGGATGACGTTTCTGGAGAAGAGTTTTTACCTTCAATTTGTTCGTCAATACACCCTCAAAAACACCTCGAATTCTGTCGGTATTGTCTTGTAACTTATATACTATGTGATAAAAAGTGTCACAACACCCCCAGAAACACATGTTGGTACATAATATTGATTCACAATTCCAATTATTATGTACCAAAAGTTACGCTAAATGTTGAAAGCGGCTGCTAGATCTAAAATCATGTCAATAATCTCAAAACAACGAAATCCAAAATTGGTGACTATATGTTAGTGAAAACCCACAAAAAATAGTGAGATTAATAATGAAGTATCTGAATTTAAATACATTTACAATGGGCCATTTGAACTGCAAGGAACTCCACAGGCAAATGCTTATTTTCTTTTGTACCCTAGATCAAGAAAACCTTTGGGAGTTAGGAATATTGTGGACCTGAAACTGAATGTCCACAGAAACCAATAATGAAGAATGTGAACCCTCAGAGAGCATGGCACTCTATACAATGCTAGGTGTCTGACAAACACAAGGTACTCGAGTTATTAGCACTACTATTTACTTTTCTTTTCATGCTGTCGATCTTCCTCTACTAGCAGTCAGAAATTTTACTATCCTCTTTCCTTCTTCTCTATCAGAGTAAACTGAATAGTGTAGAAATAATGTGAGATACAGTAGATGTTTGTGACAAAGATGTGGAGTAGAAAACTGGACACACTAGAAAATGACCAAGATAAATGCAAGTATTGTAGGTTTGGAAAGAGAAAATGTAACGCAGAATTATATGGAAAAAATATGCATGAGAAAAGATAAGGATACTGAAACAAGGTAAACGAATGCTATAATATGACTAAATGTAAATGTTTTAAAAAATGGGTTAAATATTATGTTGAAAACCTGTATGTGTGTTCAAAACTGAGGAGATATGACTAACGTGTGTAAAATGGAAATGAGATGTATGTGTCTAGTGTCATAAAAAGTTGACAGAAATCACTTGCAATAGGACAAGCCGCTAGGCTTCTCTTAAACTGAATTTTATTGGTTGTTAAGCATTTTACGGCTTCTGGCAAGTTATTGAAAATGTGTGTTGCTGAATAATGCACACCTTCTTGTACAAGACTAAGTGACTTTAAATCCTTGTAAAGATTATTCTTATTTCTAGTATTGATTCCATGAATTGAGCTGTTGGTCTGAAAAATTGGTAACTTTTTAATGACAAATTTCATTAAGGAATAAATATATTGGGAAGCTGTAGTTACTATCCCTAGTTCCCTAAACAGCCGGCTGCAGAATGTTCTTGAGTTCACACTACATATAACTCTTACTGAATGTTTTTGTGCCCAGGAAACTTTAGCTAGGCTTGATGAAATCCCCAAAAATAATACCATATGACATTATGGATTGAAAGTAAGCATAGTATGCCAGCTTTTTCATTTTTATATCCACTATGTCGGACACCATTCGCATTTCAAATAGAGATCTGTTAAGACACTTCAGTGGTTCTGTGGTGTGCTTTTCCCAGTTGAATTTATTATCAAGCTGTAATCCCAAGAATTTAACACTGTCCACTTCTTCTATCTGCTTGTCATCGTATGTTAGGCATATACTCGTGGCACACCTCTTACTAGCTCTGAACTGCATGTAGTGTGTTTTTTTCTAAGTTTAGTGACAAAGAATTGGCTAGGAACCGGTGATTAATGTCCACAAAACATTTTATAAGCTGCTCTTTCTAAGACTACATTTGATTTGATATTCATTGTATTGCTTGTATCATCAGCAAACAAAACGAACTTGGCATCTTGTAATGTTAGTGATGGGTCTTTGATATACACAAGAAAAACGTAAGGGCCCCAAAATGGAACCTTGTGGGACCCCACATGTAATTAGTTCGCAGTCGGGGGATGCCTGACAACTAGATACATGTCTCTTTCCTAATAACACCATTTGTTTTCTGCCAGAGATATAAGATTTTGCAGATATTCTGTTACACTAAACTATCCTAATTTATTTAAATTATATTGTGATTTACACAGTCAAATGCCTTTGACACATCACAAAATATACCAGTTGCCTGCAATTTTTTTGTTATGAATGAAGCACATTTTCACAGTAAGTGTAGATAGCTTTCTCAATAAAACCTTTATAAATCCAAACTGTGACTTGACAGTATGTTATTTGAGATGAGGTGGTTATAAAGCTGAATGTACATTACTTTTTCTAACACTTTTCAGAATGCTGGCAACAGTGAAATTGGACGGAAATTTTATGCTATTTCTTTAATTCCCTACTTAAACATAGACTTAAACTTCTGCATGTTTCAACCATTCAGGAAATATTCCACTGATAAACGACTGGTTACACAGATAGCTTAATATGTTACGTAGCTCAGAATCACATTCTTTAATTAACTGTTGGTATTTCATCATACCCACAAGATGTGTTTGATTTTAAAGATTTTATGATGGACAATATTTCTGCTGGGGTAGTGAGGGTCAAATTCATATTATGGAAGTTACTAGAAATGTCTGGTCTGAGGTATTTCGTAGCAGCATCTACCAAACCTGACAACACAATCTTTTCAGTAACAGTTATAAAATGTTTGTTAAACGGTTCTGCAATACTATACACGTCTGTCACTAATGTATCATTCACTCTTAATGCTATTGGTTCCTCTTCATGTCTGGTTCTACCGGTGTCCTCCTTCACTATATCCCATATTGTCTTTATTTTGTTATCTGATATGACTATCTTTTCCTTGTAATATATTCGCTTTGGTGTCCATATTACAGTCTAAATATTTGCAGTATTTCTTGTAATGTGCGATAGCATCACCATCAGAACTCTTTCGGATTGACAGATACAGTTTTCTTTTTTTTTACAAGATACCCCTATTCCTTGACTAATCTATGGCTTCTTTGTACACTTTGATCTATCCTTGGTAAGTTTTGGGGGAAACAGTGTTCAAATATGGTAAGTACTTTATTAGCAGAAATGTTATATTTTTCATTAATGCCATGAGCACTGTAAACATCAGTCCAGTGTATGTCTCTGACGAGTGTCCTAAACCAATTAATTTTTGGCTTATTGATTACCCTCTTGAGCTCCAATTTAGCAAATTTTATATCCTGTTCAGTATTAACATTAAACAGAAGGAACTGCATGTCATGGTCTGAGAAGCCATTGACAATTGGTTTTGTAATATAATTTTGTTCATTGGACTTTTCTATAAAGATATTATCAATGGCTGTTTGTGATCAATTGGCTACCCTAGTGGGGAACTTTACAGTAGGAATTAAGTTGAATGATAGTGTTAGTAACTCATATAAGTTCCTATTGGGAGAGTCCTCAAGGAAATCTTCATTGAAATCACCAGCAACCGCTATTTATTTGTTTTTGGTTGGCAAATGGGCTTGTACAGCTTCAAGGTGTTTTACGAAAGGATTAAAGTTACCGGCAGATGCTTGATATACACTTAATATTATGAAACATTTTTAGTGAAATTCTACTTGTGTTGCACATGCTTCCATATGCTGTTCTAGGCAAAATTTATGAATGTCCACGTTCTTAAGCTTAAGACAGTTCCTGATGAATGTGACAACTCCTCCCTTCTCCATTTCTGATCTACAAAAGTGAGATGCTAACCTAAACCTTGTAACACTTAAAAGTTCTATACCAGTAGTCATATGATGTTCAGACAGGCCAATTATGTCAGCTGGGTTTGAAGACTCTAATTCATATATGTAGATAGTTATTTCATTAATTTTATTTCTCATTCCTAGAATATTTTGATGCAGTAAAGATAGCTGACATTTAATATTGACTGAGTTTTAAATTGGGTAGAGTTAAAATATCAGCTGACTTGATCATTCTTGACGAATAGCTGTTTATGCTGATGTAATACTCTATACTTAGGTTTTTTGGTTTCTTTCTCAAACTGAAAGTTTGTCTCAGTTCTAACGTCTCTTACAATTTGTTTTCTTTCTGTCCTCCCTACCTTAACAAAGGGTCTTTTCTGAACACTATAATCACTGGTATTTTACCACTCGTTACAGTGCCTCCCCCTTTAACTTCCCTGCTGTTTTCCCAGCCAATTTACCCTTACCCTTCCTGTTGAGGTGAAGGCAATGCCTAGTATAGTTCCACCTATTGAGAAAATCAACAGGAACCACACCAATGTGCGACCCTGCACCCAAAATAAGCAGCCGTTCCAGCTCCAAATTAACTCTCTTGACAGAAGACTTCAAATGAGGTCGGTCATGGCACCCAAGAACATACAAACTCGACACTAGTATGCTTCGAAGCTGATACAATCTTTGCCAGGTCACACTCCATACTGTACCCAGAATCTGTCAATACAGTTACCTGCCCCAGCCACTATAACCACGGTGTCTTCGTTAGTGAAATCTTTGCAAAGTAATCCTAAATCCTCTGTCACTTGCTCCAGATCAGCACTAGGTTAAAAAAAATTGGTGACCTGGTATTCTGGTCCTAGTTCATCCTGCAAAAGTTGGCCAACACTTCTCCCATGGTAACTACCTAACAACAACACTTTATTTTTACTTATAGCCCTACGTTCTTACTTTCCAATTTGCTGCTGAAAGTTTGTTGAGCCCTGTCTACATCTGCAACTGCTTGAGGCTCACCAGCTTCTAACTCAAGCAACAGGTCAAATTTATTTTCCACATTCACCACAAAGCTGTCAGACAAAGTTCTAGGCCTGCTCCTCCTGTTGCCTGTTGCCACTTCTCAACTCTCTTTACCCTTCCCCATCCGTAACCTGTCAAGATCTCCCCTGCCCTTGTCTAACTCAGCCTGAAGAAGGGGAATTTTCCCCTCCTGCTCTAGTGTCTTCCTATCTCTATTACAAATCCTACAAAACGACTAATGAGTCTCATTTACTTCCCCTATTCTCACGCCACTAGAGTCACCAACATGGAAAACACTACAGCACCCATTACACCAAAGCCCCGACCTAACAATCCTACGGCAAGTCAAGCACTTTTCACTCGTGATAAACGTAATAGTTTATTGAGAATAAGTCAGTTAAACTACAGATAAAAACGAAAATATGGTTCCACAAACTTGGCCTATACGCAACTGTGTGTAAACAAAAACAACAGTGGAAATTTTCTGAAAAAACACACTTTACTCTACTTTGGGGGAACTGCTAGTTAAATAATGAAGAGGTACGCTAAGTTAAATTGCCGGAGAGAGCAAAGAACAACTAATCAAAATTCTATAGATTTGCTGCGGCAAAACGTAAACAGAAAATACGACTGTACTCTCTTTTCGCTTTTTCTGCTATATTACATAAAGAAAAATGAAACCTTTACTATTACACTTAAAAGGCACAATAATACACCTATTTACCACGTAATCAATACTGAACTATATGTTTTATAATCTAAAATTACTTATCTTTACGAGAACGCCAAAACTCACGCTAGTCGCCTGGCTGCAGAGCTGCCAATATTCCGAGGCAGGTAACGCTCTAGTGCGTAGACGAGTCTGTGTCGGGTTTATATCTATAACAGGTCGGTGATCATAATGTTCTGGCTGGTCGGGGAATGTGTGTGTGTGTGTGTGTGTGTATGTGTGTGTGTGTGTGTGTGTGTGCTGGTGAAGAACTGGATATAGCTCAGATATGGCCAATATACAAAGAAGGAAATATTTACATTATAATATGGATGAAATAAACG
The DNA here is from genome assembly GCF_023897955.1 of Schistocerca gregaria. Classification (NCBI taxonomy): domain Eukaryota; kingdom Metazoa; phylum Arthropoda; class Insecta; order Orthoptera; family Acrididae; genus Schistocerca; species Schistocerca gregaria. The sequence goes on along the minus strand of NC_064925.1, from coordinate 166,841,952 downwards.
AAGTAGTTACACAAAGGTACCCTCTTTCACACAGTCCTTTTAATATACATATCGAAAAATGCAAGGATAACTTGTGTACAGACTTGTGGGTAGTCTGAATGAAAATTATTTACCAGGGTCTGTTTCTAATTTAAGTAAAATACCAAGAGAAAATAATTTGAACATTTTGTGTGGTATTTGTTAAACAGCGCTGTCTGCATCGATGAATGGCAGTAAACTATATCGACACTCGGTATGACAGACACCAATACAAGTATTCCGTAGCTGCAAAGTCTACAGTATTTTAGTGATGGTCTGGTCGGGTTCGATAAATAAACAACCTCTTTAGGCTGCTACTGGTCAGTTCCTGTCCTTAGATATGCGAGTAAAATAATAAATGACATGCATGGACAGAAAATGGCACACCACCTTAAAAGAATAACATAAGAAATCGGCAAACGCACCTTCGTCGTTAGGTAGCTAGACATGCCTTATTTTTATAAAATTGATCCTGAAACAGATCTATGACTTCTCATAGACGTGCTGAGGCAGCAAAAGTTGGTAATTCACAAAATCAAATCATTAAATTACATTTGTGTATGTCACTCATACTACTGGAAAGAAGTTACTAGCAGAGGGAATCATATAAGCCATTATGGATCTGGCAAGCTATCCTGCAATAATTCAAAAATATAGTACTTTACTGCATGCTGCTTGTATATATGTGATAGAGGAATCTAAGACAGATGAAGTGAAAGAGACTGTGTATTTAAAAGATGAGTGCGTAGCAGGAAATTATTAAGGACTCTGTAAGTTCAATAAAACTTTTAACCCTTTCTTTTTCTAGACTAATGCGCCTTTTCCCTGAACCCATTCATGCCACAGCAGCGAAATTCTATCAGTTGATTTTGTGCACTTCCATGAAGTGACAATTTTTGGATTTCGAGCTGCATTATAAATGAAACTACGTTATTTTTATTCTAACAATTTCCCCACAAAGCGGATCAATATTAAAACATTTCTCAGAATTACAATTTTAACATTCGATACTTAAAAATGTCAGATTGTTAGGAAACAATGTAAATGTATACCAAAAAGGTTACTACTTCCTGAGCAATGGTGAATGGAAAATGGTTGATTTAACATGGCTGAGCTATAAGACACTTTCTCCCCTTGAATTTTAGTAGTGGTAAGTTGTACATTTGTTTAAGAGATTTTTTTAAATTAGAATACGGGTAGCTGTCTAAGAGGTAATCTCTGTAGTAGTACCAACAGTACGTTAGGATGGGGACCTCTGCTAGGTCTATCGCCAGAGACTGTTGCATACATGATCTACGCTCTTTCCACTGCGAAGTTCTTAGTTATGTTTCTTTTTATTTCAGCTGACGTCGAAATATTTTAAATGACGTGTTGAATGTTTGTGAGAACCGTTCGGAGAGGGGTACACAAGCGTGGTAATTACTTGTAAAATATGACACAGTTTCCGTGCACGCAATGTTCACATCAATGTTAATATTGCACCGAATATTTCACCACCGCAGACCGGACGTAAAGGCTCGTGGCACTGAACTGCAGTATGGCAGGATTTAAAAGCTATGCCAATTAGCAACTCTTCAGACTCCTCATACACAGCGCAATTATTTTCATTCTATGTTGACACTAGCAAACTAGCAACATATGCAACTGTATCAGAAAAAATTTAGCTGGTATTGCTCTCTATTCGTCGCAATTCTCCTGTGGCATACTGATTAACATATATTCATAACACGAAAGAGGTTTATGAGCTATTTTACTTTGAAGTAAAGCACCTGCGTGGGTATGCGCTTTTTAACCCTTTCACACCTAAATTTTCTCTAAAGAACAGAATTTTTTTTCTTTATGTGGTAATTTTTGTAGGCGATGTTTTAATGATTTTAGATACAAGATCTATACGAAAATATGTACCCGCTTTTAAAATATGCTTCGTACACTTGGCTTAATTTTATGGACTAAATTAACAACTAACGAAATATTCTCTATAGTAATAAATAGTAAAATGATCATTCAACGATTACCATTCAAAATAACAGTAACAATATTCTGTTATGCAGTGGAATACAGCGTATATTCCGGTAGTCACGAGCTGCTGCGCATTGCTACATTGACTTGTTGATATTTTCATTATGATAGCCAACAGTTGGTAGCACTTGCCCATAACGAAAAAGTTGTACACTCACAAATGAGCAGCTCAGGTTGAGATTGGGAAAAAGTATTTCTGTTCCATTTAAGATATGGTAAATGTTAGTGTACGCAATTGAAGCCAGAGTGTCTGAAAGTGTTAAATCTAGCGGACGCTGATGGCAACTTAATTCAAGTTAAATAGATAAACTGCAGTTGTACTTACCAGATATGTACATAGTAGATCAGTTCATAATGGAAGGTTCTCTGCACAACATACAGTCCCTGACAGTAAAGTTGTAGAGAAGCAGAGACTCCTACATAGTATGTGTAAGGCAATGTATAGAGCTAAAGATAGAACCATGCTGAATAAAAAGCGTTTGCGGCGTTTGAATTTCAAGATGTCAATGCGTGATGCCGTCAGATTCTGGAGTATCGAAAGATTATTCACAAAACGTCAGGAAATTCTGGTCATATGTAATGGTTGTTAGTAGTACAAAAGTTAGTGTCCAAAACTGATAGAAGAGAAAGTACTTGGGACTGAAGGTAGCAAAGCAAAAGCAGAAATGACGTATATATGTAGAATGAAACGATGAATGAAAATTTGTACGAAGGCCAGGATTCTATCACCGACCTCCTACTCACTAAGCAAATGCGGTAACCCCTACACCACTCTGGCACTGTGGCGTCTTACAACTAGACAGACTAACCTAGACTGGCCTCCTTCACAATCCGAAATCGCATTCACGCTGTAGCCAACTTGGTATTCCCCTAAACTCCCGACAGCATTGCAGAGGCTCTCCGACTGTATTGGAGTAGCACATCAGCATCAAAGAAAGTAGGAGATCCTACCTGAAACTCATGCATAGCTGATTTCATCGAATGAGACTATGTCGCTCCAAGTCTCATACATCTGTAATGTATGTATACAGACCTGAAGCCCAGAATGCATATTTGTACCAAGACGAGAATTGGAACCAAGGTCTCATGCCCACTAGGAATATGCCCTAACCACTACGGCATCCTGTCACAGCGACTTTGCACAGCTGCACGGACTAACCTAGAAAGTTTCCCTCCTAAATTACAATTTTCATTCATGCTTCAGCCAACTTGATATCAAACCCACTTCCTTCCTCCCTCTACAAACACACACACACACACACACACACACACACACACACACACACACACACACAAACGCGCGCGCGTCAGCATCGAACGAAACGGATGATCTGCTTGAAACCCAGGCATAGGTGCATTAATCAAATTTATGGTCTCAGAGAGCTTTCCAAGTCTCAATCACCTGTGATGTATATATGCTAATTGAAGGCTGAATTTACGAAAGAAATACCATGGCGGGGTTAGATGTGAACAGAAATCTGGATTGAGGTGGGAGGCATGGTGGGGTAAGCCCATGCATTTGTACAAAGGCGTGGGGTTAGGGTGATATAGTGATTAGTGCATCTGGCTAGTGTGCAGAAGGTGCAAATCCCAGTCTTGATGCTAATTTTCATTTGTCACGTTATTCTGCATTTATACGTCAAAGATGTTTGAGAGCTGAAAAGGCTCTGGAACCATGTTGTTTCATATGGTTAAAGCACCTGTGCCTAGGATTTAGGAAGGATTCCTCATTTCAATGCTGGGGTGCTATTACAATTCAGTTGGAGAGGCGTTGCCATATGGGCCGAGCTTTGGGGAAACACCAAGTTGGCTGCGGCATTAATGATAATTTGGACTCAGGAGGGAGGCATGTTATGGTGGTCCGTAGTCCCAGAGTGGCGTAGTGGTTGACGTATCTGGCTACAGAAAAAGAGACACGGGGCTGAATCCTGGCCTTGGTAAAAAAATTTCTTTCATCCCTTCAGTATGCATAGGTAAATCACAGATGTTTGAGCCTTGAAAAGATCTCTGGAACCATATATTTCCATTTGATTACACGATAAATCAGTCAGATGTAACGGACGTGAACTCAACTAAATGCCTAGGAATTACAATCACGATCAACTTAAACTGGAATGAACGCGTAGGAAATATTGTGGGAAGGCGATCCAGAGACTACGTTTTACTGGCAGAACACTGATGCAACATTTGTACTAAAGAGACTGCCTACACAATGCTTGTCCGTCCTCATTTCGCTTAGTGCTGCGCGGTGTTTAGTCCTTAATAGATAGGATTAGCGGAGTGTATCGATAAAGTTCAAAGAAGAGTAGCACGTTTTGTACTACCGAGAAATAGGAAGACAGTGTCACTGACGTGATAAAGGATTTGTGGTGGACGTCAATAAAACAAAAGCGTTTTTCGTTGCGGCGGAATCTACACACGGAATTTCGATCACCCACTTTCTCCTCTGAATGAGAAAATATTTTGATGGGGTTGACCCACGTAGGAAGAAACTATCATCATAATAAACCCAAGAGAAATCATAGCTCGCACAGAAAGATATAGATGATTATTTTCTTCATGCGCTGCCTGAGATTTTAATAATAAAGAATTATTTTGAAGGTGATTCAATGATCCGACTGCCACATATTTAAGTGTGATTTGCCGAGTACCCTCGTAGATGTGGATGTAGATGGTATAGTAAGCTCAGTTTTCTAATATTCCTACACTGAGGAAAATCGTATAGTATTGCTCCACCTCAATTCAGGCATCACAGCAAGGATGATTGATGTAATGTTTGCGACAATGAAAAGCTTCTGCAATCACTCAAATTGAATAAAGCTTAAGAGCAAGTTGAAACCACAATTAAATTGTGTACCAAACTTGCGACTGAGTTCCCCTCTCTTATAACCGTAACATATCATACGTCTCCCGAACATAAAATCTGCTCAGCAGAACATAGCACTCGTCACACATGTCTAGTACACAAGAGGATTAGCAAGTTATCACGGAAGGAGAGTCGTAGACAGATATACGCAGATATTATTTTAGAATTGAACCAGGGATGTGTGCCGGGCCCTTACTGTTCATACCCTATAATAATGTCTTTTCAGATCAGTTTAACAGCCACTCAGACTCTTCTCAGATAATGCGATCATTTACAATGAAATACTGTTGGGTACAATTTGTGCAACTATTCAAGAAAAATGGGGCTCAAAGTGGTACAAAGATTACCAACTTGGGATAAGTGTTCTAAAATACAATATGATATGCTCCACAAGGTGAGAAAACATAGTGTAATATGACTGTCATATCAGCGAGTCGCTATTGAACCCGGTCAGCTGACACAAATACCTTGGTGCAACAGTTTTTAGGAATATTAAATAGAACAACCTCATAGTCGCCTGTACAGCAAGTGGCAGGTATCTGTTCGTTATTAAAACTGCAGGGAAATGCAGAGTACATAGACCACTGTAAAATATTTCTCAAATGTATGAGTCCTTACTATTTAGGACCAGCGGGGTACATTGAAGATATATAAAGAAGGACAGCACTCGATTGGTCACTGGTATATCTCGTGGAGGAGTGTCATGGAGTTGCTGAAATATATGAACTGGCAACTTAAGAGAGACAGGAAATATCTAGAGGAACATGAAGAGGGGTATCTTAAGAGAGTATACAAAGTTTCAAGCATCAACTTTAATTGATGACGGTAGGAATATGGTACAACCCCATATGTACCGCTCCCGCAGGTTTAACGAGAACAACGTTAGACTGCGTACTGAGGCGTTTAAGCAGTGATTCATTCCGCACTCCATTTATGAATCGAAGATGAAGGGGCCCTAATAACTAGTACAATGAAAAGTTCCCTATTCCATGCACATCATAGTAGTTTGCGAAGTAGTTAAAAATACATCAACTTAAGCTGTTTCAAATAGGGTAGCATATTTTAACATCAGTAATTGCGTTGACTGGTTTATGGGAAAATGTAATAGCTTAAACTTTTTACGTATGATACCTGTCTGCAACAATTTATTCCATTTCCACGTCAATTGTGCTGTTCCTCCTAAACTGTAGAATAATTTTGTCAGAGCTTATTGTGTACCGCCTAGTTTCCTTCTTGTTTCATGACGAATGTCACATAGTTCATACAAATAGAGAAATTGCTGAGAGATACATATTTAAAAAAATTTGTTCGCTACCATTACACCAGAAGATTTCGCTTCTTCGTTACTAACTTTCCTATTGAAACGAGGAATTATAATAATATTTCTTTCATACTGAGTATATAATGCCAAAGAGTTATTTTGAGAGACATTGAAATGTCACGTGATATGATACACTATTTCACAACGATAACAACACCTATGTGAGCGTTATCGTACAAAGTACTGAAACCTCTCTTGTGATGAAATCAATGTATCAGTTATAGCCAGGTGTTTAATGTGAATGCTTGTTCCGCCATCTGCATCATAACTATGTATTAATCGTGCTTGTGAAAATGAGATCCGAATAAATTCATAACGTTAAGCCAAAATGTTTTACTTATCTAGCCGGCCAGTGTGGCCGTGTGGTTCTAGGCGCTTCAGTCTGGAACCACATGACCGCTACGGTCGCAGGTTCGAATCCTGCCTCGGGCATGGATGTGTGTGATGTCCTTAGGTTAGTTAGGTTTAAGTAGTTCTAAGTTCTAGGGGACTGATGACCAAAGATGTTAGGTCCTATAGTGCTCAGAGCAATTTTACTTATCTTCTTAACGAATGAAACACAAACGTCAGATGGCCCCATATGGTTGACGATCAACCACAGTACTAGACAAACGTTTCTTGCTTAACACCTGGAGGAGCAGCACCCGCAGTTTAGAATTGATAGATATGAAAAATGGTAATGGGAAGGCATATTACTTGCAATGGCTGTAGTAAGACAAAGTTCAATATAAGAGCGAGAATAACACTGTTTGGCAGGTAGTTGCCTGTATAATCAATGGTGTTCTTCCGGGGGCTCAGTCGGGTTGTTCTTTCCATTATTTTGCACAGAATTTCGACGATAGACACCCATCACCTAAAGGTAACAATTAGAACACTCGCTAGCACATGTTGTCTTAATATCGCCGAGAATTCCTGTGAAAAAGTCAGATATATAGATCGTGTAATGAGGTTAATGGCTTGCGAAAGAATAATAACACTTCTGTGACTATGAAACATAACGTGAAATACGTAGTATAAGAGACATGATTATTTTACTATATTTAAGACAAACATCATAAATAAAGAGTCATGTTCATTAAAATTTCGATCCACTATGGATGAGGAACACTGCGATTGTGATGAATAAATTTTCCTTGAAATTACTTCAACCAGTCGCCTTTTGTTGTGTTCTTAAGTTTTTTTCTTACTCCATTACCGGTTTCCAACAGCCCAGCGATTCATAATCAGATGGTACATGTATATTAATTGTCTATAGCAATATGGAAGTCCTGTAGCCGTGGCAAGACGTGTAAACGAAACATGTAAGCACCGAGTGTAGCGATAATTATTCACCTTCTGAGATAGATTTTGTTACTTTACTTATAGTGATTAGTATCCGTTGGTTGGATGTTGGTGAACAGTTTTTTTCCTTTCTCACAATGCTCTGTACTACAACATCCAGCCAACGGCTACTGATCACTGTAAGTAAAGCAACAAAATCTGTCTCATAATGTGAATAATTCTCGTAACTCTCAGTGCTCACACGTTTCGTTGATACGTCTTGCCGCAGATATACGACTCCCATACTGCTTCAGACAAAAAAATAAATACGTACGATTTGATAATGAATCCTAGGAGTTTGAAAACAGGTAATGGAATAATGAAAAAAACTGAAGAGCAGTACAAAAAGCTACTGGTTGCACTTATTTCGAGAAACGTTCATGTGAATTATCCAAACACACTGAAACGTCAAATCCATGCAAGATATTACAAAAATATTAGTGAAAAATATTATTTCCAACTAGATTCGATATGCGCTGTTGACGAAGAATATATGTCAGTCAATAGTGTTGAAGAATCTTCCATAAACGAGTTAAAAACAAAATGGTTAGCTAATCTTTGCACTGCAATCTGCAACACTAATTAAAGTTCATTTATAAATGGACAAATAGTTACGTAAAGCACACGTTTGAAACATTTCCATCTCCTACTGGTCAACCTAAAATTTCATTTTGTAATTCAAATTATGTAAAATGATACAATATATGAAGATGATCTTCGGCTCTTGACATGGCACGTATGATTGTGTTTTAAACATGATCCAATCTGTATACGTTCGGCATTGCATTCACTGACCTGTATTGTGTGGCAGAGCTGTGACAGTTGAGGAACGCGAGAAAAATGTCTGAACAAGCAGTTGAAGTCACTGGCACCATTAGACCAAATAAGGTAAACACGCCTGAAATCTAAGGAGTACTTAGACGACAGTTGTTGGTATCCATCGATTGGGTTGTGGTGAAAAGTCTCTGGAAAGACCATACTCTCAACTACGTATTCTTATCTCTTATTCAGTGTCCATAAATCTATTTTTAATTACTATCCACAAAACTTTTAAACATTATTAAATCAACCATTATAGTAAAGTGGGACACAGAAGGACAAGAGATCTCTAACTAAAAAGGCAACAATTATGACAAAAGGAACACTCTTCTGATTCATAACTTCTGCCATGAGAAAAATCGAAGCCTCATAAGATTCATGAACACTATAACGTGACTCACATTCTACCACCGCTGTTGTGCGAAGTTATTAACATCATACTGGTTTCTTCACATCCCTATTATGTGAATGTCGTGCAGAAGAGGATGTAAGTCACATCTTTTTGGCTGAACGACGACATAAAGCACTGCAAGTCACCTCCTGCAACGTCTGGTAAATTTCGGTTTCTGTTTTTCGGCATGTGTGACAATATTGTTCTGCCAGAAAGGCTTGACAGTATATCACCTGTTATGTGTGTTTTTGATGCCAGAGCAGGTGAGCTTCCAGTATGATTATTCTGTAATTTTATTTTTATGTTGGTGTAGATGTGTAATGTACTAACTACAATGTTTACCTTGCTCTTCAGTATCTTACACCTTATATATATATGTATCAGGAGCGCTGTATAAGTCCTCCTCAGGTGAAATACCTATTTTTCGAGATTGAGTCATTTGGTATTTCTGCAGTGGTTGTAAGGTGTCAGGCAAATCCAACACCTTCCATGAAAACCCTGACATGATAAGAAAATCTAGTTGTATGTGTCATAGCTCCAAATAAATCGTGACATTAAATTAAACTAAGTAATACGAGTAACGAGTGAGGAAATGGAATAACACAGACTAACACAAGAATGCCTAAATGCATGTCATACCTTCCCACTGTGAAACAGACGCAGCTCCTAGGGGAGAAACGAGAACAGAAGCCGAGAGTACAACCGTGTTAAGCTAGACGGCCCTACCATAAGGGACGGACTGGACACCGACGTCGCCAGCTAACCACTAGGACAACGCGAGCTGCAAGTTTTAGCGTGAGACTTTCCGCGCCTCTGTTACGTCAAGGACCACCCCTCCGCCCATGTTAAAAGCTAGAGCCCTCCAGAAAAACAGTATGGATCGTACGATAACACTAAAAGGACCACACCAGCTGCAAGTTTTAGTGTGACACTTTTTAGCGCCTCTGTTACGTTGCAAACTTTGCCCCACCACGAAAATTATAGCATTTCTCATTGAATAGAGAAAATTTTTGTAGGCGGACCTTAAGGTTAACATTGAGACCCTGATTGGTCAGATGAAAACACAGCCAGATAGTTTTTTTAAACCAACTTCGGCAAACGGTAGTAAGGAGAAGTTAGAAGAGTAACTTACTTCCGAGATGGCGAGGTGAGCGGAGCTATGCTGCCCACCGCCGCCCTGACGCTGCCTGAACACCGACAAGGTAATGAACACACGCGATGCCGCATTTTTGAGCGCATAAGGCTTCACTCACAACTGCAGAAGTCTCATCTGCTACACCCCCCTTTTGCGTAATACTAGTGTCGATCGTCAATTAAAGCTCATGGTGTTCACATTTGACACATGAAGTAAAAATCTGAAACCCGATGATTTTTAGGTTATATAGTTATTGAGAAGCCACATCAGCCACTGTAATTTACAGTACGTTAGATAAATAATTAAAGATAATTGAGGGTCAGTGTAGACCATTTTGATAGTTTCTCTCTCTTGTGAAACTTAATTTAAACCTAGATTATAGATGTGATATATCATAGGTCATCCTTCGATCCATTGTAGAACTTGGAAACCCATTCATGGAATATTGGTCAACATTTTTGTTGAACGCAGTTGGTGTTTACCATCCTTTATTAGAACTCTTCCTTTTACCAATAGTGCAATTTGTAAACAATATTGGTGAGTAGAATAAAATTTCCAGTGGTAAACTTAACTGCCTTTTCGACGTTATTTTTTCAGGTAACTAAAAATAGGAAAGCCTTGAACCCCTTCCACTAAATTTAGTTAGTATTAAGATTCTTTACAGGGTGTGCAGTGGGGCTGACGCTGAAGTATTTGGTTATATCATCGCTAGTCTCACTGCACTCTTTTGAATTCTACATGTCATGTGTGGTCTGGCGTCTCCTTACCAGCAACAGGTCCCGGGTTCAAACTAGTCAATTCCCTAAAAAACACGCTCAGAGCGTCGTTGCGCGAAAGTGGCAGGGAAACACGATATAGAACAATCAGAAACCACCATGAATGTTAGATGGTGACGGCTGAGTTAACGTCAAAGTCATTGCATCCTGACATTGAAATCAGCCATCAGTTTAGATTGTTCAGAAGGGTTTAGTAGAAGATGTGTCATCGTCTTTAAGATGCAGGCAGTTGTCTGATGGTTGCCGTCGACAGGTGCACTTCCTGTTCTACTTAGCTGTGAGGGAAAGTACAGACAGAGTACAGCCGGCTGTGAAGCTGGGTCTCACTTGAGCCGTTAGTGGCAGGGGTCTTTGACAACTATTGCCCCTGCTCCTGGAGAACAGCCATCCATCTCTAAGTAAAGATCAGTCTGGCAGTCCGGAGCGTTGCGTGCTCACATCGGTAGGTGAGCCAGGGTCGTCAGCCACTGAACCTGGCTACGTTATGCTTTAGCTCTGCTTCCCGTGTTATGTGTTCGTCTTTGAACAGCATCACATAATTGCATACCGAGAACACAGGAAATTCCCTTACCATTTTCAGAAGACGTTTACCTATCATGAATTAAGTATTGAGTGGTAGTTTCACCATTTGGATTATTTTTGGTTCTTCAACCATTTCAACTGAATAATAACACTGCTTGAACTACTATGTGAGTGAGGTACGTTAGGTGCATATATATATTAGTCATCATGCTATTAAGGTTTACAGCAAGTAAATCCATTTACCCCTAGATTTCCATCGATGGTGGTATCCTCAAATTACATAGTTATTGCTACGCATTAGCACTAGCTACAGAAGATGCAACGTGCGTGACTGTACTCAGTTGCTGAATGTCAGATCCTCATCATTAAGTTCGCCGCATCATTGAAGCTGACTTTTCGATAGAATATTGGTTGCAGTAAGCTTTAAGTTAGTTTCTCTGAAACGCGCAACAGACACATACATAGCTTTTGGTGGCCAAATCCGAAAAACACAAAACACTTCAGAAAGGTCATCAATTCACTAACTCTGCTCTCGTAAGTCGGTCTAGTACTTGTGGACTAGTTACATTACTTTCCCGACTGTGTTGTGATTCGGTTTGAAATTATTTATTTATTCCATCCATGTGATGTAACTGAATTTTACGCGTATCCATTCCCTCTCTTTAATTATTCCCTCAAGAATGAATGTCACTTGTATCCCTGTGAACAGTAGAATAAACAGAAAAAATCTTTCCTATTCAGGTCATCGGGCCCAGACACATCTACTTAAAGTGGAGCATCTCTATCACAACTAATACCTTACAAAATATCCTTAATGCAACGGCGCTACTTTACGACTGGCGAATCAATGGAGGCATGGAGTTTCCTTGCTGACGGCAAATCATGGCTCAGTGCATCTCGGAACTGGCTCCTAATAAAACTCTGAAACACTAGTCATCCCCATCGGGCAAATTCATCCCATAGTTGATGCTTTTCATCATATCCACTTTCACAGTTACAATGATCCCAATTTTCACGGGAAGATATCCGAAAGTTAGTTTGCCAAATAACCCAACTACTATTCAAACATGGATTAAACTGCTATTTTGAGAGTACACCCTTCCGCCGATGAGACCTTCTGCCCAGATTCGGGTTCTCTCTGTTCAGCGAATCATTTGAAATTAGAAATGTTTTCCTTTCCCTTCGATTTGCGGCTCTTCAGGTTTCTATATTGTTGCGTTATAATTTTTCTTGCACATTATTCAGAAAAAATTGTGGCCTAAAAAGCTTGATTATCTGTGATCTTATTTACATCTCCAATAAAACTCTATCGCCTTCAGCGAACTTAAAATGCCTTATTGTCCCTTTCTGAATCCTCATTTTCGGTTGTTTGGTTTCGAACATTAACTTCACAATCTCCTGATAACTCTTGCATCCGACAGGTGGATAGTAAATGATTGCCCTCATTCTGTCTGGAGGCTGTAGATTCACCATTACTATTCTCGGTGTGCTACGTGTCGTTTCATGGGGCAGGTCATTAAGACTATTCTGTAAGGTACTGGTTTCAGGATCTGTGATTTTGTGGCAATACAAACGACGCAACTTCACGTCATCTCTTATAACTGTTCACTGGCACTCGACGCTAGGTGATAGCGTAATATGTTCACAGTCCTTACCTATTTCTTTACCTTGAAACTTTTTTTCAGATCTGAAAATGAATTTGTTGCCCATTGTGGGATCATTTCCTCTTAACTCGTCGAAACACACGACGAAAATACCTGTCTACAATGTTCGTCAGTGTCCAGCCAGTGGCTCTTCTCAGTGTTGTGAGAGTAATGAGCCCGAAGGTAATACAATGTATTGGAGTTCTCTACACAACTGTGCGACAGAAAGATCAGAGGTGGCAGTATCTCGCAAATGCGCTAACGAATTTAAGTACGCATTAGCTTCACAGTCATTGATGTTTGATCACTGAAATATGCTCTTTCATACATCGCTTGTAATTTGAAAACATTCACACTAAAAACAAGAACCAAACTTAATTTTCTTTTCTTTTTTAATTTTATCATCATGTTCGGCGAAGCACCGACGAAAAATTCAGTTACTGAATAAATTTAGTTCACCGGAATAAACTAATAAGTTATTCCGTTTACCGACCTCATCCGTCCCCCGACTCAGATGATACACTTCCAAGAAAACTTGAGTGTCCTTTCAAATAGTTACGTAGTTACTACACTCACACTATTATTGTTGGTGGTGACTTTAAACTATCCTCGATATGTTCGCAAAAATACGTGGTTAAAGACGTTAGTAGGCATAAGACGTCATCCTAAATCGTACTTAATGCCTTCTCGGAAAACTATTTTGAACAACCAGATCAGGAGCAAAAAATAATCCTGACTAAATAAGGATCATCATAAGAGATATATGGGTTAGTAAACACAAGACTGGACGTTTAAACCCTCCAAAAAACGCAAAGTACATACATTTGAAAACAAAAAAAAAACAGGTAAAGGTTCGCTTGACACCTTCCCATGAGAAAGTCTTCACTCCTTGTAGTCTGGCTATGTAAGCATAGAACAACTGTGGTTGAAATTCAAAGAAACAGAATCGACACCAACTGAGATATATGCACCAAATAAATTAATAAGAGCTGGTACTGATCACTCATACTACACAAAACTGGTCAAAACATTACTGCAGAAGCAACGAAAAAGGAATGTCAAATTTAAAAGAACGCAAAAGCACAAAGATTAGCGAACTTTTACAGTAGTTCGGAATTTAGCGCGAACATCAATGTGAGATGCTTTTAATAGTGTCCACTACGAAACTCGGCCTCAAAATCTAGGAGATAACTGAAAGAAATTCTGGTTGTCTCCAAAGAACACCAGTGGCAAGATGCAATCAATATCTTTATTGTTCGGTAACAACGGTGATGCTATTGACGTCAGTGACCTTAAAGCACAGTTACTAAACATGTGTCCCCGAAATTCCTTCGCAAAATAAGATGAAGTAAATAGTCCGGAATCGAGAACAATATGAGTAACTTAGAAGCAGACATCTTAGGTGGAGGGAAGTAGCTTAAGAAAGGCACTTAAGAAAGGCAAGGCTTCCAGACTGCATACCAGTCAAGTTCCTTTCAGCGTATTCTTATACAATAGCTCCATACGTAGCTGTCATATACAAAGGCACATTCGTATAGAGAACCATACTCAAAGACTGGAAAGCTACAAAAGTCTCACAAATATCCAAGAAAAGTTATATTCTAATCCGCTGAATTGCTGACCCATATCATTCACGTCGATTTCCAGTAGGATTTCAAAAGACACACTGTGTTCGAGCATTATGAATCACCTAAAAGAAAACGATTATCTGACACATGGGCAACACGAATTCAAAAAATATAGATCTTTTGAAACAAAACTTGGTCTTTAGTCTCACGAAGTAATGAGTGCTATCGACAGGGGGTGGTAAATTGATTCCTCATTTTTAGATTTCCAGAAGGTTTTTCACACCTTTCTTCACAAGTGAGTTCTAATTAAATGGCGTGCGTATGAAGTATGATTTAGATTTTCTATCAGAAAGGATGCAGTTAGTAACAACTGACAGAAAGTCATTTAGTAAAACAGAAGTAATAATTGATTCATTGACAAAGAGTTTACAGGCCCTCTGTTGTTTCTGATCTACATAAGCGATTTAGGATACAATCCGAGGAGTTCTCTTAGATTGTTTGAAGATAATGCTGTCATTTACCGTCCTGGAAAGTCATCAGATGATCAAAACGAATTTCATAATGATTCACACAAGATATCCGTATGGTGCGAAAAGTGGCAATTGACTCTAAATCTTGAAATATATGACGTCATCCAGATGAGCAATAAAAAGAGTCCGCTGAACTTCAGTAACACGGTAAACCTCACAAACCTACATACGTTAGGGTTACAATTACCAATAATGTAAACTCGAACGATCTCATAGATAATGCTGTGGGAAATGCAAAGTAAGGACTGCTGCTTATTGGCAGAACACTTGGGAATTGTAACAGGTCTATTAAAAAAGACAGCTTACGCTACTATAGTCCGCCCTTTTCTGCATTATTGCTCGGCGGTGTGGGACCGCATCAGACAGGACTGACGGACGACACTGAAAGGAAGGGCAGCTCGGTTTATAGTACCGTAAAGTTGGGGAGAGAGTGCCACGGATATGATACACGAACTGGGATGGAACTCATTAAATCAAAGCGATTTTTCGCTGCAGTAGGGCTTTTTCATGACATTTCAATCACCAACTTTCTCCTCAGACTGTGAAATGATCAGAACGTTTGTTTCTTTCCCGCGCTACTCTAGAGTGGAACGGCAAAGACATAGGTAAAAGGTGGTTCGATGAACCCTCTGGAAGGTATTTAATTCTGAATTGCAATGTAATCATATAGATTTAAATGTATATGAATTTTCTAATTTCGATAGTGGTTCATTAATTAAGTTGCAGGCATTTTTGGGAATAGCTATCCCGTAGCAACGCCGAAAGTCGATTATAGAAGCACCTTTGATCGGTACTGTGCGGAGATGCACATGAACTGATACTAAAAACAAAAGCATGTGTGACTAATAATGAAATGTAAGTACAACAGACTTATGATGAATATACTAGCACATCTTGCATCGTAAAGTGGATCAGACTTAGAATAACAGCGAAGTTTAAGGTAATTAACTTACTGTTGTACTCATCGGTAAAATTTCTGCAAACAATGACAACCAATTCTACAGCTTTGTTGTCCTGTATCTAATAACTCTTGATACGGGCTCTTAACACTCTGGAGTGGGTGGCGAAATGGGAACTTTCATGGAATCTTAATCGTACCTGCTTCGCAATATTAAAGCTGAAAGAAAGGCATAAGAATACTATCCCTCGTACCAAGTGATCATGCAGTGAACGTGATTAATCCTGACCTCTCGTAAAGTAAATTTTCTCTTACCAGTTCCTTCGCAACAATAAAAGTTAAATTTTCGTACACTAGATTCGTTTCAATAAATAAGGTTGTAGCTGCCGACGTAGATGGTATGTGATGAACAAGTACGAAACAAATCTTCAGTACCTACAGTGTAAAGAGATAAAAGAGATACAAACAAGTACATACACAAGTTGCTTTGAGGTCAAAGCACGCAATTTCATGACATATCACACATTCGAGATGAAAACGCGTCTCATTCTATGAACTAATTCACGACGTCAAATTTTGTATACATATACACTGATGTACCAAAACATTATGACCGCCTGGTCAATACCTTGTTAGTCTTTCGAACGAAATACATCGCTGATGTTGCTTACCAGGAATCCGACAGTTTGTTGGTAAGCCTCTGGAGGTAAGTGGCATCAGATGCCCAAGAATGTGCCCCAAATTTACGTACGCGTTGAAGGCGCCCGATAGCGAGCCATATGGTTTCCATACGATTTGCATCAGGCGAATTTGGTAGCCGAGAAATCAACGTGGGTTCACTATAAGGCTCCCCAAACAACTGCTCCACGTTTCTGGTTCTGAGACACGGACCAATATACTGCTGAAAGATGACATCGCCTTCGAAAGAACAGCAAGCATGACAGCATGTAGATGGTTCGCAACTGTCAGCATGTGTTCGGTTATTACCTCAGGTCCTATGCAAGCACAGGGGAACGTCTCCCATAGGATAATACTGTTGTCACTAGCCTGCGCCTGAGGCGCGCTGCGCGTTTCGAGCCGCCGTTCAAACGAGCATCGACCTAGTGTAGCCGAAATGTGATTCACCCGAAGAGCTGATACGATCCCATTTATCGACGGTCGATCCCGATGGTCCTGCGCCTACTGCAAATTTCACTGACGATGTCGTTGGGTCACCATAAGAGAACTTTGATATGGTCGGCTGCAGCGCTCCATGTTCAACAACAACATACAATGAACGGCGTGCTCCGAAACATTTGTGCCTGCACCAGCAGTGTGCCCTTCCGTCAGAGATGCCACGGATCACCATTTGTCCTACTTTACAGAGCAGACAAGCCTCCGAAACTTATGTTCTGTGAAGATGCGTGGATATCCAACCATTTAGTGCCTAGTGATAGTTTCACTGTCCTTCTACGTCTTTTCGTAGATGATCACGACAGCAGCAGGTGAACATTCGACCAGCATCGGCGTTTTAGAGATACTCGTTCACAGGCTTTGCATAATACGTAATAATAATAATATGACTTTTGTCAAAGCCGTTTATCTCAGAGGATTTCGCTATTAGGCTCATATTTCGCTAGGCTGATCCCCAATCTGTGTCTCCTAAGCTTACAAAACGTTTAAGCTTTTGTTGCCGTGCCACGTACACGCAACGCCCCAAGGCAGCAGCCAGCTTCTTGGTGGGAAGTGGTCGTAATGTTTTTGCTTATAGGTGTATGTATATACTGACAAGTAGCATGATCAGCAAGTTGCACGAAATATAATAAACAGCTAATCCTACAAATAAAAGATCCAAATGCTCAGTCGCATTTCGTCACATACACACAAGGAAAGCATCGATATCCTACAGTTAACTAAATAAACCACTTTCAAACTGTCTCACATAACCATAAATTCCTACGCCCGGTTACAGAGTAACCATATTTGGTCAATATTACACATACTCTCGCCTCATCAGTCTCTGTCTTGTATGACAAAGGATTTAGTGGTTAATAGATATCAAGTGATACTCAAGATCTCAAATTTTACAACGAACTTCCTCTCCAGGAAGCTATGAGCACACCATGCTTTTCAAAGTAACAAATACTAAACAGTTGGAAAATACGTGCCCGAGAGGAGATCGCAGTAACAGCATGTGAATTACAAAGGAACTTGGTTTACCAATTCTCGAAACATTATAAGCATGCAAACGGAAACACATCGTTCTGAAACGCAAAGCAACACTTTTAGGTGATGAACGATAAAAAATAATGAAATTACTAATTCTGAGGGGCACGTGGAATAAGATTTTATGTATTGTAAGTAGGCTGTTTAGTATTTTTTATTGGTAACGCCGCCGCCACGTAGCGCTCTGTGTGAAAATCACTGGCTGTGCTGTGCGCAGTCTGTGTTTAGTTTCCATTGTTGTCTGCCATTGTAGTGTTGAGCTGCGGCAGCTGGATGCTAACAGCGCGTAGCGTTGCGCAGTTGGAGGTGAGCCGCCAGCAGTGGTGGACGTGGGGAGAGATATGGCGGAGTTTTGAAATTTGTAAGAATTGGTGTCATGAACTGCTATATATATTATGACTAGTGAGGTAAATACATTGTTTGTTCTCTATTAAAATCTTTCATTTGCTAACTATGCCTATCAGTAGATAGTGCCTTCAGTAGTTTGAATCTTTTATTTAGCTAGCAGTAGTGGCGCTCGCTGTATTGCAGTAGCTTGAGTAACGAAGGTAAGTGATTTGTGAAACGTATAGGTTAATGCTAGTCAGGGCCATCCTTTAGTAGGGATTTTTGAAAGTCAGATTGCGTTGCGGTAAAAACTATTGTGTGTCAGTTTAAGCACAGTCGTGTATAATTTTTCTAAGGGGACGTTTCAGTATCTAATGAGTCAGTTTAGGAAACAAGCCGCTAATAGTAAAATTCAGAGGAGATCTGAAATGACGAAAGTTCTCTGCCTATCGCAGACTTTCTGCTTCGTAGTGGTGTTGCGGCAGCTGCGGCTAAGTCCGTTCCCAGCACCGATTCCGACACAAGTTTGAGAACCATCGGGTCATTGTCCTACGTATCCAGTCCTTTATCTTAGAGCCTCAGATGATCGACTTGCCTTTGGCCATAAATCCAGCCCTATTGAGAAATTTCTAAACGTGACATATGAGAGCAACATGAATGCCAAAACAAGCATGAGGAATTAAAAAATCTATTTGCGTGTTACGAAACAAGGATTGTTCTTTTTCCGCTTGGGTATGTAGAATATATGTGTGACTTCTATTAAAATAAACACAAATAAGAAACCTGACAATACACTGTTACTGTTACTGTTTGATTCTCACACTGCAGAAGTCCTTCAGCGTCACGAAATACAACTACTATCTGATACAGCATAGTCCACAAATGACACAGCATTGATTTTTCGTCTCTCGTAATATCTTGATTACTTCGAATGATCATCTACCTACAGAGTGAATTTTGTACCCATTGTTTTCCAGTACTTTAGTTACCTATGATGTCGGACTACCATACATAATAGGAATGTACCGAACAATATAAAATACCTCGCATCTTATCTTATAGGTCGTTTTCTAGTTTCACAAGGGTAAATACATTCTCCACATTATTGATATTTCTGTGCGCGGCGTCAAAATTTCTACGACCCAATTGTTTAGAGTGGTGTTGAATTAGTTAATGTGTTCCATTGTCTTTGTTATTCGATGCTTTAGTTAACTTTTTTTTTAAATTGTTGTCAACTGTGGGGTCGATACTCTGCACATCCTTCAATCGTTCTAATTTTGCTGTATTAACAAGATGCACATTTTATCAGTTCGGCAAGAGACGATGACCAGTAGGATCGACTGACTGCTTTTTGCAAGGTGTTTCATTAAGAGCGTGCAAAAATGTAAGAGGACACAGAGAATGCTCCACTGAGGCATTTGAGTTAGGGAACTTGGGGTCGAAGAAGCCAGCTTAAGGACAAATGGAGGTCATCTTGTCTACCGCTTTGTCTAGCATTAGTGTTTTCCAGCATATTTACAACTAACGTGCGCACAAATTTACACACACTATGCTGTTTATCTACGTGAACATTCTTCATTTCTAGCAAGGAAACCTAGAGGACGAGTCTGATTAAGAGGAAATTATGATGTAGGTTTTGTTTACTTTACTTGTCCATATCATGCCTCTGTTGTAACATATTTACATTGTCCCTTTACAGAATGTCCTATGAATCAACGACACACCCATTCATTACTCAATGATATTCATAGACGTACAATGGGGCAGTAACAGTGAAGTATTTCCTAGTCGATGGATTAGAAGGTGAGGTCCTATTCCATGGTACGCAAGGTCACCTTACCTGTATCCCCTTGATTATTTACTGTAGGGACATCTAAAGTTACCTATATCTGAGACCCCAGAGGAAACGAAGATGGAATTAGTTACCAGAATTGTAGCTGCCTGTGATGTAATTTGAAACATACCACGGATATTTGTAAAGGGGCATCAGAAACTAGTTCACCGCTATCATGTTTGCATTGAGATTGATGGTCACCACTTCCAGCACATGTTGTAAGGTACCGTACAAATATTAGGTTCACTGTGTCAGAGATGATGTTTGCAGGTAACTGTAACGAATGTAAATAAAAAACGCACAGTTACGAGATTTTATTCCTATTCTCCCCTGAATCTGTCTTCTCCAACACTAGGTTCCGTACCTCAAATTGTTCAGTGCAGCATCCACTACGTCCTGTTAAATTTTTTCACGCTCTTACGTGAACACCTTGTAAATTGGCCAGTGTATAACATGGATTATTCGTGAGAATGATCTATTATACCATGAAGACTCTCATTCTGGCGTAAGGTAGCTGTGTCTTTTAAATCAGTTTATGTGCTGGGAAAAGGGGACAGTGTGTACTCCGAACTGCGATCTGTGGAGATGGTGCCTCAGCAGTATCCTAACACAGCAGGGACATAGTGCGGCGTGATGGACGCAGTAGTACTTTCTGTACATGGGCATGTAAGCTTTGGTGACGTCCTTGAAGAATTCATGAGCACTTACAGAAAACAGACATATTACAATGTAGACGCTCAAGACTAAATGATATGTTTGAAGTTATGAGTTATCGATAATTGGCTCTACTCAACAATTGATGTACATTGTTGAAATAATGCTGAATATTATCGTTGAAGACGTGCTCGTCATTCAGTAGTTGGAAATAGTTAGACACTCTCTTACAGCATTACCCTGACTCGATATGAAGTCGATAAAATAAACTGACGCCTGGTCGTGTTCTCAGTAATAGGATTAAGAAAACAAAATAAAAAGGAGACCGTATTTGAAGATCACTTACAGATAACTTAGAATACATCGAACTGACTGATCCGCCACGTAGCGTTCCCTGCTCATGGTGTTATACTCACGTCGTCATACACACACACACACACACCAAAGGAAAATACCGCAAGAGCTTTCGTAAGGACGTTACTGAGTTCTTTCAAAAATCTTATGCAAGGGCCGGCTACGGCGTGCCAAACTTAACACGTGCACGGTATAAGGGCTGCGAGATGGTCAAGGCCCGTCCTGTCTTTCCGTGTTGCTCGGCCTACCTCGGAAATAACCGGAAAAGCGTGAAAATTCATTTTTCACTGAGGTGTGGCATTTTTCGTTCGGCACTGATCTCTTCAGTTCGGCAATATCGTATTATCAGCGCTGTTTGTTGGTGATATGATGGATGTTAACCAGACCAGCGACTGTTTTCAATAAAAGAGGCAGTTGAGCGATTGTCAAAAGCCTTTAAGAATGAATAGGAATGACTAAGACAGAAATGAAAATTCTCGATATACAGCAAAGGGCCTAAGAAACTTGTAATAGGCTTACATACCCAAATACACAGTTACGCAAACAGCCAGAATACGGCGCTGCGGTCAGCAGCGCTTTTTTTTTCGCCATCCGTCTACTGACTGGTTTGATGCGGCCCGCCACGAATTCCTTTCCTGTGCTAACTCTTCATCTCAGAGTAGCACTTGCAACCTACGTCCTCAAATATTTGCTTCACGTATTCCAATTTTTGTCTTCCTCTACAGTTTTTGCCCTCTACAGCTCCCACTAGTACCATGGAAGTCGTTCCCTCATGTCTTAGCAGATGTCCTATCATCCTGTCCCTTCTCCTCATCAGTGTTTTCCACATATTCCTTTCCTCTCCGATTCTGCGTAGAATCCCCTCATTCCTTACCTTATCAGTCCACCTAATTTTCAACAATCGTCTACAGCACCACATCTCAAATGCTTCGATTCTCTTCTGTTCCGGTTTTCACACAGTCCATGTTTCACTACCATACAATGCTGTACTCCAGACGTACATCCTCAGAAATTTCTTCCTCAAATTAAGGCCGGTATTTGATATTAATAGACTTCTCTTGGCCGGAAATCCCTTTTTTGCCTGTCTTCCTTGCTCCGTTCGTCATTACTGCCTAGGTAGTGGAATTCCTAAACTTCATTG
Organism: Schistocerca gregaria; assembly: GCF_023897955.1. Taxonomy (NCBI): domain Eukaryota; kingdom Metazoa; phylum Arthropoda; class Insecta; order Orthoptera; family Acrididae; genus Schistocerca; species Schistocerca gregaria. The sequence continues at coordinate 166,819,611 of NC_064925.1, read as the reverse complement.
ACTTCGTGACCATCAATCCTGACGTTAAGTTTCTCGCTGTTCTCATTTCTACTACTTCTCATTAACTTCGCCTTTCTCCGATTTACTCTCAAACCATACTGTGTACTCATTAGACTTCTTCTTCTCTTTCACTCAGGATAGCAATGTCATCAGCGAATGGTATCATTGATATCCTTTCACCTTGTATTTTAATTGCACTCCTGAACCTTTCTTTTATTTCCATCATTGCTTCCTCGATGTACAGATTGAAGAGTAGGGGCGAAAGGCTACAGCCTTGTCTTACATCCTTTCTAATACGAGCACTTCGTCCTTGATCGTCCACTCATATTATTCCCTCTTGGTTGTTGTACATATCGTATATGACCCGTGTCTCCCTATAGCTTGCCCCTACTTTTTTCAGTATCTCGAACAGCTTGCACCATTTTATATTGTCGAACGCTTTTTCCAGGTCGACTAATCCTATGAAAGTGTCTTGATTTTTCTTTAGCCTTGCTTCCATTATTAGCTGTAATGTCAGATTTGCCTCTCTCGTCCCCTTACTTTTCCTAAAGCCAAACTGATCGTCACCTAGCGCATTCTCAATTTTATTTTCCATTCTTCTGTATATTATTCTTGTTAGCAGCTTCGATGCATTAGCTGTTAAGCTGATTGTGCGATAATTCTTGTACTTGTCAGCTCTTGCCGTCTTAGGAATTGTGTGGATGACGCTTTTTCAAAAGTCAGATGGCGTGTCGCCAGACACATATATTCTACACACCAATGTGAATAGTCGTTTTGTTGCCACTTCCCTAATGATTTTAGAAATTCTGATGGAATGTTATCTATCCCATCTGCCTTATTTGACCGTAAGTCCTCCAAAGCTCTTTTAAATTCCGATTCTAATACTGGATCCCCTATCTCTTCTAAATCGACTCCTGTTTCTTCTTCTATCACATCAGACAAATCTTCACCCTCATAGAGGCTTTCAGTGTATTCTTTCCACCTATCTGCTCTCTCCTCTGCATTTAACAGTGGAATTCCCGTTGCACTCTTAATGTTACCACCGTTGCTTTTAATGTCACCAAAGGTTGTTTTGACTTTCCTGTATGCTGAGTCTGTCCTTCCGACAACCATATCTTTTTCGATGTCTTCACATTTTTCCTGCAGCCATTTCGTCTTAGCTTCCCTGCACTTCCTATTTATTTCATTCCTCAGCGACCTGTATTTCTGTATTCCTGATTTTCCCGGAACATGTTTTGTAAGTAGGCTGTTTAAGTTTTTTTATTGGTAACGCCGCCGCCACGTAGCACTCTGTATGAAAATCACTGGCTGTGCCGTGTGCAGTCTGCGGCTGGTTGGCATTGTTGTAATACTCGCCATTGTAGCGTTGGGCAACGGCAGCTGGATGCTAACAGCGCATAGCGTTGTGCAGTTGGAGGTGAGCCGCCAGCATTGGTGGACATGGGGAGAGAGATGGCGGAGTTTTGAAATTTGTAAGAATTGGTGTCACGAACTGATATATATATTATAACTATTAAGGTAAATACATTGTTTGTTCTGAATTAAAATCTTTCATTTGCTAACTATGCCTATCAGTAGTTAGTGCCTTCAGTAGTTTGAATCTTTTATTTAGCTGGCAGTAGTGGCGCTCGCTGTATTGCAGTAGCTTGAGTAACGAAGATTTTTGTGAGGTGATTTGTGAAACGTATAGGTTAATGTTAGTCAGCGCCATTCTTTCGTAAGGATTTTTGGAAGTGAGATTGCGTTGCGCTAAAAATATTGTGTGTCAGTTTAAGCACAATCGTGTACAATTTTTCTAAGGGGACGTTTCATATGGCGACCCTGCCAGGATACCTCACTGGAATCTACTGATTCTTTCTTGTAGTTTGTGTAGTTAGTGTAGCCTTTGTTTATTGCTAGCACATAATTGTAGAGAGAATCTACTTTGTAGTTGCAGCCTTTCATTGTTGTACAGTAAAACAGTTGTGGCATGCATGTAGATTTTGCACCAAGTATTTCGCAGCTGCGCTTGCAATTAATTAGATATTATTTTCAGTGCTATGTTAATGTGTTCTCTTATTTTTGCTCTTCAAATTGTGCTTTTATGTGTTATCGTGTGAAATATTGTGACAATAATGGCGTGTGAAAAACGTAACACTAGGCTCCAAAGTAAACTGAGAAATAATAGTGACGACGAGCGTCGCTTATCAGCATCACTGTGTAGTGAATTAACAGACATTCGAAGTAGTAATTTGGTAATTGTGCATAGGGAAATGGAGCGGGCGGCAAATAATGGTGTAGACAATGAAACAAGTAGTGAACAGGGAACAATTATCGATCGATCAGTCGGCAACAGTTCGCCTCAGGAATCCGAAATGACAGAACACAAAAATGCAAATACTGTAGACTTAGGTTATGTGTCCTCACAGTTTTCTCAAATGAGTCAAGACACATTTTCTGCCTGTCAAAATGTAAATGTTGCCGGTGAAAATGCACTGCCAAAAAGCATAGAAAAACAGATTCCAGACACTAATACATTATTATTGCAATTAATCCAAGAAATGGAACAAAATCAGAAACAAATGGGGCAAAATCTTCAAAAGTTAGACACAATGGAACAAAATCTTCAAAAGTTGGACACAATGGAACAACACCAGAGACAAACACAGCAAAAGATTCAAAAGTTAGACACCACACTTGAACAAACACGTGAAGATTTAACTACTGAGTTACATAACATTGAATCGAAATGCCAAAAAATCTGTGATGAGGTAAAAACACAATTTTGTTAGCAATTTCAACCTTTTTTTTCCCGGCATGAAAATGCATTACAGAATCATGAAGCAGCCATAAAAGAACTGCAAACTATAGTTCGTGAAAATCACGACACCTTGCAAGCTAAAATGGACTCAGTTGCATCCACTGATTCGGTTACGCAACTTTCAAAAACTCAGGAAAACTTAAAGGACACAGTAGATTCGATTTCAACACAAATGGACACTCTGAAACTTGGTTCAGAAAAACACACTGAGGAAATGTGTTCACTATCGGAGAAAGTAGCCGAACTTTCAGATCAGTTCATTAACTTATCTACAAAGGTAGATGATGATTTGAATAATACAGAAGAGTGCGAACAAATTAGGAAATTCAAACAAAATCAGAATCAAATTAATACACAACACCAAAGAGAAATCCGGGAAGTGCAAGATAAGCTGACACAGGTAATACAAGAATTACGTATTTCAGAGGACACTCGCGCTCCAACACGGGAAAAGGGACTTAGAAATACGGAAAAGCCACAAAATAATAACACAGAGCATTTCGGAAATTATAAAAGAAATTGGCAAGGTTCACCGAATTTTGAGATGGAACCGCCGACACGACGTAATAATAACCGATATGCTACCCGCCGACACGATGATTTTGACTATAGGCTGTTCATTACTGCACGTAAATTCAAAACATTTAAGAATTCTGGCAACGACATTCATCCACAAGCGTGGTTCCATCAATTCTCTCATTGTTTTCCTCCCAACTGGTCATTAGAGCACAGATTAGAATTTATGTGTGGCTACTTGGAGAATGAACCAGCTGTAAGAATGCGATCGGTCATTCACGATTGTCACAGTGAAGGAGAATTTTATCATGCCTTCCTCTCAGCATATTGGTCTCAAGCTACACAAGACCGAGTAAAACATAGCATCATAATGATGAAACATTTGGAACAATCTGAATTTTCCAGTCTTGTCAAATATTTTGAAGGCATGTTACATAAGAATCAGCATCTTTCAAACCCATACAGCCCCTAAGAACTCATCCGCATTTGCGTAATCAAATTACCTGAACATTTACGACAGATTATTTTAGCAGGACGATGCAAAGACGACATTGAAGCTTTTCAGGGACTGTTACAAGAACTGGAAATTGACACTGACAATCGCGGAACGCGAAAACAGGAACACAACAATTACAGGTCACACCTGTCACAATTCCGCGATGACAGAAATAATACACCACAAGGCTATTCGTACAACGTAAATCGTGACCAAAACAGACACCACCCTTATGACAACCGTTGGCAGAGTAGTAATTATTACAGGGAAAGATCACCTCTCCACGGTAATGACTATCACAGAGACAATCAGAGAAATAGACAATATGGAAACCAAAATAATTACTATCAAGGGAGACAGAATAACTTAGGACGCAACGGTCCATCGCGCAGTTACGATTCAGGGAGAAATTCTCCACCACTTAACCGACAAGAAAGAAAGTACAGGAACTACCGACATGACGACAGACGATATAATTATAACGACAGACCGGAATTTCATCAGAACTGGCGGGATTCAAAAAGATTTGGGCCCTCTCGGCAAGGTGAATTTGTAGAAGTTAGGTCTCCTAATCCCAATAACGGCGCGCGCCAACAAAGAGAGAGACAATGACTCGCATCGCAGGCAGCCGCGTGCTCCGGCTGGCGCAGAGAAAAATAACATAGGCGCTAACCTTGAGAAAAATTCCAGTATTCTTTACCGACGTATACCGCATGATAATTGCGTTCAAGTTAACTCTGAGCACTAGGAAGAGTAAAGGATTGTACTACATTTCACATATAAAACCGTTTATTGAAAGATAATCTGCTTCTTAACTTTGCTTTGCCATATAACTTTTCACTTTACATTAATACTATGCTTTGTCAGACTTATAAACTGTTAATATGCAACAATGATTGAAGTTTACTATCCAGTCTAGAACCTACGGAACATTTTTAGACAGTATTTACGAGTGCATTGTTATAGTGAACAGACGTCACAGTGTTATTGTGTGTGTACATTCTTGCTTGTTAGTTGCACGATTACGTAACGAGTATAAGGCTTACATACTTAGAACATATACTGTTAATGAGGTTTTAATGCAACATTTTGGTTTACTTGAAAATACATTCTTTATTTGAAGTACATTCGGTGAGATTAAAGATGACTTAGCATTTGGTTTCTCTGATAACTACACGATTATATCACGACGCTACTAATATGTGACACGATTTACATTGTTGCTTTTGCGGTGTATCTGTTTTATATCTGCACAGTTTTTCTGAATTCTTCTGGAAAGGAAAACATGTTTTAGTAGTAACTTTGTGGTATAGCTACAATGAGACAGCCTTTTCTGTAGCACAACAATACGTTACAGTACAGTACTTACCTCATCACGGCAATAAGCGTAGTAACTACGATATCTATACGCAAAGCATTTCACTTTTGTTTATCATGAGGTCAGTACATTGACTTCTGCAGAACTTAGCTTTCGGAGGACGATAACTATGACACTTCCACAGAGATGATCTTACAACAACACGCACAGTTTAGTGCTACAGTACGCGTATTTGAGTGACTAATTTTGTACTTAAAACATTTATTTTTAAAGTTTTTTGAAGTTCAATGATACAAAGGTTTTCCACGATACATTTCATTCAATTGCTGTAGTCTGAAACACCTGAGAACATAATTATATTAATCCTCTGGGGGGTACACGCTTACTTAGTGTACCATGTGTTTGGCAAGCACAAGGAGCCCTAGCTAATATGGTAGTCGCTTATACAACTTTACACATCGGTACCATATTTCTCAAACACGCAAATTACACAGCTATCTGATCATTTATGAGAAACAAACATTTTTTTTTTTTTACTAGGTCAGTGACAGATGTTTACGTAATTACACAGCTGAATAACTTCAAACTAATGAAATTGTATTTTGTCTGTACTTTGTGAAATGTTCATATTTTTTCAGAACCATTGTGATACTATGAGAGCTTTGAATTATGTGTTTGGTATGGGATCGTGATTGTTAAAGTACGTTTGAGGTAGATGACACTTTTGAAACGAGCAGAGAATTTTTTTTAGGTTTTGAAATTATTGCGGAAAGCTATGACGTTTTTGAGATTTGACTGAGGTGTTATGATGTTATTATTACGACGACGATGTGAATTATGCAGCTGAGGTATGTTTAAGCTGATGCTATATGATTTATCTGATTATGCTACGTATCTGCCATGATGAAATATTGAAGATGTGTGGACGAATAAGGTAAGGAATAATGAGTAGTGGTTAGGGACTCTAGTTTGTGAAAAAGGTTGTTGGAAACCAAGAATCGTACTTTAGGAGTTATGAAATGTGTGCATGCGTGAATGTATTACAATGCTGTCGAAAAGATTTTGGACGCTGTTAAATTTATAATATTTTATTTTCTACACGTTTGTAACGCAAATTCTCAACCTGTGAAAATATTTTTACATAAGACTGTCACTGTAGCGGAAACTGCTGTCGTAAATATTTCGGTAAGAAAGGTAGGTGACCGTGACGTAATGCGTTGCGAGCGGCCAGGTGTGCCAGCCGCCTCGAGAAAAAGTCATTAGTGTGTGCCTTTCAGAGGCACAAGAAAAAAAGGGCATTATCCTCGCTATTGACATTCCTTTGTAGAAAGCATCGTAAATACGACACCCTCCATCTTGAAAACATGATTACACTGTAGAGTTCTTAATTTATGACATTTACTGAAATGAAATGATGAGAAACATTTTATATCTATTGTCTTTCTAGCAGAGAGATTGCTCATCTTGTTTAATATCCAGTTTCTACCTGCACTGCAGCATTGGTTAAAATAAAATTTAATAGATGTACTAATATCACTATTTTCTGTCTACAGACCCAGTGAAGAATCATTTTATGATGTACTTTCTTGGAAAAGAGAGCACAAATAGACATTTCCCTTCACAGGAATTGCCAAAATAGTTTTTTTACGATTTGGTAACTTATCTGCTAGCGTATGTTCTCGTGATGCATCACTGTAGTGTTAAGATGTGACATAGGTATAAAACATTTTTACTGTAATATTTTTTCTGCTTCAGCTTTGTCATGTTTAGATATAAATTATTACATTTATTGCTGCTCGCTATGCTTACTTGCATTTTTTTGTCATAGCTGTTTGTATTAATTGTTTTGTGCTGTTGCATTGCCTCGTCCCTTAGTTAAGCATCTTAGCTCAGTAGATTTAAGTTAGCCTAAGATGGGGTAGGCTATAAAAGAGAACGAGTTGTGATGAATTGGAAGAAATGCATTGAGAAGCTATATGAAAATGATTTGGCCAAAAAAGTAGTGTACAGTGGAGGAAAACTATTTTTGAAAGAGGATGTGAACAAAATACAGAAAGAATGCTTGGATAGGATATTTTGGTGGAAACAAATGTAGAGATAAGACGAAAGAGCTACAGAATGACGCTTTGGGTTGGACTGCAGTACAAAATGTTACACAGAAAACAAACCCTGTCCTTTCCTTGTGTTATCCCGCTATGTGTTTCTGTACCCTTGTGTATTTATGTTCTTCCGGTCTTTATATGTTTATCTGATAAGATTTATGCTGCAGAATTTTTCTAATACTCAGTTACATGAACTATGATGAGGAATACTGTTATCCTCAAATATAATTTGCATTAATAATATGTTATTTACTTTGTAAAGATATTTAGACATTATTTATCTGTTCTGTTTTGTTGCTCATATGTGAAGTTGATGTTTCAAAAGTTATTCTGATCTTTATGTATGTACTTATGTCATAATTTTTGTAAGACAGATGTGCATGTTTATTTCTATTCTTTTGTAAAGCCTGTATTACTGCAAATGTTATCTGTACTACTATGCTTTTAATGATGTATTTTGTACCTTTGTTATTGTATTCTTATGTTATAAAATTGTAATTGACACCAGTTCATCGAATAAAGTAACTTGTAAGTTACATTTCACTGCACACGTTTCTGTTGGTCATAGTATATGGACAATATGTGAGAAGTAGGGACTGTTAGTGTTTGCACGTGTGTTGATAATTCAGCAAGGGACTGGATAACAGCATTGTTGGTTCTAAGGACATTACAAAAACCATTTTTGTGAGTGCACAAGTGGTGGTTATGGACTTGCTATATTATCCGCAAGTCTTTTCAGTGGTGATTGTGCGCCTGCACAGTCAAACAGATGGCTGCTGGCCATCTTTACAAGGTCTCCAGTGGGTCTACACCTTTGATAACCCACCAATACCATTATTTCTACAAGGTCTACAGTCGGTCTGCATCTCTGTTGGCCCACCAATACCGTAATCTCTACCAGGATTACAGTGGGTCTGCTCTGAGATGATCTACCTGCCAATATTCTTCAAAACTTCGACTGACTCTGCTGTGGGTTTGCTCTGTTGTGGCCCATTACCTGTCTGCATGTCAAGAGTCAGCACTGTCTTTCTGTTGGAGGGACAACACTGCTTGTTCAAGACTGCATGGAAATCCACTACTTCTGTGTGCATTTTCTTTTACTACTCAGACTTTGAGAAAAACACTGCAATTTTACTTTGATGAATGATCAGGACTGTCTTTATGGACTGTGAGAAAATTTTAGCTTTTAATCAACATTGTATCGATAAGTGTGTGCATTTCATTTCTTTGTCATTGTAATTATGAAAAAAAATTCAAATCTGTATTGGCCACTGCCCAAAACAATTTGTAATTTTTTTGTGGGGAGCATGGAAGCTATGTAAGTAGGCTGTTTAAGTTTTTTTATTGGTAACGCCGCCGCCACGTAGCGCTCTGTATGAAAATCACTGGCAGTGCCGTGTGCAGTTTGTGGCTGGTTGGCATTGTTGTAATACTCGCCATTGTAGCGTTGGGCAACGGCAGCTGGATGCTAACAGATCGTAGCGTTGTGCAGTTGGAGGTGAGCCGCCAGCAGTGGTGGACGTGTGGAGAGAGATGGCGGAGATTTGAAATTTGTAAGAATTGGTGTCACGAACTGATATATATATTACAACTATTAAGGTAAATACATTGTTTGTTCTGTATTAAAATCTTTCATTTGCTAACTATGCCTATCAGTAGTTAGTGCCTTCAGTAGTTTGAATCTTTTATTTAGCTGGCAGTAGTGGCGCTCGCTGTATTGCAGTAGCTTGAGTAACGAAGATTTTTGTGAGGTGATTTGTGAAACGTATAGGTTAATGTTAGTCAGGGCCATTCTTTCGTAGGGATTTTTGGAAGTCAGATTGCGTTGCTCTTAAAATATTGTTTGTCAGTTTAAGCACAATCGTGTACAATTTTTCTAAGGGGACGTTTCAGTTTGTACGTCCTCCTTTCATCAATCAACTGAAGTATTTCTTCTGTTACCCATGGTTTCTTCGCAGCTACCTTCTTTGTACCTATGTTTTCCTTCCATAACTTCTGTGATGGCCCTTTTTAGAGATGTCCATTCCTCTTCAACTGTACTGCCTACTGCGGTATTCCTTATTGCTGTATCTATAGAGTTAGAGAACTTCAAATGTATCTCGTCATTCCTTAGAAGTTCCTGACTAATGTCTTGAACTTCAGCCTACTCTTCATCACTACTATATTGTGGTCTCAGTCTGTATCTGCTCCTGGGTACGCCTTGCAATCCAATATCTGATTTCGGAATCTCTGTCTGACCGTGATGTAATCTGATTGAAATCTTCCCGTATCTCCCGGCTTTTTTCTAGTATACCTCCTCCTCTTGTGATTCTTGAACAGGGTATTCGCTATTACTAGCTGAAACTTTTTACAGAACTCAATTAGTCTTTCTCCTCTTTCATTCCTTGTCCCAACCCCATATTCTCCTGTAAACTTTTCTTCTACTCCTTCCCCTACAACTGCATTCCAGTCGCCCATGACGATTAGATTTTCGTCCCCTACACATACTGCATTACCCTTTCAATATCCTCATACACTTTCGCTATCTGTTCATCTTCAGTATGTATACCTGAACTATCGTTGTCGGTGTTGGTCTGTTGTCGATTCTGATTAGAATAACCCGGTCACTGAACTGTTCACAGTTACACACCCTCTGCCCTACCTTCCTATTCATAACGTATCCTACACCTGTTATTCCACTTTCTGCTGCTGTTGATATTACCCGATACTCATCTGACCAGAAATCCTTGTCTGGATTGAGCCTTTGCATTTCCCTTTTCAGATTTTCTAGTTTCCCTACCACGTTTAAGCTTCTGACATTCGAGCCCCGACTCGTAGAACGTTATCCTTTCGTTGATTATTCAATCTTTTTCTCATGGTAACCTCCCCTTTGGCAGCCCCTCCTGGGGATCCGAATGGGGGGCTATTCCGGGATATTTTGCCAGTGGAGAGATCATCATGTCACTTCTTCAACTACAGGCCACATGTCCTGTAGATACACGTTACGTGTCTTTAATGCAGTGGTTTCCATTGCCTTCTGCATCCTCATGTCGTTGATCATTGATGATTTTTCCGCCTTTAGGTTCAATTTCCCACACCTAGGACAAGAGTGTGCCCTGAACCTCTATCCGCTCCTCCGCCCCCTTTGACAAGGTCGTTGGCAGAATGAGGCTGACTTCTTATGCTGGAGGTTTTCGGCCGCCAATGCTCATTATTTATCAAATTTTAGGCAGTGGCAGGGATCGAACCCAGGACCGAAAACGTTTTTGATTATGAATCAAAGACGCTACCCCTAGACCACCGGTGCAGCGCATATATACACCTTAAATAAACTTTAGCATCACCTCGGTTCCGAGAGTTATGGAGCCTGTACAGAAAATTCGAATAGATATCAACATAAATTTCTTTTCCACCCCTTTTATTCTTCATGGAAACCAACGAATGCCTATTGTACTACCATACAGCGAGACCTTCAGAGGTGGTGGTCCAGATTGCTGAACACACCGGTACCTCTATTACCCTATAACACGTTCTCTTGCATTGATGCACGCCAGCATTCGTCGTGGCATACTACCTACAAGTTCCTGAAGGAAATATTATTGGTCCAGATTGTCCCACTCCTCAAAGGCGATCGGTGTAGATCCTTCAGAGCCGTTCTTAGTTCACGTCATCCTTAAACAACCCTTTTCTATCAATCTCAGGCATTTTCGATAGGGTTCTGATCTGGAGAACAAGCTGGGCACTCTAGACTAGCGATGTCGTTATCCTGAAAGAAGTCATTCACAAAATGTACACGATGGGTTCGACAAATATCGTCCATGAAGAATGCCTCGCCAATATGCAGCCGATAAGGTTACACTATTGGTCAGACGATGGCATTCACGTATCGTAAAGCCGTTACGGCGCCTTCCATGACCCAGCGTCGTATGTGGGCCCCAAGTAATGCCAACCCAAAACAGCAGGAACCCCCACCTTACTGTACTCGCTGGACAGTGTGTCCAAGGGGCTCAGCCCTTACCGGGTTGCCTCTAAGCACGTCTCCGACGATTGTCTGGTTTAAGGCATTCCAAAGATGGACCTCGCCATGGACGTTGGGAATGAAGCCGCGTATCGTTGAGTATATTGCGCACAGTGCAATACGATGTCCTGTAGTTGCACGGAAAGCATTATTCAACAAAGTGGCGTTGCTGTCAGGGTTCCTCCGAGCCATGATCTGGAGATAGCGTTCATTCACTGCAGGAGTAGCCTTTGGACGGCCTGAGCGACGCATGTCATGGACTATTCCTGTCTCTGTATCTCCTCCATGTCCGAACAACATAGCTTTGGTTCACTCCGACACGCCTGTACACTTCCGTTGTTGAGAGCCCTTCAGGACACAAAGTAACTATGCGGACGCGATCGAACTGCGGTATTGACCCTCTAGGCATGGTTTAACTACAGACAACACGATCCGTGTACTTCCTTCCTGGTGGAATGGCTGGAACTGATCGGCTGTCGGCTTTGGTCGGTTTTAGTGACATTTCTGGACATCAAACGGACTACGTCTGTGATATAAAATCCACAGTCAACGTCTATCTTCAGGAGTTATAAAACTTTTTGTGGAGTGTATATGTTGCCTGGTCGGACGAGTCTCGATTCAAACTGCATCGAGTGGATGGATGTGTAAGGACCTGGAGACAACCTCGTCAATCCATGGACCCTGCGTGTCGTCAGGAGACTTTTTAGGTTGGTGGAGGCTCTATAATGGCGTGGGGCGTGTGCAGTTGGAGTGATTGGGGACCATAACACGTCTAGGCACGACTCTGATAGGTGTCCATTCATGTCCATTGTGCATTCCGTGGAATTGGGCAATTCCAGCAGGACAATGCGACACCCTATACGTCCACAACTTCTACAGACCGACTCCAGCAATACTGTTCTGCGTTTAAACACTTCAGCTGGCTACAAAACTTCCCATTTATGAACTTTATTGATCATATCTGGGATGCCATGCAATGTGCTGTTCAGAAGATAGCTCCTCCCCCTCGTACTCTTACCGATATATAGACATCGCTGCAGGATTCATGGTGTCTGTTCCCCCACCACTACTTCATACATTAGTAAAATCCATGACACGTCATGGTGGGGCACTTCTGCGTGCTCGCGAGACCCTACACGATATTAGGCAGGTGTATCAGTTCCTTTAACCCTTCTATGTATATTATACCGTTTCATAAGCGACTAGGATACAAATATGCTAGCAACAGGATTCATTGTTGTCTACATCAAGAAGCATATTGAGCAAAATTTGCTGGTAGGGAGTACTTGAAGAAATTGGTGGTACAGACAGCAAACTTTTTGGGGTCGCACGAGTTATTCCGCTAACTGGAACAGTTTTTGATGGAAGTGAAAACAGAATATGGAAATTTTTTATATCACTGTTAAATACGGTGTTCAAGTCAAAGGGCAAGCCTGGAACGAATTTTCGATTTAAAAATCACTATTGTTGAATTATTAAGGGTAAAGGAGTGCAGTAAAGACAGTGAGAATACCCTGAAAGGATTGCAGATCATGCATTTTAGGTGGATTTTTCTGAACAATTCTTTAATAGGAAATTACAAGGAAAGAAATAACTAACATTGGATTTGATGGAGTTCGCGTTGTAGAAGGGACATATTCTGACAAACACAGTCCATTTATGTAAGATTAATGGCGTTAAAGAAGACATGAGTTGTAAAGAATTCACTGTGGCCTTGAAAGAAGTACAAGCATAATTTTCTACAGATTCTGAGGAAGCTACCAATCTTAACATCTGTTTTCGAGACCGTTTGCCTTATCAGTGGATAGTGCCCTTCTGTATGTGCACATGTAACTGACTGACCTGGGAGGTAATTCCTGTTTGGGGGACAAATCCGTTTTACGTTAATAGTGTCCAAGACGAGTACATTGCTTTCCTCAGGTAGAGCTTCCATTTCTCCATAATGAGGTCACAAATATTTCGAGCAACATATGTGCGTTAGATTACGTAGCAACCTGAGTGCGAAAATCTGTGATATTGTCTGTGTCTGTCTTCAGCGTGATAAAAATATTTTACTAATACTAAAATTTTGTTTGGTTTTTTATCTACGTTTTTGGTAAATGTGAAGTATAAAACCAGTTTTATGCAGTGTGAATGTATTGGCATTTAAATGCGGCACATTCACAGTTTTCCACTCGTCACACTCAGACAGCGTGGGGTGATCACGGGGGAAGACAGCCCAACCGGGGTGATACCCTAACCTCCATATGTCGGATGGTCAGATTGGTACCAAACGTTGTTCACCGAAATAGTTTGCGCTATATTCTGTCGTCTACGATATTGTGCTTAAATGGTAACACCAGTCCTACGAAGCACAAGAGATGTCGCTCAGACCTCTCGTGGGAAAATAGGTAGAGCGTTGCTTTGTTGTGGCAACGGCCCTAGCTCGAACCCTGGTCACGCTATTTTCTTTCTATACTATGTGTGAAACTGTTATTTGGAACAGTACGTTCCTGACATGTAAAATGACTTTTCTAACTTTAAAGCAATGTTCTTTTGGCAGTAGGATTTCACTTCGTTTGCTTGAAAATAGCCTATTGGACATATTTGTAGTTTAACAAAGTAACATATAAAATCGGCGCAAAAGAATAACGAAACAATTGTACCACACTCGCGGGTGTAATATGAGTGATTTACAGGTTGGATCCGCATTTGTGGGGTTCATCAAATGTTGTTGTTATGTTCTTTACTACCGATATTATTATTTTTGTTATTAGTGTTATTATTATTGCCTTTAATACTTCCGCACATATGATTAAGTTATTTCTTTATTCTTCTCTAATGACTGTTGATGATTAGAATATCTTTTCCATACAACAATTCCTCAAATACTATAGTACAATGACTGGTATGGCCAGGGCTCGAACCGGAGACGCTTGGTACAACATATTAATGCTCCAACGGCTTTCGCACGGCAGCTCTACATGGCAGACGCTCACAGTTAACCTACTCCTCCGTAGATCCTGTGCCACTTCTTACTCACACTTTACGCATGTTCTCTTACACGACGCACGTAGCACAAACTGTATAGGTGTTTTTGTTGATATTCTATCGACCTACGAAGTTTTGTACCGATCTGACTCACTGACATCTGGAGATCTGGGTGTCAGCTGTAAGGCACCCGTGGCAGGGCACAGTCCGTGAGTCGAATTCTTGGCGACTCATGCCTTAAGCCTGTAAGTAGGCTGTTTAGGTTTTTATGTTGGTAACGACACGTAGCGCTCTGTATGAAAATCACTGACTGTGTGTGTGCACTCTGCGGCTGGTTTGTAGGATATTGTAGTCTTGGGCAGTTGGCTGTTAACAGCGCGTAGCGTTGTGCAGTTGGAGGTGAGCCGCCAGCGGTATATATGTTGCTCAGAATAGGCTGGCTCTGAGCACTATGGGACTTAACATATATGGTCATCAGTCCCCTAGAACTTAGAACTACTTAATCCTAACTAACCTAAGGACAACACACAACACCCAGCCATCACGAGGCAGAGAACATCCCTGACCCCGCCGGGAATGTAACCCAGGCGCGGGAAGCGAGAACGCTACCGCACGTCCACGAGATGCGGGTGATCAGATTAGGTAAAGAGTGAAATGCGAAATGTCTGAGTACGTTCAGTTCTGCTCAGCTGTTTGGAAATCAAATAACATAAGATGTTTATCAGCAACGTAATTCACAATTTTTTCCAAGGGGACGTTACAAGCCTATCAATCTGATGTTAGTCATATCGAGCTATATCTGGTTAAGGATCACAAATTATTTGTCTCCCATTAAAACTGTGATCAGAGTTAAGTAATTCGGCACTATCTCCATCTCATTTGGGTTCACCTAGCATTTGAAATGACAGAGGACAGAACTCTATTATCGATGGAAAACACGAAGGAACATTAGCACAATGCCTACTTTACGGTCCTCGCCTTAGCCTCCACAAAATTATCGTCGTCATCTGGAGGAGTACCAATGTCTGGTATAGCATCCGTCAGATATGAAGTACGATTGTCCTAGTCTGATTTTATAAAATTATATCGTCTACGATATATATATATATATATATATATATATATATATATATATATATAGGGGGTGAGTCCGGAACCGTGCGACTGCTACGGTCGCAGGATCGAATCCTGCCTCGGGCGTGGATGTGTGTGATGTCCTTATGTTAGTTAGGTTGAAGTAGTTCTAAGTTCTAGGGGACTAATGACCGCAGCAGTTGAGTCCCATAGTGCTCAGAGCCATTTGTACCATAGTGGGTGACGCACGTAGATGTGCATGTGTGGAGACACGGTTGTCAACACTTTTTGTTACACTGCTGGGCAAATTAGTCGCAAGTGAAACTAAGTCTGGGTTATAACACAGCTGATGGGTCGGCTGTTGATAAGCGAAAGTAATTTGTGTACTGGAGAAATGGTCAGTGAACTTTAAATACTGAAATCGTTAAAGTGTTATAATTTCATTGTATTTAACTTGCCTTACGGGTTCTGAAACATTACTTAATGTAGAATATTTGATGCAAAACACGTGTAAACTTTGTTGATTCTAGTATTTGATCTCATCATTTCTGTCACTTTCAATTCAACTGTCTGGGTGAAAACAGACCAACCAACTAATAAAGATCGATGTAATAGGGATCTCCGAGTGTTATAGATCAGACATACTGATCAACTCACAATATTTACGTCACACAACACTGTACTGCATCTTACATTCAGAGTGAGGAATCTTTAAGTTCTATATTTTCTTTCTAGTACGTTTCAGAGATACTAATTTTGGTAAGTAGAAAAATTACACTTGTTTCTTGGACACTATATCCGGAAATATGGATGAACAGTTTTTGTCAGCTCTACCTGTTCCAGAACAAATGAGCCTCGTCACCACACCGGACTCACATTTGGGAGGGAGGCGCTTGAACACCCTGTTTCGCCACGCAGATTTAGATTTTCCATGATTCCCTTAAATCGCTTAAGTGCCAGGATGGTTGCCTTGAAAGTGTAGGACATGTACTTGACTATCCTGCCGCAATCTGAGGTTGCGTACGTCTCTAAGGACAACGTACCTTCTTTATCCACTGTTTTATCTCTTCAAATATTTTCATGACTTTGTAAGTCTCTAACTACAGTGTGCTATAGACTGACATAATTTTGTTGCTGGAAGAGGCTCAAAACACGTTTTGTTAGTTTGTGTACACATAAAACTGTGTAAAAAAAAAAGGGAAAAAATAACAGATCAGCTTGAAGGGTCTCTGAACAATCATCATCATGATCACCATCACCATAAACGTCAGAGGAAAGGAAAGTGGCACGTATCTAGGGAAATATGACACTATAACGTAGTTTACTAGCATCCGTGGGAGCAACTATTGGTGTTTTCAGTCATCAGTAAGTCCGTGTTGGTGGTATTCTTCTTAGACACCTTTCTTAAATACATCTTTTTGAGTAATCAGTCCTCTGACTGGACTGATGCGACCCGCCACGAATTCCTCTCATGTGCTCTCCTCGCTATCCCATACATCGTGAGCGAAAGAATTATACGGCTGTATTCCTGGTGATGGACGCCTATTAATCGGCTCTTTCATTTGCTCACACTACATATTACTTATCTCATATCTTGGAGCGTTTGATTTTATTTCCGCTGTTGAGATCGTGCAGTAACCAGTGAATGGTGTATCCGTAAACACTCTTTCGCAAACAGCTTGCTAAGCCAAAGCATCAGTCCCGTGTCTTTGGTGATTCGGTTTTCTTCGGCTCAGAGCATTCCCTGTCGGTCTGCGAGCCATGTGGGTTCAATGTTCAAAAGGAAGGCTGGAATAACACTGCAGTATAATAATTTGCAGTGTTACATTGAGCTTTCTCGTGGATAGGTGCTGTTCTGATGATCTGTTTTGCTTGATGGATTTAGTACCTTATTGGTGGGAAAGGCAACGAAATTTACATTCACTTCTGAATTACGTTTTTCGTGTGATGTTATCTGCGATGGCGTACTTCTTTTGTTGCCTTGCTCAGGGGAATAGGTCTGACGAGGTTGCAATCTTATAATTACTTGAAGGTTCGTTACCGCATCCTTCGTAAGATCACTAACTAAGTAACCGAACTTGCTTCGGCTCTTATTTATTCCAGCATTATAAATCCATCGCCTTTTTCACTTTTTCTACGTCCATCTCATCCTCATCCGTACCTATATCCATCTGCTCTTTGCCCATCTCTCTTTCTCTCTCCATCTCTTCCTCCAGCCTCCCCTCTCCAATTTGTCACCCCTCCCCAATAACCGGATTCTGGTTTCTAATCCACACTACTTCATTCGAACTAATAACTGATATATGTATAAATTTGTGCCGAAGTGGGTCTATGGGTTAGAACGACTGTGATCTTATTATTGGAATATTTGCCCTCACACGCACTTGTCACTAATATTTTACTTATCCCTAACGTTCCAAAAAAAATCGGTACTCATATTTGTCCAGTGTATCTAGTAAATTTCGGCGTGCCGTTTGGTTTTCATATAGATCAGTGTATGTGTATATATCCTGAACTGTATTTTGTGCAATGACATACTTTTGCATGTACATTCAGCGGCATGTGAGGTCCCTTATTTCATTGTTTGTGCCGTCACGTATCATGAACTATTTGTCGTACGTGACATATTTTTGCATGTACATTCAGTGGTGTGTGTTAATACTGTCTGCAAAACGATCTCCGATTGCACTTATTAATAAAGAAGTAATAAATTGAAAGACCATGCCTCACGTGATAGTTTTACTACATGAACAGCGAAAATATAGTAACCACTAAACTTACTTCTTTTCGTCGTTTTGTAGGGGATGTCAATTAGAAAAATCTCATAAAGGCATGGAATCATGTTTAATGTTTAATTCAAGTCATGCATTTGTTCCAAGTTTTCAAATTCATTTTTGTTTATTCATTTGCCGAGCAAGATTAGCCGAGCGATCTAGGGCGCTGCAGTCATGAACCATGCGGCTGGTTCCGACGGAGGTACGAGCCCTCCCTCAGTCATGTGTGTGTGTGCGTGTTTGTCCTTAGGATAATTTGGTTAAGTAGTGTGTAAGCTTAGAGACTGATGACCTTACCAGTTAAGTGCCATAAGATTTCACACACATTTGAACATTATTTTTATTCATTTATTTTTGAGTCATCAGTCTTCTGACTGATTTGTAGCAGCCTACCACTAATTACCGTACTCTGGCAACTTCTCCGTCTCATAGTAACACCTGCAACCTACATCCTCTATTATTTGTTTGATGTACCCCAATCTCTGTCTTGCACTCTGAATTTACACCTCACTCTTAAACCTTTCATATATTTTAGTCATTGCTTCTTCGATGAACAGGCTGAACGGTAGGGGCGAAATACTCCATCCCTGTGTTACACACTTTTAATTCAAAGATTTATTTATCTACCAAATTTGTTGTTCCCTCTTGGTGCATGTACATATTGTATACCACTAGTCTCGTAATAGGTGTCTACTGATTTTCTCTGACATGTTGCACCATTTTACTCCGTCGAAATTATTTTCTAGGTCACCAAATAGGAAGACACAGTCCTGATTGTTCTTCAATTTTGATTCCATTATGCCTCTCTCGTGCCCTTACCATGACTGAAGCCAAAGTTATCGTCATCTAAGAAATCCTCACTGTTATTTTCGATTCTTCTCATTATTATTCTTGTCAGCATGCTGGAAGCGTGAACTGTTAGGTTTTATGGGGCCTCGTACATATCTGACTTTACTCTCTTAGGATTTGTGTGGATGAATTTTTTTCCAAACTATGTCGAAAATCTAATACATTGCGACAAGAAAGTGGATAGGCGTTTGAATGCCACTTTCCTCAATGATTTTAGAAATTCTGATGGAATGTTCTCTTTCCCTCCTGCCTTATTTGGTCTTAGATCTTCCAGAGCTCTTTCAGATTCTGACTGGATACACTATGTCTTCGATATCATCCCTAATTCCTTCTTCCAACACGTCATCAGACAAGGCCTCCCCCACTTCCTCCTCCTCATTATCATAGACGCTTTCAGTGTACACTTTTCGCTTCCCCGCACTCTCCTCTGCGTTTAACATTGGAATTACCACCTTTAATTTCACCGAAGCTTCTTCTCACTTTTCTATAGACTTAGACAGTCCTTCCGACGGTAATTTCACTATCGATTATTACACATCGTTCTTCCTTCCATTTCGCCTTTTCTGCCCTGCACTTTCTGCTTCTCATTACTAACGCATTTCTTTTGGTATATTCCTGTCTTCCCATTAACACTATTTTACTTCATTCTTTCGCCGGCAGTTGAATTATTTGTTTTGTTACCCAAGGTCTTTTCGCAGTTATCTTTGTTGTAGTTATGTTTGTCTGTTCCCTTTCCGACGATGCGCACACTCCTTCAACTGTCTCGCTTACTCTGGTATTCCTTATCACAATATCCACATCTTTAGCGAACTTCAAAGACCTATTATCTACTCAGTACTTCATTGTCCCCTTCCATTCTACACTGATATCTGCGTATGAATCTCTTAAACTTCAGTCTAGTATTCAGTATTACTAGATCGTAATGCGACTCTGTATTTGCACTTGGGTACACCTTATTTGAAATCTCTGTCTGACAGTGATGTAATCGAACTGGAATCTGGCCATGACTCCAGGTCTATGTCCAAGTATACCTCCTCATCTTTTGCTTCTTCAAGAGAGCATGAGCTACTATCATGCAAAATTCATTGCAGAATACAATTATTCATTTTCCTTGCTCATTTCTGTTGCGAATCCGATATTAACCCGGAACTGTTTAACTCGTTCCTTCACCCACAACCGCACTTCAGTACCGCATGATTATTGGATTTTACTATCCATATACATAATGAATTACAGCATGTGTACCAGAACTGTCGTCGGCATTGTTTTGTTGCCGAGCCTGCTGAGAACAACCCTAACAAATAATTGTTCGAAGTAGGTCACTTTCTGGCCTGTCTGTCCCACTTTCCTATTCGTAACAAATCCTACACCAGTATAACATTTTACATTGCTGTTGATCTTACACTAAATTCTTCTGACAAAAATCCTCGTCTATTTGCATCTCACTTCACTGTATCTTGAGTGAGCTTTAGCATTTCCCTTTTCAGATTTTCTACCTTCCCTACACTTTCATATTTCTGACGTTCCATGCCCTCTATTGTGAAACGTTATTCTTTCGTTGATTTTTCAAACTTTTTCACATGGCCACTTACCTCTTGGCAGCCCCTTCCTATAGATCCGAATGAGTGTCTCATCCGGAATATTTCGCCAACGGATAGAGAATCATGACAATTTTTCATTTACAGGCCATATGTCCTGCGGATACACGTTATGTGTCTGTAAGTTATCCTGGTACCGTTGATCGTTTCTGATTCTTCCGACTTTTAGGGGCTGTTTCTCGCTCCAGGGATGGGAGACTGTCCTTCACCCTCCTTGACAAGGTTATCGGTAGAACGAGGGTGACTTGTTACCCCAGAAGTCTTTGGACGTCATTTCTGATGATTTTTTTACGAAATTTAAATAGTTTTTGGGTTTGAGCCCGGGATGGTATACGTTTAGATTACAAGCAAACGATGCTTTTCCTGGACCACAGATCTGCCTTATATACTTAAATAATGGATGAATATAGTCTGTTCAGATGGCTCTGAGCACTATGGGACTCAACATCTCAGGGCATAAGTCCCCTAGAACTTCGAACTACTTAAACCCAACTGACCTTAGGACATCACACACATCCAAGCCCGAGGAAGGATTCGAACCTGCAACCGTAGCGGTCACGCGGTTCCAGACTGAAGCGCCCAGAACCGCTCGGCCACCAGCGGCCGGCGAATATAGTCTGTGTTGTCCTCTTGTGAAGTACGAAGATGCGTTGTCCAGTATCTTCGAAGAATCAGGATTCAGCTAAGGGTGGGACGCAGTTTACTATTATTAACATGTACTAAAAGCTCGTTGCATGCTAGTTAGTTCTCTGGAGCCGAATAAGTATGACCTTGCGTCGCTGGACGCTTATATGAAACACCTGCTAAAAAAACGGGGTTGCCCAGGTATTTATTTGTAGCTGTGACCAAGATTTGGTTCACGTGGGTTTTATTTATGAGTTATAAAAATTGTTTGTATACAACGTCTGAAGTAGTTGTTTGGCGAAATGATCAAAGAGCTTGGATGCTTCACTAACACGGAGAGAGCCACATACAGCTGGCTGTACGGACAGTAACTGACACTGATGCCCACACCAACAACACTGAGGGTCTTGCGCTGTGGCTTTTTTATGATCGTGGAGTAATAATGGCTTTCTGAGAATTGTATACTTTAAAAGGAAAATGCGGAACTGTTAGGTGTGCGATTAATTCGGCGCTTAAGAACTCGCTCGCATCCGAGGTAAATAGCGTTAAGTCTCGTTCCATTACACTTTCGGTGAGCTTAAATTCTATCACTAAAGTATATTTCCGAATATGCAGTACGATTTTAATTAAATTTAAGCTTTGAAAACGCTGTTGAAATAGCACCACTAGTCAGAATGATGACAAATTCCAACGGAACGTTATCGGAGAAGGGGGGAAACGTATGGCAGAATAAAAGAAAATTGTGTCAAAATTGATCAATAGATGGCACTGTATGTGTCAAAATACATAAATGTGAACACCTGTGATGCGCACGACCCATTGAAGTAGGTACAAACACACCGGGTACACGGCTTTTACTCCTTTCGGGTCTGCGACACTCGCTGTGGCTGTCTCAATGCAGGATCGCGCTCTGCTTGTAAAGCTATATTACAAGAATGATCACTGTGCACATGTCGCTGCCAGCCATTGTAGCCGAGCGGTTCTAGGCGCTTTAGTCCGGAACCGCGTGACCGCTACGGTCGCAGGTTCGAATCCTGTCTCGGGCATGGATGTGTGTGATGTCCTTAGGTTAGTTAGGTTTAAGTAGTTCTAACTTCAAGGGGACTGATGACCTAAGATGTTAAGTCCCATAGTGCTCAGAGCCATTTGAACCACACGTCGCTCTGTTGAAGTTCGGGACACTGACGCGTTTGGAAACACGCGTTGGTCCGATGACTGCCGTGGGTCTGGCGAATATGAAGCGGAAATTAAAAAAGACGAGTTTTTTCGGTGTGCAGCCTTCTAGAGGGAGGAAATGAACTGGAAAAAACTGGAAATTTGTGGTAAGGTCTTATTCTACCAAACTGCTGAGGTCATCGGTCCCTGAGCTTAAGCACTACTTAATCTAATTTAAACTAACTTATGCTAAGGAGAACACACACTCCCACGCCCGAGGGAGGATTCGAACCTCCGACGGGGTTTGCCGTGCGGATCGTGATAAGGCGCCGAGACCACGCGGATAAACCACGCGGCACAAACGAATTGATCGTCAGTAGAAGCAGTGGACATAGCAAAGCAGGTGGAGTCGAGTGGTGGTGTGCATATATGTGGTGCACGGAGAATTGCCCGAAAATTGGACACACCCGTGAGCACGTGCGTAAAATCCTACGAAACATCCATCTTTGCTAGCCATTCAAAATTACCCATCTGTACGAGTAGCTTCCTGTTGATCTGCCAGCAAGAGAGACCTTTGCTTTACAATTTCTTGCTCGCATGAAAGTGGACAATGATTGGCTGTGGTAAATGTTGTGGATAGGCTAATCCCACTTCCATCTGACAAGGTATATCAATACACAGAATTGTCGAATGCTGACAACGAAAAGTCCACACTCAAATCAACCAGTACCACTTTGTATTGAAAACGTCACTCTGTGGTGGCAGTTTACGACATCATTTATCATAAGATCATATTATTTCGAAAGGACAGGTGCTTCCGGTCCTGTTTCCTGTACCGTCATTGGTAAGTGCTATGAGTGTCTTTTACGCAACCACGTTATTCCAGCTCTCCCACAGCGTTTTATGCCACATAGCGCATTTCCGTACATTGCAAATCCTGTTAAGTAGCTCCTGAAGCCATTTAGGAAACGCTAGAATTATCAGCCGCCATTTCCCTGCACTATGGCAGTCCCGATCACCTGATCTTGATCGGTGTGACTTCTGGCTGTGGGGCTATCTGAAACATGTTGTGCTCAGTGTTCCGATTGCCAACTTAGCTGCATTGAAGTACACGCGGTGGGCAGCACTATCTGAACGTAACCTCGGAAACACTTCGATCAGTTGTGGAACATGTTCTTTCTCGATTTCAACTAGTTGCAGAAAACGGTGGACGGCATACTGAACACGTTTTGCGCCAGTCGCATGGAAATTAATAATCTGATTAAATTTTTGTTGGCGCTCTTTATGAGATTTTTGGCCACAGGGCAACTATAAACGGATTTTTCCCACCCGGTGTGATACGTCCTTGCTCTGGTGGGTGAGCTTACGTAACTAACGGTATCACACCTGTACTCTGATGCACACTGAGTAGTGCAGTTCGTTTAACGTCAAACGTACACCAAGGGCAGTGCTATATGATTTATTTATCGTTTGAAGTCGACCACTATTAAATTATGGCGCTTACAGGGCCATCTATTGCTACATTTTGTAACTATTTATTTTTCCTCTGCCATACGTTTTCCCCTTCTCCGATAATATACCGATGCAATTTGACATCATTCTGACCAGTGGTGTAATTTCTACAGCGGTTTGAAAATTTAACTTAAATTGTAATCACCTTGTACATTTTTCACTGAGTTGAAACAAACTAAGAGTGACATATTGGTTCTTTGGTGTCCTACGGAGCTAACACCACCATCTATTGGTTCTCAGGTGTACTGAGCCGTAATATTCGTGTCACTGAGGGAGAAAAACGCACCCCTGCACTGAACGTACGATTTTAGATAAAAATTTAAATTACGATGTCATTTTTTTATTCATCCGATTTTGATTATATAAGACCTGTTTGGTACCCCAAGCTAAGCTCAAATTACTCATGAGAACCCCATTGAAATTTGACAAGTAGTATTGGAAATTACGTGTTCCAACAGACAAAAAAAAACCGGACATGACGGTTTTCTTATTAGTGTTGGTATAGATATGTTGTTATTGTCTGACCGAAACGTTACCATAATACAATTTGGCGGTACGCCACACAGCGTTAAAAGATAATATTGAAGAACTTCGCAAATATAACAAAACGGACATCGTATTGAGAAAACTACTATCACAAAAAATCAAAAAGATTATGTAATCAACTAACATCATCTGTGATTGTTCTTATAATCTCCATTCCTTTTGATTAAGGATCGCATACACTTCCCTTTTGTTTCTTGGTTGTGTAAGAAACTATTTTGTGACGAGGCACGAAATCGTGTAAGTTTCATGTAATATTTAGACTAACTATAACCCAAATATTACTTAAAGCAGTCGTTAACGTTTTACTGTAACAACTCATATTTTCATTAAGTGAATTACTTGATTAATTTTTGCAAATTTTATAGGGGAACTTTGGCACAGAGGTCAACGTCATTGTTCTAATGATAATGGGCCAGAGTCACAAAAATATTTTTCTATTTTGACAAATAATAAAAGCAAATGTAAATGTAGATTTCTCTTGATTAGTAGTTCTTCTTTTGAAACAGTACTAGCATTCAGTTTTTCTAGTATTGGACCACAATCATCTAATGTGATTTCAATAAAATATTTTTATCAACGCTTATTAACTAAAAATAATTAAGCAGGTATATATCTAAAATATCCATTGTTGGCGGTGTCTTTTACTATAAAAACGGCGTGTTGGGAAAACTAACTGCGAGAAGTACCATAATGGAGTCATTAGCGTAGACAGGCAGAATAATACTAACTCCTAATTTACGTGGCATATAAATACAAACAATACACATGCACAAAAAAGAACCACCATAATGGCGCCCAGCGTGGGACACGAACCACCGATTTATACATAAAGTAACACCACGACTGGAGCCCAAAGCGTTTATCGCGAAAAAACGTACATAAATATATCCGAACAGATATACAAACAGATATATAGTTGTATATAGTTTTTGATTAAACTCAGAATCTACAACTAAAACTTAGATGTAAATGTTTATTTTTTTATGTAGAAATTCCGTGTGTTAAATATTTCAACATCGTTAAAATAAAGTGTTTCATGCACCACCTCCATCAAAATCGTACAAGCAACGTATGAAAAGAATAACCAGAACAATAAATAAAAACTACATAAGATAGGAGTGCAAATACAAGTGCTGCTGTCTGGTGGAGGAAAAGACATAAATGAGTAGGGGGGGGGGGGGGGCAAGGCACTCTGCACAGTAAAAAATTTAAATTTTCTACTATATTCTAATGAACTTACAGTTGCATATTTTTGCAGTGAAGTCAAAACGATTCATTTAGTAAAATCAGTGAATGATGTGCTCAGTTTGAGTGTCTGGCATTATTCTTTAATGCAGTGCATGTTTAATACGAATTTGCTTGATGGATTAGTGTAAAGCAACTAAAAGTAAAGAGTGCGTAAAGTTAACTTCAAAGAATAGATCATAAGAGCATTTTACAGTATTTCTTGATAATTAACAATTCAGTAAAGGTAAGACTTGCACTACAGTTGCAGAAAGTTCTGTATAGATATGCTAGCTCAGTTCATGTACAGAGTCATGTTTTGAGTCAGTTTGAAAGAATTTTAGTTAAAGATAGCCTTAAATTCACTTCCCTTTAGTTATTTAAGCAGAAATTTATAATTTTGGTTTTTTTCCTTTTTTTAGTATATTGTGACACAATTTCACGTTATATTTCTTTTTTTTGTGTGTGTGTCTTGTGTATATTGTCTGTGAATAAGCATGGATGGGCTACGCAGAGAGAAACTTGCCGAGAGTGAGGCTCTATCTGATACGAAAGTAGACGATAATTTCCAAGAACTCCACGTAGCAGTCCCGTGTGAGAATACTCGCTCGCAAATTCCTCGAAAGGAACCAGAACAGGGAGCAACATGTCATGATTTTAGTGAAAATACGGAACAAGCTCATGTGAGCACACTTGTTCATGAAATAACGCTGGAAACGATTGGTGATGTCACAGCATCAGCTAATACTGCATCAGTAGCAGCTGGTAATAGTCCGGATTTTCTTGCAATGTTGTTAGCACGATTAAACATCCGGGACAGACAATCAGAACCAGCACTTTTAGGTCAGGTAAAGGACTAGTAGCAATCAGAACTTAACAATCGTGAGGAACGCCCTTCTCGTTCAATGTTTAAACGACCTCTTAGAAGAGCGAAATATGGCTATCTTTTCACACCTAGCGCAGGGGATTGATGCCATAAATCAACAATAAAATGTTCCACGCCATGCTTCAGGAGCGAATACAGATCATCAGCAAGGCGCTTGATGATCTCTACAAAAATTAAACCATCGCCTCGACGAGCGTATCTCAGAAGAGATAAGCTGGGTGACGATACCCTTCAAGTAGTAGGTCGCAATGGAGCATCGCGAGATACACGATCAACTCCTGCAATACCAACAGTCTAGCAACCTTTCAATTCATATACGGCGTGAAGAGAAATTTGTCTGCGGGAGTCAGCCAAGGCAGTATCCACCTACTTTTACCGGCATTGTTCATGTCGCAGATTCAGGTGTATTACAAACCCTTACCCAAGTAAAACTTGAGGAATCGTTAATAAAACATCGACAATTTCATACAATGATGAGAAAAAAACTGTTCATCCTGTCGTCTTTATAAAAAGCTTTAGAATCGTTTTGCTACTCTCATGGACAGAGAGGAAAAAGATTATGTGTGTCACATCCTTTATAACATTAGATGCAGCGCTGTGGGCACTAGAAAACGGCCCAACAGTGAGCATCGTTTTCTGATTTTGAAAACCAGTTTGTTGCTAGGCTCTGGTCCCGACCTGTAGAAGAACGTTTAAGAAAATAGGTCTACAATGCCGAACTGTTCAAACCTCGCCTGGGGAATTTAAGAAAGTATTTTGAGAAACATGTTAATACGAAGCGCTATCAGGATGAGGCGATGTTGGCAAGAGATGTCTTGAGAATTCTTACGGAAAACTACCACTGCCATTCGAGAAAAACTCATTCATTTTCCAGACACGGACTTAGAAAAATTTATGTCAATTTCTTTCTTCGGACATAATCCAGGCAGATGCACGTGGAAACGAATATGGCTGAACGGCGAGTAATGAAAAAAAAAAAGAATAAATCACTACGGTAAAATAGTAGCAGCCATAGAAAGGACGGGTTCGCGAAAAATAATTACTTTTCTAAAGTGAAGAGTACAATAAAAGGCAAGCGGGACATAACAAGCAAACCAGTAACAGTAACTGGCTCCTAGACATGCTGAAGGAAACCAATATTGACGACCTACTTACACACCAATTAAAAACGGCAATGAACAATACAACCGTAAAAGGAAAGGTGAAGGGCGGGGTAACACCAACTTCTCCCAGAGAAACATGTGAACTGCGGACAGACACTGAAAACGCCCAGGACCGGCAGACTGGCAGGGTCTAGTGGAACAAACACTGCTAGCATTTACTTCTGTAAAATATCTGAGAGTATGAGTGCGGAACGATTTGAAGTGGACTCATCATATAAAATTAATTGTTGGTGAGGCGGGTACCATGTTGTGATTCATTGCGAGAGTCCTTAGAAAGTGTAGTCCATCAACAAAGGAGGTGGCTTACAAAACACTCGTTCGACCTATACGTGAGTATTGTTCATCAGTGTGGGATCCATACCAGATCGGGTTGACGGAGGAGATGAAGAAGATCCATAGAAGAGCGGCGCGTTTTGTCACAGGGTTATTTGCTAAGCGTGATACCATTGCGGAGATGTTCATCAAACTCAAATGGCAGACTCTGCAAGAGAAACTCTCTGCATCGCGGTGTAGCTTGCTGTCCAGGTTTCGAGAGGGTGCGTTTCTGCAGGAGGTATCGAATATATTGCTTCCCCTTACTTATACCTCCAGAGGAGATCACGAATGTAAAATTAGAGAGATTCGAGCGTGCGTGGAGGCTTTCCGGCATTCGTTCTTCCGCGAACCGTACGCGACTGGAACAGGAAAGGGAGGCAATGACAGTGGCACGTAAAGTGCCCTCCGCCACACACTTTTGGGTGGCTTGCGGAGTATAAATGTAGATGTAGATGTAGATGTAGACTAACTATACCGTCAAGTAATCATGTACCGATCTATCACATAAACGTTATAACAATGCCACCGCCACCGCCGCATCCAACTAACCCTAATGCGCAACTGTATGAAAGACAGAGGCAGTCTTGCGCTCAAAACGAGAGCAGAGGTTTCTGGACTTCGCAAATGCGACAACTGCAGCGGGAGACAGGCCGTCAAATGGCAGACTGCTGTAGGCCCCTTGCAGTCGGTCGGCAGTCAAGGAATAGGGGGTGCAGGGAATGTAAATTTCTGCATACTGAGGTACAATGGTGGCCAGCATTTAATGGACGAACTAATAACTAAACTGCGACCGCCAAGTACGGATGATATGAAATTGCCTTTCATGGTAAAATTAATGATATTTTAATAACAGTGGTTCTGGATGTTGTGGTTGGCAGGACAGCCAACGTCGTGTTACTAAAGGAGGCCGAAATGCACACGTTTTAGCTCACGCAGGCTGGCGTGAGGTCTGCAACATGGCAAGGGAATTAGAATTGAGAAAAAAGGACGGAGCTGGTGGAATACTTAACTTTAATCCATTAATGATGAACTTCGCTCTTGACATTACATGATGAACAGTATCAATAGTAACTCATAATGGCGCCTTGCTAGGTCGTAGCAAATGACGTAGCTGAAGGCTGTGCTAACTATCGTCTCGGCAAACGAGAGCGTATTTTCTCAGTGAACCATCGCTAGCAAAATCGGCTGTACAACTGGGGCGAGTGCTAGGTAGTCTGTCTAGACCTGCCGTGTGGCGGCGCTGGGTCTGCAATCACTGATAGTGGCGACACGTGGGTCCGACGAATACTACCGGACAGCGACCGATTTATAGGCTACCTCCTAGCAAGTGTGGTGTCTGGCGGTGACACCACATTCCTCCCCCGCAAATCGGCGTACGGTTGTGGCATAAGGCTTCCGCCCGCCGTGGGGAGGACCCCATGTTGACGTATGCGACGAGGTGGGGAGCCCAACAACAGGCGACGCGTCCACTGTGGGAGTCGCCTGCGGGAGAACAGGCGGCGGCAGCGGTGGCGGCGGCGCGTCGCCATGGGGCAAAATGGAAGGCACCGTTGGTAACACCTGGGGTTTAGGCGAGCCAGTAGATGCGTCCCCAGGCCGCTGACCGGACGGCACCGTCGCTGAAAGCAGACGGCGAGCGGCAGTTCCCGTGCAACGACAGAAGCGCAGCTGCTCGAGATGCTGACGCACTTCCCCAGAGGCCCCCAAACTAGATACGTAGCGCGTCCGAGGCAGCGAAAAACGCGCCCTTCGAGCCAACGCCGTGAACCTCGGTAGGGGCAATAGTAGACAACGTCGCCTGGAGCAAAAGCAGGTGTCAGCCTCTGCACAGGAACCTGATGCGGCGGATGTAGCAAAGACATCAAGGTTCGATGATGACGACCGTGGAGCAACTCAGCCGGCGAGCGATCATCTCGGGGCTGAGAGCGGTACGAGGACAGAAAGAGCAATAACGCGTCCTCCAGAGAATGCGACTCTTTTAACGTCAACATTTCTGACCTGAAAGTCCTGACCAATCGTTCAGCAGCACTGTTTGACTGTGGCGAAAACGGCGCGGACGTCAGATGTTGAATACCATTAACCTTGCAGAATGACTGAAATTCTGTGGACATGAATTGTGGGCCATTGTCGGAAACAATAATCTGCGGAAGACCTTCAATGCAAAAGATAGCCGAAAACGCTTGGGTTGTGGCAGATGACGTCGTGGAAGACATCCGGACAACAAAAGGAAAATTACTGAATGAATCTACCACAACCAAGCATCGAGCATTCCAGAATGGACCATGAAAATCGATTTGTAAGCGTTGCCAAGGGGAAGTGGTTTTGGCAAAGAATTTCCGCGGTGGTGCTGATTGTTGTTCGGCACACACTATGCAAGAAGAGCACATATTCGTAATCGCGGCATCGATTCCGAACCAAGTACAGTGCTGACGAGCAAGTTGTTTCGTTCTCACTATACCCCAATGTCCTTGGTGGAGAAGTTGTAAGACAGAGGACTGCAACGAACGTGGTACCACGACCCTGGACTGATCATTATCAGAACGCAACAGCAAAACACCACGTCGTACAAAAAGTCTCTCCTCGTGAGCAAAAAATCGGCGAACCAACGCGTCCCCGATCCGTGACTTTGAAAGGGCCATTGCGTAGCAACAAAACGCAGAACGGGAGCAAGGACAGGCTCGGCAGCTGTGGCTGTAGCTACACGACGAAAATCAATCGGAAACGATTCGACCACGTCTTCGGTTTCCGCATCAATGAACATGCAAGCAAGTTCGGTGGAATCTAATGTCCCATTCTCAGCAACAGGCAAGCGAGACAACGCATTGGCGTTTCCGTGCTTAGCAGTGGACCGATACAAGATATCGTAGCGGCACTGCGAGAGGGAAATAGAACAGCGAATGAATTTCTGCGCTGTACGTGGATGTACAGGCTTGGTCGGATGAGAATGCGATGTCTAAGGTTTGTGGTCTGCGATTATGGTAAAGCGACGACCATACAAGAAATCATGAAACTTTGTAACACCAAATACGAGAGCCAATGCTTACTTCTCGATCTGTGAATAATTCTTTGCGCAGGCGAGAGCAATTTGGACGCAAAGGCAATAGGGCGATCGTGCGACCCATCTTTGTGCGCAAGCACAGCACCGATCCCGAAAGCCGATGCATCCACCATCAACAAGAGGGGCTTCTGGGGATCGAATGGCGTAATGCAAGTTTAGGAAAGCAACGCCGATTTCAACCGGCGAAATGCCTCGTTCGCATTCCGTCGTACAGACGAACGGAGCACCCTTACGGCGTAAGCGACGAAGCGGAGCTGAAATGTAAGAGGCATGCCTAACATAGCGGTTATAAAACGTAATTTTTCCCAGCACACTCTTTAGCTGCTTCAAATTCTGCGGCGAAGGCAAGTCTTGTATGGCACGAAGGTGCGTGGGACTAGGATGTATGCCTTGGGCATTGAGTACATGTCCCAAGTATATCAAGTCCCGAGCAAAAAACACACATTTGTCCTTCCGCAAACGAAGACCATTTTGTCGCAAGACCTGAAATAATGTTCTGAGATTGGCCAAATGTTCCTCTGCCGTCTTTCACAGAGATCACAATATCGTTCAGGTAATTTGCTGCAGTAGGGACCGACGCGCAAACAGTTTGTAGATATTTCTGAAACAATGCAGGGCGGATGCACACCCGAATGGCAGTCGTTTGAATCGATACTAACCAAAAAGCGTGTTAACCACCAAAACGCGCCGGGATTCTTCGTCCACCGGTATTTGCAAGTACACATCTGCCAGTGTCAAAAAGATGTTCCGGGCGGGGTAAAGGAAAAGTTGCAATCACTAGTTGTGGATTCACTGTTGCCTTGAAGTCCACACAAAGTCTCAATTTGCCGGAAGGTTTTGGCAAAATTACTAAGGGTGATGCCCAGAGAGAAGTCTGCACACGTTCAATTACACCTTGTGATTCCAAATCGTGTAATGTTTTTCGATCTCATCACGCAATGCGTGAGGAACATTGTGCACTCTGAAAAATTTCGGTTGCGCGTTTACATTCAGTTACAAATGGGCTTTATAATTCTTAGAGTAACCGAGGCCCGGTGCAAAAATGTCTGCAAATTCTTCACATAGACGAGAAACACTGAAGACACCGTCTGGTTCACTGATAGGACCTGATTTACTATAGACATGTTAAACAGCTGAAATAAATCGAAATCAAACAATTTCACCGCAGAAGAAGAACTGAGGACGTAAAATGACACAAGTTTTGTGGGTCCTTTGTATGTTGCATGAAGGCTGCTCTGTCCTAACACAGGGATCTCTTGACCAGAATAGCTAGTTAACCTAACATTTGCGGCACGCAACGGAGGTGTGCCCAGCAGTTTGTAAGTGTCTTGATTGATCAGTGAAACTGCAGCTCCGGCATCGAGCTGGAATGGTATCACTTTGCCGTTAATGTCCAAGTCTACAAAACGTTTATAGTCCTCTTCACGACAAGAGCGACTGTCTCGTGCAACGTGAACTGACACTGGTACATAATCACTTGCGACTTGACGGGAGTTCCGGGGATGTCGACGCACACTATTTTTGGGACGAACACAGTCGCTGTTAGAGAGAGTGGCACTGGGCGGAGTGGAATGAACAACATGAATTTCCATGGCCGAAGTTTCGCGAGCCTGAGTATCCTTGGTTTGATTCCGATTCCGGCGCGAAGCAAAGGGCCTGGAACGGTTTTGAGCTTCCGATCTGAGCTTTTTCTAGCATGTCCTTTTTTATTACAATAAAAGCAAATAGCTTGGCTTGACGGGCAGTTCGCACGCGAATGTTTAGTAGCAAACCGCGGGAAGGATTTGATCACTGCATTTGCTTCCGGCGCGACACACGTGGCTGAGAGCCTGGCGGCAGCGGCGCGGCCGAGCGCGAGGGCTGTTTACTGCTACGTGCAGCTCGTCCGGCGGGCCGGTGATCCTGACACGCTGCTGGTGAAGTTATGAGTGCTGAAAAAAGTCAAGTGTGTCCTGCCTATCCAATATGTCAATCACTTGTTGACGGGGGATGTACTAGTTTCAAAATCTGTCCCCTTATACGAACATCAGAAACGTTCTGTGCAATTGCATCACGTACCATAGTATCTGAATCAGGGAGTCCACATTGACACTCAAAAATACAATCCCTAGTAAGGTCATGCAAGGTTGCAACCCACTCCCGATTAGTCGGACCTGCCGTACGTTTTGTACGAAAGAAGGAATACCTTTTCGCAACTACATTGACTTATCTGCATCTAATGCAGACAAAATTTCTTCGTAGGTCAGAGTTGCTACGTCGCGTCGTGGAAATAATTTGACTATGACACGGTACGTGGTCACCCCGACGGAAGAAAGGAGAAAAGGCTGCCGCTCGTTACCTTGAATTCTGTAGGCGGCGAGATGGAATCCAAATTGGCGTGACAACTCTGTCCAGCTTTCCAGTGCAGCATCAAAAGATCGAAAAGTTGGTGCAACAGCGTGTGGTGGCTGCGTTAGCGCTGAAGCGGCTGCTGCAGCATCGTTTTGCATCGCACGTTGACCCTGGACGAGCTGTCCAAAGGCATCCAGTAATGCCTGCGTCTGCTGATTCAGTAAGCGATAAAATTCGGACAGTACATCTGGAGATTGTGGCGAAGTCATTACACAAGTAAATCAGGGCAATTTAAGATATGAACACTTTTACTATCGTCGCCAATGTAGTGGTTGGCAGGAGAGCCAACACCGTGTTACTAAAGGAGGCCGAAATGCACGCGTTTTAGCTCACGCAGGCTGGCGTGAGGTCTGGAACATGACAAGGGAATTAGAATTGAGAAAAAAGGACGGAGCTGGTGGAATACTTAACTTTAATTCATTAATGATGAACGTCGCTCTTGACGGTACATGATTAACAGCATCAATAGTAACTGATAATGGCGCCTTGCTAGGTCGTAGCAAATGACGTAGCTGAGGGCTATGCTAACTATCGTCTCGGCAAATGAGAGCGTATTTTGTCAGTGAACCATCGCTAGCAAAGTCGGCTGTACAACTGGGGCGAGTGCTAGGAAGTCTCTCTAGACCTGCCGTGTGGCGGCGCTCGGTCTGCAATCACTGATAGTGGCGACACGTGGGTCCGACGAATACTACCGGACAGCGACCGATTTATAGGCTACCTCCTAGCAAGTGTGGTGTCTGGCGGTGACACCACATTCCTCCCCCGCAAATTGCTCCATTGTGTGGACAAGGTCAGAAGGTGCTGATTTTACCAGTAGAAAAGTGTAGGGTTTTAGGAGACGTACGAGGGAGGGGCAGTTAATAAGAAACCAGGTGAAGGTAGAGTTGACACTGGAATAAAAGCATTTACACGCTCATTCCTGGTAGTTGGAAACCTCGCCGTACCCTGGCTTTAGATGCTCTCCTTGAAATGATTGCGAAAACTGACCTGGCACGGGGCACCTGCACCTTATTATACCATGCTAAGCAGTTTTAATTGGTGTTAATCAGTACGCCTGTTGTGTGTACGAACTATTGACGGCACAATAAGGCAATGCTCCCTGATCATTCCACAATACTAGAGGTGAGTAATCCCTCAGTGTAGAGTGAAAATGATACGGAAGATGCCAGGGTGTAGATATCCAGAACACCGAGCAAAATATCTTTGAATAGGGAGCCAAGTCTACATATATGAGTGACCAGCAACAAAGTGAACTGTCACAGTTGCTTAACCAATTTGCCGAGATATTTACCAAAAGACCCGGTATAATCACAGTGAGCCGTACGTGGGTCGTGTTCGCGCCATCTAGTATCTTACATCGTGTTTTCTTTTTTACTTGTTACCATACTGCTACCTCGTTACGTTAGTTTTAATTTCTATTGTTACCGAGTTGCGACTTTTCCCGCCCGTGAGTGGCAGCAGCAGCGCTCATTGATATAGCCATGCCGTTTTATCTTTGCTGACCGCTATTACTTCCCGGTTGACGTATATCATGCAGCGAGCAGGAACGCGCCTGTAGTTCAGTTTGGACCTGACAGTCGTAGAGGTGGGATGCGGCGGAAGAAGATTGGGTTGGTACAGTAGGGAGGTTTGGATAGTCATGCCGGCACACATGTCTTGAACACAGGACGGTCTTGGTTGATCATCGGTTGGTCGTCTTACAGAAAGACGTGTATTTGCTGGCTGGTCGCTTATGGGATTACGGTGTGTGTCTCAACTCATGGTTCAGCGGTGACATTGCTCGGTCACAGCTTTTACAATTGGTTGCGTTCCTTGTCATTCTGTTTGTATATAGCTGGTAATGTTGGCTGCTTGGTTATTTTAGTGCTGTCTCCGCGCTGGTGTGCGAGGAGTAGGTCGGCTGGCGTGGAACAGCGAGATAAACTCTACGAGGCATGGTTTGGCTGGGCTCGCTGACGGGTCTCTATGCAGTGTCGCAGTATGTGGGGCTGTTTCCATTGGTATGAGGTGCGTGGATCACCAGGAAGTCAAGACTGCTCACATTGAGCCGTTTGGTTCTCATTGTTGAATGTTGGGATATTCCCGCGACCAACAACGTGTGTGTTTCAGTTGGTGGAGGTGTAGCCACCGTAAAGTGGAGTGTAACCGTATTTGGTTATTCGCAATTGAAGTGCACCAGCTGTGTTTTCTGCCTTGTCGCCGTTAACGTTCCGGTTACCTGCCTTGGCCGTGGATATAAATTGAGGCAGTGTCCTTTGCTCACCGTGTGGTCGCTGTCCAGCACAGTGTGTAGTTTGGCAGCTTAATGTATGCTTGGTTGTCCATGCCTTTTACATTTGCGCTGAACCCCCGGTTGTGTGCTGGCCGAGTGGAATGGAAATTACATTGTCAGTGGATTTCTTGACTCTCTGTTGGTTGGCTTCTCATTGGATCGAGAATGATTGGGCCGACTGCCTGTCTCACCTAAGTGATCGTTAGTATTGCAAGTGCTGGCCAACCCCTGATACTTCTGAGTGCCGTTAGGCTACACTGCCATTACTTATTTTCTATTGTGTGTATTTGTACGGCTGATGGCCGATGGTTTTGAATTAAAGTTGAATTGTTTTTAGTGGTATTTTAAGTCGTGGGCTTCTAGCTGATTTAAAATTAAGATTCCTTCCCTGTCAATTGTTAGAGTGTTTGGACCTTCAACCTGATTAGAATATTATTTACTGATAAAACCTTGGAGCTTCTACCTACTAAAAATTATTTCAGTTGTGTTTTGAGTTATGGGCCTTCAGCCGTCTTACAATTGAAGTTCCTTGATTGTCAAGTATTAGACTGCTTGGGGCCTTCAGCCTAATTTAAGATAAGGCCTTCTGCCTTGTGTTTTTATATAATTTTTTTTGAGTCTTAGATCATGAGCCCTCAGCCCTATTTAAATTAAAGTTGTTGCTTTTCAAGCGTTAGACTTTGGCCCTTCACCCAAATTATAGAACTTTCTTAACGTGAGGCCTTCTGCCCTCTAAATATTCTCTTTGGCGTGTGAAATCTGAGTTAATGTCTTTTAGCCGTTTTATTATTTTTAAAATAAAGTGGTTGTGCCCTTAAATCATAAGACAGTGTGGCGTATTCAGCCGTTAATGTAGTTCAAGAATGTTTACTGTAATGTTTCGTGAAATAAATAATGTTGTATGTGTTCGAATGTAACTGACAGCCGCTCATTTTGGCCCCTTCCACAATTCCTACTACCTATGCTGTCTTGCGGGTTTAGGTGGGCGTTTCACCGTTCCTGTCACTTTCACGTTGCTGTCAGTTTCACTCTTGTTTCTGTTTCTGTTTGGTGGTATCATATTGTTTTGGCTGTCACTTGTTCCAGGTGCTTATTGCAACGGCAGTCAGACAGTGTTCGGGGATCGGACCATATTGCTTACGAGTTGGCAATAAGGCGCCAACTGATTGAAGGAAGTGTTCCGAAATTGGTAGCCTCGTTACGAGCTGCCGTTCTAAAGCCAGTTGACATTATGTCGGGGGTGGTGTGTGAGACAGGAGCGGCAATCGAATTTTAGTTTGAGGCTCTTAAAGGTCGTGAGGACACTGTTCATGTTTTGGAAACGTACTCAGCCTGCTGCCTGTCAGTTGAATAGGGGCGGGCACAGTTAAGCCGTTTTAAGAAGGAGGTCAACCTTAGACAGCTTTTAAATTCTTGTAGCTCCTTTTGGTAGTCCAGCTTCGAATTGTTCTTCAGATTGTTCACCTTGTGGGGCTTAGCTCGGTGTCTTCTTGAGTTAGGGATGTCGGGTTGCCTAGGGGAATGTTTCCTCTGTATTGCAAGTCCGAGCGGGTATCTCGCCATTTTGATTGCTGACTTAGCAGTGGTTTTGAATTCTTCGTCTTGCTGGACTTAGGTCGGTCCCTTACCGAGGCAGGGGTGGTTCCGAGCGAGTATTCGCATACGGCTTTTCTCGTCCATCGTCTTTTGTCGTCATTAGGAGCTGATAGTTGATTTCGTTTCGGTATGTGACCCCCGAATTGATGTTTGAGAGAGGTGGGGCGGGGAGGTTGAGCTTTGCGTGGCTCTTGTTCGCACCATCTCATATTTTACATTCTGTTTTCTTTAACCATACTGCCACAACGTTATGTTTGTTTCCATTTCTGTTATCACCGAGCTGCTACTTTGCCTGCCCATGAGCGGCAGCAGCAGCCCATATCGATTTAGCACTGCCGTATTATCTTTGCTAACTCTTATTACTTCCCGGTTGACGTCTGTTGTGCATCAAATTGGAATACGCATTTACTGCAGTTCGGACCTGGCAGTCGTAGAGTTGGGACGCGGAAGAAGTTCGTCAGGTTGGAGCAGTAGTGAGGCTTGGATAGCCACGACTCAGCCGACTGTTGCCGGCACACATGACTTGAACTGGGGGCGGTCTTGGTTGACCGTCGGTTGGTCGTCTTACCGATAGACGTGTATTTGCTCGCCTGTCGATTATGGGTTGGCGGTGTGTGTCTCAACTCACGGTTCGGCCGTGTCATTGCTCGGTCACTGCTTTCAGCACTGGATGCGTACTTCGTTCTTTGTGAAATTGTGTGTGGATGGTGATGTCGACTGCTCAGTTATGTGGTATCGATAGCTACGATGCCACGGCGTAGGTGCAAGTTCGTAGGTTGGCACTACGACACCGGCACCGACGACAGCGCCCTCTAGCGTCGCTCCGGATTCAGCCCATTTGATTCCGAGCAGACGACCTAGCAACATTGTTTCTACTTCATAGGGGGACTTTGTTACTCCAATAACAGTTAATCCAACTACTAGTAGCTATTAGATTTGATGAACGACTTCGCACCACATCTCTACGCAAAGTTAAGTAAAAGTGTTATAACCTAAAACGCTTTATTGAGAATCTTACCTCACCTGCTCCTACTCAATTCCTACATTCAGCCTATCCATTCAGGAGCAGACACACGCGCCTTCCAGGCGGGATGCAAAAGCTGGCGACGTGGATTTCCCTTTCCTCTCCTATCACTTCCTTTTTTTTTTTTTTTTGCTCGAGACTCGAACACATTTTACAATACTTTTGTCCAGTGTTTTTCATTTCCGTTCAGTATTGACACATAGCAGTTCAAAATCATTCCACTGTCTTCTTGTGGTATATTATTTATGTACTCTAAGTTATCTTCTTTTTCTGATAGGAAAGTAATCCCAAATTTTAACGTGGACCATCAAACTTCATTCTATCAGTTGCCCACGTTTCCCGTTAGTAGCTGAATACTAAGTATCAGTCTGATAGTTCACTCTCTGTACCGCCACATGACTTTTCAAAATAAGAATTTTTTGAGTTTTATCTGCATGTAGAAGACATTATTCGGTCACAGGGATGGGCTTGAAACTACAGAAAATAGTGTTGCTAGTTTACAGTTGTCTGCATCTACTTTAGACACTATCACCAAAACAGGGACGGCCAGTGTCACATTTTTTTTTTGGGTGGGAGGGGGGGGGGGGGGCATCAGTCTACTGACCGGTTTGATGCGGCCCGCCACGAATTCCTTTCCTGTGCTAACCTCTTCATCTCAGAGTAGCCCTTGCAACCTACGTCCTACGTCCTCAATTGTCCTCCAGTGCCACATATCAAGGTTATTAGTTGCTCGGACGTTTCAAAAACCGTCATTGAACTGTCTCTTCTCGGCTATATACTCCAGGCAGAACTCTCTCGGTATCCACCTACAGCCGCGCTAGAATGTTACACAGGCACAATGGAAAGATTTTTGTTCCGGTTAGTCCATTATTGATTGCTAGTAATGTGTCGGATTACAAACCGTAGTAAACAAACTTATTCGAAACATTATCGGAAAATAATTGAAGAACTGAACAGTCGAAATTAAGCGATGACAGAATGTTTTTCTGAGACAATCGACATCTTTTTCGGCTGTTTGGTTCTGCGATTATTTTGCGACCTAGCTCTTCTGCCCAGCACAGCCAACAGTCGTATCTGTGACGGTCTGCTGTTGATATGTTCCCCTCAATCAATTTCTGTGTACTGATACGACCGGCACTTTAAATTGTTTGCAGCTTAGACCTAGTAATAGTAGCAAACCAGTGCCACACTGACTGTATGTATGGACGTGATACCCAGTTGTATTATAAAAATACAGAAAAGAAACATACGCAACACTTATTAACGATCACATCTAAACACAGAGTCCTTATGATTTGTCACCGCTGTTAGTGAACATTAGTTTTCAGGTAGCTGCGTCTTAAAAGAGATATGGTAAAGGTAATGTTAAATCAACAGTATTAGCAAATTAGGAAGCCGTTTTGAATATACTCTTCTAGTTACAGCACATCCATACATGTTATGTTTATTTATATATTGAAAGGTGGCTACACTGAGTCACAGCGCCATAGATTGCGCCAAAGTGTATTATTCTGCCGCCTCCACTGGCAGCTGCCGCTGAGAAGTTGTTGAGAGCAGTAGTAGTTCTGAGATAGGCGTGATCTGTGCTTGTTGAGACGTCGATAGAGTACTAGTTGTTCTGTTGGGCAAGACACGATATGTTATTCGATTGGGGATGTTGTAATGATCGAAGTGTATTTTTGTCAATATATATGAAGGTAAAGAAAATTTTTTATTTCAAATGTCTTATGTCTCTTGGTCACAGGTTGAGTCAACGAAGCAACTGGCTCGTGTTCTTGTGTTAGACTGTAATTCTGCTTTCTATATGCAATTATAGTACTTCTAATTTTTTTTAATTACTTCAGTGTAAATGGCGTTTAAAGCATCTTGTCGTATTGAGGATGTGTACGTTGAATCACACTTCCACACACAGAACAGTTACATTTGTACTTTGTTGTTTCGTAGCTTTTATAGTTGCTGGGGGCTTAATTAATTGTGTTAACGGAAATTTCCTTTCATTCTTTGTTTTTATTCTGTGCAGTCAGATCGCGTACTAATATTATTCAGGGCCAATCTGTTACGAGACTTCGTAGCCGGACATAAAGCTACTAAAATTAAAATCATTAGCATTCTATTTAATTAACCCCCATGAAATATGCGTGTATGTTACACATCTTCTCCTAAACCACTGTACGTAATTCAGACAAACTTTTTACGCGTATCACTTACTGTCTGCCAAGAATCACTGAGGAGGTAAGACCCACTTACCCACCATAGAGGTGGAGGTGGTTGTTAAAAAAATGTGTAACCCAAGGCTCGCATATACCCAGACTTAGCTCAGGAACTGTTTGAGAAAGAGAGCACTTAGTGACTTGTAAAAAACTATACATAATTTAAAAAGTTTACTTATGGTCATCTCGCAAGCAACCACCACAAATTGATGAGAGGAAACGAGTTCATTTCTCAATACATTTTCGTCATTCGTGTAGTAAAATTGCATTTTGCAGATAGTATTAATCCACACTACTGAAAATAGTTGCAAAATTATATCATTTTACGACCCATAGGTCAGGAGAGATAACATCATAAATATTGAGTATCGTGGAATCGAAACCGCAGGGTGAGATTCGGCAGAGATAAAGATGAAGTATCTGACAAATATGTGTTAAATATATTTTACATATATGACATACATGTGACATGGGCGTACGAGGGCAAAGGCATGGGTAAAAACCTCCTCTGAAGTCCCTAGATCGATTTCGACCAAACGTGCTACATATAACACTTACAATTAACTATCTGGAAGTGAATATTTTGGGGGTAACAGTCACTAACATCCTATTCGAGGGATACGAGGGATAAGAGGAGAGAGAAAAGAGTGGAGGAGATGGACAGAGAGAGGAGGGATTAGGAAATAGATGGTGAAAGGGAGGAGGAAAGTGATGTAAACAAGTGGCGGTTGAGAATTTGGAATTTCATTGAGTGAAGAGGCGTTAGAGAGGGAAGACTAGACTGTTTAAATGGGAGGAGAGTAGATAGACAGAGGTGAAACAGAGGCGAATGAGTGGAGAGAGTAGGAGATGGACTTCGAGGGGTGTTGAGGAGACAGAGGAGGAGAGGGAGGAGAAAGTGGAACGATCGGAAAGGAGCATATGGACCAGACAGAGGAGGGCCAGGTGAATATGAACAGGGGAGGAAAGGAGATAGACGGTGGGACAGGAAGAAAGAGACAGAGGAAGGAAACGGGGGATGGACAGAGAGAGGGAAGAGGAAGAGTTGATTAAAGGAAAGAGGAGGACTTAGGCATAGCGAGGGGGGTTACCCTAGAATCTGTAGAAACTGTAGAAGCGGAAGTACAATTTCAAACAGCCAAACTCGCTATTGCACAGCATTTATTGTGACTGCCGGTTCCAGGATAGACCAATTACGTAGAGAGGTGTGATACAGTTTTACGTAAACATGGATGTAACCGAAGAATATCACAAACATCCTGTAGTACATTTGACTATACCTTGTTAAAACGTATAATATACCATGTCATATCATAGAACTATACTTCATAAGCACGGCCACAGTACAACGTAATCAAGTCAAGCATAAAGCAAATATTACATCAAACAACGTAAATGTTTCACCGTTTATACTTGCTCATGTTCGTACTTACGGTGAATAAAGACTGAGATTCTTAAGTAAAAATCATAGACGTTACAACCATCCACAAGACCACGCTGTGGTGCTGTATGAAAACAAAAATACGTTGTGCCTTAAAAAGCATAAAGACAAACCAACGATCAATCGATGTGACACTGCAAACGTACGATAAATATTCTAAATCGGATTGCGTTTTACTTATTCTTATAATAGTCTTTAGTTAATCTGCATAAAGTGTAAACGATCTTAACAAACACAACAGGAACCACTATACCTTCAATATACCGTTTAACACACAAGTAGAAAGCAGTTTCGTATAATAAAAACATATATAAAAAAGTATATATGCCATAGTATGAAGACAAAATAAAGCCTCGACAACCAGACGCTGTTGTAGGTTCCTCGGTGTATTTAAGGACAGTTGAACGAACTACAAAGGCACATCAAGTGTTCCACTCATGACTACCACAAACACATCGTTAAAAGTATAGCACCTATACAAAGAAATCACTTATCTGGCTTTATACAAATCACAATCCTTACGCTATCACCATATAGGCCAACGTTTAGCTGCTAGAGGTTTTGGTGAGAAAGACATAGACGTCAACATCACAGGACTAAATAGCGTCATCATGAAACATTCTATGTAATGCATTAAAAATAAACTTGCTACATAATAAGATTATTCTACTCATAAAAGTCACGAAAAAAACGTAACAGTCATATAAGCTATACAAATACTACCACTTAGCTGGTTAGGTGCTAGCATAGTGTTCGAGGTCTAATTGTGAAATATGAACTGACAGGGACAAAAAGAGCGAATACCGTAGTCCAAAAATTGTCATATCGTTAAGTATAATATTTCTATACATTTTATAAATTAATAAATACCAAACACAAAATGTTACCATAAATGTCACATCATAATAGTGAGTCGTCCAATGTCA
The DNA here is from genome assembly GCF_023897955.1 of Schistocerca gregaria. Lineage (NCBI taxonomy): Eukaryota > Metazoa > Arthropoda > Insecta > Orthoptera > Acrididae > Schistocerca > Schistocerca gregaria. The sequence goes on along the minus strand of NC_064925.1, from coordinate 166,776,774 downwards.
ACGTGATATGTGACGTAAGTGCAAAAAATAATGTTCGAGGATATAGTGTGACGATGAATATCATCAAACCAAAAGTGGAAACAATGTCCTTCCATTTTGGGCTTCCCACAGTTCCAGTGTCTGAGGTAAGGGAAGACATCATCTTTCATAAAATTGTACATTTACATCATCTTCGTAAAAACAAATCACAAAAGACAGTAAAAAATACTACAAAATGTGTTTCGTTAAGTTGTAATTGATCATTCAATAAATTATTCCAAGATCTTTTACAACTACACTCCTGCAAATTGAAATAAGAAAACCGTGAATTCATTGTCCCAGGAAGGGGAAACTTTATTGACACATTCCTGGGGTCAGATACATCACATGATCACACTGACAGAACCACAGGCACATAGACACAGGCAACAGAGCATGCACAATGTCGGCACTAGTACAGTGTATATCCACCTTTCGCAGCAATGCAGGCTCCTATTCTCCCATGGAGACGATCGTAGAGATGCTGGATGTAGTCATGTGGAAGGGCTTGCCATGTCATTTCCACCTGGCGCCTCAGTTGGACCAGCGTTCGTGCTGGACGTGCAAACCGCGTGAGACGACGCTTCATCCAGTCCCAAACATGCTCAATGGGGGACAGATCCGGAGATCTTGCTGGCCAGGGTAGTTGACTTACACCTTCTAGAGCACGTTGGGTGGCACGGGATACTTGCGGACGTGCATTGTCCTGTAGGAACAGCAAGTTCCCTTGCCGGTCTAGGAATGGTAGAACGATGGGTTCGATGACGGTTTGGATGTACCGTGCACTATTCAGTGTCCCCTCGACGATCACCAGAGGTGTACGGCCAGTGTAGGAGATCGCTCCCGGCACCATGATGCCGGGTGTTGGCCCTGTGTGCCTCGGTCGTATGCAGTCCTGACTGTGGCGCTCACCAGCACGGCGCCAAACACTCATACGACCATCATTGGCACCAAGGCAGAAGCGACTCTCATCGCTGAAGACGACACGTCTCCATTCGTCCCTCCATTCACGCCTGTCGCGACGCCACTGGAGGCGGGCTGCACGATGTTGGGTCGTGAGCGGAAGACGGCCTAACGGTGTGCGGGACCGTAGCCCAGCTTCATGGAGACGGTTGCGAATGGTCCTCGCCGATACCCCAGGAGCAACAGTGTCCCTAATTTGCTGGGAAGTGGCGGTGCGGTCCCCTACGGCACTGCGTAGGATCCTACGGTCTTGGCGTGCATCCGTGCGTCGCTTCGGTCCGGTCCCAGGTCGACGGGCACGTGCACCTTCCGCCGACCACTGGCGACGACATCGATGTACTGTGGAGACCTCACGCCCCACGTGTTGAGCAGTTCTGCGGTACGTCCACCGGGCCTTCCGCATGCCCACTATACGCCCTCGCTCAAAGTCCGTCAACTGCACATACGGTTCACGTCCACACTGTCGCGGCATGCTACCAGTGTTAAAGACTGTGATGGAGCTCCGTATGCCACGGCAAACTGGCTGACACTGACGGCGGCGGTGCACAAATGCTGCGCAGCTAGCGCCATTCGACGGCCAACACCGCGGTTCCTGGTGTGTCCGCTGTGCCGTGCGTGTGATCATTGCTTGTACAGCCCTCTCGCAGTGTCCGGAGCAAGTATGGTGGGTCTGACACACCGGTGTCAATGTGTTCTTTTTTCCATTTCCGGGAGTGTATAAATTTGTAGATTTTCTAAGATGCTTAAATTTTTCCCCTTGGGAACGTTGTGTAAGACTGTCATTTTACGACGAATGTCGGTAATGCTGGGCTTCGTGTCTCTCAGATAATATCTGAAAGTGGTTTTGATGTAAGTACTAATGTGTTCCTTCAATCTCGTAAAAAATTACCCAGGCGTCTGTTCCACATAAAATCCACTGCAGTCACCATACTTCGATTTGTAAATATCTTTTCTGCTGTATTGTTGATCACTCATGTCAGTATTGTTTCTTAGCATTGAATTAAGCATATTGGAAGTTTTAAATGCAGGAATTATGCATGATTTCCGGAAATGGTGTTTAATTTATTTTGTTCCGCCACTTCCCTCTACATATCATTGCAATGTATTTTTATTTTGGTTTTTATTTTCTGCACTGCCCTTGTTGTCATTACTTAATTTCTTTTTTAGTTTTCCGCAAAGATCTTCAACGAAGTCCTGAAATTAGCCTATAACTACCGCGATATGTTTTAATGTTGCCAATTCCTGTTCTATACTTTCGGCATGCAGTGGTAACCTTAACATTCTCTATACACTATGATAAAATAAGGCTTCTTATAAAGCATGAAGAAGCGTTAGTAATATTATCAGCATTTGTCGATTTCCAAAGTATGCTAAAGGCATACCCAACTTCCTGTTTCTTAATGGAGATATCCAAACAACCCATGGCATTATACTTTTCCATTGGTAATATTAACCATATTTGCTGTTTGAATTTTTATTTCTGTTCCTTTATTAATCTATTTCGCCTTATTCCTTTATCAAGTCAATCACATGTGCAAAGTTTTTGCTTAGAATAAATAATGCAGTCATTGACGAGAGTACAGTGCCAGTTGTATGAAAATAGTTCTGGGCTTTAGGATGTGCTATTTTAAAACAAAGTTATTGTTATAACTGATGTATCGTCAGTCTCTGGTATGGTCTGCTTCAGTTCAACTAAATTGTTCATTTCGGGGGACAGCCTCGCCTACTCAATGTATAATTAAAAGAATCCACGCACCTATTAGTGTACACAGGGCGCATCTGCGCTTGACCTTTATGATAACTGCAGCTCTGTTGTGTACACTTTCAGTGAGGTGCTGGACTACTTGTGGTGAAATGGCAGTCCATTCGACGTTACGAGCCACAAGAGGAAAGGTATTGACTAGAGTCTCTTGTCTAGAGCGAAGACGACATTTTAAATCATTCCAAATGTGCCCTATTGGCTACAGTTTGCGACTCTGGGTAGGCCAATACTTTTCCGGAATTATGTCACAGATGTCACTTTACGACAGGGTACACTGTCATGATGATGCAAACAATGATAGTCGCAGAACTATTTCTTTACTGTACCTAATACACAATACTGTAAACTGTGTTCATGTTCTTCCGCATTTAGCCGGCCGGGGTGGCTTAGCGTTTCTAGGGGCTACAGTCTGGAACCGCGCGACTGATACGGTCACAGGTTCGAATCCTGCATCGGGTATGGATGTGTGTGATGTCCTCAGGTTAGTTAGGTTTAAGAAGTTCTATGTTCTAGGGGACTTAAGCCCTCAGAAGTTAAGTCCCATAGTGCTCAGAGCCATTTGAACCATTTTCAACGTTCGGTATTTATAGTTTTTAATGATCAATAATAATACCACACCGTAGCCATAATTAATACGACAAAGACGTAGCAAAATCTTCTCTATACGTCACTGTTGGCAGTTATATTTCTCGAGATATTAGCCAAAACCAAAATTTTCATTCGGTCTGGCACAGGAATGGACATGATTCATCAGTCCGAATCACTCTTTCCCCGTCATCCACTGTCCACTGGCTTCGCTCTTTACACCTTCTTAAGTGTCGCTTATCATTGACAAACGAAATGCGTGTCTTATGGTAGGTGCTCGACCTGCTTTCGTACTGTGAGGTCTATTTTTGGTGATTTCTAGTTGTCTATTTCGTAGTATATAGGGAAGTCCTTATACCTTTGTTTCGACAGGTCATACCGTTCCGTTTCGGTTTGTTACATGACAACCTGTGTCGCTTTGCTTGGTGCTGTTTCTGCAGTAGAACGTCAAGATTAGTTTTAAGAGCCGGCTGTACGGAATGATATTGTCTGTGCTACTCAGGCAGGGACTATTAAGCAATAGCGAATGAGAATTCGTAGTAGATAATTTTGCCGAGGTACGGAATGTTCTAAAGCTGATATTTGAGATAAAACGGAAATAAACAGCTACTCAGAGGTACTGCTGGTTCTTCTAAGATGTATGTCGCTTACGAGAATTGTGGTATTGGGGCACTCACGAGTGCTATCAAATTTGTCATTTGTCTTCATTCCCTTAGTGAACAGCAGGAATATCGCGAACTGTAAATCAAGCACAGTTCCTCCAGAAAACGTCCTCCCCTTATAATTTACAGATGAAAGGAAATATATTCTGCTGATTGTCGTGGCACGAAACATTTCGCTAAGTGAAATAAGGGGTTTAGCACCCAACAATGACCGCACGGTACCCACTGTTTCATTGTGTTAAGTCCAACTACATGACGCCCGCTCCCGATGCAATCATAGATCCATATATTATTGATCGAGAGGCGTCTCAGAAGTGAGAGGAAATATGCTGCCTTCGCTGAAACCAACTGCCCGCCTGTGGAGTGCCACCTTCCAGTCGCTAAGGGGAAACTGAATTGTTCTCACTAGCATCCAACTGGCCAGTCCTGCCACACGGATTGCTCATTCATCGAGAGGAGTCGCCACTTAGGGATGCTGTCGGCATATCAGTATCAGTAGAAGAGTGCACTCTATTCACTAACCAATGGACAGTCAGTAATTTTGTTGACAACTACCCTTTATTACGTGTGATGGCATACAGTGTCCTGCACATGTCAGTCGTTTTCTTTTCTCGTAGACACTGTCATCACAATAATCGCTCACGTTATTGCAGTGAATCTAACAATCTTGTCTTTCACATTTCTATGGTCTTTAGACCCTACTATAACATCAGGAACATATCCCAGAGTCTTCATTTTTAAATGTCCATAGATTCGTTAAATATTTATCATTTTGTGGCAATTGAACGCAGTCCGACTTAATTTTAACGTAGTTAAGGTTGTACATTGCTATCCTGAGTGAAAGTGAAGAAGAATTAAATGATCTGCTGAACGGAATGAACAGTCTAATGAGTACACAGTATGGTTTGAGAGTAAATCGGAGAAAGACGAACGTAATGAGAAGTAGTAGAAATGAGAACAGCGAGAGACTTAACATCAGGATTGATGGTAACGAAGTCAATGAAGTTAAAGAATTCTGTTACCTAGGTAGTAAAATAAACAATGAAGGAAGACATGTAAATTAGACTCGCTATGGCAAAAAAGGCATTTCTGGTCAAGAGAAGTCTACTAATATCAAATACCGGCCTTAATTTGAGGAAGAAATTACTGAGGATGTACGTCTGGAGTACAACATTGTATGGTAGTGAAACATGGACTGTGGGAATACCGGAACAGAAGAGAATCGAAGCATTTGAGATGTGGTGCTATAGACGAATGTTGAAAATTAGGTGGACTTATAAGGTAAGGAATGAGGAGGTTCTACGCAGAATCGGAGAGGAAAGGAATATGTGGAAAACACTGATAAGGAGAAGGGACACGATGATAGGACATCTGCTAAGACATGAGGGAATGACTTCCATGGTACTAGAGGGAGCCGTAGAGGGCAAAAACTGTAGAGGAAGACAGAGATTGGAATATGTCAAGCAAATAATTGAGGACGTAGGTTGCAAGTGCTACTCTGAGATGAAGAGGTGGGCACAGGAAAGGAATTCGTGGCGGGCCGCATCAAACCAGTCAAACCAGTCAGTAGACTGATGACCAAAAAAAAAAAAAGGTTGTACTGATCACCATGGTTTTTACCATTAGTCTTTCCTATGCTAGTATTCAGCCCTAGACAGAATCCCATCTCCTAATATTACTGACCGGTGAGTGACGGTTTTCCTGTCAAGACAGTACTTATAGGCCATTTTCGGCAAATAGCAATGGATGAAGAAGAAGCTGTCTGTGATGAGGAACGAATTCCAGAGTCCAATATGAAGATGTATTGTACCACTAATAGTCGTGTCCATTTGTCCATTCCAGTACCACTCACGATCAGAGCGAGGGAAAAGACCACTGCCTGTATGGCTGCATAGGAGATCCTGATTCTGTTATGTTATCTTTGTGGTCCTTACAGTTAATGTACGGTGTGGGCAGAAGATTGTTACTGTAGTTACCTTCAAATACCTATTCTCTAAGTTTTCTCAATAGTACAGGGTGATCAAAAAGTCAGTACAAATGTGAAAACTTAGTACACCACGGAATAATGTAGAAAGAGATGTAAAAATAGACACACACGCTTGGAATGACATGGGTTGTATTAGAACCGAAAAAAACTAAGTTCACTAAATGTCCGACAGATGGCGCTGGACAGCAAAACGCCAGTGAGTGCGCATGAAAATCGTGTATAAAAGGAGCTGTAATGAGAGAGAGAATCAGATGCGCCAGCAGTCGCAGCATGTCGACGTTACCTGAAAAGGCGCTTTTAGTGAAGCTGTATTATCAGAATTGGGAATGTGCTAGTTCAGCGTTACGATCCTATCGCCTTAGGAAGAGGATTCGAACGGGTAAAGGTCCGTTGACAAATGCGCCTGTGGGGAAAGTGATTTCCAAGTCCGAAGCCACGGGTTTTTTAGACGATAGACCCCGTTGTGGCTGACCGAGCACAAAGCGTAATGCTTCTGAGACAGTTCAGGAAGAAATGGAGACTGTAGCGGGTTCGTCTATGCAGGGGGAAGTCAACGCTCGTGCAGTCGCACGTCGCACCGGCATTTCATACCCTACTGTTTGGTTGTCACTTAGGCGTACCGTCGGATGCTATCCGTACAAAATCCATCGGCATCATGAATTGTTACCTGGCGATTTAGTGACGTGGAGGGCATTTGCGGTGTGGGCGTTTCACAGGATGGCGGATGATTCCGATTGGTTGAGTAACGTGTTGTGGACCAACGAAGCTCATATCACTCTCTGCGGGTCTGTCAACGCCCACAAATGCAGACTTTTGGCTACCGAAAATCCTAGAACTGTCGCGGAAACTCCATTGCACGACGAGAAAGTCACGGTGTGGGTTGGATTTACCACATCTACCGTTATCGCGCCTTTTGTCTTCGAGGAAATGCGTGATTCTGGTTTTGTAACTGCTACCGTGAAAGGTGAGAGGTACGCCGATACGTTACAGAATCGCATCATCCCCAGCCTGGCTGGTAAACATCTGCTGGAACGTACGATGTATATATAGGATGGCGCTCCACCCCATATTGCTAGACGCGTGAAAGATCTCTTGCCCACGTCGTTTGGTGATGGTCGTGTGCTCAGCCGCCACTTTTGTCATGCTTGGCCTCGCAGGTCCCCATACCTCAGTCCGTGCGATTATTGGTTTGGGGTTACCTAAAGTCGCAAGTGTATCGTGTACGCCCGACATCTCTAGGGATGCTGAAAGACAACATCCGACGCCAATGCCTCACCATAACTCCGGGCATGCTTTAGAGAGCTGTTCACAACATTATACCTCGACTGCAGCTATTGTTGAGGAATGATGGTGTACATATTGAGCATTTCCTGTAAAGATCATCATCTTTTCTTTGTCTTACATTGTTATACTAATTATCGCTATTCTGATCAGATGAAACGGCATCTATCGGACATTTTTGGAGCTTTGGTATTTTTTTGGTTCTAATAAAACCCCATGTCATTCGAAGCATGGGTGTCAATTTGTACCTCTCTGTCTACATTATTCCAGTTTTCAAATTTATACTGACTTTTGATCAGCCGGTATTTAGCGAAAAGAACTTCGTATTCCGTCCGGGGATTTGTACACGAGTTCACGGGCTGGCACTGTAGAAGTTTCTCTGGGGCGCCATAACATACATTCCATGCTGTCCCGATCTCTGCACGTGTTATTTCAAAATTTTTAGGCCTCTGAGGAAACATATTCTAGATTACGCTTTTGCTTCCGATGAAGAGCTGCATGCCTGAGCACAATCTTGGTTCTGTAGGCAAATGCAAACAAGTTTCCCTCAAGGCGTTGACTAAATCGCCTCACAATGTGATAAATGTGTTCACAGTTATGACGACAAATTTTGTAATAACTAACAGTTTACTTCTTTATATCCACGTGTCTCGTATTCATTTGTTTGTTATAGGTTGGCTGCCCTTTCTTAAATATCTCCCAATAAACCGCACTACCGGACTTACATACTCATTCCATTTCACATCGCTTTTCAGTGTTACGCTGAAATATTTAATCGACGTGAACGTGTCACGCAGCACCCAAGCAATGCTGTATTCGACATATGTGATTGCTTTTCCTACTAATCTGCGTAAACTCGGTTTTCTTCGTTTATAGCAAGCAGACGTTCATCGCAGTAACTATAAATGTTCTGTAAGTCATCCTGTATTGACTACGGTCGCTCAACGACGATACGTACCCGTACAGCAGAGCGTCATAGGCAAACAGCTACAGATTGCTGTTCACTCTTTCCGTCAGATGATATACAGATTGGGGCACTCCCACGATAACCATGTCTGTGATGAAAACTCGCCGTTAAGATCGAAGTACTACATTCAATTACTTAAATAGTCTTCTAGCCACTCACATACCTGGAAACCTAATTCGTGTGCTCGGACCTTCGGTAACAGTGTGTACCTGGCCTCCACGTCAAACGTTTTCAGGGATATTACGTGACAAAACGGCAGCTGCGTTCTTCAGTACGAGGAGTTGTTTCTTAATCCATGCTGATTTGTGGACAGAAGCTTTTTCGACTGAAGTAAATTTATTGTATTTCAGCTCACAATATTTTCCAGAATTCTGCAGCAATCTAATGTTAAGGTCATTGGTCTGCAATTAGACGGGTCCGTGCCTTTAACCTTCTTATATACATGATTCATCTACGCTTTTTTCCAGTCTTTTGGGTGTTTTCGTTGGTCGAGAGATTCGCTGTATTTGCAGAGGCCACTGCCGAACAGTACTTTCTGTAAAACCTATTTGGAATACAATTACTGTTGATTTCAGTTAAATTTAATTCGAACGTCCACTAAAAGAAATGTTTGAAACGGCTCTGAGCACTATGGGACTTAACATCTTAGGTCATCAGTCCCTTAGAACTTAGAACTACTTAAACGTAACTAACCTAAGGACATCACACACTTCCATGCCCGAGACAGGATTCGAACCTGCCACCGTAGCAGTCCCTCGGTTCCGGACTGCAGCTCCTAGAACCGCACGGTCACCGCTGCCGGCTAAAAATTTACGATCTCAAATTCACAGCTCACATGTTTTTACTTAGCTTGTAGCCGCTAATTGTTCATTGTGTCATGGTTTATATCTGTTCTGTTCATAAACAATATCACATGGATGCTCTGATCACCTTGATCAGTGATTAAACCTCCAACAAAAGCTATGCAATACTATATTATAAACATATCTACCAAGGCGCTCAGAATATAAGGGATCCTTGATCCATGGACATAGATATTAGTATCCGACACCCAGGTCGATAGCACACAGGAGTCGATTGTGGAGCGCTGCAGGAGGCAGTGACACGAGTGTCGAGTGAGCAGTGGTACTGGAGAGACAGGCAAGAATGATGGTCAAGCGAATACTAAACAGTAAATTCACCGAGTATGACAAATGAGCGCGTCCCCCTGATCGTCGTGGGGTAGCCCCTCATCGTTACCGATTCCCGAGTGCTATGAAACAAAAAGTGACCAGTGCCGAATTACGTGTTTCGCGTCAACCTCGTCGGCCAGCAACAACCATGGATTGCAGTGAGGATTGTTGTGAATGTTAACCATCATCATTGCGTGTGAGAAATACTTAAAAGCCACAATCAATAAAAGATACAACCGTAATTAGACGTGTCAGGCGAAGGTAGCGACTGCCGCAGAATTTATGTGTTGGTGGAAATACATATCACTTTGTACATCGCAACTTTTATGGTCTTTAATAACAGAGAAACTTTCAATCATTAACTATTCCATCTCAGAACAGCCGCATTCGGTTGAAATACCCCCGAAACCATAGTAGAAAAACCGATACCCTTTCATCCATTAAGCAAACGGTCATATATAATCATAATAATCAACGGTTTGTCGGCTGCGGTAAATTACACAAAACCCAATAAAGGGATCATATGGGGGGTGTTTCAAGAATAACTAAAGCCGACGCAAGAGCTGCTGGCAACACGAATCACTCCTTAAGTGAAGCAACTGCTTTATTATAGAGGCATTTTGGAACATATTTCTGTGAGTATATAAATACAATAAACATGTACGTGCCATACCACTGATATCTGTTGTAGCGATCGAGAGGAAGAGGTAAATAAGTAATTTATTACAAGAAGATTCGGTTTTGATATAAAAGCTCAGATCTCGACTTCCGTCACTATTCAACGCCGCATACACTTGCTTCATTTCACAGTTTCTAATGACACCGTGCTACAAGAATAAAAGCTTTACAGGTTAATGGCAACGCACATCAAATCAAGCTTAGATTACAAGTTTTACACACTGACTGTAGCTCAGGAAAAGAAGGTTTCATAACTGACATCAGTTTGATTGAGTTTATACAAGCCTGAGTTAGAAAACTTAGCTTTGCTTTCCCAAATTTTATCGTAATTCAGTTCCAGAGGAATGAACTTGCAACCACCTTAATAATTCTTAAAATTTATAAAACGCATTACAGCAAAGTAGAGCAACAATAATTGCATATCTTCAACTAACTGACACTTAAAAATTTACGGATTAAATATTCAAATACTCTGTAGCCGATATCTCAGGCACACAGTCTTTCAAACAGTATCTAAGGATATTAAAAACAGTGGTACTCCCAAGGGAACAGTAGTGAGAGCATAGAATTAAACTGCCATTTTCTGTAACTAACACCAAGTAAGTATTACCATTTACTAGCACACAGCATGGCAAATTAAAATACTGACTAGCTTACAATAAAACCCCAGATTTATTAACTGCCTGGCTTCAAATAATGACACAGGTACAAGCCACACTGTCAAATGGGTGCTTCCTGGGTGTCCTACAATGCATTAACAAAGAAGAATATTTGAAGACAAATACATAAAACACAGATCTGATGCAATAAGCAGTCAAGATAACTAAAACTCAATGGCTGACACCTAGTCACTTCCAATGTGCAATAGCTGTTAATTAGAGTGTTAACAGCACGGCTCAAAATTTTACATGAGAGTAAATATAACTCGGCTTTGAGAGGTAATCCAAGCAAAGGAACAGCGAAGCAGAAGCTAAATTCACAACACTTTCTGGAGGACTCAGTAGACGATAATCTCCGGCACTTACCTCAGTCCTCTAGATTAGCTTGAATTAATAAGGTGGCGACAAGATACAGAGTAATTGTCTAGCCTCTCACGATTGTCTGCCACATTGTCACCAGTTCATCGGAAGCTACACGAGAGTCCACTGCCCAGAATACCAAAATAGCGCACAGTCTCCCGATCTGCTCTTGCGAAAGGTAATGGACCCCTTTGAGGCACACGTGCCTCTATAAATGGCAGTCAGTATGCTGCTACCACTCTAGTTACAGCCACATTAGACACATTACAGCGAACAGAGCCGGCGCCTGCCATCGCAGACCCCGTAACTCCCGGCACCTCGCGGAAAGCCTCCACAAAACTCACGGTGCTACTATCGAAGAGAAACCGAAGACAACGCGCACGAGTCCAAGTAGCCTCCAGTTCACTGAATAAGAAAACCTTTAATGGGAAAATTTCGAGAGACCAATCGAATTTTCCAGTAAGTTGATAGACGTAGTGTTCGAATCGTAAAGAAATTTTGATAAAAGCAGACAGGACGACTCAGTGTCGCAAGCCACGCCTACTTTCTGGGACGTCTACATCCTTTTTTCCAGTCAGAGAGTTTCAAGAAACCTTTGACAAGCCCATTGCCCAGTTAAAGAACTTTTAAGAAAATACACACAGTGCAACACTTCTAGGACCAATTACACTTTTTTTTAAAACGCGTTTCTAAGCCATGTCTTTTGGCTAATCAAAACGATTCTAAGCTAATGCTCATGTTTACGTCTTCCAAACCAAAGCCCAGTAGCTTACCATTTTACAATACCATTTAAGCCACGCAAGTCAGAGAGATTCTTAACCAAAACACATTTATTTGACTCTATTCTAGCCACATCCCAGTATTCCATCCTACAATGAAAGTTCGAATCACCTCCATGAGTGCAATGGGAATTCCACTGCTAAATGCAGAGGAGACCACGGGTAGGTCTAAAGAGTGTGTTCAGGGTCTCTGTGAAGGTAAGCAAGTTTCTGATGACGTGATACAAGGAGAATCAGGAGTCGATAGGGAAGAGATAGGGTTACAGTATTAGAAACTGAATTTATAAGACCTATAACGACATAAGGTAAAGGGGATACGTAGTATTCCATCGGAATTTCTAAAATCATTAGGGTGAGGGGGATGTATGGGGGGAAAGTGGAGGAGTGCCAAACAGAACAGTTATGTAAGTTTCTGTGTGTTGAGTGCGTGAGACTGGCGATGTACTACCAGATGTTCGAAAAAGACATAAGCCGAACAATTCCATAGATTGCAAGAACCGACAACTGCCATAATTATCATAAAATCAGGTGAACAACTGTCACCGTCTTACCTTTCCAAAAGATCTTTACGGGGACTAGGGAATATTCTGATCCTATGTGAAATCACTATGCTCATAGTATTTCACTACTGTCTGTTACTGACCAGTCTGACGTGACAGCTGAAGGCAGCAAAATGAATGACCAAGTTTGAAGTTCTGTTTTTAAGACGTCATTCAAGTAGGAGAATCCTACAAATATAACGTCATTTGACGTTAGCACAGTGTCCTGTGTAGAAGACACAGTAATAAAAATCCCCTACGTAGAGAAACAACTGAGAGAGTTGAAGAAAAAAAAACAAGTGCCCAGGTATGGATGGAATCCCAATTCGGTTTCATAATCAGTACTGTAAGGCAGTGTCCAATCACATAACATGAAATTATAGCAAATCTCTCGCCCATTGCAAGGTGACTAGAAAAAAGCGTAGGTGACGCCTGTCTATAAGTAGTGTAAAAGAATGGGTGCACAAAATTACAGACCAATATTCAGGACGTGGGTTCGCTGGAGGATTCAAAAACATATTCGGAATTGGAATATAATAAACTTCCTGGCAACCTATGTCTACGAATCAGAACGGATTTAGAAAGTACCGTTCATACAGAAGTCAGCTTACCCTTTACTCACATGATGCAGTGCGAACTATGGACGAAGGGTAACAGGCAGGTTTCATACGCCTAGGTTTTCGAAAAGCATTTGTCCCAATGCAGACTGTTAACGAAGGCCAGACATACAGAACATGTTCTCACATGTGTGGGTGGCTCTGTAGCGTATCGACCGTATTCGGTCGAAATGTACGCCAGAGTGGAAGTGAGTCAGAACAGTTCCAGTCTCAGGTAGGCAAGTGTGACGCGTTATGAATCAAAACACGGCCGATAGGCTGTTGCATAGTAGAACCACTTGGGAGTGGTGTAGCAACAGCCGACACTGCAATATGCTGGTGGAAGGACGGAAGTCTTTCCCTACTATCCGCTACAGAGGTGGTTAGAGTACATCCCTTAAGCCTTAAACGAACGTAATCTACAGATTATAAGTACTCAGCCATTCGTGTAGTAAGATATGGTCGTCTAAGCTTCACATCCCAAACCACGGGCCTATGACACACAGATTGACATCCCAGAATGCTATACAGGGTCCACTGTAGCAGCACAGGATTTTGCATCCTTCCCCTTAGTGACGAGAGCAGCCATTGCCAGAATACTGTAGATAGCTTACCCACTCGCTGGAGGGAGGTCACGGCTGCCTCCGCAGTACCGTCAGCTGGAATGCCGCACTTTCGTCAGAGTCGCAGCCAGAGACGTCAACGGCAGCGGAATTCAACTGACGCCACATTCGACCCTGTTCTTTGTGCTGTCAGGAATGCCAGACGTCCATTGTTTAACACGAGAATAAACTGGACGCCTCCAACAAATTGTTCCTGATGTACTATGGCTGAGGACTGGTATAAAACATTTCATTAAACAAATGTAACGTTGTCCTGATGTCTTGTTTCACTCTCCAGAGGTGACAATCCATGGGTCATCTAAAACTGACGTCGTCTTTGTAGAGCAACTGAACCAACAGCCTACAGTATGGTGAGTCCCAAAAATTTTATTGTATTTTTGTCATGGTGATAAGGTTTGATGGACGCTCATTTAGTAAAATAGATATTATTGTAAGTAGAGAACCAGTAGGTTTTTTCTACATCTATAGTTACCGGTAGTCTTGTTTATTTACTGCCTCTTAGGTGTGCAGAGACTAATTTTGAGGGCAACATAGTGCCATGCACAGAAACAGTTTCTGTAAAATGTTATACATCTAAGTGCTAGAGGCTAGGCAATGCTGAGAGTTAAAATGGCTAATGATTAAAAGTAAGAATTAAGTTGAAACTTCCTGTCAGCTTAAAACTATGTGCCGGACCTACAATCGAACTCGGGACCTTTGCCTTTCGTGGGCAAGTGCCTTACTTACTGAGCTACGGAAGCACGACTCACGCCTCGTCCTCACAGCTTTACTTCTGCCAGTACCTCGTCTCCTACTTTCCAAACTTTTGGAAGGTAGGAAGGTAGGAGGCGAGGTACTGGCAGAAGTAGAGCCGTGTGGACGAGCCGTAAGCCGATCTTTGGTGGCTCAGTTGGTAGAGCACTAGCCCGTGAATGGCAAAGGTACCGAGTTCGAGTCTCGGTCCGTCACACAGTTTTAATCTTCCAGGAAGTTTCATATCAGCGCACACTCCGCTGTAGAGTGAAAATTTCATTCAAGAATTAAGTTAATGTGTTTCGCTTTCTTATGCTGTAAATTTTAATTCTGAATATGAATGTTGTCAAGGATGAAGATTCGTCAGAACCACAGACACAAGCTGTGTCAGAGCCAGAAACAATATGTACATTGTTATAAAAGGTAAAACAATTAACAGCAGATAACACAGATCTGCATGGTTTGGTAGAACTGCAGTCGCACAGTGGGGTTTGCATATGTCAGTCACAAGTTTAATTGCTCTTTTTTCTGATAACTCAACCGACCATGTGGGGGTCTTTGTGGGAGGCGTCGGTAATCTTATTGAGATAGGACATTGGTCTGGTAAGGAATTATTGAAGGCTACAAAACTGAGACTAACACGGGAACCAAAAATTTAAGTAAGATATTCAGAATATTTTAAGGAAGCCACAACGTTTGAAGAATTTAAAGAAGGACTAATTTAGAGATTTACGAAAGTAAGTAGTGCCAGACACTATAATGAACAGTTATGGCTAATCACTGAGAAAAATACAAAAACTGTAGAACAGAGTGCTGGTAGGAAATGAAAATTAATGCTTGCAGTCAATGACATTATTTTGCAAGGATCTGAGAAGACGTAGCGTGATGCTTTTTAAGGGGTTTGCACGTGGAAATGTGAAGGTGTGTATGGGCAGGGGTCCGACGGATTAGCACACAGCAGTGTGGTTAGTTTTAGTGTCGCAGGAGGCTGATTTGTCGACTGGAATGTACTGTAAACGAACAGTGTTTGCAGTTAATGAGGTGTGAACGAAAGTGGCTTCTAAAGATGCAGTGTCGCCAATTTCATGGTGATGTGACTATAGAATGAGGAAGTAATACCTCTAGAAGTACAGGACCGGGAAAGAAAGAAGTGGGTTAGACGCCAACAAGAACCCCCGTCCACCTACAGTTCTTCCCAATAAGGCTGGATGCTACGAAATCATAAGCAGTGGGGAACTGTGCGGTAAGAGGAATAGTAGGGAGCCAGAGATAAAGGAAATGTTAGATACAAGGTCTCATGTATCGGTCGCCAGTATTGATATGGGGAAATATATGCAATTGGACCCAACATGGTACCGAATGCATGGAGTGCGAAATGAGGATGTCACATCACTAGGATTGGTGGACATATACTTTTGTCTAGATATGGTTCAAGTTAGAAAATGGGTGAGATTGTCCACAGATGAGTGGGGTCTACGACATGATTCTAGAACTACATTGCTGTTATCAGCAAGGATGGAACTTTTATGAGGTTTGTGACGGCAATGCCCTTATAGGTAAGCCATGAGGGGTATCTGTCTGAGAGAGGAACCTATTAAACTATCATGTTTAGATTTGATGCCCACAACTTTGTGCCGAAGATCACTGGGAGATCACTTTACCTCAGTGTTCAGTGCAGTTTGCTGGCAGGAATTTTTTGTGTGGTGCAACTGTTAGAAGACGATGAAATGCGAAATCAGACGGGTTGTCTGGTTAAAAGAGGTATTGTACGAAATGAATGTACCTGTGTTTACAGATAATTTCTGCGCAGAGGACACAGGATTAACAGATCGGTTGATAAGCGCTGGATATCATGGAGGAAGGAAAATGGGACACTAGGAGAGTAAACGGTGGACAATCACCGAATGCCAGTGGAACTGCATTACGAAGAAAGTTAAGCACCTAGAAGGAAAAAATAGGGAATTGATGCAAAAATTATTTTTGGGAATTATGGATTTATTTGGTCTAAGAAAGGCCATTACCAGCATATCAATGGCAAATGAATCACCTGTCTACCGCAGACTTCACAGAAACCTAAGTACTTACAGCCAATTTTGGAGGAATTCATCGATCAGCAGCTGAACAATGGAGTAACTGAAAAAATCAGTAGTACATGGAGGATGGGAATACTCGTTGTACGAAAAAATCGGTGGGCAGAACAGGAAAACATGGATTTTTTATTATGACACATATATAAATGTGAAAACCAAAGCGAACGCCTACCCTTTACCAAGCTTCACAGAAACGTTAGACCATTTAGGGAACTGCAGATGTTTTCAGCAATGTATTTGAAGAGTAGTTACCACCAGATGGAGGCTGCAACGCAAGGTTGACACATAACAGCGTTTTCGTCACCCTGGGTGCACTACCAGTTCGGATGAATGCCATTCATATTTAAAAAATGCACCTGCAACGATTCAGAGGTTGTTGGATTGGGTATCCAGACGTTTAGACTGTTTAATCTATCTTGATGACATAATCATCTATGGGAGTGATGTGGAAAAGCATATGCAGCTATTAACGGAAGTATTTCTAATTTAAAAATCAGCGAACTACAGAAAAGTGTAATCTTGTGATGGTAGAGGTAGATTACCATTTCATAGGTAAAGAGGGGGGTTGAGGCTAACTCAAGATTAAGGAGAGCTGTACGTGAATTCCCTGTACGAGAAACTATAAAGGAGTTGCAACAGTTCTTTGAAGTCGTGAACTATTACCCCTGGTTCATAAAAGGGTTTTCAGGTATTTCCAGACTATTGACGCAGTTCTGAAAAGATTGTACTAACTTTTTGTGGTGAGAAGATTGCCAGTATGCTTTTCAGGAGCTAAAAATGCATTAAGATCGAGTGCAACATTGGTACTTCGGTATTTTAATAGAGAATTTGTTTCATCATGTGATACATCACACAATGTACTTGGCTGTGTGTTGTCACAAGGTGTAGATGGCGTAGAACATCCGCCAGCTTACGCATTTGGACAACTAAATTTCCGCAGAAAGACATTATTCCACATTGTATAAAGAGATTTTATGCCTTATTTATGGAATCATACATTTCAGAAGTCATCTGTATGGTAAATAGTTTAGACTAATAACAGATCACACAGAAAAAAATGGTTGTTGGGGTTAAAAGATCCTCCTAGAATACTGACGTGATGGACAGTACGACTAAGTGAATTTTATTTCGAAGTGATTAATAAGCCTGCAAAGAAGCATTGATACGCAGGTGGCTAAAGTAGCAAAGTTGCAGTATTATATATTGTGGGTAATGAGCACAAGAAATGGGAAACTGCACATACAAAGGATGATGAATGTAAGCGGAACTTTTTAACTGTCACTGTTTTGTATGCAGGATGGATTGCTAGATGGTCTTAAAGTGGTATGTGTGAAATTCAGTACAGCGCACGTAGAGAGGGGATTTGCGTTGAACAAGACAGCCATTGCAGAGGTTGTCTTAATAATTAGCCCTATTCGGACTTCTGGGAATTAATGTTTTGGATCCATTCAGTAAAAAACGTGCAGGAAATAAGGACATACTTACAATCATTGATCACTTGTGAATAATTGGATACTAGACTTCGGAGTGCCTGAAACAATAGTGACAGGTTATCGAACGAAATTCATGTCAGATGTATTCAAGGAATTGTGTGAGTTATTGAATGTGAAGAGGTTGAGGGTGATTTCTGTCCACTAAGATGCCAAACGAAGAACTGAAAGAGTGCATAGAGCAATAAGGAAGATACTATTATGTTGATTTATATCACACCAGCTGGGATTTCGATTTGAAATATGTCCTCTCCGCCTATTACTCTACGAAAACAGGAATATCGCTATAAGAAGTAGTATATGGCCCTGAAGTGCCATTACACTTCGAGAAAGACAAGACTGGGGAGTAAGTTAAGTAATTTTCATTGTGGATTTGGAAATTTGGAATAGAGTTCGAAGTGTAAATTCACGAGCACTGGAGAAACAAGTAGTAGCAGTTGGCGGTACGGCAAGAAAGCCACAGTACAAGATTTGATCACTGGGTCATGCTATCAACTTCATGAACGCCCGAGTGAAAGACACAGAATGTTTTGTTAAGCGTCAGGGACCATCGTAACTGGTACAGACTACATCGCCAGTAAATCTGAAGATACAATTGCCGATAAGAGCGACAATTGTGCATGTAAGGCTGTTGAAACCTTTTCAAGGGAGTCCAGAAGTTATTCCAGGAATAGGAGATGTGGGCCAGGATGGAGAGTAAGGAGAAAGGTGTCGGAAGATAAACAAGAGGTTGTGAATGAAGTGGTAACGAGGAATCTGTTTGGATTAGGGCTACAGATAGTCATTTAATATATTTTAGGTTAGGTATAGATTTAGTGTAATTACTATAAGCAGCTGCGGAGCAGCAATGAAATTAAGGGGAAGGAAAGTGATAGACATTCCTGCCCGTAGTTGCAGACAAGGCGAGATATTGCAGATCGTTGTGGGAATAGTGATCTTCAGCGGGGTGGAAGCGCTACCGAATCAGTCCCTGGAATGGAGAGTGCTGCTCGCGTAGCAGGAAGGACTAATGATCAGAAGTCACCGTTGAATGGTACTTTTGGTATTCAACGCATGGGTGAAGCATAACGAGGTGAGAAGATGGCAACAAGCATACGACAAAATCCGTAAGGGATCGGCACAGGATACTTAGAGGTAGTTCTGGGGACTGAATAAAGTACATGGAGCGTACCAGATATTAAGTAGTGCGACAACTCAGGTACTTGTGGGTATTCCACATACCAGAAGGAAGAGGCGTAGGATCGACGCTGTAAGTCCTTTTACAAAAACATTGTTTGGCACTGCTGATGAGGAAGACATTCGAAGGATGAAGCAGTGGCCAAAGGGGCACAAAGCCATGAGTGAGTGATTGGCTCATTATGAAGATTACAAGGTTAGAGAAGGACGTATTGAACAACACACGACTGCTACGATAGCAGACTCGAGAAATAATGCAGTATGACAGAGCTACAGAAGAGAAAGTTAATCAGAATATCAGGGAACTACAAACCGAAGTAGAAGTCTTAGATAGAGAAGTAGTAATGACAAAATTGTTACAGTCCGTTAAGGACAGTAGTTGGGAAGCACAAGGGATAGTAACAGAAATACAGGAGCCTGAGGAGCAGGCTGTATGAGCTTAGCTAGGAGTAAATTTATTGTTAGAGACGTATTTCGAGGGTGATGGGATAGTACAGAAGGAACTACTGGTCTTAGAGCCCGAGCACAAAAACGTACACTTTTATTTCAAGGTAACAACAGTTCGGTGAGAACTGATGGAGCGAAAGCTTACAATTCAGTTTCTGTACCAATTGCATGCTCAAAAGCACATTACGATTGCTACATGCTTCGTCTGTATCGGGTCAAGTGGGAGATAGAGAAGGAATTTGTAAGAATAAAAACGCAGATGACAAGGGAAGGTAGTAGAAGTGGAGGCAGAAAAGTTACAAAAAATACCACTGACGAGAAATCACAGTCGATCTGAGCACGGTAATAAGAGATTTTTGACATTATCAACAGGTTTTAAGCCAATCAGATTAAGGTACAAGAAGTACAAATTAGACTGGTGGGTTAAACAGTTACCTCAGTTTTCTGAGAAAGAGATACAGTTTGAAGAAAAAGCTGGTAAAGCAATAATAACCTTAGAAGCAAAGGAAAAAGCTTGGTAAAATAGTATAATTAATTAATAGCTCGCTCATCTACTTTCCATATCGAATAGAAGGCGCTATTACGAACACGTCTCAATCTGCCAAACACAAGAAGCTTAACGAAAAATTGCAGTTATTATACATAGGACTATAAATTTTACACATCATACCACATCCTGGATGCTTTTTGCTGAGCAACCCAAAAACTGAGAAAGTAAGTAAACTGTATGCACATAAAGATTTCAAAGAATTCTTGTACTAAACATAAGACGTCAGAGCACCTCAACCATTTCAGCGTCTACAGTCCTTACGGAATACAACAATCGATAATGTCTATAAAAACTTGGGAGAGTCGATCTGATAGTAAAAGAGACACTTCTAGAATGTGGCACAACATAGATTTTCACTTAATCACACGCAAAATATCCATATTACTATTGAAACAAATGTGAGAATATTACAATGAATGTTAGACTAGTCGTAATCCAAAGTGAGTACGAGGATTCTTTGAAATATATTATAAAAATTTTGTTATTCCATTTAGAGCAAAATGACAATATAAAAAGTGTCTGTAAAATACACTTTTGGAAACAGTGAATACGAACGAAAACAATACAATCTTGCAGCCTGCGGTTGGCGCAGCGTGTTGGAGAGGAGTTATCTGAGATGTGAGTGGTATATATCCCCCCCCCCCCCCCCCTGTCCACTTGTCTTTCCACTTTTGACGTAGTCTGCAGTGCCCATATTTACGCATGCTCACTATTCCCAACATGCTAGCGTGCCACTTAATAAACAATGATTGCATGTAACAGGCACAGTATATCTTTCAAACATTAACTAGTGATGATACAAAATAAGGCTTAATTTTACAGAGTAAATGCTGTAAACAAACCGTATTAGGTAAACATTGACACATACGTAAGACAAAATTACACGAAATTCGACAAGTCTATTTAAAACTACCTCTACATTAAAGTGAATACGAGAAAATAATTTACTGCCTGGGAAGGAACAGAAATTAAGAAGAAATTAAATTAGTCACATGTGATTTATATGACAAAAGCTTTGCATAACTAGAAACCTCATGATGCAAGATAAGTTAAGTTTCATTTCAGCAAATAAGTGTTATTTACACAAATACAGTGCAACTGACGAATCACTGTCAGAGAGCGGGTAAGTGCGAAATATTGATAAACACATACTCAGAGAGATATGAAGATCGGACGTTATCAGCAAAAATATTAAATGTACTGAGTTGTACGTTATGAGTGTGTATGTGTGAATGAATAGGCCGACTAATTTACGAGCAGTTACCCACAGTTAAGACGTTATGTAGTTATAAGAACTTGGTAGTCAATTATGCAAAGTAGCACATCCCACTTGGCAGAAGGATTGAATTGGAGGTGGAAGGTACCAAATAACCCCTCCCCTCCTCTTATTAGTTTATAATTTATGTATTATTGTGACAGTGAATTCATGGAAAGAAGGATGAGCAGATCCATTTATATTCAGTAAGCTGAAACAGCTAAACAAGAGTGTAGTTTTGCCACCTGAAGAGTAATAACGAGTACAATGGATCTGACATCAACTTATCATGCACGTCAAGCGATTAATTAAACCTGTTAGTGCTATGTCCAATGAAATAACACAGAGTTACGAGTGAACCTGAACATAAACTGCAATGAAAACATGTATACATGTATATCGGTATGTAGTGTAAGAGGACAGCTTCAACAGTACTGAGCTGAGTAAAAAATGTTGACATTAAACGAAGTGTTCTAAGACATGTATAGGAACATAAGAAACACTATACTGGGAGCAAAAAATGGATTTACAACATGTATTTCACCTGTTCTCTTTTTGAGAAGGGTAATTAGTTTGTGAAAACAAATACTGGTACAAGAGGATGCATGATTTTTACCTTACTGGAAAGTTGCTTGATGAAATTCTTATGCTTTCACTTATCCCATGAAGTGGTGAAGTTGCTCTTCATTGTATTGATAATATTATTTGTTACTGGAGATGTAAAAATCTGAGATGTAAATTCTTCACTCGAAGTAATAAACAGGAGAAAATCTTAGAGCTAAAGGTAAAGTTGACAGTTAAAATTAATTACCTGGAACCTCGATTTAAAATACAGGCAAGATTTTTTTATAACCGTGCTTGCTTGATTTTTATTTGTTTCATGTTTTTGTACATTTGTACATGTATATCATGTAAACCAGTGAAAACCAACCATACGCGACATTATACGTATTAGAATGTGCAAATACTTCTAAAGAGTGCTACATAAGTTGTGCAATGTACCTCAAATACGTGGAGTCGGCACTTAGCAGCTAAAAAATAGTGCTTTGCGACAAATCAAGTTAGTAGTAACAAAATGATTAGTCATCTCAAGTGTAGAAAGTTCAACGAATCTGTAGTACCGTGATGAATAAGAGGAACAGTGGCACATGTGTTCTCATAGAAAGGTGAGCACTCACCGAAACGGCGACGAAGATATCATCCAGACGTAGATGGTCCAGCTGTGTCCTTCAGCCTCTCGATACAAGGAAGACAGTCCTTGCTTACGGAATCCGTAGACCAATGGAAATAGTTACCCTGAGCAGACACTATGAACTGTTCAAACTCTATCATGCACCCGAATAATGTTCTGCTTTGTGGAGAAACCAATAGCTGCAAGAAACTTCAAACAATAGATCCAGTTCAAGCCGACAACTCAACGACAACAGAAAAACAGAGGGCGAAAGAGAGGCAAAATTTTGTTGCAAATTAAAGAAAAGACACACAGTTCTCATAAATGTAACTAAAGATAGATAAATATTTAACGTAATGTGGAAGAGCAGGACATTACGTGAAAAAAAATTGACACATTTTCGTTATATTTAGAAAGTAATTATTTACTTGTAATTTTAGTATAGTGCACGAAAATCTGTGGTGAAATATGTTACATTTAAATAATCTGGTAAAAACGATATTCCCAAATAACTAAGACACATTAGTCAGATAGTATATTTAGGAATTATACATAAATATATAAATTACTTAATGGTCAAAATAAAGGTCGCTAAAGCTTCGGCCCTGAAAGCAGAGACTGCATGTTTCCTATCTTGAAATAACGTAATGGATAAATTCGTATAAATTTAAAAAAATATAGAAACTTTATGTTGTATGCTATGTATGTGAATCCACAGCCATTATTTTGCGGTAGGTGTAATGGGACTTCCTAGATGTTTCCAAAAATATGTACGTAAGAGGAAAAAGGAAGTGATGCCCTGCAGCAGAAATGATTTAAGACGAGAGATGTGACTGTACTGTTGTTTTTAGTCGTCAGAAAACTAGAAGTCAGTGGTGTATTTGGAGGAGGGGAGGACACAGTTTATCGCTCCCTGTCCTAACTGATTTGTTAATAATATTGGATTTTGGGCTAATATAAATTACGTGAAGTGTATTACAGTGCTTGCCTATTTATTCGATGGCCAGTTCATTTCACCGCATCGAAATATGAGTTTCTTTATTTAGGTGACAAAGTCAACAATGAGCAGCTTCTACGGAAGTTGCATTTGAGACGACTATCGCAGCAGAGAGAAAAGGCAAAGTATTCAACTGAAAAGGAAATACAACCCAAAACATTTGCTATCAAATACCCAGGTAGTTTATTTCAAATGTGCTTTTCGTTATGTCGATGTGAGAACTTGCAGTAAAAGCGTTTTCTTAACTTCCATTATTACTTCACAGCTAAAAATCAGAAAATATTTCCAGTTCAGAGACTCTAATTAATTTTCTAGCCAGTAGCGAAAAATAGAATACAGTACATACGTGACCTTACAAGAGGAGTGTAACTGAGTAACCGTTACCCATTCAGGACTCATACTTTACTATATGGGCCACTTCGTTGGAATGGGTCATGTTTTATTCTGACAACTTTGGTGTCATTAAATTGAATTGAAATAAGAGTGGTGCACAAACTAAGTTCGACTAAATTAATACTTTTATATTTAATTCTAAAGCAAATACTTCTTTTATTTTAGGGACTACACAGTTTCTCGCAAGATGATGGCGCACGTATCATAGAGGCATAAGGAGCATGTAAACGCGAAAATGAGCAGCAGGATATCATTAACATTAAGACAAACTTCTTTAAATCATCTATTAGAATAACAAAATTATAAGCCACGTGTCTTCCAATGACAGACTCAATGTTCATAGTTAAGAGGTATCTCAATCATGCTAAAGGAAAACTGAAAGTAGATGCAAAGAACAAATGGAACTATGTCATAAACAAGAACACAGACTACGGATTCTATCGTTCAGTGAAGAACATATTTTGTGGTGAAAGCACGAATGAGCAACTTGACACTGTCACACATATGTTCGTTAAAATTTGCACATGCAACTTTTTGTAGTGTAGAGGTCAACTACTTCCTACAAAAATATTTTGACTGATAAGCGTAGGAATCTTACAGAAAGTAATTTAGCACTTACTGTTCTGATCTTACACATAGCATCATGTAACTGTGGACAGGCTAAAATATGTGGCTTTGTGAAGGTGCAGCTCGTGTTTACAAATATGTAGTTGAAATTTCCAAACATTTTTAGGTTTATTAGCCTTTCTGCTTTAACCCTCCGTTAGTAACATGAATAAGTTATTCAAATTTCTTTTCTATGATAATTACATGCAGGAGTATAATATTTTCACCAGCTGCTTTCACTTTTCTGTCTTTAACTCTAGGGCATACGTGACACATCGCTTGCTTCTGCAGTTTTGTTCCTTCTTTTCCTGATCTTGTGGGTCCTTCATTCTCTTCATTCCTAAGAGTGAAGCTTCATATTCCGAAAGCTCTCGTGGCAAATTTTTCTGCAGGCTCCGTTTCATTTGTGGTGAAGCAAGTTTAAATGGAAGATTTTTTAAATCTTTTCGCTACACTTTTGGTGTGATTTTACAAGGAATAGAGAAAAAGAATTTGTGGCTTCCAGGTCCAATATTGCATAAAATATCGGAAGTGGCCAGCGTTGTGTACTCCTCGAAACAAATTACATATGTACCATTTTGTCAAATACACCCACACATCCCTTCGTACTACTATAAAATTAAATAATGTAAGGTTTATTTGTGGTCTGGTAAACATCAGGAGCCCTATGCATAGTGGACAATAGAACAACAGTTTTTCCCTTCTTACGTGTGAAGGAGAATTTTTTCTGATAAAAAGCAAATTACGATGATAGCACTGTGTTCTTTCTGTAGGGTAGGAAATTTGGTGGGAATTCCGTCTTATTTTTCCTAAACGTACGAACAACCTTGAAATTCTCTTTCAGCAACCTACCTGCTAAAGGCAGAGATGTCTATATCATAAAGAAACCTCTGGTCAGTATATCAACATTTTTTTCTCTGGATCTCCTCATTTGTATGAGCTCAATCATATTAACTATTCTTATACCTAATAATATTTCGAGAGCATCTACCTCCGAGTCAACGTTGTGAGCAAAGTTAGCAGCTTTAGGAACTTTTACAGAGTTCCTACTTTGGGATTTACCTTCCTTAGGCGATATTTTAGGCCATAAAAATCTATTCTTACCCTTGATTGTGTTAGCTGATGATACTTTATCCTCATCATCATCACCATTTTCTGACGTCGTAGCTTCAAATTCAGAACTACCTTCAGATTGCATTCACAGTCGTCGTTGTCTTCCTCCAAAACTCTTCTCACAAAGTCCTTAAACCTTGTAAGATTCACATTTACAGATTCCATACTCAAAAAGCTTATGAAATCTAGCAAATACGTTTCACGTACGAAAATGGTAACAGGGGTGGCCTATAACCCCAAGAACCATCCAGTCTCAAGTAGCAGCTGAATACAACTGACCAGCAGCACCACAGACCACTGACGGATTTATATAACAGTGACGAAAGAATGTACGAGCCTGCCATAAAAATATCATATTTTGCCAACTTACCACAAAACACAAACTATCACTGGGGTGACGCATCATACCTGTTACCTCAGGAGAGTTAAATATACATATTTTCGCAATGCTAATGTTAAATCTGAGTCCACAGGTAAAAGTTCCAATGAAAAGTAATTATCAAATAAAAATAATTGAAAAGGAGTTCTCGTATTCAGATACATACCCTGGTAAGTAAACAGGTCATCTTTATGTTTAAATTTCTATTACAGCCCATTCAATTCTAAAGAAAAACACAAAACTCAAAAACAATGCAAAGATTAAACTAGAAAATTAGAGAACTTGCATTTCATACGGAGCTTTACCGGCGGTCAATTGTTCACGCGCCTCATTCGTTAATGGAACAGGAATTATGGTGAAAGGTAGTGGTACATCTACACGACTACTCTGCAGCTCACAGTTAAGTGCTTGCCAGAGTGTTCATCGGAAGTACAGAGTGATAGAAATATTACATTCACTAGAATGATAGGCTCGCATTGATATCCTGATTTACCTGCAGTAAATTCCTTCATAACAATGCAAACCATGAAAATACACTCCTGGAAATGGAAAAAAGAAAAAAGAACACATTGACACCGGTGTGTCAGACCCACCATACTTGCTCCGGACACTGCGAAAGGACTGTACAAGCAATGATCACACGCACGGCACAGCGGACACACCAGGAACCGCGGTGTTGGCCGTCGAATGGCGCTAGCTGCGCAGCATTTCTGCACCGCCGCCGTCAGTGACCGCCAGTTTGCCGTGGCATACGAAGCTCCATCGCAGTCTTTAACACTGGTAGCATGCCGCGACAGCGTGGACGTGAACCGTATGTGCAGTTGACGGACTTTGAGCGAGGGCGTATAGTGGGCATGCGGGAGGCCGGGTGGACGGACCGCCGAATTGCTCAACACGTGGGGCGTGAGGTCTTCACAGTACATCGATGTTGTCGCCAGTGGTCGGCGGAAGGTGCACGTGCCCGTCGACCTGGGACCGGACCGCAGCGACGCATGGATGCACGCCAAGACCGTAGGATCCTACGCAGTGCCGTAGGGGACCGCACCGCCACTTCCCACCAAATTAGGGACACTGTTGCTCCCGGGGTATCGGCGAGGACCAACCGCAACCATCTCCATGAAGCTGGGCTACGGTCCCGCACACCGTTTGGCCGTCTTCCGCTCACGCCCCAACATCGTGCAGCCCGCCTCCAGTGGTGTCGCGACAGGCGTGAATGGAGGGACGAATGGAGACGTGTCGTCTTCAGCGATGAGAGTCGCTTCTGCCTTCGTGCCAATGATGGTCGCATGCGTGTTTGGCGCCGTGCAGGTGAGGACTGCATGCTACCGAGGCACACAGGGCCAACACTCGGCATCATGGTGTGGGGAGCGATCTCCTACACTGGCCGTACACCTCTGGTGATCGTCGAGGGGACACTGAATAGTGCACGGTACATCCAAACCTTCATCGAACCCATCGTTCTACCATTCCTAGACCGGCAAGGGAACTTGCTGTTCCAACAGGACAATGCACGTCCGCATGTATCCCGTGCCATCCAACGTGCTCTAGAAGGTGTAAGTCAACTACCCTGGCCAGCAAGATCTCCGGATCTGTCCCCCATTGAGCATGTTTGGGACTGGATGAAGCGTCGTCTCAGGCGGTCTGCACGTCCAGCACGAACGCTGGTCCAACTGAGGCGCCAGATGGAAATGGCATGGCAAGCCGTTCCACAGGACTACATCCAGCATATCTACGATCGTCTACGTGGGAGAATAGCAGCCTGCATTGCTGCGAAAGGTGGATATACACTGTATACTAGTGCCGACATTGTGCATGCTCTGTTGCCTGTGTCTATGTGCCTGTGGTTCTGTCAGTGTGATCATGTGATGTATCTGACCCCAGGAATGTGTCAATAAAGTTTCCCCTTCCTGGGACAATAAATTCAAGGTGTTCTTATTTCAATTTCCAGGAGTGTAGCACACGGTAGACGTGTAAGCTTAAGCGCCGTCAAATAATTTCTTCTCATATTCACCATAAATTTTACAGATAAATTGTTTCAATCGTGTCTTCTCCTCACTGCACGTTTTGAACACAAAATCAACACAGCAGTGTACAACATACACAGACGAGAGAGAATCTGAACGTCAGCCACCGCCTACAAGAGACGATAACAAATGTTTCAAAAACGACGAGTTTTTCCCGCGATACCACTAGTACCGTACAACAAAAGCTACGAAGCCTGCAGACATGACAGGCGTTTGCGGGAGCCGTAAATATAAGTTTAACACGGCGTAAAAACATCATAACCGACGTGACGTAATGTAACACCCGTCACACATTCCCATTCCCGCCTACGCAGTAATATTACGTCAGCCGCACATTAAGTATTAGAAGCATTGTTATTTGTCTGTCACCTGTGTAAAAAGGAAAATGAAGTAACAAATTTGAAGTGAAAATAATATTGGATACTTTAATGTATTTTTAATGTATTTTTCGTTTGTAATGCATGCATTGCAGTTCGACAGTGCATGAATGCATTAATTTACGGGATTCGTGGCGTATGTAATTTACATCTATACCGATAACAGTGGGATGCGACTGACTCGCCAGGGTAGCCGACCGACCTAATGGGCTTCATCCTGGACTCGGGTAGTTGCACCAGCACGGGATCGAATCCGTCAGGCGGATTAACGTCGGGGCCCAGTATGCTGGCCAGCCTGGATGTGGTTTTTAGGCGGTTTTCCACATCCTGCTATGTGAATACTGGGCTGTTCTCAACGTTTCGCCTCTGTTACATGACTCAGACATTTGAACACGTTCGCACTATTCCATGGTTTACACTAGATGCTGACAACTAGGGTACACTATTTGCATCCTGAGGGGTTCAGGGTGGCGGCAGGAAGGGCATCTAGCAACCCTGTGCCACTGACACTGCCAAATCCGTAATAACACGTCTGAACCTGCGTTGGCACGGGGAAAGGCCCAAAGGGAAAAAGAAAGAAAAGTGTAATGCGACTGAAAAGGAGAAAAAGGTGTTTCTTTCAGCTTAGAAACATTCTGACCATTTAGGTGGCATTGCTGAATATGGAGTTACAAATGGCAAAGAAGTGGGTTTTGCTAGAGAAATCTAAATATCTGTTGGCTTACAATATCTCAGATTGGCAAAGAGCATGGATTATGAATAAGTTGGAAAATATATGATTGGTCACTGACATAGTCTGTTTTGGCTGGGAGACCCAAATATGGACATGTTTCCTTATTGGTTGTGTAACTTATTGGGAAAGAGGCGTACCTTAGTAAAAGGAATGGGGACCATGACATCATAAATGGATACAGGAAATAACGTACATGGTATGTATGTCTTAATTGAAACGTGTGGAAAAATGCATGTAGTTCTACCACAAATGGACTACTGACTTCATTCCCATATCGTGAGACAAGCCCTGAGTCAGGATTACATCCTGACATATGACGCAGATTAAGTATGGTGTAAATGTAATTGAGTTTTGGTTAAGAGTACAGTAATTTCAGCGCATCCAAACAACAGTGGAAACGCATTTCTAATTCCTGGACTAAAATCAAGTGTGTTGTAAATTTAATTAAGTTCATGGCTGAAAATACAGACAATTCAGTGCATCTAAATGACTTTGGTAATGCATTTCTACTTCTTGTATTCAAATCTTGTATGGTGTTAATTTACTTCGATTGATGGCTAATAATACTGACAGATCAGTGATTCTAAATGGTATGGAGAATGTATTTAATATTCTTGATTCTGTTTATAAGAGGTGGAAAGGGCTGAAAACATAAAAAATACGAAAATCAGTAGAAAACGAAAAAATAAAATTATGCAGAATGTAATCACTACATTTCCTTTCGATTTGTGGATTACACAACAATATTCGAGTGTCACCTAGGTGATGTGTTGCAAAAGTTACTGTATTTTGATTTCCTGCTTCAACTGTGTTACGTCTTGCTTCAGAGGGAACTACACTATTCTTCCATGTGTACTTACAGATACTGCCAGCTGCAAAATCGGACTGTTTGGCTTATCTATGATTGGTCTTCTCATAGTATAACCTCGGACGTATGCATTTTTCAAGGTTTGTACACTGAAGTGCCAAAGAAACTGGTATAGGCATGCGTATTCAAATATAGAGATAAGTAAAGGACAAGAATAGGTCTCTGCGTTCCGCAACGCCTACATAAGAAAACAAGTGTCTGGCGCAGTTGTTAGATCGGTTACTGCTGCTACAACTGCAGGTTGTCAAGATTTAAGGGAGTTTGAACGCGGTGTTATAGTCTACGAGCGAGCGATGTGACATAGCATCTTCGATGTAGCGACGAAGTAGGGATTTTCGTGTACGGCCATTTCACGAGTGTACCGTGAATAGGTGAAAATCAGGAGTACTGTAAAACATCAAATCTCCGACATTGTAATTCTGTCAGAGACGGCAAAGGACTTGGAAGAGCAGTTGAACGGAATGGACAGTGTCTTGAAAAGAGGATATAAGATGAACATCAACAAAAGCAAAACGAGGATAATGGGATGTAGTCAAATTAAATCGGGTGATGCTGAGGGAATTAGATTAGGAAATGAGACATTTAAAGTAGTAAAGGAGTTTTGCTATTTAGGAAGTAAAATAACTGATGATGGTCGAAGTAGAGAGGATATAAAATGTAGACCGGCAATGGCAAGGAAGCATTTCTCAAGAAGAGAAATTTGTTAACATCGAATATAGATTTATGTATCAGGAAGTTGTTTATGAAAGTATTTGTTTGGAGTGTAGCCATGTATGGAAGTGAAACATGGACGATAACTAGTTTGGACAAGAAGAAGCTTTCGAAATGTGGTGCTACAGAAGAATGCTGAAGATTAGATGGGTAGATCACGTAACTAATGAGGAGGTATTGAATAGGATTGGGGAGAAGAGAAGTTTTTTTTTTGTGGCACAACTTGACTAGAAGAAGGGATCGGTTGGTAGGATATGTTTTGATGCATCAAGGGATCACAAATTTAGCATTGGAGGGCAGCGTGGAGGGTAAAAATCGTAGAGGGAGACCAAGAGATGAATACACTAAGCGATTCAGAAGGATGTATGTTGCAGTAGGTACTGAGAGATGAAGCAGCTTGCACAGGATAGAGTAGCATGGAGAGCTGCATCAAACCAGTCTCAGGACTGAAGAAAACAACAACAACAACATCTCTTTCTGTTCCAGTTTTTGTTTCTCGAAAGGTCACTGATTTTAATTTTGCTGCCATAGCATGCGACAGTCTTATCAATAAGAATATTGAAAAGCAGAGAATTGGTATGCGCTAAGCACAATGAGTAAAAGTAATTTTCCATAAAGCCCTTATTTCCCGCCTAGTTAACGACGGAAAGAAAACTCGGATTACATTCATGAAGACACTGCTGTTGTTTGATAATTCTGACAAGAGTCTGGTATATAGTGCTGAAACTTGATTACGAGCAACGAAATGGATTCGTCTAACGTAAGCTTCATGTTTAACTCTTGCTGAGTTTTTAGAAGTATGTGACAACTTTGTAGCTTTGTAATGACGACTTTAATCTGGCGAAAGAAAAGAACATCATGCGGCGTGCGGACACGTTACCTGATCACTTTTTTGTTTATACATAATAATAATTATTTAATTTACATTAAAATTATATTGATTTCCAGAAATTCTCTTCAATCTTGAAAAAGAGGGACGTATTGAAATACGGTTGATTTGAACCCACGAGCTGGGTAATTCATTGGGAACGTAGCAATGCCATTAACCAATTTTTCACTGATTTCTCAGAAACAATTAGAATGCTGTTCTGACACATTTCATAAAATTTTCTAGATTATAGTGTTCTACTCTGTTACAGGTGAAGCCCGCGCCACGACTTTAGAACTCAATTTTGTCTATAAAGTCACACTTTCACAGGAGTTACTTTAGAGAGGTCTCCAATATGTTGGATTTCGTCGAAATCGATGTGCCTCGCCTTGTTGACCACTGTCTACTACAGTATGGAACTTTCGTACCTGAAAATGAGGCGTCATAGTGTTGTTCACTTAGTACAGGTATGTATGTCAGTTACCTTTGTGTGACTCATAATTCTAATGTGCAAGAAAATTCAGTTACACAGTACTCTCTGTTTCAGCTACCTTATACCACAAAAAAAAAAAAAAAAAACAGAATTCTGGAAGAAATGCTACTCATCCTACCCTCATCAAGTTGAAAGCTACATCATGCTAACTGATCGAAGTCGATGTACTCATAAAGTGTTCTTCAGGCTCTTTTCGTTGCACAACTTTCCTCTTAGTCCGTGTAACGGCGTGTATCAATTTAACCCGCCTCTGCACCTTATACTCCCCCGAGGTCAGTGTATGTACTGAGTATTACTATTAACGAACAATTAAGTTTGCTGACAAAAGATTTCGAATTTTTCGTGAGTATTTTTGTTCAGTCTTGCAGATGATCCGTTAGTTGATCATTTGGTACTGTGGTCCATAAATGGAAATCATCAAAACATTAGTTTCGGTGAAGTATTGCCTCATTAGGTACTTTATTGGTTCACTGTGACATGCGTTGAGCCGAAATTAAACGAAAACTACTTAGAAGCAATGATACTGGAATTCGAAGTTTGGATGGATCCATTCTGAGCTATTTTTATTCTTAAAAGATGAACGTAACACGGAATACCTTCTTTTGTTCTGATGGATGAGGGCACTTGAAGCACAGTAAATAATTTCGCGATTTGCGACATAGTCGCAGCAATATCATCCAAGTGATACAAAAAGATATTTACGTACATTTTCTTTCAGTTACGTACGACAAATTTCTTTTTAATATTGTCAGGTTATTAATTTCAGTCCATACTGACCATATGTGAACTTCAGGTCTAGGGATGTTCGTTACTGATCGAAATCAATAGCCAGACATTCTTCAAAAACCGGTGATCCGTAAGGGGAATTAGAAATATATACGTGAATAAGAGGCACCCAGATATAGGTTGTTGTCGAAAGGGAACCTGTCCCTAGCGACTAAACGTCGCCTTGCACTCAACTAGAAGCTAAGGTAAATGCGATGTCTACTTCGTTTCTTGTGCTACATACTACGTTTCTACGAAGACAAAGCAGGAGCGCACATAAAACCATTGCTAATCTCTTTCATGTATTAGGAACTGAAGTTATCTCGTACATGGACATGTTACTCACCTGAACGAAGCACACCATTCTCCTGTTGCTGCCAGAGTGTCGATTAATATCAAAAGCTAACGGCGACTAGAAGAGAATGTATTTCTAGTTGGAATTTATCGAATGGAATCCGGCTACAGGCTTCGCAGAATAGACCGACCACTATTTGCGGAATACATTGCAATCTTGATAAATGACTCGACTGATTCTCGTATCCCCTGTATATGTTTACAGACGTCGTTTGTGGCAACTAATGTGCTAATCGACATTAAAGCTCAATATTCAAATATTCAAATGGCTCTGAGCACTAGGCGACTTAACTTCTGAGGTCATCAGTTGCCTAGAACTTAGAACTAATTAAACCTAACTAAACTAAGGACATCACACACATCCATGCCCGAGGCAGGATTCGATCCTGCGACCGTAGTTTCAAATATTCACTCATATTCCAACAAAGAAGGGTTATCGGAGAAATTCCGTGCCTTGGACAATGTTCTCTGTAAATTCACTGCACCCATGAAGCACAGTTCCGATAAAATATTGCTTACTTTTTTTGGAGAGAGGTGAATATCAGCTATGATGCATGTCATACATGATAGGTTCCCTGTGAGTACAGATGACATGAAATCGAATAGGGTTATTGGATGAAGTAGTACTGCTTTTTAAGACAATGTCTTACTGTATATGGTTGACATGAGTAAAATGTCCACTTGAAAATACACGTTTGTGCAATGACGCACTTAATAGCGAGCTGTCGCCAGTTGGTACTGGAATAACAAGCCACACTCTCAATTGTTAAGCAATATGACTGTGAGTAATAACAGTCCATGCGGGAAACGTTGGCATTCCTAAAACTTTGCAGGACCTTGGACATAAGTAAATATAATGACACAGCGTAGTGTTCATAATGGTAGGACGGATGAAGTTAATTTTAATGTTGTATTTATTAACAGCGGGAACGTCCATAAAAATACTCTAGAACTAAACTAACATATACAAGATAATAATGAAGTATACTACAACGAGCAGAAAGCAGTCTGCTACCAAAAGTGAGCTTCCACGAAATTTTAAATACTAATGCGTATTTACACTATGTGATCAGAAGTATCCGAACACTTGGCTGGAAATGGCTTACAGGTTCATGGAGACCTCCACAGGTAATTCTAGAATTCAGTATGGTGTTAGCTCACCGTTAGCCTTGATGACAGCTTCCCTCTCGCAGGCTTACGTTCAATCAGGTGCTGGAAGGATTCTTGGAGAAAGTGCTGCACTGAGGAGAGGTATCGATGTCAGTCGTTGAGGTCTGGCACAAAGCCGGCGTTCAAAAACATGCCAGAGGCTTAGTAGAGGATTCAGGTCAGGACCCTGTGCAAGCCAGTCCATTACAGGGCTGTTATTGTCGAGTTACCACTGCGCCACAGGCCGTGCATTATGAACAGATGCTCGATCTGATTGAAAGATGCAGTCGCCATCCCGAATTGCTCTTCAACAGTGGGAAGCAAGAAGGAGCTTAAAACAACAAAGTAGGCCTGCGCTGTGATTGTGCTACCAAAAACAACAAGGGGTGTCAGCCAGCTCCATGGAAACCACGACAGCACCATAACACCACTGCCTCCGAATTTTACTGTTGGCACTACACATGCTGGCAGATGACGTTCACCGGGCGTTCGCCATATCCACACCTGCCATCGGATTGCCACATTCTGTACCTTGATCGTCACTCCACACAACGCTATTCCACTGTTCAGTCGTCCAATGCTTACGCTCCTTCCATCAAGTGAAGCGTGTGATGTGTGGCTTATGAGCAGCCGCTCCACCATGAAATCCTAGTTTTCTCACCTTCCGCCTAACTTCATAGTATTGTCAGTGGATCCTAATTCAGTTGGGATTCCTGTGTGATGGTCTGGATAGATGTCTGCCTAATACACATTACGTCCCTCTTCAACTGTCGGCGGTCTCTGTCAGCCAACACATGAAGTCGGTCAGCACGCTTTTGTGCTGTACGTGTCCCTTCACGTTTCCACTTCAGCATCTCCGCGGAAACAGTGGACCTAGGGATCTTTAGGAATGTGAAAATCTCGTATAGAGATGTATGACACAAGTGACACACATTCACATGTCCACGTTCGGAATCCGTGAGTTCCGCGGAGCGCCACATTCTGCTCTCCCACGATGTCTAATGACTACTGAGGTCGCTGATACGACGTACTTAGCAGTAGGTGGCAGCACAATACACCTAATATGAAAAACGTATGTTTTGGGGGTGTCCGGATACTTTTGATCAGATATTGTATATTATAGAAATGGAAAGCACTAACACGATAAATTCTGAAGAGGTTAGTATAATTTGGGTTTTTTTGAGGGTTTAAGATTGGTCTAGCAAAACACTGAGTTGTTTTGTTAACCAGTCTTCACTCCCTGGTTGTGGAGCCATAACGCCATTCGGCTATACATAAGTGAGTGGTGTAGGCTTAGTGGGGGTAAGGGGTTGAATTCAAGGCTATTGTCTGTACACCGGAAATGTCAAGTGATATTGCTCGAAGCAACTTATTCACAAATTACGGCTGGCAGTTCAACAACCGACTCTAGAGGATAACGTCCTAGATATCCTTCTTACAAGCTGACTGAATTAACATAAAGCCGTGAGTCTTTAGCCAGCATTTTTTTCTTGTAGCACTGACTAACAGTAACAGCAGAAATGTTAAGAAGGTGGGATGATATTTCTGCTTAATTACTGCCACCGTTTTTCAACGGCCGTGTTTGGTGGAACGCAAATACTGCGCATGGAAAACGAAGTATAAAAATTAAAGAGAAGGAATTTAATAATCTTTAGCCGTGGCGGGACTAGATCCAGGGATATCTTTGGCTTAGGCACTATCGTTTCCCTCTGGCAGAAGTTTGTCTTTGGAGCCTGGGCCAGCTCAGGTTATAGCAGGCGGGTACCTTGTGGAAGTGGGGGAACAACGTTGGACACGGCACACGGTACTGCGCGTATTAGCAAGACGTTGAAGAGACGACAGCGAGCACGGTGTGCCTGAGTACGGGCGTTCTAGGGTCAGTAACAGCGGGCCGGCGCTGTGGCCTCTTGGCAACCTCGTGAAGCTATGCACGTGCTCGCTTCCATGAAGGAAGACGCTGTTACTACCGGTGTAAGCAACGTCTGGCGCCTTCGCCACATCGATCCAGCAGCTGGCATCAAGTAAGTCCTACCAACGACTAGTGAAATATAATGATGATTGCTCTTGTGGCAGCAGGGACTGTGATGTGATATTTCAAGTCTCTCATTAAGTGTGTGCTTCGCTCCGTAATAGTATTGTTCTTACTTCAGCTGGCAAGTGTCTAAGACATTGATACGTGTACGCAGCCTTACCGAACGATCTATACTCCGTGTCTAAAGAATGCCGTGGGGCACCTTACAGGCCCACATAATGTGCTCCGTGAGATCCTTAAGTTTTAATGAGCCAAATGAGCCATCCCCGTTGGCATCATTCGTGTACGTGCTTCTGCTTAAAGGAATGAAATCAGTTTTACTATTGTCAATTTTATCGAAGTCGTTTTCTGTATAAGTTTGAGTATTAACGTGACGGAAGGTTTGTTTGGTTCCCTGTTGTCGCTTCTGATTATTATTCAGAGATTGGAAGCTGTGGGCTACCCTTTTAAATTACTAGTGGGCGTACGAACGGTGGACTTCGCCTGAGCTCGCGTGTGCTGTTTGATTCCGATTTCAGTGTTCTGAAAGGTTTGGAAGTACAAACGGAGTCCACATCTTAATTCGGAGATAAGTACTCAGGTCGTCTCCACAGTTCGTGGCCAAGTCGCAGCCTCAAAATCTCGGGCCACAGTTATTGTACAAGCTGCAGGTTTCTAAAACTTGTGGTGGCTCTGCGAGGTTGCCCGGGTTAAATGTTTCAAATATATGTCTTAAGAATTTTGAGGGATTTCTAGAAGAATGTGTCTTAATTGCGGTGCAATTGAGCCTTAGTGGAGTATGTCAATTTTGATGGGGAAATAACTGTGTTATTATTGATCAAACCGTCTATAACCTTGTAAAGTAGTTCGGAAATATCTCGCCCG
Source organism: Schistocerca gregaria (assembly GCF_023897955.1). Lineage (NCBI taxonomy): Eukaryota > Metazoa > Arthropoda > Insecta > Orthoptera > Acrididae > Schistocerca > Schistocerca gregaria. The sequence continues at coordinate 166,739,506 of NC_064925.1, read as the reverse complement.
GGAGGGGAGGTTTTCATTCTAGGTGGAAATAATAATTGATTTCCCTGTTATCTCACGTGAAGTTTATTTTAAATGATTTACTTGGCCCGAGTGGCGGTTTCTAAATGTTTGCAAAGAGATTAAATCGATTGTGGTTTCATGTATGAATCAGTTTGTAAAATGGGCCTTAGTGGCAGGTTTTTAGATGTTTTCAAAGATATAAATTGGTTTGTGGATTTATATAACAAGCAGTTTGTAAAGTTTGTCTGAATGGCGTTTCTTAAACAGACTATTATCTGATTTTTGATTGTAATTCTCTTAATGATTTATCTGTGATGCAAATAAATATGTTGAAATGAAATGGACAATGTGTGGGTCAAGTCCTTTCACTCCCTTTATAGTAAAGTTTAAGGCATTTGCAATTCAAAAAGAATTGACGTCTCAAATCTAAATCATCACGAATGAAGTGGAGAAACAGCCTCTGCAGAAATGTGCAAGCACATTAATTCCTTATTACCGCACAGAGTAAGCCTCGTAGATTAGCTACTCCTCCCAAGGAAATCTTCACGCTTCCTCGGCATGTATGTCACGTAGTACGGGACGCCCTCCCTCTCCTGGCTTACAGTTTCGTCTCCAGTTCGCTCCCGCTGGCCTCCCTGTCCCGCGCGTGCTCTTACTGTCTTGGCATTTGTCCTCGCCAGACGGCACATTCGTCGCCCGTCCTCTGGGTGTACTCCCTGCCGCTTCACAGTGGTGACCACGGCCCTACAGCAAACAGACGCGCCACAGAGGGGGCAGGGACAGTCCGTACCGAGGGCCGCGGCAGCCTGAAATAAAAGCCAGAGAGGCACGGCGCCGGCTACGACCCCGTGCGACGTCCTGGCGGTCGACCCGTGGTTTCCGTCTCCAAAGATCTTCTTTATTGTGTTCCGGCCTGTAGCGTATGCGTTTCACTCCAGCAGCCAGGAAATAATATAAACTCCACCAACAGTCGTGCTGTAGAGTACCGAATTAGAATTTTGCAGACAAATTGTACATTTCAGTAAATTTTGTTGAACACAGACATGAAGCCATTATTTTCAGAGAACTTACCTATTTTTTACTTGAAATGCCACTAATACATGCCCAAAGAACGACCAATCAACAATGCTTTGTATGTATTTATCTCCTAGTCGGTTGTTGCACGGGATTTCGGAACTGGATGACCATTTTTATGTTTATGTTTGGACTGATCTTAGCCTACAAAAAACAAACAAAAACCTTGAGTAGTGTTTGTTTATTGTTGCTCAGTACAATAACAACACCACGATACACTGAATTCTCTCACACTATCAGTGTTTACAAGTTCACACTATGCAGAAATAGCACAGCCCCACCGTATAGTCAAGTGCATCTGTACCCACCAAACGACTTCTTTCTACAGTCGTCGATATCCAGACTCTCGCTACAGCTTTTACAACAGCCTGCCTGCCCCTGAGGCTGCTGCTTTGATTGTGGTGACTTGTGAGGTCATTCCCAATGCACTAACGAAGCCCTACGTCATAATTATGATGTCTCTTAGGAATTAAATTATGATTCATATAATTTTAATCTATGGTGGCGGACTGTTATACAGATGGTGCAATGCATCAAGTGACTTTTAGATTTCCTCATGAATTTGCTGGCCCCGTCAGCATGCAAATCATGTTCATAGTTTACCTGCTGAACCGGGCTGAAAGGTTGGTGAAGAGAATCAAAGATAAAAAAATTACTAGAAAAATATGAAACAAGTCAAACAATTTATTTCAATAGAGGACTGCGAAACAGTAATGGATTATGTAACCAAAGTATTAGAAAACTTATTGATGCCCTTTTAATGACGTTTATTAAATTAATATCTCTTTAAAATATAGTTTTTTAACTAAGACTAGTTATTAGGTTTAGTAAACAAAGAGGATTCAAAAGTTCATTACATTTGCGACTAACTGGCGTTCTGTTTTTATGTCAGTTTATCGACACACTGCAGGATATGTAATGGTTTGTGGCTAAGCATGTGGAACCTATTTAGAAGTGACACGATAAAATGATATTTAGTATGTGTATTTAATGTAGGAAGACGGCTCGGCTGAAAAAGAAGCCCATTAAGTACTAAAGTACCACAATAGAGTTATTAGCCTCGCTCAAATTTCGTTAAGTAATGTTGAATAAGTAATATTGGACATAAACCCACAGTAGCATATCTGGCCTCTGCTTAAGCCAAACACAATTAAAGAACTTATGTAGGAACGAAAGGGAGCCACAGAAGTTCCTAAGCTGAATCAGTTAGATGCAACTAATACTGCTGTTAAAATAAAAACAATTATGCTATTATAACGCTAATAATTCATCTAAGAAGGACATTCAGTCCTTGAATAACCTCAATAAAAAAGTATAAATGCATAAAGCCACCATCAATAAGGGTTGTAAGTGCAGTAGAACTGTTATATGTGACAGAGACTAAAGTAAGAAAACCAATTCAGTTTTAAAGCAAATAAAGAGTAAAGAGGAACCGAAGAAGGACTTCCATAATACCTAGTAAGGGAAAATAGATGGTACTATGTTCCTATTTACACAAACCGACAAGAAGTCTGTTATAATGATGGATCGCAGTATCCCATGGTTAAGATCTCAAATTAAGATATATGAGGAAGAAAAATCCATCATTCGAGTAGCTAACGGTATTACTTCTCCTAACTATGAGGTGAACAATTTACTGAATAAAAACGTAGAAGTAACATAGGCCTTGCGATAGTAGCTCTACATAAAGACTAGTTATGAGCTAGCTAAAGCGTTAGCACAAATCAAAACCCTAAATAGTGCATTATTAGTATCTCGAAACATGTAAATATCACAGTACACAAATATCCCAATCAAAAAGTGTATATATGTTGTCAAGAAAAATTTATTTTCCATCAGAAAATTGGTATAGACGAAGCTGTTTCGCTGACAGAGCTGTCAGTAACCTATAATTAATTTGTTTTTGATGGAAATATATATTACCAAAAGGACCAGCTCACTAAGGAAAAAATTCTTGCTGGCTCCTTATCTGAAATATTCATCAATAACCATCCAAAGTGCAGAACGTAATGCGACAAAACAATTTACTACAAATGAAGTATCAAGGCTTCCTAATTCTTTTCAAAGGAACTAAATCTGTCATAAGTCATTACACAAGTTTATTAGAGGTCATTCACAACGAAATTATTTTTTACCCTTGGGTGAGAACGAAAATATTGCGTTAATTAACTCGACTCGATCATCAGTAGGTAAAATGATTATTATGTCTGTGGTATACATAGGAAGCTGACGTACACAGATACTTCAAACAACTCACAACTGTACCATGCACAACTCTATGACTGAGCATTTTTTAACTCTATGATCCAACGCCTCTTTACAGCAAGAGGAAATCAATAAAGAAAAAGAGATTTGGAAACAGATTATAGTAGCTAATAGACACAAATAGACGGTGTTACTTATATTTATGGGAAACTTAAGAGAAAATAAGCGCTCACGAAATAGTAATAACAACTCATTAACTAAGAAAATGAATGGAAAGGTGGAAACAAAATTCGTTGCCGTGGTATGTAACGATCAAGTGTCACAAACACTAACGTAAATATTGGCTTCCATAACACAAACACAATGATATCAGGTCTTCGGCATAAATTTGTTCTCGTCTCTGCAGGTATCTTAGTTCAGGAGCACACAAAAGTTAAATGCAGAAACGGTGACTAGTGTTATATTGGCCAAATCTGCCATTTCTTCTAAATACATTTTAGAAGCGCACATATTCCCATAGAAATACAGCTTTCGATATGATAATTACTGCAGAGAGCATCTGATGAAAGATGTTAACTATAAAATGTAAAAGTTCTGCGTACCGCACTCAATGGGCATGATACCCTGTGCGAGTTCAATCAGATACTTAACTTTTTATATTTCCGATGACCTAACTTAAATGGTGGAAGTTTTGTGTACTTAAAACCGTGGATATGACTTAATTAATGGCAGTCATCTCCATATAAGTTTCACGAGAGTGTAACGGCACCTTGTCTCAATCTACCGGATACGAATTTTAGATTCAGACTAGCTGGATCAGTTTGAACTGATCTTACTCAATGACGTTTAAAAGTGACCTTGGAGAATTGCTCGCCAAATCACATCATTATTTAACCATTTTCCCGTTATCCTCCCATCGTTTAGACTAGTTCTTTAAGTACATATTGACCTAGGTCGGTCAATTATTTCGTGTTGACTGGAGCGGTGTTCGGCAAGTCACACTTTAGCTTTAAACATTATTCCGCTGTCATTCAGAGAGTTCAATGGCGGTGGTCACAAGACCCAAATTATTTCAGTATGTGTGTGGATCACTTCCTTGAAGGCAAATTGAGTACCACATTTCCGCCTTATTATCCCTACTTTAGTGTTTTCTGTAACTCATCAGCATCACTTCGTCAAGAAGCTCAATCAGGCACATCAACTAATTTTTGACTTGATTCTAGACCATTTCAGGTCAAATTTACTAATCTTGAATAATGACTATCTATTTCATATTGCCCATATTGCCGAATGTTACAGATTAGCTATAGACTTGTTCATAAGTTCAATCATGGCCATTTGTGTGCTAAGTCAATAGGATGTTCGTGTGTTGTAACCATAGCTAAGCATGTGCTTAACATTTACGTCTCAAAAATTTCTAGACCTAGTCATAATAATGACGATGTTGGCTTGATATTATCCTTCCCACTCCTAATTTCTTTTTAGGTGATTAAACTTCGTGCTTAAGCACAAACTTTTACGAGACAGGCCATAGCTTGTAAGCACATGATGTCTTCCACATATCATGACCAAAGAAAACTTCATAAATGTGAAGACAGTTGATCTAAGTACGTTCTGATCAGGATAACATATACGACCTTTTCCTCAGCTATAACTTTTATTTCACTTTACTAGTAAATTCAAGGTCAGGAGTTAGGTTCGCGTCTTGTTCCAAAAAGTACCTGTCGCACAGTTTATGCGCAGGCTCAAGGTATTGTGTCCACCTAGGCAGACCTCATGACGCTACGGTCAGTTCCAGTGTAGTACTTGTGGCTGACACATCGCGGCCTCGAAGTAGGGCCGAGGGAGTTTCAGATAAGTTTTTACAGTCAGACGACCCTTTCCTTAGCTATATCTTTTATTTCACTTTACTAGTAAATTCAAGGTCAGGAGTTAGGTTCGCGTTTTGTTCCAAAAAGTACCTGTCGCACAGTTTATGCGCAGGCTCAAGGTATTGTGTCCACCTAGGCAGACCTCATGACGCTACGGTCAGTTCCAGTGTAGTACTTATGGCTGTCACATCGCGGCCTCGAAGTAGGGTCGAGGCAGTTTCAGATAAGTTTTTACAGTCAGACGATAATTTATGGATTTGTAGTTTTAGCTTGACGATATCCACTGAGGATAGACGGTAGTTACTTTATTCTGAAGAATGTTGGGTTATCCCAACTGAAACTTAGGTAAATTCTAGGTAAACGGTGCAACTAAGGATGTTGGTAATTAAAATTAATAATTATACAGTTGCTGACAGGGCCGAGGATATGTTGAAAATTTTTCAGAAACTGAGTTTACGACAGGCACGAGAAGCTGTGTTGCCCAAGTAGACTTTAAAACTTCTAACAGAGAGCAATGGAACCCGAACAATAATTTGATGTGATATTAAGCATTCATATAGGGGTTTACATGAAGAGACGGCGCTCTGTGTGGAGAAAATTCCTCGTTGCAGTGGATCGAGTATGCTGTAGTAACCATACTGGACGGCGGCTTTCGCTGCCTCACGAGAGGTTGAATATGGTCAGTCCTAAGCGAATTTAGAGGTACCACATTGGGAAGTATTTTTGCACTAATAGAAAGTTAATTCAAATGGCTCTGAGCACTATAAGACTTAACATCTGAGGTCATCAGTCCCTTAGAACTTAGAACTACTTAAACCTAACTAACCTAAGGACATCACACACATCCATGCCAGAGCCAGGACTCGAACCTGCGACCGTAGCGGTCACGTAGTAACAGACTAAAGTGCCTAGAACAGCTCGGCCACAGTGGCCGGCTAGAAAGTTAGTCCATGTTTCGGTTTGATAAAAGGTGAGCATCTAAACGGCTGTAAAACTTTATTCACTATTCGTGTTGTAACTGTGTAATGTGTTTTGCCCTGCTTATAAGGGCAGTAAGCTTTATCAGTTTTGTCTTCATGGGTATGTCAGTATGCTGGCTGCTTTTCAAAAGTGTGTTTTATTTTCACACATGTGTAAAGTTCCTTTTTGAGCTTTTGTGTGATTTCTGTCTTACTGAGTTATCTTAAGAAGGAAGAGTTTATCGACAGTAGTGTCTTGTATAATAACATTGGCCCATTAGCCTTTCACAGCTACCGTTCATTAGATGTTTGCTATCAGATAGTCGTTGTTAGTTTGTGTGTTGCCTTTTTAAGTAAAGTAACTGCTCAGTAATTTTTTGGTGCCATTAGATTGCGTCATGTACATTTCATTTAAATTTGGGTCTGAAATTTTCTCACTTACGAAAATATTTCATTAATTACAGTTACTGCCACAGCGTTGACACCCCAAGCTTGGGATGAGTTGTAGGCTTGTGAAATCATTGTGTTTGTTCTTACATGCGTGCTCTTTTTTTGATTGAGTTCTTTACTGTACCAGTCTTTAATCAGTGTGTTCATGTCACGCCTGGTGGCCGCTGTTGTTATAATAGGTGGCCAGGGGGCGTGTTGTGCCTTTTTTCAACAGCGTTTGTAATTATCAATATTTATTGGTTCCGGTTAATTGTTTGATGCAGGAGACTGTAATAAAATGTCGTGAATTTAAATTGTAGGCTGCGAGCTATGTTACTATGCACTCCGAAGTTTGAAAAGTAATTTGCTGATATCTCTCGTGTACAAGGTCTTTTTTCTTAGGCAGTATTGAATTTGTTTTTAAATTTAATCATCTACAAGCAAGGACAATACGGAAAGTAAGGTCCGATCGGACGCGATATGGAAACTACCGTATAAATAAAAAAAAGATTAATGTTTTATTTGCAACAGTTATCTACTCGTTCTTGATACTACTGTACATAGTCACTACACCGACTTAGACATTTTCCATAGCGTTGTATCAAGTTCCCAATACACTTGTCATGCAAGGTAGCACCCTGTGCTTTCCGCCAACTGTCTGCACAGGTCTACAACTTGTTGTCTGTGTCAAAAGGTTGTATTTGTAGCCATAGTTTCACGTGAGCAGGGATACTAAGGGGGAGCGAGATACAGGCTGTATTATGGGTGACCAAACACCTCCCATAGAAACCGCTGCAGGTACTCCTTCATAGCCCCTGCAGAGTGCAGCCGAGAAATGTAATGAAGAAGGTGATGCATGAGAGTTATGTTATGTGGGCTACATGACAATAGGAGAAATCTCTCGTCAGGTCCTCACACATAATGGGAGACACTGTTTAAGCAGACGTGTTTACTCTGTGCTCAGAACCGAAAAGAACGACATGACGCGATAGACAGGTTAGGTTAGTGTTTAACGTCCCGTCGACAACGAGGTTATTAGAGACGGAGTGCAAGCTCGGGTTAGGGAAGGATTGGGAAGGAAATCGGCCATGCCGTTTCAAAGGAACCATCCCGGCATTTGCCTGAAACGATTTAGGGAAATTACGGAAAACCTAAATCAGGATGGCTGGAGACGGGATTGAACCGTCGTCCTCCCGAATGCGACGATCGACAGGAACACTAAAGAAACTGCCCTACATATGTGTGAGGCTTCATTGGAATTTCACTGTGGTTTCCATTTGGCGCCCAGTCGTACCTTACTTTTCTAATACACACGTTATATATATATATATTCCTTAGACCTTAAGAATTTTTACATTTTTTTTCTGTTTTGTTCATGAAAGTTGCAGAGCTTTGCTCTGTAAATTTTTGTCTTTCAAATACTTTTCTACACTTTCTACGAATTCATATTAGAACCAGGTCTTAAAGATGTCTTAATTTATCCATCATTTCTTATGATGAGTGTGATTTAGGGAAGTGGTTCCTGATTTTTCACGTGTTTCAAAGCTCTAGGTTTCCAAGAATTATCTATTAATGCAAGCCTATGCTTGTGGTATCCAGTTGAATTACAGCAATCCAATATTGTAACTTGTTCCTTACTTTTCTTGTATTCACATCTTGAAGCCTCCTTTCTTTGAAGTAATTAATTTTGTACGGAGCATCTTGCATTTTAAACCAATCTCGTAGCTGTTTGTGCAGCTTTTCGTCAGAAATTTCCTATTTGTCAGATAACTTAAGAATAATAACACAACCTCTTTATCACCAAATAATGCTTATCCATTAGTGTTAATCTGGCGAATACCGAACAGCTTTTTCCACCAAACCAACCAACTATCGCTGGCAGTGAATTTTGAGTCTTATCCTTTTGTTTGCTTGTGGGTTCGTGAAACGGCTTCTGTTGCAGTAAACCACTAAGGCAATTTCTACCTGTCACTATTACACAAGTATGCCCTAGGGTCAGGTAACACGATAGGAGAACTTCTATAACAGTCCAACACATTAGTAAGAAAGTCATACAAATTAGTTAAAAGGTTTGCTTACCTTTGCAACTAGTTGAATATTGAAGCCAGCAATACTGTATGTAATATGACACAAAAAAGGCCCTCAATGGTTAAGTGCAAATAATCGTAGGTCATCTTCACAGTACATAGCAAATGCAATTACAGCATCTGTCTGTTCAATTCTAAGAGTTTACTAATTGACGTTCCGTGCTTACGTCAGACCTGGACAATGATCTATAGCCAAGTGGGCGAGAGCTGCTCTTCTGCCTTCTGAATAGGCCTTTGTCCATTCCGGTCATTGGAGGACTGTACTCGGCCAGCAACTGGCCATGGGGAAATCGATATCCTCATCAGCAGCGCCGCCTGTGGCGCTGGTGGAACTCGCGCAAGTGGCTAATCTGTATAGCACTGGCATCAGCTCATATACGTGCACCAATGGTATTTTTGCCCTAGCTGTATCTTGATCGGAAACACAGCACTTTCAGCATAGTCTTCCTTACTTTTATTCCAATTGACTAGCTTGGGAAGCATATCACATCTAAATTTTTGCTTTATTTACCTTCCAGTGTCTGAAAGTTCTCTTTCCCTACCCCCCCATCTCCAAAGCAATAGTTTAGGCTGCTAGTCCTGATTCCTATCGCATTACAGCATACTGTTTCTGGTTCACAGTAAGTACCAATTTTTTTGTTTATCACTCATCTCCAACTTTTTAATTAGAACACAAAGGGCCACACAAAACAACAATTTAACAACACATGCACTTTGGATGTATGATAAAAAACTGAAGAATCAAAGGATGAAGGTTGCCAACAGAGCTGTATTCATTGTTTTCGTGTCAGCTGGAAGATGGCTTCTAAGTATGGTTTGTTGAAGAGTGGTTTTGGAAATTTATAAAACATTATCAATACAATATCTATCTTAGAATTGTGGCTCGAGATGTGCTAGAAGCACAAGAGGCACATAACACAGTTCGAAAAGCTACACAGCATTTGAGCTGGCACCTGCTTGAAAAAGCTTTGGAAATGTACATTTTGTGCAATAAATCATTAAAAATTTTATCACACATCAAAAATTTTCTGATATTAATTTAGGAGGCTCGCTTAAGCCTGACAGACTATATGGAGGTTGGGTAGCCACAGGCCAGATAATCAAAACTCTGCTATGTTTGATGCAAAGAAATATGTTAAGAAAGTATCCAAGTCATTTTGATGGCTATTGATATAATATATCAGCATCATTCTGATATTTTGATCAGTCTGTTCCATCCATTCGTTTTCTTGTGGATGAAATGGGCTATTATCAACTTACAAATATGTAACAAATGGCATGGTTGCTTCATTACATTTGCAATGAAGTTGGTGTTCTGAGTCATGATTATCATCCATGGAACACTGACTTTAGTAGCAAGTTACTTACCATTACCTGTGTGGTTATGACTGCCTATAGAAATGGAATAGCAATCACCGCCACATAGCAGGAGAAACAACATGTAGTAGTCACATATAGCGGTTTACTCTGGTTTCTATTTACATGGTCCTAAAATATCCATTCTGAACATTTCGAAAGGCTTAGTCACTTCTGGAAACTTCTGTAATGTAACATATGGGTGACTCTGATTCCCAGATTGTGTGTGTGTGTGTGTGTGTGTGTGTGTGGCATACAGTTCCTTACACATTAATGGATGTTTCTTATGCCAGCGTTCTTCACTTACTTAGTACACCGTTGTGATGGCAAACTACAGCTGTACTGTGAAAAGCGTGCAAAGCATTTCAGAAGCCTGCTCTCTGTACCATTAATCAAGGCTACGATCCATTGTCCATATTACACCCATCTTCCTTTTTTGTCCATGTGTATTGCCATGTTTCTTTCTGGATGTGAACCACTTTGAAGTCAAATTCACTTAATTTCAATGTCTGCCATGTAAGTCTACTTCACTGATGCTTCACACCTAAGAACCACTTTGACACTACATAATATGTCAACATCATTAATTTCTTCTCACAATTAAACATCTGAAAAGCTGCACTCCATATATGAAGCTCAACATCTTCATCTCAGTGATAGAATAATTTTTCCCTCCTGGTTCAGATGGCATGAAACGTAGGTAACTGGGTGGTCCTTACCCTGCACTTCATGACTTATAACCCAATCTCCAGTTTTATTGGCAGCATGTCATCATAAAATAAACTACACATATGAATCACTGATCTGTGTAGATCAAAACAGGACTAGTTGTTAAGTATTAAGCGTGATTTGACATTCTGATGGCCACTGAAGGCTTATGCCTGTTTCTTGTAAACACAGAAGTTGTCATGTTCTATCAGCAAATCCCATTACGAGCTTTGTATAGTGATTAGGTAATCCTACAAATGACTGTCATTCTTTAATCGTCTATGATGCTGGGAATCTTGGCACAACAAGCAACAATCTTGAATCTGTAGTTACTTTATCTTGGCTAAATATGAGTCATAAGTAATTCATATCGTTCAGCACAAAATGGAGGTTTTCATGCTTAGAATCAGAAATGACGAACGTAAGCAATGAAAATGTATCACAACCACCATATATGTTCGACTCTTCCTTTTGCAAAAACGGTAATTTCATGTAGATACATTATAAATTACTCTGTTCCAGCATTCTGGATACTCAATTTGACTAAATTTGAAACATAACTGCTACATTTTTCATTGGCAAATACAGTCATTGTCAGTCCTCTGATACTACTTGTAATCAACTTCTGATATCCATTTATCAGTAATCAACTACTGGTATCCATTTATCATGGACAATTATTTACTCTGTTTCATGTTATTAAGGGTTCCTGTAATGTTTCATATTTTAAATTTATGTGTAATCATCCTACTATTCAAGTAATGGTAGTCAGAAGATAATCTAAATTTCTAGAACGATCCTATAAATTTTTCGTATTATACAGGTAGGTGCTCCCCGTGGTCTAGAATATCTTCACGACTTTTACTTTTGAATGTCTGTTTCACGTATTCTTCTAGTACTGATTGTCGGTAATGGGGCACTCTAAAAGGCTCACAGTAAAGAGTTTAATTATTTTAGGTCGTAATCCTGTGCTGCATAACTGGAGTTGCTGGCAGTACTAAACAGAACCTACAATTCCAGCAGCAGCTTCTCCATTCCTACTCTATTCCTCTCTGCTCTGTTTCTCGTTCTTTTGCTCCTTCATTATGTTCATCTTTTGCACATAGTAAAGTCGTATTGGTTGTTTGTTTATGGCTTGGGTCCTAACTTGACATGTATTCATCATCGTCGTATGCACCATTTAAAGTGTCAATTAATAGTGTTTTTGACAAACTTATATTACAGGCATCTAAATTATCTGCACTGACACTCACCACTCCTCCAGCATCTATTTTCTGTGGGTGTGCAACACCGATGTGTACAAAATATCGCAACACGTCCGTTTCATCGTTTTTCTGCAGTGGTTCCATCACACACAATAGTTTTACAGGTCGTTCCCTTCTTACATACCGACAGAGGTGGAGTAATGTTTAGCTGACTGTACTCACAGTAGGGAAATGATGGTATGATTAATTTTTTGCTTCCCTATTCTTCCGTAATCAGGGCTCGTTTTCCATCTCTAATACCCAACATGCACCCAATATGTTTTCCTTGTACCTCACAGCACTTTGCACTAGTGCACGCTAGTTGGGCAGTTCATCCTTCATGAGGAAGAACATTGAGGCATTACAGCAGTGACATCAGCTTCCCTAGTTTCAACAATATTTCACTGCGTTCCACTGTCCATTTACTGAGACAGATTTCTGCACAATGTTTGCCGAAGTTAACCTCTGGATCACCCAGTATCCTTCACATACATGGAGAAATTCTTCTGTATTTTTCCCAGAACAAATTTCCTTCGACCTGAAAAGTTAATAACTCAGAAACCAGTGACCATACATCAGTATGCCCTACTGGATGTAACTTACATCGGTTTTTTTTTTATCTGCCTCTCGCTCAAGAGCCAGCCAGCCTTTGTGGACGAGCGGTTCTAGGCCCTTCAGTCCGGAATCGAGCTGCTGCTATGGTCGCAGGTTCGAATCCTGCCTCGGGCATGGATGTGTGCGTGGTCCTTAGGTTAGTTAGGTTAAAGTAGTTTTAAGTGTAGGGGACTGATGATTTCAGATGTTAAGTCCCATAGTGCTGAGAGCGATTGGAGCCATTTTTTAGCTCAAGAGCCAGATTCACACTGTACATAAAAGAACTTGTGTCAAAAAAAATCTATGTTCTCAGCCATCTGCTACGTCAAATAAGCAACAATTCACCCCTGTATACGTCTTCATTGCATGCTCGCTTGATCACAGTAAGCTATGTTGCACAAAGGCCAGTGCAGTATGTACCACAACTTGTAGAGACCACCTGTGGACCCCTCCATGGAATGTAGCGTTCGCCCACACGCGGCGAACCTGCAACAGTAGAGTATGTCCATGGAAAGTTGTGGTCCATGTCAGCATAAGATAGCTAGATATACTCCAGCGTGAACCACTGTCCCCGAAGTACGAGCCTGTTGTTGGCGGAAGTCCCCAAAGTAGAGCCTGTTGTTGGTGGAAGTCAGTCAATAGATGGCCTTGTGGATGGAAGGCACCATTCCAGCTCCCACCGGTATTGGGGCTTACGCACGGCATGTAGTCCTGTAGATTAGTGAATAGGTGACTCGACTTGAATGAAAGTAGCAGTATTCGTGCGACCTCTGACTGACATTCTTTTTGAAAGGGCGTTTGTTTCCTTGACCAAAGTCACAACAGAGCCGATAGGTGAGTCTTCGCTTTAGGCTTCTCGCTATCTCAGTAGAGTCACAGTTCTGGCTATCTGCGGTAACTTCAATGTGCGGCAACTGGCGTCCTGTCCTACTTCCGTGACGCTTCTTGCGCCAGTCGATGGTGACATATTTCCATTAACTGTGCCATGACAAGTAAAGCAGCTGCAGCGCAACAGTAGGGCAGGGAAATATCATGATAGTGTATAAGAATTACTAATATACACTCCTGGAAATGTAAAAAAGAACACATTGACACCGGTGTGTCAGACCCACCATACTTGCTCCGGACACTGCGAGAGGGCTGTACAAGCAATGATCACACGCACGGCACAGCGGACACACCAGGAACCGCGGTGTTGGCAGTCGAATGGCGCTAGCTGCGCAGCATTTGTGCACCGCCGCCGTTAGTGTCAGCCAGTTTGCCGTGGCATACGGAGCTTCATCGCTGTCTTCAACACTGGTAGCATGCCGCGACAGCGTGGACGTGAACCGTATGTGCAGTTGACGGACTTTGAGCGAGGGCGTATAGTGGGCATGCGGGAGGCCGGGTGGACGTACCGCCGAATTGCTCAACACGTGGGGCGTGAGGTCTCCACAGTATATCGATGTTGTCGCCAGTGGTGGGCGGAAGGTTCACGTGCCCGTCGACCTGGGACCGGACCGCAGCGACGCACGGATGCACGCCAAGACCGTAGGATCCTACGCAGTGCCGTAGGGCACCGCACCGCCACTTCCCAGCAAATTAGGGACACTGTTGCTCCTGGGGTATCGGCGAGGACCATTCGCAACCGTCTCCATGAAGCTGGGCTACGGTCACGCACACCTTTAGGCCGTCTTCCGCTCACGCCCCAACATCGTGCAGCCCGCCTCCAGTGGTGTCGCGACAGGCGTGAATGGAGGGACGAATGGAGACGTGTCGTCTTCAGCGATGAGAGTCGCTTCTGCCTTGGTGCCAATGATGGTCGTATGCGTGTTTGGCGCCGTGCAGGTGAGCGCCACAGTCAGGACTGCATACGACCGAGGCACACAGGGCCAACACCCGGCATCATGGTGTGGGGAGCGATCTCCTACACTGGCCGTACACCTCTGGTGATCGTCGAGGGGACACTGAATAGTGTACGGTACATCCAAACCGTTATCGAACCCATCGTTCTACCATTCCTAGACCGGCAAGGGAACTTGCTGTTCCAACAGGACTATGCACGTCCGCATGTATCCCGTGCCACCCAACGTGCTCTAGAAGGTGTAAGTCAACTACCCTGGCCAGCAAGATCTCCGGATCTGTCCCCCATTGAGCATGTTTGGGACTGGATGAAGCGTCGTCTCACGCGGTCTGCACGTCCAGCACGAACGCTGGTCCAACTGAGTCGCCAGGTGGAAATGGCATGGCAAGCCGTTCCACAGGACTACATCCAGCATCTCTACGATCGTCTCCATGGGAGAATAGCAGCCTGCATTGCTGCGAAAGGTGGATATACACTGTACTAGTGCCGACATTGTGCATGCTCTGTTGCCTGTGTCTATGTGCCTGTGGTTCTGTCAATGTGATCATGTGATGTATCTGACGCCAGGAATGTGTCAATAAAGTTTCCCCTTCCTGGGACAATGAATTCACGGTGTTCTTATTTCAATTTCCAGGAGTGTAATACCATCACATTAGATGTAGCATTTCACTTAAATTACGTTTCTTGAATGGTCATTCAGAGTTCTTTCCAGTAGTTACGAACACAAAAACTGGTCACCCCAGTACGTTTCCTGAGTGGAAAAATATTGTCCAATCATACGGAAGAACGCAAAGTTGTTCGACTACAGGTGGCATATAGAAAGTTATGCTGCCGAGGAAAAGTACAACAGGAAATAGGAAAAGAAATATTTTTAGGTACCATTCTCTAGTTTTGTATAGTTCCATGTTATTTACTTCTTTAATTCCATCATTAACTGACTGGTTCTCTCGCTGTTGCCATTTGGAAGACTTGTTCCGGAAGTGGTGTTTTTCTTGCGTGCATATAATATAAGGGGCAGTCAAATGATGAATGAGGCACATGAGAAAAAGTGAGTATACTCTTTGTTATTTAAAAAAGAATCACCATAATTGGTAATGCATTTATCCTATTGTGATACAAGACAGCCAGTGCCTTCAAGGAAAACAGACAGAGATTGCCTACGGAACCATTATTTTATCCAGGCACGCAGATTTGCGTCCGAAGCAAATCGATGACCACGAATGTCTTTGTACAGAGTGTGCCAAAATGTTGTCAACGTCGTTTCGAGTACATGTATACGGTCCATATCACTCGCCATGTGATTTCCACATTTTTGGAGCATTGAAGAAAGACATCCCTGGACGTCGATTTGCTTCTGACGAAGGGGTCCACGACAGGATAAAGTAATGGTTTCCTAGAGAACCGCAGTTATGTTCGATGAAGGCGCTGACCGGGTTCTCTCACAGAGGGCTAAATAAATTAACAGCTATAGCGATTACTACTGAAACACGTTACTTACTTTTGTCCATCTGCTTGGTTTTCATTTGACTGTCCCTCAGTAAGCATTTGCAAAAGACGCCATTGCATGAGATCTGGGACTCGAGATAGCATATCTGATACGAAACCTCATTTTGAAGTCAGGTTCTACCACACTCCAATACAAATCCAATAATCACATGGGGGCCTGTGACACTGTTTCTCTGTAGCCTGTAGTTGGCTGTCTCCACAGCTACATATTATTTGGTCTGCTGTCAATTACCTATCACAGACTTCTAGCCGTGCTCCATATAAAATAAATGACTGAACAGTAATAAGAATAATGACGATAAAGTGTATGTTACAAGTGTTGCGTGTAAGGGTACATACCCCTCACAACATCTTAGCTAGTCTCCAAATAATCACTCCCAACATTCATGTGTATCAGGCAGGATTCGGGCTGTTTTCAATGCGATGGCTGATGAAACACCAAACCACGTGGCAGCTAGTATCTTAAATGTCCTATAGTTACCACGATGTGTCCATTTATCCACTGCAGAACAGCTGGATAAGAGATTTCCTATGACGTGTCTAAATACATGACCTTTCGAGGCTTTAATGTTCGCAGCGTTCAGTGAAACCTCAGTTACATTTATGGATCCATTTCAAGGTGGTACTCATTCTTAATCTTGTCATACGCTAAAAAATTACTGTATTACTAATCAAAATGTCCACGGATGTACTGCCGGTCTATAGTGTCCAACGGGCACAATATTTCGGCGATCAAACATGTCGCCATCACCAGGTGATATTTGAAACTCAAGAATCATACTGTATTACTGTTTTACCGCTCTTGATGATTTTCATTAGATGAAAAGCATGAATACAAGTTTGATTAGGGCAAACTGATTTCGTCCAGGGATTGAGCACCTACTCTGCTGCATTGGATGATTTGTTAACAATTTTAATATGCTCATGCTTCACTGAAATCACCAGCAACTGAAAACGTTTGGGAAGTGCACCAGTCCCGTTTCTCTTCGATAGTGGTGCAAGCTGAAAAAATAACATTTTGTTACACCTAGGACTTTAACTCATGTCTCCTGGTTACGACGAAAATGTGCTGAACATTGCACCATCATATCATTGCGGCTAACACACATGGCAGAAAACCCTAGTAGAATGACCCCCGACCCCTACTAAAACTTCAAACCCAACTTTCAGCCCATTTTCTCCTTCGTAAATCGTCACAATTGCCTAGGCTCTCGAGGGCTGCACTAGTGCCCAAGATCTCTAACTAATGGGGTAGTGGGGAAATCCTGACTGTACCTCAGGTGCTGATGTTGCAATAATCATATGGAATTATTATTTACTTTAGGGTGATGAGTCACAACTTTATCTTCTATAATGATAGAAGCTGAATAAGTGAATTAAAATTTGTGCTACAGAGTGAGGGAATTCAACTAGAAAAGTTGGTGAAGGTGTATTAACTCTACCGCTATGGAAGTGTAATGGTTAACACATCAAATTAGTAAGCAGGAAACCTAGGTTCAAGTCATAGCCAGCGCTCAAATTTTAATTCGTTTCTTCAACTTCTGTCATAATCAAAAATAGAGTTGACACTCATGTCTCTCGAGAAAATTGTAATTCCATCAGATCAATAGTCTCCTTTACGTTGTTACATACAACATACCGAAATTTTTCGAAGGGGTATAAGACTTTCACTTAAAATAACTGCTGTTCCACTGACCCTGGTTTGATCGATTAGGATAGAGCTCGTCTCACCGTTAAGACACAGTTCAACCCCGGAAACAGTTCTGCAGTAGGGCTTCAAGACCAATAACTCATTTACAAAGCGAATGCTTTCCGTTCTTCTGCGTGGATGTAGTGTCTCCACTCGGAAGGTGCTTTACATTCTCGTGTAACCTAGCAGTGTTAACGTCAAAAACTATTCTCCTTGGTATAATTTCTGGACATTATCTCAGCTGCCTATGCTTGCCTCTTGTGACTGAAGAGTTGTCGTAAGCCACTACACACAGCAGGTACATAGAGTTATGTTGGGACTCTGCAATACAGGTTGATTTCATGATGATGTTATGAACTTTCAGGGATGATGGAATAGCGTAGAAGTAACAATTTGAGGTAAGGTATACTGATCCGGAAACGACATAAAGTTAAAAACGATAATCTTCCTAATACCTCCGACACTGGACGTATTCTACTGTAACTCGTTTGCTTTCCGTATTTTTGGAGGATGTAGTATGCATCAAAACGAAAAAAAGTCTAGTAAACATCGTCTCTAAAATGCATATCGTAAGACATATGAACTTTGCTAAGCTGTTCTCATAGTTCTTAAGGTACGCACTTCACTACTCATATGTAACTGTACACGTTTTTACTGTTTTGGTCCATACTACCTCCTCCCAAAACACTGAAAGGAAAGAGCTTGCAGCAAAATAGGTCTATTGTCAGAGATATGAGAAATACATTCGCTTATAACTTTCGAACCAATCGTTTCTGTACTAGGGAACCACATTGATATACTAGATGTACCCTCCTCCAGCAGCCCTAAAAGTGGTGGAATCATTCTGTATATTTCGCGAGTATAGTATCTTCCTCGTCATCTCTTTGTGTTAATTAAGTCACAATTTGCCTTATTATGGTCGCGGAATGGTTTACCATGCATTCCAGTAATTTTCCTGTAAGAGTCAAATTAATTCCAGCATATTAGAAGACACTAACATACAAGCATTATCCTAGATGTAGGTTTTCAACTAGTCGCTACTAATTTAGAAGCATTCTCATAACAATAAGTAACAGCCAGTAACTTCCAACTACTGAGGCGATACCGTAGGCGTCTAGAAAGTCAGTGCCCTTCTATCACCCCTCACGACAAATTATGGCCCTTATTTCCCATCAAAGTTCTTCAAATAATTCTGCTACTGAAACAGCATACAGCACATAGAAGTCATTCTTCCCCTCACAGTCCAAGACTGAGTTAAAACTGCTGGTCGGTGGTTACAAGTGACAGATGTAGAAGGCCATGATATGAGAATAGTAGCCTTCTACAGCACATAGATAACATTTGTCACAGCCACAGAGCCACAATTCTCTGCATCTGTGTTACCTCGCGGCCGGATGTTGGACACACAGGTAGCAGATAAACCGCACAGTGAATTTAGTCTCAGTAAAACCGAGATATGGAGTGAAAATTGACATTAGTTATGTATCCAGAAAGAATTCTTGAATCGTTTGTACCTTTGCAACAAGATCAAAATGTATTCCTACCTCTCTCTCTCTCTCTGTCTCTCTCTCTCTCTCTCCCTTTTCCCGCATGGATAACAACTTACATGATATTGGGTCATGCATCTAACAACCGGTAAAGGTTTATAAAATTCAGTTTCAGAATGTGGCCTCCCACGATAACCAGCTAATTATGAGATTGGTGCATAAGTTCGTAGCGTTTTGTTTATATATTGGCAGTCTGTTTGCTGGGATTTATTTATGGATTGTCATTTTTGTTTGTAGTTGAATTTTGCTATTTGTGTTTACAAACTGCCATCTTCTCATCTGAAGATAGTGAGTGGGAATGTAGACGCTAGAATATGAAATGGGAAATGGAGAAATCGGAACAGTTACGACATGGTGTCCTGTTTGATTGGAACAGAGGGGTGACAACAGCGGAGGCAACCAGATAAATCATGTATGGGGTTAATACTATTAGAAAGAGCACGACAAGAAAATGTTTTATTCGTTTTACGCAGGATCGTTTTGACACTAGTGACGTCAGCCGGCCGAACGGTTCTAGGAGATTCAGTCCGGAAACGGGTGATTGCTAGGGTCGCTGATCGAATCCTTCCTCGGGCATGGATGTGCGTTATGTCCTTAGGTTAGTTAGGGTAAGGTAATTTTAAGTTCTAGGGGATTGATGACCTCCGATATTAAGTCCCATAGCGCTCAGAGCCATTTGAACTATGTTTTTTAGCTAATTTCAGGAAGACTTCCGGAGATCGATAAAGGTCTTTTAATCGCGGTAATCCACGATGACTCACGTCAGTGTCCCCGAGGACTGTCAAATACACTACTGGCCATTAAAATTGCTGCACCACGAAGATAACGTGTTACAGACGCGAAATTAAACCGACAGGAAGAACATGCTGTGGTATGCAAATGATTAGCTTTTCAGAGCATTCACACAAGGTTGGCGCCGGCGGTGACACGTACAACGTGGTGACATGAAGAAAGTTTCCAACCAATGTCTCATACACGAACTGCAGTTCACCGGCGTTGCCTGGTGAAACGTCGTTGTGATGCCTCGTGTAAGGAGGAGAAATGCGTACCATCACGTTTGCGACTTTGATAAAGGTCGGATTGTAGCCTATCGCGATTGCAGTTTATCGTATCGCGACATTGCTGCTCGCGTTGGTGAGATCCAATGACTGTTAGCAGAATATTGAATCGGTGGGTTCAGGAGGGTAATACGAAACACCGTGCTGGATACCAATGGCCTCGTATCACTAGCAGCCGAGATGACAGGCATCTTATCCGCATGGCTGTAACGGATCGTACAGCCACGTCTAGATCCCTGAGGCAATAGATGGGGACGCTTGCAAGACAAAAACCATCTGCAAGAACTGTTCGACGATATTTGCAGCCGCATGGACTATCGGCTGGGAGACCATGTGGTTACCCTTGACGCTGCATCACAGACAGGAGCGCCTGCGATGGTGTACTCAACGACGAACCTGGGTGCACGAATGGCAAAACGTAATTTTTTCGGAAGAATCCAGGTTCTGTTTAAAACATCATGATGGTCGCATCCGTGTTTGGCGTCATCGCCGTGAACGCACATTGGAAGCCTGTATTCGTCATTGCCATACTGAC
This sequence comes from Schistocerca gregaria, assembly GCF_023897955.1. Taxonomy (NCBI): domain Eukaryota; kingdom Metazoa; phylum Arthropoda; class Insecta; order Orthoptera; family Acrididae; genus Schistocerca; species Schistocerca gregaria. Next base: position 166,718,800 of record NC_064925.1, on the reverse strand, counting down.
GTATCACCAGGCATGATGGTATGGGGTGCCACTGGTTACACGTCTCGGTCACCTCTTGTTCGCATTGACGGTACTTTGAACAGTGGACATTACATTTCAAATGTGTAACGATACGTGGCTCTACCCTACATTCGATAGCAGGATAATGCACGACCTCATGTGGAAGTTCCTATACGGGCCTTTCTGAATACAGAAAATATTCGACTGCTGCTTTCGCCTGCACATTCTCCAGATCTCTCACGAATTGAAAACGTCTGGTCAAAGGTGGCCGAGCAACTGGCTCCTCACAATACGCCAGTCACTGTTGTAGTTGAAATGTGGTATCGTGTTGAAGCTGCATGGGCAGCTGTACGTGTTCACGCCATCCAAGCCCTGTTTGGCTCAATGCCCAGGCGTTTCAAGGCCGTTATTAGGGCAAGAGGTGGTGGTTCTGGGTAACGATTTCTCAGGATCTATGCACGCAAATTGCGTCAAAATGTAATCACATGTCAGTTCTAGTATAATATATTTGTACAATGTATACCGGTTTATCATCTGCATTTCTTCTTCGTGTAGCAATTTTAATGGCCAGTAGTGTATGATGAATTGTGATCATTTTACCAGCGTTCGGAATTTCATTAATGTAGTGGGAAAGGATGAAAACTATGGTTTGTGGGTACCGCATGCACTAAGACACAATCACTTCTATCAGCAGTGGCTGTATGTGCAACTGTGCTCGCTCTTCATCAATTGGCTCATTAACAACACCGACGGTTTCTATGCTGTGTCACTACTAGTGACGAAAAATGGTGTCACAGCTGACATTTCTCTTTAATAACTTCAATGTTTTGAAGGCGCATTCCAAGAATAACGAACAGGAACACCGCGTGAAGTTATGCTACTCTACGATAACGACCACCAGCTTGCTGTGAGCCTGACAAAAAGGACTGTACAGTTCTTCGTTTGGGAAATCATTCTGCACCCACCTTATTCACCAGGTTTTGTGCCCTCAGATTTTCACGTTTTCCGCTGTTCAAGCAACTTCATTTCCGTATAAACATGGGCTCACAACATGGTTCGGCGAGTTCTTCGCACCATAACCGCGCGATTGCTGTAGTTGCGGAACCCAAATGTTACCCAGCGTTGACACACTTTTATGAACAGTGAAGGAGAATGTATTACTGATGCTGAAAATCCCTCTTATATGTCTTTGTGGAGTTTGTTAAGATTATGGAAGAACGATACGAACTTATGTATCAATCCATCATGTGTGTTTGTGAGGAAAGTTGCAAACCCCTATATATCATGTCAGCTTACTGTGCATACAGTGACACGGACGATTCCAAAATCTACACTAGTAAGAGATATGTAGTGGTATTTAGTGGATTAGATTATATAATGATTACTGTTTTTCAGTTAAAACAGGATGAAAGAACAACTCTGTAAAATTCCAATACATCTCTGGCGCTGTTAATAAAACATTTAAATTTAGGTTGGCAAGGATGCTACAATTAAAAATTATGATACTGTGTAAGGTGCTGTACTTTGTTAAGTCGGTGAGAATTCGGTTTCTATCAAACTATAGAGAGATGAAGTTAATGCGTCTGAAATAATAATCGTAATTCTTGTGTAAGCATGTACAAAATTAAATATCATCAGGAAATATAGGCTATGAAATTCTTAGAAAAGAGCTGCATGTTGAGGTAGCAAAACAGATTAATACGGAGATAAATAACTTGGCAACGAGGAATGGACGTCACCAGCAGAATTGTTGAAATATGCAGCACATGGAAATCAGAAATCTTGGAAGACTCAAAAAGTGATATAGCTAACCCAGTAAGACAGAACTGACATCAAGGGTATTTATCGACGTTGACCTGTCATCCTACCTGTAAAATATATACCTCGAAGTACACATTATGGACAGTTACGATGATGCAGTAACTATAGACTTATCGCAGGTAACGGGTCTTAACAACTACGGCCGAATCATTTTGAACGCACTGTTCAGTTTCGTAACTGGATTGTGTTGTAATGAGTACAATGAGGCGGAGATTGTCACGTTCTACAGTTGCTATAGATTAAGTTGCTGTGAGGTGTAAGTTGTTGTACTCAAAACAAAAAAAGTATGTTAGCCGAGCATTAGGTCACTTTCTTAAGAGACTCGGTTAATAATGCTCTATTATCTCAAAAAGATTCACCGCAGAATCTTTGGACACCCTGTATATAGAATTAAAAGCACATGCACACAATTATGTATTTCGCTTTTTGTTGTTTTCTAAATTCCTCTTAAACAATATGAATCCCTGTTATTACTAATACAAAAATTTTTGTTGCCAGCTTCAATAGCCCGTGTTATCTTCTTCGATATCACGAAGACCTGAAATGTTACTGAAAAATGTAAAAACCGCATGGATTTTCGTTCTCACAGCTGTCTATTGACATGAAAGAGTTTACATTTCTCCTTTCTCTGTCATAACGATGTTTTATGCAGAGAATAAGATTTGCTTGTCGTTCTTTTTTTTTTTTTTTTTTTTTTTTTTTTTTTTTTTTTTTTTTTTTTTTGCTGAGACATGCCGTTGCTTAACAGACTTTGTGAAATCTCTGGCGTAAATCCGCGAGATCTCCTTTATGAAGTTCGAGACACTCCATCGGATTTTCTTTCCTGTAGTCCACTTCACTCTCAAGCACTTCTTACAAATCTTTGTTTTACTGAACTAAGACGGAGCCAGACCCACCCCAGAGGAACGTTTTCCATATCGAAGGAAACTTTGCTTTTCGACTGCCTTTTCGCAACCTCCCCGTTTTTACTTACTCAGCCAACGAATTTAGACGGATTCCAATGACAGATCTATCACAATTTGTTTTGACGTCCAATAGAAGGATACTCGATGCCAATACTCCATCGCTAGGTACTAAACGCAGCTCTGATTACCTGAACATCATTCCTGAGTGCAATTCAGCTACATATAAACACTGATTTTATTACTGGAATAAATGACACAATTGAAGAAGACTAATAAGTGTGCGCTTCCTATAATTGACACTAAAGAGAGAAAAAATGTAAATGAAAGCATTTCATGCTAACCGAACCATTAGTCGCTTGTTTAAATGTAAAACATGTCATGTGGAATGTGTTACTTCATCGTCAATGGCTAATTCGACGTATTTCATGAAAGGAAATTCGTTAGCGAACTATTTTTTTCTGAAATGATGAACTCAGCAGCTGTCGTTTTCATAGCCAATGTGTGTGTAGCATAAATAGTTGTCTCTAAATACTGAAGGTGCTTTGAAAGACATATATTTTGGTAAAATTCGCAAAGCATCGCAGTGTATATTTTCCGTTTAGATTTATGGGCTTCAGAAATATTGAATCCTCCATTTGGCTTGGAGTGACACATTGTGAAACACTTCGATAGCATCCCAGTCTACATTATAAGAAAAGTGTTTACCGTATGGTATCAGTTTATGTGTTTAATGTTTCCTTCGTTTTTTTTTGGTCTATCGTATCTGTACTTCAGTAGATTCTCGTTCTAATAAAGAAGCTTCAGGGTTTATTTTATTAGCAAGTTAGGAATTTCTGAATCACCTAACAACAATCGCTTAATTTCTATGGCTCTAGCATCAATAACCTATGACTGTTAGTTGTCTAGTTAAGATGATTCTTCGGATATATTAGGCAGCTGCTACCCTTTCTCCACACGTATGTCAGCATAATAAATTGCTTGCTCTTTTGGCAAGATTTTCACACAATGGACTTACTTTTCATTTTCTTTACCATTCCAAAGTACTGCTGTTTAACAAATACGGTTACGGAATAAATTTTATGTTCAGGTAAAAGCTCCATCAGATGCTTAACTCTCACAGCTAGCTCCTTGACATTTTTCTGACGAAGCAAAGTATATGGAACTTACTAGGTTCCAGATTTAAGAACTGCTCTTCTATCTCTTCATTAACACTGATAATGAATATTGCAAGTTCTGTAATCCTCTTTCTATTTTTTCTTCTTCAATTTTAAAACTGTTTTAATTGTATCTCAGTCATCCCCAACTTCTTCCAGACAACTTTATAATTATATTCGACCACACAAAACGCTGAATAACCGTCGCAGAATGTGATGTTGTTACGGCATCGTTCACAAAGCAGTAGTGAGATCCTCTAATTCATCGGTTCATAAAAAATTTTTAAAGCCCATACACTACCCTACTGTTTGCTTGATGTCTGATATCTAGTATTACCCATATCGATACTTCTTTTATTAATGTCCCATCAGCAAAGCAGTTTTCGCTTCACTTCTCCTTTCGCAGGCACAAACTGCATATTAGAACGTACTGGTGCTAATATTAATCACAAACAGCACCGCATAGTGAAAATACGAACAATAATTCAGTTTAAAATAAGTTAATTGGCTGATACAGACCTCTTACACAGCCTACCAATCTAAAGCGACCTGCCAACCTTGAAGCAGCTTTAACTGGTCTCTATTATGAAACATAAATACTGAACTGAATGAGAAATATCAAACGCCACAATCTAAAATTTGCTCGCAGTTGACGTACTGTAATCGGTTTATAAAAGCAAAAAAATTATTATAAAAAGAAATATTAAGACACTTTTGAAGGATTTATCTACATGAAACGATTTAGAGAGTGTCAAATTTTGCAAGATGTTCGAAATCAATTCTACGTCTCACAATCCACCTTTTCATCGCCAACTCTCGCTCCATATCCTTCCACTCTTCATTGTCTATCCCCTCCTAACACCCATTTATGCCTTCCTCCTCCTCTCTGTGTCAATTTCCTCCTCTCCCCACTCTGTGTTCATCTCGTCCTGTGCTCTCTGCCCACCCCCTTTTCTCCAACTCTGTTTCCATCTCTTCCTCCCATTCTCTAAGATCTTCTTCCCCTGTCCATCTCCTCATCTCCTGTCTCTGTCCATCTCATTTTCCGCATCCCCGCCCATCTTTACCTCTCTCCACCCTCTCACGGCACAGTTCACACTCCTCCCTCACTCCCTGTCTATCTCGTCCTCCAATCCCACTAGCTCTGCTCCACCCCCCCCCCCCCCCCCTCCTCTCTCACTGTCCATTTCCTTCTCCTCCATTCTGTGACCATTTCCTCTTCCCTGATCCTACTCATTCCGTCACCCTTATCGAAGAATAGACTGATGATTTTTCCACCACTGTATTTCTTGTCAGACAGTAAGTAACATGCGTACCAAGTCTGGGCGAAATCACTAAAAGTGTTTAGAAGGAACTTTTTAACCATTGTTTCATCAAAGTATGCATATTTCACATATGTTTAACTTATTTCAAGCACATTTGTACAAATATTTCATCTGTACCCCCATGGGTTTCGACCTGCAGTTCAGTTTTTATTCAGCTCAGTGTTTGCGACGTCATCTTGTGTGTGTCGTACAGTGATGTAATTTTGCATATCTGTGAAATGTGTTTCCAAACGAATTAGTACTACAGAAGTATTAAAATTTCAAGCGTGGTGTGGCAAGGTTCTACGTATCTCAGTGTTCGTGAAGTCATACCTCCGGAAACATATGTCGTACATTAATTTCATTGATAAATTCAGCAGCTTATATGAATACCGTCTGCAAAATGTGTTGTGAATAGAGTTATTAGGAAAGATATAGTAAATCAAAGCGTCATGCATGATTCAATAGCTTTTGATGTACCTAATTGTTGATGACGTCATGCCTCTTGAACTACTGGCCGTACAGTGATATGATTTTGCAGGTAAATTCAGTGTTTTATGTAAACACTGTCTGTACAATGCGTCGCTATTATAGTTAATAGTAAAAAAGTAATAAATTTAAACGTCTAGCCTGGGGCGACAGTTTTACAACATGAACAACATAAATGTAATAAGCGATTCACTTTTTTTCTTTCATGAATGAGAGCAAAGCTTTGAAATTTTGTGAGGTTTGTGCATGTTATTATGTCATGCCACTCTCAAATACTAGATGAATAAAGTCTGGCTATACCCATGAAGTGGGCTACATTTATCTATGGTTAATCCACACTTCACAATTGGGTGTCTGACCGAGAATTCATTGAACACCATAGAGCTATTTCTCTACCGTTGTACTCTCAAGCGGGGCGTGGGAAAAACGAGCACTGAACTCTTCCTGTGCGAGTTTTGATTTCTCTTGTTTTATCATATTGATTATTTCTTACAATAAAATGAATACCCCTAGCTGCATACAGGCGTTGTTATAAGACAACGCGAACAGCTGAAAATGTGTGGTCTGATCGGGACTAGAGCCCGGGATCTCCTGCTTACATGGCAGACGCTCTATCCGTGTGATCCACCGAGGGAGGACACATTGAATAGTGCAGGGACTTACCTCTGGCACGCCTCCCGTGTGGAAAACATTCCCAACATAATGTCCTGCACTATATTCATAGCGCCTCTGCCTATTATATTCATTATTCGCGGCTTTCTGCCGATTTCCGTAAAAGTTGGGCAGTGTTTGTGCACCCGCACAGAAGAAGATGGTCAAATGGCCGGTGAGTCATCTGTTATTTCGGACATGTCCTAAAGAACAGGTACCATCTTCATAGATTGATTATTTCTCCCTACACAGGGTGTTACAAAAATGTACTGACAAACTTTCGGGAAACATTCCTCACACACAAAGAAAGAAAAGATGTTATGTGGACATGTGTCCCGAAACGCTTAATTTCCATATTAGACCTCATTTCATTACTTCTCTTAAAATCATATTAATCATAGAATGGAAACATACAGCAACAGAACGTACCAGCGTGACTTCAAACACTTTGTTACAGGTAATGTTCAAAATATCCTCCGTTAGCGAGGAAACATGCATCCACCCTCCGTCACATGGAATCCCTGATGCGCTGATGCAGCCCTTGAGAATGGTGTATTGTATCACAGCCGTCCACAATAAGAGCACGAAGAGTCTCTACATTTGGTACCGGGGTTGCGTAGACAAGAGCTTTCAAATGCCCCCATAAATGAAAGAGGGTTGAGGTCAGGAGAGCGTGGAGGCCATGGAATTGGTCCGCCTCTACCAATCCATCGTTCATCCAATCTGTTGTTGAGAAGCGTACGAACACTACGACTTAAATGTGCACGAGCTCTATCGTGTATGAACCACATGTTGTGTCGTACTTGTAAAGGCAAATGTTATACCTTCTTTCATGGGCCAACTGTTGGTGAATCGAGGAAGTACAGTACATACTGATGAAACTAAACTGAGCTGTAACATGGGAATTAAGCGTTTCCTGACACATGCCCACATAGCATCTTTTCTTTATTTGTGTGTGAGGAATGTTCCCTGAAAGTTTGGCCGTACCTTTTTGTAACACCCTGTATAGGAGCGCGCCACCAAAATATTTTCGCAATAGGAGGAGAAAGTTGGTGAAATTTCGCTAGAAGATGCTGTTGCAAATAAACACACCTTTGTTTCAATGACTGCTACCCTAATTCACGCATCGTGGTTGTAGCACTCTCTGCCCTGTTTCAAGATAGTACAAAAGGAGCTAGAGGGTGGACAAGGGTGGTGAAAGCACTCTTTTTAATAAATCTGTTGCGCTATCTATGTATTGTGACAATAAACTGTTGTCTCTTGTTTGATTTCCCTTAACATTATCTGTGAGATGGTTCCAATTTACATTATATGTGCTTGAAATCTCTAAGTACTTCTCTGAATTTACTGCCATTGTAATTGGTGAGTCACCGTGTTTTAGAAGTTTACAGGGTTTCTCTTAGTATTCATGTGGATGGCTTCGATTAGAGTAATTTGTCACGTTTCGCACCGTAAAAGTGTCTTGTCTAAATCATTTTGGAATTGGTTTTGATAATCTGATGATTTTCTCAACACGGTAAATGGCAGCATCATCTGCAGAGAACCTAAGAGGTCAGCTCAGATTGTTTCCTATGGCATTTATGTAAATCAGAAACAGCAGAGGACCACCAAAACACCTTGAGGAACGCAAGATACCACTTCTGTATCGCTTTTAATTAATTACTACGAACTGCGACCTTTCTCACAAGAACTTACGAATCATGTGGCACGAATGAGGCGATTCTCCATAGGCACACGATTTGATTAGAAGTCGCTGTGAGTAACGGTGTGGATAGCCTTCTGGAACTCTAAAAATATGGAATCAATTTGACAACAACTGTCGACAACATACATTATATCGTGAGAATAAGGAGTTAATTGTATTTCACATGATTGATATTTTCTGAATGCGTATTGACCATTTCTCAAATTATCGTTTTCTTCGACGTGATTCATAATGTTTGAACAGAGTGTATGTTCGAAAATCTTACTGGAAGTTGACGTTAATTATATGGGTCCGTAATTCAGTGGATTACTCCTGTTTCCCCTTTCTTGGGTATTAACGTGACATGTGCAACTTTCTATTCTGTAGATACGGATCTTTCGACTAGTGAACTGTTGTATATGATTGCTAAGTATGGTGCTACTGTATAAGTATACTCTGGAGGGAACTTGACTAGTATGCATTCTGCAGCAGATGCCTTGCCTTTATTAAGTGATTTAATCTGTTTCGCCACAATGACGATTGTTTCTTGTAATTACTGATGTTGGTTCTACATTCTGATTCTGGGGTGTTTACTTCATCTTCTTTATGGGAGGAGTTTCGGAAAACCGTGTTTGGTAACCCTACTTTAGTGGCACTGTCATAAGTGATGTCACCGTTGTTACCGCATGGCGAAGGCATGTATTGTCTGCGTCTTGCCACTGGTGCACTTTATATATGGTCGGAATCTCTTTGGTTTTATGCAAGATTTCGAGACATAATTTTGTTGTAGAAACTGTTAAAACCATCTCGCACTGAAAATCGCCCTAAACTTCGAGCTTTTGTCAAACTTCATCACCTTCGGTATTTTGGGTTCTTTTAAAATTCGCATACTTCTCACGTTGCTTCTGCAACAGTGTTCTGTCGCTTTTTGTGTACCAAAATGGCAACAGTGTTCTGTCTCTCTTTGTGTACCAGGTTTGTGTTAAAAAACATACTTCCGTGCATTTTTTTATGGTTTGTATTAACCAATTACACTAGCCCCTCTCCTCACGTTCGGTCTGAGGAATCGATTCGTTAGTATTTGATGTGGTTTACGAAATATATCCAGCGGTAATGTTAGGTGACTCACCGTATATATATATATATATATCCCTTTGGTACACAAAAAGGTACAGAACGCTGCAGAAGCAACGAAATGCCGTCGATACTATTTATTTGAATTCATTCTGCATCAGGTCTTCAGCTCTACGCTTACATAGTCAGATCGGAAGGAGTGGAGCCCATCTGTAAACTACTTTTTCACCGACTGCCATATCCCTTAGATACATAGGTGCTTCTTACCGCCACAGCGTTTCTTTCTAGACAGTAAGTGATATGTGTATCACGTTCGACTGAAATCTATCCAGTGGTTTAGGAGATGTGCAACATACATACATACACAGATATGTAGAACATGTATAGGCGCTTTCGTGCATTGCGGCACTCGGAGTCTGTGGTAGGAACGACAGGGCCGTAGTTCAAATGGTTCAAACGGCTTTGAGCACTATGGGACTTAACATCTGAGGTCATCAGTCCCCTATCACTTAGAACTGCTTAGACCTAACTAACCTAAGGAGATCGTACACATCCATACCCGAGGCAGGGTTCGAACCTGCGAGCGTAGTAGTTGCCCAGTTCCGGACTGAAGCGCCTAGAACCGCTTGGCCACCGCGGCCGGCCCCGGGGCCGAAGTGAGACTAAACATATGATGTCGTGTTGTGAATATTTTCCTTATTTTAACAGAACATCGAACTTAGATCCGTTAAACATATATTAGCAAAGCACCTTCTGTGGCATTGACTAGTAAGAAATACTAATTTGCAATCATAAAACTGTCCCATTTTGATCGACAACAAACGCATTAAATTCAATAACAACAATTGTAGCAGTTCAACAAAACAGCTAAAAACTCTCTCAGAGGAACATTAAGCCTTACAATCCAAAACAGAAGTATACTCAGCTAATCAGCACCGTTCAACAAAATTACTATACAAACGGATAGTGCAGGTGCGCAAGGCACTTAACAGAAATAACGAGACGAAGTTTATGTTATGTATCGGGTCCTGAATGGTACAATAGTCAGTGAGAACCTACATTAAATTGACGGATCTTAAATCTCCTAGTGTTTCACCAGTTCAGAAAAGGAACAGTGCATACAAGAAGTTTGATTAATTACCATTCACTTGGTCAAGCCACACTCGCACACAACCATTTATGCAAATAATCTAGTAATTACCAAATTGATAAAATTTGCCGGTTGTAACTTCAAAAATTTAAGTGAGATAAAAAGTGAAAAAGAATTAAAAGGAGATTGGCAAAGGAACGCAATGATTAAGACCCAAATACGTCAGCGTACTATACAACCTTGATTGGCGATGTGTAGTTGACTCGGGAAGTTCAGATTTCACCCAAGTCAAAAACAGAGAAACACAAGTGGTAGCCTAATTAATGAAGGAATACAGACTTTAGTGCAGGAATTGAGGAAGGCTTCTGCGATAGAGCGAACGCCGCCGCACGACAATCAGAATTGCAGCAATAAGAAAAACAAGTAAATAATATTTGAGAGAGTTACCGGAATCAAATGAGGGAAACCTATAAGGCAGACAAAACTAAACACCGTTCGTAATACAGTTACAGAACAGAAGTTCGGCAGCCAACCACAAATTGTTCCAAACTGGCGCCTCGTGCACGAACTATTGATTAACAGCATACAGAACCTAATCTTTTAAATAACATTACAGTGACACACAATATGTCGTAACAGACGCGGGTAAAGTCCTTACCAAGAGAAACTTAATAATTAAGGTTAAGAACGCCTATCCTTACTTGATAGCATAAATACTCAATAAGATGAAACATGAAATTGCGCCGGTGCGGCTGGTCCTGACAGAGGTTAGAGTCCTCCCTTGGGCATGGGTGTGTATGTTTGTCCTTAGGATACTTTAGGTTAAGTAGTGTGTATGCTTAGGGACTGATGACCTTAGCAGTTAAGTCCCATAGGATTTCACACACATTTGAACATTTGTTTCAAATTGCGCTCCCCAGTAATGGTACATACAGGACGTGGCACATGAAATGAACACAATACATAAATGCGCGCCATCACAAATACGACACCTTAGAGCAAATAACACTCATAAGGGGAAGGCCTCAGACACGGCCAACCGATTCGGCTCAGATTTGGCAGGTCGCTTGTGTACAACCTAAAACGAAGGACTCCCGCATTATTGAGAAAATCACCCCTAAAAGGTATGATGAGCAACCGACTCAAAATTGGCGGGATCGGTAGATAATAGTAAATAAAGCATGTTTCACATCAGGTATGGGGTCTGAAAACGCATACTTTTCCAGAAATCGAAGTAAGAAACCTTTACAACTGCCGCGTGTGTAAAAGCTGTTTTCCTGACAGCACCGATAGCACAACGGCCAAGGTAACTGGCTGGGTATCGGAGAACCACTCCAGGAATCTAATATCAGACAAAACTTGGTATCAGGAACATATGGTTTTAAAACATTCTCAAGAAATGTTCTGTAAATCGCATTCGTCAGTTTCCCGGATTTTGAGGAGATAATGTAAAGATTTTTCAACGAGTCGGTTAAACGACTGACCTCTTCTATAACCCGAGGACCAAATGTAACATTCCTTTCTTGTAAACACAGGAAAACCTTAGGCAACACTTTTCAAGAGGCTGTGATGGTATATTGCGCCGTGTACGAATGTGTTAGTTTGTTTTTACTGGCAACTGCGACAAAGGTTAGTTTTTCTCCCTTATGCGATAACGTGCGTCGAATGTCCAACCGATACTCACATCCTGTTTGATCGGTGTTGATCACGTAATCACGATTAAAACCGGTCATAAGTGAAACCGTTTGCATGCTGAAAAGAGCCGCCACTTTCTGTATACCTACTATATTTTGTATCTCCTTATGAGAGACGTATTTAGTGACGTGGCGTTGACGAATTTTATATTCCGATTTCAAATTTCTTGTCCAAGATAATGATGCAGCAAACGTAAAATCCTTGTTGGCCGTATGTTGAAGCGCTGCTCCTGGAGCCCATTCCTGAAGTATTCTCGTTGCTACATTCTCGTTACGACAACGAGATTCGACAAATCGGTCGTATGTCCACTTATTTATCGCCTGTCTTGTCCCTACTTTAACGATGTCACTTTCCCACAATTTGTAGTCCTTCTTCCTTTTCAGGGCTGTTGGTGCTCCATTCTTTTGCAGTGTTTTTATGTTCCAATTTGGGTGATTCCTGGGTAACGCTACCGCCTTTACTTTTACTCCAAGGGGTACAGCTCAGTAGTAATACTCATCGGGAACAGATGAAGTAAATATTCCCAGTGACGTGGAGATTTCCAAAGTTTTATAACTTTTTTTGCGATTCACTAGTCGGGATATCCTCCACTGAATCACGTTCTGCTTCGTCTTTATGGTATAGTACTTCCGTATCAAAAAAATTTAGTTCGTCAGCTCGACGATAGCCGCTCCTATCAATCTGGAACGCCCAGAAACAGAACTGCCTGCTTCCGGTAGTGCACTGATAATGCATCTGTCTTGCAACACTTGTACACCAAAACACAGCGTCGGTAACTTCCCGCTTGCCATCGCTGTGACAGGCTCCCAACTATATATTACAGCGCTAGTCGAAAGGTGTACATCCTCCATTGTTTAGATTATGCACCTGATAGATATGACACAACAAACAATATCTAATTATTAATGCATAAACAGACGAGCTAATTACTACAAACTACATACAGTGCTCGTCATATGTTACTTACGGAAGAACACTGTATTCATTCACAAAACGTATTTCATTCGGCGCATTAACGATGGAAAAATCACTACATGTATCCACGAGGTTCGCAACAGCTTAATGACGGAAAACAACTCTTTACGATTGACTTCTATGACACTAGTGCTGGACACCTTCTCTCCTTCAGGTTCACAACTATGATATGACGAGGGGGCAACTGGGACAACATAGCTCTCCCCGCGTGCATTCCGTCCCGTGCATTCCGTCCCGTGCCTCGTTGTAAACATGCGTTGCGCGGTTTGCTAACTGTGATTCCTAGTGAGGAATTCGCAGCACTCTTATTGGGAGTTGTTTTAATGTGACAAGGCTTAATAGTTTAATACTTTACTAACTAACAGCCTTTGAAAAATCAGTTTGCTTACCTTACAACTATCATTCCTTATTGATTTACTTAACTTATTCACACTCCTATCCCTATCAGTTGAGATCTGGAAAAATACAAACGAATAGGACAACATCTGCGAGGTTTCTTAGTGATTCGAACACGAGTTTCTCGATTCCCATCCAGTTACCTTGACCACTGCGCCATCGCCGCTGTCGGTGAACAGCGTTCACCGTGAGGGTACAAAGCGGCAGCTGTAAAAGTTTCTTTCCTCGATTTCTGGAAAAGTTTGCGGTTTTGGACCCCATACCTGATGATGAAAAATGCTCTATTTACAATTATCTATCGATCCCTCCAATTTTGAGTTGATTGCTCGTCTTAACCTTTAGGGGTGATTTTCTAAAAAACGAGGGGGTGTTGACCCAAAATATCTTAGAGTCCTTCGTTTTAGGTTGTACACAAGCGACCTGCAAAATTTCAGCCAAATCAGTTGCCCGTGACTGAGGCTTCCCCGTTGTCAGATTGAAGGATGATATAAAGGAACAAATTCAGTAGTTTCATAATAGTGCACATACAACTTTCCTGCCTAGAGACAGAAACGGGATCAATAACCAGAAATCTGATATTGAAACGGATATGAATCTCGAACAGACAGCCAGAGAACTACCGAACTAAACAGTACTGGTACAGGAGATGGCAATTTAGCTATAGTTAGCCTCTACTGCCGATGCTCGGCTCACTCGCATCCGATACATCAGATCATAAGCTCACTAGACGTTTCCGTACAACGATGCAGGAAGGACAACGTAGAGCCTACTCACTTCAACACAGCGGTGGTCCGCCATTCCGTCTCCACGTCCGGTCTATCGCAGAAGCACGCAATACTCTCCTTCCCCGCTTCGGGCCCCAAACGTCCAGGGGTTTGCAGCCGACCGCAACGCAGGCAATAATGGTTGGCAATCGTGCTGGGATCGCTGTTTCGCTCAGGACCTGTGACTGTTAAGTGCCGAACGTGTTCCAGGTGACAACTTCCGGCACACTATACGCCTCGCCGCCAGGTTACAACTCGGCCGCATCGACCCAATCGAAACGCCACACGCTGTAGCCGCGCAGTTTGCGGTGCCTTGACAAGGTTTGTGCGGCTTTCCCCGTCGGAGTTAGAGTGCTCCCTCGGGCATGGACGTGTGTGTTGTCCCTAGTGTAAGTAGGGTGAAGTTATATTAAGTAGTGTGTAAGCCTAGGGACTGATCACTTCAGCAGTTTGCTCCCACAGGAACTCACCACAAATTTCCAGTTTCCGGGTGAACTGTTTTCAACCTCCCTGTCTCACGTTCATTCCCCTCGCGCCTCCGACCTCAACAAGAGCCTTGCCCTTCCCAAGGCCAAGATGTTATTCCAGAGAGCGTGACGCGACCTACCGATGGCACAACGGTTCGACATATACATCCACACACACAGCAGACGAATAACAATACGCAAGGCATTATTTTGTACATAGGAGTTCGGTGGTATTGCCTGGTGGAACGTTGAAACTCAGCACCTGCATCACCGCGGAAATGTAGTGTGCCACAGTCAAGAACCAATGATCAGAACACGACCAAATGCGTAACATGGTGCACCTTGCACAACCAGCGCTCAGATGTCAGAATGGCCACGAAGTCTCCTACAAAGAAATCCCACAGTTGTGAACAGTGAGCTACTCTACTGGCTGTAAAAATTGCTACACCAAGAAGAACATGTGATTACATCATCACACAGTTTGGGTGCAGAGATCCTAAGAATCAGTACCAAGAACAACTACCTCTGGCCGTAATAACGGGCTTGATACGCCTGATCATTGAGTCAAACAGAGCTTGGATGGCGTGTACAGGTACAGCTGCCCATGCAGCTTCAACACGATACCACAATTCATTAAGAGTAGTGACTGTTGTATTGTAAAGAGCCAGTTGCTCGGCCACCATTGACCAGACGTTTTCAGTTGGTGTGAAATCTGGAGAATGTGCTGGCCAGGGCAGCAGTCAAATATTTTATGTATCTAGAAAGGCCCGTACAGGACCTGCAACATGCGGTCGTTTCTTTATCCTGCTGAAATGTAGGGTTTCCCAGGGATCGAATGAAGGGTAGGGCCACGGGTCGTAACACACCTGAAATGTAACGTCCACTGTTCAAAGGGCCGTCAGTGCCAACAAGAGGTGACCGAGACGTGTAACCAATGGCACCCCATTCCATCACGCCGGGTGATACGCCAGTATGGCGATGATGAATACGCTCTTCCATGTGCGTTCACCGCGATGTCGCCAAACAGGGATGCGACTATCATGATGCTGTAAACAGAACCTGTATTCATCCGAAAAAATGACGTTTTGCAGCTCGTGCATCCAGATTCGTCGCTGAGTACACCATTGCAACCTGTGATGCAGCGTCAAGGGTAACCGCAGCCATGGTCTCCGAGCTGATAGTACATGCTGCTGCAAACGTCATCGAACTGTTCCCTGCAGATGGTTGTTGGCTTGCAAACGTCCCCATCTGATGATTCAGAGATCTAGACGTGGCTGTACGATTCGTTACTGCCGTTGCGGATAAGATGCATGTAATCTCGACTGCTAGTGATATGAGGGCGTTGGGATCCAGCATGGTATTCTGTATTACCCTCCTGAACACACCGTTTCCATATTGGAACTCGACCCCCCCCCCCCCCCCCCCTATCTCGGTTATGTATCATTCTCTTCACATCCTAACTGCATTGATGTCAACGTCAGTAACCTGGAGCAGTGTTTGAAATTGAGAGCAGTTACTGACTACCAAGAAACTTTATACATGGTTCCAAATATTCACAAAGCTGTTTCTCCTGACAACATCCTCGGAATGAAGAAAGCGGAAAATATATTTTTCAGGACAATTTATCTGTTCATGCAGGTAAAAAGGCTCATTTTGCATAATATTTAAATTTATTACGTCCATGCTACTATCCCCATCAGTACCACTTTCGTGTATTGTATTCACATACATCAATGAATACACCTACGCAATTACATCACTGCATGGCCCAGGAGATATGACGTTATAAATGTTGATTTCTGTGGAAAAGAAACTACAGGGTGAAATTCGCTAAAAATACAGCTCAAATATGTGTACAAATATGTGTGAAATTATTAAATCTATATAGAATATACACTCCTGTAAATTGAAATAAGAACACGGTGAATTCAGTGTCCCAGAAAGGGGAAACTTTATTGACACATTTCTGGGGTCAGATACATCACATGATCACACTGACAGAACCACAGGCACATGCCATTTCCACGTGGCGCCTTAGTTGGACCAGCGTTTGTGCTGGACGTGCAGACCGCGTGAGACGACGCTTCATCCAGTCCCAAACATGCTCAATGGGGGACAGATCCGGAGATCTTGCTGGCCAGGGTAGTTGACTTACACCTTCTATAGCACGTTGGGTGGCAAGGGATACATGCGGACGTGCATTGTCCTGTTGGAACAGCAAGTTCCCTTGCCGGTCTAGGAATGGTAGAACGATGGGTTCGATGACGGTTTGGATGTACCGTGCACTATTCAGTGTCCCCTCGACGATCACCAGAGGTGTACGGCCAGTGTAGGAGATCGCTCCCCACACCATGATGCCGGGTGTTGGCCCTGTGTGCCTCGGTCGTATGCAGTCCTGATTGTGGCGCTCACCTGCACGGCGCCAAACACGCATACGACCATCATTGTCACCAAGGCAGAAGCGACTCTCATCGCTGAAGACGACACGTCTCCATTCGTCCCTCCGATCACGCCTGTCGTGACACCACTGGAGGCGGGCTGCACGATGTTGGGGCGTGAGCGGAAGACGGCCTAACGGTGTGCGGGACCGTAGCCCAGCTTCATGGAGACGGTTGCGAATGGTCCTCGCCGATACCCCAGGAGCAACAGTGTCCCTAATTTGCTGGGAAGTGGCTGTGCGGTCCCCTACGGCACTGCGTAGGATCCTACGGTCTTGGCGTGCAGCCGTGCGTCACTGCGGTCCGGTCCCAAGTCGACGAGCACGTGCACCTTCCGCCGACCACTGGCGACAACAACGATTTACTGTGGAGACCTCACGCCCCACATGTTGAGCAATTCGGCGGTACGTCCACCCAGCCTCCCGCATGCCCACTATACGCCCTCGCTCAAAGTCCGTCAACTGCACATACGGTTCACGTCCACGCTGTCGCGGCATGCTACTAGTGTTAAAGACTGCGATGGAGCTCCGTATGCCACGGCAAACTGGCTGACACTGACGGCGGCGGTGCATAAATGCTGCGCAGCTAGAGCCATTCGACGGCCAACACCGCGGTTCCTGGTGTGTTCGCTGTGCCGTGCGTGTGATCATTGCTGGTACAGCTCTCTCGCAGTGTCCGGAACAAGTATGGTGGGTCTGACACACCGGTGTCAATGCGTTGTTTTTTTTCATTTCCAGGAGTGCATAAGGTGAGCTTTGAGGCAGACGTCCTCTAGCGTGCTTTCCACTGACGCCAAACCACCGTCATTTGCGAATTCAAATGGTCTACTGTGTTTTCTGATGAAATGTGGAATTGCTTCTGTACCAATGATGGACGTGTGTTGGTTAGGAGACCAGTCGAGAGCAGACACGAAACCTGTCTGCGTGCTAGTCATACTGGACGCGCACCTGGCGTTGTGGTCTCGGGTGCGATTTCGTATTACAGGGGGAGCACTTTCGTGGTTATTTCAAAACCCTTGACTGCAAATTTATATGTCAATCTGCTTATTCGACCTGCTGTACTGCCACTCGCGAAAAGCACTCTTAGGGTACTTTTCATCTGGGTAAACCTCTCCCAGCTGCTGCTGGTGTTACCCTGTACGCTGGTCGTAGTGTCGACATGTTACCTTGGATTGTTCGATCGCCAGACCTGACTCCAGTCAATCACATTTGTGACATAAACTCGAGAATCATCCCCAAATAGCATTAACCGTTTCTGTATTGACCGAAAAAGTGGAACAGGAATGGAACGCCATCCCACAAGCTGACACCTGTACAACACAATGCAGCCTTTAGTCACTTAAACATGTTACCCAGAAAATGTGTTCCCGAAATTTCATTAATTATATTATCTGGTTTTGGTGGCGCTGTTTTTTTCCGTCATTGTAGCTATGTAAGTTTACTATCATGCTTCTCAATCTCTTCAGCACGATTCTGGAATTATTCGAGCTGTGGTACTGTTGTCTGGAAAGATATCAGCTTGGATGGGCACAGGTGGTCCGTTATCATCATCATGGTGAACACAGGCGACATGACGAATTTCGGCACTATCAAAAGACCCACGTAAGTCCAAGTGAATGTTCCCCGTGGCACAGTAAAGCCCCCCATCATCCAAACATCCAGGAAGGAGTGCTTGTTTAGAGCATTTGTTCATCTGGACAACGGTTCTTCAGCACACTACCATCGGCTTGGTATGATAAGCTAATTTTGCTTTACAGAGCACGTAAATCTTCCACCTCCACGTTCTCTGGTGAGAGGTGGACGTCCCACACATTGTCGCCTACACGTTGTTTCACTATCGCTCATATAGGTTCCTTAGATGCTCCCGCCAGTAGAGTAAGAACACATGTCCTGGTTCGCCGTGTCCGTGGAACACCTTCGCTGCCTGTACTTCAGTCGTATCAAACTTAAAGTGGTGGTTTCCTTTCTGCAGAACACGTTCCGCAACTGGTTATTTGGCACACTGTCCCTTCCTAGAGCTGCTCCTGTGCTCTTCTAATTGTTTTTTGACTGTTATTTTTGTAGTGCCCGCGTACACCGTCCCACAAATACACATGACCCTAAACATTATTGCTACTTCCAAGGGTTTGCGAGCATCGTTGCCAATCCTAGGAACTCATGTACTTTGAGATCTGTTTGTAGGTTTCCGTAATGTTCCGTTTTGCCAAGATTTTTCCTAAGCGGTCAGCAAAGTTCTTCACGAAAGACAAGAAACTCTCGATTTCACAAGCGCTTGTGCATCGCTATGACGTTTGCGCGACTACCTTAGTGCTCTTTTTACTTCAGCGTACGGATAATCATTCTTAGGCAATGCACTGGTACAGCGTCAGAATCTTCTTGATCACAAATGTTCCTTGCCCTATCCACCAAAGATTTTATGTTTCTTGTGGGTGGTGGTTCGATCCATGGTGTAGGTAACGGTCTGTGTTCGTAAGTTTTCAATATACTGTTTGGCCTAACCTACCGTTTTCATTCTTGAAAACCAGAACTCCTCCTCCACAGAGAACTGAAACAGCAAATAATCGCGTTCAGATGCATGTGAAAACGACGTAGCTCCACTCTGTCATGCCCCCACGAAACAAACGTATCATCTACGTAACGGAACCAGATATTCCGCTTTTTGTTGGTAAGTTTCAATGCTTGCTCCTTGAAGTTTTCTATAAAGAAAATCTCTATAACTAAATTCGCCAAGAATGCTCGTTAACCGCAACAAAAAGCCGGAATCTACAGGATTCCGCGAAGCTGTGTAGAATATACGTCGATACTACAAAAATCTGTCAGAAAAGACCGGAAGACCACTAGGGCAACTGTATGAAAGTAGGGATTGACAGAACACCTGTTGAGTAACATTTTCTCCAGCCAGGAGACAACCACATTCGTTTTGATAGGACACCAGTACTAGTAGCCATAAACGGATACCATGAAATTCTCTACAGAGAGGCTATAGAGATTATTATATACCCAAAATTTCAGTAGGACAGAGAAGGGCGTGACACTGAATGATATCTGGATCCCGGTGCTGAAGAAATTTGTATGAGTTCTCCACCGTGGGTGATAACAGCGGTAGAGAACGGCACTCAACAATGGCCAATAGTAGCCGAATATTTAAAGCATGTCACGTCACACCACTATGCTGAATGAGATGTAAACCGAATTCTGCTACAGTCTGTAGTGTGCGAGGGTCTTAATTGGACACTAAAAGAAGCTACGATCCTCTCTGAAAATGATCTCCAGAGACGGGGACGAAACGTTTCGATGTGTAATCCACCCGACCACGGCATAATAGCCCTCAAGATTTTATTAATTGTGATCTTTCTGGCCGTGAAAGTTTGCACTTTCGGTTTAAAAAAGAACGTGCAAATGACGATAGGCAAAATGTTGTGGAAATTCGTTGATCTACAAAATGATAGATGGGTGACGCGTACAACGACCAACGTCATACCTTAGCAATAGCTTTTGCCGAGAACCCAAGATTATATCCCGGTCCTACGCAAAATCGCTTAGCGGATCGAATGCCTCTATCAATTTACTCTCTGACCAGCATAGTGTGGCAATAGAAGACGCTGAAACAAAAGCTGAAGTTTGAAATCTCATGTTTAAAGAGTCATACATCCAGGCTCACACCCACCGTCATCTGACCATTGTACAGATTACCGTATGGATGACATAGTAATAAGTATTTCTGATGGGGAGGAGCAAATGTAAGAGCTGAAAATAAATAAGTCGCCAGGTCCAGATGTAACCTACTTCAGTTTTACGGGGAGTACTCTTTGGCATTGTCCCCTCACTTAGCTTGTATTTATCGCAAATCTGTCAACTATCGCAATGTCCCAAGCGACTGGACAAAAATACCAGTATCAAATAAATGACCCACAAAACTGGAGATTTATTTGCTGAAGATTTCTGAAACCTATTTTCATTTCTACTATAGTAAATTTCCTTAGGACGAAAGAGCTTCCGTCCATAAAGCAGCACTGGGTTAGAAAATATCGCTAATGCGAAACTATGCTCACCCCTTTCACACATGCTATCATCCAAAACACATATGGAGGGCAACAGGCATACTCAATATCTGCAGGTGTCCAGATGGCATTTGAAATGATTCCCCACTGTAGACTGGTAGCGAAGATACGAGCATACGGAATAGGATCTCATATTAGTGCATGACTCTATATAATAGAACCCAGTAAGTTGCCCTGGACGGCCAGTGTTCATAAGAGACAAGGCTATTGTCACGATTATGCTAAGGAAGTGTGATAGGACCGCTACTATTTTCAGCATACATAAATCATCGTCGGACGGGGTGGGCTAAAATCAGAGGCTGTTTGCTGATGACGCTGTGGTATGCGAACAGGAGTCGTTGTTGGGTGACTGTAGAATGATGCAGGATGACCTAGACATGGTTACCAGCTGGTGTGACTTATGGCAGCTTGCTCCAGAAGCAGAAAAATATAAGTTAAAGGAGACGAGCAGTACAAAACATCCGTAAATTTCGAATATAGCATTAGTAGTGTACTTGTTGACTCATCCACGTCTATTAATTAAGTAGGTGTAACGTTGGAAAACGATATGAAACGAAACGAGACGTATCGCAAATTGTAGGGAAGGCGAACGTTCTACTTCGGTCTCTTGGCAGAGTTGTAGAAAAGTATGGTTCATCTGTAAAGTCCACCACTTATAACATATTTGAGTACTGCTACAGTGTTTGTGATATCCACCAGGTCGGATTAAAGGAAGACATCGAAGCTGCTAGATTTGGTACCTATAGGATCAATCCACACGCGTGTTTTGCGGAGATTCTCCATGAACTCAAGCGGGAAACCCTGGAGGGAATGCGACATTGTCTCCACAGAATATTGAGAAAATGTTGAGAACGAGCATTTAAAACGAACGATTCTACTGCCGCCAGCATACATTGCTCGCCAGATCCAGGAAGAAAACAAATGAAAGCTCCTACGAAAGCAATACACAGTCGTCTCGTTCTGTTTGCGAGTGGAACAGAAAGGATATGACTAGTAATGGTATGAGGTGCCTTCCGCCACTCACGTGCTGTGACTTGTGGAGTATATACGTAGACACATATGTACATGGATTGCACCCGAACAATTTCATTTTCCAGGAAGTTTTATCGAGCAGATAACTTGAATTTCATCAACAGCATGCAACTAAGTTCTCCAGTCGCTTGATATAATGTTTCCAAGCGCCACGTCTCTCGAACCGTTCCTGGTTTCCAGCTGCCACCCGGAGAGAACATACAAACGATACAGTCCACGGAACTGAAAAACTAAATAAAACAGCCAACACTGTACAAACAGGGGTGTCGCATCAGGGGGAACTCTGTCCGTGCGGTGTACCGCTCAGAGACCAAAAAACTGGCCGAAAGCAAATACGAAAGAGCTGCGATCATTATGATGCGCGCTCACGTCCAATAAATTAGGCCGAGCGTTAAAAATCGCATCAGGCACGTCATCCGTCAGTGGCTGCGGACCTGCGACGGGCGGCCACGGGCCATATTTCACGCACAGGTTATTGCTCACGTCCGCACTTTATACGCATAAAGGACGGGGTGCGCAACCGTGGGAGGCTGCGGGAAGGGGAGGGAGAGGAGCGGGGGGATACTGGAGGCTGACCGCTTGACCAGCAACGTGGGTGCGGCAGGTGCGCTCCGGCCATGCTCTGCGACGCGGGTTGCATAATTCCTGTCCATTAGGTGCTCATCAGCTTGGGTTTAGGGGCCATCGTTTCCATTTTCATACACTTTTAATCACCGGACTCTGTTATTCATTTTCACAGATGATAAATGTGACAACTGAATTCGGGCAGGCTCTTCCGCCATTATTTTTCGAAGCAGTGTGCTCAGTCTCTCGTGCAGCCTGAAAATGTTCGTATCATCGAGTCACTCAGTCATACACCGAACCATTTGATATTTTACTTTCGTGCGTTCTCCGAAGTTCCACGGCATCACTTGAATGTCCACTCTCGGCCAATCTCAATACACAAGAATTCTTAGCGATGAGTAACGCACGAGATCAATGTAACGACGTACAACTCCGTAGATGTCATGTGAAACGTTTATTGGCGGTTCAGAGTAGTTTCTTGTGTGTCACAATATCGAGTCAGTTGAAGTAAGCTGCAGAGCTGAGACTTGTCTCTAGCCTACCACAAGTTGTGCATTAGGAACGAGTGGCCACTCTTCTCAGCCTTTTTGACAAAGTGAGCGCACCAAAATCAAATACATTACACACTTCGACAATAAATTTGAACTGCTCTCAAATTTACGGACTATATAATGTATCACAACTCTCTATCCGGATAAGATTCGCAAAGTCGATTAAAATAATCGTCAATGAAACCGTACCAAATTTTCTCCTCCAATGAGATATCACCGTTGCTGACGTGACTAGAGAACTTTTGTCTCGTGCAGGCGGTGTGATTTTTTATTATGTAAACTGAAGGTGGAGGGAAGAGGAACGAAAGGAAAGAAAAGAATTTAGGGTGGCATTAGCGGCGATGAGCGAAAATGGGTACCGTACTGGAATTCGAACACAGGATCTCCTGCAGTTGCGTTAAGCAATGCGAAACCGAGCACAGTGTTTATCGCAGCAGCGGGAACTATTTCGTCACGCCCCGGCCAATCCACACTCCCAACCAGCGCCAGAAAATTTCGAAACTGTGATCGTATAGTTTGAGCTGTCAAGAATTTTCCGGTTACAGTTAAATATTACTGTACTGAAAACATTTCTGCAGACGCATCTCAATATGATTATTACTTTGAGCTATGAAGAAGCAAATGACCATTAAATTAGGGAAAGATAGTGGAACGAGAGTTGCCAACATCTAATTTTTTGTTGGACTGTTTATGTTCAGGGCCCAGAGTGGTGGTACTCTCATCTGTCTATTTTTTTTTTCATCGTTATCCTAGGAAGGATAGTGTTCCTGGAACTCATGAACAGCCGTCATTATTATGCTGCACACTTAACGATGCAATAAAGCTTCGGTGAGCGAAAAAAATACAAATAATTTCCGAGATTTGAGTTGAAGTACCGGTATATACAGTTTTCTCTAAAATAAGATACACTCCCAGAAGGAAAAGAAGTAATAAATTAAAACACTAATAAAATACAGGAGTGATGCCTAAAAGTACGGAAGAGAAAGGGTAGGAATCCAGAGATGTTAGTAGCTTACTGTTAGTGGTGTTAACGCGAAAAGCTGGAAGATACAATTTATTATTAACTCTCCTAAAACGACAATAATATTTCGAGAGATTTTGTTGGAGGAAAATAAACCAAGAACTCGTATTGTTGCTAGAATTAATAGAAATAGTCAATAGTAAAAGCTTTGGTAAAGAAATGGAAAAAAAGGAAATTATATATATTGGATAGAAAACAGTGATAGTACCTTGTCGACTAAGATTACATCAGTGACTCCATGCTAAATTTGCTGCACGTCTTAAGCATTATGTCACTATGGAGGTCCATTAAGTGTCAGCTGCTGCACGATCAGTTTGCTTCTAGTGCATGAAGTAATTAATGATCGCTGTACCCTATTTACTCGGTGCCCCACTGGCCACCAACATATTTTGGACATATCTGTTAAGTCAAATGTTTCTGCAAAGTAAGTCATTGCAGCTAAGTGCCAACCACAAATCAATCCACTATACAGAGCAACGACACTATCATATTAGTGTGTACTAATCCTTCAAATCAACACAGCAAACACTCAATTAGCGCAGAGTGCGCTAGTTGTCAATGCAAAACACAGAGAGCGCTAAACTGCCGCGGACAATGCTGAACAATAACAGTAGTCAGGATATACGGAATAATTCAGATCCGTATTGAACCTTCAATCAAGTCACATACCAACAATAAATGCTTGGTCAAAGTACACGTTTCTTAATGCCATTTTGCAGTCATCAACTAACTATATACTCTCGCTCATAACAGTGTTTTTCAGCAATATCTCTGGTTGTAGCATTTCAGTGCTAACACTGGAAACCACCTACGCCTTAATTCAACAATAGAAAACTTGTGGAGCTAAACAGATCGAATGATAGTCACTCTTTGTAGTCAGATTTCCTTACCCGCAAATATATTTCTGACTATATCAGACCAGTAAACACTCTGGCCTGTAAGTACCCAAATCCAATTAATACTACAAGCTCCAACGCTCTGAAGTTACTATTTGGCTAACAGCTGTACTGTGACTGTCAGGAAGATATCTGACTACAAGGTCTACGTTAAACCATTTATGAAGCACGTCCTGGAGTGGAATGCCAAGGGCGAGGTGACCATGATAATAATATTGAGTAACCAACGAAATGATAGCGTCCTACGAATCGAGACGTGGAATGTCAGAAAGCTAAGTGTGGTAGGGAAGCTAGAGAATCTTAATAGGGAAATGCTGAAGCTCAAAATAGATACAGTGGGGTCAGGAAATTGAAATTGAAATACAAGGATCTCGCCATATAACTGTAAGGTAATATCAAGAGAAGGAGAGATTGGCATTATGGAAGCAGGATTGTGAATAGAAAGGTAGGGCAGAGAGTGACTGACTGCAAACAGTTCAGGCTGTTCTCATGAAAACCGACAGCATGCCAACACCGACAACAATATTTTAGATACACATACTGACGTCGCAAGCCAAAGATGAAGAGATAGGGAATGTATATGAGGATATTGAATGGGTTGTTCAGTACGTAAATAGAAATGAAAATCTAAAACTCAAGTGGTAGTGAGAGACTGAAATGCGGTTGAAGGAAAGGAGTAGAATAACGGTTAGAGAAGAACAACTATTAGATTTCTGTAATACGTTTCAGCTAATACTCTGTTCAAGAATCGCAAGAGGAGGAGGTATACGTGGATGAAGCTGGGAGATACGAAAAGATTTCAGTTAGTTTACGTAAAGGTCCGCCAGAGGACGAGGAGCCTCACACACAAAACCGGCAGCACATCTGAGGTACCACAGTTCAACGCGAAAGTTGTAAAGGGCCACCCAAATGTTAATCATACAAGAACGATCCTGGATGGGGATTCAGCTTACCTAACAGAATTAACACACGTGAAAGAGGCAGTAACATACAGAAGCCTTGGCACGGTGATAGAATGCAGACGATTGTATTCAGGCCTCTGCACGGCTGCACTGATCTCCAGACGTAGTGAAGCCCCATTTCCGCTAATATCGTGAAGCCTCTCGCCACGTCATCCACTCATGAACGTTGCTTCCGTACTCGGCTAAAACAAACTCCGGGTTCCTACGGCCACCCACAGACCACGGCATCACCAGTACTGGCATGAAGATGACTGACGGTGTCACTGCCCTCTCTTGGTAACCAGAGTAACTTCCACCACGTTTCGCTGCTGCGCCAAACCAAACCCTTTTAACTGTTCCGTGCGCGCCCTAATAGGCGATCGCGACCAATCGAAGAGTGTCAAAGCGCGGGTAGACACACTAATCGTTCCAGAGATAAGTTAAGACTCAGTCTGGGTACGGTTTCATATGACAGAAAGATCACTCTCGTCGTTATTCCACGCATCTAGGCTGGAGAGTTGTACGTAAACCTGGTGATTCAAACTGCTGTTCTGCCATTCGTGAACATCACTCCAGGTGGTGTTTTCCATCAGGATAACGTTTGCACACATATCGCTGTTGTAATCCAATATGCTCTACTGGCTCGACATGTTGCCTTGTTGGCACCATCGCTCTATTTTAGTGTCATCCACAAACAGTATTAACTGTCTCCTTGATGACCGACGAAGTGCTACAGGCGTGGAACTCCATCGCAAAAACTGACATCTGGCACATGTGCAACACAATGCACACACGTTTGCGTGCTTGATTGAAGTTGTGGCGGTTACAACTGTTATTAATGTACCAGCATTTCAAATTTTCAATGGCTTAACTTGTACTTAAATTAACCTATGATCATGCAATGTTAATCATTTAAATACGTTACCTAGATAATTGTATCCCTCATATTTCATTACCCTACAGTAATGGGTTTTTGTCTTTCGACTTTTTCCGACACAGTATTCATAATCTGCTTTACTCTGAATTTCTGATTCCTTGTATCAGTAGTAAATATCTTAGAGCAGATTAGCATTATTTTCTTTCTTTGCTTCTTAATATACGTTTTCCAGCAATTCTCACTTGCTAACGTGAATCCATTCAATGTGGAATTCATTAATGATCGCTTTGTTTACCTGATTACTTTTATTTTCGTTAAAACTACACAAATTAATACAGGTATCATGATAAGATTAGTAGCTGATATAATGTCGTAATGACAATTGGCCTACTTTTCCCTCGATATTTCCGTACAAGCTGGTAGGATTTGATATAGCAAAATTTGCACTTCTTCCGAAATAATTTATTCGTCTGTAGTCTGTAGTTTAGGGGTAATAAGGTCTTATTCCATAAGTTTAGGTTTTGTATAGGTACTACACTTAGAGGTTTCTCCAGCCAAATCAACATTGGTCTTATACCTGTAATTATACTGGTTACCTAAGTCGCAGCAGGAAAGTCAATTTGCATTCCGGCTTTGTCTTTCTATTTCCATTAATCAATAATCCAATCTGCTGCAATTCAAATTGCGCCACACCTGTGAACATTCTACCTTCACAGCAATTAGCTACATACGTTTCCGGCTGCAAAATGGAATAAATCCAGTGACTGCAAATCCGCTGAAAGTATTGTTGTAGTATTTATATAATCCTCTTGCAATCTGTTCCTTCCATTTACCACAAAAATGTTGGATTCAACTTCACTGTGTGTCAGTTTGTACCATTTTAGGTGAAAAAACGGTCGCTAAATACTTGATACACTGTCTGAGATCTTCTATTGCCACAACGACATGAGTACCCCTTGTTCCGAAATTAGTAGTACCTCGCAAATTTGTACATCAACGTCAAAATCACTTTGGAGAAAGTAAGTTTCATGATTTCTCTCCCTTCTTAGGAGCATGGTTTATCGAAAATTAAACTGACACACTGTAGAAAAGTAATCAAAATAGTATTATCGGATTTAACTTAAAGTTAAGTATATCTAACCAATAGTCTTTTGTTTACTGTGTATTGAACCAGGGACCTAGGAACGATGGAGAGGTAGTTCACAACCGCACAACAGTCCGCAGCAGTCCACCCACCCCACCACCGATCTACTCCGAGTCCAGAGATTAAATATAACCCCGAATGTTTGTATGGTAGAGTAATTACGGTGTAGACGTTCATGAAAACAGTGTTCGCGTAGCAATCGCTGACATAACGTAACTGAGGTGGAATAACGGGATTCAGCTCAGATTCTCCAAGGCAGATGGAAAACCGTCTTAGAACCATCCACAGGCTGGACGCGCACCGGATCCCGACGCTAATCAACCGGGAGGATTCGTGCCTGGGACCGGCGTACCTTCCCACTCGGGAAGAAGCGCGCTAGACCGCGCTGCTAGCCGGGCTGGCTCAATACTCTATTACCTATCACTAGACTTAAGTTCATATGGTAGCTTTTTTTGCTGTAAAGGTTGAAGTACTTGTGGTAATGTGTGAACAATACCCATAAAGGTTTTGTCTGACCAACATAGACTGTCGACGTCTTAGTTGGTATAAGTAACTTGATATTTACAGGTTAAGTCTAACAGATTTTGTCCTCGAAACTTGTTCAAGAATTTCTTAGCATTACACTTTGGGGTATAAGAAGTTGTTACCAAGAATCTTTGTCCTGCTGTATACTGCTGTATCGTATATACCTTGTCCAATATGTTCTTGACACTCCAAAGCTTTTCTATTTGCATGTTTTACTCATTGGCATACCTCTTTCAAAGTTCTTGCAAATTGTTTCAAATTTTCGCTCTGAGTTCTTAGCACTGGGTGGATGTCCGCCCCGATAGCTGAGTGGTGAGTGTGACGGATTGCCCTCCTATGGGCCCGGGTTCGATTCGTGGCTGGGCCGGGGATTTTCTCCGCTCAGGGACTGGGTGTTGTGTGGTCTTCATTATCTTCTCATCCCCATCCGCCGCGCAGGTTGCCCAATGTGGCGTCGAATGTAATAAGACCTGCACCAAGGCGGCCGGACCTACCCGTAAAGCGCCTTCCGGCCAATGACACAAAATGCTCATTTCCACTGGGTGGATCACATCAAAAGGCAACTGCGTTTTCCACCCGTATAACATCTCGTGTTGTGAAAGACCTACCTGCCTGAATTTTAGCCCTATTTTCACTCTCCTCATAACTTAAGTACATATCTCACACAATTTACTAGCTTAGCTTTTTTACTGTGTGGACTCACACGGTAGGACCATTCTCTTTTCGAGGATAGGGGCTGATACCCATCTTCTTAACTGTTAACAGGCGACGTAACTGCATCATCATATCAGATATAAAATTATTCTTTGACCTGTGACTGTGGTTGAGAGAAGACTACTAGTCACTCTCCAGCTATTCCTCATATTCGAGGCTACACTTTAATGTGGACTTTACAACCAAGGCACCATTTTTGTGAAATGACAGCAAGTTATCAGCATGAGCAGGCACTGACGGGAGCATATACGCTGTTAACGCATGAGGGAGCTTCACGGCACTCTTCTTCGAATAGTAATTTCTGGAATTTAGAACGAACCGCCAGTTTGTTCATTTAACAGTAAATCATGCAGTAGACGTTTTGGGCTTCTAAGCCACATGCAGCCATTGCAGAAAAGAACATCTCGAAGCACTTACCAGGGATAGAATGCTGGTGTGCAAACAATGAAAAAGCTGCCCGCCTGGATCTGCCTGTTAGACGCCTCTAGCCACAGCAGGGGCAGGGGCTTGAGAGAAATCTCGGTCGCCCAGCCAATACATTTCGACAGTGTTGTATCTTTAGTGAACAGCGATGGCAGCCGTACAAATTAGTGATTTTCCATATTAACTGTGGAACAGACATTATCAACGGAGCCATCAGTTGTATCCTATGCCTACCTTTTTCAGACTTTCTAACACCTTTCATCATTTTACATCGTTCAACGCTTTTTCCTATGAAGGTATCTTGGTTTTTGTTTCTTTCCTACTTCCAGTATCAACCTTAAGGTCAGATCTACCCCACTGGTACATTTATCTTTCCTAAAAGCAAACCTGATCGTCACCTATAAGATCCAAAGTTTTCTTTTCCATTCTTATGCATATAATCGTAGTGAGCAACTTGGATACTAGAGGTGAGCCGTTTGTATGATTGTTCTTGCGTTTCTCGGCTCTTACAGTCTTCGGAATTGTGTGGGTGGTACATCGCCAGTCTCATACGTTCTAAACATCAATGTGACCAGTCGATCTGTAGCACTTTCCGCAATAGCTTTAAAAATTCTGACGGAATATTATGTAACCCTTTTGGTTTACTTGGCCTTAAGTCGTCTAAAACTCTCCTACATTGTGATTCTAATACTAGATACACTATCTCTTTCAAATGATAGAGCACAGCTGTCAGTCGACCTGTTCTTGCAGCTTTAATTCGGCTAGTGGTTAGCTATTATCATTGCTAAAAAGTACAAGAAGTACATAACAATCCGATAGTATGAACAGTTACAACTCGTGGCATAACCTATACAGTTTGAACTTTACTTTAAATACCACCATTTCGTAATATCAACACATGTTCTAGTACATCAGTCCCCTGTTGTTCGGCCGTCCATCACAGATTTTTTTCAAGATTCCTCTATAATGAAGGTAGGCTTTGCGGAGAACACATCGATTGGCTGTATGGCGCCCGCTCTATGAACTACGTAAATAATTTTAGTTGCTTTCCGACTTATTTCCACATTTAACAGCAGACGTAAGAAATGTGAAAAATTTCAGGTTCACTCCTTGTGAGTCAGTTGTTTTTTTCTTCTTTGAAAGGCATATGTAACGTCAGATTGGTAAAACTTCTTTAAAAAATATTTACAAAACACGAGGAGGGACGTGCTATATTCTGTAACTATTAGAATTGATTTCATTTAAATGATTTTACTTTTTAATGTTGATCCTCTTATTTGCTGAACAGTTCATAGATGGCGACAAATGTCAACAAGATAGATAGTTGGTGTGACTTGCCATTTCGTTACAGATGTAGACGGTCCTAATGTCTGTGCCGTTTCAAAGAGATTTTAATTAAAAATGCAATAAAACCAGTATACTGATTTCTGTTATTAACAACGTACGTGCATCTTAACTACGGTAGCATGGAGAACGTTGTACAGCTTCAATGTTACAAGCATCATGCTCGTACACTATTACGTTGATGGCTCTTACATATTAGCAAGACGGTAGGAGCTACTCCCATCCCCACCCCACACCACGACCGTCCCTTTCTTTTCATCCCTCCCCCTCCTGCCCCCCATCCCCCGCTGCACCTTCTCCTTCTCTCAGATCTTCTCTCCCTCGACAAGTCCCTCTTGGCAGTTTTTTGTTCTACCTTTCTCCGTTTGATACTATGCTTTTTAAGCGTCGTCGTTCTGGAATGCGTAAGTAGCCTGTTTGTATGATGGCAGCGCTATGAACTCTGTTGATATTGCTGACAGCGCTCTGCACCCTCGGCAAGATATTCTTTGCTCGGACGGACTAGTAGTTAGCAAGTAGATAGGGAAGTTTATAAACATAATATTCTTAGTGGAGAATTTGTGTTGGTAGGACATGCATTGCAAAGTGAGACGCAACGAAAGGTATGATAATGGATGTATGGTTGATAATGTTTTGGTAGTGGAAATATTGAGAGCTATGTAATTTTGGGAACTGGATGTAACATGAATAAGGCAAAAAGTTTCGAAATACGTTGTTTGCTCTTCATCAAAATTTTTCTTTTGGTTACCACATACCTCCTAGTAGTTAGAGTCTATAGTAGTTAGAATCCTTCAATTTAGCTGGCTGTTGTTGCTACTTACTGAACTGCTGTAGTTTGTATTATGAAGATTTCCTGTGAGGTAAGTGGCTTCTGAAAAAGAATGGGGTTCCCACTATATGAATTCGTGACTGAAATTAGTTTCGGCAATTAACAGAGCTGGAGATAGTTTCGTATTTCTTTAATTCCATATCTTTAGGATTTGTATTATTGTTAGGATTTATTGCAATTCAGGGCTATTCTTTTGTGTTGATTATTGGAAGTCATGTTGTAAATGTATAGCAGTCAGGTTGCGTTGGGCTTGTTTGACGTGGATAAGAAATGAATGGGTTAAGTTTGAGTGGTCTTCTTCAGGGAAAATGCTGTAAGTCAGTATTTAATAAAAAAAATTAAAGAGTTAGTTTCAAGTGTTTAAATACTGTGCCCAACTTTTAACTTGTGCCTGTGACTTCAGTGTTTTTTATGTGCTACGCACATCGCCCACTGTGTTTTTTAACTTTATGTGTAATTTTTTAACTGTCTCACATGACAGTCACCGTGTACGTGTATGTTTTAACCCCCAGTGCCTCCCCTTACAATGTTCTCATGTCCCCCTTTATTTTCTTTCATATGTCTCTTGTTTCCTCTCTTTTATTAACTCTATCACTCGACTGAAGAGACGCGGGATGTGCTACTTCATACACTTTGAGTGAATTCTTTCGTTGCATCCCAGCAAGAAGTTTTGAAAGAATTCCAAAAACTGCGCGTTTTTCATAAAGAGCTGATCATTAATCAGGTTATAATTAACATTTTTGTGACGACACAGATCTCCAGCTCTTCATAGAGGTCGATGAACACGTCCTTCTCACACTTAGGCAACAAACTAACATTAAATGTCAAAGGTGGCTACTTAAGTTTTGTTGTGCGTAAATGAGCAGCCATGCTCGGTTTCTCCGTGGCATCTTTTCTGCTTAACGACACATGTTCCCCACTCGTAATTTTTTGCCTCCTTTCCTCTTGGCCAACGTAAGAGGCCCAACAGTCCAGGTAATCAATACTACAGAATCCTGAAACATGATACAGGTTCCTTTGTGTCTACACTATGTTGCAAAATACTCCCAAGTTATTTTTGGTTCCAAAAGGTTCAAATGGTTGAAGTGGCTCTGAGCACTATGCGACTTAATTTCTGAGGTCATCAGTCGCCTAGAACGTAGAACTAATTAAACCTAACTAACCTAAGGATATCACACATATCCATGCCCGAGGCAGGTTTCGAACCTGCCACCATAGCAGTCGCTGGGTTCCAGACTGTAGCGCTAGAACCGCACGGCCACTCCGGCCGGCGTTTCCAAAAGGGACTGTCTCATTGTGCTTCCTGGAGACAGTGGATTTCCTAATACTAATTTTTCCATAGTAAGGTAAACTAATAAGCTTAGTATTTTCTTCAGAAGCCATATTATTGGAAGGCGTCATCGTATTTTTATATTTATTAGATGTGTTCTTCTATATACTACCTACAACGTCTTCTGGATAGTTATTCACTTTTGCAGTGTTCCTTATTATTGTCATTTCATCATCGTATACGTCTTTAGATAACGGAATTTTGAACAACCGATTGATACCAATATCGATCTCTTTCATGACGTCATCAGACAAGTTCTCCTCATAGGTGGTTTCAGCGTATTTTTCCCACATATCCCCTTTCTCCTCTACATTTAACAGTGCAGATCCCGCTGCACATTTAGTATTATCGCATTGGTTGCAATTTCATCAAACGTTGTTCTGACATTCCTGTATGCTCTATCAATCCATCTGAAAATAATTTCTTCTTCGATTTCTTAATATCTCTCACGCAGCCGTTTCGCCTTATCCTTCCACCACTTCCCATTTATTGCATTTTTGTATGACCCGTATTGCTGTATTCCTGAATTGCCCTTCACGTTTTTGTACTTCCTCCTTTCGTAAGTGGGTACATAGCGCTGACCGCGCTTGCACTATGACAGAGTCGGCCGCTTGCCGTTTAGGACGCCGTGGCGGCCGTTGGTGAATAGAAACTCGGGCTGTACAGCAACGCATGGGCAGCGTGCTTCTTCCTTGATGTGGGACTGCCTATTGGTTGGCCGATTAAATGTAAGTTCTCAGCCAAAGTCACTCCAGAGTGCGCTGAATGTTACGTGACAACTCATCCCTGGTTGCTGCCAAGGAGGTGCTATGGAGTATTACATGCTGGAGTTGTGCTACCACAACTGCAACAGGCGAGCATTCGCTTCTCGGAAATTCTTGTTACTTTGTTCAGACCCTGCGTACTTCCAAGGTCCCTGGCGGTGATTTAACATTTACATCCTCTATGCAATTGTGCCTCTATTCGATGCAGCGAAGGGCATAAATAGGTTCTTGTTAAATCAATGGAATGGTGAACTGACTGTCAAAAGTTGGTGCTCCTATGGTCATTATGTGTTAGAAGTTTAGGCCTACGCGAGAGCCGTTTGTTAGAGTTGGTCTCTGAAAACGATAGTCACACACCATGTACAATAGTAACCTAGGGAAAGTCAATTAATCGTAGATCTAGTCAGGATCGCGAATATCGTCGATAAGTGTGAATGGAGAAATTGCTTTAGAGTTTGATAGGATTTTGGATCATTAATTTAGTGTCATCGATTTTTGTAAACGACTTTTGCAATGTGTCTTCCTTGACTTTGTGATGTTCCGTAAGAGAGAATTAGGGTATGCTCAGGTCAACTAAATTGCGATTTTTGTGGTCGTAAGCTCTAGGCGCTGCGACGTCGTACTTGGTGAATGCGTTTTTTCGTGGTTACGGAGGTGCAAGGTGACGGGCTAGCGTTCAGAAGAAAAGTTACACTCGGTTTGAGGGAATTGTGTTCCATATTTTGGGGAAGCTTTGTGGTGATGAGAGTGATAATCGGCACGGAACTGGACTGTTACGGTGATTCGTGTTTTTCCTTGTGTGCGCCGAATTTTGAAAGTCGTTGTGGCTGCATTTTGTTCAAATGGCTCTGACCACTACGGGACTTAACTGCTGAGGTCAACAGTCCCCTAGAACGTAGAACTGCTCCAACCTAACTAACCTAAGGACATCACAGATCCATGCCCGAAGCAGGATACGAACTTGCGACCGTAGCGGTCGTGCGGATCCAGACTGTAGCGCCTAGAACCGCTCGGCCACTTCGGCCGGCCGCTGCATTTAGTGTTTTTTAGAGTAACAGACGTTCTAAGGTAATTATTCATTTCCCATAAATTTTTGGTTACCATATGATGCTCACTCTGAGATAATTGAACGTTGAGCTGTTGTGTTTGTTGAGGTTTTAGTTCGCACTACTGTGATAGTGGCGTAACGTATGTGACTTATGTGCTGTAAGGTTCCAATCCGTGTTTAATAAGAGCCAGGAACCAGAATCTGCCCGATTTTCACAGAGAAAACACAGTTGTTGATCCTCGTAAATTAGTGATCCCAATCAATGAAGTTAAATTTGTACTCTAGCGGAACCAGCTGACGTAAAACAACAATATTCCTTTGTTTGATGGGGTGAAGAGCGACAAATCATGGACTGTTAGTAGGAAACCTAAAACCAACGCCTTAAGAGTCTGAGCGTTTCATATCATTGTAAATGTAGTGAAAACTTGTGGTGGTACGTAGGCTGTTTTTTTTTCCTCGTTTCCGATTATTGTGGGCGTTACCTTTTGTGTAAATCGCTCACACTGGAGTTTAAAAGATGTACTGACATAAATTAATTGAATTAAATAAAGAAGGAGTCTAGCTTAAGTCTGCGTTACGTGTTTCCGTTTAGTAGACAGCGTAGAATCCAAACTGAAGCATATTTGCGCAAGTAGCGTAAACTAAGAAAAGATATTATTTTTTGTTTCGAAGCATTTTAAAGCGACTATCGAAAAGATTACTCATTTCCAGAAGTTTCCAAGATAAAGATACAAAGAAAGCAGTTTGTCTTACTTATAATTAGACTACGATTTAATTTCAGTGAGTATTAGAAAAGGTTTCAATCAGAATTTCAAAAGAGGAAGTCATAACGTTCATAATTAAAAGGTTATTTCAGTGTTTTAATGACATGCAGATAATAAAACGTATAATAAAGAAGGCAGATCAGAGAACATCGAACTAAATATTATCGCAGAGGTAGATATTGCGCTATGTCGCTGGCTTATAGTAACATTGTAACTCTGATTGCTACGATCGGAATTTTCTTAAAAAAAGAGACGAGTTGTCATGTAATGTTTGAGAGATTTGGTAATTGCCAAGAATGTTTCCCAATCGAAGCCGAATGCGCGAACGTGTGATTCTAAATCGATCACGCGGCTGTGGTGGCGGGCGTTATGATAAATTATTTGTGAGATACTAGTAAAACCCAAACGATTTATGACGGTAGTGCGTGGGATATCTGGTATTGTAGACGTTTCTTCGGCCGATTGCCTCAGGTGGAAGATGCCCGCATCTCGTGGTCGTGCGGTAGCGTTCTCGCTTCCCACGCCCGGGTTCCCGGGTTCGATTCCCGACGGGGTTAGGGATTTTCTCTGCCTCGTGATGGCTGGGTGTTGTGTGATGTCCTTAGGTTAGTTAGGTTTAAGTAGTTCTAAGTTCTAGGTCACTGATGACCATAGATGTTAAGTACCATAGTGCTCAGAGCCTCACGTCGAAGAATCTAATTCCATGCTTATGCAATATAGAAAATGGTTTGAATTTTTTTTTTTTTTTTTTTTTTTTGAAATGTGACACTCTGTCCATACTTTTGCGTGACATTGGCAGAGTCTATCCGGCTTATGGCATAAAGCGGAATGCTTCCCGTAGCGTACACATGACGACAACATTGACGACGAGCGAGGTAAGTCGTTTCCTTTGCAATTAAAACTAATTTAGTAACGCTCTTTTGTCGTTGCTATAGTGACCACCATAAACATACTCATAACGCCCTCCACCAAAGTCGCATGATTGATTTAGAATTTGCAGGTTCGATATATATCGTTTGCACCCTTCGGCTTCGATAGGCAAACATTCTTTGCAGTTACCAGAGATTTTACTAAATCGGTACTTACCGAAAGTAAGATGAGTTGTAGCTACAGTAAATACTTAATAGGTGCGTTGATGTGCATTGCGCTTTTCGTAGTAATTTGATACGCGCTGCTATAGAGTATCTTACCGGTGTATAGTATTGTTGTGAGGTAAATAACCTGCTGTAGCCGTAGTTATTTCGCATCGTGAAGTTATTAAATGTCTTACACAACTGGAGATGGTACATACTGTAACAGGTAACATCACAGTAGACACATTACGTGCTTATAATGATAATAAGAGTTATATGATTGTTGATTTCCTTAGCAACGTACTGTACGACAGAATTAGAGATCGTGTTTAGATATAATTTTTAAAGTATCGTGGTCTCGACGTTTAGTCAGTTCACGTCTGCTGCCACTGGTAATACTAGTGCAAACGTATAATAACTTTTGACCACTTCCAGCGTGTAGTAATATTTTTGACGAACATAGTAAATACGAGTTTAAAGTAGTTGACATTATATGCAGGTACTAGTGTCATACGACTGAGTTCTCCTGAAATACAATAGCATAAGCGTTATTTCCGCGCAGCCACTAGAACGAATAGGTAATTAGAGATCCTAGATTAAAATGTAACGTTCTATTTGTACTGGGGACAGGTTTTGGCTAATCGCAAAACGCGGGCTGTGTCATTTGCACAGGTTAACGTAACATATCGCCACTAGCACAGGTTAGCACAGCACATCGCCACGCCACACTCTACGTAGTAAGAAGTGGCACAGGACAACTGTTTTATGTCACTATCTCCAACAGACAGTTTCTGAATTTGTGTTCTCTTTTAGCTATCCTTTAACATCAATTCTACCGAACACTGGTAAAACTTCTTTTTATGTTTTACCCCCGCAGTTCAGTGGTATATATAGGGAGTGGTGGCTGCCATTTTGGTAATTTCCTTTGTTTTCTCCTATGTTACAGTAAGCTGAGTTTTACGTGATTACTTGTCTGTATTTATCTGGCTCCCATTAATACTTGAATGAGCGTGTAAAGTAGAAGCAGCATGGTGCTATTTCGCTACTTCATAGAGAAGCCACATCATTCACGATTTTGATTCATGTATTTCTTATTATTAAATGTTGTCATTGTATAACAGATGGATGTCCTGTTGAGTCTACCAGAAGCTTGTGCAATTTTTTAAAGTCATTTGGAAAAAATACTTTCTGAGTCCCAAGTTTTATCTAGTTACTTCAGTTTTGTGTAAATTCATTGTGATTATTGAAAGATTCACAAAACACCATTTGCATTAAGAAAGGTTAAGATTTCTTATTGTATGTAAGGGTTACTATTATACCAAATTCAATTTAAATACAGGGAGAGAAGAAACAAAACTACTTTGGAAAACAAATGTGTAGCAGTTTTAAAAAATGTTTCTTTTATCGGTAACCAACCCTTGCCTCTTCCTTTTCCATAACTTCGCTAATCAGTCCCATATAACTGGTGGCAACAGCGTGGTTGTGTAATGTAAAAGATAAAAGAAATTTGGTCTGATTAATCCAGAAGAATTAAAAGCTATCATTAAGAAATTTGTATTTTCTTGGAACTGTCTGTGTGATATTTGTTATGGGTTTGATATTATTACTAAGTCTTCCCGATAACCGACTGCTATTTCGTATTTAAAAAGGAATTCTTACAGTATGAGGTACAAATGAGAAATGAAGTTACTGACAGAATTTGTAAACAGACTGCGTGCTTGGGCCGTCCGTTGCATCCGCCTAAACAGAACAACGGCCACGAAGGTGCGGCAACCACCTTGTGCTCCGAATATCTTTTTGTACTTCAAGCCGATATTGAGTACTTTCGATGACACCTTCCATCTCGTTAGCAAATAGTGCGTATTTAATCACCTTGAAAAATCTGGCAAATAGTGTTACGGATTTGTTCCAGATTAGTATGGAAACGATTTCTATACTGGAGACGAGGCAAGATAAAATATCGGAAGTTCAGATCTTAAGTGACGCTTGCGCACGAAGGGGTGGAGGATCAGAATAAGTACAGTGTTGAGTGCAGGGTTGTTCAGAACAATGGTGATACTGGAACGTGGGAACGTTTTAATAAGCTTCCTAACTCCATAGTCACATTATTAGAAGGAAGTTTAGTCTGTCTAGGGAGGTAACCTTACAATCTCTGTAGGTGGCTATGTAGTTGCTGCGTCCAGCCAGCCTTCTTCAAACGTTTCACTTTTTCGTACTCCACGCCATATATCATTTTACAACAGGTAGACTGAGCGGACTGGTGGCTCAAGGTATCCAGGAACAACTTTATCTGTAGGGTTTACGTGAGAGGTTCAACTGCGCAGGTGCAGAAATGTGTCAGTT
The DNA here is from genome assembly GCF_023897955.1 of Schistocerca gregaria. Lineage (NCBI taxonomy): Eukaryota > Metazoa > Arthropoda > Insecta > Orthoptera > Acrididae > Schistocerca > Schistocerca gregaria. The sequence continues at coordinate 166,679,650 of NC_064925.1, read as the reverse complement.
AATACCTATTATTTTAGAGTTCAGGGTTACAGTGAAAACGGTCCTCAGTATGTAACGGAAATTCGCAGCATCAGGCTGGCTCTGTATCGGAAACTACCAAGGGAAATACTGTTGATAATATCTTACATGGGATGTGTCTGCAGGATAGTTCGCGAGTCGTTTTTGACGGTAATCCTGGCAGTTTTCAAGAACTGGATTAGCTAATGGCCACCATGGAGGGTTTTCGGCTGCAGGATAAAAAGAGTACCAGCAAGGCCTATCTGTTCGAAACAACAAGGTAGCAGACAGGGAGTACCACGTTCGTAGTGTGTTTTCGTTGAAATCAACCAGACACCTCAGCACAGAATGCTTATGCAGAGGCCCAAGTATCAATAGCACCGGACGGTGTCGGCAAAAATGGTAGACCGTCAAGTACCTCTGCTAAAAGTAAGGGAGTTAATCGCGATCTTCCTTTAGTTTGTGCGCTCATTACCAGGGGATGAGTTTGCAGTTTACCTGACTCAGGAAGTGGTTCCTCAGTGATAGATTGTCTTTATTACCAAAGTCATAATGGTCTGTGTAAATTCTTCGCGTTGCAACCATTTAGAGAACGATGCAGCTTGGTGAACTGCGGAGAGTTGGCGTTAATGGAAAAGATACGAGCTAGGTGCGAAGGACTCACAATTTTTTCCTGGATACTCGATTTCTTCCATAGGGAGAACCTATCTTCGCGTTCTCCAAATTTTCCTGGATACTCGATTTCTTCGATGCGAAGTACCTATCTTCGCGTATTATTTTTGGATACGATTCCATAGCTGGCCGGTGTGGCCGTGCGATTCTAGGCGCTTTAGTCTGGAACCGCGTGACCGCTTCGGTCGCAGGTTCGAATCCTGGCTGGGGCATGGCTTGGGTGATGTCCTTAGGCTCGTTAGATTTAAGTAGTTCTCAGTTCTAGGGGACTGATGACCATAGATGTTAAGTCCCACAGTGCTGAGAGCCATTTAACGATTCATAACAAAACCTCGCTGCTTGTTTGGATTTAATGTGGAACAGGTTTCTTTTTCAAATTATGCCATGAGAGCAACTATAGGTAGTGCAAAGACCATCTAGAACATGGCATTAATGCTGTCGACATATATGCGAAAGAGAGAGAATTATATCATCTGAAAGCTAAACAAACACGACGCATCCTGAAACTGTTAGATCCATTCCCAAAGGTGCTCACTAAGCGAGCATGAGCAGCCAGTATTATTGAATCCAACATCCACCTGACGCATCAGGTCCCTGTGTGGCTATCACCTTATCTCTTAGCCCTACCCAAAACGCGCGAATTTAAGATAACTGCTGTGCATTACTTGGAGTATGGTGGCATGAGTCCCTTCACCTACCAATTTGCGAAGCCCATACTTTTGGTACCTAACAGAGAAAATGAAGGTACCGCCCACTCATTGATTAGCGAAGGTTAAATTCCAAGTTAGTGTTATAATCAGTTTCATTAACTGATGTTCACAAATGTTTCTCATGGTTTGCGAGAGCAGGTTACTTTACGGTATTAAATTTAAATCAGACTTACTATCAGGAGCATTCACGGAGAGATCTAAGCCATTTACAGCCTTCTCCAGCGATTGGAATCTTTATGTATTAGCCGTGTGTCCTTTCGTTTAGCGATCAGCGCTGCTCTCCTCTCTGGTTTGTTGAATTCGATATTTGGAGAGCTAAAATTTCAGTTTGTATATAATTACTTGAACCACGGTTTCGTTGCAAATAAGACCTTCGATGAAAATCTCGATCAAGTTACATCTTCATCATTAATAAGAGTTAAAGAGCCTGCAGGAGGTGGGCATGACCATAAAGCCACCTAAGATCAGCTTCGTACATTCTGTGATTTCCTTTCAGGGACGCTTAGTGACAGCTCAGTTTGTGAAAATCGACAAGAAACAACCAGTTCCCTTCGTGACTACCTGCCTCTTAAGAATAAGACAGGAGTATCCAAATTTATCGGAATAATCAATCTTTTTTTTTATTTGAAAATTTATTCTAAATTTCACACAAGTTGGTGCTCCCTTAAAACGATGCCGTAGGAAAAGCTGCTGACAAACATCTAGCTCTTGCCGCTCTCAAGGAAGCACTTAGTAGCGCACCGGTGTTGGGGATTCAGAATTTTGAGAAAGACTTCGTTCTTCGGACTGACGCATCGAATGTCAGGGTAGCAGCAGTTCTTCTGCAGGAGTAGGAATGAGGGCTTGGGTCGCCTGTGTACACCTTGAGTTCTTTGCCGGAAACCGGCGAAATATTCGGTCATGTACTGGAGGCCTCCACGGTACAGTTTGGACTAGAGAAAATCCGTTGCTATCTTGACCATACAAGTTTTAGGCTTGAAACAGACAACCAGGTTTTTTCCTTGCTTCAAGCCAGGCATCGGAATACAGATGGAACGGCTCGTTGGGAAGTCCGCATTGTTGTCTAACAGTTTTCCATGAAGCAATTTAGAGGCTCGGGTAGCGTAGGTGGCCGATGCGTTAAGCCGAATGTTTGAAGGGGACACGTCGCTGCGGAGTGTTGGTCGAGAGTGCATTTGGAACGTCAATGTTTTAAAAGGGATATCCGCATTGTTTGAAAATTTGCCCAATAGTGTGGAGGACTAGTTAAATAAACGAATGTTATGATGCTGCAACTGTTTCGTTTGAGGTTCAATTATAGATGTAAGTAATGTGAAATACCAATTCAGTTCTTCAGCTGGCACCATGAGACAATCTGCAGATTTTAGTTTGCCTATACCAAGACCACACAGGTTTTTTCATTGGACAGCTAGACTCTTTCTATTGCTGGCTGATGTATGGATGTGCCTGACTTTTGCATTTTTCAGAGCTAGACTAACTCAGTTCCGCTTTTGCATGTAAGCAATATGATTTTCAGGCGAAAGATGTAGTATACACGGTGGTCCATCGATGGTGACCCTGCCAAATATCTCACGAAATAAGCTTCAAACGAAAAAACTACAAGGAACGAAACTCGTCTAGCTTGAAGGGCGAAACCAGATGGCGCTATGGTTGGCCCGCTAGATGGCGTTGCCACAGGTAACGAATATCAACTGCGTTTTTTAAAATACTAACCCCCATTTTTCTTACATATTCGTGCAGTACATAAAGAAATATGAATGTTTTACTTGGACCTATTTCTTCGCTTTGTCATAAATGGTGCTGTAATAGTCACAAACGTGTAAGTACGTGGTACCACGTAACATTCCGCCAGTGCGGACGGTATTTGCTTCGTGATACATTACCCATGTTAAAAAGGAGGGTTTACCAATTGTGGAAAAGCTCGATATTGTGTTGACGTATGGCTATTGTGAGGAGCTCCCACTTGGTGAACATCGACAGCGCAGAAAGATACGTATATAGCTTCTTTTCTATGTTTACTTCGTAGATTCTTGCTTAAATTGCGCGCGAGTTATGTATAGAATGTGTAATTTCGAGTTTTAGTTACTGTAATCGTAAATTCAGGCAGATTGTAGAGCAATCGTTAGGCATTTGTACAGGCTAGTTCATACATTCTTTGCGTGTTTCCCTTGTGTTATCTAGGCACAGACTCTTGTTTCAGTAACTGTTGTGCAACATCGATTAGAATGGACATAGACTGTGACTGCTGTGTTCGGATTAAGGGTGAGTTGGCATCCCTTCGCTCACAGCTGCAGGCGGCGCTGACTTCGGTCGTGCAGCTTGAGGCTGTTGCCAATGTGCGCCACTGTGGGGAGCCGGACTTGGGGGGATGTCAATTTCAGCCCGTCTGTCCTCGTATCGGTCTGCCACTGTGGTTGGCCAATTGCTGCCCACAGTGGGCTGAGCCCTCGCCTGTGGTTGAGTGAGAGGTCGTTCCAAGGCGTGGCAGGCAGCAAAAGACATCCCCAGAGGCTGATCAGAAATCCTCCCCTGTGCATCTGACACAGGTTTCAGGTACTGACACTGGCGGAACCAGATGCAGCTGCCTGTTCTGTTTCAGAGGATGATTTTCAGCCTTCAAGGTCCGGGCAATTGCAGAGGATGGGCTTATTGGTTGTTGGGAGCTCCAATGTTAGGAGCATAATGGGGTCCCATAGGGATATGGCGGCTAAGGAGGGGAAGAAATCAAGTGTGCACTCTGTATGCATTCTGGGTGGAGTCCTTCCAAATGACATGGAGAGCACAGGGTGCAGCAAGCTGCAGGTGGTGGCACATGTCGGCACTAATGACGTGTGTCGCTTTGGATCTGAGGAAATCTTCTCTGGATTTCAGCGGCTATCTGATTTGGTAAAGGCTGCCGGTCTTGCTTACGAGATGAACTCAAAGCTCACTATCTGCAGCATCGTTGACAGAACCGACTGCGGACCTTATGTGCCGAGCCGGGTGGAGGGTCTGAATCAGAGGCTCAGACGGTTCTGCGACCGTGTTGGCTGCAGATTCCTTGACTTGCACCATAGGGTGGTGGGGGTTCGGGTTCTTCTGAATAGGTCTGGAGTTCACTACACTCAGCTGGCGGCACACGGGTAGCGGAGGCTGTGTGGCGTTGACTGGGGGGTTTTTTAGGTTAGAAGGCCTTGGGAAAGTGCGGGGTCGGCTGCAATCTCAAAGGGTGCACGGCAAATACAGGACGGGCTTGGATCAAGGAACAGCTGGAATTGTATTTGTAAATTATTGTAGTTTTGCTGTGTAAGTCCCTGAGCTTCAAGCGCTAATAGAAAGCACAGAAGCTGAAACCGTTATAGGTATAGAAAGCTGGCTAAAGCCTGAAATAAGTTCTGCAGAAATTTTGACGAAGTCTCAGACGGTGTTCAGGAAAGACAGATTAGGCAGAATTTGTGGTGGAGTGTTTTTGTCTGTCAGTAGTGGTTTATCTTGTAGTGAAGTCGAAGTAGATACTCCGAGCGAATTGGTATGGGTGAAGGTTATAATTAACAGTCGAACTAAGTTAATAATTGGCTCCTTCTACCGATCCCCAGACTCCGAATATATAGTTGCTGAACAGGTCAGAGAAAATATGTCTCGTAACAAGTAAATACCCAACTCATACGGTTATAGTTGGTGGGAACTTCAACCTTCCCTCGATATGTTGGCCAAAGTAGTTGTTCAAAACTGGTGGTAGGCAAAAACATCTTCCGAGATTATACTACATGCTTTCTCCGAAAATTATTTCTTGCACTTAGTCCACGAACCCATGCTAATTGTAAATGGTTGCGAAAACACACTTGACCTCTTAGACACAAACAATCCAGAGCTAATAGAGAGCATCATGACTATTCCAAATCCACCAAAAACAAACGCAAAATCATTTTATTTAAAGAAGCGGATAAAATGTCAGTAGAAGCCTTCCTAAGAGACAATCTCCATTTCTTCCGAAATGACTGTGCAAATGTGTACGAGATGTGGCTCAAATTCTAAGATATAGTAGCAATATCAATGTAGAGATTCATACCTCATAAATTGGTAAGAGATGGAACTGATCCACCGTGGTACACAAAACAGGCCCGAACACTGTTGTGGAGGCAACGCAAAAAGCATGCAAAGTTCAGAAGAACGCGAAATCCCAAAGATTGGTTAAAATTTACAGACACGTGAAATTTGCCACGGACTTTAATGCTAGATACCTTTAGTGGGTTCCAGAACGAAACATTGTCTCGAATTTTGGTACAAAATTCGAAGAAATTCTGGTCGTATGTAAAGTACACAAGCGGCAAATCGCAGTCAATACCTTCGCTGCGCAGCGCCGATGGTTCTGTCACTAGGGAAGACGAATGGAATAATACAGAATTTGAAACACGAACAGCTGCTAGCATGAGTTTCTTAGAAGTAGATACCTTAGGGGTTGCGAAGAAACTCAAATCGCTTGATACGGGCAAGTCTTGTGGTCCAGATTGTATACCTATTAGGTTCCTTTCAGATTATGCTGATACAATAGCTCCCTACTTAGCAATCATATACAACCGCTCGCTCACCGATGGATCTGTACCTACAGATTGTAAAATTGCGCAGGTCGCACCAGTGTTTAAGCAGGATAGTAGGAGTAATCCATCGAACTACAGACCTATATCACTGACGTCAGTTGACGGTAGGGTTCTGGAGCATGTACTGTATTCTAACATTATGAATCACCTAGAAGGGAACGATCTATTGATACGTAATCAGCGTGGTTTTGAGAAAACATCGTTCTTGTGCAAAGCAGCTAGCTCTTTATTCGCACGATGTAATGGCCGCTATCGACAGGGGATCTCAAGTTGATTCCGTATTTCTAGATTTCCGGAAAGCTTTTGACACCGTTCCTCACTTCTAATCAAGCTGCGGGCCTATGGGGTATCGTCTCAGTTGTGTGACTGGATTCGTGATTTCCTGTCAGGAAAGTCGCAGTTCGTAGTAATAAATCCTCGAGTAAAGCAGAAGTGATATCAGGTGTTCCCCAGGGAAGCGTCCTGGGACCTCTGCTGTTCCTGATCTATTTAAATGACCTGGGTGACAATCTGAGCAGTTCTCTTAGGTTGTTCCCAGATGATGCTGTAATTTACCGTCTACTAAGGTCATCCGAAGACCAGTATCAGTTGCAAAGCGATTTAGAAAAGATTGCTGTATGGTGTGGCAGGTGGCAGTTGACGCTAAATAACGAAAAGTGTGAGGTGATCCATATGAATTCCAAGAGAAATCCATTGGAATTCGATTACTGGGTAAATAGTACAATTCTGAAAGCTGTCTATTCAACTAAATAGCTACATAGGTAGGAATGATCATCAAAGTAAAATAAGAGAAATCAGAGCTGGAACAGAAAAGTTTAGGTGTTCGTTTTTGCCGCGCGCTGTTCGGTAGTGGAATGGTAGAAATATAGCGTGATTGTGGTTCGATGAACACACTGCCAAGCACCTAATTGCTGAGTTATTATGTAGATGTAGATGTAGATGTAGAAAACACCCAACGGGAGCATGCTATGTATGCTGCTCGGTATCCTGGACGACATCATCCAAGTGACCGGCCCGTTCGCCGGGGAGTTACGTTATTTAGGGAAACAGGAAGTGTTCAGCCACATGTGAAACGTCAACCACAAACTGCAACAAATGATGATGCCCAGGTAGGTGTTTTAGCTGCTGTCACGTCTAATCCGCACATCAGTAGCAGACAAATTGGGCGAGAATCGGGAATCTCAAAAACGTCGGTGTTGAGTATGCTACATCAACACTATTCCAACCGTACCATATTTCTATGCACCAGGAATTGCATGGCGACGACTTTGAACGTCGTGTACAGTTCTGCCACTGGGCACAAGAGAAAATAGGGGACGATGACCGATTTTTTGCACGCGTTCTATTTAACGATGAAGCGTCGTTCACCAACAGCTGTAACGTAAACAGGCATAATATGCACTACTGGGCAACGGAAAGTCCACGATGGCTGCGACAAGTGGAACATCAGCGACCTTGGCGTGTTAATGAATGGTGTGGCATTATGGGAAGAAGGGTAATTGACCCCCATTTTATTGATGGCAATGTACGTGGTACAATGTATGCTGATTTCCTACGTAATGTTCTACCGATGTTACTACCAGATGTTTCACTTCATGACAGAATGGCGATTTACTTCCAACATGAGGGATGTCCGTCACATAGCTCGCGTGCGGTTGGAGCGGTATTGAATAGCATATTTCATCATAGGTGGATTGGTCGTCGAAGTACCATACCATGGCCCGCCCGTTCACCGGATCTGACGAAATTTCTTTCTGCGGGGAAAGTTGAAGGATATTTGCTATCGTGATCCACCGACAACGCCTGACAACATGCATCAGCGCATTGTCAGTGCATGTGCGAACATTACGGAAGGTGAACTACTCGCTGTTGAGAGGAATGTCGTTACACGTATTGTCAAATGTATTGAGGTTGACGAACATCGTTTTGAGCATATATTCCATAAATGTGGTATTGAAGGTACTTACCCTGTAACAGCATGCGTTCTCAGAAATGATTAGTTCACAAAGGTACATGTATCACATTGGAACAACCGAAATAAAATGTTCCAACGTACAGTGGTGCTCAAAAGTATTCGAACGACCTGAATTGCATTTCTCCTGATTCGAATGCAACCCACATAGAGCAGCTGTCTAGCAGGTCCTCTAATCGCCCCTCGGTACACTCGTTTGACTATTGAGAGTGGTTAAAACAAGTCACCACTAGAAAACACTGCTCTGTATCGCAATAACTCAAGATGTAAAGTAATACCAAGGTACTACAAATATCAGGGAACATCTCATCACAGATAGGACGGTTCTTCAGGCTTGTAAGCTCACATTTATTACAATAAATGACACACATGAAATGTTACCACTCTCGTTATCACGTCATATAGGTAATTCACGTTGTACGTTCGTCGTATTCATGATTCCCTCTACAAAATAACATACCGTCCTTTTTATTTAACACAAAATGTGATAAAAATTTACGTTATTCACGAGCAGCTAGTTGAGAATATGTACGAACTTCAAATGACACGACGAACCGTCTCGTTCAGCATATGGATTCAATCCCAGGTCATGCAATCTAAGCAAAGACTTCGTGACTGACGGAAACTAAATGTCATTCCCGACTAGGCATACAGAGAGTGATATACCTCGATTTTAGACAGTAAACTTGTTAACGGATGCGATTTCCTACCCATCATCTATTGTCCTTGTTAACGAATTACGAGAGACGTTAAATATTGCTGTTTCACAAATAACTTACTTGAAATGCCGTGAGGTAAAGCTTTGTGTTGGACAGGGATTGGAGCCCACAACATAAATGGATTGTCTTCGAAGCACAGTCAACTGTGACATATCGGATTTTCTCGGCAGTAGCTACATGTTTTAACTGAAATGATGAGACGAAACATACATTTTTTCTTTCCCAGGATTCCAACCCGGCACTATCGCTGTTATATTCTAAAGAAAACGAAAGTTAAAAATATGTTTGTTACACAAGCAGCGACATGTGAGCATGTTTGAACTAGAAATAATAAGACGAAGAGTTCAGTGCTGACTGGGAATGGAGACCCACACATATCGTTGTTGACTACACACACAGAGACGTCAGCTACCGAATTTTTCTCCACCAGCTGCTCGGAATAACATCCTTGAATTTACAATGATTTCTCAAACAGTTCTATGTCCCACTGGAACTCAAAGACGTCAGATACCGTTAGTGTTGACAACGAATGGAAATACTTTAAAAATGAAAATTATTACCCACCAGCAGATAGGTGTTCTCATACTAGAGCTTGATAATACATGATGAAAGCTTTAGTGCCGGGCCAGGATTCGAACCCTTTCACGTGTAATATGTGGAGGTGTTGAGAAATCTGCAGTTTTGAACAAACAACAAATTGCAGGCGAGGTGTATTGTCACGAAGTGATCAAATTCCACGTTAAGGTCTGTCTGAATTGCATTTCCAGATCAGAACCAATTTTAACGAGATACAGAAGCTCAAATAAAAGATGGAATAAGTGTCCTGTGACCCGACATAGCGTTTGTTTCGTCACTAGAAAAAAAATATTTAGTATAAGAAAGGTTACTGTTGATAGAGTTTTTACGTGTCGCGACTCCTAAAGATATTGTGGTTCAACCTAACGTCTACTTGGTAGAGGAGGAACGCAATGTTTAACATGGCTGTCAGACCACAATGCCAACACTTGGCGTAGCCAGAAGAGAACTGAATCTGAGCTACTCTATTGAGCTATCTGTTTGTTAAAAGTGTCGTGCAATGTAAAAGAAAAGCTGTAACTGTCTGTCTCTCAGAAGTCTAGATCCGGCCATAAGCATTATGTCACGGCACTGTGCAATGCGCAAGTTCTGGAGGAATTGTTGTTGAGTTCCTGAGGTGCTGTAGCTATGTGTCACCTAGTAAAGTCTCGGTAAGCGTCGCGCACTGTTGATATGACGTCGCGAGTTTGGGTACATTCACTGCTACATTTTTTGTAAACGCCATACTGCTGTCTGCTGAAGTTATCGATCTAATGGAACTTTGAACATAATTCCCTGCACTTCTCAACCCAAAATAGTCGCATATGGAAAAAAGGCTAACTTCTGCGACATTTTGTTCTCTTCAGGTTTAATAGATCGCCAGGCTGCAGATGCATCTCGAAACTTTTGTATTATGTATGAGGAGAGCGCATCGTGCCAAAATACGCCAGAAAAGTGTTTTTTACATTACCTGCCGTGTGGCAGTGACATTTTATTCTTCGTAAAACCTTGTTTGATAGCTTTAACTTAGAACAAGTTTTCTACATGCATGTAATCAGTAAACTGCATGTGCATTGTCAGACTGTTATAGATAACATCAGAGATTTCGCATATATCGTTGATGATTAATTTCTCTCTCATGTTAACTAATGTTTCAACAACACTAAAAGAAACCGTACGAAAATTGTGCACTCTATTATAAGAAATGAAATAAAACTACCCACGATAACCTTACGACGAAAGTCTCTTTCAATAAAACTGAGTATCTGTACACAAGCGAGCCTCTATAGGCGCGATTTAGTAATATACTAATCACTTAGATTTCGAATGGATCTGTGTTTGATTGGTATGCTGTGTCATACTCAAGTGGTATGCAAATGTGGCATTTCATAAATAAACTTATGTATTCCTAGAAACCCAAATTTTGTTTGTCAGCAGCGGAAAGAGGCATTACCTGTAGTGCAGCATTTTACGTTTTTCACCATTGCACTATGAGCTGAAAGTATTTTCTTGCTTTTTCCTTATCGATGTGTGATCTGACTGCTTGTAGCTCTTTCACAGAAGGGATAAAAACTTTATAGTCAGCAAGACTGCAGCTGGAAACCCTAACAGATGTTTTCCCTCAGGTTAGCACGTTTCCACACAGCTAGGGAAGAGGCATGCTTCTAGGTCTCCTCTTACGAGACCAGTAGTGGCTAGAACTCGTAAACCGCTATTAAAGGACGAGATTAGATGCGATTTTCACGTGCAACGACTTTCCGGGACTGAAAACCGTAAATTTACACTCTTTTGTTACAGCTCAAGCGTTAATAATAACTCAGATTATTCAATGAAAATGACAGGAAAAATCAAGTGAACTTTGCGGCTTAATTCCGTGCACACCAGGAAGTAACTCGCCGATCACAGAGTTGCCAAATATACCTTGCCTTGTTGCCAAATCTCAGTTACATTACCAGCAGGAAGAAGGCGAACCGATGTGATCCTACAATGGGCTGGGAAGTGACCATAGCTGACGTCTCAAAGACGCGGCTGCTACGGCCTGGAATACGTAAACCGTCTGATTCACATTTCTGTAACTGGGTTTAGGGACTGGAGCCTCAGTTTGATAATCATTTTGAAATATCAGTACTGTACCCATAGGCGTTAAACTCGTTTTCAACCAATGATTCCCACAGCTACAGGAACACTACTTGTGATACCTCTTAGATAAAATTCTTATGCAGTGCTATAAGACGAAAAGATCGACCTGACTCAGTGGGATAAAGAGCTTTTCCTATATGAGATATCTGTGAACGTTGCTGCTTCAGACGATTTAAGAAGAAACTAAATTCCTTCAGCTACGACAATGTTTAAAGAAATCGTCTTAACAGCACTAAATCGTGGTTTGTGTATCGTTTACTGGCTGCAGTCTGCCGCATTTCGCTGGTTGGAAGGCAAAAAGCTTAGTGACAAATTTCGCACAAGGAAAAGTGGGACCAAATGTCTCCCACTGGAAGGTCATGTTGTTGCATTTAAATGATTACAAAATCAGCTAAAACGAACAGTGAGGCTGTCAGTATAAGCACATTACTGTTGTCAGAATGATGTTGCACTGCCCAGGGCCTGTAATGATGAAGCTCCGGTTTAGGTCGGGCATATTGTATACAGAAGTGGAAGGGAGAGCACCATTAAATTCCACAATCCGCATGCATTGCATACACACAGAAATTACTGTTACAGTGTACTATTGGAGCCCAATGCGTGAATTCCATATTTTCCTGTGAAAAAGAGCACTGCCAAACAGTCTTCACTACATTAGGTTACTTAATCTGGTGTCACTTTGCGCTAGAATTTATGGTCAGCGACTAAGTACAACGTCGATGAGTCGGGTGCGGGTCTTGCAACTGTGAAATACTTTCCTACATTATAGAAGTGAATATTAAATCTGAACTAATAATGCGGTAATTTTGAACTTGTATAGCTTACAATGAAAATCTTTCTGTTTATTGCAAAGTAAAACAATTGATTTTCTAAAACATTCTCTGTCATACCCAACTTGAAACAGGTCACGTCGACCAAATCTTGTGGAAGAACTGACAGCGACGTATAACGGAAGGTAGTAAAATCCCTTGACTTTTGGCTTGGCAGTTTTCGACAGCTATTTCTCGGCGCAAGTAAATTAAGAAAGGCAGCCCGTTTTTGTTATCAAGCAACTTCTTCATCAATTTCTATAGTTTTAACGTAATCAACGAGTAATTACTTATGTTTCATATTAACATGAAAAGGACTCCGTAGACAGGGAAAGAACCTATTCTTGGGCAACTACTTCTATAATTACCAAAAGGTATTAAATGATCTTCAAGCACATGTGTTCCAGCAACGGTATGAAGAATATGATAGTAACAATGATGGTATTAATCGAATTATATGGTAGCTTCACACTTACTTTCCACCTAGCGACCAATTGACTTTTGTTACCTTTCTATTAATGAATAACGTTTCTTCATCTTTTTATGATATAGTTTTTTGGTTGCTTCGCACGTGTACTCATTAGCTATTTTCTGTAACATTTCTTCATACTTTCACTCTATCATTTTTTTTTTACCTTAAAAAGTTTTCGTAATGTCGCTATCTATGAATTTGAATTTTAACTTCCATCTCTGTTGCTTCTGCATTTCCGCCGTACACTTCTCCGATCCACCTTGTTGGTGATTACATTTCCCAGATATTCTTCAATGTCTTTGTTGTTAGTCAATTAAAATTCCATCTGTATAATTTTCCAAAGGCTTACAATCTCTTCTTTTTGTTTCCGTGTTGCGATGTATTTCAACATTCCATCTTAATTACCAGGCAACTATGCCCCGTGTTGGGTCGAAAACTCTCACTTTCTCAAGATGGTAATTTAGCTCTAGGAATTCATTTCAATGTTGGTGTTCTGTTTCAACTGAAATTTAGTGAACCATTATGTATCCTTTACTTGATATCCTAAATTTATGGTAAACGCTCTTCGATAGTCCAAATTATATTTCCATTTTGCGTATTCTTTCCTCCATCGCAGATTCCATAATCCTTTTTCTTGCATAATGTTTTCGAAATGATCTGGAATTTTGCTCTTCGACATAAATCTTAAAAACTTTCTTCTTGCTTCAGCCGTGTCCGTGCTTACATAAACATTCACTCTGAAGGTATTCAACAGGTCTGTATTATTGTTAGTGAAGCTATGCAACATGTTGTACCATTTACATGTGAGTGCAGCAAATGGTCAACCCTACATACTGTAGCAGCTCCTCTCTTCCTAAGGGATAGCATTAGAAGGAAAAAGAATAGCAGACGTAGATAACAGCGCCATCACTTTCCTGGGAAGTCAAAATTTTAATTATGTGTCTTTCTGAAAGTTACTTTTCTACGGGCAATCGAGAATTACGAAAACTGTCTCCGTGAAATTTCGTACAGCTTATCCGAAATAACATCGCTTCAGACATTACCAATCCCTACTACAAGAAAGACATAAGTCATTCTCAGCTGACAGACAGTTCGTATAGATAAAATGGAGAGCCGTTCTTTGTTAGAACCTTGTCTGACGACTGCACTTATATTTAGGGGATCGTGATAATGTATAAGTAACCATTTTATATATTACTTTATTTTCATAATGAGCACCTGATTTTAGGTTTATCTGTCCCACGGTGGTAAAACTGAAAGACCTATAGGGCCCTCACAAACAGAGAAACAGGATATGAATAAACATGATGAAAATTAATACAAATTATGTTTAACATAAGTACACAAAAAAATATTTTACAGTCTCAATTAAACCATGAGTAAATTTGTATGTTTGAAGAATAAACTTAAAAACCACGAAAGTAAACGAATAAAGAATCAGAAATAGAGAATATGAATGTCAGTTTTAATAGTGAAAATAACATTAGTCTTGTAAAACAGAAATAACATTAGTGTACGATTTTAAAACTGCAAAAGTCATCCTAAGGGCGGTCCAAAAAACCAAGCTTTTAATAAACTATCCCATGAGATGATTCAAATATTTATTGTAACACATCGCCTCTGAGCGAGAGCCGATTAAACTTAGCGCTCCTTTTCGTTACTGAAATTTTCCTGTAATACGCCACGACACAGATGATACAACCGTGAAACCACACCTATGATATGCTCCATGAAATCTACGAGGGAGTGTCGAACGGCAGTGCTCCTGTTTCTTATTCTGTTCTCAGTATCGGTTGAGGTATTACATCTCATGCATATTTCTCAGTCGTCTTTCTCTCTTTGCAGACGTAAGTTACAATCCTTTGCCGCAAGTCGGCACCGAATTGTAGCGGTGTGTAATGTAACTATGTCAGTGGTTGAGAGACAGCGTCCTGTAATCGTGTCTCTGAACACGGATAAGTATTCTCCAATTGTAGCCCGTAGACGAATGAAAGATGCATAGGGTGACGATTGTACTGAAATCAGTAATATGTGACGTGGTTGCTTGAATCCTGCCTCGGGCATGGATGTATGTGATATCCTTAGGTTAGTTATGTTTAAGTAGTTCTAAGTTCTAGGTGACTGATTTCCTCCGATTTTAAGTCCCATAGTGCTCAGAGCCATCTTGTGGTTGTTCGAGCTCGTAATAAAGGATACGGTGGTGCTTACATCAACGTGTGCGACGAAGCTCGGAGTGGAGAATGAGACTCATAGAAATCGGGTTGGTTAACTCATCAAAGAAAAACGTCGGATAACACAGGCACAGATCTCGGGTAAGAGTGGCGTATCACAAGAGCGTGTACAGACCAACGATGCAGAATTTCGGTACAGAAAACTGTGTACGTGGTGGGTGCCTCGAATGCTCACTCATCACAAGAAGCATAAGAACCTGGACAGCTCTCAACAATTTCTTTACTCTTCAAGCGCAAAGGAGATCGGTTCATTAAATATGGCGACAGGTGGTAAAAGCTGGATTCACCAATTTGATGCCAGAAACAAAAGAGCATCAATTTCCAAAACTTAAAGAAGACCTTCGAGAAACTATCTTTGATAGTGATGAAGCGGTGCAAGCAGCGGTAACGTCGTGGCTCTCTGAACGAAGACAGCCTTTCTACTGTGACAGTATCAACAAACTGGTTTCTTGTTTGGAGAAATGCGTTCCCCACCAGGGTGACAATGTACTCAAATAAATGTGTGGACATGAAGGATAAAGATGTAAAAAGTTAGTAAAGTTTATTTCAATTAAGAGGCTTTAAAAGTTCCCACATTAAAAATTTGGCGGTGTTACATTTCAGAACGCCTTTGTAACAAGCTTTAGAAACTAATCTACATGATGAGGCAAAAACCAGTAAGGGATAGCACGTGGAATATTACATAGCGACACCTATTTCACAGGCGTGCCTAGCACCGACGGTGTTTCGGAGTGTGCCGCAGGTAAGCACAGCGGCGCTGGAGGATTTGCTAATGACGTCACCGGCATCAGGCGGTGCTTCACCACACGGCCGGGGAGTAACGTGGTTACCAGGGCCGCAATTTCCTCGCCACCGGAGGTTGAAAGGTGGCGGCGAGACCAGGGGTGGGTGGCGAAAGAGGACGGTGTTATGAGCTACCTGCGCTAGAGGAGCAAACACTTTTTCATACCAAAAAGAGCTCCTGCTACTTTGCTCTCGTGAAAAAAAGTTCTTCCACATGAAAGAATGATGACCTTCCCTCTGCGTAGGAGAAATGAAAGTGCTGCACTATCATAACCACAAATTGCACCACCAATTTTTACAATTTTTATACATTACTGATATGAATTATATTACAAATAGGAATTTTGTATCACATGTAACACGAATTTGATTACTTGATTGCTAAGTAGATGGCTACCAGACTACCAAACTAAAGGTCTGACATTAAATTATCAGTAGGTTTTGGGGTGGTATTATGTCTCTTACACCTTTTTACACCTACGGAAAATATTTGAAAAAATAAGAACTCCAAACTCCACTACAGCTTGTAGCCCACCTTTATATTTCTTCCTAAGTCACCTCTACAAATCAGTGGAAAGCAACTGCATACAATCTTTAACATAATTACTCAAGCGCTTTGGTGGACAAACAAAACTAATGTCTGAGGACATCTTATCCTGTATATACTAGCATGATGACAGGAAACATTCCATAGAAACAGCTTAATTCGGGTTTTAAAAATTTCTGTGTGATGTGAAATTCCAAGATCACAAAACTATATGATGTGCTATTAAAGAAGACCATAATGCACTCCTACGAAATATGTTTAAAACATATATTCCATACCTTTCCATGAAAGCCAAAGATTATTGAAGGAGGACAGTTGATCACTTCTAGTCGGTCAACCAGAAACTGTTTATGATGGGCCATATGCCTAGAAATTTTTCACATTTTATGTCATTCATAGATTGCCATTGTCTTGCTGGTATGTGCCATTTGAATTATTGTGAAAGGGAAACACTCAAAATAAGCTCTGTAGAACTCCGTCATTAGACAGCGTGTTGTATCTAGTAGAACTGTAATATACAACTCTGCACATCGGTCCACTATGGCAATAAATACTGTATATTGCCACTTTGTTGCCAAATACGCTGCTGAGGCAAAACATATCACAAGCACAAGTGGATAACAACAGGTACTACAAAGCTATCCAAAGTCCTTAATTACCTCTGTTCCATCAATAGGAGCCAAAATAAGCAAAATTTCCTAAATATCTATCTTAAATAAAAAAACATTTAAGGTAAAGTGGTACTAAAAGCTAATTAATGATAAAATAACGTACAGTTCAAGGAATAAAAGCGAATGAGTTTGGGAACTCACTAAAAGAGAATTACATAGAGACTAACAAAAACGTAATATCATACCATTAGGAAACCAATGTGAATGAGTGTTTTTCAAGTACTGTATTGGAAAGAAATTTCTACAACAGTTTCCTCAAACCAATGTATTTTCTGTAAAAATTATTCACGCACTAACTAAAGTTATGTTCCTATCAACCACAAAGCATGACATCCGTAAATGTGGACAAAAGCTAAAACATGAAGCCATTAGTATGAGATGAAGCACCAATGTGTGTTGAATCAATGTATACTGAGTATACAAGGTTCGTTAAACGTGATCAAGCATCATTCCGGTCAGAGAAATATCCAGAGTATTTTGGCTAGGGTTATACGTCTTCTAAAGAAATGGAATGTAGAAGACATAGAAAACTAGCAACACATTTCACTTTGCCACCATTCCCAAAAATAATAGAATCAATAGAATCAATTATGAAAATCATACCAATAAATTACTTCAGAAATTACAGATTTTTAAGTGAATCACAGTTAGTTTTGCCAAGTGGTATAAGTGTCGCATCAGCTACATTAGAATTCGCTAAAGAGGTATTTGATGCTCTTGACAATGATAGCTGTGTCACATGCATAATTTTAGCTCTTCTCAAGGCCTTTGACACTAACTAGCGTAAGACTATACTAAAACACTTGAAGCATTAAGAATAAGAAGTGTAGCTAATGATAGTTTCCAACCACACCTAGCAGATTATGTACAAAGGTTTGAGATAATAAGTACCTCAAGTAAGTCTAATTTTTTCATAAAACACGTAGCAGAAGAAAATGCATAATCATAGGAGTTCCTCAGGATAGCATTTTAAGACCAATACTTATGATAATATACATCAATGATTCTCCCAGTAGCGTTAGTCTTAGGGTATAGAATTCTTTTTGACGATGACATCAATATTATTCTCACTGAGGAAACAAGGGAACTCTCTCTAGAGAAAGAAAATGAACACCTCAAGACACTTTACAACAGATCCAAATGAAATAACGTGACATGTACTTATACATAACAAATGCCATCGATTTCAATTTGAAGAGGGAATATGACAAAAAAATGCTTCAGATGGCTCTGAGCACTATGCGACTTAACCTCTGAGGTAATCAGTCCCCTAGAACTTAGAACTACCTAAACCTAATTAACCTAAGGACATCACAAACATCCATGCCCGAGGCAGGATTCGAACCTGCGGCAGTAGCGGTCGCTCGGTTCCAGACTGTAGCGCCTAGAACCGCACGGCCACTTCGATCGGTGGAAAACGACACTCTTAAATTACAAGTAAATGGCACCTCCATGACTGCCTAACAAATACAAACTGATTATAGCTTCTTAGTAGAAATGGTGTGATAACACAACGATACTTCCAAACAGAAGGTCATCTGCGTTTTCCTCTCTTAGTTTCTTGTCATCAGTGTGTAACAGCCATTATATTTCATTACGTATTTTCATATGTACACACAATTCCTAGCTTCGGAACAACTGCACCAAAATAATCATTGTTTTCCAACAACAGGAAAGGTCCACAAGAATAGGAAGTTAATATAGTAATAGACCTCTTACTTAAGTTCTCTTCAGAACAGTGGGGATTTGGACCATACCCTGTGAGTACATATCAAAAATAGCATTGACAATTACTGCACAAACAGCTCTGTTCATGGATCTGTAACAAGAGCTGGACTGAACATACAGTGGACAAGGAAGAACAAACATGAAACTCAAAACAGTACTTATGCCAAAGAATATAACTATAAATTAAATTTTCACAAGAGACTAATGATGTTATTGAAACAAACTTGTTTGAAAAGCACTTAAAATATTCCTGATAAGCAGTACATTCAATATATGGGAGGATTATCCCTATAATACAGACGGGGTCTGGTGAACAATGTGACTTATATAGACAATAATAACGAAGCCGACAGAGGCAAATGTGTTCCTCTTTAAGAGACGCTGACTCAAAAGACTGGAATCTGCTGCCTAAATCCTCATTCTGTATAGCTTACCAAATGATTTCGCATGTGAACATATTCACGCTCTTCCTTTTGCCCACTCTCTCTTTGTAGTTAAGCCTCTCTCTCTCTCTCTGTCTCTCTCTCTCCCCCCCCCCCCCCCCACCCTCGCAGTGCCATTGCCTATACAAGTCTCTCTCACACCATCTCCTTTTTATCCCATTGATTTTTGCAGTATAACCTACTGACTCTGTAATTGTATTGTCTTCTTTTGTCTTTCTTTCTCACTCTCGCTGTCTCCATCACAACTCGGCAACTTAAAAATTCTGAGTATCTAAGTTTTTGTTTCCCTAAACCCATGTACCCAAAATTTCGAGCCAAAATGTGTCTTGCCTTGTACCTCCATGTTAAACGTCGTCATGATCCCAAAGCCCTATTATACCATTTCATCTATCTTTTTTTCATTTCCACTTCTCACCTCTCATTTGTTCCAATAGCTTCTATCTGCATTCTTCTCTCTTTCTGTCTGACTGCCACTGTCTCTCACTCATATCCCGTACCTCCCCCCCCCCCCCTTGCTAATATCCTCATCCATATCTCTTTCTCCTTCACTGCCAGTTTCTCTCTCCGAACACTGAAGTCTCCTGACTCTTTCTCTTCCACTGGCAATGTGTTTCCTATGGTCCACCATCATTGGGTCTCTGCCACTCTCTTCGAGCACAAAAATGGCGAGTAACTCCGCATACCAAAATTTTCGACGAGGAAGACTGAATGAGGTTTGAAACACCTGATTTTCCACCTTTCTGTCAGAGTCATTTAAAGAGGAACATAGTTTTCGTGCTCCAACAGGAGCATTTTTCACGTGTTCCCTTCTAGTCTCTGCAACCAAGGTGTGTGTTGGTTATATGAAACGGATTCTATAGGTGACTAAAATTTGACAGTTGTTCATTTGTATACCATAACACATATACGAGTATATACCACAAGTAAGTACACTTAATATGAGACTAAGACAAAATCGTTTGCTCTGCACTTTTACGTATGCTTTGTACATATATCGCTATTCAACTAAAACGTCTGGATTATGACGAATATCTTAAGACAGTGGAAAAGTAATTAAGATTATTTTACTGAATTTGCAGTCTTTCCACTTCTACATAATTGTTGTTATTTTTCAGTCACGTTAGAACTATTGTAGCTCATTTTATCTCACTACAGCAGCACTTTTCGCATATTGTGCGTATATGCTCAAAGTAAAGATTATACAGAGACATCGCGGGTATGTCCATCAATTAAATTTTTTGACGACTTAGGATAGAATTTTGTCGAATTAAAAAAACATCTACATTCATCACGTGTACATCTATCAATTTAAAATTTTTGATAACAAAGAGAATAAATTTCAGGAATTATTCCAGCAAAATTTTCCTAAATTTATCAGTTTACAATTTTTGAAGGCTGCAGGTACAATTATGACGACTTGAAGCCTGGGATCAGTTGCCTTGCAACAGCCACTTCCGGTCCTAAGCGCGGATAAAGGAGGAGGGTTTGACATTGGGTTAACAACCCAATCCTGTAAGAAACTCTTTGTTACGAAAAACAAACTTGCCTCGGACATTGAAGGATATAATGGAATACGAAAACTGCAAAGGACAAACGGCACACAATTTGGAAATTTTAATTTTGAATCTTGGAATGTTCAGAGTCTTTACAGACCAGGAACCATCCAGACTATGGTCTCAGAAATTAACCGATATAAACTGGACCTGGTGGCGGTACTAGAGACAAGATGGCTAGGAAAAGGAACTCACGAGGAGGATGGAGACACACTATTCTACGGCGGATGTGTAGATAAACACGAATTCGGCATGAGTGTTGTAATACAAAGCGAAGCATCAAATTCGGCTAAGGAATTCAAAGCTGTTAACAACAAAATATCCTATATAGTAATAGTAAAACAAGTGTTAGATATCACATTCATCAGTTTTCATGCCCCAACACAGGATAAAACAAATGAAGAAAAGGAAGAGTCCTATGACTAACTAGAACAAACAATTGAGAGCACACCAACTAGAAATATCCGGATAGCGCTGGGATATTTGAATGGAAAAGGAGGAAAAGAAGAGTTCTGCATACCAACTATAGATAGGCACAGTTTGCATAATGAGACCAATGTGAATGGTCAGAGGATGATCAACTTAACTACCTCAAAGTACTTCACAGTAAGTTCGACTTACTTCCAATACAAGAGAATACACAAGGGAACATAGTGTTCTCCGAATGGAAGAGCCACCAACCAGATAGATCACTTCGTGGACCAGCACCATAGCCATAGAGTTATGGACGTGAGGCCGTATAGAGGAGCCAACTGTGCGTCACACCACTTCCTCATTGTGTGCAGGCTTAAACTCATGTTCACCTAGAACCTGCTTTGAATGTTGAGAAACTACGAGAAAATGCCATTAAAGAACAATATGCTATAGAAATCAAAAACCGTTTTCAGGTCCTAGAAACCCAAGAACCAAGAGAGGACGTCAAGGAAAGGTGGATAGAAATAAAGTCCGCGATACTAAGTGTAGCGGAGGATATATTGGGAAGAAAGAGGATAATCAAGAAGAGGAACTGGTTCAGCGAGACATGCCAGAAGGCTACAGAAAAGAGAAGGAAGATGAGAGCAAAGTGGCTAGCTGAAAGGGAGTATCAGCAGAAAAGGGAACATTTATCAACATCAGAAGGGAGACAAAGCGAATCCTAAGAGCAGAGGAGAGAATATATCTAACCAGTTTGCTAGAGCAAGTTGAGGCCAAAACTAGGCCATTCTTCCAATACATAAAATATCGGAAACGTGGATTTCAGAGCCCAAATTGTTTCATTAGAGATAATAACGGGAACATGATAAATGATAAGGAAAGAATTGTAGCAAGATGAAAAGAATCATTCTGAGAACTGTTGAATCGCCCAGACCATGATGGGATGGTACTTGCAAGCACTACGGAGGAAAGGAAAGATGAAGAAGAATGGAAAGTTAGTGAAGAAGACGTGAAAAAAGGCAATCAAAGGACTCAGAAATAACAAAGACCCAGGGGAGGACGGAATAACATCAGAATTAATCAAGGAGGGAGGTGAGAGCTTACACTTAGAGATACATAAACTGATCCAGTTGATATGTGAGAAGGAGACACTGCCATAAGAATGGAAATTGGCTATAATATGCCCGATGTACAAGAAGGGAAGCAAAATGGAATGTAGTAACTACAGAGGAATCAGCTTCTTTAATGTAACGTGTAAGGTGCTGTCCATCATTATCCTCAGAAAATTGCAACCATTCATAGAGAACAATATGCAGGAGTACCAAGCTGGCTTTTGACCAAACCAATCGACAACAGATCACATTTTCACACTATGACAATTGTTTAAAAAACATTATTCCCAATAAATGATAAAGATATCTACAGCCTGTTCGTCGAATTTCAACGTGCATATGACAGTGTCCACAGGAATAGCCTATATAGTGCAATGCGGGACTTCAGAATCCCCGAGAAGCTATTGAGAACGGTGCAAGCTTGTATGGAAGGGCTAAATACAGCAGTACGTTTCCGAGGAGCCACATCAGAAGCATTCGAGACTGAGACAGGTCTCAGACAAGGGGATGGTCTCTCATGTGTTCTGTTCAATGTCATTTTAGAGAAAGTAATAAAAGAGTGTAGGCAACAGGAGTGGACTGGAGTAGAGACGGAGGGTGACTTCAATTGTCTCTCATATGCAGATGACATAGTACTATTAAGCAAATCAAAGCACGAGTTGAAAGAAATGTACCAGAAAAAGGACAATTATGCACAGAAGGTAGGGCTCAAAGTGAATCGAGACAAAACAGAGTTCATGTAATTAGGAAGAAGACAAGAAGAGGTAGAATTTCTGGAGACAGATGGGAAGAGGTTCAAGAGAGTAGACCAGTTCAAATACTTGGGATCGTGGTTTACCACGGACCACAACATAAAAATGGACATCAATGAAAGAACAGCAGTGGGAACGAAATGGATGCATTCCCTCAGAGAGACGCTTCGCTCTAAATCGATCTCAGTGAACACTAAGTTGAAAATCTAGAACAATGTGATATGCCCAGCAGTAATGTACGGTTCTGAAACAAGGAGCATGACAAAGCGAGAGAGGGAAAAAGTATTAATAATTGAATGAAGAGTCATGAGGAAGATATGGGGACCAGATTTAGACAACTTAGAATGGAGGAGGTGGAAACCCGAGGAAATCGACCTTCTAATACGACAACCAACTATCCTACAGAAGATAAAGAGCAAAAGAAAACAATGGGTGGGCCATGTAGCAGTATGCCAGATGGAAGACAGGCGAATATGGCACTTGCCGGGAAACCAAACACCAAACGCCCCGTTAGACGACCAAGGCAGCGCTGGATGGACGACTTGGCGTAGGACCTAGCAGCCCTGTGAATTGAAGACATCTGGAGGAAGCGGGCACAAAACAGGAAGGAATGGAGGCAGTTTGTGGAAGCAGTGCGTGGTCTCCAGAACCTGTGATCGCTGAATATCTATCTGTACCTCAGAAATCTACGTAATGCATCATTCGTTCATTTTACGGGTATAACCCCAACTCATTTGAACGTTAGATGAATATTTTTCGTGTAGAAGTAAGGTAATTTTGAACCTTTGCATCTCGGAAACAGATAAAGATGTTAAGAAAATCTCCAAGTACACTGGAGATCGGGATGTTAATATTCCACAAAAATTTCAGCAATTTTTCGTGCATTGCCGTCTTGAAAACCGCGGATTAATTTGCTGCCCAAAAACTACGCTTTTGCGGTGTTTCAGGATAACGGAAAAATGTTTCAGGGAACAGGAAGATGGCACTCGTAGACAAATATTAAGAGAACACACCGCCGAAATTTGAGGCTTTTACGGTGGTAGATATCCGTTGCTGACGGCAAAAAAGTGCTAAAAACACGATTTTTTGGGTTTTCACAGGAACCGCCATGTACTAATGCTGCCTCCATAAACCTCTGAAGGCCCTGTGGTGGATCACCTCTAACTCAAATAGAGCCTACCGATTTGTTCCATTTGCCTGCACTGGAGAAAATGTGTAACATTCAAACACTGTCCATGCAGTGTAGGATACTTACTTAGGACGACTGGGTGTAGAAATGGTCCCTAGCCCAATGATTATGCAAAGAACTTGATCTTGCCCTTCTATCACCACTAGAAACTGAGGTATTAGCACCTGAAAAACCCGACTTTTAAGGGCTACGTTTTGGGGCATAGTGGTAGCGCATGCAGTCGCAAGCGTACCGATAATGAATCATGTACCACTTCACTTAACACTTCGAAACTACGTTATTTCTTTAACTTTTATTTTGTGAGGATACTTACCCCAAATCCTTGCAGTGTGCAATTTTAACACCTTTTCCTCTTTTTCAGTAAAGCGTTTCATTCGTTTTCAGTCTAGGATGTGACAGGTTGCTGTACAGAAAATGGATACGAGACATCATCACTGTGTTCCTGCCATCAATTCATAGTGTGTATGGCATTGCATTATGAAAATATAAGCGTATAGGGTGTGTAGTATGCAGTGATTGGGAGTGAGAAATGAGTCAACAGCATTATGAAACATTTCTTTGTAAAAGAGCATTGTAAACTACCGATAAACTGAATGAGTTAGCACTGTTTCAAAAAGGCTGGCCTTGTACACGTGAGGATGGAGTCTACAATTTTCTTCCGGCCATCCTTATTTACATTTTTCACTGTTTCCCTACATTAATTAAGTCAAATGCCGGGATGGTTCTAATTTCAAGGCCTCGGCGGACTACTATTCCAACCCTTTTCAAATTAGACCTGGAAATATGTAAATGGCTGTACATGTATATTATGCTGTTTATGTTGTTCTTAAATTGTAATACCAAAGTATTTCCAATATCCTTGTAGAAGTGATCTATGGATGGACAAACCCATTTCTTAGATTGCTACCACTACTAGTACGCTTACATAAGACGAGCTGAACCACCTTTGGAACGAAATTCCGTAGCTGTTGTGCGTGTGAAATAAATGCACCAATTTCTTGACAGGTTTGCAGCTGGTGGCATCAGGTGTCTATGAACAGGTTGGTTTCCTGTAGGAGTTGAGCTGTCGCCCTCGCGCCGTCACATATGTGTCCCATCCGGTGAATCTGCTGGCCAAGTCATCAGCATGAGTTGAGTATCCTGCTCTTCGAACCGCGATAGCACGATTTCGATCTGGTGAAAAGGACAGTTACATTGCTGTAAGATGCCAAAGGCGATGGAGCAGACACCAAGCTAGAAAATGGATACCGGTGGTCCATAATAACGACGACATCGTCCACAGTTATCACGGTGCCCTCGATTACTATCACACTTCTCACAGAGGACCAAGTTAAACTTCGTCGGAGCATAATATTGTCCCTACTGACTTGCGATAGTGGAACGATGCATACTTCGAGAAGCTGTGCCCCTACACAACGGAGTATGCGGAGAGGACCAGAAATGTGGTTCGTCCGACCAGCTGACACGTTTCCATTTATATATAGTCCAGTTTAGATGGTCCCATACCAAATGCAAACGTAACTGACGATGTCGTTGTGCCAGCATGGGAACACGCATGATCGTTTGTGGAAGTTTTTTATTCAGATAAATTGAATTTTTCTACCCATCCAACCAGAACATCTTTTATTCGACGGTAAGGTCAAACATGGGTCTTCGGGTCCGCTAATCAAATGGTTCAAATGGCTCTATGCACTATGGGACTTTATGTATGAGCTCATCAGTCCCCTAGACTTAGAACTACGTAAACCTATCTAACCTAAGGACATCATACATATACATGCCCGAGACAGAATTCGAATCGGCGGCCTTAGAAGCAGCGTGGTTCCGGACTGAAGCGCCTAGAACCGCTCGAACACCCCGGCCGGCGTCTGCTAGTCCCGTTAGAGCACATTTTCCACCACCTTTTTTGACCTTTTCGCATTTCCACATCGTTTTCATCACCCTTTAATGTGCAAATAAAGACATAAATAAGTTTTCGGACCATAACCATTGTCAATATACCAATAAATAGAAATATATTACTAGAATGAAATTTAATTTGGAAATTCATTACTTTAAAGAAAATTAATTTGCTATATTTGCTTGATTACACTGCACTCGTTTTGAAATATGTTTTTTACCGTAATTACTGTTCCGTTGTAAGGAAACTGAATACCCAGGAGTAGAGCAAAAAGAAATTCGAAAGATTATTTTCCGTCGCTTAAATTTTGCACGCTTTTTGTGAACATTCCTAGCACGTTGGCTCTTCACAAGAAATTCAATCCTAGACAGTTTTCCGCTTTTTGTTTTTTTCATGTGGGCAAAATTGACAAATTTTTCTTTTTTCAAGCTTGCTTGTTGGGCGTGAAGTGTCATCAAATCGAACTGAAAGTTTATTGCGTTGGTTAACGATTTTCATTTGGCATTTCTTCTGGTACAGACAAAAATTTTGTAGTTCTTGGGTGACGTTGGAGATTTCCGTTCGGGATTTTACGATATCGTCGACCAACTATAGAGAAATACATTTCAGGTAATAAAAACGTGATATGGGTTTCTTTCTTCAAAAAGTCCAGTAAAAGTAGTTGCTTTTGATCCCGCCATTGTCACAATGTGCTAAAACAGGCAACGGCCACCTGCGTTTTACGATTAGGAGAATAAACGCTGCACTTAATGCCTAGTTTGTCTATTCAAGTTTTTGTGGCATTATAATAAGACGTGATTTCACTCTTACCATTTACAACGCCAGTGTGATTAGAATGACACATTCATAAAGGGAGTAGGACTGTCTTATTTTTCGATGGGACATAAGAAAGCAGGGCAATATCTTTTATAGTAAAGCCAAGAGGATAGATACGGGGTATTTTAAAGAATCTTTAATGAGAATATTTGTTTTTGTATAACAAGTTTGCTTATTAAATTTGAATATGTATATGAAAGCTAAACGAAATTAAAACGTAAAATTCGGGTTGTTAATTTTTTCTTTCGTCTATGAGCACAGAAATATTAATCGCAGTCCACTACCACAACTTCTGCTCAAATTCATGAAATGTTCCGACAGAGAAACCTAACAATTGTATGAGACCAGTCTAACACACCGACAAATAAGTGACAGTGTTGGGAATACCCAATCGGAGAGACACGCAAAAAGTTAACACTTTAAGGAACACCTGGTATGTCCAAATGGCATGAGATTGCACATTCTGTGAACACAGTCTCACAGACCGGCAATGGGTAACAGCAGATCTACTTACTGGAGAAAAACAAATGCGCCAACAACGAGTTGTTGACCACCTGCCATTCGGGACACGACTGAGATTCACTCAGTTTGCCGCCTCCCTCTCGGACGCCATTCAGCACTGTTAGCATTGTTAACGTCAACTACACTGTGGTGTAAAAATCATGCTCTATGTCCTAATATCGTGTCGGAACTGTTTTTCCTGAGCGTAGAGCAGAAACTCGACGTTTCATGGACTGAACAAGTCGTTGGAAGACCCCTGCAGAAACACTGCCCATTACTGCGAAAGTGTTGCCGTAGCACGATCTTGTGCACAAACAGAGCTCTAGATTATGGAATTCATGTCGCGCGATCTGGATGACCAAATGAATCTCTCTAATTGTAAAGAATGTTCTTCAAACCAATCGGGAACAATTGTGCCATAGGGACATGGAGTGTTCTTATCCACAAATGATAGATCATTGCTTGGGTACATGATCACCATGAATGGCGGCAAATGGTCTCTAATGAGCCTAACATAACCATTTTCAGTCATGAGCAGTTGGGCCACGGGACACAGTCCATTCCATGAATACAGCCCATACCATTGTGAAGCCATCACCAGCTAGCACAGCATCTTCTTGACAACTTGGGTGATTGACTTCGTTGGTTCTCGCCACACTCGCATCGACAATCAGCTCTCAGCAACTGAAACCGGTCGTCTAGAGTGCAGCCGATATGAAAACGAGTCCGGGAGAGGCCCCGCAGGCGACGTCGTTCTGTCACCAGAGGCACTTGCCTTGGTCGTCTGCATCCATAGCCCAGTAACACCAAAATGTTCCCCACTGTCCTAACGGATACGTTCGCCGCACGTCCCACATGGATTTCTGCAGTTATTTCAGGCAGTGTTGCTTGTCTGTAACCACTGAAAACTCAACGATTACGCCCGTGACGTCGGTCGTTATTAAAGGGCATCGGTCACTGCGTTGTTTGTGATGAGAAATAGTGTCTGAAATTTGTTATTTTCGGCACACTCTTGACACCGTGGATCTTCGAATATAGAGCTCTCTGATGGTTTCCGAAATGGAATTTCCCATGCGCCTAGCACCAGCTACCAAACCACTATCAGAGACTGTTAATTCCTAACTTGCGGCCGTAATCACCATTTTATAAGATTCACCTGCCTGCCAGTGACGTCTTCGCCAACGCACTGCCTTTTACACCTTCTGTACGCGATGCTACCAGCATCTGCATATGTGAACATCGCTATTCCATAACTTTCGTCACCTTTTTTTTCTTTATAGTATTAGCTATTCTTAACTTGTTACAAGGAACTAAAGCCACATGCTCTACAACGTGCACTGAACGGTGTGCTCGGAAACAACTGCACCATAATTGTACTATGCCTTCTACTTCGCCGGCCGGGATAGTGGAGCGGTTCTAGGCGCTACAGTCTGGAACAGCGCGACCGCTGCGGTCGCTGGTTCGAATCCTGCCTCAGGCATGGATGCGTGTGATGTCCTTAGGTTACTTAGGTTTAAGTAGTTCTAAGTTCTAGGGAACTAATGACCTTAGAAGTTAAGTCCCATAGTGCTCAGAACCATTTGAACCAACCTTCTACTTCGCCAATAATCCTCCGCCCCTACCCTATTTAGCAGTACGGGCGCGTCTCCGACTTCGGTGTTCTGTGATGTGTGTATGTCCAGCACCTTGTACCTTACTCGTGGTCCAACAGTACTCACCTACTTTCCACAAATGCTGATGACAGTAGCAAGAGAACAGGAGACCTGCTTCCTTGTGTCCATGACAGCTTCTGTCGGCGCCGATTCATAACTATCACACTTCTACAAAGTCGCTTTAGTATCAGATGTGCCGTTTGGAGCCAGTTCCTTAGAAGGATTCCCCGTTCATCTCTACATTTACATATGGAGCGTCTATAATCAAAGTACAAGTTTCTAAACACTATAAGAAGAGAACCACTACGCAGTAAGACGACAAATTTTAACTTCATATTATTGACACTGCGGGAAACGTCTTAGAAGGAAAAAAAAAAAGCACAGAGAACCAACTTGGCTGTCTCCATGAAGGATTGCGCGCGGCTGCTAAAGCTCTTTTAAAACAACGATGCTTGTCCGCGCAGAACAAAGGAAAAAAATTTCAGATACCCATCACAGCTGTCTCCATGATGGATCGAGTGTTGCTGGTACAGATTGTTTGAAATAACTGTGATTGTGCGCCATTAACACTGTAAAAGTTCGGGCACGCAAGGATATGGAAAGAAAAGTTGTCTGGAGAAAATAATTACAAATTTCAAAAAGACAGATTCCTTTGAAGTTCGACGGGGCAGAGGGAGGAAAGCAGTTGATCCAACGTCTGTCGAAGAAGTCGCCGAAACATGGCAGTGGGGTCGAGCGATGGTGTGCAAGCAATGATTGCACAGGGAATTGCATGAACGTTGGACATTCCTACAAGCACGATGCATGAAATCCTACGATACATCATACGTCGCTGACCACAAAAAACCAACCATGTTCAGCTGTTGCTTTCCTCTGGACTGCCAGCAAGGCAAACGGTCGCTGTGAAATTTCTTGCTCGCATGAAAGTGCACAATTAATTGCCATGGAACATTCTGTGTGTAGGAGAAGCCCATTTCTATATCCAAAAACACGTCAATACGCAGAATTACAACAGAAAAACCGCACGCACTTCAACCGATGCCACTTCGTTCCGCAAAAGTGACTGTAAGAAGCTGATTGGTCTCGTTTACCGTAGTGCGGTATTTTTTCGAGTAGGTGAGTCCTGCTGGTCCTGTTACCTGTACCGTCAATAGTGAAAGCCATAAGAGTCTTTTGCATATCAGGGACAATCCAACCCTTCAACTTGTAGGATGTATGTGTAGCAACATTGTTGTGCAAGGTGGTGCTCCTCGCGCACTGCACAGCCTGTGACGCAGCTGATGCAGAGGCATTTGGGAAATGCTAGAATTATCAGCAGTCACCTCCCTGTAGTCTGGCCGTCCAGACCACTTTAACTTAAACGTGTGGGCTATGGGGTTAACTGAAAGATGTGTTCGGTGCTCCGGCCAGGTAGCATTGAAGGTACGAATTGCGTAATGCATTCTTAACGTGAACCCCTAGACATTTCTGTCTATTGCCGAAAGTGCTGGTCCTCGATTTCAACCGTGCACGGCATGCTGAGGAAGTCTTGCGCCAAACTCAAGGAAATTATATGTCTATGTCATTTGGTTTTATCGGTTTTTTGCCTCGCGGCTGTGTAAAACCTATTTTTCCTCTCCAATGTGGTACGATCTCGCCGTGGTAGGTGGACATACACAGTGCCGTAACTGATAGCTGTCGAACTTCGCCATCATGCGGTTTGAAGAGTAGCGATAGTGTAATGTCTAACTCAAAAGACAGCCGTCCTATTGTCATTTGTTTGCCATTTGTAGCCGGCCGCACTTACGTTAAGACACTTACAGCGTCATCTCCTGCTAAAATTTTCGTTTATTTGTTTTTCTTTCCATAATGTTTCCGGGTGCATTAAAAGTACACTGCTTAAGTGTGAGGTTATTCTGAGCCGTGGTTTTCTTTCTACGGAGTTTCAAACCGTAATTATGGAATCCAGAACATTCCCTACCTCGCGCCTATCAATCTTGCGATGGTCAGTATTCGTAATGTTTAGTTAGACTCAAGGGCGTAAGTTGCATCTACGGCGTACACGGCCCTAATTAAATTACAAGTTGAAGTCGTACCAACCTGTAAACACTAAAATTGACCGTTACGTCAAGAACGTTTGAAATCTTTAACAGTTCCTGGAAGTCGACAAAATTACATGCATCATTGGCATTTGCTGTCGTGTTTGTGCTTCGTTAGAGGTCTCTCTGGTAGAGGTTTAGGCTACGTTAGTGACATTCTTGGTCCCGCAAAAGAGACCACACCTGGTTGTATACATACCCAACCGCAGTATAATCATATCCACTATTTACTTATACGTTGCTATACACATCCTTCAACTTACGATTCAGTTGGACTATTCCTTTTGGATGTTCTTGCTTTTGTAAATATTTCTGTATTGCTTTACTCCTAAAGCACATATCTTTGCTGAAATCAGGCAAATCACGTAATATGACCTTAAAAAATTTGGTAAAGGCGACTTCACTCTACTGTCGTCATTCCATGTGTCATGTGACACTCTTAATCACTCATCAGTTTCGGTAAGCCATCGTCCTCTTCAGGTGATTGACAAGCAGCTCCAAAACTATAACCATACTAATGTGTTTAAAGTTTACGTTATCCACCTTGTAATGTGGCTGATAGACAGACTTTTCTTTATTAAAACTGTTGGGAAAAACTGCGATTACAATGAAACAGTTCAAATCCAAATGGCTCTAAGCACTATGGGACTTCACATCTGAGTTCATCAGTCCCCTAGACTTAGAACTACTTTATCCTAAGTAACCTAAGGACATCACACACATCCATGCACGAGGCAGGATTCGAACCTGCGACCGTAGGGGACTGAAGCCGCTAGAACCGCTCGGCCACCGCGGCCGTCTATCAAATAGTAATGAAATATTGCATAGAACACTACGGATCACATAAAACATTAGTTATCACTCATAAATAAAATGATTTTGCTGCGATCAAGATAACTATAATTTTTATTACTTCCTTTTTTCACTGTATCTGTCTTAAGTGAATTTCAAATTGTAATTCTGTTGCTATCAACCTGTTGATTTCATTAGCATATAAACTAGCACTATCTTGATGGGCGTGGGGTTCGTATCTATCTTGGCTACAAGATTACTTTCTCTGTGCGTTTCATAGCAATTTACCCATTTTCCTGTTTTAAACTATAACAAACAGTGTTTACAATGTGCTTCTTTTTACTCTCTACCAGTCACGACCATATGGTTCTTCTAACAATAACTTTACAGAAAAACTGTCAAATGGTTTTTATAACAACATTGTGCTGTATGTCTTGGATGATGTCCTGGAGAGCTGTGCTGGGTATGAGTTTAGGCACTACCGGCCTGCAATCGATAACAGCAAGTGTCTCCGTACTACTGCCAACAGAGGACTTCCAACAAATGTGTGACGGATCATATCAAGCAAACCGATGGATTTCGGCACCCACTTTTAGACGAACGGAGACGCATAAAACCTACACCATTCCCCAGTCCCATTTTGGACATGTGTCAAGTCATCAGTTTCATAACTTCCTTGATTCTGAGTCACTGACAAATATTTATGAGGCACTGCAAACCCTGTGTACATTTGCTTAGCAGTTGTCCTGTTCATGAAGTCAGTGCAGCATGGCGTGCAAAATTACAACATCGATGCTATGCAGTTGTCTGTTTCCATATAAGCTGCATTTTCCGTTGCTGACAATCATTTTATAGGACTGATGCGAGTATAGCATAATTTCTGAAATGTAATCGGATGCGGGCGTTGGACGCCACACACCTCTGGAGAGCCATATTGTGCATATATCACAAGAAAACTTTGATTTTATTTGGTGAGCAAAGATGTAGTATTGTTATTTTAAATTTGTCACCGTAGTGAGTGGGATAGAAACCTGTACAGAGAATGTAGGTAAGATTTTGGACATAAGTGTTGTGCATTAGAGTATTAAAAATGTTGCATTACGCACGAGTAATATTTTGCAAACCACATGGCTTTAACGTTATAGCGACTCTAAGTGCAGAAACGTGAAGACTTAGGAGTGCATGTGTATCTGTTCTACCATGTCTTTTTTTTTTTACCAACAACTTCTTCCTACTGACCCCAGACACTAGAACAGTACTGTAGAACTGGCAGCACAATTGACTTACGTATGATGTTTCACACAAGCTCCATCATGCATAAACCACACGAAACTATCTGTTACATCACAACAATAGTCTCTTTTCAACTATTAAACAATAAGTGGTGCTTATCTCCTCAACCTGCACACTTCTGGAGAGATCTTCTGCACTTGTATTGATGCAGTGAGTTAGACTGGTGCCGATCAGTCTTTGTTCGACAGCAGTTATGGACTCAGCTCGCTCTGTTTCTTCTACGTGGAATGTGGAGGGTATAGTACCCTCCTTCTTATGGTCAGTTGCAAATCAAATTGACGATATTGTTGCAGGGAGAGTTGGTCAAAGGCTACGCGGAGAGATCTTTCAATCTTCTACTTTGTCCTAAGATTATCTGAATACCTATGCCTCTCGTCCAATAAAGGTCAGATGGATATTCGTAATAAAATCTTACTCAATTTACGAAGTGTTTCAGCTAAAGAAGATAGTTTTTGCACCTCCTCTCTGATGATGCTTATTTCCAGCACCAAGGAACAGTATTTATGTCATTTGATGTAGGTGGTGTAACAGGGCTCAATATATGTCCACATGTATATAAGCTTCGCAAATTAATGGAGAACGTTGTTCGGCAATGATACAGAAATTGAGAACCTTATTGCAATGACACTGGCTGATAGTATCACGAAATGGAAGCGAGAGACTTTTCGTTTACAGGACAACTCATCGAGAGTGGTGGTTTGGACCTAGAGTAATTGGGTGAAAGCTTTGAAAACACGGAAAACCTGCTAAAATTTTGAATTTGGTGGAGAATATGTAAAATTGAAGAAAATACGACAAAAAATGTAGAATGAAGACGGTACTTTCATGCTCGTCAAGGTGAATGAGAATCAATCCATTCTTCCAGTGGTAGGAATGACAACTGATGGTTCTTACTATCCACGCTCAATGGGCTTAAGTTCTACTTATGGTTATGTACTTTAAGTCATACAATCTTCGAAAAATGGAACACTGAGACATCTGCTACCCACTCAGTGTGGAAGATGAGCATAAATGTGGAGGGCATCACCTTTGGACAGCCGTTCAGAGACGCTCCACAATGCTGCAAACTCTTCCAGTTTCCATACATTGTCATGTCTTTCACCATCACCATCGCTGTCTTTCATTCCAATCATCGAGTGTTGTGGGGGCAACATAGTCTACACATTGCGATGTCCAGCTTTCCATGAGAGCCAATGGATCGAAAATTGTTAATGTCGACTTAGCACAGGACACAGATTTGGAAGTCATTGTAGAAAAACAAAATTTATGGCTATCTACATAGCTGTAGTCATACAGGGGACTGATGACCACAGCAGTTGAGCCCCATAGTGCTCAGAGCCATTTGAACCAAGCCATTTGTAGTCATACACTGCTTCAATGTGTGACAGAAAAAACAAAGTATCAACCTGTTCGTGAAACAACACCACAAGAAACCTCTCACTGTGATTCACAGTCTGTGGGATATGGTCTTCCTCCAGTACAGGAGGTAGAACTCTTCTCAGGTCCATGGAAGCGACACTGATCATTGATATATATATATATATATATATATATATATATATATATATATATATATATATATATATATATATATATATATATAATTTGATCACCACATATGGTCAATGTCCACACGCAAACAGAATTTATTTTCCGATATATCGGAAGAGAGAGCCACGGTAAAATCTTATTGAGTTCTCTAGCAGGCGAGGTTAGCAAAGTTTTTGTAATTCGTAGTTTTACTCCATTGGATATTTAAAAAATTGCAAGGGGAGAGAAGGAGAGAGAGAGAGAGAGAGAGAGAGAGAGAGAGAGAGAACTAGACAGAGAGAGAGAGAGAGAGAGAACTAGACAGAGAGAGAGAGAGAGAGAGAGACTGTACTGTAAACGAAGACTTGGACACCATTACATTGTATATTTCTACAAGGTAATCATAGAAATACGATAAAGGAGATTCGCTTATGTACAGGTGGATATTTATACATATTTAATATCGATGAATTGTAAGTATTACGCTTCAGAATTTCTTTGTACGGTCCATGTATACTCTGCATGATTGTGAATTTCCTCCTGTACAATAGTGTGGAGTATTCCTCATTGTGGTAACTCTCTACCTTGTTAGCGACGTGTGGAGATCTAGACAGGCTTCCAACTAACAGAAACAGTGCTGTCGGAATGTGATGGGATTTCTAGATAATTAGAAATGGTCGGTAACTTGGTGGTGGATACCCCTTTCTTGCAGAGATCAGGTGGATTCAAATGCTATATACGGAGAACAGGAGGATTCGTGAGAATACAGAAGGTAAGTGATACTCTGACAAAAGAGGAGTTCAGAGGTTAACTCTTTACAGTCCCTTCTAGGTATCGTGGATAAACATATTACAACCCCTCATATACGTCTCATGATATGACTGCAATGAGAAAATTATGACTTAATGCGAAGGCTTCTACAGGGAGACAATCAGCAGCAGAGGTTTCCTCTTTGTTTTCTTTATAAAGAACAAACAACATTCTTTCATGAGTTTTATGTATTTATGAGTGGATGGACTGAAAACTTCATAGACAGACCAAATTTACATCTACATCTACATGTGTACCCTGAAAGCCATAGTACCATGCTTGTCGGAGGGTACGTGTACTAATACTTTTCATTTCCTATCCTATTCCACTCACAAACAGAACCCCCACATGAGCATTAATATCATTGTGTCTTATCTTTGTGGTCCACGTGCGAAATATGTGTTGGGGGCAGTAAAATTTCTCTGCAGTCACCTCCAAACCCCGGTTCTCACGTGTGATACTTAAAACCACATTAGATTTCCTCCAGAGGAACCATGTGAGTTCTCGAAGCATCCATCGACCAATTTGGCGGTGGCCAATAGGAACATTTCTGTAGGGCTGTATTCGAAGGGAAACCTAGGTCCGCAAGCTCGTACACATTTGTGATATGGCGGACAGTAGACCAGAATTTTGCTATTGCTCTTTATGTCAGGCTTTCCGGGATATTTCGGAAACATTTTACAACATTTCGGTTTGCATGATGGTTAAGGTGAAGCATCCTGTTCAGTATCCCACTACTTATCCCAGGGATTTTTAAACTTCCAATCCTTCTGAGAAATATAGGACAACTTTTGACAGTTCTCTGGCATTGCGAGCAGAGGGTTGTCGGCTGGCAGCAGTACAGCCCTGACACATGTGTGGGAGGTCGTGACCTGGTGGTGGTGGTGGTGGTGGTGGTGGTGGCAGCTGTTCACATACGGCCCATTGTGGAGGATGGGGATGGAGACAGGAGCGATGCATACTACTGCCGCCATAGACCGAGGGTCTCAGCGGAATTAGTTCAGGAGCGATATACCAGGATTCCAGGTGACTTGCTTCCACCAGCACTCAATGCCACCACGAGAGGGAGCGTTATTGGCGTTGGATGTCTTTAGCTATTTCAAGGTGGTTACCACCCGTTTTGGTATGGGCGGAAGTGGCTTCCTAGCCTATGGATAATACCCTTTTTTGTATCGCAGGAAGTGATTACCTAGCCTATTCCTAGCCTTCAGAGACTTCACTGAAGTGCCTGCAATGATTACCAGGCGGTTGTAATCAGACTGCGGGAATAAACTTCACATCATGAAAACGGAGTCACATGATCAATTTAATTAACTGGTCAATCAGTTTGATATCAGTGATATGCCACCAGGTCGTTGGAAGCGAGGGCGAGTGTACCAGATATGATTCGGGAGTTGGAGTGATGATCACGTTATTTCGTTGTGGTGAAATCTTTTAACGGAATTTCAGCCTCTTCACCTATATAGGGAGAGATGCTTGACTTAATACAATCAGCTATATTATCGAATTCATAAAGTGATACGTAGTATAAACCTGATATTTTCAACTCCTCTGTGCTGCTACTTTGAGAGGCTTCATAGGTGACGAGGCAGTTTTTTGAACTGAGGAGTCTATGTCAGGGATGGAACTGCTGTTAGTCCAAGTCACGTCTGCTTGTCTCACTGTGTAGCACAGCCAGTGTCTGGAGGGGCCACGAGGTATCGGCCACTGGAAACCACAGCTTAAGGCTGTTGTGAGTGGCAATTACTTAGAATAGTTCTGGATTCTCCGACCCCTCCCCCCCTCTTCAGGAACACAACACACTCGTTATATACTGTAGGAGTATATTGGAGGTTAGTTGTCAGTTTTTCGTCTTTATAGGCCGTGTTACAGTAAGATAATAAGCACTACTTTCGAAAAAAAAGTATCGGACGCTGCATTTCCCATATTTATGTAGGCTAGGATGCGACTTCCGACTTGCAAATAGAGTTAAGTGTGTTTGACTCTGTAGTGATGTTTGTGCAAAATTCCTACATATAGCAACAGGAATTTAGTCTCATTGGGACAGTGGTTCGCTGTTCTAACAATATTACCAGTCTTCATATTCCTGCCAGGAGCTATTCACTTGTAGATTGGGAAGCTGCACTTCATAGCTTGCTATCCTATTATTATTACCCATCTTTCCCATAAAGGGCTATTAGTTACACTGGCATGAGACTAATAGCGAAAATATCCTTTATGCATCAAGCAGTTATTGACAAAACTGGATAGAGCTACTGTCTAGTGCTCAGTCAGTGGCAAATACCCCTCCACAAATCCCATGATTCAGAGGCACAGGAAAAAATTTCGATTTTCCAGCCAGTTTCAGAATTTCCTGCCAATAGAAAGAGGAGAGTTAGACGGCATCGGTATTCTGGGCTGGCCATCTTGCATTCTGATCACCTAACTAGACTGCAGCGGTATTCCAAACATGATACGCCAATTAAATTTCTATAAATAAAGAATATGTTTTTTATTAATTATCATTAAATCCTCTGCAATACCATGTAAGAAATATTCAATTTCCCACCATTTTCTGAATTTCCCACCAAATTTGAATTTCCCACAATTTTTTCTGTTGGAGGGGAGGAGATTTCCCAGAGGGGTGGTGGGGGACGTCCACATGCCAGACAGGGATAACCTATATGTCATTGGGGGGAAGAAAAATTATTTAATTTTCATACTTAATTTGATATCAGTTTGATATCAAAAATGTTCCAGAATCCGCTTTATCCCATTCCTTACACTGTGTATGCACAAAACATGCATTACCGTCCATTGGCCCCCTATCCCTGTATAATGGGTTGTGGAGCCACTATCATCTACACTCCTGGAAATTGAAATAAGAACACCGTGAATTCATTGTCCCAGGAAGGGAAAACTTTATTGGGGTCAGATACATCTCATGATCACACTGACAGAACCACAGGCACATAGACACAGGCAACAGAGCATGCACAATGTTGGCACTAGTACCGTGTATATCCACGTTTCGCAGCAATGCAGGCTGCTATTCTCCCATGGAGACGATCGTAGAGATGCTGGATGTAGTCCTGTGGAACGGCTTGCCATGCCATTTCCACCT
This sequence comes from Schistocerca gregaria, assembly GCF_023897955.1. NCBI lineage: Eukaryota > Metazoa > Arthropoda > Insecta > Orthoptera > Acrididae > Schistocerca > Schistocerca gregaria. The sequence continues at coordinate 166,641,130 of NC_064925.1, read as the reverse complement.
GGCGCCTCAGTTGGACCAGCGTTCGTGCTGGACATGCAAACCGCGTCAGACGACGCTTCATCCAGTCCCAAACATGCTCAATGGGGGACAGATCCGGAGATCTTGCTGGCCAGGGTAGTTCACTTACACCTTCTAGAGCACGTTGGGTGGCACGGGATACATGCGGACGTGCATTGTCCTGTTGGAACAGACAGTTCCCTTGCCGGTCTAGGAATGGTGGAACGATGCGTTCGATGACGGTTTGGATGTACCATGCACTATTCAGTGTCCCCTCGACGATCACCATAGGTGTACGGCCAGTGTAGGAGATCGCTCCCCACACCATGATGCCGGGTGTTGGCCCTGTGTGCCTCAGTCGTATGCAGTCCTGATTGTGGCGCTCACCTGCACGGCGCCAAACACGCATACGACCATCATTGGCACCAAGGCAGAAGCGACTCTCATCGCTGAAGACGACACGTCTCCATTAGTCCCTCCATTCACGTCTGGCGCGACACCACTGGAGGCGGGCTGCACGATGTTGGGGCGTGAGTGGAAGACGGCCTAACGGTGTGCGGGACCGTAGCCCAGCTTCATGGAGACGGTTGCGAATGGTCCTCGCCGATACCCCAGGAGCAACAGTGTCCCTAATTTGCTGGGAAGTGGCGGTGCGGTCCCCTAGGGCACTGCGTAGGATCCTACGGTCCTGGCGTGCATCCGTGCGTCGCTGCGGTCCGGTCGCAGGTCGACAGACACGTGCACCTTCCGTCGACCACTGGCGACAACATCAATGTACTGTGGAGACCTCACGCCCCACGTGTTGAGCAATTCGGCGGTACGTCCACCCGGCCTCCCGCATGCCCACTATACGCCCTCGCTCAAAGTCCGTCAACTGCACATACGGTTCACGTCCACGCTGTCGCGGCATGCTACCAGTGTTAAAGACTGCGATGGAGCTCCGTATGCCACGGCAAACTGGCTGACACTGACGGCGGCGGTGCACAAATGCTGCGCAGCTACCACCATTTGAGGGCCAACACCGCGGTGCCTGGTGTGTCCGCTGTGCCGTGCGTGTGATCATTGCTTGTACAGCCCTCTCGCAGTGTCCGGAGCAAGTATGGTGGGTCTGACACACCGGTGTCAATGTATTCTTTTTTCCATTTCCAGGAGTGTATTTCAAACTGATTCAAATGATTTGACGCACCCTGTATGCAGGCCTTCCTGTTTAAGACAGCTCATGCTGTAAACGCCTGGGCATGTAGTACTAGTCATCTGTTGTGAGCAAATGAAAACTGCAAACTAATAAGTGAATTCTCCTACAAGAGGACGCAAGGGTAGCAGTATATCTATCATTTACATATTGTAATTGTACAGACATCTATAGTAAATGATTTAAGTATTAAACTTTAAATTGCAATAAAAGTAGAAAATTGTCATACCAAATTTGTTTCAGCAATTAAGTACACTCTTACACCATCATGTGCAGTACTTACCACTGAGACAAGTGGCATTGCTCATGAATGACACTTTAAGCCTATTCGTATGATTATCATTCACAGTTCCTCACTAATACATATTCCATATATGTCCATTTAAAATATATTTATAGACATTTATGATGAACAGAATAATGATTCCTTGTGAAGTATTAAAATAAGTAGTGTCATATTATGCTGTTCATACAACTAACAATGGATAAAATATAATGTTTCCAGTTAATAAGCTGTGTAGTTAAGACAATTTAAAATTTTTAGACAAACTATACAAAACACTTATCTGATCATGACTGATGTTTGCAACATAGTAATGTGTTCTGGTCTGAGGCCACTATAGTCGTCAGGAGAGCACAGGGCAAAATGCTGTGGAGAGGACCTAGCTTCACTCGAGATCAGCAGAAAATATTATTGACAACAACACATCTATTAAGACGTAATTAAGTACTGCGTCTCAAGAAACCGGGCCACAGTTGGGCCTCATCAGAAAACGGAGGCCGGCATGCACTCATGTTGCAGTTCTGCCAGTGCAGTGAGGTGTCGGCTGGCATCAGTTTAGTCACTGGGCGAAAATCGATGTGTGGGCGCAGGTGGCCTCCAGCTCTATGTATCGATCTCCAAAATGCTCTCGCTGAATGTGAAGATTTTCACACAGGACACACGACCCAAGGTCTACCCGCAGTGCCTGCTGCCACTTAGCGATCAGCCCTCAAACCCCTCCCCCCCTTCTTGGTCAGGAGCATCGACGTCTGCCACAGAACCCAGATGAGCAGCTGCAGTCGCTTGGGAGGATGATGACAGCTTGCTGGTCACGTAGGTCAATAGTATAGCACCCCTACAGGCTTATGACCGTCCCTGTGCCACATCATTGCTTCGAAAGTTGCCACTGACAACTATCAGTGGCGGAGTCCTTCCAGCGGACTTGGAACTGTATAGATGACCAAAGAATGCTAGGTGTGTTGAGGGTCGACTACCACAGTCTCCCTTCCCACTGGATAGTTGTAACTGAGACAAGAGCCAAGACTATGCACTGAGCAGTCATCAATCAGCAGTCAGCATTAAGACATTTGTTAAGAAGTGTGGGGTATTTATATTGGCGTTTTTTGTGCTCTGAAGCGGTGGGGATGGCAATGGCATCACTTGTCATTTTTATTCCAGTTTGTGAGCTCTCCTAGTGGCTTCAGAATTTCGCAGCTTCACCTCTCAGATGCTCTTTTCTGCTGTTTTAGCATCTGAATACTTATTGTTGCGTTGTACAGAGGCCTTCATTGCGACACTGAGCTTTGCATCTAATACTACCGTGATGACATTATACTTCGCTTGTAGATTTGGGTACACTGACCTTCATTGGTGCTGCAATAGCTTCTGTGACTACAACAACTCGCCCCACATTTCCCAACTGCTGGAACTTTGCTGGTGATTCCACAGGCGCTTAGGATTCTGGTATTTGTCAAAGTAAAACGCCACCACACTCCTTCAGAAAATTCTTCTTCAATTTTTCAATTTTCGGTACATGTAATAACTGTCTCATGTACACTAAACACATTGTCCAATTAATCTTTCATTACCATACACCTAATTACAAGGTTTCCAAAGGTTGATACATAAAATCGATAACTTATATGTTTGCGGAAGTTGTTTCGTACACACTAACACAATCATTCATATACTTACAAGTTCATCGATTTCCTTACACGTGATTCTCCTACCATATGTAGGGTCTATTTACAAACGAACCATCGAATATTTGGTGCACAACGATATCTGAGCAGTGTCTTGATACTCTTTTCAAAGAAAAGGAGGTTACGCATATCAGAGTCAGAGTCACAACAGTGCTGGTAGTCTTATTAAAGCATAGTTGCAAGTTATGAAGTTTGTTGTTATTATTTTTCATTTTCTTTAATCCATTGTACCACAATTTAATCTGCCCTTCTGCAAATCACAATTACAATCTTATTAGAATCAGAATTTGTTATCAATTTCAGATATGTGTCTGGTAAAAGATTAATAACCTCATTTTTAAGTTTCATACAAATTTCCTCTCTGTATCTAGTGTTAAAGTATTCACATCCAGCTCACAAATTATTAAACATATTGGGATTGCTTCCATTATTGAGATTCGAGAGGTCCCCATTTATGCAGAAAATTTTTTATAACGGTGTTATTGTTTTCTTTTTCCTATTAAATTTGATATGTATTACGTGTTGAAGAGACAGCAGAAGTTATATGTAATAAGCCTAAATGAAGTCTTTACTTGATAATGGTTGCTAACATAATAATGAAGAGTAATGTTGATATGATAATTTGTTTATATTCTTTTCCAAAACATATCTCTTATAATCCTTATTTCTCAATGCCTTTTTTTAACTCACTTGAATAAACATCATTTTGTATTTTTCTATACTTTATTCTATCTTGGTAATGGTGAAAGTTTATTTTAATTTTAACAACACATTTCATGACACCTTGCGATTTTTTCTCTTACTTTTCACTAGGTATATAAACATTCGTTTTTGCTCTCAAACCACACAATTCTTCCATTACTTTTCCATTATATTCATTTCTCACTTTTCCTGAAACTTTCCTGTTTACTTGTGGAATATTGTATGTATTATTCTTCGAATAATCGCTTGTATGAGAGAGATCAATCATGATTTTGGTAGAAATCCAAAGTTTTTGTGTTGTATACATATGCATCTGGGTCTACATAGCAGAGTTCACGTTTTTCACCGTAATTTTGATTCATAAATCTATACTGAAAATCATATTATTCTGTAACATTTTGATATATATTTATGAAAATTATGTAGTTCTGTAGGATATTCTAGATCCACTTCGATTTTATGTCCAACTTGAGAAGTGTCTGGCATCCCTTGTGTTTTCTTAGAAGCAAAATCATGTCGTTCACCCCATTCAAATCCTCCATATGGCAGATTGATTCTTAACATAACCATAGAAATGGTTTACATCCAAATATGCTAAATGATCAATGCATCAAAATTATTCATGTATTTATTATTTGTCTTTAAATATTTCTTACAACATTGGGATATTCCTTACTCCTTTTTCTAATAGTCGTATCATACCATGCTGTGCAGGGTAGCTGTGTGGTCTAGGGAAATTCTCACGGTCTGCACGGCTCCTCCCGCCGGAGGTTTGAGTCCTACATCTACATCTACATCCAGCCTTGGGTATGGGTGTGTGTCGTTGTTAATGTAAGTTAGTTTAAGTTAGATTGAGTAGTGTCTAAGCTTAGGGACTGATGACCTCAGCAGTTTGGTTCTATAAGACATTATCACAATTTTCCAATTTGCAAGCATATCATAATTATGTGATATTTGTAGTGGTTGTCCATTTTTAGCATAGCATTCAAAGGTAAACTACATGCAGCAGAGTGTTAAATGAATACAACTTGTATGCTTTGAAAGTAGTTTTTCAGCAATTTTCAAACACATCAGCCAATAGCAGTACATCATTATATTCACTAAGACATTTTATATTAAGTCTTTTCCAGAATAATTATTCCTGTTTGTAACCTTCATCACTGATTTCACAGTCATTTAGTTTACTGTAAAATTCTTCTTATACTTGCAGCTGTGTCCCCTCAAGTTCCTTTTAAGAAAGCATCTATTCATATGATCAGACACCTTCTATGACCATTTGATTGAAAAATTCCTCTGTGATTACGTTTCCTAACGTTTCTCATTTGATTCTTTCTCAAATTTGATGAAAGTCTGTCAAGACTTGAAGACTTTAATCTAAATGTGTCTGTGAGACTCTTCTTCCAATATCCTGCGTGTCTTTGTTGGTGGTATCAAATGTATTGCTGTTTAATTATCGGTGAGTTATTTTATGAAAAACGAGAACCGTATAAAGAGAGGTTATGTAAATACTGGAGCGTTACAATTAGATTTTCTGTATTTAATATGTTGTGTCACAGAAACTAATTACTGTAGTTGTACCAAACTTGGCAGTATTATGTACAGAGTATGGGGTGCATGAGTTCCATGCATCACAGCACCACCATCCAGTTTGAACTATGGCCACCAGGTGCCGTGCTCAGTCATCGTGATTTATAGTCTTACACACCTGACGAGTTGCAGTGCACTTTCTCCACCTACTGTGCAGAGCATGATGAAGAAGTTCAAATCAACTCCCAGAAGAGGCTAACGACAGGTTGAACCACAGGTGGCGGACAATATTGCACATAACTCCCTATTGTCAGGCACAATGCATGCTATTTCACAATACTTTAACATCCCTTGGTACACTGGACAGAAGGTGCTTCGAACCATTCTCAAGTGGTATCTGTACAAGATACATATTGTACAGCAGCTCCCACAAAACGACTCACAACGACGTGTTGACTTCCCTCTCCACTTTTTCGCAGTGATAGAAGTGTCGAGTGGTCGCCTTGGGCCATACTATGGACACAGAGACCTGTCGTGTGTGGGGATCTCCAGCTCCAGTCACTGTCCATGAAGTTCCTCTGTACGATGAACGTGGCACCATATTGTGCGGCTTCATTGTTACGTTCGTCATTGGCCTAATCCTTTTGAACAGGTTGGCGCTCAAGAACCAAAGACATGTGGTGAGACTGGCCAGCGTTACTGCAATAGTGTCGAGTCAGACATTACAAAAAGAAAAACCTCATTAGCGATGATCCTGCAGAATGGTATGTCAATGATTCAACAATCGACATAGTCTTACAATGTGGCATTAATCAAAATTATAACGGCGATTTTTCTAATTCAAGATGACCAATAGGCGATAAAACCAGATATTTGAACAAAAATTAATTTTACCATGAACTTTCAAATGGTGAATAAACTTTGCACGACTTTCTAGTACATTCCTGTTGCAACGGTGCTGTCTTTTGTGCACCAAGTAAATTGTTCGGAGGTAAGGTTGCGATTGCTACTAATGGTATTGAAGACTGGAAAAGTATTTCTAATCTCATCATGAGAATTCTCTTTAACACGAAAATTCTGTGTCATCACCCTCAATAAGAAAAAATTCACTTGGAACATTAGGTAACTATTTCGAGTCATATGTTCAGGCAGAAAAATGTATTGCCGCAGTGTGTTGAAAAGGGTGTTTGCAGTACCGAAGAAGCTAACAGCTCGTGGACTTCCCCTAAGTGGACACGTTGAAAGATTCCATTCATTAAATAATGATTAATTTATGTTGTATCTTGAACTTATAGCCGAGTTTGATTGTTTTTTCGCAAAGCACATTGAACGATATGTAAAGCCATGGCAGGGACATACTATTATCTTTCTTCAACGATCTCTGATGAAATAATAGTGCTTCTTTCTGGACGAATAAAAAGAATAATCATAAGGGAAATAAATCAGGGCAATTTTTGTTTATAGTAGTAGATTCTACCGCGGACATTTCACATATTGATGAATTATCTTTCATATTAAGAATGTGAACGAGAATGGGGAACTGTTTAACGTTTCCTTCTGTTTTTCCGGGACACAAGTTCGAAAACTTAGCTGAGGCCGAACTAAAAGTACTGTCCATCAACTCCATTGATATTACTGACTGCAGAAGCGAGTCATACGACAATACAAGCTATTTGTCAAGAACCTACACCGGTTTGCAGACACGCATTAAAGAACGATATGCATAAGAATATCATGTGCCTTGTGCAGCACATTCTGTGAATTTAGTCGGCACTAGTGCTCCAACCTGTTGGCGGGAAGCATGTTTATTTTTCAAAGTAGTTCAAAATCTTCGTTATTTCTTCTCTGCTTCTACACAGCACTCGGATAAACTTCTTTCTCTCACGAAATCAGGAAGCGAAACTATAGAATATTTATGAAAAACACGTTGGTGAGGAGAGTATGCGTGTGTAAGTCCGCATAATAACTGGGACGCCGTTATCAATGCCCTCACACATATTGCCAATAATACGTTTGACAACCACTTTTTCGAAATGAGGCCTCAGCTTTATTGAATCAACTCAGTGGACTGCAACCTTTCAATAAACTTAAGCACCGTTCAGTAGACGATATTTGCTGAACGTGCAGCAAAACTGCAAGTGTCATATGACACAAATTCCTTCCGTAGTGAATGTGTGCATTTTGCCGAACTTTTTAAACGTTCTGAGATTAGTGATACACCAGTCGAAATGAGTAAATTTCTACGAAAAGAGAGGTCACAGTACGTGTTTCCGAAGGCTAACATTGTTCTAAGAATATTTCTATGTATAACAGTAACAGTTTGTTCAGCAGAACGCTCGTTTACAGCTCATGAAAGACTGAAATCATACCTAAGTTCTATGTTGGCTGAGGAGAGACTTAACGCCTTTTCCGTTTTTTACATCGAAGCCGACCTCCCAACTGATACCGGTCTTAAATATGAAGTTGTGATCAACGAGTTTTCTGCCGTCACAGCTAGACGTAAGCTTTGTTGACTGGTGAGTTACTCGTGTTATTTATTCGTATTAGTTTTAAAAATTGAAGATTATAATGTGATTTTTATTATAACTGAGAGCACATTCATTGGATTTCCAAACTACGTATTACCCGTTTGTTTTACAATTGCCGATGCCAGAACGCGGAACTAAATCTCGTTTACGCGCTGACGTAACTGAAGGTGCCGGACGATACTAAACAATAACCCGAATGACCCAGGCCGCTCGGCGCTGTACAGTGAAGTCATACTGATACTTCAGTATATTACAACTGATGCGCATTCTTGGCGTCTGCTGAAATGTATAGTTATCTCGGAAATACACGTTATCAGAGAATACGCTCAGATGAAAAAATGTTAAAAAATAACGTAGTTCAGTTCTGTCGATAAATACGTAAATCTTTGCTAATGCCATTACAAACTGCTATGGTGAGAGTAGTAGCTGTGGTGCAAAGCTGTTCAGCCCTTTACATCGTTTAAAGGTATTGCGTACAGTTATTATGCAGCATCTAGCTACATATACCGTAATGCTTTACACGTTAACTATTAGATTATAAAACAAATTTGATTTATCCACACTAGTGTGAAAAATTATGTGATACCAAATCCAGTTCTATGTTTGTTAGTCGGTATGTAGGTATTAGTTCGTACCCCTAAATCTCTATTTCATTATTATTTCTTACTCTTTCCTATAGATTCACATAATAATACGAAAATTGTTTTTCCTATCTGCTACACATTCAAGTAATTAGATCGTAAAATTACAGTTTAATTTTAATTTTGTCCGCATGTCTCTAAAATTACGTATTAATTTCTAATGTAGGACTCGTTCGCTTGAATTTTTAGATCGTAAGACTAATCTTTTGTTTTTATTTTCAACGATTTTGTGCAAAAGAACATATTAAAAGCGAATGTGTGACAAAAAGAAGTTGTCTCCTACACGCTCTGCTGAATTTTTAGATCATAAAAAGAAATTTTCCTTCTGTAAGTTTCTGTTGTCTTTCGGAAGAAGAATTTACTAGCACAATCAAGTTTTAAGTTTGTTTCATCGGCTGTCGCACCTCTAGTACAGTTCGGGAGTCATTACATTGTGATTGAGTGCGACTAGACCGCTGAGGCGTCCTTCAGAATAACGAATAACGGTGTACGGAAACAGATCACAGCGCTCCCATCGAAACGGCATTTATGAAGTGATCGGGTAGTAGTTATTATAATTAATTTTTTTTGGGGGGGGGGACATATAATATGGTGTGATTAGGGGGGCAACATTTTTTAATCCGCCACTTTACAGGGCCCGGAAGAGCTTACTTTTGTACCAATATTACACACTATTTCTCCCTCCCCATTCACGTAATGATTGACGGCAAACGACAGTATGTTACATCTGTACGGATCCAAAACTTATTCCCATGATTCCTATGTGAGATATACAATTTTGGCAGTGGAACTGTAGCACATTCTTGAAACAGAAGTTTACCAAAAAATGATTTCGTGTAAACTGCTACGTTTCCTTCCGAGAATTCCGATTGACGTTTGAAATGCATTTGTTTTACACTTTTGTCTGGGCAATACTAATAAGTTACGATATAGTTGTTTCCCTTTGAGGTTTCCCGATGCCTACTGTCATCCCACCTGATAACGACGCCGAAGACCATAACGTAAAAGTCGTCGCAGAAACGTCTAGTCTGATTTTCTGTGTGGGTGCCCTGCGCTCTCTTAGAATTGCACACTAGAGCAGGGAGAGGAAATTTAGTTATTTCAACAAAGTTGAAGAGTGTATGCCAACGTTGTTGGCCAAAGTTTAAGGAGCTATATGGTCGTTACTGGAATTTAAACATTAACGTGCACAGATTATTTTGAAAGACCTTTAGTGTCCTCCATTTTCTGAGTAGTAGCATAGAGTTATCTGATGAATACCAAGCCATAACTGAATTTGAAATATAATTGTCCCTTTCTATTCATTCATTTAAACCCTCGTGATTATTAAGAGACTAGGTTACACTAGCAGATCACAGAAGAGGAGCCTACAGTAACTACCATGAAACGGGACATTCATGACCAGTACACACTATAACTGAAAAATTGGATCTACGCGTCTACTGTTATGAAGTACGCTGCGTCAGGAAATTGTGTCTATATCTTTGTTCTCATCGTCTACACAGTTTCACTGCGTAGCTCAGACTTATCACTTTTGACAGGCTGCAGGCTCATTCGTTCGGCACAGCATCTGAAATCGTAATGAGAAGCTTTGATTGTCACACTTTTACCTTTTTGACACCCAACTGACGCCCATCTAGCGTTGTTTGGTAAAATTCCTCGTCGTAGACCGAGCAGTGTTCATACGTTTTGCTGTTTAACTTGCCTCTGCCGCAATGGATGGCGTTCCTAGTTGGTACGCATTAGAGAGCCTGTTTAGGGAGAGAGTGGCCAACCGGACGATACGGCGGCCATTTTTCTGCCAAACTGCGGGCGGGGCTTTTGAATGGCCAGTAGTGAAGTAGTGGAGTACACACTCACCGAATCAAAAGCACAAGACAATATGGCGAAATCATTCGTTAAATGCCTTTGTTTATAAGAATGTGTTATAATAATTTTCAGACAGCCAATTTACACGTCTGTTTTCAAATTTAACTATGTATATTGCAAGTTGTTTTATGTGTAGTAAACAGCAAAAACGACTTACTTCGCATACATAAGAGTACTTGGATGCCTTCCACAAGGCTCCTGTTGATTTATGTCAGCCATGTTGACTGCGACTGCCCACTGCTTTCGTCTTTCTTCATTGCGTGGAAATTCTAACATGCGAAATCCACCTTCGACTCTATTGGAACAACGAAATGCATAGTTAACGTACGTCTGCAGAACGAATTACAGATGTGAAAAACAATACTGCACAATTACTAAAGGATTTGCTTCAAACATGTAGGCCTACCGACTTCATCACAAAACGCTTCATTATTTCAACTCGTATTTAAGGTCTCAAACGCTAATCACGTACTAAAAACGATATGCAACTAATTGAAAATGCATACACAACGCATCACAAGTCTCTCAATGATTCAAATACCTTTTAATCGTTTCCAAAAGTCCTCTGAACTTCAATTGAGCTCAAAAGCACGGCGAACACAGGAAGCACGAGAGAAGTTAGGCGCCATTTTTTTGCCAAAGCTAATCAACCAATCACGGGCATCTTCACTTATGGCCATTCTCCCTATACAGGTTCTCTAGTACGCATACAGCCCGCAACTTACACCTTTTCCAGTGACGGCTCTGTATTTTCTACTATCTCTTGAATGTGTCTGATGGTATTGTCTCATGTTTTTGTTGTGTAGTGATTAGGAAGAGAAGGATGAAACATAGTTCTGTCACGCAGCCTACTGTTGCCGAATAGGACAAATGTGGTCTCCAAGCTGAACGCTCCCATCCAACAGGCGGGTCACCATCAGCGTCACTATGAGACGGTGCAGAGGTGACATTGTTCCGAAGTTGTACGACAAGGACTTCTACATCACCACCTGAGCACCCCTTTCTAGCCAAAAATTATCTGATAAAATAGCTCCTGCTATCAGGAAGCTAACGAAATAACTTTGAATTGAGTCAGGAATGCGAGGACGTCCTGAGACAGAAAGAAGAATATCAGATGTTCTACACAAAAGAATATCAGATGTTCTAATGATAAGGAGTGGGAGGGGGTGGGGGCGGAATAAAATGGAGTGGGAACGGCCAGCAATAAATTTATTTGCCAGGAATATCGTAAATAATTTCATTGATACTTTTTAAAACAGAAAAGAAATTTAAATCAAAGATCAAAAGATAATTAATGAAGAAAATTCCAAAATGACAACAGGAGATGCAGAAAGAATTTTAACACATAGTTGAAATTTTTTTGAGTATTGAAGAAAATTTATATACCATCACTATTTGGCCAGATTACACAGAAGGCGACTTTTACAATTTAGAGAATCCTATTTTAAGGGAAATATGCAAGTAGACAGTTATGTTGAAACCCAAGATCACTAGAATTGCACACAAACTAGTTTACAGCATTAATGAATTATGCTATATTGAAATGGAATGAAACAGATGTACCAAGGCCGGAGAGGGTCACCTGTGATCTGGGGGTAGCGTCTCTGACTAGTAATCAAACTTCGCCATTGCTTAAATTTTGAATAAAAATCACCAGCAAAGTTGCCCGAAGACTTAGAGCATAAGAAATCACACTCGCTCTGCTAACGACGGCTTGAAAGAGGATGAAAGAACGGACAGAGTTTCAGGGCATTCTCTTACACTTGGGGTGGGGAAACTATCGCTAAAATGTGGATCATTGGCATGAAGAGGTAGAAGACAATGGAAATGCATTCATTAAAGACACATAATGTGTGTCCAAAGAATGTGTGGACGGTAACTGACAAAAGTCATGATGATCTCTCTATTGGCAATAGATTCGGGACTGTCCTCAATTCGCATCTGCGCAGGGGAGGTGACCACGAGAAAAAAAAAAAAAACTGAATAACCAACGAAGGGATAACGTTCTACGAGTTTGGCCGTGGAATGTCAGAATTTTGAACGTTGTAGAGAAGTTAAAAATGTGAAAAGATAAATGTAGATTCTCAATCTAGGTATACTGGGGGTCAGTGAAGTGAAATGGATTCCCGGTCAGGCGAGTACATGGTAATATCAACAGCAGCAGAAAATGGTGAAGTGGGAGTAGGTTTTGTTATGTGTAAAAAGATAGGGCATAGAGTGACTTACCGTGAACAGTTCAGTGATAGGGCTGTTGTTATCAGAATCGACAGCAAACTGAACTGACAACAGTAGTTCAAGTATACATGCCAACGTCGCAAGTAGATAATGAAGTCATAGAGTAGGTATCTGAGGATACTGAACGGGTAAGTCAGTATGTAATGCAGACGAGAAACTAATCTTCATGGCAGACTGGAATGTGGTTGTAGTGGAATGAGTAGGAGAAAGGGTTGAAGGAGAACATGTGTTGGTAATAGGAACGATAGACCTACATCACTAACTGAATTCTGCAATTATTTTAGATACTAATAGCAAATACTCCGCGTTGAGGAATCACAGGAGGTGGAGGTGTCCTTCGAAAAGGCCGGGAGAAACGTGAAGCTTCCAGGTAGTTCACATCATGGTAAAGAAGAGATTTCATAATTTTGGACTGTGAGGCGTACCCAGGAGCAAATACAGTCTGAGATTATCATTTAGTAGTGATGAGGAGTGGACTGAGGTTTTAGGAAAAAAAAGTGCGCAATGAAGTGTTATAGGGAAATAGTAAGTTCAGCAGAAAACGAGTGGAAACTCCAGGGGCAATCACAGAAGTTGGAAATGAAAACGTAGATACAAGAAGGTACGAGGGTCAGTCAAAAAGTAATGCCTCCTATTTTTTTTTCTACGTTTAATTGTCAGGAAATTTAAATGCAATTACATAGGTTGAAAACCACAACATTGAGGATCATTTTGTCATTTTTCAATGTAATCTCCGCCCATCTCTACAGTTTTGGTCCATCTTTGAACAAGGGCATGTATCCCAGCACGGTAAAAATCACAGCTCTGCTTCCTAAGCCATTGACGCACGGATGTTTTGACGGCCTCCTCATCTTCAAAATGAATCCCACGATGAGCTTCTTTTAGTGGCCCGAACAGATGGAAGTCTGATGGTGCCAGGTCAGGGCTGTATGGGGGATGAGGCAAAACTTCCCATCCAATTTTGACAATCTCGTCAGAGGTGTGACGACTGGTGTGTGGTCTTGCATTGTCATGCAAAAGAAGAACATCTGCCATTGATTTTGTTGGGCGAACTCGCTGAAGACGTGCTTTAAGTTTTTTGAGGGTTGTGACGTATTGAACAGAATTTATTGTGCATCCCTGCTCCAAAAAATCAACCAGAATCACACTCTCTGTATCCCAGAAAACTGTTGCCATAACTTTCCCTGCCGATCGCACAGTTTTGAATTTTTGCTTCCTCGGCGAGCTTGTGTGACGCCACTCCATTGACTGCCTCTTTGATTCGGGTTCAAAAAAATGCACCCATGTTTCGTCCCCGGTCACAATTTTTTTCAGAAACTCATCTCCCTCCAAACGGAAGCGCTGCAAGTGTTGGGAGGCTATTGTTTTCCTTGCCTCTTTATTCTGATCGGTTAACATTCTTGGAACCCACCGTGCACAAACTTTTGAGTACCCCAATTGTTTAATAATCGTGATCACACTGCCTTTACTAAGAGAAATAATGCGACACACTTCATCTGCAGTCACCCGACGGTCACCACGAATGATGTCATCAACTTGCTGAATGTTGTGTGGAGTCACTGCACTCACCGGCCTGCCGCTCCGCTTTTCGTCAGTCAACGGTGTTTGCCCTTCAGCTTCCTTACAACGACGAACCCATCGTCTAACAGTGCTGACATCCACTGTCACAACACCATACACCTTCTTCAGTCTTTCATGAATGCGTATGGGCGTTTCACCTTCTGCATTCAAGAATTCAATCACACAACGCTGTCTCAAACGAACATCGATGTCGGCCATCTTACAAACTTCTGCTGTGCTGCCACCTGTTGACACAGAAAGTTACTACTGCAGTGGATTGCAGAAGAAGGTTTGAGGAATGGCGCCAAATTCAAATTTTTCACTTAACTTAATTTTTTTAAGTAGAAAAAAAAATTGGAGGCATTACTTTTTGACCGACCCTCGTAACTGCGAGGAAAGCGTCGAAAACAGGGAAAGACTTGAATATCTCGACGAAAGAAGCATGTATAAAAATGTTCAGCGAAATTCGAAATAGAAATCGTTGAGGAATGAAATGAATATGAAGTGCAAGGAAGCTAAGACGAAGTGGCTACATGAAAAATGTGAAGAAATTGAAAAAGAATGATTGTTGGGTGGACAGACTCAGCATGTAGAAAAGTCTAAATAACCTTTGGTAGAATTAAAATCAAAGGTGGTAACAAAGAATTCACTGATAAAAGCCGAGAAGAGAGCGGGTAGGTTGAAAGAGTACATTCAAGTCCTCTATGAGGAGAAAGATTTCTCTGATGTGGTGGAAGAAGAGATAGGAGTTGATTTAGAAGAGTCTGGTAATCCAGTATTGATATGAGAATTTAAAAGGGCTTTGGCAGACTTAAGATCAAATCAGGCAGAAAGTTAGTTAACAGTCGATCAGCATTTCTCAAGTCATTGGAGGAAGTGGCAATAAAACGACTATTCCTGTTAGTGTGCAGAATGTATGAGACTCGTAATATACCACCTGACATTCAGAAAATTGTCATCCTCACAATTTTCAAGACTGCCAAATGCGAGAAGTATCGCACGAGAAGTGTTGCACAATCAATTTAACAGCTTATGCGTCCCCGTTGCCGACAAGAGTACTACACAGAATAACAGAAAAGAAAATTAGCGATCTGTTAGATGACGATCAGTTGGGCTTTAGCAAAGTTAAAGGCACTAGAGAGGTAGTTCTAACGTTGTAGTTGCTAGTGGAAGCAAGGCTGAAGAAAAATCGTGACACATTCATTGCGTTTGTTAGCTTGTAAAATGTCTTTCATATTTTCGAAATTCTGAGACAAGAATTGTACAATATGTAAGAAAATGAGAGCCCAACCCGACTCCTGGTGTTGTGACTAGCCACCACCCACGAGGAAAGCCGACCTTTGTCACCGCAATCGACAACGCCTTTCTCATCGCCGGCGGAGCTGCCTAAATCGCCTTCCACGGCCATGCCCTCCCTCAGCCGGTCAGGGAGGTCATGGAAATCTCGGAGCAGAGTTATGCGAGCGTAATAACTACCCATATGCCCCCTCGCTCTTAACACATTTCTTTCCCAATCGGTGGAAGAATGATAATTAAATGTCATATCTGGAAGAACTGGAGAGCTTCCACTTGTCTTGATTACTGACATTACATTTATCCAGAAGAACCGTGGCTACGAGAAAATGCCTGATTCGGAATTGACTAGTAGCGAATGCGATCGACAGCCTAATGACAAGACAGGCCGCTGATTCGATGCGGTTGCAGTGTGCGCCAGGTATCGACCGCGGTAGACGGGGAGGCTGATGTTTTATTCATACTGCCATTTCAGCTACTGTGTTTCTCTCATTTCCGCTGTCACGGAGATGATGCCACGAGCCGACGCCGCCGCGGTATGTAAAGATAAGAGCGCGAGCGTGCGTCGGTGTTTTTGTATGAGCGTCTGTGCGTGTGTTAGCAATCGTGCGTTTCTGTGTTTGCGCGAGGGACAAAGTTGCCTGGAAGCTCCACTTTCATGTTATATTAAAACAGGCATTCGTCTCCCGGCCGAGTCTGGCGGTTGGGAAAGGCTTTCCCCGCATGCAGCGCCAGAAATAACACAGCAAAAGGGCGAGAAAGGAAACAGGGAGAAAAAAAAGAGGCATGCTGCTTTAACCCGGACTCTTTTGCAGACGACGTGTGCGTAACGGAGTTGGAGCACGTGCGAGAAAAAAGGTCAGGAATATGAAGACGTTTTGCGAGGCGTCGCCAGGTAGGACGAGGAAATGGATAAGTCCACAGGTGGTTCCGTTTATGTTCGCATGGAAGGTAGACTGTTGGTGATTATTGCATAATAAATATTGTGCGTATGAGCACATGGCTTCTTGGGTGAAAATAGTAAGGAAAATGGAGAGAAGGAATAGTTCGTGAAATGCTGCATTTGTTAGATGTCTTACTAGCACCACCATACTATGGAGAAACGCTATCACGGATAATGAGTAGCAAGAAGGAGAATCTGAAGAAAGACAAAAAGATTTAAAAAAAATACTTATGCCACGCAGACTGCATCGTAGTGTCAAATGATTACGTTTCGGTGACTGTCACCGATAGCTTCCTTCAACAAAGTTATGTACAACTACATATTCAATTAGAACGATAGTGGGTGAACCATTGCTTCATGACTTTAAAGTATGAAGCAGTTTGCAATTCAAAAAAAACTACCTTACGTCGCTTATTCCTTAAGACATACGAGTACAAATTAAAGAATGGTCTTAGGAAAAGAGATGAATCATCATGGCCGGCCTCGGTGGCCGAGCGGTTCTCGGCGCTTCAGTCCGGAACCGTGCGACTAATACGGTCACAGGTTCGAATCCTGCCTCGGCCATGGATGTGTGTGATGTCCTTAGGTTAGTAAGGTTTAAGTAGTTCTAAGTTATAGGGGACTGATTACCTCAGACGTTATGCCCCATAGTGCTCAGAGCCATTTTTGATGAATCATCATGCGGTTGTACCTCACCTTCACATTCAGTTTTCATATCACAAGCAAATTAAGCTTCGTGCAAAAATGAATTTTCTTACCTTTTTCTCTCATCTTTCATGGTAGACATTGCAGTCTGCTACAAGTGGATACATTATTAAATATCATAAAATTGTAGTACATCAGTACATTAGTGGATGTGCATATGCAATAATCTCGTAATTAATAAGAAATCTGACTTAATTATTACCGGTCAACGTTTCTCGTTGAAACTAGTATTGCTTTTTCTTTCATCCCATGTCAAGTATATGACCTTTCCACAATGGCTTGAGTAACGAAAGTATGATCATTAATTCTGAAACATATGGCGTAAGGAACATGACTTTACTATACTATTTTATTTTTGAGATGATTAATGTCCAAGCAGTACTCTAAATAGAACACTATTCAACACCCTAAACAAAATGATAACACAAAATCTCTCTCTCTCTCTCTCTCTCACACACACACACACGTACAAACGGAACAAACTCAGAGTTCTTGGACGTCAAATAAAACGAAACAATGAGATAAACGATAGTCAAAAGTTTATCAGACATAAATTGTGCAGTGAAAAGTGTGCTCATTTCACAGGAATATAAGATGCAGAATTCACAAATAAGCAAGACAAAACATGGAATACGAATAATAATCCATGAGTAACAAACCACACCAAGTAGTTCTTCATACCAAAGCTTCAAAACATTTTAGTTACGTCCACTGCCCAGTGCAATTACACAAAAATAACAGTAACACGTTTGGCACACAGCTCAGGACAAATCAAATACAGCAACGGAAACGCCAAACAAGCGGCATATGCCACGATATTAGCAAAATATTTATTTTAAAGTGAAGATTATAAACAAAGAATTCAATGTAGCACATATACCAATGTAGCCGATATCTATTATGTTTGCAGATGACATGGTGTATTAATTTGGACTACTGACTGATTTACTTTGCAGGCCACACACAATGTAAAACAAAAGTTAAGTACGTATGTAACTGAAATAACAATAAACCTGAATATAATCCGTATATATGTATTTCAGAAAAAGTAAAAGAAGAAGCCATCTGAGATTGTCACATGTGTGATGAAACATGTTTGTGTGCTAAAGCAGAACAATAATCATGTACTTGCAAACAAGAGGATCCATCCGTAATTCCTCACCCCCCCCCCCCCCCCCCCAAAAGAAAAAAAGAATACAGAAGCTCATTAGACAACACCTCATGAAACAACAAAATGAATTGTTCACTGCAAACCTAAATCATGAGCCCGTTTCCGACATGAATGCGAGACTTCATATTGAACGTATATCGCACACAGTAGTAGGCCAACGCACTACTGGCGTAAAGTTGCCGCAGAGAGGAAGGACATAACTCATATCAAGATTTCTTGACATTCCTCAGGAAAAGCAACTTTGCCAATCAAGTCAACAGGATCTTGACATAATAAGGGACAAAACAATGCAGATGGATAAAACAATTTAAGAACAAACCACGAATAGCGGGTCACGATACAATAATTGCCGAAGCGGCGTGATTATGTTCCACATCATACTAGTTGAAAAGTTCGGTATGTACCTAAACAGTCTTGAACAGGAAACAAACACACGATCCATTCTGTAGTGGTCTCCAGCCTGGTAATACTGATCATGGTAATACCATGATCAGTTACGTGTCTGGTCTGTTTATAAAATCTGTAATATGGTTGTCACAATTTTGCCCGCTTCTGGGTTTGTTATTTGACACATTTAATGTACTATATAAGTTTTACTCTACAAATGGAGGTCATCCTAACTGTCTTATCACATACTATAATCCTATGTGTTAATCTGTTACTGAAGTTGGCTAAATTTGTGCAGTAGTTTTGTAAAGTGGAATACTAACGCTGTCTATGAATTAATGGTGTCACAGAATATTTCAAAAACAAAAAAGTAAGGAAAAAAGGAAAATGACAGTGAATGATAATGTGACGTTATGATTTAGTGGTAGCCGGCGGCTGTGGCCGAGCGGTTCTAGGCGCTTCCGTCCGGAATTGCGCTGCTGCTACGGTCCCAGGTTCCAATCCTGCCTCGAGCATGGATGTGTGTGATATTAAGGTTAGTTAAGTTTAAGTACTTCTAAGTCTAGGGGGACTAATGACCTCAGATGTTAAGTCCCTTAGTGCTTAGAGCCATGTGAACCATTTTTGATTTAGTGGTAAATACCATGACTTGTGTGACACAGTACCAAATAGTGACGGGCAGACTGTATCACTGATGGTACTGTGGAGAATAATGCGTCTCCTGTTTCAATATAGAATTTCTGTCGGAGTCGGACTGCTTTATTATCGATGTAATGAGATAGAAGATAGTGGTTAATGGTCTACCTTTACATCAGGACATAAACAGCATATTGGCTTCCCACAGAGTGTTACCAGAACTGACAAAGCCACAGCATTGGGTGCTCAAAAACAATGATTGTAACATGCACGTAGTGTACTCAGACCATGTCATTCTACATATAATACATCTCAGAATTCGCGTGTACAGCACATTAGCAAGGCTACCACGTTACATGACAGTATTTTCACATATAACGGTTAAGAAGTACAGTCAGTTCCACAAGACAGTGTTGACCATAATTTTAAATGTAACAACCTCAGCGACATCTCGCGCAGTGGTTTCGAATCTGTAATCAATGCGCTTTTGCACAATACATAGATAAACAGAGTGAGAATTGAATGTTTTGTTTTGTCGATCACAGTTAAAAATGAGTGCAAAATATCTGAAGCGTCACGAGGCAGTGTTGTTTGTAAACCATCCAAAGGGACCGAAGCTTTCACGTGGAGCTGCTGCTAAAATTCTTACAACGTCAAAGTTATTTCCTGCGAATTTAGTCAAACGGTATTTAGAGGTAGGAAACTTGGATGATTTACCGGAGAGAGAGCTAAGATGCCAAGCTATAATTGATAATGGTGGCCATTGGATTAACTGCTAGATAATTCTGCAATTACTAATATCATGTATATTCACGTGAATGTGTGTTTATAACAGTGTCTTTTATTTCATACAGACAACGGCATACACTTTCTTCTAGAACTGACTGTAAATATTGTTTGCTAACGTGAAATTCCATATGTGGTTTGTACTTCATAGTCTGAACATTCCATTAGCCCTACTGATTCACAAACTCCGTAGAGGACTTTCTACAAGAGGTACAGGATGAACCACCAGAAATTTGCGCTATTAATATTCAGGGAATGGGATGTGCTATTAATGTGCAGTTTTCACGGAATGGATTGGTAGTTAGTGGCTCATAATGTTAGCCAATCAACATATCGTAGTAATACTTAAAAAGTGTACTTTTTGTAGAAACGTACACGTTTTTAAATGGCACCATGGCTATTGACATTAATAAACTAAAAGTAGAATAAAGTAGAACGTTAGCTGTGTTAAAGTGGGCGTCATTTATGTTGGCGGCCTAGTTTAGGTTCGTTCTGCGCATCTGACGTCACAAAACGCAGTCAGCCAATGAACAGAGGACGTCGTTGTCAAATCTCGACTGCAGTGCAGAGCATGGACGAGTGTCTTCATTTTTAGAAACGTTCAGTCATTAATAAAGTAATAGAACAAAAGCAATGCCTTGACAGCAGACTTTCTTTTATAGAAAGTTTGGAAAAAGCATTCTTTATACCAATTGCTTCATATTCTATTAATTAATTAAACCAAAGAAGCAATAACACTCCTAATTCAAGCTATAGCAAGGAAAGGTGTTCATATCAATTTCACGGACCGCTTTTTCGCGATAAAGAACAGCGGTAATTGTTTACTTCCTATTGTACTTCGACGAAGCGTGAGTAATTCATAGTCATACCAACAGTGTTTGTCAGTATTTTGCGTGACGTGTTTGAGTCCTCATGGCGCTCTATAGTAGGATCAGCTGCGTTAGCTTAATGGAGTACTTGCTTCGGCAGTACATATACTAACATTGGAACGATACATAGAATATTAGCTAAGGAACGCCGTGGTCCCGTGGTGAGCGTGAGTAGCTGCGGAACGTGAGGTCCTTTGTTCAAGTCTTGCCTCTGAGTGAAAAGTTTATTCTACAACGAGTGCACTTACTAGTTTTCAGTTCCTTACTGTTAAAGAAAAAAGAAAAAAAAGAAAAAAAGAAAAAAAATTAAAAAAATTAAAAATAAATAAATGAATAAATAAAAAAATCACAATAATACACCAACTGTATCCTTTGTACCACATCACATCCCCAGGATGGGAGGGAGGAGACATAGTGGACAGGCCTCGGGTCGCGAACCCTGCCCACCTTGCCTCCGCCAGCCCCCTACCTGATCTAAGGAACAAAAATAAAAAAAAAAAAAAACGTTAAGGTGCTGGACATCTCAACGACAGGTTAAGAGTTCAAGCTTGTGTGATGCTTAATATTTTCATTATTTAAAAACAATATCGAAGTGCCTTACTTCACGAATTATATTCGTTTGAATGCAATTTTTTTGAAATTTCTAGTGCTTTGTCTCTTCATTAACCCTTTCGCTGCTGCAGAGACATACTCCTCGCATTCCACGCTGTGCGCGATTTTGTCATCACTGCACTGCTCGCCTGTGCAGACACACTGTTTTCCGACTGCTCTGACACACTTATGATTCGATTTCACAAAAACTATTTGGCCCAAAATTTGATTTTTACACGTCTTCTTGACTGATACCTTCCCCCCATAAATGACTTAATTTTTTTTTCGACGTTCAACGCAGTTATTATGCAGCATTAAATATAGCAAACCATTGCACGAAATTTTGAAGAGTTTCCAGAGGTAAAAGTCCAGAGAGTATACTTTCCGTATGGTCGAATTTAGTTGCTACAATGTAGAGAATGAAATGTGGATAAGATACCTAAATTTCATATAAAATTAACTGTATAACAATATCTCATTTCAGTACCACATAGCTGTCGTATGTAATATTGAGAAATATGCCGTCTTTCGCGACTGTAACAAAAGTTTTATTTACACCGGACGCGTTTGGCTTTACTTTAAAGCACTTCAATCAATGAAAGGTATGGCACATAGACAATGGTACTCATGTTCTCTTTCTTGTTTTGTTCCACAGTCGCAGTTTTAGCAATGGTACTGAAATATATTTCTCTTCTGCAACTGTAATAATCGATTTATTTACACCAGACGCGTTTCTCTCTTTTGAAGCATCTTCAGTGGACACAATTTTGTCTCCTCCATTGCCAAGTCACCTTTCGCAGTTTTGTGCTGCGGTAACACAATATTCAACGTTTGTGAAGATGTGTAAAAATATAGTTTTTTGGCCAATAGTTTTTGTGGAATCGAATGATAACAGTGTCAAAGCAGCGGAACACGATGTGTCTGCACAGGCGAGCGGTGCAGTGACAAAATCGCGCACAGCGCGGAATTCAGGGAGCACGTCTTTGTAGCAGCGAAAGGGTTAATGCGGCCGTGGTGACTTTGCTTCATAAACTGCGCGCTCCCCCATAAACGTAAGTTTGCGAACTATGCTATGCTACGGCGCTGCTTCTATCGGCGCGTGCAACTGGCATCGCAGCAATCTCCCGCGTATGGATGGCCATGCGGGAGCCGCCCAGATAAAAAAAATTGAACTATAGCTGCAGGATACTAGTGCGAGTTGTTTACGAGGTATAGTATTTTGAGAAGTTCATACACTGGCACTTGTACAAAACCTCTGGCAGCACACACTAAAGAATACCGCAAATACATACACTAGTTATGTGGATTCTGACCAATAACGAGACAGTCGCCCATCACAGCTTGTCTTCAAAATGACCAATGACAGTGGCAATACAAATTTTCAGTCCGGTATGGAACGACTGCTATACACGTACTAGCATTTCAGCAGAGATGTCCGAGAGGCTGGAGGAATATGTCGTAGCATATCATGGGGTGTAGTTGGTATGTCAAAGAATACAGCATTCCACGCAGAAATAAGTCTACAGACGTCAGTTCCGGGGAACGGCAGACAATGTTACAGATCCTCTTTTTGCAATCCAACGATTCGGAAACGTTTTGTGAAGAGATGCTGTAATACTTTGTGCACTATGTGCTGGACAGCCATCATGTTGGTACCACAGGTTCATGCTAGACAGCAGAGGAATGTCGTCTCCCATCCGTACAAAATGGTCTGTTAAGAGGCTATGATACCTGTGCGCGTTCTGTGTTCCTTCTATGATGGACAGGCATAAGTCTTGATGGTTAACTATCCAACGTCACATGTTTACAACCCATAGATGCTGACGTTCCACATGACAAAGCAAACTGGACTTGTCAACAGATCACTAGTGCGTAGTTTGGCGATAAATGTGTCATCATTATACAAGGTACGTTAAACGTCTGGAGTATCCTGTGTTAATGGTAGTGTACAGAAGGTGACCCGATTCTCATAATATATCCAAGCAGTTCTTGATGGAGACATATGTGGTAGCGAAGGAATCTGTGTCGATGGAGAAAGCGTAGGACACTTTCTTGATCCATGCCACTTTCTCGTGCCATTGTGTGGGAGTTAACATGCGGATCAACTGCAACAGCAGCAAGAACATTAGTTTTCCCTCTTCCTTCGTCAAAACCTTCACATCGTTAGGTCCGCCAGAAGCACTCAGTACGATAAACTACAGTGTACATCAGCAGAGAATGCAGTTTTCAATCAATTTCTACGGAAGTTCACAAAGCTATAATCATTCACTAAGTTGAGCACTACTGCCCCGAACCGCCTACGTTTTCGGCTCAGTAGCTGCACGCATCTCCACAGTGTAGAACACTTCATACCAATTATCGAAAACTACTGTCACTTCTGTCGAGCTCTTCCAAACACCATAAATAATTAACATAGCTAACATATCATTCCCATAGTATTTACACTTCTTGTATTCTCATCCATAAATAAATGATGATAATGCTTGCAAGAGAAGATGAGAATCGTTTTATCACTGGGATATGGAAACTTCTCTTAAACTGACCTTCAACAACTGAGCTACAATGTAGATCAAAAAACATTAGTACTAACATAGAGAAATAACCTCAGTGTTGTTGTTGGTGTGGTATTAAGTCCAGAGACTGGTTTGATTAAGTTCTTCATGCTACTCTATCCTGTGCAAGCTTCTTCATCTCCCAGTACCTACTGCAGCCTACATCCTTCTGGAACTGCTTAGTGTATTCGTCTCTTGGTCTGCCTCTGCGATTTTTACCTTCCACGCTGTCCTCCAATACTATGTTGGTGATCCCTTGATGCCTCAGAACACGTCCTACCAACTGATCCCTTCTTCTTGTCAAATCGTGCCACATACTCATCTTCTCCCCATTTCAATTCAATACTTCATCATTAGTTATGTGATTTACCCATCTAATCTTCAACATTCTTCTGTAGCACCACATTTCGAAAGCTTCTATTCTCTTCTTGTCCAAACTATTTCTCGTCCACGTTTCACTTCCATACATGACTACAATCCATACAAATGTTTTCAGAAACGACACACTGACACTTAAATCTATACTCGATGTTAAGAAATTTCTCTTCTTCAGAAACGCTTTCCTTGCCATTGCCAATCTACATTTTATATCCTCTCTACTTCGACCATAACTAATTATTTTGCTCCCCAAATAGCAGAACTTATTTACCACTTTAAGCGTCTCATGTCCTAATCTAATTCCCGCAGCATCACCCAATTTAACTCGACTACATTCCATTATTTTCGTTTTGCTTTTGTTGATGTTCATCTTGTATCCTCCTTTCAAGACACTGTCCATTTCATTCAACTGCTCTTCCAAGTCCTTTGCTGTCTCTGACAGAATTACAATGTCACTGGCGAACCTCAAAGTTTTTTTATTTTCTCTCCACGGATTTTAATTCCCACTCCGAATTCTTCTTTTGTTTCCATTACTGCTAGCTCAGTACACAGATTGAATAACATCGGTGAGAGGCTACAACCCTGTCTGACTCCCTTCCCAACCACTGCTTCCCTTTTCATCTGTATCTCAATGTATTTAAATAAATATCAACACTTATTCAACTTCAAAACAAATGATTATTTCTTGTGGGCTTTGCCGGACAAAATCTAGTCCCGATAACACACAGTGAGGAGCAATGAAATACTGGATACACAAATACATAATAATACAAATCTTCCTATCTGTGCATACAAAAATGTGCCAAAACAGTTTTACTATGTAACCATATTAATCATAATTACATCAGTATTGTATTGTACTGTATTGTATAAAGTCAGTGCCAAACTGTCTTACCTGGAAATATTGCAATCTGACAGTTAGCGAACTTCCAGCACGCTGAAGTAATTCCGGGGCAGAAACTTGTGTTAATCAATGCAACCAAAAAACAGGTAATTTTGGAAATATAAATTTTCCGTACTTTATGATTAGTTTTGGGTTGGAACACATTTTCAAATCATCCAGATAGTCAAAATGATATTACGCAAAATTGAAGAACCATGTCAAAGTAACATTAACGTACATATAACAAAGTGCAAATTAATAGTTCTCGGTGTGTTCTGTAACTGTTCATTTGCACTTTCCTGTATGTATACTTTATCTTGACATGGCTCTTATGTTTTGAGAAATACCATTTTGACTACCTGGATGATATGAAAATGGATAACGAAGTGACACTAGCCGTCAAGTAAATAAAAACGAAATTTACGAATTTGGCTGTTGTTCTGTTGAAATGGAGTTGACAATTGTCACTACGTATTATCCCTGCCTTCTCCTCAAGCACATCTGCATACAGACTAAAGATATTGAACGACTGTTTTCTTCGACGTTCTGATAAATTTTCTAGGTCTTTGTAGTTTAATTTGTACTTGGGTCATTACTCCCACGAGATCTGTAGGTTTTGTTGGATGTGCTGACGTGCATTTAGTCTCTCTATCCAAGAAGTTAGTCCAAAAGCCGCGACATTATTCATCATACTTATCCTCTTTCCATAGTAGACCGACTGTAATCTTTGTATCTTTCAACGAGAATGATACCTTAGTCGTAGAAAAATTAGTGTCTGTGTCCCTTCCTCGGATGAAATCAACATGCAAGATAAATTTGACAATTAACCCTTGTGATACCAGGAACGTGTACATAATCACTACAATTTCAAGTTTTATTTCCAAATGTGTTTACATGTTCACATTATTTGACCCATTCCTAGTAAATCAAGTATTTTGCAATTGTGCACCAGAAAGCTATGTAGGTGTTTGAAATTAAATTAGCACTTGCATCTATTCCACTACAGAGCAGGATCCTTCCCTCACATCTATGCCGTTATTATATCTTACGTCACAGCTGATATCCCACTCCATGACCAGTATTTCAGGGCTGTACAATGTCGAGGTTAGTTTACCGGCCGTTGGTCAGTCTGACGACCATTATTGTCAATGATCTTTATGATTATGTGTGGTTCGGATATCGAATCGTTGTTACTGGCTGGCAGTTGCTGCTGCCGAACATTTTGTCATTAGTTTTTCTTATTTGGGGTTTAACTGGGATTGAATCTCCATTTGAGTCTCTTATAATTATTCCTATTACCTTGAAGGTAGTTACTCCTATTCTCATTTCTTTGGTTCTGGTTCAAATATCCATTTTGTGATAAATACTGGCTGAGATAAGTGGAATTTAGATCACGTCACCATCCGAAGGCGTATCAACTGCTTGTACTTAGTTCTCCTCCTTGATGAGATCCTTGACCATGACTTGGTGTCAGATCATTTTGGATCTGACCAATAGTGTCTAAAGCAGCTAAAACATATAAAATATTAATCAAAATATCCACGGGTGTACTGCCGGTCTGTAGTGTCCAACGGGCACAATATTTCAGCGATCAAACATGTCGCCATCATCAGGTGAACTGACGGACTGAGCTCCTGTGAACGCGCCGGCACGGAGATCCGTACGCTATGGCTGCTCAGGGGGAACTGGGTTCGGTCGCGGCGGCGGCCGATTTAAATACCCTCCACCCGCGGTGCGCTCCCTCCGCCGTCCGCGCCCCGCGCCACGGTAGGACGGTGCAACAGATTGCGACGGCGTCTGAGATGACGTCGGTGTTATGGCTCTGTCCGCCGTGGTCGTCACAACTATACGTTTGCTCGATTTACTCTTGATTAACTCAATCGCTGGTTCCCAAGCCTTGCTAAGATTATAGCCACAGTCCCTGTCTATGAGGTCGTCATTGGTGCGAATTTCGATGGCCTCTCTAACAACGCTGTCCCAGTATCTCGACGTCTGTACCAGAATCCTCGTGCGGTCATACTCCATAGCGTGATGAAGTCACGAGGGAGGAGGTAGGCACTGCATTTATTCCATACACAGGCGCACTCTCGGGGAAAATCGCCCGCATTCTGAAGAAACACCGGGTCGGAACTGTGTTTTGTCCTCCGAATAAAACTCTTGCACTGGTGGGGAGCGCCAAAGATGACCTCGGTTTGAGGAAGGCCGGCGTGTACCAGATTCCGTGTCAATGTGGCAAGTCGTATATTGGTCAGACGATGCGTACGGTCGAGGATCGATGCCGTGAACACCAGAGGCACACTCGACTGATGTATCCGAGCAAGTCGGCGGTCGCTGAACATTGTTTGTCGGAAAATCACGCTATGGAGTATGACCGCACGAGGATTCTGGTACAGACGTCGAGATACTGGGACAGCGTTGTTAGAGAGGCCATCGAAATTCGCACCAATGACGACCTCATAAACCGTGACTGTGGCTATAATCTTAGCAAGGCTTGGGAACCAGCGATTTGGTTAATCAAGAGTAAATCGAGCAAATGCATAGTTGTGACTACCACGGCGGACAGAGCCATAGCACCGACGTCATCTCAGACGTCGTCGCAATCTGTTCCACCGTCCTACCGTGGCGCGGGGCGCGGACGGAAGAGGGAGCGCACTGCGGGTGGAGGGTATTTAAATCGGCCGCCGCCGCGACCGAACCCAGTTCCCCCTGAGCAGCCATAGCGTACGGATCTCTGTGCCGGCGCATTCACAGGAGCTCAGTCCATCAGTTCACCTGATGATGGCGACATGTTTGATCGCTGAAATATTGTGCCTGTTGGACACTATAGACCGGCAGTACACCCGTGGATATTTTATCAAATACGCCGGGAGAAACTCAAGAATCACATATAAAATATTCTTCGACTGAGTTACATTAATTAGCGTTCTTCTAATGTCATATGGCAATTTGGTCTTCAGAATTCTAAGTAAATTTTTATGAGGCATTGGCTCACCCCAATACTTACTTTTCTTCAGATATTTTTAAAAAATATTTTATTAAACTGTGATTGCTGAAATAGGAGGTCTCTTTCCCGCAGCCTCTCCTTCACTATCTGAGAACAGTATATAGAAAGGAATGCTTTTTCCAACCCACTATAGGTTAACATGTTTCATAATCTCAGCAGGCCATGGGGCTCCATCTTCCTGTATGAACCCTGTGACGTAGCTTATCATTTGAGTGCAAGTCCCAGACTGATTATGTATTCCTCTAAACGGAGGCTTACGAATACTAGCAGGTTAAGCGTTTTCTTATCGGTCAGTGTGGTCATGCCTTTAAGGTGCTCCTCCATAAATATTGTTATATAAGTTGTTCTTTCTGGTAGCTCGACATACACAAACTGTAACAAATACCGTTTCGTCTCTGAGACACTTTGCTATTGCCATTCCGTGTTGGGACTAGATGTTGACGCTCTCGCGGAACCGCACATTTCATTTTGACCTTCTCTGGCCTCCCGCACCCTAGTCAACCCTTGGTTAATCTGTTCGAAACTTTCCGTCGATTGGGCGAGTCACTGTTTAAAGGCATTCATATTCGGATGTGACTGCATGCTCAAGTTAGTGACCGCATTTTGCACTTGTTCGGTTATGCATTCCACAATCTCATCACTCTTTGCATTCGTCCGAGGATCTAACTTAACAGTTCTCTTCCTGTAGGAAAAACAACTCTTGTATCTTATGGTCGTACCCTCCTGCAGTTTCGATTCATTATCGGTTAATGCTTCCTGACTTACTTTTATTACTATAGTCTATTTATTTTGCTTGTAACAGTTTGAATAACCTTCATCAACTCATAATATCTCCTTTGTTAACTAATTTCCCAACTTTTCTATTTGAACCAGTTCCTACGGCACAAAATCGTACACGCGGAGCTCGTGTGTTGATTGACAGAGACCTCCGGCATTCGAAGAGGGTCGTAAAGTGTAATAGGTAGACATCTATGCAGACCATTACACAGGATTTCCAAACGGCATCAGGATCCACTGTAAGTACTATGACAGTTACACACAAGGTGAGGAAACTTGGGTTTAATGGTCGAGCGGCCGCTCATATGGCACACATCACGCCAGTTAATGCCAAACTACATCTCGCTTGGTGTAAGGAGATTGAACAGTGGAAAAACGTTGTGTAGAGTGACGAATCACGGTACACAATGTGGCGATCCGATGGCAGGTTGTGTGTATGGCGAATGCCCCGTGAACGTCATTTGCCAGAGTGTGTAGAGCCGACAGTGAAATTCAGAGGCTGTGGTATTATAGCGTACTGTTTTTTATGGAGGGGCTTGCACCCCTTTGCATTGCACTATCGCAGCAGAGGCCTACATTGATGTTTTAAGCACCTAATTGCTTCCCACTGTTGAAGAGCGATTCGGGGAAGGCGATTTCATCTTTCAATACGATCCAGCACCTGCTCATAATGTACGGCTTGTGGCGACGTGGTTACATTACATTAACATTCCTATAACGTACTGGCCTCCACAGTGTCTTGACGTGAATCCTATAGAAGACCCCTGAGTTGTTTTGGAACGCCGAATTCGTGCCAGGCCTCATCGATTCTCAGTACAGCACTCGTGAAGAATGGTTTACCATTCCCAAGAAACTTTCCAGCACCTGATTGAACGTATGCCTGCTAGAGTGGAAGCTGCCATCATTGCTAAGCGTAAGCCAACGCTATACTGAATTCCAGAATTACTGATGGAGGGCGCCACGAACTCGTAAGTCATTTCCAGCCAGATGTCCGGATACTTTGGCTCACATAGTGTACATTTGGTGATACAGCTTCCCCTGACAGTAGCTTTTATGCAATCTACAAGACCTTCGAAAACCATGCGCGAGGGTCTCACGTTCTCTCGATCTCTGCACGCAAAATATTAGTCGTACAGAAGAAAATGAGTAGGAGTCTCTTGAAGGAAATTTAATGTAGTTACATTTTGTACTGTGAAACTTCTTCGCTGGGGGCACGGTTTTCGAGTTATTCTAGAAAAAAACGCTTTTGGAGGTCGTATTTGTATATTTTTCTTGACTAATTCGAAATCTACGACCTCTATTGAAGACGTACCCCAGTACAGTATTTAACTACATTAAATGTTCTGTAAGAAGGTCCTGTTAATTTTTTCTGTAGGACTAATAGTTTGCAAAAAAACGACCAAGAGAACATGAAAATCTAGGATGTGGTATTTGGAAATATTGTGGATTTGCATAAACCCATGAGTGGGCGCAATGGAATCACTCTGTACATATTTTATGCCATGTATCTTCGTTACCGGAATAAAGTTTCACCGAAGGGGCTTCCTATTCCCACAGTCAGAAGGTTGACTTAACATCCAGCTATTAGTGGCCAAAAGTGCACTATTGAAGACTTTGGACATACTACGACGGAATAAATGCGAAACGTACCGGCCACAGGAAGCATGAGAATAGCATACGTAAATAAAAGCTCAATGCTAGTCCATCGTCAATCAGAAATTTCGAATATGGAAGAGAAGTACGAGGGAAGGAGGACTGAGGTTTACTAGGTAATTCATAGTGGACACCCACCAGAAAAACGGCTTAGTATTTTAATTGCATGTAAGGCTATTACATCTTCAGTATCCTGATATTAAAATGCGTAAACTCTCCTACCATTTTACTAAACTGGATCTGAGTCAGTATTTATATAACCTCATTCTTATTCAGTACCCTGAAAGACAATTCTCGATATAATATAAACACATAAAGGTAGATATTCTTGACCAGTTTCATTCATCCGTTTCGTAATTTAGAGGGCTCCTACAAGCTGCATTTCCTTTTAAATATCAGTTCGTGCAGCAGCACAATACACTTTTCGCTGACCTGGAAATTTGTAGCAGGACGGGAGATAACCTTAGACTGCGACCACCAACGAAGATAAATCACGGAGCCCTCAGGTGGACGAATTAATTGCCGTCTACCCTCGCTGACAGCGCGTTCCCGTGAATTACACAGAACAAAGGTCGAGTTCTTGGAACGTCGGTGTATCAACACGCATCTAAGTTTTCCTTGCGTTATGCAAGAGTTTCTATTCAGCACTCTGATGGCGAGAGTGCTCGCTAAAAGACAAAAGAGCGAAGCGAAAACTAGCAGCCGGGAAATAGAAGGGATGAAGGTGTGACCAAAGCAACAATGTTTTATTTACTGTACCTGTGAGTCCTACGGAGAAAGAGAATAATGTCGGCCAGCGGGGTGCAACTTGAGGCCTAATAAGAGAAAATTCTGATATAGAATGGACATTAATAACAGCATGGAGACAGCAATATTTCTGTATAGTGGTTTCAAAATACACATTTTCCTGTTGCAGTTTTTACGCCGGGAAAGTCTCAAATAGCACATTTATTTTGATGAAATAAACACAAATGTTTAATGATTGTGGTAGTACTCTAACTGACCATGTAGGTTCTAATTATTAACTGGATATACGTACCTTTGGAAAGAACCAAAGAAAATTTTACCTCCATGGAATAAACATTTTAAGGAACAGACGTTAGAGGAACCCATGGTTTCTTTCGTTAATGAGTTCTGTATATTTTCGTCCTGTATAGTCGACTTATAGAATGTTATGTGGAAGGCACTGTCAAAATAAAACGCTAATATTGTAATTTTATTCTATTAAAAACTAAAGGGAAATGGGTGACAGAGCTTTCTGCACTACATGGGAAACTGCTGGTTGTTTAGTTGAACTCTAATTATGTAGTGGTAACAAAACATTTATGAACCTCAAAATAATCATATGACGCACATCTAGAGGGTGTTTCTTTTTACTTGAGTCAAATAAATCCCTCCAAATGAAGCGTCGTACGAATAAAATCTTCTAAGCGAAAAGTTAATATTAGTAAGGCGGACATATGCCTGTACTACAACGGGCCATCCCCTTTCCATCCCACCAGCATGGGCGGTGTCAACTTTGTATTTTTAAATGGGAGCCCCTCACTTTTATTCCATACTAGAGTTCCACACTAAAAATACGTATGGTCTACTTAAACCATTGTTTTACATCCTTGGTAGATGGCGCTGTAATCGACGAACATCAAGTGTGCCTGGTTTTGCAATTAAAATACGACGCATATCATTCCATATTTCATTTACAATGTAAACCTATGGGATCTAGCGGTTGATATTTTTCTTCGAAATTTACTTAAGCGTTGTAAATTTTATTTTACAGTAAAATGTGTTACGCCCTTTCAATATCTGGTTAAAGACGCCGTTTACCGTCATCCGGAAATAAGATCATGGATGTAAACAGTTTTCAGATCACCAAAGAGGCGCGTGATACCTGTGGATGCCATAATATCATTGCCTCTCATTGCTTGGTTTCGCTATCCCCCTCCTTCTCACTATAGGGGCTCTTGATTTCCGTGAGTATCGAAAGCAGGAGCTCATGTCACTATCAATTCACGGACATTTAACTTTTTACAGTTGTTGGGGTTTATATTTTGCCGGTAGGCGTGTAGCGACCAGCGCGAGAATAACGGTGCTTGTATGGAAACACACACCGAAATCAGTCACCGTAGTTGGGGAGTTCGAGGGCGGCCGCCGAAATCAAGCATTCCGTTGTTTTAGGATTCGCCACAATCAACCACATAGGGAGCAGAAAACTATTTAACACTGAAGTAGCCTGTTGGCCACAAATGTCAATGGTTAGCGATATTACTTGTCCTGTACAATCACATTTATAACACTAAAGTAAATTTTAAGGATAACTATCAGTCGATAGACACAAAGGTTTACATTTGCATCGTAAATGTAATGTAGACTCGAACTCAGGACCTTTGCCTTTCGCGGTCAAGTGCTCTACCAACTGAGCTACCGAAGAACAACTCAGGCCCGCTACTCACAGCTTTACTTCTGCCAGTACCTTTCTTTCAGGAGTGCTAGTTCTGCAAGGTAAGTAGGAGACGAGGTACTGGCGGAAGTGAAGCTGTGAGTACCGGGCGGGAGTCGTGCTTCTGTAGCTCAGTTGGCAGAGCACTTGCCCGCGAAATACAAAGGTCTCGAGTTCGAGTCTCGGTCCGGCACACAGTTTTAATCTGCCAGGAAGTTTCATATCAGCGCAGACTCCGCTGCAGAGTGAAAATCTCATTCTGGGAACATCTGGGTTTGTTCGTCCAGCTACAGCAAATCTTTTTATTCGACGCAGCTTCGGCGACTTGCACGTTGATGGTGAATTGATATTGAGGACAACAACACATCGAGTCTCCCAGCGGTTAAATACGCCGACACCGCCGAGAATCGATCCCAGATTCTCTGCGTGGAAACTCGCTGACCTCGCCACTCAGCTGCGGAGACAAACAGCAGACAATGACGTATGTCGTGAGAATGTACTCATTCCTGTTATGGGACTCCCACGTCCATCCATTTGCAAAATTTTAAAAAATCATTTGGCAATGATATGTGGAATGAACTCCAAGGGATTCAAAAGGTTTTACTTATAAAATACATTGAGCGAAACGATGATAACGCAGGAAGGCGTGCTGAAAAGTAATTTCTCCGAATGCTTTCAACGAAAACGCTTGGATATGTTTAAATGAAACAATTATTATCATTCTACATCTTTATTCTTCATATCTACGTATTTATATCTCAACATGGAATGGGAATGATCACATTTCCCCCTACGAGAGACCGATTTGTTGATACCGTAAAAGAAGAACGTTGGACATTGTTGACAGACCCACAACCTCACGTCTGCTTCCATCGCTTCGTCAATATGAAATTGCAGTCCTCGAAGGTGCTTCTTATGTTCTGGAAAAGAATGAAAACCGGAAGGGGCCAAATCGGACTTGTGTGGTGGATGATCGATAATAGTGAAGTCAAGGCTTTGGTTTGTTTCAGTTGTCGCAGCGCTCTTGAGTAGGTTGGTATTATCATGCTGAACGGGAGGGTGTTCCATGTGAGAACGAACTGTTCGTATTTGAAACTTGACTATAGCACGGTGTTTATCACGCACTGACGCAGGTATGTTTCACACCGCGATGTTACACGGTACAATTCGGAGCCCTCTAGCCACAAGGGCATGCAAATATGTAGATATGGATAATAAAGATATAGGATGTTAATAACTGTTGTTTGTTTCAAATGGTTTGACGGAGGAGACATTACTTTTCAGCATGCACCCGAGTACAGAGACCTGACAGCTGTGATAGGAGTCGAAGGACATATAGAAGCAGTAACTGAGAAGAAGAGAAGGATTTTAGCTCTCCATTGTGTTGTTCAATCTGTACATTGAAATACCGGAAACGGAAACTAGGGTAAAGTTTTGAAATGAAAATACGAGGATCAGAGAGCAGAAAACAAAATTTTAAAGTTTGACGATATCTTTGAAATTCTGGTACATATTGCAAAGTCTTGAGAAATCACATGATAGGGTCATCAAACATGTTAAAGAAGGATATCAACAAAAGTATAGCGACGACAGATAAGATGACGGTTAAGGTCTTAGGGCAGGAAATGGCACGAAGTTGTATATGAGTATGGTTACTTGGACCGCAATAAAGATGACGACAGAAATAGAGTAATGTGAATATAAGATACAGACTAACAGAGTCTTTTAGTTTTTTTTATTATAAATTTGATGTCATACAAAATCCGAAAGTTTAGTCGCAGTGAGAGAATTAAAGCGAGTCAAGTACTAAAAATTTCTATAGCACAACTCGTCTAAAATAACAGATGGATTGATAGGGAACATACTGAGGCCACAAGGAATAAATGCTGCTGTAAGGGTGAGACATGATGAGACAGTTTGTAGAGGCAGACTGAAGATATAGTACAGGAAGAAGGTTCAACTGGAAGTAGGCTGCTGTAGCTATGGAGATATGACGAGACTTCTACAGGATATTCTAGCTTGGAAAGCTTCATCAAACCAGTCTCTGGACTGAAGACCAAACACAATTTCATGTCATCCTGCTTTTCTCAGCGCATACATTTAACACACACCAGAATGTCTGAGTGGAGGTAGATAGTAGGATAGTGGGTATTCAGTTACAGTATGTTTGGTAACGGACTGTATTGTAGATTCTTGTTTAGCGTTTTCCCTCACTCGTTATGGACTGAAACTCTACAGACTGTCCCCTTACGCTAGTGAAAGAGAACAGCAAATATACGCCAAATTGCTAATGTTAACTCTGTTACAGCCGCACGGGAAAGCCGTGCACTCTAGGGCGCCTTGCCTCAATTCCTGGTGGTTCCAGTCCTCCCTTGGGCATGGGTGTGTGTGTTGTTCTTAGCGTAAGTTACTTTTAGATAGGCTAAGTAGTGTGTAGACCTAGAAACCGATAACCTCCATAGTTTGGTCCCACAGAACTTTCAACAAATTTCCATTAAACTCCGGTACCGCGTGCTGTGGGTTCCGAATGCGCTGCAGATGGCATGGAACTCAATGGCCACTGTGGAGCATGTGGTCCCAGTGGCCAATAGGGACATACCCTGCCGTGTATTTAGGCTGCTGCCTCCCACTCAGCGAGATCCTTTACACCTCCCACAAACTTGATCCCCCTCACCTGCTTATCTCTCCCATCCTTTCCCATCCCCATCCGCTGCTGCGCACGTACTCCCACATCCCACCTGTTCTCCATCTCTCCACACTTCATACCCTTGCCCAAGATGGCTTTCACCAACTTCTCCTCCCTGATGATGCCCTCATCCCCTCCATCTACATCTCCTACCAACTTTGATCCTCCTCTTCCTCCCCCTGTGTTTTTCCTCCAGGGTACCCTCTTTGCCTTCTCTCCCTCCACTCTCTCTCGCTTCCTCCTCTCCCCACGCACCCGCCTACCCTCTCCCATCCCCCTCCCTTCTTCTCTCCCACTGGCACCAAACCCCTCCCCCTCTCCCTCCTACCCTCACCTCTTACCTCTGGCACGCCCTCAGCTTTTTTGTGTGAAGTTTGCGTCTTCGTGCGCCGGAGTTGGTCGCCACAGTGCTCGTATTTATCGTCCCGTTGGTGCATCAGTGTCCCTCCGTCCAATCTACTCTGTTCACGTGTGACATTCTGTATTCTCCGTTGTGTGCAATGTTGAACTTTTTTTTTATTCGAGCAGTAGGTTGGTGAACGACTTCGCTAATTTTTACTATGTTTTTCTCCAGTTTTTGTCCTCAATATATGTTTGATTTCTGTATTCCTGTTATACTGTGTGTCTTTCGTATGGCCGAAGAAAAGTGTAAATAGCTCGCTGCCGCCCTACCCTGCCTGTAAGGTATCAAATTGACAATAAAGAAAAATATCAGTGCTGCAGTCTGGTATTCGCGTTGAGTCCATCTCGCTTACAGATATCGTATTTACGTTGCGTGTGGTTACTTCCCGTTTACGAGCGGACGTTGTTTTTATTTCGTGAGGTTATCTCTTGTGACCCCATTGCTTATTATTTTGTTGTTGATTTTGATGTCTTATTTGGTTGTCTCCCATCGTGTTTGTCCTTCCATTCCCGTTCGTCCGTGTTGTTTATTCGCGGGCCGTTCCCGTTGGGTTCCGCCACGTTTTTCCTAGCGCCAACCCCGCGACTGTTCCTATCACGGTTACAACATATGCTTTAACGGCTAGAAGTGTCACAGTTAATAAAATGTTCCACTCTATTACGCTGTGGTCAATTGGACTTCACCTTAAAACCTGACGTTTCGTCCCTATCTATGGAGCCAGGTTGTGAAACGGATATTCAAAACAGCTGCGACCCAACTTGAAAATGTCCTCCGCAGATTGGAAAGAAACGTCAGGTTTTAAGGTGAACTCCATCCGACAACGACATAATAGCCAGGAACATTTTATTATTTGTGATATGCCGTAGTATTACTGTGGCACCTCGAAGTCCCCGAAAATTGACATATTGTGGTGGTGATAAAATCCGCCATCACGTCTTATAAAGCAGATTTATTATCCGTCGTGACTGCATTTAATTTTTTAAAACAACCTGTTTCTGTTCGACATGAACCTCCGCGAGATCTCACTATATAGGCTACAAGAGTAACCCGTCCAGGAATC
This sequence comes from Schistocerca gregaria, assembly GCF_023897955.1. Lineage (NCBI taxonomy): Eukaryota > Metazoa > Arthropoda > Insecta > Orthoptera > Acrididae > Schistocerca > Schistocerca gregaria. The sequence continues at coordinate 166,603,700 of NC_064925.1, read as the reverse complement.
AGCAAAATTTACATAAAAATAGCTTAATAAAGTTATATGGCGTAGCTTCGAAGTCACAAAAATGTGCATAATATCAGTCGCTATTCCCGCTGTCAAGAAAGTACACCTGCAAAGAACAGAGATACCGAAATGACAGCCTCCAATAACGTTCGGAACTGTTGTAATCTGTTGTTTCTTGGGAGCATGAGCAACATTTATTATAACTGTCTTTTCGCTCCTGTAAACGGGAAAGTGTAATCGTCGTCTTCAATAGTCTAAGTCATCTCAGCATTGCAGTGGTCTGCTAACACATGAACTGTGAGTGACGCGACGTAGTTTCTAAATTTTGCTGATAATTGGACGACTTACCGAAACCGGTCATTTGAAAAAGTTATTGCCGTAAAGGCGGATAATAAATCTGTTGTATCTCCGAAGTACTCATCTGCTACGACTATACATTGAATACCTGCAATATATTGTTAAAAATACTGCTGTAGCGTTTTCTGCAAAATCAGAATTCTTGCATACTGCCTGTGCTTTCTCTGTAGCAATTGTTTAATTTCTGCATATTCCCTGTAGATGGTTGTATCTGTTCGAATAAAACTGTTTATCGCAGTTTCGGCATCTCTTCCAAAACTAAAGTTAAAATATCTGTTGGTCTCTACTAATTATGGACTAGAATGAGTATACAATAATCTGAAACATAATCTGCTGTGAATATATAAGCAGTACCTGCAGTTTTATGTTAACTGTGATGGTGTATAGTTTCTTGCCAATTCACCGGTCTTGCATATTTTCATATGCTTTCTCCGCATCACTCGTTCGTGTACCCTATAGATGGCAGCATCTGTTCGAGGAAAGCTGCTTATCACAATGTCAGCATGCCTTCCAGAAATAAATTTAATTTTTGGACTAGAATGTGATGGAACATTCTGCAATGTGCCAATATACCCTAATATATCGAAAAAAATGGTTCAAATGGCTCTGAGCACTATGGGAGTCAACTGCTGTGGTTATTAGTCCCCTAGAACTTAGAACTACTTAAACCTAACTAACCTAAGGACATCACACACATCCATGCCCGAGGCAGGATTCGAACCTGCGACCGTAGCAGTCGCACGGTTCCGGACTGCGCGCCTAGAACCGCGAGACCACCGCGGCCGGCTGATATATCGAATAATTGGTTCTTTCATCACAACAATACAGCTGTGCATTTTTCCTTCGATGTCACAGCGGATCTACTTTCGGCAACGACCTATACTTCCACATTCCATTGATATCGTTTCATGATTTTTAGATGTCTGTCACTGTGTTTTCTAAATATTGCACATATTTCAGTTATTTTCAGACATGTTGAATATTCCCTTTGAACATGTCCTAAATTTTGGTGAATCGCATTTATTATTTAAACTCAGTAATGTAGTATTTAAGCCTTATTTTGTCGCGGAACAATCCATTGATAAAGAACATAAATATTTCATTCATTAAATCTAATCTCAGGAGTGTTGTGGTTAAGCAGTTTAAAACATATTTCTGTAAAATATCAGTGTTACGTTCCTCATGATTATTCATAGATTACAGGGCAAATGCCTGAACGTTAAAAATATCTCAAGGTTTAAAGGGGCTTCACCCTCGCGTCAGTTCTGTTCCTACGATCGTTAGAAGTTATCGTAAATTTTGCAAGTTGATTTCACCCCGTTCGGAAAGTAACCATAATTACAGATAGTGCTTGATGAGACTCTGCCCCAACAGTGATTGAGTAAAAATGGCTGTACAGAACTCGGAATTCACCGTCCATTACTACGCTCTACTGCGACGACGGTTCTGTCTACAGCTAGAGAGACCCAAATGAAGAAAAAAGAGAATGGTTCATACCGCTACCTGCGAACCGGAGGCAGCAGCTTTCTGCGCTAAAGCGGGACTTAAAAGAGAAGCACGTGGAAAACGCTGCAGTGGTGGTGGTGTGTCTGCAACTTCTCTCTTAAATGGGATGAGGGGTGGGGCGTGTCAGGTGAGGCTAGCGCAACACAGCAGCAGACAGAATGCGGGGCAGCTGCTGCAGCAGCTGGCGGAAGCGTCTCCATCATGCTGGGATTAGGACGGGCTAAGCAGCGAAAGTCACTGATCGTCTACGTGTCCTAAGAAAATCACTTAATTACGACTGATTAATACTCATCACGAATGTTTATCATGAATTTTAACATTAATTATCTTCAAAGTAAATAACAATAGTTGTAGCATTTAAGAACTACTGTATAATACAGCGCTATTCAGCAGGTCAGAATTAAGAAACAAACATGTTAAGACTTATTAATTTCACCTTCTGTTTTTGTCAAGTTCATAGATGTAATTACATTAACTTCTGGTCTGTGGCTCTCACTGATTTTATTAGTTAAGATTGATTTTATTAACGCATTGCCCTTTCATGAAAAAAATACGAGCTTACGGAGTAGCGGAGCAGACATGCGATTGGATTGAAGACTTTCTTGCAGATAGAAATCAACACGTCGCTCTTAATGGAACTAAATCGACAGATGTAAAGTAATATCCGGAGTACCACGGGTAAATTTGATGGCTGCGTTGCTGTTCACAATATATATAAATAATCTAGTAGAAAGCATAGGATGCTCATTATGGCTATTCGTAGATGATGCAGTTGTTTACACCAACTCAAAAAGATAGTAAAAAATGGTAGAACGATCTGCAGACAATTAATATAAAAGTAAGATATTGCTCATACATAGGACAAGAAATACAGTACTGCACAGCTACGCTATTGATGACGAACAGATGGAGACAGCGTTTCCCCTGAAATCCGTAGACGTAATTATCCAGAGCGACCTGAAGTGGAATGACCATAGAAAACAGATAGTGCGAAAAGCAGACACCAGGCTAAGATCCACCGGAAGAATCTTAAGGAATTGTAACTCATCCACGAAAGGCGCTTGTTCATCCAATTGTTGAATATTGTTCATCGACCTGGGATCCTATCAGGTACGACTGATAGAGGAGTCCAACTGGATCGTTTAGCTCACGAGAGAGCGTTACGGAAGTGCTAAACAAACTCCACTGGCAGAAGTTACAAGACAGGAGTTGTTTATCACGGAAAAGTCGGACAACATATTACTCCCCCCCACCCCCCATACATCTCGCGTATTAAGTACAAGGAGAAAATTTGAGAAATTACAGCCAATACAGAGGTTTACCGACAATCATTCTTCCCACTCAGTATCGGCGTGTGAAACACGGTTGGAGGGATCTGATAGTAGAACCGAAAACACCCTCCACCACACACTATTAAGTGGCTTGCGTATCATGGTATATTCGCTGTACATGCAGGTAACGTTATTAATTTTGTATTTTCAAGGGTAATTGTCTTGTTAACATTTTAAATTTTTCAGAGCTCTGTCACTTCTGGGATTTAAATATTTAAGGAAGTTTTTACCCTCTACACCTCATTCTGCAAGCTTGTTATTTGAGGGTTTTAATAAGTTATTTTCTTAATGTTATAGCATGGCCAGTTATTGCGTGAATTTAGAGAATGAGTCATCCAGTGTTGGTGAAGGGGTCAGCTCCTCGTTGCAAGGCCTCAGTTCAACCTGTCGTAAAAATATTTGATATCTCTTTGACAAGAAGGTCTCTTGCTGTTTCCTTGTTGTAAATCCTTTTGGCAACCAACAAATCAGTCGTATTGTGCTGTTGGTGTACTATTCGTCTGAGGAAATAATTTTCTTTTGAGGGATAAGTACACTGTAAAACATAAAAAGATGCATCGTGAAGAAAATACCCTATGGGAAGTGGTAGATGTGATATAGATGTACGGACAAACAAATGTGTACAATTTCAGAGAAGTTAATTGGTTTACTTAAGAGAAACAGCTTCACAAATTCAGCACGCCGATTACACCCTAGTTCAACTGCGTACCGAACGTAAACAGGTATTCGACTTGACACTGATACAGTTGTGGGATATCCTTCTAAGTGCTGTCATGTAAAATTCCATTGAGGTGGTGTGGTAGATCATCAGTATTCCGAAGTGACTGGGAAACGCTGTTCATAATCCGCCAAAACGGTCCCAATTGCGGAGAGAACCGGCGGCCTTGCCGTCCAACGTAGGATTTGGCAGGTGCGAAGGCAAGCAGTAGAAACTCTTGTAGTGTGCAGGCGGGCATTGTCTTGCTGAAACGTAAGCCAGGTTGTCTGCCCATGAAGAGCTACAAAACGGGACGTAGAACATCGTCCACATGCTGATGTACAGCAATGTCGTCGCTCATGACAACCAAAAGCGTCCTGCTCTTACAAGAAATGACACCTCAGTCTGTGGCGGGCGACAATCAGGTTAGTAGCACACCAGCGTCCAGGGCGTTTCCTGACAAGGCTTAGTTTGCTATATTTATTTATTTATTTAACCTGATCAGATAGCGGCTCAGTTCGAAGTGGGGCTCCTCACTGGAGACAATTCAATTCCACTTGAAACCTTCCCCTTTCCCCTATACCACTTTTTGTTACGCAGCCTCCCATTTTACAATAACATATGAAACCTATCCTTAGGATTTCTATCTCTCGCTTAATAAGAACAAATGAAATCTTCCCTTTGAAATTTACTCTCGTTCTCAATCTTCGAATATAAATTTAATTGCTGCTTATTAAAAGTGATTTTCTGGTTATTTCGACGAAACATAGGATGTGTCGTCGTCGTGGCTCTCAGTCGTTATCTGCAATAATCCAAAACCGTTCCTTACTTTTTTTACTGTAACTGGATCGCCATCTGACTCCTACATCGAACTGCGACTTAAATATACTTACTCTGGTTTATTATACTCTATTAACTACTGGTGGGCTGTCATAATAAATGGCTGTATTTATTACCAAAGCTAACGTTATGGTTTAATTAATTTGACTGAAGTTACGTAATTCATAGTTACATTTTATCTTGACAACAATAAAATTTTTGCAAAGTTTGATGCATTATAATTAGCAATGCAACATTGCTGGCCAATATTAATTATATTCTGAAAACGTTTCTTCAAATATTTAATTCTGGTAAAGAAATAATTTTACAAACGTTCAAATGGGACTTAGTTTTTACAATAATCTTACAACTAGGATTGCGCAAACATACCTTCAGTAGTCTTGAGTTTCGCAAAGAAAATAATTTAATAATATTAGTTCTTCTTATGATAATAGTTAGCTGATGCCTCTGTACATACGTTTATAATCTCTTGTAAATCATACCTGGTGGCTGGCAGGCACACCGCTTCAGACCTACTACCGACTCGCTTCACATCTCGCTTACTACTAACTTCCTACGAACGCTGAAGTGCGGTCTCTCCCGCCAACAGTGCTTTCTGGTCCAGGCAGTCCCTGCTACCAATACAAAATTTATCAGTGGACGCTCTTTCCCGCTCTTTCCTTAAAATGTATCCATACGCGGTCGCCCCGCCCTTTTTAAAATTATATCAATTTGCGGTCTCTCTTGCCAACAATACTTTGGTGCAGACATTCCCTGCTACCACAATTATTTTCAACATGATAAATATTATTTTTTCCTACTTAATCCTATTAATAAAATATAAACATTTAACATAGATTGTGTTTTGACAATAGACAATATAAATATACATGTCTTACATAACCCTCCACTGGGTTTCCTTAAAATTTTCCTACATGGACTTGACGCAAGGAAAAAATTTGATTATAGAAATCTGTGTAGTAATATGTAAGTTAATGATAGAATATTTCTTTCAATGAAGCACATACATATACTGTCATAAGAATTTATTTTCATAAGTCTAACAAAGAGAATATTCAAAAGAGTATACATCAAAATATACAAATAATGGGAGTCAATAAGCTGGAAGTGTACATCAGGTAGTACAAGTTATTTCTATCTCTAATAGTAATAGATGGCAAAAAATTAGAACATAGTTTATATTTCATTTTAAATTTTTTATCTCTGGTAAAATTGGCATCTATTAGTACCATATTCAAGGAAAGGAAAAAAAAGGAGTTGGATAGCATGCTCAAAGCACTGGCAACTGTCTGTGAATGCACTCAAAAGTCCGTTTCTTTCCCTCACATAGCACAACACCGGGTTTCTCCATGTGATTCTGACGTCTCTTTGATCCATAATTTTAGTGTAACCAAACACTAAGTTAACCATCGAATTGCCTGAGTTGCCGCAGCTACATCAGGTACAAGTTGCAACTCCAGTTGTCCATTAGTAGTGATAGTGTGCATATTGGTATGCAAGTACCTATTGATGTACATCATGACTGTGGTGTGCATCTTGGTATACCGACACAGAAACAGAAAACATCGTAAATTGAAGTAACGTGGTTCACTATTCACTTTGTTTGTGGTCCATAACCATGCGGATGCACAGGAATTAAGGCACAGGTATAATCATTTTGTCAAAAGGTTCACGGGTGTGGTTGATACCGTTATTACCAAATTTTAGATCATCTCTTTCCTCTGTGCTCATAAAATTACCTTTACCATATTGTTATTTAACGTTTAAAAGGAAAAAATACGTCACCTAGTGTTACTGTAGAAATGTTTATAGTTTTAAACAATTACATTAAAAACACATTTTCCATCTATAGTGAATTCAGCCTACAATACATTTTACATTACAGTTTTCTCTTAAATAACAACAACTATGTGTGCTGCACAACTCAGTCACAATATGTAGTCGACTGACAATATGACTCGTTACTGATTTCCACATTACCGAGCATACTAAAGTCACAGAAAATGACATAGTTTGTATAAAGGTACTAGATTATTTTATTTAAAATGTTGATGCCTAAATGTACCACTAAATTCCACTTACAGAAATATTTGTTTATGTTACTGACTGCAGTTTATGGCGGGTCATGGCCCATCGAACATAGGCCGCTGTGTTGGTGGAGGTTACACCATTAAGTTATACTTTGTACACATGTACTGTTAAACGTCAATTATACATAACTCTGCTTAAACTGACACATATTATTTTTTAGCGCAATGCAATCTGACATTGAAAAATCGCAACGAAAGAATGGCCCTGACTAACATTAACCTATACCTTTCACAAATCACACCTCACAAAAATCTTCGTTACTCAAGCTAGTGCAATACAGCGGGCGCCACTACTGCCAGCTAAATAAAAGATTCAGACTACTGAAGGCATTAACTACTGGTAGGCATAGTTAGCAAATGAAAGATTTTAATACAGAACAAACAATGTATGTACCTTAATAGTCATTATATATATAGTAGTTCATGACATCCATTCTTACAAATTTCAAAACTCCGCCATCTCTCTCCCCACGTCCACCACTGAGCACAGCACACCCAGTGATTTTACATACAGAGCGCTATGTGGCGTTACCAATATGAAAACCTAAACAGCCTACTTACATGGCCCCCATGCTCCCCATAAAACATTTTACAAATTGTTTTGGGCAGTGGCTTATAATGGTTTGATAAAATTTTTCATAATTACAATAACAAAGATATCAAATGCACACACTTATTGATACAATGTTGGTCAAAAGCTAAAATTTTCTCCCAGTCCCATAAAGACAGTTCTGAACGTTCATCACAGTAAAACAGCAGTGTTTTTGCTCAATGTCTGAGCAGTAAAAGAAAATGCACACGGAAGTAGTGGATTTTCATGCCATCTTGAAGTAGTGTTGTCCTTCCAACGGAAAGACAGTGTGGCGCTTGACATGCAGACAGGTAATGGGCCACAACAGAGCAAACCCACCGCAGAGTCAGTCAAGGTTGAAGAATATTGGTAGGTAGGTCATCACAGAGCAGACCCACTGTGGTCCTGGTAGAGATTATGTTATTGGTTGGCCACCAGAGGTGCAGATCCACTGCAGTCCTTGTAGAAATAATGGTATTGGTGGGTTATCAAAGGTGCTGACCCAGTGCAGTCCTTGTAGAAATAATGGTATTGGTGGGTCATCAAAGGTGCAAACCCACTGTAGTCCTTGTAGAGGCGGCCAGCAGCCATCTGTTGCAACTGTGCAGGTGCGCAATCACCATTGAAGAGTCTTGCAGAAAATACAGCAAGTCCATAAACCACCACTTGTCCATTCACAAAGAATTTGTTTGAAATGTCCTTAGAGCCAGCAATGCTGTTATCCAGTCCCTTGCTGAATTATTAACACATGTGCAAACACTATCACTCCCTACTTCTCACATATTGTCCATATACTATGACCGACAGAAACGTGTGCAGTGAAATGTAATTTACAAGTTGCTTAATTTGTTGAACTGGTGTCAATTACAATTTTATAACGTAAGAATACAATAACAAAGGTACAAAATACATCTTTAAAGAACATAACAATACATATAACATTTGCAGTAATACAGGCTTTACAAAAGAATCGAAATAACGTATACATCAGTGTTACAGGAATTATGACATAAGTACATACATCAAAGATCAGACTAACTTTTGAAACATCAACTTCACAAAAGAGCATTAGAACAAAACAGAATAAATAATGTTTAAACATCTTTATTAAGTAAATAACATGTTATTAATGCAAATTATATTTGAGGATACCAGTATTCCTCATCATAGTGAATGTAGCTTAGTATTAGAAGAGAAAAAATTCTATGAAACAGTACACAGAGACAGGAAGAAAATAAATACACAAGGGTACACAAACACATAGTGGGATATCACAAAAGGAAAGGACAGAGTTTCTTTTTAGGGTAACATTTGGTACTGCAGTCCAACCCAAAACTTCATTCCATAGATCTTTCGTCTTATGACAACATTTGTTTCCACCAAAAAAAAAAAAATCCTATCAAAGCATGCTTTCTGTATTTATATGTTCACATATTTCTTACCTCATTATTTATTTTCCATTGTGTTACCTCATCATTTATTTCCATGAAAATCCTACCTATACCTGCTTACTGTACATTTTTCGTATAACCTCTCAGTGCATTTCTTCCGATCCATCGCAACTCATTCTTTTATATAGGCCACCCCCTCTTAAGCTAACTTAAATCTACTGAGCTCAGACGCTAAACTAAGGAACGACGCAATGCAGCAGCACAAAACAATTAACACAAACACCAATGACAAAAAAATGCAAATTGGCAAAGCAAGCAACAGCAAATGCAATAACTTATATCTAAACATGACAAAGCTCTAGCAGAAAAAATATTACAGTAAAAACAACAATGAAGTTAAGGGAAATGTATATTCACATCTTAATGACTATGTCATTAAAGTGGAGCACCACAAAACTAATTCTACAAAAAATATTACCAAGTAGTTGAAAAGAAAACTATGTATTCAGTTACTGTTATTAATCCCTTCTTATTGTTCTTTTCTTTCCTCCTTTCCAAGTGCTCCTTTGTGGATTATAAAATTATTATTTAATAGATCTTAATATCATCAAAAGTTATAATGTATATAGCAGTTCATGACATCCAGTCTTACAAATTTCAAAACTCCGCTATTTCTCTCCCCACATCCATCACTGTTGGCGGCTCACCTCCAACTACGCAACGTTCACATCCAGCTGCCCAACACTAGAATGGCTGACAACAATGCAAACTAGCCACAGACTGCGCACAGCTCAGCCAGTGATTTTTCATACAGAGCGCTATGTGGCGTTACCTATTCGAAAACCTAAACAGACTACTTACAACTGTTTGCGTTTTTCCTTTTATTAGTTTATAAATGTGTAGCTATTGTGTTCCTTTAATCATTGACAAAGGTCTTCTTAGGCACTTGTGGGTTTTATTGTTCTGAATAAGGCGTAGTTATCTACGCCAAAAACTAGGTTAACACCAGCAGCTTTTTACGCAATCGAGGCGGGTTTCTAGTTTTTTAATATATTAACTAACGATTGCTGACGCGCTGCGATACTGAAGGTTGTTAAATATTCATTACCTACTATCAAATATTCATGGTTAATCATAATCAGCGCACGGCATGACTTCAACATCTCACTAAATCTGGAAAATCGTGTCAGTTCTCGGGGTGACCTGTAAAGCATTTATCCACATTTCTCCATATTCAATACTTATAATTAAAACTACGTTTATTTTGGTGAACTATGACAACAATGTTGCATGCACGGGTTAAAGATTACATCTAATTGCTACTACTGTATGAAAATCATTTGTATGTGTTAAAAATTTACATTTACATTACTCGTGTTAATTGCTTCACTTACTTTACGTAATGTGAAATAAATGTCCGGCAAGAACGCTTCTAAGATTGCTATTAATGTTCATTGTATTTATCTGCGGTCCGGGCTTTCTGGAATGTGTCAAACAGGTCATTGTTATACTCTGTCTATATGTATCCATGTAAGAAGGTTTTTCTGTTTTAAGAATTTCTTTATGTTTGACATATGATGGTTTCCTCTCGTTTTTTTTTTTTTTTTTTTAGTGTCTCAATGTGTACTACATTAACGTGCGGAATATTTCGAATTCTGTACGGTCCTGCATATAGAAGTTCAATTTTTTTGCATCGGTTCTTCCCTTTATGTGACAGATAATAGGTACGGACTAGTACCTTATCACCAATCTCGTACTTGCTTAATCTACTTACCTACTTCTGCTGTCTTTTCCGACGATCTGCCGCTCGTTTAATGTTCGCTAATGCCATGTCTACTATCTCATCATGACGAAGTCTACGCTTCTTTGGAAAAGTAATTATTTCAGTAAATTTATTTGGTGTGTATTTATTCGTCAGTATTATAGTTGGTGAGAGCATCGTTGACTCATTAGGTATTGCATTTATTACTTCCTGAAACTATGAAATGTATTCGTCCCATGTTGTATGCTCTCTGTGGCAATAAATTCTACATAGTTTCCCGATCCCTTTCATTATTCTTTCTGACAGGGTTACAAGAACTGTGATATCTTGAAATGTAAATTGGTCTTACTCTCTAACATTTGTTTCCATGTGTCTGACTTAAACTGTGGTCCGTTATCTGAAATAACCTACTGTACATGTCCTACTATTGATAGAAAATCCTAGCTGTTGCTTTCCTTAGTGGAGAAAATGTTACAAATTTGGATGTCGGTTCTACGGCTACTAGAATATAACTATAACCTTTACTTGTTCTGGGGATTTGAGCGAAAAGATCTACTGCTGCCATGTGTCTTAACTTAACCGGTAAGATGGGATACAGTTGTGGAATATGTGATACTGTTGATGATTTAGGTTTTGACATGTCTTGCAGGATGCCATAACTTTGCGAATGTGTTTCTTCATGTTGTTGAAGTGACAATTTTGTCGAAGAATTAGGAAGCATTTCCTAGCTGCGTAATATGCATAGCTTAGGTGCGTATACAACAACAATTTGTTTCTGATCCCTTCTGGAATGCATCAAAGCCATTTTTTGCCGTCTGAGTATGAGCGAATAAACAGAATACTTTGATGTATTGTGTAATTATTCTGATTTTACGTTGGATTTGTCTCGCCAAAGCATTACAATCTCTTTTAGTGTTTCATCTTTCTGCTGTTCTCTCTTTATGTCATGTAATGCGGATGGTATAAAGTTTTCGAAAGCTACTTGTTTGATATACATAATACTATGGTTGTTGTGGCAGAAGGTATTTTCTTTCTCTAGTCGTTTATGGTGAATAGATCTCGATAATGCGTCGGCAACAATATTCTGCGTGCCTCGAATGTGTAGAATAGTAAAGTCGAACTCTTGTAGACATAATTTCCAACGGCTTAATCTATCATGCGTAAGTTCTGCTGATACTAAAAACTGGGTAGCTCGGTGATCGATATATACTGTGGTGTGTTTTCCATATAGACAATGACGGAACTTCTTAAATGCCCATACTACGCATAGCGTCTCTAATTCTGTTACAGAATAATTGCGCTCTGCTGGAGAAAGCACCTGCTGGCAAACGCAATATGTTTAACGATTGTATTATCGTTTTCCTCTACTTCCTGGAAAATATGCACTCCTAGTGCTGTAGTCGAACTATCGGTTCAAATGGAAAAGTTTTGCATCTTTCAAATTCTCGAAATCAGCGTCAGCGTCTTCATTCCATGACCAAATTGCGTTTTTACTTGTGAGCTGGTAGGTATAGCTGAGGTGTGTCTAATCCTTCATAATGAATGAATTTTCTAAAATAATTAACAAGGCCTAAAAAGCTCCGAAGTTCCCTCTTATTTGTTGGCACGTCGATATCTTTCAATGATTGCAATTTGTCGAAGTCTGGTGCAATACCTTTTTGTGAAATGATATGACCTAGCAATTTTATTGAGGCTTTTCCAAAACCCGACTTACAGAGGTTTATAGTTACACCGTTCTGCTCGAATGTATTCACTAATTGTTGAAGGGTGTGGGTGTGCTGTTCCCAATTTTCTGCTGCGATTACAATGTCATCTACATATGTAGTAATTTTGTTTTTAAGATCCAGTGGGAAAATTCTGTTCATGCCTCGTATAAAAGCAGCAGACGAAATCGTTTGTCCAAAAGGAAGTTTAAAAAATTGATAACATTCACCAAATCAAAGGAATGCCATATATGTACGGCAATTTGGATGAAACTGCATTTGCCAAAATACTGATTTGAGATCGAGGGTGAAATATATAGAGGTGCCATGAATCTTTTGCAGTAACTCTTCTAACGTCTGTGGTCGGTCACTTTCTGTAATGATTATTTTGTTAACCTGATGTGAATCTAAAACTAAACGGAGTGATCCATCCTTCTTTTCAACGATTTGTAATGGATTTGTATATTGGCTTGCTGCTGGTTCAATTGTACCCTGATCAATCATTGCTCGTATCTCTTTCTTAACTGCTTCTGTGTGCATATGCGGGATTTGATAGTGTTTTTCTTTGAAAATCTCGTGTAGTTTCACCTGAATTTCGTACATGAATCCGGTCATCGTTTCTGGAACATTGTTAAAAACAGTTTTATGTTGCACAAAAATATTTTCTAATTCTGTGCATTCTGTGTCGTCTTCTGCTATACTGTCTCCAGCCTTGCATGTAATTGTCTCTAATACATTATACTACTGTTCCTCTGCCATTTCGTTGTTACTTGTATTCATGTATAGTGTGAGATAACAATCGGTATCTTTAGAATCTGCAATAATCTCGATCCTGTGCATATTTTGTTCTTCTGAGGATACTGTGTTTTGAAATCTCACAACCACTTAACTGTCTTCCTTCTGTGATGTTAGGTAGTGCGATTTTAAGTTAATATTTGCGTCGTACTGTACGGGAAAATTAATTCATAATATTATATCAGTTGTTAAATGTGGAACTTTTCTACAATTGCTGTGGAAAGTTTGCCTTGCAAAAACAAACATTGATTGTGTCTGTCTTTTGACTTCAATGCTTTTTCCTGGAAATACTCCCTTAACTAGTTTTGTGTAATGGGAACACTGGGTAATCATTATTGCTATTGCATCTGTAAAATGTGTCTTCTTTAATTACGCACTTTGGTGAGCCTGAATCTATTATTGCTAAAATATTTTGTGGCTTTAATTTATCTGTATTATTGGGTGGCATATAGTTTTCTACATGATCTGTTTTTCGTGTAGCAATGTGTCTGGAAGGTCGTTGAATGTCATGGCATTCTCTATCGTTATCTCCTCTCTCTCCTTATCCATGGTGTCGTCATTTAGAGATTCATCACAGGCTATCTCTAGTCTTAACTGTTCGGACATTTCATTTTCTGTAGGGTAGTGTTGTGTGTTTTCTATGAGCTGTACTGTTTTACCGTTTTCATTATTAATGGTAGGTGGCAGACGAAATCTTGTGTCTGGTATATTCATATGATAACTTGCTTGTTGTGCACTGTTTGAATTTCTATAAAAATTATAATTGTAGAACGTCCTTTGCTGTCGGTGTTCATTTTCTCTCCTTCTGTCGTTATAACTTTGGTTATACGGCGAGGCACGCGTGTTTCATTGAAAAGGCTGGCTTTGTTCGTTTTGCGGCTGACCCATGTAATTGCTTGCACCTGTCGCATTTTCTTGGCGATGACCGGTTCGGCATTTCCTGTCGTATATGTGTCGTGTTATTTGGATGGCTTTGTTGCAGTCTTGAATTGTAATGTACATTGTTATTATACTGCTGTTCATTAAATTGCTGTGTGTATTCACGATTAAAACTTTCATTTTGGCTGTGAAGGCGTTTATTACGATTCTTATTGCCTAATCGTATTTACTCAAAATTAGCTTTTTTTGTCTGGTTTTTGCATTAAATCGTGAAAAGTTCTTATTAACAAACGCATAATCTGCCTGGTGTACCTCTAGCAATTGCAGGATGTCTCTAAATGCGTACACGCTGTCCTTTAGCTGGCCTGTTAATAATGACATTTTCAGTGCTCTGGGGAGTTTTGAAATACGTAGCTGTATTATTGCGGATTGACTGTAAGGCATTGAGGTATTGGTTTTGTTGAACCATATACTAAAAAAAGTGTGTGATTGTTGGGAAAGTAGGATTCTCGAAATTTGGCAGACTAATTAGCAGATCTTTAATGCTACTCTGTGTGGTATCTGACCATTATGCTGCTAGAAATGCTTCCTGGAATGCTTCTTCTGAAAAACACTGTCTAGCAATTGGTCTCATTCTTCTCACTGGCTCCCCTTCAAGAAAGCTAATAATAAATTCTAGCTTATGTTGAATTGGCCATGACTGTGGGACTGCCGCATTGAATTGTTGGATCCAGTCCAGTGGATGTATTTGCGTCATGTCGTTTTTAAATGTTTTCAAGTTTCTCACTGAAAGGAAATGCTTGTGGTCGAAACCGTCATGCCTTTGTGTGTAATTATTTTCTTAATGTTGTGCATATGAATTTATGTGTCTTTCTGACTGATTAAAATCTCTTACTCTCTGAAGTCTATCGACATTGTATGTATCGTTCATCTGAGGCATGTCGTAATGGTGTGTGTTCTGTTGGAATTGATTGTTTGCAGTTGTTTCTTGTGTGTCAGCTATACCTTGCTGTAAAGAATTGATTTTCTGATGTAATAAATTATTACATGATTCTAGGTCTGCGATTGTTTGCTGCACATTTGTAATTTGCATATCCTTACTATTAGGAATCTGTTGAATTGAGACTTGTGTAGTTTCATCTGATTTACTGTCATTGCTAGTATCTAGGTCTATTCTAGTAGAGAGTTCGTTGATCTTTTCTGTCAATTCGTTCCGTAATTTGCGATTACTTTTGGATACTTTCTTAAAATCTGCTTTCAAATTTTCTGAGTCTTGATTGATTTCTATGGGTTTCATTTTGTCAATTAGTGTCACAACTTATTCTGTTAATTTGTCCCTAATATTCTAGATATCAGTGTCTGTAGAAATTTTTGCCTGCCTCAGTTGTCTGTGATTGGACTTCCGTTAGCCTCTCTTGTGTTTGAATATTTGTCTCCTCAACTGTTTCGACTTCTTCCGAAATCGAGTGTATGTGATTGTCCACGTAAGTTCTTCCCTGAGCAAACAGTTTCTTTTTCTCGTCCTGTCGCTGTTTATTAATTGTATGTAATAGTTCTTTTCGTTCTTTATCCTGCGACCCCAGCAGTTTGCGGTGATGTATCAAACACTTTTCTGTGTGATTGTTAAAACGTTCATCAATGTGAGCGTTTTGTTCAGAAACGTTCTCTGTCATTGTTTCTCGTATGCTAACTGCGAATGCTTCTTGTTTATATGTTATTTCTTGAATCTTGGCGTGTAATTCTTTGTTTGATTATGAACATCTTTCAGCGACTACCTTGATTTCGTTTTTTAGGTCTGCTGATTCCTGTGCCCTTCTGTTAACTTTTTGATTCATATCTTGTCTCATTTGTAGCAAAAATGCCATTATTGGATCCGTGTCGGATAGGCTTCTGTGTGTATTTCTATTCGTTGTTAAAGATTGTACACCTATGTTCATTTGAACATCCTCAGACGATTGTGATCGTGTTACCCCTTCCGTGGATTCGGAATTTTTGTCAAAAAATCTGTGGTATCTGCTACGCAGATTGTGTAGCTGTGTACCGTTTGAATCTGTTTCGGCACGTAATGGAGTCACACTGTTTGACTGAATTATAGTGGTTTCGTTACTGAAACTATTGTGTCTGCTATGCGTGTTTTGTGGCTGTGTAGCTCCTGTTGTATTTAAAATCTAATTATTTAGCACCAATATCTCTTTATCAGTTGGCATTTCTGACGTTCATTGTTCGTCAAAAGATTCCATATTGTTGCTACTCTCGAATGTCTGTTCACCAAACGTTCCACTATCGGGTTTTCCACGCTTATTATTTCTGTCTATTCCCGAAAAGAATTTCTCGTCAGTATCACTTTGAGAATGAGTAATTATTCTGCGGGACATTGTCTATAATTAACACACGCCACAAAATACATCACTGTTTAAAGCGGATTCAACACTGAACAAACACTTTTCAACACAGAATCAATGGAGCAAACAGAGTTGCCAATGGGCTGTAAATTAAAGGTATATAGTTTAGTATAAGCGTTGCGCCACTTAACACTAGCTTATCCACACAGTTGTCAGAGTCAGTATATTCATTTTCACAGTAGCTCACTAAAGAGTCTTAGTGATTGGATGTCGCCAAGTGAAACCTTCCCGTCTCCTCTATACCTCAATTTGTTACGCAGACTTCCCTTTTACAGTAACCTATGAAACCTATACTTAGGATTTCTGTCTCTTGCTTAATAACAACAAATGAAATATTGTAACGTTAATTAAAATGCGTCTTGATCGCGGTTTTTTTTTAAATTCATATGACCGGTTTCGGGTCATTCAGAACCATCTTCAGATCTGATATTTCAGTTACGTAAACTACGTCACGTAGCATGTGAAAGTAGCTGGATTTGGACGAGTTACTCCTGTAACTGAAATATTAGATCTGAAGATGATTCTGAATGAAACGAAACCGGGCATATGAATAAAAAAAATTGCAATCAAGACGGGTTTTAAATAACATTATAAAATCACTGATTGCTGTTATTGCAATATCAGACATTATGTCTGTTATTGCAAAATGAAATCTTACCTTTGAAATTTATTCGCTTTCTCAATCTTCGAATACAAATTTAATTGCTGCTTATTGAAACTTACTTTCAGATTATTTCTACGAAACATAGGATGTATCGTCGTCGCGGCCCTCAGTCGTTATCTGCAATAACCCAAAACAGTTCCTTACCTGTTTTACCGTTACTGGATCGCCATCTGACTGTTACGTCGAACTGCGACTTAAATATACTTTCTCTGGTTTACTATACTCTATTAACTACTGCTGGGCTGTCATAATAACTGCCTGTATTTATTACCAAAGCTGACTTTATTATTTAATTAATTTGACTGAAGTTACGTAATACATAGTTACACTTCTTGACAACAATAAATTTTTTGCAAAGGTATACGTTGATGGTTTTTGGGATGGGTTATAATCAGTAATGCAACATTGCTGGCAAAAATTAATTGTGTTCTGAAAACGTTTCTTCAAATATTTATTGCTGGTAATGAAATGATTTTACAAACGTTCAAATGGGACTTACTTTATACAATAATCTTACAACTAGGATTGCGCAAACATACCTTCAGCAGTCTTGAGTTTCGCAAAGAAAATAATTTAATAATATTAGTTCTTCTTATGAAAGTAGTTAGCTGATGTCTCGGTACATACGTTTATAATGTTGTAAATCATAGCTGGTGGCTGGCAGGCACACTGCTCCTCTCAACCTCTCGCTTCGGACCTGCTACCAACTCGCTTCACATCTCGCTTACTACTGACTTCCTACGAAGTTAAAGTGAGGTCTCTTCTGCCACCAATACTTTCTGGTGCAGACACTCCCTGCTACCATAGCTAAATGTATCAATGCGTGGTCTTTCAAGCCATTTTCTTAAAATATATCCATACGCGGTCTCGCCCGCCCTTTTTAAAATTATATCAATTTGCGGTCTCTCTTGCCAACAATACTTTGGTGCAGACATCCCCTGCTACCACACTTATTTTCAGCATGACAAATATTAATTAATCCTACTTAATCCTATTAATAAAATATAAACATATTTCATAAATTGACAGTAGACAATAGAAATATACACGTCCTGCAGGGTATTTCAAAAATGACCGGTGTATTTGAAACGGCAATACAAACTAAACGAGCAGCGATAGAAATACACGGTTTGTTGCAATATGCTTGGGACAACAGTAGATTTTCAGGCAGACAAACTTTCGAAATTACAGTAGTTACAAGTGTCAACAACAGATGGCGCTGCGGTTTGGGAAACTCTATAGTACGATATTTTCCACATATCCACCATGCGTAGCAATAATATGGCTTAGTCTCTGAATGAAATTACCCGAAACCTTTGACAACGTGTCTGGCGGAATGGCTTCACATGCAGATGAGATGTACTGCTTCAGCTGTTCAATTGTTTCTGGATTCTAGCGATACACCTGGTCTTTCAAGTGTCCCCACAGAAAGCCGTCACTGGGGTTCATGTCTGGCGAATAGGGGGCCAATTCACGCCGCCTCCTGTATGTTTCGGATAGCCCAAAGCAATCACACGATCATCGAAATATTCATTCAGGAAATTAAAGACGTCGGCCGTGCGATGTGTCCGGACACCATCTTGCATAAACCACGAGGTGTTCGCAGTATCGTCTAAGGCAGTTTGTACCGCTACAAATTCACGAAGAATGTCCAGATAGCGTGAGGCAGTAATCGTTTCGGATCTGAAAAATGGGCCAATGATTCCTTTGGAAGAAATGGCGGCCCAGACCAGTACTTTTTGAGGATGCAGGGACGATGGGACTGCAACATGGGGCTTTTCGGTTCCCCATATGCGCCAGTTCTGTTTATTGACGAAGCCGTCCAGGTAAAAATAAGATTCGTCAGTAAACCAAATGCTGCCCACATGCATATCGCCGTCATCAATCCTGTGCACTATATCGTTAGCGAATGTCTCTCGTGCAGTAATGGTAGCGGCGCTGAGGGGTTGCCGCGTTTGAATTTTTTATGGATAGAGGTGTAATCTCTGGCGCATGAGACGATACGTGGACGTTGGCGTCATTTGGACCGCAGCTGCAACACGGCAAACGGAAACCCGAGTCCGCTGTTGGATCATCTGCTGCACTAGCTGCGCGTTGCCCTCTGTGGTGGCCTACGCGGTCGCCCTACCTTTCAAGCACGTTCATCCGTCACGTTCCCAGTCCGTTGAAACTTTTCAAACAGATCCTTTATTGTATCGCTTTTCTTTCCTTTGGTTACATTAAACCTCCGTTGAAAACTTCGTCTTGTTGCAACAACACTGTGTTCTAGGCGGTGGAATTCCAACACCAGAAAAATCCTCTGTTCTAAGGAATAAACCATGTTGTCCACAGCATACTTGCACGTTGTGAACAGTACACGCTTAGAGCAGAAAGACGTCGTACAGAATGACGCACCCACAGACTGCGTTGTCATCTATATCTTTCACGTCACTTGCAGCGCCATCTGTTGTTGAAAATTGTAACTACTGTAATTTCGAAAGTTTGTCCGCCTGAAAATGTACTGTTGTCCCAAACATATTGCAACAAACGGTGTATTTCTATCGCTGCTCGTTTAGTTTTTATTGCCGTTTCAAATATACCGGTCATTTTTGAAACACCCTGTGCACAGTCAGTGAGATTCCTGGGCGAAGATGTATCAGGAGGCGTCCTGCCCAGCGGTAAGGTACCACCCTGACTGTCGCCATCCATAGAGCCCGACAGCCAGGACTGGCGAAGTACAGCACGACCCTATAGGTGATCATTTGCGGAATCGTTACATCACAGCGGTACGTCGACGATATCCTACTCCCCATTTCATTGCCCGTCATGGCAAGTCACCCTAGGCCTACATTTGAGGAAGACAATGCCGACCCGGACACGGCGAGAGTTTCTACTGCTTTCCTCGGCGCTTGTCAAACCTTACGTCGGCCAGCAATGCCGTCGTACCTCTCTCCAACAGAGAACGTTTCAAGCAATTTTGCCAGAGCCCTCCAACCAGCTAGGGATCTTACCACTTAAAGCGCCAATTGCACAGAATTTGCCACGACATTCTTCTGGAGGACATCCAACAAACCTGTCACTCAATGACAATCCGAGTAACTGCTTCCGTAAGAACCACAGGTGGCCGAAGGCGTTATTGACTTCCTCAGTTTGTGAATGTCTTTCCCTTGACTACATCAAACAGTTTTTTTCTGAAATGAAAATCAATTACAAATCTGTACATGTACTTCGTATTCACAGTTTTCCGTTTGATTCGGATTATTGCTTAGTGATGCGCCCAGCTAATCTCTTCCTGTCTTTCAGTATCCATTGGAAAAAAAGGTAAGAACACATTTGTAAACTCCAGAGGTGTCACTCTTGTCCGTCCTGTAACAAGATGCACTGCACTGTTAGCACAAGCCGGCCGTGGTGGTCTCGCGGTTCTAGGCGCGCAGTCCGGAACCGTGCGACTGCTACGGTCGAAGGTTCGAATCCTGCCTCGGGCATGGATGTGTGTGACGTCCTTAGGTTAGGTTTAAGTAGTTCTAAGTTCTAGGGGACTGATGACCACAGCAGTTGAGTCCCATAGTGCTCAGAGCCATTTGAACCATTTTTTTGTTTGCACAATTCAATGTCATGCTGTGTATAAGAAGGAGATGAAGCATTCCCTTCTGTCATCCTCACTGAGTTACCCCGAAAATTAACCGTATACGGCTAAGCTTCTCTCTGTCAAATAGTAAAGCCAATGGTCCCATTTTTTTCCAGTGATGATTTTTTTTTCTTAACCTTTCTCTCTGAGTTATGCACTTTCTCTTCCCGTAAATTCGTGAAATAAGTGGTATCAGATTTCTCTTTCGCTCTCTCCCTCCGCTTTTCTTCATGCCCATTGCTGCTAGCACTTATAATTGGAAATCTGTATTACCGTAATCCACACTTATTGTTCTAATTATCATGTACGAATACGAGATGCAACGAAAAGAGAGGCAAAATTTCACATTTACATACGAAGAAAATATTTTGCATGGATACAGATCCAGAAACGCTTTACTTCCGTATTGGATCTAATTTTCTATTTCCCCTCACAGACATATTAATCGTGGGAAACTAACATAAATGTAATTTATCATTATAGCATGAAATTTTTCCTTGTGCGAAATATAGTGTGAAGGAACGTGAGACGATTTAGCCTACTACCCACGACACTGAAGGCCAAGGACGAAGATATCTCAACTGAAGCAGGAACTTCTTTATACAGTTGACGACAACCTTAGTGTCAATGCAAGTCAGTTGGCTGCAGCAGGTAATGTTTACCACAAGACTGCGTGGGGAGTGCCAGCTTGCTGTATCCCTAATATTTACGGCGTGTGGAATCACTATCAGCAGCTGATATTCCAGCACGGCTAGATTTATGTGATTTTTTCAAAGAAATTTCACGCTTGCAGCCGCTCGTCGTTTAATTTATCGCACCACATTTCGACTACTCACCTGCCAGTCATCTTCATGTGAGCCATCGAAAACTGACGAATATTTACTTTGTTCTGCCCTATTGAGCACGCTGCGAGTATACCGCACATGCGTCATAATTCAAGTTGAGATCCGGCATACACTTCACGGCGGCAGCGCCCTCGCCGGTGGAAACCGCGGACAAAGCTGGCCACTGTGTTGCCGCTCGCCACCGCCGCAAATGCAGTCTGTCGTCTCTGATTAGAAATAATGGTGTGGATGATTGGGTTCCACGCACTGTCCAACCGGTTGCCACTATCACAACTCAGCAAATTTTCCGCCAGGAATATTTTCCCAGATTCTTTAACAATGGAGTACCAAAAGGATGTGGCTATGGTCAGAATCACGGTTCCACCATACTTCATAGAATGTCCAGTGCAATTATAGCGTTCGACAACATCAGACTTGCTTGTCTGCAAAAGGCGAGTGCCACTTCGACGTGCACTGTAGCGTTCTTTCATAGTGCTTGTGACCTATCCTATGTAAGCTATATTATAATACGAGGTATTTTGTAAATTACGTCCTTCCGCAACAACAAGTGATCCTTCACAGATCTTGAAAGATCTGCAGTCTTAGATGGTGCACGAAAAAACACATTCACTTGACGTTTCCTGAGCATTCTTGCTGTTGTAAAGGAAATGCTGCCCACAAAAGTAAGAAAAGCAGAAATTCTGCCGGCATGTTCTCCTCTTTGTCCACTTCCTGATGCTTGATATTGACAGACCGTCCCCTGTTAATTTACTGGGTTGATTATCCATTCATTCTGTCTTTAGGTGTCCGAGCTCATAATAAAGTATCTAGAAATAAGACTGTGCGCGCTTCTTGTATGATTGTTTTAAGCAGACTCATAGTTTGCGACGTGTGAAGACAACGCTTGCAAATATAAAGCATTATGAGTGGGTTTCCGATAAACTGAAAGTCGCAGGGAAGCATCACTCTTCCGTCTAACCAAGGCAACTAAGAAAGGCAGGCAACCATCTTTCCCTACTTTCATGGTGAATCGAGTGTTGTTATGAATGGAGTTAAGGTGGTGAAGAAGCACCGTCAGTTCCCAAGTGGCCACTCTTTCGAAGGTATCGTGCACATACCTCAAAAATATTTGGTTTAAAGGCAGCTGATTCATGCGCTCTGTCCTCTAGATCCTCCATAAAAATGCTGGCGACCAAGGCACGCAGAAGGATGCCCATGGCGGCCCCGTCAGTCTGTTCAATTTATTCTTGACTGAATATAAAATAGGCTGAGGATAGAAACCTCAGAAACAAAGCAGCTATGTTCACGTAAAGCTTTGTCATAATTAGTGCCAAAGAATCAGAGTGGGAACCTTCTAAAAAGAGACAGTACGTGAAAGCTAACCAAACGGTCAGAACTGCTAAGACGAAGAGTCCCTAGTCTATCGAAAATGCTTCAAATGGTTTTCAGCTCTATGGGACTTAACATTTGAGGACATCAGCCCCCTAGAATTTAGAACTATTTAAAAATAACTAACCTAAGGAGATCGCCGACCGGCGTGGCCGAGCGGTTCTAGGCGCTACAGTCTGGAACCGCGTGACCGCTACGGTCGCAGGTTCAAATCCTGCCTCGGTCGTGGATGTGCGTGATGTCCTTAGGTTAGTTAGGTTTAAGTAGTTCTAAGTTCTAGGGGACTGATGACCTCAGACGTGAAGTTCCAAAGTGCTTAGAGCCAGTTTTTGAACCTAAGGACATCACACACATCCATGCCCGAGGCAGGACTCGAACCTGCGACTGTAGCGGTCGCGCTGTTCCAGACTGAACCGCCACATCTGCTCAGTAATGATTGTGATATTGGCATTTTCCCACGAACGGTCTCAGCAACGAAGCAAGATGTTCGGCTAAATCATATGTTGGCGCTCCATTGCTGCTCACTACTGGACGTAATGGAACAGTTTCCTAATAAACTTTTAGTGGCGTACAACATTGTGATCTTAACCTCTTGAGGTAAGGAGGAGGAATATAATAGTGCTGAAGTTTTCCCAAACATCCTGTAGGATCGTAATGAATCGTCATATAGGTAAGGTAAAATAAAACATGGATCTTATCATCATACACACATCGGGGTAACAAAACTGTTTCATTATCTTTGTGAGGACATTACCACATCAGTATCCTCTTGTAGATTTCACGGTGCAGTCCTTTGCGCAGCTGTTAAGTTGCTACGTTGAGGAGTAGATCGCAGGAAAAGTACATTAGGTTTCCCTTCTCATTTCGACTGCAGCATCCGAAGGAAGGTATCGTACGGATTCTTCAACACCACTCACGAAACTAATTAAAAGCGGCACTCTAGGTGAAGGTCCAAAATTGAGTCCCTTGTTTAATACAGACAGTGCAGCGTCTGTGCAGGTGTATCTTATGGCGATGACTGTTGTGGTAACAGGCTGATCTAATCTTGACATCCGCCGACAGCGTGTACCCTTTTTGGATCCAGTCCCTCCATCAACCCAATCCAATGATAGAGATGTGCTGCAATCTTTATATGTAACTGGTAGAATTCTTCTGAAACACCAGCCAGTTTTCGTCTTGTACAGTAAATCTTCTCTCTGATTATAGCATGACTATACTTCTCTGTAACCTTCCGTGGAGAGGAAGATCTAATAAATCCGTCAATCTAGCGAATTCTGGTGACATTCCATTGTCCCGACATCGCAATGAAAACGTTAAAGAACCTAACAGTTTTCCTTTATTACCACGTAGCTTACCGAAACTCCGAACATCTGAGGCCACCTCCTCCCCGTAGAGGCGTCAGACGTGAATTTTAAAATTTTCGAGGCGAATTGAGTGTGCAAACAGATTTCAGTCTTGCATGATTGACTATATGTGATTCGTCCATTCAACAGTGTTAGTACTCACTCTGGCGAAATGTGCTGTTCATGGATGAGGCTCCGATTCAACTTGATCAAATTGCAAATTTTCACATTCAGCACGAAATTGTGTAATCAACTCATCAAAAAAGGTTTTCCATCAACTTTTTTGCCGACGTAGTTGATGTTTGTTTGTTGGGGCTTTATGTCCTTTCACCGACGCACAACGGAGAAATATAACATTCCCTCTTTTTATCAAATGGTTCAAATGGCTCTGAGCACTATGGGACTCAACTGCTGTGGTCAGTAGTCCCCTAGAACTTAGAATTACTTAAACCTAACTAAACTAAGGACATCACACACATCCATGCCCGAGGCAGGATTCGAACCTGCGACCGTAGCAGTCGCACGGTTCCGGACTGCGCGCCTAGAACCGCGAGACCACCGCGGCCGGCTCTTTTCATCACGTTGAGCACCACACATTACACTAATGTAAATCACTACCAATATATAAGCACAAGTCATGTTTACAGTTGTTATGAGAAATTAATGTGTATTTGCAGGTGGGGGTATTCAGTTGGAAAATAATATTGTCCTTTATTTTGCACAGTTCGCTACTAGCTTCGTCCAATGACCATTATCAAGCTTAGCTGGCCTTCTTTTCTGCCGCTTAAGCCAATTTCGAATTGTTGCAAAATAAATGACGGCTAAAGATTTCAGTTACCTAAAATCTCGAAAAGTTTCGGCTGATTCAGTTCAAATATTTACACGATGCTCCAATATGTGTTTGTTTAATATTGTTACCAAAAACTTCGAAAAGTGTAGACAGATTTACTTCAGATTTTTACACAGTACAGTAATAAACGTTCAGGAAGACATAGGCTACATATTTTGAAATATATATTGTATATAAATATAAAGTGGAGACGTTGTTAGCAAAAATGTCGAAAAGTTCTTGACCGAAATGCTTCAAATTTTTACACAATAATCTGCGTCGGACAGTCTTCTCATATATATATATATATATATATATATATATATATATATATATATATATATATATATATATAAATCAGAACAATTACACAACGTACTGTTTTCTCAACGATCGTCAATGCGCCACTAAGTCCTATATACCTGCAAGTGTGACTAACTGTTTTGCGTCCACACATCATCACTATCACCCCTTCTGCACCTGATCTGCTGCTCAGGGGAAAGTAAATATTAATGGCTTGTCTTGCCACTTGTACTTGGAGGTGCTACCCAATCTAAAACCATACGACTTTTAATAGCTGGAATTATTAGCCTGCAAATGATGTAAATACTGAAGTAATGTTTTCTAGCACATAGTCCACATTCACCAATAGAAACAGCTGCGCTTATACCAGTGACACACTGTATACATACACCAAGTAACTGGGAAAAGTTGTCAGAAAAATCTCGAAAAACGTCGCGACTGATTTACTTAAAATTTTTACATCATACACTCACAAAAGTTCAGGTCGATAAGGAATGAATATTTTTAATATAAAGTGTTACAAATTTACTTATCAAATTTGTATCACTACATAAACACAAATCATTTTTCATCATTTTTCCAATAAAATGTCAGGTATAGTTTCAAACTTCTTCTGGAAATGTTCTTAGAAAAGAGTCCGAAAATTTCTAAACTGATGTACTTCATATTTTTGCACGAACTTCTAATAAAAGTTCAGGTTCATACAGGCTACATATTGGTTAATATACAAGAACTGTAAATAAATGTTTAAAATCCACCCTACTCTATAAAAGCAAGTCGTTTTTAAAGTTGGTACCAAAAATCTTGAAAAGTTCTCGATATATTTGCTTCAAGTATTTACACGATAGCCTAATAATCGTTTAGATGCACATGACATACGCAGGGTTAAGGACCTAACACCTGAACTGCAAATACTGTGAAAATCGAAACTGCTGTTGACTTGTGGTTTACACACAATGGTTTAGTAGTGAGAAGCTTGAATGGTTCGCCTATCAAAAGACTCTGATAATACTTAGAAAGTGTATTTTTCTGCAGTCTTGCCCGTTTTAGATGGACCGATGCCTGTTGACATAAACAGAATAAAATAGGGTGAATAACCATGTCAGCCGTGTTCGTTCCAGGATTCAGGGGTGAGCAGTTTACGAGATGGTGTATTTTGAAAAGTTCTCACACAGATAATTGGACAATACCTGTGGTTGCACATGTTGAAGAACAACAATATTGCATACACTAGTTATGTGGATTCGGATGAGTAAAGAGATAATTGACCATTACAGGTTATGTTGTTAATGATCACCGGGCATTGGCACTACACACCTCCCGTCTGGTGAGGAACAACCGCTGCACGAGTGCTGGCATTTCGGAGGAGATACGTGCCATATCTGCAAGAATATGTCATCAAATATCGCCGCTTGTATTTGATCTGTACTTGTAGACAGCATTTCTCAACTTTTCATACAGAAAGAAGTCTACAAACGTCAAATAGGTAGAACGACCGGCAAAGGGACAGTTCCTCTGAATTCAATCCAATGATTTGAAAACAGTCCGTAAAGACATGCTGAAGTACTTCGTCCGCTATGAGCTGGACAGTCATCATGATGGCACTTCAGGATCCTCTTGGTCTGCAGAGGAACGTCTTCTAGCATCCGTGGATACCGTCTGTTTGGATACTGGTATCCTGGCGTGCGGTCAGTGTTCTGTATACGGAACTATGGTTTATCAGCCGATGGTTCACAATCCCACACCACACGTTTAAACTCCATGGACACTGACGTTCCACCGAACGAAGCCAACGGAGATTGTCAAAAGAATAACTGTGCATGATTCAGAGATTTACCTGTCGATGATTAGTAAGTGTGGTATCATCGCTAACAAGATACATGATACATTTGGAGTATCCTGTCTTAATGCCCATGTACAGAACCGAACCCGACTCTCGTAATTATTTTCCACGCTGCTCATGATGGAGAGGGACATGATAGGAATGGGACTTATGTCAATGGAGAACGTTTAGGACAGTTGCCTGATTCATACCAATTACTCGTGCGGTTGCACGGGAGATAAAGAGTGTATCATCTGCAAAACAGGAAGAACGTTCAAATTTTGAAATGTGTGTGAAATTTTATGGGACTTAACTGCTAAGGTCATCAGTCCCTAAGCTTACACACTACTCAACCTAAATTACCTTAAGACGAACACACACACCCATGCGCGAGGGAGGACTCGTACCTCCGCAGGGACCAGCCTCACAGTCCATGACTGCAGCGCCTGAGACCGCTCGGCTAAGTCCGCGTGGCAGGAACAACGTAAATCACCCCCTCCCCCCCTTCATTCGTTTCCTTCTATTATGTGGTGTAGGTACTACACAACCACTATCACGTATGTAGTTGTGGAGCCTGATAGATAACTGTCTAAATGGTTGGCGTGTATTGTGATATATTTGCCTCATATACCATACAAAAACGAACTGCAGTATTCCTACACTCTCCGTACACCATGAGCATGTCGGACTTTTCTGCAGAGGTACATCCCGTAGTCCACACACTAGCTACTGCTTAGTTTGTCACACAGTAACTGACTAAATGTTGTGGTAGTGTCCTTCTGTGATGTTTTTTGGTTTCTGGCTGGATGAGGATAAGACCGTGTACAACACAAAATACACACGTGGTTAAAGCACGCTTTGTTACAGGAAGCAATTCAGTACAAAAGTTCACTGATGTCCAGTCTGATGTTCTATAGTTAATTGCAATCAAATAACTTGTACCAATTCATGAACCTTGTGTGTGTCCATTTCACAACTACATACAATGAGTAACGTTCCCTCACAGGTAGCAGAGGTGTGAGGCGATGACTATCACTGTGGAAGACTAAAGCACATGTATTACGGTGCAATGTGAACTGAGTCTCGATTCGACGTACTGAGGAGCTGAGCTTGAGCGAATGAGCGATTGAGGCAGCTCGATGGGAGGTGGCCATATGGACGGCACCCAGGGGGCGTTACTCGTATCGACGTGTACAATGTTACCACGTGCCGACCGGTGTGCTGGCGAAGGCGTAGGCCAGAACACTAGCGTGCGCAAGACAAGGAAGAACATCGTAACTAGGAACCGCGCAGGTTGAATAGCATAAACAACTGACAGTGTGGAATCATTTATATATCGTAAACGACTCGCAGCAGAATCCTGAAACAAACACCACTGACATTCAGATTTACCCTACGTTCAGTTGTTTGTGTCAATAGGCATTGTTCCACTGGAAAAATGTATATTTGCGCAAATAATACACCTTCTATGTACTACTGCAACCCGTTAAATGACTAATACTACGAGCATCTTACTATCAATCCATTCTGGGAAAACTCCACATCAGTAGCACTTCCCATTTCCTCAATATTTATAGTGCAACTTTTAGATTCAAAATATCTCTTAAAGTTCTCGAGTTATGTACTCGAAATTTTTACGTAGTACTGTATTAAATGTGCATTGAGTATAGGCCAAATATTTGTTCAAGCCACAATGTATAGGTTTTTTGTTAAAATCGTGTGAGAAAAAGTATGTTGTGATCTGCTGTGTGTGTAAATGTGCATTTTGGTTACCTTTCTTGAAGTGATATTAACTTGAATAGCAGGGCACTTAAACGTTTAGACAAACAGTTTCTCCCTTACATAATCTTTCTCCTCATGCGTGGCTTTAAAAAATAGTACACACAATCATATCCGCGTACGATTAGCAGAGCGGTCTAGGGGGCTACAGTCATGGACTGTGCGGCTGGTCCCGGCTGAGGTTCGTGTCCTCCCTCGGGCATGGCTGTCTGTGTTTGTCATTAGGATAATTTAGGTTAAGTAGTGTTAAGCTTAGGGACTGATGACCTTAGTAGTTAAGTCACATAATATTTCACACATATTTTGAAGACACACGGTCACATATTGTTTCGTTTCTTCCTCGAAGCTGGTTTTCACAGAAAACAGGAAACGTGTACTTATTGCTTATAGGCATGTAGCAAGCTTTTTCTTGTTATCAATCGCACGAAACCATGTAATCCTATTTCTTTGCATATAAAAGCTAGTATCTCTCACAGTTCCAGCAGTAGGAGAGCTCTCTCAGAGACTGTATACAAATGATTCCAGCCGTTTTTCCAATCCCATTTAGTCCACTTCTACATCTACATCTACATTTATCTTCCGCAAGCCATCCAACGGTGTGTGGGGGAGGGCAATTTACGTGCCACTGTCATGACCTCCCTTTTCTGTTCCAGTCGCGTATGGTTCGCGGGAAGAACGAATGCGGGAAAGCCTCTGTGCGCGCTCGAATCTCTCTAATTTTACATTCGTGATCTCCTCGGAAGGTATAAGTAGGGGGAACCAATATATTCGATACCTCATCCAGAAACGAACCCTCACGAAACCTGGACAGCAAGCTACATCGCGATGCAGAGCACCTCTCTTGCAGAATCTGCCATTTGAGTTTGCTAAACATCTCCGTAAAGCTATCACGCTTACCAAATAACCCTGTGACGAAACGCGCCGCTCTTCTTTGGACCTTTCCTATCTCCTCCGTCATCCCGATCTGGTGCGGATCCCACACTGATGAGCTATAGTCAAGCATAGGTCGTACGAGTGTTTTGTTATCCACCTCCTTTGTAGATGGATTACATTTTCTGAGGACTCTCCCAATGAATCTCAAAGTGGTACCCACCTTACCAACAGTTAGTTTTATATGATCATTCCACTTCAAATCGTTTCGAACGCATACTCCCAGATATTTTACAGAAGTAACTGCTACCACTATCTGTTCCGCTATCATATAATCATACAATAAATGATCCTTCTTTCTATGTATTCGCAATACATTACATTTGCCAATGTTAAAGGTCAGTTACCACTCCCTCCACCAAGTGCCTATCCGCTGCAGATCTTCCTGCATTTCGCTACAATTTTCTAATGCTGCAACTTCTCTGTATACTGCAGCATCATCCGCGAAAAGACGCGTGGAACTTCCGACACTATCTACTAGGTCATTAGTATATATTGCGAAAAGCAATGGTCCCATAACACTCCCCTGTGTCACGCCAGAGGTTACTTCAGTGCCCAGTCAAGGCTTCGTAGGAAACAACACTAAACAACCTCCAATATCAGAAAGAGGGGAAGAGGAGATGGGCAGAAAGGGAGAGGCAATACACAGGAAGAGGCTAGGAGAAGAAAGAGGCGCAAGGAGGAGGTGGACGCGGATGTCATATTTGCATGTATATCGTATTTCCATTCATATTAGCTACTGTGAAGCACTGAAGGGTTCGTTAGTGATTAATGAAAACCACCACAAGTGTGTTATTACACGTTTCTTTTGTGTTACGACCGCTTTCGTTTGTACAACATCCTTAAGTTGCCGGTAGTGTTATACAAACCACCTCAGCAGCATTATTATTACATATTTATTGTGTTACGACTGGTTCCGTTCATAGAACATCTTGAGATTGCCAAGCTGTATTACCAAAACTCAGCAAGCTGCAGATTTTCTACGAACGAAACAGATTATAACGTAATAAATGGTTCAAATGGCTCTGAGCACTATGGGACGTAGCATCTATGGTCATCAGTTCACTAGAACATAGAACTACTTAAACCAAACTAACCTAAGGTCATCACACACATCCTTGCCCGAGGCAGAGAGAAAATCCCAGACCCCGCCGGCAATCGAACCCGGGAGACCGGGCGCGGGAAGCGAGAACGCTACCGCACGACCACGAGCTGCGGACTATAACGTAATAAATATCTAAAATAAACTGAGGTGGTTTTTGTCAATCATTAACATTACCATTGTTTCATATAGAGAACTCTACCTACTCTGCTAGAAGAAGTGCCTTCCGTAGGGTGACCAAATGTAAATTTCACGTACGATGGAGCTCCTCTTCATATTAATATATCTAGACCTCCAAATAACAGAGTACCTAAACGTTGGACAGATAGATCTAGACCAGTTTCTTTGTTTCCTCGCTCGCGGTACCTAAATCAACTCATAGCATCAGGAATTCTATGCGGTGGCGGGTTGATGTATGAATTCTGGCTAACGGAGGGCAGCTTTTTTGCGGAAGTGTTTCATACTACAACGATATGTTCTTTTCCTGCGCATTACCCACGATAATGTACTGGCAAACTATAGAAGCCACCTCTAACATGAAACTAAAGCGTTTCTAATCACATGTCCGTGTGTCACATTTCTTTCCTCTACTTATGAGCAATGTTTCCTTAAAGATTCGCGATAGCCTTATACTACACCCTCTATAAAACGTACGTGTATCTGTGTTCTACCTGTATTATTGTAATATTTAATTTATATGCGTATTATAACATGCTTGAAGTAATATATGAAACAGAAATTACATATACAGACTGGTTAGACGTAATAGATATCCTAGTCTTGGCAGGTTAAATACATTAATAAACAAATGAAGTCAAGACGTGTCCACTTCTAAGTAATTTCAATTTGGAATGTGAAAAAGGATGAGATGAGATAGAGTAAATATGTGAAGAAGTGGCGTGACAACATCGACACATAGGAAATTACGAAAGGGCTAAACGATTTTGTGCGCAATAATCGCGTCAGTCTGACCGTAGTAGCAAGGACAGGGCCAAACGGACACTGAAAATCATATGCGTTGTGAACTTTCTCTTTATTTTAAAAGATCACACTAAGTTACTTTTATTAAACATCTGCTGGAAACTCAGATCAAGTGGTAATGACTACTAGGAATCAGAATAATTTACAATCATAAAACTGTACCATATTCATTAACAGCAAACAAATTGAATAAAATAATCAAACTGTAAGAGTGCAATAAAAGAGCTAAAAATTCTTTCTCGAAGGAAGCTTCGAGATTTACAACCCAGAATAGATATATAACCCGCAAACAAGCGTCATACAAGAAACTTGGCATACCGTCGAATAGCGGAGGTGTGCAATACACGCAAGGGATATAAACAGGAAAAACTTATGGTAATTTTGCGCGGTAAATAGTACAAACAGTCAGAACATTCATTAAATAAACAGATCTTAAATCTCTAGTATTTAGCCAGTTCAAAACCATAACCAACGAGTAAGATTAACATCATTTAGTTGGCCGAGCCACATTTGCAAAACACATTTAAGTAAATAATCATCTAATTACTCAACTGGTACATTAGCCGGTTAACATGTCAAATATTTACATAAGATAGAAATTTTTTTAAAATTTGAGAGCTGCATGATCAGCGCAATGATTAACACACGGATAATACATCGACGTGATGTACAACACTGCTTTGACAAGTTGTAGTGGGCGCGGATTAATTGATTGGTGTAGGACCACATGCATCCGTTTGGCTGTTTGGTAGAGCTCGGATTTGGATTCACTTTCAGACGCTGCGTCTACTGTATCAACTAGGTGGATTTCACCCAAGTCCCACTAAAATAAAACACAAATGGTGGCCTAATTAATAGAGAAATACAGAATTTTGTGCAGGATTTGGGTGAGGCCCCAACTATAGACAGAACGCCGCCACACGATACTCAAAGAGAAACAAGCAAATAATTTTTCAGTGAGTCAAATCACTGAAACTTGTAAGACTGCCAAAATCCAAACACTGTTCCTAATAGAATTACTGAGCAGGAAGTTCGCCTGCCAATCACAAAATGTACCAAACTCGCGCCACGTGAGTGTGGGTAACTAGGTAACAGCGACAGAGAGCAGAGCACTAAAGTCCAAACTTAGGTTTTCGATTGTCTAACAAACCTCTGATTAACAAGAGACAGAACATAACGTTTCAAATTATATTACAACTGCGTATAAACTAGATGTAACAAACGCAAAATTAAGTCTTCACTAAGTAAGACTTAATCCCGATTGCCTATCAGTATTTAACTCGCCAGCTAATTGAGACAAGCTATTCATATTTATACCTTATGGGATACGATCATTGTGACAGTTACCTTAGGTGAGTTAGGGCCGTAACCGTATATATCATCCGAGCTCAGTTCGGCTCGCGGTAAAAGCGGGTTAAAGCTTTTCTTGCTGGCAGCGATGGTAGCTCTGCATTACAAATTTCGCACCGTGTATATCGCCAGATACCTACAAATTTAATTCTGTGTTCTTGCCACAGTATCATACAGGGTCATTCGCGAAAATATGCAAATATTTTAATATGTTATTTTACAAGTAAAACTAAAGGAAAAAGTTTATATAAACACAGGGCTGCAAATTTTTAGTTACGGAGTTACGGCTAATAAAAGATTTATCTGAAATGTAGCAACTTCGCTAATATGAAGCCATCGCAAAACTGTACGAAGTTAAAGGAAACCACGATTTCCATTCATTTTGTTATTAACTTGGTGACTCTAATAAAACGTGTCCCTGGGGTGTATCGGCAGTAGTTTTCCAGAACATCCAAAGAAGCAAAGACATACACTCCTGGAAATGGAAAAAAGAACACATTGACACCTGTGTGTCAGACCCACCATACTTGCTCCGGACACTGCGAGAGGGCTGTACGAGCAATTATCACACGCACGGCACAGCGGACACACCAGGAACCGCGGTGTTGGCCGTCGAATGGTGCTAGCTGCGCAGCATTTGTGCACCGCCGCCGTCAGTGTCAGCCAGTTTGCCGTGGCATACGGAGCTCCATCGCTGTCTTTAACACTGGTAGCATGCCGCGACAGCGTGGACGTGAACCGTATGTGCAGTTGACGGACTTTGAGCGAGGGCGTATAGTGGGCATGCGGGAGGCCGGGTGGACGTACCGCCGAATTGCTCAACACGTGGGGCGTGAGGTCTCCACAGTACATCGATGTTGTCGCCAGTGGTCGGCGGAAGGTGCACGTGCCCGTCGACCTGGGACCGGACCGCAGCGACGCACGGATGCACGCCAAGACCGTAGGATCCTACGCAGTGCCGTAGGGGACCGCACCGCCACTTCCCAGCAAATTAGGGACACTGTTGCTCCTGGGGTATCGGCGAGGACCATTCGCAACCGTCTCCATGAAGCTGGGCTACGGTCCCGCACACCGTTAGGCCGTCATCCGCTCACGCCCCAACATC
The DNA here is from genome assembly GCF_023897955.1 of Schistocerca gregaria. Classification (NCBI taxonomy): domain Eukaryota; kingdom Metazoa; phylum Arthropoda; class Insecta; order Orthoptera; family Acrididae; genus Schistocerca; species Schistocerca gregaria. The sequence goes on along the minus strand of NC_064925.1, from coordinate 166,569,348 downwards.
GTGCAGCCCGCCTTCAGTGGTGTCGCGACAGGCGTGAATGGAGGGACGAATGGAGACGTGTCGTCTTCAGCGATGAGAGTCGCTTCTGCCTTGGTGCCAATGATGGTCGTATGCGTGTTTGGCGCCGTGCAGGTGAGCGCCACAGTCAGGACTGTATACGACCGAGGCACACAGGGCCAACACCCGGCATCATGGTGTGGGGAGCCATCTCCTACACTGGCCGTACACCTCTGGTGATCGTCGAGGGGACACTGAATAGTGCACGGTACATCCAAACCGTCATCGAACCCCTCGTTATACCATTCCTAGACCGGCAAGGGAACTTGCTGTTCCAACAGGACAATACACGTCCGCATGTATCCCATGCCACCCAACGTGCTCTAGAAGGTGTAAGTCAACTTCCCTGGCCAGCAAGATCTCCGGATCTGTCCCCCATTGAGCATGTTTGGGACTGGATGAAGCGTCGTCTCACGCGGTCTGCACGTCCAGCACGAACGCTGGTCCAACTGAGGCGCCAGGTGGAAATGGCATGGCAAGCCGTTCCACAGGGCTACATCCAGCATCTCTACGATCGTCTCCATGGGAGAATAGCAGCCTGCATTGCTGCGAAAGGTGGATATACACTGTACTAGTGCCGACATTGTGCATGCTCTGTTGCCTGTGTCTATGTGCCTGTGGTTCTATCAGTGTGATCATGTGATGTATCTGACCACAGGAATGTGTCAATAAAGTTTCCCCTTCCTGGGACAATGGATTCACGGTGTTCTTATTTCAATTTCCAGGAGTGTTATTTCGTAAAATGGCATTTGTACAAGCAGATTATCTTACACATTCATACAGTTTCAGTTAACGTTATTACCGCCGTTTTGTCAAAATTAAATTATCATCAATTTGTGTTAAACACTTTGTGCGATTGTCTGGAATTTAAAAAACGAAATTGGGCGAGGTAGCTCATAAATAAAAAAAAATATGAAATTATGTCCTTAATCCTCTGGATATTACGGAAAACTACTGAAGATACACGTTTGCGACATGTTTTATCAGAGTTAAGCAGACCAATAACAACATAACAAATGGAAATTGTGCAATACTTTAACCTCGTACAGTTTTGCGATGGCTTCATATTAGGGAAGCTGCAAATTTTCAGACATAACCTTTTGTTAGACGTAACTAAACATTTACAGACCCACGTTGAAATGAATTTTTATCTGTAGTTTTACTTGTAGAATAACTATTAAAATATTAGGATACCTTCGTGAATCACCCAGTATATGCATTACATTTAAATTACGTAATTTGCTATTATTTCTGGTGCGGAACCTGTAATGGTTAATTGTATATTTGTATTACTCGTAAACCCAGCGGTCCTTGAGTTCCCCCCCCCCCCCCCCTGCACACATGATACGAGGCCGCTGATGCCAGCCAACTGTACAGTACATCCTGTACATCCCAAGCGCTGACGCACAATGTCATAAGGTCTCGACACCACGCTATCATAACAAAAAAAAAAGATCTCAAAGAAAATTAAATTCACTGTCTTGGACATGCAAGAATACATCAAGGAATTATTGGCACAGATCATTATAGTAGGTGGGGGGTGGGAAAGAGGGGGGAGGGACGGCGTCGACCTAATGTTTCCACTCCAAGAGATTTTGCATGTAACACATATAGTTAATAATAAAAAACAGAGTCATAAAATTATGACTGTGTCCATAAACTTATTAACATCTGTGAGAGAGGTCGCGTATGTTTCTTTCATTTTTTTCTGAAGTGGAAAATTTTTCTGCTGCATTATTTGATAATTGCATTATGTACAAAATCTGAAATTTCTCTCTGTTTATAACACGGGGATGACAGATATATTCAAAATTAAGTGCTTTGGTGTACATTTTCCTTAGTAGCAGGTTGCAAAATGTTCTTGTATCCAATGTATATACAGATCGTACAGCAGAATAATTAGTGTGTAATATTTTAAAAAATTTGCACTGTTAATTAATAATGATTGCTTAAATCAACTTATGTTTAAAATTTTGGTAATTTTTACTTATTATATTGGTTGTAAAAGAAATCATCAAAGTTATGGAGAGCAGCAAAAATGAACACCATGTTGACAGGCCTACGTTAATGCTGTCAAAACCTTCGTGAAACTGTAAAATTTATTCATTCTAAGTTATAAACGTAGACAATGCGAACCGCTTCTCTAGAAACAGTAGCGGATACTCCGAGTGCGGCTTTCTCTACCTCTAAAACTAAATATTTCTCAGTCAACAAACTGTCACATAATTTCGCCATTCCCTGGGGACACTTCCTTCACATTGCAGTTGTTTCATCGCTGTGAAGAGCAATAAAAAATCGGAGGAGCATTTACCATTACAGTAAAGTATTTTACTACTGATATTTCATCACGACGCTACTATAAATGTAAATACGAGGTGTAATGGTAGCTTTAATATGTGCAGCTATTACGATATAGTTCAATCACTGTATGGTAACATTTGAAAGAAGAAGTGTCGTTTATGTTTCATAGACACATTTCAGTGACCAATATGTGGTTTCACCTGGGTGAAAACAGATTAATAATGTCTTAAACGATGAGATAGTTAGCTATTTGATCTCGGAGATTATTAAGTGGTGATCCAACAACTCTGTTTACCACCATACAATATTTAGAAGACCTGCTGCCTTCTCTGATGTGAGTGAAGCTGTATGTACTAACAAGTAGTAGCGAACACTTACAGCCCACGTCTAATCCTTCAGGTAAGTCTTAACCAGCTACGCAAGTGACAAAAGCATTAACGTTAAGGATGTAAAAATTTTCTCTTTTACATCTAAGAACACATTAAGAAGAAAATATGTCGGGGTATGAACTTAGAGGGAGACACCTTGCCGATCAATAGCAAGCAAATAAGATAAATAAAATCATTATTGCTAAGGTAATATAGTTTCACTTACTATTGGCTTTGCGAAACCTAATGAACACATCTTCTACCAGGGTTGAATGATATTTTGATTGTAACCTACGCTCTCAAAATACAGGAGTACGGATAAGCATAAAAATACTGTAACAGCTACTATCATGGTTCAATAGCGGTGGTAATCTAGGATCTTTGCGACGGAGTGCAGGTGAATCTAACATTACTGAAGCTTATTATGATTTTAAAAGTATCTAACCTATTAGATAGGCCACCATTTACATGATCATTCAGTGCTACGTTCTAAAAGGCTAACATTACTGTTCATAATCCTAACGGCACTCTGGCATAAGCAAAATACTCTCTTAATTGTAAGACCAATTAGTGACATATGTTTCAACTGCTAACCGAGAGTTAAAAATTAAATAAGTTATGACTAATACCCTCAATGTTATAGCATAATTAATTGGTAATTGATTATACAAAACAGTTAAAAAATTAATTACCTGTTATTTCTTTTATTTTATAGCATTTTTTCGTACTTGAGGTTTCACATAATGTAACCGTATTCTTTGTGAAATGTTATATATCGCTTAGTAGAATAGCTGGATAAATCGAAAATTGTCAGTGACACTTGAAGTATATTATCCTCCTAACATATCCAAACACTGCGTACCGTAAACCTATTACGAAATGTTGGGAAATTTCACAGAAGGGGGATCGCATCGTCTGCCCTTCGATAACTGATATTTAGATATTCTGTCCTTTTTCTCAAAAATGTAAATATTTTGGATGTTATGCGTTCATATTACACCTACAGATTATTACAGTTTAAATGGAATTTTAATGTGAATATAGGAATAGGGTACTTCAAGTGACTACTAAGAAATCAAACCACTGGACATTCGGTCTACATTGAACCCTGACATTCAACGTAAATAATAAAGAAACATAGCTCGAACTGACCATGAAGGCCCGATGGTATCGACCGGCCGCCGTCTCATCCTCACCGCTTAGGCGTCACAGGATGCGGATTTGGAGGGACGTGTGGCCAGCATACCGCTATTTGTCACCGACAAAACCAAATGCTACCTCCTGACGATAGACAAAAAGTACAAAACCTGTTTTTTAAATAAACGCCTTCAATTTTTATTGATATTGGGTTTTCTTCGATTTTACCCTTTAAAGGAACAATCGCGGGTTTCAACACATTCCACCATGGACCCAGTGTATTAAAAAAAGCTTTTACACAAATTAAAGAGATTGTGAAGAGACTTATAGGTACACTGTTACTTTCAAAAATATTGGTCCTTCTTCAGTTATATAAATTGTTGCATACTACATGCTGCTAATTATTTAATGCTTAGACGTCCCCATTCCTTCTCTGAACCCTGAAATGGGAGATAATATTTACATGATAACTATTTGCATGTGTCATATCGTTGTTGTGTAAATAGCAATTTAGCTAAAAACAGTTTTATTATTAGCATTGCACAGCTTACTTTTAGCAGAAAAAGGGTTCAAATGCCTCTGACTACTATGGGACTTAACATCTATGGTCATCAGTTCTTTGGAACTTAGAACTACTTAAACCTAACTAACCTAAGGACAGCACACAATACCCAGTCATCACGAGGCAGAGAAAATCCCCAGCTCCGCCGGGAATCGAACCCGGGAACTCGGGCGTGGGAAGCGAGAACGCGACCGCACGACCACTTTAGCAGAAGAACAAGGAACTATGAACATAGGGAGAGAAGGGAGAAGACCGAAAAGAAATACCCAAAAGAGTCCACAAACTGCTTCCAAATTCTGTATAGGTTTGTAAGAAAAGTGGAAGGAAAACTATACGTATTTACTAATAGGAAGTCATGAAATGTCAATGCTGTTGTACAGTTCACCTCAAAACTAATGATAGCTACGCCCTAAACCCTCCTCCCCCCTTCCAAGTATCAGATCAAACGTTCAGTAATATATATACAGCAACTTGGTTCCGAGTCGTCGCCAGAATTGTTGGAGTTATCTTTGGAATGCTGAGGTGATTCGCGAAACATTGAGACAAACAGCAAAATGTATATAGAGAAGAAGCCAGAGCAAGGGTAAAGGCCCATAAACTTAGGGCAGATGCATTCAAGCTTTGCATGCACTGCAAAGTAGAATACGTTTCAAGCGGAGTGAAAATTGCAGAGGAGAACAATAGAATGGTGCCAGCACTCGGCGCCACAGAACTGCCAATAAGAAGATGCAGCAGCGCATAGTGGCTCCTTAGAGACGACCTGGATAAAGCAGAGGAGATCTCGAAACAGACAACAGGAAACTAGGACGACCTACACAAGTCGAACGGAAACGATTGACAGCAGATCTGAAAAGGCGCGAAATATCAGAAAGGAGTCAGTTTCTTCAAAATGACTTGGATATTCAGTAGCGAAATCTGGCAGAGAGAAAATTTTATTTACTATTCGAATATGCTTTTACGCCCTTCTGTAGATTTATGTTGAAGGAAGACGCAAAATGTATTAACGCTGGCTTCTCTTCAATTCTTTCTCAATCATCTTCGTTGCCTCTCTTAGCTATGGTTAATTTCCGCATATACGTAAAAAGAAATTACGTTGTAGCACTAGTGTAATTCGTTGTAGATAATTTGTAGTTCAACGAAAATGTCGTTCACTAAAACGCCTATTTCAATGTTGCACAGGCGCACAGTGCGTACATTTACCTCTGTTCTCTTTCCAGAGCCAGGTTAGTCTATAGCCCCTGACATGTGATTTTCGCAGAATTTTCGTGCCCTTTTCACTGCGGGTTAAAAATTTCGTACATTCCTGTACACTTAATTTTTTTATGGCACCTTGCTTCAAACGTATCCAATTCATTGTTTCATCATTGCTTTCGCTTTACGTTTAAGTAATGCTGTGCTCAGACGTTTACTGTCTGTACCTTCTTCCTCAGACTCAGTTTTAGATACTACATCACTTTTTTGTAATGGACCCTTGCTTCATCATTGTTAAGGTATTTCTACCATCTTTTACACAACAGCCATTTTCCGCAAGTAGGAAAACTCTCGAACTTGATCTAAATCGGATTCATACATTCTTTTATACTTACTAAACAGCATTTCCTTTATTGTCTTTTGGGAATCGCGGTTCAGCCATATTGAATTTACTGAACATAAAAATCTGTGTGTAGAAAAATCAGAAAGTCCGCACCTTGCTAAGCCGATGAAATGGATACAACGACTGTCACGTAGCTGATGTACCTGAGTCACAATCCGCAATCAAAACTGAATTACGAAACCAGAACACTCTATTGAAGCATCATTAAACCTTAGAAACCCAAGATAAAGACACGGTCTCGAACATTGTCTTTGGCTTGTGTTTCAGTGAGAAACGTAATTTGAATCGCAGTCGATTCTTCTTCCGAGTGTCTAAAACGTAATCACTATCGTTGTAAAACATTTCGTAATTTAAAGTAAATCATCTTCAGCGCAAAGGTGAGGATATCGAATTGCAGCTGTGCTTCAATTTTTTTCTTTCCTTTTTTTATCCACAAGTAGTAAACGTATATTGATCCTATAGCTATATTACACCCTCTGTCTTTTGTAGACGCTGTAGCGAATAAAACGTCGCAATAGTCTTCTTTTAGATATCCATTTTAACATCTGCTACAAACTATTTTATGCCCTTGTGACGTTCTTCAGTGTGCGCTACCACAGGTATTGTTTAAGTGTCGCCGTCGTTAATTTTCAAAATACCTTATCTCGTAACCGACTCGCCTAGAGTCCTGCATTGAGCGCCACTCACATTCTAATTTACCTTAGTTACCTTTCTAAAATTTGTTACCTTTGTTAATGTCAATAGGCATCGTTCCACTAAAAAGTGTATGTTTGCTCAAGAAATACACTTTACATCTATTACTACACTCTGTTGATTGGCTAAAAATAGTAGCCCTGATTACGAATCCATTCTGTAAAAACCGCACATTAAAAGCACTTTCCTTTCCGAAACATTTGAGGTGAAAGTTTTTGGTGATCACCAACCACTCACACTCTTTCCGTTGTTTCAAAACTATTGCCATATACAGAATGACACGTTCTGTTGCTTCTAAAATCAGCACAGAGTTACTAGCTTCAGCGTCTCTTGTTTAAAAGGAGGGCAGTTTATTGCGATTATTTGCTCGAGATCTCAACATCTGTTCCTGAAAACTACTTTTCGATCTAATCGAATTGAGACACGTGTTAATAACCGCAGTGCTCAGTCACAACTGAACCAACTACAAGCAAACATCTCAATTTATAACAACTTTAGGGAATAGACGTTGGGCACCAGCCGTTATGTTTTAGATGTAAGCGTTAGGTGTAAGGTGTTAGCGTAGTATTTGGCTATAAAGCATTAGGCATTAGTTGTTAGGTGTTACCCTGTGTGGAAACATAGGAGACTGGTAAGCATTTAGTGCCAACAACAGATACATAGGAAGAAAATGGTCGGATCCACAAGGCTGCTATTCCAACCAAACGACTTTTAGAGACATTTTGACAACTGTAGCGCTCAATCGTAACTGAAACAACTAAGAGCAAAATCCTCAATTTATACCACTCCTCAAACCATCGGGCTTCGAAAACTAGCAATTATTTGTTGGACATTAGTCTTTAGGCGTCAGTCATTAGGCGTTAAAAACTTGTCATTCGCTATTAGCCATTAGCTATTACTTCAGCATTAGGCATTATCATTTAATTGTTAGGCGTTAGGCCTTACCTGTCAGCTGATACCTATTAGTCATTACACATTAGCTCTTAGCTACTAGGTGTTATGTTAGCTGTTAGCAATCAGCCATTAGGTGTTAAGCGTCAGGTCTAACACATTACACACAGTCAAGTCGAGGGTATGTAATTTTTACTACACACTTGGTGCTATATTCTAACTCTGCAAACTGATTGGATGGAGATGGGGAGGATAAGGAATGAAGGCTATAAAAGACAATAGGTTTGTTTTCATCATCATGGGTATTTAATACTGTGCTGTGATTTCTTAAAGATAAGAAAGGGAGACGTTGTGACTTGATGCATTCAATGTTGATTTTCTAATTACACATTCTTGTATGCCACTGGAAAGAGGAGGAGGAGAAAGGGAAGTGCATGTCGAAAATAATGTAATTTGACATCGTAAAAAGGCTTCACTGCGCTCTGTTAGAGGCAGAGAGGAGGGTGTGGGGTATAAAGCACACAGCTGTTTTGTTTCCTGCATCTTGATCTTTTTCATTTGACGTTTCTTTTAATACTGCACTTAGACTGATTCGAGACAGGGAGAAAGTTTGGGGAAAGAACATTTTTCTTAATTTTCTGATCTGTTTTCCATTACTACGTTCTGATTGGTTGCAAAGATAGAAGACTTAGGAGAGTGTATAAAGCACACATTTAGTCTCCACATAAATGTAGCTGGACATCGTTTTTACGCTGAAAACAGAGAATATCTTTGAGTTTCAAAGAAACAACGAGATTTTCAAAAGGAGGTTACGTAATTTTTACATTTCCAGCGCTCATTTTTTGGTACTATAAGCTAACTGGTTGGAGATAGGGAGGAGAGAGGCTTTGTATACATTGGTTTGTTTCCATTGACTCGGTTATTTAAAAACACAGGAGAGGATGATTTTTAACTTTACATTAACACAATTGGGAGACATTTTAATATTAAACTCTGATGGGTTGTATAGGTGAAGGCGGCCTAAACTGGTCTGAATTTGTATTATTTCAGGCATCTTTTCGTCATTTTCAATATGATCATATGATCTGCTGAAGGTAAAAAGAGGACGGAGTGGGACTTTAGTTTTAGGTCACAAACAATGGAATTTCACAACATGTTTAGACATCATTTTATACTGTGCTCTGATTGGCGGCATATAGAGAGAGTGTACGTTGGTTTAAAGCACTCAGTTCGTCTGTTTCGAACATCTCTTGCTTTTTCTTTACTGCTCTTTCTGTTTTGGAGATTGGGAGAGGTGTGACTTTACGTACACATTTAATATCACACCTTCACTGGTTGGAGACAGAGAGGAAGGGTATGTTGTATAATGCCGAATCTTGGTCTGTTTACATCATGTAGGACTTTAAATACTTTATTATGATTTGCAAGAGATACGGGGTAGTGTGCCGTGATTGGAGATAGGGGGAGAGTATGGGTTAATTTGATTTCGACTAACACATTTGGGCTATTTCCGTCATTTCGGAGCATTGATGCTACATTATGATTGATAGGAGATAAGGAGAGTGGTGGTAAAAAGTGGAGTCCCTTTCCACTGATAGTTCAACGTCATCAGTTATGTCATTCATGACTTCACAGATAATGATAATGACGTCACTTTCAAAGTCATGGGGAATCGCGAGCAGCACAAAAGTGTGCAAGAATATCGCTGGCTATACTATTGCTACTGTGTCATAAGGTATGCTACTAAGTTTTTGAATGGGTTAGGATGTTTATTACATGTGTTGATAACGGCGATTTTTTAAAAAATTGGTTGTGTGTGTAACAGTAGAAACTTTCAGTGTACCTAATTTGAAAATTCCTCATAATCTATCCTATCTTAAGTAGGCTATGCACGTCATTTGTACATTCCTGAATCTACGAATCTATCTTTGTGTACACTGATTTTTATTGTAGTCTGTTGCTTGTTGAGAAAGCTATTTTCACTTCATGTAACATAAGTAGATTGGCTATTTTTTGAAATATATTTCTCATGTAATGCATGTTGACCATACATTTTGTAGTATTATTGGTTCCTTTTACAGGGCTAGGAGCTTCTTTTTTTTGCTACTTAAGTGAGATAAGGTGAATGTAGCCTTCTCGACAAACTACAAGAGAATTTGGTGCATACCCTAAACAATTAACAAGATAAGTTCACATACTCAGGAATACATAAAATCACGTGTAAATCTTGTTCAAGCTACAACACCGTACAGACTGGTAGAAAACTTCAAATTAGGCACCCAGAACACAAAAACGTTTGCCGGCCACCGTGGCCGTGCGGTTCTAGACGCTACAGTCCGGAACCGCGGGACTGCTACGGTCGCAGGTTCGAATCCTGCCTCGGGCATGGATGTCTGTGATGTCCTTAGGTTAGTTAGATTTAAGTAGTTCTATGTTCTAGGGGACTCATGACCTAAGATGTTAAGTCCCATAGTGCTCAGAGCCATTTAAACCATAAACTTCTACACACCTAATCGGGAAAACTGTGGACACCCATTCAAAGGCAAAGGCGAAGGTCTTAAAGCATTACACCGCTTCCTGAAACCACATGCAATGTATTTATTGTAGGAGCTGGAAATATTTGTACAGTATGAAAAAGCAAGAGGAAAACATTCTCATTGAGTAAGTAGACAACGAATCGGTTAATTTATTGAAATGTTTCTCTCGAAAGTGACAATTGGGGTAATTTTCATAAATAATTCCTTCACAGTAGGTCCTCTACATCTGTGACAAGATACAATACAAACTTAATAGATAAATTAATAGTCAATAACGATAATGTAAATTTTATAACGGACAACTTTATATAAATAACATAATGCATAGAAAATATAACGACTCTGACTGCATAGAAACTCTTCCTGAAACAATACTGTCGTACTATCTCTATAATATGTTTTTGTTACAAAAACAAGCAGTTTAAGCCATAATTTTCGTGTGTCTGATATTCTGTGTAATGGTGTACGCACAATACATGTAAGTAGATAGACAAAAATACTATTTGCAACATTGGCATATAAAAAATATCACATGATATACTTTGTGCGATTTTTCGATTGCAATGAAACTTGAAAAGACAAGCACAGTTTGTGAGAGGCAGAAAATCGCAAATGCAAACTTCACAGCAAGTATTTATGTAAACGAATTACTTGGAAATGAGAATAAATTCTCGAAATGGGTTTAACTAACTGTTTTAGGCTTTTATTGTTCAAGTCATGACAGGCAACAGTGCATTGCTTCCAAAAACATCGATTATGATGAACAAAATTAAGATGCATGTGGTCAAGTGACACTAACTGACTCTCAGTACATAACTACAGATAACAGAAGCTTTTGACAGATTTGTGATGTATTTGCTTCTTTATTTTTTTAAATACAGTGAAACTGTGCAGAATTATCTGCAGGATTAATATGTGCTTTACATAGTAGAGTTTTTATAGATTGGCGATGTAATAATATCACGATATTTTAAGGTTTCTTACTCTATAGTTTATGATTTTATACTTATCCAAAGATGATTCTGTGAATACTTTAAGAACCTGAAGATGGTTAGTCGACCAAAATGCGAAATTCTATCGGTAGCTGAAGGCGGTTACATGACATTTCTCAAAGTGATTTTAATAATACGGTGGATAGTCTCAAGTCATGAATCGAATGAGTGAGCCCAGTGTAAGGCATTTTTAACTCTGCATAAAGTTTACTAAATGGTATTAGATAGATTATATAATGGTAACACAAAGATTTAGGAACCAGATTTAAAATTGTAAGACATTTCCAGGGGAAGATGTGGACTCTGACGACAATCTATTGGTTATGACCTGTAGATTAAAACTGAAGAAACTGCAAAAAGGTGGGATTTTAAGGAGATGGGACCTGGATAAACTGACTAAACCAGAGGTTGTATAGAGTTTCAGGGAGAACATAAGGGAACAATTGAGAAGAATGGGGAAAAGAAATACAGTAGAAAAAGAATGGGTAGGTTTGATGGATGAAGTAGTGAAGGCAGCAGAGGATGAAGTAGGTAAAAAGACGAGGGCTAATAGAAATCCTTGGGTGTCAGAAGAGATATTGAATTTAATTGACGAAAGGAGAAAACAAAAATTCAGGAAATGAAGCAGGCAAAAAGGAATTCAAACGTCTCAAAAATGAGATCAACAGGAAGTGAAAATGTATAAGCAGGCATGGATAGAGGACAAATGTAATGATATAGAGGCTTATCTCACTAGAGGTAAGATAGATACTACAGGAAAATTAAAGAGACCTTTGGAGAAAAGAGAACAACTTGTATGAATATCAAGAGCTAAGATGGAAACCCAGTAATAGGTAAAGAAGGGAAAGCAGAAAGGTGGAAACAGTATACAGAGGGTCTATACAAGGGCGATGTACTTGAGGACAATATTATGGAAATGGAAGAGGTTGTAGATGAAGATGAAATGGGAAATACGATACTGCGTGAAGAGTTTGACAGAGCACTGAAAGACCTGGGTCGAAACAAAGCCCGGGAGTAGACAAAATTCCATTAGAACTACTGACTGCCTTGGGAGAGTCAATCCTGACAAAACTGTACCATCTGTTGAACAAGATGTATGAGACAGGCGAAATACCCTCAGACTTCAAGAAGAATATAATAATTGCAATCCCAAAGAAAGTAGGCGTTGACAAACGTGAAATTTAACGAACAATCAGTTTAATAAGTCACGGCTGCAAAATACTAACGCGAATTCTTTGCAGACGAATGGAAAAACTGGTAGAAACCGACCTTGGGGATGATTAGTTTGGATTCCGTAGAAATACGGCAGTACTGACCCTACGACTTATTTTAGAAGTTAGATTAAGAAAAGGCAAACCTACGTTTCTAGCATTTGTAGACATAGAGAAAGCATTTGGCAATGTTAACTGGAATATTCTCTTTCAAATTCTGAAGGTGGCAGGGGTAAAATACAGGGAGCGAAAGGCTATTTACAATTTGTACAGAAGCCAGATGGCGGTTATAAGAGTCGAGGGACATGAAAGGGAGCAGTGGTGGGGGAGGGAGTGAAACAGGGTTGTAGCCTCTCCTCGATCTTATTCAATCCGTATATTGAGCAAGCAGTAAAGGAAACAAAAGAAAAATTCGGATTAGGTATTAATATCTATGGAGAAGAAATAAAAACGTTGAGGTTCGCCGATGACATTGTAATTCTGTCAGAGACAGCAAAGGACTTGGAAGAGCAGATGAACGGAATGGACAGTGTCTTGAAAGGAGGATATGAGATGAACATCAACAAAAGCAAAACGAGAGTAATGGATTGTAGTCGAATTAAGTCGGGTGATGCTGAGGGAATTAGATTAGGAAATGAGACACTTAAAGCAGTAAAGGAGTTTTGCTATTTGGGGAGCAAAATAACTGATGATGGTCGAAGTGGAGACGATATAAAATGTAGATTGGCAATGGCAAGGAAAGGGTTTCTGAAGAAGAGAAATTTGTTAACAGCGGGGATAGATTTAAGTGTCAGGAAATCATTTCTGAAATTATATGTATGGAGTGTGGGCATGTATGGAAGTGAAACATGGACGATAAATAGTTTGGACAAGAAGAGAATAGAAGCTTTCGAAATGTGGTGCTACAGGAGAATGTTGAAGATTAGATGGGTAGATCACATAACTAATGAGGAGGTATTGAATAGGATTGGGGAGAAGAGGAGTTTGTGGCACAACTTGACTAGAAGAAGTGATCGGTTGGTAGGACATGTTCTGAAGTATCAAGGGATTATAAATTTAATATTGGAGGGCAGCGTGGAGGGTAAAAATCATAGATGGAGACAAAGAGATGAATACACTACGCAGATTCAGAAGAATGTACTTAGCAGTAGGTACTGGGAGATGAAGAAGCTTGCGCCGGATAGAGTAGCGTGGAGAGCTGCATCAAACCAGTCTCAGGACTGAAGACCATAACAACAACAACAAACTTGTAGATAGAGAGCGTGGCAGATAACTGTAATTAAATAATGCACTGACTGGTGTGAGATGACAATACGACGTTTTCGTAGGTTATTACCGTCATGAGAATAATCTAACATTGACAACCTTTCGTGATCTGCTATTGCGTCATACATCTTGACGTTCAGTATTGGGAATTGTGATGGATGAACTCTCCAGATTCCCTTCCTCATTCATTTCAACTATAGCAGGAAGCATTCTGCATGCGATTACACCAATGATGGAAATACACTTAGCATTCTGATGCTAGCAACAGGCAATATCGCTAGGAGAATAGATGGTTCAAATGGCTCTGAGCACTATTGGGCTTAACATCTGAGGTCATCAGTCCTATCGAACTTGGAACTACTTTAAATCTAACTAACCTAAGGACATCACACACATCCATGCCCAAGGCAGGATTCCACATGCGACCGTAGCAGTCGCGAGGTTCCGGACTGAAACGCCTTGAACCGCTCGGCCACCGCCCCCGGCACGTGGAGCATATTAGTGATACAATAGAGCATGGTGACTAGCAGTAGGGTGCTATGTTTAATTTGAATGTCTCTCTTCATTGAGCCAGCGACAGTTTTTAGTGATTATGAATGATTCTGGGATGCACGCTAATGTTCAGAGCAGTGGACTTGAGGCAGAGCAACAGGAAATGCTTCGGCCAAGCAGGTCAGTCACCTGTAGATAGGATCGCGGCCTGGATGTGGTAAGACTCTTGGAAGCGAGCTGAGCCCGGAACCCACAGGAGGCGGCAAGCTTTGCTCCTCCGTCAGGAATGCTTGCTGCTGAAGGCGGCCAAGAGAAGCACGATGCCATGTGCCAGATTTATGGGTACCTCACTTCTTTTGACGATAAGCATCTGCCGCTTGTAGAACGTGCAGAACTGGAAACAAACTCGAGTCTTGTAGCGGCCGTGTGAATATCTGAAACCCTGTCGTGAGGCTATGTACATTTGCGATAGAACGGGCATTTGTAGTAAAGATGTATATCACAATTCACAGTTGGAATGAATGCTTTTTGGTTATAGGTGAGAGTTTCATATGGTCATTGGAGGCTGGAAAAAGACATATTACTTTTGGCGGGATTCTTAGTTGGAGAGGACCTTCGTGAATGGACCTCAGTGGTTCGTATTTTTGCGATTGTCGACTTACACCTTTCGGCGACAAGGAATACTGAGGACGTCACAAGAGAAGCATTTGCAGTAGGACTTGAGGGCGTTGTGATCGGGTTGGCGAAGTAGCGCGGTAGAGGCTGCCGTATGTTGGGGTCCTGCAAACGTGCTGAGGACTCCGTCTTCACGAAGGGCCATCTCGGCGAACCCAATCTCAGTTACGGTGAGTATAATTCGCAGCACTGGCAGGGTAGCTTAGTTTGATTTCACAACTGTCGAATCTAGAACAAATACTTGGCTCATCTTATTTCGCCGCCGGCATTGAATGTGCTGACTTCTCGGTTTCAGTCAACAACTTCCAGTCACTGCTCTGACAGAGAATTACGGGGTAAAATAGTCATAATTTTTCGTGAACATCGCGCGAGAGCAGACTCTTAAGAGGGCAACAACTAATTTTGGGAATAGTAGAACGACACCTCTTTCCCATTAATAGCCATACAAGTTTGATTAGAGATAATTATGTCAAGTTTTTATTATTCATTGATATGATTATCTCATAAATATGTTTACGAAGAAACAGGAGTATTCAATGTAATCACTGTTTTTGTTCGACTCTTCAGATAAATTGATTCGTAGGGTTTAAACATATATGCAAGATGCTACCAGCAGTCACGTTAAAATCATAACCAACATATTGCTCCAGACTGATAGTTTTACACAGAGCGTACTTTTGCACCGGTTCCTACATTAAGAGCTATATGACTACAGCCTTAATTCTTGATGTATCCACTTAACTTTGCGTATAAACATTTACAGGTTAGAGTTAATTGGTGGCCTGTCCCTAATTACTTTTAGAGGGTGAAGGGAAATTCTACATAGCTGTTTTTTCCATATCTGATCATCTACTTTCCCGTCATCACAAGACAAACGCGGCCCAGATGATCATGTACTCGCGTAAGTTCGGTATTCCCCTTACACAAACATTGCTGAATTCTGTGGGAGTCGGTAACACACGTAGATACTTGAGCAAATTGCAGACACAAGCGTATCAAGTTTGCAGTAACGTATATAGCCACGTTTGAAATTGCAATGTTTCCTGGTGTAGGTCATATCAATGCGATTTGATGCTTGATTTTCAGAATATATAAACCAAGTAACTGGCCACCAAGAGTCATATCTCTGTATAACAGTTCTGAGATGACCACTAGGTGGTCAGTTAAATTTTATAAAATGCATTTAAACATCAGCTGTTTATATTACTAATTATTTATCAACTGGTTTCAGTTATTAACCAGCATCCAGGACATAGGGTACAAAAGATTGGTTAAAAGTATTCCATATTCCTTTGAAGCTGAACAATATCGAAGTTATCCAGTGAAATTGTACAAACACCTGACATAACTTGTCTAGAATACCGCCAGTCAAATTTCATGTAATATAGCAGGCATCAAAGGAAAAATTGTGATGTCTGTTTGACAAGAGATATGACTGTAGTAGTTTAAGATAAATTATGTGATGTGTTTGTGCAATTTCAGCGGATAGTTTCGATATTATTCAGCTCTAAAGGAATATGAGATGGTTTTAGCTAGTCTGTCGTATCCTGTATCCGGGATGACGGTCAATAACCGAAACCGATATATCACTAAGGATACAAATAAACAGTTGATGGTTAAAATTCATTTTGTTAAATACTTTACGGCTGTTAAACCTCACCTTATGGAAACATTAAAATTTGTTGTACAATTGTCACCCTTGGCGTTAGTTTCAAAGATTTCCAACTAAGGCTAAGTGTTATAATGTAAAGAAATATAGCTCAATTAATAGTAACACATGAAACCATTAGACATATAGGATTATTTGTCCCCACCTATTAATGTTGCAACGAACGCATAAGATTATCTGTGTGGAAGGATAATATAAGAAAGAGATTCAGTGGAAGACAGTTAGTGAAATATAGTTCTCACAGGGTTGATTGGTGCTTAACTATTCCTCTTGAAATCATTTCTTCAACATTTTTCATCGGTTTTGCATTCTATCAGTGTGTCTGGATTGAGGAAAGGCAGAGACATGGAGAGAAAAGACACGAAGACGAGCTCTGTGAGTCGTCGTTTTTTATTTATTTTTAATCAGCGTGACAGCATCGCACAATACTCAAATACTCCTGGGGAAAGCGCTACAAGAAATGTGATTGGTCGTGAGTTTTATTCTCAAACCTGTGCGTGCCTGCATTTCACTACGACAATATTTCTTGTCACTTAACATCCACGAACGGAACAGAAATGAAGCAAAAATTAATCGTGCACCGAATGTATCCTTTCCTACACACTGTGTGTTAGCTAGATGAACAAAACTGCCATAGAACCACGTCTTTTGTATCACAGACTGCGTAGTGCTAAAATTATTTGGGAAGTCGCGTTCCTGCATATTTTCTGATTAAATGGAAAATTATAATGCAAATATTATGTAATGGTGATCACGTAGGTAAACCTATCGACTGTATGTGTTGTGGTTGGCAGGAGAGCCAACACCGCGTTACTAAAGGAGGCCGAAATGCACACATTTCAGCTTCCGCAGGCTGGCGTGAGGTCTGGAACATGACAAGGGAATTAGAATTGAGAAAGATTGACGTAGCTGGTGGAATACTTAACTTTAATCCAAGTCTTGTATCGCACGAAGGTGCGTGCGACTGGGATGTATGCCTTGGGCATTGAGTACATGTCCCAAGTATGGCAAGTCCCGAGCAAAAAACACACATTTGTCCTTCCGCAAGCGAAGACCATTTTGTCGCAAGATCTGAAATAACGTTGAGAGATTGGCCAAATGTTCTTCTTCCGTCTTTCCAGAGATCACAATATCGTCCAGATAATTTGCTGCAGTAGGGACCGACGGACAAACAGTTTGTATATATTGCTGAAACAATGCAGAGGCGGATGCACATGCGAATGGCAGTCGTTTGAATCGATACAAACCAAGATGCGTGTTAACCACCAAAACGTACTGGGATTCTTCGTCCATCGGTATTTGCAAGTACGCATCTGCGAGGTCCAGCTTCGAAACATATTTACCAGCGCACAGTTTGTCAAAAAGATCTTCCGGGTGGGGTAAAGGAAAAGTTGCAATCACTAGTTGTGGATTCACTGTTGCCTTGAAGTCAACACAAAGTCTCAATTTGCTGGAAGGTTTTGGCAAAATCACCAAGGGTGATGCCCAAAGAGAAGCCTGCACACGTTAAATCACACCTTGTGATTCCAAATCGTGTAATGTTTTTGCGACCTCATCCCTCAATGCGCGGGGAAAATTGCGCGCTCTGAAAAATTTCGGTTGAGCGTTTACTTTCAGTTCCAAATGTGCTTTATAGTTCTTAGCGCAACCGAGGGCCGGTGCAAAAATGTCTGCAAATTCTTCACATAGACGAGAAACACTGTCTGAAGGCACCATCTGGTTCACTGATAGGACCTAATTTACTATAGACAAGTTAAACAACGGAAATAAATCGAAACCAAACAATTTAACTACAGAAGAAGAACGAGGGACGTAAAATGACACAAGTTTTGTTTGCCCTTTGTATGTTGCAAGAAGGCTACACTGTCCTAACACAGGGATACGTTGACCTGAATAACTACTTAACATTTGCGGCAAGCAACGGAGGTGTGCCCAGCAGTTTGTAAGTGTCTTGATTGATCAGTGAAACTGCAGCTCCTGTATCGAGCTGGAATGGTATCACTTTGCCGTTAATGTCCAAGTCTACAAAAAGTGTATTGTCATGCTTATGACAAGAGCGACTGTCTCGTGCAACGTGAACTGGTCAACTGGCAGATAATCACTTGCGACTTGACGGGAGTTCCGGCGATGTAGACGCACACCATTTTTGTGACGAACACAGTCACTGTTAGAGAGATTGGCACTGGGCGGAGTGGAATGAACTACATGAATTTCTATGGGAAAAATTTCGCGAGCCTGAGTAGCCTTGGTTCGATTCCGATTCCGGCGCGAAGTAAAGGGCCTGGAATGGTTTTGAGCTTCCTATCTGAGCTTTTTCTGGCAAACACTCTGAACATGTCCTTTTTTATTACAATAAAAGCAAATAGCTTGGCGTGAGGGGCAATTCTCACGCGAATGTTTAGTAGCACACCGCGGGCATGATTTGATCACTGCAATTGCGTGCCGGCGCGGCACACGTGGCTGAGACCCTGGCGGCAGCGGCTCTGTGAAATTGCATCACGTACCATAGTATCTGAATAAGGGAGTCCACATTGACTCTCAAAAGCACAATCCCTAGTAAGGCCTTGCAAGGTTGCAACCCACTACCGATTAGATTGACCTGCCGTACGTTTTGTACGAAAGAAGGTATACCTTTTCGCAACTACATTGACTGATTCTTTGAAATATGCATCTAATGCAAACAAAATTTCTTCGTAGGAGAGAGTTGCTACGTCGCGTCGGGGAAATAATTTGAGTATCACACGGTACGTAGTCACGCCAACCGACGATAACAAAAAAGGCTGCCGCTCGTTACCTTGAATTCTGTAAGCGGCGAGATGGAATCCAAATTGGCGTGACCACTCCGTCCAGCTTTCCAGTGCAGCATCGAAAGGGCGAAAAGTGGGTGCAACAGCGTGTTGTGGCTGCGTTAGCGGTGAAGCGGCTGCTGCCGCATCGTTTGGCATCGCACGTTGACCCTGGACGAGCTGTCCAAGGGCATCCAGTAAGGCCTGCGTCTGCTGATTCTATAAGCGATAAAATTCGGACAGGACATGTGGAGATTGTGGCGAAGCCATTACACAAGTAAATCAGGACAACATCGATAAGAACGCGGTTGTGCCTCGTCGCCAATGTTGTGATTCGCAGGAGGCCAAAATTCACGCGTCTTAGCTCACGCAGGCTGGCGTGAGGTCTGGAACATGACAGGAGAATTAGAATTGAGAAAAACGGACGTATCTGGTGGAATACGTAACTGTAATCCATTAATGACGAACGTCGCTCTTGACAATACATGGTTTACAATATCAATAGTACTGATAATGGCGCATTGCTATGTCGTAGCAAATAACGTAGCTGAAGGCTATGCTAACTACCGTCTCGGCAAATGAGAGCGTAGAAGTCAGTGAACCACCGCTAGCAAAGTCGGCTGTACAACTGGGGCGAGTGCTAGGAAGTCTCTCTAGACCTGCCGTGTGGCGGCGCTCGGTCTGCAATCACTGATAGTGGCGACACGCGGGTCCGTCGTATACTAACGGACCGCGGCCGATTTAAAGGCTACCACCTAGCAAGTGTGGTGTCTGGTGGTGACACCACAGTATGTGTGACGTAAGATTTTTCTTCAAAATAATTGCACACTTCTTAGTTAATTCTGCTATTTAAAAGACCTAAAATTTTAAGTGAATGATACAGAGGCGAATAGACTTTGTCTAACAACGTACTTTATAGGTAATACAGGGTAAGGCAAATAAAAGTTGCCCAGAGAACACAGTTGCAGGGTACACAGAAACATAGCAGAGGAAAGGATACATAGGACTAACCTGACTGTATCAGCTGTTGAAAGTGAGCACCATTCATCTGTTTGCCCTTTTGGGCCTTGGTCAGCAAGTGGCTGAATGCGGAGTGCAGTCTCATCCAAAATCTTCTGCTGCAGTACTTTATGAGGGCTGTTGTGATACACCTTAGACTTGAGGGCTTTCCACACAAAGTAATAGGACACTGACAGAGCACCTAGGTCCGCGATCAGACTGACTACTGATAACAAATATGTCAGGCGTGAAGGTAGTGTAAATGTGCCCCAGGGTTCGGCTGGCTGTATTGGCAGTTGCTCCATCCTACTGGGGTGTGGTTATGTGCTTACATTCACGTCCAATTATATCCACACTTCCGGGCCATTTTTAGTTGCCCATCCTGTATTACTCAACTGAAGCGCAATAAATAAAATTTATCTCCTCGATACATCACCTTAAATAATTTTGAAAAACGCCAACACGAACCAATTGTTTAACACAACACAGCCCATTTTTACAACAATGGCAATGTTGTTGTTGTGGTCTTCAGTCCTGAGACTGGTTTGATGCAGCTCTTCATGATACTCTATCCTGTACAACCTTATTCATCTGCCAGTACCTACTGCAACCTACATCCTTCTTAATCTGTTTAGTGTATTCATTTATTGGTCTCCCTCTACGATTTTTACCCTCCACTCTGCCCTCCAATACTAAATTGGTGATCCCTCGATGTCTCAGAACATGTCCTACCAACCGATCCCTTTTTCTAGTCAAGTTGTGCCACAAGCTCTTCTTCTCCCCATTTCTACTCAATACCTCCTCATTAGTTATGTGATCAACCCATCTAATGATAAATATGTGGAATATTCACACAACGGCGCAGGAATCACTGTTGGGGAAAAGAACTAATTAAAGGTGTAATTAATTCAGTCATGCAATTGTGTGACTCAGAACTCATTACTATCGACACGAATAAAGCACGAAACATTACTACGTCAGCTACTAAGTTTAAACAATTCAGTTTAGCAGCTGTAGTGCTACTGGTACAATGCAGCATGAAACAGCGTTGGATCTTCGCAGTTTTCACTAAGAGAGTAAGTAGTTGATCATACAAAACTGAAATGAAGCAAGTTCTTCTGACGGTTACTGATTTTTGTCTTTGCTGTGCTCAGAGAAACTATCTTTTTGAGTCAAGCAACTTAAATTAATACATCATTTGGTAAACCGAGCGAGGTGGCGCACTAGACTAGCATTCGTGAGAACGTCACTCCAAATCCTCGTCCGTCCGTCCTGATTTAGGTTTCCCGCGATTTCCCTATATCGCTTCAAGCAAATGACGAGCTGGTGCCTTTGAACGGGCAAAGCCGATTTCCGTCTCCATCCTCCCCTAATCCGAGCTTGTGCTCCGCCTCTAATGACCTCGTTGTTGACGGGACGCTTAACACTAGTCTCTTCCTCCCCCTGTTTTTGGTAATTTACAATAAAATATAGAGCATAAAAATCAGAACAAATGACATAACTCATCATTTAATACTTCCGGGCTGAGGTGCCGTGGCCCATACATAAAACTCTTCTGTGACGTTTCGCCTTCGACTGCGGAAGGCATCGTCCCTTGACAATCGGCGAACTGCAACGAGAGCGCGAGTGAGATCCGTATATATAAGCCATCCAGAGAGCGCCACTGTCAATCACGTGACGTCGGCTGTGCTACGATCTCTGATGTCGCCAACTTTCTCAATTGAAATTAATCGGTTGTCACGCTGTTGCTTCAGTGTTGATATCCCTATCTTATCCAGCTTAATGCCTTAAACTTTTCGATTAAAATTATTGCAGTGTTTGGCAATCTCAATGTCCTGTCTGTATATCTCAGCCCGGAAGTGTTAAGTGATAACAACACCTGCCGTGAGCCTTCATTCTATTAGCAAATGACTGAAGTGCCTGTGTTAACAATACAAAGCTAACTCTTTTCCTGGAAACAGTACAATTATAAATTCGGGTTACAACAACGAAGTGGCAGTCGACATTCTCAGGCGCGTACGTACTGCCAGAGACTGTCTCCTGCTTAAACTTCCACTAATCCAGTGGGCTGGACCTCTTCACTTAAGTAATCTGGACGTTGTTACAGCTTTCAGTCTATGGCTGTTAATTAGAATTGTTGAAGAAAACTAATATACAAGTTTTCAATCGCAGGTTCTTTAACCGAGACTGTCAACTCCTCGCCAGCAGCGAATTAACAATTTAAATTTTAAGTTCATAATAGTAATTCAACACCTCTACAGATACTATTAAAATTGAGTTGCCTGCTTATTTCTGTTGTGTAACAACCGTATTTATGAAAACAATGTTATTGTTTCATCTTCCACACATATGTCCCTTAACTACGAACCATCGGATTGAATAATGGAAAGAATGAGAAATACAAGACACTGATGGAGATGGAGGATCATCCCAACATTTACCGAAACAAGCCAGGAAACACCCTTAAAACTAATTTGATCAAGGGCGACCATCACTGTCTAACAGGTTGACACTCTGCACATTAACTTATACGACTAAGTAAAGACTATGTCAACGACACCTTCCTTCAAAAATAGAAAGGGTCAGAAATATTAGTGGCATGCTATGCACGAAAAAATATGATATTAGAAGAACCATATTAGTTTACGTATTTCTCTATAAGGTTACACATATCATTGATGTTGTAGTCTTCAGTCGAAGACTTCAACACAGTCCTCCACTTTAGTCTATCTTGCTGAGGTACTTTATCAGTACGTAAATACTGCAATATCCACCTGAACCTCTTTACTGTATTTGAGCCTTGGTATCAATCTACAGTTTTACCTTCCACCAACCACACCTCACTCATTTACCAAACTAATTCAATTCATTGCCTACCTATCAGGTATTCCTACTACGCATAGAAACTTCCATAATGTTATATGGAAACTCATTTGCTAGTATGTGAACTGTTTCTCGTACACGTTTCAGCTCCACAGAAAGCTACACAAACTGGTCGTCACTTCAGAAAAGACACCTCAATCTAAGTTTAGATTCGAAGTTTACGACATTCTGTTTTACAGAGAAGCTTTCCTTCTTTTGCTACTCTGCTTCTGCCACAGTCATCTGTTTTCCTGGTCACATGGGAAATTAGGTATTTCATAATCTACGAGGGTCGGTCAAAAAGTAATGCCTCCCATTTTTTTTCTACTTAAAAAATTAAGTTAAGTGAAAAATTTGAATTTGGCGCCATTCCTCAAACCTTCTTCTGCAATCAACTACAGTAGTAACTTTCTGTGTCAACAGGTGGCAGCACAGCAGAAGTTTGTAAGATGGCCGACATCGATGTTCGTTTGAGACAGCGTTGTGTGATTGAATTCTTGAATGCAGAAGGTGAAACGCCCATACGCATTCATGAAAGACTGAAGAAGGTGTATGGTGTTGTGACAGTGGATGTCAGCACTGTTAGACGATGGGTTCGTCGTTGTAAGTAAGCTGAAGGGCCAACACCGTTGACTGACGAAAAGCGGAGCGGCAGGCCGGTGAGTGCAGTGACTCCATACAACATTCAGCAAGTTGATGACATCATTCGTGGTGACCATCGGGTGACTGCAGATGAAGTGTGTCGCATTATTTCTCTTAGTAAAGGCAGTGTGATCACGATTATTAAACAATTGGGGAACTCAAAAGTTTGTGCACGGTGGGTTCCAAGAATGTTAACCGATCAGAATAAAGAGGCAAGGAAAACAATAGCCTCCCAACACTTGCAGCGCTTCCGTTTGGAGGGAGATGAGTTTCTGAAAAAAATTGTGACCGGGGACGAAACATGGGTGCATTTTTTTGAACCCGAATCAAAGAGGCAGTCAATGGAGTGGCGTCACACAAGTTCGCCGAGGAAGAAAAAATTCAAAACTGTGCGATCGGCAGGGAAAGTTATGGCAACAGTTTTCTGGGATACAGAGGGTGTGATTCTGGTTGATTTTTTAGAGCAGGGATGCACAATAAATTCTGTTCAATACGTCACAACCCTCAAAAAACTTAAAGCACGTCTTCAGCGAGTTCGCCCAACAAAATCAATGGCAGATGTTCTTCTTTTGCATGACAATGCAAGACCACACACCAGTCGTCACACCTCTGACGAGATTGTCAAAATTGGATGGGAAGTTTTGCCTCATACCCCATACAGCCCTGACCTGGCACCATCCGACTTCCATCTGTTCGGGCCACTAAAAGAAGCTCATCGTGGGATTCATTTTGAAGATGAGGAGGCCGTCAAAACATCCGTGCGTCAATGGCTTAGGAAGCAGAGCTGTGATTTTTACCGTGCTGGGATACATGCCCTTGTTCAAAGATGGACCAAAACTGTAGAGATGGGCGGAGATTACATTGAAAAATGACAAAATGATCCTCAATGTTGTGGTTTTCAACCTATGTAATTGCATTTAAATTTCCTGATAATTAAACGTAGAAAAAAAAATAGGAGGCATTACTTTTTGACTGACCCTCGTAACTGTATATGAGTCTCCTCATTTAAGTCGACTGCATTTCATTTCGCTTTTGTGACGCCTTAAGTACAGCTCATGCCACTGTGGTCTCGGACTATTACACGTCATTCGCCAAGCGCTAAGATATCTTTCTTCCCCATGAAATCTTCCTTTCTGAATATCTTTCCCAGTATCTTCTTGGCTTGCTTTACCGTTTGCCATAATGTGCATGTAAGATGGCATGATTATTCCTATAGAGCCACCCTACATAGTTGTATTCATATTTTTATGGTCTAATACTATTCCGCAGGTCCATTAATGTAATGAATGATTAACTGAAACTTGTAATTTGTATTACTATTTGGAAAATTAGTACTTCATTCCACAAATTGCTTGCAGTCAAGCTGGGAATTGAGTTAGCTGCTCACTTCGGTCTTTAAGAAGCGGTATTTTTCCATTCATTTGGCACAGCAGCATAGCAGTGAGCGTCAGCGGACTGACTCAAGCTTCCGACGGCGTTAAATGTGTAACATGAAGTGAGGTTCAGGGACGACACAGCCTCCACCTTCGCTTGTTATCCCGCGTCTGGGGTTGGTCATATTACGGCAATTGGAATTGAAACGTCGACTTAGAAAAATTATACACGACTGTGCTTAAACTTATACGTTATTTCAAACAGAGCGACAACGGAGTAAAACTGAACGTACTCAGACATTTCGCTCTTTACTTATTCTGATCATCACTAAACTGACACACAATATTTTTAGCGCAACGCAATCTGACTTTCAATAATCCCTACAAAAGAATGGCCCTGACTAACATTAACCTATACCTTTCACAAATCACTTACCTCAGCAAAAATCTTCGTTACTCGAACTACTGCAATACAGCGAGCACCACTACTGCCAGCTAAATAAAAGATTCAAAATATGGAGGTCACTAACTGCTGATAGGCACAGTTAGCAAATGAAGTCCTTGTAGAAATAATGGTATTGGTGGGTCATCAAAGGTGCAGACCCACTGTAGTCCTTGTAGAGACGGCCACCAGCCATCTGTTGCAACTGTGCAGCCGCACAATCACCATTGAAGAGTCTTGCAGAGAATACAGCATGTCCATAAACCACCACTTGTCCACTCACAAAGTATTTTTTGAAATGTCCTTAGAACCAGCAATGCTGTTATCCCATCCCTTGCTGAATTATTAAGACATGTGCAAACACTATCAGTCCCTGCTTCTCACACATTGTCCATATACTATGGCCAACAGAAACGTGTGCAGTGAAATGTAGCTTACAAGTTACTTAATTTGATGAACTGGTGTCAACTACAATTTTATAACATAAGAATACAATAACAAAGGTATAAAATACATCATTAAAAACATAATAATACAGATAACATTTGTAGTAAAACAGGCTTTACAAAAGAATAGAAATAAACATGCACATCAGTGTTACAAAAATTATGACATAAGTACATACATAAAGATCAGAATTACTTTTGAAACATCAACTTCACATATGAGCAACAAAACAGAACAGATAAATAATGTCAAAACATATTTACAAATAAAATAATATATTATCAGAAAAATTCTACAACAAAACTCGTATCAGCTAAACACACAATGACAGAAAAAAATACAAATTCACATAGCGTAATAACACAAAATATGGGACAGGGTTTGTTTTCAGTGTGACATTTGGTACTGCAGTCCAACCCAAAACTTCATTCTGTAGATCTTTCGTGGTATCTCAACATTTTTTTCCACCAAAAATATCCTATCCAAGCATGCTTCCTGTATTTTGTTCACATCCTCTTTCAAAAATAGTTTTTCTCCACTGTACACTACTTTTTTTTGCCAAATCATTTTCTTATAACTTCGCAATGCATTTCTTCCAATTCCTCATAGTTAGTTTCTTATATAGTCTACCCCCTCTTAAGCTAACTTAAACCTACTGAGCTCAGATGCTAAACTAAAGGACAAGCCAGTGCAGCAGCACAAAACAATTAATACAAACAGCAATGAAAAAATTGGAAGTTGTCAAAGCAGGCAGCAATATTACAACTAATATAAGACAATCAAAAAAATGGAAGTTGTCAAAGCAAGCAGCAATATTACAACTAATATAAGGCAATGAGCAGCAAACAAGAAAAATAAATCAGTCATAAAACTAGCTTAACAGAGTAATACAAAGTGAAATTTAGTAGCACTACGCCTGGCAAACAGCAGCAGCAAATGCTATAACTTATATCTAAACATGACAAAGCTCAAGCAGAAAAAATATTACAGTAAAAACAACAATGCAGATAAGGAAAATATATATTCACATCTTAAAGTCTATGTCATTAAAGTGGTGCACCACAAAAGCTAATTCTACAATAAATTACCAAGTAGTTGAAGAGAAAATTAAGTATGCAATGACTGTTATTAATTCCTTCTTATTGTTGTTTCCTTTCGAAGTGCTGCTTTGTCGAAGAATGTGGATCATAAAATGATTATTTAATAGATCTGTTGACAGAAAGTGTTCCCATTAGCAAATGCATTTAATTTTATTTTATAAAACCAATGCTGCAACACAGCTGGAAACCAGATATCCAATGAAATAAGCAACTGTGAAAGGCAAAGCATAAAAATAACATTCAATAGTCATGTGACATTACATAAGTTAGTACAAATTCTCTCAACTCTCATAGAAAGACGCTTGTCATTATCAGGTGTGCAGATGTAAATAGGTACCTTTTCCAAGTAATGAGCTTGTCGTTTTTGCGATGCTTTCTACAAAGGAATGTCAATAGCGAGGATAATGGCCTCTCTTTTTTTTCACCTAATGGCTTTCTTTTGTCAGGTGGCTGTCGCGCAGCTGGGTGCCCACGACACTTTATGTGCAGGTGGTCACTTAACTGTCTTACCGAAATATTTACGACACCAGTTTCCACTACAGTGGCAGTCTCATATAAAAATTTCACAGGTCAGGGATTTGCGTTATTCATCCGTAGAAACCAAATCCTATTGATATAACAGTGTCCAAAAAATTTTCGTCAGCTTTGTAATACATTCACGCATTTACATAAATTTCATAACTTTTAAAGTATGATTCTAGGTTTACAACAACCTTTTTCACAAACCTGAGCTCCTAACCACTAGTCATTATTCCTTGCTTTATTACACATATATGTATTCGTAGACACTTCTTCAATATTTCATCATAATAAATACATAGCATAATCAAATTCCTCATATAGCATCAGATTATTGATCATAAACACACCGCAACAGCGTAATACACATTGTCATCATAACATCATAAAACCTCATCCAAATCTCAAAATCGTCGTAGCTTCCTCCAATAATTTCAAAACCTAAAAAAAAAAATTCTCTGCTCGTGTCAAAAGTGTCATCTACCTCAAACGTAC
Organism: Schistocerca gregaria; assembly: GCF_023897955.1. NCBI lineage: Eukaryota > Metazoa > Arthropoda > Insecta > Orthoptera > Acrididae > Schistocerca > Schistocerca gregaria. The sequence goes on along the minus strand of NC_064925.1, from coordinate 166,541,238 downwards.
TTTAAAAATCATGATCTCATACCAAATATGTCATTCAAAGCTCTTATAGTATGACAATGGTTCCGAAAAAATATGAACAGTTCACAAAGTACAGACAAGATACAAATTCATAAGTGTGAAGCTATCCAACGGTGTAAGTACGTAAACATCTGTCACTGATGTACTAAAATAAAATATGGGTCTCTCTCAGTTAAATGATAGCATAGCTGTGTAGTTCTGTGTTAGAGAAATATGGTACCAATGTGTGAAGTTGTATAAGCAAATACCATATTAGCTAGGGCTCCTTGTGTTTGCCAAACACATGGTACACAAAGTAAGCGTGTACCCCCCTGAGGAATAATGTAATTATATCCTCAGGTGTTACAGATTAAAGCAATGGAATGAAATGTATCACGGAAAACTTTCTTTTTTATTCAAATATGTTGAAAAAAAATAGTTTAATACGTGTCCTGTAGCGCTAAATGTGCGTCTTGCTGTAAGACAATCTCTGTGGAAGTGTCGTAGTTATTGTCCTCCGAAAGCTAAGTTCTGCAGAAGTCAATGTACTTACCTCATGATTAACGAAATTGAAATGCTTTGCGTATAGATATCTTAGTTATTACGCTTATTGCCGTGATGATTTAAGTACTGTACTGTACGTATTGTTGTGCTACAGAAAAGGCTGTCTCATTGTAGCTATACCACAAACGTTACTAATGAAACATGTTTTGCTTTCCAGAATAATACAGAAAAACTGTGCAGGTATAAAACAGATACAGTGCAAAAGCAAAATTGTAAATTGTCACTCATTAGTAGCGTCGTGATAAAATCGTGTAGGTGTCACATAAACTAACCACTGCGTCATCTGGTATCTCACAGCAAGTACTTTAAATCCAGAACGTATTTTCAAGTAAACCAAAATGTTGCAATAAAATCTCGTTAGCACTACTGGTAAATGTTCTAAGTACATCAGCCTTATAGTCGATACGTAATCGTGCAACTAACCAGCAAGAATGTACATGCACAATAACACTGTGACGTCTGTTCACTATAACAATGCATTCGTAATTTCTGTTTAAATAAGTTCTCTTGGTTGTTGACTGGATATTTAACTTCAAACATCGTTGCATGTTAACAGATTCTAAGTCTGACAAATTGTACTAGTAGCGTGAAGTGAAAAATTTTATGGCAAAGACAAAGTTAAAAAGCAGGTTATCTTTCAATAAACGGTTTTACATGTGATATGTGGTGTAAACCTTTACTCTTCCTAGTACGCAGAGTTTCAGCTTCAACGCAATAATCATGTGGTATACGACGGATTCTGTAAGGTCCATTGTAAACTAGAAAGAATTTGTGACTCAAGTGTTTCTTCTTATGTAACAATGAATGAGCTTTAATGACAACTTTCTGACCAATATATAATTTCTTTGCATTTGCTTTACCGTGTAATTTTCTCCTTTTGTTTGCAGCAGAATTTATATTTTTAATAGCCAAATCAATTATGTCTCTGTGTCGAAATTTACGTGTATTCGGAAAAGGTACAAGTTCTCTGATTCTATTCAGTGGTTCTTTATTTTTCAGTACAAGAACAGGTGGTAAGACAGTGGAGTCATGAGGCCATTCATTCACCACGTTTTGAAATAAGTGTAAATATCTGTCCCAATGCTGATGCTTTCTGTGACAATAAAGTCTAAAAAGCTTATTGATTTCTTTCATAATCCGTTCAGACGGGTTACAATGTGGTGAGTACAATGAAATAAAAACAGATTTGATTTTATGGTTACGAAGCATGCGTGACCAAACAGCAGATACGAATTGCGGTCCGTTATCTGAAATGACTTTACTAACGTGTCCAACTTCACGTAAGAAATTTGTAACAAAGGCGTTGGATGCAGACCGTCCAGTGGCTTTACGTAACAGAGTGAAAGAAACAAATTTTGAAGTAAGTTCAACAGCGACTAGAACGTACGAAAATCCATTAGATGTTCTGACAAGCGGTCCCAAGAGATCTACAGCAGCAAATTCTTTTAATTTAGAGGGAATGATAGGAAATAATGGAGCACAATGCGAGACAGTAGATGGTTTCGCCTTTTGACAAAGTTTACAAATAGACAAGGCTCTTCGAATTCTCTTTTCCATATTGTTAAAATAACAAGTCGTTCGAAGAATATGATAACATTTTCGGGGACCAAAATGTGCATAGCTGTAATGAATGTACCAAATGAGCTTATTAACGAAATCGTCTGGAATGCAAAGTACCCATAGCTTGTCATCAACAGTGTAGCATTTGAACAGTATGTTGTTCATTACGATATAATAATGCCGAATCTGTGTGTGTCTCTTCATGCCATTTACTTTTGAAGTCTTTCCAAATCGGATCTTAATCTTGTTCATGAGCAATGTCCTTTAAAGATGTGGTGATGAAGTTTTCAAAGGCGACTTTCTGAATGTAAAGAGTACTGAAATTTTTATCGAGGTTGCTTTCCGTATTACTTTTCTTGAGCCCAGCCGGTGCTCGTGACAGTGCATCCGCAACAATGTTCTCCTTGCCGGGAATGTAGACTATTGTGAAGTGGAATTCTTGCAGAAACTATTCCCAAAGTTTTAACCTGTCATGATTTAATTTTGAAGACATAAGAAATTGTAATGCACGATGATCACTGTATAGTTTTACGTGCTTACCATAAAGAAAGAAATGGAATCTGTTAAATGCCCAAACGATAGCTAAAGCTTCTATTTCAGGAACGGAATAATTTTTTGAGATTTTGTTAGCACTCGGCTAGCAAAAGCAATGGTTGTCTGAACAGTAATGTAATTTTCTGTGGCTTCTTGAAATAAATGGGCACCAAGACCGACTTTAGAAGAATCTGTGCTAAGGCAAAATTCTTGTGAGAGATGTGGATGAGGTAGTATTGGCGCGTTAAGCAGCGATTCTTTCAAAGAATTGAATTCCAACTGTGTTTGTTCGTCCCATTTCCAAATAGTATTTTTTCCAGTGAGAAAACAAAGTTTTGGTGTAACTAGAATTTTGCATATTCAGAAAACGACGGTAAAAATTTACGATACCTAGAAAACTGCGGACTTGTTTTTTTGTGGATGGAACTGGAGCGGCTCTGATTGCTTCTAACTTTTCAGGATCCGGCTGAATGCCTCCAGAAGAAATAATATGTCCCAAAAACCTCACATTTGACCTACAGAATTCAGACTTTTCCAAGTTAACTGTAATTCCAAATTCTGCAAAAATATGTAACAAACTGTTGAGGATGCGATTATGTTGTTCCCATGAGGCTTCTGCTATTAGAATATCATCCACATACAAGGTGATGTGACGTTTTAAGAAATCAGGTAATATGGAATTTAGCCCACGAATGAATGCTGCCGAAGAAATGTTCAAACCAAAAGGAAGTTTCCGAAACTGATAACAAACGCCGAAACAAAGGAAAGCTGTGTATTTTCAACATTCTGGATGAAGCTCGATCTGATAAAAACTGGATCTGAGATCAATGGAAGACAACACTTTTACACCATTTAAATTTAGAAGAAGTTCTTCCAACGTTTGCGGCCTGTCTCTTTCAGGAATAATGATAGTATTGATTTGTCTCGAATCTAAGACAAGCCTGGTCGATCCATTTTTCTTCTCAACAACATGTAATGGATTGTTGTATGTGCTTACTGCAGGCTCAATAATGCCATCGTCAAGCATAGATTGTATTTCTGTTCTAACACAGTCCCTATAATGTGCTGGAATTACGTATGGTCTAACACAAAATTTAGTATGCTAACGAACACGAAATTGGTACTGAAATCCCTTGCTTGTTCCTTAGGTTAGGTCAGTGTTGTTTAGCGTCCCGTCGACAACGAGGTCTTTAGAGACAGAACGCAAGCTCGGGTTAGGGATGTGTAGGGAAGGAAATCGGCCGTGCCCTTTCAAAGAACCATCCCGGCGTTTGCCTGAAACGATTTAGGGAAATCACGGAAAACCTAAATCAGGATGGCTGGAGACGGGATTGAACCGTCGTCCTCCCGAATGCGAGTCTAGTCTAGTGTGCTAACCACTGCGCCACCTCGCTCGGTTTGCTTGTTCCTGTTTTGTGAGTAAAAACTGTGGAATGTGCTTGTAAAATCCCAAAAAGTTCCTGCCTCTCCGTGTCATTACAATTCTCAATTGTTAGAATTTTATTTTGAATTAACTCATTAGTTTCAAATATGCCGTCGATATCATCCCTGTCAGTACTTGCAGAGTGATTGTTAAAGTCTAGTTCCGTAGAAAATTCCGAACTGTTCTCTAACACAAGGTAAAGCCGATTAATTTCCTCGTCATGGTTTGAGAGCCAATCTTCAAATTTCAAAGATATTGACTTACCTTCTTTCTCTAAACTAATTTCAGCATCGTGAAAGTTTAAGATTGCTTTGTATTCATTCAAAAAGTCTACTCCCAGTATAATTTCCGTCGACAATAATGGAACAATAAGAAAGTTCATAGAGAAGCCGTGGTTTTGACAAAAGAATTCAAGTTGGTTTGTTGACGTACATCTACAATTCTTCCAATGACTGCACCTTGTAATTTAATCTTGCGTAACGGAAGCGTGGGGCAATCATTCGATTTGTTGCATTTGCTAAAAGCTGTTTCACTAATTACTGAAATGGGACTTCCTGAGTCAAGTACCGCCGTAAATTTTACGTCATTTACAGTAATGTGAATCACAGGATATGCAATGTTATTATGTTTTACGTCGTGTTCCTGGAGTAAGATGTGCCTAATGTCTTCCATTGTTACGTAATTACTAGCTACGGCAGCTGCGTCATCAGTTTCATGTGTACGTTTTGTGGCTGCCAGCGGTATGAGTCATTGCCTATTGTGCCTTTGTTGTCGCGCGTCGTTATTGGGATTTGGAGATCTAACTTCTACAAATTCACCTTGTCGAGAGGGCCCTGCTCTGTTTGAATCCCGCTAGTTCTGCTGCAATTCAGGTCTGTCGTTACGATCATATCGTCTGTCGTCATGTCGGTAGATTCCATAGTTTCTTTCTTGTCGGTCACGTGGTGGAGAATTTCTTCCTGAATCGTAACTGCGCGCTGGACCGTTGCGTCTAAAGTTATTCTGTCTTCCCTGATAATATTTATTTTGGTTCCCATATTGTCTGTTCCTCTGATTATCTCTGTGATAGTCATTACTGCGGAGTGGTGATCTTTCCCATTAATTATTACTACTATGCCAACGGTTGTCATACGGGTGGTGTCTGTTTTGGTCACGATTTTTGTTGTGAGAATAGCCTTGTCTTGTCCAGTTATTAGTTCTTTCATAGCGGAATTGCGACGGATGTTACCTGTAGTGATTGTTTTCCTGTTTTCGCATCCCACGACTGTCTGTGTCAATTTCTAATTCTTGTAAGAGTCCCTGACAAGCTTCAATCTCGTCTTAGCATCGCCCTGCTAAAATAATATGTTGTAAATGTTCAGGCAATTTGATTAAGCAAAAACGGATGAGTTCTGAGGAGCTGTATTGGTTTGAAAGATATTGATTCGTATGTAACATGTCTTCAAAATATTTCACATGACTGGAAAATTCAGATTGTTCGAAATTTTTCATCATAATGATGCTATGTTTTACTCGGTCTTGTGTAGCTTGAGACCAATATGCTGAGAGGAAGGCATGATAAAATTATCCTTCACTGTGACAATCGTGAATGACCGATCGCATTTTTACAGCTGGTTCATTCTCCAAGTAGCCACACATAAATTCTAATCTGTGCTCTAATGACCAGTTGGGAGGAAAACAATGAGAGAATTGATGGAGCCACGCTTGTGGATGAATGTCGTTGCCAGAATTCTTAAATGTTTTGAATTTACGTGCAGTAATGAACAGCTTATAGTCAAAATCATCGTGTCGGCGAGTAGCATATAGGTCATTTTTACAGCTGGTTCATTCTCCAAGTAGCCACACATAAATTCTAATCTGTGCTCTAATGACCAGTTGGGAGGAAAACAATGAGAGAATTGATGGAGCCACGCTTGTGGATGAATGTCGTTGCCAGAATTCTTAAATGTTTTGAATTTACGTGCAGTAATGAACAGCTTATTGTCAAAATCATCGTGTGGGCGGGTAGCATATAGGTCATTGTTACGTCGTGTCGGCGGTTGCATCTCAAAATTCGGTACACCATGCCAATTTCTTTCATGATTTCCGAAATGCCCTGTGTTATTACTTTGTGGCTTTTCCGTATTTCTAAGTTCCTCTTCCCATGTTGGAGCGTGAGTGTCCTCTGAAATATGTAATTTTTGTATTACCTGCGTCAACTGATCTTGTACTTCCCGGATTTCTCTTTTGTATTGCGTATTAATTTGATTCTGATTTTGTTCGAATTTCTTAATTTGTTCATACTCTTCTGAGTCAGTGATGGCTACAGGTCTTGTGTCATTCAGCTCATCATCACCTTTGCAGATAAATTAGTGAACTGATACGGAAGTTCGGCTACTTTCTCCGATGGCGAACACATTTCTTCAGTGTGTTTTTCTGAACCAAGTTTCAGAGTGTCCATTTGTGTTGAAATCGAATCTACTGTGTCCTTTTAAGTTTTCCTGAGTTCTTGCAAGTTGCGTAACCGAATCGGTGGATGCAACTGAGTCCATTTTAGCTTGAAAGGTGTCGTGATTTTCACGAACAATAGTTTGCAGTTCTTTTATGGCTGCTTCGTGATTCTGTAATGCATTTTCATGCCGCGAAAAAATAGGTTGAAAATGCTCACAAATTTGTGTTTTTACGTCATTACAGATCTTTTACATTTCGATTCAATGTTATGTAATTAAGTAGTTAAATCTTCACGTGTTTGTTCAAGTGTGGTGTCTAACGTCCGAACATTTTTTTCCATTATGTTTAACTTTTGAAGCTTTTGCTGTGTTTGTCTCTGATTTTATTCCATTGTGTCTAACTTTTGAAGATTTTGTTCCATTGTGTCCAAATGTTGCTGTGTTTGTCTCTGGTGTTGTTCCATTGTGTCTACCTTTTGAAGTTTTTGCTGTGTTTGTCTCTGATTTTGTTCCATTGTGTCTAAAGTTTGAAGCTTTTGCTGTGTTTGTGTCTGATTTTGTTCCATTTGTTGCATTAATTCGAATAATAATGTATTAGTGTCGTGAATCTGTTCCTCTATGCTTTTCGGCAGTGCCTTTGCACCGGCAATATTAACATTTTGACGAGCAGAAAATGTGTCTTGACTTATTTGAGAAAACGGTGAGGACGCAAAACCTGAATGTACAGTATTTGCAAGATTGTGTCCTATCATTTCGGATTCCTGATGCGAGCTGTTGCCGACTGATCGATCGATAATGCTTCTCTGTTCACTAATTGTTTCACTGCCTACACCATTATTTGGAGCCCGCTCCATTTCCATATGCACTATTACCAAATTACTTCTTTGAACATTAATTAATTCATTACATGGTGGCGCTAACACACTGCTTTCGTCTTCACTGTCATTTCTCAGTCTACTTTGGAGCCTAGTATTACGTTTTTCGCACGCCATTATTGTCACAATATTTCACACGACAACACAGAAAAACACAATTTGAAGACCAAAAATAAGAGAACACATTAACATAGCAAATAATATCTAGTTAATTGCAAGCGCAACTGCGAAATATTTGGTGCAACTCTACATGCGTGCCACAACTGTTTTACTGTACAACAATGAAAGACTACAACTACAAAGAAGATTCTCTCTACAATCACGTGCTAGCAATAAACAAAATCTACACTAATTACACAAACTACAAGAAAAAACAATCAGAAGATTCGAGTGAGGTATCCTGGCAGGGTCGGCATATGAAACGTCCCCTTAGAAAAATTATACACGACTGTGCTTAAACTGACACACAATATTTTTAGCGCAACGCAATCTGACTTCCAATAAGCCCTACAAAAGAATGGCCCTGACTAAAATTAACCTATATCCTTTACAAATCACTTACCTCACCAAAAATCTTCGTTACTCGAACTACTGCAATACAGCGAGCGACACTACTGCCAGCTCAATAAAAGATTCAAACTACGGAAGTCACTAACTGCTGATAGGCGCAGTTAGCAAATGAAAGATTTTAATAGAGAACAAACAATGTATTTAGCTTAATAGTCATAATATATATATCAGTTCATGACATCCATTCTTACAAATTCCAAAAGTCCGCCATCTCTCTCCCCACGTCCACCACTGCTAGCGGCTCACCTCCAACTGCGCAACGCTACGCGCTGTTAACATCCAGCCGCCCATCACTACCATGGCGAATATAACAACAATGCCAACCAGCCACTGACTGCCCACAGCACAGCCAGTGATTTTTCATACAGAGCGCTATGTGGCGTTACCAATAAAAGAACCTAAACAGCCTACTTACAGAAGAAATGCTAGTGGCTGGAAATCGCTCGAGCAAAGGTGCGATGTCTACGTGGAGGAATGTCTGCTTTATTTAAAGAAAGGTGCGATTGGAAGATTTCTGTGGGAATCGGAAGACACAGTGTCTCAACGGCTGTTCGGGAACGTGGCTAGTAAGACGGATAGTGTCTGCCCGTGTCCCTGTCCACAAAATAAACAAAAACAAGAAGTCTCGTTCCTGCTGACGTTCTGTCTTAATTTGAAATTTCGTTGGAGCGATAGCCGCAATGTCGGGAAAACGAGGTTTGGAGATTGGACTGCGCTCGGTATCATTACTGTCACTCGTGGGTGACTTGAGAGAGACGTTAGAATATCACTTTACACTCACCCTGCCTTATGCCTCCATGAATGACAGCGTTGTTGGCCAAGAGGTGGTTAGTTCACTATTAACTGTCCCTCGCAGGCAGTGGTCCCGCAGTCGAGCACGGTACGTTTATGTGGTGAGATTCGGCCAGCAATGCTTTTCTGTCGCAAAGCGCACAGGTTTCGGCATTTGTTAACTTTGCAGAGTTAGTCGATTGGTGACTGATAATCGCTGTTAGTTGCTTGATTTGCAGGATGCACTTTGCATCCGTGATTGTGTTTGTTCTCAAGAGTTCGCTTTTCATTAGTACTTTCGGATATTCTCTTTACTTGCCAGTTGCCAATTTTCATTGCGCGCTCCTCAAATTGGCACCACGATCGAAGTTAGGCATTATTCGTAACCTTAGCTTTGCATTCCTTTTATCTCTATGAAGTTTTTCCCACTTGAATTCACGTTAAGGTAAATACATAGCACGTACTGTAACTGTGTATTTCCATTTAACAAGTTGATGCCTGCCTTAACTAAAAAGTGCTGTTATTTGGTGCTTAACTTGTGCTCAAGATCTAACTTTCAAAGATGAGATTACCGCCGTTAAACTCAGACTGTATATTACGTTATCCGTTTCGCGACTTGTTTCATTATCTTTCAAAAGTAAACTTGCATGACTTCATAGCAAACTCACTCCATTTTCCGATCACGGGGACGATAATTTTGCATCTCACACGTATGCACACTACAACACAACCACCCCACCTGATGTATAGATTGAATAACATTGTTTGACATCCACGGTCCTCATACACTAACTTCTGAACAATTTACTACTTCCCTTTCATATCCTTTAATTCTCATCACTGCAGTCTATTTGCTGTACATGTTATGAATATCTTTCTGCTTCCTGATTCTGTCCTTGCTATTTTTTAAATATCAAAACGTGCACTGCAGTCGACATAACATGAAGCTTTACCTGTGTAATTGTAAAAGCGATAAACGTGTGTCTGCCGCCATTCTACTAACCTTATCTATATTAGAAAGTAAGTAAACCAGTAACCTGGTATTAGCTGCGTTTTGCATAACAGCTTCCATGGGCAACGAAATTTTGATTTTCAGTATTTCATATAATTAATGACCGAATATTAAAACGTTTGATTGAGTCATTAAGACAGGTTTAACATATTAGGTCTTGTATTAATGTTGGAGAGTACGTACGTCTCCACTTAGCGTAACTTACGTCTCTCAATTTACCAAGGTTGTATTCCACCAGTGTTCGTACAGGAGAGCACTACTTGCAACAAGTTTAAACAAATTTTCAAATGTAACGTCCTGGCAGATTAAAAGAGTGTGTCAGGCCGAGACGCGAGCTCAGGACCTTTGTTTTCCGTGCTCACGTCCTCTACCGATTTAGTTTCCCAGTCATGAGTTACGCCCCGTTCTCATAGCTTTACTTCTAACTGTGCCTCATCTCATACCTTCCAAACTTCACAGAAGTTCTCCTGGGAAACTTGCGGAGCTAGCACTCCTGGAAGAAAGGATGTTATTGGGAAATGGTTTAGCGACAGCCTTCTCAGATCCTGCAAGTTTTCCAAGAATACTTCTCGAAATTCAAAAGATAGCAGATGAGATATTGGTGCAAGTAAACTGTGAGAATGGATCCTGAGTTTTGCGTATGTAGCTCAGCCGGTAGAGCACTTGCCCACAGGAAGGAATGGTTTCGAGCTGACGATTGGTCCGGCACATAGTTATAACTTGGTAGGAAGTTTCATACCAGTTCCGGGGAGAAAATTTCATTCTGATAATTTTAAACTTTTCTGTACTTTTTAATCTCTTAGGAGACAAACAAATAATCAAGAAAAACTGTTTATCGCCCTGTAAATATTCGTGAAGCTTCAGCTCAAGGATCGTTTTTAATTTATGTTTTCCTCTGTACTAACTCAATTCGCTACGCCTCTTGTACTTAGGCAGAAGTAACAAAAGTTATGGGACACCTCGCAATATCCTGTCGCAGTTCCTTTTGCTCGGGGAAGTGCAACAACTCAACTTGGTATGGAAGTCCTCTGCCGAAATATTCAGCCGTGAAGCCTATACAGACATTCTTAATAGCGAATAGTGTATACTCGAACTGACCTCTTGGTTATGTCCCATTTACTTTCGGTGGGTGGCGAAATAATTAAGCAGAATTGTCCCAATTGTCCTTAAAACATACCAAGAAACAATTACGATATGGTGACATGGCGCATTGTCATGTATAGGAATCCTATGGTTGTTCGGGCTCATGAAGGCTATGAATGGCTGAAAATGGTCCCCAAGGAGACGAATATAAACATTTCCAGTCACTGTTCAGTTCAGTTTGACCGGAGGACCCAATCCACTCCATGTAAACACAGCCCGCGTCACCATGGAGCCACTACCAGCTTGCACGGGGTAGCTTCGTAGGGTCTGCGCCACACTCGAAACCTAACAGCAGCTCTTACTAGCGTAAATAGGGATTCATCTGATCAGGTGACAGTTTTCCAATCGTTCTGGGTCCAACCGATTTGGTCACGAGACCAGCAGATGTGCTTCAAGCGATGTCGTACTGTTAGCAAAGGCACTCGCAACGGTCATCTGTTGCAATAGCCCATTAAGACCAAATTTTGGCGTACTGTCGTACGGGATACGTTCTACGTACTTGCCACTGCGAGCTAACATCCCAAAGATGTTCGGGTTCACGTGCGGTTCCTCTTCATCGAAATGTCTTGGCTCAAACTCTTTTAGGAGTTGAACCGCACGTGTCGCATTGCATGCCCTAAATTACACACTTGTGTCACTTTGGTTAAATTGTCTTGCTGATAGCAAAATTGCGAAATTGCATGATAGATACAACATTAACGTAACACATAACAACAGTAATAATAATATCGGCACCTAAATTAACTACACTTAAATGCTGCAGGCCAAACAGTTATGATAAAAATTCAGAAAGCAAACTAAAAGCCAAAGTGGTCGTATTTAGAATAACTATCACACTAGAGCGCATATCCGTTTGGCACAATGTCATCGCGAATTACAAGTCCAATACTCCACCTCGTTTACTAGGGGACAACTTAGAGTTGATATCAGGCGCGTGGCTGCTCACCGCTCTGAGACTATGTCCCGCGATACCACACAACGCGACATTTTCTAGGCCATTTCACTTCCTAGCTACCTAAAGACCGATCGTCCGCTTTCGCGTCTCCACCTGCACTGTCCCTCTGCTCGTCCCAGGCCGCGTTTCCCGTCCGCCGAACATCCTCTCTCAACTGACTAGGCCAGTTCCCATTCCTGAAGCCGTCCATCTGATTGGCTACAGGTTATTCTACATCTGAGGCTTAACTGAAAATACTGATAATTTAAATTTAGTATTTATTTTAAACAAATAAAGTTACTGAGTTCGTATTTATAACGTTTGTCATTTTAATGATGCGATTCTGTATGAAATGTCTATCGTTAAGATCGACCAAAGCGTACAGATTTGGGCATTCAGGTCTTTGTTACAAAACTTGTTAATTTCATTTTAACAGTAAATCCTAAACTGTTATAGATGTGATCGATATTCAAGTTTCATTGAGTTCACTTTAAAAATTAATGAAGGATGGTAGATTAAAATTACCGTGGATTCATACTCTGAATTACTACAAACAATGGTTCTGAGCACTATGGGACTTAACATCTGAGGTCATCAGTCCCCTAGAACTTAGAACTTACAACCTAAGGAGATCACACACATTCATGCCCGAGGTAGGATTCCAACTAGCGACCGAAGTGGTCGCACTGTTCCAGACTGAAGCGCCTAGAACCGCTCGGCCGCACCATCCGGCTAATTACTACAGAATCAAATACTTTTGATAAATGTTTCCCTTCATGGCCGACCTTAATCCGCCATATTTAACACTTCTACGTCTCCCTGGCCACAATCAGCTTCTACAGGGTTTCCCTATGTCATTGGTTCTCGTCTGTCCCACTCACACACTACAGCGCTTAGGCGTCATTCAGCACAATAGACGCCTGTGAATTATCCCATTTCGTGGCGAACCTGTGCTCTTTTTAGCACGCGGCGCAGGACAACAGGGTTAGCTTCACAACTGCCGTCTCTTTCGGCCATATACGTAAATGAAAGCTAAATGCTCGCTAACTCACACCTTATAGGTTTCTGTAATTATTTCTCCCACTGTGCTTCTCTGTTAACACTGAAACTCTACGCAAACGTCACAGCGTTGTGCATTGTGAATGATAATGTCTCAGATGTAATGCCTGAAATTTGATTTCCTAAATGGAATGTCCCACGTTTTAGTTTTAAATACTATAACGTATTCAAAGTCTGTTAATTCCCCTAGTGAGGTTATAATCACGTCACGTCGGATACTTGTTCACATGAATCACCGCAGTACAAATGACAGCTCCGTCAATCCATAGCCCTTTTATACATTGTGTAAGCGATCCTACTGCCATCTGTGTATGTGCATATCACTATCCCATGATTTCTGCCACCTCAGTATAGAGCCCACATATGCCAATGAAGACACCTGGTCCGAGCACGGTGCTCACAACCCGAACCACACGCCACTGTTGAGCACTAACGAAGGACTGGGTCCCTTACTTCGATTTCACATAATTCATAAAAGTTAATCCAACACATTTATTTCAAATAACATTTAAATCTGTCTGACATTAAACAGGAATAAAATAACAATTTCAATACCAGCGGATTTTGTGCGCGAAGCGCGAGTTAAGCCAACAAGCAGATAAACTAAACAATTCACCGTAATTCAAAAGAAAGAGAAAAACAAAATTGAATCACTACCCCCACTGACAAATATCCAAGAAATCCTTACAATACTACTCAAAAGAATACACTGAAGTGGGGAGCAGTCATGCACCCGATACAAAACTTCAAAATGAGTTCAGTAACACAGCTGCTTGCCCAAGAAAACAGCAACACATTATGTACACTTCATTTGCAGAATAACAAATACTCATTAACGTTACCCCAGTCCTGTATGAACTGCACTGTCCCAAAGAAACAGGCACTTATTCTCAAAGAACAATTTTTTCTAGGCCTAAATTTCTGCAGTAAGGAATTTCAAAAGATGTCCAATCGAACTCCCCGCCCCCTTTTAATGGAGGCACAAATCTTTCCCCTTTCTAGGCGGAGGCTGAGCAAGAAACACACAATGCCACAAAAACACAGTTCTGCTGTGAAATCTTACAGGACACCCGGAAGCAGTGACAGACAAGGGGGCGGCAACCACAACTAACACAGGCTAAGAGAACAGGCCGGGAGCACATCCTACGAGAACTTGTTCACACTATGCTCACCACAAACTGTAGACATTCCGGCCGAACATCTGCTTGCGGTGGCTCCCAGAAGGACGAAGCAACCAACAGGCGCACGCCATGCTTCTCGCACAGGCACCTCAAATTCTACTAACATCTAGGCCATCACCAACTCCGGACTCCTCTCTCACTGCGAGGCCTGGCACAGTTTATAAGAAATGCATTCCAGGCAACCTGTAACCGCCGCAGGAGTTTCACGATTAGCAAACAGCCCCAGCGTAACAGGCATCACACACGTGTTTATTCCCGAGCCACAACTCCGCTGGTCTCACCGGCCGCTCCAAACCGACAGCCTTTCGCCGTCCCGCGCGCTCCAGCCGAAAACGTAAAGATGCACATGCCCGGGGACGCGCCAAAGATCACAAGCCGATCGCTGATGATCGACCAGCGATCTCGTTCATCATCGACAAAATTATATCACTGTACGAACCATAGTTTCGCAGAAAAACTACCTTATTAGGAAAACTTAACTAGTAGTCAATATCCTTGTTTTAAATGTTTACAGATTATGTTCAAATGTTCAATTGTGTGTGAAATCTTATGGGACTTAACTGCTAAGGTCATCAGTCCCTAAGCTTATCCTAATGACAAACACACACATCCAAGCCCGAGGGAGTATTCGAACCTCCGCCGGGACCAGCCACAGAGTGCATGACTGCAGCGCCATAGACCGCTCGGCTAATCCCACGCGGATTTACAGAATAAAATTGTGTTGAAAAATCTCATACGACTCTATGATATATGGTCTACGACTATCGAATCAGAAAGGTATTTGACAGACTAACTGTCCGCAGAAATTTTAGCCGTTACATACGCGGGATTTTAACTTTTTAAAGAATCAGGGGTCACAGGTTACTGGCCCTTATACCGAAAAGGCTTGGAGAAGGTATCATTAATATTCCTTCTCTCCAAAAGCCAATGTCATTATAGCCTTGGTGGTTTCACTCTGTGCTGTATAATCAATAGCATGTACCACCCCATTTAGATTACAGGCTACCACCATTAGAGGAGCTGCAAGGTTTATGAACGTTGGCTCACTTTAGCGCGGCTAGATCTGGACACTGTTGGAAGCTGTTAGTCTCGTTAACTAGAACGCACCAGCCAGTCGGTAAGGGCGGGCCGATTCGGTGGCAATGGCAAAGCTGCCGGTGGCCGGTTTGTTCGGCGGATGGCGTCGCATTAGCCCCGCGCGCTGCGTCGCTCGGCTGCGCGGGCCCTGGCTCCGGCGCCTCGGTAAATATTTGATCGGCACCCTAAGAGCAGGCAGGCACTCCGCGGGCTGCGCCCCGGCCGGAAGCGGGACGGCCTCTGTCGAGTCGCAGTTGTACTGCGAGGTCCGCCGAAGCGACTCCACTTCACTTACGACGTTCTCGTGTTTACAAATCGCATCAGGCATGGCCATGTCTGCTCGCTCCACCAGCTCAAGTAAACCGTTCGCTGTATCGCTATGTCGCGTAAAGGCAAGGAGACTGTGGGGCGATGTTTGCCGCAGAGGCCGAGTTGCACACTCTTCCTAGCGAGACAAGATTCTGAAAACATTATGTTTGCTTCTTGAGGTTCGGAAATTCATTACATAGCAAGAAGCTTTGGATGTCGTAACAATCGAAGGTATGGTCCCATGTCTTTCGGGCGTCACAGTTTTAAACATGACTGTCTCTCAGCAACAGTATGTAAGTTCAAAGGTAGGAATCACAGACCCAGCCAACTGCAACTGTTTGTTACATTCACCTAGGTTTCGACACCTCCAAGGATGTCGTCATCAGAATGAAATTTTAAGACACTGTAAAGTTACATTGCAGCAAGGCATTGGTCAAAGTATAGAGCTTAAGTCAAAAATTATAATCAAATAATCTCCAGCGTTTGGAGCACATGACTTTCTAGGAATAACGTCAGACTCATGTTGACTGGAGTATACTTAATTTTAATTTTTTGAGCATGTCAGTTTTAAAGTTTGACCACTGTCTTATCGCAGCGTATGAATGTAACTTCACAGTTTCGTAGAATTTCATTCTGCTGAAGATATCCTTAGTTGTCTCTACACCTAGGACACGGTTCCAAATAATCATTTGTGTCTGGCTTGAAGACATCCTTCAACTCTTCTTGTACGATGCAAATACGAGGGTCACTCGAACACAAAACGCGCAATACTTTTCTAAACATCCAGTTTATTACGTTGGTGCATAAATTTTTAAGGTTTTTGTTTTGCATGTTGGTATTCCCGTTGTCATGGGTTTGTTTATCAATTGTCACTATTTTATTTGTAGTTCACTGTTGTTCAAAAATTCTAATTCCTCTTAGCATTTTGGGACTTAGCTTCTGAGGTCATCAGTCCCCTACAACTTAGAACTACTTAAACCTAACTAACCTAAGGACATCACACACATCCATGCCCAAGTCAGGACTCGAACCTGCGATCGTAGTGGTCGCGCGGATCCAGACTGAAGCGCCTAGAAGCGCTCGGCCACTCCTGCAGGCTTCACTGTTGTTATTTGAGTTTATATATTGTCATTTTGTTATTTATAGATAGTGAGTTGAGCCTCGGACGCTAGAAATTGGCGTTCCAAGTGGAGAACTATGAACATTTCTGACATATTTTTCTGTTTGAGTTCAGCAGCGGAGGCAGCGAGAAACATTTCTTCATCTGCATTTACATGGACCCTCTGCAAATCACATTTAAGTGCCTGGCAGAGGGTTCATCGAACCACCTTCATAATTCTCTATTATTCCCATCTCGTATAGCGCGCGAGAAGAATGAACACCTATATCTTTCCGTACGAGCTCTCATTTCCCTTATTTTATGTGATCGTTCCTGCCTATGTAAGACGGTGTCAAAAAAATATTTTCGCATTGGTGATTGGAATTTCGTGAGAAGATTCCCTCGCAACGAAAAACGCCTTTCTTTTAATGATGTCCATCCTAAATCCTGTATCATTTCTGTGACACACTCTGCCGTATTTCGCGATAGTACAAAACGTGCTGCCTTTCTTTGAACTTTTTCAATGTACTCAGTAAGTTCTATCTGGTAAGGATCCCACACCGCGCAGCGGTATTCTAAAAGATGACGGACAAGCGTAGTGTACGCAGTCTCCTTACTAGGTCTGTTACATTTCCTAAGTGTCCTGCCAATGAAACGCAGTCTTGGGTTAGCCTTCTATTTCCACCGTGTATTGAGATAATGTCGTCGGACACACCACGGCAAGATAATAGTTTTCTCGTTTTAAGGAGGATCATTTTGATATTAATGACTCTCCATGTTTAGGAAGGTCTTTGCGTTCTGATGAAGACCGGTTGGACTCATTAATCTACGATGATCCTCAGGGATTGGCAAATGTGATGAACTGTGATTATTTCACCGGCGTGCTACACTTTCATGCAGTGGGGAAGGTTCAATTCTCGTGTGTATCGGTACCGCAAGCTCTAGGCTAGAATCACTACAATCAGCAGGTGCCTCTCTGGCTGGTCGTCATCAATTGGTTCGTGAACAAACAGACTACTTTCTATTGCGTATCGTAACTCGTAAGGAGAAATCGTGTCTTTATGTTAACATAAGGAAAAAACGTGAACGGCTGTGCCTAAAGAAAACAAACAGCAACCACCCTTACAAAGACCCGCATGCATCCACAAACGATAATTTCATGCATCTGTTGGAACAGGGGCGAAGTAGTAAAACTTGCTTCCCCGAAAGGTAACCATCATTTCTGACATTTATTGTCACAACTGAGAGGTCCTTCAGGCGCAGCCGAGTAAGACTGTGTGAAGTGATGATGCTCCACGACAACGCCCATCAGCATTTTGCTAGACTGACAAAACCACCATACAGGAGTTGGGCTGGAAAGTCATTCTGATCTTGCGACAGACTCGCTTTTCCCGCTCTCTGTTGAACAGGCCTCCTTACCGGATGAAAATGCATTATGAACACCGCTCGACGAGTTTGTCGTCTTAAAACCACATGATTCTACAGTCGCGGAGTCGGAAAGGGACCCCTGCTTCGGCAGACTGTGCTAAATAGTGAATGAGAATGTATAATTATTGGCATAAGTCTGTGTTATGTGTATCTGAAAACGCCACGAAATTTTACACCAACGCAGTACTCTGCCCACCTTCAATAATTTTACAGTAAATCTCCGTAACTTTCAACTACCTTGCGCCACTGTGAAACTAAGGCTTGTATACATGAACGTTTGACACACGGTTTGACAGTTCAAAAGAAAGATGGT
Source organism: Schistocerca gregaria (assembly GCF_023897955.1). Lineage (NCBI taxonomy): Eukaryota > Metazoa > Arthropoda > Insecta > Orthoptera > Acrididae > Schistocerca > Schistocerca gregaria. The sequence continues at coordinate 166,522,960 of NC_064925.1, read as the reverse complement.
TCAAATGACTCTAAGCACTATGGGACTTAACATCAGAGGTCATCAGTTTCGTAGACATACTTAAACCTAACTAACCTAAGGACATCACACACATCCATGCCCGAGGCAGAATTCGAATCTGCGACCGTAGCAGCCACGTGGTTCCGGATTGAAACTCCTAGAGCCACTCGACCACAGCGGCTGGCTCAAAAGAAAGGATATTCTCAGTTCAGGTTTCTTTCGTGTGATAGCTACAACTGTGGACAGTTCAGTATTATTTTATTATCTGTTTATATGTGATAGCTACAACTGTGCCCAATTCAGTATCATTGTAATATCTGTGATGGCTGATAATGAACAAATATCTTTACAAACTCTTCTTTCCTGCTTTTCTCATAATATCGGCAATTGAGCTTGATAAACAACAACAATCGACACTTTTTTTCTCAATTTTGTGATGTGTTACAATATAGCATCACCGGTCTATTGCGGTCTAACTGTGTTGGTGAGGCAGTACATTTATCCACAGGGCAGTGACTGCGTCACTGCAATTCACTTTGGAGGTGTGGCGGTGGGACTTGTAGTCCCGTACCACCCTCTGACGGTGACAGTACTACATGAGTCAGGCCGAAAAATTTAGCCTAACGTGGGGAGGTATTATTGGAAAGTATTGGACATAGAATGGGGGCCAGATCTGTCGTTAGCCATGGTCGGAATTCGATTCCTGTAGGATGGTTAGGGGAACCGGATGTCGATGCCAGCGGCGTGGAAGTGTGGTCCCAACGTGGCGTAACCCATGGACAGTGTCCCGCAAGGCATCCACTTTCTCATAGAGCCGCCGCGCGTTGCGTATGGTCGTCTTTAGGGGGACGATTTCCGCTTCCTCGTGGAGAGTGACAGCTCTCGTGAGTGGCGGGGCGTTCAGGCTCCACCTGAGCACCTTCTTCTGCAGGCGCTGCAATGTCCGCATCCAGGTGACACTAATCGTGGCCCGTGCAGCAGATCCATACGTGAGGGTAGGCAGGATAACTGTTCGGTAAATGCGGAGCTTGGTGTGCAGGTTAAGTTCCCTACTGTGAAAGACCGGGTACAAAGCCCAGGTTAGCTTTTGCCCCTTGTTGGTGACATACTCCGCATGACAGTGGAAGAGCAACTAGTGGTCCATCTGGACCCCGAGATAAGTGGTTGTCGGGGTCCAGGGCACCTGCACACCTGCACACCTGCAATCGAGATATTGGGGTGGAGGACTGGGCGCCGTTTCGTGAAGTAAACTGCCGTAGTTTTGGCGGCATTAAGAGCTCTTTTGTTTGTCTGGCACCAGCTGATAGTGGCGCCCACCTGTCGCTGGGGGCTGGCGACGACGGCGTCAGTAATGCGGTCAGTGGTGTATAGTGCTGTGTCGCCAGCGTGCAAGTTGGCACTCGGGGATGACCGGCATATCATTGACATAGATATTAAAAAGGATGGGAGATAGCACCGATCCTTGCGGAGTGCCTGCCGACAATTGGCGAATGCCAGAACGCATTCCCCGTTGAGCCACTAGGAAAGTCCAACACGGAGGAAGTCGTCCATGATCTTGACATAAATATCCGGTATAGGGGTCTGTGTCAGCATCTTGTGTACGAGGTAGGCTTGCCAGATCTTATCGTAGGCGTTTTGAAAATCCAGAGAAACGGCAGCTGTCGACTTGGCAGTGTTTAAGCCTTTGCTGATGTGTTCAGTGATCCGTAAGACCTGAAGTTGAGCAGAGTGGTGCGAAGTGAATCCAAATTGTTCAGGAGGGATCGTCCCAGCTGCTGCAAGAGGTTGGGAAAGTCAGTGAAGGATCACAGATTCAAGGACCTTCGCCATAGTGTTTAGGAGGCTGATGGGTCTGTTGTTGGTGGAGACTGTAGGGTTCTTGACCTTCTTGGGGATCGCCATCAGTTTGGCTTGTTTGGCTTGTTTCCACTGAGGAGGGAAAGGCCAGATGTGAGACAACAGTTTAAAATCTTGGTAAACAAGATGAGTGGTGTGCGGGGAAGGTGGCAAAGATGTTCATTTAAAATTCCATCCAATCCAGAGGTCGACCGGCCATGTTTCCGTCGAAGGATGCGCGGAATTTCTGCCATGGACGTCAGAAGGGAAGCAGACTGGGGTGGGCGGTTGCGGAAAGCAGCATCAGCTGTCAGGACTTCATGGTCTTCCTGTAGTTCATTCGGAGAAAGTTCCTGGACCAGAGGGCGGTTTTGGGCCTCGAACGCATCTGCCAGAGTTTCCACAATTTGCAGGGTATCATATGACAAGCCCGCTGCTGTGCGAATAGGATGGGCAGTCGCTGGCTGAGAACGCCGCAGGGTGCAAATGACAGCCCAGTCAGATTTTTGGTGGAGTAGGAAAGTGGACATCTTGTCCTCCCACTGTTCAGACCTCCATTCGGCGAGCTGAATTCGCGTTGGAGGCGTCTCATCTGGCGTTTGTCCTGAGGGTCACGAAACTGCTTCCACCTCCAGCGGTATTGGTTCATTTGCACCTTCAGCCCTCGTAACAGAGGGGGCAAGTCGTACAGGGGTGTTAAATTTCGAGGGTACAGTGGAGGTGGAGAGTTCCACTGCTCTCTGTATTTTGGCGGTAAAGTAATCCACAGCATGGATTTTATTGGCCTGTGTTGTCAAATCGAGGTCGTGTCGAGTGGTGTTATTAAGTATCCTGGCAAACTTGTCCCAATTGGTGAGGGTCGCAGTGGAACGAACATCAAATGAAAGGGCAGCATTGGTGAGATGCAAGAGTACTGGGTCATGGTGAGAGGCCAGTTCGTGGTGAACTTCCAGTGAAAACTTAGTGGTGATGTTTTTGAAGATGGCCACATCCAGAACATCTTGCTGGCAGTAAGTACGGACTGGGATATGGGTAGGTTCGTGGGGGCCATAGACCGACGGTGCTAAAGTATCTTCCAGGTCAAGGAGGAGCCGGACTTTGAGGTTAGACATTAGAATGCCAAGCTGGGTGCGGAGGTCTGCTTCCAGCAGTGGCTTGTTTGGGCTCAAATACGCTGCTCCAAAGGTAATGGCACCAAGGCGTGTGGAGATGGTAACCGCTGTGGCCTCTGTGTGTTCCATTGGGTGAAGAGTCTCTTGGGTATGGACAAGAGCTTTGTTGAGGAATACAGCTGTGCCTCCACCACGGCGGTCAAGGCGGTCAGAGCGGTAACACACCATGTTGCGAAGGCGGAAATCGTCTGCCGGTTTGAGGGGTGTTTCTGCGACCAGTAAAACATCCACACGATAGTCATGGAGGAATGTGTTGAATTCCGTCTTCATAGGTGTTATGCCATTAGCATTAAAAATGCAAGTGACATGATTCCAAGGGGGCTGGTGGTGGAGTGGAGGTCCATTCGCAATCAGAACAATATTTGACTAAGCCATTCCACTAGGGCGATGACCTTGGAGAACCTGTCCTCTGACTGACGGATTTTTTGTGCAGTGTCACGAATAATAGCCCAGGTGTGGGGTTTCGTGAAAAAGGATGACCTGGAGGATTTCGCGCATGTCCGCCCGAAAGGAAGCATCAGTCTCCACCACCGGGGGAGGGTCCCGGGTGGTCAGCTTGCCCCTACGGCGCGCAGCTGCAGGTGTAGTAGTAGGCAGAGTGGGGGTAGGGACAGAGGGCTGAGATAGAGCCACAGATGGACTGGAGGGAGCTGCAGCTGGCTCCTGTAGTTGGTGAGCACTGGGAGCCATGATGGAAGGCAGACAATGAGGAGGAGACTGGGCTGCAGCAGCAAAGGAAGTCGTGGGAGTCTGGGCAATAAGGGGCACAGGAGCCACTGTACCATCTGGTGTCTGGGTGGCTGGTACCAGAGTGGCTGCTGAGGACAGTGCACCAGGCTGACCCCACAAAACAGGATAGTTGGTTATGTCCCATAGCATTGGGGGAGGTCGATTTGTTCTTGGTTTCTTTTTGGGCGGACGAGAAGACTTCAGTGGCTTCTGGTAAACAGGGCACCCTCTCGAGGGTGCCATGTGGTGGGGATCGTGCGTCGTTCCCAAACATCTGGCACAGGTAGGTTTTTTCAAAGCAGGGAGTGTGCAGCTCTCCACCTAATGTGGGCCAGCACACTTAACACACCAAAACGGCAGGGAGCAGTAATTCCCAGTATGTCGTAAACGTTGACATTTGCGAGAGATGGCTGGCCCATTGCGGCCCTTGTACGATTCAATCCGGACTTTCGTGTACAAGAGATACCGGATTTGGTAAATCCGCTCTATGTCCTCCCTCTGGGAAAGGGAGACGACGTGGGTAAGGCAGGGGATCAATGCCCTGGTCTCAGGATTCCTCTTGCTATACTGGTGGACCAAAGGATCTTCGAAATCGAGTCGAAGCAGTTCCTCCTTGACCTCATCTGCCGTAACCTCTGGTGGCAAGTCCTTGATGACGATTTTGATGCGGCGATTACCTGACGTCTGGTGGGTAAAGTAAGGCATCTCCTTTGATTTTACGAAATCGAGAATGGTAAGATAGTCGTCCTTACTGTGAAGCAGGTATTTCACTTGATCTTTTCGGGGAACAGCTCTCAATTGGCCGACAATGAGCCGCTGGAGCAGTGTTCAGTTTCGTATAATGAGTGACATTATATACCACAATGAAGGGTATCTTCTCTTTCTTCAGAGGGCTTGACGGGATCTCTAGAGAAGGAGGGTCGGGAGCATGAGCCATTTCCTCATCCACAGGACCATCCGGTGCGGCGTCCCCCGGCAGGGGGGTATCGGAACACGATCCGCTGCCACCACAGCCCGCGTGGGGGAGGGCCGACTGGAGCCACTGCCAGAGGACTTTCCGACGGGGTCTGGGTGTCTAGAAGACTCGCCACAGTGGCATAGAAAGAGGTGCAGGTACAGCCGCCTCACTACGAGAAATATCAATTACTAGACGGTCAGGTGAATCGTCTGACGACGACGACGACGCGGACGAACGAACCCTGACACGCGACGGTGGACAGTCTTCGTGACGATCGGTTTCAATGCCGGTGGTGTCCACCGGTGATTTGTGGCGGTTGGCGCTATCCTTCGCCCGTTGCGAGGTGGGCAGAACATTGTGGGCGATGGGAGGCTAGGACGAGCGGTGTTTCCGACACTGTTCTCCCCGAAAGGCGGCGGTGCAAGAGTCGGAGGGTTGCGGAGGCTGCTCCGCGAGCTTCTGCATAGTGAACACGGGTCCGCCTGATATAGCCATGGGCCCGGCACGACAGATCTAAGCACATAAAAAACTTCCCAGCTGTCCTGAAATAATACCTACTAAGATACAACGATGAAATAGCAGGTATACGAACGCTGTTAAGCGATGCAAAACTATAACGATACAATACAGTAACATCTCCTATTGGATGACACTTAGGGAATTTGCCTGAAGTACAACATGGCCACTCATCATTCTCTGTTACTTACATGTTAATGCAAGATATTCAACTGCGAGTGACAGTATAAGAGTTGAATTTAACATATTAATTTTTTAAATTAATGTAAATTTCTGCTTCTCTAACTTTTGTTTATTTATGTACGTTATGCCCAGGTCTCAGGCAAAAAAAATAGACACTGATGTGTCTAAAATAATGACTGCCACCAGGCAAATGTAATTGCTTCTTCATCTATCACTGAAGTTGATTGCTACGCTGTAGAGCTCCTGGACCGACCTTTTTTCCATTGCGGTAGGAAGGTGCAAAGAAGCCGATGAACAACCTCATAAATCATCAAATTAGTTACATGATGCCAGTAACTCTCATTGCTGCTTTTGTGCACCTCCTTGTTTTACAAACTTCAAAGAATATATGTCGTCACTTTATTAGTATCTCAACGTTAAATTTAACACTTACTTTGGTCCTCAGAGTAAGCAATTTATCGATATTACTCTGTGTGTAGTCCATCTTCTCGAAACTGGACATTAACAGTCAGTTTTATAGCATGGCTGCAGCGCACAGTCTCCTCATTTGCTAGTCACACGAACGTCTCCGTATATCTCGTAGTCTCTGCTGGTGCTGCGAATGTTCGTGTCTTATCTACATCTACATCTACATCTACATTCACACTCCGCAAGCCACCGAACGGTGTGTGGCGGAGGGCACTTTACGTGCCACTGTCATTACCTCCCTTTTCTGTGAAACGTCCCCTTACAAAATTATACACGACTGTGCTTAAACTGACACACAATAGTTTTTAGCGCAACGCAATCTGACTTTCAAAAATCCCTACGAAAGAATGGCCCTGACTAACATTAACCTATATGTTTCACAAATCACTTACCTCACAAAAATCTTCGTTACTCGAACTACTGCAATACAGCGAGCGCCACTACTGCCAGCTAAATAATAGATTCAAACTACGGAAGGCACTAACTACTGATAGGTATAGTTAGCAAATGAAAGATTTTAATAGAGAACAAACAGTGTATTTACCTTAATAGTCAAAATATATATGGTAGTTGATGACATCCAATCTTACAAATTACAAAACTCCGTCATCTCTCTCCCCACGTCCACCACTTCTGGCGGCTCACCTCCAACTGCGCAACGCTACGCGCTGTTAGCATCCAGCTGCCGCTGCCCGACACTACAATGGCGAGTATTACAACAATGCCAACCAGCCACAGACTGCACATGGCACAGCCAGTGATTTTCATACAGAGCGCTACGTGGCGGCGGCGTTACCAATAAAAAAAACCTAAACAGCCTACTTACATCTGTTCCAGTCGCGTATGGTTCGCGGGAAGAACGACTGTCTGAAAGCCTCCGTGTGCGCTCGAATCTCTCTAATTTTACATTCGTAATATCCACGGGAGGTATAAGTAGGGGGAAGCAGTATATTCGACACCTCATCCAGAAACGCACCCTCTCGAAACCTGGCGAGCAAGCTACATCGCGATGCAGAGCGCCTCTCTTGCAGAGTCTGCCACTTGAGTTTGCTAAACATCTCCATAACGCTATCACGGTTACCAAATAACCCTGTGACGAAACGCGCCGCTCTTCTTTGGATCTTTTCTATCTCCTCCGTCAACCCGATCTGGTACGGATCCCACACAGATGAGCAATACTCAAGTATAGGTCGAACAAGTGTTTTGTAAGCCACCTCCTTTGTTGATGGACTATATTTTCTAAGGACTCTCCTAATGAATCTCAACCTGGTACCCGCCTTACCAACAATTAATTTTATATGATCATTCCATTTCAAATCGTTCCGCACGCATATTTAACAGAAGTAACTGCTACTATGATCATGATTAGTCCCTTGTCATACTATCGACGTCTTGATTGTTCGCCTTGTCAATCACCATTATTTCTTAATTGCGCTCCTGTAAAATTTTTAATTCTTGTATCTTGTTTCTTGTGCATTATTTGCATTTTCGAAAAATTGTGGTGTGCTCTTAAATTTTGTTATTTTTCTGCAATGATTCTGCTATGACAATTTTGTGACTAGGAACGTCTTCGCTGATCCATTTCCTGTACGCTCAAACTGCTTCCACTGTCACCGTATTACAATTTTGCTTTCTACACTGCTATCCGAACTTAAATCAACTAACCGCTATTTCCCCGTCCTGTGTCTAATTTACAATATAATCATACAAACTGTCAACACATGTTCTGCACGAATGATGGCATTCCGGTCAACGGGAAAGTACGCCAACGATGACGTCAGGACACCTACCAAACTGGATTACCGGTAGTCCCAAACCCACAATCGCGTGTACACAGTTGCAGCCTGCAGTATGGCACAGAGAAGACGCCTACCCTGCGGTGGAGGACCATAGGAAGGGTGGAAGTAGGACAGCCACAAGCTGATCTACATCTACATGGATAGTCTGCAAATCACATTTAACTGTCTGGCAGAGGATTCATCGAAACACCTTCAAGCTATTTCTCTACCGTTACACACTCGAAATGTGCGCGGGAAAAACGAAAATCTATGTATTTTCGTCCGAATTTCTCTTACTATTTTGTTATGATGATCGTTTCTTCCTATGTAGGTCGGCGTCAACAAAATACTGTCACATTCGATAGTGACGATTGGTGATTGAAATTTCGTGGGAAGATTCTGCCGCAACGAAAAACGCTTTTGTCTTAAAGATGCCCGCCCCAAATCCTGTATAATTTCAGTGACACTCTCTTTTCTATTTCACGGTATAACAAAATGTGCTGCCCTTCAATGAACTTTTTCGATGTGCCCCGACAATCATTTCTGGTAAGGATCCCACACCACGCAGCACTGTTCCAAAAGAGGACGGACAAACAAAGTGTAGGCAGTCTCTATACTAGATCTCTTATATTTTCTAAGTGTCTTGCCAACAAAACGCAGTCTTTCGTTAGCATTTCTGTGTGTTCCTTATAATTAAGTGTTTGAAATTGTAATTCCTAGGTTTTTTGTTGTTGTTCGAAATTTGTGGTAAGATCTTATGGGACCAAACTGCAGAGGTAATCGGTCCCTAAGCGTACACACCACTTAATCTAACTTAAACTAACTTACGCTGTGGAAAACACACACACCCATGCCCGGCGGAGGATTTGTACCTCCGACATCGGGAGCCGCACGGACCGTGACAAGGCGCCAGAGACCTCACGGCTACCCCTCGTTGCCTTAGGTATTTGTTGAATTTACGGCATTAGATTAGACTGATTTATCGTGTAACGGAAGTTTAACGTTTTCCTTTTATCAGTCATGTGGATTAACTCACACTTATCATTAATTACGGTCAGTTGCCAATTTTCGCACCATGCAGATATCTTTCCTAAATCGGTTTGCAATTTGTTTAGATCTGCTAATGACTTTACTAAGCGATACCAATATTTTTCAAAGGTGAGGGAACTTGGAACACGGCTTCGGGACCCAAACGTTGCGGAAAAAGAGACCGATATCGAGGAGGATTCGTACTGGTGTGGGCAATGATTACGTTGACCACTCGAACAGCTCTTCGTGAAATTGTGCGAGTGAATCGACAGGGTTTAACGAGTATTAGTTATATTGGCAAGAACCTGGGACATTATGCGCGGTTGTTGCGAGACGCTGTGAGTCCAGACTTAGTACTTATCGACGATATTGCTCGACCTCATAGAGCACGGGTTGTCGATATTTTCTTGCAAAAGGGAGATACTGCTCCCTTAGAGCATGTCTGGGATGCTCTAGGGAGACGGGTTGCATCACCTCAGCAACCGGCAACCAGTCTCCAAGACTTGCGAGCAGCTCTGCTGGAGAAATGAGCATTATTGCCTCAACGTGACGCTGACGACATCATTCACAGCATGTCCCAACGTTGCCAGGCTTGTATTGCTGCCAGAAGTGGTCACACCCCAAACTAAGCATCTTAACCGGTAGTCCGAATGTGTGTGCAAATCCATGAAGTTGGAAAAAACTAAGAACATTTTTGTCTAGCGTTATCACTGTTGCAGTTGTTCACGTCCTGTGTTTCTTACATTTTTTTCTACCATACAACCACATTTTATGCTGTTTTGTGGCAAAAGAAACGTAACCTTGCAAAATTATCATTTGGTGCTTTGATTTGGACACCAACGTTCATTACACATTTCGACAGTTTCTGTAACGAAAACTGTCTCTCTTCCGCAAAATTCTCACTCTTTCTCACTACTTAAACCATTTGCTCTTTTTGTCCGCCTCTGCACAGCTACGTCACAGCTTCTACTAACCACCCTTGATTTGTTGCTTCTCTATTACAGAAATTAGCACCGATTACATTTTTCCCTTCCAACAAGGCATTGGCATTTCCTATTACAGACAGTCAAATTCATATGGAAATAATAATATATTTATACAATACGGAGAATTCATTTACATTTAAAAACAGAATAATGTTGTAAAATTATATGAAATAATCTTTACATGTAGCTATTATCATTCTGTTAGTTTTCCGTGTAGAAAATCTCCGTCACATATGCCTCTCAGATTCTAATTACGTACATTCATACTTGTTAGAATTTCCTACAGTAACTAGTATTTGTTACAGACAGGTTTACACTTTTGAAAGAATTAACAAATTGAACTAAGTCACAAATGCCCACACATATGTGCACGCGCGAAGTGAACCTAGCTCGTCATGTACCCTTTTACTTCTGTGCCCGCTATAATAATGTTTTTAAACAGTCCCTGTTGTAGTCAAGCTTCCGTTCTTCGTGCTGAGATCTGGCAGCACGTGTCTTGCAAGCCTCTTTGTTTACACACATCTCACCAGTGCATCTGGAGCTCTATCCTGGCCGTAAAATCCATGTGGTTCTACCATTGATGAGCGGCGCTATCAACAGTTTCCTGTGTAATGCGTCAGGCTGATAGTTACAGCTATAGCACTAGCTTTAACCTCACTGTATTCCTTTCACGCTCACACATAGCAGTTGCTGCAATGAATCATTAAATAACATGCAGAGAAGAAAGTAATACAACAACAATGTAAAAGTGTGTGTCGTCCACAAATTCCCTTACTAAATATTCTCTTCATCGTCAATGTGCCAACTTAATTCACCTCTCATGTTTGATGTTTCTTCTTGTTTATCTGATGCTTTCTTCATCGTTGGTTTGACGAGAAATTTAGGTTCTTTTCGTGCGAAGTGACTAGCTCCATGGTTTAATTTCCCTTCATCTTCATCACTATAGCGTTATTCGTCAAGTCGTACTGCAAATAATGTCAGGTTATCATTCTTGTTCGACTCATTGCATGTTGGTTTGATAATTGGTCGCTCCTCTCAACTTCTACAAACTTCTGGTAACTCTACCGCAATTTCAGATGCTGGTTCTGCTCTATGCTTCAAACAACTGTGTCTCTCTTGCGTTGTGTCTACCAACTTTTTACTTAGATCCTCTTTCGTTTGCGAATACTCACATCCTTCCTCTTTAGCGCCTTCCTCCCATTCTGGTTCCTGTTCTCCTCCCTCGGCCCATCTCCCCTTCTCCCTCTTTGCCACAAACTTGTCCTCTTTTCTGTGGTTACATCCTCTTTATTCTCATTATTATTGCCTTCCTTCCTTCCTTCATCGTCCACTGCCTAGATTTCATCTTCACTAATTTATCTCTCTTCCATAAACTTATCACCTTCTTCCAACTGTTCTTGTGAGGCTGTGTCTTCGTCATAGCCTTATTTTGATTGACATACTTATCCACTTCTTCTTGTGTTATTTCGTCAGTAGCTTCTACCTCTACACCTTCTTCACGTTTGACTAAAGACTAAATGAATGCTCTTGCATTTGTTCCTTATAACAACTTTGGGTGTTATGGACTTTTTCTTACGATTCCTTCTGCTCCGACTTGCCTTTCTCTATCGCTTCGACTTCCGACTCTGCCTCACATGACTCATAACGGTTGTTGATATATGTATTCAGTTCTATAACCTCCGCAACCTATTCTGTGTTGTCTTGAGCAGCTTCATCTTGAGCTGGTTTCCATTCTGAAATGTCAGGTTACTGTTTCATTTGTCTCGCGGTGAGTCGTAAGGTCGCTCTCATAGGTGTCACCGTCCAATTTACTTGGCGTCCCTCAATGTCTCCCGCTACCAGTAATGTCACTAAAGCATGTTTACTGTCGCCGTGCTTCCCGCTCTTATTCTGTGCAGCCGTGAAAGTTTGTAAACAAACTCTTCTTAGGTCTCCGCGTTGGCCTCTTGATCTGTGTTCAGGTAATGTTGTCGAAGTCACCTACACCCACTAGTTGACCCTGGCTGCCTTCTCGCGTGTGTGCGGTACTTTGCATACGTGCTAGTCAGTTGTCCTCGTGGTTTGTGTTTTGATTTCTTGTCCTCTTCTCCTCCCCATTCCGTTGTTTCCTCCGTAGTAGCAACAACCCTTGTCACCCCTGACACCTACTTCTGGTCCACCGTTATCGTTGTTCGTGGTGTGGCCATTCATACAGTTCATGCTTCGTTCCAGTGTTACGCTGTTGTTGAATCGTTACTCCACTTTCTCTACTCTCCACATTCATCTAGGGTCCTCCACCAACCCCGTCTTGTTTCGATCTGGCTCACTCATATTGCTGATATCTTCACATTATAATTACCAAAACTGTTACGTAATTCACAGAACATCTTCTGACAATATGCTGACACTGCTCCACTCAAACTCCTAAACGTATTTCGGGAGACAAAGGTTTTTGAATAACCTCTTCAAACGTTTATCGTTGGGTCCGAACATCGTATTACCAGTATTTACTAACCTTTTTTATCAAATTTTCCTTCGTATATTTCCAATGTGCTGGTATATTCCTTCGTAGTCCGTCCACAAATATGATGCGGTGTACGGATGCTCATTTTCTCAGTTCTACATTGCTAAATTTTGCTTTTGCTAAACACTACTAAAAATGAAACTTCCTGTCAGATTAAAACTGTGTGCCCGACCGAGACTCGAACTCGGGACTTTTGCCTTTCGCGGGCAAGTGCTCTACCAACTGAGCTACCGAAGCACGACTCACGTCCGGTACTCACAGCCTTACTTCTGCCAGTATCCGTCTCCTACCTTCCAAACTTTACAGAAGCTCTTCTGCGAAACTTGCAGAACTAGCACTCCTGAAAGAAAGGATACTGCGGAGACACGGCTTAGCCACAGCCTGGAGGATGTTTCCAGAATGAGATTTTCACTCTGCAGCGGAGTGTGCGCTGATATGAAACTTCCTGGCAGATTAAAACTGTGTGCCCGACCGAGACTCGAACTCGGGACTTTTGCCTTTCGCGGGCAAGTGCTCTACCAACTGAGCTACCGAAGCACGACTCACGTCCGGTACTCACAGCTTTACTTCTGCCAGTATCCGTCTCCTACCTTCCAAACTTTACAGAAGCTCTTCTGCGAAACTTGCAGAACTAGCACTCCTGAAAGAAAGGATACTGCGGAGACACGGCTTAGCCACAGCCTGGAGGATGTTTCCAGAATGAGATTTTCACTCTGCAGCGGAGTGTGCGCTGATATGAAACTTCCTGGCAGATTAAAACTGTGTGCTCGACCGAGACTCGAACTCGGGACTTTTGCCTTTCGCGGGCAAGTGCTCTACCAACTGAGCTACCGAAGCACGACTCACGTCCGGTACTCACAGCTTTACTTCTGCCAGTATCCGTCTCCTACCTTCCAAACTTTACAGAAGCTCTTCTGCGAAACTTGCAGAACTAGCACTCCTGAAAGAAAGGATACTGCGGAGACACGGCTTAGCCACAGCCTGGAGGATGTTTCCAGAATGAGATTTTCACTCTGCAGCGGAGTGTGCGCTGATATGAAACTTCCTGGCAGATTAAAACTGTGTGCCCGACCGAGACTCGAACTCGGGACTTTTGCCTTTCGCGGGCAAGTGCTCTACCAACTGAGCTACCGAAGCACGACTCACGTCCGGTACTCACAGCTTTACTTCTGCCAGTATCCGTCTCCTACCTTCCAAACTTTACAGAAGCTCTTCTGCGAAACTTGCAGAACTAGCACTCCTGAAAGAAAGGATACTGTGGAGACACGGCTTAGGCACAGCCTGGAGGATGTTTCCAGAATGAGATTTTCACTCTGCAGCGGAGTGTGCGCTGATATGAAACTTCCTGGCAGATTAAAACTGTGTGCCCGACCGAGACTCGAACTCGGGACTTTTGCCTTTCGAGGGCAAGTGCTCTACCAACTTTTTTTTTTTTTTTTAAACGACCGAGACTCGAACTCGGGACCTTTGCCTTTCGCGGGCAAGTGCTCTACCAACTTTTTTTTATTTTTTTTATTCTTTCCTTTTTTTTTATTTTTTTATTTTTTTTTTACAACTACTTAATACTTTTTTTTATAAGACGCTACCCCTTTTTTTTTATCTTGACAGGAAAGGAAAAACTACAAAAAAAATGTCTATTTGCCACCGCCACTTGTATTCTAACAAAAAAATTAAATTAAATGCACCTCTTCAGGCGTTGGCACCTATCTACACCTATTCCAAAACAACTAACCTATTACTGCAAAGGTGTAGGAAAGGAAGAAAGTAGGGGGGAAGAAACATAGAGAGTAGCGATAAAAAAATGAAATTTGTTGTGAACAGGAACTTTTTTTTTTAGTTTATTGTATTGCATTTTTGTTTTCTTTATTTTTCTTTGTTTTTTTTTGTATGTATGTTTTTATTTATTCATTTTTATTTTTATTTTATTTATTTTTTTTTTTTTTTTTGTATTATGGCAGTCGTTGCACCAGAATTCTAGGAGTCGCTTGCGCCGTCTGATTGGCGGAACATCCAAACGTGTCTTCTCGAAATTTTAGTGGGGATTCCGTGTGTAGTACGTTCAGAACATCATATCGGCAAAAAAAGCATCAGCATCTCATGGCTTGGACGTTCCAGCTGGAAGGCGGGTCATGAAAGGCGCTCCGTAGAAAATTGGAAAAGAACTGCTTGTATCTGGGGTTGCGAACAAGTGCACAATGTCGATCGTTAAGGTACGTCCAATAACCTAGTTCTGATTTCTCATCGGGCCCAAAAAGGTAGCGGACTGTATGACCGCGTATCCAATTCACGGCATTAGTTTTTGTTGTGGGGTAATGAATCACATCCGGGAATAGAAGCGTCAGGAAAATAATCTGAGCAGGCGGCTGTCGGGTGAGGAAAGCCAGGATACGCTGCGCGAGCCTCCAGACGTCAGCAGACGGACCACATGAGAACCGATGAGCGTCCGTGTCCTCTACACCACAGTGAACACAGAGTGGTGTGGCAGCAAGGCGGATGCGGTGCAAACGAGACTGGTTGACCTGTTTGCCATTGACGGTGATATACCAGGTGGACTGAACTCTGGTGTCGAGGTAACCAGCATGCACTGCTTTCCACACACGGCGCCATATGATCTGGGGAAACTTGTGTTCAATGGGGTTGGGGGTTTGACACATTTGTAAGGTGTCGTATACAGTCTTTGTCTGGAGTATACGGAGAAGGGGTAAGGAGTGCAGAATGTAACTGATTTCAAAGAAGAAGTACCGAAAGTGATAAAAGGGGGGTGGAATGTCGGATAACATGACCGGGGCTGACATGGAGACTGGTGCGTATTCACGCAAAAGCAGTCCGGTCAGGCTCGTCGGGCAGCGACGCCAGACTTTCAGTTGGGAGCTAACAAAAAGTGCGGTAACTCTGTCTGGCACATGGAATAAGCCCACTCCACCACGCTCCCGCGGGAGGGCAAGGGAGGAATATTGAACTTTAAATAACATCCCGGCACAGACAAAGGATCCCATCGCCATCAACATACGACGTGCGAGGGTAATCGGAACCGGGAACACTTGTGCCACATGGGGGATGCGTGAGGCGTGATAAACATTCACGTATTGCGCGCGCTGTATAATGTCGAGGGATCGAAGCCGGTGGTCCACAAGGCCAGCCCTGATCGTTTGTAGGAGACGTCGACCGTTGGTTGCCGCTGAGCGACGGAGGTCATTCATAAAATCAATGCCCAAACAGCGGACGCTGGTGGCCACACTTAGAGGAGCGACAGATCTTTCTGGTAGACCCTCACCAATGAGCAGAACCTTCGATTTGGAAATGTTAAGAGAACCGCCCGATGCCTCCCCATAAGTCGTCACCCAAGTCAGAGCAGCGCGAACATCGTCTTCATTGCGGAGGTAGAGGACTAGATCGTCAGCATAGGCTGTACAACAGAAGCGGTGCCCATGCAATGTCAGGCCCACCAGGCGTTGGCGAAGCCCCTGTAGGAGGGGCTCTAATGCCAAAGCATACAGTATCGTGGAAAGTGGGCATCCCTGTCGGACAGAGCGCTCGATCGCTAGAGGCGCGGTGAGGCGACCATTACAGAGTATTCTTGAAGTTGCGCCGCTCAAGAGCCGCATTACCACGGTGATTGTACGAACCGGAAAACCCATGTGTTGGAGGACCGATTTCAGAAAAGTATGGTCGACACGGTCGAAAGCTTGACGGAAGTCAAGCGATGCCAATGCGCCAGGTAAATGTCGCGAGCGCGCGAGCGCAATCATGTCCCTATAACGGCAAAGGGCCGTATGGATGTTGTTGTCACCGCCCAACGAAGTCTGATCAAGGGAGGTGACGGATCTTGCTGCCTTCTTGAGGCGTGAGGCCAACAAACGGGTGAAAATTTTCATGTCACTGTTGAGTAGAGTGATGGGCCGGTAATCACAGATCCGTGATCGCCCATGTGGCTTAAGGACCAGGATGATGACCCCATCAAGGAAGGTGGCTAGGATCATCGTTGTGGGTGACATCAATTCACGACAGATGGACGTCCAAGCAGGTAACAAAAGGTAGCTAAAATACTTGTAAAAGTCGAGGGGGAGGCCGTCAGGTCCAGGGGACTTGTTGGCAGCCCCCACCTTGATTGCATCTAGGACTTCACCAGATGTCACTTGTTCCTGAAGTTCTTGAGCCACATCCTCTGGCATGGTGTTGACAGTCATTGCTGCCACCTCCTCAATTAAGGTCGGGGGATGAGGGACGGCAGCGAACAGTTGACGGAAATGAGAATAGAAAGCGTGACCAATGTCGCATTGCGTAGTGTGTCGTCGTCCTTCCGCATCTGTGAGATCGTGGATGAGGGTTCGACGACGACGTCGGCGTTCCCTGAGAAGGTGGTACATCGATGGCGTTTCATGAGGCATATGGTCACGGGTGCAGGATCTGACAAGAGTCCCTTCTAAGCGCCGTCGCGTGAGGGAAGTGATCTGCGCTTTAGCACGATGCACCATCATCTGACGATCAGGAGAGAAGGCCATCGAAGTGCAGTCACGAAGGACTGCATAATAAAAGTCCATGGTGCTCGCTTGCCAGGCTTTGAAGTCTTTGCCATATCCTATCAGCGCCCTACGCAGAGCTGGTTTCGCGCATGATACCCACCACGATAAGGTGGATGCGTAGGCGGGGCGACGACCATGACAGAGGGCCCACGCATCCTCAACGATTCGTCGGCAGTCAGGGACAGTCAGGTGGGAAACGTTGAATTTCCACAAGCCGCGGCTGTGCCACACTTGTTGGCGGGCGAGGACGACATCGCAGATGTAGGCGTCATGGTCAGAGAAAGCCAGAGGCCATACTTCGGCATGTCGAGTGTCGGCAGCAAGGGAACGTGTGAGGTATATACGATCGAGACGACTAGATGAATGCGCCGTATAATATGTGAAACCTGCACGGGTGCCATGCACCTTTGTCCATGTGTCAACAAGCTGGAGTCTGTCGATGATGACGGAGAGGGCCGCACAAGGGGAATGATGCGGTAATTGATCTTCAGGCCTTTGCGTGGAGTTGAAATCGCCACCGAGGACCATATCATCTAGGGGACCCTCAAACAGCGGCGTTACCTCGTCAGCAAAGAAAGTGTGTCGATCACGACGTCGACTGGAGCCGGACGGCGCATATACATTGAGGATACGGACGCCGAACAGCGTGAGAGCCATACCCCTAGCATTAGCAAGGTACACTACATCTTCAGCAGGGAGTCCAAAACGGAGGAGGATGGCAACTCCACTACCGTTGTCAGAAGCATGGGAGATGTGTGCCACGTAGCCAGTGGGGGCATGGAAATCGGCGACAAACACTTCTTGGAGGAGGGCAATGTCGACATCAGCAGCATAAATGGTCTCACGGAACATTGCCAGTTTATGGGGGGCCCGAATGGTGGCCAGATTCATCGTCGCTATGCGGTAATGTTCGGGGCGTGCTCCCACCATTGGCACAGATGTTCCGGCAGAGATGTCTGGCTGGCGTGTAACATCTGACGTAGTCACCGTTGTCGTAATCACTGGCTGGAAGGTGGGTCAGGCACCTCCACGGGGCACTGCCTGATGGGAGGACCACCATCTCGAACTGCTCCTTCGTCGATATCATCAGCCCAGGAGACTGGAACAGACGGTGAGCGACTGTCACACTCCTCGAGGGCGAGTTGTAGCGACGCTGCTGTAGTGGGGTCCAGGGAGGCACCCTCCTTGGAATCCGTCATATTCGTGTGAGATCGTTCGTCAGATGGGACATCAGGAGCAGCCTCTCCTGTCGTCAGAACGCTCGAAGGGAGATCACTGTCGTGTATCAGCTCCACTGCCTGTGATGCCACATGAAGAAGTGTGTCGTCAGATGGCGTTTGACTCCTCTTCTTCCGTTTTCTGGGCGACCGTGGCTTTCGGAGGTGCTGTTCTGAATCAGAATGTGGATGTTCGATGTCCGAGGTCGCGCCAGTCTGAAGAAAGGCAGAGGTAGGCACCGCATTCGCGTCGATGTCCATCGAGCTCTGGAGAGTTGGTGGTGTCGTAGCCGTCAGAGGAGATGGTGCCGGTGAGGCCATGGCAGCACCGTCATTTCCAGTGGGGAGTGCCGGGTGGAGAAGAGGTGCTTCCTGAAGTGACGCATCGGGGCTGCGTACGGCTGTGGCGTAGCTATCTGGTAAAGAAGCGGCCGTCACTTTGGGAGCTGAGTCACTGGTCGGGACCTGGAGCAAACGTCGGCGGAGACATTCTGACCGAACATGGCCCTCCTGTCCGCAACCGGCACACGTCCGCGGCTGGCCATCATACATAACGATGGCTCGCACGCCACCTATCAGCAGATAGGATGGTACATGTTTGGAGAGTTCGATTTTGATTTGGCGGACACCATTCAACACGTTGTATGTCGTGAATGTCTGCCATTTCTCCGCGATGTGCCCCACAACATTGCCATAGGGTCGGAAAGCTTCGACGACCACATCTTGCGGCACTTCGAAAGGGAGCTCAAAAACCCGGATTGTTCGAAGTCCGAAACCAGGGTGATCGACCGTCACCTCTCCAATATGCCCGTCAGAATGTTTGAACTTGAGTCCGCGTGCGTGTTGTCGAACTACGTTAGCACACGCTTCCTCCGTCGTCATCTTAATATAGACGATGCTGCTAGTGATAGAGAAATGAATACCTATCACTTCCTGAGGGTCCAGACGTAGCTCTTCGCGAATGAATTGCTCAATTTCAAAAGCGCGTGGTCTAGCATGTTCGGCTTGGAATGTTACTTTAACTGTCGCTCGGCGGTAACAGTGCGCCATGAGGTGCAATAGAAATGGACGCTACACAACACGAAATACCGCGACGCGGAAGTAAACAATCTACGGTGCGCTGTCCGGCGCGCGGAACCGGTCCGCACGCGACCACGGCCGAAAGCCGACTTTTGACCAACTGAGCTACCGAAGCACGACTCACGTCCGGTACTCACAGCTTTACTTCTACCAGTATCCGTCTCCTACCTTCCAACCTTTTCAGAAGCTCTTCTGCGAAACTTGCAGAACTAGCACTCCTGAAAGAAAGGATACTGCGGAGACACGGCTTAGCCACAGCCTGGAGGATGTTTCCAGAATGAGATTTTCACTCTGCAGCGGAGTGTGCGCTGATATGAAACTTCCTGGCAGATTAAAACTGTGTGCCCGACCGAGACTCGAACTCGGGACTTTTGCCTTTCGCGGGCAAGTGCTCTACCAACTGAGCTACCGAAGCACGACTCACGTCCGGTACTCACAGCTTTACTTCTGCCAGTATCCGTCTCCTACCTTCCAAACTTTACAGAAGCTCTTCTGCGAAACTTGCAGAACTAGCACTCCTGAAAGAAAGGATACTGCGGAGACACGGCTTAGCCACAGCCTGGAGGATGTTTCCAGAATGAGATTTTCACTCTGCAGCGGAGTGTGCGCTGATATGAAACTTCCTGGCAGATTAAAACTGTGTGCCCGACCGAGACTCGAACTCGGGACTTTTGCCTTTCGCGGGCAAGTGCTCTACCAACTGCCAGGAACTTTCATATCAGCGCACACTCCGCTGCAGAGTGAAAATCTCATTCTGGAAACATCCTCCAGGCTGTGGCTAAGCCGTGTCTCCGCAGTATCCGTTCTTTCAGGAGTGCTAGTTCTGCAAGTTTCGCAGGAGAGCTTCTGTAAAGTTTGGAAGGTAGGAGACGGATACTGGCAGAAGTAAAGCTGTGAGTACCGGACGTGAGTCGTGCTTCGGTAGCTCAGTTGGTAGAGCACTTGCCCGCGAAAGGCAAAAGTCCCGAGTTCGAGTCTCGGTCGGGCACACAGTTTTCATCTGCCAGGAAGTTCCATATCAGCGCACACTCCGCTGCAGAGTGAAAATCTCATTCTGGAAACATCCTCCAGGCTGTGGCTAAGCCGTGTCTCCACAGTATCCTTTCTTTCAGGAGTGCTAGTTCTGCAAGTTTCGCAGAAGAGCTTCTGTAAAGTTTGGAAGGTAGGAGACGGATACTGGCAGAAGTAAAGCTGTGAGTACCGGACGTGAGTCGTGCTTCGGTAGCTCAGTTGGTAGAGCACTTGCCCGCGAAAGGCAAAAGTCCCGAGTTCGAGTCTCGGTCGGGCACACAGTTTTAATCTGCCAGGAAGTTCCATATCAGCGCACACTCCGCTGCAGAGTGAAAATCTCATTCTGGAAACATCCTCCAGGCTGTGGCTAAGCCGTGTCTCCGCAGTATCCTTTCTTTCAGGAGTGCTAGTTTTGCAAGTTTCGCAGAAGAGCTTCTGAAAAGTTTGGAAGGTAGGAGACGGATACTGGCAGAAGTAAAGCTGTAAGTACCGGACGTGAGTCGTGTTTCGGTAGCTCAGTTGGTAGAGCACTTGCCCGCGAAAGGCAAAAGTCCCGAGTTCGAGTCTCGGTCGGGCACACAGTTTTAATCTGCCAGGAAGTTTCATATCAGCGCACACTCCGCTGCAGAGTGAAAATCTCATTCTGGAAATATCCTCCAGGCTGTGGCTAAGCCGTGTCTCCGCAGTATCCTTTCTTTCAGGAGTGCTAGTTCTGCAAGTTTCGCAGGAGAGCTTCTGTAAAGTTTGGAAGGTAGGAGACGGATACTGGCAGAAGTAAAGCTGTGAGTACCGGACGTGAGTCGTGCTTCGGTAGCTCAGTTGGTAGAGCACTTGCCCGCGAAAGGCAAAAGTCCCGAGTTCGAGTCTCGGTCGGGCACACAGTTTTAATCTGCCAGGAAGTTTCATATCAGCGCACACTCCGCTGCAGAGTGAAAATCTCATTCTGGAAACATCCTCCAGGCTGTGGCTAAGCCGTGTCTCCGCAGTATCCTTTCTTTCAGGAGTGCTAGTTCTGCAAGTTTCGCAGAAGAGCTTCTGTAATGTTTGGAAGGTAGGAGACGGATACTGGCAGAAGTAAAGCTGTAAGTACCGGACGTGAGTTGTGCTTCGGTAGCTCAGTTGGTAGAGCACTTGCCCGCGAAAGGCAAAAGTCCCGAGTTTGAGTCTCGGTCGGGCACACAGTTTTAATCTGCCAGGAAGTTTCATATCAGCGCACACTCCGCTGCAGAGTGAAAATCTCATTCTGGACTACTAAAAATTCTAGTACTGCTGGTATTTATTGATCTATATTGCTGATTCATTTACTTCGCTTTGTCTGTCTTCGTCCCGGTCTCTTCTCATTATCCGGTAATGCCAACACTCTACTCTCCACTGGATGACTTATTTAGTAATCCACGTTTTTATATGTCCTGCGACATTCGTGATTCTTTTCTCGATTGCGTTTTCCTTCTGTTCCTTTATAACCTCGATTATCATGTCAAATTCTAATCTCCCACTTTTCTACTTGATTCCTTTACGCCTAATTCTGGCAAATACACCTTCCAGCTTAGTCTGACCCGATTCGATCTTGTTTTCAAGTCGGCTTTGGTTAGTCTATATTTTTCTCTTCGCCTGCTTTTATTTCAGCAGTTAGTTTAGTTTGAACAAATTCTACTTATATCCGTTTGGTGGACAACTGCTCTAATTTATTTTGAACTACTTTTACTTCAGTTTTCAGCGCTTCTTGGCCGTCTTCCATTACTTTTATAGTTCCGAATAATTGGATAACTGTATCATTACCGTTCCTTCAACTGGACCTGCTCCAGTTGGACTATTTGTAACTACTGATTCAGCTACTGAATCGATTGTTCCATCTCCTCGTTCCAGTTCGTGTACAGTTCTGCTTCTAATGACCTGCACAGTTGTTCCATCAGAAGAAGTCATTGTAAAATCCTCTGGTTTTGCCATGTCGTAGTAAACATAATCGGTAAATATTTTCTAGATAATGCTGAACTAAACACAATAGGCTCTGCTAGCTATGATAATATCTGCATGTATCTCACTGTTACGATACATATGGCTAATAAATTACTATATTTGCTGATTGGTTGAATTATTGTCTACTAACGATGGAGTACCGCTTTCTTACGAATGAATGACCAGAAATTACCCTGAATGGGTATTTGCTGTCTTTGTCAATAACGAACACAAGGAAGATTACAGCCTGACCTGCTACTGTTTCGCCTAAACAATTCAGAGAGCTGAACACAGGCTTTTGCCAAACATATGTATGACAAGTGACTTTCAGCAGAAACATAACTCCGCTCCACACACATACGAATATTCAAACTTGCATAGAACAGCTACAAAAAGTCAGATTAATATTTATTAACTATTTAGATCGATAATTACTTCTCAGTTTTAACCGGATGGTTGTGCATGAATATGATTAAAGTGGACTTTCTGAGTAAAGTTAAGAATGCATGACTGTTATAAGTATAATGGCACTATTGACCGATCTGTACATAAAAGAGAAAGAGTAACACGGAATACATATCGTAAGGTTACTAGCATTGTTTGTTGGTATGTATATTTAGGCTCTGTTATTGTTAAAGCATTGATGCGATGTTGCGGTTAAACTAATTTCCAAATAAAACGTACTACTTTTCCTCGAAACTGATAAAAAGGAACGTTTTGGAACAGACTGACATTTCTTCTGTAAGGTCACAAGCTTCTCCAGCTTCAACTAAACGCAAATGCCTAACATTCAGTTGAAAATGATTATCTGTGTTTGAGTGAAAAATATGATCTTAAGTTTTTTATTATTCTGAGTAGCTGCCTCTATCCTTAACATAATTTACTGTTGGCGACTGAGGCGTTACCCCACATCTCGTAACGAGAGTCATATGAGAAGTTTCTCAATGGCGCGGCAAGAATTTAACAGTCTGCAAATGAGTCAAATTAGAACAACAGAACAGCCGTGACATGGGGCAACCCTAATTGTTGATGAACATTCTTGCTAAGAAGTGCACAATGAAGTGCGTCAGAGGAAATTTCCCTAATTTTGTACAACAATTTACTTAATAAAAATCCACAATGTTGCTGTTTATTTACAGATCTGCGTTGTGTTAGCCCACTGGGTAGGCTGACAGACATCATTATTCGGAAACAGAAACAAATCAGACCTGTGCAGTTTTAACTGGAAAATATTGGACACTAGCAAGACATAATCACAATAAATATGCCAGATGAGTTCGGATACACAACGGTAAAGTAATCAACGATGGGACACTAAATATGTCCACTCCTATCTTTCTTGCGGTAACATGAAATCGTAGCATAAGACAAGGTAATGGCTGGAATGAATAATTGGACCCGTACAACAGATATATTTAAATAATATTTGTCGAACAAATATAGCTACAATTAGTACACTTACATCCGCTGAGCTCGAGCTCCAAACGACAAACATGATAACGCAAGAAGAAAATAAAGGACAGAGCTCCTCCATTTATTGTAAGCGACTTTATATTCAACTCTTTCACAATTTCCAGTAGTTTGAGCACGTTAAAGGCAATCTTTGAACGTATATTAACATCGTGTTTGTTCCTTACAAATATAAAAAAGATTTTCTTCTACATATGATAAGACTGGCAATTATGAAAATAAAAATTAGGGCAAAAACATATTCAATCTTTCTACTACCCCGAAGATGACAGAATGTGGGCTGCTAATCTCTGGCACTCTTGGATCACTACATATTTTCAAAGAGGAAGAAAGATGCTAAGATGACGATGACCAACTTGATAAATCAAATTAGTTGAAATTAGTTACATACCAGCAACTCTGACTGAGGCTTCGGTTCACCTTACGCATTGATAAACTTCGTTCATAAAACCTTTTGATACTCCTTCAGGAGGGAAATGGGAATGGAAATACTGATCTAATACACGGACACGATTTCAAGTACAACAATATAAGGGTTAATCATTACCATTTCGTCACTTCATTAACATTTCACTGTTTAATTAAGCACTTGCTATGGCCCTAGTAAATAACTTTACAGCGGTTAATCTGTTCTCAGTTAAAATCCTCAGACATGGGTATCAAGAAATGGCCACGTTTGTAACACTGCTCGCAGTACTGCTGTAATTCACAGTCTCTATTGCTTCCCTAGTCAAAATAAAGCCTTTTTCCATTTCGCAAGCTTTCTCTCCTGGTGAACCGTAAACTTTGGTTCGGTGCCGGCGACTAGTCCCTTTGTCGTGCTTTCGATTTCTTGATTCTTCATCATCATAATCTTCTATTCCTCTTTGCCGAACTGTTCTTGAATTTTAAATTCAGCCTCACATCTTGCTCTTTCTTTCTCCTCTCTTCTCCGTTGATTGTTTGCAAAAACCGTGTTCTCCTCCTAAATTTCGTTATTTTACTGCAGTAATGTGGCTACGGTATTGTGCTGGATGCTTCCTCGTTGCACTTGTCTCTGCAAGCATAGACTGCTTCGTCTTTCTCCATATTACAAATTTTTTTTCCATACACCACATAGCGACTGTTATTATAAAAAGTTATCTCTTTTCCCCAACCATATCTCTGTTTTCCACTAATTAAACGACACATACCCTTCAACTAATTCGCTGTCATTTCTCACCTACGTCTTACCAAAATTTTCACAAAAGCTGTCTCTTTTACACTTGAATTACATACAGTCAAAGCTATATATAAATGATATAATACACAATACAATGGATGTATTTACACAAAATATTAAAATATGGTGGTGTAAAAATTATGAAGAATCATCATTCCATAATTTTTTTTATAAATGATAATGCTTTTTGTTGGTTTGTGGTAGAAAAGAAATATGTACCGCACATCTTCTTCAATTTCCTGTGAATATTAATCAATGTATTTTTCTCATAACACAGGATCTCTATAGCAGCCCTTTGCTTCAGACGAACATCAGGTGCAACAGCTACCTTCACGGTGCGCTACGACAGCGATGTTCTATGAAACAGGCCGAATAACAGTTGAATACAGACAGAAAAATGAACAAATATGTAGAATTAATTTTTTTTCTAAATGTTACTCATTTCTTTCGGAATGACCCTCGTATTACCAACTCTAAGCCTGCAAATAGCCTTTAGCCTCATTGTAATATTATTTGGTTCTGTTGTTTCTACCTCTTGTTGTGATACATTGCTGCCTTTTAGAATTGCCAGCAAAGTGGATAAATAAGTAATCTATCGTGTTGGCGACACTACGCGCTTGGTCGCTTTAAAAAGACCTTGAAGGGTCGACGATAGTGTCGGACAAGCATGAGCAGCAGGCAGTTCCGGACCTCTTCAAGCAGCTGAACACGGTGTTTTGTGAAACGGGTATCTTCAACCCCGTGCCTCGGTGGAACGATTGCCCCAACGCCTAATTCGAATCAATAGCAGAGCGATCCTGGACTGTACGACGTTCGAACACAACAGGTGAAGCTGAGTCATGTGACGAACAATAGTCAGAGGAGATGAAAATACCATCGTCTGTACACCAAGTGAAGATATTTAATTAGCGGGATCATCTTTTTACATACTGTCGCAAAAAGATAGTTTTGAAAATAGTTTAAGTTGCATGTACAAATTACTACTCTATTTTCGCAACGGAATAGAATTAGTCATTTCAAAAGATCTCATAAAGTTGTTCGTTTATGACTGATTTTCCCAGTATGTCTTAATTTTGTAATATTGGGCTTAACCAACCACACTGTGCTGTCTCTCAGTCTGGATAAATGGAAAAGATAGGAACGAGAAAGTACACGTTTCTAACACGTGTGGGAATACGATATATATATATATATATATATTGATATTCTTCTCCGTCCACCTGTTTCTGTCCATCAGATCCTCCTCCTCACTTTGTGCATTTCCTCCTCTCTCCATTTTTAGCGTCCATCACATCCAGGTCTCACTTTCTCTCTATCCTCTCCTCCAATCTCCCTGTCCATTTCCTCAGCACCCCTTCTCTGCCCCTCTCCTTTTTCTGCTCTCTATGTCTATTTTCTACCACCGATCTGTTTTTTTTTTTTGCCTCCCACTAACCCCCTTCCTCATACCTTGTGTCTTGTTTATTCTTACTACAGAATCAGATTCTTTAGTAGTATACTGATCGTATGCCGCTAGTACGGAATACAGTTTCGTTTTTTCAGCGAAAAAAGTGCATGAGGAAGAAATCTATGGTCAGAAATAGATATAACGAGAAAGGACCTATATAGGAACAACAATCTCTCTACTGATTTACGTTCGCCGCTATCGCAGTGAAATCTACCTATGACAAAGGAAACAAAGCAGCACTTTTTACAACGGTACGCAGAAGAGTGTAGTTGGTTTCAACAGAAACCCGGACTCTATTGTTTAAAAAGCATGTAGTCTGTCTCCATATGAATGTGCAATAGATTATCGTTTAAATTTTTTAAAGTAAATAGGTCAACAAAGTTTCGGGATATTGTAAGATGGGCATGTCATTCTCGTTTTTGAAGGGATTCGATGTGCACGTCAGAGAGGGAGCAAGTTATCTTACAATTAAAGAATATTTGGACTTACTGTGATGCGGTCTTTGCCTCTACGCAGTCTGATACATTGTTAGGTGAAATGTTGTATGTGATGGACGTATTCAGTAGTACCCTGTCGACTTTTGATTTTTTTATCTGTCAGATGAATAAAGATTTATTGTAGAGGTCAACATGGCTGAATATCACGTATATATTGCTAGGCGAAAGGAATATAAATTCTGAATAATGTTACTTTTCTGAAGAAAAGAAGTTTGAGGTAAGAGTGCAGCACGGCGCACCTGGTTCGTAGAAATGATCGTTTCCAGCTAATTAACTCCCCTGAGGCATGCAATAACATATAAACTGATTAAGCTGTCTGGATTTTATAGAAATTCCCCATTTTTAAATTATTGCTCACTTTGTTAAGCATAATATTGTTCAGAACAGTGCTATGTACGAAGATCAGGTGACGTTTTCCTGTGTGTTTTTGAGGATGTACGTAATTCTAAGTTCGTTGTCTTGGAATACCATTTCATAAGAAAGATTTGTCATTACGCATTACCAAATTGGACCATATGGTATGCAACAATTTGATACTGTTGGAAATTTTATTTTGAAACTATAAATTTATCTTAACCACTGCCCATTTGTTGTTTGCTCTTATGCTTTCGAAAAATCCGCAACCCAGCCACTGAGCCACACACGAACTTTCATGTAACAAAGCTAGGATGAATGTCTATCTTCCTTTCGCGGAAAATTCATAAAAATGTAGCGCGTAATTTTGTTGGAGTAAGTTTCAGGTTTCGATGTGCAGCAGGGGATTACCTTGACAGTATTAATCAAACAAACATAACTTCCTCTACAGTAACAGAAGTAAAAGTTTTTTTAGCAGTCAGTCTCCCGGATAGTCTGACGCGACTCGCCATGAATTCCTCTTGCATGTCAACCATTTCATCTTAGAGCACCAATTGAAACCTAGGTCCCAAATTATTCGCTGTATGCATTTAAATCTTTATCTTCCTCTGCAGTTTTTAACCTCTACAGCACGCTCTAGTAACATGAATGTTATCCGCCTGATGTCGTAGCACTTGTCGTATCATCACGCCGTTTCTTCTTGCCGCTATTTTCCATAATTTCTTTCCTCGCCGATTCTGCGGAGAACCTCCTGATTTCTTACCTCATCAGCCCAACTGATTTTCAACGTTCTTCTGTTCCCCCATATCTCAAATGAGTCGATTATCTGCTGTCAAGGTCCTCCCACAGACCATATTTCACTCCCATACATTGCTCCAAATGTGCATTCTCAGAGATGCTTTTTGGAAATTAGTACCTATCTTAGATACTAGCAGACTTTTCCTGAACAGGATTGCCATTTTTTGGTAATGCTAGTGTGCTCTTTGTGTCTTCCTTGATTATGGGTTCTTTTGCTGCTTAGGTAGTAAAATTTCTGAACTTCATTTCCTTCGTGAACCCAATTCTGACGTTACAGTTCCGTTCTTATTTCTGTTGCTTCCCAACACTTACAACTTTCTTGTATTTACTGTCAATCCATATTCTGTATTCGTTCGACTGTTTATTCGAACCAGCAGATCCTGTAATTCTGCTTCACTTTCACTGAGGATAACAATGTCGCCAGCGAGTCTTACCACTGATATATTCACCTTCAATTTCATTCCCACTACTGCAACTTTCTTGTACTTCCGTCATTGCTTCTTCGATGTATAGTCTGAACAGTAACTGTGAAAGACTACGTCACTGTCTTACATCCCTTTCAATCCTAGTCCTTTCTTTCTCTATATTTCACTTTTATTGCTCCCTCTTGCTTCACTCCTTTTTTAGGTCGACAGATCCCATGATCATGTCTTGATTCTTCTTCAGTATTGCTTCCATTATTAACCGCAACGTTAAAACTACATTTCTGGTTTCTTTACTTTTCCTAAAGCAAAGTTGATCAACAATTTTCTTTTCCATTTTTCTCAGTATTATTCTTGTCAGCGAGTTGTATGCATGAACTGTTAATCTGAGTGTGCTGAATCTTTGGACTCATTTGGTTAGCGTTTTCCGCAAAGCCTGATGATATATCGTTAGTCTCATACATTTCAAACACCTAAAGAATACCCGTTTTGTTGGCACTTTCCCCAATAATTCTAGTTACTCCGAAGGAATGTTATCTATCCTCCTTGAGTTAATAGATCTTATATCATACGAAGCTCCGTAAAATTCTGCTTTTAATACTGGATTTTCCGTGTAACACCTGTTTCTCCTTTTACCACGTCTCCACAGAAGTCCTCCCTCCATAGTGGGGTCCATCGTGCATTTTCCTTATATCTGCATTTAGCAGAGGAATTCGCACTACACTTTTAATGATACCACGCTTGGTTTTAATTGCACTAAAGACTATTCTGATTTTTCTGTATGATGAATAAATCCTTCCAGCGATCAATTCTTTGTAGATTTCTTCACATTTTTATGCAGCCATTACACCTTACCTTCCCCGCCCTTTCTATTTATTTCATTCACAAGTTACATGTGTTTCTGTATTCCTCATTTTCCCTGAACAATTTTACACATCGATCTTTCGTCGATCAAAAGAAGTATTTCCTGTGCTACCCATGGTTTCGTCCCAGATATCTTCCTTGTACGTATGTACTCGCTTCTCATTACTGTGGCTGCCCCTTTCAGAGATGTGCAGTCCTCTTCAACTGTATTGCGTACTGACTTATTGATTGCCATAGTACCTACAACCCAAGATATCTTCAAAGTATTTTCCACTTCGTACTACTAAATGTTGACCTACGTTTTTATCTCCTCATGGGTACGCCTTAGAATACAATTTCAGATTTCGGAATCTCTGCCTGACCATGATATAATTGAACTGAAATCTTTCTGTACTTAGTGACCTTCTCCAAGTATACCTCCTGCTCTTATGATTCTTGAATAGAATATTCGCCATTACGACCTGAAAGTTACTACGGGACTGAATCAATCTTTCTCCTACTATGGAGCGCGTGTCCTTCTTCGGTTATTCTTTCCTCTGATCCCTCCTCAAAAATCCCATTCCAATCCCCAATGACTATTAGATTTTCATTTACGTAGTTAATTTCCCGTTCAATATCGTCCATCTCCAAGTATACCTCTTCTCTTCTTATTCCTGAATATAGTATTCGTTAATTTTACCTGTTCAAAATCCACATATAATTTCTCTTTCTGTTCATCTTCTGCTTGTGACGCAGGGATGTATACCGGAATTAGTGTTGTCGGCCTTGGTTTGCAGTCGATGTTGATGAGACTCACCCTACCACTGAACCGTTCACTGTAACTTACTTTCTGGCGTACCTCCCTTTTCACAACAGTTTAACGAATGGAACCCAATTATGTAACGCACGTCGATGTGGCCGAGCGGTTCTAGGCGCTACAGTCTGGGACCGCACGACCGCTACGGTCTCAGGTTCGATTCCTGCCTCGGAGATGGATGTGTGTGATGTCCTTAAGTTAGTTAGGTTTAAGTAGTTCTACGTTCTAGGGGACTGATGACCTCAGAAGTTGAGTCCCATTGTGCTCAGAGCCATTTGAACCACTTAATTTGTAATTTCAGAAGCATTGAACATTAGAACAACACAAAAAGTAAATTAAAATCTCGTTCCGAGCTCACAAACGCACGCGTAACGAAAATCAAACGCATTACAATGCAATACATAAAACTTGCACACGATTTATCCGTGTGTTATACGGCTGTACGTCTGACAAAATGATGCACAGTGCTTGCACCTCCCCCCCCCCCCCCCCCCCTCACTGGAAACAGGTCACAATCCCACTGTCACCAAAGAACTTTCTTATTGATCTTCTTGCAAAATATACGCTCCTGTCTGCGTATGTTCTGGAAACGTAGCTCTCGTCCGGCAAACAGATCAACTGCCTTTCTGGTATGTTGTGTTCACTCTTTGTCGCTACGCCTCGCGTTCACTGTTAGTGGATACGATGTCACAGCTCCTCGATGCACCAGCTCCGCAGTATAAATCCCATTTCTTGTTGAACACCCACAAACTTCTCGTTCCATTCCGTAGTTCCAACTATGATCATCGCTTTCCGTGACATTGCCGATTCTCTTTACCGACAGTCTTCACATTCACGCACCATCAGCTTCAGCAGTCTCGACTTCCGCCCGACCTCGGTCAATCACCGCACGCTGACCGCAAGCGACCCATTACGCCCGTTCTGCACGGGACGTGTGAGCCTGCAGAGTTACGCATCATGCACCAATTCCATCGGCCTCTGCTGTGTGGACGAGGCCACTTACACAAGATGGCTTAGACAGAGTAGAATGGGTCCTGTTCTCCCGCATGTAATATGCTTCGCGCATGCACAGGCGGCTGAGTTGGGAGCCTAAGTGGCAAACAACGACAACTTCCTGCTCAGCGTGACGTTGTTCTTTGTACGTCTCATAAATAATTAACAGATGCAACACATGCTATAAATACGCGTTCAACTTTAAACGATAAGACGCTTGTTGCGAGGAATTAAATAATTCAGCGAGCCTGATCTCTCTGGAACTAGTCTTGAAAAATATTTTCTTGTTTGCTTCTACATGTATTCATGACGTAATTAGAGGTGAGCCACAATGTCTTTCTCATTAACGAGCAACATTCTCGTAACTGAGTAAATAAACATCCGCAACAGAAAAGCAACATAGCTTTGGGTTTGTCCATGATTTCTAACTTTTATAGTGAGGTCGTTCACACATATAGGCGGCTTAGTTTCACATACACTGCATGAAATCAAGTAATTCCGCTTCACAGTCTCGGTCTAAAACACAAAAGGACGTAAAATATTTGATACTCTTGGTAAGTGAATTTAATCCGTCGATTCACTTCCTGGATGTTGCAATAAGCGCAATAGAAACGTTGAGCAGACGACTAGACGGTCACGTACCGCGTAGCAGCTTATTTCTAATCTGACCATCCATGGCGCGGACGGATGCAATAGACGATGATTCTCTTGTTCGTGTTGCACGGACTTAGGATTCCCGACCTCTCCAATGTAGTCACGGTGCAGGCTTCCGGGTGTGGCTTCTTCGTAGTGAGCGGAGCAGGAACTCACTCCCACGTTCCACGCCACACCAGCTCATTTCGGAGTGGCGCTTTACGCAGCACAAACGTCGCCTAGGCTGCCCCGTCGCCAAAGACATGCGTTAGGACAGTGCCTACATCGCCGGTAGGGCAGAACGGAAGTAAGAGAATTTTAAATTACCTACACAAGACAAATGAATCAGCAACTGAATAAGAGGTAGATATTCAGACGATGCATGAATCCAAAAGTTCGATCTGTAGCTAATAGGATGTCATCAGATATAATGTCTACTATCAGTAACGATTGTGATGAGCAAGACATGTTATCCGTACCACACCGAGGATGTACTAAATACAGGCACCGCAGTTCCCATATGCTAGTGTTCAAGATCGTAACACGAGAACGTCTATTCAGGGATAACTTGAACAACCACTTTCAATTGCAAAATGCGCTAATACTATGGCGACGGTGGTCGAATGTTAAGGAATATAACAGCGTATAGAGCGGCAACAGTTGAGAGATTCATTCAGAAATTCAATGGCAAGAACACTTGATGAGTTATGTATCATCCCATAATAGTACCCTTAGTTAACACACATCACAAGTCAAGCAGATTATCCACAACACCGGAACAGCATCGCTTGATGGTTAAACGTTCGTATGGGGTGGTATCTTATGCTGGATAGTGGTTGTAATTGATACAAATTCTCATCAGTTGTTGTTCCCATTGAACTGTTAAATGATCCCCTGAACTGTTGCCATGTATATGCTGCTTTAAATTAAAATTTACACAGTTCATTAGGATGATCGACGGGAGGAGTACAGTCTCCATGCCGATACTCGCTGATTTCAGGATATCAATACCTTCAATACTGATCTATGCATGTCGAAAAGACGCTTTCCTTGGCACGTTATTCAGTTATATTCAAGTTTGGGATGCTAACATCGACCCTTCACGCCTCTTCCATCGCCTCTCATTGGCTGACGATACAGACAACTTGTCTCGCTTTTTTCGAATACAGTAACACGCAGATGATACCTCATAGGTCCTGTATTTAATCTGATTGGTTTGGGAAATATTCTATAGATGTGAGGATGCTTGTGTATGGCAATCTCTATTCTCCCGTTGAAACTGATGAGTTGTGTAACTTCTAGAATTCCTTTGCAGCTTACATCTCTGCACCTCTCAGTCTGGAACTGCGCGACCGCTACGGTCGCAAATTCGAACCCTGCCTCGGGCATGGATGTGTGTGACGTCCTTAGGTTAGTTAGGTTTAAGTAGTTCTAAGTTCTAGAGGACTGGTGATGTTATGTCCCATAGTGCTCAGAGCCATTTGAACCATTTTGAGCTTTGCCACTGAGCTAGTCCGAGGTGCGTTCGCTGTGGACTTGACTGTGACCGATCCTTTCGAGTTGTAGATGGCAGCTGAAATAATGCAGAGCAATAACGTTTTATAGTGACTCTTGGTGAGTGTGTTGTAAGACGTCGTTATATCCTGACCTTCATTGCTTACATATTCCGCCCTCACAATTATATTCCACACATCAAGACGCTTCATTCGAACACAAACTCGATAAGATAAAGTCAATGTTGTATGAATTCGTGTAAACGATATGCAAATAACTAATAAATCGCAAGTGCACACTGTGGTTGAAATACTCTAGGCTAGGGTACACACATATATTTCTGACACGAGCTTTTAGTTCGAGAGAGGCAACAGAACGCCATGAGGTGCATCCCAACCCATCTATGTCGGTCGGTGGCCCCCCGTGGAGCGGACATCGTTCGCCCGAGGGAGAGGAGGAATGACCCCGTGTTCGGCTTAAAAGCAAATTCTGCTACAATGTGTGGGAGCGACCAGCCTATGCATTCTTTACAGAAAGCACATAGTTTCTGAGATTTGCACAGGGAGACAGCAAGCGCCAAACGCCGACACTACAGATATCCGGATTGATCCCCTTAAACGAAACGATTTTCTCCCGTTTTAGAAGAGCAATGCTGATTTGCAGACGATATTCCTGATTCCTTGAGCTGAAGGAGTGACGGAAGAGGCCGAAAGATATACCCCTTCATGACTGCCGAGGAGAGGCGCCGTTCCATTGTCGCTTTTGGAGTAAGGAATAAGTCTCTCCTCAGTACTTCACTGGGAGAGCACCTCTGTCGCGAGCGAATCGAAGTGCGTCTCTCTGTATTGAGTCCATGCGATTAAGTGTTGTTCACTATGTTGGCAGACACGCTTATTGTGCGGTGTGAATAGACAGAGTTATAGATAAACGCCTGCAATCGAATTTTTGATGGAATCGATGTGGACTGGTTATCTGACAGGTGTACCACGCCCATAGTTAGACTAGAGGCGAATAGGAATCCTTGAATTCATCAAGGCGTAGGGAGAGGTTGATTGGCGAAGGTCGATCCAGATAGAACGAGAGTTATCTCATTTGTCAGCATCGAGCAGCGCAGACAGCAGTCATCGCAGCTTTTGGTATTGTTCGCTACAGCTATTGCGAGCTCCATATTTCCTCCACAACAGTACACTTCACTGCATTTCATACGCAAAAGCCTCGAGCGTACCTAGCAACATTCTAAAGGACAATTATTGAAGTTAAGTAGGCACGCCTCTCAGCCATTCTGCCAAGTCAACAACAATCTTACACTTTGTATAGTAACTTCGTTAGCGAATCCTATCCTTGAGAGGTAACTTCACATTCCAAAAAGAACCAGGATAATACTTGTTCAATTCAGAACTAAATGTGCCATTGGGATAGAATTTTGGCATGTTTTTCCTACACTAACTAGCACCAATCCAGTACCCAAGCATCCCACTAGTTACGAAACAAATTTGGTGAAAATAGTTTTGTTATTTGCTTACAGTGGACGACTCCATAAGATATTTATTGTTGAAAGTTTTTCAGGCATTTCTCTTTAGAAAGTTATGAGCGTCTGTCTGACTTCTGTAGTAGTGTGGGAGTGGAAATTGCATCTTGCAGGAGCCACAGGGTAAAGGGTACATCTCAGATTAATCCGTTGCGCAGAATAACAGAATCTCAGATCAACCCCACGCTCACAGTGTGTACATGGAGCGGGGAGGGTTTAATTGACTTAATCGTGGGTTTGCTCGGTTAAAATTTAACATTTCGTGTGAAATTACGGGTACCATAATTAATTAATTTTATTTCATCAATGCCTACACCGTTAAACGTTAGGGGACATTCCATGTGCATCGATGTATGTTCAGCAGACAATGCCTTGAGCGCACGTAGAGTTCTGAAACGAAGATATGATGCCAGCTGCATTTTTGGTAAAGGAACAGTGCATTGACCTGTTCATTTCCCCGACCTTTTACCTTGGAGGTGCATAAAAGCCCTCCACAGCGACATTCCAACGACTACAGAGAATGCGTTGCAAATTATCGTGTTGTTGTTCTGTTTCACTTTAGTAGAAAGCATTGGAAGCAGCAACGCTTTCGATCAGCGCACGTACATCACTGTATCACAGTCGATGGACACATTCAACACCTTTGTGTGTCCCATAATTTTTTTAAACCACAACGTGCTACGGTACTACCAAATGGTACTGAAGATCTCCGATTATTGTAATTTTGTGTTTATGTGAATACATACTGTTTTGAACAGGGCTTAAGGAGAGGGAACGGATTACTGAAAAAAATATATAGGATACGATTTAAAAAAGACGAACCAAACTACAACGCGATAATTATGCTTGTCAGTGTCCTCCTTCTATGAATAGCGTTCAGTAAGAAATGCAATAGATTTTTCCCCCGGCCAGTGTCGGTTGCGTAAATGCGAAATTTATGGTGGAACCTCGTGGAATATTCCAGCTTCAGCTTCTACGGTTTCATGAAGTTTCGAAATGTGAGGGCGCAACATGTGCCTTACATATTGCCATGTGTTCATCTACAACTTCATCTACATAGATAGTCTGCAGTCCACCGTGCGGCGCCTGGCATAGGGTATCCTACACACTTCTAGTCTTTACCTTTCTTTCTCTAATCGTAAA
Organism: Schistocerca gregaria; assembly: GCF_023897955.1. Classification (NCBI taxonomy): domain Eukaryota; kingdom Metazoa; phylum Arthropoda; class Insecta; order Orthoptera; family Acrididae; genus Schistocerca; species Schistocerca gregaria. Next base: position 166,487,375 of record NC_064925.1, on the reverse strand, counting down.
CAGAGCAAGGGAGAAACGACTATTTATACACATTTGTATAAGCCCTAATTTCTCTTATCTTCGTGTTCCTTAAGCTCAATATGTATTGGCAGCATTAGAACCGTTCGGCAGTCAGCTTCATATTCCAGTTCTCTAAATATTCTCAATCGTGTTCCTCGAAAAGAACGTCGCCTTCCTTCCAGTGATCCCCATTTGAGTTCCCGAAGCATTTACGTTTTGTTAGAAACTACAGGTAAGTAATTTCGTGCAACGATCAACTCTAGAGTGTACTGAGCTATCACTAGATGATTGAAGATATTTCAGCGTGCTCATCGCCTCAAAAATGCGTACGAACTTCTCCTTCTCTAAGACAAGGGAACGTATCACGCTTAGGGGTGCTTACAAAACGTCCTTGTACTGTTCTTACTCATCAACCCTACAGGCCGGATCTCACACGATCCGACTTCCACTGCTTCGCCCAATGAAGAATGCACTCGGTGGAAATCAGTTCTTGGATGATGGGGAGGTTATTAATGCACCTTTGACGTTGGTTGCGACGTCGACCAGTAAAGTAGCACCATGCGGGCAAAAAAGCCATCCCTGGAACGTAAGGTAAGACTGCCACATACAACGGAGACTTCGTTGAAACAAAGGGTTTTGTAGCTGAAAGAATTGGGCACAGTATGGTGTACTGAAATCTTGAATACAACCAGCCTGGTTTTCAATTGTTCGATTGTGTCTTAAATCTTATGGGACGTAACTGCTAAGGTCATCAGTCCCTAAGCTTACACACTACTTAACCTAAATTATCCTAAGGACAAACACACACACACCCATGCCCGGCGATGGACTCGAACCTCCGCCGGGACCACCCGCACAGTCCATGACTGCAGCGCCGTAGACCGCTCGGCTATTCCCCCGCGGCCAGCCTGGTCTCAGAGAAAAAATATGTTACATTACATACTGAACGCCCTTCGTAACTAGAGTACTGGCCATTAAAATTGCTACACCACGAAGATGACGTGCAACAGACACGAAATTTCACCGACAGGAATAAGATGCTGTAATATGCAAATGATTAGCTTTTAAGAGCATTCACACAAGATTGGCACCGGTGGCGTCATCTGCAACGTGATGACCTGAGGAAAGCATCCAACCGATTTCTCATACACAGACAGCAGTTGACTGGAGTTGTCTGGTGAAACGTTGTTATGATCACTCGTGTAAGAGGAGAAATGCATACCATCACATTTCCGACTTTGTAGCCTATCGCGATTGCGGTTTATCATATCGTGACCTTGCTGGTAAAGTTGGTCGAGATCCAAAGACTGTTAGCAGAATATGGAGTCGGTGGGTTCAGGAGGGATATACAATACGCCGTGCTCGATCCCAACGGCCTCAGATGACTAGCAGTCGAGATGACGGGCATGTTATCCGCATGGCTGTAACGGATCGTGCAGCCACGTCTCGACCCCTGAGTCAACAGATGGGGATGTTTGCAAGACAACAACCATTTGCACGAAGAGTTCCACGTCGTTTGCAGCAGCATGGACTATCAGCTCGGAGGCCATGGCTGTGGTTACCCTTGTCGCTGCATCAGTGGTGTACTCAACAACGAACCTGGGTGCATGAACGGTAAGACGTCATTTTTTTCGGATGAATCCAGGTTCTGTTTACAGCATCATGATGGTCGCATCCGTGTTTGGCGACATCGCGGTGAACGCACATTGGAAGCTTGTATTGGTCATCGCCATACTGGCGTAGCACCCGGCGTGATGGAATGGGGTGCCATTTGTTACAGGTCTCGGTCACCTCTTGTTCGCATTGACGGCACTTTAAACAGTGGACGTTACATTTCAGTTGTAATACAAACCGTGGCTCTACCCTTAATTCGAGCCCTGCGAAACACTACATTTCAGCAGGATAATGCACGACCGTATGTTGAAGGTCCTGTACGGGCCTTTCTGGATACAGAAAATGTTCGACTGTTGCCCTGGCCAGCACATTTTTCAGATCTTTCACCAATTGAAAACGTCTGGTCAATGGTGGAAGAGCAACTAGCTCGTCACAATACGCCAGTCACTATTCCTGATAAACTGTGGTATCGTGTTGAAGCTGCATGGGCAGCTGTACCTGTACACGCCATCCAAGCTCTGATTGACTCAATGCCCAGGCGTATCAAGGCCGTTATTACGGCCAGAGGTAGTTGTTTTGGATACTGGTTTCTCAGGATCTATGCACCCAAATTGCGTGAAAATGTAATCACATGTCAGTTCCAGTGTAATACATTTGTCCAATGAATACCCGTTTATCATCTTCATTTCTACTTGATGTAGCAATTTTAATGGGCAGGAGCGTAAACAGCTCTTGATCGATACAGTTTTTTACCTTGCCTTCGGACAAAAGGTTATTTGGAGTAGGCAAGTTAAGTGCGATTCACTGTAAATTGCAGTACCTATACTCTTCGTATGTGTATTTTATAAAGTCTCAACTACCTGAATATCGACTCGTTGTGGGTTGGACCACAGATGCTATCGGAACAGCATAGATAAGCTATTGTACGGCCAGGAAAGAATTTCAAATACATTACGGTTTCAGAGGAAGGGAGCTCTGACTGCGCAGCGCTGCCTGCGTGGTTCCGTCGTCTCTGGCGTGCTCGTTATGTGCTCGCGTCCCTGCCTCTCTGTAATGGCGGGGCCATTATGGGAAGACAGAAGCGTAGCAAGCAGCGAGGACCCGGCCATGCAAATCCGCCAGGCGGTCTCTTCTTATTCTCCGCCGTAATGGCTCGGCCGACACTGGGCTGACCTTGCATTCCAAACACAAACGCCCGCCATTGTTTCGTATGCGAATTCCGAATACCCGTAGCAGCTGGAAGAGAGGAGCTATTCTATGGAGGCTTTGCCCTCGTCGATAACGACATTGGTTGGATTAGAACTGGTGCGACCCAGTATTTAACCTCAGGTTGGAAAGGATTCTTTACTCGGGCGGTAGACGGCAACTGTAGTGTTCGAAGGCAAATACCTATAAACTGAAAGAATTGGTTTCGTGACTGTACCTTTGCACAGAATTCGCCTTAATAACTGAACTGTATATATCAGATTGAAATAAGGAATTGTCTATCCCGCAGTCAATGTAAATTGTGGATGTACAGCAAAACGCGCAATTAATCCTTTTGTAGGCAATCTCATAATATATACTTTACTTCGCACAGGAAACTGATTGCTCGATCCATGTCACTTTTTATTTTTCCTCTGATGAGAGCATCGATATTAAGACACGAAAGTAACGTTGGCCCAGTCCACAACACAGTATCCTGATACTTGAAATAACGTCCCTTACTAAAAATTTTAGCACGTCAATAGTAGTCAATAGCTTGAAATTTGTATATTCAGGGTGTCTCAAATCTTTAGAGTCCAGATGACAAGATCACATGTTTGAGATTTCACATTCGTGAAGCTACTGCAAAATACAGGAGAAAGTAGTCTGTGATGTGTCAAAAGTGGCGTTTGTCGACTGTTATCGGTAGAAAGGCATTTCGTTTTATCCCGTTCCAGTGATGCACAGTACTTACTGTTCGTACCACAGATACTGGAAAAGCACGTGTTCTCCCCAAATGAAAGTGATTGACAACATGACGATGTATTTACCTCTTACCCATTTTAACGTTGTTTGCACCTGAATTACATTTACCATCGTCCTACCAATGGGAGGTCCCCGTCGTGGAAAACGCTATTGCTGAAACCATTGACTTCGATTTTGCCTTGGGGTTGCATGAGGTCGCTGGAGTGTGAAACCCAAGGACAAACTCAAGAAACGTTCGTTATCAGCGTGCTAGAGCCCTGTGTCATTAAACAATAAGGTTAATCAGTAGGCAGAAAAGCAAATGAATGTGTCGTTGCAATTAATTCGTCTATTGAACAGAAAATATACTCCACTGGCTAAATCTCATGCACAGAGTTTCCTACTATTTATTTCAGTTTTCTTGTTTTGGACGGAGTGTTTCATTTTATTGTTATTATTTTTTTATTATTTAATTGATGTGCTGTGCGATTTATTTTTAAGACATTGGTAAGACACCACTAAGTATATATGGTAAAATGTGTCACTACCTGTAAACTTTTGTAATTACACTGGATATTTGTACTGGGAGAATCTTCCAGAAGAGCAACGGAAGCTACAGAGAGCTCTGTGGAAAAAAAAGAAAAAAAAAGACTGAGACGTCTTTATATTCCTCGGCAATTTCATTTGTTCTTTACTTGGCAGCGGATTGTACGGAACAGAAGTAAATCGAGTTGAACGTAATTTTTATGGCTTAGTAATTATCTGTTTCACCATGATTGGCATAGTTCATTATTTCACAAGGACATGGTGCCTGTTTCTATATCAACGCCTGATGCAATCCCAATTAAGAGAAAACGTTCTAATGAAGGATTCTAACAAGGTAACGCTCAGTTAGAGCAAGGGAAGTTTTAATTAGCTGCTCTAGCTGGGGGTATCTAAAGAGACTGTCCATGTCGCCACTGTTGAGTACACAAAATCACATATCTTGTTAGCTCGTAATTAATGTCCCAGTGAACATCTCATTAATAGGAGGCAAAACCATACATCAGTCGTCTGCTAATGAGGTCTTCTACCTATTTGTCGATCCCTCCTTTCAAGACGTAATAAGCAAGTCTAGCGCTTTTGTTTTGCATCTTCCGACTGGTTTGATATCACGCTGCCACTATTTACTAAACTACGCCAATCTATTCATATTATTGTAGCACTCACTCTCAACGTCACGAATTATTTGAAGTGCTTCTCGGAAATACAGCAATTGAGTTAGTGCTTTCACCTTCTAGTGTGTATATGAATGCATCTGGTGATAATGTAGGCCAGCTGAATGGGCTTCAGTCCTACAGGAAACGAGTGTTATAATAGAGGCCGTGCAGGAAAACAGCATATTTTTAACGTGATGCAGGGAAAAATAGCACTAGTTATGGACAACAGCAGCTTCTGCATCAAAGAGCGGTGCACGGTGCTGCAGTGTAGTGGTAGGCAGTGAAACTAATATTATCAACAGAGATGTTGTGTTTTCTGTAAATAATGGCTGCCCTTCGGGGCTACATGGGTCGTGAAAGAGTCTGTAATCAAGAACGCAGGTGGAGAACCTGAAGGGATCCACTGGTGTTTACGTAAGACGAGGAAGACGCACATTGCTGATACGTCAGAAGAAGTGGCTGGGATAGAACGTACAAACCATATGGGCAGTGTTGTACTAAACCGAGTGACAGGAGCTGACTGCAGGTAAGAAATAAAACTATCTCCATCGTGTTTATTGTGCAATTTGCACCCTACTGTTTGTATCTACATCCTGATTCATGGGGAAGATGTATATTGTATATTGTTCCTCGCAGTGCTATTAGTATCACATGACCTCACATTGAATGTGATTTCATTTTCAGGTGTACGCCCTTTCACTGTTTTCAGAAGATAGGACATGAATGAAGTGAGCATATCCTTCAAATGATTAATGCACTGGAATGTAAAAATAATCAAACTCCTCACGTGGCTGGACTAATTAATGTGCATCACATATTCCAGTAACAAAGACCATTGTTCTGGTTATACATAGAAAGTAAGGATGCATGGCATGGATATGCGAATTTGTCTGAAATCATTCATAAGCCTTCATGTCGTAACTAATGAGCGTGTGCGCAGGATTCAAATGACTTTGCTAGTTCATGGCATGAGTGGCATGTCAAGCATGACAACTGGTGTAATGCATTCCCGTCAGTAGTGACAGATCGTACCACATAACACATAAAATCATTTCCTGTCTGGGAGTCTCATTATCCGCTCCGACCAGAAGATATTTCAGTGAAAAGGTTGCACAGAATGTTTCTAGCAATCAAATGAATATTCCTTAGAAACTGTATGGTATGTATTCTCCAGTCACAACATAAAGTTCCCCTTCCACACGTTTTGTGATTCAGCCCAACAGTCGTTAACCAATCCAGAGTTGACCGTGGAAGACAAAGAGAACTTGAGAACAGAGATGGAGCTTCACTTCCGCACAGCGGAAAGATTCACGCAGCCAAAGAGAATGATCAAGGTAAGAGCCAAACTAATGAGGTGACACGTATTAGCATTGATTGTAATCAAAATCTGCCGCTGCGTTACATTGAATCCATTAATGTCTTTTATTCCAGGCACTGCAACGCAACAAGTTATTACGAGATTGCATTCGTTGCAGTAAGGCACGCAGCAGTCTAGTACGGTGCCTGCCGGACGGCTATGTTATATTTTCGGTTTACTCACAGCACAGCTGACTGTGGCTGCCGTGACAACTGCTTAGCATAACATTCAGTCTATACGATGATTCATACCCTCTACGAATCTAAATAATCCATATTTGTTATCATCAGATTTTGGTCAAATTTGGTACACATCCTTTCGTTATTAATGGAATGATGCTTTCAAAATTTCAGAGACTTATTTGTTATAGTTTTGGAGATAAAGAGACTTACCTAAAACTCCTAAAACCTACGCAAATTTTCTAAAACCAAGTTACAAACAGTAACAGATTCAATTTCATTATCACTTAAAGCCATTCCAAAGCTATCAGTGCATAAAAATCAATTAATCGGAATCTTATTTTTGAAACGTTAGTCACTCTGCATTATATAATACAAAAATCGGTCAAAATAATTATTATATTTTGCCATGTGTGTGCGTGAGAATGAATGAGAAGGTATATGCATGTGGGACATAAGCTGAAATTTAATATTTCATTTTACGTAAACCCTTGTACAAACGAACCTTGGGAATGTAATGTAATTCTCGTGACGTATGTCGGTGTGTGCTTTCTTTTGTATAAAGGTAACCAGAACGGAAGCTAGACGCGGACTAAGTTTATTTATCAATTTGAAGAATATTTCGCACTTCGTTTAATTTGATTAAAAAAATACAAAAAATTGAATTTTTTACAGACATTAAGTCACTGGATAAGGCAATGTTTGCCGCGAGAATTATCTGGAAGGGACGTTCTCATTGCTAGTTTAGATCAACAGCCAATCAGAATTAAGCTGTTCCCGGGCAAAAAAAGAAGTGGGCGTATAGGAGAGTACCTCGAGAAGAGTCACTTGCTAGTCGGTCTATGGATAACGCGATGTCTGATCGCTCCTTAAAAATACTTTGTAAGACGAGGCGATAGTGAGCTAATTTTGGTTCGAACATACCGTGACTGAAGCGACTGGAGTTACGAACATTTTAATCCAAGTTTGATGTTTGTAAATTAAACAATTTGAAATATATGAGCTTGTGAACTTCCTTGTCGTAGTAACAAATCCGCTTTTCGTGTTTAGTGCTCTGTACGGAATACTTTGACAAGTACTTCTTACGAAGAAGACCACTGAGACGACGGAGTGTTTAACGCGGGAATAGTTGTGGGTCTGTGACTGGTAGAACGTGAAAATTAGTCGCATCGTACATACTAAACTTCTGGCTGCTTTTTCAGTGAATATTTGTTATACAGACGGTGAACTTTGAATGATAACGTTTTACACTATTAAATAAGGACTTGATAGCCATTTCATGAGTTTCAATACAAATAAAAATCAGAGTTAATCTAATTTTAAAAGCTTTTCTGCAAGTAGACTAAAGATCCATCACGCCTGATTTTTTTATCATGAACTTTCAGGAACTTACTTTTAACTAGAGACACGCGGCCTCTGTGTGGTAGCATTAGGTGGTGGCTTCATCAACGCTGCTTATACTGCCTAGCATGTATCTGCTACATCAGAGTGAAGGGACATTGGTGAGAATCCTATCGAGGTAGGTGGACTGACAATAAGTGTCAACAATAACAAAAACAGACCACCGACCCCGCCCCACCGCTGCAGGTTTCGTACTGTAGGTGTGGTGTACATGACCGAGTTGCTATGTTTACTTATCATGAAGCCGACGGGAACCAGGGAGTCAGTGATGTTACGTGATGGTGCATCCGGAGAAAACTAAAACCATATAGTGGCGTGTTTCTTTTATTTTCTACAGCATGCCTTGAAAATGTTTTGAAGCATAAAATACGTATTTTGGAACGCCGGGACACAGCTACCGCTCACATGATCAAGACTTTGCCCTCTTAGGAAAACAGAAAAAAAACTGTATACCGCATAATCTCCTAATGATTGGAAGGAAAAAATATCATGAGCACGACAAATTCCATCATCGTTTAATGGTACAAGAAACGCAATACATCGATTTCATTGACTTCAGAGTTACTTCAGCCTCATACTTTCTGAATCGTCACAAGCCTCCAATACAAACTAAAACAGTGACTACTTTGAAGGTAGAGCAGAGATGTCCAGCTGTTAAACTCAGGGATATATACTCAGGTCTGTGTAGAACTAGAGACATACGCAGTAGCGTTCTATTTTAATAGGAAATTGAACTTAAGCCAGCAACCATTCCAAGGTTACCAATACCACAAGCCAAGACTAGTGACCTACAAATATTGATGCAACATTAGAATGAGCACGACAAGAGAGCCATTTATAATTAACTTTGAATGGCACCTGAAGGCTATAATGAAGAATCTGACAATGACTGTGATGACAATAGCAGTGGGACTGATGAATGAGCAGCTGACAGCAGCCGTTCTATGACTGTAAACTGCGTGTATTGCAGGTCAGTTCACCGAAATGGTATTGAAGACTCCTTGACCAAGAGCGTGCTGTCTAATTGTGTCATAGAGGGCTACATATAACAAGCACTCTAAATGTAATATCATTTTTGTGTGTTTCTGGTACATTTTTATACTTATAAATGCATCATAGCAAGAAAATGTGTCTATGACATCTGTATTTTTCAAGCGTAAGTGATATATGTCCATCGTAGTTTTTATTCTCGTGTGTGAAATATGATACTTTATGTGTATGCAAATGCATATTATGTTTCATAATGTGTAAATGTATCCCTACACAATACCAAACTCCATATATAAGGCTTCATTATGATGGTGGAGAATTTCTTTTCATTTCCCAAAAACGTGACTTTTGGACTAATGCTGTTTTTCCAAGAGGCCCTTCATTTATTGTCAATTGAGCAATCTTTAATATCCCTACAGTTTTGGCTCTTTATTGCACCCTGCAGTAACATGAAATATGTTACCTAATGCTGTGCACGTGTTTCGTCGTCCCGTCTCATCTTGTAATCTGTGTTATTTCATGTACTTCTTTCCTGTAACAAGTCATCCTTCTTGCTCTTGAAGAAGTATTGTCATGTTTGTAAAATTTAACATAGATGGTGTTGAACCTAGGACTACTTTTCAAACATTCGCCTCCAGCCAGCCCTTTAGCAGAATTTCAGTATGCTTCCTTATTTCAGTTAGGAATTATAGCATTGACTTAATCTGTGCTGCAGTCTTCTTACTAAAGTACAGAAATTACTCTTGAAAAATGAAGTTCCTCCAAATATCGAAAACTGTTTAAGGTACATCAAGGTGCATCATGGTGATGCACCTATGAACACATTTTCAAACCAAAATAAATTGAGAAAAACTAGAAAATTTTGACAATTCTGTATTTAATAGCCTATGTGTTGTTTTATTATCTTTCTACATACCGGTAATCAGTAACTGAAACGAAATTAACAAGAAATACGGTCATAAACAATTTGAAGAATTTTGAAGTATAAACTACTGGCAGCTAACACAAATTTACGTTTTCGAGACAGACACGAAGGAAACTCGGTTCACTTCCGAATATCTTGTGTTGCGTGGTACAGAGATTTTCTGTTGCAAGGTACAAGATCGTACACCGCTGACAAAGTATGATATAGTAGTGAGAACTCATATGTAAACGCCGCTGCTATCGGTGAACGTTGGTCGTTGCCCCTCCATTCCTTCGTTCCTGTAGCTATCAATGCAGCATTCAAGCGCTCCATCGTAAACAACAGCAGTGGTGAAGAATTACATGTTCTCTTAAACACATTCGAGTGGTTTCCATAATTCCCGGAAAGTGTGAGTGTAATACAGATCTGATAAATATCGTGAGTTTTAGAGTTTTCATTCGTTTCATGCCTTCTTTGATTTAAATCCTGCGTTCAGTGAATATCGGTGGTGTATCTACAAGCTAGTGTTAACGTGTGCCCCTGATAGTTACGGGTTCTTTTTGGATTCATTACCGTGTTTTACGTAATTTCCTTATAGCATTAGTTTAAGATTGTTGTTATAAATATCGTGCGTTTTAGTTTCCACTCGATTCGTGTCTTCCACTACTTACGTTCAACGAACATCTGCCATGTCACTGAAACTGATGCCTGGAAATTAGCTGCACAACTCACCGAAAGATAAGATAATTCTTAGTATATTACAGTTTAAGTGTGTTTCACTGCTTTTACTTTACTAAAATTTGGTAGCGTTAGGTGTGACAGATATTCATATCGTTATACGTTAATTGACATGAGTTTGTATTTCACTGTGGAGAATGCAGCGGGGAAGCCCAGAAAATAATGGATAAGGTTCCTCCATCTACTTGTAGAATATATAGTCGAGAGAAGAAGATCGTGAAACAGGGAAGACGGATGTGTGCACTCCAGGCTGAATTAGAAGAAGATATTTTGAATTAGAATGAAGGGGAAAAGAGACAATAGGAGCTGCGAAAAGGTGAAAAGTGTAGGCAATATGAGAAAAACAAGAAAGTCCATTTCAGATTGCAGCTAGCAGTTAGTTTGACTTATCACTTAAACTAGGAGAATAGCCTCAAGCAGTTTTGAGCTATAGTAAATGGACTGCAGCAGAGTCGTAGCAACAACTGTGATGTCAGGTCGGTAGAATGCTTACGTAGAAAGGAAGGAGGCTTGCTACAAGGGAGCATTCACGAGAGAGGTGCGGGCAACTTCAACAGGAAGTCTAGGTGTAGAATACCAAGTCACAAGCAGTGAAATCTGGCACCAAACTTACCCATACGACGTAGAACGTGAGTCTGCTAAAGAGATGTTGATGCAGAGGATAGTATTTACAATAGGAGGATCGGAAACAGCTTGGATAGCAACTTAAAATCTAACATTAAAGTTGACCTGGATAAAATAGGAGCAGCAGCAATACACACTAAGGTGGGGTTTGTGGAGATTTTGCAGCGACATACAAGCCCTGGGCTCAGTCGGCCCTTAGGCATTTGAACAAAGAGCTGAGCAAATATCTTCAGTCTGAAACAAAGTTAAGTCTCTTCCGTGCCTATTGATGAGATTTGGAGGAGGGGATACATTAATCATGGCCTGCACCTGAAAAGGAGGAGGTATGAGAGGTTAGCTCACCACCTTGCACAAAGTGTAAGGGGACCTACAAGCAAGCAAGACAAAACCCCTGTGGTTATTAGAGCCGAAGGGGAACATTCTTTAATTTGGATTCAGGTTAAAGAAAGACAACATTGAAATAAATTAGAGCAGAACGGGACGATAATGCATGTAACAGTTTCCGGAAAAATTTAATTATTCTGTTTCATCACAATGTTAGAGGGTTGAAAAACAAGGTAGATAAGCTTCCTGTATGGCTAGATGTTGCAGAAAATTCTGAAGAGGAAGATATACTGTGTCCCTCTGAGCTCCATGTAACTACAAGGATGAAGAAGTTAAATGTCAAGGATCATAGAACTGCATCATTTTCGTGAGAGTTAACATGGAAAACGGGGAAGTTGCAACATGTGTAAAAGTTGGATATCAACTCAAAAAGTCGAGACAAATAGTTTCTATGTTCATCAAATCCAAGAAGCATGTGCTTGGCAGTTGCCACAGCAAAAGAGTGCTCTGATAATTGCGTCTATATATACCCTGCAATCATGAGGCAGGTTCATAAAAAGCAGTGATATTTATTACTGAGACAGGATACAGCGTTTTAGGAATAAGCTAGCGAATGGTATGGGACGATGTATACGCAGAAAGACATGTTATGTCAAATTCAGATTACTCCACTGTAAATTTTCGTCAATATATCAAAGTTGCTTTGCGAAAGAATCTATCCAGAAAATCCACTAAGAACACAAGTATGTTACCGATAAATAAGAGAATTAGAATCTCATGCAAGAGGTAAAGCGAAATTTTGTGTTATGGGCAGGGCAAATAAAGATCCGACATTGCTTGAATACAGCAAAAATAACGTAGAATTTTAAGGAAAGTCATTAAAATGTCCGGACATACGCACGTCCTGACATAAATAATGCAGTTGGTAACATTAAAGCTTAATGGAATATTGCTTAAATGGGAGACGGGACCGTCACTCATTGTAGAAGATATCACAACAATTAAATGACAATACTGTCACTGCTACTTTATAAGTTGCGAATACTTTCAATAATCACTTCCAAAATATAGCATCATTAATAGGGTTTTAATGGTCCAGTTGAAGAAGCAAGAGAATATCTTAAAAACGTCATTCCATAAAACTTTGTCAGCGGGAAATAGCACCAACATCCGTCACGGAAATTAATAGAATCAAAAAAATCCCAAAAACATAATAAGTCGAAATTTCGAAAATAATTGTGAAAATTTGTTTCAACTTAATAAATAATTATCTTAGTGATATATGCAATGGATTACTGACAGGGAATGTTTCCAGACAAAATACGTTATTTTTAAACATCTCCATAAAATATGTGACAATACAGCGCAAACAATTATCAATCAATTTCTTTATTGATATCTTTTTCGAAAATATTCGAAAAACTAACGTAATCAGGAGTAGTCTCGCTCTTAAGTGGAAACAGTATAATTTGAAATCTGCATTCCAGAAGGATTACTCGACAAGACATTGATTTTTATACTTTCATTCGTCAAACAGTACAGTCCTTAAATAATAAACTATCACCAGTTGGTATTTTTTTGTGATGTTTACAAGACGACTGATTGTGTAAACCATCTTACTTTCTTGTAAAACTCCAAGTCTTAAGAAACTGACGGCTTTATACACATCTGGGTTTACTCACCCTTAAAAGAACAAACGAAGATGTAAAGGTACAAAATTTTATTGAGTGAAGATAAATCACAATGAGAGCCCCACAGAGCCCAATTTTAGGTGCACTGCCATTCCTTGTTTATGTGATTTACCTATCACTTTACATTGAGTTAGCAGACTCAGTTATTTTTCCAGAGGATACTGCTGTTACTATAAATCCCATCTGAGAGAGATTAAATGACATTTTCCAACATTTTATGAACGATTCTCAGTAAATGAACTCATCTTCAATTTTGAAGACAGACACATTCAGTTCTGTACAACAAACTGATTCATACCAGCAACTGATGTAGCACATGAGCAGGCATCAATAAAAGCGGTAGAGTGCTCATTATTTCGAATGTACTTATTGATGAGAACTTGAACTAGAAGATGCATTTTTCTGAGCTTATCTAACAATTAATTTTATTATTGCTAATATTGGAAACAAACATATCAGTCATATAACATATTTTGAATTTTTCAGTTCAATAATGTCTTACGGAATAATTTTCTACGATGATTCACTACTAGGAAACTAAATATTGACCGAAGAGTAAAAATAATATTAGTTGCTGTTTCACGAACATCATGTATATACCTCTTCAACGAGCTACGCATTTTAATTATGCAGCCACAGTACACATATTTGTTAATGAAATTCGTCATAAGTAATCCATCGCGAAATTTGAGGTGGTGGGTGACGCCCGTATCTACACTCCTGGAAATGGAAAAAAGAACACATTGACACCGGTGTGTCAGACCCACCATACTTGCTCCGGACACTGCGAGAGGGCTGTACAAGCAATGATCACACGCACGGCACAGCGGACACACCAGGAACCGCGGTGTTGGCCGTCGAATGGCGCTAGCTGCGCAGCATTTGTGCACCGCCGCCGTCAGTGTCAGCCAGTTTGTCGGGGCATACGGAGCTCCATCGCAGTCTTTAACACTGGTAGCATGCCGCGACAGCGTGGACGTGAACCGTATGTGCAGTTGACGGACATTGAGGTAGGGCGTATAGTGGGCATGCGGGAGGCCGGGTGGACGTACCGCCGAATTGATCAACACGTGGGGCGTGAAGTCTCCACAGTACATCGATGTTGTCGACAGTGGTCGGCGGAAGGTGCACGTGCCCGTCGACCTGGGACCGGACCGCAGTGACGCACGGATGCACGCAAAGACCGTAGCATCCTACGCAGTGCCGCAGGGGACCGCACCGCCACTTCCCCTGCAAATTAGGGACACTGTTGCTCCTGGGGTATCGGCGAGGAACATTCACCACCGTCTCCATGAAGCTGGGCTACGGTCCCGCACACCGTTAGGCCGTCTTCCGCTCACGCCCCAACATCGTGCAGCCCGCCTCCAGTGGTGTCGCGACAGGCGTGAATGGAGGGACGAATGGAGACATGTCGTCTTCAGCGATGAGATTCGCTTCTGCCTTGGTGCCAATGATGGTCGTATGCGTGTTTGGCGCCGTGCAGGTGAGCGCCACAATCAGGATTGCATAAGACCGAGGCACACAGGGCCAACACCCGGCGTCATGGTGTGGGGAGCGATCTCCTACACTGGCCGTACACCTCTGGTGATCGTCGAGGGGATACTGCATAGTGCACGGTACATCCAAACCGTTATCGAACCCATCGTTCTACTATTCCTAGACCGGCAAGGGAACTTGCTGTTCCAACAGGACAATGCACGTCCGCATGTATCCCGTGCCACCCAACGTGCTCTAGAAGGTGTATGTCAACTACCCTGGCCAGCAAGATCTCCGGATCTCTCCCCCATTGAGCATGTTTGGGACTGGATGAAGCGTCGTCTCACGCGGTCTGCAAGTCCAGCACGAACGCTGGTCCAACTGAGGCGCCAGGGGAAATGGCATGGCCAGCCGTTCCACTGGACTACATCCAGCATCTCTACGATCGTCTCCATGGGAGAATAGCAGCCTGCATTGCTACGAAAGGTGGATATACACTGTACTAGTGACGACAATGTGCATGCTCTGCAGCCTGTGTCTATGTGCCTGTGGTTCTGTCAGTGTGATCATGTGATGTATCTGACCCCAGGAATGTGTCAATAAAGTTTCCCCTTCCTTGGACAATGAATTCACGGTGTTCTTATTTCAATTTCCAGGAGTGTACAATGCTACAGAGAAAGATATTTGTTACACATTGTCAAAGGTACCAGTAACTCAGAAAGGAGTTCAGTCCAGGAACAAGTATTTTTGATCATTTTCCCAATAACTTAAAATGTCTGACGGGAGGCAATGCCAAATGTACCTTAAAATCATTTCTCCAGAGCAACTCCTTCTACTGCACTGACAAATTTCTACTTAAAAACTGACTTGGAATTAAAAAACCACATATCAGCTACTCACATCCTGCAAACTAATTTGTTCCATACCATTTCGATAAAAGAGTGCTTCAGATAATGTATGGAAGATGTAATGACGTAATTAACCAAATAGAGGCCGCTGTGGGTGGTGATGGTGGTGGTGGTGTTGCAGTAGTAACGCGTCGCTGACAACTTCTGTCTCCGCTGTCCCGTGCGTACACCAAGGCATTCTATGAGTTAGAGATACGCCGGCAAAACTTCATATTACATATTGTGGAACGTATAGCACAATGATTGTTTATGACCATAACAAAACACATTTTTGCAGAGATGTGAAAAGGAAGCAGGGAATATTTACAATTCTTGTTCGTTAGATGGTTACGGCTTACGTGAAATACGAACGGTCACCAATTACGTGAAAGCTCATCTTGAATAGCTTCATGCTAACAAGACTTTCATCGTAGATCAAATATTTTGCGGTAGACTTTACTGTAAATTCAACATTCAGATGTGTACCGATACAGTCAATAATTTTCCAATTAATTTCCTGAAACTTGAAGCTTATTTTATATTTGATGTTATTTATTTTATTTATTTATTTTTGTTGAATCGTCACCCTTCTCATAGCTTCAATGCAGCCCGCTGCGAATTCCTCTCCACTGCCAGTCTCATATTCTCACAATAGCAACTGCAACCTACATCCTATACTATTTTCTAGACACATTCAAATATCCGTCTCCTTCTATAGTTTTTACCCTCTACAACTGCATCTAGTATCACACTAGTTATTCCCTGATATCTTAAAAAATGCTTCATCATCTTCACTTCTTCGAACAAGTCTTATCCATACATTCCTTTCCTCGCCAATTCTGCAGGAAATCCACTAACTTTCAAAATCCCTCTGTAGCACCACGTCCCAAATCCTTCGATTCTCTACTATTCTCCTTTTCCGAGAGTCCATACCTCACTACCATACAATGCTATGCTCGAAACGTATTTTCTTAGAAATTTCTTCCTCAAATTATGACCAATGTTTGGTACCCGCAAAGTTCTCTCGGCCTAGAATGCCTTTTTGCTTGCTAGACTGCCTTTTGTGTAAGCATCGCTCAGCCTGTAAGGAGTTATTTTGCTGTCTGGGTAGATTTCCTTACCTTTGTGCTTCCCAATTCTGATGTTAAGTTTCTCACTGTTATAATTTTTGCTACTTCTCATTACTTTCGTCTCTCTTCAATTTACTCTCAATACGCATTCTGTACTCTTCAGATCGTTCATTCCATTCAACACATCTTGCAATTCTTCTTCGCTTTCACCGAAAATAGCGATGTCATCAAGAAACGTATCTCTGATATCCTTTCACATTCAGTTTTAATCACACTCTAGAGCATTTGCTATCTTCCCCTCATTGCTTTTGCGATGTACATATTGAACAGTAGGGGCGAAAAAGAAACATCCGTGTCTTACACGCTTTTTAAACCAAGCACTTGTTTTCTCTTCTTGTACTCTTATCGTACCGCTTGGTTTTTGTACATATTGTATATCACTGTCTCTCCCTACGGCTTACCCCCATTTTTGCAGAAATTTTGAACACCTTGCACCATTTGACATTTTCCAGATCGACAAATCCCATGAACGTGACTTTATTTTTTTTCCGGTCTTGTTTCCCTTATCAACCACAACTGTATGTCTAGTGCCTACACCTTTCCTAAAGACAAACTGATCGTCATCCAACACATTCTCAGTTTTCTTTTCCATTGTTCTACTTGGATGCACTAGCTCGTAAACTGATTTTACGATAATTCTCACACTAGTCGACACCTGCAGCCTTTGGAAATGTGTGAATGGTGTTTCTCCGAAAGTCAGATGGTATATCCCCAGTCTCATACGGTCTACACACAAATGTTAGTAATCGTTAGGTTCCCACATTCCCCAGTGATTTTGGAAATCCCGTTATAATGTTATCAGCCCCTTCTACCTTGTCTGATCTTAAATCTTCCAAAGTTCTCTTAAATTCTAATGCTGTATCCCCTCTCTTTTCAGAACGAGATTTTCACTCTGCAGCGGAGTATGCACCGATATTCCCCTCTCTATTCCTTATTCACTCCTGTCTCCTCTATCACGTTATCAGTCCTTTCGTCATAGAGGTCTTCAAAGTACTCTTTCCACCTACCCGCTCACTCCTCTGCCTTTAACAATGGAATTGTCACTGAACCCTTAACCATATCGCCTTGATTTTTATTTCCCCACAGTTGCTTTGGTTTTGTGTATGCTAACTCAGTCTTTCTGACAATCATTTCATTTTCGACCTCTTCACATTATTCACGGAGACATTTCGCGCTAGCTTCACTGTACTTGCAGATCATTTCACTTTTAAGTGACTTGTACTTCTGTATTCCTGAATTTCCATGAATACTTTTCTACTTCTTCTTTCGTCGATCAATGGGAGTACGTCCTCTTTCACTCAGGGTTACTTCACAGTTACCTTCCTTGTACCTATGTATTTCTTCCCAAAATATGTGACTACGTTTCTGTGGATGTTCTTTCGTCTCCAGCTGGACTCCCTACTGTGTAAAATACTTTGAGATTATCCATTCATTCCCTAGTATTACTGCATTCAACTACTACAGGCCATTTCTCATCATTACTAAATTGTGATCTCAGTCCATATACGCTCATGGGCACGCCTTGAAATCCCGTATCTGGCTTAGGTAACCTAACTGAAATCTTACCGTATCTTCCCGTCTTTTCCAAGTATATCTTCTCCTCTCGTAATTCTTGAAAAGATCGTCCGCCATTAAGTAATTAGTCTATCTTCTCCCACATTCCTACTACCACACCCATATTCTCCCGTAACTACTTCGACGACAACCGCATTCAATTTCCCCGTGGCTATTACGGTTTCATCTCCTTTACGAATTCAATTACGCGCTTAATAACTTGATATACTTTCTTCATTTCCTCATCTTCCTCTTGTGATGTCGGCATATGCATGTGAACTTACTACTGTCGGTGTTGGTTTGGCGTAGATTCTGATGAAAGAAAGGCTTGCACTAAACTGCTCACAATCACGCACTCTGTGCCCCACCTTCGTATTCATAACGTATGCTACTCCCTTTACACCATTTTCCTCTGCTTTTGATGTTACCCGTATGCCCACAGGACTATAAATCCTCTTCTTGTTTCCATTCCACTTCAATAACCACGACTACATGTAGACACGCTGAATGCTATCCTTTCGTCGGTTATTCAGACCTTTTCTCGTGATCACCTGCTCCTTGGTAGTCGCCTCACTGAGATCTGAATGGGCCACATGTCCGGAATGGAGAGATCTTGATGTGTTCTTATTCTGTTACAAGCCACTTTTCCTATGAGTACACATTTTGTGTTTGAAAACGCAGTGGTTTCCATTTCATTCTCATGGCGCTGATCATTGCTGAATCTTGGGCCTCTTAAGGTCAGATTCCCACCGAAAGTGGAAGTGACTGCCCTGAACATCTGTCTTCTTCTCTCCCCTCTTTCAAAACGCCAATGGCAAATTGAGGGTGACTTTTTTGCCGGAAATCTTCGGCAGCCATTGTTGAGTATTTAACTGAAAATTTTTACTGTGGCAAAACTCGGATGCAGCAGGTATGTGTTGACTACGAGTCAAAGATGCTACCCTAGGCCATGGATGAATGTTTTCTTTTTTTTTTATTCTTCAGTTTTCTAGATGGTTGTTTGCGGCCCGCCATGAACTGCTCTCCTGCACCAAACTCATTTCAGAGCGACTCATGCACCGCATGCTCTCATTTATTTACTACATAGATCCCAGGCTCAGCTTACCCCTAACGTTTTGGGCCTCCTCAAAACGTTATAGTTACATGGAAGTTTTCACAGTTGTCTTAACGCTTGTCCTTTCATTCTGTTCCGTCTTCTTATCAGTCTTTTCCGTACGTTTCTTTCTCCAGACATTGTTCGGATATCGCCAAAATTCCTCATCTTATCAGTGGACTTAATTTTGAGCATCCTGCTGTAGGAACACAGCTCAAACGCTTCAGTTTTCAGCTGTTCCGGTTTTGCCTCTGTTCATGATAACTACCATACTATCACGTGCGCTAGTAGTACATTTTAAGAAAGCTCTTCATGAACTTAAAGCCCATGTTTGAAAATAGTAGGCTTCTGTTGGCCAAGAACACCCCTGTAGTAATATGCTTGTTATTCCTCCTTGCTCCGTCCGTCATGGGTCATTTTGTGCCCTTAATTTCATCTACATCCTGATCACCAATTTATTGTTAGGTATCTCGATACCCTCATTTCTGCGGTTTTCCATTAGTTTGGTCATTTCCCTGTTTATTATCAATACATATTCTGTACTCGTCAGTCATTTCATTCCGTTCAACAGATCCTGTAATGGTTTTTACTTTTCGTTTTCACTACTGATAGTAATGTTATCAGCTAATCTTACCATTAATATCCTTTCACCCTGAATTTTCACTCCACTCTTTAATATTAATTTTATTTCCGTCATTGCTTCTTTGAGAGATTTCACAGAAAGATTGCAATCTGGTCTACACCCTTTCGAAATCGAGCACTTCTTTCTCGGCTATTCAGTCTCATTGATCCTTCTTGGTTCTTGTACATATTGTAATTGGCTAATAACTGCGGAAGAGGTGGAATGGAATAGCAGTTCCTATCCCGCTAATTTGTTCACAAGAATCGAACATTGCAGATCAAGTAGCGAATTTTGGTACGAACACATGCCATCTTGGCACCTGATGCCAAATCTATAATGTCTGTACTGTCTACTTAATGTGTCTTGCATACTTAATAATGTGTTAATGTTTTACACAATAATGGACGTAAGCGGAAACAAGTTTATCTTTTTAGGAATTGTAACCTGGAAAAATATTTCATTAATTACAGATTTTAAATATGTTTGAAATACTCACAAAAACTGATGTAGAAGTAATATGCGGTATTTATGATAATTAAGAGTGAAAAATGAGATTGGAATGTCCTTTTGGGAAGGGACCTATGTATCGAGGAAGTGACGAAAGATATAAAAGAAGAATTAACACTCGCTATTACAATTCAGTGATAAAATATCCTAATTACTTTCTGCACCCTGTGAAACTGAAGGAAAGTTAGAGGAAGTTTTGAGTAGAATGGACAATCTACTAACGATTATATACGAACTGAGAGTAAACCACAGTAAAATTAACGTAATAAGGAACAACATATATGAAAACATCTGCACCAAAGTCAGGGAAGCAGTCGAAGTGAAGAAATTGTGGTACCTTGGAATCAAAATAACACTTGACGGGAAAAAAGGGAGGATGTAAGAAACAGACAAGCATCAGTCTTCGACCAAAGACGTCTGATAGTGTCAACCAAAGTTCTCAAAAACCAAAAGAATTTTGTGAATGTGTAAAAAGGGAGAACGCCATTTGATGAATCTGAATCATTGACAATGGGCAAACTAGGAAAGGTGATCTCAGCGTTTGGGTTATTGTGATATAAAAAAATACTAGAAATTAAGTTGACTGATGAGAACCCACGAAGAAAACTGTACGCTGAAAACAATAACTACAATTTCAGCATATGTGTTCGGACAGCACAGAATGGCTTTCATGGAACTAGCGAAAGGGGAAGAGGCCAAAATTTTAAAGAAAGGTAGAGATAGATTATATAGCGATTATAACAATGGACGTTGGGAATAAATGCCACTCTGAGTCGACAAATTTTGGCGGGTTGACTCAAACCAATCAGATGACTGATGACCCAAGGGAAAACGAAATGTGTTCCAGAGGACTAAATTTGCTGAATAACTTAACAGTAACATTCGAGTACTTTCAGAATAATTCAGATCAAGTTGTACACTAAATTAGTTAATGAATATCATGGGTAGTCCACCATTTGAAGCCAGAAAAGAAAGAGGACTCGGAGCAGCGCATGGAAAAAAGGGATCCGGCTGCAAAACCCGGATAGTTTCTACAACCTGAAAGATATTTGTTGCTGCAGTTTCTGCAGCTCTAAATTTATTCTACTCATTAATTACTTGACAAACGGTAAATCATAACAAGGTATTTCTATAAAAGTCTTCTGGACCTGTTGGATGATGTGGTCTACATTCAAAACAAATATTATGCTTCATAGATAAAGGTATTAGGTCACATGGCTGTTTTAATGTCGACAAATGGTACGGTTTAAGGCACTAATTGAAATAGATTGATCTTTTTCATAATGTTTCATAACCTATGTTTGCTACCGATATTCAAATATAAAGGAAACGAAAAAAAGAATTCATCACTGGGTCTAAGAGTGTCTGTAGTAGCCACAGATCACCACACTCCATAATTTCAGGTTAGGCCTCTAAGTTGAAATTTACTTACCTGATAAATATTGATACACTAACCCAGTAGGATACTACGGCAATATGTAAGTGCAACTTCGAATACAAAGGATGAATTACGTGGATATTAAGGAGAAAAATGTGTGTTTCCCTCCACGGCGATCAGGTACTTGGAAATGTTTCGATACGAACATACCGATATTTCTGTTATTTGAAAGATTATCAATAGTGAAATGACCAATCAGCACTTAATAATAGTTTTAGAAACAAGGTTAAGGGAACGTGGAATGGCTAGGCAAGGTTCAGGGGAAATGTCTTTCACCCATTGGTTTACACACTTTGTTTAAACAACATCTAAAAAATAATAATAATAAAACATATTTGGTATTTTAAGAAATATAATATCAACGTTTAAATAATTAAATTAAAAAAAAGCGTAAAACTACAGGCCTACTCAAGCTCTTGATAAAGGTTTACAACTGACCAATTCTTAAAAATATTGGTGTCCACGTGCTTAACTGGGTGGTATCGTGCTTGCCTCCCATGCGCAAGGCCCGGTTTCGATTCCCGGCCAGGTCGGAGATTTTCTCTGCTCGGACACTAGGTGTTGGGTTGTCCTAATAGTTATTTCTTCCTCGTCATCGGCGGCAACTCGCCCAATGTGGCGCCGACGGAAATGAGACTTGCACTTGGCCGCCGAACCCGATTGGGACGACCATGCCAACAATGCCATTCGACCATTTCTTTTCATAAAGAAATGGTAACTACCTTAGAGAAAAAAATAATTTAATAGATTCAACAAAAGTATTTTTTTTTTAAATCCCGCAATAGCCCCAATGTGTCCACAATGTTTAGCAATAAACAATCAACATTTTTTTACAAAAGGTTTTTAAAAAATTTTTAAGTCACCCCCAATATGCGATCACGGAAATCTTCCAGTTACACATAACTAAATTAGAATGCCAGTGATCCCACCATACTTCTTAAAATCTTACAATATCTTTCAATTAAACAAAAAGTAGGGAAAAAACGATTTAAGAATTCAGACAACACTTTGAGAGACACCGTCAAACTGTGTTTTCAAAGCAAGTTACCAACTATGTATAATTGCTTTAAAGTTCTAAAGTCTCAGTGATTCCACCATACCTAATAAAATCACACTTCTTTTAGTTAAACTACTGGTGAGTGTGTTAAATTATTTTTTCTCTAAAGTGGTTACCCTCAAGCCAAGGAAACTAGAATACAATTAGGTGCGTGTTAAAGATCGATACCATGGCTCTTGTCCAGAAAAAGATCTAGTAAAGATCCATGGGAGGAGAATAAAAGCCTAGCGCAAAATATTGAAGTGCCTTTGTGAAACTACAGTCAATATGGAAGCACCGAGTTACCAGGAGCTGAAAAGGCAACGGGTAGAAACCAAGGCTCACAAACCCCACACGACAGTATCGAACCAAAACACACGAGATACTCAAAGGCAAACCACAACAACTCAAGAGGTAATAGACGCGCAACGGTTAGGCCAAACAGCCGACCTGTTTAGATCAACTCCGAGGATGACATCATCTCGCACAATTCAAGGACTGAGTTTAAGGATGTGCACCCATTACCTCAGGGACGTCAGGATATATCTAGAAAAGAAAAGAGGGTGGGCTTTCAGATTGATTGAATAAACATGAAACAACTACCACCAAGGCGACACTATCGAGACCCATTATTTCGGAAATTAAGCTAAGCCATAGGTGAGAGTTCTGCAACTAGGATCAAAATTCCTGTCTGGCATCACAACACAACAGCCATTCCACTGCATACAAATTGCTAGAGAAGGTCAGTAAGTAGTGAAAAAACGACCAGGGCGCACTATGATGCCCTTCTACCGGACGTAAACAACTGTGGGTCACTCGTTCTGACAACGATTGGGCTTCCTCGGGTCCGATCTGGCGGTCGCGTGGTAACTCCTGCGGCCACTTCCGTCCAGCCAGAACCACTTCGCCCGACTGGCTAGCATCCGTCACTCCGTCCGCCGTACTGCCGATCGTGCCGCCTCGCGGCAACCGTCGCTCAAATTGAGCTGTTGCTGCGAGGCCAGCGCCTCCACCAGCACAAGTACTCCTCGTAACCAAACAAACAAGGGACAGACAGCCACCGAAGGCTGCCGAGCCCTACGCTCAAATGGTGAAAGTAGTCACGTTCGCGAACAATATGAAACATACAGTGTCAGGCAGTTTTGCAAAATTGTAAAGTAACGGCTGTTAAAATCCAAATCCGCTGCAGACCATATTTTGTACAACATACGTACATCTTACATTATTGGTCATAGTTGCTGGTTAACTAATCACATCGTGCGATATATATTATACGCACAATATGGTGGATTCTCGTATATGAGTAATGGTATCGTGTTCCATTAAGTTTTCAGAAGCTGTGTGACATCCCTGCTCGTTTACTTACACTACTAGCCATTAAAATTGTTTGGGCCTCGGTGCGTTTCCTATAGGCATAGGACGTGACATTCGTTCGACCTGCACAAATCAACCAGTATATACTATTTGGCGGGTGATAATCCCTGCACATTTATGGAGATGATAGTCAAACATGGTCTTTAAGAAGGACCGAAGTTGTAAGACTGAAGTTTCTTCATAACTTTCTACGAAACCGTTCAAGGGCAAAAGTGCTGACTAAAGGCATTATTCACGCAAGCAAGCGCCCCTTATTTGAAGCCTGGATTTTGTTCATTTCATTAGTTTCTTTGTCGTTACGTTGTGGTACCACCTGACTTGTTCCTCTTAACTGATTATGTGGAATTTCCTTTAAAAAAGGGTTCAAATGGCTCTAAGCACTATGGGACGTAGCAGCTGAGGTCATCAGTCCCCTAAACGTAGAACTATGTAAACATAACGACATCACACACATCTATTTCCGTGGCAGGATTCAAACTTGCCACCGTAGCAGCAGTGCGGTTCCGGACTGAAGCGCCTAGAACCGCTTGGCCACAGCGGCCGGCGGAATTTCCTGATACTCTGTCTAAGTCTACTTGTTGGTTAGGCATTCGGAACGCCCACAGCTCTAGCTACAACTATCATAAGTAAACGATTTCTTACATCCTACAAACAGCTATCACTTTCCCAACAATGAGCTCAACTTAATTATTTGCTGTTCAGTACCATCCATGAAAGCTTGTACCTTCATGACGGAAATAATTTTTACACTACTCGCCATTAAAATTGCTACACCGCGGGGAGACGTGCTACAGACGCGAAATTTTACCGACAGCAATAAGATGCTGTGATATTCAAATGATTAGGTTTTCAGAGCTTTCACACAAGGTTGGCGCCTTTGCCGACCCCTATAACCTGCTGACATGTGGAAAGTTTCCAACCGATTTAACATACACAAACAGCAGTTGACACGCGTTTTCTGGCGAAATCTTGTTGTGATACATCGTGTAAGGAGGAGAAATGCGTACCATCACGTTCCAGACTTTGTTAAAGGTCGGATAGTAGCTTATCGAGATTGCGGTTTATCGTATCGCGACATTGCTGCTCGCGTTGGTCGAGATCTAATGACTGTTAGCAGAATATGGAATCAGTGGATTCAAGAGGGTAATACGGAACGCCGTGCTGGATCCCAACTGCCTCGTATCACTAGCAGTCGAGATTACAGGCATCTTATCCGCATGGCTGTAACGGATCTTGCAGCCACGTCTCGATCCCTGAGTCAACAGATGGGTACGTTTTAAGGCAATAACCATCTGCACGTACAGTTCGACGACGTTTGCAACAGCATGGACTATCAGCTTGGAGACCGTGGCTGCGGTTACCCTTGACGCTGCATCACAGACAGGAGCCCCTGCGACGGTGTACTCAACGACGAATCTGGGTGCACGATTGGCAAAACGTCATCTTTTCGGATGAATCCAGGTTCTGCTTACAGCATCGTGATGGTCGTATCCGTGTTTGGTTACATCGATATGAACGCAGGTTGGAAGCATGTACGCGTCATCGCCATACTGGCCTATCACCCGGCGTGATCGTACGGGGTGCCATTGGATACACGTCTCGGTCACCTCTCGTTCGCACTGACGGCACTTTGAACAGTGAACGTTACATGTCAGATGTGTTGCGACCCGTGGCTCTACCCTTCATTCGATCCCTGCGAAACCCCACATTTCAGCAGGATAATGCACGACCGCATGTTGCAGGTCCTGTACGTGCCTTTCTGGATACAGAAAATGTTCGACTGTTGCCATGGCGAGCACATTCTCCAGATCTCTCACCAATTGAAAACGTCTGGTCATTGGTGGCCGAGCAGTTGGCTCGCCACAATTCGCCAGTCACTACAGCTAATGAACTGTGGTTTCGTGTTGAAGCTGCATGGGCAGCTGTACCTGTACACGGCATCCAAGCTCTGTTTGACTCAATACCCAGCCGTATCAAAGCTGTTATTACGGCCAGAGGTTATAGTTGTGCGTACTGATTTCTCAGGATCTATGCACCCAAAGTGCGTGAAAATATAATCACATGTCACTTCTAGTAAAATATATTTGTCCAATGAATACCCGTTTACCATCTGCAATTTTTCTTGGTGTGGACCTAAAATTGTGGGCATGAAACTGGCAATCGGACGGCGTGACGATCAATATGGAAGTGCAAATTTCATACGAGAGGGAGTAACCTACGACGGGTTTCAACTTTCAGACAAAAAGAACATTGAACTTCTCAGAGTTGAGACTAATCATATGACAAGAACATCAATATGCAGGGTGTTACAAAAAGGTACGGCCAAACGTTCAGGAAACATTCCTCACACACAAATAAGGAAAAAATGTTATTTGAACATGTGTCCGGAAACGATTAATTCCCATGTTAGAGCTCATTTTAGTTTCGTCCACCTACGCTCAATGTAGCACGTTATCATGATTTCATACGGGATACTCTACCTGTGCTGCTAGAAAATGTTCCTTTACAAGTACGACACAACATGTGGTTCATGCACGATGGAGCTCCTGCACATTTCAGTCGAAGTGTTCGTACGCTTTTCAACAACAGATTCGGTGACCGATGGATTGGTAGAGGCGGACCAATTCCATGGCTTCCACGCTCTCCTGACCTCAACCCTCTAGACTTTCATTTATGGGGGCATTTGAAACCTCTTGTCTACGCAACCCCGGTACCAAATATAGAGACACCTCGTGCTCTTATTGTGGACGGCTAAGATACAATACGCCGTTCTCCAGGGCTGCATCATCGCATCAGGGATTCCATGCGACGGAGGGTGGATGCATGTATCCTCGCTAACGGAGGACATTTTGAACATTTCCTGTAACAAAGTGTTTGAAGTCACGCTGGTACGTTCTGTTGCTGTGTGTTTCCATTCCATGATTAATGTGCTTCGAAGAGGAGTAATAAAATGTACTCTAACATGGAAAGCAAGCGTTTCCGGACACATGTCTACATAACATATTTTCTTACTTTGTGTGTGAGGAATGTTTCCTGAAAGTTTGGCCGGACATTTTTGTAACACCCTGTATAAGCCTCCCAATACGCCATTCGAGTGTGACCTGCAGCGCAATAATCCCCTTCCCACGGGCAATACTGTAATGGTGACTTCAATAGTCACCATACACGCTGGGGATACAATGAATCTAATGATTACGGACTCAAGGAGGAGACATGGGCAGATTCTGAATCACTCTGTCTCATACACGACGCCAAACTCCCCCCATCATTTAACAGCCGCAGGTGGCAAAGGGGATACAGCCCTGACCTCGTCTTCGTCAGCCAGAACTTGGTAACTGAGTGCGTGAAAGATGTCCTGTGTCCTATTCCACCCATCCCAACATAGACGTATCAAACGCACAGTTACTTCAGCAGTGGTGCCAGTGAGGATTCCATTTCGCCGAAGATTTAATTTGAAGAGGGCGATATGGGAAGGTTTCGCAATTGGAATCGACGAAAAGCTGTAAACTCTAGAACCAACATCCAGCAACTACGATATCTTCATAGAAATCGTCCAGAAAGTACCAAGAAATTCTATTTCTAGGGGCTGGATAACGGAGTTTATACCGGGCCTAACGAAAGACAGCCGGAAAGTATACGATGCATGTAAGGAAAAGTATGAGAAGGACCCATTCTCTGACGAAACTCTTGAACTTGCAAGTGCACTTACCGACCAGCTCATCGAGAAGCGCCTAGAAGAATGGCAACATGTAATTGAAAGTGTAGACGTGAAACATTCTAGCCGGATTGCCTGGAAGACAATTAAGAAGCTAAATAATGACCCTAGGCAGAAAACGGAAGCACCAAGAGTAACAGCCAACCAAACAGCGCAGCAAGTCGTTCTTAATGGGAAAACGAAGACTCCAGCAAAAACCATCCCAATAAGAAGAGACGAAAGTGACACGAACTACTACAGCCGTCCATTTACCATCGATGAGCTAGAGTCCGTACTGAAATCTCTGAAACCTGGCAAAGCAGCACGGCTAGACGACCTTAGGAATGAACAGATCCTTAAATTTGGCGAGTACACGAAAAACTGGCTGCTCCTACTTTTCAGTACCTGTATCCGGCTAAACAACATCCCGAAAATCTAGAGAATGGGCAAGGTCATAGCCATTCCTAAACACGGCAACCCATAGGACGAACCAAAAAGTTTCAGACCGGTAACATTACTTTGCTGCTTGTACAAGGTGCTCGATCGCATGCTGCTGAATCGACATGTGCCTGATGTTAACCATCAGATAATTCCGGAACAGGCTGGGTTTCGCCTTGGGAAAACTTGCACTGGACAGGTCTTGAATCTTACCCAGTCCATAGAGCATGGGTACGAGAACCGTCTAATTACGGGAGTCCTTCTCGTCGACCTCTCATGCGCATTCGACACTGCAAATCACAAACTGCTGCTCACTAAAATATACGCTATGACTAATGATTTCGGGCTGATACAAATTATATCAACTCTTCATCGTAAACCTAGGAGGGAAGCGAAGCCTATGGCGTTTCCAGAAAAGTGGACTACCCCAAGGCAGTGTCCTCACACCCTCTCTTTTCAATATATATGTGAATGATCAACCAGCTGCACCAGGGACTAGGAGCTTTGCTTAAGTGGACGATCTTGCAATAACCGTGCAGGGTCGGAAGTTTAACGACATAGAAATTAGCCTTACGAATGGCCTCAACGGTCTAACGCCATACTACGAAGCCAACTGCCTACGCCCGAACGCAGCAAAAACATTATCCTGCCTATCCTATCTTCGAAACCGAGACGGCAAACGTACCCTAAACATCACGTGGAACAGCTAACGGATCGCGTTCAACAGCACTCCTTGTTATTTAGACGTCACCCTTGATCGCACACTTACTTACAGACATCATGTAGACAAGGTCAGGGGCAAACTATCAACAAGGAACAACCTCCCGAGTAAGCTCACCTCCACAAAATGAGGTGCCGACACACATACTTTACGTACGTCTGCACTTGCACTCTGCTACTCGGTTGCTGAATGCGCTGCCCCAGTTTGAGAAAGATCAGCGCATGCGAAACGAGTGGATACTCTGCTGAACGATGCCTGTCGCCTAATCACGGGATGCCTAAGACCCACCTCGGTTAGCCAACTTTACTTGCTTAGTGGCATAGCTCCAACCAACATCAGACGAGCGATAGCAAGCGAAGCGGAGCGTCTCAAGCAGCTGCGCGACCAGCGCCCTCCTCTCTTCGGACAAAACCCTCCACACACTCGTCCAAAATCAAGACGGGGTTTCCTCAGCTCAGTTCAACCGCTCGAAACTTCAAAACAAAAGGCCAGATTGTCAAAATGGCAAGCAACATTGCCTACGGGAGACCAGGCACCTCTATTCTTACCCAACGAACAATTGGCCTCAGGAAGTGAACTAAAATGGCCATTACGGAGAACCCTCAACCGCCTACGAACTGGGGTGGGCAGATGCAAGGTAAACATGTGTAAATGGGGATACCGAGACGGGACGGACACGTTCCAGTGCGGACAGACACAAACAATGGACCACCTCCTGGAACGCAGCAACATGGGGGAAGTGTGCACGAAAGAAGATCTGGCAAACGCTACGGCAGTGGCAGTTAAATGCGCTGAATATTGGCGGGACGTGATATATATATACATATATATATATATATATATATATATATATATATATATATATATATTGTTTGTCTTTATATTGTAATGTGACCCCCCTATTTTGGGTTTATTTTATTTATACATATGTGTATTGTATTTGTATTTGTGTGTATACGTAATATGTGGGTTGGCTATGGCTTGGACACGATCAAATAAATAAATAACTCTTACAATTCACTGCATCCGCTAACCTTTGCACCTAATCACAATGAACTTCACAATATGATAAGCCAGTGAGTGCTTCAAATCAAAATAGAACATTTTCGTCTCCCGACGTGTGCTTTATAAAAATATGAAGCCTACTTATCCTGAGAAGAGTTGCTCGGTAGTGATAAACGGGTTAAAGCACTTCAGTTATGAAGAGACTTCGATAGAAATTTTCAGTTAAATGGCGGACAGGACAAGTCAAAGGATGATTAGTAAGCCGGTGTCAACTTGTTAGCCTGTTAGTTGTACGAATACGCGAAGTTACTCTGAAGGTCCATAGTTCTCTCGCTCAGTGGTACGCACATGGTCATCGTTCTCATGTGCTATGTTACTCTGTGCGTCTTGCTCGGGAACACCTTTGACATTCCTTGTGATATGATCCCAATTTCGTAGCCAGCTGCTTCACTTCACCTGCCCAACTTTTCACTTTATGAGTTTTACGAGACACCTGTCTACATCTACCGACATTCATACTCAGCAAATAACTGTGACGTACACAGCAGAGTCTACCTCAAATTACCCTTGTTATTAGAGCTCCTTCCTGTTCCACTCACACATAGAGAGTGAATAGTGTATCTGCTCAGACGCCTCTATGCGCACTGTAATTTGTCCAAACATGTCATAGAGGTCCCTAAGGAAGCGATACTTGCGGAATTGTAGTATGTTCCCAGATTTAATAAACAAAGCGGTTTCTTCAAATTTCTTTCTAGGAGTACTTTGCGTGAACTTCAAGTGCCTGCTTAATTTGATCTTCTTTCTCCCCTCTGTCATTTCTTTAAGGTATGGTTCTCATATAGGTTTTTTCAAACGAGTGATTTTTAACGTGTTTGGTAATTCAGTTATATTTTCTTCAAATTATTGCTTTGAATCTCAGTTGTCCACCGGTTATCATCAGGACTTCTTTCTGCGTCAAGTCGCTACGAGCGCAATTTCCTGTTATAACAGTATCAAGAAATTGATTGATAATCAAGTCATTGAACAGTAATGGGTCGTTCCGATATTTTACGTGCAGCACTTTACTTTTGTTTATTTTCTCAGTCAATTGCATCACACTTCGCCCCTATGCGGGCCTTCCTGTATTTCGCTAACCCTCTATAATGTTGTGAAATCCCTGTATACAGAAGACTATGAACTGTGAAACGACCTAATGGAACCTCATGTGTATAATGATTCTGTAACATTCAATCGTGTTGGATTACTCCTATGAGAAATTTTTCATGCGTTTACTGCAGTGTCTTACAAAAAATATCTGAACAATCCTCTTCCTTTTTTTTTGCATTAGACGTCTTACAAATTCTAAGCACCCTTGCGCGTATTTCGAGTCTGTATCAACCCATTCACGACAGCGTAGGTCTTGTGATCAATGTGCTCAATAATTTTTTGGTAACACTCCAACCCATTTTCACTTACAGTTATTACCCTCTGCAGCTCATTTTCCACCATGGAAGTTACTCCCCGATCTCTAGAGACATGTCCTCGTATCCAGTTGCTCTCCACCTATTCTGCAGAGGATTTCCTCATTTCTCATGTTGATAGTTTTTCTAATATTCATCATCCTTCTAGAGGACAACATCTCAAACCATACGATTCGCTAGCCGGCGGTTGTGGCCGAGCGGTTCTAGGAGCTTCAGCCTGTAACAGCTCAAAAGCTGAGGTCGCAGGTTCAAATCCTGCCTCGGTCATGTATGTGTGTGATGTCCTTAGGTTAGTTATGTTTAAGTAGTTCTAAGTTCAAGGTTACTGACGACCTCAGATGTTAAGTCCCATAGTGTTCAGAGCCATTTGAACCATACGATTGGCTTCTTTTCTCCTTTTCCACAATACATGACCCACACCAACACAATGGTACGCTTACGAAAGACTGAAGTTTTTCAGTGCTAGTACATAACTATCATCAGGAATCCATTAATAATTTCGTGTGGAGGAAATACACAATTGTTGTTCGCTGTACCAATAGTTCTACGTAGATTTACGTTTGACTTCGCTTTGACTTCAGTTGGATTTCATAGCTGTGATATTATATAATTTAGTGTTGCAGGTGATTATACTGTTGGGAAGGCAGGAGGACGGCGTGGGTTAATTTCAATCTGGAAGACAGTCAACAGTTAGTAATAAAGTGATATTTTTTAAACAGGAAGAAATACACTCCTGGAAATGGAAAAAAGAACACATTGGCACCGGTGTGTCAGACCCACCATACTTGCTCCGGACACTGCGAGAGGGCTGTACAAGCAATTATCACACGCACGGCACAGCGGACACACCAGGAACCGCGGTGTTGGCCGTCGAATGGCGCTAGCTGCGCAGCATTTGTGCACCGCCGCCGTCATTGTCAGCCAGTTTGCCGTGGCATACGGAGCTCCATCGCAGTCTTTAACACTGGTAGCACGCCGTGACAGCGTGGACGTGAACCGTATGTGCAGTTGATGGACTTTGAGCGAGGGCGTATAGTGGGCATGCGGGAGGCCGGGTGGACGTACCGCCGAATTGCTCAACACGTGGGGCGTGAGGTCTCCACAGTACATCGATGTTGTCGCCAGTGGTCGGCGGAAGGTGCACGTGCTCGTCGACCTGGGACCGGACCGCAGCGACGCACGGATGCACGCCAAGACCGTAGGATCCTACGCAGTGCCGCAGGGGACCGCACCGCCACTTCCCAGCAAATTATGGACACTGTTGCTCCTGGGGTATCGGCGAGGACCATTCGCAACCGTCTCAATGAAGCTGGGCTACGGTCCCGCACACCGTTAGGCAGTCTTCCGCTCACGCCCCAACATCGTGCAGCCCGCCTCCAGTGGTGTCGCGACAGGCGTGAATGGAGGGACGAATGGAGACGAGTCGTCTTCAGCGATGAGAGTCGCTTCTGCCTTGGTGCCAATGATGGTCGTATGCGTGTTTGGCGCCGTGCACGTGAGCGCCACAATCAGGATTGCATATGACCGAGGCACACAGGGCCAACACCTGGCATCATGGTGTGGGGAACGATCTCCTACACTGGCCGTACACCTCTGGTGATCGTCGAGGGGACTCTGAATAGTGCACGGTACATCCAAACCGTCATCGAACCCATCGTTCTACCATTCCTAGACCGGCAAGGGAACTTGCTGTTCCCACAGGACAATGCACGTCCGCATGTATCCCGTGCCACCCAACGTGCTCTAGAAGGTGTAAGTCAACTACCCTGGCCAGCAAGATCGCCGGAACCGTCCCCCATTGAGCATGTTTGGAACTGGATGAAGCGTCGTCTCACGCGGTCTGCACGTCCAGCACGAACGCTGGTCCAACTGAGGCGCCAGGTGGAAATGGCATGGCAAGCCGTTCCACAGGTCTACATCCAGCATCTCTACCATCGTCTCCATGGGAGAATAGCAGCCTGCATTGCTGCGAAAGGGGGATATACACTGTACTAGTGCCGACATTGTGCATGCTCTGTTGCCTGTGTCTATGTGCCTGTGGTTCTGTCAGTGTGATCATGTGATGTATCTGACCGCAGGAATGTGTCAATAAAGTTTCCCCTTCCTGGGACAATGAATTCACGGTGTTCTTATTTCAATTTCCAGGAGCGTATTCAGTTGAAATATTGGTTGTTCTAGCGAAACACTCGGAACAGTTATTACAAGTTCTGTTACTGTTCTTCTGAGTGATGTCTACGTGGGATCCAGAGCTGGCCTACGCCGCCTACGGAGCTTACGTCTCGGAGACGACACACGAACTGCAGTTTATAGACTCGGCGGTAAATGGAGACTGCAAAACTCGGAGCAATGAAGTCAACAGTCTGCCGCTGGTAACTGCTCCGATATTTAACAAGGCATCGATCAATAGCTATTCCCGCCCGTTGTAACAGTGTGTCGGCCGCTGCGGCCCATGGTGGACCTCGATGTAGTTAGTACTGACAATCTGTACAACAGCTGAGCTACGAGTGTTCCGAACGTGGCTGTTCGAATTTCACGCGGTACTCTCTGGAGCCGTGAGTACCGTTACAACATGTATTTTGTTAAATAAAGTTTTGTGCAACCCGCACAATGCTGTGCTCAGAACGTACATCTTCAGAAATTTCCTCCTCCTTTTTAGGCTAATTTTTGGAGCTATTGTGCGTCTTTGATCACGTATGAATTGTTTCCTGTGTATGTCCGCTTTTTACATCCTTCCTGCTTCATCCGTCGTGTATTATCTTACTTGCAAGTTAAAAGAAGTCATTATCTTAGTTTACTTTGTGGTCAGCAAATTTGATGGTACGTTTCCGGATAACATCATTCAAAAATGTTCAAATGTGTGTGAAATCTTACGGGACATAACTGCTAAGGTCATCAGTCCATAAGCTTACGCTCTACGTAATCTAAAGTACCCTAAGGACAAACACACACACACCCATGACCGAGGGAGGACTCGAACCTCCGCCGGGACCAGCCGCACAGTTCAGGACTGTAGCTCCTCAGACCGCTCGGCTAATCCAGCGCTGCGGCTAACATCATTTCTGATACTCGTAAGCTACTTCAAGGTTTTTTCTGTTTACTCTGCGTCCCAATTCTGTGCTCATCAGGTTCTCCATTTCATACAGTAAATCCTTTAATTCGTCTCCGCATTCGCTGATTATAGCTGAGTCATCAGAAAATCTTATTACTGATATCCATTCACTCCGTATTTTAATCACACTCTTGAACCTTTCTTTATTTCCACCATCAATTCTTCGAAGTATAGATTTAACAGTAAGGGCGAAAAACTGAACCCCTTTCTAACAAGCTACTTAATGCAAGCACTTCCTTCCTGGTCTCCTTATTGTATAAAATCCTCCTATACCTATAGTTTACGTAAATTATTGTGGAGATTTCGGATATCTTTCATCATTTCACACTGCCGAACTCGTTTACTAGGGTCACAGATTCTATGAATGTGTATTATTTGGCTTCCAATAACAATCGAAAAGCCGAGACTGTATCTCTGATGACTCTTTTCTTCTAAATGCAAACTGATCGTCATCGTGTATTTCTTAAAAAATCTTAAAACATGGTTGCTGCATCCCATGTAAAGTATCCGACAAAATTTATCACCACGTGCTGCTGGGTTTGAACTGGGTCGGCCAGCCGTGTGCTGTGGGGTGTGAGGTCAGACGACTGCGGTCGCTTCTACCTACCACTACCGGAGCTGCACTCGGCCGCTTATCCACGGAGCTGCACGCTCCGATGCCTCTGAACCACTCGCTCCCCCACGCCTCGCATAGTTCCGGTTGTTTTCTCACCGATGCCGCTCCAACACCACCTCCTCTTCCACTATCTTCAGTAGCACTACTCCCTTGAGCGGAGAACGGCCTCTCTGGTGCCTATACATTTCCTGAAGCCTTACTGATCGTCATGTAACACATCTTCAGTTTTCTCTTACATTCTTCTGTATCCTGTTGTTGTCAGTAACTTGGATGCATAAGCTGTTAAGATGATTGAGGAAGTCCTCGCAATTATCGGTTCTTTCTGTCTTCATAGTTATATGGATCATATTTCTGAGAATGTGTATCACCAGTCTCATACGTTGTACACACAAAGCTAAATATTCGTTTTCTTCCACTTTATCCAATGATTTCACAGTGTCCGATAGTGTCCCTTTGCACTATTTGACCTCATGTCGGCCACAATTCTTTTAAAATCTGGTTTGTTTTTACCTGATCCCCGCTCTCTTTGCGGTGTCGACTCCTCTTTCGTCTTCTGTCCTGCCAGGAGACAAGCTCTCCCACTTGGAGAAGCTTTCATTGCACTCCTTCCACCTATCCTCACACCCCTCTGCATTTAACAGCGGAATTCCCATTGCGCTCTTAAAGACATCTCCCTTGCTTTTAATTTCACCGATGTATGTGCTGACTTTTGTATATGTTGCGGCAGTACCCCCCACCTCCCCCCACAATCGTTTATTTGTAGATTTCTTTACATTTTTTCTGCAGCCATTTCGCCTTAGCTTCCCTGCACTTCTTATTTATTTCATTCCTAAGTGACTGCCATTTCTGTATTCCAGAGTTTCCCTGAACATTTCTGTTCTTTGTTCATTCGTCGATGGTTTCTATGCAGTTACTTACCAAGTGCCTACGTTCTTCTTTGCGGCTTCTACGATTACCCGTTTTAGAGATGTCCATTCCTTTTCAACTAACTGCCTACTGAGCTATTAATTACCGCTTTATCTACAGCCTCAGAGAACTTCAAGCCTATGACTTCATTAATTAATGCCTCGGTATCCCACTTCTTTGTGCAGAGATTCTCCGTGATAACACTCTTAAACTTCAGCTTACTACTCTTCATCTTTACCTAATCGTGATCTCAGTCTATAGCTGCTCCTGGTTACGCCTTACAATCCAGTGTCAGATTAAGGAATCCCTGCCTGACCATGATGAAATCTAATTGACGTATTCCCTTATCTCTCCGCCTTTTCCAAGTATGTTTCCTTCTCTTAAATGTTTCTTGAATATACTATTCGCAATAACTAACTGAAATTTATTGCACAACTGAATCAATGTTTCTCCTACTACCTAGAGCATGTCCTCCTTCCGTCACTCTTTCCTCTACTCCTTCCACTACACACTCATTTCAAACCACCATGACTGTTACTGTGTTGTCTCCGTTTACGTGCTGTATTACCCTTCCAATGTCCCCAAGTAATTTGTCTATCTCTTAATGTTGAGCTTGCAACGTCGGACTGTATACGTGGACTATCATTGTCGGTGTTGATTTGCTCTCAGTTGTAATCAGAACAACCCTAACGCTTAACTGTTGAAAGTAACACGCACTCTAACCTATCTTCCATTTCGTATCGAACCCTATTCACGTTATACCATTTTATGTTGCTGTTGTTACTCTATACCCGAGTCATCAGATATCCTTGTCTTCTTTCCATTTCATTTCACCAACCCCCACTATATCTAGATTGTAGTAGCACTTCCCTTCTCAGATTTTCTAGCTTCACACATTTTATTAAATTTTATTATGGAAATAACTGTGCCACACACTGTGCTGTGCGTAGGAACCAAAGACATTACTCCTTTCATAAGGAAATCGAGCGTTAACATTGCATTATCTCTGCTATTTATTATCGTTGTTGTTCAGTGTAATACTAATGATTCCGAATTTTTTCATTCTCTGATAAAATCAATGTGAATTAATAATTGTGATTATTACAACTCGACAGTAAATACAAAATTAGTAGTCACGGAAGAAATAAACGAGTTCTCTGATAAATCATGAGGTGTGACTCGAACGTTGAATGTTACTCTTCCCAGGCATTTTCATTACTATAGAGAGTTTCAACAGCGCTACTTCGGCACTGTGTAGGAGACGAGCTGAGAAGAATGGCAACAGACTCAAGAGCACGCAAAAAGAAATCTGTTACAGCTCTTTACCAACATATTGACACGAAAAATCACACGCAAGGCGAGTTTAGTTTCAATGGGAATACACCATTCCAAAACCAAGAATACATGCTAACGTTGTCTTTAAACCATAAAACATTCAAAATAACAAAATACTATCACTTTCGAACTTCTACATCTACATCTACATGATTACTCTGCAATTCACATTTAAGTGCTTGGCAGAGGGTTCATCGAACCACAATCATACTATCTCTCTACTATTCCACTCCCGAACAGCGAGCGGGAAAAACGAACACCTAAACCTTTCTGTTCGAGCTCTGATTTCTCTTATTTTATTTTGATGATCATTCCTACCTATGTAGGTTGGGCTCAACAAAATATTTTCCATTCGGAAGAGAAAGTAGGTGACTGAAATTTCGTAAAAAGGTCTCGCCGCGACGAAAAACGTCTATGCTGTAATGACTTCCATCCCAACTCGTGTATCATATCTGCCACACTCTCTCCCCTATAACGCGATAATACAAAACGAGCTGCCCTTCTTTGCACCCTCTCGATGTCCTCCGTCAATCCCACCTGGTAAGGATCCCACACCGCGCAGCAATATTCTAACAGAGGACGAACGAGTGTAGTGTAAGCTGTCTCTTTAGCGGACTTGTTGCATCTTCTAAGTGTACTGCCAATGAAACGCAACCTTTGGCTCGCAATATTATCTATGTGGTCCTTCCAACTGAAGTTGTTCGTAATTTTAACACCCAGGTACTTAGTTTAATTAACAGCCTTGAGAATTGTACTATTTATCGAGTAATCGAATTCCAACGGATTTCTTTTGGAACTCATGTGGATCATCTCACACTTTTCGTTATTTGGCGTCAACTGCCACCTGACACACCATACAGCAATCTTTTCTAAATCGCTTTGCAGCTGATACTGGTCTTCGGATGACCTTACTAGACGGTAAATTACAGCATCATCTGCCATCAGTCTAAGAGAACTGCTCAGATTGTCACCCAGGTCATTTATATAGATCAGGAACAGTAGAGGTCCCAGGACGCTTCCCTGGGGAACACCTGATATCACTTCAGTTTTACTCGATGATTTGCCGTCTATTACTACGAACTGCGACCATCCTGACAGGAAATCACGAATCCAGTCGCACAACTGAGACGATACCCCATAGCTCCGCAGCTTGATTAGAAGTCGCTTGTGAGGAACGGTGTCAAAAGCTTTCCGGAAACCTAGAAATACGGAATCAACTTGAGATCCCCTGTCGATAGCGGCCATTACTTCGTGCGAATAAAGAGCTAGCTGCGTTGCACAAGAGCGATGTTTTCTGAAGCCATGCTGATTACGTGTCAATAGATCGTTTCCTTCGAGGTGATTCATAATGTTTGAATACAGTATATGCTCCAAAACCCTACTGCAAACCGACGTCAATGATATAGGTCTGTAGTTAAATGGATTACTCCTACTACCCTTCTTGAACACTGGTGCGACCTGCGCAATTTTCCAATCTGTAGGTACAGATCTATCGGTGAGCGAGCGGTTGTATATGAGTGCTAAGTAGGGAGCTATAGTATTAGCGTAATCTGAAAGGAACGTAATCGGTATACAATCTGGACCTGAAGACTTGCCCGTATCAAGCGATTTGAGTTGCTTCGCAACCCCTAAGGTATCTACTTCTAAGAAACTCATGCTAGCAGATGTTCGTGTTTCAAATTCTGGAATATTCCATTCGTCTTCCCTGGTGAAGGAATTTCGGAAAACAGCGTTCAATGACTCCGCTTTAGCGGCACAGTCGTCGATAACAGTACCATCGGCACTGCGCAGCGAAGGTATTGACTGCGTCTTGCCGCTTGTGTACCTTACATACGACCAGAATTTCTTCGGATTTTCTACCAAATTTCGAGACAATGTTTCGTTGTGGAACCTATTAAAGGCATCTCGCATCGAAGTACGTGCCAAATTTCGCGCGTCTGTAAATTTTA
Organism: Schistocerca gregaria; assembly: GCF_023897955.1. Lineage (NCBI taxonomy): Eukaryota > Metazoa > Arthropoda > Insecta > Orthoptera > Acrididae > Schistocerca > Schistocerca gregaria. The sequence continues at coordinate 166,448,075 of NC_064925.1, read as the reverse complement.
GCCCATCTTCAGGATTTCGCGTTCTTCTGAACTTCGCATGCTTTTTCCGTTGCCTCTGCAACAGCGTTCGGATTTTTTTTGTGTACCACGGGGGATCCGTTCCATCTCTTACCAATTTATGAAGTATGAATATCTCAATTGCTGTTGCTACTATATCTTTGAATTTGAGCCACATCTCGTCTACATTCGCATAGTCAGTTCGGAAGGAATGGAAATTGTCTTTTAGGAAGGCTTCTAGTGGCACTTTATCCGCTTTTTTAAATAAAATTATTTTGCGTTTGTTTCTGATGGATTTGGAAGAAATGGTATTGAGCCTAGCTACAATGACCTTGTGATCACTAATCCCTGTATCAGCCATGATGCTCTCTATCTGCTCTGGATTGTTTGTGGCCAAGAGCTCAAGTGTGTTTTCGCAACCATTTACAATTCGCGTGGGTTCGTGGACTAACTGCTCGAAATAATTTCCGGAGAATGCATCTAGGACAATCTCGGAAGACGTTTTCTGCCTACCACCGGTTTTGAACAAGTATTTTTGCCAACATACCGAGGGTAGGTTGAAGTCCCCGCCAACTATAACCGTATGAGTGGGGTATTTATTTGTTACGAGACTCAAACTTTCTCTGAACTGTTCCGCAACTGTATCATCGGAGTCTGGGGGTCGGTAGAAGGAGCCAATTATTAACTTAATTCGGCTGTTAAGTATAACCTCCACCCACACCAATTCGCATGGAGTATCTACTTCGACTTCACTACAAGATAAACCACTACTGACAGACACAAACACTCCACCACCAATTCTGCCTAATCTATCTTTCCTGAACACCGTCTGAGACTTTGTAAAAATTTCTGTAGAACTTATTTCAGGCTTTAGCCAGCTTTCTGTACCTATAACGATATCAGCTTCTGTGCTTTCTATTAGCGCTTGAGGCTCAGGGACTTTTCCAGCGCAACTACAACAATTTACAACTAAAATTCCGACTGTTCCTTGATCCAAGCACGTCCTGTAATTGCCAAGCACCCTTTGACATTGCAGCCCATCCCGCACTTTCCCGAGGCCTTCTAACCTAAAAAACCGCCCAGTCCACGCCACACAGCCTCCGCTACCCGTGTAGCCGCCAGCTGAGTGTAGTGAACTCCTGACCTATTCAGCGGAACCCGAAACCCCACCACCCTATGACGCAAGTCTAGGAATCTGCAGCCAATACGGTCGCAAAACCGTCTGAGCCTCTGACTCAGACCCTCCACCCAGCTCTGCACCAAAGGTCCGCAGTCGGTTCTGTCAACGATTCTGCAGATGGTGAGCTCTGCCTTCATCTCGTAAGCAAGACCGGCAGCCTTCACCAAATCAGATAGTCGCTGGAATCCAGAGAGAATTTCCTCAGATCCAAAGCGACACACGTCATTAGTGCCGACATGTGCCACCACCTGCAGCTGGCTGCACCCTGTGCTCTTCATGGCATCCGGAAGGACCCTTTCCACATCAGGAATGACTCCTCCCGGAATGCACACGGAGTGCACACTGGATTTCTTCCCCTCCTTAGCCGCCGTATCCCTAAGGGGCCCCATTACGCGCCAAACATTGGAGCTCCCAACTACCAGTAAGCCCACCCTCTGCGATTGCCCGGACCTTGAAGGCTGAGAATGATCCTCTGAAACAGGGCAGACAGCCGCATCTGGCTCAGCCAGAGACAGTGCCTGAAACCGGTTTGTCAGACGCACCGGGGAGGCTTTCTGATCAGCCTCCGGGGAACGACCTCCCAATCAACTTCTGACATTTCACGCCCCGACACCTAGAACGTTACCCTTTCGTCGGTTATTCACACTTTTTCTTATTTCACTTCCCTTATGCAGTCCATTCCCGGGGATCCGAACCGTGGACTAGTCGGGAATCTTTTGTCAATAGAGGTATCTTCATGACTCATTTGTCATTTACAGACTACTGGTCCTGTGGAGACACATTGTGATTCCTTAACGCAGGAAGGGTACGCTCAGCGATGAATAGGTGGACTGATTAATTATTTATAAAGGAAATAAATTTCCTGTCTGAATTGGAGATCTTCATGAACAGTTTATGAATGAAAACGTATAGATCACTAAATAAAATGTCGCTATTTAAGACATTTTGTTTAGACATCTAGAAGGTTTCATTCATAAAATACACTGAACACGTTGTACACATATTTATTTAAAAAGTATTTGCAGTGGCCCCAAGAACATCAATAGATGTTGCCCTAATTTGGTATCTGAGTGGTCAGTGCGACAGAGTGTCATTCCTAAGGGACCGGGTTCGATTCCTGGCTGGGTCGGAGATTTTTGCGCTCAGGTACTGGGTGTTTTGTTGTCCTAATCATCATCATTTCATCCCCATCGACGGACAGGTCACCGAAGTGGCGTCAAATCGAAAGACCTGCTCCCGGCGAACGGCCTACCTGACGAGAGGCCCTAGCCACACGACATTTTTTAACACTTTAAGCCACAGGTGCAATGAGAGACCATTGTGAATTTATTCAAGACGAACTTCCAGATGAAATGATCATGTTTTTGGGCTAAAAGGAGATAAGTCCACAGCAGGATGCAGATGTCAGAGTTGGCCCTAGAACCTTTACATTGTTCCCATAGCAGTTAATGGTAACGAAAGGCTCGATACATACAATGAGTCACGGACTTCTCGTGACGTGTGGGGATTCTAAGCTAGGTGTGAGTAGTAACGAACGCGTCCGAAATACGTCAGCGTCTTACGGACTGTGAAATCCAAACCACTCAAAATCACGTATTTAGGAAATGAAAGTTTATGGTCCGCGAACTTTACGTCTTACTTTTTTTCTTATATTACATATTTAGCTATTACTGTGAACGAAGTTGTGAATGTACATTCATATGATGAACATTGTTATGTTTGTTAACAGAGTAATGGCAACGTGGGAATTCTGTATGTACCAGAGGTATACAAATTCTCCTTCCAGCCTGTCTCCCCTTATCTCCACCGCAACCATTAAAGCATCTCATCCTGCCGCAACGGACAGAAAAATAGATGTGTGCTGAAGCACAGTGGGTAAAGCAGGCCAGCGTTTGTTTCTGCAAACCTGTTAAGGTTTACGGGACCTGGCCAGCCTACCCCACCGGACAAGAGGTTGCGCTACCAGTCCAGCGTGATTCAGAACTGCCAGGTACGTGTTTGCTTAGGTATTCTCACCGCAGCTCATTTATCATAGGGATGGGAACCGTAAAATAAACAAACCAAACTCAAGGACACCGACGAGAAACAGAGAAATGGTAAATATACACCAGTCACGAAACAGAACCCAGGTCCAGCAGGGGAAATGTTTTCGTGTGTTTATGAGGCAACTTCAAATAAATTTGTAGGCATCTCGCACTGTAGACTGTATAAAATGCTGATAAACAGTGTTTCGGAAACCTCGAGCTGAACTATGTCGAAGTTCCACTGGATACGCATACATTGTCGCCTGCCCTGTGTCGAATGCTTTCTCACCTCCCTAGAATAGCTTACGCTGCAACTCTACGTAAGTATTGTTATTATTACAAGCATGATACTTGGCGAGGTTTTATTTGTCATACATACACCCAGGAAAATTAAGATAATTTCTAAACGTTTTGCGCTTATCGCATCCAACCACTTTCACGACCTGAGATTTGTTCAGTTGAGGGGGTTTTAACTGTTATTTCTAAATTAGATTAGACATTGGCAAATGACAATTGTCCACTCCTACAATGGTGTTTGGTTTTGTGTTGTGTGAATTTCTTGTGTTAAGAGTTTATGTTTTCCCAAGAATTTGCTCTACACAATTTTTTCTTTCTATGTGTCATCTTTTAGAAAAGGTTATGGGCCCAGGTTTGAACGCTTCAGTTTGTGAGAACTATTGTATTTGGTCGCCAGACTATTTTCCCATTTACTAGTATATTGATGAGACTGCAAAATGTTAGGAATTGTAGACACAGCACTTCAGCCGAGTGATGGCAATAGTCCTCCAAACATTAGCAAGTTTTCAAGTGAAAATCAGCGGGAGACATGGAAATCGCACACTCAGTTTATAGATGGTACACGGCAGTGTACGTCATTAGCGGAAGGAGACGAGCGTCCGACGCATATCGGCGCTGGCAACGGGACAATGCACTGGCAGCTCGTATCATTGGCACAGTGCTTGATGAGGAACCTGCTGTTCATGTAAGAAAGAAGACTGATACAAAAAGAATTTGGAACAACTCTACATCATTATATGAACAATCTTCATTACACCGACTACATGCGCTGTTCGTTTGTTTCCTTGAAACATCAAAGGCTGACTTCACGTCAATAAAAAACACACGTCGCTACTTGCAAAAATTTTGCCTGACTTGCCCCATGAACTGGACAAATGTATCGAAATGCGACACTACGCATTTCGCTTCTCCACCATCGTATTTTCAAAACATTACGACCCGAATATCAGTTTTACTGGTCGACCTTGTATAGCGTTCCTGAATCTTAGCAGACGAAAACGCTTCCTATTGACCATTTGTGTTCGACTGAGAATTCGCTAGCTACGAAGGCAGCTGATGATTTCTACGCAAAATCAAAGTCGTATGAGCGAAATCAAAAACAGAACAAATTTGCAGCACAAAGGAGTAAGTCAAACAAGAAAAAAAGACGTACATTTCTTTATTGCAAGAAGGCTGGACATTTTACAGAAAAACCGATACAACAATAATAATTAGAGTTCCAAATTAAAAGAGAGCAGCAAACCAAATACACTTCTAGTCACTAGCTAGTTGTTACATGTTAATTTTGACAGTGCTGATTTTTGGATTTCGGACTCTGGCACGACACATCATATTTCACTAAATAAACGGGATTTCGCTACATTCGAAAGTTTTCCGATTTCTTAATGTGTGCAGACAGCTGGAAAATAAATTATTTGTGCACATGCTACTGGCAGTGTTCATATTGAAATATTCACAAACAAAAGGTGGACACGTGCTATACTTGATAGTGCCTGGTGTGTACCTGATGACAGAGATGATTTTTTCTCTGTCCGTGAAGCTACACAACGTGGATAAGATGTGAATTGTGATGACAACGGAAGAATAGTTGGTTCAGTATACGTATTAAACATGCGAGTTTTCCTTCGGATTCACAAGTATTATTTAACTTTGCAACCTCAAAATAACATCTAAATGTAGGAATGAGAGACTCCGTAATGTACGAGACCTTCTCCCTCTTGTCGGTATATCATTTAATTGTACTGATACCACATCGTTTTGTGATGGACGTGTTCTTGACAAATCTCAGTGCAAACCATTTAGCCATCGCAGAGATCGTCCACAAACTGTTGGTGAGTTGATCAGTACAGGCGTTAATGGACCAACATCTGTTGAGTCTATAAATGGTTTTCTAATGTGTGATTTTCAGAAGTTATTATTCTCGTTTCGTCCGGATATATTTCAGGGGAAATATATCTTAATAGCTAACAATTTGAAAACATTTTTGAATGAGTGTGATGCCGTTAGTCAGAAGATACGTGTATTTCGGTCTGGCGGCTGAGGAGAGTTTAACTGTAACAAGGTAGCTGTTGTGCTACGAGGCTGAGGTACTGAGTTTTGTCTTACGTATCCATACACTTCTGAGCAAAATAGTGTTGTAAACAAGCAAACCGACATATAGTTCAGTTAGCTCGCTCAGTGTAAACGTCTAGCTAGTTACCTAAATCATTTTGGGGTGATGTGACGCAGCCGTTTTTCTACTCAATCGTACTGGTAAGCCAAGTGTTGTAGGTAAAATACCTTTCGAATTGTGGGCTGGCAAAATTTTCAACAGTTTCAGCTATCTACGCATTTTTGTATCGAAACGCTATGTTTAGTAGCAAAAAAAAATTCGTTCTAAGTTCGATGACAAGGCTATACCTGGTCATTCCATTGGCTACATGAATGACAACGATGGTTCCAAAGTGTGGATTCCATTAAAATATCGTTTTATGATATCACGGAAAGTTGATTTTCAACCTGTAAAGCTATGAAAACTAGAAATTCGATTGAATTGAAATTTAATTCAATACGTGAAGAAACGCGAGAGAAAAGTGAATCTCTCGTTCAACTGATTGAAACTAGTGACCAAGAACATTGGAATAAGTTACCAAATCGACGTCCAGTTCCTGAAATACGTCCCGCAGTAAAATTTAATGACTGCGAAATAGGATACCAGCCTCACCACTCTCAAGAAGGAGATGTATAAGTTTGCCTATAAAAGCAATTCATGAGGAGCTTGCACCAACAAACTTCAACATACCTATGGAAAGTAGTAATTCCGAAAATGGTTTAATGCAATGATGGAAGATATGTAGGCATTTGAAGAAAATTATACCTGGGTCTTGGTAGAGCTGCGTAAAGGGAAACGTGCTTTGTATAATCGATGGTTACTTCGTATTAAATATAGACGTGATGAATCGATTGATCGATAGCGTGCTCGCTTGGCTTTACGCGGTATGTTTCCACATGCCGGACTTCGTTATGATAAAATTTGTAGTCCAGTTGCTCCTCATGATGCTATTAGTGCTGTAACGACGATTCCAGCAGAAGAAAATTTGAAACTTGGTCAATTCGACGTCATTACCGCATTTTTATATGGTTACTTGTATATAGGAATTTACATGTCTCAGCCAGAAGGTATCAATTCCGGGTCAGATCGTGTTTGTCGCCCCAAGAAATCACTATATGGACTTAAGCAGTCACGTTGTTGTCGGAATAATAAGCTTCATTCATTAATGAAAAAATATTAGTTCTACTGCAGGTCCTTGCATTTAAATTCGACAAAGCAAAACAGAAAAATTGCTGATTGCTCTTTATGTAGATGATGGGCATATTGCAGGGACAAATCAAAGAGCAGTCAGTTCACCTTTAACATGTTTCAGTCGGAATTCAAATTACCAGTGGGATCTTTGGACTCATTTTTAGGCATTCAAATAGAGCAACGAGAGTCTAGCTTGCTTATTTTACAGCGAGCATATACAGAGAAGATTCTAAATCGTTTTAACATGGCTGTATCACGAATAATTAGACAATAAATACAGCAATACTCTTGACAACAACGCTCCTTATGCATGGCATGTTCTCCTCGTCCAGATCTCGCTAATCCTGTTTCAAAACTTGCTCGATATACGGGTAAAACCACTTCTTCTGATTTAACTGCTGTAAAACGCATTTTCAAATATTTTAATGGTACTTCAGACTTAGCTCTTTTCAATGCTTCATCTAGGAGTAAGCTCTGCGCCTATGCGGATGCTGAATTCGTTGGCAAGGTTTAAACCAAACGGCCAACAAATGATTGGTGCCATGGCTGTATCGTTGACATCTCAGCTGCAGAAATAAGTTGCCCTATCCACCACTGAGGCGGAGTTCGTTGCTGCAAGTGAAGGAGCCAAGGGGTTAATATGGCTTAGCAAACTGCTGTTGTACATCAGTGGAATAAAAAAACACGCCCGTATTTTCATTGACAATGCGAGTGCCACTAAATTAGCGATAAATGCAGAGTTTCATTAACGCTCTAAGCAAATCGAAGTACAATATTATTTTGTGCTGGAACTATCAAAATAGGATATAAATGTAAAATATGTATGTTCTGAAAATAAACTTGGTAACAAGTTTACAAAGCCTTTAAAATCAAACAAATTTAAAGCAGTATGTACCAAAATAACACTTCACAACTAATGTGTTTTGACCCCTTAGTTTTTGTTTAAATGTTGTTCCGTGCAACATACTTTGATTTGAGGGCAAGTGATAACGTAAATCAATAAGAACTGTGTGTTTCTTGTCCTGTCCTACAGTGGTGCTTTGTTTTGTGTTGTGTGAATTCCTTTGCTCCTTAGAGTTTCTTTTTTCCATGCTTTTACTCTAGAAGGTTTTTGTTGCTTTTAGATATGAAAGGAAAACGATCACCGTTTCTTAAAGTGTAGTGTTCTTACTACAGAATTATATCCTAAGTTCACCACAACGTTCTTTGTGTCATGTCAAACAAACTAGAGTTAATTAAAAAGATAAAAGTTGTAAGTTATTAATAAAGTCATATTTACTACGAAGAAACACCAAAGTGGAGATAAAAGAATAAAGTTAAATGAAACTTTTGTTAATATTTTAGTAATTAGAATTCTAGATCAGAGACGCTGTTTGCGTAATAGTGAGATCTCTGTTTATGACATATTTGACTCAAAAAAAGAAAATATATATTTCTACACTAAATAACAAGGGTGGAGAAATAATAACATATAAAAGACATTGAAGAAATTTAATTCTATTTATTTTAACAATGGCGTCAATATATTCTGCAACCGGTAATAGTATATGAGAATAAACAGAGGATCCCTTAACATTTTGCTAGTTTAATTAAACTGAATTACATCGTATTATCGTAGTGTGAAGTTACGACTTTGAATTAATTATAGCGGTTTTCTATTGAGAATAACTTTACTATAGTAATTAAAAAGATTTTTGAGAGTATTTGAAAATAGCAGGATAGCCACAAAGCAGTAGTTTTTAAAATACGATACGTAATTGAAGCTGTTACGTATACGTTGTGTGCAGGTTTGTAAGTAATAATACTGGTACCTTGTGTTTACATGTAAATTGTGGGTGTTACGTGGTGTTATTTACTGTTACGCATACTCGCAAATAGATGGACACATGTAAATCTCTTTAAAATAACTAGAAACTGTACGTGGAATTTGATCGTATTGCTATATATTTAATCAATAAAGGACTTTACGAATAACACGAAAAATATCTACACTATTAAAAATTTATTGCCTCTTACAGGACAGTTTAACACCTACACACTAGGAAATTAACTTTTACTTCCTTTCCCAGTCTCGGATACCTATTTTCTATTTATTGATAAAAACTCGTTTGTCATATACACTTTTCGAATACACGTGTGAACAGTGAGAATAAAACTGTATCCCCTCGAACAGAATAAAAAAAACAAGAACCCTTACGTGTCACCGTCACTCTGAATATTGAAATTGCATGATAATTGAAGTTGAACCACTCCAGGGTTTGACAGTTCGCTGTCTCACTAAACAAATAACGAAAGTCACTCATCACGGATCTCTTCAATACTCTGAATGTGGTTACGCAGTTCCTAGTACTATGGTTCAATCTTTTGTGATCTTCAGTTCCGTTTCTTTACAAGTTACGGTAGTGCAGAAGCAAAATAAGACCACATTTCTCAAACTATAAATCGTTAGTGACTGCCCAACACAATATAAACTACATCCAGGCCTCCGCTCGGAAATCGCAATAGCCCTACAACCAACAACCACTACATAAGCACCAACTCTGACTTCTCAGAGTCGGCCATCAGAGTCGCTAATACACTTTTACGATACTGAAGGACCCCTAAAGTCCAAATAAAGTAACTTCGAATGGAAATATCTAGCACCACAAATACAGAGCTTACTGCAACAGCCCCCCAGATTAAACAGGCTATATCCCTAATCGACGTAACTGGTTTCATATATTTATTAATCACATTCTAAGATGCGGAACCTCATGGTTATGAGCATTTCTAAATTTCCTAAAACGTACAGATTTTTGAATGAGCTAAACGCGACCTCTCTTAGCAGTTAATTTATCGACCCAGGCTAACTGTTACCAATATCATCTCCCGTCAGACTCTCTGCTGCCTCCTGTGGCAAAACGGGGTCTCGGCTAACTGTCCGACAGTGCCAAAATCTCCATAAACCATATCGCAGACAAAATGCAGCAAGTTTTTTGACTTCATAACAATGTTGACATGGTAGAACATAGCTCTCGCGACGCCCCATAGTGGCCAGGAACCTGCGATGGTGGACTATCTGTGGCCGTCTCCGTCGCCGCTGCCCAATCTCTATTTTGCTGCACAGTTGATGGGTTTTGCGGCCGTTTGTCGATCTTGATTTTTACAACATGTATACAAAAATGCTTAGTCAACAATTACGACATGATTACGTTAAAACCCTTATTAATTCTACACTGTATCTCGCGTGACTTAGCACCTATTTGGGGCCAACAACTTCTTTTAATGTATACCAAATTCGACGCGCAAGTCACCGAAGTGGCGTCGAATTGAAAGACTTGGACCGGGCGAACGGTCTACCCGACGGGAGGCCCTCGTCACACGACATTTCATTTCATTTCATGTGTACCAAATCTGACGCAGGACAGAATACGTTACAACATGTTTGTGAATTTCTTCACTTTATAAATATTTTGAAAGTGGACAAAGATTTAATGGCTGGCGGGTGTATGGAAATATGTACTGAGTACCTGAGATCATTTGGTAGTACACATAAACTTTTTTTAATTTAGTGCAAACATCGATTCAAAAAGAAAACAAAATGTGGCTCACTGGATATTAAAATCGACATTCTAGTCTAGACATAGTGCCAAGAAACCTTAATATGAGACAAAAGGTTCTTCTATCAGACATGTATCCTCTACATTAACATAATATGAAAAATGAACAGCGCGTTTGCTAAAATGGATTTGGGGAATTTAGAATGAACTGTTTTGGCCACCTAGTATAAATTCAGAGAACCCACTGTACGCATCCTGGAAAAGTTAGTTAAAGCTGGTATAACTGTGGTAATATTTGACTCAAACAAAAGAGTACAGAAACTAGACTTCCAAGACCTTTCTTTAAATGGCTTTGCAACAAAATAGACATCTGAAGGTTCTTAGGCGCAAAGGTTCTCAACTTTCAGAGATGGTTCTCAGCACAAGAGGAAACTTGAATTAGAGGTGACCTGATGGTCGTTCGAATCGAGAAAAGCCATTACTAGAAGTTGCAGAACAAACTGTTGATATCTAAATAAATAAATAATCCCGAAATACGCCGAAAAGAGAAAGAAGGGCCAATAAAATCACCATTTTCTGACCAACAGTGATACAAAATGAACACATATGTTACAGAGCCTAATTCTGTGATATTGTGGTGGTGTATTTCCATCAACTTCCGAAGCCTACTCATAACAGCACAACGGAAACGAACAGAATAAAGTGCTACGTAGCGTAATACAGTGGTAAGACGGGCAAGCAAGATTGTTGTGGCCTACCTGGTATGGGCACAGCTTCGTTTGGACAGAAGTATACCAGCCTGCCACATACGCTGATATCGTCAAGCAGCTTGCTGCCTGGCTTACAGGCAAGCACGGGCAGGTTAATAGCAGAATATCTACATCTATGGTCCGTACAGTGAGGGTGATCCGTACAAGGAATATATTAGGATAACTAAGTTATATGAAGAGATCGCTATCGTAAATATTTGTGGGTTTCCTAAATTCTTTCATTTAATAAATTGCTTGGGAAAGCTATTAAGCTGTGACTAGTCCACTGTAAGAGACGCGGAGTTGAAGGGTTTAATTGTGGCATGGGGTTAGCTGTAATGTTTCTGAGTCAATCAGACGACGTACGCTCGCCCGTATTCTGGTGGCCTACAAGTTCCACATTGTGGTGTACAGATAAAAGATTCGCAGCTAAATTTTCATCATGTTACGACGCTTTTATTAGGAGATCTGAACAGATCTAATAGTTCTGTGGAATTATGGGTTATACTTGACCGAGGAGTGCCGCAGAATTAACGTGAAAGAATGAGAAAGACAAACACGCAGCATTCTGACTTTTATACGTAGAATGGGACCTTCGAATTAACTAAACTCCGTGAGGCATGTTACACGAATCATGGCGAAAACAGAACTTGCGAAATGATCAGTTTGCTTAATATTACAGTTACCATTACGATACAGACAATAGGTTCTTAAAACCATTCTGCTAAGAGGTTCAAAGAACTTAGAATACAGTAGAATTTTTATTTGAAGACTTTTGTTTCACTCGGTAGGTTGCAAAAGCGTGAAACGAAATTTTAATGCGACCTGTGGACACGTGTAGTTCTACTGGTACTACTACAGCTTCTCCAGTCGTGAAACGTTTTCTCACAGAACAAGCGACTGGACTGGACAGCTGAACAAGAAATACCGCAAAGTGAGTGGAAATTTACCGTAGATAAAACGATAATCACGCCGCCATAGTAGGTGAATAGTGCTGAAACATGGCGATCGCCGATCAGATAAAATTCTTTATCATTAGAATATATTTCTTTTATTTCCGTCAATAATCACGAAACGTTTGATCCTTAGACTACCTGTACCGATCAGCAAAGACCGTTGTCAGATCTGATTTATTACGTGTAATAAAACAAATCTGAAAAGAATCGTTCTTTACCGAAGACTGTAGTCTACCGCCTAAATTTATAGAGAATATTGACTGAAATAGTCTGGTACCCGTGGTCTAGGGGTGGCATTGATTTCACATCTGACATGAAGCGTTCAACAGCGCTTAACTACAGGCGTTTATTGAATCAGATGAGAGCAGGAATAAGTGACCACCGTCTGAGACATATAGACCTCCTGCAACGGACACGATATGCTAACGTCTATTTGGCGTCACGTATCCCCCATTTTGCACAGATACTCCCCATACCACCTACCCTGGCTCACCGCATGTTGGCGGTTTTGGGATCCTTTGTTATTACGGGCATGTTATTTAAGATTCGTTACGAGTCCCTAACCCTCCCGAGGAGCAGAGGGGGTTTGGGCCTTTGTCATGTTCAGAACAGAGCGAAGGCCCTGTTCGTCAGCTGTCACCAGCAACTGTGGCGACGAAGTTCGACGTGCCTCACAAGTCTCTTACTGGAAGCCTTACGACCAATCTCACTCACACCCCCTATGATGATATAGGACATCCCAGCACCTTTCTTCTACATTAGCCAATTCTTCCTTGAATTAAGCTACATCCGCACTGCACTACTACCCACACGCTTGATGATGACGAGGGCGATACATGCTGCCATGCAAATGAACAGGACGCCGAATGTGATTGAAAGCAAACACCCCACTACAAAGTGGCGCGCTGTGTGGCAGGCAGTGAATGCCACCACCCTTGATACTGAGGTGCAATCTGCATCGTACGTAAGTGTTAATGGGAAACAGTTGTGCCAGTCCCGCCTACATCACATCCACGTCGCTGATTCCCCCTTGTGTGCCACATGCCAAGTGACTGACACGGATGAACATCGTTTCGAATGCGAGTCGGCAAAGGACGTATGGTATTTGGTGGGTCAGATATTGGCTTTTCTCACACGCACGACTCCTGACAGGATAACTACCCGATCACTTCTTTTCCCCGATAAGATTCATTTCCCAAAAGCAAAAACGAAGTCTGTGACGTGGATCAGCGGCCACGCTGTTCACTACCTCTTCGGTAATGGCGAAAAGACAGTATCCGATTTTTGGTATTACCTCAACGAACGTCATTCTGCGATCGTCAAGAACCCTACATATAGGCAATATTTTTCTAATTTCCTTTGGAGCGCATTCCATAATCCGCCTCGCAGCTGGATTATCGATGACATGAGATGATAAGCATAGAACCTCCTCCCAGTTCCTTTTTTTATGAGATTTGAACATACAGCGGAAACAACACAGCAACGAGAAGACAGTCATCGAAAAATTCGCAACGTGCTATAGTATGGAGCATCGTTTGTCGTAACGGGACGACTTCCTATTATTCTGTTTATGTAGCCGAAGAGGAACGGCCTTCCTTTTTATACATTTGTATAAGAATAAATAAAAAAAGGGGTAGCGTCTTTGATTCTTACTCAAAAAGTCTTCGGTCCCGGGTTCGGTCCCCGCCACTGCCTAAATTTTGATAAATAATCAGCATTGTCGGCCGAAGACTTCCGGCATAAGAAGTTAGCCTCATTCCGCCAATGGCCTTGTCAAAGAGAGCGGAGGAGCGGATAGAGGTTCAGGGCACTCTCTTGTCCTAGGGGAGGGAAACTGCCCCTAAAGGCGGAAGAATCAGCAATGATCAACGACATGAGGATGCAGAAGGCAATGGAAACCACTGCATTAAAGACACGTAACGTGAATCCACAGGACATGTGGCCTGTAGTTGAAGAAGTGTCATGATGATCTCTCCATTGTCAAAAGATTCCGGAATAGTCCCCCATACGGATCTCCGGGAGGGGACTGCCAAGGGGGAGGTTACCATGAGAAAGAGATTGAATAATCAACGAAAAGGATAATGTTCTACGAGTCGGGGCGTGGAATGTCAGAAGCCTGAACGTGGTAGGGAAACTAGAAAATCTGAAAAGGGAAATGCAAAGGCTCAATCTAGATATTGTGGGGGTCAGTGAAGTGAAGTGGAAGGAAGACAAGGATTTCTGGTCAGATGAGTATCGGGTAATTGCAACAGCAGCAGAAAATGGTATAACAGGTGTAGGATTCGTTATGAATAGGAAGGTAGGGCAGGGGGTGTGTTACTGTGAACAGTTCAGTGACCGGGTTATTCTAATCAGAATCGACAGCAGACCAACACCGACAACAATAGTTCAGGTATACATGCCGACGTCACAAGCTGAAGATCAACAGATAGAGAAAGTGTATGAGGATTCTGAAAGGGTAATGCAGTATGTAAAGAGAGACGAAAATCTAATAGTCATGGGCGACTGGAATGCAGTTGTAGGGGAAGGAGTAGAAGAAAAGGTTACCGGAGAGTATGGGCTTTGGACAAGGAAAGAAAGAGGAGAGAGACTAATTGAGTTCTGTAGCAAGTTTCAGCTAGTAATAGCGAATACCCTGTTCAAGAATCACAAGAGGAGGAGGTATACTAGGAAAAGGCCGGGAGATACGGGAAGATTTCAATTAGAATACATCATGGTTAGACAGAGATTCAGAAATCATATACTGGATTGTAAGGCGTACCCAGGAGCAGATATAGACTCAGATCACAATATGGTAGTGATGAAGAGTTGGCTGAAGTTCAAGACAATAGTCAGGAAGAATCGATACGTTAAGAAGTGGGATACGGAATTTTTAAGGAATGATGAGGTACGTTTGAAGGTCTCTAACGCTATAGATGCAGCAATAATGAATAGCGCAGTAGGCAACACAGTTGAAGTGGAATGGACGTCTCTAAAAAGGGCCGTCACAGAAGTTGGGAAGGAAAACGTAGGTACAAAGAAGGTAGCTGCTAAGTAACAATGGGTAACAGTAGAAATACTTCTGTTGATTGATGAAAGGAGGAAGTTCAAACATGTTCCGGAAAAATCAGGAATACAGAAATACAGGTCGCTGAGGAATGAAATAAATTGGAAGTGCAGGGAAGCTAAGACGAAATGGCTGCAGAAAAAATGTGAAGACATCGAAAAAGATATGATTGTCGGAAGGACAGACTCAGCATACAGGCAAGTCAAAACAACCTTTGGTGACATTAAAAGCAACGCTGGTAACATTAAGAGTGCATCGGGAATTCCACTGTTAAATGCAGAGGAGAAAGCAGATAGGTGGAAAGAATACATTGAAAGCCTCTATGAGGGTGAAGATTTGTCTGATGTGATAGGAGAAGAAACAGGAGTCGATTTAGAAGAGATAGGGGATCCAGTATTAGAATCGGAATTTAAAAGAGCTTTGGCGGACTTACGGTCAAATAAGGCAGAAGGGATAGATAACATTCCATCAGAATTTCTAAAATCATTAGGGGAAGTGGCAACAAAACGGCTATTCACGTTGGTGTGTAGAATATATGAGTCTGGCGACATAGCAGCTGACTTTCGGAAAAGCATCCTCCACACAATTCCGAAGACGACATGAGCTGAGAGGTGCGAGAATTATCGCACAATCAGCTTAACAGCTCATGCATCGAAGCTGCTTACAAAAATAATATACAGAAGAATGGAAAAGAAAATTGAAAATGCACTAGGTGACGATCAGTTACCCTTTAGAAAAAGTAAAGGCACGAGAGAAGCTATTCTGACGTTACAGCTAATAATGGAAGCAAGGCTAAAGAAAAATCAAGACACGTTCATAGGATTTGTCGACCCGGAAAAAGCGTTGGACAATATAAAATGGTGCAAGCTCTTCAAGATTCTGAAAAAAGTAGGGGTAAGCTATAGGGAGAGACGGGTCATATACAATCCTGGAAATTGAAATAAGAACACCGTGAATTCATTGTCCCAGGAAGGGGAAACTTTATTGACATATTCCTGGGGTCAGATACATCACATGATCACACTGACAGAACCACAGGCACATAGACACAGGCAACAGAGCATGCACAATGTTGGCACTAGTACAGTGTATATCCACCTTTCGCAGCAATGCAGGCTGCCATTCTCCCATGGAGACGATCGTAGAGATGCTGGATGTAGTCCTGTGGAACGGCTTGCCATGACATTTCCATCTGGCGCCTCAGTTGGACCAGCGTTCGTGCTGGACGTGCAGACCGCGTGAGACGACGCTTCATATAGCCCCAAACATGCTCAATGGGGGACAGATCCGGAGATCTTGCTGGCCAGGGTAGTTGACTTACACCTTCTAGAGCACGTTGGGTGGCACGGGATACATGCGGACGTGCATTGTCCTGTTGCAACAGCAAGTTCCCATGCCGACCTAGGAATGGTAGAACGATGGGTTCGATGACGGTTTGGATGTACCGTGCACTATTCAGTGTCCCCTCGACGATCACCAGAGGTGTACGGCCAGTGATCGCTCCCCACACCATGATGCCGGGTGTCGGCCCTGTGTGCCTCGGTCGTATGCAGTCCTCATTGTGGCGCTCACCTGCACGGCGCCAAACACGCATACGACCATCATTGGCACCAAGGCAGAAGCGACTCTCATCGCTGAAGACGACACGTCTCCATTCTTCCCTACATTCACGCGTGTTGCGACACCACTGGAGGCGGGCTGCACGATGTTGGTACGTGAGCGGAAGACGGCCTAACGGTGAGCAGGACCGTAGCCCAGCTTCATGGAGACGGTTGCGAATGGTCCTCGCCGATACCCCAGGAGCAACAGTGTCCCTAATTTGCTGGGAAGTGGCGGTGCGGTCCCCTACGGCACTGCGTAGGATCCTACGGTCTTGGCGTGCATTCGTGCGTCGCTGCGGTCCGGTCCCAGGTCGACGGGCACGTGCACCTTCCGCCGACCACTGGCGACAACATCGATGTACTGTGGAGACCTCACGCCCCACGTGTTGAGTAATTCGGCGGTACGTCCACATGGCCTCCCGCATGCCCACTATACGCCCTCGCTCAAAGTCCGTCAACTGCACATACGGTTCACGTTCACGCTGTCGCGGCATGCTACCAGTGTTAAAGACTGCGATGGAGCTCCGTATGCCACGGCAAACTGGATGACACTGACGGCGGCGGTGCACAAATACTGCGCAGCTAGCGCCATTCGACGGCCAACACCGCGGTTCCTGGTGTGTCCGCTGTGCCGTGCGTGTGATCATTGCTTGTACAGCCCTCTCGCAGTGTCCGGAGCAAGTATGGTTGGTCTGACACACCGGTGTCAATGTGTTCTTTTTTCCATTTCCAGGAGTGTACAATATGTACAACATCCAAGAGGGAATAATAAGAGTGGACGATCAAGAACGAAGTGCTCGTATTAAGAAGGGAGTAAGACAAGGCTGTAGCCTTTAGCCCCTACTCTTCAATCTGTACATTGAGGAACCAATGATGGAAATAAAAGAAAGTTCCAGGAGCGGAATTACAATACAAGGTTTAAGGATATCAATGATACGATTCGCTGATGACATTGCCATCCTGAGTGAATGTGAAGAAGAATTAAATGATCTGCTGAACGGAATGAACAGTCTAATGAGTACACAGTATGGTTTGAGGGTAAATCGGAGAAATACGAAGGTAATGAGAAGTAGTAGAAATGAGAACAGCGAGAAACTTATCATCAGGATTGATGTTCACGAAGTCAGTGAAGTTAAGGAATTCTGATACTTAGGCAGTAAAATAACCAATGACGGACGGAGCAAGGAGGACATCAAAAGCAGACTCGCTATGGCAAAAAAGGCATTTCTGGACAAGAGAAGTTTACTAATATCAAATACCGGCCTTAATTTGAGGAAGAAATTTCTGAGGATGTACGTCTGGAGTACAGCATTTTATGGTAGTGAAACATGGACTGTGTGAAAACCGGAACAGAAGAGAATCGAAGCATTTGAGATGTGGTGCTAAAGACGAATGTTGAAAATTAGGTGGACTGATAAGGTAAGGAATGAGGAGGTTCTACGCAGAATCGGAGAGGAAAGGAAAATGTGGAAAACACTGATAAGGAGAGGGGACAGAATGATAGGACATCTGCTAAGACATGAGGGAATAACTATCATGGTACTAGAGGGAGCTGTAGAGGGCAAGAACTGTAGATAAAGACAGAGATTGGAATACGTCAAGCAAATAATTGAGGACGTAGGTTGCAAGTGCTACTCTGAGATGAAGAGGTTAGCACAGGAAAGGAATACGTGGCGGGCCTCAAACCAGTCAGTAGACTGATGACAAAAAAAAAGACTGAAATAAAAGGAATTTGGTTTACAGTTTTTGGTCCACTTTTTTAATCCGCTACCATGTCGGAGCTTGTGAGACTCTTTATTGTTCATCAAATTAAGCAGCTAAAGGTGCCCTCGTCCAGTGGTTGCAACCTGGCGTCGATTCACTGCATTTGCACATCGGTGCAATGTTGGCGATTATCCCTGAAGATCACGCACGTGGCTGGGAGGTAGTGTGCTGAGAAGGTGCTGACCGCCCATAGCCAGATGAAGCTACTGCAGCACTCATGCTAGCTGGATAGCCTGCTCTTGGGACTGCTAGCATCGACTAGCCGAAGGCTACTCTCGTTTCCCTAGGCAGCCTGGTGGCGACGAACCTCGGGCCTAGAGGAGTGTGACCAGCGGCTGGTTATAGGATCCTGACAGGCCGGCCCACGGCCTGACAAATACGATGATGATCGTCCAGAGAGCGCTGTCGTACTGAGGAGCACGGCTGCCGTCTGCGGCTGTCTGTTCTAACATTCCTCGAGTTTTAAAACAACTGTTGGCTGTTGTAGACTATAATAGATGAGTGTAGACTACGTTAGTTTTCCTAATAGCCTCAGTGAATTAAGACGGCAACCGCGTAACCTGTAAGTTATTGTTGCACACGTGTCCAGCGTTATCTCATTTGGATCGCTTTGTATTTGTATGCGATCAGTGTCTTACTAAATTCCCCTAGGAACAGGAAGCGGTAAACTGAAACTGTCTAAAAGTGGAATGAGTGTACTCGTATGTCAACGGAACCTACAGAACATTTAGTTTCTACATAATTAGCCCTCCTGCATGTTAGCTAAAGTTAATCAGTTTTTATAGCATAATTTGAACTGTCAGTTTTTAATTCTGGATTGATTCCAAACTCATTTCTTTGTACAGCGAAACAGAGAGTAAAAATAAAAAAAAAACACACACACACACACACACACACATTTATCACAACGTGCTAGAAAACTATTGACTTAAATAGTCACTTAAATACCTTGTCGGACTTACTTAAAACGTGTTCCTGTTATTCATAAACAGCTTTCGCACTTGCTAGTAATAACAGATAACTCTTCCCTTTGATCATGATGATGACTCTACTTGCATCAAAAGTAATTGTTGTGCTTGCATAAGGGTGTAGAACTTACGTGACCAAATACATTTTATTTCTTATAAAATGCAATTTACATTTTATAAGATCATAAAATATCCACTGAACTAACACTGAAAGATCGGCGATTCTAATTATGTGAAAAATAAGTAAACAGACAGGTATTGTCGGGTTTCCAGATTCTCTCTCGCGCGCATTCATTTATGATTCTTTCCCTATCAGTGCTAGCAATACTACCAGTAATACTACCATTCACTGTATACTTATATCGATATGGTGTCTGTATTTTCGGACAGAAGGAAAATGGATACCAAGAGAAAAAGGTTCGTCAGGCCATGAAGTTTGGAGTATCTATTGAGGTGCACAAACAGGAGCATATACCTGTCTTCTTTTCTCCTTATGCTGAGGATATGTCTTTTACACGGATTTGAGGAAAATTTGACAATAAGAGTTTTCCGTCCACATGCCGGATGATTCAGTACTAAAGAAACCTGCATACATAACATTCCATGCATTATTGGAAGGCTTACATCGGCTATTCGATTCGGTCAGTTGAGGATAGCTGAGATGATCGTCGCCGTTACACGAGACTAAAGCAGCGTCGAAAATCGGCGGTAGCGAACGTTGTCTAAACGATGGAAAAAACGAACGTAAATTGACGACACACTGATAGGTGTGTAATTCAGGTCTTTCGGAGAGTGTTTCTAAGAAAACATTTGGAATTAGGTTGGCAGAAAATATGATTAAAGACAAATGTTTCAACAGAACGTATAACCCTGTATTACTTCGCACTAAAGTACAAGGTTGTTTGACACGGTCGGCCCTCACCGCTTAAGGTACGGAGAGCTATATCAGCGGTAGAAACACGTTAATCGAACCACCATCTCTGTTCGACGACAACGTGTAAAAGCCAATCACAGACGGCACTTGGCCGCACTGACAGTGGAGGGCATGTAAAGCATGTCTGCGGAACGCGGAAACAGTGTAATCGTTGCTTCAATGCGGAAACGGAGCTATTAGTCTGACGTCCAGAAGGGCTGTGGTTAAGGTATACCAAGTAAGGAGAAATGACGCTTTCCAAAACCGGCACCGTGCCAACTGTGGTTCACCACGAGCCGTAGATGACCAGTTTCTTGTAATTTACCAACAGCCGTATGTATTGAAGAAATTTATTTTATTTTATGAACGCCTATGTGCTGCCAGTTTCAGCATTATATTGATGCCATCTTCAGACCCCATTCGTCATAGTCGTAAAATCGCTATACACGGAAGGAGCCATATAACTGGATCGGTGAATAAATCGACCTGCAACAGCTCTACGTGGCCAGGCGACACAGACTGAGGCTGTTGCAGGACGATTGATTCACAGATCCTGTTATATGGCACCCACCTTCCGTGCATAGCGATTTTACGACTATGACGAATGGCGCCTGAAGATGGCATCCATGTAATGCCGAAACTGGTAGCACATGCAGAAAGTTGAAATAAGTAATTCATGTAATGTTAAAACAACAGCTGATTGCTCAAACTGGGGGTCTATCAAGTACAGGGTCCCACAGGGTTCGGTCTTAGGTCCTTTACTGTTCTTGATATACATTAATGACTTACCATTTCACATTGATGAAGATGCAAAGTTAGTTCTTTTTTCTGATGATACAAGTATAGTAATAAAATCCAAAAACCAAGAAATAAGTGATTTAATTGTGAATGATATTTTTCACAAAATTATTAAGTGGTCCTCAGCAAACGGACTCTCCTTAAATTTTGATAAAACACAGTACATACAGTTCCGTACAGTAAATGGCACAATCCCAGTAATAAATATAGACTTTGAACAGAAGTCTCTAGCTAAGATAGAATTTTCAAAATTTTTAGGTATGTCCATTGATGAGTCGAAGCAACAAGTTGATGGTCTGCTGAAACTTCTGAGTTCAGCTACGTACACTCTAAGGATTACTGCAAATTTTTGTGATAAGAATCTCAGTAAATTAGCTTACTATGCCTACTTTCATTCACTGCTTTCGTATGGCATCATATTCTGGGGTAATTCATCGTTGAGTAGAAAAGTATTCATTGCTCAAAAACGTGTAATCAGAATAATTGCTGGAGCCCACCCACGGTCATCCTGCAGACATCTATTTAAGGATCTAGGGATCCTCAGAGTAACCTCACGGTGTATATATTCACTTATGAAATTTGTTGTTAATAATCCAATCCAGTTCAAAAGTAATAGCACTGTGCATATCTAACACCAAGAGAAAGGATGATCTTCACTATGCAGGGTTAAATCTGACTTTTGTACAGAAAGGAAAGATTATGCTTCCACAAAAGTCTTTGGTCACCTACCAACAGCATCAAAAGCCTGACAGCTAACTAACATTTAAAAATAATTTCTAGATGACAACTCCTTATACTCATTGGCTGAATTTTAGATATAATTTAAGGGAAAAAATACTTTAACATTAGTGTCATGCAATATTTTGTGTAATGTAATATCTTGTACACACATCTTTTATTAACGTGACACGTTCCACATCATTAAGAAGTGTCGTATTCATGATCTATGTAACAAGTATTAATCTAATCTAATCTACATAGAAGTTCATAAAATAAAATAAATGTCTACAATACATACAGCTGTTGGTAAATTATTGCTTCAAGAAGTTCATGCCAGCCATCGTCCCACGACCCATATTGGATCAACTAAGAGTAGATGACCTGGGTCAACAATGGCTGCAGAGATGTGTCCGGCCGAAAAGACGTGTAGCTGATGAACACCTGACCGCTCAGATGGTCCAAGGGTTTATCAACAGTCTCCACAACGAGCATTCAGCGAACGCTGCTGGGTATGGACCGTCGCAGCAGACATGTGGTTCATGCTGACTGCCGCTCATCACCGACGGAAGCTGGAATTTACATGCCGGTACTGTAGCTTAACGCCCCATTTAATAGTTTTAGGTCCATCGGACCGATGCTCGATGCTCGTTGGTGTGTACTGCGTGAAACGTCTAACAGCAAAGACCCTTCAAGAATCATCGTAAGGGTACAGGTCGCAGGAGGGAGTATTATGGTCTGGGGAATGTTTTATGGGATTCATGGCCTTTAATGGGTGACTTGGTCAATATGGAAAGCACAACGGCTCAACACAAGTACGCATACATCTTGGGGATGACATCCATCCCTATATGCTGTTTGTTTTTCCTAGGTATGCTGGCCTCTACCAGCAGGACGATGCACGGCATTTAGTTTACATTCGTGGTTCCAAAAGAATCAGGATGAGTTTACCATACTCCCCTGGCTTCTATATCCCACGGTTTTAGACCTGAGCGAAGGTTCGTGACACCACCCGGATAGAGTTTTCGCGCCATAGACCATCAGTCAAGAAACCTTGCACACAGGGTCATGGCATTAGAATCGGCATGGCTCCACATCTTTGGTGGCACCTTCGAGAACATCTCTGATCCTCCTGTTGAACGTCTCACACCGTAAAATCTGGATATTAATGGTACCCTCCGTCACCCATCTTACGTTGGCGTGCGGAGTACCTATACCGATGTAGACGTTGTGACACAATAATGTTTGTTACTGGAGAGTTTCAAGTGGGACTCTTCAGCAGTAGTGTCTCTCGGAAAGATGAGCAGATGGTTTCTCGAAAATTCGAGTCATGTTTATTTTCGGATTCGGCGCCAAACCCAAAGAAATTACGAAAAAGAAAATAGTAATAGCAATTGCTATTTGTGTGTATTGTCAGTGGACTTGGGATTAGCTTACTACACATGACAAATGTCAGTTTTTCGAACGTAGACATTGCCAGGATATGAAGTTAAGGTGTTAATGATAATGGCGCGGAGAAACATTCTGTAAAAGCAGCCGTTCTCACTAGGAAACGTATTCATATGCATTTACGTACATGCTAGTAAATATAGTGCCTCATCACTTGTCTTCAAGAACACAGGAATGACAATTACGACAAATAGTAGTGGGGGAGTATGCGATAGTAAGAAAGTAACGTCTACGCTGCATCGAAGATTTGAGCATTAACACTTTCCAGGCGATTTGAATGCTCCAAGTAATTTCGGGCTTGCATGGAAGGCACTACTGTGAGATATGCAGATTACAAAGAATCGGATCCCTGGCGTAAAAACAAAATTTTAACTTCTCTGCAATGAAGGAAAGACTACCATCCTACGAATTAACATTTTTTGTGCGTTTTTTGTGAGATTCTGCCACCAACTTTCTAAAAAAACGGTGTGCTGCTGCTGTTTTACCGGAGAAATCCCAGAAGTCTAGAACAAATGCAAATAGTCTCTCGTCAGCTCCACAAAATATCAAAGTTCAGATTTCTCTGACGGACCGGCTAACAGGGTTGATGGAGCGCAAACTTTTCCGACCAGAAAGACTGGAAACCAGAAGGAAAAAGAAGAAAGAAAGCCAAGTCTCCACTAATGTAAATAACGTTTAATACCACAGGGCTCCTCTACATTTTTGTAGCAGATCATTAGCGGAAAGACCGGAATGCAGATGTGAATCAACCCTAGGAATGGGAACATATTATATTTCTATTGTCTGCCTGAGCTAGAAGAAACAGAAATGACAGGGGAAAACTAAAATAAATTGAGAATAATATCTTTAATAGTATTTAATTAAAACATTGAACGAAGATAAGATATTTATTACGTTATATGTAAATTGCGGTTGTGGTCCTAGACATCACATGTGTACATATTGTCAGTTGCTGTTTGTTTTTTTTTAGTAATTCCAGGTATCGATTATTCCACAGAAGTTTCCCTTTTATATCGTATCTCCTTGCTTCCTACGGCATGTAGTTTTTACTAAGATGCAATGTGGCGCTGTAACAGACCTAATATGCTGCCATTATTGTACATGGTGATTTTTTCCATCGTGTACAAACTCTAGGGATTGGTCGATGAGAGGATACGAAAGGAAAACGGTCAAATTACCTTATTCCGGAAATACATGGTTTCCATGCTAGAGACCATTTATTGAATCATACTTTGTTACAAAGGTTGTGCGCTGTACCATGCAGTCACAGTTACAGCACGCATGGTTTCCTCCTAGAAAGTAGTACTGTTCCTCATACGTCATGCCCTAGCTCCCGCTCCTGCCACAGTTACTGGTAACGTTGAAACCGATTCACTTCTCTTGTTGACTCAGCTTGTAGTGGATGTGTACACAATGGTTCCGTATTGGAATCGAGAGCTTGCCGAATGTAGTTTACTCACGGAAAGGCAAATGGCAAAGGGCAGCGGGCAGCAAGGTTGCGTCAGGAGACCCACTGTCTCCGACAACAACCACGGCATTCAACAGTGTTTCGTCGTTTGTCAAATACAGCATATTTTCAGGAAGCAGGAAATCATGAAGGGCATACCCGAAATTTTAGGACTCCAAACTTGCAGAAAAATGTGATTAATAGTGTGAAAGGCGACCGCTGTGTCAGTACCAAGTAGTTGTTGGCCCACCAGTACAGGGTAAGCCATACGACTGTGAGGAACATTCTCCATGACACTTGTTACTAACCTTATCACTTACAGCGTGTGCAGGGCTTACTGGCGACAGACTTTCCACATCGTCATCAATTTTGCCACTGGTTTTTATCCATCAGGCAACTACGATTGAGGGATTTGTGTCATCCACCCTATTCACAGAGAGCCCATCTTTACGTGGAGTTCGATACTCATCTTTCATAACCGTCATCTGTGGGATAGTTTGCAGAACCCCCATGGTATGATAACAGCGGATCATCAGCACCAGTGCAGTCGAAATGTGTGGGCCGGGATAACCAGCTATCGTACTTTGGCACCAGTCTTCCTTCCACGTCGCCCCACAGGTCAGAGCTATGGGCACTTCTTTCGGGAGACTTTGCCTCCCATGCTGGAAGATGTACTATTGATGATTCGAAGGCTTATGTGGCTGCTACTTGGCGATGATCCAGCCCATTTCGCTGTTAACATTCGGACACATCTCAATCGTGTCTTCCGTGGTCAATGGATCAACGAGGGTATTCAGCAGCAGGGCCTGTATGTTCCTTCAGCGAATCTCAAACCGTGCAATTTATGGATATGGAGCCATTTCAGACGTGTCGTGTACGCAGAGCCCAATCCAGATATGGAGACACTGGAGCAGCGTAGTCATGCTGCCTTTGATACTGTTCGGATGCAGCCTGCCGATGTGAACGTGTGAGGCAGAACATGCTATGGCACGTACAGGCATGCGTTGGGACACGTGGAAACCATGTTCAACACTTACTGTATCTGTGTCTTCATGGCACAGTGCGTACTAGACCGCAGTCTCTGTAACAATGTATGATTCACTAAATGATCTCTAGAATGGAAACCATGTGTTTCAGGACATATATTCGTTAGCCCTTTTATGATCCGTAACATCTCATCGATCAACCACTAGAGTTTGTACACGGTGGAAGAAATCGCCCCGTGTAAGTTCGTAGTACACACACAATCAGTTTATTATGCATTATATAGTGTATGTAACGAATGAACTTGCAATACGACGAAAAGAAAATGAGCAGAGGAATCACATAGTTGCAAGAAAAGGTTAGTCTTACTGTTAGTTTTTATTATCAACACGAAAAGTATATATGAGATCATGAAACATGGTGGCGGTGTTAAGCCACCTTTACATATTCTCCTTTGAAAGTGATACATTTTTCTCAACAATGAGTGACTTGGTGAAGACCTAGGATGTAGAGTTCTGCATAGTGATGGGTCATGCAATGTTAGAGTTCCAATATCGCCCTGTCTTCCTTCGGGGAATTGCTACGTTTCAATGGATTATTCAAGTGAGAGAAGAGACAAAGTCGCTGCGCGCTATCTTAGGAGAATCTGCGTCTACACTATACTCCGCAAGAAACCTACCGGTGTGTGGCGGAGGCTACTTCGTATACCACTAACTGATATCATCTTCGTTGTTCCACTCGAAAAAGAAGCATGGGAAGAATGGCTGTCAGTAAGTCTATCTATTATTTATAACGCCTCAAGTTTTCTCGTCGTTGTCATTTCGTGAGATGTGTGTTATATGAGGTATTACGTTGGCCGACTCTTCCCGGTAAGTGTTCCCTCGAAATTTCAGTATTAAACTTCTCTGTGAGGCAAAACGCCTCTCTTATAACTGCCACTGGAGTTTGTTGATAGTCTTTGTTACGGTGTCGCACCGACTAAACCGTCCTGTGATGACACGCTCCCCTCTAAGTTGGATCTTCACTATCTCTTCTATCAGTCCTACCTGCTAAGGAACGCACATTGATGAACAGTACTCAAGGCTCGGTCGAAGCTCCTTACAACCCAGATCCCACGTCAAAGAGTTTCGTTTTCTTAAGATTCTTTCTATTAATCTCAGTCTGCCATATGCTTTTTCTACTGTTTGTTATGTATGGTCATTTCACTTAAGGTCACTCCGGATAGTTACTACCAGATATTATAAAGTAGATACTGTTTCCAGCAATATTTCTATAGCCGGCCGCGGTGGCCGTGCGGTTCTGGCGCTGCAGTCCCGAACCGCGGGGCTGATGCGGTCGCAGGTTCGAATCCTGCCTCGGGCATGTGTGTGAGTGATGTCCTTAGGTTAGTTAGGTTTAAGTAGTTCTAAGTTCTAGGGGACTTATGACCTAAGATGTTGAGTCCCATAGTGCTCAGAGCCATTTGAATATTTTTATAACTGACTTACGCTAAGGACGACACACACATTCATGCCCGATGGAGGACTCTAACCTCCGACGTATCCATGCGAGGGCCAGAAAATTTCACAACATGTACCAGTGACCTCTTGCATATAACAAGCATAATACATGAGCACCAAAGCATGGCAGTACAAAAAGAAGTCTCGTCTTACCCGTTGATTGTTGGTTCTTTTCCCTTGTCTATAGTGCATTTTTCTATGGTGGTGAACCTCCACCGTTTTCGCCTGTGCTTCTTCGTCTCAGGGTCATAACGATATATCGTGCACTACTCAAAGGTGGTTGGGTGGGTACACAAGTGGAGTGTCCTGACACAGCTGCAGTATTTCTGCTACTGCTTCGTTTCGGCGAGTGCTTTGAATCGGTGTGAGTAATTGCAAAACCTGCTGGTGGCAACAAGTTTTAAAATATTTCCAAAGAACAAATTTCATGTTTGCAGTCGATCGTCGTTTACTTCATCACACCATATTTCGACTAGGCACCAGCGTCTCATCTTTAGACGAGCCATCAAAGACTGCCGAAGACTTACTCTGTCCCGCCATATAAATAGCGCTGCGAGTATTGCGTGCATGCGTCAAAATTCAAGTGTGGTCCAGGTGTCAATTTCAAGCTCGACGCATGTGCGGAATATTTAGTATGGCGGAACGGAGCAAGCTTTCGGCAGTCTTTGACGACTCACTTGATGAAGTGTGGCAGATGCCCAGTCGAAATATCGTGCGATGTATTAGACGAAGACCGGCTGCAAGCCCTAAATTAGTTTCAATAATATGTATCACGTTGACAGTGTCACGCAAGGTGCCGAAAACTAATTCGTGGCTCATTTTTACTTTATGCACTGTCGCCTGGACTGTGACATGCTGGGCTTACAGCAGAAGAACCTCCATTCTTGCCGCTCCCAGAGATGGCCCACCACTTCGTTCTTCGTCATGCAGACTTGCTTCACCACGATGGAAGCGTCTGTTACATCTGACATCTGCTTGATACGAAGATACATTGATGACGTATACTTACAACTCAACACAGATTGTTACAGCGGTGAGCCCTTTCTTATGCAGATAACTAATAACCTTACGGTACTACCTTATCAGTGACCTCCTGCATTCTGTTTTGGCTCCTCTAGTGACTTATAACTTTACTAACACCCTGTGATGTCAACGTGTACCTGCATTTCAGACATACGAGTGTTTTCAACTAAAGTGCAGCTACTCATCGAATGCCAATGTGGGTTGTAATTACTGTAGGGCAGGGAAACTTGGTAGTGCGAAACCGATTAAGGCTGCAAATAATTAGTTCCAATTTTCGCCCCCAGGTGCAATTCTGGGGCTGTGGATGCAAAAAAGGTCTACAAAAACATTTCCAAAAAAATGACAAAGGCATAATTTTGATTTTATTATTAACCACAGCTTACACAATTTGTTCAATATGAGTACTGGAGACGTCTACGAGAAACTAAACAATGCCAGAATTGCACATGGTGATCAAAATTAATTTTTTCTAATGTAAATCTGTTCCTCATGAACACATTATCAAATATACTGTGTTCGTTGCTATGGGATAATTACAGCCGACACTGGACGCCACACCTGCAAACAAAGAAAATTTATAATTATGTAAATTATCCTTCAAGGGAATAATTACAAATTAATGACTATTCTTCACATGTTGCAAACATATGACATGTAGAGCAGCCTGCGATGATTTTCACTCCTGCGTCTTCATATTACAGTATCACTAACACCTAGTTTCCTAGTTTCATGTTTTGTAAACGGTGTTTCGAAAAGGGCTTTACAACTTTGAAAATTCATTTAAATTAATTCAGAGTAAGTACAGAGATGAAAATAGCGTCAGTTTGTAGGGAAATTCATCAAGTTTTGTGTCGCGTAGTTCGCTAGTCCCGAGTAGCACCGTAAGGAGCGCTAGAGACAGTTACGTTAAAGATGGCTGCCCTCAGTCGACCCGAGAATGCTGACTGTGTGTTTTGGTTTGAAGAATCGAATTCAGTGAGAACAGTACAGAGTGATTTCAGTACCAAGTACGCTGAAGATCCTCCTAGTAGGCCTACAATTTGAGTGGCATAAATGTTATGTAGAAACGAAGTGCTCGGTAAGACACGGGAAATGATCAGGTCATCTAAGCATATCTGAGGACGTTGTGCGAGTGAGACAACTTTTCATCAAAAGCCCTATGAAATCAAGCCAGCGTGTATATCGCGAACCGCAAATCTCACATATGATTGTTTAGCGTGTGTCGAGAAACGTTTCGCATTTGAAACCGTACATACTGACGATCGTACAAGCAATAAGTCACACTGATAAAATTGCTAGCATGAACTACTGTGCGGATATGTTAAATCGATTACATGAGGTTCAAAGGGTTCAAATGGCTCTGAGCACTATGGGACTTAACATCTATGGTCATCAGTCCCCTAGAACTTAGAACTACTGTAAGTAGGTTGTTTAGGTTTTTGTACTGGTAACGCCACGTAGCGCTCTGTATGAAAATCACTGGCTGTGCTGTGTGCAGTCTGTGACTGGTTTGCATTGTTGTCTGCCATTGTAGTGTTGGGCAGCGGCAGCTGGATGTGAACAGCGCGTAGCGTTGCGCAGTTGGAGGTGAGCCGCCAGCAGTGGTGGACGTGGGGTGAGAGATGGTGGAGTTTAGTAATTTGTAAGACTGGATGTCATGAACTGCTATATATATTATGACTTTTGATAATATTAAGGTAAACACATTGTTTGTTCTCTATTAAAATCTGTCATTCGCTAACTATGCCTATCAGTAGCTAGTGCCTTCCGTAGTTTTAATCTTTTATTTAGCTGGCAGTAGTGGCGCTCGCTGTATTGCAGTAGCTTGAGTGACGAAGATTTTTGTGAGGTAACTGATTTGTGAAAGGTATAGGTTAATGTTAGTCAGGGCCATTCTTTTGTAGGGATTATTGAAAGTCAGATTGCGATGCGGTAAAAATATTGTGTGTCAGTTTAAGCACATTCTTGCATATTTTTTCTAAGGGGACGTTTCATAGTGCAGTAAATAATCTTTTAGCTAGCAAAACAATAGCCGTGAAATTTTTCTCACCGTTTCGTTAGGCATTTTAGTAAATATCATAAATTAAGAGCTCCACAGTATAATCATATGTTTTCAAGTTTGAGTGTGTCGTATTTACGATGCTTTCTACAAAGAAATATCAATAGCGAGGATAATGGCCTTTTTTTTTTCTCCACCTGTGCCTCTGTAAGGCCCACACTAATGGCTTTTTTCGAGGCGATTGTCGCGCAGATGGGTGACCACGACGCATTACGTGAAGGTGGTCACTTAACTTTCTCACCGAAATATTTACGACACCAGTTTGCACTATAGTGATAGTCTCATAAAAAAAATTTCACAGGTTGAGAATTTGCGTTACAAATGCGTAGAAACTAAATCCTATAAATATAGCAGTGTCCAAAAAATTTTCGCCATCATAGTGATACATTCACGCATATCCACACATTTCATAACTGTTAAAGTACGATTCTCGGTTTCCAACATTCTTTCTCACAAACCAGAGTCCCTAACCACTACTCATTATTCTTTGCTTTATTACACATATACATATTCCTAGACACTTCTTCAATATTTCATCATAATAAATACCTAGCATAATCAAATTCCGTATATAGCATCACCTTATTGATCATAAACGGACCGCAATAGCGTAATACACATCGTCATCATAACATCATAAAACCTCAGTCAAGTCTCAAAATCGTCGTAGCTTCCTCCAATAACTTCAAAAGCTAAAAAAAATTCTCTGCTAATGTCAAAAGTGTCATCTACCTCAAACGTACTTTAAAATCATGATCCCATACCAAATACATAATGCAAAGCTCTCATAGTATCACAATGTTTCCAAAAAATATGAACATTCAGTACTGTCTCTCCATTGGAAGGACAACACTACTTCTTCAAGACTGCATGGAAATCCACTACTTCCATGTGCATTTTCCTTTACTGCTCAGACTTTGAGAAAAAAAAACCACTGCAGTTTTACTGTGATGAATGGTCAGGACTGTCTTTACGGACAGTGAGAAAATTTTAGCTTTTGACCAACATTGTATCAATAAGTGTGTGCATTTGATTCCTCTGTTATTGTAATTGTGAAAAAATTTTAACAAATATGTGTTGGGCAGTGCCCAAAACGATTTGTAGTTTTTTTGTGGGGACCATGGCGGCTATGTAAGTATGTTGTTTAGGTTTTTATACTGGTAACGCCACGTAGTGCTCTGTATGAAAATCACTGGCTGTGCCGTGTGCAGTCTGTGACTGGTTTGCATTGTTGTCTGCCATTGTAGTGTTGCGCAGCGGCAGCTGGATGTGAACAACGGATAGCGCTGCGCAGTTGGAGGTGAGCCGCCAGCAGTGGTCGATGTGGGGAGAGAGATGGCGGAGTTTAGTAATTTGTAAGACGGGATGTCATGAACTGCTATATATATTCTGACTTTTGATGATATTAAGATAAATACATTGTTCTGTATTAAAATCTTTCATTTGCTAACTATGCCTATCAGTAGTTAGTGCCTTCCGTAGTTTTAATCTTTTATTTAGCTGGCAGTAGTGGCACTCGCTGTATTGCAGTAGCTTGAGTAACGAAGATTTTTGTGAGGTAAGTGATTTGTGAAAGGTATAGTTTAATGTTAGTCAGGGCCACTTTTTGTAGGGATTATTGAAAGTCATGTTGCGTTGCTCCAAAACTATTGTGTGTCAGTTTATGAACAGTCTTGTATAATTGTTCAAAGAGGACGTTTCACTACTTAAACCTAACCAACCTAACGACAACACACAACACCCAGCCATCACGAGGTAGAGAAAGTCTCTCACCCCGCCGGGAATCGAACCCGGGAACGCGGGCGCGGGAAGCGAGAACGCTACCGCACGACCACGAGATGCGGGCGATTACATGAGGAAAAAAATTTCTTGGACAAAATTATGTGATGAGTTGATTTTTTACTTAGGTGGCAAGGTTAGTATACGTAATTGTAGAATTTGGAACAGTACAAATGCATATCAAACATTGTAAAATGTTCATGATAGCCCTAAACTGAAGGCTTTTTGTGCATTGAGAAAGAACAGTGTACGGCCCCTTTTTTCCCTTACAGAACCTAAGTATGTTACAACAATTTTTCATAATACCGATAAATGGTGATGAGCGAAGAACGAAATGTTTGCTTCAAGCAAGATGGCGCACCACCCCACTACCAGGGCTTCTCTCAGTGAGCACTTCCCACGTCAACGGATTGGCTGCGATGCGCCAATTACATGCACCCCTCCCTCCCGCCACGTTTCCCAGACCTGACACCACTCGAATTTTTTTATGGGCATTCATCAAGGATATCCTGTTTGAAACCTCCTGTGCCGGCTTGTCTAACTGAACTTAGAGCACGAACTTATGCCACTATTTAGCAAGTTACACCTGCAATGCTACAGCGAGTTGGGGAAGAAATTGATTTCCGGTGAGATGTGTAGAGGATAACCAACGAAAACCACATACAACATCTTTAAGGTAAAATAAATTGATGTGTTTCACTACAAAATAACACTAAACCCAGCTCTATATCTACTTTCAATAACTTCATATACATTTTTAAATTTGTAAAGTCTTTTAAAATACCCTGTATATTCCGCTCTCTGGCTTCTCATGTTGCTTCTCCTCAGTGTCTCAATCTAGTAACATAAACGATACTCTCTGATACCTTAATGCAAAGGCTGTCGGTATGTCCTTTCGTCTACGGTTTTGTGCATACTACATTTCTTGCAGTCTTTTCTTTTTTCTCCGAAGAACCTCAAATGCTTCTATTCTCTCCTTCCCCTTCTTTCACAAAGCTTACAATTATTTCCTGATATCCTGAGGAATACCATCCTCAGACGAAGAAACATCTTGAATAGAAGGATGTTCTCTTTTCGTGTGCTAGTTTCTGACGCTTGTTTCGTAAGCCACGTGCTATTTTCCCTCCGAGATAGCAAAATTGCTTCACTTCGTGTTCTGTTGTATGTGTAAGAATAAATGGAGATAGGTCGTTAATCTTGTCTTCGTATTTTAGCCTATTTCCCAACTGGCCCAGACGTTGTGGAAGGGGTTCACCATGCTCATTCATCAATCAACACGAGACGGTGTGGTACTCTTCCACGCTGTGAAAATGCGCGAAAATTTGCTTTCGTTAGGGATAGATGGGAGCCTGCGGTCAATACATCCCAATTCATTTAGCGATCTGCTTTTAGGAACTATTATTTTTCAAATTTCATGTTTTTCCAAGAAATATGATTGTTCTTTCAGATATTAGTATTTGCATTGCGTTGACAGTTGTCAGAGATCATCGATTTAAAACAAAACACCGATTTCACACTCTCGAAATATCCAAGTGATTGTGATTATATGTTTCTATTAACTTTACTCGTTTTCATTGGGCTATTTATCCGTTACATTGAACGACAGATAATTGGGTTTTATTTCAGACTACCTCGCGTAAATTAATTGCTACACAGGGAATGAATCAGTGCACCTAGCGGCAGTAGCTGATAAATACCTCTAGTTTGTCTATCGCTGAATGTGAATTTGCCACGGCTAATATTGTTTTTGTGATGACTCATTTTTCCATGATCGTTTCTACCGCTTTGCTAAAATACAGTAAAAGTCCGTTTTACCTCGTAGATTTATCAATTAACTTTCAGCATTATTTACGTAATTACTGGTTAGAGAAAACATTTCTTGTGACTATGAACATTGCGTCACATTGGAGGTAATTACAGATTTCATAGCTCTAACTTCGTAGCTACATCACTTTAAATTACGTGCCACAGTCGTGAACAAACGTCACTCATTTAGGAAACGTAGAAACCTGTTACGCCCGCTTGGAATGTTGATCTAGTGCCTCGAAGCAAAATCAAGCTTTTATTCAGCTAAGGTGTAATTACGACGGTTACGTAACTCCAATGTTTCCCTTTGAGCTGAATGGACAGCTAGGCGTGTGAGTGGAGTAAGGTTATGTTGCCAGTTTCTCATGCCACACAATCAAATGTACATAAAAGCTACACGCGTGTTAAAGACGAGTAACCAGCTATCGGACTGGGATCTTTCAGGAAGATACTTAATAAAAATATTTTTCACCTTATTTTCAGCTTCGTTAAAGTATTTGCTGATCAAAACATTGACACATTCAGAGGATTGCAGTTTAAATCCTCAGCACATTAGCATTTGTTATAGAAAAGTATTAAACAATATTTAGCTTTTATAATACTGAAAGATATTTTAGTTAAAAGTAATAATATCCTTCATCAATTGAGGTTTGATGAGCACATGTTGTCTCACATAAATCCTAGCGTAAGAAAGCATTTGGAAACATTTGAAAATAGCTAAAGGAAAGACACATTACGTCATGTGACCCTACTGTTTCATCCAGTTTACTATTGGCCATAGCATTCTGTCTCCAAAATGTAAGGACTGTCAGCATTTCGTTTAAAGTTTTATTTTAGTATGTTGTTCGTCTCGCGAATGCGATTACATTGATCAGAAACTACCGCTTCTTATGTGCTACTGCTGACGACCAGATAGAAACACTGGCCTTTGTAAATGTTTGTGTTTTCATTCCGACGACGGCGACGGCACGTGAGGTAAAGGCGTCCATATTATAGTTTCCAGGGGGAGGTGATAGAGGCAAGTCTGGGTGTATACAGCATTTTTAGTACTTTAGAAGAGGAATTGCTACTCTAAGTAGCCATAAAAGAAGCGTCAGATCCGACCCTCTTGTAACATCGATGTTGAAATCATTTTCTTGAAAGAGAAACACATGCGAAGGGAAGCAGGGAGAGGGGGGGGGGGGGGGGGAGCAGCTTCCTCTGGCACACAGGTATGGGCTCCCTACTCAGAGGGAATCTATAGATATTAACGAATGACAATAACACTTTTTCAGGTTTGTGGCGAGATACGGTTAATAAGGTGAGACTTTATGTTGCGGGCGCCACAGTCAATGTAGGAAGTATTTTATTTACATCGATTTTTACCTTCACCATTGTTTCATACTTCACATGTGTAGTCACTCTTAGGTCCTATATATACCCTGTACATGCACAATAAGCAACCTGCAATCGGTAATGATGTTTTTGCATTGATCGTAGAGCATAGGACAAATGCTATTCGGATAATTCGTGGAATAATTTCCTCATCCACGTGACCTTTCCTTCTACAGAGGGGTCCAGAAAAATGTAGACAGTTTTAGGTAGCTAATATCTTTGGAGCAAGGTGACATATCGTTGCAATTTTCAGTGGTAGCGCAGCCCACTGTTTTTGCAATAGATCTTGGGGCGCGTTTTCTAATTGGCTGAAATGTCTCTGATCACTATGGGACTTAACATTTGAGGTCCTCAGTCCCCTAGAAAGTAGAAATACTTAAACCTGACTAACCTAGGGACATCACAAACATCCATGCCCGAGGCAGGATTCAAACCTGCGGCTGTAGCTGTCGCGCGGTTCCAGACTGAAGCGCTTAGAACCGCTCGGCCACACCAGCCGGCGGGGAGCGTTTTC
The DNA here is from genome assembly GCF_023897955.1 of Schistocerca gregaria. Lineage (NCBI taxonomy): Eukaryota > Metazoa > Arthropoda > Insecta > Orthoptera > Acrididae > Schistocerca > Schistocerca gregaria. Next base: position 166,412,309 of record NC_064925.1, on the reverse strand, counting down.
CAGTAGATGGCAGCGCGGCTATGAATGAAATAAGATTGTCGTTTCAGCAATGCAAGGCCGTAATAAAATGGTACTGGAAGTACGAAAACATGATGGATGTACAACGGAAATGGTATAACGTGTACGGAAATCAGCCACAAACATGTCCAACGATTTATCGTATTCGGGATACATTTGAAGCCGATGATACTGTTCATGATGTGAATAAGGAAAGGTCTGACCTGCCAAATACGCCAAGTCCAGCTTCCACCGTTGCTGTGTTGCAACATTTTCCAAGGTCACTTCAAAAGTGAAGAGGAGTGCACTTGAAAGTGGGGTGACACGATGAAGAGTACGACAAATTCTCATAGCTTCAAAGCTGAAAGTGTACATTCCAAGGTTGCTGCACGCTATGAACGAGGACGACCCGGATCGAAGGATGGAGTACTGCGAGTGGTTTGAAGCCATACTCCTCGAGGATTAACGTTTTCCACGGATGTTTATCTGATCTGGCGAGGTGCAATTCAAACTCAACGGTACTGCACACAGCCCCAACCGCATGTGCTAGGGCCTTGAAAATTCTTCCGTTCACGTGGACGCACATGTTAATCTACAGGGTATCATCGCGTAGTTTGATTGGTCCATTCTACTTCGAAAGTAACGTAACTGGTGAGTATACCTTCATATGCTGAAATCATCGATTTCAATTGCCATCCAAGAAGGGTTTGGAAATGAAAGATTTTTTTTTAGTCATCAGTCTACTGACTGGTTTGATGCGGCCCGCCACGAATTCATTTCCTGTGCTAACCTCTTCATCTCAGAGTAGCACTTGCAACCTACGTCCTCAATTATTTGCTTGACGTATTCCAATCTCTGTCGTCCTCTACAGTTCTTGCCCTCTACAGCTCCCTCTAGTACCATGATAGTTATTCCCTCATGTCTTAGCACATGTCCTATCATCCTGTCCCTTCTCCTTATCAGTGTTTTCCACGAATTCCTTTCCTCTCCGAATCTGCGTAGAACCTCCTCATTCCTTACCTTATCAGTCCACCTAATTTTCAACATTCGTCTATAGCACCACATCTCAAACGCTTAGATTCTCTTCTGTTCCGGTTTTCCCACAGTCCATGTTTCACTACCATACAATGCTGTAGTCCAGACGTACATCCTCAGAAATTTCTTCATCAAATTAAGGCCGGTATTGGATATTAGTAGACTTCTCTTGGCCAGAAATGCCTTTTTGCCATAGCGAGTCTGCTTTTGATGTCCTCCTTGCTCCGTCCGTCATTGTATATTTTACTGCCTAGGTAGCAGAATTCCTTAACTTCATTGACTTCGTGACTATCAATCCTGATGATAAGTTTCTCGCTGTTTTCATTTCTACTACTTCTCATTACCTTCGTCTTTCTCCGATTTACTCTCATACCATACTGTGTACTCATTAGACTGTTCATTCCGTTCAGCAGATCATTTAATTCTTCTTCACTTTCACTCAGGATAGCAATGTCATCAGCGAATCGTATCATTGATATCCTATCACCTTGTATTTTAATTGCACTGCTGAATCTTTCTTTTATTTCCATCATTGCTTCCTCGATGTACAGATTCAAGAGTAGGGGCTAAAGGCTACAATCTTATCCTACTCCCTTCTTAACACGAGCACTTCGTTCTTGATCGTCCACTCTTATTATTCCCTCTTGATTGTTGTACATATTGTATATGACCCGTCTCTCCCTATAGCGTACCCCTACTTTTTTCAGAATCTTGAAGAGCTTGCACCATTTTATATATTCGAACGCTTTTTCCAGGTCGACAAATCCTATGAACGTGTCTTGATTTTTCTTTAGCCTTGCTTCCATTATTAGCCGTAACGTCAGTATTGCCTCTCTCGTTGCTTTACTTTTCCTTAAGCCAAACTGATCGTCACCTAGCGCATTCTCAATTTTCTTTTCCATTCTTCTATATATTATTCTTGTAAGCAGCTTCGATGCATGAGCTGTTAAGCTGATTGTGCGATAATTCTCTCACTTCTCACCCCTTGCCGTCTTCGGAATTGTGTGGAGGTTGCTTTTCCGAAAGTCAGATGCTGTGTCGCCAGACTCATGTACTCTACACACCAACGTGAATAGCCGTTTTGTAGCCACTTCCCCTAATGATTTTAGAAATTCGGATGGAATGTTATCTATCTTTCTGCCTTATTTGACCGTAAGTCCTCCAAAGCTCTTTTAAATTCCGATTCTAATACTGGATCCCCTATCTCTTCTAAATCGACTCCTGTTTCTTCTTCTATCACCCCAGACAAATCTTCACCCTCATAGAGGCTTTCAATGTATTCTTTCCATCTATCTGCTGTTTCCTCTGCATTTAACAGTGGAATTCCCGTTGCACTCTTAATGTTACCACCGTTGCTTTTAATGTCACCAAAGGTTGTTTTAATTTTCCTGTATGCTGAGTCTGTCCTTCCGACAATCATCTTTTTCGATGTCTTCACATTTTTCCTGCAGCCATTTCGTCTTAGCTTCCCTGCACTTCCTATTTATTTCATTCCTCAGCGACTTGTATTTCTGTATTCCTGATTTTTCCGGAACATGTTTGTACTTCCTCCTTTCATCAATCAACAGAAGTATTTCTACTGTTACCCATTGTTTCTTCGCAGCTACCTTCTTTGTACCTAAGTTTTCCTTCCCAAGTTCTGTGACGGCCCTTTTTAGAGACGTCCATTCCTCTTCAACTGTGTTGCCTACTGCGCTATTCCTTATTACAGTATCTGTAGCGTTAGAGAACTTCAAACGTATGTCGTCATTCCTTAGTACTTCCGTCACTTCTTTGCGTATTGATTCTTCCCGACTAATGTCTTGAACTTCAGCCTACTCTTCATCACTAATATATTGTGATCTGAGTCTATATCTGCTCCTGGGTACTCCTTACAATCCAGTATCTGATTTCGGAATCTCTGTCTGACCATTATGTAATGTAATTGAAATCTACCCGTATCTCCCGGCCTTTTCCTAATATACCTCCTCCTTTTGTGATTCTTGAACAGGGTATTCGCTATTACTAGCTGAAACTTGTTACAGAACTCAATTAGTCTTTCTCCTCTTTCATTTCTTGTCCCAAGCCCATATACTCCTGTAACTTTTTCTTCTACTCCTTCCCCTACAACTGCATTCCAGTCGCCCATGATTATTAGATTTTCGTCCCCCTTTATGTACTGCATCACCCTTTCAGTATCCTCATACACTTTCTCTATCTGTTGATCTTCAGCTTGTGACGTCGGCATGTATACCTGAACTATCGTTATCGGTGTTAGTCTGCTGTCGATTCTGATTAGAACAACCCGGTCACTGAACTGTTCACAGGAACAGACCCTCTGCCCTACGTTCCTATTCATAACGAATCATACACCTGTTATACCATTTTCTGCTGCTGTTGATATTACCGATACTCATCTGACCAGAAATCCTTGCACTTCACTTCACTGACCCCTACTATATCTAGCTTGAGCTTTTGCATTTCCCTTTTCAGGTTTTCTAGTTTCCCTACCACGTTCAAGCTTCTGACATCCCACGCCCCGACTCGTAGAACGTTCTCCTTTCGTTGATTATTCAATCTTTTTCTCATGGTATCCTCCCCCTTGGAAGTCCCCTCCCGGAGATCCGAATGGTTGACTATTCCGGAATCTTTTGCCAATGGAGAGATCATCATGACACTTCTTCAACTACAGGCCACATGTCCTGTGGATACACGTTACGTGTGTTTAATGCAGTTTTTTCCATTGCCTTCTGCATCCTCATGTCGTTGATCATTGCTGATTCTTCCGCCTTTAGGGTAGTTTCCCACCCCTAGGACAAAAGAGTGCCCTGAACCTCTATCCGCTCCTCCGCCCTCTTTGACAAGGCCGTTGGCAGAATGAGGCTGACTTCTTATGCCGGAGGTCTTCGGCCGCCAATGAAAGATATTACCGGACATAAGATGGTGCTCCGCCTCACCACCACAGAGATGTCAGAGCCCACTTGGATGAAAATCCACCTGGACTACGGGTAGATGGAAGGGGATCTACTGAGTAGCCACCACGGTCTCCAGAAATTACACCTCTTGACTCTCAACTATGGGGGACCGTGAAAAATGAATTTTATCAACAGAAAAGAGACTCCCAAGGCATCCAGTGCGGCTATCACACCGGCAACACTCACATCCATATCCTGGTCAACAATTTAGCGGCATCGACGTTGTGCGGCTGCTAATGGATGTCACTTTGAACACATAAAATAACCTTCACTCCGTCCAAGAATTGTAAATGTATGTCTTTTTGTTCCATTAATACTGACTATTGCCTGCATTTTTCTGGACCTCGCTGTATGTCTTTTGTTTCCGTCTTTGGTCCAACCTCCGATTATTCTTTCCTTTGCGAACATCTTGCAACGATGTCGCCGTACTATTGCCTACCGAAAACTTGTTCCACTCACCTTGCCGTCACCTAATCATCTGCAGTCTCTTGTTAAAAATCAATTAATGTTTCTCGACTGGAGGAGATGTAGTAAAACCAGTCCCACAACTTTGCCTAAATATAGCTTTACATTTTCTTTTAGTTCGAGACTGACTGAGCTAGTGAGTGAAAGGAAAAGTCTTCGAATAAGAATTATGTTACATTCTAGCTTCTTTGCGACAAAACAATCAGCCAGTCCGTGCTAGTCCGACGTTACAGTTTCATTATTTACACCCACCTATAATCACTCGTAATTGTGAGCTTATGGTATGAAATTGATACTGTCACCGAAAAGTTTACAAAACAGATCGTCTGTGATAGAATGAGCTCTCTAATATTACACAAATAAATCACTTACAATGCATAGTTCATGGTCACTTGCATAAAATTCCATGCCGATATGAGCTACTTCAAAAGTCACGGTTTACACAGATAATCCGGAATTTCTCGTGTTCGTCACAACTCCACGACATTATTATATTTATTTAGAACCCCAAACACACGCGAGCGAACACGTTGAAGGCTGAGTTCCGAATTGTTCATAGACTCCACAACCCAATTCTTCCCGAACACAAAATAAGCACGAATGCACTCTGTAACAAACAACATAGCCTAGAAGACCCGCAAATATCAGAATAACTCCCGCTATGAATAACTGAATTACCGTCTAAAGTTTCTTGATTCCTTTGTAACATAAACTGCTGAACTTCAATTTCAGCAATAGACATGATCATTTTCATTTATCTTATTACTTCCTAGTCTTACTTCCATTCACAATGATGACTAAACTTATTAACAGCAGTAATTGAAAGAGGTCACAATATTCTCAGATGATAACATTTAGTCTCCACAACACATTGCTTGGTTACGAGGAGAAAGTGGCTAGCGCCATAATGCGAGTTCATAGAAACTTCGCTCAATGGAAGAGGGGTCAAAATAAGTGTAAGGTGATCATGACATTTGGTTTTTGTGTGTAATCGATGTGCACATCAGAGAGAAGGAAAGTTACGTTACTATTAAACACTCTTCGATCTTGTCGTGGTAGAATCTTTGCCTCCGCTCACACTGATTCATTCTTATTTGAAGTGTGGCAGGTGATGAACGTATTCAGTAGCGCCGTGTTAACTTGTGATGGTATCTGTTAGATGAAGAAAGGACAGCAGAGGATGATGTGTACTCTGAAAGGTGAAAGGGATATAAATTTTGAATAATGTTTTTCAAGAGATGAAGTTTAATGTAAGACTGCCTTTTTAAATCATTGTTTACTTGCATTCTAAAATTGTTGTTTTGGCATATCTTTTGATATGAATAGGTACTCTCCAAAAATGGTTCAACTGGCTCTGAGCACTATGGGACTTAACATCTGAGGTCATCAGTCCCCTAGAACTTAGAGCTACTTAAACCTAACGAACCTAAGAACATCACACACATCCATGCCCGAGGCTGGATTCGAACCTGCGACCGTAGCAGTCAGTTACTCTCCCCACCGCACTGTTTTTGTTATTATAAACTACCACTTGCAACAATTTGAATATGTGTTTACAAGCTGACATCTAGCTTAGCCGGTGCCTATTGGTTGCAGATTTCTGCAAAGCACAATAGCAAACAGCAATGTTGTCAAGACGCAACGTAAGTAAAAACTTTAGTTAGGGCTAGGTAATTGATTTATTAGGCTAAACTCTGCCCGAACATGCCTTGGAAGGCCCAACGGTTCTTACCGGCCTCCGTGTCATCCTCTGCCCACACGCGTCACTGGTTGCGGACATAGAGGGGCTTGTGGTGGACACACCGCTCTCCCTGCCGTATGTCAGTTTACGAGAACGTAGCCTCTACTTCTCTCTATCAAGTAGCTTCTCAGTTAGTTTCACAAGGGCTGAGTGGACTCCGCTTGCCTGCAGCGGTCGGCTGACCGGATGGTCACCCGTCCAGGTACTAGCGCAGGCCGACAGCGCTTCAGTGGGAACCGGTGTTCTCCTTGCGGCAAGGCCGTTGGCAAATAATAGTCTTACTTTAGTTGCATTCAGCTCAGCTGCAGTTCAGATCAAACTAGGGCCTGTTTTGTCGAAGGTTAAAAAATGAGTGTAAGTTGGATAACAGTTTATGAATACATCATTTTGGTAATATGTAGACATTTATAAATTTAGAGGTACAAATGAAGTTGGACTAAATTTTATACAGAAATAAATATAGTGTGGAGTTTACAAAGGGAACATGTGTCTCGGATTATTCGTAGACTCGACCGTTTCTGAGAACACGACTGTCGAAGTTTTCGAGGTACTTCAAGTGCGTTTTAGCGAGGAGGTCTTTCAGACGAAGTAGTATGCATCGATCAGAGTCATGGCGTTACACCTTTATCCCCGTGTTTGAAACCAATTTATTATTTTTATTTTTGTTTTTCATTTACCTACCCATGTCGAAAAGGATTCCTACAGGAATGTTTTCCAACGTGTTCTGAAATCACGTTGTCCTTATTCGTCTACTAATTGTATGGTGAATGAATTACAAAGATAAAAGACAATAAATGAATGAAAAAAAGAATAGAAACTGTTTTCTGTGAAATTCCTGTGGTGCTGCTTGATTCTTAATGACCTGCAAGCTCCAGTTTTCGGAAAAGTGATCCGTAAAGCGTGGTTTGTTTTTAACTTATTGCGAACGTACAAAATCTTGAGCCGTGTTAATGATGTTTCTTTGCCTAGTGAGATAAATACGAAGAAAAGTCTCTGTGGCAAACTTGCCTTCGCGTGTTGATCTTACTGTGCGCAATTGCTACGTTACGAATGTCTCTACCATCGGTGTATCCCAAGGGACTGCTCCAAATCTTCCTGGCGAATAAACATGAGAGTCAAACGTAAGAATTAAGAACTGATATAAGAATATGAGAATTTAAAAAATTCGTAACAACTAAAAATACCATAACTCGTATTTTATAATAAATGTATACACTTACTGTAGAACGCTGTTGTAATTTTGTAATTTTAATGTAACGTCATTATTTGCCCTAACTTGATAAGAAACATCCGTGTGGACATGGGTAGATAAATGAAAAAAAAATGAAAATTAATAAAAAATAAATACAATAATCTCGTTTAGAACACAGTACGCAGAAAGGAGCAGCCGCGATGCTGCCATTGTGCCGCCGGTTGGTCAGAGGTTAATGCCCCGTAAAAGCCATTTAAGTTACGTCGGAAACTGTGACGGCCGTTTTCTCTGAAGCGGTCGAGTATCTACGTATAAGTTGAGAGAAGTGTTCACTCATTCCGACTCCTCTTCTACAGAGCGAAGTTACGGTGAAATCGCGTTATGACACTTGCCGTGTTCTCTTAGGTTGTTCGATAGCAAAATCATTCGCACACAGCCGTTATTACTGGCACCTCGCTTAGGATACCCGTCTTTCACGGGATGGCCATTACTCATCGTCGGTAAGAAGCTGGGCGCTAACGTAATATCAGTGTAGGCGCCTTCTGAAGGTGCTGCACCACACCCTCCATCTCTGTACAAATACTGCACCCAACATCTTTATTACTCAGTTTAATGCAATCATGTATCTGCAGTTTTTATGTTGCACACATCCGTCCATTACGAAACTGACGATCCGTTGATCTCTTAGGATATTCCTTACTACCTCATTCCGCCTTCTAGGAAAGTTACGCCATAAATAATACCATATCGCGCATGTTATTCAGAAGTTCTTCATTAGTTATCGCTAATACCAGGTCTTATTCTTAGCATTTTTCTGACATTTAAAAAACTTCTGGTCTCTTCTTGTATGAACGGTTTATCGTCCACGTTTCATTTAAAAGGCTACAGTCACTCATTCAGGCACTTAAATTTAATTTCGATGTTTAGAAATTTTTCATTTACTAAAAGATATTTCTCTTTACTGCCAAACTGCGTTTTATATCTTCTCTACCTCGGCCATCGCAAGTTGTTGAGCTGTCCAAATAACAAAATTCTTCTACCACCTTAGCGCCTCATATTCTATTCTGTCCCTTGCCAAATGTAATTCCACTACGTGCTCTGGCTTTACCATTTTTGGTTGTTAATTTTATAATCTGTTTACAAAGTTATATCCATTCCGTTCACCTGGTCTTCCAGATCCTATACCTACATTGGCCGAATCAATACGTCATCTGCGAACGTCACAGTTTTATGGCTTCCTGTGAATTTAATTCTGTTTCCCCAATTTTTCTTTTATTTTCATCACTGATTGCTGAATATATAATCTGAGCAACTCTGAAGACAGGCTATAGACTTCCCTAACACTCTGATATGGTAACACTTCCCTTCCAAGTCCTTAGCCCCTTATAACGGCAATCGGATTTGTATACAAGTAGGCAATTTTCTGACATTTGCCATTGAATTTACTGGCGAAATATTTGGATCCTCTCGACATGTGGTTGAAAGTATTTTATGACTTACAAAGAAAATGTTGATACCAATGAAGTCAATTCTCCACACAGCATCTTTTCTGTCAACATTGTGGATTGATTTACCGTCACAGGACGACTTTAGGACTTCTGAGTACTATCGGTGCTACGTAATAAGTGAAATTCTGACCTTTGCGACACATAAGTTTCAGTTCACTATTTGTGGAACTGCTGCTTCCCATCCTTACCATACTGATACATATTTGCTCATCTCTCCCATAAATTTCACGAAACATGTTGGATGCCTTGTCAAAGTAATTTCACCTGGATCCAACGATTCCACATACCATCAGAAGTTTTGAAGAGCTAATCGAAGTACATAATTGTGCAGCAGACGCGATAGTTCCGTGCAAACTGAATTTAAGACTGCTTTAAAGCAAACCTTCACGGATTTCTGTCTTCCGCCAACCGCTCCATCTCAGCATGCTCTCTTTAGTACTATGCTAGTTGCTGACTGACGTCTTAACACGTGTCCTGTCATCAAGTCCCTTCTCCCTCACGGTATCCTTCATGTCTTCGTTTCTTCACCGATTTTTTGGAGAAATTCCTCATTCGCTATCTTATCAACCTACCTCATCTTCAAAAGATCGCATTTAAAATTCTTCCACTTTCTTCCTTTCCAGTGTCCCTAGAGTCCATGATTCACTACAATACAATTTCATTCTCAAACTATGGCCCATATTGATCCTAGTAAAACTCTTGTAGCCAGGAACTCACTCTTTATTTGTGTTCATTGATTCTTACGTCCTCTTTATTTCGACAATCATATGTTATTTTGGTACCAAAGTAATTTTGAGGCGAAGCTTACTTCTGATCTTATTTTCGCTACTCCTTGATACTTTTGTTTTTCTCCGGTTTATTGTCGATATACATTCTGCACTCATTAGACTGTTCATTCCACTCAACACGTCCTGTAATTCTCCTTCACTTTGAGTGAGTATAATGATGTAATCAGCGAAACATTTCGTTGATATCCTTTCACTCAAATTTTTATCTACGTCATAAACAGTGCATTTCTTCCCGTCACTGTTTCTTGGATGTAAATACGGGGCTTGTCCAGAAAGGAAGTACCGATTCGTCGTGAAATGGAAACCACAGGGAACATCCGGTATATCTTTGCACAGTCATGTTGGGAAATGTCTCTAGTATGTCGCGTCGCGTCGCTCTTTTCAGTTTTCAGTGAACAGTGAGCACGTGAAGATGCCTAGGTAAATCGTCACCCACCAAGTATGAGGGCCTTGTTAGAGATTTTGTCTATGTTATGCAGCCCACATAACACAACTGTGGAGCAGTTCCTTCTTCATGTCAAGTCTCGGCCGCACTCTGCAGGGGCAATGAAGACGCTCCCGCAGCGTTTCCGATGAGAAATACACTCCTGGAAATTGAAATAAGAACACCGTGAATTCATTGTCCCAGGAAGGGGAAACTTTATTGACACATTCCTGGGGTCAGATACATCACATGATCACACTGACAGAACCACAGGCACATAGACACAGGCAACAGAGCATGCACAATGTCGGCACTAGTACTGTGTATATCCACCTTTCGCAGCAATGCAGGCTGCTATTCTCCCATGGAGACGATCGTAGAGATGCTGGATGTAGTCCTGTGGAACGGCTTGCCATGCCATTTCCACCTGGCGCCACAGTTGGACCAGCGTTCGTGCTGGACGTGCAGACCGCGTGAGACGACGCTTCATCCAGTCCCAAACATGCTCAATGGGGGACAGATCCGGAGATCTTGCTGGCCAGGGTAGTTGACTTACACCTTCTAGAGCACGTTGGGTGGCATTGTCCTGTTGGAACAGCAAGTTCCTTTGCCGGTCTAGGAATGGTAGAACGATGGGTTCGATGACGGTTTGGATGTACCGTGCACTATTCAGTGTCCCTCGACGATCACCAGAGGTGTACGGCCAGTGTAGGAGATCGCTCCCCACACCATGATGCCGGGTGTTGGCCCTGTGTGCCTCGGTCGTATGCAGTCCTGATTGTGGCGCTCACCTGCACGGCGCCAAACACGCATACGACCATCATTGGCACCAAGGCAGAAGCGACTCTCATCGCTGAAGACGACACGTCTCCATTCGTCCCTCCATTCACGCCTGTCGCGATACCACTGGAGGCGGGCTGCACTATGTTCGGGCGTGAGCGGAAGACGGCCTAACGGTGTGCGAGACCGTAGCCCAGCTTCATGGAGACGGTTGCGAATGGTCCTCGCCGATACCCCAGCAGCAATAGTGTCCCTAATTTGCTGGGAAGTGGAGGTGCGGTCCCCTACGGCACTGCGTAGGATCCTACGGTCTTGGCGTGCATCCATGCGTCGCTGCGGTCAGGTTCCAGGTCGACGGGCACGTGCACCTTCCGCTGACCACTGGCGACAACATCGATGTACTGTGGAGACCTCACGCCCCACTTGTTGAGCAATTCGGCGGTACGTCCACCCGGCCTCCCGCATGCCCACTATACGCCCTCGCTCAAAGTTCGTCAACTGCACATACGGTTCACGTCCACGCTGTCGCGGCATGCTACCAGTGTTAAAGACTGCGATTGAGCTCCGTATGCCACGGCAAACTGGCTGACACTGACGGCGGCGGTGCACAAATGCTGCGCAGCTAGCGCCATTCGACGGCCAACACCGCGGTTCCTGGTGTGTCCTCTGTGCCGTGCGTGTGATCATTGCTTGTACAGCCCTCTCGCAGTGTCCGGAGCAAGTATGGTGGGTCTGACACACCGGTGTCAATGTGTTCTTTTTCCATTTCCAGGAGTGTATAACTCGATTGAAATATCATTTTTATTACTGCAGTTGCTTATGTGATCGTATCCTGGAGTCTACGGCACAAGGAGGTGTTAAAATATCGAATCTCCTCGCAACTAAATTGTGCGTAGTAGGATCGGTTTCTCAAGGATGAGAGGCATAGCCCAGACGTTCTATTGACGAGAAAAATGCTCCAAATGAGCTAGGAAACTGTAACGATACTAGTAATTTATCCTTACCTCGTAAGCCCACATTATCCATGAGAAAGGAAGAGACATGAGACGGTATGGAGGAACGTCGACAAAGTGAGATTAATTCGTCTCTACCAAGCATGCAGATGTATTTATAGGTATAAATGATCAGTCCGAACATGATTCGTAAACTGTGTAAATGAATAAAACATTATTGTGATAATCGTCGTGGAGAATATATAGACTCTGTGTGAGTGCACTGAATTCTTCACTACCGACATGCGATCTGAGCAGCTGTTGGTACTCCTCTAGAGCGATATATTGGAGTGTTAAGGATACCGTGGCCTTTGACAAAGGATAAAACTGAATCTGCAAGTATTCTGTAAGACCGGTGGAGCTATGTTAACTGTTTGAATAGTAATCACTGCAGTGAACTCTCAAGCACAGCTTAAATTTGGCTTTAGTTCGAATGAGACAGAAGTGGTGCTCTTTTGCTATTCCAGGTCCTTCAGAGAGGTGCCGTTGCATCTGAATTAGTGGACACAGGCTCCTGTCGCACAAGGTACCTTAAGTAAATCCTTATCAGTGTAAACAAATGTGAGCACTGTATTCATCAGAGCAAGACCAGTATTTCGACAAGGTAAAATGTCCTTCTGGTGATCTGCAATGTACAAAATTTTTACTGCGCAATCTTCTTGCGTGGCGGCCTTTTTAGTTGCATGTTACGCCCAACACGCATCTGTTTGCTGGTCATTGGGTAATCCTCAACGTTTCAATTGTTTTAACATTTAGCGCCGAAATATTAGCAGTGTACGCTGCTTATTGACTGTCTGCTTAAGAAACCTTTGCTGTATTCAGTTTCCCAAACAAAATCGATGCCATTTTCAACCTCTTGTTTATTTCTTTGTATATAATTTAGCTCTTTGTTTTCAGGTATTCCACTGTGAAACTCCTTCCATGTGTAACGTTAACTTGAGCCAGAAATCTAATTAACAATTGGAACTTCTTTATGTTCCAAGCCAAAAATTAGTATTCGCAACTCTAACGGATAACGCATATTATTTATGGATCGTGTCTACAGATCCTAAAGTAGGGGTCTGCACAGATAAATTCAGCGGGTACAACATGGTGGCGTTCGATATTGGAACCGATAATCATGATTTATTTTTCAATAAAATAACAAACAAATTACAAAACGGACTTCAGAGCTTTATTGTAAACCCTATTTTTAAATAAAAAGCTTACGCCCAGTGGACTCCACGCGACATTGACGAAAGCCCTACACGAAGTGCGGGCGTGATTGGAGGGAACTCTGATTCTGCAGGTTTCAGCGTAGAGAAAAATGTGACAAAACTGCTTTCAAACCGATGATATTGTCTAACATAGTACGGAGGGATATTTGAAAAAGTTGTGCATAACAAAACGGCGCGGCTCTGGAACAAGTACATTTTTTGACAAAAATTACTTCATGGAAACATTAACTAAAAAACGAAAGTAAAACAAATCGCAAAAATTCTACGACCTACAGTAGAAATCACGGTGACTCACAATTTACAAAAGGTATAATGCAATTGCTGTTATATTTCCTAAGTTATAGCTTCCGCAATTTTGGAAAAATGTTGTTTGTGAAGCACAATCGTTTGAAGTGTCAACTTGTGTTTTTTTGCTATCGACATTGAATAGGCCTCTAATCGACTATTCCAACACTGTAAAGATGTCCTTTTCTTCACCGACGTCTAAAATACTGTCATTTTCAGGAAATTATTTCGTTTAACTGGCTTCTGTTCAACAGTCGAAATATTCATTGCACTACTGAAATTAGGTTCTGAAACTTTTCTTTCCGTATAAATATGTCTGTTTGCCTTCTGCAAGAACTCACGTCTTACTTCATATAAAAGGCAAAGAAAATGAAAATTCAAGCGGACGCGAATAAACACGTGCTTTCAGACTGTTTACCAAAAAGGAATCATATTACGAAGAGAAACCATGTTAAGAGTAGTAATTTAGTTAATTCCCACTGTGCCGCTATTCTAATCTGATACCACCTCTGTTCCGTCAGTAACTATAATGGTATGTCATCGGTTGCATTTGAGATCTTAGATGCGCCAGATCCCCATGTAGCAAATGAAGGTTTTAACATATTTTAACATTTACGGCACTCTTTATATGAATTAAACTTCCAAAAACACTCTCTAAGGAGCATTTTAAGCCAATAAAAAAACGAAACAATTTTTTTAATCTTTTTACACCCACCGAATACGAATGGTAGGTATTTAAAAGAAACAGCCTCTCTAAGAACACAACAAGTGATTTATAAAAACATAACTATTCACATATATTGTGAATGGAGTATAAAATGCTTTACAGATTCTTTATTAAAATTGTAAGTAATGGATATGTTGATTCGCGAACAAGAAAAGGTCCCTGTGATCCTAGCACCAGGGTCAAATTTATTCTCATATCCGTTAGCCGCAAACAGGAAACAATAACTGTTGACGAAACAGAGACATGAAAACTCATACAGTCGCCACAGCAATTCTGGACGTGATAAAGCTGATAGTACTTATTTCCTCAAGCGAGGAATTAGAAAATTGCCAATCAGGCCGGCGATGCTAATTAAACTCGCTGTAATTATGCGCTGACAGCCGTGCAAAATGTCGCCGTCTTGGGAATGGTTCTGCGGTAGAGGCCGAGGGTCGCTCCGTTGTCGCAACAACTCCGCACCCTGCCCCTCTGCTAGTGTGCGCACTGCTTTTACATCGGTCAGGCCAAAAGCAGAGAAGCGATCGGTCCATGGTGGTGACACTGATTAGTTCCTCCGTCCTCTGCTGACTGATTGCACGTGTCCGAAAGAAATAAAACACTGTGATCATAACATCAGATCTGTTTCATGTAAGATCAGTTCAAGCATATTCCTTTTTAATCCCAGTTTCATTATTTGAACAGACGTTCCAAGGCTGCAGAAAACAGTTTTGACAAAAGGAAGTCATTTTTGTGTTCGTCAGCTGGTGACACTACCGATTTTGTTGTGACGGACATTTCATTAACCATCAACATCATTAAATGATTCATATGGCTCTGGGAATCGTGGGACTAAACATTCGAGGTCATCAGTCCCCTAGAACTTAATACTACTTAAACTTAACTAACCTAAGGAAATCACACACATCCATGCCAGAGGCAGGATTCGAATCTGCGACAGTAGCAGTCACGCAGTTCTGGACTGAAGGGCCCAAAAACGCTCGGCCACAGCGACCGGCATAAACATCATAAAAATGTACGTATGTTTCACATCCCTCCTAAACTGCTAGGGTGTCCTGTATTTGACAATGAGAGCAATTAGGCATTGCAAGGAATTGTACACGTAATGCCCGCTTACAGTCAACTTGCTGTGTATACACTGACGTTTTAATTTTGTACTTCTATACCGCTAATTTTATTCGTGCCACAAGTTGCCGACAGTATTCACGTATACCACAGAACATAAATAGGAAATTTTATTGTTGTACTACACATAGTTCAGGAGATATGATGTCATAGACACTGAAATGCGTGAGAAACGGCCGCATCGTATATGACGTTTCGGTTTATTACTTCTCTACTGCTAAATCTGTTCTCAAGAATTTCCGTAGGCAGTCTCCTCATATTATGAAGAACGTTCCTTAAAATTCAGATATTCGAACGAGGCATGTTTCAGGAAGTAAGATGACCTAAAAATTAAGCTGCGTAAAAACGAAACTGCATGGCGACATTTGCTAGTGGTTGAGATGAAATACCCCGCTGCTGTGGCCGAGCGGTCCTAGGCGCTTCAGTCCCAAGCCGCGCTGCAGCTATGAGCGCAGGTTTGAATCCTGCCTCGGGCAAGGAAAGTGTGATGGTTCAAATGGCTCTGAGCATTATGGGCCTTAACATCTGAGGTCATCAGTCCCCTAGAACTTAGAACTACGTAAACCTAACTAACTTAAGGACATCACACACATCCATGCCCGAGGCAGGATTCGAACCTCCGACCGTAGCGGTCGCCCGGCTCCAGAATGAAGCGCCTAGAACAGCTCGGCCACTTCGGCCGGCCGATGTGTGTGATGTCCCTAGGTTAGTTAGGTTTAAGTAGTTCTAATCTAGGGGACTGATGACGTCAGATGTTAAGTCCCATAGTGCTTAGAGCCATTTAAACAATTTTTTGAGATACAATATGTGTACAAATACGTGTGAAATTTATGAACTGTATATAGACACATACGACATGTCCTAAATGGATATTATAAGTGCGTACACGGGTGAGTACATTAGTAAAAGGCTCCTCCCAAATACATGGCTAGCTTTCAATTAAACTTGGTGCACATGTTATTTACTATCTGGATAGAAATACTGTGATGGTAAGAACCTCTAACCTCCTGCTGGGGTGACGGTAATGAACAGAGATGTATGGTCGAGGAGGAGATGATGGAGGGATAGAGAGGGACATGAAGTTGACGGACACATATAGAGGGACGAGGTAATGGACAGAGAGTGTGGGACGTGCAAGTACCGATGGTGGGTGATCATGGGAGGAGAAGGTCGACAGAGAAAGGGAAGCAAAGGAGGTGGACAGAGAAAAGGTTTGATAGAGAAACAGAGGAGAGAAGGGGATGGACAGAGTGAGCAGGGAAGCAGGAGTTGGGTGGAGAGATGTTGGAGGAGGAGATGGAGTCCTACATGATTGGGATAAATTTATTCGCTGATAACGTCGTGTACTAAGGTAGTATCGTATACTAAGCTAGTATTCTATAATTCCTCCCTATACCAAATGATTTGTGATATCGGTTGCATTTTTCTACCTCTTTGCTGACGAACAGTTATGGTACACTGTGCTAAACCATACTCCCTTTTGAAAACAGCTTTTCTTTTCTCTCATTAGAGTCAAAAGTTTAATTTTAGAATGGCCCGTAAGTAGAGTTTTGTAACGACCTTGTACGCCACTGATACACGTTTAAGAGCCTGTACATCTCGTTATCTTCCCTTCTCCTTGTTACCTTGATTAAAACATTTACATCATTTCACCAACTATACGGTTCGTCTGCATACACTAACAAATTTTCAGTGTTTGCTCTGGTTTCCCCTTCCAGCCGTCTCTCCACACATATTTCATTTTTTAGAATTACCTCATTTTTATTGTTATGATCTTCAGTCCAGAGCGTGGTTTGATGCAGCTCTTTATGCTACTCTTTCCTGCGCAAGCTTCTTCAACTCAAAGTACCTACTGAAATCCAAATCCTTCTCAATCTGCTTACTGTATTCATCTCTTGGCCTTCCTCTACGATATTTACCCTCCACGCTGCCGTCCAATACTGAATTGGTGCTCTTGATGTCTCAGAACGTGTCCCACAAACCGATCTCTTCTTCTGGTCAAGTTGGGCCACAAATTTCTCTTATCCCCAATGCTATTTAGTACCTCCTTATTAGCTACCTCATTTACATATCTAATCTTCAGCATTCTTCTGTAGCACGACATTTTGAAAGCTTCTATTCTCTTCTAGTCTTATTTCAGTACCTCCTCATTAGTTATGTGATCTACCCATTTAATCTTCAACATTCTTCTGTAACACCACAATTCGAAAGCTTCTGTTCTCTTCTTGTCCTAATTAGTTATCGTCCATATTTCACTTCCATACATGGCTACACTCCATACATACTTCCAGAAAAGACTTGCTGACGCTTAAATCTATACTCAATGTTAACAAACTTCTATTCTTCAGAAACAATGTTCTTGCCATAGCCAGTTTACATTTTATGTTCTCTCTACTTCGACCATCACCAGTTATTTTGCTCCCCAAATAACTAAACACATCTACTACTCTAAGTGTGTCATTTCCTAACCTAATTCCCTTAGCATCACTAGGTTTAATTGGACTACACTCTATTATCCTCGTTTTCTGTTTTATTGTTCATCTTATATCCTACTTTCTAGACACTGTCCATTCCATTCAACTGTTCTTCCAGATCCTTTGCTATCTCTGACAGAATTACAATGTCATCTGCAAACCTCGAAGTTTTTATTTCTTCTCCATGGATTTTAACTCCTACTCCAAATTTTTCTTTTGTTCCCTATACTGCTTGCTCAATATACAGATGGAATAACATCGCAGATAGGCTACAACCCTGTCTCACTCCCTTCCAAACCACAACTTCTCTTTCATGCCCCTCGACTTTTATGACCGCCATCTGGTTTCTATACAAATTATAAATAGCTTTCGCTCCCCTCACTAATTTTCCATTGAGTCACAAGTCGACGGCGTCGCGTCACCTAAAAAGAACTTGCAATACGGCAGCCCAACATCCCCGAATGGGGACTCCCGGCCAACAACGCCGTACGATCATTTCATTTCTCTTCCAATACGCCGAATATCTTTTCTTACTACCTGTGGTAGTGCTTTTGGAATGCACGTACTCAAGCTGTAACCTTCGTAGAGGTGCACCCTATAGTTATTTGGAGAAACAACCTTCAAATAGCCTTAGTACGATCTTCTGCTTGTCATAGAAGAGCCATTTGAGATGGTGATTGATTTTGATTTGAGCAGTACTTGTTTTAGATTTTCACATTTCTTTCTTCTCCTCTGCACCTCTTACTACTTACCTGTTATTTTTTCATAAAGCTTCGCGTTAAACTCGGTGAATACTTTTTTGAGTGATTGACTGACTATTGTTATTTAGAACCATTTACTAGGGAGTGATGGCCCTTGTAGTCTGGTCCCTTCAATCCCACAAACCAAACAAACACTTACTTTCGTTTTTTCATCATATGTCCTGTGATATTTTGTTGTGTTTGTTCTTCCCAACAACTTTAGTAGTGTCTGGTTCAGATTTAGTTGACATCTGATGAAAAGTCACACTATCACACTGAAAGGCACAGCGATCCAGTGTTTTAATTCTATCGTGACGGTTCAATTCCGTCATGGCTAACGTGCGCCGCTAAGGAAGTGTTCACTTTGGCCACATATGTCGAGCGAGCGCTCCACAGGCGGCTCGGTGTTGTTTTCTGTTGTGATCTCAGTTCTTGTGTGGCAGCCAGTACGTATTCACGGCGGATTCGACTTGGACCACGTCAGCACGTCTGACAGGATATTCCAATCTGACGCGAGCCGGCAACCGTTAACTGATCCTTGTGTTGCCTGTTGCATGGCCGTGACTTTCCGTCAAGCTGTGTCAGTTTCTTCGAAGATTCATTTCGATAGTTATATATTTTGTCGGACCCTTTTATTTAAACTAGTGTTCTGCCACACTTTACGACAGGCTCGATTTTACAGCGTTTGATTTATAGCTTGATATTTAAACTGTATTAGACTGTAATTTACTCTTACTGTTTTAAGTTAGTGTGTACATCAGGCTTGCTTCTTGCCTTAATCTTATTTAAGAGATTGTTAAATAGTTGCCTAACTTCCTTAGCAATGGTATTTTTTATTATTAATATTATTTAACATTTTGGGGTGAACTATAAAATTTCTACGGGATGCTGTTTGTATTGTTTTAAATGATTATAACTTTGAGTATCTTCGTACATGCTAATAGTGTAATTGTAATTTTGTGGATCACCTCTGGTTTTGCTGTTTAGTTTAATATTTTGATTTTTGTGTCATTTAATAGAAAATGGATAGTAGTGGAATGTTGTAATGGACGGCTCTCCTGCCAGCAACCACATTCCCTCTACCGTCACATCGGTGGAATTTAAGTAAGTCTTTGCCTGATCAAAAATTATTTTATTTTATAGACAGTTCCCATCTATATGATGACCAACAGATAGTCTGCCTTGCTAAAAATAAAAGTTTGCAACCAACTTGAATATGGTGAAACATAAAATTTGCTGTTATTGTATGACAGAGAAACACAAATGACATGCTGTATGTGCCATGGTTTTCTTTAATATTTATTTTAATAGCCTTACATATTTATGATTTTATTGTCAAACCAAATACTGGGTAAATTATAGGTTACGAGCAGTCTGAATACTATATTTCATTATCTCTCCAAATACGTGGCATTAAGCATAATGTTAATTTGTGGACTGACTTCAGAAGAATGTTCCTCTTTAGTACTACATTATCCTGTACAAATTTTAGTTTGCTCTATAACTTTCATTTTAATTTACTTATAATACATATAACCATTTTCTATGGCTCTGAGCACTATGCGACTTAACTTCTCAGGTCATCAGTCGCCTAGAACGTAGAACGAATTAAACCTAACTAACTTAAGGACGTCACACACATCCATGCCCGAAGCAGGATTCGAGCCTGCGACCGTAGCAGTCGCTCGGCTCCGGACCGTATCGCCTAGAACCGCAAGGCTTAAACATTTTATAGATTTCCAGCAGTTATCGTAGTCTTCGTTAACATTAAGTGATTTTCATGAACAGTGGAAGTTTTTTGTTTTCGTTTGTCATTGGCGAGAAGGTTCGTCAGAGCAGTAAGCAAAGTACAGCTCAAGTGACATGCGAAGTTGGCAGTAATAGCGAGAGATTTTTCGGGGAAATTTACTTGGAAAACTCACCAGTTGCAAGGAGCTAAGTATAAATTGCTCATACTAATCAATCTGATGAACTTAAATCTAATCTTTGTCATTCATCAACGTAGGGAGTTTTTTTCTATGTTTGTATCTTGATTTTAGCCGAACAGCAGATGTAGCAACTCACGGATGGGGTAAATGAAGTCATGATGTTCTTAACCAATGCGGATAAATTATCAGTTCGAAAATGACTATACTGTTCTAGAAGGGAAAAATAACAGTATCACACACTGCTTTCTAATTAAGTTTGTTAGAAGGCGTACATTAAAACCTAATAAAAGTAAATTATATTCACATAAGGATTCCACTTAAGTTTCTGGTAGACCTCTCTCATTAATAATCACGTTAGTGGTAGCCAATTCTTTTTGTATTTATATTTATACGAGAGAACACCAGCGCAAGCTTAGGAAAATAAATCTGTACTGTGTGAACTGCGCTTCCACAAACGTCATCACACAAGGCTGAGTCGAATCAATATGTGATCGGCAAACTCCAAGGCTATGAGCAACCCTCACGATGTCTGTCAGAGCCAGACGTGCACTTTACGATGAAGAATTCCTCGCCTGTCTGAGAGAGTTAATGCTTTCCCTTACATATTATGTAGATTAATACGTCGAATCGCCTGGAAAGAAAATGTACCATTTATGATGTGTCACTTAGTATTATCATAGAATGCTTACGGGCAGCCGCGCCTTCACAGTGCACGGCTCTAAGTCTCAAGGACACAGGGAGCGAAGAGAGTCGAATGCTCGTGACAGGTGTATAATAAGAGAATCCGTCGTCAAAGGGCGGTAATGACGTTCTTGAAAGAAGGACATTATTTGATCGATGGCAGTCATACGTTCCTTATCTGTTAGATCAACTCCGTGGCAGTGTGTTTTCCACATTCCATTATGTGCACTGCATGAGAGCGAGAAGCAATGAAAAATGTATTATTTTCCGGTTACACTTATTTTCCTGAAATCTCCATTGCGTTGCAACCTCCATCAGTGAGACAACGAAATGAGAGCAAATACACCTACCGTCTCTTACTCCTTCGTCAAAGTCGTGAACGTAATTAAATACGTCAGAGAGACTGAGACATGTAACTCTACATCCAATGTCAGAAATGCATTTGGAGAAATTTAGTGCTGATGTTCGGCTCAATGCCTTATCCATGAAGACGACTATTCTGCATTAGTCTTCACTTCAGAACACACGCAGACCGTCACTTGCTCAACGTGCCTTCCATCGATGAGCTCTTAAACCACACCGCATTAACTCTTCAGTATATATCCATGCAGCCTAGGGTTTAACGTACTATGGGCACTGGTGTCATTAGAAATAAATATTAGATAGGACAAGTATATGATAGGAAAATTTCTTTGTCTAAAATAAAGAAAGCATCCTGGTATTCTTCTTAAGGGTACCTAAACTATAGAACCAAATTTGTAAGATTGAACAGGTGTAGCAACCTTGGTCCTTCCGACTGTGAATCAAGTATGCTAATCTCTCCCCCGATTAGAAGGCTGCCTTTCTTGCTTTTTTCTTTCATATAATCAGGCTCCTGACTGATTTGATGCGATCTAACATCATCTGTTTTATTTGTTGGTGTATCAAAATGTCTGTCTTCCTCTACAGTTTTTACTCTCCACAACTCCTTCTAGTATAATGGAAGTTATATCTCCATGTCTTAATACATGTCCCAACTTCCTGTCCCTTCATCTTATCAGTGTTGTCAGTTTGCTCCCTACCGATATTCCGAAGACCCTTCTGCTTACTAACTTTGTCAATCAACCAGACTTGTTAGTATCTTTCTATAACACTCCGTCTCGAACTCTCATGATGGCTTCTTTTCCCGTTTTCCAGCATTTTATGAATTGCTACCATAGACTGCTGTGCTCCACACGCATATTCTCAGAAATTTCTTGCTCAATGTAACGCCGATGTTTGATATAGTAGACTTCCTTTGAACAAAAATGCCCGCATTTCCTATATTAATACCGTATTTATATCTCCCTTGATTCGTTCTTCCTGCGGTACTTTGCTTTGAGAGTAGAAGAATTTCTTGATTGCGTCTACTTCAAGAACAGTAGTTTTAATGTTAAGCTTTTTGGTTTTCACATTTCTTATGCTTATCATTAGTTTTGTCTTTTTTCGTTTTTCTTTCAGTCCATATTCGTTAGACAGCTCATTTCATTCAAAATTTCCTCTAATCCTTCTTCACCTTCACCCAGTGTACCAATATCAGCGTGAATCCTATCATTTATAGACTCACCTCGAATTTTAATCTGATTACCGAACCCTTACTTTGCAACAGAATGATGACCCCCTTCATTATTCCTGGGCGTTTGCACTGGACTGCGCTCTTCACTTGTTATAAAGTGTCCACGTATCGCTGTTTTATAATTGTGGCGCCGTGTTCCAGAAAGTGAATAAGGAGCCAGCCCTTGCAGTCAAAGATGAAGGTCATCTAGACTTTCTCGGAGCTAAAAAGCCCATTGTTGCGACAACCCTGCAGAAGTATCGTTGCGAAGACGTTACACATTGTCGTAGAATCGTGATCATTTCTGATGCTATTTCCAGGCTTTTCACGACCTGAAGAAAGACATTCGTGCCGGTCGATTTGCTCCAATAAAGAGCTGCATACTTGGATAAAATCATGGTTTGTTGGCAAGGAGAAACGTTTTACCATGAATATACTGGACGTTTTGTCTTACAGTGGAATAAATGTATTAAGATTTAAGGCGATTACTATTGAAATAATAAATAGATAGTGAATTTTTTACCATGTGTCTCGTTTCCATTATACTGTCCATTACATATTGCAAATTTTTCGCAAATAACTTGTCTGTAAATATTTTCCTGAGAATTTTAAAGACGTTGCACAATTTTACATTGTCGAGCGTTTACCGCGGATAGACAAATAGAACTTGTTCTGCTAGTTATAACGTGTTCTGATGTTTCTTAAGCTTAGCCTTGTTTATCAAGCGTAACGTCGGAATGTCCTCCGGCTCTTACTTATTAGCAGTTCATACACCATTTAAACCTTATCGTACAACTGCACGTTGCGAAACGTTGGTCAAATGCGAATCCTTTCATTGATCACGAAGATCGTCATTTTCCCTGATGAAACATTCTCTGATTATGCTCAATAAACGAATGTAATAATAACGGTTCGTTATTTTGGGTTTAATATTATGGTACTTTTGGCAGATAAAGTGATTCATATTATGCGTTCATTAGCGTTTTGCAAAAGTAAGTGAAAAAAACAAGGTTTTATTGAAATAGACCTTGGAAACAATTACAGGAAAAGTAATATTACAGTTTAGTGCCTCAAGTGGTCACGAAGAAAAGAATTCATTGACGCTCTAATGTCGACTTCACCCCAACTGTTTTCCACCGTTCACACTCAGCTGCTTCGTGTTAAAATCAGTTGTGTAACAAATGAAAAGGATAGATGGATACTATGGTACAGGTAGGGACTGTATAGGCTTGTTGCACACTAAATAACATACGGCAGTCGCCATGTAGATGTGCCATGCCGAATAAATAGGGTACGTCGTAGACTTTGAATTATCTATACGTTAAACCAGATTTTTGCTATATTTCACTAAATATTGGGTTCCCCCACATGTAGATAATAGTGTACATCCCACCGGAATCCCAGTGAAGATCTTTTAAAATTCAGATGGAGCCTAGATGATGGCTTTGGTTCAAATGGTTCTGAGCACTGTGGGACTTAACATCTATTGCCATCAGTCCCCTAGAACTTAGAACTACTTAAACCTAACTAACCTAAGGACATCACACAACACCCAGTCATCACGAGGCAGAGAAAATCCCTGACCATCCTGGGATTCGAACCCGGAAACCTTTGCGCGGGAAGCGAGAACGCTACCGCACGACCACAAGCTGCGGACGATGATGGCTTTGCATAGGTCAGTAACATAAAGGAAATGAAAAACTATAAATATGTTTTTGCTATATTTCACTAAATATTTGGTACCACCACGTGTAGATAATCCCACCGGAATCCCAATGAAGATCATTCGAAATTCAGACGGAACCTAGATGATGGCTTTGCATAGGTCAGTAACATAAAGGAAATTAAAAAACTATATATATATATTCTCAAATTATTAGTATAATTCTCTGTCTAGAGTAATTCTTTGTCTCGCTTTAAACGGGAAACAAATATGACTAAATTGAAAAGTAGCAATTGAGAATTACTATGTGTTATGATGAGATAAAAGAAATTATTCAGGTAGTGAAGGGAGACGAAAATTTAATAGCCATGGGTGACTGGAATTTTTCAGTAGGAAAAGAGAGAGAAGGAAACATAGTAGGTGAATATGGTTTGGGGGGAAGAAATGAAAGAGGAAGCCGTCTGGTAGAATTTTGCACAGAACATAACTTAATCATAGCTCATACTTGGTTCAAGAATCATAAAACAAGGTTGTATACATGGAAGAATCCTGGAGATAATGAGGGGAACAGATAGATTAAATAATGGTAAGACAGAGATTTAGGAATCAGGTTTTAAATTGTAAGACATTTCCAGGGGCAGATGTGGACTCTGACCACAATCTATTGGTTATGAACTGTAGATTAAGACTGAAGAAACTACAAAAAGTTGCTAATTTAAGGAGATAGGACCTGGATAAACTGAAAGAACCGGAGGTTGTACAGTGTTTCAGGGAGAGCATAAGGGAACAATTGACAGGAATGGAGGAAAGGAATACAGTAGAAGAAGAATGGGTAGCTCTGAGGGATGAAGTAGTGAAGGCACCAGAAGATCAAGTAGGTAAAAAGACGAGGGCTAATAGAAATCCTTGGGTAACAGAAGAAATATTGAATTTAATTGATGAAAGGAGAAAATATAAAAATGCAGTATATGAAGCAGGCAAAAAGGAATACAAACGTCTCAAAAATGAGATCGACAGGAAGTGCAAAATGGCTGAGCAGGGGTGGCTAGATGACAAATGTAAGGGTGTAGAGGCTTATCGCACTAGGGGTAAGATAGATACTGCCTACAGGAAAATTAAAGAGACCTTTGGAGATAAGAGAACCAGATGGAAACCCAGTTCTAAGCAAAGAAGGGAAAGCATAAAGGTGGAAGGAGTATATAGAGGGTCTATACAAGGGCGATGCACTTGAGGACAATATTATGGAAATGGAATAGGATGTAGATGAAGATAAAATGGGAGATACGATACTGCGTGAAGAGTTTGACAGAGCACTGAAAGACCTGAGTCGAAACAAGGCCCCAGGAGCAGACAACATTCCATAAGAACTTCTGACGGCCTTGGGAGACCCAGTCATGACAAAATTCTACCATCTGGTGAGCAAGATATATGAGACAGGCGAAATACCATCAGACTTCAAGAAGAATGTAATAATTTACATCCCAAAGAAAGCAGGTGTTGACAGATGTGAAATTTACCCAACTATCAGCTTAATAAGTCACAGCTGCTATATGCTAACGCGAATTCGTTACAGACGAATGGAAAAACTGGTAGAAGCGGACCTTGGGGATGATAAGTTTGGATTCCGCAGAAATGTTGGAACACGTGCTGCAATACTAACCTTACGACTTATCTTAGAATAAAGATTAAGAAAAGGCAAACCTACGTTTCTAGCATTTGTAGACTTAGAGAAAGCTTTTGGCAAAGTTAACTGGAATACTCTCGTTCAAATTCTGAAGGTGGCAGGGGTAAAATACAGGGAGCGTAAGGCTATTTGCAATTTGTACCGAAACCAGGGGCATGAAAGGGAAGCAGTGGTTGGGAAGGGAGTGAGACAGGGTTGTAGCCTCTCCCCGATGTTATTAAATCTGTATATTGAGCAAGCAGTAAAGGAAACAAAAGAAAAATTCGGAGTGGGTATTAAAATTCACGGAGAAGAAATACAAACTTTGAGGTTCGCCGATGACATTGTAATTCTGTCTGAGGACTTGGAAGAGCAGCTGAACAGTGTCTTGAAAGGAGGATATAAGATGAACATTAACAGGAGCAAAACGAGGATAATGGAATGTAGTCAAATTAAATCCGGCGATGCTGAGGGAATTAGATTAGGAAATGAGACACTTAAAGTATTAAAGGAGTTTTGCTATTTAGGGAGTAAAATAAATGATGGTAGTCGAAGTAGAGAGGATTTAAAATGTAGACTGGCAATGGTAAGGAAAGCATTTCTGAAGAAGAGAAATTTGTTAAAATCGAGTATAGATTTAAGTGTCAGGAAGTCGTTTCTGAAAGTATTTGTATGGAGTGTAGCCATGTATGGAATTGAAACATGGATGATACATAGTTTGGACAAGAAGAGAATAGAATTTTCGAAATGTGGTGCTACAGAAGTATACTGAAGATTAGATGGGTAGATCACATAACTAATGAGGAAGTATTGAATAGAATTGGGGAGGAGTTTGTGGCACAACTTGACAAAAAGAAGGGACCGGTTGGTAATACAAGTTTTGAGGCATCAAGGGAACACAAATTTATCATTGGAGGGCAGCGTGGAGGGTAAAAGTCGTAGAGGGAGACTAAGAGATGAATACACTAAGCAGATTCAGAAGGATGTAGGTTGCAGTAGGTACTGGGAGATGAAGAAGCTTTTACAGGATAGAGTAGCATGGAGAGCTGCGTCAGACCAGTCTCAGGACTGAAGACCACAACAACAACAACAACAACATGAGATTTTTCGATATCTAGTAGAAAATTATAAGTCTGTTTCAACCGAATATGAAAGGAATTCGTATCCAATACAGCAAAGAAAAACAGCTCCCAGATGCTGCATCAAGTATGTCGATGAGACACGTACTGAGAAATGACGATTAAGGTCGTTGTTAACCTGCAGGCTTGATAGTACATAATGTGAATAATAGTCCCATCATTGGCTCTCCGATGAAAATATTTTGTTGATAGGGCACACGTAGTTAAAAGCAGTACTTGTGAAACTGCCAGGAACGTGGATGTGGAGTGGAGCACTGACTTGTTTGCGACTGAGGTTAGTTCCACTGACACATTTATTCCTCCGTCCTTCATTACGTTTTACAAACTGAGATTTCATTAAAAACAAGATGCTCGGATGCGCCTCCGCGCTGGAGGGGGACACCAGATGTAAGAACCCTCCCATCTCGACCAGCGCAGTGCCGGCAGCAGCGACAGCGGGCAATCCCCAGCTGCTGAATATAGGATGAGCGGAAAACGGGAGCACTTTTCCTCTGAAGCAGAGATCTGAGTAAGCATCTAGGCACCAACGCCACCGGCTGAAAGCCCCTAACATCGCACCAAAACCTTCAGCTCAGCATTTTCCTAAAATTTACAGTGGCGTTCAAGAAATATCAAACGTGATAGCCCCATGCAAAGTACTTCAAAAACTGGCATTCACATTGAAGTTGCGGCTCTAAGCAAAGTACTAACGAAGTTATTTGCACACGGTATTCGAATATTAAAGTAAGCAGTTTTCAATCAGTCATCTAGATATTAGCAGAGTGCTTACATTTCGCGGCGTGCAGTTGCAGCTGAAGCGGTTCTAATTTCAAGTACTGACAAAGTTATGAAACTTCGTGGCAGATTAAAACTGTGTGCTGGACCGAGACTCGAACTCAGGACCTTTGTCTTTCGCGTGCAAGTGCTGCACCATCTGAGCTACCCATCGTCACAGCTTTAATTCCACCAGTACAACGTTTCCTACTTTCCAAACTTCACAGATGCTCTCCTGCGAACCTTGCAGAACTAGCACTCCTGGAGGAAAGAATATTGTGGAGACCTGGCTTTGCCACAGCCTGGGGGCTGTTTCCAGAGTGAAATTTTCACTCTGCTGCGGAAGCAAAGGTCCCGAGTTCGAGTCACCATCCGGCACACAGTTTCAATCTGCCAGGAAGCTTCATATCAGCGCACACTCCACTCCAGAGTGAAATTTTCATTCTACTGACACAGTAGTTTGTGCACTGTTATTCGGTTATTAGATTTAGTTGTTTTCAACGGTACGTCGTGCTGTTTATGGTGAAATAACGGTGTAATGAACTTTTTGAAACTTCCGATTACTGTTTTTTATAAAGTTGTGGGTCCGTTGTAATCCTTTATTAAATTTAGAACGGTAGTTTTCAGCTAACGTTTCTGTTTCTAGTGAAATATTTCAGTAAAGTCTTTGGTTCACGTGTTTAATTTCGGTGAGTGTTCAAGTGGACGCTTGAACTTTTAGTTTTAGCGCAGAAATTGTGTGAAGTTTTTGTTGTACTGGTATTACTTGTGATTTAGTTGTATTAATAAAAGTAGTTGATTTCTTAGTAGAGAGCGAAATTAGAAATCACTATTGTTAGTTCTTTAAACCTTTGTACTGTAGTAACTAAAATTCCTTAATGCAGATGTTTAGTTTTTACAGTAATTGTGAGCAGTTTACCATGAATGAAAGGTGTGGACTTTGTCGTAGGTTTTTGAGTACTGGGTTGCGGTGTGAGATTAGTTCAAAATATTTTCGTTGGTGAATGCAGTGTGGAAGCCAGTGGCCGTTCTAACAACATCCTCTCTTGGAAATGCAAAATTTGTAGCATAAATAAATTGGTAAAGAAGGAGGAAAGTAGGATCTGTGCCATTCAGGTGCTGTTAGAAAACGCACAGGAGGGACTATATAGGATAACGAAGGAGAAGCGTGCTAGGGAATGGGAACTGCCAATCGGTAACAACGCATCTAGGAGGAGGAGATATACAGCCAGTTGTACTTTGCATGTAACTAATAGATTTGACCAAGTGTCAGAGCTTAGTGGACAGGACCCTCTTGTAGCAACAGGTGTAGGAACCATGCAAGCAGACCTCAGCGCTTAGGGAGCCTAAGTCAGTTTGAAATTCTAATAGAGAGAAAAATGTTCTGCTGTTTGGCAGTTCTCATGGCAGGGATGTAGACTAAGAGTTGCTGTAAATGTTGGTGAGTGAGTACCAGGTCGGCTCAGGGGCAAGTTAGCAGAGGGAGTCATGTAGTAATTTTACGAAACAGCATCAGGTAATGATTGTGGGTGGATATGGGAATAGTCTTGGTAGGGAAGTGATGTATGATGTAGGTGGTGGCCTGGAACAGACAGCTATTCAAACTGGTGGCATAGATGTGCACTTCGTGCACCTTTTTCAGCGTCATGATCGCCCTGACCTAAAGGCGGCTATTAGGCGTGTTGACATGGTGCTTGAGATCGCACTGATGGCGGATGACATGGCTCGCATTGCAGTGGTGTCAGTTGAGTCTTTCAATGCATCGAGTTTCACTAGGCTGGGCCTGAACCTCAATAGGTATGGGACAGGGAGGCTGGCAAACCTTTTAAGTGGCAATGGTGAGATCACTCATGGAAAAATTCTTGCAGTAGCTGTTGTTGGAGCTACACCTTTTTTCACACTGAAGTTAGTTCATAACTATCCCTTTTTCAGGGAAGTCTCTCTAACAAAGGAACCATCTTCAAAAGGAGGTCAGGTATCCAAGTAGTGAAGAATTAGCATATTTCATCAAAATATGAGGAGTGTTATCCGCGCTGAGTGGCCGCACGGTTTGAGGCGCCATGTCACGAATTGCGCCGCCTCTCCCGCCAGTGGTTCGACTCACCCCTTGGGCATGTGTGTGTGTTGTTCAAGTTACTTTAAGTTAGTTTAATTAGTTTGTAAGTCTAAGGACCGATGATCTCAGCAGTTTGGTGCCTTAGGAATGCACAAATATTTGAACATTTTGACCGGCCACGGTGGTCTAGTGGTTCTAGGCGCTCAGTCCGGAACAGGGGGACTACTACGGTCGCAGGTTCAAATCCTGCCTCGGGCATGGGTGTGTGTGATGTCCTTAGGTTAGTTAGGTTTAAGTAGTTCTAAGTTCTATGGGACTGATGACCTCAAATGTTAAGTCCCATAGTGCTGTGAACTGCTCATAGATGTTGACTCTGATGTTATTGGTATATCAGAGCACCATTTAAACAATCTGACCAGTCAGAGGCTTCCTTTACCAGGATTCAGATTAGCAGGCTGTTTTCCAAAGAGTTCTGCGTAATGGGGCAGTGGACATATACATATAAAACAGAATACCTTTTGAGTCCTTAGACGTATCAAAACACTGCACTGTACGGGTATTTAAATGTTCTGCTGGGGTCGTTGAATTTATTGAAATTAAACTTTTAATTGTTGTTATTTATAGGTCTCCTAATTCTGACTTTCTTGGTTCGCGTTGGAGAAAGTAATCAAAATTAGTTGTATGTGGTGACTTTAATATTAATTTTAAATGTGACTGTGCAAAACAAAAAAGGATATTATAAGATCCGCTAAATTCATATAATCTAATTCATACTATTGTTTTCCAACCAGTCTGCTAGAGCACAGTAGCACAGCCACTGATAATATTTTTATTCATTCTTCATTACGAGATTGGCATTCTGTTAGTAAAAGGGTGAATGACCTTTCTGACAATGATGCACAAATTTGAAAACTAAAAGGTTTTGTATTAAAACAAATGTGATATATAATTAGAGACCACGTAGAAAAGGTCATCCAACGGCAACAGAAGGTTTTTAAATCTCCTTTAGGAACAAGACTGGCAAGATTTTTATAGCGCCGATACCACTGATGACAGATATAATGCTTTCCTTAAGACATTTCTCATGCTTCTTGCAACTTGCTTTCATTTAGAACGTTTTAAACAGGGTACTAGGTGGAAAGAAAGCCTCGCTGGATGACTAGTGAGCTAAGAATATCATGTAGAACAATGTTGGAATTATATCAAAATGTTTGAAGCAGTCGCGGTCGAAGTCACAATTGAGCTACAGTAGCCTATTTCAAACAATACTGACAGGAACTGGAAAATGTTATTAGGAGGGAAAAGGTTATGTGACAGGCAAATACACACACAAAAAAAAAGATTAGCATCAATTCGGTTCCGAGAACATGAAGTTCATTTCCACCACTTTTATTGCTCATGAATGCCACAAAATACATTTTGTACCACTATTCAGCGAAACCTTCACAGATGGTGGTCCAGATTGCTGTACACACCGGTCTCTCTAATACCCAGTAGCACGTGTTCTTGCATTGATGAATTTTTCTATTCTTCATGGCATACTATCCACATGTTCATCAAGGCACTGTTAGTCCAGATGGCCCCCTCCTCAGAGGCGGTTCAGCGTAGATCCGTTAGAGTGGTCGTTCATATGCAGCCTTTTCAATCCATCCCAGGCTTGTTCTACAGGGTTTCTGTCTGGGGAACCTGCTGGCTACTCTAGTCGAGCGACGTCGTTATCCTCAAGGAAGTCATTCACAAGATATCCGCGATGAGTGGGCGAATTGTTGTCCATGAAGACAAATGCCTCGTAAATGTTCACGAATCGTATAGGCGCCTTCCATGACAACCAGCGGCGTACTTCGGTCCCACATTGCCATCGCAACACAGCATAGAACCTCCACATTGCTGTACTCGCTGGACAGTGTGTCTAAGGCGTTCATCCTGACCGGGTTGCCTCCAAACACGTGTCCGACGATTGTGTGGTTGCAGGCATATGCGACACTCATCGGTGAAGAGAACGTGATGCCAATTCTGATCGGTCCATTGGGCATCGGTACCGCGCTGCATGGTGTCGTGGTTGCAAAGATCAACCTCGCCTTAGACGTCGGGAGTAAAGTTGGTCATCATTGAGCCTATTGCGTAAAGTTTGAGTCGTAACACGACATATTATGCCTGCGCGAGAAGCATTATTCAACGTGGTGGCGTTGACGTCAGGGTCGTTCCGAGCCCTAATCCATACGTAGCGTTTAGGTTGCGTACATCCACTGCAGTAGTAGCCCTTGGTCGACCTGAGCGAGGCATGTCATTGACAGCTCCTGTCTCTCTGTAACTCCTCCCTTTCCGTACAACATCGCTTTGGTTCACTCCCAGACGCCTGGACACTTCCCTTGTTGATAGCCCTTCCTGGCACAAAGTAACAATGCGGATGCGATCGAATCCCGAATCGCGGTATTGACCGCCTTGAATGTTTGAAATACAGACAACACGAGCCGTGTACCTCCTTCCTGGTGGAATGATGGAATGACTGGAACTGATCGGCTGTAGGACCCCCCCCCCCCCTTGTCTAATAGGCGCTGCTCATGTATGGTTGTTCACATTTTTGGGCGGTTTTAGTGGCATCTCTGAACAGTAAAAGGGACTGTGTTTGTGATACAGTATCCAAAGTCAACGTCTATCTTCAGGGGTTCTGGGAACCGGGTTGATGCAAAACGTTTTTTGATGTGTGTAGAATAACTAATTCACAGGATAATACAAAAAGTACTATTTCACTCGGGAAAGAAGCGTCTGGTCAGCAGCATAGGATCGACGATATAAAGTCAGTACGTAGTAAAAATGTTTATGTTACTAATATCTAACATATGTGTTCAATATTTAAGAATTACTTTCTGAACATTGCTTGAGAACTAAATAAATCTTAGTTTCTATACGGAATCATGAAACTCTCCTAGAAAATGCCTTTCCGAGAGGGATTTCTGAAATCTCCTGTTTAATACTGACCAGGAGGAGTTTAAGCCAACTATTGAATCACTGTTCACTAAGGACTCTTATGGATGTTACGAAATATCTAGAAGAATATTAAAGCCCAGTGCTGCACATGTTAGCCTTTTATTTAGCTATATTTGTAATTTTTCCCTTTACTAATGATCAGTTTCCTGAACGATTAAAGTACTGAGTTCCGAATCTGGTTTATAAAAAGGAAGAACGAGATTATGCAGACAATTTTAGACCTATTTCTATGCCATCAGCGTTTGCTAAAGTTATTGAAAAGGCTCTGCATGTAAGGATAATTGATCATTTTCTTTTACACAATTCGCTATGAAGTGTACACTTCGGTATCAAAAGTGATTTTAGAAGTGGTTTCCTTTTGCCTGTGAAGTAGTGGATGCATTAAACAAAATGTCTCGAGTGCTAAGTGTTGAGCATCTTTCTTTTTCATTTAACTAGGGCATTTCATCGCACTGATTCCAAAATATATTGCTACAGAAGTTGGACCATCGTGGAATACGGGGAGTAGCGCACAACCAGTTGACCTAGTATTTTAATAAGTGACAGCTGTATTGAGAATGGATGGGGTCTGAGCGGCTACGATTAAAAGAGAGGTGGGGTGTCGTGGGGATCAGTTCTGGGCCGCTCCTCTTCCTTATTTACATATATAAAATGATTCTGTTTGCTGATGACACTAGTTTGGTGGTAAAGGATGTTGCGTGCAACGTTGGAAATGTTTCATTTAGTACAGTTGAGGATATAATTTCATTGCTAGCAGAAATTAAACTAACGTTGAATTAGAGTAAGACTCATTTTTAACACACAATTGAACAAAACCCGGCATTTTAATTTCACAAAATGGGGAAACGTTAAGTGAAACTTATCAGTTAAAATTTCTGGGTATTTTGACAGATAGGAAGCTGTCGTGGAAAGTCCTTGTTCGGGATTTTTTTAGAAGACATAATGTTGCCATTATTTGTATTCGAACGGTATTTGAAGTTAGTGGTAGTTCGACATGAAAAGCAGTCTACTTCGGTTATTTTTATTCGCTTATGACGTGAAGTACTATATTTTGCGATAGCTCTACCTATTCTCAAAGGATATTTTACGGTCGGAAACTGGCGGTTTGGGCAATAAATGGCATTACCCTGTTTATTATGACATTGGTCTTTCTATACAGGGTGTTACAAAAAGGTACGCCCAAACTTTCAGGAAACATTCCTCACACACAAAGGAAGAAAATATGTTATGTGGACATGTGTCTGGAAACGCTTACTTTACATATTAGAACTCATTTTATTACTTCTCTTCAAATCACATTAGTCATGGAATGGAAACACACAGCAACAGAACGTACCAGCGTGACTTCAAACACTTTGTTGCAGGAAATGATCAAAATGTCATCCGTTAGCGAGGATACATGCATCCACCCTCCATCGCATGGAATCCCTGATGCGCTGATGCAGCCCTGGAGAATGGCGAATTGTATGAAAGCCGTCCACAATACGAGCATGAAGAGTCTCTACATTTGGTACCAGGGGTACGTAGACAAGAGCTTTCAAATGCCCCCATAAATGGAAGTCAAGAGAATTGAGGTCAGGAGAGCGTGGAGGCCATGGAATTGGTCCGCCTCTACCAATCCATCGGTCACCGAATCTGTTGTTGAGAAACGTACGAACACTTCGACTGAAATGTACTACATGTTGTGTCGTACTTGTAAAGGCACATGTTCTAGCAGCACAGGTAGAGTATCCCTTATGAAATCATGATAATGTACTCCATTGAGCGTAGGTGGACGAACCTAAAATGAGCTCTAACATGGAAATTAAGCGGTTCCGGACACATGTCCACATAAAATCTCTTCTTTATTTGTGTGTGAGGAATGTTTCCTGAAAGTTTCGCCGTACCTTTTTGTAACATCCTGTATATATGTTCTTTACTTTCGGTTCTTGTAAACAGTATCAGCTTATTCCCAAGAATTAGCAGTTTTGACTCATTTGTACTAGACAGGATTCCCAACTACAGTTGGATCGCTCTTCGTTGAATTTTGTGCAGAAAGGCGTGATGTATACTGCTGTATCCATTTTCAGTAATCTAAGACAAAATTCAAAAATCTTTGCAGTATCCCACGCGCTTCCGAAACCAATCGGAAGAGTTTCCTCATGGGTCACTCCTTCAATACTTTCGAGGAATTCCTAGAAAATATAAGATGATTTCAGTGTTATATTGCTGATTCCGTTTACGTAAACTAACGGATTGTAGCTTTTTTTGGATTCAAAAACATTTTATTTTTTATGTTCTTTTCTGTTGTAATTTCATGTACCGATGTGTCCGATGTTCTTGAAGATTTCCTCCACAGTTTTGCCCTACAGAAGCAGACGTGCAAAGCAAGAAATACAGAATTAAGTTCTTTTTTCAGGTTCTCAGAAGTAATAAAAGATATAGCAGAGAGAGTACCAGCCACTCTCCAAACCATACCTACAGTTACTTCAAGTCCAGCGCTCTCTTCTTAGCTGTGAAGAGGGTAGAATAGCACGATCGTCTGGTTCGTGGGTTTTCTGGCCAGAGGTGGCAGGACCTCGGCAGCAGTCGAGTCCTGAAGGCAAATTCAAAGTAACCAGTCTTTACAGTTGCTGGATGAACCAGAGCGAATTTTCATCTCCTCATAGTACACGTGCTGGGTCAGTGAATAGCCGAGCGCAACTGGAGCGCTTGTTTCAGCAGTGTGTTGCTGATCTAGCGGCAGATGATTCCGCCACAGGCATCGGCCTTCCGCGGACTCTGACTGTACCGGGACGTGGCGCGGCTATCGCGGGTCAGCGATTTGTCTGGTAGATTACCTCAGCGACGGCATCCGTCTGGCGGGTGGGCAGGCGAGAGTGCCGGTGCTCGAGGCCCGGTCGCGTTCTCCGCGGAGGCGGGGGGAGTGGCGCTGGGTGGCACAGAGGTACGTCATTCGACCGCCCACTTCCATCAGACCATGACTACGTGCCCTGCGATCGTTGAGTACACTTCTTCCCTGGTAATGTCTGCTGACTTACTCTGGCCAATAAGACGATGAAACGCTCTAGCAAGGGCCGGTGGCCCCGGCTGTGGTACGGTCATTGAACCCCATGTCGTCAGCTCGGTGTAAAGTGCGCTGTCGATCGTCACGTGTCCCTACCTGTTCCCAATCCTGCTGTCTGACACGACTGGTCAACGATCAACTTACGACACGCCCTCATTCTCCTGAGCTACTAACAAAAGTCACAGTACTTCTCTAAACCTTGTTAAATCCTTTAAGCAAGTCAACCAATATCCCTCTTCGTAACATCACTGAGCTTCACATTACTTAAATCTATGCCAGTAGGCGCTTGAAAGTAATATCTTAGTGGATTAATTACCATTAGCCGTGTTGTTGTTGTCTTCAGTCCTGAGACTGGTTTGATGCAGCTCTCCATGCTACTCTATCCTGTGCAAGCTGCTTCATCTCCCAGTACCTACTGCAACCTACATCCTTCTGAATCTGCTTAGTGTACTCATCTCTCGGTCTCCCTCTACGATTTTTACCCTCCACGCTGCCCTCCAACGCTAAATTTGTGATTCCTTGATGCCTCAAAACATGTCCTACCAACCGATCCCTTCTTCTAGTCAAGTTGTGCCACAAACTTCTCTTCTCCCCAATCCTATTCAATACCTCCTCATTAGTTACGTGATCTATCCACCTTATCTTCAGTATTCTTCTGTAGCACCACATTTCGAAAGCTTCTATTCTCTTCTTCTCCAAACTAGTTATCGTCCATGTTTCACTTCCATACATGGCTACACTCCAAACAAATACTTTCAGAAACGACTTCCTGATACATAAATCTATATTAGATGTTAACAAATTTCTCTTCTTCAGAAACGCTTTCCTTGCCATTGCCAGTCTACATTTTATATCCTCTCTACTTCGACCATCATCAGTTATTTTACTTCCTAAATAGCAAAACTCCTTTACTACTTTAAGTGTCTCATTTCCTAATCTAATTCCCTCAGCATCACCCGATTTAATTTGACTACATTCCATTATCCTCGTTTACCATTAGCCGTAGCTTAATCTAAGTTTCCAGTTAAGAGCGGAATTTAACCACTTTCTAACAAAACAAATTATATCCTGATCAACGCTCACAGTAAACCAAAGCATAGGGCAACAGCTATAGTAGTAACCAGCGCTCTATGATAATTTATTGGTAATAATTTAGAACTGTTCCCACTGTAGGACTTTGCAGACGAGAGCTCAAGAATGTTGCTGAGACAAGTATCCACCAAGACAACAAACACTTGCTTTATTCCTAACGCAACGCAAGGGCACACCATAATAAATATCCAAACTTCCGTAAAGTAAGCAACACATACAAGTATACCAAATGTTCAGGTAACACAACCAACAAGGTCCTCATTCATCAGAACCAGCCAAAAATTCCACAACGACCATCCGCAAAGCTCTCAATGATTAGGACATGTTCTCGACTTAATATATATATATACGCAGACGAGTGTTAAGCACACAATAAATATCACTATCACAAAGAGAATACTCAAAGCAAACACAGAGCAACATAACAGATCACGCAACTAAGCACGTCGACGTTCGTTCAACAACTGAGAAATGAATAAGGTGAGGACAAAGTAATAATATGCAGCCAGTTAAATTAGTCTGGAACAAGTCTGTAGCAAAGCATGTGTCATCAAATAACAGTACAGAGTTATCATCTGAAGCACAATAGTGGTGCAGGCTTAATACAGTTGCTCAAGATTCGGCAGACCACGATTCATTCCAGTTGTTCCTTTCAAATGACAGGCAGAAATTAATTCTTCGTCAGTAAAATTCGGTACTACCACTGAGGTACGGAATCAGATGTCAAATCAATGCAACAAGGATTTCAAGACAGCAGTTGAAACAGAGAAACTACTCATAGCCATTAATCTTGCACGTAGTAGGACTACGGAAACACATACGGCATTTGTGCGTAATCGCCTATCACACGTCATAGTAGAAGCACTTACAATGGAGCGATAACCGATTTCAAAGCTAGTGATACAAGGCAGATCAGGAAAACCTACTCCACGCAAACTCACTACAAATCAGCTATGACAACAGCTTGTCGGTGTCTGCCGCAGAGCGCCGGCCGCGGTGGCCGAGCTGTTCTAGGCGCTTCAGTTCGGAACCGCGTGACTGCTACGGTCGCAGGTTCGAATCCTGCCTCGGGCATGGACGTGTGTTATGTCCTTAGGTTAGTTAGGTTTACGTAGTTCTAAGTTCTAGGGGAGAGACGACGTCAGATATTAAGTCCCAAAGCGCTCAGTGCCATCCGAACAGCCGCAGAAAACAAACTCTGACCTGATGCTGACAGCATATGACATCGGCTAGCCAGTGCTTTCAGGTTTCAAAATGAGTTAGCAAGCGGTGTGACAGCGGAGAAAAGTTTCAAAACAACTTCCACTTCCAGGAGCATATTGCGTAGGCTCGAACACTGTGTCTATCACGTTGCTCATTATAGAACTCACTACACGAAAATTGCAACCACTGATACCGAAATCGAATACAGGATTTTAGATGGATTACGCAACCATACCTCAATGTACCACGGATAGTACTAACAATGGAGTACTAAATCTCCAAAAGTTTCGCACACCTGGCGAACGTAACTACCCCGTTAGTAATGGAATACTGGAAACCTCGCAAAATTATTAAACTATTTCAGTTGACGTTCTGCCGAACTCTGCCGGCAACAAACACGTTGATCAGCGCAAAACAAAATTAAAAACTGTTCCTACACCCGGTGTGCACATCAAATATACACAATACTTATTCCTAATCACTAACCACGCGTCGTTTTCAACTTCACTGTCAGTGGCATCAATGCATTTCACGACACGTTCTTCACGATAGATTAGGAACACGAAGACGCACTATATTCACCACAAACTGTGAGGACATGAGCTCGCCGGTCCGTGAAAGAAACAACTCGTATTACATATTTCAGAAAGTACTAATTCAGCCCGCATCTCGTGGTCGTGCGGTAGCGTTCTCGCTTCCCACACCCGGGTTCCCGGGTTCGATTCCCGGCGTGTCAGGGATTTTCTCTGCCTCGTGATGGCTGGGTGTTGTGTGATGTCCTTATGTTAGTTAGGTTTAAGTAGTTCTAAGTTCTATGGGACTGATGACCATAGATGTTAAGTCCCATAGTGCTCAGAGCCATTTGAACCATTTTGAACTAATTCAGTTTGATGTCGGCAACAATCAACAAATGATTAACCACCATCCAACAACAGGAAAATACCTTGCGGCGCTTCACCTACAGGGAACAATACTAAACAGTACGCAAGTCCATTTTACCGCCCATGACGGCACGGTGGAACCCTTCGCAACAACCTTCAAATACATAACTTCGTGCCTCGGCGGTACAACGACTAAAAGCTATCACCATAGCCCCAAGAGGCGGCCCCTACTGCCATACTTCGTTCGTTATAGAAACCTGATATAAACAAACACAAACTGATCAGCAGTCGTGACACACTTATAGTACAGTTTTACGTTCTTGAAAGTTCTTCAAACTTGGGTATTAGATATCGTTTTACTAAGTCACTGCAAAAGAAACACTAAACAGTATTAACAGCGATCAATATTTTTCTTTATCATACCTCACTTGTATTTTTATTTCAAAAATCGTATTAAAGTCACAGTATCTGTACATGTTCGTCGTGCTCTGATTGTCGCGTTGTTAATACGTACTGTGAAATTGCCTGTCAGTGCTTTCTGCTTCGTAGAAAACTCAGTGTGTTCGGTCAGATGGTTAGCTGCCTTCTGTAATACAAAACCGAGTGAACGGATCAGCGTTGAACTTGAACGGATATCATGGGACGTCCGCCCCGAACAAATTCAATGAACAGTAACGAACAGAATGAGATCAGAAGTTCCGTTAAAATTGACCAGGAACGAATGTTTTGGAGGTCATTGAGTTTAGTCTAGCCGTGGCCTTCCATATTTTCTCGTTCTGTTTGAATACCTATATAATTTAAATACAGAGTTCATAAAATATATTCCTATTAGCAAATACTTAATCATCACTTTTTATGAAAAATGCAAGCATTCTTTTTTTAATTACGTCTGGCAAGCAAAATTTCACTCTACATTGCCGATATAAATTCTTAATTATCGATATTTTACAAACGATTCCAAATAACGGCTGTTAAGAGTTGAGGACACATTACGCAGTTAAATTTTTGAACAAAAATCAAAATCAAATTCTTTGTACTTTGACTGTACCCATCATTTTATACTACTTACGTGGCTTGACACGAGACAGAGTGATAAGTGTCGTAGAAACATTTTCACGGCTTCGAGTACACTGTACAAACGCTACATTTTTAGAGTTGCCAACGTAGTACAGCTATATGAGGCGATTAGAAAGGATCTGGAGCCAAGTTAATGGATTTCTCGCGAGAAATAACAAGATAATTAAGCTACCAGACGTACTGCAACTAATGTACGAAGTTTTGACACACATCCTTACCGAATGCCGGCGAAATTCGAAACACCACGTCGTAAAGGGAGAGGTGAAAACGTGGTTTTTCGTGTAGCTTCGTAGATTCTATTGTTGATCGCCTCGTTATCAACGCAGCATATGACAGTTCCAGTACTGAAATCAGAAACTACCGGACGACTTGCTGTATGAAATACGTTCAGTGGCTTCATTTTGTGAAATCCCTGCAATACGTTTTTGGGCCACACATATCTCAAGCTGAAAAATTGTCCTGTGTGTAAATTACGAATTTGTATCACTCCTGCTTTTTAATTATAATACTAAGTGAGCTCAGAACGAGAGCACGTTAATGTTTTCCGTCTGGTCACGAAAGAAGAGTATTGCAAGAGTTTTGCTAGAACCTATTTCATTCTAGAATGAGATTTTCACTCTGCAGCGGAGTGTGCGCTGATATGAAACTTCCTGGCAGATTAAAACTGTGTGCCCGACCGAGACTCGAACTCGGGACCTTTGCCTTTCGCGGGCAAGTGCTCTACCAACTGAGCTACCGAAGCACGAATCACGTCCGGTACTCAAAGCACTTGCCCGCGAAAGGCAAAGGTCCCGAGTTCGAGTCTCGGTCGGGCACACAGTTTTAATCTATTTCATTCTGTTTGAAAATTAAAGGATTTTCGAAGCTCTATTGTTTTCCATACCAGTCTCTTTTTACGTCTTCATTACGACTGTTCATATGACTACATATTAGTCGGAGCACTTGGGTGATGTAACATCCCAAATATGGAACCCCTACTGAAAGCCCTTTAATAGTGAAAGAAGTAGCAAAATTAGATATCCTGACACTGACTGGAGCTACTGACAACAAAATTAGACTATTTCAAGTTTGTCTATCAGGAATACTGTGTAACTAATAATGTTTGTTATAAAGAAAGGACTAAATGAAAGACTATCAGACGATAAGAAGACTGAAACTTTAAATAAATATTTCAAAATATATTCTTTACGAAGGTTAACGCCCAGACCATAAATAGATCAGAGAAAACTTTTATCTTATAAGGGAGTTGCAGCCGCATCGAGCTGTAAGTTCGCTGCGACCACAGTGTAACACTGCAGTAGAGATGTTAATTCAGTCCTTCTTGTAGACGTCGCAGCAGTAGTAAGCCTACTGAACGCTGCTAGATAGTTTCAAACCGATCTGAAATTCTAAAAGTCTTCCAGTATCGACCTGACGTACTAGTCAGAATTTCGAACTGAAGTAAAACAACATTTACGGTTTAGCCAAGCAAAGGAGCAATTATTATATGTGAAAGGAAATTAAATCGCGTAATAAATGATTAACGCTGGGACGTAGCCTTGGTCATCGGTGATGGTCACGAATATCAAAGGACACAACAATATACCAACCGCCGACATAAACTCTATTATTGGTCTTGAGTAGGAAAGAGCTAAACGCGATCACGAATAACTTACAGTTACGCCGTGTTGTCCGAATCTGTAGTCAATGTCAGAATCGCAAATAAATTCAACACCCTGAATAAAAGATCGGTGTGTTTTCAGTGCAGGTTTAAATAATTACAAAGTTCAATACACTCCAATATAACCCTAATGTATAATTTCGTCTACGTCATTTAATGGACATTTACTGAATAATTGTGAATTTAACTATTTCTTGAAACAACCTAGAAGTTAATGGTGGTTTAGTGATTTTATTAACAGTGAACGACGCTTTTTGTACGTAGAAGATTTTATATCTGGAATTACGTCGTATTAGTTGCTTAATTAACAACATAGCAACGCCTAGATCAACATCCTCGCAAAACTACGATGTGGCATCAGCCTGAGTGTTTGACTTTGTAATTCAAGGTATCCTATTATCTGCGTGTGAAGACTTATTCGCAAACCGGGCATAAGAACTACCGTTATCAAGTTCGCCTAAGCATATCAGTTCGTCGCCTACACGCGAAGCGTATTTGGTTAATTGTTTCAGATCAAGGGAGTTGTAGCGGTACCAAGTGGTGCAGTCGCTGTGGGTTCCAAGTAAACAAGACCGACAGACTTGGAACGCAGGTGCTGCTTACACATCCCGGCGTGAGGCTACATCGATACGCTGATATCAGTATAAGGGAGATAGTGTCTGAATCTAATCAACCAAGCGAG
The DNA here is from genome assembly GCF_023897955.1 of Schistocerca gregaria. Lineage (NCBI taxonomy): Eukaryota > Metazoa > Arthropoda > Insecta > Orthoptera > Acrididae > Schistocerca > Schistocerca gregaria. The sequence continues at coordinate 166,369,783 of NC_064925.1, read as the reverse complement.
GAAGTTGTTTTTAACAGCCACAGATCGGAGTCGTCGCAATCGACGGACACTGTCCATTTCAACCAGACTGGGAAAACCATCACCATCGATCCGACACAATTAAATCGCAACACTGTCCATTGCTGCCCCCGTTAAATGCGTCCGTAAAGCTACTGCCCGTATCATTGCTGCGTCCATATGCGCCTAACACATGCTATAAAACATATCCGCATTGTCGCACTTGATTGTACTAGAGACAGCTTGGCTTCCGCTCCACGTGAAACGAAATCCAATGACCATCCAATAAATGCACAGGAATGCATTTAGTAATATATACATCACTTTTATTCTTACGATGAAAGCAGTGAAAGCAGTATAGCTAGTTCGGCACTACACAACTTCACTCGAGAGAATACCCGATATGTGGCCGCTGCCCCCTTCAGGTTACGAAAGCAGTGGCCAGAGAGCGTCACGTTGACAGCAGTACCTTTCACGACAGGTGGCGATATATCAGAAACACCAGAAGGCAGGACCATGGCCTACAATACTACTTGAATAATATATAACTCAATCATTTGTGCTGTTTCAAGACAATCAGTCTAGAGATATGAAGTAACAGAAACGGCCTGGTTTTCTGTAGAAAAATCTACAGTAAAACGGCTGGAATAGTGACAAAATGAACAGCTACCAGCCATAACTGTTTTAGTGCAAACCATAGCAAACTTTTATTCATTCAGGTCGTATTATTTTCCTTGGTGGTACATGACAATTAATTCGTTTTATCTCAACTATAAATATATCATCCATAACAACAAGTTTTGGTTTAGGCTGCAGAATGGGATCCATATACAAAGAAGGGTGCGAGTTGTACGATTTCCTTAGATAAAGACTGAATCCAGCCTTCGTAACATGATACAGAAAATATGTGAGAATACCAAAATCTGTTGCTACGGAACGTATTCCTACAGAGAGAAACCTAAACGAACTATATCTTTCTACGGTACCTGAAAGTTTCCATTATTCATAGTCCCCAGTCAGCTAAGTCCATGTTGTGTAAGAAACAGCTCAGTTAGTTGGTAAACACAAAACGATATTGAACCATCGTTCTCGTTGATTGTTGCTTGACGAATGGAATGGTGCCAAGGATGGTGAGAGCGGCTGCGTATCAAAGTATTCGCCAATCGAATAATGGATATCCGGTAGTCTGATTACAGGATTACAAACACTTAATTATGTAAATCCAACACAAATTCATGTTCACGCCAGCACTGGATTTGCATAATTAATAGAGTGTTAGTAATCCTGTGGCGCGCCTACTTCCACATTGAGCAGGTGGTGACACAGATGCTTTCTTTATGAAGATGGTATCTGTTCTTTCGGACATGTCCGGCTAACCGGCCATTGACCTTCCTCTTCTGTGATGGATGCACACTCATTGCCCGAACTCTTATGGGACTCGGTAAGATTGGCTGCTGCGAGTAATGAGTGTAATAGGCAGGGGCGATACGAAAGTACTGTGTGAACATCAACTTGGGAATGTGGGTTTCACGGGGAGCGTGCAATGGATAAATACCTGCAGTCGCAAGATCCTCTGCGCCCTTGCTGGCTGGAATGGATGCCGGCACGGTAGCTCAGCGTGTTCGGTCAGAGGGTTAGCTGCTCTCTGTAATAAAAAAAATTGAGTTAATTGATCAACAACGAACTTAAACGGATATCTTACGACGTCCTCCCCGAGCAGATGTAACATACGCAAGCGAACAAAATGAGATTCAGTCTGTCATGTAAACAGAAAATCGCGAGTTCGAGTCCCGGTGGGTGCACACACTTTCAAATGTCTCCATTAATGTATATCAACGCCTGTCGGCAGCCCAGGGTTTTGATTTCATTATCATTTCAGATTTTTTCTGGTGGGTTCATGCGATTGCTGCTAAAGGCGAAAGCTTTTAAGGGAACAAACACTTTTCTCGTCAGCCATTTTCACACTGCTCTGGAACTGCACGTTTTACAGACGAAATGATGGTACACAGGCATCAACCTATGCTCTACCGACATAACATGGCACCAGATTATGAATGTTAGATTTTTAAAAGTGGTGGACTAGAAGTGTGCTGAATGAATGCACCTTTTAAGTCATCACATGTAAATCTCTCCAATCCTGTTCCGTACTCATATAGCCCTCTTCTTCTTCGAAATTTCTCCTTTCAGCGCGAGACTGCATCATTTAGTTGAAAATGTCATTTAGTTTCAATGTAGTTTGTGTCACTGCAATGGAATTATTCAGAATTTAGCCAGACAGTTAAATTCATATACGAAGTAAGTCTCCGTAAATTCTGTAAAAAATCTATCTATTAGTAGCGGTAATTACTTATTTTTTCTACTGTAAATTTTTTATAATTTACTCGTTTCTGTAAATGCGTATGTGCCATATCTGTACATTAAGGATCATGTTCCAGAAGCTCATAGGATTATTGTCCGCCCCGAGAGCTGAGTGGTCAGCTTGACGGATTGCCGTCCTACGGGCCCGGGTTCGATTCCCGGTTTGTTCGGGAATTTTCTCCGCTCAGGGACTGGGTGTTGTCCTGGCTTAATCACCATTTCATCCCCATCCGACGCGCAGTTCGCCCAAAGTGGCGTCGAATGTAATAAGACCTTCAGCAAGGAGGCCGGACCTGCCCCGCAAGGGGCCTCCCAGTCAATGACGCCCTATGCTCATTTCCATTCCATAGGATTCTTGAGTTCTTTTCATTGACCAACAGCATTTTGGGTGAGTGCCACGTCTGTTTGTCAGAAGTCTCCACACTCTTTTCCTCATAAAGTATACCAAGAACACTCACACACGATACGTCCTGAGATCGTAGCGGCTTTAATTTTGGTTTGCACGGTACCCTGCTTGCGTTGTTAACTACTTGGGCTGTCGGTATTCATCCTGATCATATATCGGAGGCTAGGGTTTCTGGCCGAGGTGGGTGTTGTTGGCTTTGTCTGGCCCTGGTGCTCGTACCGGTACAATAGGGCACGGTACTGGCTAGTTGTCGGTTTTGGGGAAGTCTTACCTCGAAAAGCCGCGAGACGTAAATCGGCCGGAGGCAAGCTTTAGCGGCTGCGTTATGGTCAGAAAGCGGAGATCTGCAGGAAGAGCAGCGGAAGCTGCGTGCAACCTTGTCAGTAAGTCCCAAATTAATTCTGCAAGCTTCAATTTTATGCCTCCTGGAAGATCACCTGTACGGTTAGGAGGCAGTAACATCATTTTTAGAATACTGGAAGTCGCGGCTACTTCGCAGCTGAGTGGAGTTAAAGGTGATCTTTCTTTGGTACTTGTTATCGTCGCCTGTCACATTAACTGGCCTCCGAGTCATTGGGTTGATGGTTATCGGTCCGTATAACTAATACTACACTACTGGCCATTAACATTGATACACCAATAAGAAATGCATATGATAAACCGGTATTCATTGGACAAATATATTATAATAGAAGTGACATGTGATTACATTTTCAAGCAATTTGGGTGCATAGATCCTTAGAAATCAGTACCCAGAACAACCACCTCTGGTCGTACAAGTTGCCTTGATACACCTGAGCATTAAGTCAAACGGAGCTTGGATGGCGTGTTCAGGTACAGCTGCCCATGAAGCTACAACACGATACCACAGTTCATCAAGAGTAGTGACTGGCGTATAGTGGCGAGCCAGTTGCTCAGTCACCGCTGACCAGACGTTTTCAATTTATGAGAGATCTGCAGGATGTGCTGGCCAGGGCAGCATCGAACATTTTCTGTACCAGAAAGGTCCGTACAGGGGCTGCAACATGCGGTCGTGTATTACCCTGCTGAAATGTTGAGGTTCACAGGGATCGAATGAAGGGTAGGGCCATGGGTCGTAAAACATCTGAAATGTAACGTCCACTGTTGAAAGTGCCGTCAATGTGAACCAGAGGTGACCGAGAAGTGTAACCAATGGCACCCCATACCATCACGCCGGGTGATACGCCAGTATGGCGATGACGAATACACGCATCCAATGTGCGTTCACCGCAATGTTGCCAAACACGGATGCGACCAGCATTATGCTGTAAACAGTACCTGGATTCATCGGAAACAGTCACGTTTTGCCATTCGTGCACCCAGATGCGTCATTGAGGACACCTGTGCAGGCGCTTCTGTCTGGGGTGCAGCGTCAAGGGTAACCACAGCCATGGTCTCCGATCTGATAGTCCATGCTGCTGCAAACGTCCTGCAGATGGTTGTTGTCTTGCAAACGGTCCCATCTATTGACTCAGGGATCGAGACGTGGCTACACGATCTGTTACACCCATGCGGATAAGATGCCTGTCATCTCGAGTACTAGTGATACGAGTCCGTTGGGATCCAGCACGGCGTTCCGTATCACCCTCTTGAATCCACCGATTCCATATTCTGCTAACAGTCATTGGACCTCGACCAACGCGAGCAGCAAATTCGTCTTACGATAAACTGCAATCGCGATAGGCTACAATCCGACTTTTATCAAAGTCGGAAACGTGATGGTACGCATTTCTCCTCCTTACACGAGGCACCACAACAACGTTTCACCAGGCAACGCCGGTCAACTGCTGTTTGTGTATGACAAATCGGTTGGAAAGTTTCCTCATGTCAGCACGTTGTGGATGTCTCCATCGGCGCCAACCTTGTGAGAATGCTCTGAAAAGCTAATCATTTGCATATCACAGCATCTTCTTCCTATCGGTTAAATTTCGCCTCTGTAGCACGTCGGCTTCGTGGTGCTGCAATTTTAATGACCTGTAGCGTAATTTGTTGTTCTAGACCATATTGCATGCAAATGTAGGAGCATTCTCTGTTGTAAACTGAATTGATGAGACAATTGACGATATTGAAATTGGAACATAGTCTTTGTCGAAGGAAAGACACGTTTTGTAGATGAGTATACCCCAGTAATTGGATTCTTCTTTGCTGATGTTTCGAGTTGTTAATTTCCAACAATTTTTAAGGAGCATTAATCTTGTAACTTGTATGTGTAGTCACTTCAGGAATAAGTTAATATTCACTACGTCCTAGACATTCTCGTTGGTAACCTTATTTGGGCAGATTGCTGTTCCGTTGTGATATGTGTTAGCCAGATAGTTCTGGCAGCAGACGACGCGTTCCTGTTTTCTGGACCTGGAGCAGGGACGTGTTTTCTTTCTGCTGTAACGACATTTACGTTGTCACATGACGTCTGCTGTAGGTTAGATCGCAGTCAGGTGCCTCTACCAGCTGCCTCGTGTTGGCTCCAGGTAAGTAAATTTTATCGATTGATACGTGCCACGACGGAGTGGGGAAAGTTACTCCCGACATTTCTTTTCCAGCTTTTATTTTATTTTGAGGGTTTTGTATTTTATTGCTTAAGGGATTTTATTAAGTAAGTTTTAAGGGCTTTCCAACAACCACAATCTGTAGCATGACTTGTATCCTTTTTTATGGGCAAGAGTGGAGCGTGGCTAGGGGGTTTCTCTATTCGTTTAAAGTTCTATTAATCCCTGGGAACTGTTACTACTTTTAGTGGCAGTCGTTTGTAATTCATTTTACTGGTAAAATTCAGTTAGTTGAACCAGCTTTCAGTCATAACCAGCTGGTGTGATTTCTTATTTGTATTTGGGGACTTACATATATTGCTGATTTCAGCTCAGTTCTTAACAGTAGACACTGTTAAAGTGTTTTGTTAATGAATTGATTCTTTTCAACTTCTATAAATTACTGAAAGCGTTGTTACTTATATTATCAAGGTTTTTAATTTGTAATCATAATAATTTTTCTCAAACAATAAAATGTATTCCATACAATGATAAGTGGCAAAATATGTCGGCCCACTACCATATGTTTCTCCTTAAAATTATCCTAACCCTTGTATCGCGACCATTAAACTTGTTCTGTTTGTAAGGTAATCGTTTAAAAGTATCCCTTTTACCATCCCTTTAAACAATAGGCCTAACACTTCCGATTTATCAAAATTATTCCCTCTTTTTTCTTTTGGTATTGAACGTAGGCTTCCATCCCCACTTTGATAGCTTTTTGTTTTGAGTGTTTGTTCCAGAGGAACGAATCAGAACAAGTAATCAGGAGGATACATTTTCAGGCTTCATCAACTTCCGTATGACTATATCATAAGCCATCAGTCTTTGAGTCAGTTGGGTTTTGTTGCTTACTTTTAATTTATGCTCTTTTACATTCTTAATACAGTGGAAATTGCATCGAACGTTGTTTCAGTGGAGCCCTGTCTGACAAATGAGGAAAGTAAAGCTTTGAGTTTTTAAACAGAGTTTTAATTAAATTGAGCGCCTGGAGCGCTTCTAGTGTGCGTTCGTGCCGGCTGGAGGGACGCACGAGGCAACAAACAATCCATGTGGGTAATTGAGAGCGTAACGAGGCTGGCGATTTATACTGTACAGTGTCATTCGAGGGACGTATCGTTGTCTCCAACAACGAAGTTGCTAACGAGTTCATCTACGGAAGACACAGGAAAAACGTTGAAGGGTTGAGGAAACTGCATGTCCCATACCGAAGTAGCATTTCCTTACCTACTTCGCACGTTAAATTTTAACTAGAATTACCTTTTTTTGAGGCACCATCGAACATAGAAAAAAATTAAGAAATAATTAAAACCTTAGATACAACAAAGCTAGTGGAGAATATCCTACAACAGCCGATATTTTGTAGTGTCCTTTGCCAAATACAGCAAAGGAGCTAAATTTACTCTTTGAGGAAATATGGAAAACACAAAAAAATCCCTGACGTACGGAAAGTTCGCTTGATATATCCACTCCACAAAAAAGGTAATAAACAGGATGCAAACAACTACAGAGGACTCCCTTTATTGCCAATAGCGTATACAGTATTTTCCAAAAATTTATTAAGCAAAATAGAAAAACACTAGACATTCATTTAAGTGAATATCAAGACTGTTTTAGGAAATGGAGGTCATTCTGAGAACAAATATTTGATCGCAAGGCAATGACTGACCACAAATTACTTACTTCAACGGCTATTGATCTTATGTTTGTGGATTTCAAGAACGGTGTTGATTCTGTTGTCAGAGAAACTATGGATGAAATAGGTCGGGAATTTGGCCTAAAGTCTAAATTGGCAAACATAATCCGTGATATACTAGCAGATACTACCATTAAAGTAAAATTTATGGAAAAAGTTTCACAGAAAATGTGATGGCCTGTCCTCAATTCTTTTTAATAGTGTGTTAGAGAGAACAGTGAGAATTTGGAATGAAATACTAACTGGGCTCAGTATTTCGCCTATAAAATTAGGGAGATGAAGCAAATAGATCTAAATCAACAGTCTGGCATTTGCAGATGATTTTGCTATACTTTCTGAAAATGTCGTATCTGTTAGAACACAAATAAATCTCCTGGAATTAATAGCCAGCAGAACTGGCTTAAGAATTTTCGCAACAACAACAAAAAATGGTAACAACCTTAAGAATGCTCCAAAATTCCTGAAAACAGACACTGGCCCCAAGAGAGTATAAAAAATCAGGTATCTAGAGTAGATAATCCCAAAAATTCGTTGGAAACATCTGCAATAGAGGAAAGGTTGCATCAATGAGGAGAGCATATGGTGTCACCAAAGACCTGTACAATAAAAAGTTCCTATCCGAAAATACAACACAGACGTGAAGTCAGAATGCCTATATGCAAAGGAATGCCTAACATTAAACTATAATTTAGATAATTTAGAAGTACCAAAAAGGCGAATTGAAAGAAAATATTAGGAGCACTACAGACAGCAGAAGTTTGGAAATTACGAAGTAACTCTGAAGTATACCAAACTATAGAAAATATTTCAGACGTAATGAGAGAGATGAGACTCATGCCTTTTGGACATTTATTTCGAATGTAAGACAGTAGAGTAACTAATATGGGTTTCAAATATTTGTGGGCTACAAAGTACACAACAAGCTCAGTCAACACAGAGAAAAACGTTTAGAGAGAAACAATATAAAAACAGTAGTTATAAACAACAGTAAAGCCTTACGGGAAAATATATTGGAAATGAAGGGATTCCAACGCCAGGTAGCTAGAAAGACTGGTTCAGAATGGCCTGAAGACAGAAGAAGAAACATAATGAACAGATGAAAGCACACTGGAAGGAAAAAGAAAAAATAACGTAGAACTGAAATTGGAACGTGGTCCTCAGATGGCCCATTTGCAGTAGTAATAATTTAACACTCTTCAGGCGAAGAATCTGTTACGCTAATGTATATAACTTTATAATATTATATGAAGAAAGAAACTCAATTTCTCCTCTGCGAACATTGTGATCTCTTGCGGACAAAGTAATCTAAAAAGTTTAATATAATTTATTATGATGCTTCGGCTACTGCCATCATCATATCAAAAATTAGAAGTCATCAAGCAATGAAACTTTAAGAGTTGACGCCCCACTTTGTCGTAGGTCTTATTGTTTCTGACACCGAATTTTGGTTTACGAGTTCTAAATTTTGATGTGATGATGACAGTAGTTGCAGCGCAACTTAATATCAAATCCTATTTACCATAATAATAAGAGCAACGTGGTTATGAGTTTAAAAGTGAGATTTGCTCACTGGACACACAGGTTATCATGAGAAAATAGAACAAATCCCGTGGCGTAATTTTCCCAACGAAGTAATCACAGTTCATTATTCCTTTACCTTTGATTTCCTTGACATGGGCAAAGGAGGGAAGTTTTCGGGGAACTGTGTGCGCACAATGTGTTTCGCCAACGTATGATAAAAATGTGTGGAAGTATGGTAGCGTGTTTAGAACCGTTATGTTGGCTATCGTCTGTTTTTTCATACTACAGAATGTAAATTTTACGGTGGGAAGTAAAGGAAGGCACAGATTCTGTTGAACTGCAGTCATCTGCATTTTCTCGTAGAGTGACAGCAACTGTTCACAGAAAGGACAGAAAGACTACTAAACGCTGTAACATCGTAAGTTAGCAGCTTTCCAGTTAGTCAGTCGTCGGTGGCGAAAATTTCTGATTACACCGCCGAATGTGACGTCGTTATAAAGGGTGTCACAAAAAGGTACGGCCAAACTTTCCGGAAAAATTCCTCACTCGCAAAGAAAGAAAATATGTTATGTGAACATGTGTCCGAAAACGCTTACTTTCCATGTTAGAGCTCATTTTATTCCTTCTCTTCAAATCACATTAATCATGGAATGGAAACACACAGCAACAGAACGTACCAACGTGACTTCAAATACTTTCTTACAGGAAATTTCCAAATGTCCTCCGTCAGCGAGGATACATGTATCCACCTTCCGTCGCATGGAATCCCTGATGCGCTGATGCAGCCCTGGAGAATGGAGTATTGTATAACAGCCGTCCACAATACGAGCACGAAGAGTCTCCACATTTGGTACCGGGGTTGCGTAGACAAGATCTTTCAAATGCCCCCATAAATGAAAGAGGGTTGAGGTCAGGAGATCGTGGAGGCCATGGAATTGGTCCGCCTCTACCAATCCATCGGTCACCGAATCTGTTGTTGAGAAGCGTACGAACACTTCGACTGAAATGTGGGGGAGCTCCATCGTGCATGAAACCCATGTTGTGTCGTACTTGTAAAGGCACATGTTCTAGCAGCACAGGTAGAGTATCCCGTATGAAATCATGATAACGTGCTCTATTGAGCGTAGGTGGAAGACCATCTGGCCAAATCAAGACATCACCAACAATGCCTGCCCAAACGTTCACAGAAAATCTGTGTTGATGACGTGATTGCACAGTTGCGTGCGGATACTCGTCAGCCAACACATGTTAATTGTGAAAATTTACTATTTGATCGCGTTGGAGTACAAACTGACGAAACTAAAGTGAGCTCTAACATGGTAATTAAGCGTTTCCGGACGCCTGTCCACATAACATCTTTTCTTTATTTGTGTGTGAGGAATGTTTCTGAAAGTTTGGCCGTACCTTTTTGTAACACCCTGTATAGGCTGTGCACTAAGTTTTCTAAGACCACCATGGTGAGTCTACAAAATATATTTTGATGTTCAGTTACAGATATAGCTGACATAAATAGATCCTTCATTTTACTATTTTTACGTGCCAGTCTGAGCTATTTGCGTTAAAAATCTGCAAAACCCAATTTCTGATTTTATTCCCTTCCAGTCAAGGCGAGAGAGTGCAATAAAAGAGGATCTTACGTAAAAGATAAATCTGTTGCAGTTCCACTGTCGAGAACATTCTCCCAACGATTGGCAAATTTAATTCGTCGTTTTGGACGAGACAGACTCGATATGTAACGAGGGATTCTTTGATGGATGACCATATCACTTGAATTCGTAATAAATGACGTCATGCTAATTCGGATCCCAGCTTTACATCAAGAGCTACTGACAATTTAAATTCCTTGTAAGCTTCTCTATACTAATAAATGTGATTCATCTTTCGGCAATGAATTTCATTTTTGTTTGTAACAAACTGATTCATTATGTGTGGTGGTGTTTTAATGGTTTGATCTGAGAGTGCTCCTCAGACTGAATGATTAAAAACTCAAAGGGTGAGACTTTAAATAATATTTAAAACTATACCAATAATTGTTGAAACAATTATATGGTTTGTAATTACAGTATATATGGAAAGCAATTACGACTGATTTCAGTGAACAATTGAAAAATTGTGTTATGGAAGTAACAGTTATCCTCATCTAAAAGATAAACAGCGTGAAATAGCTACTGGGGGGAGATGTATAATGCTTAAGCAGCAGATACGTTAATAAGTATTAATTGAACTATAAAAATGGAGAATAGGGACAAGACAAACAGCTATGAATTGTACAACACCACACGCACATACTCTTAGCAAGAGTGCGTGGTCAAGTTTTTCGTTATCAGTTTTGGTACCACTGTTCTACACCACGCACTTTTTCAGACCTTCTTGTTAGCAGACACTTTCACGAAAATTTTTTCTTTGAGCAGCTCTTCTCCACCGTAATGAGATTTCATTATTTTGTTACAGTTCCAAACAAAAAAACTGAATTTGTTTAAATTTATGACAAATTTATCTTGCTAAATTGTTAATACTTGACTATTTCAAATAAAGTAGAACCCTTCAAGAGAAAGAGTAGAAAACTTTTTCTCCACTTAACAATAGTGATAGTAGAAATGTATTTGTTAACTTGCTATTGAAAAATATAGCGTAAGTGAGATTTGTCGACATCATAAAAATAGTCACCGTCAATTTTCTATTCATTATTATCAGTTACAGAATATGTGCCACAAGTAGGGAGGCTTCCGTGCCTCAAAGGTACAGACAGCAGAACCACAGATGCAACCACACAGGAGGGATACCTGTTGAGAAGCCAGACCAAGTTGTGGTTGCTAAACAATGACGGCAGCCTTTTCAGTCGTTGTTGGGGAAACAGTGTGGATGAGTGAGTGATTTGGCTTTCTTATATCAATCTGTGCTGGCACAGAGAGTTGTTGACAGCAATGGGAAACTACAGCCTAATTTTTCTGAGCGCATGTAGCTCTATTGTACGATTAAGTAACGGTGCCAACCTCTAGGGTAAAATGTCCTGAGGTAAAATAGCCCCTCAGATCTCCGGATGTGACAGCTCAGAAGAAAGCCATATCAAGAGAAACAAAACTGGCGTCGTGGAACGATTCCTTAATCGGGTAGGTGGGTTACAAAATTTAAAAGAGGGAAATTGATGGGTTGCAGTTAGATATTGTGGGAACTAGTGAAGTTCTGTGGCAAGTGAAACACAACCCCTGGTCAAGTGAATACAGAGTTATAAATACAAAATCAAATACGGGTAGTGCAGGAGGAGGTTTAATAATGAATAAGAAAATAGAAATGTGAGTAAGCCCAAGCGCACCACAGTAGTACAACGTTATACACCAACTAGGTACGTATGTGAAGAAGAGATTGATGAAACGTATGATGAGACAAAATAAATTATTCAGATAGAGATGAAAAGTTAAGCGTAATAGGCGACTGGAATTCAATAGAAGGAAAAAATACAAAGAAAAGTTTTCGGTGAAAATCCACTGAAGGGAAAGGAATGAAAGGGGAAGCCACCTGGTAGAATTTTGCACCGAGCAGAATATTATTATTGCTAAAAGCTAGTTAAAGAATCATGAAAGAAGGCTGCACACATGGGGGATACCTGGAGACACCGGATGGTATAAGATCCATTATATAATCGTAAGACAGAGATTTAGGAACCATATTTTAATTTGTAAGACATTTCAAGAAGCAGATGTGATCCCTCATCTCGATGTATTGATTATCAGCTGTAAATTAAAACTGAAGAAAATTGCAAAATTGTGGGAAAAAAAGGAGATGGGATTTGGATAAGTTGAAAAGACCAAAGGTTGCTTAGAATTTCAGAGAGGGGGCATTAGGCAATGACTGACAAGAACTATGGAAATGAATGCAATAGAAGAAGAATGGGTAACTTTGAGACATTAAGTGCTGAAAGCAACAGATTATGAAATAGGTCAAAACAAAATATAAATGCATCGATAACACAGGAGATACTGAATTTAATTGATGAAAGGAGTAAATATGAAAATGCAGGAAATGAAGAAGGCGAAAGAGAATAAAAATAATAAAAATGAGATTGACAGGAAATGCAAAATGGCTGGAGGACAGATGTAAGGATTTTGAAGAGTATTTCACTAGGGTGTTGTAACTGCGACCGGGACGGTCGCGGGGTTGAAATGACGCAGCGGGCCCGCAGAGAGGCCCGCTAACAACAACACGACATCAGATGGGGTTTCAAATTCCGCGGAGCGCGTTACCAGGTAGGGAAAGATAGATATGACCTACAGGAAAATTTAAGAGGCAAAGCTGATGTATGCAGCAGTATGAACATCAGGAGCTCAAGTAGAAACAAGTCCTAAGCAAAGAAGGGAAAGCTGAAAGGTAGAAGGAGTGTATAGAGTCTCTATACAAGGGAAATAAGCGTGCACGCACTGTTATAAAAACAAAAGAGGAAGTATATAAAGATAAAATATAAGATACGACTGCAAAAGGATTTTGACATAGCACTGAATGACCTAAGTCGAAACAAGGCCCCAAGACTGGATGACATTCCGCAGAACTAGTGCTAGCCGTTGGAGAACCAGCCATGACAAAACTCTTCCATGTGGTGTGCAAAACGTATGAGACAGGAGAAATATCCTTATTCTTCAATAAGATGTATAAAAACTCTAATTCCTAAAAAGCAAATACTGACAGGTATGAATATTACTGAACTATAAGTTTCATAAACCATGGTTTAAAATACTAACACAGATTCCTTACAGAAGAATGGAAAACTCAGGGATGATCAGTTGGGATTCCAGAGAAATGTAGCAACACGCGAGGCAATAATCATACTAGTATTTCTCTTAGAAGATAGGCTAACTAATGGCAAACATACGTTTACAACGTTTGTAGAATTAGGTAAAGCTTTTGACATATTTGACAGGAGCTCTGGCTTTCAAATTCTGAGGGTAGCATGCGTGAAGTAAAGTGAGGGAGAGACTGTCTATAACCAGACGGCCGTAACAAGATACAGATTTGTAGACTAGCCTCAATGTTATTCAATCTGTACATTAAGCAAGTAGTAAAGGAAACCAAACAAATATTTGGAGTATGAATTAAAGCCCTGGGAGGTTAAATAAAAAACTGGAGTTTTGGCGATGGTACTCTGGTTCTGCCAGAGATAGCAAAGGACTTCGAAGAGTAGTTGAATGGAGTGAACAGTGTCTTGAAAGTAGGACATAAAATTAAAATCCGGAAAATCAAAACAAGGATAATGAGATGCAGTGTAATTAAATTAGGTGATGCTGAGGGATTAGATTAGGAAACGAGACACTTAAAGTCATAGACGATTTTTACTATATTGGCGGCAAAATAACTAATTATGGCCGAAAGAGGATACAAAATGTCGACTGTCAACGGCAATAAAAAAGTTTCTGGGGAAAGAAAATTGTTAACACACATTGCAGATACAAGTGTTAAGAAGTCTCTTATCAAAGTAAATGTATCGGAGGTAGCCCTGTATGAAAGAGAAACGTGGACGATGAACAGTTTAGACAAGAATGTTGTGCTACTGAGGAATACTCAAGATTAGATGGACAGATCACGTAATTAATAAGGTTGCACAAAACATAAATGGGGAGAAAAGAAATTTGTAGCACACCATGACTAGATGAAAGTACAGGTTGATAGGGGAAATATTGAACTGTAAGGGATCACCAGTTTAGTATTGGAGGGGAGTATGAGGGGAAAAGTCGTTCAGGTGTACATGAGATGAAGACACCAAGCAGACTCAGAAGGAAGTGGATTGCTGTAGTTATTCGAAGAAGAAGAGGCTTGCACAGCACAGGGTAACATAGGGAACTGCATTAAACCAGTCCTCTGACAGAAGACCACACAAACAACAACAAGAAACTAAACATAATGAGGTCTCACGAAAATTATCATGAAAGTAGCTATTTCGAATGCAGGGAAGATGAAAGGGTTATGCGTAAGTTCCTCTCGGATTTCTAGCACAGACTACTCTAGGTGATTGACATGAAGACGAATATCTGCAACTAGTTAGTACGAGCTAAATGAACTTCATTAAAATCTCACACATTCGGTATCAAGGCTGTAGTGGGAGGGTCAAAAACTGTTCCCTTTCTTGTGTAACTGTGATCCGATCGCTACGAAATCAGCATGCGCAGACGTTATGAAATATATCTCGGATACGTTGTTTATAGCGAAGTGTCAGATTAAGCACTTACTGTGAAGGGCCACTGCAGTAAAGTACCAGGATCCAGATGAAGAACGTTGGAGCCATAAGTACCTTGAATATATGTCGGTGAAAATATGATTAGTGCCTACCCATCTGGCGTAGAACCGTGCCACATTATCTATGACAATGGTGTTAGAGAATGAAGAACTGCCCATTTCAATTTTTCTTGCTTTACTCAATTACCTGTCATGTCCGCCCCGGTAGCTGAGTGGTCAGCGCGACAGACTGTCAATCCAAAGGGCCCGGGTTCGATTCCCGGCTGGGTAGGAGATTTCCTCCACTCAGGGACTAGGTGTTGTGTTGTCCTAATGATCATCATTTCATCCCCATCGACGCGCAAGTCGCCGAAGTGGCGTCAAATCGAAAGACTTGCACCAGGCGAACGGTCTACCCGACGGGAGGCCCTCGTCACACGACATTTCATTTCATTACCTGTCATACCTATGGTGAACGACACCACTCGTTATTACATGTAGAATCACAACGGACACTAGATGCACAAAGGAAAGGGTGTGGAGGTGACATGCAATACGAACACAATGGTAAACATCAGTCAACCGCATCGAGCTACTGTGCTCTGAAGATTGGTCCAGGCAGACGAGTACACCTTGCGACAGCGAGAATAAGATTGCAAGATATCAATGTAAAATGGAACTGTCGCGCTCTATTAGATTCTGGGTCGCAGTCATGCTTCTTATAGCAAACATGCCCTCTTCGCCTCAGACTTACATGGTGGCGCAGAAGAGTACCGGTTCAAGGAAGAGGTGCAGCCCACTCAGAAACAGAACACCGTGTCCCTTCACTAGTGGGCTCCTGTGTAAGCAGCTTTATGTCATCTGTCGAATGCTTAGTGTTGACAAATATGACACCTTGCCTGAACAAATAATTGATCATAGTACGTGGCACTTGCCAAATATACAATTCGCTTATCCAGAGTTTTGGTCACCTGGAAAGATCAACGTGTTGCTAGGAGCAGAATTTTGTATGTACATTCACAAATCAAGGACTACCTGCGCAGGAAATGATGATCCTGTGTTTCAAGAGACAGAACTAGGTTGGGTCATATCTGGTCAGTATCAGACGGTAGAGCACAACATTTTCTCACGGCGGCCGGTCGTGTCGTGCTTTGTAAAAACGAACGCTGACGTTCAAACACTCTGGTAAAAATTCTGGGAGATAAAAGAATTAAATTGTGATGTAATGACGAAAATGAGGAACAATGCCAAGCATACTTCGTGCAACACACAACGGAAGATTCGACATCCAGATTCGTTGTCCATCTTCCGTTTCGCAGGGCCAAGTAAATTAGGCGATTTTTTCAACACTGCAGAAAAACGATTCTCTCAGATTGAACAGAAATCCGAAGATTAAAGAAAGCAATACAAAGTCTATCAGAGAATATGAGGACTCAGAACTTACGGAACTAATAGCTACACACGCTGTCATTTCATACTACACGCCACACCATGTAGTTCTTAAGGAAGCCAGTTCGACTACCAAAACACGAATAGTTTTTGATTGTTCGAACAAAGTGGGCTCTAATTTGTCGCTAAACCGTTTGTTAATGATCAGACCAACGCTTCACCAAGATTTGTGGTCCATAATATTACACTTCCGCATGCATCGCGTTGCCTTCACAGCCGACATAGAGAAGATGTATCGACAAGTTCTGGTAGTGGATGAAGACCGTTTCTACCAACGAGTACTATAGAGGAGTGACAGATCTGCAGCACTGCAGAAATATCAATTAAAGATAGTCAGATACGAAATGGCCTGTGCACCTTTTCTTGCGGTACGACGTCTGTTACAACTAGCTCATGAAGAGGGCAGATGTAACAAGCCAGCAAACATTCTTGGTAATGACTTCTATGTGGACAATTGTATCTCAGGTTGCGATCCAGTAGAGGCTGTGATCAAAGTGCAACAAGATCTCACGAAGCTGTTGAAGAAAGGTCGTTTCTCATTACGGAAGTGGTCCAGTAACATGTTGGAATTCCTCGAAAATATCCCCTCCAAGTTACGAGAGACACAAGTACCCTTACGGCTTGATAACTACGAGGATATTATGGTTTACTCTGGCACCCAGCAGCTAATGAATTACAAATTGTGAGTAATGACAAGCAAACACGTAAGGTCTACAGCTTCACCAAATGCATTGAACTGGCAGGCACGTCATCCATTTTGATCCTCTGGAATTAATCAGTTTCACTGTTACCACATTCAAAATCTTGTTGCAACGTCTATGGCAGCTTCAGTTAACATGGGACGAGCTCTTGCCTCAAGAGTTGAAGTGCATGTGGCAAACACTAAACAGAGAAGTTTGTATGAAAGATAATATTCGTGTCGATAGAAGAGTGATTACAGAAGGAAAACTTGTCAGCATTCAACGGCACGGATTCTGCTTTGCTTCAGAGAACGCCTGCGGCTGTTGTATAAATGTACGATCAACTAATCATCATGGAATCACATGTGTCAAATTATTAAGCTCCAAAAAACGAGTATCTCCATTGAAAAGGTAGTCCTTAACTGGCCGGGAACTTTGTGGTGCTCTCTTGCCATGTAGTTCGCTCGCTGGGTATAGACATAGAACGAACTTACTTGTGGACTGACTCATCTATCGTACTGGCATGACTCGCATCTCCACCCACGAGGTGGGGAACCATGTCGCTGAGATACAGGAATATACAGCAGCTGTGGTGTGGAACCATGTATCTACGATGGAAAACCCAGCTGATATGACTTTGCGAGAAGTGTCTCCTGCAGACCTGCAAGAAAACAGCCTGTGGTGGGAACAACCAGGTTGGTATAAGGAAGACACCAATTGATGACCTGTGATAGACACCTCTAGTGATTCTGCAGCCAAGGAGGTCCCAGAAGAAACGGCTGTGCCACATCAGAACAGTAGTTCAAGACGGTACCAACTGTAGATTCTCAAGGTTTGCTCGATTACAGCGGATAACGGTATACTGCCTTAGATTCATTAATAACTGCAATACTGCAAAGGAAATGAGAGTAACAGTTGAATTGTCCTGCAATGAACTGCAGAACGCTATGCTACAGTGTGTCAGGATACCTCAAGAAGACACATAGGCAACGGAAATCTACCAGTTGTAGACCATAATGCTAGTGGGTAAAAACATTAAGCTCAACTCACTCCATCCTATACTCGATGACATGAGATTGCAACGGGTGGGAGGCAGGCTACAAAATGCTGATCTCTCAAATGACGAGAAGCATCAACTCGTACTGACACCTAACCATCATCTTAAACGACTTATAGTGGAAAGTGGATATAGTCATCTTTCCCACGCTGTGTGTCAACTGTTGCTTACGTCTCTCAGAAAGCAATACTGGATATCTAACGGACGAAATGCAATCCCGGATGTGCTGCATCAGTGCTTGACTTGTCTGCGATTGAAGGCGAATCCTGCACAACAGCTCGTGGGAGACCTGCAACTCCCACGTGTAGAAGCTGTGAGTCCTTTCTTCAATTCTTGGGCTGATTACACAGGACCGGTCTATGTGAAAACAGGCTCATAGAAATCTGATTAAAGGAAAAGTGCTACGTATCCCTGTTTTTTGTGCTTGGCTACATGAGCAGTGCATTTGGAGTCAGTTGGCAAATTGATGACTGAAACATTCCTGTAGGCGCAAACAAGATTTATTTAACGGCGGAGTAGGTGCTAAAACCTGTACAGCGACTATGGGAAGTACTTCGTTAGAGCCAATTGGGAACTTTAGGAGTTACAAGCTGCTGTGAGCAGTCATTATCAGCAGACACAGGTGAAAGTCTTTATGTGCGAAGAAGGCATCAATTGCCAGTTCATTCTTGCTTCGTCACTACACTTTGGCGGAATATGGGAAGCTGAAGTCCTTCAAGTGCCACTTGCAGTGAATGATGGGAACGACATATCCAACTCTCGAAGAGTTCACAACCCAGACTTGCCAGATTGAGGCTTACTTGAACTATCGTCCTCTCACGCCACTGCCTTGCGATTCTAGTGATCTCCAAGGCATCACCTCAATTCATTTCCTGATTGTAACTTCAATCACAAGCACCCTCAACCAGATCTAGGTACAGAGAACCTGAGCTTGCTCAAAAAGTAGGAACTACCGCAGCAAGGCTTCCAGATATTTTGGCGGCGTTGGTCATCTGATTAAATGCGTCATCTGCACCGGCGGGCCAAGTGGATAGTCTCTAGTCAGAATGTGCAACCTGGTGCACCAGTCACAGCAAGAGAAGATAACCTGCCACCCTTATGTAGAAAGCTGGCGATCACTGAAGGAGTACACCCTGGGAGCTAGGGAATGGTGCGAGTGACCACTATTTGCACACTGCGAGGGGTTTTAAAGAGACCAATCTGCAAGCTATGTCCTTTACCGAGTGACGTGATACGAATGTAATCAGCGTGTTCTGTTTTTTATTTGTGTGTTTTTATCTTTTTGTATTGTGTGTACCTTGCGGGAGTCTGAGTGTATATCGTCCTGTTTTTATGTTTAAATGTATATTTGTTTATGTGATTGTGATTTACAGATACCACTTACAAACTCTGTGGACAGAATACCTGATTGAAAGACGCAATGTTCTGTGCATTTACTTGTGTTATTTTCTGATTTAGCAGTATTTGTGTTACTTGGATTATGCTGGAAAGAAATTAATTTTTCTTTGGCAGCCAGGAAGTTCGGTCGTTACATGTGACTGAGTCTGTGGACAGTGCTGACCTCTCTAGAGGTATTTGTACATGATGGACAGCGGTCAGTGGGTCGCCCCTCCGAGGGCACCTACCGGAACACTCGCCGCGGCGAGGGAGACACTTGCAATTGTGAATGGGTACTCGGTAGCGCGGTGTTCGGATTTAGGGGCCTGGGCGCCTCGTATGCTAAAATGCTAATATGTTTATTTTCTTTGTGTGTGATTGTTGTCAATAATAAGTGCTTGTCATTCATTGCAATCCGAATGCATCTGAACCATTAGAGTCCTTTGAATTCCTAGTCCTCCAGTAAAATTGATGATTCAAATTTCCGCCTGTAGGCTAAGTTTTCTACAATTGATGAATAAGAAGCAGGCATTTTTTCTTTTCAAGTTGGCTAAAGCTGGTTAACTGCTAAATCTCTTTTCTCTAAATCTTTATTATCTCCATATGCATTTTCATGTTTCTTGGAAGTTTCATCTTGTCGATTTATTCCTCGATCATCCGTAGGTAATCCTTTGCCTAATTTGGTCCCCAGACTGCCATATTTGTAGTCAAGTAGCTGCATTTCCAAAATCAGTTTATCATTTAAAGTGCTAACAAACCATTTCCAAAAACAATCATTTTTTTCAGAAAGTGTGGAGAGATACTGAAAAATGTAATCGCATATGGAACTTCTCTTGGATTCTACAAAATAGAAAAATTTATTTGCTAACATTTCTGTTAATACAACTTTTTCGTTATGATAATTTTTATTTCCACATAATTATTCTCCTTGAATAACTGCTAATGTACCAATTAAATCTCCAACATCATTTATCCAAATATATTCAGTTGGTTTTTCTGTACTTTTTTTCATTAGGCATTCAACGGCTCTACATCTGAAACGCCTCAATTTGAATGTAATGGTCTTAAGTTTGGAAAATATTCTTCATCTGTTACTTTTATGAAACGTTCGTGTTTTTTCCCTTTACCTCATCTTATTTTATTTGGATTTTTATCAGAATGTAATGCTCTGTAATTAAACAATGTATCTGGAGAATTTGATAAACGCACAGCATGAAACATTTCACACATATCTTCCATAGTATTTCATTTTTTAATTAACTGAGACATTAATCTGTCAGTATCTTCATATTCTTTTCACTAATAGTTAATTTATCTGTCACAGATTTGAATGGTAAATTACAAACACGTTTAAACGCACAGACAGGTGTCAATCAAAACTTTTTCTTCACTATGATTAATACACCTGAAAATGTTTTCACTTTCGTTTACTTTTCTTCCCTAACTTTCAGCTTGAGGTATCGTTTTTATTGTTCTTAATGTCTTCTGCATACTTATTCAATGTATCTTGCATGTCTGATTCACATAACGTACAGCTAGAGTTACTACAATGATCACTGGACCACTCCTACTTTGGACTTACGTACCTTGGTACATCTCTCAGTTCTTTTAAATGTCTATGACCAAATGGAACCACTGGTTTTTCAACATTTCTAATTTCTCCAACAGCTTTCACTACATTTATGCCTAAACCTCTGATTCCTTCTTTAAGTTTTTCGTATCCATCAGTAACAGGTTGCTATCCCTTTTCATATTTTTCATATTATGATGTTGGTTACTTTTTTCAAAATCTTGAATCCTTCTTTCAGTTCTTTGCCTTTCTCTCTATTTCACTTAGCTTTTTTACCAAGCTGTTGCTCACATTTCGGATAAATTACTAATTATAAAAAAATTAATGAAATTTATTTTTATTTGTGGATTTATGCGTGCTGCTTGTACAGTTATTAAAAAAATAGCAACCACATATATCTGATCAACATTTAGGTTCTTTACTAGCACATGAACAATCAGTATAATGATGACAATTTTTTTAAAATTTTTTACATTCTGTTGTTTAGTCAAGTTCTTCATGAAATTCATTTATATGTTCAAGTAAACTACCATTTTCTTGGTCTAATAGATATGGAATAACATTTTTAAGTGTTTTTTAGTTAGGAAATCCTTTACACAAGATCTATACATCCCTTTGTTAGGTTTGCTGTTCATATCTATTGTCAACAATCAAAACTGATCATTCCAACATTTACTACAAATTTCATTAAAATCATTTAATTTTTAATCACCACCAATAAACTAATGGTAAACTTGATTTAAATTTGTAACATCTTATTTAAAAATATTTCTTAATTGTAGATCATCCCTTCATAGAATTTAGCTATTTTTGAATTTGTCTGAACTGCATAAAAGCAATCTACTCCTTTTGTTATCTACTCTGTATATTCCTCTAGAAAGATATTCTCAAACTACATATTGATGTTCAAGACATTAACGAAAACTTCATGCGAATTATCTTGTCACTGACCTAGTGGTATAATTTCACCATGGTTTTCAATATATAGAATGATCTGTTCAATATTTTTAGCTTCAACTTTTATACACAATTTTATAAATTCATTACATTTACAATGATCTAAACTTTTCGAATAAATATACAGGTAATTTGTATAACCCCGATTTAACCATCCTGGAGCTAGAATATAGCTGTCAGTACTAATGTTGTTTTTCATATCCAATTGGTCCTATTATTGCACATCGAATATAATTTTGTAAAACCTTACCTTGTTTACGTTTCCATCTCTTCTCTGGAATTCTTAATTTTATTTACGATGAGTTTTCATTTAATTGAAAAAATTATTAATGTTAAATAATTCACCTCATCAATTGAGAGGTAAATCATCTGTTCTCAAGAAAAGACTGACTATACCTTTACGAGAATATTACAGTAATGTTGCAGTAGTTGGTGTTTAGACAATATTTGTAGCTCAAGTACTATATGGAAAAATAGTAAATGATATTGTGGTAGAGAAACGATAGAAATTCCTGTTGGCCAATATGAAGAGCTTGAAAAAATTTATTCGCCCCAAAACGACGAATACTCACTCACATTTAATCTGATGAAAGTTTCAATACACTTATTGTTGAGAGTGATGTAAAACTGCATTTAAGGATATAAGAGATAGTAATTGAAGTTTGCTTGGATTTAGTGATTAATGAAAAAGCATTTGCTAATGATGTTCCTACATTAATTCCATTTGAAATAATCATCATACATTTAAATCCTGCTGATAGGCTGTCTGTCAACTACACTGATCATTTTCATTCAGACCCTAATATTATTATTTTTTATTAAAACACATTGCTGCTCAATTTGGTGGGCCACGAATTCATGAACCACATTATCCTGCATATATTCCAATTTCTAATACTTCACAGGAATTAGAAATATCTGCAACTACAGAAAGGGTAATTTAATCGAATTCTGTGGCATTTTTGTGACAGTTGTGCTATAAATAAGTCAGTAAAATAATGATCTCTTATTAATAATGGACAAAATACAGAGCTATCAGTTCTACTCATTCATTGAGAATGAGAAATTAGAAGATAATCTAAATATATCTAACAAGAAAACAGAAATTAATATAAATTATATAAGTGAAAGAGGTGGGTTGCCTCATCCTAATCATGTTCTGTTGTACATTAGTTTCATTGTTATTGGAATTGATGGTGTGTATTATCCAACTGATGATACAAAATCCAAAGAAAGGTTAACTGATAATTATGTGGGGAAGCTATTTGATTTTGTAACCATAAACAATGGAAATAATGTTATGTATAGAACAGAGCCGCCTTTTATTTCATCATTAGTTCTTTTGTACTATACTTCATCTCTTAACGATAAAATAAGTATGGAAGGACATATACTTAATAGTAGTATAGTAGACAGGAAGAAAAATGATGTTCTCTATACACTTAATATGCTTTGTTGTTTCTTCATGGACTATAAAGAAATTTTGTTGGAAAGAGATATTAGTGTAATTCTTACTCCTATTTCCTGTACCAGATGTGCTCTTCTTAGATGGCCTGACTACAATGGACGTGGACTTGAAATAAGAGATATACATCCATAAGTAGGTAAAATTGTAGCAAAATCTATGGAAATTTGTGTATCTATTGTGAAATATGAACTGAATTGCGAATTTAAGCACTGAGAAAATATAGTGAAAAATCCTAAAATTCCAGTATCTTTCTATGGACCACAAATTGCGGATGTTGCTAGTTTAGGTAAGAAAAATTTTTTTTTGCCACATCTCACGAATTGGTATGATGGAATAGAATTTTATATGCTTTATTTTATTTTTATGTATTTCAAAATAAGTTATCCTTGTCTGATCATTTAAAGTGGGCAAATCTATGTTTGAGAAACGCAAGAAACGGAATGTTGCATCAAGAAGTGTGTAATCTAGAGCAGTCAGATAATTATTTCAATGTTACCATGATTTTCCCGATTTTACGTGAGTTACTCTACTGAAAGGAGAGTTTGATAGAAATCATTATGATTAAATAACAAATTATCCTATGTATGTGGTTAACACAATGTGTAGAAAAATAGATTTTACACGTCAAAAGACAATAAAGAAATTGATGGGTACATTTAACGATAAGTTACCAAGAGACACATTTATCTACATGAACAGTAAGAAAAATTTGGCATGGGATTTTCTGGGTAGCCCTGTTCATGTAGATTTGAATTTCTAAAATCGCTTAGTATTTGGCTGAGAAAGTAACAAAAATACATGTTTTCATCAGGCGCTGTTTCTGTATGCCGGCTGGTGGGACATATTGGGTAGCTCCTGGTTTTAATAGACCTCCTGGCTGAATGAACTCCGCTGCGGTGGGTCACAAGTATTTATCTCTATCTGGAGCGCCCAAAAGACTGGTCTATCAAATAAATTTTTTTTGGCAGATTTCGCTGCCAGAGCTGCTTCAGGAATCTGCCAACGGATTATATTACACAAATTAATGAAGTTAGCTACATTTTACTGTATTATATTTATGCAGATTTTTTGTACAGATCTGCTTACGTGAACAGCTCATGTTACCAACGTCAATGTTACAACTAAAGGCAACAAATATATCCAAAGTAAGTAACGAAAATTCACTTGGCGAAGTAAGCATGTAACGAGCTACACGGAATTTAGATTTGCAATTACACTACTTACACTCCCTTAAAAAGCTAACCTGCGGCGAGTTACACCAAACAGCGATCGCAGATGACGCTTTCTCCATCGGTCCACTGCTATGTGGTCTCCCCACGATGAAACAGAAAAGAAAACTCAGAATGCTAATACATGACCCATAACCTCTACTCTCAAAAAAACCTATACGCGGTGTTCATAATTTCGTCGATGTAATGGGCGAAAATCATTCCCAGCATCATGAAAATTGAAAACATTTTAAAATTATAAGTACGGTCCAGAACCTGAAAACACATTTTACCACACTCTTAGCAATATCAATGTTTCTACAATAATATGTAATTTCGAATGTGTGACCACCTCAAAGAAATTAAAAATTAAAATTTCGTTCATTGTTGTTGTGTTTATCTCTTAGTACATTCTTTAAAGAGATACTGAAATATTAGTAAGGTCATGAACCTCGACTTACTGAATATAGCATTCTATGGGGAAAGTGACACCTGCTATTGAGTCAAAAATTTTATGGTGTTGTTTAACCAAGAAATTTAAAACAGATATAGCGTCTAGTAGCAAAATTCATTTAAAAAATAAGTATAACTTTCCTATATTTAAAAATATAAAGTAACTTACTAGGTTACAATTATTTGAAAAGTGGGCATACATTACCCTCGCCTCTCCACCGCCATTGTGAGGGTTAATTACGTTCTCAGTAACAGCATCGTGGTTCCTTTTGCACCTATATGATATCGGGATCACTGCTCCGGTCTGGTATTGTGAGGCAAAGATGCTCATTAGTTTTTATGTAAAATATGTTTTTACTAGTTGTGACAAAGATGCATCTAATTCGTTGTCTGCTCGCCACAATGCTGAATGGAGTAAGGCTGGGCTTGTAATGTCTTCAAGGCGCTTCAGGTTAATTTCACTTTGCCATTATATGTTGTGATTGCAAGTTACCTTTAAAGTGCCGTACACTTTATTACTCATTTCACAGTGTTTTGCATTTTAAAGCTGTCAACCTCTGCTTGTTTTGGCAGTTCATTGAAATATTATGTAGCCCTTAATGCTGGCTTACCAAATCTTTTGTACGGGGTTACATTCTGTCTATATGTGAGTGGGGGCAGGACATATTAGACACTATTTAATTACTTACTTATCAGAGTCTTCACTGTATTCCTTAATGGATCTGGTGACATTCACCAAACATTTCTACTATATATTTGTCAAATGGTATGTGTTTGGTAAGGCAGCAGGCCAGCTGATTACATGAAGTCCGTATTACTTGTCATTTGCATGAGTTTTGAACATGCTACTTCTCCAACATTGTTTCTCATGCTTTTCTTTATGTTGCTGCCAGCTGGGACTTGTCCAGTCTCTTTTGTGTTTGATCAGCTACTGTTGTTGTATTCTCCTTGTCTCCCCATGGTTGGGGTTTTCCTCACTTGGAAATTTTCATTTATGTGTATTTTGTATGTAAATGTTGTCGGTTTAAATGAAGTAAATTTAAAAAGACACCTAAAGGCTATCTGTTATATACTTCTAATTTCAGACTATTGTGTTAACTAGGAAATTGTGCTGTAAATCTTGCTATATACACAGAAGCGCCAAACAAACTGGTATAGGTATGCGTAATCAAATACAGTGATATGTAAACAAGTCAGAATACGGCGCTTGGCAACGTCTATGTGAAACAAAAAGTGTGTGGCACAGTTGTTAGATCGTTAGTGCTGCTACACTTGGCAAGTTATCAAGATTTAAGTGACTTTGACTGTGATGTTACAATCGGCTCACGTGCTGTGCGGCACAGCTTTCCCAGATAGGCGTGAAGTGGCGATTTTCCCGTACTACAATTTCACGAGTTTACTGCGAGTATCAGGAATCCAGTAAAACATCAAAACTACGACATCGCCGCGGCCGGAAGAAAGTCTTGCAAGAACAGGGCCAACGACTCCTGAATAGAACCGTACAACGTTACGTAAGTGCAAAACCTACTGCAAATTGCAGCAGAATTCAGTGCTGGGTCATCAACAAGTGGAAGCATGCGAACCATTTGACGAAGCGTCATCGATCTGGTCTTTCGGAGCCGAGGGTCCGCTTGTGTACTCTTGAAGATTACACAACACAAAGGTTTACTACTCACCTGGGCCCGTCAGAGACGACATTGGACTGTTGATGACTGGAAACATGTAGCCTGGTCGAACGCGTCTCGTTTCAAATGGTATCGAGCGAATGGACGTGTACGAGTATCGAGACAACCTTATGAATCCATGGACCCTACATGTCAGCAAGAGACTGTTCAAGCTGGTGCAGGCTCTGTAAAGGCGTGCGGCGTCTGCAGTTGCTGTTATATGGACACCTGATATGTCTAGATATGACTCTGACAGGTGACAAACACGTAAGCTTCCTGTCGAATCACCTGCATCCACTGACGTGCATTGTACATTACGACGGACTTGGGCTATTCCAGCAGGCCAATGCGACACTGCATACGTCCCGAATTGCTGAATTCCAAGAGTGGCTCTGGAAGAGTCCTTTGAGTTTAAACATTTTCGCTGTCCACGAAACTCCTCAAACATGAACATTACTGAGCATATTAGCAATGTCTTGCAACGTGCTGTTCAGAAGAGTTCTCAACCCCTCGTACTCTTACGGATTTATGGACAACCCTGTAGGAGTCATGGTGTCAATTCAATCCATCACTACTTCAGACATTATCCGAGTCCATACCACGTCGTGATGCGGCACCTCTGCATACTTGCGGGATATTAGGCTGGTGTATCGGTTTCTTTGGCTCTGTAGTGTAGGTACCTGCGACTTAGTTGCATCTTTAGGCCAACTTCAGACAAATCTTATAGCGCATTTAAAATTTGTTTTCCTTGGGCACCTGCAGTTAATTCAGTAACGCTTTACATGTTCCTCTTTTCTTGAATACATATTAGGTCCAGTTTGTGTAATATTTGTAGTATTCGTAAAATATTGTTTTCGCTTAATATAGTTTTTATGTTTCGTTGGAATGTAAGCCGTATGGTCAAGTATGACCATTGGTTCAGCAATTTGTTCTTGATCTGTATTTGTTCTTTGTATTCTTAGTGTAACATCATACCTTATTGTGGCAGCCTTTCATTATTAAGCCATTAGCCGTTGGTGCAGCTTCTAAGAATTGTTTTGGATTTACCTTGCACTGTTGTTTTGTTAACTGCTTGTATGATACCAATTTATAACAAAGTATTTTGGCTTACCGCTGAAACGTACCTTTTAATGGGGCTAAGCTAGTAAGGCAGTTGTTGAGGTTCCTACTAGAATTTTCTTAACGTTTCTGTCTATGTATGAGGCACAAGGCTATTAACTTAGGTTATTGGGTGATGATAATTTGATTGTCTCCAATTTGTAACTCATTCTTTGTCACTTGTTCTGCTGCAATCCAAAGCTTTGAGTTCTCTTTTTTTCGATAAGCAAGCCACTTGTCATTTGAACATAAGACGTTGTATTGGCTTGTTTTTTATGTCTAACACCTAGTTACTACTTGTGCTGCAGATTTTAAAAACTTTATAAATTTCTTTTTCATGCTTGCTGTTATTCTCTTGTTAATGTGTTCCTCACTGAAAAGATTTCGATTATTTTTAATCACCTGTAGTCTACATATACTTAATTTGACTTCCCAGCACCTTCCCACTTACCAACCAACTCCCTAGGCCTTCCAAAGGAACAACAGTGTACATAATTACTATACCAGAAGAAATAGGGTAAATCTTTATTCCACGTCAAGGTTGTCTTTAGCAGAAAAGGGGTGCCCAAGGCTGTAACTAAAATTTCTTTATCACCTTCCCAGTGACATGAAATGCCTGCAAGACAACAACTTCAAATTTGAAAACAAACCAAAAACGTTTCTCCTTGACAACTCCCCCAGTTTCGTTGTAAAAGTTCTATTACTGTAATGCGTAAAAGGTGGAGGGTAGAAATTACTAAATGATATCTTAATATGTAAAGATGGCTTGTAGATGTTCAGTTTTTAGCCATGTTTACAAACTAATTTGCGATGTGGATGCAAAATTACTCACTCAACAGCATTATGATTTATTGTGAAACTGATTTTTGTCACATAAACTAAATAACTATTGAAACTTTCTAAAAATGGTTCAAATGGCTCTGAGCACTGTGGGACATAGCACCTGAGGTGATCAGTCCCCTAGAACTTAAAACTAATTAAACCAAACTAACCTAAGGACATGACACACATGCATGCCCGAGGCAGGATTCTAACACGCGACCGCAGCGGTCGCGTGGCTCCACACTGAAGCGCCTAGAACCGCTCGTCCATATAGACCGGCTACAAAATTGACATACTACTTAGACACATGCACCATAACTTGACATTTCCAAGTCTTTTGCTGCTATAGTCTCTTTCTTGACCTTCTGGCTACTTTTACTGCATAATCAGGGTCATCACTGCAATTGTATTCACTTTTTATTGCTGCCATAACATCGATATTTTGTAGAGTTCCAGTTCAGTAAAACCCTGCTTGCATCCCAGTTTCCTCAAGATGAATTTGGAAGATACGTAAGAATAACTAAAAGCATAAAATACATCAAACACACAAACAGCTATAGAATCTTTGGAGAAAACTTTTCTTTGCGCCACTTCTCTAGCAGGCTTAAAATGACAGATTCATCTGCGTTATGGGAATAATTCACACCATAAATGCAGAAGTAAATATAGCGAATCAGAGATCTAACATTCAATATAGAATCTAGACTTTATTTGCTCCATAAATGTAAAGCAGTATGTGGTGAGTCACTTTGAGCCAAATCTGTTTAAACTCTAAAATCTCATAAGATATTTACTTGTAACAATTTTACCTCGCACCTAAAATTACTGTTTTATATATGAAATAAGTATATGTAATTTTCTGTACAATATAGTGGATTAACACCCCTTATAACCCGATGTTCAAGATGTATTAAAGAGCTCTAAAAGGTGTACCAATGATTCATACTGTTTGGAATTCCATTTTCTCTGTCTATTACTTTCTGTTTCTACAACCATTTCGATAACAAGTGTTACGTCATACAAAAATCTGTCCATGCAGATTATGATATATGAAGGTCATATCTAACACGATTCGCAGGAAACTTTGTTCGAAATGCTGTAACTCCTATTAGAACTAAAATTCTTACGCTGCTGTGGTATCGAAGGTGTCTTCGACTCCTGTCAACGACATGCAGCACGTTGCGCACTGCTAATATCTACGCAAATGAAACATTTAAACCAACCGTAGCCTGCCGATGCTATATCGATCTCGCTAGACGCCTCCAGGTGGCGAGTCGCGCGCCAGCAGAGGACCCAGAATTTGCAACAGTACAGTGGCTGAAACTGTGATTGGTTCACCAGTCCTTACAAGCCATTGCTCCAAACGTCCACCTCACATTATTCCAGACTTGAATGGATTAGAAGCAACTGTCATATTTCTGATCAGATGACGCCTTGCGTACGGACGACAATGCAAAAAGATCTTACCTGTGTCATACGTCTTGTGATGTTTTCATACGGCACGCCACGAATTCCTCTCCAGCACCAACGTTTTCATCCCAGATTAGCATTTATTTATTTATTTATTTATTTATTTAACCTGGCAAGATTAGGGCCATCAGGCCCTCTCTTACATCTAACCAGGCATTCTACTTATTTTACAGTCATATGTTTTAGTAGGCATGTTAAACTACATCTAATACAAAAAGTGAGATAAACAATTGGAAAGGTACACCTCGAAGAATACATTATTGAAGAGAAAGATTTTAGATAGGAGTGCTGGCAGCAGGGAGTATGAGGGAGACTCATGGTGAAAGGAGGAGAAGAATAGAGAGACATGATGAAACATAATTAAGGAAAATATAAAGGAAAAGGAGATTGCGTGGCTAATAGAGATAGATGAAGAGGAAGGCATCTCAGGAGCAAGATAGGAGACGCTAGCTTTGCTATTTGACAGATGAGAGGATTGGCCTTGCACATTAATTTTGTGGAGAATTTTATGCGGATGATAGTAGGAAATGCTTCAACTTCTTCTTAAAAGCAACAGGAGATTGAATTTTCCTCAAGTTAAGGGGCAGTTTGTTCCAGAGGCGGACAGCGGCAACTGAGAAGGAGTTTGCAAAAGTTTTTGTTTTGTGAGTGGGCACAGTTAGGATACCAGATAAGAGTGACCTCCTGTTTCGATTATCATGGCATGACAGGTTTTTAATCTCTGAAGCTAGGTACTGAGGTGCTTGAGCGATGAGGAGTCGGTGAAGTAGACATAGAGTGTGGTAGCATTTACGCCCTACGTCCTCAATTATTGGCTGGATGTACTCCAGTCTCTGTTCTCCTTTCCCGTTTATGCACTATAGCTCCCTTTAGGATAATAGAGAGTATATGTGACATGTCTTAACAAGTGTCCTATCGCCTAGACCCTTCGTATGGTCACTGTTTTCCATAAGTTCCTTTCTTCACCGATTTTGCGGAGAACCTACTCATTCCCTAGTTTTTACCATATCAGATCATATAATTTCCGACGTTCTTCTGTAGCAAAAAACATCAGACTCTTTTATTCTCTTCTGTTCCATTTTTCCACTGTCCATGACTCACTACCATGCGACACTGTGTTCCATACGTAGATTCTCAAAAATTCTTCTTCAAATGAAGACTTACGTTTGATACCACTAGATTTCCTTTGGCCAGAAATGCCTTTTCTGCCTCCACTATTTCTATTTTTATATTCTCCTGGTTTCGACTGCATTGTTTTATTTCGATTTCAATGTAGCAAAAATTCTTGACATTGTCTAATTTGTGATCATCTGCATTGATGTTGAGTTTCTCAGTATTGTCATTTCCGATAATTCACATTACCTGCTTTCTTCCGCTTTTCTCACTCTTTAGAATGTTCACGCCATTCGACATTCTGTAATTCTTCTTCACTTTTACATTTGCTTCTTCTCTGTATAGATTAAACAATGTGGGTGAAAAACGGCATCTATGTCCCTTTTTCAATCCCAGCACATTGCTACTTGTTTTCCTATCTTATTGTTCCCTCTTAGTTCTTGTGTACACTATAAAGCACACACCTTTCCGTGCACTTACTTCATTTATCCTAAAATTTCGAACATCTTGCACCATTTCGCAATGTCAAACTGTTATTCTCGGCCGACAAATCCGAAGAGAGTGTCTCGATTAATCTTCTACCTAGCTTCCGTTATCAAACGCAACTTCTTCCTACTAACAATAAATCATAACACTAACACTAGTAACAAGACAAACCCTGTAGCGAACAGTATTCATCCTGTAAAGTTGGGTATCCATACTAAGTAGATTTCCTTGTTAACTACCTCAAGTAGCCAACGATTAATTACAATCACCCGGTACTATTTCCATCCACCTGCCCTCTTCTCTGCCTTCAGCAATGTAATTACCTCCGCACTCTCAATGTTAAAAAATTTTGAAATTAATTTCACGGAAGGTAAATTTGACTTTTCTGTTTCCTGGGTCAGTTATGTCGATGATTATTTCGTTTTCTATGTCCTCACGGCCTTCTCGCATCCATTTCGCCTTGGATACCCTGCACTTGTTCTTTATTTCTGGCGTAAGTGATTTAGGTCGCTGTAAACCTGTCTCTCGCTTAAAATATCTGTACTTCATTCTTTCGTCAATGAATTGAAATATTTCATCTGTCGGACATCTCTGATTACTCTTGTTAGAAATGTTCACTCCACTTCAACGAAAGTGCTTAATAAGATATTTCTTATAAAAAGTATCCACACCCATAGCACGGTTCAAATTCGTCACATCATTCCTCAATACCTGAGTATCCCACTTCCTTCCACATTCATTAATCGATGAAGACATTAACTTCTAGACGATTCCATTAAACCTGAGTCTACTCTTGATTATCACTGTGATGTGTGTGTCTTCATCTGTACCAGGGTTCGGGTCACAGGGCAATATTTGATTTCGAAGTCTCTGTGCGACCGTGATACAATGCCACTGGAAGATTCCGGTGTCTCCGGGGTCTATTCGAAGTATACTTCTTCCTGTCGCAATTTATGAACAGAGTATTCGTTGTTACTACCTGAAATTTATTGTTAAACTCGGTTAGTGTTCCTCCTCTCTTGTTCATACTGCCAAGCTCATGCTACCACTTATCCTTTTCTTCTATTCTTGTTCCTACTATCGCATTTCAATCAGTCACTGCATTCAGATTTTCATCTTCATTTCCATACTGAATTAACAGTTCGCTATTCACGTATATTTTCGCTATCTCTTCTTCCTCTCCTTTGTGACTTTGGCATGTTTATCGGCATTTCGGTATCGGCACTGGCTAGCCGTCGTATCTGATGAGAGCAACCGTATTACGGAATTGAGGATGAAATTTTCATTCTGTAGCGGAGTGTGCTGGCAGATTAAGACTGTGTACCGAACCTAAACTCGAACTCTGGACCTTTCCATTTCGCGGACAAGTGCTCTACCCACTGAACTACCCAAGCACCACTCTAGACTCGTCCTCACAACCTCAATTCCACCAGTACCTCGTCTCCTACCGTCCGAACTTCACAGGAGTCCTCCTGCAAGAGATAAAGACAAAGGTTTCGAGTTCGACTCTCGGTGGGGTACACAGTTTTAAACTATTATGGAATTGTTTACAGGAAATCACTCTCTGTTTTACTTTCCTGTCCATAACGAATCCTAATGCAGTTGTATCATTTTCTGCTGCTGTTGATACTACCCTATATTATGCTGACCATAAATCCTTATCCTTATTCCGTTTCACTCCACATACGCTCCCCTATGTCTAGTTTGAGCAGCTGTATTTTCCTTGTGACAATCCAGGATCCGACTCTTAAAACGTTATCCCATCGTTAGTTATTCCACCCTCTTTTAGTGGCAACCCCCCGCCCCCCTCGTCACCCCCTCACCCTGAGATTCGAATGTGGGTCTAAGGTGGAATCCCATTCCGGATGGAGAGATCATCACGACACTTTCCCAGTTATAGTTCATATGTGTTGTGGATTAACTTAATGAGTCAGCATTGCAGTGGTGTCCACTCCTTTCATATCCTCATGCCGTCGATCAGTGTCGATTCTTTCCCTTTTTGTGGCAGTTTTACACCTCAATGGAAAGAGAGTACCCTGAATTCTTTTACCTCCCCCGTACTCTTGGACAAGGACGTTGGCAGATCTATGATGACTTCTTATGCAGGTAGTCTTCCACAGATATTGCTTATGGTTTCAGTACAAAATTTAAGCAGTGTCTGTGTTCAAATTCGGCACTCATAATGTTTTGATTACCAGTCAAAGACGCTACCCCTAGATCTCAGGAGTCACGAACCAAGCATGATGGTATTGGTACTCCGAGGCCTTGTGATTATTGTTAACAAGTACAATTGGAACAGAAAGAGGCTGCAGATAGACTGCAGGATACGGTGTTACGCATTCTTTATATCGAATATGTTGTAAATAAAAACATTTATCTTTCAATTATTCACAGTGTATGACGTCTTCTAGATTGTTTATCCACCTCGTTACACCGACGGTCTCAGTACTGCTTATATATAATACGTAATATACTATTC
Source organism: Schistocerca gregaria (assembly GCF_023897955.1). Lineage (NCBI taxonomy): Eukaryota > Metazoa > Arthropoda > Insecta > Orthoptera > Acrididae > Schistocerca > Schistocerca gregaria. The sequence continues at coordinate 166,335,710 of NC_064925.1, read as the reverse complement.
AGATTACTTTCCATCTAGAATAACAGTAGTTTGCCGAATATTAAACCATCTTAAATTGTTTCTCATAACAAGTAAACATAGAGAATCCTCATTTCACAGCAGTATTTTTTTTATCATAGCGCTTATCGTCGTTGTCTTTCACACATATTATTTTCTTCTTTTTGCATCTAATCCGGTCCAGATGATATACCAGTAATGTTCCTTTAAGAGAATGCAGATACAATAGCGCCTTTGTTAGCAATCATATACAACCGCTCACTTGAGAGAGGTCTGTTCCTAAACTCTGGAACGTAGCACAGGTCACATCAATATTCAAGAAAGGAAATTGGAGCAACCCATTGAATTACCGACCCATATCACTGACCTCAATTTGCAGTAGGAATTTGGAGCATAGACTGTAATCGAACATTATGAATCACCTTGAAGCAAATGACTTATTGATACATAACAAACACGGATTCAGAAAATACCGTTCTTGTGAAACACAGCTAGCTCTTTATTCCCATGAAGTAAGGAGAGCTGTCGACAAGGGATCTCAGATCGATTCCATATTCCTAGATTTCCAGAAGGCTTTTAATAACTTCCTTACAAGCGATTATTTATCAAATTGTGTGCGTATAGAGTATCGTCTTAGTTATGTGACTGGATTCGTGATTACCTCTCAGAGAGGCCACAGATCGTAGTGACAGACGGTAAATCATCGGGTAGAACATAAGTGATAACTGGCGCCTGCAAGGCAGTGCCATAGGCCCTTACATTGTTTGCAGATGACATTGTGATTTACCGTCTAGTAAAATCATCAGTCGATCAACTCCAATTACAAAATGATCTACAGAGAATTTCTATATGGTGCGAAAAGTGGCAATTGGCTCTAAGTAAAGAAAAGTTCGAGGTCCTCCACGTTGGGTACTGAAAGAAATCCGATAAATTTTGGGTATACGATAAATCGCACAAATCTAAGGGCTGTTAATTCGACTAAATAGCTAGGAATTTTAATTACAAGCTACTTAAATTGGAAAGACCACATAGATAATATTTTATTTGTTGGCAGAACACTTAGAAGATGCGACAAAGCCCCTAAAGTGAGAGCCTACATTACACTTGTCTGTCTGCTGGAATATTGCTGGAGGGTATGGACTTCTTACCAGGTAGGATTGACGGGAGACATCGAAAAAGTGCAAAGAAGGGCAGTTCGTTTCGTTTTACCGAGCAATAGGGGTAATAATATGATCCGCGCTTTGGGGTGGCAGTCACTGAAACTAAGGCTTTTTTTGCGTCGAGATCTATTTACTCAATTGCAATCACCAACTTTCTCTTCCGAATGCGAAAATATTTTTATGACACCCACCTACGTAGGGAGAAATTTTCATCATAATATAAGAGAAATCAGAGCTCGAACGGAAAGTTTTAGTGTTCCTTATTCCTACGCGCCATTCGAGAGTGGAATGGTAGAGAAATAGTATGGAATGGTTCGATGAACCCTCTGCCAGGCACTTAAGTGTTAACTGCAAGGTAACCATGTTGATGTAGATGGATGTAGACCGTTACAGCAGAGTGAATGATTACTGACTGCCTCATCGTCGTAGCCTGAGGATGCCGATAAAGGAGCAGACCCACTGAAGAAAGATGTGTGTACGGTTTACATGTGCTGCTGCTCGCCCAAGCTGTCATGTTACGCGAATCATCTATACCCACACAGATCAAGGTTGGCCTCCTCTCCGAATTCGGCCCCTACCTTTCGTAACATTAATCACATTAGTTTAAGATCGTGTAGCATGCACAGTGTACTTCATTAGTGGCTACCGTACCAACATAGGTACTCCAGTGCTTTACTAGCTGTCGTCGTGTTGACTGATCCCATTAATTACAGACATGCTTGCTGTTGCAGCAGCTCTGCTTATTCAGTACACAAAGCCCCAGCACGTGCAGAAGTACCTAGTGTGGCTCCTTCTCAGGTTGCTATCTTCTCGAGTCGCTCCTCGCGACCTCTCCGGGATGACGTAAACCGCTAGCAGCTATTGTTAACTCGCTGGCCCCAGCGGCCGACGCAGCAGGTAATTAACGAAGCAGAGCGCCGTTCCTCCAGCGGCTTGCAGAAATGGGATCCTTGGTGGCAGAATACCGTGAGATTTGCTACATTCGTCAGTAACTCGCCACATGCCCAGAGTTCTTGGAAGGAGAACACAGGAAGAGCCATTACCCGATTCCCCATAAACGTAGCTAAGTGGAGAAGGTGTCAAAATAAGCGAATATAGGTCTAAGCTTACCCGTAGATACTCGACTGTTTATTAAAAAGCTATAGTCAAAATTTTCTAAATATTTTTCAGATGTTTTGTATGCGTTTTACAGCACGATATCACTAGACGATATGGTGGTACAGTGGTTTTGTTTTTATTTACATAACCGTGCATGTAGATTACTACACGAATGTTCTTCTGTGTATATTATTATAGCGTTTTCCTTTTTCGTTTGCTACTGAATGCTGGATGAACGAATAACAAAAAAAACATGTTTGAAACAGTTTTCGGTGAAATTTCAGTACTGTATCTTGATTCGTAGTCAATTGCAGGGGCCAGTTTTAGGAAATGTGATCCGTTGTGCATAATCTACAACGAAATTACTGCCAAGGTATGAGACTGTTAGCAGTATCCCGAGTGAGATTCATATGAAGAAACCTCACTTTAGTAAATCTGTCTTCTCACGGTGCTCATGGTGTTTGGAATATCTGTGTTTCCAATGTTTGTACGATCGGTATCATCAAAATGAGTGCACCAAATCTTCCTGACGAATAAGCATGCGAGTAAAATATATGAACGAATATAAGAAATGGTATGGGAAAGATATATCACAATATACGAATTAAAACAAATTTCCATACACATATATTATGTAATAAGTCTACGACACTTATTGTGAACTCTGGTTATAATTTTTCAGTTAATATAGCGCCCTTATGTCCTCTAATTTGATAAGAAACTTTCGTGTAGTAAGCGTCTGCAGACATAGGTAGATAAGTAAAAACAGTAAAAAAAAAGTGAAACATGGCGCGCAAACATAATAAGCCGCGGTGACAATCACTGAGCCACCAGTTCATCCGAAGAGATAGCAGGTTAAAAGGGACATATCGTACCTGGAAAATAGGTCGAAAACTTTGACCGACGTTTTTTCAAAAACGTCGGAGTTTCCATCGATAAACCGAGACGAGTGTTAGCTTATTTTGAATCCCCTTTCATTGAGTGAAGCTCCTTGAAAAAAGGGCGATGACACCAGCCATGTTCTCCTCGTTAGTCAACCGGTGAAACATAACAAATGCTTCCACTACGGTCTAGGCAATTAGCAGTTCTCTTGAGTAATATCATGTGCCATCTTGTCGTTATTCGTAATACACTATATTTCTTCTCATCCACGTTTGCTGAACACTAGGTAATAATTCAGATGGAAAGGAATTTTGCTTCTATGTCTGTGTACTCTATTGTGACCTAAAGATCTTCAGTGACTGAAAACATAAATTTTCGTTTTTAGATTGCAGTTTCGGCTTTCTACAGCGAGAGAAGTTAAAGGTAACAGAAAACGTCGAGCAGCGAGGACGAGTGTGCTAAACGTCTAATATTCACTGACGGCAAAAAAAAAAAAAAAAAAAAAAAAAAAATCGTATCACGAAGGAGTCGTGCGGCATAAGCGAGAGTTGGTAGTCATACTTCATCTGAAAGATGATGTCTGCTCAGATTTCGCAGTAGTCGCCTAAGAGTGACGCTAGAAGCACCGATATGAGGTTTCATATCAGGTTTTCTTTAAATATACGCTGTGACGATCGTGAGCGTTATTTACCTTTGAGATGGGACGTGTTGAGTTGATGTTAAATAGGTTTGTCAAACCTCAGTAGGCCTGAACGGGATCGTGTAACATACCTACGACAAGATGAATGTTCATTCTGCGATACTGCAGAAAGCTTTGGCATGAATGTAGTCACTGTACATGATTACTGGCAACAGTGCTCACGAGAATGTACGATTGCAAAAAGGCCGTCCTCCAGACAGTCTCGTGGCACTACCAAGACGGCCGACCGCCGTGATTGGTGTATGGCTCTGACACGTAGTACTGCATCTCCGGCAGCGGTTTGAGCAGCAGTGGGCACTAAAGTGAGACACAGAAAAGTTACAAACCGGTTACTTCAAGGACAGCTCCAAACTAGACGACCTATCGCATGCATTCCATTGCCCCCAAAAAATTTGCGAATTCAGTGGTATCAGACGAGGGCTGATTGCAGGGTAGGGTAGAGGTACATTGTGGTTTCTGATGAAACCTGGTTTCGCCTCAGTGCCAGTGACGGCTGCACGTTGCTTAGAGGCCAATTAAGGGCCTGCAACCAACCTGTATGTGCGCTAGTTACACTGGACATGCACATGCAGAAATGTTCCTGAGTGCGACATCGTACGACAACAGAAATACTCTCCTGGTTACCCCACGCATCCAGTCTGCAAATCAGTGTACAGGTTGTTAGAAAAAGGTAAGGCCAAACTTTCAGGAAACATTCCTCACACACAAACAAACAAAAAATGTTATGTGGACATGTGTCCGGAAACGCTTACTTTCCATGTTAGAGCTAATTTCTTGCTTCTCTTCAAATCACATTAATCATGGAAAGGAAACACACAGCAACAGAACGTACCAGGGTGACTTCAAACTAATTGTTACACGAAATGTTCAAAGTGTCCTCCGTTAGCGAGGATAAATGCATCCACCCTCCGTCGCATGGAATCCCTGATGGGCTGATGCAGCCCTGGAAAATGGCGTATTGTATCACAGCCGCCCACAAGACGAGCACGAAGAGTCTCTACATTTGGTACCGGGGTTGGTTAGACATGAGCTTTCAAATGCCCCCACAAATGAATGTCTAGAGGGTTGAGGTCAGGAGAGCGTGGAGGCCATGGAATTGGTCCGCCTCTACCAATCCATCGGTCACCGAATCTTTTGTTGAGAAGCGTACGAACACTTCGACTGAAATGTGCAGGAGCTCCATAGTGCATGAACCACATGTTGTGTCGTACTTGTAAAGGCACATGTTCTAGCAGCACAGAGTATCCCGTATGAAATCATTATTACGTGCTCCATTGAGCGTAGGTGGAAGAACATGGGGCCCAATCAAGACATCACCAACAATGTCTGCCTAACGTTCACAGAAAATCTGTGTTGATGACGTGATTGCACAATTGCGTGCGGATTCTCGTCAGCACACACATGTTGATTGTGAATATTTACAATTTGATCACGTAGGAAGGAAGCCTCATCAGTAAAGAGAACATTTGCACTGAAATGAGGATTGACACATTGTTGGATGAACCATTCGCAGAAGTGTACCCGTGTAGGCCAATCAGCTGCTGATAGTGCCTGCACACGCTGTACGTGGTACGGAAACAACTGGTTCTCCCGTAGCACTCTCCAGACATTGACGTGGTCAACGTTACCTTGTACAGCAGCAACTTCTCTGACGCTGACATTACGGTTATCGTCAACTGCTAGAAGAATTGCCTCGTCCATTGCAGGTGTCGTCGTTCTAGGTCTTCCCCAGTCGCGAGTCATAGGCTGGAATGTTCCGTGCTCCCTAAGACGCCGATCAATTGCTTCGAACGTCTTCCTGTCGGGACACCTTCGTTCTGGAAATCTGTCTCGATACAAACGTACCGCGCCACGACTATTGCCCCGTGCTAATACATACATCAAATGGGCATCTGCCAACTCCGCATCTGTAAACATTGCACTGACTGCAAAACCACGTTCGTGATGAACACTAACGTGTTGATGCTACGTACTGATGTGCTTGATGCTGGTATTGTAGAGCAATGAGTCGCATGTCAACACAAGCACCGAAGTGAACATTACCTTCCTTCAACTGGCAGTGAATCGAGGAAGTACAGTACATACCGACGAAACTAAAATCATCTCATGGAAATTAAGCGTTTCCGGACAAGCTTTCACATAACATCTTTTCTTTATTTGTGTGTTAGGAATGTTTCCTGAAAGTTTGGCCATACCTTTTAGTAACACCCTGTATTACCTGTTGTGCAGCCATTCATGAACAGTATTACAGGGGTTGTTTATAATCGGGATAACACTTGACCTCTTACCGATGTTGTAACGCAACGTACTCTAGAGAATATAGACATATTGCCTTAGAATTCTCGATCACCTGAGATGTCTCTAATGTAGCACAACTGGGACATCCTAAACCAGCCTTGTATTGACAGAATGTGAAACAGATGTGCGACCACGTGCAACAGGCGTGGAACTCATTCCGTACAACTCAGTGCATGCAATTTGCACAATTGCATTCTACATTTTGGCGGTTTCACCAGTTATTAATTTGCAGGTGTTTCACATTTGATGTGACTTACTTCATGCTTACGTTATCCAGGGATACTCACTTAAATATGTAACCTGTAGACAAATCTATTCCAGATGGAATTGTTCTTCCGAGACAATTAATTTCCGTGTCCTTCACAAAATTTAGTGTACGCAAATCTTGAGCAACTTCTTCATTAGTTTTCTGGTTTAGTAAGCATTTATTATTGTCATAAGCTCTGTACATTGCAATGAACTAACCAGTCTTACAAACTTAACTCCATTCAGAACAATTCCGTTAACACAAAGGTAACAACTTTCGAAAAAAAATCTGCCGGAAAAACAGATAGTAGGTGGTCGCTGTTCTGAAAGTCTATGAACGGCATGTGGTTAGGCGTATGATAAGGCGGTACGTCTACAAAGGCCTCACCACGTAGTCAGCCGTTTACGAAAAGAGAAAAATCTGTCTAATCATTAGTGATACGTACAAATAATTCAAAACATACAAAATGTTTAATATAATATGTCGAACATACACAAGGTCGCTGAAGGGAAAAATTTGTCTCATAAATGAGTTTGAAACACTAAAATGTAGTTCACATGATGAGTGCCTTGGTCTGCGTTGACAACAGTGAAAATTCTTTCTGATGTAAGAATATACAATTGTCCATGTATTGAGCTGTTTGTGTGTGGATATATGATGCCTTAAATAAGTGTCGTCATACCTATCTCGTTCTCTATTAGCCATTTGTGACGTTTGAATGCGGTCTTCTGGATAAGAGGAGAGTTCAAAAATTTGCTACGAACTATTCACTGTAATGGATCATCGTTTAGTTCCCGTGGCTCACCCGTAAAAATTTCCTAGTCCTCCTTTCGTTTTTCTAAGTTAAGTGTGCCCTTTGTGCTTTGTGCACTGTATTTTAGGACAAATTAACAGCGGTTTTATGGTTCAGTCCATGATCGCCACTCTACTGCAGAGCACGTCATTTTTTCGCATCGATTGTAAAACCTAGCGACAACCCATCGATGACAGTTGTATTCATTCAGAAGCCGCTTCTTTCATCGCTTAGTTACACCAAACCTGCTTTTCTACATTCTTCATTTTCGCCCCAAAGTTAGAAAAATAATGTTCAAATGTGTGCTAGGATCATCAGTCCTTACGCTCACACACTACTTAACCTAAATTATCCTAAGGACAAACACACACACACACACACACACACACACACACACACACAGACACACACCCACACCCGTGCCCGAGGGAGAACTTGAACCTCTGCCGGGACCCAAAGCTGAAAATTAATGACTTAACTTTTACACGCATCTTAGCTAATTTACTACTACTCTCAAGTACAAAGAATCCAGACGTGCTCTTGTCTGAATTCTTCTCACGGTTATGCCAATGACGGGACAATGAATGTCAACATTTTCATGCAACTTCGGGTCAACACACTCCAGTACCGCACATTGCAAGTCAGATGTCCCTCCTGTACAGAAGGTCATTCAGATGTGCGTCCCATGCACCTCTGCCTAAGAAGGAGCGAGTGGTGGCGAACCTCCATTCATTTCACTGCCTTTTTCGTTATGCGACGCTTGCAAGCAATTCTTTTCCGATGCTTCGAATCTACCTTTCTGTCCCTGGTGTGTACCGTGGCGCCCATCCAACTGTAGCCTATTCCCGTACCTTCTTCGTCCATTATTGTCCCAATTCTGCCTGTTACTGCGCAACAGATACACATGAGGCATTTTATTTTCTGTCCTCATTTCGCCAGCGTTTTCCATCATTTCTTTCTCCTGCTGTTCGAAGTCGTTCACATACCTTAAAAGATCGAGAAACCCGCCAGAATGGCAAACTCAGCGGAGTATGTTTTCATCGACAAACGTGGCTTTGACGCAGCCTATCCCAGATATATGGTCATCTTTGCACTAGCCTTTGCGGCAGGGATTCTGTATGTTACCAGAAATGGGGTGCAGAAATCCATATAACTACTATTCTCGCAAACTGTGACATCAAACGAGGCACCTTCGGTCTGCACGAGCCTCTGCCATGCAGCAAGTAAAGCTTTCCGTTCCCTCACCCTTTTCAAACACAGATATGCATCTTAATTATTCAGGTATGCGTTCGGGTGGACTGCACATTCCACCGAACTTAGGCAGTGGTATGTCCGTCCAGTGTATCAGGAATGTGGTCTGTCGTTGCCGTTGTTGTTGTCTTTGACGTGAGCAGTATTGCGACGCTTGCAACAAGCAATTCATTTCCGATGCTTCGAATCTATGTTTCTGTCCTACCCTCCCCACCCCCCCACCCCCCCCCCCCACCCCCCTCCCCCCCGCGACCGTGTACCGTGGTGTCCATCCCACTCTAGGCTATTCCCGTACCTCCTTCTTCCATTATTCTGCCTGTTATTGCGCTCCAGATACACACGTGGTGATTGATGAAATAGCTTCCACGTCCTCTTCCTTCCACACAGTCTCTGCACTCCTCACTCTGCTAATCTCACCGATAACTCGAATTTTTAATCCTCTCGGCGTTGTCGTGGGCGGACAAAATTTGCAACTCTGCCCGGTGACCGAACGCTGATCCATGACGACTCCTCATGGTGCAGGGTAGAATTTCAGTTTTTTGCGTGGGCTGGCATGTTGCTCGAGAATTGGCGTTTTTCTGGCGTTTCCATTGTCAAGACGGGTAGCCAGTGTTAGTTGCACATTGTTCCATCACTGTCTTCACCTAATCCGAGCTTGTGCTCCATCCCTAGTGACCTCGTTTTCGACGGTATGTTAAAAGCTAATCTCCTCCTCCTCGCCCTTGATGTCTTCTTACACTTGGTCATTCAGGACTATAAGCTCTTGATGACACACGTTATTGAACTGCCACAGACCAACCCCGTTAGTATTGGATTGATAACACCATAACACTTACATAACAGCGCTCCATATTCTTCCTCAGTGAATTTGGTTCCCATCGATAAACACATATAATGATGAAACTGGTGATTTCTTCTCTACCACATCACCAGTACTGATTGTATTTAATGTACACATCAGCTATCTCTGAGAGGCCTCCTTCTTATGTCCTAGGTTTTTTAGTATTATTCGTGTAAGATGTACGAGCAGAGTCGAAAGTCTACAAAAGAAAATGGCGTGTGTACCTAACATTCAGTATCTTATCTTGTAATATGCAAACTCAGTCTCTCCCTTATTTACAGGGTTTCATAATGTCAGTTGTGTGAACCAAGGGAACAGACTGGACTGTCAAATGAAACAAAAAACAAAAATATCGTGTGTGTATGTAACTTTTGTCACTGGAGGAGTGTTAGCCGACCCCTAATTTCTAATAATCAGAATAACCCTCACATTTTTATATTTACGCCTCATGCACTACTCTGCAAAGACAAAGTGTCTTCTCCGCCGACTGCAAGGTATGTGTGACGCGTCTCTGCAACTCAAATCTCGTCAAGTAATGATGCTTGTGTGGTTCAACCATCTACGCTAGCGCCATTCCATTCGTATAGTGTGATACGGTGAAACCACACGATGATATTAGTGCACGTTATAGTACATTTAAGTATACAGGACAAAAGAAAGGAAGTTACATACATGGAAAAGGCAAAAGTTACAAGTTATTGAACGCAGGCGGTACTTCTCCGCCTCGCGCTGCGTGAGACATCGGCACAAGGAACCCATGGTAACCCACATACACCCAAAGTGCCCCAAAGTCCACAGACATACAGAAGTGATTGTCTAGGTATAATAAATACGTACTACTTACTATGACAGGAAATTTACTCACGAAATCCAACGTGTTGTTAACTGTCATCTACAACTGCCTATACGGCTACTGCTGTACACTACACTACCGTGCCACATATTGCAGAGGTAACATACTGTAGCCGGCCGGCGTGGCCGAGCGGTTCTAGGTGCTTCAGTTTGGAACCGGTATCAGGTTCGAATCCTGCCTCGGGCTTGGATGTGTGTGCCGTCCTCAGGTTAGTTAGATTTACGTAGTTCTAGGTTCTAAGGGACTGATGACCTCAGATGTTAAGTCCCATAGTGCCCAGAGCCATTCGTACCATTTTACATACTGTAACCTCACGCTCGTCATCATAAACAGTATAAGCATTCGGTGTTGTGTTAAGTGTCCGCTGACTGCAAATGAGCGCATAAATTTTTCTCGCCACTTCAACAAGTGAAAATACGTGCGGTCCTTCAATGTCACAGGTTTGTAATCTTTCACCCACGGACGGAATAACAATGTCTTCTACTCCTGGAAAGCATCGTATACGGCACTTTCGTGGAACGCCTGTTGCCATTGGATTTCACTGTGGTCTCTACTTTTCATTATTGTCTACTTGGGGCATAGGAGATGTGACGTGTCATGTGACGTATTCATTGAACAGCTCTGGCATTCGAAGTCCTAATCATCTATCACCGTTTTTGTACGTCGAACTGTCATCATGGCTTGCGGACTGCAAATTGACTTCATCTGAGACCACTGTTACCTCTACTACATCACCTTTTAGTTCCTGTCGCTCATCTAAACTTTCCCTGTCCTCCATTTATTTTACTAAATCTGTTTGCCCTTGATGCTTTCTTCATCCCTTGCGACCGGATCTTGGAACAAATTAAACACAGTTTTGATGGTCCAGTTCCTCATCAACACTCTACTTGACTGAATGTCACTATCGAAAATAAAATCTAGTGACAGATCAGCGATGACGACTATCACATGGAAGCTGGTTCTTCCATCACAAACACCTAGTTTTCTCCTTCCTTTTTGGCTCAAAATTTGGAATTAATGCGATAACTTTTAGTAGCCACTCAGCTAATTTATTTTTGCTTTCCACCAGTTTTGTGTATTAAGACATCGAAAATGCTGTCTTCTTTCACTCAGAATACAGACGTGGTCTCATGGGAACTCCTCCCACGGTTAAGCCAATGTCTGCCTTTTTGCGTAACTGTATACCGTAATGGTAATGGTCAATGTTGGCTTACGATCGGGATACTTAGTACCACACTTCTTTATTGAGTCATCCCTTGCGACACTTCATAGCCTTTGGTCACTCAGCTGTGCGTTCTCAGGCACCTCTGCCTCAGGAGGACCCCGTGGTGTGAACCTCCATTACATTTACGGCTCCTCTCATCAACCGACACCTCCAGGCATTTTGCGTGACCTCCATGGGCCAGTGTTCCTATCCTGCCTTTCTCTCTCCGGAGAGTACCATGGCGTCTGCCTGTCGTTGCACTGCACAAACACTTGTGGTGCCATATTTTCCGTCCCTCCATACGTCAACCACTGCCGGTGGGTCACCTCCAACTGCACAACGCTACGCGCTGTTCACATACAACTGCGAATATTCCAACAATGAGTCCAACAGGCCACAGACTGCACACAGCACAGTCAGTTATCTTCATACAGAGCGTTACATGGCGTTACCTACATATAAACTTAAACAGCCTATTTACACAGCCCCCATGCTCCCCACAAAAAATTTTACAATTTGTTTTGGGCAGTGCCCAATAATTATTTGGTAATTTTTTTATATTAACGATAACAAATATATTAAATGCACACACTTATTGATACAATGTCGGTCAAAAGCAAAAATTGTTCTCATAAGGACAGTTCTGATCATTCATCACAGTAGTAATTGCAGTTTTTTTCTTCTCTAAGTCTGGGCAGTAAAAGACAATGCACACCGAAGTAATGGATTTCCACGCAGTCTTCAAGAAGTAGTGTTGTCCTTCCAATGGAAAGACAGCGCTGATTCTTGACATGCAGATAGGCAATCGGCGACAACATAGCAAACCCACAACAGAGTCAGTCGAAGCTTTGAAGAATATTGGTTGGTAGGTCATCACAGAGCAGACCCACTGTAGCGCTGGTAGAGATTAGGGTATTGGTGGGCCACCAGAGGTGCAGATCCACTGCAGTCCTTGTAGAATAATGGTATTGGTGGGCCATCAAAGGTGTAGACCCACTGTAGTCCTTGCAGAGATGGCCAGCAGCCATCTGTTGCTACTGCACGGGTGCACAGTCACCATCAAATAGTCTTGTGGACAATATAGCAAGTCCATAAACCACCACTTGTGCACTCACAAACTTTTTGGAATGTCCTTAGAACCAGTAGTGCTGTTAACCAGTCCTTTGCTGAACTATCAACACGTGTGCAAACGCAACCAGTCCCCTCTCATTAACTTCTCACATATTGTGCATATACTATGACCAACAGAAACGTGTGCAATGAAATGAAACTTAATTTGAAGAACTGGTGTCTATACAATTCTATTTTTCCAACATAAGAATACAATTGCAAAGGTGGAAAATACATCATTGAAGAACATAATAACACAGATAACATTTGTAGTAACATAGGTTTTACAAAAGAATAGAAATAAACGTATACATCAGCGTTACAGGAATTATGACATAAGTAAATACAAAACAGATGGGAATAGCTTTCGGAACATTATCTTCACATATCAGCATTATAACAGAACAGAATAAATAATTTCTAAACATGTTTACAAAGTAAATAAAATATTATAAATGCAAATTATATATGAGGTTAACAGTATACCTCTTCACTGTGAATGTAGCTTAGTAGTAGAAAAATTCTACAGGATAACTCTAATCAGATAAACGCATAAAGACTAGAAGAACACAAATACACAAGGGTATATAAACACACGACAGAATAACCCAAATGGAAAGGACAGGGTTAGTTTTCAGTATGACATATGGTAATGCAGTATTTGTCATATTTTATTTGAAAACAAAACATCTGTCTTAGTTCATCTTTATTCAGAAAGACCTATTTATACTTGTTGTCCCTAAACCCTACTGTTTTGTTTATATCCTATTTCAACATCATTATTCTTCATTGTACACTACTTTTTAGCCAAACTTTTTCTAAAACTTCTCAATGCATTTCTTCCAATTAATCACCACTCATTATCTTATATAGCCTACCCCCTCTTCAGTTAACTTAAATCTACAGAGTTCCAATATATATATATATATATATATATATATATATATATATATATACTAAGGGATGAGGTAATGCAGCAGTACAAAACAATTAAGACAAACAGAAATGACCACAAGTGCACATTGGCAAAGCAAGCAGCAAGAAATATAAATTAGCAAAGCAAATAAAACATTACAACTATGAGCCAATGTGCAGCAAAATGAAAAATAAATCAGTAGTAAAACTGGCTGAATACAACGTAAAATTCAGTTGAACCATGCCTAGCAAACAGCAGCAGCAAATGCCATAACTTATATCTAGACATAATAAAGCTCAAACAGAAAGAATATTACAGTAAAGATAGGAAACGTCTAATACCTATGTCAGATCTTAAAACTAGCATGATTCATCACAATAACTTACTCTACCAAAAAAGTTATAATCGTTGAAAAATTGATGTATGCAATTCCTATGAATGGAAATGTCTATTTGTGCTCCCTTTTTCAGGAAATTAAATCATAAAATTATTATTTAATCCATCTGTAGAAAGAAGACAGTTTTATTAGTACATCTACTAAATTTTATTTTAACCAATGATGCAGTGCAACTAGAAACTATACATTAAACAAAATAGGCAAATATATACATAAAGTAAGGCATCAAACGTTATTCACTAGATATATGGTATTTCATAAGATCATTCAACTAAAAAGAAACAAGTTGTAAAATGCTTCTCATCATTTCATTAGGAATTTCAGTAAATAGAAAGTACAAGTTCCAAACTGTAATCATATATTTTCAAGTATGAGCGTGTCATATTTGCGACGCTTTCTGCAAACGAATGTAAATAGTGAGGTTAATGGCCTTGTTTTACTCCACCTGTCCCTCTGAAAGGTACACATTAACAGATTTAGTTTTCAGGCGACTGTAGCGCATCTGAGTGCCCACAGCACAGTACGTCAAGATCACTTACCTTCCTTACTGACATATTTAAAACAGCAGTTTCTGATACAGTGACAGTTTGATACAAATATAGTTTCACAGGTCGAGAAATTACACTAGAAATGTGTAGAAACGAAATCTCATGAGTAGCAGTGTTGTGACACTCACATTCACGCATGTACACACATTTCATAACTCTTAAAGTACGATTGTTGGTTTATAATATCCTTTTTCACAAATCAAAGTCCCTAATCAATACTCATTATTCCTCACCTTACTACACATATTATACATATTCGTAGACACTTCTTTAATATTTCATCATAATAAATAATTAGCATAATCAAATTCCTCATATAGCATCATCTTATTGACCATAAACATGCCACAGCAGTATAATACACATCGTCGTCTTAGTAGATTCTTTCAAAAACTTCAAAATGTAAAAAAGAATTCTCTGCTCAATTCAATAGTGTCATCTACCTGAAATCCACTTCAAAATCACAGTAAATGATAACAGGCAAAGAGTTGCAGAATAAAGATTTAGTAAAATCCTTGACCACAGTTCGAGCAGAATTCTTCGAGCAGGTCCAGTGTGTTACTTCTATGTCATCCTGTTTACGTAGCGTAAGCTGTAAGATCCATAGATGTTCAGCAAACGTGGAATTATATACATATTCCACATTTTTACCTAGCATATGTTCTTTATACCTTACTTTAATGGGTCTACCTGTCTGTCCAATGTACTAGTTAGGGTAATCGTTACAAGTAATTTTGTAAACTGCGGATTTAGTACTGAGTTCTTCCAGTGCCCCAATAGTTTCAGGCTATTATTTACACATTAAAATAAATCATCTTACATGGGTAACAAAGCCAACTGGGAATGTTTGACAGGGTGTCATTAAATTCTTCATTTGTGTGTCGTTATTATCCATATTTACTTTTAAGATAGTGAAGGTATTTTCGTTCCATCGTTGCAACAGCGAAATATTAGACTACAAGTATTGGTGTCTGACGAAGAAAGACACCAAAGATGTGCTAGGTCTTGGCATTTACTGATGTAGGTGGGACACCAAAAAACAAAAAAAAAAAAAGTAAAAACGTACATGGCCGTGCGGTTCTAGGCGCTACAGACTAGAGCCGACTGACCGCTACGGTACCAGGTTCGTATCGGGCATGGATGTGTGTGATGTTCTTACATTTGTTAGGCTTAATTATTTTTAAGTTCTAGGCGACTGATGATCTCAGAAGTTACGTCGCATAGTGCTCAGAGCCATTTGAACCAAAAACCTACACATTGTTAAAGAACTATTTCTCGAGCTTAAAAACAAATCATATTGTAAATATATTTAATTAAAAACTCCTGATAATTCTTTAACTCAATAAAGCAAATCGAGTTTGATGAGCAAAACACGCATTTTCTTGTAGTTATAATGACAGGAACGCTAAAATCCTAAGGAACTGTAAAGAAACTACAGACAATAGAGACACAAAAATGAAGCATCTATTGGGTCTCATTGAACGTATGTTATTTCACAAAATTGGGCTTACTTGCCGCATGGAGAAGTTTGCAGTCATTATTTATACAAAATAAGGGTATTTTCTGTCTGTTAATCCCGTTATTTATTATTACATGAACGGTTTCAGGCTATTTTATCCTCCTTCAGATCTGTTATACTAACAGTAGTAGTGAAAGATGTGTTCAGATCCTATGTCTGCACTATTAAAACTTATTTTCTAACAGTAGCACACAATATTACAACACACATTTTTGCTACACATACCGAAACTTCACTTATATTCTGTAACGTCACATTACAATTTTTAAAGGGATTTGATTGAATTTTAAATCCTATAGTTTTAATGAGTGCCATTTACATGCAAAAACTTATTTATAGTACAATTTTTAAATAATTTTACCTAAAATATTCCGATGCATTGATAACATTGGTGAGGACTCTTTTACATTCATAAGCATATTATGTAAATAGAAATATTTTAAATGTTTCGTGTTTTGTTTCTATTAGACACTTATAGAGGGGGATGTGTAACTGCCAGGTTGAAAGTAGTGGCACGCTGAGGTCCGCCTCCCGCCCCAGCCCTTCACCACTATACAAAATTATATGCTGTCAATGTGCAGTGGACTGCAGCAGTAGGCATGGCGGTAAAGCATTGTGACTCATCGCAGTTGATAAAAGTTAATATATGTTTTGAAAAATTTCTTAATAGTTATTGTGCCCTGATTTGCTTTGTTTTTTCAATAGTTCTCCATTGGTTCCTAGGCATAGTGGGTGTAAATCTCAAGTTCCTTCAGCACATTCATATAAAAAACTGTCTGAAGGTGTCTGCGGTATCCCTATCTGTTCTCCTAGCAAGTTTACCTTTGTTTCATATAATATGTCCCTCAGAATCTTTTCTATTACTGTGCCCTCAATAGTCTTTATACCAAACATCAAAGTTTCACCCAATATGGACTTCATAATATTTCTTACAATTTGATGACTTGAATTTAGACACGGCTGAATTATCATATTGGTTCCATTTTGGCTGCTTTATTTATGTCTTGTGTGTGTGAAATTCAATATTTTGCAGCTACATTCTCCATAAAAAAAGTTGCAGTTGTTTGAGCCATACCGTGAGCCCTTTGTCAATGTGACAAATTTCTTCTTTAGTTTCTTTAATTTCAGGGTCTGTGTTAGCAACTTTCCTTCTGATTATTTTTTTTAAACATGCAGTTGAATCTTGTATCCTATATCCATTTGCTGGTTCTGCTTGATTAATTATTTGTAATTGTAATTACTATTTGTCTTCTGTGAGGGGCAAGCTGAGGCCTCTGTTGCACATTGAATAAACGTATGTTCTCTTACGTTGGGCTGAGAGACATGAAGTTTCTCCTATTATCTTTCCTGAAGACAGTCAAATCTAAACTCGTAATAACTCTGCCATCTTCGTAATCTCTGACGTGAACAGCATCTTCTGACGCTGCTCGTTTAATATATCTGTCTCTTCTTTCGTTTAAGCATCACAATATAGTCAACAACGTATATATATATATATATATATATATATATATATATATATATATATATATATATATATATATATATACTCCTGGAAATGGAAAAAAGAACACATTGACACCGATGTGTCAGACCCACCATACTTGCTCCGGACACTGCGAGAGGGCTGTACAAGCAATGATCACAGGCACGGCACAGTGGACACACCAGGAACCGCGGTGTTGGCCGTCGAATGGCGCTAGCTGCGCAGCATTTGTGTACCGTCGCCGTCAGTGTCAGCCAGTTTGCCGTGGCATACGGAGCTCCATCGCAGTCTTTAACACTGGTAGCATGCCGCGACAGCGTGGACGTGAACCGTATGTGCAGTTGACGGACTTTGAGCGAGTTCGTATAGTGGGCATGCGGGAGGCCGGGTGGACGTACCGCCGAATTGCTCAACACGTGGCGCGTGAGGTCTCCACAGTATTTCGATGTTGTCGCCAGTGGTCGGCGGAAGGTGCACGTGCCCGTCGACCTGGGACCGGACCGCAGCGACGCACGGATGCACGCCAAGACCGTAGGATCCTACTCAGTGCCGTAGGGGACCGCACCGCCACTTCCCATCAAATTAGGGACACTGTTGCTCCTGGGGTATCGGCGAGGACTATTCGCAACCGTCTCCATGAAGCTGGGCTACGGTCCCGCACACCGTTAGGCCGTCTTCCGCTCACGCCCCAACATCGTGCAGCCCGCCTCCAGTGGTGTCGCGACAGGCGTGAATGGAGGGACGAATGGAGACGTGTCGTCTTCTCCGATGAGAGTCGCTTCTGCATTGGTGCCAATGATGGTCGTATGCGTGTTTGGCGCCGTGCAGGTGAGCGCCACAATCAGGACTGCATACGACTGAGGCATACAGGGCCAACACCCGGCATCATGGTGTGGGGAGCGATCTCCTACATTGGCCATACACCTCTGGTGATCGTCGAGGGGACACTGAATAGTGCACGGTACATACAAACCGTCATCTAACCCATCGTTCTACCATATTAGACCGGCAAGGGAACTTGCTGTTCCAACAGGACAATCCACGTCCGCATGTATCCCGTGCCACCCAAAGTGCTGTAGAAGGTGTAAGTCAACTACCCTGGCCAGCAAGATCTCCGGATCTGTCCCCCATTGAGCATGTTTACGACTGGATGAAGCGTCGTCTCACGCGGTCTGCACGTCCAGCACGAACGCTGCTCCAACTGAGGCACCAGGTGGAAATGGCATGGCAAGCCGTTCCACAGGACTACATCCAGCATCTCTACGATCGTCTCCATGGGAGAATAGCAGCCTGCATTGCTGCGAAAGGTGGTATACACTGTACTAGTGCCGACATTGTGCATGCTCTGTTGCCTGTGTCTATGTGCCTGTGGTTCTGTCAGTTTGATCATGTGATGTATCTGACCCCAGGAATGTGTCAATAAAGTTTCCCCTTCCTGGGACAATGAATTCACGGTGTTCTTATTTCAATTTCCTATATGAGTTTATTCATTTTAGCTTACCTGCACATTACTTTCACTACCGACATATTACCCCCCAACGTAGTGTTCAATCCCCTTCGTCCGTTGTTTGTGGTTAAGCCCTCTGCTCTCAGTTCTTGTTCTTCATTGAGGTTAACAGTATCTGTGACATCAAGTGTCATGTCGTATAACCCACGTATGTATTTCAGTTTTTCTCTTACTTTTCCCCTACTTGATGCTACGTTACAAAAATGAGCTAATTTCTTACTCTGGCTTTTTGTGGTTATGATCAATGTACTCCAATTCTAGTCAACTGAGAAAACTGGAAGAGTTTTCCTGCTACAAACAGCAGATAAGCAATTGATAGCATCTCATTTAGACAGTAAATTGCAATCATTTAGTTCCAGTATGAAGGACATAGAGGAATTATGATGAAATTTTTACAGATTGTAAATTGTACTCTGGACACGTACGTGCCGAGTAAGCTTGATTAAGGGCAATAAACACCACCGTGGTTTTACAGAGACATATGGAAAATGTTGAGTTAGCACGGGCTGTCGCACTCACGGTTCAAAAGGAAACGTGCAGATGATAACAGGTAAAAGTTAAGATACACGCGTAGAGAATAATCATTCAACAGCTACGAGAACCATAACGTAACAAAACATCCGACTCAGAACAGGAGAAAATTCTGGTCCTATGTAAAATCGCTAAGTGGATCTAAGGCTTCCATCCAGTCACTCGTTGGTAGTCAGGTGTGGCAGTTGATGGTAGCAAAATGAAACGGCGGAGTCAGGGATTTTCTCTGCCTCGTGATGGCTGGGTGTTGTGTGATGTCCTTAGGTTAGTTAGGTTTAAGGAGTTCTAAGTTCTAGGGGACTGATGATCTAAGATGTTAAGTCCCATAGTGCTCAGAGCCATTTGAACCATTTGAACCAAAATGAAAGTTGAAGTTTTAAATTCCGCTATTAAGAAATCGGTCACTAACATACCGTCGTTTGACCATCGTAGGGACTCTCGCATGACGACGTACTAATAAGCATCTCTGGTGTGCAGAAGCAATTGAAATAGTTGAGTACGACTAAGTCGTCAGATCTGGATAAAAGCGTAGTTCGGTTTTACAAAGTGTACTGTATGCCATTGGCCGGTAGCGTGTAAGGTATTTAATGCGATTCTTTCTACGAACGATATGTAGAAAGCGACTGGAAAAAAGGGCATGTGGCTACTGTATATAGAAAGAATAAAAGAATGGACGCACCAAACTACATAGTAGTATCCTTAAAATTGCTTGCAGCAGAATCTTTGAACATATTCTCAGTTCAAATATAATTAATTTTCTACAGATCTAGAAGCTTTTGTCCACGAATCAGCACGGTTTTAGAAAGAATCGCTTTGCGAAACTCAGCTCGCGCTTTACTCACATAACGCATCGGAGGGTGGACGAAGGCCGGTAAGCAGAGTCCGATCTTCTCGATTTCCAGGAAGTCATTTCACACAGTGCCTTACTGCATACTGTGAACGAAGGTAAGAGCATATGGAGTAAGTTCTCTGACAGTGGCTCGAATGATTCTTATGTAATAAAACCCAGCTCGTGGTCCTCGACGACACTGTTCGTCAGTGACAAGGGTATCGATCGGGGTATCCCAGGGAAATATGATAGGACCGCTATTATTTTTTATACGTAGAAGATTTAGTGGACGGGGTCACGTCGTTTCAATACAAGGGAGTAACGTTTTAAAGCGATATGATATAGAACGAACGTGTGAGGACTGTGGCAGAGAAGGCGAATGGCTGACTTTGGTTTATTGGAAGAATTTTAGGAAAGTGTGGTTCATCTGTAGAGAAGGACGCATACAGAACGCTAGTGCAACCTATCCTTCAGTGCTGCTCGTTTGGGATTCGCATCATGTCGGATGAAAGGAAAACGTAGAAATAGTTCAGAGGCGGAGTGCTAGATTTTTTGCCAGAAGACATGAATAACGCGCAAATGTCCCCGAGATGCTTCGGGAACTTAAATGGGAACCCCTGGAGGGAAGGCGACGCTCTTGTTGAGAAAATGTAGAGAACTGCCATTTACAGGTGACTGCAGAACGATGCTACTGCGGCTAACATATACAGGGTGTCCGAAACGTTTTTCACGGATTACGTAGATTGATAACTCAAACTAGAAATAAGATACAAATATGAAACTTGTGTCGAATTGTTTACAACTATCGAAGTTTGTTTCTGTTTTAGGTTCGCATTACGTAAGTAGTTCATGAGTTGCAGTGCCCAAGAAGCCATGTTAACAAATCAGGAGACAGCACAGTGTGTCCTGTGGTACCATGAGACACGATCACCAACCACAGTGCAGAGACAGTTCCAGACAACATTTGGAAGGACTCCATCTGATGTCAAGAGCATTAAAGCCTGGTATGAGAGGTTCAGGAACACAGGATCGGTTGCTGACCTTCCGAGGTCTAGTCGACCAAGAACCTCAGCAGACAGGGTGGAAACTGTAAGGCAGCCTTTTCTGCTAAGTCCGATTAAATCGGTGCGCGGGGCCTCACGTGAATTACAGATGCCAAAAAACTCCATGACATTTTACACAAATGTTTATTGTTAAGTGCAAATCGTTCAGGCATTGTTGCCCAATGACAGTACACGTCGAAATGACTTTGCGGTCGAAATGCTACCACGTATTGAGGACGATGATGGTTATCTCAGACGAATTGCCTTTTCCGACTAAGCGACCTTTTTTGACAGTGGAGTAGTGAATCGCCAAACGTGCGCATTTGGGGTTCAGAACCTCCTGGAGATGTCATGGAGTACACCAGAGACAGTCCAAAGGTGAATGTTTGGTACGCGCTATTGCACTATCGAATTATCGGGCCATTCTTCTTCGCTGAGGCCACCATCACATCTGCAGTGTATTTGGACATGTTGCAAATCTATAGTGTCCCTCAGCTGCTTCAGTATCACCCCGATGTCTTGTTTCAGCAAGACGGAGCACCCCCTCATTTGGGTTTGGATGTCCGTGCCTATTTCGATATGACCTTTCCTGGGCGATGGATTGGTCGTGATGGGCCAACGGTTTGGCCTCCACGCTCTCCTGACATAACCCCATTAGACTTCTTTTTATGGGGTTATGCCAAGGACGAGGTCTACCGAACACGTGTACCAGATCTTGAAACCCTGCGGCAACGGACAACCACAGTCGTTGAATCGATCCCTTCAGTGAAGTTTTTCTAATGTGTGGACGGAAATTGAATATCGCATAGATGTCGTGCGTGCTACCAAGGGTGCTCATGTGGAAGTTTACTGATGTGTGAAAAAAACTTTCATTGTTCGTAAACAATTAGACACCTGTTTCATACTTGTGTCTTACTTCCAGCCTGAGTTATCAATTTATGTCATCAGGGAAAGACTTTACTGACACCTTGTATTTCACGGAAGGGACACTAAAATAAGATACGACAAAATAGGACTCATATGTAGGCATAAAGACTATGATTTTTCCCGTGCTCTGTCTGAGAGTGGAACAGGAAATGAATGACCAGTAGTGATGCAGGAGTAGCCTCCAGCACGCACCATACGATGGCTTGCAGTATTTAATTTTAAATGCAGTTCGGATGCTACGTTCTAAAAAATCTGCTTTCGATAGAGCGAGACTTCATATTGTCTCTTATCCACAACTTTTCGTCTTTCTTCCTCCTTATTCGGGTTGAGACAGCCTTATTATTAACCTTTACACTTACAGATTTCGGCATTTTCTTAACTTTAAACAGTTCTTATTGTGGTCAATCTTTAAATCAGCCTTGTAAGTTCTACTTTAGCTATGAAGAATGTTTTCACGTCTTCTTCTGCCTGAATAGGCACTACTTCATCGAAACGTGACATACTTGTCACAAGGAGTTGTGTGCTGTCCTTAATTGTTGATAAGAAGTTTATTTCTGTCTGTGAAAAAAAAAGTCCAGTACCCAAATGTATGTCTTTTTATGCTACACGACTGAAGGATTAGAAAATAAGTTTTTGTGCTTTTCACTCCATTCATTACATTTTTCTTCTATGACTTCCTCCTGTTTCCAGGCGTAAATAAATTTTGTGTTGGGAATGCTTTACATCCCAGAGAACAAATTACAACAAACGTAGATTCGAATTTCAGACCCCGTTCGGCATCGCAATTCATAACTGAAATATCTTCACTCGAGAAAACTTTGGACAAAGGAGATTGCGTTGAAAAGCAGTTTCTACCTTAAAAACACTGTTTTACTCACAGACGAAGATACTTTCCTTTTGCTCATGCATAACCTTAGTAGCTGTTCCCCTCATTATTATTTCCTGAAGCTGGTGGAAACTTTGTCTCACTTTTAACAAAAAGAATTCCCTGAATTAAATTTGTGAGTTCTGCGCATCGATGTGTTTCCAAAGGTGCCACGACACACAAAGGGCAAAGGTACACAGGAAAATTGTGTTTCCGTTATTCACCGCGGAACGAATATAGCTGTGTGCGTGTGACTGATAAAGGGCCACCAGCTTCCTGTCGGACGTTGCGTGCCCGATTTTCATTATTGCTTGTCCAGCCGTATTTCCGATGCTGCCCGCGGCTGCTATTGTGCATATACTACGACTTTTTTATGTCTCTTGTTTTCCTGTGAGGCACCGGGCACCAACTGGAGCGTGGAATCCATTAATGAGCGCCGCAGCTCACGTCCCATGGCGACGCGCTGTTTAAATCTTTCTGCACCCAATCCCCACCCAGCCATTTCAATCTGTTAAACGCTGACACACAGAAACGGACTTTATTTTTCGTATAATCAGGCCCGTGACGGTAATACGGAGAATATATTGGTCAGCATACACATCAGTGCTGCTTTCATTGCTGCTCTTTTAAACCAATCAGAGCCAACAATTCTTTTTTCGCTCAGAGTATATCTATTGTTGCTAGCAATTTAGTGTCAGTTTAAACGCTAACCTCTCGAGAAAGAAGACGACCCTGCGACGAGCAGCTTTCATTCCTTGTCCATCATAACGTAATTTGCAGAAATTCGATATCATTTCCCGTGAATACGTTGTATTGTGGCATTACAATGTTGACAGAAAATATGGGTTAACACAATTGGTTTAACTATTATCTTATATCGAATAACTCAACGCAATGAAGATTTGTAGATATAGATCCAGTATGCTGCTCTGCTTTGTTTTGTGTGCAATGATAATTTAGGGACTGACTCAGAAGCGAGTTGATTTATGTTTGCTATGTATTTGGAATCCAGCCAAGAGCTGTAACATTAAAGGATATAATAAGTATGAAACTGATATAAATGAATGAAACTCTGGTAATATCTTGTAAGCAACCGAAAAATATATTGTTACAGATACTTAACGACATTCATATCAGGAAATGGTTCCAAAATGTGAATTTAGAATTATTGTTGTTGCTATCTGCCAATACATGTTTGATGTTATTCTGTTTGTACTGTTCCTAGAAACTGTTTTCATCAATATTTGCAAGCAGTTTACTGGTCAGTAGCCACCACCGTGTAGTTACCGTTGTTTCACTGCCCTCAGCGTGGAGGTGAAATAGTCTCCGTTCATGAAATTTGCAACAACCTTAAAATTCAGCCATTTTCTCTCTTAAGAGTAAAAGGCAACGTGTCAGCAAGGGCCAGCACAGTATACTCACCCCCGCGAGTTGTAAGCTGCAATTCGCCATCCGGGTTTCACAGCCGTCATAAATACTTTCTCAATCCTGAAGGCATTCGGATTTCACCGGTTCCTTTACAAATACCACCTGCTTTAATATGACCTCCAAAGAAAAAAAATGTTTTGACATAGGATGGAACCTCTTTACGAACGTGGAGGCCGCTCATTTCCTTCTTATACATTTACGAGAGAATACGGCATAAATATGATATGGAAGTACACCGACAGGAGCTTTGAAACACCATCATATTGAATCCATATCCAGCAACGTGTAACCAACTACACATGTTACACTAACTACTGCTCCAATTATGACCACCAGATGTTTGCACTCCAAACCTCTGAAGAGAAAATGTGAGGCACAAAACGGGATTACTCATATAGAAGCAGCTCATCTTTTGGCGATTTGACTACAATGAAGCAATATGCGGGAACAATTATCGTCTTGGCTGGCCGCTGTGGCCGAGCGGTTCTAGGCGCTTCAGTCTGAAACCGCGCGACCGCTAGGTCGCTTATTTGAATCCTGCCTCGGGCATGGATCCCTGTGATAATGTCCTTAGGTTGGTTAGGTTTAAGTACTACTGAGTTCTAGGTGACTGATGACTTCAGATGTTAAGTCCCACAGTGCTCAGAGCTATTTGAACCAATTGCTGTCTCGTCCCTTGCATAAACTATAGTTTCACTCAGTGACCGTCGTACTATCTAAAGCCACCCTAAGACCCGTCAGCCTTGGATGCTTCTGAGTGTGATGGCGGTGAAGCCAGGACTTTCCGAACTACGTACGGAAACTCGGTGCGCAAAGGCATACCTAATGTTGAACAATTCTTGTAATTTAAAGAAACACAAGGAAACACTTTCATAAGGATATAAAAGCCCACCTTGTTGTGTAACATATCGCACCTTACTGCAAAATCACTCGAAACAGGATATTACGTATTTTTTTATATTCTTCAAAGAAATTCTTGCGTATGCTCTATTCAGTTCTATCCACGGGAAGAACGGAATAAGACAATATATTTTGTAAAATTAATACATAAACATTGAAGTTGTTAGGAATACAGTCTTAAAAGTAAAATTGCAAGTTTTTTAATGAACAATTTAGACTAAGGAATATGGAACCTTCAAAACTATAATTAACAATAACAAAATACTGTAATGCTGTTTTGAAGAATGTAAATTGTTTTTAATGCTTAATGCTGAGTGACCGTTATGTTATTACATAGCATCCTATTGCCGCACACCTGGCTTGCGAACAGAGAATGTAGCATGCCTAGTAATAAAAGCTGCCCAGCTAGACAAGTTTCTTTGCCAAATCTATATTTGAAGCTACATACTTCTGCTGAATGATAGGCTAATAATTTGAGAGGGAAATATTCCATCGCTGGACTAACGAGTCTGCTCTCCATGGACTACAGGTATGCTCGTCTTTTTTCTTCTCCAATGAAAATGTTTTTAAATTCTCCGTCTGATTTGTCAAATCAATAGTTGGGATTATTCTTAGCTTTATGGCCGTGTATTTCCAAAGATGATTTGTATACTTTAAGATTCTTAGTTGGTTGCGATACTCCCATTGCAGAAGTTAATGCAGCTGAAAGTACCATTTCCGTTGATTTAATATTCCATCACTGTCTGTCAGTCTTTTTAATATAAGTTCAAACCAAACGAAAAGCAAGCAAGAAAAGAAAATATCTAGTTTAAAATCTATATGCATCAGTAAAAGACCGGAAGAACGGAATACTAACCCACTCTGCAACATCCCCTTTGACCACAACAGCTCATTTCATGTTAGCAACATTTTCGTGTTACATAGCTAAAGCATAGCGAATATGAATAGATTGGTGCAAATGGCTCTGAGCACTATGGGCGTTAACATCTGAGGTCATCGGTCCCATAGAACGTAGAACTACTTGAACCTACCTAACCTAAGGACATCGCACACATCCATGCCGGTAGCAGTGTTCGAACCAGCGGTTGCGCGGCTCGAGACTGAAGCGCCTAGAACCGCTCGGCCACTGCAGCCGGTGAAGATTAGATTAAGAGCATATAATTAACAATTGCCCGGTAATCTTGCTCTGAAATTCACCTGATGAAGATTGGAAACGTAAAGGACAGCCGTTCAGTTAAAAATCATGCTCCATACCAAGCCAAAATGGTTGTTGCGTCTTTTCTTCCATTCAGCTAAGTTACATGTTACTACGTTAGGTTGCAGCGCTCCATGGTTCAAAAAAATCAGCACAATCCCGTTACACCCTCCTATTCCGTTCCGCCTCGTTTTCTTTCAGGTCTGAAAAACTAAAACAACAAGTATGTAAGGTGTCGCAGTGGTTAAAGGCTGGTGCACCCTAGGCCAATGAAGGCTAAAGAACGGCAGCCAACCGCTTCGTTGGCTGATGTTTTCTATGTATTTACTGGTGGCAAAATGGAGCCAGAGAAGCGATTGCACTTGGTTGCGCTTCGGTCTGCCAGCGGTAACATCAAAGCGTTGGCTATTGGTTGGCATTGGGACTCCTCTCCTAGTGGGGAAACCGGATCGACAGTTCGTTGGTCCAGCAGCTATTTGTTGTGACTCCAGAACCGGTGTGTACTTAAGTTTTTCAGGACGGCCACATGTCCCACTTAGTATGTGTTATTGACCGGTGTCGCTCTTTGATAGACCAAGTGCATCAGCAAAATCTCTGGACTTTACAGTTTAAACTGCAGTAGTTGGCTGTTAAACTGAATGGTGAAACCAATCTATATAACATGCTGAGTGCGACATGTGGCTGTCCTGGAAAACTTAATTTCAATAGTCGCTGTTAACCCTGCAGGTTCTCGCTAAGGGTGAGTATTTGTGTTTAAAAATTCTGACGTATAGCGCGGATTATGGAGACAGCATTAGAAAATAAAATGGCTCTTAGCACTGTGGGACTTAACTTCTGACGTCATCAGTTCACTAGAACTTAGAAATACTTAAACCTAACTAACCTAAGGACATCACACCTACCCATTCCCGAGGAAGGATTCGAACCTGCGACCGTACTGGTAGCGCGCTTCCAGAGTGTAGCGCCTAGAACCGGCCGGTAGAGCATTAGAGCTAATACAGTTTTGTCGTGAATGGGTAAGTTTATGGCCCCTTACGAATTGCGATTATAGAAACAATCTGAAAAGACTAGACGCTTGGAAAACACAACTGAGACTTACTATTAACTTCCTACTGCGGGTGCAACTCTCCTAAAATACCTTAGGAAATATTACGGCCTATACAGTTCAATAACAGTTCGAAATCTTAACCTTGTTTCGAAAAAAACTTATGAAAAAGCCTATATTCCAGTTCAGCAGCAAGCTGGCCATTAATTTTGTCCCAACACACTGGTTCCCATTTTTTTAAAAGAGAGGTCGTCCATCAATGTTTCCTGCTGTACTTATTTTTCTGGTTTCTTGCAATGGAAAAAAAACTGCACAAGTGGCAGCTGATAAAAGCTCTTCTTCCTCATAATATCGGCCGGTGAAATTGTAGTTAAAACTGTTCTTTATAACGCTAACAGAACGGTTGCAATGTCGAAAAGTTATCACAGCCTCACCACTAGCTAAGGGTAGGAGTTGGTTAATCGTAGAGCAGGTTGACTTGTATGTATGGATCCATGAGCAATAAGCCACTAATCTCTTTTACTGAACATTTATTTTGGCAAACACAGAATATTAAAATTGTCCTTTACGTACATTGGTACTTGAACAACCGTTGCACTGGACGCTCAAAAGAGAACCATCCAACAGACTAACAGGATTATGTACCTCAAGCAATGAATTGGGAAAAAAACAATTAAACAGTTTCTAAGAAGGAGCACTGGGATTTAGTCCTTAACAGTCAAAAATTTAAACAGATAACAAAATGTATTAAAGAACTCAACAGGCCTGACATACGTTCAAAAAGCTAGTAGAACGTTAACTAATTTTAAATAATTTCAGTAGCACCTCAAGAGGCATTAAGTACTCATAGTCGACACACCACTTTCTAAATAACCATGCCGCTCATCAGGAAACTAGAGTGAAAATAATATACGGCACACATTTTAATACAAAAGCAAGTTTTGCCAGTTACTGGATTGAGCATTGACCCTAAGCACTGGTAATGAACAGTATTAATTTAAAAAATCTATATACGTGATTATGACTAAATACATATTACGTTTGTACATATATTCCCAGCGTTGTCCATAAATTTAATGAAAGCAACAAATAGACATACCAGAGTGAATAGTAATCAATACTATCTCCTTCTTCACTATTTACTGCATTGAACCAACGCTCGGTAAATTTTTCGATTGCACAACTGTAGAAATCACTTGTCGAGGCATGATCAGAGCACATCTTTATCTGCAAAGGAAGTCCCTTGAAGGCTGTTCGATAGAGAACCTAAAAGGTGAGCAGCTGAGAGTGTAAGATAAGTTGTATAAGGTGGGTGCGAAATGACTTCTCAATCCAACTCCTGTATAGCGTTGTCAGCCTAGCAGAATGCAATACTTCAATCAGTCATCCTGGTCAGTGTTCTTCGATTGCGTCTGCAATACACCTCATTTGTTGAGAATAAATGCCAGCAGTGACGGTCACAACTCGGGCAACCAATTCGCAGTAAAACAGACCGTCGCTGTTCCACCAGGTGCATAACGTTTTCTTTTGTGGATGAACTAAGGTCTTTGCATGAAACATTGCTGATCTGTTTGGGCTCAACCATACCTTCCTTTTTCTTATGTTAGCATAAAGACACCATTTCCCGTCACAATAATGACAGAGTATACGAACGGTCGATGTTTTCCAATAGTCAGCTGATGACGAGCAAGCAAAGGTGGATGTTTGATCAAACACGTATTTTTGTGATTTTTACTTAGATTGAGCGGTATCCTTACACCAGGTTTCAGAACCTTCCCCGCTGAATGCGAACTTCAAACGACGGTGGAATAATCACAGTTCATCCCATCTGACAGCTCACGAGTAAACTGACGTTCTTCATCAAACCCTGAAGTTCTTCCTGAAAGTGTAGAGTCACAAATGTCAAAGCGACCCTTCCTAAAACTATTTTCTTGCCTGTTCTGTCCAGCAGTATTATCTCCATACACGACGAAAATGTTTGCCTTCCCTGCTGACAGCCTCGTATCGAACTCAAACAGAAGGATATGCAGGAAATTTACAAATTTCTCTACTTGACACCCCATTTCATAACGTCCATAGCTCCACTCACTGTCTCCAAATGACAAAATGAGAAAATTGAAACTCAAACGACTGGGTGAACTACAAATGAAAATATGATAATCGATAAATAAACCCATAGCAACCAGAATACCAACATACAAAAAAATCTATGATCTTATGTACCAACCTATTATAGTCTTTCGCTGACTTTAAGTCATTCATAATACCTTATCCCAGCTGTACATCCTGTTTCGAATGATATAGAAATCCACGGAGTTAAAGAACTGGTAAATGTGTTCTTTTGTTGCAAAAACCTCAAGTTTGATTCACAAAGTGCATGAGCACTCCATTCCACCACCGGAGTCGTGCACAGTTACAATGGCTGCTTACGTGGTGCGGGCCGACCGACCGTGGTGGCCGAGAGGTTCTATGCGCATCAGTCAGGAATCACGTGACTGCTACGGTCGCAGGTTCTAATCCTGCCTTTGGCATGGATGTGTGTGATGTCCTTAGGTTAGTTAGGTTCAAGTAGTTCTAAGTTCTAGGGGACTGATGACCTCGGAAGTTAAGTCCCATAGTGCTCAGAGCCATTTGAACCATTTTGAACATGGTGCGAACTGCACTCGCTGTCTGCTACGGTTTCATGAAACGATATCTGTAACAACCGTTCGGCAGCGAAAATCCACGTGTATCCCTGGAACACGTTCGTGACACTCCCAAAGTTAAAGTGTTATGTGCCCTTAGCAAATTGGAAGTGTATCTCCCATCGTTCTTCATTAAGGAAACGGTCTAAGGTCTGTATATGCCAGAAAACTTTTTAATTCGCCAGATCGATGAAGCTGACCCAGGTGGGATGGTTTACTACCAGAACGACGGGGCAAGCACTCAGTTCCCCACAAAGATAGAAGTTTCATCGAACGCGTGACCTCCTCGGTCCTCAGACTTGACAACATTTGATTTATTTCTCTGGGATTTCATCAAAGACCTCTTCCAAATTATTTAGGCGATTTGAACCATTGAATCTGCCCTGCTGTCGCACAAGTTCCCCAATTGTTCCATTTGGTGTGGGAAATATTTGATTAGCATTGGTATGTTTGCCGAATGGCGAATGGTAGCTTCATTGAACCAAATTGACACTTGGCACGTTCATGTGAAACTTGATGTTTTATATCCTATAAAATGACCCCCCCCCCCCCCATGAACCATGGACCTTGCCGTTGGTGGGGAGGCTTGCGTGCCTCAGCGATACAGATAGCAGTACCGTAGGTGCAACCACAACGGAGGGATATCTGTTGAGAGGCCAGCCAAACGTGTGGTTCCTGATGAGGGGCAGCAGCCTTTTCAGTAGTTGCAGGGGCAACAGTCTGGATGATTGACTGATCTGGCCTTGTAACAACAACCAAAACAGCCTTGCTGTGCTGGTACTGCGAACGGCTGAAAGCAAGGGGAAACTACAGCCGTATGATTCAATGATGATGTCGTCCTCGTGGGTAAAATATTCAGGAGGTAAAATAGTCCCCCATTCGGATCTCCGGGCAGGGACTACTCAAGAGGATGTCGTTATCAGGAGAAAGAAAACTGGCGTTCTACGGGTCGGAGCGTGAAATGTCAGATCCCTTAATCGGGCAGGTAGGTTAAAAAATTTAAAAAGGGAAATGGATAGGTTAAAGTTAGATATAGTGGGAATTAGTGAAGTTCGGTGGCAGGAGAAAGAAGACTTCTGGTCAGGTGACTACAGGGTTATAAACACAAAATCAAATAATGGTAATGCAGGAGTAGGATTAATAATGAATAGGAAAATAGGAATGCGGGTAAGCTACTACATACAACATTATTGTGGCCAAGATAGATGCGAAGCCCACACCTACTACAGTAAGTACAATTTTATATGCCAACTAGCTCTGCAGATGACGAAGAAATTGAAGAAATTTATGATCAAATGAAATTATTCAGATAGTGAAGGGTGACGAAAATTTAATAGTCATGGGTGACTGGAATTCGGTAGTAGGAAAAGGGAGAGAAGGAAGCGTAGTAGGTGAATATGGAATGGGGCAAAGAAATGAAAGAGGAAGCCGCCTGGTAGAATTTTGCACAGAGCACAACTTAATCATAGGTAACACTTGGTTCAAGAATCATAAAAGAAGGCTGTATACATGGAAGAAGCCTGGAGATACTGACAGGTTTCAGATAGATTATATAATGGTACGACATAGATTTAGGAACCAGGTTTTAAATTGTAAGACATTTCCTGGGGCAGATGTGGACTCTGACCACAATCTGTTGGTTATGACCTGTAGATTAAAACTGAAGAAACTGCAAAAAGGTGGGAATTTAAATAGATGGGACCTGGATAAACTAAAAGAATCAGAGGTTGTACGGAGTTTCAAGGAGAGCATAAGGGAGCAATTGACAGGAATGGGGGAAAGAAATACAATAGAAGAAGAATGGGTAGCTTTGAGGCATGAAGTAGTGAAGGCAGCAGAGGATCAAGCAGGTACAAAGACGTGGGCTAGTAGAAATCCTTGTGTAACAGAAGAAATATTGAATTTAATTGATGAAAGGAGAAAATATAAAAATGCAGTAAATGAAGCAGGCGAAAAGGAATACAAACGTCTCAAAAATGACATCGACAGGAAGTGCAAAATGGCTAAGCAGGGATGGCTAGAGGACAAATATAAGGATGTAGAGGCTTATCTCACTAGGGGTAAGATGGATACTGCCTACAGGAAAATTAAAGAGACCTTTGGAGAAAAGAGAGCCACTTGTATCAATATCAAGCGGTCACATGGAAACCCAGTTCTAAGCGAAGAAGGGAAGGTGGAAAGGTGAAAGGAGTATATAGAGGGTTTATACAAGGGCGATGGACTTGAGGACAATATTATGGAAATGGAAGAGGAAGCAGGTGAAGACGAAATGGGAGATAAGATACGTAGGGAATAGTCTGACAGAGCACTGAAATACCTGAGTCGAAACAAGGCCCCAGGAGTAGACAACATTCCATTAGAACTACTGACGGCCTTGAGAGAGCCAGTCATGACAAAACTCTACCATCTGGTAAGCAAGATGTATGAGACAGGCGAAATACCCTCAGACTTCAAGAAGAATATAATAATTCCAATCCCAAAGAAAGCAGGTGTTGACAGATGTGAAAATTACCGAACTATCAGTTTAATAAGTCACAGCTGCAAAATACTAACGCGAGTTCTTTACAGACGAATGGAAAAACTAGTAGAAGCCGACCTCGTGGAAGATCAGTTTGGATTCCGTAAAAATGTTGGAACACGTGAGGCAATACTGACCCTACGACTTATCTTAGATGCTAGATTAAGGAAGGGCAAACCTACGTTTCTAGCAATTGTAGACTTAGAGAAAGCTTTTGACAATGTTGACTGGAATACTCCCTTTCAAATTGTGAAGGTGGCAGGCGTAAAATACGGGGAGCGAAAGGCTATTTACAATTTGTACAGAAACCAAATGGCAGTTATAAGTGTCGAGGGACATGAAAGGGAAGCAGTGGTTGATAAGGGAGTGAGACAGGGCTGTAGTCTATCCCCGATGTTATTCAATATGTATATTGAGCAAGCAGTGAAGGAAACAAAAGAAAAATTCGAAGTAGGTATTAAAGTCATCGGAGAAGAAATAAATACTGTGAGGTTCGCCGATGACATCGTAATTCTTTCAGAGACAGCAAAGGACTTGGAAGAGCAGTTGAACGGAATGGATATTGTTTTGAAAGGAGGATATAAGATGACCATCAACAAAAGCAATACGAAGATAATGGAATTTAGTCATATAAAGTCGGGTGATACTGAGGGAATTAGATTAGGAAGTGAGACACTTAAAGTAATAAAGGAGTTTTGCTATTTGGGGAGCAAAATAACTGATGACGGTCGAAGTAGAGAGGATATAAAATGTAGACTAGTAATGGC
This sequence comes from Schistocerca gregaria, assembly GCF_023897955.1. Taxonomy (NCBI): domain Eukaryota; kingdom Metazoa; phylum Arthropoda; class Insecta; order Orthoptera; family Acrididae; genus Schistocerca; species Schistocerca gregaria. The sequence goes on along the minus strand of NC_064925.1, from coordinate 166,302,171 downwards.
AAGGAAAGCGATTCTGAAGAAGAGAAATTTGTTAACATCGAGTATAGATTTAAGTGTCAGGAAATCATTTCTGAAAGTAATTGTATGGAGTGTAGCCATGTGTGGAAGTGAATCATGGACGATAAGTAGTTTGGACAAGAAGAGAATAGAAGCTTTCGAAATGTGGTGCTACAGAAGAATGCTGAAGATTAGATGGGTAGATCACATAACTAATGAGGAAGTATTGAATCGGATTGGGGAGAAGTGAAGTTTGTGGCACAACTTGACGAGAAGATGGGATCGGTTCGTAGGACATGTTCTGAGGCATCAAGGGATCACCAATTTAGTACTGGAAGGCAGCGTGGAGGGTAAAAATCGTGGAGGGAGACCAAGAGATGACTACACTAAGCAGATTCAGAAGGATGTAGGTTGCAGTAGGTACTAGGAGACGAAGAAGCTTGCACAGGATAGAGTAGCGTGGAGAACTGCATCAAACCAGTTTCAGGACTGAAGACCACAACAACAACAAAATGACCTCATCCATCGTTGCTATAAGCTTCCTTAACATACCTATATTCCAAAGTTGTGAAGTTCTATTCGACTCACCCTGTATAAATAACAATTTAGAGCCACATGTTCAATAAACTGGCGTCTATTGTGTCACATTTGACAGAAGTACAACCTTCGCACCACCATTGGTTTCAACCCACAATGCTTCACAAATACTAAGGGAGTTCGACAACAGAGAGAGGGGCACTATTAATTCACACATAATAAAACAGGTAATTATACAGTACCTAACACTGCCACACCGCCCAGCCGATCGTATGGCTGCAACTTACTGACAGTGTAATTAATGAAAAGAGTTAATGAAATCACGACCAAAGAGGTAAACAGGCGTAAATACGAGTACGGGCATAAGCACCAGTACGTGACCCCTAACACAGGCTTCCTCTTCCTGTCCAGCGTACACTCCCACGCTTGAGCGATGTTTAAAAGATCTCCCCAAACCGCGACTTACGCGCACTCGCCAAGAGGAGAACAAGCGCCACTTTATGCCGGTGAAATCGAGACACGGAGAAATCGAAACAGTCTCATTTGCTTCCCTACATGGATCAAAGTACGTGCAGGGAGTGTCGCTTTCAAATGGAAGCACGTGATCTCGTTCCACATTCTCCCACAGACGTTGCTTCTGTAGCTTCTTAAAGGATCTCGTCGTCTTCCTTACTCCATCTACAACCGTAACTCTCGGCAGCTGTTGAGTTGGAAAGTCGAACTATACTTTTAACTGGAACTGGGACAGTTCATTAACCACTGACATCACACGGATAGTGTAAATCACTAAACTAAAGAATTTCAGTCTTGAAGTGATATACGCGTACGAGGCAAATACCTGTTAAGGCGAAAAGGCCATTAACAAGCAAGTGGGGCACCTGCTGCTTGCCTTCATACACAAGACTCTGCCTGTTACTACTCTCATTTCCACTGCTGTTTTGGAAATTAATCTTACTGAACAGCTAACCCGGACACGGTCAGCTAGTCCTGCTCACAGACGGACTCTATAGCTTCTTCTAGGGCCGAAAACAATTGATTCTAAAACATTTCACCCATTCAGTAACGAAATTTAAAATGCTGTCATACCCTACCCTCAAGAGCTAAAATGAATCTGTTACAGATGTGACACGGTAAGTCAAGTATTACAGTTAGAAACGGTGTGTATGTCTTGACTGTAACTGTAACTAATCGCGCGAAAATTATCCAGATTATATTCATCCAGTATTTGAAAATGCGAGCACTTATCGATTTCCAGCTTGCTGTACTCTTACAAAAGGTTTTCTCGTTGACGCTCCCCACATAATGATTGGAAAGTAAATACTTTATCAGTTACTTTCTTTTCGCCATTCTTGTAGTAAAATCGCAACAAGAGGCAAAACCTTTTAATTTATTACTTCTTTGGGAATAACTCTTTTCACAACACGTTTTGCAGACAATATCCACGTAACCACTTAATACACCTGAAAAATTATGTAACTGTCATATACTTCAGCATACAGACCATAAGTATTGATACGCGTGGAAAACTGCATTATGCTCAAAACGGAACGCAAATACGTTGACTATACTCATAAAAATACAGTGTCCTGCAATGAGAACACTTTGTGCGGCTTCCAGCAAACATTAATCATAGTTTCAAAACCTTTTCTAAATTATTTCTCGCTTCCACGCTTTAAATCAGACATGTAACACATTAACTCATACGTTAAGTAATACAACGGTTGATGCTGTCTTATAAATGTGAGTTTCATTCTTTAAAGAACAGGAGATTTACTGGTTAGTCTCTACTTGGTAAGACTGTTCCTACTCGATGTATGTTTCCCCTGTGCCTACTCTGAATGATTAGAATCTGGTGCACCAATTTCCATCAGTTGCATAAATTTCTTCTTTTACTTCAGATTTTCCACTATTGCAAGGATTCGGCTATGTAATGATTTTCGACTGAGTATAGTATAAATTGTTAAAATGAGATAGGTGAGTAACAGCAGGGCCGGTTGGAGTATTAATCTGAAAATGGCGCCAGGGGCTTGTAAGTGCAAAATTTGTGTACATAATGTATTACAGACAATGGTGAAAAAGGACACGGGTGGAAGAAATAAGAGCGTACCGTGAGCATGTTGGGGACGGAGGAGGCGAGGATGGTGCGGGTGGGGGCACACGGTAAGAATCTTATGTGGAAAGTCGCTGGACCGACCCTTGGTAACAGCCAGCAAGTATTTCTTGTGGAATGTAGCCATTTTGAAAAGGGTACAGTGTAATCTGATGGATTTCATTCCATCTTCGATTATCATGGTAAAGTCGAATGCGACATCTAACAACAAGATCCTTGACCATAATCAGAATCTATATCTAGTGAATTAAACTTTTCATGGTTCAAATGGCTCTATGCACTATGGGACATAACTTCTGAGTCAGTAGTCCCCTAGAACGTAGAACTACTTGAACCTAACTAACCTAAGGACATCACACACATCCATGACCGAGGCAGGATTCGAACCTGAGACCGTAGCAGTCGCGCGGTCCCAGACCGTAGCGCCTACAACCGCTTGGTCACACCAGCCGGCAAAACTTTTTATACTTAAGACTTGTTTATCATAACAGCTCTACGTACGGCTTGCTGATTCCATAGACACCTTTTAAGATCCCTAAGAGATATCTACATTTACAATTTGAGACCAGTTTAATATCTCACCCCATATTTTGCGACTATTAACTGAAAAATCGATGAATAGAATAAAGACAGGTTTCACGTGGGAGCAAATATCATGGCTAATTCCAAAGTTGCATCACGTATTAAAATGTAACTAGTTGTTCAAAATTAATATTACCTGATTGGTTTGAAACCTGACATTTATTCAGCAGATGCCAGGGAACGAAAGACTGCATTTTACACGTACAAATATTACCAAGCAGAATCAGCTGAATTAGTAATACTAGAATATAAATCTTAGGACATACACCAAAAAAAGTTTGGCATGACCTCGGTTCCGAAACCTGTACAGAAAACTGGAACAAAGATCAACATAAACACCATTTCGGTCGTATTTATGGCTCAAGAAAACCACACATTGCTTGTTGTACCACCATACAGCGAGATATTCAGTGGTGGTGGTCCAGATTGCTGAACATAACGGCATTTCTAATACCCAGTAGCATGTCCTCATGCATTGATCCATGCCTATATTCGTCGTGTCATACTATCCACATGTTCGTCAAGGCACTGTTGGTCCTGATTGTCCCACTCCTCAATGGCGATTCGGTGTAGATCCTTCAGACTGGTTGGTGGGTCACGTCGTCCGTAATTAGCCCTTTTCAATCTATACCAGGCATGTTCGACAGGCTTCATGTCTGGAGAACATACTGGTCACTCTAGTCGAGCGATGTCGTTATCCTGAAGGAAGTCATTCACAAGATGTGCATGCTGCGGGCACGAATTGTCGTCCATGAAGAAAAATGCCACGTCAACATGGTGCCGATATGGTTGCACTATCGGTAGTAGGATGGCATTCACGTATCGTACAGCAGTTATAGCGCCATCCATGTCCACCACCAGCATATGTCGGCCTCACATAATGCCACCCCAAAACAACACGGAACCTCGACCTTGCTGCACTCTCTGGACAGTGTGTCCAAGGCGTTCAGCCTGACTGGGCTGCCTCCAATTGTATGGACGCGATACACGCATGTCACAGTACGGTATCTTCCACCATATATGCTATAATGTATGTTAAATGTCTCCTGTCCGCAAATGTCGTAGGTATTTTGTATTTAAATCCCAACTCATTTCTTGTAATGTGATGACTTGTTAGTAGGACCAGATATCTGTTCAGTGTTTCGACGATGACTCTTTTCAGGCGTTCCTGACATTTGGTGAAGTTTCACCTTCCCAACTGATAATAGCTGTAACACTGAAGCTGCGATAGTTTGAAATATAGGAACATTAATATGTGGAGTGAAATAACGGAAGTTTAATTCAAAAAGTTCTACATCACTATAATCCACAACGAATGAAATGGGTGGTAGGTAAATGGGTGTTCCTGACGATGTAGAATAATCGATAGGAAACATATTTCCCATCTAGACACAAATAGATCTCAGATTGATAACAGTACATCTAAAATCGATGATGCATTCAGGAAATGGAGCACAGCTACAAGAGACGGCTGCAAACTGTCAGGTTACGCAAATAAAAACTGCGCTTCCTACTAATATCTTGCAGTCACCGAATTCAAAATACCATAGAAATGACATCGTATCATGCGATATTTCATGCGCTTTGACTTGAAAGTTTCGAAGGGTAAATGGTATCACGTTGGAAAGAAGTCTGGTAACATCGACTGCAAAGTGTGGACTAAATTTTCTAACCTGGGCAAAAATCGTACGGACGATTCTTTAACAATCGAACTCTCATATCCACGAAAGCTAGAAAGTGTGATTACTTTAAAAATTAGTCAATGTGTTATATACTATACTTTCTGGTTGTATACCCTAATTATGATCACATCATTAGTTCCAGATATTCACCCACAGACTATCGACTGCCTTCACAAAAGATATGAAATCGTGTTTGAAGTTTGTTGCAAGGGAAACTCCCCATCCCACACCCGTCAGATTTACTGGTAAGAGGGCCTAATGGACAGCGCATCAAAATCTCAACGCAGATCAAGTACGAAAACAGGAAGAGTGTGTACGGAAGTGGGAAAAATGAGGAAAATAGAAACAGCAAATGGACGAGGACTAACAAGTGTAACATCGAAAAGATTGGCGCATTTACGGCGTCTAGCCTGCACGCTAGCTCAGCATGTTCGGTAAGAGAATGAGCTACCTTCTATAATAAAAATACTGGATCAACAATAACATTGAACTGGAGTCTATGGATGTCTGCCCTGAACAGACGTAACGAGCAAAATTATATCAATTTTTAAAAAAAGGAAAGAAAAGTGATTACGATGTTGAACTGCTCCACTGACGACCCGGGTTCGAAATAGTTTCACGTCATTAATATTAAATGTCCATCCTGTCACTGAAATGCTTGTTCTCTTTCCGTAGTGTTGACAGTTGTCATTTTATGCACTAGTTATGATCTCATGTGGTACGAATCCATTACCGTCCCAAGTAAATATGATGAATAATGAGAGCAGGAGAGATACCACATATACGTCTCAAAGAAACGAAAAGAAAAAAATGAACGGATGTAAGCTGCATTACAACAAGCGAATTCAAGAGTCAAAACTTCTAAAACGTAACGCAACTTAAAAACGTTCAAAACATATGTTTTATCGCAGCACAGGGAAAACTGTGTGATTGTGAAACTATTGCGGTCCTTTCCTGTAGTTTATGTGACAAACTATTATGTTTCCATCATCTCCTTGCGAGTGATCACTTTCGCATTAACAGGAAAACTTAAATCGGTCAAGGAGGCGTATCTCACTCACTCACCAGGCTTACAAGGCAGGTGCCTCGATAAGTGAATAATTGATTCCTATCATGTGAAACACATACTGTCACTAATGCCATGTGCGACACACGAGAAGTGTTTCCCGCTGAAGGATTCTGTTGACTTGTTGCCTTGTCATCAATCGTTTGAGATTCCCATTCGAAAGCCACTTCATTTCGGCTGCTAGCAGTGTAGTTGGGCAGAATCAACTTTCATTACAGGTCCCTTCCTTGCACCTTGCTGTTGCAAACTGACTTTACACCACGAGACAGAGACACAACTCTGAATACGGCAAACAGCGAAGAAATAAAAAAATAATAAAGGCACAACTGAGAACTGAACATGGATCGTCTGCCTGGCAATCCAACACTAGGAGCACTTAATCTCGATGCTGTTTACTATTGCTCCTATATTGGACTTGTCCTTGGTTGCTTACTGTCTTTTTTCATGTTTGATCAGTGTTCAGTTTTTTACGGGCTGTCACCTGCGCTCTCTTACCATTAAACCTGAGGGGGTGCGATGGGAAATTTCCCCTGTAAGTGCTCTCCTTATCATACACTGGATGACTATAGAGTATAGTACTATGTGTTTTAAGAAAATGTAGTTTTCGCGTTTCCTCACCTATAAGTCATCAGTTATAAAGTCACGCGTTTAGTGGCAGTGGTGTATTTGGATACTGTCTGAAAAGAAGGTACCGTATAGCGTTAGTAATAAAGAAAGAATAAATTAAAACGTCGTCCCCGACACTGGAGTTTTACTGCACGAAAACGAAATTGTAGTAAGTGAAAATCTTTCTTCCATAAACTGTTTTGCGTTGGGTGTCAGCCACGCATATTTTCCCAAAAGTTTGAAATTATTCCTAAAGTTCATTGGAATAAAATCTTAAGGAAAGGATCAATTTACTTGTGCAATCTTCGCCCTGTGATTTACGCTGCGTCGCAGAAATACAGACTGCTTCTGATTGTAATATTTTAAGGTAACTTTGCACCTCTTAACTAGTAGGTCATGACTGCTTTCTAAAGCTTAAATTCGGTCAGTAATTGTATGAATTGCCGAAATTCGAATTACTGTCGTCTCTGCAGACGGTTTGGCATCCTCCGATTGGGACCGTGAACCGTGCAACGTGTCAGCCATTCAGTAGTACGTCGGACCCGCGTGTCGCCACTATCAGTGACTGCAGACCGAGCGCCGCCACACGGCAGGTCTAGAGATATTTCCTAGCACTCGCCCCAGTCGTACAGCCGACCTTGCAAGCGATAGTTCACTGACTTCTACGCTCTCATTTGCCGAGACGATAGTTAGCATATCCTTCAGCTACGTTATTTGCTAGGACCTAGCAAGGCGCCAGTATCAGTACTATTGTTATTGTGAATCATGTACCATTAAGAGCGACGTTCTCCATTAACGGATTAAAGTTAAGTATTCCACCAGCTACGTCCGTTTTTCTCAATTCTAATTCCCTTGTCATGTTCCGGACCTCACGCCAGCCTGCGTGAGCTGAGACGCGTGCAATTCGGCCTCCTTCAGCAAAACACGGTTGGCTCTCCTGCCAACCACAACATCTTCTTCTTACCATCGTTGAGAGTATAAATTTATGTCAGCGTCGTAGCCAATATTAAACCGCAATAAAGTTTACAAGCTTCATTACTGTAAATACTAAATTCCAGAAGAACGCTAGCGCCGAAGCAGTATCCTTTTTCTAATATTTGTCTCTGGAAAAGGAAGATAAAACATTACTGTTCTCTAGTCGACGAGGAGGCCGCAAGAAACGTACAAAGTACCTTCTATTGCATAAACTTTAGATCGATATAGGCTGTGCACTTGTCTCAGGGACCATCTTGCCATCTACATCTACACATATACTCCGCTAGCAACCAAGCAGTGTGTGGCGGCGGGCACAATTCGCGCCAAAGTAATATTCCGCCCCCCCTCCCCCCCTCTTTTCCATTCACGGGTCGCAGAAGGGAAAAACGACTGTATGAACGCCTCAGTTCGAGCTCTAATTTCCCTTATCATTGAATGGTAATCATTGCGTGGTTTGAAAATTGGTGGTAATTATATATGCTCTACGTCCTCGGCGAAGATCGGGTTTCGGAATTTAGTGAGCAGCCCCTTCCGTTTAGCGCCTCGTATATCTGCAGGTGTGCCCCATTTCAAACATTTTATGAGATCTGAAACGCACTCGCAATGGCTAAATGTGCCAGTCACGAATCTTGCCGCTTTTCTTTGAACCTTCTCAATCTCTTTAATCATACCCAACTGGTAAGTGTCCCATACAGAAGAATAGTACTCAAAGACTGGACGAACTAACATATTTTAAGCAATTTCCTTTGTTGAAGGACGGCATCGCTTCTGAATTCTACCAATAAACCGCAATCTAGAGTTTTCCTTGCCCGTTACTTATGTAATCTGATCATTCCATTTGAGATCGTTTCGAATAGTCACCTCCAGATTCTTGATGGAAGTTACCGCTTCCAAAGACTGGTCATTTATTTTGTACTCTTTCATTAATGGGGATTTTCGCCTTTTTATACTCCGTAGGTTACTGTTACTAATATTGAGAGATAACTGTCAGTCATCACACCAAGCACTAATTTTCTACACATCCCCATTTATTTGTTCACATCATTCGTATGATACTACTTTCCTGTAGACTACAGCATTATCGGCCAACAGTCTAATGCCGCTGTCAATACCATCAACCAGATCGTTTATGTAAATGGTAAAATTCAGCGGACCTATTAGGCTGCCCTCCGGCACACCTGAAGTTATTCTTGTTTCTGTTGAAATAACCGCTTTCAGGACGACACCCTGCTTTCTGTCTGATAGAAAACCTTCTATCCAACTGCATATGTCATCGGATAGAGCGTAAGCGCACTTTTTGGAACAAGTGACAGTGCGGAACTGAGTCGAACGCCTTTCGAAAGACGAGAAATATGGCATCGACTTGGGAGCCGGTATCTAGAGCCTGTTGTGTATCACGCACAAAGAGGGCCAGCTGTGTCTCGCACGACCGCTGTTTCCCCAAGCCGTGCTGGTTTCAGCAGATGAGCTTCTCACTGTCTAGAAAGGTAATTTTGTCTGAAAATAAAATATGTTCCATGACTTTGCAACAAATCGATGTCAGTGAAAGCGGCCGGTAATTAAGTGCATCCGATTTTCTACCCTTTTTATAGATTTCGTGTAGTAACACAAAACCTTAACCTTCATGGCAAACGCTGGCCTGAATCTAGAATGTCCTTCAAAATGGCTCTGAGCACTATCGGACTTAACATCTGAGGTCATCAGTCCCCTTGAACTTAGAACTACTTAAACCTAACTAACCTAAGGACATCACACACATCCATGCCCGAGGCAGTATTCGAACCAGCGACCGTAGCAGTCACGCGGTTCCGGACTGAGCCCCTAGAACCGCTAGACCACCGCGGCCGGCTAGAATGTCCTTACTCTCACTTATGTACGAATAGTATTACTCGCAATTCTGATATTTTATCTTTGAGTATCACTTCATATCGAGAATGAGTTAGTGGTTGCAGAAACATGATACTGACGGCGTTTAAAACACGCCCAGCACATCGTATAGGACGGGTATCAAAACATCAAAGACAGTGGCGTTTATGAACGTACACAAGTGACTGGTGCTTGAGAAGGACTACAGTTTCTATAGAGGAATGCAGTTACAAGAAATCCATTTTCGCCCGTAGACAAGTCTCTGGAATCAGAGCAAAAAATTGGTTATCTTAAGTTTTGAGACCTCAATTTGTAGTACACCAGTTTTTAACACTGTTATAGTTGTGATGTGACGTGATGATAATATTCTTTTAGTACTAATCTAGGAAGAAAATACTCTTCTGTTATAGTCATAATTTTTTATACCATTCAGGGATTAAATACAGCCGTAAGCATGTGGAAGGAATCCCCAGTATAACTTGGTGCCAATCATAGGCGATTTGTTGGAGAGGTATTCGATGCTTCTGTGAAGCTATGTAGCATCTACAATGCTATGTCAAATTTCCCAAGAAATTAAAATTTTTCCTTCACAAGCAGTATACAACTATAAGAATCTGTAGCGTTTCCGTAATATCGGCAGTATGACTTGATATGTTTTAAAGTGCATCATATCACATTTATATTATCCTCTTTTTAAATTTGGTAACACAATCTGTTTGATCAAGAAACAATCGGTCTCACTTTGAAAGCGATATCACCACGTGAAGTACTGTTGGTAGGACTTGCAAGAGGTCTTTGCACTTTGTGGCTGGGTCCGACGCCCGCTCTTAATATCATGCAAATGGTTACAGCCACTGTATGCGTAACCCACGTCTAGGCCATCACAGGAAATGCCAATAGGAAATCCCATCAGCTCCTCGAAAGCGTAGATTAAGCCGTTTGGAGCCTCTAAAAGTAAAAGGTGCTCTCCGACGAGATAGGGAAGCTCTGCGTGACCCTTCTGCAGTGGAGAGAAGTGGAGGTCTTCCACGGTAAGGGTTTCAGGATAATGCCGAGTAATTTGAAACCGCTGAGCCTAGCGAGGAAGCGAGGCCGATTTTGTGCGGCCTCCGGTTGTAGCAGGAGTAACTCAAGAATGACGTTGCATCGCTTCAAGTCTCCTCGTTCCATTTTGTAAAGTATTCTGATACCTTAACCAAAGTGGCCCTCTGAAATTTTACACGTCAATCTTGGAGGTAAAGTGACGGGGAAAGGCCAAATCGATTCTCTGAAACACCGTAAGTGAGTCAATCCTTGGCGAAGTTGTTCAAGAAAATCCCCTTACATTTGCGGTCGCTTTTCTTTTCTTAGGTGCACTAGATGCGTTTTGCTTCCTCATAACATAAATGGGTCTTTATATACAATTCAGACGTTCAGACCGGGTGCCGTGCTGCAGATTCTAATATCTGAAGAAATACTAGAGAGCCATGTTCTCATTTGTACGTTTATTTTGAACTGATGACCGGTTAAAACACTAATTTACTCTCATCTTAATATCTTATGATTTCAAAATTAAGACATTTTGACAAAGCTGAAATTTTTAATTACTTGCATTCCTAAACGCCTAATGTTGTCAAATAATATGGCATAATTTTTAAAACCTGAGCTCTGAAGATGACAACAGAGTACCGTTAAAACTGGTCATCAGTTCAAAATAAATATTTAAGCGCAATATTGAGTGAAGAATTTTTTCAATTACTGCAAACGAGGCATTCACTGTCTTACCGTTTTCTATCTTCTACGTACTTCTCTGAACTGCGCCATTTATGGTGCATAAATGTAATTTTTAACATGCCGCTTCCCAGACAGGTAACATCAAATAATTGTATAAGCTGTTTATTGACTAACTCATATTAAGGAGCTATAAAACAAATATCTTTATTTTCTTATGTGTTTGAAATAATTAATATTTGACAGGTAGGTGAGAATGTTTTAAGAGGGGGAACTGTTTTCAGACTTGCACCTCAGGCCAGTCCTGTAATAGGAGTTTTCATTGTATTTTATTCTTTTTTGAAATGGTATCATTTACTTCATGTGAGCAGGTGCCTTTTTCGAAATTACAAAAATTAGTCCATATAAGTATGGCTTTTCTAATTTTAAAAACGTTGTCGAAGATACAACTTGCTCATGTACTTAGCAACAAATATTCTACTCAATTTTATAAATTTCTGTAATCGAAAAAAATTGTTAATTCTGTTTTTAATAGTCTATATAGCGGTAATCTGAATCAGAAACCCAATTAGGAAATAAACCACAGTTACGGAGTTAAAAAATAACAGTTATTGACAATTAACAGAGATCTCGTTTTTCGAGACATAGCGAAGTACAACATTAAAGAAACATTTTTCCACTTCAGGGAACAACACAATGCATGAACCATGAATAATGGATAATGTCGTCTAACTAAATTTAAAAATGTACAGAATTTTATGCATCATTCGTGGTGACCCTCTGGACTTAAGATCTCCTCCACTGCCTTACCTTGTACTTAACTCCTTCCATCAGCCACTAGCTGGTTGCTGTACACGTGAAGCAGCATTTCCCATCCATTATTTTAAGTGAGATGAGTGGCGATTAGATGCAGTGTGGTACAGATTTATCTCCATCTACATTGGGCATTAACTTACTGTGTTGTATCTGGGACCATTTTTAGCTTTTTGACATTTTCTAAACAGTACATATAAGGGAGAGCATATATCTTGCGCATCACATGAGCATGACTACCATAACAAAGCCCATGAATATTGCTCCAGTGTTTGTTTTAATACTGGTACTGCAGAGCTGTTGGTCTCTGAGTTGGACACCAAAGCAACATTACCGTGCAATACATGATTTGAAAGTAAATAAATTAAATAGAGGATCAAGGTATAATAAATGGGAAGACCCACGATCACATCACTCTCACAGAATACGTATCAGTTCTAATATTAGACTCAAGAAGTAGTTCACATTAGTACATGAAGTTAATACATGTTAAAGAATTTAAGCAAAATAAGAAAAAAGCAGAACGTTATCTCTGACAATTAATATACAGAGTGTCTCATTTAACATGAACACCCTAAATAACTTTTTGTCCTGATGAAAATTACAAAACGCTTAAGCAAATATTCTTCAGCAATCAGGGGGACATCAATCTGTGTGACTGCCTTCATTATAGCTTTGTTTTCCACAAAGATACTGTAGTGGCAACTTCTACCACCCAATGTATCAGCCTAACCAACCTAGCAGGAAGAGATAGATGGCACCGTATTAACACTCATCTCAGCTTCCAAAATGATTTATTTGTTTCCACTACAGTGCCCAGTTCACCTTGGTCCTTGTCACAGGGTCCCACAATGCTGAGACCACCACCTCAGCGACCCATGTACTACAGATCTGTGTCGAGCCTTGGATCCCAGAGAAGTTGGCGTGTCGTCAGGATGCCAGCAGTTGACTAGGCGGTCTGCCGACTCAGTACCACTCGACTCAGCACCACTCGGCCATTTGCATACTTCTTGCAGCTATGGGTGAGATAGCGGCGACAACGAGCGCCCTCGATCCGGCGTCCTTAATCTGGGGCCCTCGCCTTGTGATGCCTGTGGCGTATGTTGGAAGCCAGGACAACTGCCTACAGCAGCGAGTCATGGAGTGGCCCACCGATGGCTGGCTATGGATCCTGCATCGGCCTCAGAGCGTTGAACCAGTGACCTGCCGTGGACTGGAACACTGGTGCCCCATCTGCTGCTGCATTTAGCTTGTGGTGTGACACGCCCGCCATCCAAGAGAGCTGCCACACTTGAATGAATGTCGTTAGAAACGGGCACATACTTATAGGCGGCTGTGTGCCTCTGTTTTGCTAACACACCACTTTGAGTCACTTACAACCACTAGGTTGCGCCAGTGGGCCCCTTCTACCTGTAATTTGCTCCGTGCATTTACTCTTTTCAGAGGTTCCTTGGCCTTGTGGCCTCTATTCTACCTCACAACCGCTGGTCAGCGTAACTTACTGTCATCAGCTCTGCGCCTGGCTGCAACTTGCGCGCTCTGAAATACTGCACTAAAGCTGACTTTTCGTATCCCAAACGCCAGAGCCGCTACAGTATGAACAGCAGTATAACTTTTTTAACTCGCACCCTGTATTTTTTATTCGGTAATTCATTTCGTATCCTGAACACCTATTCAAAAATGTATTAACAGTGTACCGTGCATCGAAACACAACGTTATTATGTACATAACACAACATCGACTTTGATGCTCCTAGCGCTTAGTGCAGGTACTTGGGGTAATGGAACACATCCACGTGCTGACGTTGACAGAGGAAAAATGTAAATATAAGTAGAAGGCACATCCGTCATTCCATTAACCATCGTCAGTTGAACAGTTGTATGAGTAGAACGCACACTAACGAAGAGAAGGTAGAAATGCTACTCATCCATAGGGATTGTAAGTTAGCAGAACACTAATTGCAATACTGTTTTCTTACGTATGGGGACATTCAGTACAGTAGTTTAGTCCTTTTAGATATTGTTATGTAGAGTAGGCATACAGCACAGGCTGTCCTGCCTACAAACTACATCGACATAACGTTTCTTTTATTGTTGTTGTTAAAGGTAGGCAAAATGCTATGCAGGCAGCTGAACTGTATACAGAGCGATATCCTGGCAAGAACCCACCTACCTGACGGATGTTGTCACGTCTTGTCTCATCGTATCAGGAAACAAGAAGTTTCAACCCTTGACAACGCAATCTTCGTAGCGCTCACACAGATGAAACTACTGAAGTTATTGTTGTCGCTTCCGTTGCTATGAATCCACATGTGAGCATAGGGCAGCTAGACTAGGAGATTGGCATTCCTAAAACCAGTGTACATCGTATTCTTAAACGTCATCGGTTCCACCTTACCATGTACACCTACATCAAGAACGGCATGGGAATGGTTTCAAGAATCGTATTCAGTTCTGTCAGCGGGCACAGCATCAAATCCTGGCCAACCTGAACTTCTTCTTCAATGTTCTATTTACCGATGAATGTTCCCCCGCAAAAATTGTTGTAGCAGCATCAACTCTGGACTTCATTGCCCCCATTCACCAAAATGTACGGCTTCTTGCACTCTTGCAAATTGAATTCTTGCGTCATTAATACTGTCTGCCAGTACCATTAACAGTATACGCCCATCACCCCTTCTCAACTACGATACTCAGTTTTTTCCTATATGACTGCCTAGATATTACTGGCCATTGCGTTTATACTGGGCACGCATTCCGTGAGTTCTTTAGCTACCTCCCGTAGTGCGCCAGTATTGTTCTATATATTATACTCCAGGTTCGTTAGTTGGGTGGTGTACCACTTTACCGTGGTTTACACATCTTTTACTGTATCCCGAACCTGATGCCCATATTCCTTGTCTGCTGCCCCAAATAAGGTTTCTAGCAAATTCCTACCTTTGTTGTCCTATCCCCTACTTCTACGTACAACTGCATGTGGAACTTAATCCGTCACTTGTATCAACTGTGCTTTTTACTTCTCGCACGAAAGTTACAGCTCCTGGTATTCGTCGTTAATGTCAGAGACAATGGCTGTAGTCTATGGCGCCTCGTGTAACTCCTTGAATCTCATTTCTAACTCTTCATACTTCGGAAGTGATGACAAGTCAGCAACACGTCTGCTCGGCCGCAGATGTAGGGTGCATGGCTTTGATTTAGCTATGGTTACTCCTTCGTCTTTTCGCTTCAGAGTCGACGTGGGCAAGTTCGCAAAAGCTGAAATATCCCTTGTGAATTTGGTAGTGAGATGCGATCCATGGGACTAGTCCATTTTCAAAGTCTCTGAGCTCTCTAATCGGCTCACTCTGTACTTTGAAACGTCCCCTTAGAACAATTATACAAGACTGTGCTTAAACTGACACACAATATTTTTAGCGCAACGCAATCTCACTTTCTAAAATCCCTAAAAAAAATGACCTTGACTAACGTTAACCTATACCTTTCGCAAATTACTTACCTTACAAAAATCTACGTTACTCAAACTACAGCAATACAGCGAGCGCCACTACTGCCAGCTAAATAAAAGATTCAAACTACTGAAGGCACTAACTACTGATAGGCATAGTTAGCAAATGAAAGATTTTGATAGAGAACCAACAATGTATTTACCTCAATAGTGTTCAAAAGTCATAATGTATATAGCAGTTCATGACATCCAGTCTTACAAATTTCAAAACTTCGCCATCTCTCTCCCCACATCCACCACTGCTGGTGGCTCACCTCCAACTGCGCAACGCTACGCGCTGTTAACAGCCATCTGCCCAACACTACAATGGAAAGTATTACAACAATGCCAACCAGCCACTGACTGCACACAGCACAGCCAGTGATTTTCATACAGAGCGCTACGTGGCATTACCAGTATAAAATACCTAAACAACCTACTTACAAATATTTCGGTAAGAAAGGTAAGTGACCGTGACGTAATGAGTTTAGGGCGCCCAGCTGAGAGGTAGTCGTCTGACAAAAGAAAGCCATTAGGTGAAAAACAGAGGCCATTATCCTCGCTATTGACATTCCTTTGTAGAAAGCATCGCAAATACGACACGCTTAAACTTGAAAACATACGATTACACTGTGGAGCTCTTAATTCATGGTATTTACTGAACTCAAATGATGAGAAACATTTCGTCTCTATTGTCTTGCTAGTTGAAAGATTGTTTACTGCATTATGGAATGCCTTATGGCCAGCGAATGACGTTTCACACCTTGCTTTGCCTACTTTGTTTAATATCCAGTTTCTTGTTGCACTGCATTATTGGTTATAATAAAATTTAATAGATGTACTAGTATCACTATTATCTCTCTATGGACCCAGTAAAGAATAATTTTACGATGTTCTTTCGTAGAAAAGAGAGCACAAATAGACATTTTCCTTCACAGGAATTGCAAAAATAATTTTTTTTGCGATTTGGTGACTTATCTGCTAGTGTAAGTTCTCGTGATGCATCACCCTAGTGTTAAGATATGACATAGGTATTAAACAGGGCCATTTTTACTGTAATATTTTTTCTGCTTGAGATTTGTCATGTTTAGATATAAGTTATTACGTTTACTGCTGCTAGCTATGCCAATTTCCATTTTTGTCATTGCTGTTTGTGTTCATTGTTTAGTGCTGCTGCATTGCCTTGTCCCTTAGTTTAGAATCTGAGCTCAGTATATTTAAGTTAGCTTAAAAGAGGGTAGACTATATGAGAGAACGAGTTGTGATGAATTGAAAGAAATGCATTGAGAAGTTGTACGAGAAAAGTACAGAAAGCAGGTATAGACAGGACTTTTTGGAAATAATGAAGAACGAAGGGATATCTCCGAGAAGTAAAGAAAGTATTGTTTGCAAAATACTGCAGTAAAACAAACCATGTCCTTTCCTCGTGTTATCCCTATATGTGTTTGTGTACCCTTGTGTATTTATGTTCTGCTTGTCTTTGTATGTGTATTGGATAAGACTTATGTTGCAGAATGTTTTTAATACTCAGCTACATGAACTATGATGAGGAATACTGTTATCATGAAATATAATTTGCATTAATAATATGTTATTTACTTTGTAAATATGTTAGACATTATTAATTCTATTCTGTTTTAAAACTCATGTGTGAAGTTGATCTTTCAATAATTATTCTGATCTTTATGTATGTACTTATGTCACAATTCTTGTAACACTGATGTATACGTTTATTTCTATTCTTTTATTCTTTTGTAAAGCCTGTATTACTGCAAATTTTGTCTGTACTATTATGCTTTTAATGATGTATTTTGTACCTTTGTTATTGTATTCTTATGTTATAAAATTGTAATTGACACCAGTTCATCGAATTAAGTAACTTGTAAGTTACATTTCACTGCACACGTTTCTGTTGGTCATAGTATATGGACAATATGTGAGAAGTAGGGACTGTTAGTGTTTGCACATGTGTTGATAATTCAACATGGGACTGGTTAACAGCATTGCAGGTTCTAAAGAAATTAAAAAAAAAAAATTGTGCGTGCACAAGTGGTGGTTCATGGGCTTGTTATATTCTCCGCAAGACTCTTCGATGGTGATTGTGCGGCTGCACAGTTGCAACAGATGCCTGCTGGCCGTCTCTACAAGGACTACAGTGGGTCTGCATCTTTGATGATCCACTAATACCACTATTTCTACAAGGACTGCACTGGTTCTGCACCTCTGGTGGCCCACCAATACCGTAATCTCTACCAGGACTACAGTGGGTCTGCTCTGTGATGACCTAAATACCTATATTCTAGAAAACTTCGACTGACTCTGCAGTGGGTTTGCTCTTTTGTGGCCCATTACCTGTTTGCATGTCAAGAGTCAGCACTGTCTTTCTGTTGGAAGGACAACACTACTTCTTCAAGATCCATGGAAATCCACTACTTCCATGTGCATTCTCTTTTACTACTCAGACTTTGAAAAAAAAAAATAACACTGTAATTTTACTGTCATGAATGATCAGGACTGTCTTTATGGACCGAGGGAAAATTTTAGCTTTTGACTAAGATTGTATCGATAAGTGTGTGCATTTGATTTCTTTGTTATTGTAATTATGAAATTTTTTTTTCTAATCTGTATTGGCCAATGCCCAAAACAATTTGTAAAATTTTTTGTGGGGAGCATGGGAGCTATGTAAATAGGCTGTTTAGGTTTTCTTATTGGTAACGCCACGGAGCGCTCTGTATGAAAATCACTGTCTGTGCTGTGTGCAGTCTGTGACTGGTTTGCATTGTTGTCTGACATTGTAGTGTTGGGCAGCGGCAGCTGGATGCTAACAGCGCGTAGCGTTGCGCAGTTGGAGGTGAGCCGCCAGCAGTGGTGGATGTGGGGAGAGAAATGGCGGAATTTTAAAATTTGTAAGACTGGATGTCATGAACTGCTATATATATTATGACTTTTGATGATATTAAGGTAAATACATTGTTTGTTCTCTGTTAAGATCTTTCATTTGCTAACTATCCCTATCAGTTAGTGCCTTCCGTAGTTTGAATCTTTTATTTAGCTGGCAGTAGTGGCGCTCGCTATATAGCAGTAGTTCGAGTAACAAAGATTTTTGTGAGGTAAGCGATTTGTGAAACGTAATGGTTAATGTTAGTCAGGGCCACTTTTTGTAGGGATTTTTGAAAATCAAAAACTGCCCAACACTACAATGGCGAGTATTACAACAATGCCAACCAGCCACTGACTGCACACAGCACAGCCAGTGATTTTCATACAGAGCGCTACGTGGCGTTACCAATAAAAAAACCTAAACAACCTACTTACAACTTACTGACTGTTGATAAAACAACGGTCTTGGGTCACTTTGTACTGGCGAATCTTGTGACATCTAGTGTTCAATAACACATTTTTCAGAGGTTTCCGATAGTGTGTGTTATAAATACAAAATCAAATAGGGGTAATGCTGGAGTAGGTTTAATAATGAATAAAAAACTAGGAGTGCCGGTAAGCTACTATAAACAGCATAGAGAATGCATTATTTTTTGTGGCTACGATAGACACGAAGCTCGTGCCTACCACTGTAGTAAAAGTTTGTATGCCAACTAGCTCGACAGATGACGAAGAGATTGATGAAATGTATGATGAGATAAAAGAAATTATTCAGATAAAGAAGGGAGACTAAAATTTAATAGTCATGGGTGACTGGAATTCGATAGTAGGAAAAGGAACAGAAGAAAACGTAGTAGGCGAATATGGAATGGGGGTAAGAAATGAAAGAAGATGCTGCCTGCTAGAATTTTGCTCAGACCGTAACTGAATCATAGCTAACACTTGGTTCAAGACCCATGAAAGAAGGTTGTATAGATCGAAGAGGCATGGAGATACTGAAAGGTTTCATATAGATTATATAATGGTAAAAGAGAGATTTAGGAACCAGGTTTTAAATTGTATGACATTTCCAGGGGCAGATGTGGACACTGACCACACTCTATTAGTTATGAACTGTAGATTAAAATTGAAGAAACTGCAAAAAGGTGAGAATTTAAGGATATGGGACCTGCATAAACTGACAGAACCAGAGGTCGTATAGAGTTTCAGGGAGAGCATAAGGGAACAATTGACAGGAATGGAGGAAATAAATACAGTAGAAGAAGATTGCGTAGCTCTGAGGGATGATGTAGTGAAGGCACCAGAAGATCAAGTATGTAAAAAGACGAGGGCTAATAGAAATCCTTGGGTAACAGAAGAAATATTGAATTTAATTGATGAAAGGAGAAAATATAGAAATGCAATCAATGAAGGAGACAAAAAGGAATACTAACGTCTCAAAAATGAGTTCGACAGGAAGTGCAAAATGGCTAAACATGGATGGCTAAACATGGATGGCTAGAGGACAAATGTGAGGATGTAGAGGTATATCTCACTATGGGTAGATAGATAGTGCGTACAGGAAAATTAAAGAAACCTTTGGAGAAAGAGAACTACTTGTATGATTACCAAGAGCTCAAATGGAAACCCAGTTCTAAGCAAAGAAGGGAAAGCAGAACTGTGGAAGGAGTATGAAGAGGTTATATACAAGGGCGATGTACTTGAGGGCAATATTATGGAAATTGAAGAGGATGTAGATGAAGACGAAATGGGAGGTATGATACTGCGTGAACAGTGACAGAGCGCCGAAGGATCTAGGTCGAAACAAGTCCCTGGGAGTAGACAACATACCATTTCAACTACTGACAGCATTGGGGGAGCCAGTCCTGACAAAACTCTACCATCTGGAGAGCAAGATGTATGAGACAGGCGATGTACCCTCAGACTTCAAGAACAATAAAATAATTCCAATCCCAAAGAAAGCAGGTGTTGACAGATGTGAAAATTACCGAACTATCAGTTTAATAAGTCATGGCAGCAAAATACCAAAATGAATTCCTTACAGACGAATGGAAATAAGTGGTAGAAGCCGACCTCGGGGAAGATCAGTTTGGACTCCATAGAAATATTGGAGCACGTGAGGAAATAATGACCCTACGATTTATCTTAGAATATAGATTAAGAAGAGGCAAACCTACGTTTCTAGCATTTGTAGACTTAGAGAAAGGTTTTGAAAATGTGGACTGAAATACTATCTTTCAAATTTTGAAGGTGAGAGTAGTAAAATACAGACAGCGAAAGGCTGTTTACTATTTGTACAGACAGCAGATGGCTGTTATAAGAGTCGAGGGCCATGAAAGGGAAGCACTGGTTGGGAAGGGAGTGAGACAGGTTTGTAGCCTATCCCCGATGCTATTCAATATGTATATTCAGTATGGATATTAGAATCTAGATGACATAGTAATTCTGTCAGAGACAGGAAAGGACTTGGAAGAGCAGCTGAACGAAATTGATAGTGTCTTGAAAGGAGGATATTAGGTGAACATCAACAAAAGCAAAACGAGGATAATGGAATGTAGTCGAATTAAGACGGGTGATGCTGAGAGATTTAGATTAGGAAATGAGACACTTAAAGTAGTAAAGGAGTTTTGCTGTTTGGGGAGGAAAATATCTGATAATGGTCGAAGCAGAGACGATATAATATGTAGACTGGTAGTGGCAAGGAAAGCTTTTCCGAAGAAGAGAAATTTGTTAACATCGAATATAGATTGAAGTGTCAGGAAGTCGTCTCTGAAAGTGTTTGTATGGAGTGTAGCCATGAATGGAAGTGAAACATGGACGATAAATAGTTGGGACAAGAAGTGAATAGAAGCTTTCGAAATGTGGTGCAAGAGAAAAATGGTGAAGATTAGTTGGGTACATCACATAACTAATGAGCAGGAATTGACTAGAATTGGGGAGAAGAGACATTTGTGGCTCAGCTTGACTAGAAGAAGGGATCGGTTGGCAGGATATGTGTTTGTGGCCTGAGCTCCCAGTTGGTGCTCATCAACAGCGCAGAGAGATACGTATATAGCTTCTTTCTGTGTTTTCTTCGTAGATTCTTACTTAAATTGCGTGTGAGTTTTGTATAGGAAGTGTAATTTCGAGTTTTAGTTACTGTAATTGTCAACTCAGGCAGATTGTAGCGCAGTTGTTAGGCATTTGTACATGTTAGTTCATACATTCTTTGCTTGTTTCCCTTGCGTTATCTAGGCATGGACTCTTGTTTCAGTAACTATTGTTCAACATCGATTAGAATGGACAGGGACTGTGATTTCTGTGTTCGGATGAGGGCTGGGTTGGCATCCCTTCCCTCACGGCTGCAGGTGGCGCTGACTTTGGTCGTGCAACTTGAGGCTGTTGCCAATGGGGACCAGTGTGGGGAGCCGGAAGTGTGTATCATGGGGATGTCAACCTAGTGCTGTCTGTCCCCAGATCGGTCTGCTTCTGTGGTTGCCCCGGTTGCTGCCCGCAGTGGGGCTGAGCCCTTGTCTGTGGTTGATTGGGAGGTCGTTCCAAGGCGTGGCAGGCAGCGAAAGACGGCCCCAGAGGCTGATCAGAAAGCCTCCCCGGTTCATCTGACAAACAGGTTTCAGGTACACTGCATTTCTTCCGAACTGACTATGCAAATGTAGACGAGATGTGGCTCAAATTCAAAGATATAGTAGCAACAGCAAATGAGAGATTGATGCCTCATAAACTGGTAAGAGATGGAACTGATCCCCCATGGTACACCAAACAGGTGGGAACGCTGTTGCACAGGCCACAGACAAAGCATGCAAAGTTCAGAAGAACGCGAAATCCCGGAGATTTACAGACGCGCGAAATTTTGCACGGACATCAGTGCATGATGCCTTTAATAGGTTCCACAACGAAACATTGTCTCGAAATTTGGTAGAAAATCAGAAGAAATTCTGGTCGTATGCAAAGTACAAAAGCTGCAAGACGCAGTGAATACCTTCGCTACGCAGTGCCGATGGTACTGTTACCGACGACTGTGCCGCTAAACCGGAGATATTGAACGCAGTTTTCCGAAATTCCTTCAGCAGGGAAGACGGATGGAATATTCCAGAATTTGAAACACGAACAGCTGCTAGCATGAGTTTCTTAGAGGTAGATACCTTAGGGGTTGCAAAGCAAATCAAATCGCTTTATATGGGAAGGTCTTCAGATCCAGATTGTATACCGATTAAGTTCCTTTCAGATTACGCTGAGACAATAGCTCCGCACGTAGCACTCATATACAACCACTCGCTCACCGGTAGATCTATACCTACAGATTAGATAATTGCACAGGTCGCACCAGTGTTTAAGCAGGGTGGTAGGAGTAATCCATTGAACTACAGACCTATATCATTGACGTCGGTTTGCAGTAGGGTTCTAGAGCATGTACTGTATTCAAACATTATGAATCACCTGGAAGGGAACGATCTATTGATACGTAATCAGCATGGTTTCATCGTTCTTGGGCAACGCAGCTAGCGTTTTATTTGCACAAAGTAATGGCCGCTATTGACAGGGGATCTCAAGTTGATTCGGTATTTCTAGATTTCCGGAAAGCTTTTGACACCGTTCCTCACAAGCGACTTCTAATCAAGCTGCGGGCCTATGGGGTATCGTCTCAGTTGTGCAACTGAATTGTCGATTTTCCGTCAGCATGGTCGATGTTCGTAGTAATAGACGGCAAATCATCGAGTAAAACTGAAGTGATATCAGGTGTTCCCCAGGGAAGCGTCCTGGGACCTCTATTGTTCCTGATCTATAGAAATGACCTGGGTGACAATCTGAACAGTTATCTCATGTTGTTCGCAGATGATGCTGTGATTTACCGTCTAGTAAGGACATCCGAAGACCAGTATCAGTTGCAAAGTCATATAGAAAAAATTGCCGAATGGAGTGGTAGCTGGCAGTTGACGCTAAATAACGAAAAGTGTGAGGTGATGCACATGAGTTCCAAAGGAAATCCGTTGGAATTCGATTACTCGATAAATAGTACAATTCTCAAGGCTGTCAATTCCACTAAGTACCTGGCAGTTAAAACTACGAACAACTTCAGTTGGAAAGACCACATAGATAATATTGTGGGGGAAGCGAGTAAAACGTTGCGTTTCAGTGGCAAGACACTTAGAAGTGCAACAAGTTCACTAAAGACACAGCTTATACTACACTCGTTCGTCCTCTGTTGGAATATTTCTGCGCGGTGTGGGTACCTTACCAGGTGGGATTGACGGAGGTCATCGAAAGGGTGCAGAAAAGGGCAGCTCGTTTTGTATTCTCACGTAATACGGGAGAGAGTGTGGCAGATACGACATGCTAGTTGGGATGGAAGTCATTAAAGTAAACACGTTTTCCGTCGCGGCGAGATCTATTTCCGATATTTTGGTCACCAACTTTCTGTTCCGAATGCGAATATATTTCGTTGAGCCCAGCCTACATAGGTAGGAATGATCATCAAAATAAAATAAGAGAAATCAGAGCTACAACAGAAAGGTTTAGGAGTTAGTTTTTCCTGCGTGCTGTCCGGGAATAGAATGGTAGACAGATAGTATGATTGTGGTTCGATGAACTCTCTGCCAAGCACTTAAATGTGAATTTCAGAGTAATCATGTAGATGTAGATACGTTCTAAGGCATCAAGGGATCAACAATTCAGTATTGGAGGGCAGCGTGGAGGGTAAAAATCGTAGAGGGAAACCAAGAGATGAATACACGAAGAAGATTCAGGAGGATGTAGGTTGCATGAAGGACATAGAGATGAAGAAGCTTGCAGAGGGTAGAGTAACAAAGAGAGCTGCATCAAATCAGTCTCTGGACTGAAGACCACGACAACAACAACAGTGTGTGTGTGCGCGCGCGCCCGTGTGTGTGTGTGTGTGTGTGTGTGTGTGTGTGTGTGTGTGTGTGTATTAAAATGTGTGTGTCTCCCGCTTTGAACGCATACTCTTACCATGGAAACTCAAGGTTAGTAATACTATAAACTGTGTTAATTTCATATTGTTTAACTCACACTACTGCTACCAGTTTAAACATTAGTTTTAACAATATTGCTCTTATGTAACCTTTTCAGTACCATGGGTGTCGCAGACAGCCAGAATATTAGTACACACGACGTACACAACGGCAATGAGTACTGCCTAGCTCACATTTCCATATTTTCGCCCAAACGGTAAAGGTTTTTAAGTAATGGTGAGATTTAGAATCTTTCTTTTCATTGCTTTTTGCATTCTCGTTACTTAACATGATGTGCAAATCCAGTACTATGTTATTCTAAGCACTTTCAATGTGTTTAATTCACCAAAGTGAGAGATTTCCATAACTCGGTGTTCCATAGTAAAGTGCCTTTTAAAACTTTACATGTATGCTAATTATACTTCTTCAGTGTAGAGACTTTGCGATTAATCACTGACTTGGTCATGTAAGCTCACAACATTTGTGTTTTTGTTCATTCGAAACTCATTCTGTAAAAAGTATTGTGTACATGTTTAAACTATTTAGTTGTTGGAAGCATACTACTCGTGTAGACTTAATTTATGACTATGACAAACTCGGCATAAAAACGAAATTTTAAAACCATCCTTCTCCCTAAGCAACGTTGGAGATACATGCGTCATAATTCTGTAGTGCGATCACCCTGCAAATTAAACTGAAACACGGATACCTAAACCGCGCAGGACCTTTCAGCGGGTTTCAGTGGTAATTTTACAGCCCTTGATTGAAGTTGCCTCTGCGTAGATTTAGGCCAAACAGAAGGATATCATGTAAACCGCAGGAACTGTCGCAAACTCTGTCATAAAACTTCGCATTTTCAAATACTGTCAAGTCATCTACCATCTCAAAACTCTGGCCAGCTCGGAAGCTTGCTCGTAGAGAACATGAAATACTAAGTGAGGCCTTCAGAGGCAATGTGGCTAGGCTAAAATTAATTATGTCAAACAAATCCCTTCCTCAGCAGTCTACCATTGTTTTTTTAATCGATGTAGTGAACTTAGGCCACTGTCAACATCGTCACACCTACTGATAAAACAAATATTCAACAAATAGAGATACAACCTTTGATTTGTGAACAGCTTTAACCTCATTTTCAACGAACCCTTTCTCAGTCACCGAAGTCTCTAGATGGGGAACTTTACGTAAGATTCCGTCTCTTAGACCTGACAGTGTCGCGGTTTCTTCCTTATGTATGCACTAATGTACGTTTTCCATCCGTCAGCATTATAATCAATCTTAGTAGTAGTGGTACCTGCGTCCGTGGATGAAGTTACTAAGGCACGTCGGTGTGGTGGCCGTCGACTGATAATCAAGAAGATTCGAATCACCGGGGAGAAAAATTTTCACTGACAATACGTGGACAGCAGGAGGAGGAGAGGTGACGGCATACGTTTTCTGTTCACCAGCCTCTACGTCAATGTCCTCAATTAAATTCCAAGGCTCGTCTGACTCTTCCTCATCGACAACCACCTGAACGTGGTAAGAAGATGGACAAACGAAGCCCACTTCCATCTCACAGTGTATGTCAATACACACAATTGTCGAATATAGGCAATGTAAAATCCACACGAAAATCAACCAGTACCACTTAACCCTGTAGTGGGACTCGAAATTGAAGCGTAACCCATCCACCAGTGTCAGCCCAGTTTGCAGGTGAATATAAGTTTAATTTAGAGCTTTGTTTATGTGTTTTGTAATTTTTGTAATGTTTGTGAATTATCTAAAGTTTTGTATTTAATTTTACGTTTCATGTACGGAGAGTGCGTCGCAACGAACGGAGACAGCATCTTGACTGCCGGGACCGGAGAGAAAATTGCTGGCCACTATAGGTCGCGGGTCGACAGCCAAAGAGCAACAAAAGTTCCTGAAACCGAGTTGTGGCGTCGTGCTTCTAAAAACTGAAAAAATAAGAATTTGTAATGTGCTTCTGAAACCTGAAAAATAAGAATTTGTAATGTTTCTACAACAAGGACGTCATTGAAAGTTTAATCACGTTATAAATGTTCAGTCCAATCTTGGCAAGGCTCGTGTTCACGTCTATATGTAGTATATATGAAGATAATAAACGAGTGTATTCTACAAAATTTAAATACGTATTCCGATAATTTGGGTGACGTAATTCTGCGCATAAGACTCAAATGGTGATGTTTTAACTATAGTTTCGTTCACGAACCATTCAGAGACAACTTCAACAAGAATTAAATAATTGTGAAGTGTCTTCTAACTGACGTAGGTGACGAAGTCTGCACATGGTCATATGTCGAAAGAAAATCATGTATACAAAACTTACGTCGTTGCACTACAACGTGGCGGCCTTATAAACAGGACTTGTGTGCAACTAAGGCACATAGGTACGAAACAATTAAAACATAAAGAGTCCTTCGGAAGTCAACGCGAGTCTTCGTGGAGCCTTCACCAGCCAGCGGCAACTTCGCGGGTGTGGGCATCTGACGGAGCGCAGCCAAGCAGTACGGTCACGCAGTTATACCACGAGAAGGGGCATCTGTTGGGCAGCAGCTGAACGCTGCAAAACCCGACAACCTTTTTCTCCCTAAACTAACAGGCCCAGTACGTCAGCTGGGGGTGGGGGGGGCTTTCCTCCGGCAGGTATTAGAAGTGTTGCTGAGGGCTTCGTCTGTCTACGGTGCGGCCGGGCGTGATTGCAGCCAGTGACGTCTCTGGTGGTCGATTCAGCGTCTTCCCGGTTGCGGAAGTGGGGTCGCAGCATCTCAGCGGCTGCATCGACGACTCCTACTTCCGCAGCCCATAGCAGCACACTGGTCACCGAGAACTACAAACTACAATATTAGTGTCAGGTAAGTCATTTTTAAGTTGGAAGTGGAGTGTTGTACATAGGGAGTGTGATTTTAATAGGATTGTTAATTACAAGTCAGCGTGTGAAATTAGCTAGTATCTTACAATAATGTCGGGAAGTGAAATGTCAGACGAAGAGCAATCTGTGTCCGTTAGGAGCATGAGATCCTATTTTAGGGTGATCGGTAAATTAAAACAATCTAACAGGGAGTTTTTAGCTGAATTAAAACAATCTAATTAAGAATCTACTAGTAGATTAAAAGAGGAACTAAAACAAGAATTAACACAATCTAACGAAGAATCTACGGCTAGATTAAAGGAAGAACTTCAAGGGGAGCTAACAAAATCTACAGACAGGTTACAGGAACATCTTAATGAAACGAGTCGAGAATTAAGTGATAAAATAGAGGCTTCTAAAGTTGAAATGCAGGAAAAGCTAGTAGGACTTAGGAATAAGATTGCTGATAATTGTAAAAGGTTAGAAGAACATATCCAAGAATTGCGTGAGGAAAACGTTTGCATGCGAAACTATATTACTGACTTAACCAACAGACTAGATAATGTCAATGTCTTAGTTGTAAGTGAAATAGAGAAAAATAACGACAAGTTACGAGATGAATTCTCTATGCAAACAGAAACTGTTCGTAGAGAATTATTACAATCTATGAAGAGGTTTCTGCCAAATCTGTAGAGATTTCTTCAATAGATAATGTGGAATTAGAGACATTAACTCATCGAGTAGAAAAAGATCATACTGAAATAGAAAACCCGAAACTTTTAATTACTGAAATATGCAGTAACCTTGAGACTTCTAAAGATAATAATACTGACGAAGGTAGAGAGCGTTCACATCGTGAACGCAGTGAGGAATCGATATTAGCTAACCGTGTATCCAGTACAGAAACGGTTATTAGAATTAGATAATAATGAAAACATTTCAAGTAATAGAAGTAATAACATAATCAGAGACAACAGTCGCAGCGTGTTTGGTAGCTCGGACGACAATAACACAAATAAAGAAATCCAAGGAAGCAAATCTGGCGCAACCCCGCGTCTGCAGTCTAAGCAAAATCCAACTATGTCTCTCGCAGAATGTAGGGATGACATAAGGCCAAATTCAAATGTAGCAAGTCGATTTCCTGCATCCAAACCAAGAGGCGAACTTCACCCTATAATCTTTATAAAAGCTTATTAAACTTCATTATCTCCTAAATGGAGTAATGAAAAACGGATTCAATTTGTGATAGGACATTAAGAAGCAGAAGCTGCGGAATGGGCAGTACTGCATAGAATTGAATTTAGGGACGGGGGTGATTTTGTTAAGCAGTTTAAACAAAGTTACTGGTCAAGAGGAAAACAACAACACTTTACTTTAGAGTTGTTAGACCCTCCTCCTTATTCTAAACGGTGGGGAAGTTATAGGAATTATTTCGAATGGCATTTAAACCGTGCTAAAGTAATTGAAGAACCAATTATTGAGTCCTAATTAGTAGGTTACCGTATTATGTAAAGGAAAGAATGATAGAAAGGGAATGGTCAACAGCTTGCGAATTATTAGGATATTTAGAACAGTTAGATATACTTAATAGAGAATGGGAAGACGAGAAATTTAGATTAGGTAGAAATGGCAATTCTCGAAATAATAATAATTCAGAACCATGAAAATTTAACAACAACAATCATAGCCTGTTTGGTTAAATAAAACGTCAATCTGAAGATAAAGAGAGCTAAATAAATCGGGATAATAACTCTAAAATGCGGAAATTACACAACAACAATAACGAGATAAATCATCCTGAAGTAACTGATGAAGGTCAAGTTGTAGGTGACGTTATCATAGAAAGTTTGGATAACTAGTAAAGTCCTTTAGTACAGGTCGACTAAAGGGAACTGTTAGTCAAAATTATACAAGACCCAATAAAATTTATCATTAACCTGCCAAAAGGAAAGTGTTTGGCAACAAGATTTACTCCATGAAGACTGTCAGATAAGGGAGAATATAACTTATAAATCCATTATTAAAGGTTATATTAAAGATACCGAAGTAAATATTACAATCGATTCAGGTAGCGAAATAAGTATTTTAGCTAAGGATTTATTTCAACTTAAAAGGAAATATTGGAATTTTCCAGCCTTACCTGTAAGTGGGGTGAAAATTATAGAAGTTATTGCTAAAAAAGTCCAAATATTACTGAGGAAGTTTATTTAACTTTTGAAATTTCTAAACAACTAATTGCTCACTCTGTACTTGTCGTAGCCAACTTAAATGTGGCCATAAATTTTGGGTATAAATTGGTTGTGTAACTATAAAGCTGTATTAGATTTTAGAGACTCTTCCTTAACCCTAGGATACATATACAGGGCCTCTGAGGCCCTTGTATGTCTTCATTTTTTAAAAAAAATTGTGCAAGTTTTTGTTTGATTTCAAACTGTTTTCCAGTAATCTTTCACTAAACTGTGACATTCCTCCTATCAAGTCTGAATGAGATACCTTTTTAAGTTTTTTGTATAATTCAATACATTTACCCATACACCATGAATGCATAAGCAGGGCTTCAGAAGCCCTCACACATTTAAAAATGTCCTTTAGCCTATATTGTCTTCAACATTTCTTTGGCAGCAGTTACTAATTCAACAATAAATGTAGTGGTATTTTCAGCAACAGGAGTGCCAACAGCTACAGTAGCTGTAGTGGTAATAGTATAAGTAAAAAATTATTCACACTACTTTCATATATTGGCGAACTGACTATGCGAATGTAGACAATATGTGGCTCAAATTCAAAGATATAGTAGCAACAGCAATTGAGAGATTCATACCTCATAAATTGGTAAGAGATGGAACAGATCCCCCGTGGTACACAAAAAAGGTCCGAACGCTGTTGCAGAGGCAACGGAAAAAGCATGCGAAGTTCAGAAGAACGCGAAATCCCGAAGATGGGCTAAAATTTACAGACGCGCGAAATTTGGCACGTACTTCGATGCGAGATGCCTTTAATAGGTTCCACAACGAAACATTGTCTCGAAATTTGGTAGAAAATCCGAAGAAATTCTGGTCGTATGTAAAGTACACAAGCGGCAAGACGCAGTCAATACCTTCGGTGCGCAGTGACGATGGTACTGTTATCGACGACTGTGCCGCTAAAGCGGAGTTATTGAACGCAGTTTTCCGAAATTCCTTCACCAGGGAAGACTAATGGAATATTCCAGAATTTGAAACACGAACATCTGCTAGCATGAGTTTCTTAGAAGTAGATACCTTAGGGGTTGCGAAGCAACTCAAATCGCTTGATACTGGCAAGTCTTCAGGTCCAGATTGTATACCGATTAGGTTCCTTTCAGATTACGCTGATACTATAGCTCCCTACTTAGCACTCATATACAACCGCTCGCTCACCGATAGATCTGTACTTACAGATTGGAAAATTGCGCAGGTCACACCAGTGTTCAAGAAGGGTAGTAGGAGTAATCCATTTAACTACAGACCTATATCATTGACGTCGGTTTGCAGTAGGGTTTTGGAGCATATACTGTATTCAAACATTATGAACCACCTCGAAGGGAACGATCTATTGACATGTAATCAGCGTGGCTTCAGAAAACATCGCTCTTGTGCAACGCAGCTAGCTCTTTATTCGCACGAAGTAATGG
This sequence comes from Schistocerca gregaria, assembly GCF_023897955.1. Classification (NCBI taxonomy): domain Eukaryota; kingdom Metazoa; phylum Arthropoda; class Insecta; order Orthoptera; family Acrididae; genus Schistocerca; species Schistocerca gregaria. The sequence continues at coordinate 166,271,391 of NC_064925.1, read as the reverse complement.
CCGCTATCGTCAGGGGATCTCAAGTTGATTCCGTATTTCTAGATTTCCGGAAAGCTTTTGACACCGTTCCTCACAAGCGACTTCTAATCAAGCTGCGGAGCTATGGGGTATCGTCTCAGTTGTGCGACTGGATTCGTGATTTCCTGTCAGGAAGGTCGCAGTTCATAGTAATAGACGGCAAATCATCGAGTAAAACTGAAGTGATATCAGGTGTTCCCCAGGGAAGCGTCCTGGGACCTCTACTGTTCCTGATCTATATAAATGACCTGGGTGACAATCTGAGCAGTTCTCTTAGACTGTTCGCAGATGATGCTGTAATTTACCGTCTAGTAAGGTCATCCAAAGACCAGTATCAGCTGCAAAGCGATTTAGAAAAAATTGCTGTATGGTGTGTCAGGTGGCAGTTGACGCTAAATAACGAAAAGTGTGAGATGATCCACGTGAGTTCCAAAAGAAATCCTTTGGAATTCGATTACTCGATAAATAGTACAATTCTCAAGGCTGTCAATTCAACTAAGTACCTGGGTGTTAAAATTACGAACAACTTCAGTTGGAAGGACCACATAGATAATATTGTCGGGAAGGCGAGCCAAAGGTTGCGTTTCATTGGCAGGACACTTAGAAGATGCAACAAGTCCACTAAAGAGACAGCTTAGACTAGACTCGTTCGTCCTCTGTTAGAATATTGCTGCGCGGTGTGGGATCCTTACCAGGTGGGATTGACGGAGGACATCGAAAGGGTGCAAAAAAGGGCAGCTCGTTTTGTATTATCGCGTTATAGGGGAGAGAGTGTGGCAGATATGATACACGAGTTGGGATGGAACCCATTACAGCATAGACGTTTTTCGTCGCGGCGGGACCTTTTTACGAAATTTCAGTCACCAACTTTCTCTTCCGAATGCGAAAATATTTTGTTCAGCCCAACCTACATAGGTAGGAATGATCATCAAAATAAAATAAGAGAAATCAGAGCTCGAACAGAAAGGTTTAGGTGTTCGTTTTTCCCGCTCGCTGTTCGGGAGTGGAATAGTAGAGAGATAGTATGATTGTGGTTCGATGAACCCTCTGCCAAGCACTTAAATGTGAATTGCAGAGTAGTCATGTAGATGTAGATGTAGATGTCGGTGTATTATTGATCTTTTTCCTATCAAACGTTTTCTTATTGCATAGTATTGTTATCCTCTGCTCTTGTCAGCCTCATTGTTTCTGTAGTTTCTTTGTTGCTGCAAGGCCCATATTGTTACGATTATGACTCGTTTAGTGCCGCACAAGCTACTGTTCGAGAGACATGCCTTTCGCTATGGCTTCGACATGCAAAGCAAGAGAGTCAGTACGTGTAATTGCAGCTTATTTTGAAATTGTTGTGGCTCAGTGGTTTGAAGAAGATGATTCTTGCGAGGAAGGAAATATTTTTGAAGATGCAACTAGTGAAGAGTCAGCCAATGAATCAGCAGATGTGAATATTGAGGTAGATGAAAGTCCTTTCGATAATATTACTTCATTAGAGTCTGAAAATGGAGAACCACCACAAAAAGGTATAGAAGACCACACGTACATCAGTCGGAATGGAACGATTTGGAAATTAGATCCTCCTGCAAATTTTCGTACGCCTGTCCATAATATCGTAAAGAAGGCACCTGGTCCCGCCCGTGGTTTGAAAACCTGTAAGACAAAGGATGCCTGGGACTATTTCATCTCCAAGGAAACACTAGAGAAAATCATCAGCTGCACAAATATTGAAGGCAGAAGAGTGGCTTATTTACGTGGTAAAACGTGGAAAAACGTTTTGCTTGCTGAAATTGAGGGTTTTCTCGGTCTTTTGCTACTTTCTGGTGATGAGAAGAGTTGGGATGTCCCTGTTAGAGAGTTATTCTTGGATAAAAGGACAAATCCTACATATAAGGCCACCATGTCAGTAAATAGATTCGAGGATATAAGGAAAGTGATTAGATTTGATGATAGGCGGACCCATGAAGCTCAATCTGCAGATAACAAACTTGCAGCTGTTCGCTATATATGGGAATTATTTCTTGACAAGTGTAGAAATAGAATGATTCCCAATGATCTGCTCACTGTTGACGAACAGCTAGTCCCATTCCGTGGAAGATGCAGCTTCATCCAGTATATGCCCTCTAAACCAGCCAAGTATGGCATAAAAATATTTTGGTTATATGATGCTACATGTGCATATGCTTTAAGCGAATTGTTTACAGGGAGAGGAAGCCCCATGAACATCCTTATAAAAATCTTGGATTGAATCTGTTGAAAGATCTTGCTAAAAGCATTGAAGGATTATAAAGAATATTGCTGTTGACAACTTCTTCACTAGTGTGCATCTGGCAGAAGAGATGATTCAGAAGGAAATTATAGTGATGGGAACAATTAAACAAAATAAACCAGATATTCCTAATGAGATGAAACCATTTGCCTCAAGAGCGATTCATTCCTCTTCGTTTGCATTTGGAGGTGACATTACAATGGTGAGTTATGCCCCCAAAAAGAAAAGGTATGTAGTTCTCATTAGCACAATGCATTACGACAGAAACATTGATGAAACTCATGTAAAAAAGAAATCAGATATAATCAAGTTCTACAACTCTGCGAAGGGTGGAGTAGATCAAATGGACCAGAAAATTAGTTATTACACTTGCAAGAGACTAACAAGAAAATGGCTGTTTGCATTATGGATGAATATGATGGATGTCGCAGCAATGAACAGTGAAATTTTATTTTCCGCCCAACATCTGACATACCATAGTGGAAGAAGTGATAAAAGGCGTTTGTTCCTATGGGATGTAGCAGAGGAAATGGTAAGACCACTAATGGAACATCGTATTCAGATCCTTAATCTTCGAAAGAAAATCGTTGATGCCATGCAAAGATGAGGTGTTCAAAAAGGTGTCATATTGCCGAAGCAACTACCTGTTTGATGAAAAATTATTGTCCATGTAATAAACACAGGAAAAGTGCTATGTCATGCATTAAGTGTAAAACCAACATTTGTAAGGAACATAGTGGCGTTCTCTGTGCTTCTCGTTTGTCACATGTTGAAAACTAAGAATAATGCAATTTTATGTGAATAATGAATAATAACTTTTTTGTCAAAATATTGCCTATATACATAATATTGTGAATAATGAGTATGTTTTAATTGAAGAAATTGGTTGTAATAAATGTTATGAAATGTAAACTGCGACTTATAAGTGAATTAATAAAATTATTTGTATATGTTGTATGTATATGGATGTAACTAATAAATTTCACTCTTAGAGCTTTTTTAAAAAATTATAAAATGTTAATCAGGCCCACCAGATCCTGTTACTGTATTTTAGGAATCTTTCAATACCCCAATACATTTGACAAAAACAAATTTAACTCCAAAGAATGATTTTATGAAAAGAGGAAAATTTTAAATTTGAGGCCCTGCATATTCATTCGTGTGTGTTTTCGGCACCATGCATCCTAGGGTTAACCATCCATAAGGAGATATGTGCTTTTAAAGTGAGGTTTTCTAATAATCAAGTACCTGAAAATTACTACGAATCCTTACAGATTAAGTACATACAGACCATGAACCTATTAATAGAGTCTAGTGATCTTGAATATGAAGTATTCCGATGTGAGGCTAGAAATAGTTTCGAAACCGAAGTGAAAGAAAAATGTTATTCGACGAATTGTCTACCTGAACAAGAAAAGGAAGAGTTGGAATCTTTATTGTTAGAATTTACAGCTGTCTTCTCAGATGAACCGGAGAGAATCAAAGATTATGTTTCTAAACTTAAGATTAAAGATCAAAAACCGTTCTTTAAGAAACTTTATCATATTACAGTACAATTCAAAGAACCAGCTTAAGGAAAAAGTAAGTTGCTAGAACAAAATTTTATCGAACGATTTTATAGTGCTTTTAACAGTCCTTTGTGGATAGTTAATAAAGCTGCTGATGGGGTACGACTGGTTATGGATGCTTGTGAATTAAACAAAATTATGGAGATGGAGAGAGACAGACCTTTTCCCATGGAGGAGGTACTTCTTAAGATTGCTGGTTCTCAGCATATGAGTACAATGGATTTAACTGCTGGCTACCATCAAGTCATATTACACCCGGATTCACGGCAATATATGGCTTTTCTTTTTGCAGGCAGATCATATGAATTCCAAGAGTTACCTTTTGGACTTAATATATCAGTGTCAACTTTCAATAGGGCGTTAGATTCTGCTTTGGGTCAGCAACTATTACAAAAGACTATTTTATATGTAGATGATATTTGGTTGCCACTAAAACGGGGGAAGAACACATAACGATATTACGGGAATTGTTTGACTGATTAATTGACAGAGGAATTACTTTAAAATTATCTAAGTCTTACTTCAGAAAGGAGGAAGTGAGATTTTAGGGGCATATAGTTGACAGTAATTGTGTTAGGCCGGACTCTGTACGTATTGAAGTTATTGCTCGATGCATGAGTCCTAGAAATCGGAGACAGCTGAAATCATTCTTAGGAATGGTAGGATTCCTGAGAAGATTTCTTCCAGATTTATTAAAAGAGAAATCATTATGGCTCTGGGAAAAAGAGGAAGTTTTTAATAAGATAAAGGGAGCATTAACAGAAGCTAAAATGTTATACTATCCAGATTTCAATCAGGACTTTTGTATGTGTACAGGTGCCTCTGATTATGTTGTTGGATGGTTGGTTGGTTGTTTGAGGTTCAAGGGACCAAACAGCAAGGTCATCAGTCCGTTGTTTCAAATGTGGTCCATTCCGCTAATATGACGTCTCAGGAAAGTCAGAACAATAAAAGGGAAAAGGCTAAAAACGTAAAAGGGCAGTCATGTTGTCAATGGTAAAAACATAATAAGGGAAGTCAGCAAGAGAACGAGCAGAACGCTATGCTGAAGCAGGATAGGCAAGACCACCTGTGACTTAAGAGTTGCAACCGCTGGAATGTAGAAGTACGTGAGGGAAAAGGAGACAACCAATCCTTAAAGAAAAGGGTAAAAACAGAGTAAAAGGGGAAGAAAAGAGGATTTTGGTCAGGGAGGTGAATCGGGAATCTCCTAACACTGCTTACAGTGGGAGACACCTAAACACTCACCACCCTGCCCCAATACCAGAGATAGATTAAAAACCTTAAAACTGAGAATAAAAACCACTTTCCCAGATGAAACCGAGAACCAGAGAGACCATCCGGGAATCGTCAGCCAACATCAAAGGTAAAGTGTTGGGGAGTCTGTACATAGCACGGAGGGCCAAAAGAAGGAGGCATTCAACCAAAATGTGAGCTACTGACTGGAAGGTTCCACGACCACAAAGTGGGGGTGGCTCATCACGCAAAAGAAAACCATGCGTCAGCCTGGTATGGCCAATGTGGAGACGACATAGTGTGGTCCTTTCGGGAGAGGCGAAAGGAAGAACGCCACGGGCTTTGTGTCACCTTAATCACACGAAGTGTATTAGACAGAGGAGAATTCTCCCTAGAATTGGCCAACGACTGTGCGAAGTGGGATTTGATGTGAAGCCGTAAATCCGCTGCAGGAGGGGTTACAGAAAACATTGGTAAGTGACAGCTTCCCCAGCCAAAGGATCAGAGAGCTCATTACCTGGGATACCCACATGGCCAGGGACCCAAAGGAAGTCAATGGAACAAGCAGCATTGTGAATATCAGCGAGATGGTCATGGATGGCTGAGACCAAGGGATGGCGCGAAAAAACAGCGATCAATAGCAAGAAGGCCACTCATCGAGTCTGTACATAACAAAATGCGGTTGTGATGGGACTGTTTAATAAAGGTAAGGGCCTGGGAAATTGCCATCAATTCCGCAGTAAACACCCCATATGTAGATGGCAGCAGATGATTTTCCGTTCCAACAGAAGACGTGAAGGCATACCCCACATGATCAGCAGATTGAGAGCCATCAGTGTAAAAGACAACAGCATCCCGAAACTCCCATAGAATTTGGCGGGGGGGGGGGGGGGGGAGGGATGGGAGGGAGCTAGGAAGACATGACAAAGGAGGAAGCTGAAAATCACGGCAAAGAGGCGCAAGGCGAGCCCAATCTGTAAACCCACCCGACGGCGGGAGTCGGGTGGGCGACGTCCATGGTCTGGGAACAGGATAGAATAGGAAGGATGAGTGAGAGCGAAGTGGATAGCGAATGCATAAGACACCAGAAGCTGGGACCGTCGAACAGAAAGGGGGGGGGGGGGATCCCAGCTTCAACCAGGAGACTATCAACAGGGCTAGTAGGGAAGGCACCGGTGGCCAAATGGATAAAACGATGTTGGACTGGATCCAGCATGTGCAGTGTGGAAGGAGCTGCTTAACCATAAATTTGACAACCATAGTCCAAGCGAGACACAACCAGAGCACGAAGAAGACGGAGAAGGAGGGAATGGTCCGAACCCCAAGAGGAGTGTCAAGGAAGCGAAGGACATTTAGTTTATGGAAACACCCTACCTTCAGAAGTCTGATATGGGGCAGCCAAGTGACTTTGTTGTCGAAAAGAAGACCAAGGAAACGAAACTGTGGGACCACAGACAATCGTTGTGCATCGAGATAGAGCTCTGGATCAGGGTGGATCGTAGTACGGTGACAGAAGTGGACCACCTGCGATTTTGAAGGAGAGAACTGAAACCCATGAGAGAGGGTCCATGCAGAGGCACGCCATATAGCGCCCTGGAGCAGCCGTTCTGCAGATGCCATCGAGAAGGAACTAACTAAATGCAGAAATCATCCACATACAGGGCAGGGGCGACCAAAGGACCGATAGAGGCCACAAGTTCCATCGATAGCAATGAGGAAAACATGGACACTCAAGACAGAACCCTGTGTGATGCTCATCTCCTGGGTCCGTGTAGAACTAAAAACAGTTCCATCTCGAACTCTGAATGACCGATGGAACAAAAACTGGCGGATAAAAATCGGGAGTGGGCCCTGGAGACCCCACTGATGAAGGGTAAGTGAGATGTGATGGCACCAGGCCGTGTCATAAGCCTTGAGAAGGTCAAAAAACACTGCAACCAAATGGCGGCGCTGGGAAAAAGCGTGCCAAACTGCGGATTCCAAGCAAAGTAAATGATTGATTGGAGACCGTCCCTCTCGAAAGCCACAATGGTAAGGGGACAATAGATCCCGAGATTTGAGGACCCAATTGAGCGGACGGGTTACCATCCATTCAAGTAACTTACAAAGAACATTCGTCAAACTAATTGACCGATAGCTGTCAACAGATAGGGGGTTCTTACCAGGCTTAAGGACAGGAACTACGATGCTATCCCTCCACTGAGAAGGGAAGTCATCCTAGAGCCAGATACGGTTAAACACCCGAAGAAAATGTTGCCATTGTGGAGCACTGAGATGTTGAAGCAGTTGGTTATCAATGGAGTCTGGGCCAGGGGCCATATCATGAGAAGAAGATAGAGCAGAAAGAAATTCCCATTCAGTAAAGGGGTCGTTGTAAGATTCTGACTCACAAGGGGTAAAACGTAGGGAGGAAGCTTCAGACCGCTGTTTCTGGTGAAGGAAAGTAGCTGGATAGGAGGCTGATGCTGATGCCACTGCAAAATGTGTCGCAAGATGTTCTGCAAGAACTAATGGGTCCGTACAAAGGCCATTAGGGAGGTGAAGGCCTGGGAGGGTGGACTGCCAATGGCAAGCTTGGAGAGAGCGAAGTGTAGCCCATACCCGTGACAGTAGAACCGAGCGAAGAAACAAATCATTCCCTACATATCCGCTTGCTCTGTTTGATTAAATAACGGGCTTTAGCGCGGAGGCGTTTAAAGGTAGTAAGACTGGCTACGGATAGGTGCCTCTTAAAGTGTTGCAAAGGTCGACGGCGATCACAGATGGCAAAGGCAATGGCCATACTCCACCATGGGACTTGCCAGCGATGAGCGCGGGACAACAAGGCTAGCAGCGCGAACAATCGTGTCAGACACGTCACGTAGGACGTCATCAATACAACCCGACAAAGAGGGAGAAAACACGACCTGTGCAGTGTATAGAGGCCAATCGGCACGTTGGAAAGACCAACGAGGTAACCGTCGGGGAGCGGGGTGGGAGCGAGATAATCAACGGGAAATGGTCACTATCACAAAGGTCGTCGTGTGGCGACCAGTGTAATGAAGAGACAGAGAAGAAAGAGAAAGATCAATGGCAGAAAAGGTACCATGACTGGCACTGAAATGAGTAGGGGAGCCATCATTAAGAAGGCACAAGTCACGGTCTGCAATAAACTGGTCTATAAGAAGACCTCGTCTAGATGGAAAGGCACTGCCCCACAAGGGATGATGAGCATTAAAATCCCCAAGGAGGCGGAAGCGAGGAGGAAGTTGCTGAAGAAGGGCAGTTAAGGCAGCAGGTGTAAAGGTCCTGTCAGGAGGAATATAAAAATTGCAAACTTTGACCGCAGAGTCTAGGTGGACCCTAACAGCAACCGCTTCCAATGTAGTTTGAAGAGGAATCCACTTGCTAGCAATGTCTGTACGGAACAACGTACACGCGCCACCAGAAGCCCACAGGGGTCCCACCCGATTTCGACAGAAAACACAGAACCCACAGAGGGTCGGTGAGTGAGCATCAGTAAAATGAGATTCCTGGAGAACCACACAAGCTGCAGAGTAAGACGAAAAAAGGGATTTCAATTCCGGAAGGTGACGATAGTATCCATTACAATTCCATTGGAGAAACACAGAACTATGATTTAAATGGGGACAGAACACGCTAAGGCCAGTTCTACCGCCAGGTACCACCCGTCACGGACAAGAAGGGGGCGACATCCAAGAACGACAGGTCAGAATCCGGTTGTGAGGTTGGGCAAGGGTCCTCCGGTGACACCAGAGTCTCTCTGTCTCGTGACTTATGTTTCTTCTGTTTTTCAGGCTGAGATCGAGGAGGGCTGCCAGCTGCAGCAAGATCAGTAACAGAAAGAGACCGGGTGACCTGGGAGCCGACAAACCGCAGCTCTCGAAGTCGTCGCGCGGCAGCAGACTTTTGGCCTAGAAGGTGCCGGGAAGGGGCATCCTGGGAGGCGCCCTTGACTGGCAGACGCCGAAGGAATGGGACACTTCTCTGGCTGCGGAGGGGAAGCAGCGCCCAGAGGTGAAGGTGTGGGAGCCATAGGGGAGGGGGGAAGAGAGTGGTCCAGGATGGGGGTAAGGAAGGGGGAGAAAGCGGTGAAGATATAACCAAGGCGTAACTAGATGCCATGGACACAGGGTAATGATGTGTATATTCCTGACGGGCCTCTGTGTAGGTTAAACAATCGAGGGACTTATACTCCAGTATCTTCTTTTCTTTCTTATATACTGGGCAATCTGGTGAACGTGGAGAATGACTGCCATGACAATTTACACACAGGAGGGGGAGCACAGGGACTCCCCTCATGGAGTGGACGTCCACAGTCACCACATAGCGGGGCCCGTGAACAGTGGGAAGACATGTGTCCAAAATGCAAGAACTTAAAACTCCTCATAGGAGGTGAGATGTCCGGCTTCACATCACATCGATAAACCATAGTCTTAACTTTGTCAGGGAGGGTATCCCCTTCAAAGACCAGGATAGAGGCACCTGTATCAATGCGATTTTCTTTAGGATCCTTCTGAACACACAGAACAAAGTGAACACCCCGCCGTCCGAGATCGTCCCGAAGTTCTTCATCAGTTTGAAGGATGAGGTCCCTGTGGAAAATCACACCTTGTTCCATATTTAAAGAGTGGTGGAGGGTAATGGAGACAGGGATTGTACGTAGATGGGTACAGGCACGAAGTGCGACAGATTGGGCAGCTGATTCAATTTTGATCAGCAACGAACCCGAACGCAGCTTTCTCAGGCAGTCCACTTCGCCAAACTTGTCTTCAATGTGTTCCACAAAGAATAAAGGTTTGGTATTGGTGAAAGTATCTACATCAGTCCTGGTGCAAACTAGATAACGGGGGAAAGGTTTCGCCCCTAGCCAGCGGGCCTGACCCTCTTCCCAGTGGGTAGCCATGGAAGGGAAGGCCGAAGGGACAAGAGAAACAGCACTTGAGGAATCAGTTGCACACAGAGAGATGGCCGCAGAAGAACAGCCAGAGTTCTGGACCCATATGCGTTTCATTTGCATAGCGTCCGACCTGATACCACCCACTCCAATCAGGGGCTCTCCTCACAGGCGCCACCCAGCCACAGCAAGGGCCGTCCGGCATGGTGGCCATTCCCAGGAGTTCTGATGCTCCAGGAAGACGAGCAACCACTCCAAGGCATGCATGAGGAGGTCACAGCTCAGGTATCAGAAGTGTGATCCCTTTGTGTTCAGGGGGCTCAACCAAAAGGGTACATAGCGACCCCACCACACGGGCTGACTAACGTTCTGGCTATGCACAGTAGCATCAGACAACGACGTGAAAGAAAAGGTGGAATGTACTAGGAGGGTGCACGTCAGAGACACTAGGTAAGGTGCTCTTACCCAAATGGCTCACAATACGGAGGAGAAATTATGTAATGGAGGTCAAAACCCAGAGGGAGACCAAGGAATGCCAAAAGGAGGAGATGATAACGCAACACAGCCGAATTGTAAAACCAACAGAACCAGGAAGATAGTGGGGGCCAACATAAGCAAGGACACCAAGAGAGAGAGAGGGGGGAGGGTGATAGGAAAGGAGCGAGGAGGGGAAAGGAGGGGTAGAGGAAGGAAATGGAGCTCTGGACAGAAAGAAGGCTGCAATAGCTCGGGGCCTCGTGCTCGCCACGCACGTATCCACAGAACAGTTGTGGACCCCCTGAGAGGCTGATTATGTTGTGTTTTGCGCACTATTCCAAGGTGATCTGACCAATGGCAAGGGTCAGTCTATTGGATTCGCTAGTAGAAAGAAATTGTTTTGTAACTGAGAAGGAAGCTCTCGCAGTGGTATGGAGTTTTCCAACATTTAGAGGATTATTAATTGGAAGAAAACCAATTCTATATACTTATCATCAAGCTTTAACCTTTTTAAACAATTGCCGATTACTTCACCATAGATTATTACGTTGAGTATTACGCTTGCAAGAATTTCAGTACGAAATTTGTTATGTAAAAGGATCTCTAAATGTAGGTTCGGATGTTTTGTTGAGACTTCCAGTAGGAATGGACAATATTAACATTGCGGAAGAACCAGGAACCAATTGCCATGTTTATTTACTTTTGACTCAGGAGAACGAACGTAAGGTTAAAGGGATAGTAACTGCTATTAAAAGTAATCAAAGAAATGACGATCAACATAGGGAAGTTATACAAAACCTTAATAATGGCGAAGAAACAGTTAACACCCGGGGTGTGTGGTTATATTTCAACAACTTTTTGTATTGGAAAGCAAGGAGGGAACACCAGAGATGGAAAATTTGAATTCCGAAAACTGGTGTGTAACAAATTAATTACTTATATTCATGAAGGTTACTGGCATTTAGGAATTCATAAATGTATTAAACATCTGATGAAGTATTATTATTTCAAAAATATGTCCCATATTGTGAGAAGTGTTATTAGAATATGTGAAACCTCTCATAAGGTTAAAATTAATAACAAATCTAGGCGTTATAAATTATATGTCGTAATTCCTCGAGGCCTATGGGATCTACTATCATTAGATTTTTGCGGCCCCCTGTCTCGTAGTTCAGGAGGATTTACTTCCGTGTTTGTTAGAATGGAATGTTGTTCCAAACATATGAAACTATATACTTTGAAACGAGTGAATACAGCAAGCCTTATACGCTGTCTTACTCGAAATTTCTTTGTTAACTGGGGCATACCCAAACGACTTATGTCTGACAATGATTAGTGCTTTTATTAGTCAAAGGTTTCAAGATATGATAAAAAATATGGAATCAATTATATCTTAATTTCGAAATATCACCCTGAAAGTAATGTAGTAGAAAGAGTCATGAAAGAATTAGGACGATTATGTAGAACTTATTGTGCATATAAACATACTCGGTGGGTCAAACTAATGCCTGAATTCGAAAAGATATTAAATGAATTGCCTCATCTAATGACAGGATTATCACCTAAAGAAATTTTAGGCAAACGAATTATAGGTGAGCCTTTACTAGCTGCATTACCTTGGCCACCAGTAAATGAATCAACTAATGCATTCCAAGCGACAAAATTCGCGAACAGGTTGTTCAAAATGCTGAACGGAGAATTAGAAGTTATAATCAACATGCTACAATACCCTCACTTCAGGTAGGAGACCTCGTATTAGTACATTCTCATCCTAAACGTTCGAAGATCAATGAGGAATGTAGAAAATTCTTCTTTATCTTTGAAGGTCCATATGTTGTTCATAAGATTGTACATCCCAAAGAGTTACTTCTTATGGAACCTTCGTCAGATGTAATTAAAGGATTATGCAGGGTCGATCAAATGAAACCCTTCATTCCTAAATAAGTTAATATGTTACATACGGACGAGCGTTGATAGTTTATTCATGTGAAGTTTTTGTGATAGTTACGTATTATTTTAAAGAAATGACAGGAAGTTTAAACAAGTGTTCTACAATAATCTACTTGTACTTCAAAAAGGGAAAAATAACTAAACAGTTATTTACATGGAAGAAATTTTTGTCACTGGGTCAGAAGGAATTTTGTATATTTTATATTTACTCGGATAGCAGGAACCAAAGGGATGGTTAATAATTTCATGGACCACGGGCGTCCAGAGCTATATAGCTCAAGAGAACACAGCAGAGTCCCTTTAACAGATATTTGTAATGGTGTTAATATAGAACACACCTAACGGGGCTCTCTCGCTTGTTTCTCCTAAATAAATTACCGTTACCCAACAAAGTGTCCGAAGGTAAAGAAAGCCGTGCCGAGATTCTAAAGAAAGTTTTGCTTGATTTCTTCTTGACCTCATGCATAAATAAAGCATTATGGAAAAGAGCGACGTTAAGTAAAATAGTACTATTAGTTATTGTGAGAAACTTATTAGTAATATATATTTTGGAAAGAATAACTCTAGTAAATGGATAAAATTGAAACCAACCTATTACAATTTTCCTAATGTAAGAACGTTAAAGAACGTACTAAATTATTATTTACTAGCAACTATTAAATGAAAAGGAGTAATCTCCATATATTCAGTTATGAATAACAATAATAATATCTTTATTAAAAGTAAATGGCAAATAGTCACAACAATATCGTCATAAAAGGATTGAATGTATCTAAGAGCAAGGACTTTAGATTACGGAAAATGTGAGAAAAATGTCTAATATTAACAGTTAAATATTCTATATAGAAGAAGTTTTATTTTCGGTTAAAACCTGACAAACTGAGGTTGTGGGTGGGGTATGTACTGGGACGCGAAATTGAAGCGTCATCCATCCACCAGTGTCAGGCCGGTTTGCAGGTGAATATAAGTTTAGTGTTTTCTTTATGTATTTTGTAATATTTGTAATGTTTGTGAATTATCTAAGGTTTTGTATTTATTTTTATGTTTCATGTACCGAGAGGGCGGCGCAACGAACGGAGACAGCATCTTCACTGCCGGGACCAGAGAGAAAATTACTGGCCACTATGCGTCGCGGGTCGATAGCCAAAGAGCAACAGAAGATCCTGAAACAGAGTTGTTGTGTCGTGCTTCTAAAAACTGAAAAAAATAAGAGTTGGTAATGTTTCTACAACAAGGACGTCATAGAAAATTTAATCATGTTGTAAATGTTGAGTCGTATCTTGTCAAGGCTCATGTTCACTTCTATATGTAGCATATACGAAGATAATAAACGAGTGTATACTACAAAAGTTTAAATACGTGTTCCGAGAATTTAGGTGACGTAATTCTGCGCATACGACTCAAATGATGATGTTTTAATTACAGTTTCGTTCAAGAACCATTCAGAGACAAGTTAAATAAGAATTGAACTAATTTTAAAGTGTCTTGTAACTGACGTAGTCTGCACATGGTCATATGTCAAAAGAAAATCATTTATACAAAACTTACGTCGTTACACTACAACCCTGAAAAGGTCACTATATGGTGGGGGTTTACTGCATCATTTACCATAGGGCTATATTTTTTCGAAGAGACAGGTGCTTTCCGTCCTGTTACCTGTACCATTAATGGTAAGCGCTATGAGTGTCTTTTGAGCAACCACGTCATTCCAGCTCTCCAACAGGGTGGATGTGTGGATGGGATAATTTTTATGCAAGATGGCCCACCTCCACACAATCCTAATCCAGTTATGCAGCTGCAGAAGTGCCATTTCGGAAATGCTAGAATTATCAGCCGACATTTCCCTGGCAGTACCGATGACCTGATATTAATCCGTGTGACTTCTGGCTGTGGGGCTTGCTGAAAGATGTTCTCTTCAGTGTTCCAGTTGCAAACTTAGCGGCATTGAAGGCACGCATTGTGCAACACACTCTGAAAGTGACCCCGGAAACACTTGGATCTGTTGTGGAACATACTGCTTTCTATTTCATCTTGTTACAGAAAGCTGTGGACAACGTAATGAACTTGTTTAGCGCCAGTCACATAGAAATTAATAATCGGATTTGCTTTTTATTGACGCTTTTAATGCTGTTTTCGCCTTTAGGACAATTTAAAACCGATGTGATTGATGCTTTTTATACGGTTTTTGGCCTCAGAACCATTAAAAACCGATTTTTCCCGCTGATATGATATGACTTTTCCGTGGCGGGTTGACTTACGTAACTAACAGTATCACACTTGTACATCAATGCAGACTGAATATTACAGCTTGTTTAACGTCAGACATCTACTAGCAAGACAAAGCAACGTGTTGGTCACATAGCTAGCAGTATAGGTGCGTGGTTCGAGAAGCACCGGGATGAGTTTACCGTACTCCCCAGGCCAAGAAACTCCCCGGATTGAAACCCATCGGAGAATCTGTGGAACAATTTCGATCGTTCTGCTCGTGCAATGAAACCTACCTCAGCTGGGCACGGAACTGGAGTCGGAATGGTGCCACATACCTGTCGGTAAATTCCAGAATTTAACTGACTATCTTTTCTGCACATCCACAATGCAAAAGGTATCTGCTCTGGAATTTTATAGGTGGTCACATTAATGTGACTTGGTCATGGGTTGCCG
The DNA here is from genome assembly GCF_023897955.1 of Schistocerca gregaria. NCBI lineage: Eukaryota > Metazoa > Arthropoda > Insecta > Orthoptera > Acrididae > Schistocerca > Schistocerca gregaria. The sequence continues at coordinate 166,256,324 of NC_064925.1, read as the reverse complement.
GTGTGGCCCAGTGGTTCTAGGCGCTGCAGTCTGGAGCCTCTACGGTCACAGGTTCGAATCCTGCTTCGAGCACAGCTATTGTATGAAACTATTTTGCGCATGGATTCTGCTAGTACGAAGATAGAAAATTAATAAACGTCATTCAAGGGTAGAATTGTATCAGAATAATTCATCGAATATAAAGAGATATTACAATTGCCCCTCGCAGCGAGCAAAGTTAATCATAATACACTTTGCGAGCTAACAGGAAAAATTTGTTGGGTTGTTTATTCAAAAGAGGAATATTTAGAATTAATAGACTTTTACTGTAGAGAGTATGGGTAACATGTTAAGACAGTAAGTTTCGAGATTACCTAAGCTGTAGCTTTTACATGTACCAGGGTATACCCGCATCCCGAGTACATAACCAGGGAATATGTAGACTGGTGTAATTACGAAAAAGGTCTACCCATTTGGGAACAGACCTTCACAGTGAAAACCCGGAAGAATAGGCCCCAGCTCAGGTATTAAAGAAGATAGGAAAGCCTAAATCCAGTAAGTTAGAAATATATAGAAGCTCCGTAGATTAGATCGAAGGAAAAGTGCCTCATAGCTAAAACATATTTTACAATAATGCTCCAATAAATTTTCTAAATTCTTCTTTCGACGATGTAGCCGGCGATCACGTTGTGAAGTCGATGGAACAGGAACACGGGGTACGGACAGCGGGTAGGCGACGCACAGTGTTTGGTTGAGGTGGCACGGAGGACAGGCGATGGCTTATGGAACAGGACAGAAGCTGGTAACCTACCGTAGAAACAACAAGATGATCTCAGGAACAGATGGTCAGGGACGTGAACATGGAACAGGTTTAAAGTGGAATAAGAAAAGGTTCTGACTTGAAAAATCCCTGGAAGAGAGTGGATTCAATTGTTTCCAGCAATGACATTATCGACTGTGGCTTCATTTGACAGTTCATTTGTTTTCTTGCGCTTGCGCGAACAGCGCACATCATACACAGCGTATTTACCTACATATCCCGCATTGTTCAAGTTTCACACGCAATTCTCACATAAGTGCCGTGTCTTGAGGAAATGTATATGCACTTTTTTTTGTATATCACTATGGCTCTGCTCATAGTCCACACTCATAAACACTAATAATTAACAAATTCTTCTACCTATCTTAAATTTTTGTGCTAAACTGTCACAGGACTAATCTCACTGTCCCTTAACATATCATAGGAGTAATCTCACTGTCTCTTACCCTCTAGACGACATAAACATCTTGATATTTATATACACATTCAACTCATAGTCAAATTCCACTCTACATTCTTCTCCATATTTTGTATCACAGATCTATATCCTTATCATTTATATATAACAGCTGATTCCTTATACTGGTGGGTAGTCTGGACTTGAGTATCCTAAGTATATCCGGCAAAGGAATCGGTACATCCCAATAGAAAGATTTATTAATGTATTTCTCAAAATATCTATTTAGAGAACCTCTAGAAAATGAGTAAGGCTCAGGATATAATACTTCCTGTCCAAGTCTTTCTTGTATTCCAGCAGACCAATATTTTGCTAGAAAAGCCTGCTCAAATTCTTTGTAACATTCACAAGACGATGTTTGTTCGGATGCCCACAATGCTCCTAAACCTTGTGTATATCCAGATACAAAACTAATCTTTTCAGATTCTGTCCAAGATCGTGGAAATAGACCTCTGAAACTTTGAATAAAGACTACAGGTTCGACATTCTTATTGTCAGGGTTAAATATTTGAAATTGTTTCTGTTTAATCATCTTCCCCTCAACGGTACTACGATTCCCAAAATCATCCTGTTATATCCGTTATATCGAATCTAACAGTTCTGTCTACATCGGTTCTTGACGTGGAGGGAATGTCACGAGCAGATTTAGAATTTTGTTTCCTACTTCTCGCTGTTTCTAAATCTTCCTGCGAGAGATTTAGTGATCTATCTATATTTTCTTTCCAACGCGAGAATTCTTCGCCAAGTTGTTCACGAACTTCCTCTAACCCTTTGTTGAAAAAATTCTCCTAAGAACTCTCCGAAATTGACTGTATAGCTACTTTCACAGTTTCTTCTATCGTTTCCGAAGGAAAATTTTGCCGCTCTAATGTCATTTCTGAAAACTTTCCCGCAAGTACATTCATTCTATGTTGCACTGTCGTCTGTTTTTCCTTCACTTCGTCAAATTGCTTCTTTAGATTATCTTGGGATTCTATAATTACTTGTATCATACCTACGGAACACTGTATGTCCTCTTGAGCTTGTATTATTTGAGGAAACAATTATACTTGTTTTTGTATCGTGTCAATTTTGACGGATACATATTCGGTTACTTCCGCTTTTAATTTAGTATTGTTTTCTTGGCATTTTTGGCGGATCTGCTCAATTTGAGCAATAAGATTCTGTTCGGTCCTTACTGCCTGTTCCCTTATTTCCTGTGTCTGGGTATTTAACCTCTGATGTAATTCGGTAAAGGTGGCTCTTAATTGATTTTGTAATTCTGTTTGATTTTCGGCTAATTGATTTTGGAGTTCATTTTCTATAACGGATAAGTCTCGTTTTACCTCATCTTGGCCTTCGGCTGATAGAGACAGCTGTTGCATAATAAAAACTAACGTATCAACAACCCTCTGATCAGCTGTTGTATGAATGTTTTCTGAACCAGCGGGATTATTTATATTGCTACCGCTAGCCACAACAGTCTCAGAATTGCTATTCGTGGCCTCTGCTTCTGCGCAAACAGCTGAAGGCTGTTGCACTTCTCGTTGCTAAGTCAATGACATTTTAAGTGCCGCTCTAGTCAATACCATCAATTAACTGTCAATATCAGGTTCTAGTCACTAAATACAATTCCAAATTTACTTTCGTAGACACACGTAACTTTCAAATTACTTCGCAGATGGTATACAGTTCAATGTCCAGATACGAAAATCGTACAATATACAGTTCTACAATCTAACTGCTGTCTGCAAAAAAGTTCTTTCTCAATTGATTTCAAACTATTTTAGCTACAGGATAAAACAAAATTAGATTTATCTGGCCTTGTTCTGTAGTCTCGGTGTTGTCCAATAGTTGAAATCGTTTCTTGGTATCAGCAATCTTTTACTATGTGCACCGAATCTCTCTTCAGATTAGTTACCTCTCGTTCTCGTTGGTTATAATGAAACAAAAAAAATACATATATTATAGAACAATCCAAGAGGGTCCTGTCACACTGGCGCCACTGTAATTTTTCCTCCTATCTATGTAGTTCTCAATTCGTTCGAGCAATCAATCATTTATGATAGGAAACACAGTCATAGCTCAGTCACTCATAATGAATCAGAAATTTTTCTTGTTAGAATGAAATAAGGCGATTATTCTTCTTCTCTGCAGGCTCGTGCTTTGCGGTAGTCTGCTAATCTGTACACATAAAATGCCTCGTAATTTTGGGAGCGTTGTATAATCAGTCGGGAAACCTCAGATCAAGGGCATATTTGGCTTTCATGAAGTTTTAACCTTCCGAAGAAGTAATGGAGCTCTTGGATTATTAAATGCAGGTTCGTATCCAGTCCTTTGGAAGTTCCCTTCTGATTAACAACTACGCAATATATCGATGAATATCATTAATTCTCAATTGTCAAATACACACCTTTTGTATGAAGGAGCAATGTATATATATTTTTCTTTTAATCGTACTATTTCGTATCAGTTATCTTTTTCATATTTCTCAATAATCAGATTAGCATTCTTCAGACAATCTCGGAAGGTTTTTTTTAACAACCACCAGATAGAGTGCTACTAAGAATAATTATCCGCTCATGGCATAGCTATTGTATGAAACTATTTTGAGCATTGATTCTGCGAGTATGAAGATAGAAAATTAGTAAACGTCAACCAAGGGTAGAATTGAATCAGAATAATTCATCGAATATATAGAGATATTACATACACTCAGCAAAGCAGTGTCACATAGCAATAAAATACGGGGTAAAATAGGCCACATCGTTCACACAGTCATTTTGCAACTGGCGCTACTGTCCAAAACATACTGAAATGAGGTAGCTACAAGAAATACGTTTGACTGTATGCTTGATAGACGTCGCTACCGTGGTATTACATGTATTATTCATTTACGTAAGAAGGATAATACGACGAAAATGCGGTAGATAAAATACTTATATCAGACTTTTATATTTTGATGATTACTATAGAAACCAATTGAGATAAATTATCTTTCACAGGTAATTTATAGGTGGCGATATGTAGTGTATTATGTGTGTGTGTGTGTGTGAAATCTTATGGGATTTAATTGCTAAGGTCGTTAGTCCCTAAGCTTACACACTACTTAACCTAAATTATCCTGAGGACAAACACACACATGCCCAAGGGAGGACTCGAACCTCCGTCGGAACCAGGCGCACAGTCCATGACTGCAGCCCCCAGACCGCTCGGCTAATCCCGCCCGGCATTTTATTCCATTTATTTTATTTTTGACCGTAAAGTCACCAAAAAAGAGCCAAAACCTGTTACCTTTAAACATTTCCTTTAAATAATTTTATATGTTACTCTATTAGCGCTATTACCTTTATACATTTCCTTTAAATAACTTTATAAGTTACTCTGTTCGTCTTTTATTTTATGCCATAGTAATTACCAAATTTTAAAAGTCTGCTATATGTGGTTCACTACTTTATTTTCATCGTATTATGGTTCTTACATAAATGAAGAATACATGTAAGCCCGCAGTAGTGACATCTATCAAGCATACTGGCAAACATATTTCTGGTAGCTACTGCACTTCAGTATGTTTCCTACAGTAACGCCAGTTGCAAAACGACTGTGTCGACGATGTGGCCTATTGTACACTAACGGCTTTATCACATTATGGAACGGTGTGGAACAGGTACGCTTTATCTTATTTTATCTGTACATTCACAGTTTGTATCAGAACATATCGTAATAGGAAATACTGTATTGTTTCGAAAGATAGACTGCCCACTAGTTCAATATTTTTACATTGTAGATCTGAAATCGGTCATCGACGATGGACTTTATGTTGTGATGGAAGACTGGAATAAAAAAAAAAATATTTAAAAACTTGATAATACCTTAATCACTGTTTGTACTCTCGACTATCTCACAGTTTGTGAAAATACTGTACATACAAAAGTTCCCCGACGACCCTGTTCTCAAGCGGTTGATTGAGAGCGTCATTTTTAGTTCCATGGTAGGGGTCGGAGTTATTTTTGGCACTTTGCCTGACATGCACACTGCTGTCGAGAAACTACATTCTAGTCAATTTGAAATTACATAGGAACAAACATTGTTGTTGCCGAGACAGCTACGTTCTCAGAACCTAAATATCGTCGAATAATGACATACGCTTCAGATCACGTAATAAAATGCATATACAGGGTGGCTATAATTAAACTTTCTTTACGTGAGACATCCCCGTGGAGAACGAGTGATAATTGGTCATTGAGACCTCGTGGAAACATTTGCAATGACGTACATAGGAGAAATAACGAAAAACACATAGCAAGAAACACATTAGGGGGTAACATTTGGTAAGCGCGTATCATGTTGACATTACAATTACAAACTTTACTGAATGTAACGACCATTTGTGTCCACATGAGCCTGAATCGCACTAGAGATACCATTTCACAGTTGTTCTCAGCACTTTTAGAACGATGGAACGGCTTGTTCAGCTGTCGTGTCACAGCACTAACGTCTTCTGCAATTTGTCACTCTCCCAGGTGCAATTCCTAAATCGTCACTTATTTCGAACTCCCAAATTATGTTCTTCAATCACGGTGCGAAAAAGATGACCTCTGCGTATTTCTTTAACTCATCGATTCTCGCGAGGAGAAGCGGCACATTCCTGTTGTTTTGATGAAAAACGCTTTACGAGTAATGCCTTGCTAACCATCGTGTTGACTGCATACAAGTGTGTTGCGCACTAATGCTTGTGTTTCAACCCTACGCTGTACGACTGTAGACGTCTAAAGGTAAGTCGTGACACTACCAACTCCACCAACGTAAATCTTGTAGTGCACAGTGAAAAGTTTGGTACTCATTTTGTAAATAGTTTTCTGGCTAACAGGGTCAATAGCGAAAGTTTAATTAGAACCATGCATATTATGTCATCAACGTTAGCCGTTGTCTTATGTTTTTGCCTCCTACGCAACTAATACGGAGTGGATGGTCGGCTTTTGCAGCAGCCGTAAGTGGCTGCCGTTAAATAGGGCACGTCCCAGCAGCGCGTGTGCTGTTGTTAAGCTGCTTTGTCTGCCGAGAGCAGATCGGCGCGTAGTCCAAATTTACTCGCCGTGACGCGACGCCCTGTGAGCTCGAAGACCAGCTGCGCCCTGACTTCAACTGTTTGGCACAACGTGTCCAACAGCGTGTTTGTGTGTGTGTGTGTGTGTGTGTGTGTGTGTGTGTGTGTAGTCGTGCGTTTCTGCTTGCGCCCGTCTCTCTCTGTCTCTCTGTTCTACGTCCACTCTGGTTTGCATGCCGTCTACCGCCGCTAATGTCACCAAGTGCTTGGATGTCCACTTAACACCGCCGAGGTACTGAGGGCAATGTGCGCGGGGACTCAAGAGGATCTCGCTTCCAGAGGGCAGAGGTCAGTCAATATTGAGCGATGAACGTCGGGTAGCTTTGCCCTCATCCTCTCAAACGTGATGCCTCTGCGTTACAGTCTTACGGCAAAATGTTTCTACCACCTTAGCTTTTTTCGTTCCCGACAAGAGGTCGACTATTATAAAACTTTATTAGGGTCATCAGTCTTCTGATTGGCTTGATGCGGCCCGCGATGGATTGCTTTCCTGTGCCAACCTTTTGAACTCAGAGACGCGAACGCAACTGAAGATTTATTTGTTGAATATCCTACGATCTCTGTCTTCCACTGCAGTTTTTACTCTCTACTGCTTCCTCAAGTACCGTAAAAGTAGGTTTTTGATGCCATAGTACATGTCCTATCATCGGGTCACTTCTTTTGTTAATACACTACTGACCATTAAAATTGGTGCACCACGGAGATGACGTGCTGTAGACGCGAAATTTTATCGAAAGGAAGATGGTGCTGTGATATACAAATGATTAGATTTTCAGAGCATTAACACAAGGTTGGCGCCGGTGGCGACGCGTACAACGTCCTGACATGAGGAAAGTTTCCAACCGATTTCTCATACACAAGCAGCAGTTGACTGGCGTTGCCTGGTGAAACGTTGTTGTGATGCCTCGTGTAAGGAGGAGAAATGCGTACCATCACGTTTCCAAATTTGATAAAGGTCGGGCTGCAGCCTATCGCGATTGCGGTTGATGGTATCGCGACATTGCTGCTGGCATTGGCCGAAATCCAATGACTGTTAGCAGAATATGGAATTGGTGGGTTCTGGAGGATAATAAGGAACGCCGTGCTGGATCCCAATGGCCTCGTATCACTAGCAGTAGCGATGACAGGCATCTTACCCGCAGGGCTGTAACGGATCGTGCAGCCACGTCTCCATCCCTGAGACAACAGAAGGGGGCGTTTGGAAGACAACAACCATCTGCACGAAGTTGACGACGTTTGCAGCAGCATTGACAATCAGCTCGGAGACCATGGCTGCGGTTACCCTTGACTCTGCATCACAGACAGGAGCGCCTGCGATGGTGTTCTCAACGACGAACCTGGGGGCACAAATGCAAAATGTCATTTTTTTCGGATGAATCCAGGTTATGTTTACAACATCATGATGGTCGCATCCGTATTTGACGACATCGCGGTGAACGCACATTGGAAGCGTGTATTCGTCATCGCCATACTGGTGTATCACCCGGCGTGATGGTATAGGGTGCCATTGGTTACACTTCTCGGTCACCTCTTGTTCGCATTGGCGACACTTTGAACAGTGGAAGTTACATTTCAGATGTATTACGAACCGTAGCTCTATCCTTCATTCGATCCCTGTGAAACCCTACATTTCAGCAAGATAATGCACGACCGCATGTTACAGGTCCTGTACGAGTTTTTCTAGATACAGAAAATGTTCGACTGCAGCCCTGGCTAGCACATTCTCCATATCTCTAACCAATTGAAAACGTCTGGTCAATGTTGGCCGAGCAACTGACTCGTCACAATACGCCAGTCACCACTATTGGTGAACTGTGGTATACTATTGAATCTGCATGTGTAGCTTTACCTGCACACGTCATCCAACCTTTGTTTGACTCAATGCCCAGGCGTATCAAGGCCATTATTACGGCCAGAGGTGGTTGTTCTCGGTACTGATTTCTCAGGATATACGCAACCAAATTGCGTGAAAATGTAATCACATGTCTGTTCTAGTATAATATATCTGTCCAATGAATACCCGTTTATCATCTGTATTTCTTCTTGGTATCGTAATTTTAATGGCCTATAGTGTATCTTCCACACGTTTGTTTCTTCCTGTGGAGAAATTCATTTCTTATTTGTCCACCTAATTTACAGTATCCCTCCATACCTTCTATAGCAACACTTTTCAGACGCTTCCGTTCTGTTGTTTTCCAGTTTTCCAATAGCTGTGAACATTAATTCTTTACTCTGATACAAAATCAAATTCACAGAAACATCTTCTTGGTTTTAAGATAGATGCATGATAACCATACACATCATGGCCAAGAATGTCTTCTTTGCTTGTGACAGTCTGCTTTGTACGTCCTCTTTCGACGCTTATTTTATGGTCTTCTCCCAAGCGAGCTTAATAACTATATTTCGTTACTTCGTGGTTTCGATCACTGAACACATATCGACAACTCCTCGTTACTTTTGGCATTCTTTTGTTTACTCTCAACCTATAATCTGTGCTAGTAGCAGGCCTTTTCATTTCGCCTGCTCTTTTTCTTTCCTTTTTTAGTCTTTAGTTTCAAGGAACTCTACCTAGTTAAAGAACAGTCACAGTTAAAAATGCACGGCCAGAATATTTGGCAGAGCTACATCCGTTAAGCACGAGGTATCAGCATCACTATGTAGATTATATGTTTTCTCCTCTTACAGCATTTCACTGTTACAATCAAACACAAGAAATGGAAATCAGCAGCGTGATGACCTGACAAAATAAGGTATAAATAAAAACAAATTATTTGCAACTAAGCACTGTGCGCAATGAGAAACAGTCAACTGAGGCCAAACAAAGCACAAGGTCCCAAAAGCTGGCTCCTTTATCGGGCACAACATTAAAAGGAAGGAGGAGATCTGTCACATTAAATAAAGTACTAAGCCAAAAGAACGAGTAGTTTACAACAGGTGTAGTTTTTGGTACTAATTCAAAAAGTCCTGGCCAAGTTTGAAAATGTACTACACTGTTAAAACAAGGGGTACCTAACTCCCGTAGAACAATAGGCCCCTTAGACCATTGGCGTGTAGAAGCACAGCTGCCAAGACAGTATGGTCTAATAGCCTCATACGACACCATGCGACATTGTTCGTGGCGCCGGAACAGACCAAAGGAACATCAAATTCCTGGCCACCACTTCACACCCAACATTGCCACATTTACAACATTCAGTGAGAAGGCCAAAGTTAACGTTACATTACTTACACATTACTGGTATCAGAAAGATGTCAGGATAGAAAAATAATTCCCGAAGCACTGCCGAGCTTGGTAGAAGAACCCAACACGGCCAGAAACCTCCAACTCAACTATTCTCGTTTCCGATTTACAAAGGCATCGGAAAGGAGACAGAAGAAGCAGGACGTCACTTTCACTTATGAAAGTTCGATGTATAGTTTCAAACAAGAAGTAGTCAAAATTCATAATAGGCCCGAATCAGCTACCATGTCAAGTTAATTGTTTCCGGAACACTTGAATGAGCTCTATATTAAGAAAGGCTTCCTCGTCACAAAATCGACACACATAGCCCCCTTGACACTGACAGAAAAGCACTTCGCCGCGCAAACATCACCGCTCCCAGCTCAATACACACCGAGACAACGCGTCGCTTTTCCGATTGCGACAGCACCGCAATGACCCTTTGTTAACAGCGCGCTCTATACTGAGGCTATAATCTCATGCGGATGTGGTGGGCAACTTGTAAAACAAAAGGGAGGTGACAAGGCTCAACTGTCCCCAACAACACAAGAACAGAAGGTAGTTCGCTACCATCTCTTTTTTATATATGGAAATAACTAACTCTCTCTAACTTGGCTCACATGAGCCCACAAAAATCTACCTATGCAGAGATTCTGCAGAAGAACATAAAATGGGCTTTATTTCCGCACCATCTCATAGGGACGGTGGAACACATTTATTAGCGTACCCTACCTCCTCTTTTAAGGCCACACTGGGGTTCCTCACAAAAGCTTGACCTCCTACTTTTACTTTGAACTCCTCAGGACCACGATTATAACGCCTTGCTAGGTTTGACAGGCAAGACTGACGTTGGATATCGCTCTCCTAGGATTCGGCTGAGTAATTTCCGAAGTAACCTACTCCAGAAGAAGGTTATTAATAGCCCATGACTTAGCCGAAGGTGAATTCACTTGACGGGTAAATATGTGTTCAACTGGAGAGGTCTTATGTGACTATGCTGGGATTTACCAACGCGAAATTGAGCCAGGGTATCGAGAATTACCTGCTTTCGAGAACTCCCATGGAAAATTACCAATGCTGCCTTCGAATTATGAATGAAATTGTTTGCAAAGGAGCGTTGTGTATAGTGCGGGGTGGTGGTGACATGGTTAACAACATCTACATATACATCTACATCTAAAATCTACATCGATACTCTGCAAATAACGTTTAAGTACCTGGCCGAAGGGTCATTGAACCATTTTCACAATTCTCTATTATTCAAATCTCCTATAGCGCGCGGAAAGAAGGAAAACCTTTGTCTTTTCATAGAAGTTCTGATTTCCCTTGTTTTAACATGGTAATCGTTTCTCCCTATGGATGTCGGCGTCAACAAAATATTTTCGCTTTCTGAGGATGAAGGTGATGATAGGATTTTCGTGAGAAGACTCCCCTTCAACGAAAAACGCCTTTTCTTAATGTCAACCCGAAATCCTGTATCACTTCAGTGACACTACCTCCCCTATTTCGCGATAATAGAAAATGTGCTTCTCTTCTTTGAACTTCTTCGATACACTCTGTCAATCCTATGGGGTAAGGATCTCTCACCGCGCAGCAGTATTCTGAAAGACGACGGACAAGCGTAGTGCAGGCAGTCTCCTTAGTAGATCTGTTACAGTTTCTAAGTGTCCTGCCAATAAAACTGTCTTTGGTTATCCTACCCGACAGCATTTTCTGTGTGTTACTTCCAATATAAGTTGTTCTTAATTGTAATTCTTAGGTATTTATCTGAATTTATGGCCTTTAGATATGACTGATTTATCTTTAACCAAAGTTACCGCATTCCTTTTAGCACCCTTCTGGATGACCTCAGACTTTTCGTTATTTAGGGCCAACTGCCAAATTTCGCACCATACAGACATCTTTTCTAAGTCGTTTTGCATTTTTCTTATCTTTTGATGACTTTACTATTCAATAAACGACAGAGTCATGTTCAAACAACCTAAGACAGCTGCTCAGATTGTCTTCCAAATCGTTTATACAGATAAGAGACAGCAAAGGGCCTATAACATTACCTTGGGGAACGCCATAGATCACTTCTCTTTTACTCGATGACGTTCCGTCATTTACTGCGAACTGTGACCTCTTTGACAGGAAATCGTGAATCCAGTCATACAACTGAGACGATGTTTCATAAGCACGCAATTTCATTACAATACATTTGTTTGGTACAGTATCAAAAGCCTTCCGGAAATCCGGAAACACGGAATGAATTTGAATGTGAATAGCACTCAGCACTTCATGCGAGTAAAGAGGTAGTTGTGTTTCAAAAGAACAACGTTTTCTAAATCCCTGTTGACTGTGTGTCAATAGACAGTTCTCTTCGAGGTAATTCATAATGTTCGAACACAGTATATGTTTGAAACTCCTGTTGCATATGTACGTTAATGATATGGGCCTGTAATTTAGTGGATTATTGCCAAAAATTTTGTTGAATATTGGTGTGACCTGTGCAACTTTCCAGTAATTGGTACGGACTTTTCTTCTAGCGAACGGCTGCATATGATTGTTAAGTATGGAGCTATTACATAGCTTACTCTGAAAGGAACCTAATTGGAATACAGTATGGACCAGACGACTTGCTTTTATTAAGTGATTTAAGTTTCTTCACTACTCCAAAGACATTTATTTGTGCGTTACTCATGTTAGTACCTGTTCTTTATCCGAATTCTGGAATATTTACTTCGCCTTCTTCTGTGAAGGCATTTCGGAAAGCTGTGTTTATTAGCTCTGTTTTGGCAGCAATGTCTTTGATAGTATCTCCGTTTCGGTCGCGCAGAGAAGGTACTGATTGTGTCTTACCGCTACCACACTTTACATACGACCAGGATCTCTTTGTATTTTCTGCTAGGTTTCTAGACAAAGCTTCATTGTGGAACCTGTTATAAGCATCTCATATTGAAGTTCACGCTAAATTACGAGCTTCTGTAAAAGATCGCTAATGTTTAAGATTTTGCGTTTGTTTGGGTTTGGATTTTTTCTTTTTTTCCTTGTTTCTGCAACAGTGTTCTGACACGTTTTGTGTAACAAGGAGGATCATCTCCGTCGTTTGTTAATTTATTTGGGGTAAATCTCTCAATTTCTGCTGATATTATTTCTTTGAATTCAAGCCACATATAGTCTACACATATATTGCTACACTCCTGGAAATGGAAAAAAGAACACATTGACACCGGTGTGTCAGACCCACCATACTTGCTCCGGACACTGCGAGAGGGCTGTACAAGCAATGATCACACGCACGGCACAGCGGACACACCAGGAACCGCGGTGTTGGCCGTCGAATGACGCTAGCTGCGCAGCATTTGTGCACCGCCGCCGTCAGTGTCAGCCAGTTTGCCGTGGCATACGGAGCTCCATCGCAGTCTTTAACACTGGTAGCATGCCGCGACAGCGTGGACGTGAACCGTATGTGCAGTTGACGGACTCTGAGCGAGTTCGTATAGTGGGCATGCGGGAGGCCGGGTGGACGTACCGCCGAATTGCTCAACACGTGGGGCGTGAGGTCTCCACAGTACATCGATGTTGTCGCCAGTGGTCGGCGGAAGGTGCACGTGCCCGTCGACCTGGGACCGGACCGCAGCGACGCACGGATGCACGCCAAGACCGTAGGATCCTACGCAGTGCCGTAGGGGACCGCACCGCCACTTCCCAGCAAATTAGGGACACTGTTGCTCCTGGGGTATCGGCGAGGACCATTCGCAACCGTCTCCATGAAGCTGGGCTACGGTCCCGCACACCGTTAGGCCGTCTTCCGCTCACGCCCCAACATCGTGCAGCCCGCCAGCAGTGGTGTTTCGACAGGCGTGAATGGAGGGACGAATGGAGACGTGTCGTCTTCAGCGATGAGAGTCTCTTCTGCCTTGGTGCCAATGATGGTCGTATGCGTGTTTGGCGCCGTGCAGGTGTGCGCCACAATCAGGACTGCATACGACCGAGACACACAGGACCAACACCCGGCATCATGGTGTGGGGAGCGATCTCCTACAGTGGCCGTACACCTCTGGTGATCGTCGAGAGGACACTGAATAGTGCATGGTACATCCAAACCGTCATCGAACGCATCGTTCTACCATTCCTAGACCGGCAAGGTAACTTGCTGTTCCAACAGGACAATGCACGTCCGCATGTATCCCGTGCCACCCAAAGTGCTGTAGAAGGTGTAAGTCAACTACCCTGGCCAGCAAGATCTCCGGATCTGTCCCCCATTGAGCATGTTTGGGACTGGATGAAGCGTCGTCTCACGCGGTCTGCAAGTCCAGCACGAACGCTGGTCCAGCTGAGGCGCCAGGTGGAAATGGCATGGCAAGCCGTTCCACAGGACTACATCCAGCATCTCTGCGATCGTCCCCATGGGAGAATAGCAGACTGCATTGCTGCGAAAGGTGGATATACACTGTACTAGTGCCGACATTGTGCATGCTCTGTTGCCTGTGTCTATGTGCCTGTGGTTCTGTCAGTGTGATCATGTGATGTATCTGACCCCAGGAATGTGTCAATAAAGTTTCCCCTTCCAGGGACAATGAATTCACGGTGTTCTTATTTCAATTTGGAAGGCGTGGAGATTGTCTCTCAGCAAGGCGAATAGTGAATTTTTATATGCGTTTTTGAGTAGGTATACTTTTTGTTTAGTTTTGAATGATTTGGGAGTTACAGTATTCAATCTCTCCTTGTGTTCACTAATCCCTGTATCCGTTTTGGTCCTCGTTATTAACTCAGGATTATTTGTTGTCATGAGGTCAAATGTTTTTCACAACCGTTTACTATTCTCGTTGGATCATGAACTAACTGCTGAACGTGAAATCTGGAGCATTATCTCTCACAAGAGACCTAGGCGGTCCAAAGGTGGAGAAAATGTAGTAGAGGGTGAATGGTCAAGTGAGCCAAAACCCTGCTGCTTAGAAGCAAGCACCAAAAACGGGAAAATGCATCAACACCACCAGCACATATCTGTTGCGGCAGAAGTACAAGGGAGGAGTCCTATGTAATTTACGTGAGTCGGATTAGTGTTTAGCATTCATGCAGCTTCCACACTCCCTCGTCAATCTCCGAATATCCTTATAATGGGTATGCCGAGTAACATGTTCTTCACGTTGGCAATGGTTTTAAGAACATGATATTGGCCACCCTACACGATATCGTGAAAATAGTGGAATATGGATTGACTAGTTCCTTAGGAAAACAAAGGTTCGCTCTCGCCAGGGCAACTATAACAAAGTAGGCCTTTTTTGCAGGCTATGCTCAGAGACCTACGAACCTTGTGATAGCCTTCGTTTAATCCCAGCAATTTTTGGATCAAGATCTTGCTTACCCTTCAATTCAGTAAAGATTTCACGGACATCGGTCAACACCCCTGCTGCCCCATCATCGGAAGTCCCCCTAGCTCAATGTGATGCTGGACTTTGTTTTCCAATATACTGCTTAAGTCATACACTAATTGTCGGGACCCCTTATATGCCTGACCATAAAGCGAAAGGCGAAAATGTGAATCGCACAACGCGCTATTCGCCCACTCTTCGGTGGTCGTTCGAGAACCAAACTCGTGGCCTGGTTATGCGTTTCTAGAAGGAACTTCCTTTGCTCAAGACAGAACTTAATATACTCACGGACAAGGAGGGTTAAACGAATAGCATTACGAGTGCTTCCCATTTGTTTCTGGAGTATCAACTTCCTAGAAGCATAAGCTATGGAATGCCGCTCCCCGTTTTGCTTTCGTAGAAGGGCGGCCGCTGTTCTAAAAGTGGAAGCATCTGTTTGTGCAACAAAATTGGATCTCAAAATCGGAAACAGCCAACACGGAGGAATGCTAAGGGACTCTTTAACTGCCTCAAAGGACTCCTGATGAGTCTAGTCACAGTAGAAAACAACCACTTTCTTACAAAGGTAGTTAAAGGTGTCTAACTGAGTAAAATATGAAACGAACGTACGAAAAGTCTGGTATGCTGATAAACCTAGCCACAGCCTTCTTATTCCTCGGCGCAGGGGATCTACGTAAATCCTAAGTGCGATTTGATCGGTACTGGCAGAAACTAATGTCCCAAAAATATCGACCGAGGCACCAACGTAAATTTGGATTGTTTGACGGTCAATACTGCCTGCATAAGGCGTTCCAGAACCGCCTTCAGGTGTTTCAAATGATTATCGAAGGTGGTACAATAACCACCACATTTTCGAGCTAGCTCTGCACACAAATTTCATATCACCCAAGACATAATGTAAAAGTCGGGACAAAATAGCCGCACCAGTGAACAAACTAAAAAGAGCCCTGTTGAACTCCTGTACGTTTCAGCTCAAACAGAAGACGGTAATATGCTTAAAGCGATGTGATAATATGCCGGATTAGGACCAAGAACTGTAAGGAACGTGGCCTCGGAAAACATCAGGAAAAATATAGATTGTGAAGGAACCTTTTGGTTAACTTATCTATAATCAACCACTGGACGGGACTCCTGACTCTTGGCATTTATGGGCGGCGCATTTAACGATGTGGCGATTCTGATCATACCCTCACGTAACATGCCACCAGTCAAAGAACGTAACTTCTACACTTTCAGAGGGGACAGCTTATGTAGAGCTTGCTGAAATGGCATTGAGGATGATCTTACACTGAATGGTATTCGTTATAAGTGTGTCAATTAGGACCTGTGGGAGACAACTAAGAAGCTACAACAATTAACTGACTTCGTCTGCATTCAAGCTAGTCTCCACAGTTTTTTCAGAGGGGCTCAATACGCTGTAAACGTACACAGAACTATGACAGGAACACAAAGCAAACCTCATATCAAGACGAAACTTGAAGTAAACAACCCTCTCTCTATAATCCAGAATTAACTAAGTAGTCTGGATGAATTCACACACACAATTAAACTGACGGACAAGTTGATCGGCTATGAAAAGTTACCAATCCTTAACTTGGCTTGCATTTACTCAACCAGAGTTAGCATCTGCCCATTAACCACCTGATAACTCCGGGAGAATGTGCGCATTCAAGGTAATTGACAGACAGCCCTGCATTTCAAATACCACTGGGATTCAAGATTAAAGATGAACTACCAGAACCAATAAATGGGAGAACAGTCTCTTGATTAATATGAGCGCAAATACTAGGTAAGCGCTCCCTTACCACATATGTAACGTGACGACAGAATCTCGGGATCGGGCATCCTACCCGCTTCTCTTTCCATAGCGTGAGGCAATGTATCAAAGTTATTTAGTTCATTAACAGCACAGAGTAACCCACAGCCCTGAAATGAAAAATGGGTCGGACTCTTCTAAATGTAACAGCAAAGACTTTTCATTCTCACAATCTTATTGGTATAGAACAATGCATTTTTATAAGTATAAAGAACATAATATATAAAAATTTCTCTAAGGTTACAGCGAATTAAATGTTTAATAATTGTTAAAGTCGTTATATATAATTTGTTTGAGCCAGGTTAATGAGAATATGAATTATAAAATGTTAATCTAACAGAAAAATACAAAAAGTGTGATAATGAGTGCTTACCAAAGATACCTCCTGCTTAGAAGGGTGGTAACATGCTTGCCCCCCACGCAAGCGGGCCCGGGTTCGATACCTGGCCGGAGTGAAAATCTTTCTCGCTCGTGAACTGGGTCTTGTGTTGTCATCATTTCATCCTCATCACGGGAACACAAAGCACCCAATGTGGCGTCGCCTGAAACAAAAACTTGCACTCAGCGGCCGAACTTCCCCCGATGGGCCCTCCCAGCCAACAATGCCATACTATCATTTCCATTTACCGCCAGGTGATTGCTGACTCCCATCTACTTACCTGACCACTGCATTCAACCATTAGTTGTGAGGACGAACATTCCTGTTCGCCGTTCACCGATCCCAAGTCCTCCATAACGCAACGGTTTACACTATCTTGTAAGACACGCATTCAAAAGCAAATCTCCCGTAAGATCACCGTTTTTGTAACTAAGTTGACACCGGTGAATATCGCTCAGACGGTTGGGCTTGGATCCTATAAAATTGTTTACTGGAGACTTAACCAGTTTCCAAAAAATTTACATTTTGGGGTAAGGCCGATACAGCAGTGATGCAATCGTTTTGAGCTGCGCCTACCTCGGTTATGGCGTGAATGGTGACGATTGACGGGCTGTCCAGGGCTGCACGGAAACGAGCCACTAACTCACTGACACTTCCGTGACAGAGGGGGCCAAAAGATCTTTCTTAAGAAAGGAAATACCAGGACAACGGTTCGACACCATGCTTGTCAATACTCCTGGAATTAGACAGAACTGATTACAACACTGAATTGGAATAACCAAATACAACAAAAGAAACAGCAATGAGTAAAAATATTAACCTAGGAAATGGTGAACACGCATTAAGGTCAAGTCTGAACCCAGCGAAAAGAGGCTCTGCTACTACTGAAATATCGCCTTTCAGATTGCTGCGTAGCCAAAATCAAACATATGGAAGAACTGAGCCCGGATGGCAAGTACACGTCATTAAGCATTTGTCAAACTTCACTACCATTAAAAAACACTGAATACACTAATAGAAACCATTTTTAAGATAACCAACAAATATGTTAAACAGCTATTGAAACGGAAACGACAGTTTGGATACCAACAACAATTATAAAAAAGCTACAGATACATTTATCAAATTATAACTCTTTCTAGACTAGCTTATAAAGTAGAAACCTTTAATGTCAATCTACGACAAAAAGTTATCATCATTTAAACCCCAGACTGTTTATATTTTAACGAAGGGCAAACCTTAGGAGAACAATAACAGTGGCAAATAAGTTGAAATCAATTTTCCGTTACCTCCGACAAGAAGGTTACAAACTTGCCCCACTGAGCTGACATAACATTCAAAGAACCATGAAACTTGACGCAAGGGCTTGAATTTTAGAATTAAGAAAAATAACAAATGACATGTTAGGACTAGTACTGCCTCTTTATTTCCAGTGATAAACAAAAGAAGAACATCAATATCAAGGTACTCTATTCACTGCTAGGTTAAGCACAGTTAGCAATAAGCGCCCATAATTTTCAGCAGAGTTCCTTGACGCCCGACCTTTAAATAATGCTGTGCAGATTATATGCTTTTCCTGTTACAGAATTTGACTGGTAACAGCTGAGAGAAACCAATAGGGCAATGATCTGGCGAAACAAGGAAGAAGTAAAATCAATCGTTTTGCATCAAGGGCTGCATCTACGAAATTAAGACAACTGTGGCCAAACAAGCTAGAGGTCCCCAAAACCAGTGTCGTTACAGCCCCCGTCATTAAACGAAAGGGGAAGGGGGGGGGGAGGTCTGAAGCATTAAACAAACTACCAAACCAAAAGAATATTCTGTATAGAACAAGATTAGCGTCCTATAGTAATAAAAATTAACTTGACAAAGTTTAGAAACACATCACACTGTTGGAACAATGGGGCCAAACCGGCACAGAATAACTGGGCGCTTACGCCCTTAGAATGAGAAAACAATAGATACATGGAAGAGCTACTAGGTTATAATTATGTATGTGAACGAGTGGCAACATCAGCTGACCGCTTAGGCCTTTGAGCGGTGTGAGGTGACTTGTCACAATCTGCGCGGCTTCCCTGGTTCGAGGACTCCCACAGGCATGGGTGTGTGTGTGTGTGTGTGTGTGTGTGTGTGTGTGTGTGTGTGTGTGTGTGTCGTCCTTAGCGTAAGTTAGTTTAAGTTAGACTAAGTAGTGTGTAAGCTTAGGGACAGATGGCCTCAGCAGTTATCCTTACTGCATAAGACCTTACTGCAAATTTCCATCTTCCTTGGGCCTTTTGCGGTCTAGGCGCTTTAGTCTGGAACCGCGTGACCGCTCCGGTCGCAGGTTAGAACCCTGCCTCGGGCATGGATGTGTGTGATGTCCTTAGGTTAGTTAGCTTTAAGTAGTTCTACGTTCTAGGGGTCTGATGACCACAGATAAGTCCCATAGTGCTCAGAGCCAGCCTTGGTCCTTTAGAATGAGGAAAACGGAAGTTACATGAAACATTTGACAGATTACAATAACATAGCTCGGCGATCTCCTCGGTGGAGAGGGACCAGCCTACCGTGACGTGTAGATTGACTACGGTCCAAGAGTGCCGTAAGGCGGCGTACCACACTGACCGTGACGCTGGAACAGATTAAGGACGCGTCTAAGCCCGGGCCACCACTGCACGCTCAACAGTGCCGCTGTCACACCTCTCAGCGTAAGGCTAACGCTGAGTAATCATTATATTACACATGCACTGTGGGATTCACAAAAGATGATAGAACAGGAAAACAATTCCTGAAGCACTGATTTAGCCAAGAAACCTTAACAGCCATAAATTTGAGACCCAACTCGGCACCTCTGATCTACAATGACACCGGCAATGAGACAAGTGGGGTAGTGAGAATGTTAATGGCCGTAACCATCACGCTCCCTTGCAAAATTGTGTATTTGTGGGGATCCACACCCTCCAGATGCTTAACGAACGTAAACAGGTGCGTAGTATACGTGCTTCGCATGTATAGTCCGCAGCTCGTAGTCTAGTAGCTAGCGTTGCTGCCTCTGGATCACAGAGTCCCGAATTTGATTCCCGGACGGATTGGGGATTTTCTCTGCTTGGGGACTGACTATTGGTGTTGTCCTCATCATCATCATCATCATCATCATCATTAGTGACAGTGGCTAGATTGAACTTTGTAAAAATTGGGACTTTGTACGGCGCAGATGACAGCGCAGTTGAGCGCCCCACAGTCCAAACATCATCATCATCATCACCTCATGTATAACTAACACATCATATCTCAAGTCTTTTATCTTAATGTGAGGTGTGCAAAGTGTTAGTTACACATGCGATGGATGGAGACAATGTAGCGCTTTTCCATGTTGGTCTGACAAGTACCATTAGCTAATCGCTCGATTAAATATAAACCGCGTCATGGCCTACAACGAATCTCTTATAAAAGTTTTATCTACCCTTGCAGACAAGAAGAGGGTTAATCAGAGCCAAAATGCACCTTATGCAAACAAACAACATGGGGTTTAATTCCGTGTCCGCGAATCAACCATGCGCAATTAGGTTACCACAGGGCAGATTAAACAGTTCCGGAAGACTTGAGGGAATCAGTGGTTCCAGCTCACTTCTCCCCACGGCAACGCCTCGCTTCTCTGATAGCGATGCCACTACCACTCTCCAGTGACAAACAGCGCACTCTCTGCCGCGGCCACGAACTCATGCAAAAGAGGCAGGCAGTTTGTAAAAGAAAAGGCAGACGACAGGGATCAAAACAATTTTAAAACACTTAGCAAGAATAAACATGCATACTCATATCTAATTTTTAAAAATACAGCATCACTATAGGAATCAGCATGAGCACTCAGCCAAAACAAACTATTCAAAAATCGGGGAACTGTCTGATCGCAGGCGTCGTCTGATCACAGAGTGTGTTACTCACAATATAGACCTCAACACGATGCTGTCAAACACAGCCTGGCTAACAAACAAGGTTAATCAAATGGCTCAAATGGCTCTGAGCTGTGGTGATCAGTCCCCTAGAACTTAGAACTACTTAACCTTAACTAACATAAGGACATCACACACATCCATGCCTGAGGCAGGATTCGAACCTGCGACTGCGTGCCTAGAACCGCGAGACCACCGCGGCCGGCAAAGGTTGATCGGTCGGACGTTAATACCAAAGCTGACAAATGTATACGTGTCAAAGCTTTTATTTGTCTGCATTCTCCCTTACTTTGCTACAATGAAAGTACACAAGCAATACGGCGGAAATCAGCGGAAGCGCCAAAATGACAGGAGCCATACTTGTTGCGCCTGTTGACCTTTAGATAAGACCGACCGCACATTCAACATCGCATGCTTAATTCGTAATCTCGGTGCAGTGTTAGGTGGTCCAGGAAGCATAATATTTTCATGTCAGTGCTCAGTTTACGATCCAGACATCACTCCAACTTCAGCATCATTCTTTGCCAACGCAACGTTCGACATTTATTACTAACAGTTTTGTCAGTTGTTCATGCTTCACGCCGATCTTACACGTTTTTGGGAGAGAACAAACCGCCATGACGGCCGTTAACGTTTTACTACCGAACAAAAAGCGATAAACATATGTTTTTCTTTTATTTATTAAAACCAGCGAGTT
This sequence comes from Schistocerca gregaria, assembly GCF_023897955.1. NCBI lineage: Eukaryota > Metazoa > Arthropoda > Insecta > Orthoptera > Acrididae > Schistocerca > Schistocerca gregaria. Next base: position 166,234,584 of record NC_064925.1, on the reverse strand, counting down.
TCGATGGAACTTTGCGTCTCTTTTGGTAAACTACGAAATTGTGTCTAGTCGGAAGTTTGTTTCCAGAAAGAGAGGTTATGGGGTTGCAGTTATTTAAATCACTGTTTGTGGGAATGGGTTCAGTGTTTCGATCTTGTTCTTACCTACAGTAAAACAAAGAGATACACTCTTACTTAAGAGTGTATTCAGATTTACTATATCTTCCCCCAAAAATGTTGGATGGCGGTAGTCAGTCTGTGCAAGTGAGCATCTGTACAGGAGAGCAAGGCTGAAAGCCAAAATCTACAGAACTTTTACGACTATTTCTGGACAAATGACTCGATAAAAAAGATATCCTAAGGGATATATGGAACAGCAGTGGAAGGTCCTATCTCACTAACAACGTCTCTGAAGAATGGAACAGAATTTTAAGAAATAATTAATATCAAAAGTTCAGCACAACGCTCATTTACCAATAAAAAGTCCTATAGAGACAGGATTTCACGGCCACAGATACAACGAATTATTTTTAAATTTCCATAGGAAGACAAGAAAAAGTCAGCTATTAAGGCTGACGAGACTCCTGCGAAAGCTTTAAAGAGACTCCAAATTGACGGCAACTTAAAATCATTTCTGACCTGTGTGGCCTATGCACAGATAATACAGTTAAGAAGGAAACGTTGTTGCGATTGGAAATTATTTTAATAATGAAATGTGGTTTGACACACGTCGTACTCATTGGCAGGCTTGTAAATACTGTAAATATGTGTGACGGGAGACGAAAAGGGACTACCTCTTCGTGGTTTTCCTTTAAAGGGCACAAGCCGTCTTAATGTCTCTTGCAGATTGTAAAATTTTCGCTGTCTCAAAGGCCATTTCCCTTCTAGGGAATCACTGTGGCATTCCTCTGGAGAAATTCTTAGAATCAAAATCTGTACGCGTGGACACGGGACAGAAAATCTTTGTAGCGAAAAGGCAATTTAGAAACGATCCGTTTGAGGGTATAATATCTCACAACAGTTTGAAAAGTAACCGTTAGTCAGGTCTTCCACAATGTTCCCTTCTCAAGTAGATTAATTATGATACAGAGGATGTCAAATTCTTCAGTGATCTAAAAAACATTTAAGAAATAATTTCTTAAAATGAGCCCGCATCTAGTGGTCGTGTGGTAGCTTTCTCGCTTTCCACGCCCGGGTTCCAGCGTTCGATTCCCGGCGGGGTCAGGGATTTTCTCTGCCTCGTGATGGCTGGGTGTTGTGTGATGTCCTTAGGTTAGTTAGGTTTAAGTAGTTCTAAGTTCTAGGGGACTGATGACCTAAGACGTTAAGTACCATAGTGCTCAGAGCCATTTTTTTTCTTAAAATGAAATAAGCAACTACAATATTTACTCTCAAAAATAAGCAGAGACACTTTCTCTGGTTGTGTGATCTGAAACCCAAATACATCCATTCATTCTGCGTCTGAAGACATGTCGTAGACTAGAGCATGATGAGGTACAGTGCTGGACTTCTTAGTGCGCCTGTGATCTTGTGAAGCAGCGTATTCTAGCAAGAACCAACGGCTCCGTAGAAGTGTCACACTATACAAGCGTTCCAACCCCGGAGCATACGCTTTCATTGTGGTCCACTCAGCCATCATGTCGATGCATCTAGAAGAGAGTCAGCCGCTGTAGGGAAATTCGAGATCCTGACGTACCGCAATCGAGGTTATAGTGAAACAGTGAAAATCTGTCGGATCACATTTTAGTAGCGTGCACGACATTTTCAACATGGCGAAGGTTATTGTCCGTGGAGTTCCGCGACTGCTCACACTCATACAAGAAAGCCAGCCTAACGGAGACAGCAGTGGGAGTTTTGGAAATAAGTGGGGCCAATCCGAATGGAATCTGGCTGTGTCACCGTTGCCCCGATCCAAAGCAGCAAAGAAACAAATGCAAAAACATTTGACTGCATCACCGCTGATAGATGTGATTGATACGTGGCAGTTACTTGAATTAAGGAATACGTGGAAGGGAGGACCCACGAATATAACTTTCTTCACTCACAACATATTTATTTTGCAATATGTAAACAGATTTTTTTTTTTACAAAATGAACAGGTAGGTAACTTTTTTCACCTTAAACCCTAAGAGAAATAAGCTTCTGGAAAAAAAAAATCAAAACAGCAAGCAATAAGACAATGATTACAAGACGGCCGGTCCTGTAGCTTGCCCGTCATCGGGTGGATCAGAGGTGTTTACTACCGCGCTGGCCAAAGTCTGTCTTATTAAATGCCCTTCCGCAACACATGAAAACTGTGCACCACTGATGACAAGAGCGATTCAGTCACTCAAAACAGATGAAGTAACTTTAAACTTCAAAGCTATATGTCGAAAGGTTCATGGTTAAGATGCACACATGTGCATGAAGGTTAAACATATTAGGAAACAATATGGCAATGATAAGGTTTACTTCAAAGTAACCAACTTATTAATTTCAATCAACATCAAAGTGCGACTGGATCCCAAACCGTCCCTTTTGCCAATCTTATTTTGAATAAAGCCCTGGTATCAGTAGGCTGCTAATACACTCCTGGAAATTGAAATAAGAACACCGTGAATTCATTGTCCCAGGAAGGGGAAACTTTATTGACACATTCCTGGGGTCAGATACATCACATGATCACACTGACAGAACCACAGGCACATAGACACAGGCAACAGAGCATGCACAATGTCGGCACTAGTACAGTGTGTATCCACCTTTAGCAGCAATGCAGGCTGCTATTCTCCCATGGAGACGATCGTAGAGATGCTGGATGTAGTCCTGTGGAACGGCTTGCCATGCCATTTCCACCTGGCGCCTCAGTTGGACCAGCGTTCATGCTGGACTTGCAGACCGCGTGAGACGACGCTTCATCCAGTCCCAAACATGCTCAATGGGGGACAGATCCGGATATCTTGCTGGCCAGGGTAGTTGACTTACACCTTCTACAGCACTTTGGGTGGCACGGGATACATGCGGACGTGCATTGTCCTGTTGGAACAGCAAGTTCCCTTGCCGGTCTAGGAATGGTAGAACGATGGGTTCGATGACGGTTTGGATGTACCGTGCACTATTCAGTGTCCCCTCGACGATCACCAGAGGTGTACGGCCAGTGTAGGAGATCGCTCCCCACACCATGATGCCGGGTGTTGGCCCTGTGTGCCTCGGTCGTATGCAGTCCTGATTGTGGCGCTCACCTGCACGGCGCCAAACACGCATACAACCATCATTGGCACCAAGGCAGAAGCGACTCTCATCGCTGAAGACGACACGTCTCCATTCGTCCCTCCATTCACGCCTGTCGCGACACCACTGGAGGCGGGCTGCACGATGTTGGTGCGTGAGCGGAAGACGGCCTAACGGTGTGCGGGACCGTAGCCCAGCCTCATGGAGACGGTTGCGAATGGTCCTCGCCGATACCCCAGGAGCAACAGTGTCCCTAATTTGCTGGGAAGTGGCGGTGCGGTCCCCTACGGCACTGAGTAGGATCCTACGGTCTTGGCGTGCATCCGTGCGTCGCTGCGGTCAGGCCCCAGGTCGACGGGCACGTGCACCTTCCGCCGACCACTGGCGACAACATCGATGTACTGTGGAGGCCTCACGCCTCACGTGTTAAGCAATTCGGCGGTATGTCCACCCGGCCTCCCGCATGCCCACTATACGCCCTCGCTCAAAGTCCGTCAACTGCACATACGGTTCGTCCACGCTGTCGCGGCATGCTACCAGTGTTAAAGACTGCGATGGAGCTCCGTATGCCACGGCAAATTGGCTGACACTGACGGCGGCGGTGCACAAATGCTGCGCAGCTAGCGCCATTCGACGGCCAACACCGCGGTTCCTGGTGTGTCCGCTGTGCCGTGCGTGTGATCATTGCTTGTACAGCCCCCTCGCAGTGTCCGGAGCAAGTATGGTAGGTCTGACACTCCGGTGTCAATGTGTTCTTTTTTCCATTTCCAGGAGTGTAACTTCGTCGCTCACAGCATATTTATTTTACAATATATAAACGTCATTTCTGTTTTACAAAATGAACAAATAGGCAATTTTTTTCACCTTAAACCTTAAAAGGAATAAGCTTCTGAAAAAAAAACAGCAAGCAATATCACAATGCAGCCCGCCCGTTATCGAGTGAAACAGCGGTGTTTACTATCGCGCTGGCCAGTCTCTCTTATTAAATGCCCTTTCGCAAAACTTGAAAACTATGCACCACTGATGACACTTACTGAAAACAGATGACGTAACTTTTAATTTGAAAGCTATATGTCGAAGGGTTCGGGATTAAGATGCACACATGTGCATGATGTTCAAACAGATTAAGAAACAATGTGGTAATGATAAGGTTTACTTCAAAGTAACCAACGTCTTAATTTCAATCAACAACGAAGTACAACTGTATCGCAAACCGTCTCTTTTGACAATCTTATTTTGAATAAAGCCCTGGTAGCAGTTGGCTGCTAATATTTTAACAGTTAAGCTCATAGTCAGTTATTAAGACCGCTCTGGAGGAATGTCTTAAAACATTATTTCTTGACACTTATTGCAAGAGAACTCACTCGGCGAAATCACAAGATTGAGCTAAAATACAGATGTAATGACCAGGTCTTTCAAACACAGCAACGCACAGCTTAGTGCCATATATTGTTCCAATTATAACTAATGACTCGGAAATGCAATTACAATCAAAGAATTGAATAGGTTAACATGTAAATCTAACCATAGAGGCCCTGTTTTGTTCAACGACAATCTGTGTCTTGGTAAATTTTTCCGACTGTATTTACGACCAGGAGCTTATTCATTAGAACATTAATGGTCGGGTATAGACCAGAAATGAAAGGCAATATAATAGCGGGACCATTTTTAAAGGACAACGAGCGTCTTAGTACAATACTATGGCCTATATTTACGATCAAATAGCCAATCGAATAAAACTCTGAGAGCCGGGTACAAAACCAGAAAATAATAGGGGGGGGGGGGGGGGCAGGTAGAAACTGACACAAATCACAACGACGATTACAGAATGTTACTCTCCTTCACCAGAAAGCAGTTGCATGGATCCACGCAGCGGTTACAGAGTGGTGCCGATGAAAGCCAGGTAGAAGAGCGCAACCAGGCCACAAGCGGTCGTCCGACAGGAATGTTGCCCACCAACCGACGGGATGTCGGCCTGCTGCTTACGCTGACCCCGGTGAAGTACTCCGGTATCTCCGCTCTGCGCAGGCCCTCCTTGCACCGCTCGTGGCTTTGGCTGCTCAGATCTCGTGACCACTTCTTGTCACGACACTACCTCTAATTCCAAAACTTCGTGCCTCCTCCTCTCGGGCCAGGAAACCCCGTGTATACATCGTAAAGCAAAGACCTTCTAAGGACACAGAACCAACTGTACCTCATAGATATTGGCTATGGGGCCGCAAGAGGGTACTACGCTTGAGCCAGTGGCGCCAGACCGAAAAGTCTACTAACTCAAATGGCCCCACGGCTCAGTGATGACAACTTTCATCGGACAAGGTATCACAGAGTTTCCTTTTCGTGACTGACATGATGAGGTGCAACCGATTATGGTAGAGAAGGGTGAGGCGGTTCCGCAACGATATTCAGACGTAACGAAAGCCGCGTCCCTTGGCAACACCTCCCCTGGCGTCCCGCTAGACCGTCGCATGGTCGTGCGATGAGTCCTCAAAGCACTGTACGCGGAACTGCTCAGCTTTTGCCATTTGTAGCGAATGCACGAGCTAGTGAGTCTTGTGAGCCAGCGGGAGGAGTTATTACCACGTGAAGTTGATTCCGCAGATTTGGCACAGTGTCGCCTTGGCCGGAAATTCTGTGTCAGAATTTACGGTAGACCTTTACATTGTCACTTGCAAGTGAAGTGCAGTTGGGGGGATGTCTGGTGCTTAAACTGAGCTTTGACATGAAAGTATAGTGCTTACTGGCGCAGAAAATTCTCCGTCGAGACTTATGCATGTGCCGTCGAATGTGCTATCGGTTTTATCTAAAGATCAACAAGCCCAAAAAGTACGGTTGCTGTCATTGATACTTTTGAAACCACTCCTTAGAAAAATTAATGAATTACTGTACTCAAAACCTCTTACATTATTTGATTTTCAAACATCTGAGCAGAACTGAACGTACTCAGACATTTCTCTCTTTACATATTCTGATCAACACTAACAATATTTTTAGCGTAACACAATCTGACTTTCAACAATCCCTACAAAAGAATGGCCCTGACGAACAGTAACCTATAACTTCCATGTATCACTTACCTCACAAAAATCTTCCTTACTGGTATATATATACCAGTTCATGATAACTAGTATTACAAATTTACTCTTTCTGGCGTCCGCTCTTAAGATTCTGCCATCTCTCTCCCCACATCCACTACTGCTGGTGGCTCACCTCCAACTGCGCAACGCTACGTGCTGTTTACATCCAACTGCCCAACACTACAATAGCGAATATTTCAACAATAGCAACCAGCCACAGACTGCACACAGAAAAGGCAGTGATTTTCATACAGAGCGCTAAGTGGTGTTACCAACATAAAAACCTAAACAGCCTACTTACACTTTCTCTGGATTTGGTTGTATTACTTGCGGATTTTCACTGTAGCAAAATAAGGGAAAACGCAGTCGAATAAACAGTGAGTTCGTAGTTTCAAGCGCACGTTTGTCAGGTTTGGTATCAATATATGGCACCGGTTTATATTGCTTAGTAGTCTTGCGGTGTATTCAGATCTGTAGCATGAGTGACACACTGTGAGGACCGACGATTCCCTTATCTTTCAGAAGTTTGTTTTGGCTGTGTGCTGTTAAGTTATCCGTACTGATGTTTGTTTCTTAGTGTTACACTATTTTTAAAAATTGTTGATGAACGCAGCTTTATTCTTCCTACTTCTTTAATTTGTTTTCAAAACAAATATATATATTACCACACAGCTCTTGGTTAAGATTAGTGAATCGTTTTCCGTAGACAGAGAGAATTTGAGTAGCCTGTGATTCACGTCGTTTTGTGGGAAAGTTGTTGGTAAAGCATTGTTATTTAACTCATAGTTAAAAGCAGAATCGTATGCAGTGGGCTCCATGATTTAAGATCTGTTTTAGCTGTTACTTGGTTTTCAAATGAAACTACCGAAGAAAGTGTCTCTTCTTCTTTTAGAGAGTGAAGAATATAGTCACTTCTCATTTTAAGACATTGTTTATTATTTGTATTGTAGATCACTGAAATGTGTCATCCCCTCTGTTCATATTTAATGTTGGGAATGCAGGAGGACGGTGTAGGTTATCTTCAATCAGAAATATTCCCAACAATTAGTAATAAAATGAAATTTAGAAATATGAAGACATACTCAACTCAAAAGATGCTCCTTCTTCTGAAATGTTCAGCACTATTAGACATTTTAAATTATTGAAAGTACTGTAATACATTGAAATGCTATCAAGGTGCTTCTGAGTGATGTCTACGTAGAGCTGGTCTACGATGCCTACGGATGCCTACGATGCCTCGGTACATTTACTGTGTCAACCCATACAGCTGCTACGCTACGAGTGTTTTGAGCGCATCTCGTCTCTTTTGGTGCTCTTGACGACAACACGAGAAGCTGTCTAAGGCGGATTTTCTATCGTGATCCACCGACAACGCCTGACAACATGCGTCAGCGCATTGTCAATGCATGTGCTAACATTACGGACGTCTAACTACTCGCTGATGAGTGGAATGTCATTACACGTATTGCCAAATGCATTGAGGTTACGGACATAATTTTGACCATTTATTTCATTAATGTGGTATTTACAGGTAATAACGCTGTAACAGCATGGGTTCTCAGAAATGATGAGTTCAGAAAGGAACATGTATGACATTGGAACAACCTAAATAAAATTTTCAAACGTACCTACGTTCTGTATTTTAGCTCAGAAAGCCTACCTGTTACCAACTGTTCGTCTAAAATTGTGAGCCATATGTTTGTGATTATTAAAGCGCCATCTATCTCAAACGGATAAAAGTGGTCCAACTAAAACATTTATATTTCTTTGCGTACTACACGAATGTGTGATAAGAAGGGAGGTTCCTATTTAAGAAAACGCAGTTGATATCTGTTTGACGTATGGCAGCGCCATGTAGCGGGCCAACCATAGCGCCATCTGGTTTCCCCCTTCTACTTCGACAAGTTTCGTCATTTGTAGTTTTTTCGTCTGTCGCTTATTACGTGAGATATGTGGCCCGGTCGCGATCAATGGACCACCCTGTATACAAAATAAATAGTACAAAAACAAAAAATAAAAAACCAAACATAGCATGCCCTACCCAAATAAATTAATAAGTTAAATCACGGTTGCAATTCGCCATCGAAAGTGGATGTAATGAACTTTCTAGAAATTGTAATGTACCTATTAAATCCTTGAAGGACAGCGGCTTCCTCAATCCATTTGGTTTACGTCATTGATACTGAGCCACTGCGTTAACGACGAAGGGAGTTACCAAAGTATCCACCAGTCTCGGTTTACGTCCTTGGGGATCGGAGTAAATACCACATTCGCAGCCAGACCCACCGGCAACCGCGCAGAATCCCCGTCTACGTGGGGCCCCTTTCCTTCGTTTGTGGCGAAACTGGACGAGCACGTCGTTAATTCCCCAGCCTTCCTAGAACCCGCGTCACCACCGGTAAGCCGGTTTATCTGCCCGGGCCGTACTCTCAGCGCAGAGCTGCTTGGCTTTGCGTGTATCTCCCGCAGTAACCGTCGTCCTGCGGACTTAACCTGTTTGCCAAAGAGCAGCAAGTGTCTACGTCAGACCCATTGCGGTCTCAGTAACGTGTAACTGCGGCGTAGCGTCAGAGGCGAAGCTGTATAGCGAAGCGCAAAGGCCTTGCCTGCTTTATGGCTGTCTCCGGTTCTGAGCAAACTACTTAGTATCGGTGGGCACGCTTATCGCCGGAAGCCAAGGGGAGGAGGTAGGCTTCGTACAGCTGCGCAGAAACCAGCGGCGTGTCTAACTTTCCCCGTGGATAGCCAGATATTACTCAAATGTTTCTATTTATTTATTATTCATTCAATTAATTTGCTCTTATTAGGGCTCTCAAGCCTGCTCTCATTTCGGACCATGGTTTCACAAATACAATATCGTGTTCACGTCATAGTTACCTAAAAAATAACAATTTTAGCAAGACAACCAGTATTAAAATAGTATTGGTTGAAAACAGTCTTGGTTGCAATTTCAGTTACTTTTATTTTTCAGCGACGCGTTTCGCCTTATTTAGGCATCTTCAGGTTATCTTTTCTAGATGGACGCGAGGGCACCAAGATCTGCATAACGCTTTCCCGTTCACAGGGGCGAGTAATTGTAAGATGGGGGCTCAGGTAGTAAGCATAATGCGCCACAGCGTCTGTCAGTCCTAAGGGTTGAAAATCTCCGAACGAACTCCAAAGAACTATATAAGCTCTTAGGTGTGACATGCGTGCAAAGGGGAGAGGGCCTAAACCTAGGGAAAGTATAAAAGGATTTAGTGGGGGCACATGGACCCGTGTTCCTGTTTAACTTCCTTCACTAGACACCCCTCTTGAAGGTAATTCAAGGTAGTACCCTAGTAAGCAAGGAACTAGGCAGGCTCTTAAATGAAAGAAAAGTATAAATCGCCTGCCTTCAAGAACCCTTTTTTTAAGGCGAGAATATTCGCAGGCGTCCCTTACATTATAACACAACGCAGGAACACCAATACGAAAACAGCGATTACAGTGATTAATAAGACTTGCTAGTAACACAGATCACCCAGTTTTGTTCTGAATATATCGCCACATCAGAAATAACATGCGGGCAGGAGGTATGGCTCATATATACATATGCTCAATACTCGTATGATACAGAAATTTTCATAGACAAAATAAAGGATTATGCACGACATCAGGAAGCAGAAGGCTGCTCATTCTAGCCGATATCAACGCCAAATCCTCCCTGTGGAACTCGGACACTACTAACAGCAGAGGACAACTAGAGCTTGAGTGGTAAATGAATGCCACATTTTCGTACTGAATAGGCAGGGATAGCCACCTGCCTACCGTGGGACCGAGCGAAGTGGCACAGTGGTTAACACAGTGGACTCTCATTCGGGAAGACGATGGTACAAATCCTCTCCGGCCATCCAGCTATAGGTTTTTCGTGACTCCTCTAAATTACTTCAGGCAATTGCTAGACTCTTTCCTTTGAAAGGGCTCGGACGATTTCCTTTCCAATCCTCGACACAAACCGAGTTTGCGCTCCGTTTGTAATGACGACGATGTCGACGGAACGTTAAACTAAACATTCCTCCCTATCTTACCCGCAGACAAACTTTCACTAGTCAACGCATGGAAGGTATGAGACACACAGCGACCACAACGCAATCGTCGTAACCACAGAATAGTATCAATAAAAATAACATTAATCATGAACAGCAGAATCTACGCATAGGAAGGGACATCTGGGAAAATGTTCGAAACGTTGTTGAGGCGTCGTCACTACATTCTGTTCAAGGCAGTAATAGAATTCAAAAAGATGTTCTGGCAGACGATCTACAACGAAAACAGGAAGCAATTATATCATGGGCAAAAACTAGGTGGGGGCAGAAACTACCGTGGTCGGAAAATTGGCAGGATTAAGGAAGGCTTCACGGGAGGGGAGGAAGTACTACCAACAAGCAAAGACTGCTCCTGAAAGACGTATGAGACTAAATTTACCGTAACGCTAAACAGAAATACCAGTAAGTAGCTAAAGACAACAAGGCAAGACTACTGGACCAATTTTGTCAAAACGCAATTACAAAAAGACATTGGGACATCAGGGGGAAACAATTCAAGGTAGAAACACAACGAATTAAGATACCGACAGATCTATCAACACTGAAAGAAGCTCGTGGCAAAATGACCAGAGCATGGAGAATCATAGCAGAATATCTCCTGAACCAACTCCTTCCAGATGATGCCTGCATGCAACACGAGCGACATCACTTTGACCTAAGAGGCACGATGAGGAAACCACGCGTCAATGATAGTGCAACAATACCACTCTCATAAGTGGTCGTGACAGCAATCAAAACGCTGGAAAACCGAAAAGCACCCGGCCCAGACAAAATGCATAAGGAACATTAAAAGTCACAATAATATCATCTTTCCTTTCGAATTTGTTCAACGTGCCACTACTAAGAGGCAGAATTCAAAACCTCAGGAAAACTGCTAATATAATATTTAGGAAATCAAAAGACAGAGAAACAGCAGACCCCTGAACGTATCGACCGATCCGCCTGTTAAATACGCTCTCCAAGGTAGAGGTAAGTCTCCTGTGTGACAGCCTACCATGGTACAGAAGTCCTTCGGCCTAACACCACATAGGGCTTCTGACGACCTCTAGTGGCCGTCCCTCTCCGCCAGGTTAAAGGAAATGCATCTATCAGCTACCCTTTGCAGTAGAATCCTCGACTACTGCAGACTGCCGGAGCAGAGGCTAGCACACGCAGGCTGGTCCAGAAAAAAAAAAAAAAATGCGATGCCCACAGGGCTCGATGTGCGGACTAATATTTTGGGATATCGCAACTGAGCCCTTGCTGACCAGCCTGGACGGTGACGACAGGATAAGAGGTAGTAGTGTCAGTCGACTGTAGAGCAGCACTAGAGGTAAAATCCAGGCAACTGTTTCAGAAACTGAAAAATTAGTGCAAAGAAAATAAACTAAAAGTAGGACAGAATAAAATTGTGTATTTACTGCTCAGAGGGTCACTATAGAGGAACCCAATTCTAAAATTATACATTACTGGCATACAGAGGTAGCAGGCCACTTGTATTCTAGGACTGTATGTTGACAACAACAGACTTTCAAGAAACATATCAAACTGACAATTGACAAAGCCTCTAAAATTATGCACAAACTAGTACGACTCAACACAACGTATTACAAATTACCTATCAAGAAGATATGGACCTACCACAATGCAATACCTGGATCCATCGCATTCTTCATCATAGTCTGAACATACAGACCAATAAGTCAATTGCAAGAAAAGGTAAACGTAGTGTACTCCTAAGATTGAGCGGAGTTTTCAATACCAGAACACTAGAGGCACTTGGCATTGTCATGGGGACTTGATCCATAGACATAACAATTCGTAATAGAGCTACACTTTACTGGTTTAATAGGGGCAGGCTCTATTAAGTCACTGAGATTACAGGAAACAACATTAGAAACTAAACACAAATGAAACAGTGGCACATTCTAACATGGTAGAGAGAGAGAGTGGGAGGCATCTGACAAGGCCACAGATTACACTATTTCTTTCCCGACATACCAGAAAGATTGCAACTGAAACATGTTGACCTAAGGAGGAAACGGGTCATTTCCTGACGGGCAATAGACGTTCCTGCTACGCTTAAATCGCATGAAACCAATTAACGATGGAATCCACATCGTCGGAGGAACTGGGACACCACGATATGTCACACTACAATGCAACGCGCTAGCACGTGTGAGACCCATACGCAACGACGATAAAAACCCAGTTTCGATATCTGGAACACAATACATACCGTAACCCATATTGTATTGAACACACTGAACGAAGAATACAAACACCAAACCCTGTATGCTAGAAGGTATAGTCAAAAACACACAATACAACAAATCACATGGGAAGACAAGCGCGACCACCGGCTCCGAAACCAAGGAAGGAACCAACAGACTGCATGAATGTGACTCATAAGGGATGAACACGAAAGGGACCCAAGGCAACAACTCATGACACTTCATGCCATAACACAGCCACAAAGACAACAATAGTCACTATAAATCATAAATAAAGCACTGACACAAGCCGTGACAGCAACAATGACTGTACTTTATATATCAAATATATTTTATGTATAAATAACGTATAAAACTAAAAACGTTGTGTATTAAGTTATTTAAGGATTACTTCACTCAAGCAGCAATGAACTGCATTCTATTTCTAGTAATAAATTTACAGCCATAAGTTTATTCCTCGTATAAAGCTAGACTTCGTCTGGTCCATGTATCAAATGCTCAGTCAGTATATAATCTGTACAAAGTGAGTTGTGTACGTACTTAACGTATCACACAGAATATACCGCAACTAATAACAATTAGACCAACAAACAACTACTGAATATCATGTAGCGTCCTGGCCTGCAACTCTTCAAATAACATACACAAACACAACAAACCTATACATACACACACTGTTTTACATGAGAATAGCGCGAGGTTCTATCGAGACCCTCTCGCCCGAAATGGGTAGAAATAGGCTATTATCGGCCAACAAACTACTTAGACTCTATTACACATATAAATGTAGCATGTCATTGCCCTCTACATATTACAACTTAGTTTTACCACACTTATTGTATGAATTCTTCTTACACTTGCTTTTATAAGTCATAAAGTTTAAGTTATATTCTTCACAAGTAGGCAGAAACTAATTATACGGAACTACTTTCACAAGCGTAAAGCATTACATTCTATCTAACTTTTTATATATTATGTCATTTACTTTATTTAAAATAGCATTAACAACTGCATAACAATAAGACTGTAACAACGAGAAAACTTTGCTATTAGATTTAGTAGCATCCGACCCACCTTATATTTGAAGGCAGTGCCCTACTCTGTACTATTAATGAAATAAATAATTAATGAAATAAATAAATTCCAGACTATCCTCTCCATGGCTCATTCATTTCCTCTGAGTAGGCATATAACTCATTAAATAATGAAACATGCAACTAAGTTGTTGGACAAGGAAAAAAAGATATGAAATGCGTATTAACGGCTCTATTCTTGCCGTCATTATTACTACACATACTGGTAACAGATTTATATAAAAGAGCTCAACCATCAGGCAGATTTTAGTGAATCACAGAAATAAAAACGAAACATGAAACATGTTATCCTAAATTCCAATAAGACTGTAGTTCCGTGGCTGTATTCAGTAAAGAAATTAGAGCATTAATTTAGACAGCCTCGCCAATAACTGGAGCTCGTTGTGTAAGATCAGGTACAGGAAATTATAACAAAATAGGTTAATGTTCAAGAGTCAACAGAAAAGTTTTGTATCGCCAAACATTCTGTTCCACAAGAAATTATACGCTATCATCCGTATGAAATAAAAAATTATATATTTACACGAAGAGAGATGTTAATACTAATTGCACAATTATGTAATAGTTAAACCAATCACCGCATTGTCGATTATAGCTTGGCACGTTTTTAGCATGCTATTCACGAGATTTTCTGCATATTCTCTAGGTAACGATCTCCATATCGTCCTGATTTTATGTGACATCTGCTTCAAAGTACAAAGTGGCTTTCGGTTAAGATTCATCTTAATATACGACCAAACATTTGCGATCGGATTTGTATTCGGAGACATTGCAGGCCAATCCATCCTGGACACCCCATTGTCTTTTTTACATGTTGTACAGAGACGAATGCGATGTTTCCAATCATTATCCTCTTGAAGCACCCACTTTGCCTCGTATGAACCAAATAGCAAGTTAACAGACCCAGGAAGGCATTTTCGATAAATATTACACTTTTTGCAGCGCTTAAATTGGCTGTAAATAAGTGCAAACAGCGAAAACTGCAAACGACAAAACAAGACATTCAACTCTCACACTGTCTACTTAGCAGGTTCGAGAACTCTACCAGAGATGTCGCGGCGACGTTACATTTAAAATTATGGTGCACAGTTTCTTGTGGAAGTGACTGTAGAAAAAATGGTTGAAAAGGCTCTGAGCACTTTGGGACTTAACGTCAGAGGACATTAGTCCCATAGAACTTAGAGCTACTTAAACTTAATTAACATAAGGCCATCACACATCCATGCCCGAGGCAGGATTCGAACCTGCGACCGTAGCGGTCGCGCTGTTCCAGACTGACGCGCCTAGACCCGCTCGAAAACTCCGGACGGCTGACTGTACAAAGACGTCAATTATTTCGATATTTCTGTAGTGGCACATATTGCATCGTAATAAAAGGAAAGTTTAATTTTTATACTGAGTACGACTCTGGTTTCTTACATAAAGTAGTCGTGCTGTATGTGTGTCCTAAGTTTATTGAGATGCAATGGAATATCATGACTTCATGGGTTTGTTTCTCTCGGTAAATGCTTACAGAGCGTCTAGTCGTAAACTAACAGCAGTTGAGAAATACATGACTTAGTTACAACGTAGCCTTATATTTTTCAACTTGAAGGAAGTCCCTAAAACTGGAAGCACAGATGAAGGCATCGAGCAAGCGCACCATTCGTTACATATATGACGTAGGCTATGCTATTAGCTTATGATAACAAAAGTTATGGTGCATTTATCTCGAATTACGACTGATTCGATAGCTACGCGCCCTGCACTTCGTTAGAAGAGTACTTAACCACCAGGAAGATGGAAACAAGTTTATGCTCTAGAAACAATAACAAAATTACCATTCATGAGGAAAAAACCACTTTTACAAAAAGATGAATTCGCAATGGTAACCGAAAAGGACATAAATGAATAATCATAACTGGTTGGAACAAAATGTTTGGAGTCTGTAGGTTTTGCACCTATAGAAACGTATTTTGTAGACATTTCCGAATGACAGTTAAATGGAAAAAATTCGCTTATCAAAAACCACTTTGGGCACAGTATATTGTATTAAAATTGGGGTGCATAGATTAATGAATACTTTCCTTATAGTAGATACAGAAATTAGCTGCAGATGCTGAGGTTCTTCGTCTTCGTGTCGAGCGTAGTACATCTCTTAAAGTAACTTGTAATCCAGAAACATTTCGGCTACTTTTAGAGCGCGCGACGAAGTCTCAGAAGCTGACTAGCCAACCTCCACTAGAGAGTTAGACTATAATCAAGTTTCCAGTCAAAGCCTACCGATGCAATAATAAGTTCAATGTTCAATTAAAATCTCTATCAATTTAACCTGTTTGTTTACACATTAAAACTAATTTCCCTTTGCCAAAAGTCATGGGATACCTCGTAATATCACGTCGGACCTCCTATGGTCCACTGTACTGCAGCAACTCGACGTGACAGACTCAACAGGCCCCTTCTGAAGTAGTGAGCCATGCTGCCACTACAGACGTCCATAATGGCGAAAGTGTTGCCTTTGCAGGATTTTGGGCGCGAACTGACCTCTCGATTATGTTCCATGTATGTTCGATGGCCAGATCTTGATGGCCAGATCATCTGCTCGAATTATCCAGTGTTCTTCAAAACCACGCGAGCAAATGTGGCGCTATGACGTGGTGCATTGTCATCCAAACAATCCTATCGATGTTTGGAAAGATAAAGTCTTAGGTCTCCAAGAAACCAAACATAACCATTCCCAGTCAACGATGGGTTCAGGTGGACCAGGGAATCCAGGCAATATCAACACAGCCCACACTCTTATGGAGCCACCACGAGCCTACTCAGTTCATGGTTAACAACTTGGGTCCATGGCTTCGTGGGGTCTACTCCACGCACAAACCTTACCACAAGCTCTGACTAATTGAGATCGGGACTTATCAGACGGTGCTCTAGTTTACCCGTCGCCTGGACCAATCGATATGGTCACGAGCCCAGGAGAGGCTGTCGACCATAGTATTGTCCGTGGTGAGAGATAATGCCTGAAATTTCCTGTTCTCAGCATATTCTTGACACTGTTGATGTTGAATTATAGAATACCCTAACTATTTTCGAAACGGAATGTCCGATGACCCAGCACCAACTGCAATTCAACGTTCAAAGTATGTTGATTCGCGTCTTACTGCAATTATCACGTCGAAAAACTTTTATTGAGCATCACCTGAGTACAGATGACAGCTACGCCAATGCATGCCCTTTTATACCGTGAGTACGCGATACTATCGCCATCTGTGTAATTACAAATCGATATGCAATGACTTTTTTTAACATTAGTGTAAATCACTGAATTGTTTGTTTAAGTGCTGTTCTATCTAACAGTGAGATGGAGCAATTATCCTAATCACCAATAATTTTGACTGAGATTTTCACGCTGCAGCGGAGTATGCGCTGATTTGACACTTCCTATCAGATTAAAACTGTGTGCCGGACCGAGACTCGAACTCGGGACCTTTGCCTTTCGCGGGCAAGTGCTCTACCAACTGAGCGACCCAAGCAAGACGCACGCCCCGTCCTCACAGCTTTACTTCTGCCAGTACCTCGCTTCCTAACTTCCAAAATTTTACAGAAGCTCTCCCACGAACTGGCAGAACTAGCACTCCTGAAAGAAAGGATATTGCGGAGACATGGCTTAACAACAGCTTAGGGGATGTTTCCAGAATGAGATTTTCACTCTGCAGTTGAGTGTGCGCTGATATGAAACTTCCTGGCAGATTAAAACTGTGTGCCGGAGCGAGACTCGAACTCGCAGGACAGCTTCTGTAATGTTTCGAAGATAGGAGGCGAGGTACTGGTAGAAGAAAGCTGTGAAGACAGGGCGTAAATCGTGCTTCTGTAGCTCAGTTGACAGAGCACTTGCCCGCTAAAAGCAAAGGTCCCGAGTTCGAGTCTCGGTCCGGCACACAGTTTTAATCTGACAGGAAATTTAATCAATAATTTAATTTATAAAATACACAATACGGCGTGAATTAGCAGAAGTTCAATTAGCTGTTAATTTCAGATTCAACCCAAGGCAACACCACTGCGGATAGGCAATGTCGCTTAACTCGTGCTATGCCAGGACCACAAACTTACACGTTATGGGGGTTGAACTCCCAGCTGGAAGAAAACCATAGCAACCACATGCATTGCTACCCCCAGTCAAGTTGCCTACATAACATTTTTCTGTCAGAGGACGCACATCAGCGCGTCGCGCCTGAGCAAACCAAACCTACTGTGAGAAGGTCTTACGGTAGCAGTTCGTTCAGTTCTTGCTAGGCATTACTTCGTGAGTGGCAGTAATGTGAAAGAGGGGGGGGGGGTGCTTATTCGTGATAGGTGTGCTGCTGTCCATCATTTGGAATGAACCACGTAATGTCACGTTCAGCATTATTGAGACATTAGAGTAGAATGCTAATTGCAAATCCGACTGTGATTAAGAAGCAAGTCTTTGATTTGGATCGTGAGAAGCCAACATTACGGTTCCAACAATATCAGAGCGGTGGGCTATACCATGCAGCCCCTGTCTGTGTGCTGACGTTACGTGATTACACACCGTTCATTGCTTTGTTCGTAAATCTATATCTTTTCTTTTTGTATCAACATTTTCCTTATGGATTGGGCGTCATTATTTCTAATGAGTTGTTATGACTTTCCATGTTAATGTGACTTGACACACAGCAAGAGTCATAACCCCCTTATGGTCCCAATTTGTGGGCTAGGGAATTTGCCCTTTCTGTAACGAGCCTATCGCTAATTTCTGTGTTTATCAAGAAAATGACTTGAATCAGATTTTCGTTATGCAGATCAGTGTGCACTGATATGACCTTCCTGACAGATTAAAACTGTGTGTCCGCTGAAGCCTCGACCTCGGGGTCTGTGCCTTTCCCGTAAAACTGTTCTAACGATTTAGCTACCCAGGCGCGACTCACGACCCGTTCACACAGCTTGACTTCCGCTAACTTGACGGCAGGAGGTGAAGTGCTGGTGGAAATAAAGCTGATAATATGTAGCTCAGTAGCTAGAGCACTTTCCTGGAAAAACAGTTTTAATGTACTACGAAGTTCCAGTAATATAACAGACTGAATTACAGTTATATCTGTGTTACTGATTTGTAGTCTTCCCTGTCCCCTTCATTAAGCAAGTTACTTATTGTGGCAAATGAATTTCCTGCTTAAGAGAGCCAGTTGGACGTCTCGACGGCCCACGCAGCAGATGATTACCACATGACAGAATATCAGTCTGTTGGTGGGGATAACGGTGACAGGGGGAGCTGCAAGTTTCTTTCAATCCGCCAACACAAAACACACACACACACACACACACACACACACACACACACACACACACACTCATGTGCAGCATTTAACGAATGATTGAGTACATCTTGAACGAAGGTCCGTGTTCCATAATTAGACCTTATTCTCCATCAACAGCCTCTCTGCTCTAGGTTAATTCTGGAAGGTTGTCGACAATACGTCCAGTGGATAGGACTCCGTTATTGAATTCGGATGACTGGGGAAATTTCGTGACAGATGTCTTAAGCAACTATCAAGTAATTAGGTATATGCTACTACTGATAGCTACAGAACAGAACTATATGCACTGATCTCATTGTTGTATGAGGAAAGGCGGTAAACTACATGAAAATTCCCGCAAGACACTGGTCGGGTGTCGATCGTCTGAGTTTCTGCATAACTATCTCGGCGAAAATGGATAGTTCTACAGGCATATGCCAAATAATGTGAACAACAGTATTAATGGGATAGTTGCGTTTGACGGTCAAAAGCGCAGGTAAGGCAGGTGTCTCGCTGGACTGTGCGTGTTACGTATGAACTAGACATCAGCGCAGGTTGTTTACGAGTAGTTCTCACTTTGTATTTGCATTCATAGGCCGTGCATGACGTGCAAAGGAAGACCCAACAGTTCCAAAGAGGCCAGACCGTGGGTACTCGATTACCTGGAGCATCAATGACCAAGAGAGCCAACTTATTGGATATTACAGGAACAACTGTTTCAACAGTCATGACAGCCTACATAAAACATGGTAAAACATCATCGTGTAAATGTAAGAGTGGGCGCGAATCGAAACTAAATGGCAAAGCTAACACAAACTGTGTCACAACACAAAACTATGGCTGCTAAAGTGTCTGCAGAGTTCAACAGCCATCTTCGAGACACTGACCGCCGTGATCTCCTTAAAGCGAATATTCATGGACGCGCTACAATACTGAAACCATTAGTGACAACAACCAAGGCAAAGAAGCGTAAAACATGGTGTCAGGAGCATAAATCCTGGATGGCTAATCAGGGGAAACACATCGTATGGTTTTAAGAGTCAGTGTTTACATTATTACCAATATTCGGCCGGGTTTACGTCTGGAGGAGGTCAAAAGAAGAATACAATCCTGATTGCTTGAGTCCAACGGTTAAGCATGGAGGCGGAAATGTGAATGTGTGGGCAGCAATAACATGTTTTTTCTGCTGGTCCTATCGCTACTCTCAAAGACCGTATTGCATCCAACGATTATATAAACAATTTACGTGATCAGTTGCACCCCAAGATTCAAATGTTGTTCGCCGAAAATGATGCCATATTTCAGGACGATAACGCACACATTCCCATACCCAGGACATTACAATTGTGGTATGAGGAAAATGCAACTGATTTGCAGCGTCTTTTTCGGCCAGCTCAATCCCCGGGCTTGAACATTATCGAACCCTTGTGGGCGGTACTGGAGCGCAGAATTCAGTGCAGATTTCACCTCCCTCGTCACTAAAGGAGTTAGAAGATGTTCCGATCGAAGTGTGGCATAAAATTCCACTGGAGACAAAACGATCATTATATGCCAGTACTAAAAGAAGAATTGCAGCTGTGTTACGTGCAAACCTGCAGCCCCTTATTATTAAACGATTCCCATTTTGCTTACACCCTGTAGCTTCTTTCCGAGATGAAGACAGATGGTCAACTCTCGACCCCACATTTACGATGGCACGACGTACCTGTACTAAAAGCGCTTGACTGTTTAGCATGTCACCAAGAGGGCGGGTCACTTGATCATTTACGACTTACATAACTAATGTTAACATGTGCCACCTGTACAGCGCTTTATGACGGCACTGCTCTCGTTATTTCTCCTTCGTCAGACCACGCAGCTTCTGTTTCTGTGCTTTTGCTCATCGTTCCCGCTTACTGCACTTAAACCTGTTTCCCCCCTTCGTGTTGGTAACATCCTTGAATGACAGATTGTCCAATAGGTTTACAATGAGAGAGTGGTCGAAGCAAACTTTATATTAAAAATAAGAAAAATTGGGATATTAAAGTTCTCTTAGCTACTTCCCCCAAACATGAAAATTCAAAGCAATTTCACATACAACAAAACGAAAAGAAAGGCGTTAATTGTAGAGTTAACTAGTAATGATGATAGTGGACAGAAACAAGTTGTTCCGCCGCATTACCTCTCTGAAAGTGTCACTTGATATTAATTATTAACGACACATTTATCATCTTCATACATACCAGGAAAAAATGTTAGTACACCTGCGAACATGATGTCGATTTTGATGAAAGGCACATCTGATTATGTGTAGAATTTGCATCAAATACATGTGCAATTTCTCTATTAATCCGAAGTGAGGTAATCTGGTGACTACACAATTTCGCCATTGATTTTCAGTCACCCACCTTGTGTTTTCTGCACAGTCGTTTAGCGAAGATCGTTCTTGTGGAATTTAATAATTGGTTTCGCGTGTGACTCGTGCGGAATTTTGCTAGCAGTATATGAACGATACAACATGCCAATCACTCACATGGTGTTGGCTGCACAGTCAATGAACTGTAATTATCCTTGAAGAATGTCGTGTCAAGTGAAGCTTTTAATCGTGTGAAGAATATGGAAGAATGCACTGTTGATTTGTGCCTATATCATATCGTACAGTATATTATTTTCTGCTCCATTGTCATTTGTTATCAAATGATATCTTGAGAATGCGTTCTCACTGTTCCGCGAAGTCTATTTAGTACCCCATAAACCTGTTGTGTGCACGAGACAAAGAAGTCATTAATCGGTGTATGAGGACCATGGGTATGAAAGTTACGTTTGAGAAGCAACTTAATCCCGGTAGCATCATATTTTCCTCCCAATCTCACCGATGTCAAATTAGGAGACCGCTTAGGAGTAGATACATAGCACCCTTAGCATATGAAATATGTTGCATATATTTAGTTCACCTTTGAGATTTGGGTAGAATATGGTAATAAATTATATCTCTAAATGTGAAATACTTTCATAGTGTTCATCCTTATAATTTCAATCACCTGACACAAAATGATAGAAATGATAATTTCATGCTGATATTTATCTTGTCATGCTATATTGAAAATGATCTCATTCAGTCATCTCCTTTGGTTACCTGTTCCCTCCTATTGCTATGTAATCGAAGATTAATTAACAGTAACCAACAGATCAAAGACGGTAACGAGATTGTGGACAATTATAGAAGCTCCAACTCACACCATCAGGCAAAGACTTATAGGCTTTCATCTGTCGAACCCAGTCCAGTATAATATTAAGAAAAGAGAGATGGTCTTTCAGTAGTTACATAGTAATGAGATAGCAATCATAAGATAATGGGAAACCTTGTATGGCTACCACCTATAAAGCGATGTCCACGACACGTATCTATTTGCTCCATGAACAAATCATGGAGAATATTCGTAATGGGAAATTCCTAAAAAAACATCAATTTGAGAGTCAGAACAGGTCAAAAGTATAAAAAAATAATAAAGCAGGTCGCAGAGATACCTCCTCATTTCAGGAAACGACTCTTAGGCAATAATAGGTTATATTGTGGCTTTGTGGATATGTCTATATTTTAATTTTACCTGGATATGGCATTATTTCACACCGTGTATATCAAGATAGTGGAAAATCTGAATCATTTGGTACATTAGGTATAATTTATGCTAGTTCATTATACAGATAGCCTTAAGATCTGCAGAAGCCATATCACTCTTCTGACAGCAAATATTTAGATGTCAAGCCAAAGAGGAGGTGTAAATTAAATTTTCTGAAAAGTTCAAATAAATTAGTCACAATTATAATTTAGCCATAGGAGTAAATATAGTTAGTAATCTGCATTGTTACTCTTTCTTTAGTCTAGTATGTACCAGACCATCATAATCAACCGTCTGCCTAAAGACTTCATGCTGCGCTCTTAACGCAATGCAGTCGACTGCTATGCACATCCAGGCTGTTCCAAAATATTTTATACTCCATCTACTAAAAATATTTGCATTAGTTCGTCGTTTTTATAGGATATCTGATGAAAGGAACCACTTCCGGTAGCTTACTGAGATTCTATTCACGCCTCATCTTTGGATGATGAATCTGATACAAAAGTATAGTGCACATCAATAAGGTCTTTACAATCAACAGCCAATAGTGCTCTTAGTATTAACTGTACACGAACCTGTACTAACGTCTGAAGCGCCGTTTGAAAGGGCAATTGGCTGTGGATTTATGGTAGTATGGGCTTTATAGTAACCAAATGCGTAAACTATTATAATTTTATTTACATTAAACTTTAAAATGAAACCACGATATTAGAAATAAATTATACAAAGAAAGTCTGATCGCAGGCAATGTTATATCCACCATCTAGTGCCAGTGTACCAATGTAAGAGGTAATTTGCTGATAACACACATTTTTTTGTGATTAACGACTCTACATCGTTCGCAATGGTGATGTTCTCAGATGCTTGGATTATTTGCTATTGGTTATTGCTAGCTGCCAATAGTTTATGGCCGTTGATGTTGTTAAAATTTCCTAATTGACGTGTGTGAAAGAACATGAAGATCTGTATGATTGGGGGGGGGGGGGGCGTCACTAAATTCTCCTTTACTCATGAAGTGCCCCCACTTGACTTCAACATGTACATGGATACTCTGCAAATCACTTTTGAGTGCCTGGCAGAGTGTTCATCGAACCACCTTCACAATTCTCTGTTATTCCAGACTCGTATAGCTCGCGGAAAGAACAAACACTTATAGCTATCCGTACGAGCTCCGATTTCCTTTATTTCATTGTGGTGATCTTTCCTCCCTGTGTAGGTCGGTGTCAACAAAATATTTTCGCATTCGGAGGAGAAAGATGGCGACGGAATTTCGTGAGAATATTCCGCCGCAACGAGAAACGTCTTTGTTTCAATGATATCCAGCCCAAATCCTGTATCATTTCTGTAACACTGTCTCCTATATTTCGCTATGATACAAAACGTGCTGCCTTTCTTTGAACTTTTTCGATGTACTCCATCAGTCCTATTTGGTAAGGATCCTACACCGCACAGCAGTATTCTAAAAGAAGACGGACAAGGTAGTCTCCTTAGTAGGTATGTTACATTTTCTAAGCGTCATAAAAGTAAAACGCAGTCTTTTTTTAGCCTTCACCATAACATTTTCTATGTGTTCCTTCCAGTTTACGTTGTTCGTAATTGTAATACCTAGGCATTTAGTTGAATTTAAGGCTTTTAGATTAGACTGATTTATCGTGTAACCGAAGTTTAACGAGTTCCTTTTAGCACTCATGTGGATGACGTCACACTTTTCATTATTTAGGGTGAACTGCCACTTTTCGCACCATTCAGATATCTTTTCTAAATCGTTCTGCACTTTCTTTTGAAATTATGATGACTATTAGTCGATAAACGACAGCGTCATCTGCAAACAACCGAACACGGCTCCTCAGATTGTCTCCCATATCGTTTATATAGATAAGGAACAGCAAAGGGCCTATAACACCAGCTTGGGGAACGCCAGAAATTACATCTGTTTTACTCGATGACTTTTCGTCAATTACCTCGAATTTCGACCTTTCTGACAGGAAATAACGAATCCAGTCACATAACTGAGACAATATTCCGTAAGCACGCAATTTCATTACAAGCCACTTGTGTGGCAAAGTGTCAAAAGCTTTCAGGAAATCCAGAAATACGGAATCACTATGAAATCCCTTGTCAATAGCCCTTAACACGTCATGCGAGTAAAAAGCTAGTTGTGTTTCACAAGATAGATGTTTTGTAAATCCATAATGACTGTGTGTCAATGAACAGTTTTTCGGGTACGTGTTCGAAATCAAACTCAAGTTTTCTTCGAACCTTTCAGCAACTCTATCATCTGATTTGGGAGTTCGGTGAAGGGATACAATTATTACTTCATTCCGTTTACCAACAATGCCCTCTGCCCATTTTAACTCATAATAACTATCTACTTCAATTTGAAGACAAGGTAAACTACTTGTAACAGCAACAAACACGCCACAGCCAAACGTGTTTAGCCTATCCTTTCAGAACACCGTTATGTTCTTCGCAAAAAATTCGGTTGAGCTTATCTCTGGCTTTAGCCAGCTTTCATTGTCTATAACGATCTGACCATCAGTGCTTGGAGCTGTGGTACTTTCCCACCACAGCTACGACAATCTACTACTGTTTTACCGACGGTTCCTGCTTATACGTTCTTCCAGTGCTCGGCCAGCACCCTTTATGACGGAAGCCCTTTCTGTGTTCTCCCGAGACCTGCAAACATAAAAAAACCGACCAGTCCACGCCACACAGCACCTGCTACCCATGTAGCCGCCTCCAGCGTATAGTGGACACCTGACCTATTCAGCAAAACCCGAAACTCAACCACCTTTTGGCGCAAGTCAAGGAATCTGCAGCCTTCACGGTCGCAGAACCGTCTGAGACTCGGCTGTGTACCAGAGGTCCACAGTCATTCGTGTCGACTATGCTGCAAATCGTCAGCTCTGCTTTCATTCGCAAGCAAGACTGGTATCCTTTACCACTTCGGTTAGCCCCTGTGAACCAGAGAGTATCTCTTCTGAACCGAAGTGGCACATCTCATTGGTATCGACGTGAGACACCACCTGCTGTTGGCCGCATCCTATGCTTTTAATGGCATCCAGGAGGACCCGTTTCACGTCTGGAATGACTCCACCTGGTATGGACACGGAGTGCACAATGACTTTCTTCCCCTTCTTGGCAGCTATGTCCCTAAGGAGCCCCATAACGCGCCTAACATTGGAGCTCCCAACTGTCAATAATCCCACCATGGGACGTCTTTCGCCGCCTGCTGTTCCCCAGGGCGACGTTCCATTGACCACGGGAGATGGATCAATCTCAGTACAAGCAGTAGCTAGGCTGGCGAGGACCAATAGAAGGACTCGGACAAGCTGGACGTCCGTGGGATCCCCATGGCCGGCCAACAACGGTGGTGTCCATCCACTGCAGCCTCAAGCTGTGTAACCGAAGCCATCACAGCCTGAAGCTCAGAGCGAAGTGCCACCAACTCGGCTCGCATCCATACACAATAATAAGATTTCCTATCCACACTAAAAGCAGTGGAAAACTCAACTACCCAGATAAACGGACTATCGGCACGTACTGTAGACACTGACGAAAGCACAAGAACTGTGTCTCATAAATTAGACTACGACGGAGAAATTCGAAAAACTATTTACTGAAGCTCTCACGTGAAAGTAAATAACTCGCCCTTGATTTGTAACTTGTAAAATGTCAAAAATCGGTTTGATTTACGACGCCAACGAAAATGCGAGAACTGTGGCTATTAGAAATTAAATTAACAAGCACAAACTCCCGAAACTAAACCATTAAAGCACCCAAAGGAGATAAAATTCGTTCCTGATTAGGAACTCGTAAAAGTCACAAAATCTGTCAATTCCCTGCTGCTGCGTCTGCGTCTGTCTCCGCGGGCTGCAGCTGCCTGTCAAGTAGGACCGACGCTTAGTGCTTCGTACTGAGCACCCGGGATATTAGCTACATTCACAAGGAGGTCATTTTCGCAATAATGATTACTATAATCGTAGCTGATGTCGCCTCATCCTATGACATGGACCCTCAGCTGCTACTGGGATAGTTCTATGTCATAGGGGCCAAATCAGTAGCGCATAGATAAAGGACAATATTAACGTTGCAACTTCTTTTGATGAAAAACTTATTGTGAAAAGTGTAATTGGGTGACTTGCGTAAACTTCTTATTTTACTGTTCTTCTGATTGTAATTCCTTTGCCACCTCTATCTGATAGCAAAAGTACAAACCTCACTTTTTTATACTTCTCTCTGTTCAATACTTCATTATACTTCTCTAATTGCGCAATGTTACCAAGACATAGGAGGGACTGTTATAACCGTGATTGTAATGTCACCTCTGATTTGTGTCTCAAGGAAATAATTAATTCTGGCTCGTTCAGAACAAGCTACAGCGTAATATTTAGTGTGCAGAATGACAAATTCTAATTCTGATTGCTGTACAACCAGTGTACCATGACCCGATCGTAATATAACTGTGCTAGTTTTGAACGTAGAGATTAACTGTCTAAGCTGCAAAGTATGAAAAGCTACAGAAATTTCAAAACCGAACTTCCAACAATGTAATATAGCAGTCTGGCAAAGAAACTTGGTAACAGTAAACAATTTATAGGACAGCTCAATAATTAACATTATGACGTTACCGAAACATTATATGGGTTGGTATCTATTTGTGTACTATGTGAAATACAATTTTGTTAAACTTGGTAAAATCCAATCGATAATACTTCAACACAAGAAGTAATTCACTCGACGAATTGACCAGCAATATTTAAAATCTGAAACAGTTAAAAGTCATCTGTTAATCAGCATAGGTTTATGAAAGCAACTTTTGGATTATTGGATTGTATAGAAGAATTAGACATTATCACTGTCACCTAAGCACATCATTCAATACCTCGTCTCTGTCATGAACTTGATCCTTACCTGTGCAATGGAAAAGCTGCCTTGCATTTCTCTGCCCTGGCATAATACCTAGAATAAGTCACTGAGCTGCAACTGAACTTCAGTTAAATGTAGCTGATTGCTAAAACCAAAACGTTCGTAAAGTATGTTGTTAGCTGGCTACGCAACTCTGGCAGCCAAGGAGGTGTATATTACCCACGCGCTCAGGTGCAGAAACGCAGAAATTATGAAATTTATCGTCATTACCCACCACTCACGCTTCTTTTGATATTACTTACGTTATCCGCCGTCTAGAAACAGTGTACCAGGGTAAATGCACAAACCATGGCATGAACAACGGCTTTACCTCAGATGTGAGACACGACATACTATTCATTTCCGGCTGGTCGCGACGTACATAATGAGAATACTATATGAAATAAATACCATGTGAAATAAAATCCTCAAAACTTCTGACAGGTTTGCTTTAGGACGTTCAAACTGCACGGGTGACCGACAGGCGTGATGGGAATTACTATGCGCAATATGGTTTTGTTTAGCGATGAAGCTCGTTTTCATGTGGACGGATTCGTCAATACGCAAAACTGGCTCATTTAGTGGATTGATATTCCGCATTTCGTTATAGAAAAGTCTCTTCTCCCTCAACGGCTGGCTGTGTGGTGTGAAATGTCCAGTTATGGAATAATCCATGCGATATTCCTTGACGGCACGTTGACTACGGAGTAGTACGTGAAGGTTTGGGAAGACGATTTCAGCCCCATTGTCCAAAGCGACGCAGATTTCGACAAGACATGGTTCATGCAAGCTGGACCTCGATGCCATCGAAGCAGGAGAGTGTTTGGTGTCCACTGGTATGGGCCTCGACCCGCTGCTGTATTCTATGGGTCTGAAAACTCGTTTTTGTGGGGGTATATTAAAGACAAGTGTACTGCAATAGCCCCAAGCTGAGCTGAAACAAGCCATTCAGGTGATCATCAAGAGCATCGATGTTCCGACACTTTGGCGGATCATGCAGAATTTCGCTATTCGTCTGTGCCACATCATCGACAATGGTGGCAGGCGTATCGAACATGTCAAATCGAAATCTGAATATCTCTACTGACGTTTACATGTGGATAAAGTGTTTGCATACGTAGTTTGCAAGTAATTTTTTTTTCATATAGTACAATACTAATACAAGTAATAGAAATTTCTCAATAATGTGGTGTGAGGTAACGCACTAATATTCAGTGTTTTATTGACGTAAGCGACATACGCCTCCTGTTAAGAAAGTAGACATATAAACTGCTAGACGATACGAACGCCAGTCTCAAAACGTGCATTAAAATATTATATATTGGTAAGTCAGTGTTTTGGGTTCAAAATTATGATGTGTGTAAATAACGCGCAGAGCTCACCATATACAAGCTTGTTATAATAATGAAAGAATATTCTAGTTAGATGTAATTTGAAATGTCTCATTAGAAAAATTAGTGAATTACTGTGCTGGTAAATCCCTTAAGTTATTTGATTTTCAAACAGCTTAGCAAAACTGAACGTACTCAGACATTTCGCTCTTTACCTATTCTGATCAACAATAAACTGACACACACAATATTTTTAGGGCAACGCAGACTGACTTTCAATAATCCCTACAAAAGAATGGCCCTGACTAACATTAACCTATACCTTTCACAAATCACTTACCTCACAAAAATCTTCGTTACTCGATCTACTGCAATACTGCGAGCGCCACTACTGACAGCTAAATAAAAGATGTAAACTACTGAAGGCACTAACTACTGATAGGCATAGTTAGTAAATGAAAGATTTTGATAGAGAGCAAACAATGTATTAACCTTAATAGTGTTCTAAAGTCATAATATATACAGCAGTTCATGACATCCATACTTACAAATGTACTGTTTCTGATGGACACACGTCCAGATCATCCGCTCTCAAAAATCCGCCACCTCACTTCCTCACATCCACCACTATTGGCGGCTCATTTCCAACTGCGCAACGCTACGCGCTGTTAACAGCCAACAGCCCAACACTAGAATAGCGAATATTACAACAATGCCACCCAGCCACAGACTGCACACAGCACAGCCAGTGATTTTCATACAGAGCGCTTCGAGGCGTTTCCAATATAAAAATCTAATCAGCCTACTTACAAAATGTAATCATTTTTATGAAATAATTTCGTTTTTCGTAATAAATGGTATGTGATACGTCCATCGCTGCAATGGCTGCACAGGGATTTATTTATTAGAGACGGTGTTTCCCACCTTACCTTTGTGGTGATAAAATATTATACTATAGTTAAACGGAATCCAGGACATATTGTATAACATATGTCTCTTTATATGTATTTTACTTTCCTTGTTTACTTAACAATCGATACGTATTTTTTTCTAGGAGTCTTAACTTTTTTATTTGTACACTGTTACAAGATGAACTTTCCAGCAATCTCTGGCCTAATTTAAGTCCGACTACTCACAAAAAGTGGAAAAATTTCCATGAAATAAATGTTCTCGGTGGATGAGTATAATTTTTGTAGTGAATGTCGTAATACCTTAAGCGGTGTTCAGATATAATTGCGGAACTGTTAACATGTGTCGCAAAAGATGGAAGGAAGCACTTTTTTCATCAAAACAATATCGGAATGTATTTTTATAGGTAGTATTAATGCAGAAGATATTTGATATTAGCATTTAATGTAATTACTACATATTATGCCCTAAATAGCAATAGAACATTTCTAATAATTTTTGGAACTTGGATGAACAGTTACAATTTTACTTTGGTTCAAACAAAACAAACGTATTGGAAACAGACAATCTAGGTAATCTGAATGCCAACAAACATTTGAGATTTGCCTAATTTATTGAGGTATTGGTAGTACTTGTAGCCATTTCTCATCAGTTGCTTCTTCCATTTTGATGTACCTCATAAAAAGAAATAATTCCATCTTTTGCTAGTAATTTTTTATTTGTCGCTACCCAATATGTTTCCTCTACTTACGGTGTAGCCCTACTAAGTACATCTAATACTTACAGAAGAACACGTGAATATATATATATATATATATATATATATATATATATATATATATATATTATTGTTTTTTTGTTTTTCTTAAAGACTGCTGATGATACCTACCACGAATAGACAAATGTTTGTCACACACAAGTAAATGTTCATTTGCAAAAATGGATCTTTCATCTTCATGATAAAGAATAGTTCTTGAGATATGTTTAATGCAGTAGCTCGAATCACATCACGTTTTACTAGTTGCCAAAGATGATTCAATGACATTAATTATGCAGACAATATACTTTCCGGTGTGATTCGTATTGGTGAAACAACCTGTAAGCCGTGGTTTCACTGCGTAAGTCGACGGTCCTAAGCAGGCGAATAATAATTGCGATTTTCTATCAAATACGTGGAGACTGCGCAACGATAGCGTAATCAAATGACGCAAAGTTGTTTCATCCATCTAGGCGCCGTACTTTATATTTATTTATGAGATCACATTATATTTATTTATAACATCACATTTTCTTCAGTCGGTAACCATTTTCAAACGGCGTGATTTCGCATTTCACCACTGTGTCGTTTAGGAACTGCATCAGAGTACTATTTTCTGTTGTTTATTTCGTAACAGAGTAATGTGATCAGCACAACCAGTTTCGAATCCTTATCTGTGGTGTTTAAAGTAAAAATGTTTCCATTGACAAGAAGAAGTAAGATTTCGATATTTGTAAACTTTGTTTACAACATCAGTCATTTTACCTGTGTATTAAATATTAATATGCTTCAGAGAGAGGCTCCCTTTACTTAATCGTTTACCATAAGTGGCAAGTTCACACTGTTCATATAATACCTTAGGCTCTCGGCTCCCGTTATTAATTGAGGCCTAACAACATTGAGCTGTAGGATCGTGTAGCAGATTCCTCGAATCACCCGTTTATGGCGCATGTAAACGACCTCTTCACAAACTGAGAAACGCGAGCTATTTCAAGGGAAATTCGATGTTTCGAGAGTGAGAAACGCGTACACTTACTTCACTTTATTGTTTACAAAGTGATTTCCTTTCGTGTAAAACCTACCTCACCTCGGAACAGAATGAAGATGACAGTCTGGTTACTTCGACTAGGGGGCAGCGCATGCAAACGAAAGGAAAATTTTATTTCAACAGGGTGTATCGGATATGTTATACGTGAAACAGTTTTACCTTTTTAATCAAACGCAGCACTGATTACATACAACGTATTCTGGTCAACTCTTTCATCTCAAATGCTTTTTGACGCATTTAACGTGTTTCGCAAGGCAGCAGTCACTCAGAAGCCACTGCGCGAGTGGTACCGTTGGTACAGGTTTTACAGTAAACGCTACCGCTTTATAGTGATAAGAGCGAGCTGTGAGCCCAGGAGAAACATACCTCATATTCATTATGTGTATATGTAAAAGTTTCGCTTTGAGGTGTTGCAACAGCCCCGAATTCGAATATGATGCAATAAACTATTTGAAACAGTTAGCGCAGAACAGGGAATCAGCGAACTTAAAGCGGTTACTGCATCGATGATTTCAGCCGTAAATAGAAACATTAAAAAAGGTAGGAAGATTTTTCTGTTTAGCAAAAGTGACAAAAAGCAGATTTCAGAGTACTTGACGGCTCAACATAGAAGTTTTGTCTCAAGTACAGATAGTGTTGAGGATCAGTGGGCAAAGATCAAAACCATCGTACAATATGCATTAGATGAGCATGTGCCAAGCAAGATCGTAAGATATGGAAAAGAGCCACGTGGTACAACAACCGAGTTAGGAAACTGCGGCGGAAGCAAAGGGAACTTCACAGCAAACATAAACACGGCCAAAGCCTTGCAGACAAACAAAAATTACGCGAAGCGAAATGTAGTGTGAGGGGTCTATGCGAGAGGTGTACAGTGAATTAGAAAGTAAAGTTCTATGTACTGACTTGGTAGAAAATCCTAAGAAATTTTGGTCTTATGTAAAAGCGGTCAGCGGCTCAAAACAAAATGTCCAGACACTCTGTGACCAAAATGGTACTGAAACAGAAGATAACAGACTAAAGGCTGAAATACTAAATGTCTTTTTCCAAAGCTGTTTCACAGAGGAAGACTGCACTGTAGTTCCTTCTCTAGGTTGTCGCACAGATGACAAAATGTAGATATCGAAATAGATGACAGAGGTATAGAAAAACAATTAAAATTGCTCAAAAGAGGAAATGCCACTGGACCTGATGGTATACCAGTTCGATTTTACACAGGGCACGGAAGGAGCGGTGTACCGTAGGTCTCTAGAAGTGCGTAGCGTTCCAAAGGATTGGAAAACGGCACAGATCATCCCCGTTTTCAAGAAGGGACATCGAACAGGTGTGCAGAACTATAGACCTATATCTCTAACGTCGATCAGTTGTAGAATTTTGGAACACGTATTATGTTCGAGTATAATGTCTTTTCTGGAGACTAGAAATCTACTCTGTAGGAATCAGCGTGGGTTTCAAAAAAGACTATCGTGTGAAACCCAGCTCGCGCTATTCGTCCACGAGATTCAGAGGGCCGTAGACACGTGTTCCCAGGTAGATGCCGTGTTTCTTGACTTCCGCAAGGCGTTCGATACAGTTCCCCACAGTCTATTAATGAACAAAGTAAGAACATATGGACTATCAGGCCAATTGTGTGATTGGATTGAAGAGTTCCTAGATAACAGAACGCAGCATGTCATTCTCAATGGAGAGAAGTATTCCGAAGTAAGAGTGATTTCACGTGTGCCGCAGGGGAGTGTCGTAAGACCGTTGCTATTCACAATATACATAAATGACCTTTTGGATAACATCGGAAGTTCACTGAGGCTTTTTGCGGATGATGCTGCAGGATCTCGAGAGGTTTTAACAATGGAAAATTGTACTCAAATGCAGGAGGATCTGCAACGAATTGAAGCATGATGCAGGGAATGGCAATTGAATCTCAATGTGCGCAAGTGTAAAGTGAATACATAGAAAGAAAGATCCTTTATCATTTAGCTACAACATAGCAGGTCAACGACTGGAAGCAGCTAATTCCATTAATTGTCTGGGAATTGGCATTAGGAGTGGTTTAAAATGGAATGATCATATTAAGTTGATCGTCGGTAAAGCAGATGCCAGACTGAGATTCATTGGAAGTATGCTTAGGAAATGCAATCCGAAAACAAAGGAAGTAGATTACAGTACATTTGTTCGCCCACTGCTTGAATACTGCTCACCATTGTGGGATCCGTACCCGATAGCGTTGATAGAAGAGATAGAGAAGATCCTACGGAGAGCAGCGCGCTTCGTTACAGGATCATTTAGTAATCGCGAAAGCGTTACGGAGATGATAGATAAACTCCAGTGGAAGACTCTGCAGGAGAGACACTCAGTAGCTCGGTACGGGCTTTTATGGAAGTTTCGAGAACATACCTGCATTTTCTATAAAATCTCCTTGTGACTTTACTTATACAAGCTAACGAAATTAAAATCGTAACATTGAATAATACACATGCGAATATGACACTGCATTGTGGGAGTAGAGCTGTCTGCGCAAGAAAAATAATCTGAACTGAACATTACCAAAATAAACCTGAAAGTAATTTTAAATACCCAAGAAAACTGTGAGGGATATAACTGTCTTGACTGTAATGCAAACTGACCCTAACTCCTTTTCATGGCTTAGCTGTGGCAGTTGAAACCCAGTACTGCTCGAAATGATGAACATAAAAGAATATAGGGCAGCAGCAAAAAAGTTAAAAGAAAATAAAACCTTGTGCATTGCAATACAAGAGCGCGCAACTAAGTACATCATGCTTTGACCTTAAACATTGTGCTCCGCAGAACGCAATACGGAGACACACGTAATTATAAAAATGAAATTTTTGCATTAGGAGATGGTAGTGGAATTTGATATTGTAAAAAGGTGTATTGCGAAAATTAAAACTAGTATTTTGACAGTTACGACGTGATTTACTAAGATTACTTATTGTAACAAATATTACTCTGTCGTGAAATTAGCTATTGTTTTGGTAAAGGAGCGTCTAATCTCTACCGTCTGCATGCAAGCCTTGTGAATAGGTGACTTTACTTATTCAGGTCTGAACAATGAAATTAACTAACCGAAATCAATGACGAGAAATGGCACTACAACTTTTCGTTATTCAAAACATCATACCTACGCACAAGCAAGCAGTACAGCAACAACTATAACTGGTAATCTTAACTTCCGAAGTTAATCTTTACCAAACCGCATTTCAAAATTCATCGCTCTCTGTGTCTTTATCTCTGTGGCCTACAAACTACCTCAGAGCGCTAAGTAGCACGGCCAACACCCGACTCATTCAATAGCTTCTCTTTGAGTGCTGATACAACGCCAATGCTACTAGCTACCAAGTATCACAGAGCTTGTAATGATAACCTATAAAACGTGACATATGGGCCACTGAAATCACCTGTTTGAAAAAATATTTATTTTATTCATATGAAATATGGCACATCTCATGAAAATCTAAAGCGCACTAACTTTCCTTGAATACCAAAAGTAAACTAGAAGCCCTACAACTCTGATAGTAGAGGTATGGTAGAAACCATGAAGGAGTGGTAAGGTGCCAGACTAATAGTAATTTAGACATCCTTTAGAAAAAATGTATTAACAAACCATTCATACTCAACAATTATTAAAGAATCTACAGTCCTCACTATTTCATTTCTTTCTTCTTCAAAGGGTGCCATTACAAGGCTTCCTCTTAATTGATAATACTTACAGTGATTCAGTAACAAGAGTAAAATACCGATGATACAGAAGTGTCAAATTTGATCCCAAGGCAATTATCATGTGAGTTAAAAGTTTAACGCAAGCTCAGTAACTACTTGTGATAAAAAATTTAAATTCCTCAATGCTATCTAAAAAGTGCATGTAACAACCTTTAAACAAATTTAAGACAATTAACTGATAGCAATTCCAACCTAAAGCACAATATTCAGGTAAATCCCACTTAGTGAAAGCGCTTGAAATAAACAACAAAACATTCCAGCGAGACCCCTTGTCACAAGTTTTGTACACACCAGCAGTTCTCCCGCCACAATTTAAAATAGGCTGATTTACTGTACAGGGGTAACGAACAATTTCAAAATACGTTTTGATGCAAAACCCTTCAGATGAACTCAAAATTTAGAGACGTGTTCAATTTCAGTTCAATTACAAAAGGTAATTACTTTACTCAAGAACAAATTTGCAGCACTAGAATTCATCCGTTGGTATCTCAGTGGGTTTACGGACTCGTAATCTTGCAATCTTATTTCACACTCAGTCTTGCAGGCACTTCCCCGGCAATACACTACACACATGACTGAAATGGTTAGACAGTATCTGAAACATAAATCAGTTACCACTGTATCCAGAAATGATTAAAAATTAATACGCACCACCAAGGCAAATTCACCGACAACCTTCTATCATTAACAGTTAAAACAAACATATAATCAATCACGAAATAGTGGAACTAACGGCGCCCCACATGTGCAGACATAATTACAATTTTGCAAGATGAACAACTGAAACGCACAGACGGGCAAGCACTCTGTAATAAAGTTACTCAGCTTCACGTTGAGTTATCAAGTACTCGTGTATAAATGGAACCAAACCGTGCCGACAGCACAGTGAAGGGTGTACAAGTATAATTATCCCTCCAATTAGTCTGTGGTTCTGTAGGTCTCGAGACAGCACAAATCCTTGAGGAGGGGAAAGAAGACTAGAGATTAACGAGCCGTCAATAATGAGTTCGCTAGAGATGGAGCACAAATTCGGATTACAAAAGTAGAGGAAAGGAAATCAGACGTACCCTTCCCAAAGCACAGAACTCCACCGTATTGGCTTCAAACAAAATGTACTACATGTTTGAGTAACTTTTTCTGATTTAATTATAAATAATTGTCAGCTATTAGGTGTATTAATAAATTCCCGATTCATTAGAGTTCTCTGCAAATTGCGTAGCACCCTATTCTTCAAATGGCTCTGAGCACTATGGGACTCAACACCTTAGGTCATAAGTCCCCTAGAACTTAGAACTACTTAAACCTAACTAACCTAAGGACATCACACACACCCATTCCCGAGGCAGGATTCGAACCTGCGCCCGTAGCAGCCCCGCGGTTCCGGACTGCAGCGCCAGAACCGCGCGGCCACCGCGGCTGGCACACCCCATTGTTCTTCTGCTGCATAACCAATAATGGATGTTTGAGATCACATTTGCCCAGTCGCCCAGTCTTCTCTGTCTCTTTCAGCATGGATCAAGTCCTCCTCCCCCTACTTTTTCTGATTTCTGCGCACTGTCTGACGTTGCGGAACCATGACGTCCTCATCCTAGCATTTCTTCTCTTGCCTTCAATCTTCCCCTCGATTATCAGCTGAAGAAAGTGATACCTTTCCTTTCGTATCACGTGGCTGTTTTCTTATGTTTGATTGTGGTTAGCTGTTCTCGGTCTCTTTTTACCATGTTCAAGATCACTTAATTTGTTTTCCTTGCTGCAAATGGAATTTTAAGGTTTCATCGAAGCCGAGTGCGATTAGCCGAGCGGTCTCGGGCGTAGCAGTCGTGGACTGTGCTGCTGGTCCCGGCGGATGTTCGAGTCCTCCCTCGGGGATGGGTGTGTGTGTTTGTCCTTAGGATAATTTAGGTTAAATAGTGTGTAAGCTTACGGACTGATGAACTTAGCAGTTAAGTCCCATAAGGTTTCACACACATTTGAACATTTTTTGAATCTTCGAAATAACCACAACTCGAATGCTGGAATTTGTTCATTGTGTTGACTTCCTGCGTCGAGCTGAGATAAACCTCAGCGTCAATGCTTGTAAAAACTTAGTTAAATTTCATAAATGCGCTTCGGGTATTCTCTATTCTACATCCGATTTTCATGTCGAACTACCAATTTTCGCATAACCGCGTCCCTAAGCAGCTGAATCTATTCTCCATAGCTATGAATTGATTGTTATGCATTAGTTCTACATTTTGATGTTCGTTTGAATTGCGGGTGACATCCCGTACTAGCATCTACGTAAACTAAATTTCAGTTGCATGTGCTTTTTTTTTTTTTGATTTGGCTTGACAGTACACTCGATACTTGCGGTGACTAACACTCGTATGTCAGGTCGTGACAATTACTCACTCAGTGTCGGCACCTACCACGTATATTCATCAGAGAACCGCAACCTCCACAAATTGCCTCTGAGATCGATAATTTGATAGTAGTTGACTTCGATGCCTCTCATCCATTGAAGTAATGTTATATCGTGACTGTGAATAATAAAAAAAAATGACTCCTCCGTTCATGGATGTGGGTGATGTCCTTAGGGTAGATGAGTTTAAGTTCTAGGGGACTGATGACCTCAGATTAAGTTCCATAGTGCTCAGAGCCGTTTGAACCATTTTGAACCAGCGCCCTCCGGATAGCCGCCATCTACGCTGAGCAATCAGCTACAGATCCTGACGTAAATCGCGGCTGGTCGTACCAAATTACGTGCTACCAGACGCCTGAGAGGTAGTTGGCTCTTAGTTATTTGATGCGATTCAATTCACACAGTTCGCTGGGAAACTGGTTGAGATATATCTGTACTCATGACAGCAGCAAATCTTCTCGATTATTAAATAAAAAATTGTAATGTAAAAAAGTACCCAGAGCGCAGTTTTCGCTAAGAAAGTAAAGTATGATGAATAGTTTCGGTATCTTTCTACAAATAGCCGTACGTCTGTAAATAGGCAAAGAAAAATAGCCTCACACAAATTGTAAAATAATATACACTCCTGGAAATTGAAATAAGAACACCGTGAATTCATTGTCCCAGGAAGGGGAAACTTTATTGACACATTCCTGGGGTCAGATACATCACATGATCACACTGACAGAACCACAGGCACATAGACACAGGCAACTGAGCATGCACAATGTCGGCACTAGTACAGTGTATATCCACCTTTCGCAACAATGCAGGCTGCTATTCTCCCATGGAGACGATCGTAGAGATGCTGGATGTAGTCCTGTGGAACGGCTTGCCATGCCATTTCCACCTGGCGCCTCAGTTGGACCAGCGTTCGTGCTGGACGTGCAGACCGCGTGAGACGACGCTTCATCCAGTCCCAAACATGCTCAATGGGGGACAGATCCGGATACCTTGCTGGCCAGGGTAGTTGACTTACACCTTGTAGAGCACGTTGGGTGGCACGGTATACATGCGGACGTGCATTGTCCTGTCCTGTTGGAACAGCAATTTCCCTTGCCGGTCTAGGAATGGTAGAACGATGGCTTCGATGACGGTTTGGATGTACCGTGCACTATTCAGAGTCCCCTCGACGATCACCAGAGGTGTACGGCCAGTGTAGGAGATCGCTCCCCACACCATGATGCCGGGTGTTGGCCCTGTGTGCCTAGGTCGTATGCAGTCCTGATTGTGGCGCTCACCTGCACGGTGCCAAACACGCATACGACCATCATTGGCACCAAGGCAGAAGCGACTCTCATCGCTGAAGACGACACGTCTCCATTCGTCCCTCCATTCACGCCTGTCGCGTCACCGCTGGAGGCGGGCTGCACGATGTTGGGGCGTGGGCGGAAGACGGCCTAACGGTGTGCGGGACCGTAGCCCAGCTTCATGGAGACGGTTGCGAATGGTCCTCGCCGATACCCCAGGAGCAACAGTGTCTCTAATTTGCTGGGAAGTGGCGGTGCGGTCCCCTACGGCACTGCGTAGGATCCTACGGTCTTGGCGTGCATCCGTGCGTCGCTGCGGTCCGGTCCCAGGTCGACGGGCACGTGCACCTTCCGCCGACCACTGGCGACAACATCGATGTACCTCACGCCCCACGTGTTGAGCAATTCGGCGGTACGTCCACCCGGCCTCCCGCATGCCCACTATACGCCCTCGCTCAAAGTCCGTCAACTGCACATACGGTTCACGTCCAGGATGTCGCGGCATGCTACCAGTGTTAAAGACTGCGATGGAGCTCCGTATGCCACGGCAAACTGGCTCACACTGACGGCGGCGGTGCACAAATGCTGCGCAGCTAGCGCCATTCGACGGCCAACACCGCGGTTCCTGGTGTGTCCGCTGTGCCGTGCGTGTGATCATTGCTTGTACAGCCCTCTCGCAGTGTCCGGAGCAAGTATGGTGGGTCTGACACACCGGTGTCAATGTGTTCTTTTTTCCATTTCCAGGAGTGTAGCATTTGAAACAAATGAAAAATATGTAAAGAGACCCAACTCCAATAGCAGCAATGAACATGTAACAAATCCACTTAACTGTGTTGTATGTTTAACCATGTTTAACATGGTACCGCTTTTAAGGTAAACCACCGTTCAAATCGGAGAAAAGAACTGTAAGCAATCTTAAAAGCAGTTACATATTACATTTACAGCGCTCTTAATTGTAATTCTTACACGTTCATTTTTACTATTATAATTGATTTCGTTCTATACCTTGTTCAGCAGATATACACTATTTTAATCCACTACACTGTACAAAGTTTTCCTAGGCTGCGTTTACTCTACTTTACCTACAGATCTTTAGATAGTTGTAAAAAACAACCGAAACTAGTAATCGTGTTTTAATTGTGTAGTGAAAATAGCAGTCTAGGTACTATTTAATAATTTTTTATTTAATAAATTACATTAAGACACCTGTTGCTCTCCTGATAATGTCAGGATTCACTAATTTGTCTCGTGTGTTGAAACCGATTGCCAGTGATGAGGTGTGACATTTGTATCAGATTCATGTTGCCTGGGATCTTTTTTCGAACTCTGCTGTTACACCGTGCCACATGGCTACGAATGTTACGTCATCCCTTGTTTAGACGTTGGGCATTGTGCGTTGACACACGAAATAGGACAACTACATTTACGGTGTTGCAAGGCGCACATTCAAATACGGTGGCTCATTTGTTCCATTTTCTCACGACCAAACGGTAAACTTATTGCCTGATTCCGTACAACCTACTGGCATGTACACACAATTACGCTGCCACGACTTAAAAAAGGTCCATGAGACTTGTAGGACTTTTATTGGTCTCAGCTACTTTTTAGAGCCACGCGTCCGGAGTACCAGGATAGCGGCTTTTCACGCTACGACCTGTGGTCACAGAAAAATCGATGTTGAACTTATGTTCATACTTTATATAAGCGTAACGTTAGCGAGGTTGCCAACGAATCATCGTAGCGCAACGGCTATGCTTATTAGCTGCAATGGCGGCGGATAAGACTCAAATCGAGCCTGTGTACTTCCTTCTTTTTAGTTTCATAGAACACAATGCAATTAAATAGTATACGTCAAGAAAACTTTCTCAGGAGCAGTCGTTTTCGCCGCAGTAATTTCATTCACAAATCAGTCGTTACAGTGAAATTCCTCAAAATGTGTGCACCTTATGTTGCATAATAGATTACATAATTATCTAACTCGCTATCGCTTGCATCGCTATGCTAGAATAGAATTCTACATAGTATTTGTCTTAGAAGCAACGCAAACAAATATTCGTAACGAAAGCTGCTGCCTTGCAGGCACGCCGATACCGAAAAAGCACAGTGAATTTAACATCAAAAAGATTGCTCTGTCTTCGAACAACGTCGATGTGAGGCACACTTCTTTCACCATTATTCTGAAAGGAGGCCCAGCAAATTGATGCAGAATTAAAGAATGTATTTTTAGGGAATTCCTCTCGAAGAGATTCCTCTACTAGTCTCTAGCAAGTTGGGAACATTTTGAATTACTTTCCTGTAATTTTTAACCCGCCTGTAAATATGTCAATGGTTTGTTAAAATGGAGTACATTTAAGTGGGATATTTTTACGGTGCGACTGTATGCTTTTGTGTCACATAGAAAGGTTTGATCATAAAGTATCTGATCAGTCTGCTCTCCTCACGAACCGATAATTTAAAGGAATTTCTCTGTTCAGTCGTATGGAAGAACCTAATTTGTGCGTCAACGCGTCAACTCTTTTTTCAATTGTCAACTTCCTCGGATGATTCTTGTATACATAAGAATACATAAGGGAGTATCTTTTCTGAAGCCGATGTAGAATGCTGTGCTCTGAATTTTTGACTAATCTTGTTAAAATCTTTTTTCTGCACTGGGCCGGCGTTTTCTCTCCTTGTTCTGCTAGGACCCTATTGTACGTCGCTTCGTAATGGCATCGGGTTTGATCGGCGTTAATTACATAAGAGATCAGTAGTTTTGTCCGGACTCCTCCCACTGCTGCTAATACTTCGTCCGTCAGTGCGAGCTCTTTGGAGCTGTCAAAATATCTAGAATTTTACCTACGAACAATAAATTGGAATACCCATTTGAAGAAATTGTGCTGTAATGATTGACTAATTAGTGAAATTACTATGGCGAAGGTGGCTATTTTTGAGTAATTTAGCATTGCATTCGCTGTTTAATGATACTGCGTTCGATAAAATTAAGACGTAGAAGTTCATAGACAGGAGTTTAACCTGTACCGTCACCAAGATTGCCGTGAACATCAGCCGCTAGGCTAAGCTCGTTTAGTCGAAACATCGCTAACGTTACGAATGGAGGCGTAGAACTTCAACATAAATTTTGTCGGAAACTAGGGACCAACTCGTGAAAAGCCGCCACCCAGGTACTCAGGACAGGTACCTTTGCAACATAGCCAAGACTCATAAAAATCAGTGATTAACAGGTTTGATGGTTCCGTCGTTAGCTACAAGCCTTACGCCGTATCCAGAGCGGCAAGTGGGACTTCTAAATTGGTGACTTATTTTGTCCGGTGAACTTATTTGCTGGCAATCTAAACCAGGACTCACCCAGGATTTATCACAGGGCTATGAAGGGGATAAGTCTGACAGGATCCCCGAGTTTTGTTGAAGTGCAAGAGCAGCATGAAAGAAATTATTGGGAAATATGAACAACGAATCCGGTACGAACACTCCAAAAAGATTTTATTAGGTATTGTGAAGAGAACAGTGAATATGAAGCAATAGGAAACGATGGAGGGCACCCTGATTGTCATGTCAGGCAGACTAAACCGAATTTTCAGTATCGGGAATTAGATTTGCAATTGCAGAAATCAAATGAAATCCATGACCGGTGAGGGAAGAGGCCGCCTCTAATTGGCTGAGATGGTTGTCGCTCTGGTAACAGAGACGATACTCGTTCCTCTCGCTTGTTCTGTACGCTTATTAGCTAGCTGCTTCTGGCCGATAGAAAAGTGTAGCGAGTGAACCCTGTTCCGATTTTGGACATCATTTTCATTTCACGTGGAATAAAACAAAATTTTATCTCTGTCAGCACAGAAATTTGCGTGATCGTCACTCAGCATGTCAGATGGGACACCACCAATGATATCCCGTTCCGTTATAGTAATTAATGTAGCGTTGTCATTCTCTACGAAATATCCTAATAGACATTGTCGAGTGAAGATGGCAGAAGAATGTTTCTATAGATTTATTTGCTATAAAATAGTAATTTTTTGCGCTGTTTTGAATTCCAAATGATAACAATCAATTCTTGTTACAGCATCCTGAGGGCATCAGATCTATTCAGAAATACTGAGGCCAAGGGAAAATGGTCACAGTTTCCCTCCTCCTACAGAGTTGTTTCGTTCTCCACAAAATTCCGCGTTAAAAGGCCACAATCCGATTACTCAGTAAAAGCAAAGGCTAATGGAATTCTATCCAATCAAAGGTTTTCCGTGCGAGACGCATGTGTACATACGAAAACGCTAGAAGCTCTTATCACATTGAGCTGACAGACATAGATTTAGAATGTCCTGGACTGATCTCATTGCACACTGCGAAATTCTCAGGATACGAGAAATGTGATTAAAAACTGTGAACCAAAAAGAAGAGTATAGTTCTTACTCTATCCTTCCTGGTAATGCAGAGTTGTCGGCAGACCGACCACATGCTTCTTGCAATGATGACGGTGAAAGATAAAAAACTGCCTTGTATCCACAACTGTTTTTGAGAAGAAGGCTATCTACGAACAGTATATCTGGCCCTCCAGTGTCAAAGATGTGAGATTTATTTTCTTTTTTTACTTCTAGAAGTTGGAGACCGTGTTTCACTTATTAAGGGTAGCTCAGATTTACGTGTTTGTTTGACTACCTCGGTCAAAGATTCTAGTTAGTTGTATTGGAGAGGTTCCAAAGGATCTTTCCTTGCTCTTTATTCCATGAATATCTATACCGTAAATATTTTGCACTCTGTGATTAAGCGTGAAACATGGCAGAAGGCTAAGAGGACACCTGGTGGTATCATTCGAAACTACCGCAGTTTGCTTCAGCAATGCGATGTCTATTCGCTAGACTGTTATTTATCAGCCCCACGAAGTGGTAGCGGCTGACCCAGTTTCCCGTGAACGGAAACTGGAATGAATGGCGAATGTATCAAGTCTTCATCATTTTACATAACATCAACATTCTCTGGAAGCAGTTAACAACTACTGTTCTGTGTTAGCTGATTGGATTAACGGATAACTGAAAGCTTCGTTGTTGCCATTTTGTTGTGTGATAGAGGACACAGTTATCGCCAGATAGTTACCTAACAGTTCTAGTACTTTAAACGTTTAATAAGCTAGTGGTGATGCAGCGGCAGATGTTAATACTAGTACCAGCACTTTCCTTTTCCACATTTTATTAGATAAAAACAGTGTTCATAGTCTCACTCACACTGATGGCGCCGTGGAGGCTGTGCAAAGAATAGGCAGTGCAGTGTGACCGCCCACTGCAGGGGGGTGAAAGAATGACCAGAAGCAAAGTACAGTGGACCGCTAGAAACTCGACTACAGCGCGCTTTTCCTCATACACCTACATAATTACACTACCCATCACTCCGTTACCCGCAACAATACAGGGTCCTCTAGCCGCAAACAGTTGCAACTTTCGTCGGCAAAGTGGATAAGTCGGTTGACTTATCCAGCCGACTGAAGTATATGACATGTCATTCTTGAACCGATACTGAGAACAGTAAAAAAATCGTAGATATTATTTTTCAGCACGCAACTAAAGAACAAATACCTGTACATCCCAAAATTACTTAAACCGGCCAACACTGGGTGTTTGGTAGGGACACTAAAATAAATATTTTGAGGTAACTTCATATTTTACTGTGAGAGTTTAATAAACGAGGT
Organism: Schistocerca gregaria; assembly: GCF_023897955.1. Taxonomy (NCBI): domain Eukaryota; kingdom Metazoa; phylum Arthropoda; class Insecta; order Orthoptera; family Acrididae; genus Schistocerca; species Schistocerca gregaria. The sequence continues at coordinate 166,190,012 of NC_064925.1, read as the reverse complement.
AAAAGTAGTTTTTTCAGTATGAAAATTAATTAAACTAATCAACTCTGTAATGTTAAACGATAATTCAAAACACTTTGTGTAATGTGTTTCCTGGGAGGGACCACTGTACGATGACATCAGATCTTACTTACAGTAGACAAAAAGTAACACAAAAAAACTTTTAATTCTTTATTACATAGAGACAACACCATAAACACAACACAGTTACATCAAAACCGTCTCCGTTGACTTAAAACAAAGTTTAAACGGGCAAATCATACTCTAACGTAATTATGCTGCTGTTGCTACTATCCGGGCAACCAGATATACTGCTCATGACAGAGGATTTTCTGAACAAGGTTCCATATCTCTCCCGACATAAGAAAGTCCAGTGGAGTCATATCAGGGGATCGAGTACGCAGTGATACAGGACCAAAAAAAATGACTCTGAGCACTATGGTACTTAACATCTTAGGTCATCAGTCCCGTAGAACTTAGAACTACTTAAACGTAACTAACCTAAGGATATCGCACACATCCATGCCCGATGCAGGATTCGAACCTGCGAACGTAGCAGTCCCGCGGTTCCGGATTGCAGCACCTAGAACCGAACGGCCACCGCGGCCGGCTCTACAGGACCACTTCTTTCAAATCACATTTCTGAAAACTGTCGGTTCAAGAATCTACACGATTGAAACCTTCTAGCGCACCATCATGCTGGGACGACGTGCGCTTTGTTGTAGCGAATGACAAGCCATCCAGCAATATGGCAATGCTCTAGCCAGAGAAGTGTATTAATCCGTGCCATTTAATGGCGTGGTAGGAGATATGGCCCGATTAAGCGGTCACCGTCATAACCTGTCCCAATATTCACGTAGTACCACACTTCATGAGCGCGGGAAAACGTGGCAGGTGGAGTAGGCTCACTGCAAACATATAAATTGTGGATGATGAAGACCCTATCGCTATGTAGTAAGCACCTACAACACCAGAGTACACTCTCCAGATGCATAACTATATTAGTATACAAGTATGATATCGGGACAAGAGTACAACTAAATACGAATTGCGAAACAGCTATTACAACTTAAGAGTGAAGTAAGTCCTCTACCGATATAACAGAAACAGTTAACATCACATCAGTCATTACAACTGATGGGTTAATAAGCACTCTTAACCGGCCTGAGTGGCCGTGCGGTTCTAGGCGCTACAGTCTGGAGCCGAGCGACCGCTACGGTCGCAGGTTCGAAACCTGCCTCGGGTATGGAAGTGTGTGATGTCCTTAGGTTAGTTAGGTTTAATTAGTTCTAAGTTCTAGGCGACTGATGACCTCAGAAGCTTAGTCGCATAGTGCTCAAAGCCGTTTGAACCATTTGTTAAGCACTCTTATGGATTAGCCGCGCGGAGTGGTCACGTGGTTTGAGGCGCAGTGTCACGGTTTGCGTGGCTCCTCCCTCCGGACATTCGAGCCCTCCCTCAGCCATGTGTGTGTGTGTGTGTGTGTGTGAGTGTGTGTGTGTGTGTGTGTGTGTGTGTGTATGTGTGTGTGTGTGTGTGTGTGTTTATCTCTCTGTGTGTGTTGTTCTTAGCATAAGTTAGTTTAAGTGGTGTGTAAGTCTAGGGACCGATTACGTCTGCAGTCTGGTCGCTTACGATGTTACACAAATTTGAACATTTTTACGGAATAAATACTAGGGTTATTCGGAAAGTAAGGAACGATCGGTCGCGAAATGGAAACCACAGTGAAACTCCGATTCATATTTGCAAAGTTGTGTTGGACAGTGTCTCTAGTATGCCCGTCGATCACGTTACGTAGTTCTTTTTAGTTCTGAGCACACAGGGAGCCCTTAGAAGTACCTAGAACAATAGTGTCTCCCGCCTGTACGAGAGCCTCGTGAGAAATTTCGCCTGAAGCTATGTACCCAACATTACAAAACTGTCGCTCGGTTTCTTTTTCAAGGTAAATCTCATCCGCATTCAGCAGGGTTAATGAAGATGCTCCTGGATCGTTTTCAATTGGAAATGTATTTACCCATAATACATCCCGTAATTGTGTCCTTCTGAGTTCCAGCTCTGCTCATATGAACCGCTGGCTATGTAGACAACATTTTGGCACAGACAACGAGCTGCAGGCCAGCTTAGAGCATTGGCGGAAAGCACTGGCGGCTGCCTTCTATAACGATGGTATTGGAAAGTTGATACAACGCTACGACAAACTTCTATGTTGGATCGGCGACTATGGAGATAAGTAGCTGGAAGTTGTAGCTAACTGCTGCAAATAAAACAGTTTTGATTTTCAGTGCGGTTTCCATTTCGTGAGCTATCGTTCATTACTATCCGAATAGCCCTCGTAATAATAACAGGAAATGATGAGATTAAAATGTAATATTTCTTTTCATACCCCGTGCAACCTCCCAGAGTCTGTCGGTTTAAATAATTTTTATTCCATATATTTTTTTAATCTCGTCATATCCTGTTACCAATCTAACACATGTCAAGCAGTGCCAGTCCATAAAAAAAGGTAACCATTTTCCATAGACTGCAATATATCAGTTGACCTGTATATTCTGGAGGCACTGCTGTTATGTAACGTATCAGGTTACTTAACTGGCCATGATGACACGAATAGTATGTACAGTGTTACGCTAAATGTTACAGCCAGGCAGAATAAAATGAAAGTACGAACCAGTTGCGATTAATGACCGCAGGGCAGTAGACTACCGTCATGGATCTTACAAGTAAATGTGACAGTAATTGTAACACAGTGAAATTTAAATAGGCGTAGTATATATATATATATATATATATATATATATATATATATATATATATATATATATATATGTTCATGACAGCCATTCTTACAAATTTACTGTCTCTGATTGACACAAGTCCACATCATCCGCTCTGAAAACTCCCCCATCTCTCTCCCCACATCCACCACTGCTGGCGGCTCACCTCCAAATGCGCGGCGCTACGCGCTGTTAACAGCCAACTGCCCAACACTACAATAGCAAATTCCAACGATGCAAACCAGCCACAGACTGCACAGAGCACTGTCAGTGATTTTCATACAGAGCGCTATGTGGCGTCACCAACATAAAAACATAAACAGCGTACTTACACATGCTAAGCAACTTGACCCATTGTCGCCATTTGGTTGGGAAATTATTTTTGTGGTAATACGTTCCAGTCTCCACCAGCGTGGTTAATAACTGGTGGATCGTCATCGATACATATGGGCAAGCTGCAGTTCGTCTCTCCCCCAGGCACCCCATATGGGGATGGGAATTAAGCCAGTGGAATGTGCGAGCCAGTTCATTCGACGAACATCGTGTCGTTCCATGACCTCCTTCACATTTGCTGTTCGATGCAGTCGCACACTGTCCTGAACGCAGTGCCAAATACATATCTGAGAAGACGCACGTGGGAAAAGAGTACAGTGTTACAATAACGGTGACTGCTGAGTGTAGCTTTATGAACTATTTAGATGTCGGTACGCTATTTAGATGTCGGTACGCCCTTGTAACAATAAGCTTTACCACATCACAAAACCTTGACTATCTGGGCGATCATATTCATCAATATTTCTAGGTGCATTACGTGTTCCTATCGGTCGCCATACTGGAGTACGTCCAGTGTTCTTGACCATGATGGATTTGGTAGTCAAGGTGTTTTGTTGTGTAGAGGAATAATGTTTTGTTGACGTAATGACCTTTTCATCGTTGAACACAGTTTACTCTGCGGGTAGCACTGTTATGACAGTGCTCTCATACCTCATGTGCTTCTCAGGGTGCATTCGGCCTCCACTTATGTGGCTGCTGTGCGCTATCGCATCGAACTGTGCAGGTGGAGCAACTCTCGGATCGAAGGGAGATTCGGCGAATGGACAAACCGGTCAGTTTCCCCTACTTAAATCCCACAGAGCAGCAGTGAGATGAGTTGTGGAGTCGTAATGCAGCACGTCCACAGGTCCCAATGGCGATCCAGCATCTGTCTTTCGCACTGTTGGAGGAAAGGAGCATCCTCCCACGAGAACCCCTTACCAAACTTGTAGCCAGCACGGTACCACGTTCCAGAGCATGCATTCTAATACATAGAGATCGCACGCACTATTAAGCACCCCACCCTCCTTTTTCTATGTCCACGGGACAATTTATAAATTACGTGACTGCAGTACAGTTACAATACTGGCCATTAAAATTTCTACACCAAGAAGAAATGCAGATGACAAACGGGTATTCATTGGACAAATACATTATACTAGAACTGACATGATTACATTTTCACGCAATTTGGGTGCATACATCCTGAGTAATCAGTCCCAGAACAACCACCTCTGGCCGTAATAACGGCCTTGATAAGCCTGGGCATTGAGTCAGACAGAGCTTGGACGGCGTGTACAGGTACAGCTACAGATGCAGCTTCTACACGATACCACAGTTCATCAAGAGTAGTGACTGGCGTATTGTGACGAGCCAGTTGCTCGGCCACCAATGACCAGACGTTTTCAGTTGGTGAGAGGTCTGGAGAATGTGCTGGCCAAGGCAGCAGTCGAACATTTTCTGTATGCAGAAAGGCCCGTACAGGACCTGGAACAGGCGGTCGTGCATTATCCTGTTGAAATGTAGGGTTTCGCAGGGATCGAATGAAGGGTAGAGCACCGGTCGTAACACATCTGAAATGTAATGTCCACTGTTCAAACTGCGTTCAGTGCGAACGAGAGGTGACAGAGACGTGTAACCAATGGCACCCCATACCATCACGCCGGGTGATACGCCAGTATGGCGATGACGAATACATGCTTCCAATGTGCGTTCACCGCGATGTCGGCAAACACGGATGCGACCATCATGATACAGTAAACAGAACCTGGATTCATTCGAAAAATGACGTTTTGCCATTCGTGCACCCAGGTTCGTCGTTGAGTACACCATCGCAGTCGCTCCTGTCTGCGATGCAGCGTCAAGGGTAACCGCACCCATGGTCACGGACCTGATATTCCATGCTGCTGCAAACGTCGTCGAACTATTCGTGCAGATGGTTGTTGTCTTGCAAACGTCCCCATCTGTTGACTCAGGTATCGAGACGTGCCTGCACGATCCGTGACAGCCATGCGGATAAGAGGGCTGTCATCTCGACTACTAGTGATACGAGGCTGTTGGAATCCAGCACGGCGTTGCGTATTAGCCTCCTGCATCCACCGATTCCATATTCTGCTGACGGTCATTATATCTCGATCAACGAGAGCAGCAATGTCGCGATACGATAAAGCGCAATCGCGATAGGCTACAATCCGACCTTTATCAAAATCGGAAACGTGATGAAATGCATTTTTCCTCCTTACCCGAGGCATCACAACAACGTTTCACCAGGCAACGCCGGTAAACTGCTGTTTGTCTATGAGAAATCGGTTGGAATCTTTCCTCATGTCAGCACGTTGTAGGTGTCGCCACCAGCGCCAGTCTTGTATGAAAGCTCTGAAAAGCTAATCATTTGCATATTACAGCATCGCGTCTGTAGCACGTCATCTTCGTGGTGTAGCAAATTTAATGGCCAGTAGTGCAATACATTTGTAATAATTTGCACATACCGTTGGGTCAATGTAATGCTGAAATTTATAGTATTAGAAACAACGATCGCTCAATGTGAAATACTTTATTTCATGACCAGTTTCGACGGTAACTAGCTGTCATCCTCAGCTCATATTATCAGATCCCTAGAACTGCAATTGCACACCTCTCGTCAACATACTGAAATAATGTTGACGAGGATGACTTGTAATTACAGTTCTGGGGATCTTATAATCTGAAGATGACAGCTTGTTGCTGCCGAAACTGGTGAACTAGTTAGCTAGTCTCATGATTCGCTTGATAATTAAAAGTTGTGTGGCCTTATGACCACGAAATGAAAGAAATTTATCCGAATCTGCGGAAAAAATTAATATTTGAATCAACATTTGTAACACTAATTCCTCTCTCTCAAACCCCACCCTACGTGGAGAGAGGGAGATTTGTAGTTTTAGCGAATCAAAATTTACGTAGTAAAAAACTCGTTTTTATTTATCCGTAACCATTTTCCATCCAAAGATGAACACTTGAATTGTCTTGAATTACAGCGCGGACTACAAAGAATAAAAATAAATTTTTAAGACTAAATGTACGTCTTTTCTCTATGTAGAATCTGATTCTGCAATGTAAAATGGGGGTTGAAATTATAAAGTTGTCTCCCACCCACCCTCAGGGGGTTTGGGTGGCGGGCTAATTTTAGCAGCAGCAGATGTACCCCGCTAAAATAATCACCTTTGGATTCTACACATTTTTTTGTGTGAAGCTTATTCTTCTAGTTACTCTTGTTTGTCAACTTAAAATTTACACCCTGTCTATTACCTTTGAATAAAAGTGTTATCACTGTTCACCTTGTGTAATTCTTTCAGTTACCTTCTGCGTTATAGTACAATATTTCTTCACATGTATTGTAAGGGTTACGTCGTATTATGTACCATGGCAGTGACACGTCATGCTGAGAGGTTCCGCCGGCCGCGGTGGTCTCGCGGTTCTAGGCGCTCAGTCCGGAACCGCGCGACTGCTACGGTCGCAGGTTCGAATCCTGCCTCGGGCATGGGTGTGTGTGGTATCCTTAGGTTAGTTAGGTTTAAGTAGTTCTAAGTTCTAGGGGACTTATGACCAGAGCAGTTGAGTCCCATAGTGCTCAGAGCCATTTGAACCATTTTTTGAGAGGTTCCTTTGCCTGTAAGTCTTGCACCAGACTATTTCTCTGGTTGGGGGCACAATTTAAAGCACAGAGGAGCTATATTTTAAGGTAATTTTTATTACTAACTATCCTTAAAGTAGTACACAGAGTTTATGTATTAAATATTTGACGGTAAGCTTGTAAAACGTTTGTGAAATGAGCAATAACACTAATTAAATTGATTTTATTCCGTATTATTCACCCAGAAATGAATAAAACTTCAAAACCAAAACTGTATTTTAAGAAAATCAAGATTTTACGTACCTCAGTGTACGTGAGGTACGTATTCTATAATAATATGGTTTGCAGGTACATTCGATGGGTTATGTGGATAATGTCTGAAAACGTATTGCGAATACAGTTATCAGTTGTTGTTGTTGTTGTTGTGGTCTTCAGTCCTTAGACTGGTTTGATGCAGTTCTCCATGCTACTCTATCCTGTGCAAGCTTCTTCACCTCCCAGCACCTACTGCAACCTACATCCTTCTGAATCTGCTTAGTGAATTCATGTCTTGGTCTCCCTCTACGATTTTTACCCTCCACGCTACCCTCCAATACCAAACTGATGATGCATTGATGCCTCAGAACATGTCCTACCAACCGATCCCTTCTTCTGGTCAAGTTGTGCCACAAACTTCTCTTCTCCCCAATCCTATTCAATACCTCTTCATTAGTTACCTGATCCACCCACCTAATCTTCAACATTCTTCTGTAGCACCACATTTCAACAGCTTCTATTCTCTTCTTGTCCGAACTATTTATTGTCCATGTTTCACTTTCATACATGGCTACACTCCATACAAATACTTTCGGAAACGACTTACTCCCACTTAAATCTATACTCGATGTTAACAAATTTCTCTTCTCCAAAACGCTTTTCTTGCCATTGCCAGTCTACATTTTATATCTTCTCTACTTCAAACTTCATCAGTTATTTTGCTCCTCAAAGTGCAAAACTCCTTTACTAATTCAAGTGTCTCATTACTTAATCTAATTCCCTCAGCATCACACGACTTAATTCGACTGCATTACATTATCCTCGTTTTGCTTTTGTTGATGTTCATCTTATACCCTCCTTTTAATACACTGTCGATTCCATTCAACTGCTCTTCCAAGTCCTTTGCAGTCTCTGACAGAATTACAATGTCATCGGCGAACCTCAAAGTTTTTATTCGTTCTCCCTGGATTTTAATATATACTCCAAATTTTTCTTTTGTTTCCTTTACTGCTTGCTCAATGTACAGACTGAATAACATCGGGGAGAGGCTACAACCCTGTCTCACTCCCTTCCCAACCACTGCTTCCCTTTCATGTCCCTCGACTCTTATAACTGCCATCTGGTTTCTGTACAAATTGTGAATAGCCTTTCGCTCCCTGTACTTTACCCCTGCCACCTTCAGAATTTGAAAGAGAGTATTCTAGTCGACATTTTCAAAAGCTTTCTCTAAGTCTACAAACGCTAGAAACGTAGGTTTGCCTTTCCTTAGTCTTTCTTCTAAGATAAGTCGTAAGGTCAGTATTCCCTCACGTGTTCCAACATTTCTACCGAATGCAAACTGATCTTCCCAGAGGTCCGCTTCTACCAGTTTTTCCATTCGTCTGTAAATAATTCTCGTTAGTATTTGGCAGCTGTGACTTATTAATCTGATAGTTCGGTAATTTTCACATTTGTCCACACCTGCTTTCTTTGGCATGGGAATAATTATATTCTTCTTGAAGTCTGAGGGTATTTCGCCTGTCTCGTACATCTTGCTCAGCAGATGGTAGAGTTTTGTCAGGACTGGCTCCCCAAGGCCGTCAGTATTTCTAAAGGAATGTTGTCTACTCCCGGGGCCTTGTTTCGACTTAGGTCTTTCAGTGCTCTGTCAAACTCTTCACGCGGTATCATATCTCCCATTTCATCTTCATCTACATCCTTTTCCATTTCCATAATATTGTCCTCAAGTACATCGCCCATGTATAGACCCTCTATACACTCCTTCCACCTTTCTGCTTCCCCCTCTTTGCTTAGAACTGAGTTTCCATCTGAGCTCTTGATATTCATACAAGTGGCTCTCTTTTCTCCAAAGGTCTCTTTAATTTTCCTGTAGGCTGTATCTACCTTACCCCTAGTGAAATAAGCCTCCATATCCTTACATTTGTCCTCTAGCCATGCCTGCTTAGCCATTTTGCACTTCCTGTCGATCTCATTTTTGAGACGTTTCTATTCCTTTTTGCCTGTTTCATTTACAGCGTTTTTATATTTTCTCCTTTCATCGATTAAATTCAATATGTCTTCTGTTACCCAAGGTTTTCTAGTAGCCCTCATCTTTTTACCTACTTGATCCCCTGCTGCCTTCACTTTTTCATTCCTCAAAGCTACCCGTTCTTCTTCTACTGTATTTCTTTCCCCCATTCCTGTCAGTTGTTCCCTTATGCTCTTCCTGAAACTCTGTACAACCTCTGGTTTAGTCTGTTTATCCAGGCCCCATCTCTTTAAATTCCCACCTGTTTGCAGTTTCTTCAGTTTTAATCTACAGTTCATAACCAATATATTGTGGTCAGAGTCCACATCTGCCCCTGGAAATGTTTTAAACCTGGTTCGTAAATCTCTGTCTTACCATTATATAATCCATCTGATACCTTTTAGTCTCTCCAGGATTCTTCCATGTATACAGCCTTCTTTTATGATTCTTGAACCAAGTATTAGCTATGATTAAATTATGCTTTGTGCAGAATTCTAACAGACGGCTTCATATTTAATTTCTTAGTCTCAATCCATATTCACCTACTATGTTTCCTTCCCTCCCTTTTCCTACTACCGAATTCCAGTCACCTATGATTATTAAATTTTCTTGTCACTTCACTACCTGAATAATTATATTTCTTCAATTTCTTTGTCATCTGCAGAGCTAGTTGGCACATAAACTTGTACTACTGTAGTAGGCATGGGCTTCGTGTCTATCTTGGCCACTATAATACGTTCGCTATGCTATTTGTAGTAGCTTACCCGCAATACTATTTTTTTATTCATTATTCAACCTCCTCCTGCATTACCCCTATTTGATTTTGTATTTATAGCCCTGTATTCACCTGACCAGAAGTATTGTTCCTCCTGCCACCGAACCTTTTTAAATTTTCTAACCTACCTGCCCGATTAAGGGATCTGACGTTCCACGCTCCGATCCGTAGAAGGCCAGTTTTCTTTCTCCTGATAATTACGTCCTCTTCAGTAGTCCCCGCCCGGAGATCCGAATGTGGAAATATTTTACCTCCGGAATATTTTACCCAAGAGGACGCCATACGCCATCATCATTTAACCACACAGTAAATCTGCATGCCCTCGGGAAAAATTACGGCTGTAGTTTCCCCTTGCATTCAGACGTTCGCAGTACCACAACAGCAAGGCCGTTTTGGTTAATGTTACAAGGCCAGATCAGTCAATCATCCAGACTGTTACCCCTGCGACTACTGAAAAGGCTGCCGCCCCTCTTCGGGAACCACACGTTTGTCTGGCCTCTCAACAGATACCCCTCCGTTGTGGTTGCACCTACGGTACGGCTATCTGTATCGCTGAGGCACGCAAGCCTCCGCACCAACGGCAAGGTCCATGGTTCATGGGGGGAGGAGTTATCAGTAAAAAGTAGTAAATTAAAACACTACGTCTGATGCTGGAGTTTTAGGGCATGATCAACGAACATGTGACAAGTGGTAAAATTTTTCCTCTCACTCATTCTGAGCGTGGAGGAGGAGGAGGGGAGGGGGGGGGGGCTTATGAGCGTAAAAAAAATTTCGAAACTGTTAGAAATTTTGTGTAACGTTCCTCTCTTTCTTCAATGCTAGGTTATTTGCGCGCCATAAATTAAGCTATCTCAACACGTACAACAGTTTTTAACTTTAAAATTCGTCATTTTTTGTTAACCTTTAACGTATCGTTATATGAGTGGGGTTCAATAATTAACGAAACCTCTTTTTTTCTGAAAGTACTTTGGTTTTATTGAGAATTCGAATGCACCATATTATTCCCCACTCTTGGGGCTAATCCGATTCTTCAACATCATCTCCGTTCAATGTGACGGCCCTACGCCACTTTACTGACATGTCCCGCCTGCAAGATGCCACTAGACTGGTCGAGGTCGGAGCCGCTGTTTTACTACATCAATAACCACCCCCGCCTCTCGTGGATCCCTCATTGCCGGCCGGTGTGGCCAAGCGGTTCTAGGCGCTTCAGTCTGGAACCGCGCGACCGCTACGGTCGCAGGTTCGAATCCTGTCTCGGACATGGATGTGTGTGATGTCCTTAGTTAGGTTTAAGTATTTCTATGTTCTAGGGGACTGATGACCTCCCATAGTGTTCAGAGCCATTTGAACCATTTTTGACCCTTCATTGGACCAAACAGTTCGTAAGCATTTTTGTGGCGAAGGACACGTTGCAGAAGTCTCAACAGTGTGCGGGCGGCAAGCGCACGGGAGATCTGACAGATTTTCGTGATCTTGTGTGGTGGTGACACAAGTGATTATGAATGTCTTCGATGCTCTGTTTTTCTGCTTATAAGGCACCTCCGTTACCACAGACACCATTATGAAGTAAACGAAAAGCGCTACTACCCATCAAAACTTCATGAAACTATAGGGCCATAAGCGGAAATATTCCAAGATGTGGAGTAACAAAGACCTTATTTTTTTCTACAACAACTGGCCAGAATGGGATGTGTTGCATTACTTATAGAACACCCCTCGTAGGTCTTATTGAGTAGATTGTAGCAGCATTTAAAATTTTTTAATTCCGCATTTAGTGCATGAAAGACGTAAAGTGACATTTTGTTGCACCTGTAAATCGTTAGGCACACAACTGCAACTAGAAACGCTTGTTTTTAGCCGTTTAACACTGTAGATGTGATTTCTTAAGTGACGGTGGTGGTTTAAAAAGAATACGCGCCGGAAAAGGACATATTACAGAAGTTGAAATATGGAAGCCTGGGAAACGTGGGGAGAATATGCATTTTCGAAGTGATACCAAGACACTTTCCATGTCAACAGTGAATTAGATAGTCAGATCACAGAACAGTACACTGCCTAGAAATTGTTGCTATTACTCGTTAGCCTCGCTGTGAAACAGTGCATAGAATCAAATGTCCCTGATAAGACGTCGACTCCACGTAGTTCTCTGCCTACAACAGAAAGCCCAGAGCTCCTCTCAAGTTCGAGACGGAGGTTTCCGTACAGTAGCCAGCACACACACCCCGGCGTCGCGCCAGTAGCCTCGACGGCAGCGGCGTGAGGGGTCCGGGGTTCCGTCGTTGTTGTCGTTAATAGAAGTTGCCCGGTAATCTCGCCGGCACTTGCGGACTTGCCAGGCGCGTTATCTAAGTTGGTAATATAGCGGCGCGAGGTAAGGCGGCGAGCGCTGATTATGAGCGGCGCCTGGACTTGGCCGCGCCATTGTGCTGCGAGGAAGGCACTCGCCCCTAATGGACGACTCGCCGGCCACAAGTAAGTCGCCGTCTCACGAATTAACTCCGGCCGAGCTGCACAAAAGCCCGTACAGCGGCCCACTGCCGGCCTCTCGGTGCCAGAGAGCAGTGTTCTGAAAGTGGAGCTGCGGACTCGTTACGATGTGTCGATGTCTGAATGTTCAACATGGTACCCATGAATGGTCTTGTTTGAAGAGTGGATGTAACTCAACTGTGGACATGAGCCCCCCCCCCCCCCCCAAAGTTCAATAAGTCCCTCAAGATCCTCAAACGCCATGCTCTCCACCTCGCTTTCCGCATCGGTTTACCTACCCCACAAGGATCTTTTACCAACTCATCAAATTCCCGCCTCTCTTATCTCACACTCCACACCTCCGAACATTCTACACCATGGGCAAACTTGACTGTCATAACCCTCTTGTTTCCTCTCTAATTTGCCGCCCTGATATGCTTCTGCCTCGTTTCCCAAAGAAACTTTGTCACCCCCTACCAGATCACAAACTCTGTACCGATATTTACTTATCCTAAGAGCTATAATTCCTCAACACCCATTCCAGTTCAGCAGATCTTCCTCTACCTCCTGCCCTACATTTCCTTACCCCCCTTTTGTTCCCCATCCTTCTTCCTTTCCCCACCCTTCTCTTTTTCCCTGAAACTATTAGCGTCACCAATTCATTGTCTACTCCAGCCCTTCTTCCGTACCAACAGCCATTAATACCCACCGCTGCGATGCATTAGTCCTTTACCCTTGTATCACCACGTTCCTATTTCCCTCACTGGTCCACATTTTCCCCTTCAAACACAGCCACTCTATCGCAGGGTGGTCCTTCCGGTTCTTAGTTACAGAACAATGTTTCTTTAAGAATTATTGACTGCAATTGTTTTTAAATGTGTGGTTATTGTGACTGGTTTTACCGTTTAATATTACGGCTTTAACTACCGGTGCAAGAGGTAATATGTCTCATATAACTAATAGCTTCCTCCTAGCCCTCCAAAACCTTTCAAATTCAATGTAAATATGTCTCCTACATGTTTATTGTTTATTATTCATCTACAAATAGCCTAAAGAGCGAGTTGCTAGTACTGCTGGCAGCCCTCCTCCGCACCCTCCCCCCCCCCCTCCCCCCGCCACCCTCGCCCGTACATGGTGTGGGGGGAGGGGGATGAAATAATAATATCTAAACAAGTTGTGAATACCAGAAGATCCAGAAGAGGTACGTAACAGTACTGCTAATTGCCATTTTTCCGACGGCACAACTCTCTTCAGTTCGGCAGAATCATGGTACAGCGGATTCTACTATTTGTTCGTGATATGAGGGACGCATACAGAACCGGTGGATGTTTCCGATCTATCGTCACAAGCTTATAAAAATGAATGGCAATGAAAGAAGAGAGGAATGAGAATTCTCACTATACATTATGCATCACATATGTGGTAGGTACTGCGAATTTGCTGAGATATGACATTACAATTTCATGCAGAAAGGATTTAAAGATTTAGTAGACAATGGAAGAGCAAAAAACAGCAACGATAGACAGACAGGATTCATTGTTGAGTACGTCAGAAAGAAATTTGTGATAAATTTGCAGGCGTGCAGCACGTGGTGGTAATTATAGTGAACTTTCTGATGGTAGTCATTATGATATACTGCCAGTTGCAATCGTTTTCCATGGAGTTGAACAGATAGTACGGAGATCTCATGTATTACTGCAAAGTACGGTGGTTAAGTCAAGGGGCAGTCCTGCAAAGATTTTTCTTAAAACTCTCTGTGGCTAAATAAGTCATGATAAAGTGCCAATTTGAATGCGTAAATATTGGAAATACTCTGGGACTCTGCATATGCTGACAGTTTGCCCCAAATAACAATTATATATTTAGAGCACCAAAAATAATTTTTCCGTACCAAAAAATGGTTTTGTTGGTGATATGCGCCAGGGCTCAGCCCACTAGCCGAAAAAGCTGCACATGATATTTAAGAGGAACGTGACACAGGACAATAGTTAAATAAATGTTACTTTCAGGGCATAATAATGTTATGTGCAAGACTTCCTTCGCTATTTGTGAATGTCGACGCTGGTTGAGCTGGTACGGTAGAAAATCTCTCCTCGCAGTACAGTGCTAACAACGTATTTTGATCCACTTCTTCATTGTTTTTCTCTGCTCAGGAAGTTGGACGTAAGATAGATGTCACGGTCTATCCACCAACAAAAAGGTGTGTTCTTCCTGCACGCGCATTTGGCCAACGTGGGAATATAAAAGGATAAAATGTGTTCTGTTTCTTTAGCATCGCCTTGGAAAGAAACCAACGTCGCATGACGACACAACTCATGGTGTTTTGTGGACGGCATTCCCAAACGTTGTCACCCTATACTACCGTACACACGTTTCTCCTAGATTCCTCACACCACCAGCATGTTCTTATTCGTCCTCCAGCGAACGGTCTATGAAGCCTGATTGCAAACAGTGATGGTTGCGTGTATTTACAACCACATATTCGTCTGGTCACATTGTGCTAAGTCGGTATGTGCAGGTGTCCGGCTCCCAGACAAAAATCCGAGCAGCCGCTTTCGTCATGTTGTGTGTTCACGGCCCAGTTCTGAAGGATAGTACTGTGGTCGCCCCGAGGAAGCGGCCGTTGCATCAGTCCTCCGCTGCCTCATTATCACCCGCCACAAACGGCCAAGTATCCGTCTCTTCGACCGTCGGTTATTGAATCACAATAAGCGAAGTGCCCGCTTATTCTTCAAGAGGTACCAGATGAAAAATTCCTCGGCTGGAAGCTCTTATGAATCCCATATCTCTCATATGTTTCTCTTGGAAATTCCATCGTTTGCATTGAAAGATTTTTCGGAAGAACATTTATGGGCTGAAATAGATTTCAAAGTCACCACAGAGGTGTGTCGGTAGTTGATGATTAGTACTCAGATGCTCAGAAGTTTATCTCCTATCACTCTAATTAACCAAAGGTATTTTCATTCCCTGTTCGAAATTCTCACCTCGACATCAACTCATTCGTAAAGTTCGGTTGACTGAGACCACTGACACTGCAATCACACATTCGTTCTTTAATTTATCTGCTCTAAACATTTTTTTGAGGAAACTTGTAGATCACTCATATTGACCCCTTTATCTGCCGTGAATTGTGTAGAATGTAGACCGGTTTACTAATAGATCTTTTTTGTGGTTGCTCTAGATGCTAATTATTTTCATATACAACCGCAGTTTGATGACTTTTGCTTCCCTACCACATTATGTTCTAGCTTCATTGATCTGTAGTTTAATAACGGACAAACACACACATACACACATTATGATCTGGACACCTATTTGTGGACATCAATATGGTGTATGTCAATCCTTCGCTTTAACTCTGCAAGAAATACTATTTCATTGGAGTATCTGAGTGTCTGTAAGCAACCTTTCTAAAGTGTCGAAACAAGACAAGGTTTCTGTATCCCGCCTGGAAGGCGGCCCGTAGGTCTGCTTTTTTTTTCTTTGTTGTAATTTTAATCACCTCATACAAGGCGGGCTGGTAGCATCATATTACGCTGCTCTTCAGCCTTGACTGGTACAATAATATGACATAGAGGTGGTACATACAATAAAAATGGCGGGCAAAGAATGTAGATACAAAAAAACAATAAACATGAAGCCGTTCACTCTGGATGAGAAAAAACACTAACACTTGTTGACACAGAGCACAGAACACGGGTGACTGCGACGGCACACGTGAACAGTGGTGGCATGACGGCGAAAGAACACTAAACACAAAACGAAGGTACACACACGAGACACTGACAGCGATGGTCTCCGGCGTGCGGGAATGTTCACTGTGTGTGTGCGAGTCCGGGGACCTGCCAAGGGTTGGGAGGAGGAAGGGGAGTGGAACAGGGAGAGGGGATGGCAGATGCCATGGGCAAGGGAGATAGGGGGAGGGGAGGAAAAAAGTGGGAAGCCCGGGGGAAGAGGAGTGGAGGAAGAGGACGGGGGTAAAGGAAAGAGAAGGGAGGGAGGGTGCCAAGAGCAGAGGACACGGGAGTGGGGGTGGGGAGGATCAAAGTTGATAGGAGGGGGAGAGGTAGACGAAGGGGAGGAGGACATCATCAGGGAGGGGGTAAGGGGGGTGGAGAGATGGAGACTGGGTGGGACGTGGAAATACAGGCACGGCAGCGGGGGGGGGGGGGGGGGGGGAGAGGATGGGCGAGACAAGCGGGTGAGGTTGGTCGAGTTTGTGGGAGGTGTACAGGATCCATATCAAGGAAAAGGAGGAGGTGGGGGAATGGAATGAGGTCGTACAGGATCTGCGTGGGGGAGGGGAGACGGAAGCGATAGGTGAGGGGACATCATGGTGTTCAAGGATTTGAAGGGATTTATAAAAGGTAGGGGGGGTGGAGATCCAGGCTGGATGGGCATAGCAGAGGATAGGGCGGATGAGGGATTTATAGGTGGGGAGGATGGTGGAGGGGTCCCGACTCCAGGTACGGCCCGAAAGGAGCTTGAGGAGACGGAGGCGGGAGTGTGCCTTGGCTTGGATGTCCGGAGATGGGGAGTCCAGGAGAGGCGACAGTCGGGGGTGACGCCAAGGAACTTGAGGGAGGGAGTGAGGGCGATAGGACGGCCATAGACAGTGAGACAGAAATCAAGGAGGCGGAAGGAAGGGGTGGTTTCGCCTACAATGATCGCCTGGGTTTTGGAGAGATTGACCTTGAGCAACTACTGGTTGCACCAAGTGGTGGACCGGTCAAGATGGGATTGGAGAAGGTGTTGGGAGCGCTGCAGGGTGGGCCAAGGGCAAGGAAGGTGGTGTCATCGGCAAACTGAAGAAGGTGGATGAGGGACAGGGGGTGTCCGCCATATACAAAAGGTACAGAAAGGGGGAATGGACAGAGCCTTGGGACACACCTGCAGAGGGAAAAAGGTGTAGGAATCCGTGTTATGGATGGTGACGTAGGAAGGATGGTGGGAGAGAAAGGAGCCGATCAGACAGATGAAGTTAATGGGAAGGGCGAAGGTTTGGATCTTGAAGAGGAGACTGGAATGCCATACGCGGTCATAAGCTCGTTCGATGTCCAGGGAGAGGAAGATGAGCGACGGGAATTAAGCTGGTCGCAAAGGAGATGAATGAGGTGAAGGAGAAGGTCGTCGGAAGAGAAGGACGGCCGAAAGCCACACTGGGTAACCGGAACGAGGCGGTGCTGGCGGAGATGCTGGTGGATGCGGCGGGAGAGGATAGATTCCAGGATCTTGTTGAAGACCGAGGTAAGCCTGATGGGACGGTAGGAAGAGACGGCGGAAGGCGGATTGCCAGGTTTAAGAAACATCAGGATACGGGAGATTTTACACAGGTCGGGGTCGTAACCGGTGGACAGGACTACATTGCAGAGCCTGGCCAAGGTGGAGAGGAAAGAGGCAGGAGCTTCATGAAGATGACGATAGCTGACACGATCGTGACCAGCAGCGGTGTTGCGTTTTGTGCAGAGTGTAGCAATGAGATCCTGTGTAGTGATTGGGGCATCGAGTTCCGTGTGTGTAATGTTGTCCAAGTACTGGAAACCAGGTGCGAGGGGAGGGCAGATGTGTCAGTTTGATTGCGGACATCCGGGAAGAGGGAGAAATCGAACTGTGGATCATCGGGGATGGAAAAGACATCAGACAGGTAGGAAACAAAGTGATTGGCCTTACTAAGGGTGTCAGGGAAGGGGTGATCATCATGGAGAAGAGAATAGTAGGGGGAGGGTTTAGTTCCGGTAAGGTGATGGAAGGCTGACCAGAACTTGGATGAGTTGATAGGTAGGGTAGCATTTAAACGGGTAAATGTCTGTCGTCAGTCCTGGCGTTTCATGGCCAAGAGCTAATTACGAATGTGTCGTTGGAGTTGTCGGTGGCGTCGTAGTGTGTCCGGGTCAAGCATTTGGAGGAAGGCACGGTAGAGACGGCAGGATTCACGGAGGAGGAAGACGGCCTGTGGGGGTAAGGCAGGATGATGGGGGTGGATGGCGACAGTAGGGATGTGGGCCTCCACGGCCTCAGACATGGTCTGCTGGAGAAAGGTGGCGGCATGGGTTACATCGTCAGGGTGACGGTAGGTGAAGGGGTGGCTATCGACCTGTGTGGAGAGGGTATCCCGGTAGGCATTCCAGTTGGCACGGGAATAGTGGTGGACGTACTTAGGAGGAGGGTCATGACGAGGGTCGGGGCGTGGGCGACGACCATCTGAAACAGTGAGAAGGACAGGGAGATGGTCGCTGCAAATAGGTTCCATGACATCCACCGTTATGCAGGCAAGGAGGTTGTCGGAGGAAAGGACAAAATCAGGAGTGGAGTTGGATTCGGGATGGGTGTACTTGGGGATGGGGATGAGGTCGTCTTGAAGGGAGGAGAGGAACCGATGCCACCTCCATAACTGGGTGGCAGAACCACTGTGGATGTTGAGGTCAGCCACGATCAGATAGCAGGAGAAGGTACAGTCAACGTGGGAGAGGAAGTCGAAGGGAATAGGGGCGTTAGGGCGGACATAGATGGTGGCGCCGGTAACGGTAATGCCGGGGAAGAAGAGACTAAGCATCAGGTGTTTGGTGGGGTCGAGAAGGAGAGGTTGGAGCCAGACAGGGATCTGGCGGTGGTGACCAATGGCAACTCCGCCACGCGCAATCGGGAAAGGATTATCAGAACGGTGAAGGAGGTATGGCGAAGTGTGAACGGTGTGGTGGGGTTGGAGGAAGGTTTCATTGAGGAGGAAGGCGTCCACGCGGTGGGTGGCAATGGTGTGCAGGAAGAAGTTCTTGTTGGTGGGAAGGGAGCGGATGTTGTTGAAAAGGATACGGTGTTGTCATGCCATGACAGGGATTTAGAGAAGGGTGTCAAGGCCGGAGAAGGTGAAATGGGCCTAGGTGTTGGAGTAGGTGGCGTACATTTTCAGGTGGAAAACGGAACGGGAGGCGAGGGATACCTGTTGGAGGGTGTGGGGGCGCTGAAGAGGATGAACATTCTGAAGGACGATGGTGAGGAATCTGATGATGTTCTCAGCGGTAGGGAGTGGACAAAGGGATTTGCTGGGAGGGGTGGGCGCCTCCAGAGGGCGGACAGGAACTGTGAGCTCAGGAGTGGTAGGAGGGGGTTGGGCTTTACATTTCTGGGAGTAAGTGGGGTGAGGGAGGTTACAGGTATTACAGGAGGAGGGAAGGACTGGAGATTGGGGCACTGCCTGAGAAAGTGGGCTTGTCTACAATGCGGGCAGGTGGGGGCCTCGTTGCACTCAGATGTAGGGTTGCATTATACCGCAAGCATTATTCTAGCAGCAGAGGGATTGAGGAGGGGAAGGGAAGTGTCAACTGGGTAGCGGCGGTGACAGAGAAGGACACCCTCCTTCAGGATACGGTCGATGGAGGGGTCGTGCTCGGAAAAGACCCGCATAAGGCCGGAGGGGCCGGGGGAGTTATGAATGCGGCGAACCGGATGCACTTCCCGATGGGGATGCACCTTGAGCTCCGCCAACACCTCCTCCGCGTAGGTCTGCTCACGGAAAACTGAAAGGTAGGCCGAACGAAGGAAGTGGGTGGGAGCAGGAAAAGGTAAAACACGTCGGTTCTGCTTGTCAAATTATGGATGTTTACTTTAGGCAAAAAGAAGTTGATAAACGGTTCATAACCTTGCAATGATGTGCGAAGTGTCCCGGCTCTCGATGAAAATGGGGTGAATCTCCAGTGGTGCTCGTAGAGCTGAACTGCGCATGCTAGAGTGCGCTATCGTCGTTGTGTGTCGTAGTGACAACTTAACGCAACTACGCCATGGCATCCTTGCTATCGATACCACAAAGGTACTGATGTTGGACGCTGGAGTCCTGAGCAGTCGACGTTCTAACTCCAGAATGTGTTCCGCTGGGTTCCCCTCAGGAACCAGTAGCTTTTACTTCACTGATGTTGAAAATACTGATTCAGTTGTACACTCCTGGAAGTGGAAAAAAGAACACATTGACACCGGTGTGTCAGACCCACCATACTTGCTCCGGACTCTGCGAGAGGGCTGTACAAGCAATGATCACACGCACGGCACAGCGGACACACCAGGAACCGCGGTGTTGGCCGTCGAATGGCGCTAGCTGCGCAGCATTTGTGCACCGCCGCCGTCAGTGTCAGCCAGTTTGCCGTGGCATACGGAGCTCCATCGCTCGGGCTCTTATAAGCCTTTCTTCAGATGTCTTACTGGAAATAACAAGAGCCGGGAGAAAATTTTCACACGCTGCAACCCACATATATGCAAATAAATTCATAGAAAGTTTATAAAAACTTTTTAAAATATTTCGAAACTGCCGGTTTGCTAGGTGCTGTGAAGCTTATGTCACTGCAAAAATGACACCAGAATGCACTGCAGACAATTTTTTGGGTAGGGAAATACACAAATATACCAGGACATTACACTTGGTGCTGTGGGCCCCGAGCGCCGCGGTGGACGTGTACTAGGCGCGGTGTGCTACCTATGACCGCAGAACCGGTAGTGCAGTAACCACACACGGACGGCACATGGCATCATTACCAGGGGGGGGGGGGGGGGGGGGGTTATATAAAGCGTGTCAGAGTGGTGCGGCAAAAAGTGCAGACGTCTTAATAATGGGGTAGCGGTGTGGTTCATCTAAAGTCCAAAATCGCATGATCATTGGCTTTCGGGACAAGCGTGGATCCATTTCCAAAACGGCTAAGACTGTTATATGTTTCCGTATTATTTTGGTTAAGGTGTGACATATATGGCACAATGGAGCTATCAGAAGCCAGCGCCGATGCAACTGTTGTACCCCACGGGCCATAGACGACAACGGAAATCGTGCTCTACCAACTGAGCGACCCAAGCACGACTGACGACCAGTCTTTATAGCTTCAATTCTGCCAGTACCTCGTCTCCTAACTTCCAAAGCCCACAGAAGCTCTTCTGCAAACCTTGCAGAACTATCACTCCTGGAAGAAAGGATATTGCGAAGACATCGCTCAGCCACAGTCTAGGGGATGTTTTCAGAATGAGATTTTCACTCGGCAGCGGAGTGTGCGTTGATGTGAAACTTCCTGACAGATCTAAACTGTGTATCGCCCCGAGACTCGAACTCGAGACCTTTGCCTTTCGCGGCCAAGTGCGAATCAATCAGGAAGTTTCATATCAGTGCACACTCCGCTGCAGAGTGAAAATCTCATTCTGCAAACATCCCCTAGACTGTGGCTGAGCGATGTCTTCGCAGTATCCTTTCTTCCAGGAGTGATAGTTCTGCAAGGTTTGCAGAAGAGCTTCTGTGGGCTTTGGAAGTTAGGAGACGAGGTACTGGCAGAATTGAAGCTATAAAGACTGGTCGTCAGTCGTGCTTGGGTCGCTCAGTTGGTAGAGCACTTGTCAGTGAAAGGCAAAGGTCCCGAGTTCGAGTCTCGGTCCGGCACACAGTTTTAATGTGTCAGGATGCTTCATATTGGTTGTGGAAGTATCTAAGGGTGAATAGACGTGCAACTGTTGAGCCCCTGACCGCTCAGATTAACTAACGAGCTAAAAACAGCGTCTCCTCAAGGACTGTTCGGTGGACGTTGTTGCGTATGAACCTCCACAACAGGTGTCTGATTCGTGCAACCACGCTGACTGCTGTTTATTACTGACAGATACTGGCGACAGGTGGTCCTTGCAGGAGAATCATGTTTTATGCTCAATCACAGTGAAAGCAAACACCCTTCTTGGAACGGGTCAAGGCGGTGGAGTTAGAATTATGGTGTGCAGAAGGTTTTCTTGCGTTTGCTGGGTGATCTCGTGACTGGATGAACACAAGTACGTATGTGTTCTTGGGAGTATGTCAGCCCCTATATCCAGTTTGTTTGTCCTCAGCACGATGGCATCTATTAGCAGGACAATGCAATATGTCACAAAGATCAGAGGGCACATGAGTGATTCTAAGAGCACCAGGATGAGTTTATCTCACTCCCCTGGCCACTTAACTTGCGAGATCCAAGCACATTAGAGAATCTGTGGGACAACGCCCATCTGGCTATTTTCTGGCTGGTGCAGATGGCATGGCTTCACATCCATATCGATACATTTCAGAACCTCTTGACTCTCTTTCTCTCCCTCTTCACTACAGTCAGCAGTCCGTTTTGCCAAAAACTAAGGCTTTTGGCAGACGGCCACGTTGTAACTGGAAACTATATATTCGATGTTAGCGTATTTTTCTTTTACAAAGTCTCTGCTTGATCTTTTCTTTGGCAGTTTACTGTTCGACCAAATAACTGAAGTGATTTACATCTTTTAGTATCAAGATTCCTAACCTATTCGGTGATTTAATGGCTCACAGCACAGATAAAGTATTTCACCGCTCGGCAGTTGAAGCCAGGGGTGGTGATATGTTCCTGCGGTAGCAGAGAGCACACACGAAGCAACAAAGAAGCTGACCGTTGCACCACGGCGAGTCGGCGATAAGGGCAGAGCTACAGCTTTTAAGGAACTCTTACGTTTGACAATGACGCAGTACAAACTTGAAGATAGTGTCTTCGACATGGATGGCAACTGATAGACAACACTTCGTGTGTGGAGTTGGGTATCCTCAAGGGTACAGCGTCTGGTTATGCTTCAGTAGTGAAATGGGTGGTTCCTAGAAGTTGTCGACAAACAGTAGTACCGTCTGCTTTTAGAGAATTTCCCTGGGTAAGCCAGTTGTGGTTGTCAGCATCCAAAGAGCATGGGCCGGCCCATATTGTCTTGCTTACTGCCAATATATGGTGTAAAGCCTTAAGCCACAGCAAACGCAAGTGCCGTATCTGGAATGCTGGCAACCACGGCCGACGATGTAGTGGAAGAAGTACCCACTCATCCTATGCCCACATATGTGTCGTCACACTTGCATATGCCGATGACCTGGGACGCTGACCATTCTCCAGGAAGTTTCATCAGTTTGACACACTGTTGCCTGACAACAGAACAGACGGACACCGCCTGCCCTGAGTCAGTCATCACTGTGAGTCTACAGATGTAGCCATAGAAACTTCAGTGTAAATCTTCCCCAACCCATGGACTTTTTTAACTGTTTTCCTACCCTGGGCAGCCATTACCGAGCCAGCCGCCCTCCCCACACTCAAGCTGTCGCTCCAGACTATGGCACTGGACAGTGCCATCGCCATGCCATTGGGAAGGCAAAGTCTACCGCAGAGTACAAGACATTGGATTCTGCTGGCTGCCGCACGCTGCACCATATCAGAGCCACTAGCAGTGTCCATGCCGCCCCTGTCGAGTCAGAACGCTGAGTTGGCGTACCACAGTGCGAGTAGTTCGCAACCTTGGAAGCCGGAGACATACTTTGATGACTATATTAGGTGGACGGATTAACTAAAGACATTTTTGTGTTCGTCTTCATGTCTGCCCACAGCTACTTCTGATCTGTTATATATTGGAGCTAAGATGAATAATTAACAAAGCTAGTAATGAAGTTATTCTGTCCTTAATAATACTTTCTTCTTTTGCTGCACGTCGATCCCACCTTCAACATTGAACCACGCCAACTCCTATCCATATAGTCTGACAGTGACGAGGCAGGAGAACATTCTTTGTGCAGGCATCAGTGGCAGTTGGCCACCCGCAAATTGTATAGAATGAGAATAGGTGGACACTGCTGTGGTGGGGTCTAACAACATAAGTATGTTGTGGAACAACGAAATAGTATGGTGCAGGAAGAGCCAAGTGACAATTGGTGACTGAAAATGTGCATGCTAGCTTGACGGCTATATGTATGTGATGCTTAGTGTTGTCTTGATGTTTGGAATTCTGTTTATTGATGTTCCTGGAGAGCACATAGTGTTGCAGAGTCTTCATCTGTGTGTCTTTCTTGCATACAGCGCTTCACAAGAACCAGTGAAAGTTGTTTTTAAGTCTACCTTCTAAATGACCGATCATACCTCACCGAAAACAGAATAGGCACTCGTGCTGTAATGTGTATGTGGTCAGTGATTTTCACAAAGCTGACTATCACATAACACTACCCGTTACTGCTTTTGCGTATGTCTAGCATGGTATGTTTGTTACTCTGTTGTCTAATATTATTTCGTGGAGTCCCTGCACAAATGTTATTAGGTGAAGAATATTTTGTATGTGTTAATTAATGAAAAACTTACACCTAACAGATGAAGATATTTTTAGGATTTTGTTGTAGTGATGACATGTTGTTAGTTCAGATTATCAATTCAGTGTGTCATTTCGTAAGGCTTTTGACCATGACAAAACTGTATGTTCATTTGATCGAGAGGGCTAATGACATTAAATTGTGTTTCGCATGCCATGAGTACTGACATTTCATTTCGTCATTGTTAATTGTAATTCTTTGACTTTGACTAGAGTAAATTAGTTCTACTCTGTTTGGTATTGTTGGTACAATTTATCGTCATTCTGGATTTGTTAATCTGAATTATTTGCCAACCCTTTAGTGTTGTTTCTGAATATGTGGCTTGAAATTTGCCACTCTTGGTAGTTGCTTGAAGATTTCGTTTATGGTTCCATATTCGCAGTCAACTGCATCACTGTTTCCAAATTGGTTTTTGTGGCTCTTTTGTGAATAAACTGTGTATTTTAATGAGAAAATATACGCCTCCCCAGACCCCCCCCCCCCCACGACCATTCTTCAACCTATGTTGCTACAAATCCTATCTCATCACATATAATCTGTTTCCAAGACGCTAAACTTATCGTTCAGCCGATTTACGTAGTCCTTACCGTCTATAGCAAAATTACATTGTCTTCTCCTTCAACTTTGATTGATCTCAACAATTTCTTCGTGGTTTCCTTAACAGCGTAATCAGTTCAGGAATTAACATGTAATATTAGCATACTCTACAACCCTGTCTCACTCCTTCCTCAACTACTGCATCCCTTTCGTGTTCTTCGACTTTCAAATCTGCAGTTTGCTGTCTATGGAAGTTAGAGACTACATTTGACGATATTTGTTTTATACGTGTTTCCTGCAGAATCTGAACGAGTTTGTTCCAGTTAACACTATCAAAAACTTTCTCTGAATCTACATATGCCCGTTTTCAGTTTGCCTTCTACGTTGCAGGTTCACTACTGACTCATGTTTTCCTGCATGTCTCCGAAATAAAGTTTTCCGCCATGAGTTGATAAACTGACATCCACACCCGTCAGCATCTAACTCGTTTGGAATATACTACATTCTTCTAGAAGTATGTGGGTATTTAGATATTAATTAACTCATATTTCAATAATTCTGAGGGAATGTCGTCCTTTCCAGGTGCCTTGTTTCCATTTAAGTCTTTCGGTGACCATCAACTTTCTCTCATAATACAATCACTCCCATCTAAATCTCCCATTTCAACCCTACTGTCTTCCGTTTGTTTCCTTTGTATATGAATCCTTCCACCTTTCAGCGTTCCTATTTTTTGCTGTTACTTGTTTATCGCCTTAGATGTTATATTCATAGAGGTGCTTCTTTTTTGCATAAGGATTTCTTTCATTCTCCTATAGACCTTATCCATATTTTGTATTGTAATGAATATTTCTATAGCTTCGAAAGTGTCCCCGAGGAATTACTGGTTTGTCTGTTCATCTCCTAACATTCTCATTTTGTTGAGTCAGTATTCAATGGCCGGTTTCCGTATTTTCTCTTTCATCAGTCAAATTTAATAACTTGTCTGTTATCCGAGGATGAATAGTAGGCTGAAGTTTAAAAGAAATGTCCAAAATAGTCAGTGTGGAAGGTAGTGGGATACTGAAGTACCGAGGAATGACGAGACGCGTTCCAAGTTCGCTAAGGACGTGCATATAGCGACAAGAGAAACCAAAGTAAGCATCCCAGTCTCAAAGGAGCTGACATTATTAAAAATGACAGTAACAGAAGTTGAAAAGGAAAACGTAAGTACAAGATAGGAAACAGCGAAGAAACAGTAGGTAACAGAACAAACAAACGTGTTAAGCAAACTGAAGTGTAAACAAAAATATAAATCGCTTAGGAATGCAATAAACGTGAAATACAGGTAAGCTAAGGCGAAATGGCTACATGAAAAAGATATAGAAAACGAAAAAGAGAAGACTGTCGAATGATCTGCCTGAGCGTGTAGAGGCGGAGGGATTATCTGATAACCTGACAGAAGAAAAATAGTAGGCGACAAAGAGAAGTAGGTGATCCAGTATCAGAACCTGAATTTTAAATAGTTTTCAATGACATAACATCAAATAAAGCAGTACTGATAACACTACATCGGAATTTCTAAAATCATTGGGGGAAGTTTCAACAAAAAGACTATTCACGTTGGTGTTTATAATGCTTGACACTGGCAATAGACCATCAGAGTTTTAAAAAAATCATCATCCACACATTACCGGAAACTGCAAGAGCCGACAACTGCGTATTAGATTAACATCTCATGCATTCAAGCTGCTGACAAGAACAATATACAGAAGTATCGAAAAAAATTTAAGTAGACGAGGTTGCCTTTAAGGAAGGTAAGGACACCAGAGGGGAAGTTCTGAAATTGCAGTTGGTAAGGGAAGCCAGACTGAAGAAAAGTCAAGGCATATTCTTGGGCAAGGAATAGTGACAGTGGCTGCGAACGGACACTGATTGAGATCAATGGGGAGCGTTGAAAATTAGTGCCAGACCGGAATTCAGACCTGGATATTTTGCTGATCAGGCAAACGCTCTGACCACTGAGCCATCCGAACACATTGGCCTTTAAACTGCACGGAATAACCTAGCAGGCTTCCTAACAGATCCAAATTCTCAGATTATCCACACAATACTAAAGTAGTGCCTGCCCCTTGTCCATTATCCTCAGTACTCGTGACATTTCGCCGATAACCGTAAGAGGTGGAGCCTGCAATGGAGAGATCTTTGGCAGTCTA
This sequence comes from Schistocerca gregaria, assembly GCF_023897955.1. Classification (NCBI taxonomy): domain Eukaryota; kingdom Metazoa; phylum Arthropoda; class Insecta; order Orthoptera; family Acrididae; genus Schistocerca; species Schistocerca gregaria. The sequence goes on along the minus strand of NC_064925.1, from coordinate 166,162,968 downwards.
ATATCTATATATATAATGAAGCGAGACGGCCAACGATCTCTTCAGTGCAGATACACGACAGGCTCGAACTGTTTTTGGAATAGGTGAAATGCTGCGAGTGATGAGAACAATGCGCAAGGGGTTCTACATTAATACACTCCTGGAAATTGAAATAAGAACACCGTGAATTCATTGTCCCAGGAAGGGGAAACTTTATTGACACATTCCTGGGGTCAGATACATCACATGATCACACTGACAGAACCACAGGCACATAGACACAGGCAACAGAGCATGCACAATGTCGGCACTAGTACAGTGTATATCCACCTTTTGCAGCAATGCAGGCTGCTATTCTCCCATGGAGACGATCGTAGAGATGCTGGATGTAGTCGTGTGGAACGGTTTGCCATGCCATTTCCACCTGGCGCCTCAGTTGGACCAGCGTTCGTGCTGGACGTGCAGACCGCGTGAGACGACGCTTCATCCAGTCCCAAAAATGCTCAGTGGGGGACAGATCCGGAAACCTTGCTGGCCAGGGTAGTTGACTTACACCTTCCAGAGCACGTTGGGTGGCACGGCATACATGCGGACGTGCATTGTCCTGTAGGAACAGCAAGTTCCCTTGCCGGTCTAGGAATGGTAGAACGATTGGTTCGATGACGGTTTGAATGTACCGTGCACTATTCAGTGTCCCCTCGACGATCGCCAGAGGTGTACGGCCAGTGTAGCAGATCGCTCACCACACCATGATGCCAGGTGTTGGCCCTGTGTGCCTCGGTCGTATGCAGTCCTGATTGTGGCGCTCACCTGCACGGCGCCAAACACGCATAAGACCATCATTGGCACCAAGGTAGAAGCGACTCTCATCTCTGAAGACGACACGTCTCCATTCGTCCCTCCATTCAAGCCTGTCGAGACACCTCTGGAGGCGGGCTGAACGATGTTGGGGCCTGAGCGGAAGACGGCCTAACGGTGTGCGGGACCGTAGCCCAGCTTCATGGAGACGGTTGCGAATGGTCCTCGCCGATACCCCAGGAGCAACAGTGTCCCTAATTTGCTGGGAAGTGGCGGTGCGGCCCCTACGGCACTGCGTAGGATCCTACGGTCTTGGCGTGCATCCGTGCGTCGCTGCGGTCCGGTCCCAGGTCGACGGGCACGTGCACCTTCCGCCGACCACTGGCGACAACATCGATGTACTGTGGAGACCTCACGCCCCACTTGTTGAGCAATTCGGCGGTACGTCCACCCGGCCTCCCGCATGCCCACTATACGCCCTCGCTCAAAGTCCGTCAACTGCACATACGGTTCACGTCCACGCTGTCGCGGCATGCTACCAGTGTTAAAGACTGCGATGGAGCCCCGTATGCCACGGCAAACTGGCTGACACTGACGGCGGCGGTGCACAAATGCTGCGCAGCTAGCGCCATTCGACGGCCAACACCGCGGTTCCTGGTGTGTCCGCTGTGCCGTGCATGTGATCATTGCTTGTACAGCCCTCTCGCAGAGTCCGGAGCAAGTATGGTGGGTCTGACACACCGGTGTCAATGTGTTCTTTTTTCCATTTTCTGGAGTGTAGTTTGTGGGGAAGTGGAGACTTTACCTGTAGGTCTCACGGGAGGCGTACTAAGGTAGTCGGCGCAGTTGCAACGGTCGCTGTATCCTGATGGTTCAGTGGTCAGAGCGTCCGTCTAGTGAGCATGACACCCGGTTTTGAATCCCGGTCCGGCACAAGTTTTCGTCTTTTCCCACCAATTTCAATCAGCAAATGTCAGCGATTGACATTTGTGTCTTAATTTATAAAGGCTGCTGAATAAAAATGGTGTCTGTTCTTTTGGACGTGTTATATAGGGTGGGTCTCCTAACGTTATCGTTGGATATATTTCGTAAACCACATCATCAAATACTGACGAACCAATTCCACAGACCGTACGTGAGGAGAGGGGCCAGTGTAATTGTTTAATACAAACCATACAAAAATGCACGGAAGTATGTTTTTTAACATAAACCTACGTTTTTTAAAAATTAAACTACGTTAGTTTTGTTCGTACATCTGAACATATAAACAAATAAGTAATCAGTGCCGTTTGTTGGATTGTAAATTGTTAATTACATCCGGAAGTATTGCAACGTTAAGTTGACGCTTGAAACCTCCGACGTTCAGTTGCGTGTTGTAACAAACACGGGCCACAGTCGGCGAGCAGCATCTGCAGGGACATGTTTACAATGACAACCGTGTTAACGAGTGTGGCTGTAGTGTACTGTTGTGGTTAGGTCTAGCTGTCGCAGTGCCCGAATGTAGCGCTTGCTGCTACTGTTATTCTGCATTCCTCTCCGCACACAGACCAACTGTAGTACACCTTGTTACCAGACGTCTGTGATAGTGTAGTGTTGTAGGCACTGTAACTATGGTGTATTCGAACTTTGAAAAGGCGGAGATGATTCTCATCTATGGCGAAGCCTGCAGGATGTATGCAGAACGGTACCCGGACAGAGAGCATCCAACGTGCCGCACATTGCAAAACATCTACTGCCAACTGTATGCAACAGGTATGGTAGTAGCACACAAACGGGTCCGTAACAGGCCCGTCACAGGAGAAGCGGGTGCAGTTGGTGTGTTAGCTGCTGTTGCCATGAACCCACACGTGAGTACACGGGACATTGCGAGAGCCGGTGGACTGAGTGAAAGTAGTGTCAAGCGCATACTGCATCGTCACCGCTTTCACCCCTTTTATGTGTCGCTACATCAGCAATTACATGGTGATGACTTTAATCATCGAGTGCAATTCTGTCAGTGGGCATTAACAGAGAATGCGTTGCAGTTCTACCTGTTTACCGATGAAGCGGGTTTCACAAACCACGGGGCAGTGAATCTACGGAACATGCATTACTGGTCCGTGGACAATCCTCGCTGGCTCAGATGGCTAGAGCGACAGCGACCGTGGACTGTAAATGTATGGTGCGGAATCATTGGCTACCACCTCATTGGTCCTCACTTCATTGCAGGGGCCCAAACAGCTGAAACATACATCGCGTTTGTACAGAATGATCTGCCAACGTTTCTCGAAAATGTCCCACTGGAAACGCGTCGATGTATCAGCATGATGGTGCACCTGCACATTCCGCAATTAACACTAGGCTGACCCTTGACAGAATGTTCTACGGGCGTTTCATAGGACGTGGAGGACGCATAAATTGCCCAGCCCGTTCACCTGATCTTACCCCTCAGGACGTCGTTCTGTGGGGTACGTTAAAGGAGAATGTGTACCGTGATGTTCCTACAACGCCAGGGGATATGAAACAACGTATTGTGGAAGCCTGCGGCGACATTACAGCAGATGTACTGCGGCGTGTACGACATTCATTACGCCAGAGATTGCAGTTGTGTGCAGCAAATGATGGCCACCACATTGAACATCTATTGGCCTGACATTTCGGGACACATTCTATTCCACTCCGTAATTGAAAACGGAAACCACGTGTGTACGTGTACCTCACCCCTCATGGTAAAGTACATATGCGTCAGTGAAAAAGACCAATAGAAAGGTTTTAGCATGTGGACGTACTGTGCTGTTCCAGTCTCTTCTGTACCTAAGGTCCATCACCGTTCCCTTTGGATCCCTGCGTAATTCGGTGCCCTCCGATGCACACGATCGAACAGCGGAGGAGTGGTACTCAAGCGTCAACTTTAGGTTACAATATCTCCCAATGTAATTAACATTTTACAATGCAACAAACGGCACTGATTACGTATTTGTTTATATGTTCAGATGCGCTAACAAAATTAACGGGGTACCATTTTTAAAAAAACGTAGGTTTATGTTAAAAAACGTACTTCCCTTCATTTTTTATGGTTTTTATTAACCAATTACACTAGCCCCTCTCCTCTCCTTCGGTCTGTGGAATCGATTCGTCAGTATTTGATGTGGTTTACGAAATATATTCAGCGCTAATGTTAGGTGACTCACCCTGTATATTTAGTGACCGGGCCAAATTATGTCACGAAATAAGCATCAAACGAAAAAACTACAAAGACCGAAATTCGTCTAGCTTGAAGGGGATTACCAGATGGCGCTACGGTTGGCCCGCTAGATGGTGCTGCCATAGGTCAAACGGATATCAACTGGGTTTTTTTTTTTTTGAGTAGGTGCTCCCATTTTTATTACATATTCGGTTAGTACGTAAACAAATATGAATGTTATAGTTGGACCACTTTTTTCGGTTTGTAATAGATAGCGCTGTAAGTCACAAACGGATAAATACGTGGTATCACGTAACATTCTGGCAGTGCGGGCGATATTTGCTTCGTGATACGTTACTCGTGTTAAAATGGACCGTCTACTAATTGCGTAAAAGGTCAATATCGTGCTGATGTATGGCTATTGTCATCAAAATGCCCAACGAGCGTGTGCTATGTATGCTGCTCGGTATAATGGACGACATCATCCAAGTGTCCGACCCGTTCGCCGGAGAGTTACGTAATTTAGGGAAACAGGAAGTGTTCAGCCACATATGAAACGTCAACCACAACCTGCAACAAATGATGGTGCCCAAGTAGGTGTTTTAGTTGCTGTCGCGGCTAATCCCCACATCTGTAGCTGACAAATTGGGCGAGAATCAGGAATGTCAAAAACGTCGGTGTTGAAAATGCTACATCAACATCGGTTGCGCCCGTACCATATTTCTATGCACCAGAAATAGCATGGTGACGACTTTGAACGTCGGGTACAGTTCTGCCACTAGGCACAAGAGAAATTACGGGACGAAGACAGATTTTTTGCACGCATTCCATTTAGCGACTAAGCGTCATTCAACAACAGCGTTAATGTAAACCGGCATAATATGCACTATTGGGCAGCGGAAAATCCACGATGGCTGCTATGATTCGAACATCAGCGACCTTGGCGGGGTGATGTATGGTGTGGCATTGTGGGGGAGGGGGGGGATGGATAATTGCCGCGCGGGATTAGCCGAGCGGTCTGGGGCGCTGCAGTCATGGACTGTGCGATTGGTCCCGGTGGAGGCTCGAGTCCTCCCTCGGGCATGGATGTGTGTGTTTGTCCTTAGGGTAATTTACGTTAAGTGGTGTGTAAGCTTAGGGACTGATGACCTTAGCAGTTAAATCCCGTAAGATTTCACATATATATCCTTTTTTTTAAGAATAGTTGGCCCCCTTTTGATCGATGGCAATCTACATGGTGCAATGTATGCTGAATTCCTCCGTGTTCTTCTAACGATGTCACTACAAGATGTTTCACTGCATGACAGAATGGCGATGTACTTCCAACATGTTGGATGTCCGACACATAGCTATGGTGCAGTTAAAGCGGTAATGAATAGCATATTTCATGACAGGTGGATTGGTCGTCGAAGCACCATATCATGGCCCGCACGTTCACCGGATCTGACGTTCCCGAATTCCTTTCTGTGGGGAAAGTTGAAGGATATTTGGAATCGTGATCCACCGACAACGCGTGACAGCGCATTGTCAATGCATCTGAGAACATTACGAAAGGCCAACTACTCGCTGTTGAGAGGAGTGTCGTTACACGTATTGCCAAATGCATTGAGGTTGACGGACACCATTTTGAGCATTTATTGCATTAATGTGGTATTTACAGGTAATCACGCTGTAACAGCAGGCGTTCTCACAAGTGATAAGTTCACAAAGGTACATGTATAGCATTGGAACAACCGAAATAAAATGTTGCAAGGTGCCTACATTCTGTATTTTAATTTTGAAAACCTACCTCTTACCAACTGTTCGTCTAAAATTTTGAGCCATATGTTTGTGGCTATTACAGCGCCATCTATTACAAAGTGAAAAAATTGGTCAAACTAAAACATTCATATTTCTTTACCTACTACACGCATATGTAATAAAAAATGAGGGCTCCTATTTAAAAAATGCAGTTGATAACCATTTGACCTATGGCAGCGCCATCTAGCGGGCCAACCATAGCGCCATCTGGTTTCTCCCTTTAAGCTAGACAAGCTTCGTTCTTTGTGGTTTTTTTCGTTTGACGCTTATTTGGTGAGATATTTGGTCCGGTCACGATCAATGGAGCATCCTATATATACTACAGCCACTGAAAACCTTAAAGGTGTGACATGGGCCGGACAACTACGAAGAGACCATACCGATGCTCACCTCAGCATTCAGGACACTGCAAGCAGTAACAGCTACAGAAACAGGCAAGTGGGAAATCCAGCAAGAGACAACAGCCAAAGAGACAGGTACATAGTGGACGGATGGAAGACAGAAAGCCATGAGCGAGAAAATGAAGGTCTCATGGAAAAACCGCAGGAAGAATTGTGGAAGCTCCCTGTGAGCCACGTAAGGTCGGTCTTGCAGCAGTGGTCACACCGGTTCCCGTCAGATCACTGAAGGGAAGCGCTGTTGGGCTGAGCTAGCACTTGAATGGGTGACCATCCGGTCTGCCGAGCCATTTTGGCAATGTTGGCAAGCGGGGTGCGGCAAACTGAGGAGCCAATTGATTGAAAAGTAGCGACTCCGGTCTCGGAAACTGATATACGGCCGGAGGAGCGGTGTGCTGACCACATGACCCTCCATATCCGCATCCAGTGACGCCTGTCGGGATATATATATATATATATATATATATATATATATATATATATATATATATATATATGTGTGTGTGTGTGTGTGTGTGTCTGTGTCTGTGTGCGTATGGACCCTAATGGATCACGCATTACATTTATGATTCGCCATTCTAATAGCCCACTTAGCTTTCATTCTTTCGCTATGTGCTTTGTTCCTTTCTTATGACCACTTGGTCCCTGATCTTTTAGGGACTTCATTCTCTGTCTTTACTACCCATCTATTGTCTTCTTATGGCAAAGTTTCCTGTCCAGTATGTCCGATGTTCATGTCTGTGACTTTTCCTAGTCGTATTTGACTTCTTCTATCCATGGAATGTTCTTCAGTTTTGCAGTGTATGTCAAAATCTTGTGAGTTAGCCTTGAAGATGGGAGTCTATGAAAGTGTCCATAGAATTTCGGCCTTCTTTTCTTGATATCTGCGGCAAGGTTGGACAGTTCTTCTACTGCGTTATGCGATTTGAGTCTATGACCTTCTTCTGTTTTATCTGGTCCCAGCGTTTTCCTCATGATCTTTCTTTCCTACTTCAAGATGTTATCCAGATCAGATTTTCTATTAGGTACCAAGGTTTCACTCGCGTACATCACTTCAGGTTTAATCACTGTATTATAATGTTTGATATTCGTATGAATGGCCATACATTTCTTGTTGTAAATTTACCGCGTTCTCCTATATGCTCGTATGTGCTTTTGTAACCGATCTTTCTATGCTTCCTTTTCCAACCCTGTTGGTTCTATGATCTCACCGAGATATTTGAAGTGTAGAACTCGTTTGATGTACACATATTTTGTGCTCGGTTCCTTGATTTTCTCTAATGAAAATTTTAGTCCAGTTTTCTCAGCGCATTCCTTGAGGACTTCAGTCTGTCTAATCGCTGTATTTTCGCAGGCCGCTGGTATCGCTAGGTCGTCTGCAAAAGCTAAACAACTGACTCTGATGTCACCATTCTTTCGACCTAGTTGAATGGGTTTCCAATGGTCCTGGGTTTTCAGTTCCTATTCTCGGATGACTTTATCCAGAACAAGGCTGAAGAGCAGTGGTGGCAATCCATCACCTTGTCGCACACTAGTCTTTATATCAAAGTGCTCTGACAACGTTCTATGAATTTCACTTTAGACTTCGTGCTCCTGACTGTTTCGTTGATGAGTCTTAATGTCTTTCGATCAAGTCCTTGTTCTTCTAAGATGCTAAGAGGGACTTTCGATCGGCCGAATCATGTGCCTTCTTGATATCAACGAACATACAGATTATGAGAGAGCTTCGGGTAGCTCTATACTTCAATAGCGTCCTTAAATTGAAAATTTGTTCGATACATGAACGCCCCGGTCTGAAACCGGCTTGAATGTCACCAATTTTGCTTTCATTATATTCTTGTGTTTTTTGAAGAAGGCTTGCGGACCGAATTTTGTAGGTAACTCCACGGAGAGAAATTCCTCTATAGTGAATCATGAACTTTGTAATAAAATCGGAACAGAAGATAACAGATGTGATGCCATAGAAGAATGTTCAAAATTAGGTGGGCTTATAACGTATAAAATTATGAGACCTCAAAAGAATGGTTGAGGAAACAATATATGGAAAACACTTTCTATAAGTTGAATTAGGATGATAGGACATTTATTAAGACATCAGAGAATAACTTCCATGGTATTAGAGGGAGCTGTATAGTGTAAAAACTGCAGAGAGAAGCAGAGATCGGATTACATCCAGCAAATAAATGAGAACATAAGTTGAAAGTGCTACTCTGAGATGAAAAAGTTGCCAGAGGAGGGAAGTTTTGGGAAGGTAGCTTCAAACCACTCAGAAGACCTACGACTCAAAACAAAAAAATCCAAAGAGAACAAGGGCCTTGCCTTTTCGCCTCCTTGTTCACCTGTTCTCATTATACAATCTTTTCACTGCTAACCTATCGACTTCTCTTGTATTCCATTGCATGTTTCATACAACATACTGCTCCATTTTAAACTCTCAGTAATCTCTATTTCGTCAATGTATGTAGGTCTCATATTCTCAGTTTTTTACCTCTCTGCTATTTATTTCGTTTCAGTCTGAAGTTTATAACCAATAAATTTTGACAGTATTTTGCAGTTTCAAATCTGCTTTCAAATTATGATTCACAAGATTATATATTCTGTATTCAACCATGCGGCGTCGATACATATCTGCTGTACATGCAAAACTCTTTCATAATTATTAGTACAAATGTTAGTAATGATTAAATTATACTTTGTATGCAATTGTACCAAGTTTATACTTCTTTTCTTTCTTCGCCTCTTTCCGTGAACAAATTTTATTTTTCCTCTTTTTCCTTTTCCTGCTATTCTTCTCTCACCATAATGAAGTTTTTGTCTACCTTAACGATCCGACTATTGAAATGTACCTAATCGCCCATTATACCAATCTTTTATCACTTATAGTGCTAGTAGTCACATAAGTTTTTACCAGTGCGGTGAGAGTTGGCTTTGTATCTTTGTTGGTTAGTTTAATGCATTCAGTTTACTGTTCAATGTAGATCACTCTCATTTCTACCTTCTTCTTCGTTATTAGATCCACTTCTGCATCGCTCCTATTTGATTTTGTAGTGGTAACTCTCTATTCATTGGACCCAAGTTCTTCACTTCTTAACACTCTATACGAGGGTTGTCCATAAAGTTAGTTCCGATCGGTTGCGAAATGGAAACCACCGGGAAAATCCGGTAACGCTTTGCACAGATGTGTTCGGCAGTATCTCCCGTGTGCACGTCCATCGTGTTGCGTCGCTCTTTTCAGTTATGAGTGAAGAGTGAACACGTAAAGATGCTTAGGGAATAGTGTCTCCCGCCAAGTATGAGAGCCTGGTTAGAGATTTCACATGTGTCATACAGCCCACATAACAGAACTGTCGAGAAGTTCCTTCTTCACGGCAATTCTCGGCCGCACACTGCAGGGGAAATAAAGACGCTCCTGCAGCGATTCCAAAGACAAGTGTTTGATCTCCCACAATACAGTCGGTAATTTGCTCCCTCTGAGTTTCATCTCTGCTCACAAGAACCCCTGGCCATGAAGAGAAATATTTTTCGACTGACAATCTACTGCCGATTAGTGAAGATAACTGGCCGAAAACACAGGCGGCTGCTTTCTATGACGACGATATTGGAAAGTTGATACAACACGACGCCAACACTCGAAGTTGGAGTGGCGACTATGTAGAGAAGTAGGAGGGAGGTGTACTCGGCTGTTGTAAACAAAACGTTTCTGGTTTTCACTGTGGTTTCCATTTATCGACTGATCGGGAGTTACTTTCTGGACAATCCACTTAGAGTTTTGAATTTTCTAACCTACATATCTGATTACGGGATGTTGCATTCATTCGTTTATCCCTATGGTAGCGTTCTGCTGAGTGGTCCTCACAAGAAGTTCTGAATGAAGGCCGTTTTATCTTCAGAATATTTAAGAAAATAGAACACCATCTTCGGTAAAAGTATACCCGTATTTCCTCTGGAAACATTACGGCTTTAATATCTTTGCCCTAGCGCTCAACACAGCAAGGCCATGATGACTAGTATTAGAAACTCACATTTTTTACATCATCTAAACTTTTGCCTGTGCAGCTACTGAAAAGACTACCACCACTCTTTAGAAACCTAATATTACTGTGAATGTTAAATTCACTGTATAAGTCCTTTAGGAAAGTACTGAACAAAGGGGTTTGGCAAATAGAAACTATATACAAAAATAGGGTGGTGTTTGACAAGAGTAATTCCTTGCCATAGTAGGGAATTTTCGCCTTGCCCTTACTCGGCTTATAAAATGAAGGATTAATCTTTACAGTGTATCATCATTTGTAAGTGCACCCAAATCTTACTTCAGCACATACACTGCGCTACGTAATTAAATGACCACTTCTTTGAAACCAGAAAATTTTGTATACCTCACTACAACGCAGGCGTTTGAAATTTGGTTCAAAGATGCCTAGAACCCACTTCTGATGGTACAATATCGTGGCGCCCTGTACCACCAATCTCAGACTCGGTGGAAAAACAAATAGCAAGACGGTGACACAAGGCGGAAAAGAAGTCCGATCTCAGAATATCATGTGAAGTTTGAGGTAGGTTAAAGGTCTCACGTTGGCCACCAAATTTCGACAAAATTCTTCCCAGCGCCACCGTGGATGTGTCACATGATGGAAACGCATTTACAGCCCTTCTTAACTCAATATCACCCCTTCGATTGAAGCATATTCGACGGAGATCAAAATTTCGACACCCAGCATTTAAATTACGCTTTTCCTTATGGATGACTAAGGAAAACATTTCAGACACATCGCAGCTCAGAAGCGATACGAAAAGGCCTCAAGAGGGGGGCAATAAAGGGCGTCCATTGACCAAAAAACTGGTTCAAATGGCTCTGAGCACTATGGGACTTAACATCTATGGTCATCAGTCCCCTAGAACGTAGAACTACTTAAACCTATCTAACCTAAGGACATCACACACATCCATGCCCGAGGCAGGATTCGAACCTGCGACAGTAGCAGTCGCGCGGGTCCATGGACCCACTCTTTCTCTTGGGGCGTTGGTTCCAACACGTTATTTATTTTGATTCAAAACCTGTGGCACAATTTATTAGTCGACCGCAGTATAATTGTACCACGGAGTGAGAGCGCTTCGATCGACGTATTGTGAGTCAGCGCGTAATAGGGAGTGATCGTATCTACACAACTGTTCTGAAAGCATTGACTGTGCGATGCTTTTCCTTCAACGGTAGGTATCGCGTGTTTTCTCAAAGTCCAAGTTTAATCATGCCGTGGTTGAGTAGCACTGCGTATGCCTTCTACGTCAATGTCTGATGCTCTTCCAGATAATCATATCAAATTACGTGAAATGCAAATATCAGAAATCGACAAATTCTTTTCTAAATCCGTACTAAGTGAAGATGCTTTCTGTTTTGACGGTTGTTACTCTTGCGGTATCTTCGTTGTCTGTGACGAACAGAAAATGAAGCAAAAATTTGTCGTGTGCTATGTTTGAAAACAGTAATGAAACAGAGAAGTAATGAGGGTCACAATTAATTAATTGTAGAACAGTGATGAAAAAAATGTGTTGATCGATTGTTTCTTTTTCGTTGTAGCTATAACTTATGGATACGTCACTAACGATAAGTCATCAGCCTATACGTACTGCAGTGTCGTATTCGCGTACGTTACTAGCCTGGGAAAATTTGCTAGGTGACTCCATTTCAACGTAAAGTTAAACAGTTTCATGCACCATATCTGATGTCTTCACTTTGTTTTACAAACAGCTTTTCGTACTCCATTTTTGTCTTCATTTGCTGAAGTGGATCTTCGACATACGGAACTGAGTGCCATGACACTCATATATTATTAACTGTGTGTATGAAAGTAACAGTGGGCTGGAGAAATAAGACGTGCAGACGCAGCCGGTAGTGGAAAGAGTTTCTCACACGGAAGCGACAACAAACAGGTGCATGCCCGGCTTGTGGAAGGCAATCAGAAGAAGTGCTCCGCCTCTCTGTGTTGGCTGTATAATCATAAGTTGCCCACGGAGAGGTACAGACAGCTACCAGCTACCGAAAAGTTACCCTGCCCCTCCACCCCTCCTCCCAACTTCAGCAAGTTTTCTGAGTAACATTTGTGGGTCCCCATGTTGCTGTTTTTGCAAAACATTGCGTGAAGTGGGATAAGCAGTAGTTGATAAAGTCTAGGCGGTTAGGTACCACGAGAATATTTGTCTCTCACAGTTCCGTTCAGTGTATTAATTTCAATAAACCTATTTTCTTCTTTCTACCTCCTAAGTTTCTGTTACACGAACGAGCACTATTATAGGTTGTATTCACCTCATCACTCAAAATCATATGCTGTCAGTGTAGAATATGAGTGCACCAAAGAAAAACGTAGACCTCAATACTCAAGAAATATTGTTCATTCATCTTAAATGTGAGTAAAGTTTTAGACAGACTTTATCGATCATACGAGGAACTGACCAAAGTTCACCAGTTAATCTCGAGCCTCAAGCAGTTACGAACATGGGCGTACCGGTTTTGATTTTAACAAGTACTTGAAACAATTATGATGAACTATGTACTGAAGATTTAGTCGTGAATGTTCTACAGAAATATTCTACCTGCACTTCTGCTTATCCTCGCCTAATATTTTCATCTAAATGTTCCTTCTACAGTGTATATGCCCTGAAATATATATTAAGTGAGCTTGCGTTTCTCTGTCGTTCAATTGGTTTTAAACTCATACATCCTTTCCAGTGAAAATTCATTCTTGGAAGTCGAAACGTATCTCGCATAAACTCATACCTTCAGACCTAATGTCTCACTGAAAAGCGCGCAAGGTAGAAAAATCTGCTTTACGAAAAGTTCGCTATGAATAGACAGAATTTTTCCGGAGCCTACACGTAATACTCTTAAAATACTACGTACGTTAAGGTGCTAACTACGCTGAGGAACCAAAGAAACTGTTACACCAGCCTAATATCCTGTAGGGCTGCCGCAAGCCGGAAGAAATACCGCAACACGTCGTGCCATGCACTCGAGGTACTACTGGAGGTAATTAACACCATGAATCCTGGAGGGCTGTCCATAGATCAGTAAGTGTACGAGGGGCTGGTGATCTCTTCTGAAAAGCCCGTTGCAAGGCATCCCAGGTATTCTCAATAATGTTCGTTTCTTGGGATTTTGGTGGCCAGCGGAAGTGTTTAAACTCAGTAGAGTGTTCCTGGAGCCACTCTCTAACAATTCAGGACGTTTGGGCTGTCAAATTGTCCTGCTGGAATTGCCGCAGTCAGTCGGAATGCACAATGGACATGAATGGATGCAGGTGATCAGACAGACTACTTACATACGTGTCACCTGTCAGAGTCGTATCTGGACGTATCAGGGGTTCCACATCACTTCATCTCCACGCTATTAGTGGGCCTCCACCAGCTCGAGCAGTCCCTTGCTGACAGCCAGGTTTCATGGATTCGTGAGGTTGACTCCATAACCGAACACGTAAACCCGCTCGATACAATTTGAAACGAAACTCGGCCGACCAGGTGATATGTTTCCAGTCACCCACTGTCCAATGTTGGTGTTGATGGGCACAAGGGTGGACCTTCTGATCCGAAAGCCCATATCGATGATGTTTCGTTGAATGGTTCGCACGCTGAGACTTGTTGATGGCTCAGTATTGAAATCTACAGCAATTTGCGGAAAGGTTGCACTTCTGTCACGCTGAATGATTGTCTTCAGTCCCCGTAGGTCCCGTTCTTACGGCACCTTCTCTCGCCTAGAGGAATGTCGGAGATTTCATGTCGGATCCCTGATATTCACGGTACCCTCGTGAAAAGGTCGTATGGGGAAATCCACTCTTCATGGCTACCTCGGAAGTGCCGTGTCCCATGACTCGTGTGCCGACTATAACACGATATTCAAACTCACTTAAATCTTGGTAACCAGCTACTGTAACAGCAATAACTGATTTAATAACTGCGGCAGACACTTGCCATACATAGGCGTTGCCGATGGCAGCGCCGTATTCTGCTTGTTTACATATCTCTGTATTTGAACACTCATACCTATACCAGTTTCTTTGGCACATCAGTGTAAATGCCTATACCAAACGTTGCTTCCTCTGCTTGCGATAGGAAGGCGAATTTTATGCGATGCTATTTATATGAGTGAAATTGCAGTGAAATGACACCTTTAGCGGCTTACAGGCGTTGATATACGTCAACGGTGACAGATGAAAATGTGTGTCCCGACCGGGACTCGAACCCGGGATCTCCTGCTTACATGGCAGACGCTCTATGCATCTGAGCCACCGAAGACACAGAGGATAGCGCGACTGCAGGGATTTTTTTCTGACACGCCTCTAGCGAAACCCACATTCTCAACGTATTGTCCCGCACTACATTCGTAGTGCCCCCGTGTATTATACTCATTACTCGCGGAGCGTTGCCGATTCCCGTAAGACTTCGGGCACTGTTTCTGCATTCGCACAGAAGAAGAAGACGGTCAAGTGGCCAGTGAGACTTAACTATATATACACTAAGATGGTATCATTTTCACCTGTCCCCGTTGACGTACGTCAACGCCTGTAAGCATCTAAGGGTGTTCATTTCAGTGTAATTTCATTCTAACGAGCTGCATGGTCACCGATCGTATGTGTTCTTTCAGACAATTAAAATACCGTTTACCGTGCGTACGAATTGATTTGAATACTCACCAACAACAACATGTCCGAAAGAACAGATACCATCTTAGTATATAATTAACATGAGAACCGGAATGATTGCTCTTCTACCATAAGGTCATTGCAGAAGTGTTGCATTTCAAATCAGAATGTTCAGTCATTCCCGTTTTCAGTGTCAGCAAACAGGCGAAAACAATAATAGTCCTATATCGCTGACGTTCATCTTTCATAGAATGTCTGATCACGTTTTATGATTGCGTATCATGAAATTTGTTGGCAGATTAAAACTGTATGCAGGACCGAGACTCGAACTCGGGCCCTTTGGAATAATATATTACATCACGATTCCGAGTATTGGTCTGGAACACAGTTTTCATCTTCCAGGAAGTTTCGTATCACCGCAGACTCCGCTGCAGAGAGTAATCTCATTATGAATTGCGTATTTCGACCTTTCTGGAGACTAAAACTCTCCTTGCAAGAATCAAGATGGATTCCAAATTAACGATTGTGTGAAGCCCAGCTCGAACTGTTAGTCTACGACATTCTTAAAGCAGTAGGCACGGGCCTGCAGGTTGAAACCTCGATTTCCACGCTGGCGAATAGTGAACAATATTTGGGCACAATATTAGAATGGCTTGCTATCAGAATGAAGAGATCTTATCAGTAAAACACACAATATGTAATGCTGTTTTACACACAGAAGTCACACCGCTAGAAAATTACAGTGAGACCTGCTGTGTATCGACGATTCGTCCAGCGATTGGCCGTTGGCTCATTACCTGAACAACTGAACCACACCTTAAAGACACCCGCTTCGACAGGTTTTAGAATTATCGTTCTGGCAGTGCTGGATGCAGGACTGACAGCAAATAAAGAAGACCGAAAGAAGAGTAGGGCGTTTACTTGCAGTTCATTTCATAAGTGTGAAAGCGTCACCTAGATGCTCAGCCACACAGAGGCAAACGCAGCGAGAGAGACATTCTGCACCAGCGTGTCGCTTACAGTTAGAGTTGCTAGAGCTTACATTATTAGAATACTCAACCATTATACTGTTTCCTCATAAGCATATTTCGCAAAAAGAGCATGAAGGTCAGATTAGAGGGACTGGAGCTCACAGGGTCTTCGCAACATTCGTTTTCACCGTGACTGCGTGCCACTAGAACACAAAGGGGGAGCACAAAAAATATCTTCGGCCATTCCTCATACCCTGGCTGTGGAGTATAATTGCAATGTTAATACCGATACAGTGTGTGTCGACGGTAAATTCCGTGTTTCACTCCGATATGCGTCCGCTTAAATCAATCGCTAAGTCAGCAATATGGATAGCTGGCAATACACCACACCTGCCCCTTCACCTGTCATTACTCCGATGAGAAATAATCGCAACATATTTGTTCGCAAAAAATCGGATGAAGCTCGCTTTCCCTACATAGTAAAGGTATGGCCTCATGGAAGACACTATTTGTCTTTAATATTTGTGGAAGACAAAAATGAATGTTTCAATAAATTTTAAGTACAATTTCAGGAAACATTAGATAACTATTTTGCAAAAAAATGCAAATTTTCTTTTCAGAAGGGTGATTCACGATAACGTGCCGAATCTGGTGTTGAGGTTCCCACAAATCACCTAACTGAAATTTAAAAAAAAAAAGAAAAAAAGACGTGAATCGCCTCTACTTTACGATAACAAAGTCTTTTTTTTTTTTTTTGCTTTTGGCACTATTGTACATCCCATACAGCCATCTGTAAACGTTTTCCATATTTAAAAAGACAACGGTGTCATCCATTACCGCAGACTAAAACTAGAAAGTCTTGAATACAGCTCCTACTATCTCCGTGAGTCATAGGCGGCAGATAAGCGGTGAGAACAGCTTTTTCTCCAGTGCTTTCGCAGTCCCGCTTTCATAAAACTAAGTCACCGCTGTCATCAGTAGAGTAATCTCAGGAGTACATAGGACAAAAGTGTGAAATGTCACATTGCAGAGATGTTCCCCGAGCTCATATTCACTCATACTTAAGCTGAATCACTTATATCAAAACAATTTGCCGTTTCATGTAATTTTTAT
Organism: Schistocerca gregaria; assembly: GCF_023897955.1. Taxonomy (NCBI): domain Eukaryota; kingdom Metazoa; phylum Arthropoda; class Insecta; order Orthoptera; family Acrididae; genus Schistocerca; species Schistocerca gregaria. The sequence continues at coordinate 166,146,116 of NC_064925.1, read as the reverse complement.
GAACTTTTAGGTTTGCCAAATCCTCCTGAGGATTAATGAGCACGTGGCCGGATTCAGTATCTGTGCCGAGCTTATAGCAGTATTTGCAGGGTGAGTATCTATTGCCAGAAGTATAACTCAGAAAGTATTATAGGGCTGAAACGTTTGTGGGACAAAAGTTCATTAGCGCAACGGAGGTCATAATATGACGTTCGTTTTTTGTTGCTAAGTGAGGTCGCTTCAGAGATATGAAGGTCAGAGTTGTTTTTTAAATGGGATGATGTGGTGCTTATTTTATGATAGCGGTATAGAGAGGAATCCAATGATGTGTAACAGTAAGGTCTTTGAAGTTCAACGAAGGTCGAAAAGGTGGCATAAACGTCCATTTACAGAAGGTGTTCGAAGACACTGACGATCATTGATATCTGAGTGGTATTAATCATCACTTCGGCACTTGTCGAAGCACATGCTCTGACAATTCTCTCCAGCATATCTTCAGGTGTAGTTGGAACGTCTTTATAAACAACGTCTTTTACGAATTCTCGCAAGAAAAACTCCAGAAGTGTGAAGTCCGACGAACGAGCCGGCCACTACACATCTTCTCCGCGCCCAGTCCAACGATGTGTGAATTGTCTCTGCAACTTATTTCTGGCCATCAGCCAAAAATGTGCGGGACACCAATTGTATTGATACCACACTCTGCTCCTTGTTTCTAAAGGTATTTCTTCCAATAAAAGACCTATTGCGTTTTGCAGGAATGTGGTGTTCTTCCTACCATTAAGATTTCCTTCGATGAAATAGAGACCTATAATTCTGCCCTCCAAAATCTCACAACATACAGTCACTGACCACCGTTTTTAGCGTGTAGCTTGCCGCAGCCAACATGGATTATCAGTTCCCCAATAATGCATGTTAAACAACATTTTCATAGGTCGTGAATATAGCCTCATCAGTAGGGAAAATCAAATTAATAAATGTGTCATCTGTCTGAATCGGAAGTTGAACTCATCGGAGAAATTCAATGCGACGCATGCAAATCCGCACCAGTTAATTCTTGGTGGAGACAAATATGGTAAGTTTGATATTTATGGCGATGCAGAACACGAACAAAACTACTATGACTCATGCCAGGTTCCCTTGCGGTTTGACGCGAACTAACAAAACCACAATGGCAAGAGCACCAATTTCCGTTTCCTCGTTAGTAACTTTCCTTTGCCGGATATGTTCTCGATGCATTCAACATCCAGTTGCTTTCAGTTCATCAAACACCTATTTAAATGTACGACTTGTAGGGTGAGTACATTGACGATATCTTTCAGCGTATAAGTCTCTAGCTCTCACTAAATTTCTTTGGCATTGTTTGTAAATGAGAAGCACATGAACATGATCTTCGAAGGAATGCATCATTTACATTCGCTTGATTCGACGATACTACTCTTATCGTTTCTATTAGTGTTGCACTGCGAAACCGTCGAATGGTGTTTACATGCCAATGACACGTTAGATGGATACAACGTATTTGGTGAATATTTACTATTTGCACGATATACAAGAGAGAATTGTCAGAGCATGTGCTTCGATAAGGGCCGAAGCTATAAGGAATAGCACTCAATCCATGATAAGAAGATTTCAGCACTGCATTGATAGCAATGGTCATCACTTCGAACTCCTCTATAAATGGACGTTTAGGCCACTTTTCGACCTTCGTTAACCTTCAAAGACCTTATTGTTTCAGATCATTGGATTCGTCTCGATAGCCGCTATCAGAAAATAAGTACCAAACTATAGCATCCCATTTAAAAAAAAAAAACAAGTTCACCTTCATATCTCTGAAGCGACCGCACCTAACAAGAAAAAACCAGTGTCATATTATGACCCCCGTTGTCGCAATGAACTTTTGTCCCACAAACGTTTCTGCTCCCATCACACTTTCTGAGTTATTCTTTGTGGCAATAGTTAGTCATTCACCCTGTATATCTGACGAAGAGCAGAGACGGGTCATCAGTCAACCTGTATGTTAAATCACTTCAGGTTCAGGAGTCAACCACGCCAGCCTGAACATTGGCTATCTACACATGTACTGTGAATAGCAGACGTCTCTGTCAATGACATAGTTTACACTGTCAGTAATAGCCCAGCCGGCCGGAGTGGCCGTGCGGTTCTAGGCGCTACAGTCTGGAGCCGAGCGACCACTCCGGACGCAGGTTCGAACCCTGCCTCTCGCAATGATGTGTGTGATGTCTTTAGGTTAGTTAGGTTTAATTAGTTCGAAGTTCTAGGCGACTGATGACCTCAGAAGTTAAGTCATATAGTGCTGAGAGCCATTTGAACCATTTTTTAGTAATCGACCAGATCATCGCCTAGCTCAACACCACGCACCGTCTCACCTTTGGGCTCTAGCTACTAGCATCCCAGTGGCCCATGAGATGCTGGAATCTCGTAACTGTCAATTTGTAGAGCCGTACCGTTCGCCACCACGCCAGACGCAGCACCTAGGCCGCCGTGTTCCTTTCTTTCCCAGCTGTCCGCCAGTGCGTCTAGATGATCTACGAACGATGACCTCTCTATTGGGTCACCTGGCACGCGAGTCGACACATGCTTTGAGCAATACAACGGAAAATCTGTCCTGTTTTGCTAGAGTACCTAGTATATAATCGTGTCCACCTTCAGCTGAAAGAAATCACGATGGTGTGCGACGTGAGGGCACTTAATTGTGCAAGACGGTTTTCAATACTGAGTGGGAAGTGTTGAGTCGAATGGTAATGTGAGTAAGAATTGAAATTAAATTCAACATTTTTAGTGAAAGTAGAAAACAGGAACAAGGTTAAAGGCCACAATTTGCATTCCCAATATCAAGTGCATGCCTCATTTAGACAAACATGTGAAACCAAGATAGGAACACAAGACACCCCAACATGACCCATATTCGTCTTTCTACTTACAGTATCATTACATTCGCATATGAAACAACCACATTCTGAACAAATGCGGAGCAAGGAATCACTGCTCGTCCGCTAACTAAGGTTACAGTAGGCTCACTAGACATGATCGCTATTGGGACGTGCCAAATTACGCTTACAATCATAAGTGAGTCCAGGTGGTAACATCATAATAAACTCTCGTACGAGATCGAGCTAAGAGCCCAAATAGACTTATTCAATTAAATGCTGAGTTCCACGTGGCTACCCTGAAGCAGCTACCTAGCCAGTGATTCTCTAATCACGAATCTAAAATCAAAGAAAAAAATGCAATATTATCATCTGTTCCAATCACATTACAAAATACTAGAGATCGCGGCGTGCGCAAAACCATGTACTCAGCTTACACTCTGAAGTACAGAGGCAACCGGAGGAATCGGAATACGCCATTTACACTACGCGGCTCCGCAGAAGCAAGTGTGCGTCCTTGCCAAGTACTACCTCCATTTAACGTGGCCGGAGAACCTCTGACGTCAGCTACTACCAACACCATCTAGCTTCCGCAGTGACGCACCCCAAGTGTATGTTCACTTCAGCTGTGTACGGTAGAGTTAGTAAACAATAGCTAACGCTGTAGTTGTAAATATGTAAACACAACGAAACTGCAGCCACCTGGCAATTAAGTGTTAGGTATTCCTCCAATAAGTGGTTTCTTAATTCGACATGCTCAGCTTAGAAGAATATGTAGTTCGTATAAATCTAATTTACGGTAAGATTTAGGTTTCTAGTTGGATTCTTACACTGACAGAAGAAATCGCAACAGCAAGAAGGAGTTGTGCAACATAAACGACAATTGTCAAACTTGTTTTTACTTCTGAAAGATGATTTCTATTCAGATTTCTCGCCAATCGCAGAAGAGTGGAGCTAGTAGCGCCGTTATGAGAATGTATATGAGGTTTGCCTTAAATACTGTTATGGTTGTGAGGGTTACATTCGAGATTGGACTTGGTGAGTTGATGTTAGTCAAGTATGCCTTTATGGACTATTATCAAGGCCTCAATGAGTTTAAACGAGGTCGTGAAAGGGGTTACGAGAAACTGGATCTTCCTTCTGCGATACTGCAAAAAGACTTGGCAAGAGTGTTGCCACTGTACATGATTGCTTCCTGCAGTGGACACGACAATGTACGGTTGCAAGAAAACCGGGCACCAGACGCCCACGTACCTCTACCCAAAGCAAAAATAATCGTCTTCGTCGTATGCCTCTGGCGCATAGTACTGCAGATGCAGCAGCAATATGAGCAGCAGTTGGCACCACAGTGTCACAACGAAGTGTTGAAAATCGGTTACCTGAAGGATAGCTACGAACCACACGTCCTACAGCGTGCTTTCTACTGACTCCAAGCCAATACTATTTTCCTCTTCAGTGGTGTCAAGAAAGTGCTCGTTGGAGGGCCGGATGACTGTCGGTGGTGTTATCTGATGAAAGCCCGTATGTCTCTGTATCAATGACGGCCATGTGCTGGTTGGAATGAGGCCATTGATGACCTGAGCCCAACCCGTCTGTGGCCTATGCACCATGGTCCTACCTCTCGTCTTACGGTCTAGGGTGCCATTTTCTGTGACAGCAGGAGCACTCTCCTGGTTATCTAACGCACCCTGAATGCAAATTAACACTTCAATCCGGTGACTCGACCTGTTGTGCTGCCATTCACGAACAGCATTCGAGGGGCTGTTACCAAACAGGGCACCCCTCGCCCACATACCACTGTCTTAACGCTACATCCCCTACAGAGTGTTGCCTTGACCTGCTCGACAGCCAGATCAGTCTCTGATCCACCACATGTGGAACATCATCGTTCGGCATCTTCAGCGTTAGCTACAACTAGCATCAACAGTCCCTGGATTGACCCACCAAGTGCAAAAGGCGTGGAACTCCGTTCCACAAGATAACATCCGCCATCTGTACAAAGCAATGCATGTATGTTCGCATGCTTGTATTCAACATTTTGGCTCTTACACCGGTTGTTAATGCACTAGCATTTCACATTCGCACTGGCTTATCTCGCGCTTACATTAAACCGTGATCTTGGAATGTTAATCATTAATATGTTACGTAGACCAATATATTCATGACATTTCGTTATTTGTCATTAATTTTTTCCGTCAGTTTGTAAACAAACAACGCCCACTGCTTGTATACTTTAACCCACTGCTTAAATACCGATCACCGGTGTGAGATCTGTACCTGATAGTGTTGACAGGAGAGATAGAGAAGATCCAACGGAGAGCAGCGCGCTTCGTTAATGTATCATTTAGTACTCGTGAAAGCGTTACGGAGATGATAGATGAACTACAGTGGAAGACTCTGCAAGAGAGACGCTCAGTAGCTCGGTGCGGGCTTTTGTTGAAGTTTCGAGAACATAGCTTCACCGATGAGTTAAGCAGTATATTGCACCTTCCTACGTATATCTCGCGAAGAGACCATGAGGATAAAATGATAGAGATTAAGAAAAATGTGTGCAAAATCTTATGGGACTTAACTGCTAAGGTCATCAGTCCCTAAGCTAAATTATCCTAAGGACAAACAAACACCCCCAAGTCCGAGCAGGACTCGAACCTCTGCCGGGACCAGCCGCACAGTCTATGACTGCAGCGCCCGAGACCGCTCGGCTAAACCCGGGCGGCAGACAGATTACAGCCCACACAGAGACATGCCGACCATCTTTCTTTCCACGAACAGTACGAGACTGGAATAGAAGGGAGAACCGATAGATGTACTCAAGGTACCCTCCGCCACACACCGTCAGGTGGCTTGGGCAGTATGGATGTAGATGTAGATGTGCAACGCCAACATGTTTTCCTAGTGTCACTTCGGTTTCATCACCCTAATGGTCAATAAGTCCACAGCGAAAGCAATCAATCGCACATCGTTGTACTGTCACACTGGGTGCTGCGATATAATTAGCAAACGACAGGTAATCAGCAGAGGCTGTGTCCCGGGGAGGACAAATATTAGCATCGGACAACAGCCGTGGGTCGTTCGCGTCCTCGGACAGAGGCGGACAGCGACGGAACACGAAGCGACACGACACAACGGGCTGTGGCGTTTCCCATTACGCCGGCCTGGGGCTACCTTTCCGCGTTAATTACAAGCCGTGCTGATGGGGGCGCGCTGGCACGGCCCGGCGACCAGCAGCGGACCGGCGTCCCGGCTCTAAAACTAATTCGCAGACAAAATAGCGTGCGTGATCCGGTCGCCCCGCGCATCGGACACGCTCAATTTGCGAACGAAATTACTGTATCCCGGCGAACGCGGGCGCCGGAGCTAATGATTTGGTTCGGGCAGCGCGCAGCGTCTGCCGGCGGCTGCACGGGCGAAAGTGTCAGCGGCCGATGTCGTCACGGATACGGCATTCGTGACGTGAAATACAGAGCGGTCGCGACCTCCAGGAAATACTCCGCAGCGGTTTACTATCTCCACGTTCAGGTTCATGCTGTGCACATGCGTCCGGGGAGAGATGCCTACATCGTATCGCACCCAAATTGTACCACTTCTATAATATTCACGCCTCGTCCGCCTCGGTAGCTGGGCGATGTTCACGGCGAGTTACTAACCAAAGGTGCCCAGGATCGATTACCTCAGAGCTCGGAGATTTTCTCCGCTCAGGAATTGAGTATTGTTTTGTCCTTACTTTGATGTTGTTACAATTGACTTTCCACAACTGGGCGACCAGTGCGGCGAGTTGCTATCCAACGGTGCCCAGGTACGATAGCAAGGCGTGTCGGAAATTTTCTACGTTCAGGAAAAAAAAAAGTTCAAATATGTGTGAAATTTTATGGGACTTAACTGCTAAGGTCATCACTCCCTAAGCTTACCCACTACTTAACCTAAATTATCCTAAGGACAAACACACACACACACACGGCCGAGGTAGGACTGGAACCTCCTCCGGGACCAGCCGCACAGTCCATGACTGCAGCGCCCCAGACCGCTCGGCTAATCCCATCCGGGTACGCACAGGAACTGAGTGCTATGTTGTCCTTACATTCGTATCATCACGACAGCTAAGATGGCTGTTGTGGCGCTGTTCTCTCTCGGCTCGAGATGACGTGGAACGGCCTCCGTCGATCACGGCAAGGGCAATCTCTGACTATTTAAAAAAAAACTCCTTGCATGGTTTGTTACTTCCAGATACTGTATCTCGAAAATAATATCCCTGTCTCTATGGACCAGCACGGCGGGATGTGTGCGCCGCCCTTGCTTGTAACGAAATCAATTGTGTTCGTTGTCTGTCAAACTTCTTCACTTATAAATGTAGCAACTGCAACACTCGATAGAGCGATGCCTCCATTGACCTTAAATAACCAGAAGTCCCTTATCTGTACTCTACAGACCCTTCAGTTCACGCGAATTTGCTGACTATAGTTCTTATGCCCGGTTGGGGAATGCTTATTGAAATTTTAACAAATAGTGTCGTGAATCATCATTCCATCACCCAAGCCGAAACCGCATTATGAATTTGGCGAGAATATTAAGCTGTTAATTATTATTCCGTCGTCAAGGCGTCGCTACGTCGTGACACCAACTGCACGACGTAACAAAAAACGATTCAAATGGCTCTGAGCACTATGGGACTTAACATCTGAGGTCATCAGTGCCCTAAATCTTAGGACTACTGAAGCCTAGAACCGCACGGCCACCGCGGCCGGCCACGACGTAACACCAGAGATAACACACCCTTGGGCAATGTTCAGAATGTGTCGTAATTTTTGCGTAAAGTTATTGCTTTTCATCTTTAAATTATCACTAATTCACTTGGCACTTTCATGTTACCAGAATAATCAATTAATTTCACAAATAGCCTTTAAATGTCCATGAAATGATGTAGGCGACATGGAGAATTAAAGTTGAACTAAGGTTTATTGTTCTTCGTAAATATTGTGTGTCCCCACGCTCAGCACACAAACCGATATGTCATTTAGGGAATTATGTCCGTTAACATCAGTAATCCTGACTTTGACGATAACTTCCGACCATACGGCAAAATTGTAATCTCCCCGTTTCTGCGTTTAGTTGTGGCCTACACAATTCCAATAATCGAGTTTATGTCGGCGATCAGTCTCTTTCTGTGTCCTATGATGTTCGTGACTATTAAGTACCACGAATGCCAAGTCGCAGCACAAATCAGTAATCACACGATTCACTTTCCAGTCACATACATCACAATCCCCTTATTTGTCTAACGGTAGAGATGATCCTACTTTAGTCCGACGTCTGACTAATATTTCCCGGCTATGTCGTAAAACTTTAAACTTCAAGTCAGTTTTAAGGCAATCTGCAGCGCTTAACATGAGTACTACTGTTGCAGAATACAAGAGAAAAGTGAAAATCTCCGTTACAGTGTTACATTGCAGTCACAGCGAACTTACAGCTCTATACGTCTACAACTCTGTTCTAGGATAAATGTTATCTTTGGTCGATATATTGTCTGGGCTTTAACCTTCGTAAATAAAAATTATTGATTACTTTTCTTAAAGTTTCTATTTTGTTTCAAATAGTATTGTTTCATTCAGTCATTTCTTTATGGTAACCATTACTATTCATATAACATCCCTGTCAATCAAACTGACAAGAGTGTAAATTCTGTTGTCAGTAGCTTCCGTCACTGTCAGGATGAGTAATTTTGCTGTTTCTTTTGCAACAAAAGGGTGGTGATTATACGTTCTATATTTGGGGTATTACACTGTATGCCCACCTCCAGAATGCCACTAAAGACCTCGCTCCCTTTGTGCTTAGTCAGGTCAGGGTAACGTATGTGCTTATTGGAGCCATATTGTCAACTCTTAGCTCTGAGTGTTGAGGAAAATATCGTCTGAAGGCAGCGATACTTTTTATTTGTTTTCAGCAAACGCTTTACTGTGTCGTCCGAACAAGATACAGCCAGGGCAGAAGCACCACAGGCGCAAAGATGCGAGCTGGTGGCGTTGCCATAGAGACTCGCCGCTTGTGCGAGTTCCACCAGCGCCACGGGCAGCGTTGAGGATGAAGATATCGACTTCGCCTCGGCCAATTGGCGGCCGAGGACAATCCGCCAATGACCGGCCGACAACGGACAGAAGCCTACTCGGGAGACAGAAGAGCAGCCCTCCCCCACTTGGTTAAGATCATCGTCCAGAGATGACTTAGACAAGGAACGTTGTTTAGTGAACTCTTAGAATTCAACAGACAGTTGTTGTAATTGTATTTGTTATGTACTGCTTGTTGTTGTTGTTGTCTTCAGTCCTGAGACTGGTTTGATGCAGCTCTCCATGCTACTCTATCCTGTGCAAGCTGCTTCATCTCCCAGTACCTACTGCAACCTACATCCTTCTGAATCTGCTTAGTGTACTCATCTCTCGGTCTCCCTCTACGATTTTTACCCTCCACGCTGCCCTCCAATGCTAAATTTGTGATCCCTTGAGGCCTCAAAACATGTCCTACCAACCGATCCCTTTTCTAGTCAAGTTGTGCCACAAACTTCTCTTCTCCCCAATCCTATTCAATACCTCCTCATTAGTTACGTGATCTATCCACCTTATCTTCAATATTCTTCTGTAGCACCACATTTCGAAAGCTTCTATTCTCTTCTTGTCCAAACTAGTTATCGTCCATGTTTCACTTCCATACATGGCTACACTCCAAACAAATACTTTCAGAAACGACTTCCTGATACATAAATCTATATTCGATGTTAACAAATTTCTCTTCTTCAGAAACGCTTTCCTTGCCATTGCCAGTCTACATTTTATATCCTCTCTACTTCGACCATCATCAGTTATTTTACTTCCTAAATAGCAAAACTCCTTTACTACTTTAAGTGTCTCATTTCCTAATCTAATTCCCTCAGCATCACCCGATTTAATTTGACTACATTCCATTATCCTCGTTTTGCTTTTGTTAATGTTCATCTTATATCCTCCTTTCAAGACACTGTCCATTCCGTTCAACTGCTCTTCCAAGGCCTTTGCCGTCTCTGACAGAATTACAATGTCATCGGCGAACCTCAAAGTTTTTACTTCGTCTCCATGAACTTTAATACCTACTCCAAATTTTTCTTTTGTTTCCTTTACTGCTTGCTCAATATACAGATTGAATAACATCGGGGAGAGGCTACAACCCTGTCTCACTCCTTTCCCAAGCACTGCTTCCCTTTCATGCCCCTCGACTCTTGTTACTGCCATCTGGTTTCTGTACAAATTATAAATAGCCTTTCGCTCCCTGTATTTTACCCCTGCCACCTTTAGAATTTGAAAAAGAGTATTCCAGTCAACATTGTCAAAAGCTTTCTCTAAGTCTACAAATGCTAGAAACGTAGGTTTGCCTTTTCTTAATCTTTCTTCTAACATAAGTCGTAAGGTCAGTATTGCCTCACGTGTTCCAACATTTCGTCGGAATCCAAACTGCTTATCTACGTTTATTTGCACTTAGTCATTGAGAACCTTTTTGTGTTATATTACAAGCAGTGTTGCAGACTTAATCACTCAACAAGTCACAAAGTTATGTAAGCATTTTTAACTTATCTGTGTGACTTTGTTACTGATTTGTTGGAGTGTGTAGAGCCTTCGTTCTCCTATCCCGTAACATGACCTAGGGCACATCCGTGTAACATTGGCAGGGAGAAATAGCCTTAGCGGTGTATTGCCGTTTTACGAAATCACAAACTCGGCCTATCGTATGTGTGGCAGCTCTGCCTCCACAGCAGTAGTGACAAGGTCTTTAAAAAACTGATGATGAGGATTTACAAGACATTTTATGAACGTGGCTAGGGAAAACCGCAAGAGCCGTTTCATACGTCCGTGAGGTAAAGTAACGGGCCTGAATATCGTTCCTGCTCCTAACTTTGTCCTCCAAGCAATTTCTGGTTTCCAGGGTGTGAAAGAAATGTTTAACTGTGTGTGCATGCATGACTTCAGTCTGTACTTTCCGTGAGATGGTCTCCCGTGCGCAGCACGTTAAATTTCCCTGTACGAGGTAATTCGTCTTTTACAGCCCAGGCGCGTTTGTGCATCAGCCACATTAATAGTCTGCAACTTCTACTGCTAACACTGGTTTGTGTTCAAATACTAAGCTTCATTTATGTAGTGTGCTGTAATTTCTGGCGAGTAATCGCTACTGTCAAAAGACTGGTCTATCTTGCTCTATTGTACCATTATATTAAAGCTGAGGATGATCGTAATTTGGTTCCACTTGCCGTTCGCATTGTCGTTCCCGGGACGAAATTTGGAACTGTCATTAAAAAATTCATATTATTTCCTATTTAGAGATATTATTTTACTTTCTTCTACTGAAAAAAGCAAGCAAAGGGAAATGGAATAGTTTCGAAAAACGCTTTCTTTTGTTGTTATGAAACGTCTCCTCATCTGCCCAGATACACAAATTCACATGTAACTTGTTCAGAAGGTTGAAAATAAATTCAAAACAATGTTCTTGCAAGTGTATTATTGAAAGTGATCGACAATGTTATAATGGTGAAATACATTTAAAATAACGGTATTACTGGGAATTCTTTTTTTTGGGTGAAACTGTGAACCTTTTTTTTGTATTTCTGTTTTTGAATCGTTAATGTTTACGTCAAATACATGCTTCACTATGTTCTGTGCTATAACAATGTAATTGCAAGTTACCTAAATGTGGAGAATAAATTCAAGACTATACGAGGGTTGAAACTTTAATAGTGGCAACTATTTATTTACTGACTGTACACAGTAGATATGTGTTTCAAAGTTTTAATGACCTTCAAAGTAACCAGCATTGTGTGTAACCCGTTGCCAGCGATGTGGAAGTCGTAGGATACTCTCAGCAATGCTAGTTGTGTTGACAGTTCGAGCGGCGCCGTCTATTCATTTTTGGAACGCGACCTACGATCCGCTTAGAGCCGGAAGTGATGACACTTTCTGCAGGACCTGACCACCATTTTGCAGGAAAATGCTCAAGCACGTACAGTGCAAGCTGTTACTGATTTGATGTGATGCTGAGTGCTGTACCACCTACTGCACTCCCCTGACTTAATCCCTCATAAGTTCAACTCGATTTCTGAACTGAAGGCAACACTTCACGGCATTCCTTTCAGAACTGCTACAAATTCTTCGGGCAATAGACCTAGCCACTCGAACTGTCAACACAACTGTTACATGCTCTTGGTCATGTAGAGGGTAGGAGAACGAAGGCTCTACAGCACTCCAGCAAACCAGTAACAAAGTCACACAGATTAGTTAAAAATGTTAACTTATCTTTGTGACTTGTTGAATGATTAAGGCCAGCCGCTGTGACCGAGCGATTCTAGTCGCTTCAGTCGGGAACCGCGTTGCTGCTACTGTCGCAGGTTTCCAATCCTACGACTTCCACATTGCAGACAACGGGCTATATACAATGCTGGTGACTACTTTGAAGGCACTTAAAACTTTGAAACACGTATCTATTTTCTACGAGCTGTATATAAGTAGTTGCCACTATTAAAATTCCTACTCTCGTATAAGTTATACCAATCTGTAAACTTTTCATTCTATTCCAAGGCTTATACAGATCCTACTCTAGTAAGGTGGCAAAATTTGGGCTCCCTATCTTTACTGTGCGTTGCAAACCCTCCCACGAGCAAAAATATTGTGCGACTCTTATTAGTATAGGCAGGTCACATGTAATTGATGCGTTGAACCGCTTTTTAGATCATTTTGTTTACAGCCGAGTATTCAATTTAATATGGAAACAGAAAGTGATGGTATACTTCCATTCCTTGATGTTTTAGTTCAAAGGAAGGACGATGGGACTTTTGGACACAGTGTGTATCGGAAGCCTACTGATACTGACCAAGTGTCATCCACCACACCAACGTGGTGGAGTTTTGCGGACTCTGGTGAAAAGAGTTTATGCCATTTCTGACGAGGAACATTTGAAAGAAGAAATTGTTCATTTGATGATTGTTTTTAAAACAGAATATATAAACGGAACAACAAATATGCCGTGGTTTCAGTTTGGTACGTTTTGCGAGCCAATAGAGAATACTTTTGAAGCTGTTGCCTATTTACCCTTTGCGGGAAGTATATCATTCAAAATGTGAAGAATTTCAAGAAAATTTTACGCCCGTGGCCAGACTAGAGCTTTTCTTGGATCTGTTAAAGATAATTTTCACTTGAGAAATTCCGTCTCACTGTGGAAAGAAGCACATTGGTCAGACTATTCGAACTATCCACGACCGGTGTGTGGAACATCATCGGAACACTCGGTTGTTCCAGCCGGCGGTGGTGGAACATTGCCTTAACGAAGGACACAGGATGATGTACGACAAGACACAATTGATCTGTCCGGCTTCTCGTTATTGTGAATGTGTTCTTAAAGAATCCATTGAAATTAGATTATCAAGTAATATTATTAACAGTGATAAAGGTTTTCTGCAAAGTAAGGTATGGAATCCGATTTTGTACGACATGAAACAACAACGGCCTTCTTTTCGGGCACTGGATTCTTCTAACTAGTGCCGTTGAGATTTATCGTTTCTGCAGTCTTCTCCCCCGGTTCGCTGCGTGTCTACTCGCCGCCAGGAGGCGCTGCCCATCATCTCGCGCACGCGCGGTCCTCTGTCTGTGGTGTATAAAGGTTTCCGTCGTGGCTGGAATACCCCTTTACTCGTACACGATCAGTGAACATTCGCGCGCCGGAGATCGTCGCCTCGTGCTTCTATGTGTGACGTCGTTTGTGCTCAAGTGTTCCAGTGTTATTCGTTGTGTGCTCCTTCGTTCGCCTGTGACAATTTTCGTCTGTGTGTGTGTCCACGTGTCTGAACAAATTTTATCTTGGACTCTACGCCCGTGAACGGCTCCATGTGTTTTAAAAGTGTATATCTCCATTTCTATGTCCACCGTATTTTTTCTCTAATTGTCGTCATTTGTATCTTTTGTATTCTCTGTGGCCAAAGAGCGCTGATGACCTGCCTGCAACAGGCTTAAAATAACAGTTAAGAAAAAAAACAATGGTTGGAATTCAGTTCCCGCGAGGCAGTGCACGACCATTATCTCACCTGAAGATGAACGACGACATGATCCGGCTGAAAACCCGTGAACTATATCAATGAAAATATATGCTGAAAATAACAACAAAAATACAAACAGGGATATAAACTTTTTAGTCTCAATAAGTAGAACGTTGGTGTTATAGATGTAAAGAATTGTAATATTAAATAGGAAAACAGAATGATCAGTGCTGTTATTGCTAGCTAGCGTAAATCGTGGAAAGTTATTCACTTAATCACCGCGGCTGCAGCCTTTAATGGTCTTAGGTCTGGTTTGGTTGTTAAGGCCTTGCGTCTAAAAATTTAAGATCCAACCAATTTAACATGGTGCTAATTTAAATAACCCATAATTCATGTAAAACAGTGCTCTGTATTCGATTGTTGCAAAAGGAAGTGCTGTAGAATGCGCCCTGCATCAGAGTGGATGGGGCGTAGGACGAACTTCAGTCATGAATGCCTGAATACAATTACGCCTAATAATGAACATTTATTGAATTCCATAACTGATGGTGTCTAATATACAAGATGTTTCAAAATGACACCGACAAACTACGAGGTTATGTAGAAGGTGTCTTGAGGAAGAGAATGAGGACAGGAACCTGTGTCTGGAAATGTCTTCCAACGACACTGCAGAGAGTCAAACGTACAGGAACCGGCACACGTATATTTATTTATCACTATACAGGACATTTCCACTACATTTTACAGACTTTCAGGGATGGTGGAGAAGGATAAATGTACCAGTTTGTGGTAAGGAGCCTGACAGGAAACGATAAGACTCGAAAGTTTTCACCGAAAATGGTTCTGATACCTCTGTTAGTCAAATATAAGTTTTTATCCTCACTACTACCTATGAAACTTGCGTATCCTCCAATCTTAGCAATTGCAGTACCGGTGCATGTATTCCACTGCCACAGGTATTGGATCGATTTTCGCTTATAACTTTCGACTCATTGGGATCCCTTAACTTGTACCTTTATTCTCATCCAACTTCCCTGAACATTTGCTGCATAATCATGGAATCACTCTTGATATCCATATACATGTAGACATTTCACCGGCGCCTATAACTTGGACGCACTGTAGCGTCCTTACATAGCGTTTCGGAACATTGGTCCCTATGCTCACTTTGTTCCGTAAGACATATTGTACAAAATCTTGAAGTTGGTGGGTGTGATTTTGAAACACCCTGTACATATGGTCCCACGATCCTAAACCTTACTACGGAGTTCACTAGTGTTTTATAGAACTTGAGTATTCAAACTATGGGTTAACAGTACATTCGCTTAACACCCAATTGCAGTTTATGAGGTCTGCACAGAGGAGAAGAGAAACGATCATATCCCCTCTACCATGACCTCACGTGACTAGGAAAGATACGCTGCTCCCTCGATTTTCACATGCCGAATAAATATGTAAAGTCGCCTTTGGAATATATGGGCGAAGATAAAAAAAAGGCAAGAAATAGATTTAATTTAAATTCACACTGTAAGAGTAAGGTTACGGAAGCTACAGCACAAAATGATCTTGACCCAGATCACGAACACCTGGTGGTAACGAACCGATGTTACCAAGCTCCCACCGAGCAATGACGAACTCCCCCCATGAAACCGGGGTTTATCCCTCCATCAAAAGTGACCAGAGAGCAGGGCTACTGTACTGCGCCAGTCTTCAATAGAGTTTCGACCAAGTCAAACAGAATCCGGTTTCCTGCCTAGCAAGCATCTACTAAAGTTGGCCGTATTCCCATAGTTGCACTTCGGCTCCCACACTTATGCACATGGAATTCGTAACTGTATACTCAGTGGTTTTAATGTTCCTGGTGAAAGATACATTGGACTATGGCACTGAGGCGTTGTAAATGTGGGTGTCTGACTGAGAGGAGCAGCGAAACTCAATAGACTTTGCAGAGGTGCATCTGAAGCGGACAATTAGCACACACATGTAGTGTGATACATGCAAAACATCAAAGTGTACATGATATGAACGCACTCAGCTGCTCAATATTTTGTATCGGAAGAAATTTACTAATTGCACCGTAAATTAAGGTGCAAGAGATACTGGGCTAAAATTATTTTAAATAAAATCTCATAATGATTATTGAGAGTTGGATTTCTCTGGATGGGGTAGGATAAGGTTACAATTGTGGAAGGGGCCGTAATCAGTTCTCTCGGTTGCAGAACGAATACGTTACCTTTATTTAAAGAAATTAAAATTTTAAGAAAATCCCTTAAAATAACACAATTGACTGTATGACGGCTGATGGTCTTATCACAGAAAAAATACCACAATTTTAGCGCCGAAGGCCATGAACAACAACCTCAAACTACAAACGGCTGAAGGCCTGAATGAGAAGTCATAAGAACAATTCCAAAAGGCACATAGTAAGATAAATACTTCGTTTTAAAACAAACTGCAACACGGCTGAAGGCTTTATTACAAAAGAAGTGAAATTATTACTCTGCTGAAGGCAACAAACAATTTCAAATAACAAAATGCAACAATTTCAAATAGCACACATTCCAAAAAATACTTTTCTTTTAAAACAAGTTTGCTTCAAAAAACTTATTGTAACACGGCTGAAGGCCTTATTATGAAAGAAGTGAAATTGCTCGGCTGAAGGCCAAACACAACTTCAAATGACAAACGGCTGAAGGCCTGAATTAGATGTCAGGAAAACAATTCCAAATACCACATTTAAAATAAATCCCTTGCTTGCAAAACAAGTTTGCTGAAAAAAATTTCTGTAACACGGCTGAAGGCCTTATTACGAAATAAAGTGAAACTATTACTTAGCTGAAGGCCACACCAACAATAATTAGAAAATTACAAATATGCTTAAAACAAACATCACAATCTTAGGAATCAAGGAAAGCGATTCTCAGCAAGTGTTCCATGGGTTGGCCTGAGAAAGTAACTCAAACACAAGGAAAGGTGAGACAGGCAGCCAAGAGTTGTACTCACGTAACAGGATGACAACTCAAACTAGGGGCAGCTTCAGCGCTGACCGACCGACTAACCCATCCGCCTAACATCCGATCACCGGTACAACGATGGAATGTATTTAGGCAAGGGTGGAGAGACGGCCAGCACTATGTCTCCAGAAAAAATGCCAAGGTCAAAGGACACACTACAACAAAGGCAGACCTTCCAAAAAATATCCACAGTACGATACAAGAGACCGTGGAACAGCAAGCCATGTCGGACAGCAACACGATGAAGAAAGCTATACTGCCGGGAATGTACGCTAACCTCCAGGGCAGGTGACTAGGGCGTTAGCTGCGATAAGTCAGAAAATACTGCTGGTTCCACTTCACTAATAAGAATAATACTAACGTCAATGATGAATAACAAATAGAGAAACACGGCTGCCATATATCACCACCTAGAAACACTTCACTTATTGCCTGCCGCCAAGCTCAGTGGCCTTGGGAGTAGCAACCCGCTGACCAAAGGCGAGATCTCAGAGTATTTGAGGCTGCATTAGCAGTTAACTCTTCACTCAACTGAAACGTCCAGTGTTCGGTGTGCAACGAAGTCGCTCTCGCAGCTACCCCTCCTTGATCCGGCAGTGGCAGCACCCCGCCAGCGGCCCCGGCTTGCCTGGCGCTGTACGGACCTGCTCGCTGCTGCGCCTCAAACGAACTGATCTCCGTTCGCAACCCTCCTCCAAACCCAGAACGCAGACAGCATTAAAATTACTGCTCATTGTAACACATATACGGATGTGAGGAAACAGTTCCACCAACAACTCAAAATACTAAAACCAGTCACTGAGAAACAAGATGGACGAATTACAAGTTGGCACAAGCACAGAGAAGCCGGAAGCGGTCAGAAGACCACATGCACGTCGTCTGCTGCGACGACAGACCGAACGACAAACCAACGATCGTCCCCACTCAAGTCAGGCACCGGAAAGATCACAGTATAGATCGTCGACTTACAACTTATTGCCATGAGGTCACTTCGACAGGCAAACACACATACACGCAAGTGAAAGTTGCACTGCTCGAATATCGGGGTCCATTCAACTAAAACTCGCTCAATCCCGTCCTTGGCTTGGCCGTGCACTCTCGCGACCACATCCTTCTGTCGGACAGTGCATGTGTGTCGCCAGCGGTCGGGAGGGTACTGGCTAGTGGGGGCAGGAAATCGCGTATCTGTTAAAAATCACAGTGATTGAGAAGTCACAGATATCACAGTAACAACTTTACAAAATCTAACTGCGATTTCAGTCACAGTTAGCGGTCGCAAGTAGCATTTCACAATAAACGCCGTGAGCCATCTGTTGGCAGAATTCCATACTGCTTTCTGCGATTTCAGTGACAAATCGCAACTAAGAGCCGCAAGTAGCAACTAAAAAGCGCAGTTAACATTCTTTTCCAAGTGCCATCTGTTGAACGACGTACGTACTTCATTATAAGAGCCTTGTGCCTCACGAGATCGGTGTGCTGTGTGTGCGTATGAAGGTCGTATTTCATTAGTGGTACAAGTCCAATTTTGTTCATTTTGCGATACGGAGTCGTAAAGTTAAATGAGCGTTGAAAAAATCTATAGTTGAGATACCACAAACATTCAAGCATATGGCTCCTTGCTATAAATGAACCTTTATTAATGTTTGTTTGGATCATTAATTTCAGAAGCATTATAGACAGAAAAGTGGAGGTAATGGACTTGTACCACTATTGAAATAAGCCCTTCACATTATATGACGACATGCACATTCAGCATCAGTTATAATTGGTCAAACACAGCTGTGACTCTGAATGTATTACATTAATTAAAAGAAACATTGCCTTTTTCTCCTGAAAATATCAAGTAGCGTAACAAATGTGATTCTGCTTCCAATATGAAAATTTTGGTTAATACTCCACAGGTCTACAGGACTTCGCAATGTCAACACAGCAGAACTCAGACATCTGTATAAGTGTAGTGAAATGAAAACAGCATTATTGAGTCATATGAATGGCTCACTTTTATTCCGGCACAGTTCAAGA
This sequence comes from Schistocerca gregaria, assembly GCF_023897955.1. Lineage (NCBI taxonomy): Eukaryota > Metazoa > Arthropoda > Insecta > Orthoptera > Acrididae > Schistocerca > Schistocerca gregaria. Next base: position 166,127,178 of record NC_064925.1, on the reverse strand, counting down.
CTCGGGATAAAAGTTTTGCTCCTGGTGTTCTACATGGCAACTTCACACACACGAACTTTTTGCCGACACTACAACCACCTACATAAGTAAGCTTTTCCTGTGTTACTTTCAAGTACTCCACTGAAGCTATTCCTGATTTAATTGGAAGATCTGTACTTCCCACTTTCATATCAACAGCCTCAAATGCATATTCTATACCTCGGGCTATGTTACAGGTCAGTGTCACACCAAGATTGAGGAGGGGGTGGGGGGGGGGGGGGTTGGAGGCATGTCACTCTTCAACTAGTGTTTACCAGTAAATATATGGTGGAAAATTACGGGTATAGGACGGCTTAAACATGTGGAAAATGAGATTTTCATTATTCAATCACTGTATTTAACATTTATTATTCCCTTAAAATCGCATAACAACTTCAATAAAACACAGTTTAATCACTCAACTGCACACGTATTTCACAATTATGTCACTTATAAACTGCAAATCCTCTAAGAGCTGTCTTGAATCTTCACGAGTCTCTCTCAATAGCCTTGATGTGGATTGATACGTAGAGCAACCAGTAATCAAGAGTCAGAACTGTGTCTGCAAAATCACAAGGATTATTAAACAATTTTTGCTGTCACTAATTACAAGCAATATAATTGACAGAGTAGATTTCTAATATTTGCTGTAATGAAAGCCACTCAATGCGGTATATTTCACATTTGTAAGAACGATCTCACTGAAGTAATTAGGTCCATCGAAACACTTAGAAACTAACCTCTCGTCTGACGAAAACGGTCTAAAGACGCAGTGGCAATTTCTCCAGATCTATTGACAATGATATTTTGAGTTATCAATTTACTGAGTGACTGAAATGTAGTTCGGGTACCTGTGAACATAACAATATGTTAGAATTCATTTTCTAAACACGAACTATTACGCTACTGTAGGGCTACTTACATATTAATTACACTATTAATATTTTCACAGTTGTTTCTTTAATACATAATTAAAGCCAACGGAAGAATAAACGTAAAACTTACTTACCAATGACAGATTTGTTGAGATGCAATTTTCTGTGTGGGCAGATGTAACTTTTTCATACGGTGGTAAGTCGCAGAAATCGCAGAAGTCACAGAAATCGCAGAAGTAGCAGAAGTCACAGAAATCGCAGAAGTAGCAGAAGTCACAGAAATCGCGGAAGTAGCAGAAATCGCAGTGGCGGAGGGATACGCGACCTACTTTCCTTCACTGCGACTCTTAACTGCGACAAATCACAGTTAAGAATAGCAGATACTGAAAAGTAGCATTCACAGAAATCACTGATATCGGAAAATCGCAGTTTAGCCCATCACTAGTACTGTCTGTCCGGCCCTCACTGCTGCTGCGCCCCAATTCAACTCACTCCCCACACGACGACGCGGAAATACTAGAGGCTGCTCCAAAGATGATACCACAGCACGCGCTATCGATAAGCGTTGGTGCTGCTACTCACGGACAGACAAGGCGAGCAAACGTAGTGGCGCCAGTGAACACACTAAGAAAACGAGACGCTACTATCGCTATTACAAGATGCCAGCTATGAACGGCATTACAATGAGTGACACACGTCTCAGTGCTCACAAGCATGTTCTTCACGCGTTTAAGAAATCGTCCACGCAGGACAATCGTACAAACATACCGTCGTTTGGCGATCGGACAGATTCCCGTACGGGTGACGTAGTGATAAGCATCCCTGGCGTACAGAAACAGCTGAAAGAGTTGAAAACAAAAAAAGTCGGCTGATCTGTATGAAATTCAAATTCGATTTTATAAAGAGTAATCTACGGCATTTTTCCGATTACTTAAAAGGAACACTTTGAGTTCGAGGTGGCAATTCGAGCCTTTGGCAAAGCGCACTTGAAACTGTTGTCTTAACAACTATGACAGGAAAAATATTGGCTGCTAATGACTCACCATGTGCATAAGGAGGGAGACAGAAACTGTGTGTCCGAGAGGCGCAGAGATCAGCCTTCTATGGGATGTATGTATTACAATTCGCAAAATGGACATGGTCGACATTCGAGAAATGATCGAAATAAACCATTAACTTGGACCATGAACACTGAATGAAAAATAGTGGCCCACAGTGAGCACAAAGATTGAGGACACAAAGGTCGAAAGCGAACTCCTCGGGAGTTAGAAATCATGCACGATGTTCAGCCTCTTATTCATTCTTAAAAAATGTATATGGAACCAGATTGGCGTTGGGTGTAACGGGGTGACGAGAAACGATGAAATGTAATGGCATGCAAGCGAATGCGAAACACTCTGTCGTGAAACTGGCTATCCTTTAAGCTGAAGGTAGTGTGTTGACAGGCATGGAAAAAACAAATACCCAGAGGATGAGTTTATAATGTGGTTGCAGGTGGTAGGAAGTGAGGTGTGATACACTTCCCAGGACAGACATTTGGTCCTAAAGGGGTAATATTTTTATACTCAGACCATCAATCAAGCTAAAGCAACCTTGTTATGATCAGTTATTGGCCAAAAGCAGTGCTCATGCTATCGTTGTAGTTCTCTTACATCCAATTTTCCACTTTTGCTTGATCTGACGTAAATATTCCATACTGCCCTTGCAAAATCAAGCACACGACAAAGAATCGTAGGGGGCAGAGCACCTGCCATTTATCAACCCTCAATAAATAACTTTCCTGACAATTTATCATTAAGAGGGACAGTCTCCATAATTGTATATGGGTGCGTAAAGGCATTGATGTTGATTGATCTTGATACAACTATCTGGGTACCACTGATTTCCAGAGCTCCCTTCATATGCATTTCCTCGTCGAATCCCGGTCAGAGTTGAAAACAAATTCCTTACGCAATGATGGGATAAATTTCCGGGCCCACTCCGCGGTTTGATGTCCGTCGTAAGTTGACGCTTTTTTTTAAATTTCCCTATCTTACGTCTCCCAATTCTGTAGCGCTGTTTGAAGTTACGCAGCCATCAACTGCTTCGCGTGAAATCACTGTAGTCCATGTTGTACACAATCGGATGCGCATAATTTAGTAAGTCACGCTGTCCTCCCATGTATATCTGTAGATTTTCTCATGAACTACACGGTCGTACTGCTGCAGACTTTTTCAAAATCTGTTCGTTATTACGTCTTTTACTACGCTGCGGACCAACTTCCATGTATCTAATTATGTTTACTACTCGCTCCTCTTACAACGATTGTCCTTTACCACGTTTCACTGGAGAGGTGATTTGTGGTTCCCTGTCCTACAAGGACGATGAAGTACTAGGCTCGACACCTGTTTTAGTATCAGGCCCACTCGTTGAGCATTATCGTCACCATTGTAATCCTCATGTACATTTTCTGCACGGACGAGCGTATAAGACTCCACACATTCCACCTACTCATCTAGCTGAAAAGCTGATATTTCATCTGACACTTCTTCTCTGCGCAATTCCTTGGCTTCCTTTCTGAGGAAATACCAACTTCGGCAACTTTTGTAGCAGATATAATGAAATTTTTGCTTTGTCTATCTTTGCCATTATTCTGCTTTCCATCAACACCAGCAGTGTAACACAGTTGTGAGTTACCCGCCAAGTAAGAAGTTCAACTACGCTCCGTAGCCTCATGTTGTGCTCACAAGTCCCGCCCCCTGTTGCCCTGTTGTCATTTGCAGTCATTGTTGTAGTTCTGTGGTAGACATTATGTAGGACGTCGAATGCCGTAAACATTATTGGCTTTATGCGACCTCGCATTCAAGGCGCTACTTTTTAACCCGCATTTATTGCGAATTTCTCGCCAAGCACAAAGTCGCAAGCCACCGGAACAAAGAGTATGCGACTCCAGTATATCAGAATGGTATAAAAACGGGCCTCAAATATGACAAACAAATATCAGTAACACCAGTTTGCTGTAGAATCCTTGAATATATTCGATGTTAGAATAGAATGAATTTTCTTGCGGCTGAGAAGCATCGATCGTGTGAAACTCAGCTTGCCCTTTTCTGACATGATATACTGAGAACTACTTACGAAGAACAATAGGCAGACCCTGTATTTCTAAATTTCCGGAAGGCGTTTGACATGGTGCATCGGTGAAAATTGTTATTGAAGATACGAACATAAGGTATAGTTTGCCGAATATGTAAGTGGCTCGTTGACTTATTAAGTAGTAAAACCCAGTATGTTATCCTCGGCCGGCCGCGGTGGTCTCGCGGTTCTAGGCGCGCAGTCCGGAACCGTGCGACTGCTACAGTCGCAGGTTCGAATCCTGCCTCGGGCATGGATGTGTGTGATGTCCTTAGGTTAGTTTGGTTTAAGTAGTTCTAAGTTCTAGGGGACTGATAACCTCAGATGTTAAGTCCCATAGTGCTCAGTGCCATTTGAACCATTTTTTTTTGTTACCCTCTGTGGCGAGTGTTATCAGAAGCAAGGGTGCCGTCAGCAGTTCCCCAGGGAATGTTGACATGCTACTGTTATTTCCTATATACATAAACCATTTGGCGAACAGGATGGGCAGCAATCTGAGCTATTTGCTGTTGATACTGTTTGTAACGCAAGGCGTCGAATCTGAGTGGCTGTAGGAAGATAGAAGGTGACATACACACAATTTATTGTTGGTGTGATGAATGACGGGTTATTTAAAATATAGGAAAATTTAAATTGATGGTATAATAGGAAATACGAATCCGTAATGCTCGGATTCAGCGTCAGTAGTGTCTTGCTTGACACAGCCACGTCGTTTCATTATCTGTACATAACACTGCAAAGCGATATGAAATGGAACAAGCATGTGGGTATCGTGGTAGAGATGACGAATAGTCGACTTCGGTCTTTTTGGAGACTTTAAGGGCGTGTGGTTCATCTATAAAGGAGACCGCGCGTAGGACAATAGTGTGACTTATTCTTGAGTAGTGCTCGAGTATTTGGGGTCTGTACCAGGTCGGATTAAAGAAAGGCATCGATGCAATTGAGAGGCGTGCTGCTAGTTACTTTGTTGGTGGGTTCGAACAATACGAAAGTGTTCCGGAGATAATTCGGGAACCTAAATGGGAATCGCTGGAGGGAATGCGATGTTCCTTTCGTGGAATACAATTTAGTAAATTTAGAGAGCCAGCATTGAAGCTAATTACAGAACGATTCTTGTGCCACCAACATACGTTTCGCGTAAGGACCACCAACAAAAGATAAGAGAAATCGGCGGCTGGCGGAGTTTACATGTAAAGGAATATGAAGATGTAGATATAAAATTGAAAACGAATTTGAAGGTCACATTCATACATCACAAGAGATGGAAATTTGTTTATGCTTGTCGAACATGAGAAAACGTGCATTCGATATTGCAAAAATTGGCGGTTTGCCACAGAATTTCAACGCAGAAGAAACCATCGCAAAAAGTAGGCTGTATTTGCCCATCAAAGAAATATCTCCAAAATCTGAGGGATAGGGAGATTAAAGCTCCAAACAAAACTTCAAGACGTAGCCAAGGAACCTATTGCCGACAAGCAGCCCATGCAAAGAAAAGTTAACCGAAGCGAGGGAGAAGAAGTTAGAATCACCGCTACATCTCACAAAAGTTGTTTTGAAAATTCTGCCGGAACCCCCCCCCCCCCTCCCCACAGGACTTCATTCTCAGTACAGAGGTCTGGTGTAGCGAGTCGTGCGCGAAAGATGGAATGGAAGAAATGGGCAGATGCATGAAAGGCAAAATGTTGATTTACGGCTAATTTGTAGGGGTGGGAAAATATGAGGAAAATGTTACGTTCCAGTGGCGGCAGAATATGATGTAAGATCTAAAACATGGAATTATTCCTTAAAAGTAGACCTGTACATGTCGTTAACCCCAGGAACATATTTTGTCAGTGTTGTACAAAGTATAAACTCACCGGCAAAATTTCGGAAATCACATCAGTACTTTGTACCACTTCGTGACATTTAGAAAATTTTTCCGAGAATTTTCATTCTTTGAATCAAATGCCTAAAACATTCCACAGTTGACGATGGCAATGTTTAAATAATTTTGTAACTTTGTGTTCAAGATATATAAAAAAATCTCATAAGTGGTACAATTTTGGACTGTCTCCCCTACATATTTTCATTGTAACCGTAAATATCTTTGCAGCAAGACAGAGCACAGCTGTTATTCGTTTGTGTGCATAGTGTACTCATAACATTTATGAACGCCAAGTGGATCAAAAGCCTTTCGCGAGGCACAACCAGAATGGTGGTAAGCGTTCAAATCTCACCTGCCAACACGACAAATAATGCGTGTTTTCGGAAGCGATTGGAATCTGGCGACACACTCCTCAAGATGTTAACAAAAACTACCACAGATATACTTAAGGAGCGTTTATTACGCCACAACCTGTTTCTATCTAAATGAACATCTTCAAGTCACTAATTCTCACGAAGTAGTCGACTTTCGCCACATTGTGAATCACCTAAAGAAGTTCATTTAGATCGAAATTGACTGAACTCAACTTAAACACAGCTACGGTAGTTTTTATCAACATTTATATTATTCTGCCTTGGAGGCATAAAACGATCACGCGAAATGGAGGAGTGGACAAGTTCATTTTAAGAGGTACAGTTTTAAAACCGAATAGAGTTGAGGTTGTTTGGCGTGCGAGACCAGCTGGGGAAGACGAAAGAGAATGGGGCACACCACAGAGAGAGTAACGAGTACAGTACTGGCTGTACTACAGAGGCACGAATATCATAGCGAAGCCTGAAGCACAAACGGACAAGCGGGCACGATGGATTTAACCAGGCACATGGAGGGCCGTCGACTAATCGACAGGCGATAAGAATAGCCTGCTTACCGCATTGTGGAAGTGCGGAACACGTCGTAATCTGCGCTATACAGCAGCCTGTCCTGCCGTTCACTGGACAGCACGTATTGGGGGAGCGTCTTGAGCTGCGTGTCTTTCGCGGTAGATTACCTGCCTAATTTTCTGCTGTAAGCTGACAATACCTTCCTTTTTGTTTTGGACCATCAGTCTTCTGAATGGGTTTGAAGCGCCGCGCCACGAAATATCCTCCTGCGCCAACCTCTTCACCTCAGAGTAGCACTTGCAACCCTAGTTCTCAATTATTTGTTGGATGTATTCCAATCTATGTCTCACCCTACAGTCTTTGCCCTCTACAGCTCCCTTTAGTACGTTGGAAGTCGTTTCCACATCTCAAATGCTTCGATTGTCTTCTGTCCCAGTTTTACCACAGTCCAAGTTTTACTACCATACTATACTGTGCTCCAAACGTACATTCTCATAAATTCCTCCCTCAAATTAAGCCCTGTCTCATATACTAGTAGAGTCCAATTGTCCAGGAGTGCCTTTTTGCCAGAGCTAGTCTGATTCTGATATCCACAATGCTCCGACCGTCAATAGTTATTTTGCTGCCTAGGTAGTAGCATACCTTAACTTCATCTACTTTGTGACGTTCAGTCCTGATGTTAAGTTTCTCGCTGTTCTCATTTCTGCTACTTCTCATTACTTTAATTTTTCTTCGATTTACTCTCAGTCCGTATTCACTTTCACTCGGGATAGCAATGTCATTAGCGGTTCGCATAACTGATATTGATATTCTTTCACCTTGATTTTAATTCCACTCCTGAACCTTTATTTTATTCCATCATTGGTTCTTCGATGTACAGATTAAACAGAAGGGGAGAAAGACTACTCCCTTTTTAATCCGAGCACTTCGTTCTTGGTCGTCCACACTTATTATTCCCTCTTGGCCCCTGTACATAATGTATATTGTCCGTCTCTCTGTATAGGTTATCCCTACTTTTGTCAGAATTTCGAACATCTGGCACCAATTTAAATAGTCTAACGCTTTTTCCAGGTCGACAAATCTTATGAATGTTTCTTGATTTTTCTTGAAGCTTGCTTCCATTACCGACTGCAACGTCAGAATGGCCTCTCTGATGCCTTTACTTTCCTATAGCTGAACTGATCGTCATCTAACACATCATCATACCTGTCTGCGTTTATAGGAGAGAGCAGATAGTGTCACTGCTGCGTACGAAGTCTTTTCGTCAGTGATAGGGTGACAGTTTACTATAGCGTTGTTCCTAATCATTTTGCTACTCCTTAATTGCAGTACGTGATTGTATTCATTTGACTCATTTGTGCAGTAGCACTCAGAGAGTTTTGTTATTGTACCTGCTAACAGGCGGTGTAAGGTCATCTACGATAAACCCTTATTCTACATTGAGTTCCCCTGATTTATTGTTTTTGTGTTTATCGTTGTGTTTACTTCGGGAATGTTCGAATTATGAACCTTGATTATTCTTATTAATGTTGTTGGAATAAACTTGCTTTCATAATAAGGCCAAAAACTATTTCGCGGGGTATTCAAGAAGATTTTCTCATCTTATTTTTAGAATTGTTACGATATTAAATAAGCCTTTTAATATTTCTGGTTTCTTTTCACTGCGTTATTTGATAGACCGTGTACACTATGATTTAGGCCAAGTATTCTTATATGTGTTCTCACGGTTGTCGTATGATTCTATGTGGTGTCCCGCCTGGGTGCAGTAAGTTTATTTTCAATTATGTATGCATTTTTAAATTTTTAAATTCTACTTCTTTCGTGAGCTATTGCACTGTAACATCGGTCTCACTGGTGCCTGTTACCTGGTTTCGAATTTTAAATAATTTAATGTATTGATTTTTTAATCTTTCCGTGACTGAGAGGATATCAGTGTTTTACTGAATATTTAGTGTCTTTTGGAATTGGACTTCAACAAAGTGCTCCATGATCTGTGTTTCATATACGGTCGATGGAGATCATTAAGACACGTAGAAAAAGCCGGTATTGTCGAAACTGCGGTAGAATGTCAGCTACGTCCTTGAAGAACTGTTTGCAGATGACAAATTTCGCGTGAATACAGGAAGCATAACCTCAACCCCAGTAAGACATTACAATGCACTTCATCTGGATCTTTCAAATGTCGAAGACCACGCTTTTACCCGCCCATCAACGCTTCGGTTGTGTGCCCACTCAGTTTTTCCTGATGTGCCGTAACTATAACGGCTCCATCGACCAACTTGTCTCCATTCTGGGAGATACTGTTAGTGACTTAGATTTTTAGTTACTCTGTTGTATGTATCTGACATGCCAACATGGCGCCTTTGTTTTATACAGGTAGAGTGTGCTCTCGATTTGTTGATGCGGTTTATGGACAGTAATATTATTTCCAGGAGGTACGGAGAAAGGACTGTCATACCTGGTTAGTATTTTGTTTTTCCACTTTTCAAGGGAAGGTGAGAAAACCGCTACACTTTCAGGAAACTGCTCTCTGCATCTTACTGGACATCGAAGGAGTTTTTAGCAGTGCGGTCTACGAATCCATGGCAGGAGAGGGTCCGAAAGGAGGAGTTCCGTCCTCACTTATTTGGAATCTAACGGTGAAAGAACTCATCAAGAGTTAAATACTCGAGGTTACTTTTGCCAAGGGTATGCAATCATTTTAGTTGTTGTAACACTTGGAAAATTTCCTAGTAGAATTTGGACAACGGCGCAATGTGTGCTGAACATTGTGCAGAACTGGTACAGGAAAGAGATTATGAGGTTCAGTCTCAAGAAAACTATGTCATCGACGTTCACGAGGAAGCATATCCGAAACATGCACTCGAGTCTAAAACTCTTCTACTAAACCCTTCCGGTAGAAGGAACAGTGAAATATCTAGGGCTTACCCAGAATTAGAAACTGTCTCCGATCGCAAACGTAAGGAATATGTGTTCCAAGGTGAAAGGTATTGTTTTGTGCACTAGAAGGGCATGTAGTAAAAACTAGAGTCTAAGCCCCAGGAGCACATAATAGATATACACCACTGTAATGAGACCTGTGAGAAGTTATTGGGCTGCAGTATGATGGAATAAAGTACACCAGAAGGTGGTTCCTTTGAAGTTTGGCAATGGTCAGATAATAACCTGCTTAGCCATAACAGAATTAACAGCACATCCATAGCTGGAATGGAGACCATACCTGACATGCTCCATTAGATCTTTGGGTTACAAAGGAAGCAGCAGCAGGGGCATGCAGGTTAAAGTCTGGTAATAACAGGAGATCAAGAGTCTCACATCAATGTAGTGAATGTGGTAGATCTAGGAAAGGTCGTTGAATCTCTGGATGACTGTACAACAACAGGCACCTGCTTCAACAAAACTTTCAGAGCAATACTTAGAAGTAGGGTGCACTGGAAGAAAGTACCTCGATGCCATCTGGTTTAATGGCTGATGGAAAACAGAATAAGGTGCTGGGGTCGGGATGCATAGGGTACAGCCTAGACTAGAATGAGCAGTCTCTCTTGTGATGCTGGACGCGATATGTGCCATCATATTGCGTGCGGAGAACAATCTACATAGATGCGACAAGAATCGTGGCATCTATATTCATTCAGGTAGACAAGCAGCTCTGAAATCTGTATGAGTTCTTTCAGCGAGATCAAAGATAATTCAGGTTACCTTCCATTCAGAACGATGTTGCTCGCAGCGATCTGTTGGATTGACAAATAACAAATTTTAGCTATCAGTCGTCCTTTTTCAATTTTATCGACAGATCTAGATTTCAGCTAGAAACCAACCATTGTCAGTGCTAAGAATACAAGAGGTACACAATTAGATGATGTCATAAAAAGTTGAAATTAATGGCTTAACTCTTATGGTTTGTGGATTACATACTATTATCATTTTTGATCAATGCATGTAATGCCTCTAGCCGGGTTTCATCCACAGTTCTTTGAATGCTACTGTTTGACGATGGCGGGCTGTATGGATAACACATCGGTTGCTTACATGGCGCCATCTATGTGAGCTACATATAAACATCAAGCGAAGTAAACCACTTCAAATTTAATTATATAAAATGAAAAATAAGTGGAATTCTTACATTGTCGTCAGACTAATTTCATATTTATCATCAATTAATAATATTTTCATGTTCACTCTTTGTGAGTCCGCTATTATTATTAATACATTCAAATTATGTCAAGTGGGTACAATTTTCTTCAATTTTTAAAACATCTTTTTTAAATTTATAAAACACCAGAATACACGTGCCGTATACACCTATTAGTTGATATTGCTTAAATATATTTATTTTTTTATTAAATTTAGATTTGTACTTATGTTTCATTTGCTGATGAAGCGCAACAACCAGGCATTACATGCATTGATCAAAAATGATAATGTTGTGTTATATACAAACCATAAGAGTTAAGCCGTTAATAGCGACTATTTTATGACATCATCTAATTATGTACCTCTTGCATTCTTAGCATTGAGAGTGGCTAGTTTCTAGCTGAAAACTACATCTGTCAATAAAATTTAAGAGGGACGACTGGTAGCTGAAATCTATGATTTGCATGTCCATATAACAGTCGCTGCGTGCAACAGTCTTCTGAATGGAAGGTAACCTGATGAAGATTTTGCCAAGCTGGGCCAGAACTACGTTTTAGAGATACAAGAAGCTCAGGATAAAGCTGGCGGCCACCATCCACCATATTGCATTTAACAAAATGTGCATTTCTAAAAAGCTCACTCCGAGGTATGTACAGCAACAAGAATACAAACAGACGAATTGCACGATGTATGACGAAATGTGAAGTAGTTAGACTAGGGCTCTGTTTGTAAAAAAAACAGGTGATCAGTGACAGTTCAAATGGATTACATTTTGAACTCGCTAGTTACTTTCACCTTTAATTTTCGCTTCAGTGACACATAGGTTAGGTACACAGTGGGTAACGTAATATGCAAAGTAAAGCAAAGACATTATAATAAGATTCTGAGTTTATAAAATAGGGTAACAACGAGTAATAATGAATATGTGTGCCCATTTTAACTTCTTCCCAAGAATGTTGAATTTAACGAACATTATTTCTGATCAGAGCGAAACGGACATGCTTAGTAAAAGTATGAAATATAACATAAATAAGAAACATGATCGTAAGGCTATAAAAATCACGTTAGTGTACGCTAAGTATGCGACTGACTCACTGAGAATACCAAAACTTGATCAGAATAAGAATAGCTTAGCAATTAACAAGATCATTAGTAATAAGGTTAGGAAACCTGTCCCAAATTCTATAATAGAGAAGAGAGTCGTTAAAATATTAATTTCAAGCTTTCGGAAAATGACGCCATCAACAAAGGCACACAAAGGGGGAACAATAGTGGTCACTGAAAAAGAAGTCTATATCGCCAAAACCTTAAATTCTTTGAAGATAATAAGATTATGAAATTGGATAAGGGTGTGACGTCCGAAGCTCAGAAGAGATTGCTAGATCACATAAACAATTGCAGCGAGATAATATCACCAAGGGAGGCATCGGGGCTAAAGGCTATGAACCCCTTGCACCCACGCTTAGAGCACAAATAAAGGTACACAAACAAGGCTATCCGATACGCCCATTGGTGGATGGTAGGAGTAGTCCATTCTATAAGGTAACTGACTAATGCCTGCGATTTCTTAAAACTCATTATATATTCAATAACAATTTTCTATTAAAAATAGTCTCGGAGTTATCGATAAAATTAGAAATACACCAATAACTGATGAAATGAAATTTGTTTCTCTAGATGTCGTCAACCTATACACAAACATACGTATTGATAAAATCGTGCAGATTATTTAGCGCAATTTAACAGAACAAAACAAGCTTTCTGTGAGGGAAGTGTATGAATTCATTGGGCTACTTACCATAATTTTGAAGTTTAACTACTTTAAATTTAATGTGGACATTTATTCCCAACAAGATGGTCTCAGTATGGGGAGCTCGATATCGGGAATGCTGGCAGACATCTTCATTAATTATCTACAAAACAAATACTTTTCTGAAAATCCTGTGTTATTGGACAAAATTGTGTACTACTTTAGGTACGTAGATGACACACTGCTGCTAATACAGGAACGATGATGTCATCAACAATCTAGTAGCCTTATTTAATAATTTGCTTCAAACAATTAAATTTACTTGTTCAACCGAAATAATTAAGTCTACTAGTTTCCTAGATCTATCAGTTCGAAACGAAAATGGCAGGCACACATTTGGTATATTTCATGAAGAGACTTGTACCGATGGCATTGTGGATTTCACTTCAAACCACCCAGTTCAATTTAGAAAGGCGTTTTCCAATTTTCATGTCAACCGGTTGTTTCAAATTCAACTGTCAAAAGATGAATACGATGAGGAAATGCAACAATAAGGCACATTGCCGAAGTAAATAATTATCATTGGGATAGATGCTATATATAAGAACATAGCTAACAAATACAAAAAAGGATGACGCTTTACAATAGTAATACGGCTTCTAAATAACATAGTAAGTTTATCAGCTTACCTTACTAAGGAAAAATGAGCACTAGGCTTCCAAATATCCTTAGAAATTTCAATATGATACTGTCTTTTGGTGCCAAAAATAACTTAGGATGTATTTTGCAACACTCCGTTGAAGTAAAAAACATATTCCCTGCATCTGGAGTTTATAAAATTTAGTACCCGGACTGTAGGGTCTGTTATGTTGGCCAAACAGGAAGCAGACTGGAAATCAGATTTGGGGAACATGTTGCAATGGGAAGAAAAGGTAGCATGTAAAAGTCGAGTATGGTGGCACATTTGCTTATAACAAAACATAAGCTGCAGACTTTTACATCCAATATGATGTGGCTGCATAAGTGTGAGAAGGGCGTGTTTCTCGACCTCCTGGAAGAGCTCGAGATCTTCTGTCATCACAAAAATACCGGCAACTACCTGTATAACGATCAGGTTGTGAAAAATTCACGGTTCTGGAAGGTGTTCGACGACTTGTAGGTGGAAACCGTAGTAGGGTACGAGGTAACACCTGCCGTGTTGCCAATGTGTAGCAACTATTTGCATTATACTATACGAGTACAAGGAGTATATTTCCGAACCAACAGAAATTTTTTCGTGATATATTTTGTATGTCAGGTGCATAAACAGTATTATTAACAGCAATTCAGTAGACAGCATCGCCTATATCTATAGCACAATAGCCAAATTGTAATAAGTATGCATCTGACTGATGTTTGGCTCCATCTATGAATTGTTTGGTAAATATGATGAACAATATACTTATTATGTACTAATAAAGGGAGATGTAGTATAAAAAGAAATATATTTGAGCCGTATCAACTAATATGTGTATACAGCACATCTCTTCTAGTTAATTATAAATTTTAAGTAAAATGTATAAAAAATTTAAAAAAGTTTTACCCACCTGACGTAATTTAAATGTTTTAACAATAATAACGGACTCACAAATAGTGAAGATGGAAATTTTATTACTTGGTGATAAGTTATTATTGACGATAATGTAAAAATTTTACTTATGTTTAAGTTTATATAATGAAATTTGAAGTGGTTTACTTGCCTTGAGGTTTATATGTAGTTCACACAGATGGCGCCATGTAACCAACAGATGTGTTCTCCATACAGCCCGCCTTCCGCAAACAGTAGCATTCGAAGAACTGTGGATGAAAGCCGACCACCAGGCATTACATGCATTGATCAAAAATGGTAGTGGTATGAAATATACAAACCATAAGTGTTAAGCCATTAATTACAACTTTTTTATAACATCATCCATTTATGCACCTCTTGTATTCTTAGCACAAAAGAGTGGCTAACTTCTAGCTGAAATCTAGATCAGCCAACAAAATTTGAAAAGGACGACTGATACCTGAAATCTATAATTTATAAGTCACAAATAATTGCAGAATACAGTGAAGTGCTTGTGAGACTAGTAGAAAGTATCAAAGAAACCAACCCTTCTGTGGGTCCCTGGCTACTCAGGAGTCGATAACAATGAACGAACTGACAGGCAGGCCAGGGCAGTACGACGCAACGGGTACTAGCCATTCCTGAGGCGAAGTTAAGCACAAAAGTACGTAGCTGTATTACGAGGCAACACTCAAATTCTTGGACTAAGGTCTAATAAGAGATACATCGCGAGGTAATGCTGTCGAATCCGTTTTTCAAGAGAAGGTCTTCAATCCTGTCCATGAACCAGAGACATATTAAACTATTGGCAGACTGATAACTGGCCTTGGGTTGAAGTCAGTAAGTTCAGAGAGCGTAGTGTAGGAGATGAAAGCGTACCACATTTAATCTACCAATACGAAGTGTTTCAGTCAAAATTTAATCGGGTCATTAACACCCGATAATTTTCTTCTAATAAAGAACTAGTTAAGTTTTTTCTAACATTCTTTAAATGTTCCAGAGGGGTTTACTAAAATTACGGGGCGAGAAACCGCACAGTAAATACAGTTACGGTTTGAACAACAGTAGGCTGGATTAATATTATTGGGTAAGTAACTAATCCTTACTTGCACATGTGCTAATGCCGTTTGTCCTATCTTACTTGGTATATCTGTGTTGCTTAACAAATCACCGATTCTGTCGGTACCCTCAAGACCATGCGCTTTATTGCCCGTTTGTGTGACTCGTTCAGTGGTTTCAGTGCCTCGTCGTAAAGTGTCATTGAGACTTTGTTCCGTGTGATTTGTCCAAATCTTAGCAGTCTCAAAATTAGGTGAACTGAATTGTCTTCTGTTCCTTGTTGATTTTCTGTTTTGTCGACATGGTGCTGTGTAAAATACATTTTAAGTTTGCTTACTGCTTTTAGATATATATCTTCAGATAAATGGAGAGATGGTTCATTTTTCTTTACTTTCTTTGATGTGGATTCATTTTCTTCAATCTATGTCGTCAGCTTGATGATTGTTCTCTCAATTTCAACAAACGTACGGTATAAACTCAGAATAGTGCACGAACGTACGAGACAAAGAATTTATCAGCTGTAGCCGAATGTGCAAGATCATGACACCTTGTCCATAAGAGTTTAGGCCAGATTCAGATTGGTGCAATATATTCAGTCTCCGCTTCTCAGACACAGCAGAAATAAACTACACATAAAATAACAAAGAGAAACAAGATATAAAATCGTTTCACGTCCAACAAACGAAATGGATACTTCAACCTTGCATGTAGCCTCTGAATATTACATTAAAGTTAAACCAGTTACTACTGATAAACCATTCGAGGTGTGAGGTCGTGGTCCAAGAAATTCTTTTATCGCTAAAGTTTCGTCTAGGCCTGCGCTGGCATCTTGGCGACTCGGCAAGGAGAGCCTCTGAGGAGGTCCAGTGCAGTCCTGAACGAAACGATAGGAACATAAGAGTTTCTTGCATAAAGACCTCACATCCCGAAATGCTTACCAGCAGCTATGTCATCCGGTCGTGAAAGCCTTTACTCTAAAAACAGTTACTCTTATGGATCGAGTGTGTTTGGAACTAGTGTTAATTCATAAACGGGTAATTGTATGTGTTAATCGGACGAGCAACCTGTTGAGGATGTAAAATTAATTACTTGGAAAAGAATGGAGCATATGGTAAAATTATCTACGATCTAATGATGAACTGCGGAAAGCGTTTTCTTGAATCACGAGGAGGCAATCGTATCTCCGGAGGACCAACTGCCTTGCCGCAGTGCTAACACCGACTGCCGTAAGATCACCGAAGTTAAGCGCTCGAGAGTTCTAGGTGCTTTAGTTTGATACCACGCGACCACTACGGTCGCAGGTTCGAATCCTACCTCCAGCATGGATATGTGTGATGTTGTTAGGTTTAAGTACTTCTAAGTTCTAGGGGACTGATGACGTCAGATGTTAAGTCCCATAGTGCTGAGACCCATTTGAACCAAGTTAAGCGCTGTCGGGCTTGGCTAGCGCTTGGAAGGATCACCATCTGGGTCTGCCCAGTGCTATTGGCTAGTGGGGTGCACTCATACTTTGTGTGGCCAGTTGAGGAGCTGCTTGATTGTGAAGTAGCGGCACTTTTTGTTATACGTCTGTCTATCTGTGCGACCGTCAGCTATGACCCCTTTCATTCAGGAATGGGTGGATATATCAAGCTGAAATTTATGACACTTTCTAGGGCTTACGGACCCTTGTCAGTGTAGTGAATGTAAGACAAAGACCATGCAATCAAAATATCTGGCCATTTATGTCACATATTTCCATACTCGCAAACTCGCTCAATAAAACCTATGGGACAATTCCCGTTGGCCCTTCTCGACATACTGTGGTCGAGCGGTTCTAGGCGCTTAAGTCCGGAACCACGCGGATGCTACGGTGGCAGGTTCGAATCCTACCTCGTGCATGGATGTATGTGATGTCCTTAGGTTAGTTAGGTCTAAGTAGTTCGAAGTTCAAGGGGACTGATGAACCCAGATGCTAAGTCTCATAGTGCTTAGAGCCACTTGAACCATTTTTTTTTTTATCACTGGGCCGATTTCCTGCTAGCTGGCGTCTACCACTACTGATAATGGCGCATCACAGACTGGATAGGACAGAAGAGTTGCTTTTAGCAAGCTTTGATTTTTTCTAAGGCGTGCTGCATCTCTGGCGTCAATGGCAGGGAGTGTCACCCCGTGGTGTTGTTACCTGGGAGTTCTGCTGTCCGTGGTGCCTCGACTCAGTTTTGGAAAATGTCTAAGTATCAACTAGCCAGACGAAACAGAAATTTAACTCCCATCAGCACTAAATATACAAATTGGTGTCGTTACTGGGCACTAAAAGACGCCAAAAGGCGTTTTCGCTCTGGTCTTGTGGATGTCTTCATTTGCCATGTGGAGCTAAGTATACACCTTTCTATAGTCAATTACAATGAAGATTACGGCTAGATTATTCAATATATCCCTTGTATTTGGAACTTAGTAGCTGTCGGGAATGGTCTGTGCATTTAAAGAGTAGTTATATCCACAGCATCTCCGAGTGCTGTCTTTCTTCTTCGTTAAACGTCAAGTTGATGCCCACGGGCTAACAGATCGACCCAAGATGCCTATATGCAACATTTCTGAAATTCTTCAGGACAATGTTCAGGTGCTGATCTTTGTGTCAATTAAGAATCTGGTTACCTGGGTGTTGTCTTGAGAGTATGTACTATGGTATGCAGTACCTTACTGAGTGGCCAGCATCTTCCTGTCTGCTGTCTTATAACCGAACTACGGAGTGAGGTGAAGGTACTTCTACCCATAGCATCCGTGACCACCTCATTGCCTATCTTAATTCGTGCCGAATTGAAACAGATTTCTAGCCTTTGGTGGTGAATGAAATTCCTGATACACCTGAGTAACATTATCTAGCACAAAACACCATTGGATGAATTGTCGGCTGCTGTAAAGAGGAGAGATGCACCCTTTGCTGTGGTTTTGTCCTGTCTGAATGGTACTTACATCAGAATCTCAGTCTATAAGGTAGCAGCGGTTTGCTTTCGTGTCATTCACGTACAAACAGCTCGATGATGTAAATAAGCACCGTCATTTGTCGGCAGTAATTGGGCCAATCTTGGACGCTATGGGTTGGTTACTTTTAAATACACCAGTGACAGAGCCTCCATGTCTAGTTACGGCTCTGTCGTTTACTATTGGCGCTACTGTGGAAAATAAGGCCTGTTGGCCTGCTGCCTAAACCACTGTGAGGCGATCGGGCAATGCACATGGAGACGTGCACCTTGTGGCCCGATAATCGTCCACCTGTAGAACCATGACCCTGGATGATGATGTTTCCCTTGCTGCGTTTCGCAGCATGTTTGAGTATGCTAACAGGTTCAATGACTATCTTCTTTATTTTGCCTGGGGCGGCTTTGCTTTAAGTGCTAGTAACTACTTCTACAACATGCCTGTTCGGCATTTAAGGCTTCCAAGCTGTTCGTTAACAATGGCTCGTTATTGTTCTCGTATAACGGTGGTCTCTCCCTAGGTGAAGTGGTAAGCTACTTACGTCACTAACGAAGTATTCACCTATTCTATCATAGCGTGCCCTTTGTCTGAAACAAAGAACTAAGCCGCCACACGGGTAGTTGTAGAGGTAGTGTGTGACAGCGTTTCGTTTGATGTTATTTCATCCTCGATGATGCTGCTTAGGTTGCATCACATTTCCGACGGCGTTTTGTCGTCGGTATGCACAATTTGCAATACCTTCTGGATGTGTTGCCCCACCAATTTCCACATCCAGCTAACTAAATTGTCCGTAGTGGTAGTATAGGGTAGATATGGACATTGCGATAGTGACATTGTTAGTTTCTCCATGTCTGGATGATACTGCAGATTCCTCAACTGAAATGTCGTGTGTCTGGGGCCTCCCGTCGGTTAGACCGTTCGCCGGGTGCAAGTCTTTCGATTTGACGCCACTTCGGTAACCTGCGTGTCGTGGGGATGAAATGGAGATGGTTAGGACAACACCAATTCCCTGAGCGGAGAAAATCCACGACCCCACCGGGAATCGAACCCAGGCCCTTAGGATTGACTTTCTGTCGCGCTGACCAATGAGCTACCGGGGACCGACATTCCTCAACTGATGTTAAATTAGTGAAATGACGGTGTGCTTTCTTCAGACGTTGATTTTTCACAGCATGGCTTTTAAAAAAGGGCTCTGAGCACTATGGGACATAACATCTGAGGTCATCAGTGCCCTAGAACTTAGAACTACTAAAACCAAACTAACCTAAGGACATCACACACATCCAAACCCTAGGCAGGATTCGAACCTGCGACCGTAGCGGTCACGCGGTTCCAGACTGAAGCGCCTAGAATCGCAAGGCCACACCGGCTGGTTGCATAGCTTTCAAATGCACTTGATAGTAACCTACCAGACATGAGAAAACTAGACTGTAAAGTTAACAAAGTTCTAAAAAAGCAACCTCGACGGCTATTCATTAATTTAATGTAATATCCGAAACAATTCAGACCGCCTGGACATTCAAATTGTTAACTACTACAGCACTATGGGCATTATCGGAGGAAGCATATGGCTCTGAGCACTATGGGGCGTAATGTCTGAGGTCATCAGTCACCTAGAACTTAAAACTACCTAAACCTAACTAACCTGAGGACATCACAGACGTCCATGCCCGAGGCAGTATTCCTATGCGCGACCGTAGTGGTCACGCGGTTTCAGACTGCAGCGCCTAGAACTCCTCGGCCACCACGGCCGGCAGAGGGAAGATAATTGGCCCCCTTTTATCGATGGCAATCTAAATTGCGTAATTTATCCTGATGTCCTACGTAATGTTCTACCAATGTTACTACAAGATGTTTCACTCCATGACAGAATGCAATGTACTTCGAACATGATGGATGTCCGCCACATAGCTGGCGTGCGATTGAAGCGGTATTCAATAGCATATTTCATGACAGGTGGATTGGTCGTCGAAGCACTCACGTTCACCGGATCTGACGTCCCCGGATTTCTGTCTGCAGCATGCGTTCTCACAAATGATAAGTCCACAAAGACACATGTATGACATTGGAACAACCGAAATAAAATGTTCAAACGTACCTACGTTTTGTATTTTAATTTAAAAAACCTACCTGTTACCAACTGTCGTCTAAAATTGTGAGGCATATGATTGTGACTATTACAGCGCCATCTATCACAAAGTGCAAAAAATGGTCCAAGTGAAACATTCGTATTTCTATACGAACTACACGAATATGTAATAAAAATGGGGGTTTCTATTTAAAAAACGGAGTCGATATCCGTTTGACCTATGGCAGCGCCATCTAGTGGGCCGACCATAGCGCCATCTGATTTCCCACTTCAAGGTAGGGAAGTTTCGTTCTTTGTAGGTTTCACGTTTGTCGCTTATTTCGTGAGATATTTGGCCCAGTCACTATCAATAGACCACCCTGTATGCATCCAGGAGTTTCTGCGTGTTTTCAAGGGTCACCAATTTACAGGATTCTTCCATCATTAAAGCAGTAATCATTTAGGAATAAACATGTACTATTGTGACTAACTGGTTTCATTCCCTCGGTTAACAAAATACAATTTATTAATTCGTAAGAACTTTTTTGAGGAGAACAGCGGTGTGGCTGAACATACGTTAAAAATTTACAGAAACAATCTCGACCGCAAGAACATTTATTTTGATGGCAACCGGTTTTGGTAGGTTTTAGACAGTTGTCAGACGCATCCTCATACCATGATGGTCGGCAGTGGAGGTGATTGGAGTGGATGTTACAACTCGACAAACGCCAAGGGCAGTAGTTCACCTTCTTCGACTTACAACATCCGCTCCATTCACTGTCACTGCCTTCATTATGGTATGAGGATGGGTCTTAAAATGGTGGAAAACTGAGCTAAATCGGTTGCCATCAAAAATGTTTTCTCCGGTAGAGACTGTGTCCTCTTTTAAAATACAACTTGACAACCAGAAGTGAACATGGGACATTATATCGGCAGAGCTAGCTTCGAAGACAGTGGGACAACATAAAGGGTTGTAAATTCCTAATCCGTATCGATGCTTCCCATGAAAGTTGAATTGAGATGCGAATCAGTGGAAGAATATAACTGAAATCTTTTTATGTTGCTGGTTATCGCAATGATATTATTACTTTCATGGAACTGTCAGAACACAGTGTAAAACACAAATATTGCATATTAAAAAACTGTTACTATTCGGCAGTACACAACGTTCTTTGAAGTTAAAAATGTGTAGTCTCGGCGCATATCGAAATGAGTTTATCGTTGGTGATTTCTTCTAAAGTCTTTTGAATAATAAAATTGGGCCAAATCGTACTAAGCGTATATCATAATAAAGATCTCGCAGTATCTTAAGAACATTTAGACAAGAACGCATCGCACTCAGCATATTTCTTAATGAAACTAATAATAATTATCTACCTACGATTGACACAGTCTTGTAGGGTGGATCAATACAGGGAACAAAATTGTCAATAGATCGTGCGACACAGTTAACATTTGTCGTCGTGATATTATAGCGGGATGTTTGGCGATATCTTTGCTGGAAGTCAAGCTAGTTGTTGGGAACCTGCGAAGCCGATTCCAAACATGTAAAACATTAGTAGAGTTCTATCCTGTATCCACAAAGATTACAATTCGTCGTGCTTCCGCATTAGATCGGCTGTTGCTCACTCAGTTGTAACTAGCTAATATTTGTCGCATCAGCTCCTTATCTGCGTGTCCAGGCGTGGTGTTAACGATCTCGCTGCTGTGGCAAGTATCTGGTGAGCAGGAGCGGCCATTGCACAACGGTAAGTGGTCTTGAGCTTGTTGATGGAGTGTTCTCGATGTGACTCCAAATTATGCTATGAGGTTGATGATAGATCAGAGGAGCACCAGGTATCGTGTGAACAGTTGCTCTCCTGTCACCGTGGTGTGTTTCTGCACCTGGAACCACCTGGATATTGAACAGGAATGTGATTCCAATATTACTGGCTTCCACATTGAAGTTCAGTGCTGGCAGAACTCTGCTGTGTGGTGGTGTCGGTAGACAGTTTATCCATCAGTAAACGATGGATGGCGAGCTGCTGGAAGTTTTTCTGGTGAGGATAATTCTTTTGAGTGCAACTCTGACTAGTTCATAGACTGTAATGGGACCATCTAAGACACAGATTCATTACAGTGTAGTAATCGTGGAATCGATCCCAATGACCAACTCATGATGAGAGCTGGAACGCTGGCGTATTTAAGGTAACTAGCGTGAGACTATGGCATGAGGATCAGTGGAAGTGCACATGTTCTCCTCATTCTGATATATTCACTTAATAGGCTGTTAACTAGTGTGTCAGTTCCTCACTGCGTGCTCTTGTGTAAGAGCAGTTCCTAGCACCACGTCTTACGAGCTAATAAATATGCTTGTCTCATTCCTTTGGTTTTCTGGCGCAGTCTTCTTTTTCCTGAGAGCATATTCTCACTCAGTGGACATGTCATAATGTGTCAAGGGCCTGACCTCCTTGCGACATACCGGCTTACTTGCTACTGTCATATACTGACGACGTAATGACTTGGAAATTGTTACCCTTAAGACTGGTGGTTCCCATCAATGGCACTTGATGATAATAAATCAAAGGCACAATGCAGGGAGTAGGTGATAGTGTTTAGGTTACTGCACTTAAATAGTAACACTAGAGCCTTGCAAATTGCAGATGCTCTGGGCAGCCGTCCTATGGCACACGTTTCATTTCAGAGAATAAAGTGCTGACTTCATCTACCGCCTGGACGCTGTTGTAAGGCGTCACAGTAGAAGGCGGCCACTAAAAGGCACGTCTTAACAGAGGTAGCAAGCTTGATACTTGCTCCTGAGAACTGCATGCAACATCATCGCGCTTTCATAGGCTAGAGTGTTACTGCAGCAGACAGCAGACATCGGGGTCAATCGACGTAAACCAATGTAGTTGTCGGCCATAATAAGAGTGGCAGTGACTTTTAGCACTCATCTGAACGCTTTTGTAGCCAGACTTGGAGTTTATTAATGTAAAGTGCGCTAAATCACTACCTATTGACTAAGAGAAGGGTAGGAATCTAAATGTGGCTGGCCAGAGGTATCCCGGAGGTACAGAACGACTCGTCAGGTTGACCAAAGCTTGTTGAGAGCCGGTGGATGGATGGGTGCGCTATAGGAAGGGAGAAACAGTAGGCCGCCGCTATTCATAAAAAAAAGTTTTACTATTCAACGAGAGTTCTGAGTCAGATCGTTGGGGCACCATACTCCATGTCGCTCATGGCTAACCTTGGTAAGCTTTTATATGTCGTTTTCTTTTTTCATTTGGAATGCTGCTTTCAAGTTTGTACTTAACATGTAGCTAGTATTCTCTACTTCTGTTATCGCACACTGACCTCTACTGTGCAATCAGCTGCCTCCTTTGCTTTTTCTAATATTTAGAACTAGCCTTCATTGTAATAGTTAGTCTCACCTCTAATTAATAGTTCTGAATTCCATAAATCTTCCACAAGCATCTGCGTCTCTCGAAGGTGCCCTGTGAAAGTGTTTGTCTCTCGCCCAAGTCATCAGCATCGCTTTTACTGGGAATTTGTCTTTCTGCATTGTCTCCTTAGCGCTCGGAAACTGCAGACTGACCTCAGATCTCCTGTTACCCCTCTATCCTATGTTAGGTTCAAATGGCTCTGAGCACTATGGGACACTTCTGAGGTCATCAGTCCCTTAGAACCTAGAACAACTTAACCCTAATTAAACTAAGGACATCCACCCATGCCCGAGGCAGGATTCGAACCTGCGACCGTAGCGGTCGTGCGGTTGCAATAGCGCCTAGAACCGGTCGGCCACAAAGGGCTGGCTTCTGTGTTAGGCCATGACACAGATAGTTATCTATCACGTGGGAAAATGCTTGAATTTTTTTTGTTTTTTTTTGCAAAATTAGGCATGTAAGCGTAGTTTGGTTCAAAAATTGGTTCAAATGGTTCTGAGCACTATGGGACACTTCTGAGGTCATCAGTCCCCTATAACTTAGAACTACTTAAATCTAGTTGACTAAAGGACATCACACACATCCATGCCCGATGCAGGATTCGAACCTGCGACCGTAGCGGTCGCGCGGTTCAAGACTGTAGCGCCTAGATTACTGTAGCCGGCGAGGTTTGGATTACTGTGCTTGTAATGTGTTTTATAGTAGTCACTGAAATGGAGAATCGACTGTAGATTGGGCCAATAAAGCAGATATACTCCGACATCAGTTTCGTGAAGGCTCAGTACGACCATAGAACTGCTGGGAGCTTAGTAGGAAAACGAAGCAGAGCAGTCCCTATAATGAGCGCTTACAGGCAACTGTGCCTGCAAGGGTCGAAAACATCACCCTCACTGAAATTGTGGAGGCTGCTTTGACAGGAGAGTAAGAAATTACGTTCACAAAGGAAATACGGGAGGTCACCCTTAATTGTTTCTCAGTGGGATGCGTTCGGCACGCGTCTAAGGATTGCAGAAATAATGTTAAGTGTAATCGATGGTCGTCTATGGTTTAGTGCTCCGATCAGAGAAGCTGCTCTGAAGGTATTTGACTGGAAGACTATTTACGCACGCACGGTGTGTCGCTTACTCTCGAGTTCGAGTTTTGTTCCACGTTGGCGCGAGGGCACTCCGAGAGGTCGTGGGTCACGCGGCTGACGGCAGAGTAAGAGAGTGAGCGGACGGTACACTGAAGGACGTGTTGTCCCCTGTGATCGAACGGAGCTCGCTTGGGCCTTGAGTAGAGTCCGACGAGAGTACTGTACTCGAGTCTGAGGGGCCAGTTTGCACTGGTGTTCACAAACAGTGGTGACCGTTTGTTACTTTGGTTGATTTGGTGGCTTTAGGCTATTTAAAGCATTGGCGTGCCCCACAGCCTGGCTACAGTAGAAGTAAGTGTGAAGTTACGCTGTTATATGCTATACACCTGACTGCACTAACGAACATACGAAGAGCTTATTTCAATAGTGGTACAAGTGCATTACCTCCTCTGTCTACAATGCTTCTGAAACTAATGATCGAAACAAACAGAAAGAAAGGTTCATCTCTAGCAAAAAGCCATATGCTTGAATATTTCTGGTACCTCAACTGCATATTTTTCATCGCTCATTTAACGTTAGGACTCTGGATCTCAGAATGAACAAAAATGGACTTGTACCACTATTGAAATAAGCCCTTCATATATGTTTGGTTGATTGGTTGGTCTACGTGACTCGATATTAGTAACTTGCCTAAGTTATACTGTTTAAGTCTATTTCACCCGATAGTAAAATCTTAACTTCTGGTGGCTGTAATTTAGTACTGTATGCATATTTAAAGAACTATGATGTGCTGTTTTTGTTTTACCGCACTTCAGATATTTTTTTGCTTTAAAGGGAGTTTCTTTTACTTAACCATTACGTAGAGATTAGCTGTGTGGTTGATCAATGAACTGTTTATAATTCTAATGCAATTATGTTGGATGACCTTGTTTCTCGTAAGCAGAGGAGGTATTGGTAAACTAGCCGTTTGCTTACGGTGTGTATGTCGAATACGAGTAACCAGCTTAAACTGTGTGTACTGCTGTTGATCTCGAATTGTTTCATAAAGTCAAGTGCTCCTGTTTGCATTGGTAAAATAGTTACTTTTTACTTGAAGTGTCTTGAACTCATTCAAATTGTTGATTTGTTAAGTTGGTGTGAGAGGGAGCAATCATCATTTGGTTTAATTTACTGACGGCTAAATTAAAGGTTAAAATTAAATGGTTTTGTGGCTTTTATTTCCAAGTGATAGAATGATGACTTATAATTTCCTTTAATTGGAAATTTCCTGTGTGTGTGTGTGTGTGTGTGTGTGTGTGTGGTGTGTGTGTGTTTAGGGTTACATCTGTTTTTGACGTTATTACACATGTTACTTAAGCGCTGTGGCTACTGGTCTGTGCCTAGTGCTAAGAAATTTACATTACAGATATCATGAGTTATCCTAGTAGCTAGAAGGGCTAAGAAGTGGAGTGTCGCGAAGGAAAAGCCAGCAAGTGAACTGAAGGACTAATTATAACACTAATATCAATATTATGACTGATATAATTGAAAATGAGCACAGGCAATTGCTTAAGTTGACCTAAGAGCAAGTAACAGTAGTAGAAGCAACTTTGACGAATTTCGATCGTACGGTAGCTAACCTTGCACGTAACCAGGAAATGATTGTCAAAAACATGGAAAAGCTCTATAGGTACATGGATGGATATGCTAATAGTACTGATCAATAGATACAGCACTTGGCTGTGATAATTACTGTTAATGAACAGTTAATACAGTTGGTATCGATTTACACTCAGTTATAAAGGGAATATGAGATGCTAAGTGCTACCGTAGTGAAACACAGAAAGAAATATTCGAACCACGTATAAATACTCCAGTGTAAATATTTAGTACTTGCATTTAATTCGGCATGATATTAAAGGCAAGAAGTCTCCAGTTGCGCTCGCAGAACATAGCGGGCACCATTTATTACGCATAATGGATGTCGATGCGTATGTCTCTTTATATACTGAGTTATGTAATGAATGTGCCATCAGTAGAAAACGTGTTTAATCTGTGTGAAGTATTACACCTATTTCTAAAATTGATATAACTCAAGGTTTATTTATGTACTTGCAGCCAAAAATAGGTTATTCGTTCTTTGATAAATCCAAGCGGCACTATGCAAAACTGAGTAACGAAAAACGGTCATGTACAGAGACAGAACGCGATCGCAAATTGTGTAAACAAAAGCTTGTTTTACTGTCCATATATGATCACGAAACATGTGAAACAAGGATGTCGCAACCCATGAGGGAAGCTCCCAAAGACTGTATCAAGAAGTCCGCGAAACTAAATGATGGTATTTCGACACCCCTGAGTCAGGACCAATGGTTATTCGTTGCTACGAAGGAGGAAGGCTTGAAAATTTTGTGTAATAACGAGCCGGTCATTTTATGGAAAATGTAAAGAGTATGGAACAGAGGTGTTGATAAAATCCAAACAAATAATAAGAGTTAATGTCACCAGAGAAGACATAGTGCCAGCTTTCAACACCGACACCGATAGCTGTATTACAAATAAGGAGAAAAAGAACATTTCTGAGCTACAGATAGACATATCGTTGGATCATTTAGATGACATTAACGTAGTAGGTCACACAATGGCAGAAGCAGAAGAGAAAATAGCTTTTCAAGAGCAGCATACATTCTCAGAAATGCATTGGTTTCATTATTCATTCTTGTCTTACCTAGGAGTTGCAATACTCACCATTTGCTTGTATGTTGTTTGTGCAGATACTGCAAACGTTCTAAATATTGATTTACGTGCATGTGGAAAGGCATGTGCTATGATTGTTGAAACAAAACATGTTTGAGGACGACAGTAGTGAAAACGTGTGAAGGTTGGGAAATGACACACATTCGTAGTAGACGGACCGTTGGTTAGGCAGAGGAAGTAGTGAAGGGCGTGATGAATTCCCCGTTACATTTGTACGCAGTGAATAATCAGCTGCGTTACGTAGTCACCTCCACGCAGAGATAGAAGATAGTATAGCAGGTGTAGGTGAAATCAAGTACTTTTTTTGATGTTTTTACCGGCTACCCGATTCGGCTGTTACTGTTCTAGAGTCATTCAAATAAAGACAATGGATAATTGCGCGTGATAGCCAGATTATGCAATATTAGTTGGAGGCGACATTAACCTAACGAGTATTGATTCACTCCGGCGGTGTAGACACATACAGTAATGCGAAATACACTCCTGGAAATGGAAAAAAGAACACATTGACACCGCTGTGTCAGACCCACCATACTTGCTCCGGACACTACGAGAGGGCTGTACAAGCAATGATCACACGCACGGCACAGCGGACACACTAGGAACCGCGGTGTTGGCCGTCGAATGGCGCTACCTGCGCAGCATTTGTGCACCGCCGCCGTCAGTGTCAGCCACTTTGCCGTGGCATACGGAGCTCCATCGCAGTCTTTAACACTGGTAGCATGCCGCGACAGCGTGTACGTGAACCGTATGTGCAGTTGACGGACTTTGAGCGAGGGCGTATAGTGGGCAAGAGGGAGGCCGGGTTGACGTACCGCCTAATTGCTCAACACGTGGGGCGTGAGGTCTCCACAGTACATCGATGTTGTCGCCAGTGGTTGGCGGAAGGTGCACGTGCCCGTCGACCTGGGACCGGACCGCAACGACGCACGGATGCACGCCAAGACCGTACGATCCTACGAGGTGCCGTAGGGGACCGCACCGCCACTTCCCAGCAAATTAGGGTCACTGTTGCTCCTGGGGTATCGGGAGGACCATTCGCAACCGTCTCCATGAAGCTGGGCTACGGTCCCGCACACCGTTAGGCCGTCTTCCGCTCACGCCCCAACATCGTGCAGCCCGCCTCCAGTGGTGTCGCGACAGGCGTGAATGGAGGGACGAATGGAGACGTGTCGTTTTCAGCGATGAGAGTCGCTTCTGCCTTGTTGCCAATGATGGTCGTATGCGTGTTTGGCGCCGTCCAGGTGAGCGCCACAATCAGGACTGCATACGACCGAGGCACACAGGGCCAACACCCGGCATCATGGTGTGGGGAGCGATCTCCTACACTGGCCGTACACCTCTGGTGATCGTCGAGGGGACACTGAATAGTGCACGGTACATCCAAACCGTCATCGAACCCATCGTTCTACCATTCCTAGACCGGCAAGGGAACTTGCTGTTCCAACAGGACAATGCACATCCGCATGTATCCCGTGCCACCCTACGTTCTCTAGAAGGTGTAAGTCAACTACCCTGGCCAGCAAGATCTCCGGATCTGTCCCCCATTGAGCATGTTTGGGACTGGATGAAGCGTCGTCTCACGTGGTCTGCACGTCCAGCACGAACGCTGGTCCAACTGAGGCGCCAGGTGGAAATGGCATGGCAAGCCGTTCCACAGGACTACATCCAGCATCTCTATGATCGTCTCCATGGGAGAATAGCAGCTTGCATTGCTGCGAAAGGTGGATATACACTGTACTAGTGCCGACATTGTGCATGTTCTGTTGCCTGTGTCTATGTGCCTGTGGTTCTGTCAGTGTGATCATGTGACGTATCTGACCCCAGGAATGTGTCAATAAAGTTTCCCCTTCCTGGGACAATGAATTCACGGTGTTCTTATTTCAATTTCCAGGATTGTATTTTGGAACATGTATTTTGAAACCTGTCTTGAGCAGCTAGCCTGGCTGCCCAAATGGATCCGAAATATCTAAGACTCCGTAGCTACAAATACGTCGGACCTTGCCGACAATGTCAGTATACAAGCGGGGATTACTGATCATATGTCGCTATAGTAACTATGATTATGAAAGTTAATAAATTAGTCACGAAATCTAGCAGAATTTTTCTGCGAGACAAAGCAGATAAGCAATTATTACTATCTCAGACAGGTAACTGGCATCACTTAGTTCCAGTAAAATGAATATAGAGGAATTATAGGCAAAGTTTAAGTAGTCTGTAAATCACTCCTAGTGAGTGGATAAAGCATGGAAAAGACCAACTATGGTTTAATAACGAAATTCGGAGAATGTTGAGGAAGCACAGGTTGTTTCACTGTCTGTTCAAAAGGGAGCGCGCAAATGACTGCAAGAAAAGCTATGCAGAGATTCGTGCAACTGTGAATACAGCTATGCACGAGGCGTAAAACTACTATCACCGTCACATCTTAAGATGTGGCAGAGAACGTCAAAAAATTCTGGTCTTACATAAAATCGCTAAGCGGGTCTAAGGCTTCTAACTTGTTGGCCAGTTTGGTGGGGCAGTTGAAGACAACAGAATGAAGTCCCAAGCGACAGGAAAAAACGCAGATGACTACAGTAGGTAAGAAGGATAAAAGAATGGGTCCGCCGAATTACAGACCAATATCATTAACTACTTATTGCTGCAGAATTCTTGAACATGTCTCAGTACGAATATAATAATCTCTTTTGAGACTGAGAAGCTCAGTCCAAGAATCAGTTTGGTTTTAGTAAGCATTGCTCGTATGAAACTAGTTTGGCACTTGTCTCACTTGATATACTGAGAACAATCGATAAACGGTAACACGCAGATAACATATTTCTAGACTTGCGGAAAGCATTTGACACGGTGGGCCTCAGCAGACTGTCAACGACGATTCGAGCCAATGGAATAAGTTCACAGATACGTGAATGGCTCGGAGGCCTATTAAATAATAGAACCCAGATGATGTCCCCGACGGTGAGTGTTCATAAGGTAAAAGGCTGTCGTCATGAGTGCCCCAGAGAAGTGTGATAACACCACTTTTGTTCTCTGTGTACATAAACCATTTGGCGGACAGGGTGGGCGACCATCTGAGGTTGTTTGCTGATGATTCCTTGGTGCGCAGTAAGGTGATGAAGTCGAGTGACTTCAGGAAGATACGACTTGGTCAACATTTCCAATTGGCGTAATGAATGGCAGGTAGCCCTAAATGTGGAAAAATGTAAGTTAATGCGTATATGTAGGAAGCCTGTAATGTTCGGGTACAGTATGACCAATGCCCTGCTTGACACAGTAAAGTCGTTTATATACCTGGGCGTAACGTTGCAAAGCGATATGAGATGGAACGTGCTTGTGAGAACTGTGGTAGGGAAAGCGAATGGTGGCTTCGGTTTATTGGGGGAAATCTTAGGATAGCGAAGACCGCATATAGGACGCTGGTGTGAACTATGCTTGAGTACTGCTCGATCATTTGGGGACAGTATCAGGTCGTATTGAAGGAAGACAGCGAAGAAGTTCATAGGTAGGCTACTAGATTTGTTACCGGTAGAGTCGAAAAGCACGTAAGTGTTGCGGAGATGATTTGGGAACTGAAATGGAAATCCCTGGAGGGAAAACGACAATCTTTTCGAGAAACACCACTGAGAAAATTTAGAGAACCGACATTCGAAGCTCACTGCCGAACGAACCTACTGCCACCAACCTGCAACAACGAAGATAGGAACATTAGGACCCATACGGAGGCATAAACACAGTCGTTTATCCATCGCTCTATGTGCGAATAGAACAGGAAAGGAAATGACTAGTAGGGGTATGGGGCAACTATCGCCACGCACCGTACGGTGGCTTTTGGAGTATCTTTGAAGACGTAGATGTAGTACAACGCACTGCAAAAATCCGTTAGTACGTAAGAATTTGGGGGACTGATGACCTTAACTGTTTAGTCCCCCTTAAACATCCCAACAACCACCACAACCACGTAAGAAATTACTGTTGTCAATCACACATCCAATCTTACAAAATTGGTGTTTAAATTTTAAAACACCAATTTTGTAAGATTGGATGTTCTCTTTCAGATTTATTTTGTAATGATGATATGTAAACTACAGTGTGAAGATAAATATACCATTGAACATGGAGTTGTACATATAACGTAAAAAAGAGAGAAAATCATTTAATTTTTGGTGGATATTTGTATCCGTAATGTAAAAAAGAGAAAAGTTACCTAGTCAATGAATTAAATTTACGTTCTATGTAATGTATGTATTCAAGAAAACTGAACCAATGTCTTATAACCGTGCTTCTAGGCGTATGTATCTGACTGTACATAAGTGCAATGAAAAATGGAACACAGAGTTTTGTGTTAATGTTTACATGTGTTCAAAAGTCAAGTGAAATACGAACTTCATAAGGTGCAAAATGTAAGTAGAACTAGAGTCATTAACCAAGAATGTCTACAATGTCACTGCTAGATCTAGGATGTTTTAACTACAAAAGAAGCCAGATTACAAATTTGTTACACAATAACTGTGAATAAATTTTTCCCGTAGGGGAGATGTCATATCTTGACGACGTAATGACCTGCACCTTGTTACGCTAAAGGCTGTTGAGAGCCATCAAAGACATTACGAGTTACGAAATCAGAGACACAATGCAAAAAGTAGGTAAAAGTGGTAGCGTATACATTACCGGAGCTAAATAGTAACAATGCAGCTCTGAAAACTGCAGTCGCCCTGTCCAACTGTCCCAAGAGAGAAGATTCATCTCTGAAAATTAACCTGTAAAACCCTCCATCTTCTAGACACTGTCGTAAGGCGTTAGAGTAGAGCATGGCCAGGAAAATCCACTCCTTAGCAAAGGCTGCAAGCTTGATACTTGCTCCTGAGAACTTCAACGTCAATGGGTTTACACAGCTTAGGGTACTACTACAATAAACTCTACTTAGGGTGGGGCCAAGTAACGTAAAAGACTGTTGTTGGTGGCGGTAGTAGGGATGGCCGTGAAGTTTAGCTTTCAGCTGAACGCTGTTGTTAGTGAACTTTGTAAGTGTTAAGTCCATGAGCACTACTACGTATCGAGTAGGCGAAGGGGAGGAATCTAAACACAGTTGTCTGGAGGTGCCCTAGAGGTGCAGACCTCGCTAGATTTGTCGAAGTTTGTTAAGTGCCTGTGGATTGGTGGGTCGACTGTAGGAAGGGAAATGTAATACATCTCCCAAATTCTTTAAAACCTCCTCTTTTTGTATTCAGAGGAAGTTCTCAGTCACATCGGTGGGGTGCCGGATCCGTGTCCTTTATTTTCAGTTGGAGTGCTGCTCTCAAGTTTGTACTTAACATGCTTTTAATGTTCGCTTTATCTTTTCGTCATACTCCTGTGGATTCAGATACTGACTTCTGTTGTCCACCCACGTTTATCCTTTGCTATTTCTAATATTTAGAATTAGCTTTCAGTGTAGTAGTTAGTTTCATCGCCAGTAGACTGTCTTAATCAGACCTCAGAATTCCTCGAATCTCTTTCTGCAACAATCCTGTCGAGTCCAAAAGTCCTCGCCTGTCATAGGTGCCCCGTGCCAGTGTTTGCTGCTCATCCAAGTAATCACCCTGCTTTCACTAGGAATTTGCCCTTCTCCATTTGCTCCTCACCGTAAGGAAATTGCACACTCACCTCAAGTCCCCTGTTATCCCTCTGTCCTGTGTTAGGTCATGACACTGTTTCCAACTATGTCTCTGGAATTACTTCATTTTTGCCTGTGACAATAGCATTGCGTTGTAATAAAAATTTCTGATTTCCTATCTTCCTACTATTTTGTGCTGTAACTGTATTTTGTGGAGATGTTAATAGGGCAAGAAAACCATAGTATCTGACACCTGGAGACGCAGAATGTGGCATGCAGTCGGAGCAACCTGTTGAAGCAGTAGACTGATGGGAGTTCAACTTTCAGCATGGAGTGTCTCTGGCTCTCCAGCAGACACTGTTTAGCTGTGGTAACATACAGCGTCTCCTCCATACATCTAGAAGATAAGGCATTTCGTATCCAGTGAGGTGTAGTGCCAAAAAGGTTTCGTTTCTACATTCCTAACGCAGGATACAAAAGTGACTTGTGCCACCGCTGTTCTCACAACTGCATGTGTGGTGGCGGTAGCGTGTGATGAGGATTTGAACTGTCAAAAAGTGGGTCCACATTGCGCCTGTATTGGTATATCAATGCTTGCACAGCGATACTTCAATTTAAAAGGAACATCGAGACCTTGGTGTTCTCTGACTGTATTATACTTGCAACTGAAACAGAAAGCGGTCTCGGAAACTGACATACGGCCGGGATTGCGCTGTGCTGACCTCAGGCTCCTGCATATCCGCATCCGGTGACGCCTGTGGGCTGAGGATGACACGGCGGACGGTTGGTACCTTTGGGCCTTCATGGCCTGTTCGGGAGGATTTTAGTTTAGTTTGAAACAGAAAGGCAGAGAGAAACCTTGGTGTTCCTATGTTAATAGTTATGAACGACTTTTATGCACATACCTTAGTTTAAAAACTTGCGTACGTCCCTAGAGCTCCATTTTTTAATTTAATGTGTCTATTGAATCTAACTAATTCGATGCTCAGGTGCCAGTCTTTGCCTGGTTTACTGATGTATGCGCTCTGGCGCTGTAAACTGTTGTTAATAAAGCTAAGCATTTGTTGAGAAACCCTTGTGTACACGACCTCCAGGCAAATGACACTCCCTCTTGAATCCTTTGTCATATTTCAAATGTTACAGGTAATGACTTCATGACTATCTCTGGAAAGTAGTTTTACAACTGCAGCTCTATCGCTTTGCAACAGAATCAACCAGCTAGCTACGACTTATATGAAGATGAAATGATAGCTACTAGAAGATAGCATCTTGGGGCGTGTCTAAATCTATCCAGTCCGATATGTCGAAGTTATTTATACAAGAAGAGAACACCGAAAGAAATACTACATGAAAATTTTAGCTGCTAAGACAAACTGCAAGCATTTGTGTTTTAGAAGTGATGAAGAGTGTCTATTTCGTAGTTCGCTGGGTGGCTTCAGAAATATATATCCGTACCTTAGGTGTAACATGCGGTGCAAGTGCTATACAACAAGTACATAGGCTTGGTTGACAGTGCACTGACTCATCAGTAAACAGGTTACACGGCAAAATAAACGATTATTTGGAAGAGAAATTGAGTTTCAGTTGATAGTTTCTCTTATAAAACTGCTCACTGTTACTATTCGCTCGAATTTGCAACTCATTTAATATCATGAACATGGAATAAATTTTCAAGTGCCTAAATCCCTAAAATAATTTTTCACCTAGATAATCTTCTACTGCTGTACAATATATGTCCAAGTTGTTATCGTGAGCTAGACTAGAAGTCGGGTGGTCGATTTTAAGACAATAGCTATGTACAAACTTATTACTGCGCCGATTACAAGTGCTCACATTCATGATCATTTTATAACCGCAAAGTGTTGGTGAGTGTGAGCACGCCACATAACGACGCTTTGCAGATTTGCTCTTTTCACAATGTTCTTTATTTTTTACGTAAATCTATGGCATATGCCAAATCACCACTATTTTAATAATTGTTGCAAGTAGCGAACTGGAGCAAACGTTACATATATAGATTATCTTGTACAGAGAACGGTGTAGGACGTTTGTAATTCAGAGCCTGTTCACATATAGCAGACTGTTTCAAAAATATTCAATTTTGTGCACCTCAACGTCGCTGCAGGATTCCGAGACAGTGTGGTAATGATGACGCACCGTGCTGTCATATCACGAACCTCCGTTCAAAATAGGTCTCTATATACGTTAGGTATCGTAAAGCATATGTAGTCACAGAATAAGGTCTGTAAACCGTTATTTACTGCAAGAGACAACACTCACAACATTCCTCATTAGCGTTACTTGGTGGCAAAAGAGTTCTAGAGCTAACGCAATTTTAAAACGCTGCGCTGACATATTTACTGCCTATATTTGTCTATATGGGTACAGTATCTTACTCCGTGGCACCCGTAAAACTGCTTCAGTGCAGTGAGTGATACGACATTCAAGTGTTATTCACGTAAAGGTACAACCCTCGAACTGTTAAAATTTTATACCATGCACATCATATTTCACTAGTGAATCACAGATTTGCGTACACTGAACAGGCGGAAACTGTCCTGTTTCATACACGTAAAATACAGCTATGCGCAATTCACAGTTCCCTCAACATTAATTGATTGTTTTCTGAGGTTGACACTGACGAGCTGTACAACCTGTTTTAAAATTTTTGTGCTTGTCTACGCACGGCAAATCAACTCACTAGCGGTGCCACTACATCAAGGGCCAGCATCTCATTCGTCAGACCATAGAAGGAGATTGTCCATTTTTGTATTAAAAATGCATACAGATACCTTGAAACGTTCGCTCTCTTGTAATTTTTGAACATATTGACATTTGTTGCTAAACATACTGAAAGAAAAAATAATAAAATAAATCAGTATTTATAGAGGCTCCCTTGAGCTGCATCTTCACAGCATCCGTAAAATGTAGCACGAAAATTAAACTCTTCTTAAACAGATGCCCAGGGAAATGTTTACTCCTATACGGAGCATTAAAGTATGTCTGTCGGTAAAACATGAGAGACTGACGAGTATATCTTGTATTTAGTACCATGCGGCAAAGCAGGTCTCGAGAATTTCACAAATGTTTACAATTATGAAATGGAATAGGCTTGAAAAGTGTACTGCATTAGAAACGCCTAGAAAAATCCACAGCATGATGTGAGATGATGTAAATTTATGAATGCACGTACCAGATGGAAGATGCAAAGCTAGGTAATCAAAGTCATAAAGTCTGGATCCGCACGGAACCTGTTAAGAAAGAGCAGAGCAGAGTATGTTCGTAGGCACGAGACAAACGATACAGTGGTCCTCGAAACTAAGTCAGCGAGCGTATAGCTTGGGCCTGTGTAACATTCGGGTCCGCCGTGTTGGCTAAACACCGTGCCGGTCAGAGCTTGTTTGCATAGCGTACTCCAGGTAAATCTGTGCTCAACAGGAATATAAGCGACCGAATTTACTTAAAACAATGCTTGTTAGCACTTGGAAATTCGCAGGGGTTTTGCATGCCCCATACAAATAGAAAAGGAGACAGACATTTCTGAAAATAAGCAGTCTCGTATCAACAGATAGTTAAAGTAAAACAAAGACACTGAAATTTAATAACCTAAGGCGTGATCTTTTCGCGAGCTATGCAGAACAGCCCAATGCGCTGAATTATTGAAAATGATGAAATGTATTTAAATCGATTCATTAACATTTGATACACAGTTAATTAATGTTGCATATTTAAAGTCGTTGCACAGAATGTAGGCACTTAGAATTCATGCAGCTTACTGTCCAAGACTGCACTCGTCTTGCGGTACGACTTGAAGAGCTAGATGTGATGATGAGTTTATGCCTTGACAGCAGTTACTTCAACTTGGAAGGCTTCCACTTGTCTACACGATCCATGCGCCTGTCATATTGATTTTGTCCTTTGGCAGCGGTATTTGTTTTCAGTCTGCATTAGGAGTTATCACATTTATCAAAATTTAAGTGGACTTGAATGCTGAAAAACATTTAATGAAATTGTGGCCCTGCATGTATTGTAGTCAGTTGTTGATGGCTAATTAATACACCAACACGGGACTGATCATTAATAAAAATTATTTTTGTTGATCGTAAAAACGAAAAACAAAACAAGTCAAATGTGATGACAAATAAGTCATAAACTGCTGTCAACACAAATAGATGCAACATATAGCTGATACTCAAGTGGGTGGCGATTGGT
Source organism: Schistocerca gregaria (assembly GCF_023897955.1). Classification (NCBI taxonomy): domain Eukaryota; kingdom Metazoa; phylum Arthropoda; class Insecta; order Orthoptera; family Acrididae; genus Schistocerca; species Schistocerca gregaria. The sequence continues at coordinate 166,089,828 of NC_064925.1, read as the reverse complement.
TAGCAAAGACTAAGGTTTATCTCAGTAAACTACTTACTCAAGCACAAAACATGGATAACACAACTGAAATGATCTTACGCCGAATAGAATTCGATTGATTTATTCTACACAGAAGTTTTACTGCATTTTTAAGCCGAGAACAAGTGACAAGACTGTGATTCTGTTTGTCCTAACAAGTTGTAGCAGCAGTACTATACCACATTCTCTATCTGTAGCACTATCTCAGGTGACGATCATGGTGCAAGTGTCTGGAGATTAGCTTTGTGCAGCGCCTGTAATTCGTTATCGCGGGCACAAAATATGCAAAATCGCAGATGGAGTTCTGTTAGATGGATCGCATATGAGTCTATAATGGAGCATTAATATCTCAGCAGATGCCAGCGTGTGTCACTTCCGTTTTCCGGTCCATGAACCAATTTGACTCAGTTATAAGGCAGTACACAGAAGGTGCTCAAAAGTTAAGGTGGTGGACCTGTCTTGAATAAGATTTCCCTCAGCACAGCAAGTTGTTCGAATGATTGAGATTTAAACTGTCGGTACAGCTATGTCCTCACCACTGGATCATTCTCCAGACTCCAAACTCGACCAAGTTTCGCCATTACCCACACTAAGATTGCCGTTGCGACAGTAAGTTGCCCGAGGTGACTGACGTCTAAACTGTTGGTACAGCCACGTCCTCACCATAGTAACCGCAGTCGTGACCAATGCCAGTGCCACATCATGACCCAGAACGAGTGTTCCAATTGCCATGCACTCATGAGAAGAGTCAATGCCAGGTTACTCTCCAGACCAGAGTCTGAAACATAAGACCAAGTTTCCCCACTCCTCACATTACATCAAACCCCTGTAAACTCCACAATAGCACTCACGCAACCACCGCCACAAGGGTTTCGTTCCAATGACAAGACTCCATATCTCGCCTCTAACTCGTCTGCTCTAACAGTCGGTCAATCTTAATTAAAGTTAATTGTAATCATCTCGTTTCTGGAGAAGCAGCCAATCACGGGCACGTAAATTCCTGTGCAGAGAGGAGAAGGCCTTGCGCTCCTAGATTGCTTTCCCATTGCCACTTTGGACAACATGTTTTGAGTTTTCATTTAGCCCCAAAGCGAAGAACACATTTATCACAGAGGTCACTATCTGCACAGGCCCAAGAGTTACAGCGTGTCTGACCAGTAGCCTCGGCTAAACTAAAGGAAATGCCTTTGCATCCCAATATATAGCATTTCAGAGCCGCTGTACATGTTGCGTTTTATTCTAAATTCTATTGAAGACCTGAGGCTTCCAAAAAAAAAAAACCTAATGGGCAGGGGCTTGACACCACCTGACAGCTTCCTCAATAGCGTCTGGCCCATGGTGAAAGTGGAAAGTTCCGAATTTTTATCTCTGCCATATCTGTTCACAGATTGTGTTTACAAACTGTCAAAACGCCTTGGCTGGGTGACCTAAATTTCTCTCGTATTCCTGCCCCTGCCAGAGCATTCCGTCCCCAGTAAGTGTTTCGAGTTGTTCCTTCCTGTAACAGCTGCACATGGCTTCCAAGATCGTCCAGTGCAAGATTTATTGTTAAATGACAGATTTATTGTTAAATGACCAAACTGCCTGCCTGCTCTCAACTCCAGAAAACACCATTCGTCGGAGAGCCACAATAAAAATCCAGCAACCAATAACAATGTAAATACTCCGATCAGAGCTTGCCCATGTTGATGACTTCCTGTCACACCACAGAAGTGACGTCTCCAGTGTAAAATCTATATTAAAGAGTAGTCTCAACTACCAAAACATGAAATGTTAAAAATATTATCCGAAAGTAATCCTTTCGCATTTATTACCATGTTGTCAAAGCGTTGTTGACATGAGCAGAGTAGGAACGAATTCAGCATGGAGATACTGCAAGTAACGTGTTTTCCTTTTAGCTAGTGACCGGAAACTTTGTGTGTGTGCCAAAACCTCTCGTTAACGATGTGAAAGTCTTCACCCTTAAGTTCCAATTATAATGACTGCTAGATTGCCTTTGCAACCTACTTTCCAACACTAACGTAATTGTGCAAAGTATTCTCGTGTATGTGTCGCCAATTAATCTAAACCTCATCTGACTATCTGCAAACGAATTTAATGAATGATTATCAGTAACATTCACAATGTTTTTGTCATGAAACACATACAACAGCTAACTCATGCATAACAAAAATGAGACGCTGTTATAAAATACATGCACTCAATTTATGTGAAATTTTGTAGTTGAAAATAGTTGTAATATTCTCTGAAAGATTTATGCGAGACTGATAGTAGGTCCTCACCCTCCAACAGATAGCTTTGCTGTGTCTGCACTGCAAAAATGATCATCTCAATGGTTAACTTTAATACATCACTGTGTGACAAGTTGCTTCTTATCTTATTAATTAAGCTGCTGTAGCAAGTGGCTTTTTTTTCTAAATTCAAAATCACTCTTCACCCAACGGTGCTAATCGTGACAGTGCAACTTTTTACCAAACACATTTTTGATTTTAACAGCGAGGATAAGCTTCATCGAAGTGTTGCCTAAATAAATAAGAGGATATTTAGCGTTTAGAATGAAACCTTTTGGTAACACAAAAGAACTAGAAATAATGTGGACTACTCTCCTGTTTTAAAATTATCCCCTCACCATTATCGTAGAACATAGTAAGTCACCAGACACTTTTTACATTATATAAAATTTGCTCTTCTAGACGCCTAATCAAATATGTTTAAATTAATCTTGGTGTGAGAAAGTCATTAGATTACTGAACACATGACTGATGATTTTCCCTGGATACCAATACATAGATGTTGTTCAGCACAATGAAATCTTCACTCTACAGTAATTGCTAAATAAGTTCTTGCAGCAACATGAATTCAATAGTAATTCCAGCTCCAGCCTGTGTGGCCTTGCGGTTCTAGGCGCTTCAGTCTGGAACCGCGTGACCGCTACGGCCGCAGGTTCGAATCCTGCCTCGGGCATGGATGTGTGTGGTGTCCTTAGGTTAGTTAGATTTAAGTAGTACTAAGTTCTAGGGGACTGATCACCACAGATGTTAAATCCATAGTGGTCGGAGCCATTTGAGCCAATAGAAATTCCCTTTTCTTTTGAATGAGCTGTCTCTCCATGCAATCATGTCACATCAACCTCTATCCCTAATTACTCGTCATGGAACATCCATAACAAATATAAACTCGAATTTATAAATGTTCTACATCTCCTTTTAAACCATTGGACCCATTTAAAGCAAACGTGGTACACATAGCATTTTGCTCACTGGAAAGAATCACTGTGTACGTAAGGAACAACCACCTATCAAAGGGTTGGGGGCGATTGTGAAAAGTAGTGTAGCTCACAGTCCAAGAATACCCATAATTTAGTCTTCAAGTATTTGAGAACGAGAGGATTTATAGACTTACAACAAGTTTTACACACAATTTTAAACACTTACGAAACTTTTTCTCGCTGACGACTCCCACATCATGATGAGAGAAGAAAAGCTTATCGCTTGATATATTTTCGCTGTTCATGCAGCAAACTGCCACATGGAAAATGACGTATTAATTTATTACTTCCTTACTACCAGCTCTATTAGAGACACATTTTGCAGGCAGTATTGACATACACACTGAATGTAGCAGAAAACTCACGTCATTGTACAACACTTAGTTCAGCAGATATGACGTTGTAGACACTGAGATGCTTGAAAAATTAGAGCACCATTTTTAGTTGCTGCTAACTCTATTCACAACACTTTTTGATTGCAGTTATCACATCTTCCACTGAATGTACCTGCAATAAAATATCACTGTATGACACATAGTTCAGGAGATATAACATCAGTTCCTGAGAGACGAGAAGAAACTGCGGCATCACGGATGACATTTTAATTTATTTCTTCTTTGCTACAAACTCGATTTGCAAACACATTTCGTGGACAGTTAGCGCATATGGCTCTGAATGTACCACGAAAAATATATCATAGTACAACACACTGTTCAGGAGGTACGGCATCATAAACATTGAGCCATGTGAAAATGAAACTGCACGGCGAAACCCGCTATACATACAGGTAAAGTATGTGTAGAAACAAGCCTGAAATATGTTATGTGGGAAACATATCTGATATGTGCATATGCTGGCAACTCCACGAGTAAACAGCTCATCCATAAGCTATGGAAAGACGTCAATGAAATTCGTTACCTATATTCGTTACAATCTGGAGACAAATAGTCGAGGGGTAAGAACCACGAGCCTTCAGTTGGGATGAGGGTGATAATGTGGAGAGAGAAATGAGGATAAGGAGATGTGCAAATGTCGATGGGGCAGGAGGAACAGAACGCTGAAAGAGAAGATGGACTGAATTAGGGGGAAGGGGGAAATGGAAAGAAGTAGGGGAGAGGGAAATTGACAGAGAGAGGGTAGAAATGGATAGAGACGGGAGGAGAAAATGGACAAAAAAAAGAGGAGAAGATGGTCAGAGACAGCTGGAGGGTGAGATAGTCAGAGAGATAGCGTTGGAGGCGATAGACAGACAAAGGGGAAGGAGGATATGGATGGAAATAAAGGATGAGGTCGACAGAGATGGACTGCTAGAGGAGGGAATGGAAATAGAGGGCAGAGAAGGAAGATGGACAAGAGGGAAGAAGTACAGGGACAGAAGTGGTGGAGCAGATTGACTGAGAGAGGGAAGATGTGATCATCGACAGAGAGGTCAGGAAGAAATGGACAAAGAGTGGGGGATAGGTTGAGGTGGACAGACAGGATGGTGGAGATGGAAGAAGGCACAGACAATGAGGAGACAGATTAACAGACAATTTCAGTAAACGCACACCCAACTGCGTTGTTTATCTATGACATTGGGCCCTGTTCTTTAAGTTTTCGTCCGCTAAGCGTACTTGCGATGGCTGTTGCTATATGTCTTCTTCATTTCGCCTTCTAATTTTTCCTAACTACCGAGCCTCTCTTCTTTGTTCTCGTCCAAGTAAAAGTACACATTTCCCAAGCACGTCACTTGTTTGATTAGGCAACTGGGTCGAATCCTGCCAGCCATTTCGTTAAGTTCTGACCGCCATTCTGGGAAACAGTTATGAATGCCTGATCTGCAGGCTACTTACTGCCGTTTAGAATACATCTGTCTCGGAATATATGGATGTCAGGAACGATATAGTGCTTGTATTCCGGTTCTTGTTCATGTAGGCCATGTAGGCGAAGCTGATCACTGCATATACGGCTGTTTCAGGCAATATACGGGCTGTAACTGATACAAGTGCAAAAATGCTGTACGTGGTAAACTAATTTGTACACAAATTAGTGTGTTGGTTGTTTTTTCTCTATGTTGAAGAGTGAAAGCTTTCTGCCTGGCTGTACCTGGGCTACAATGTGAATGACGCCTGTCAGTGCAGAATAACTATTCTGTGTCCGCACATTAACACCTGAGCTCCTATCCAGGAGAAAATAGTTATTAATGGTCTGCGTTTTGCCACATGCACTTGGAGGTTCAACCTAAAAATATGGGACTTGTAATTGCATTAGGTATTATTCTGCAAGTGATGTAAATACTAATTGCAATGTTATTCGGTACACTGTTCTCAATCAACACTAGAAACGTCTGCACTTAAACCCAATACACATTATATAGTAATGCGCTTGTCACCCAAAATTTTTCTTTGTGCAGGATAGCGGATTTTTATCGAAAACGAGAGCAGATTAAATTATAGTAATTTCATTTCTAATCTTTATCAAAGCCCTATATCACAAAAAACACAAATTACTATTTCTCTATCTCTGATGTAGCAGGAACTAAACCACATTATTGTTAATCATTTCTTGCCTATATTAGTGCAAGAGTTACCAAAAACCATTAAAGTACCTCATGTTAAGAAACAGTTCTAGGAGTTCCAGAATTGTTTAGAAATCATATGTTTGACTTAAGCTAAAATTTAATTTAATGACTGGCAGTATTAGACGTTAGTGGACACCTCATTCAGAACTTAGTGTTTTAGGTAATTTCGTCTACAGAAGACGCATATTAACTGCAAGGAAAACTTTATAGGCAATTCGATAAGCCTCATCTTTGCTTTAATTGCTTCTTTAACTGTCGAGACTCTGTACAGCGAAAAAATAACGTGGTGTTAATTTTAATGAGCAACCGCTTATCACCTAAATCCGAGCGTTAGCTAATGTGATTGCTCTGAAAGGAAAGCTTTCATCTGAGTACACAGATACGTATGTTTCGGTACTGCACTCTAGCTTCATTCAGCACTAGGATTGTCCGCTCTTACTGCCACCATTCAAAACTCAAACGGCGCTGTGGTAGTTCTCCTTTACTTTCATCTCCCAGCCTATGCGTGCGCACAACAAAAGCTTGGCGCGAGAGGAAAAAGATACCTGCTCCACGTGGCACGTGCATAATTTAATGAAGCGAGCCATTTAGGTAGGGAGGGCTGGGGGTGCGGTCTTCAGCCGGCGTCGTTTTTCATTAGCGTAATGAGAGCCCACCAATGTGGGTGAGGCGCGGTGAGGCGCGGCGCGGAGAACCGCGGCAGCTTCCGTTTCCCTGCACGAATAAAGAAAATATAGATTAATTATTCAGCGTTCATTAGGGCGACATTTGAGAAAGGGGCCGCGAACGCGAGGCGAGCGGGCCAGGCCCGGTCCGGCCGGGGTCGGTTTTTTAGTCGCAGCTCATTAGGAGCGCAGTAACGAAGGCGGGACCCCAGGGCGCGGGGTCGAGAGCGCCGCCGCCCGGCGCACACAGGCCGGTAAACAATGGCGCGCCCTCGTGAGCGGAGGAGGCGGCTGCCGGGCTGGCCCCGACTCGCCTGGCCTGCAAGCCCGCGGCTGGACGCCCTCAAAGGGCCGCCACTGCCCTGCGGGCGGGCCGGCTCAAAGGGCTGCCTGTGCTCTTTCGTCTCTCCTCCTCAGCCGCCTGCTGCGCTCTGCGTTGTAACTTTGCATTCGACATAAATTAAGGAGCAAGTATCAAGCATAATTTGACCAAAATGTGGTGAAGCTTACATGTCCAAATCTAAGTTAAAGATATTTGAAATCTACTGAGATGCCAATAAATCAGCAATAGAAAAATTGTTATGGTACTATATAAATATATTACACCCTGTGGCGTGCGTAATGTAAGACCTTCGGTACACACACCATCAGATTATTTGACTTGTCGCTCTATCGAAATAGGCTAGTGTCAGCAATTTGTCTCGTGGTCTTATCGTGGCGTGTTTCTGCCGTTAGGTCAGACGATAGAAATGCCACTTACATGCTTAGAGTAGCAGATTGACGGTGACCAACTTTAAACAGAACTTGATTAACTTTCACACACCTTTATTAAAATAATAAAAAGCGTAGACATTATGTAACTTGATTCTGGATGGTGTTTACAATTGACAATCTGAAGTTCCTTTGGTCTCGGTACGTTATTCTTATTCTCAAATATCTCTGATACTTGACAAAGTGTCTATTCATTTATCTTCATGGCTATATACAGGAATATGGTAATCTTATTAGGCGCAGACTGAAACTTGACTATAGACTGGTACAGACTATTGCAGACTGGTACACACTGGTGCTGACTAATGCATACTGACTAATCGGAGGTCTGTACACTCGTTATAATACTTCGAGCTTTTATGTATCACTGCGCGAGTGTGATCCGCGACGAGAAAAGGTTCTATGTTACCAGCAATCTCATTGGCTGCGTTACATATTAATACGCGGATCGGCAGAAGCAGAATCTGGTCGGTCTCTAAGGCAGCGCCATCTCGTAGTGCGGAGACGGACGAGCGCTGCGCCTGCGCTGTTGTGCTTAGCGGGACGCGCTCTAGTGGGAAAGTTGTGTACACGCTGACTACGCGGAACTATGTACACAACACACAATTAGGAGTGACATGTTCATAACTATTAATTCTTGAGGTTCGAAGACCATTTGTTATTGATACTGTGTCACTTATTATGCCAAACAGGGTGTTGTACAGGTGAGAAACGCTCACTCTTAAACAAAATAAAGTAGGTAAACATAAATCCGAAGTGGATTAGTGTAAGGTGAAGAGGTGGAAATTCTGTGGAGCTATTTTGCTAACACGGCAGCAATCATGGCTGCCACTCTAAATTTTCTAATGAAAAAGGATTCATGTATCAAACACACAGAGAATTACGTGAGACAAACAAGCATTTAATTTGAGCATATATCTATTCGATGCGGAGCTATGTGGCAAATCGTGCAGACAAAGGCGAAAGCTGCTGATAATACGAAAGCTACAGGAAGTGCTCGACGTGTTGCCCAGTGTGTTGTTAAAACTTTTGTTATTCGCCTCACCAACTCCTGGCGGAATGCGAACACAAACGTCAGCCTATATGTGACTGTAGGCTTCCCCGGCGTAACCATCGCCCGAAAATGGGTAGTATGACACTTCCCGAAACGTTGCGAGGTATCAACGCTACACCTCGCTGGAGACCCGAGAAACCTTCACAACGAATGTCAGCCTTTTGCTGTCTGAAGTGTGAATGGTTTTTGACCTTCTTCACATTTACAGTACCGTGCATGTGAGGTGTGAATTGTTTTTGACCTTCGTCACATTTACAGTACCCTGCATGTGTCTCAAAACCGAGCGAGGTGGCGCAGTGGTTGGCACATTGGGCTCCAATTCGGAAGGAAGACGGTTGAAACCCGCGTCCGGACTTTGTATGATTTCTCTAGCTCGCCTCAGGAAAATTCCGGTATGATTGCTTTGAAAGTTCAAGGCAGACTTCTTTCCCCATCGTTACCTAATCAGATGGGACCGATGAATCGCTATTTGGTCCCCTCCCCCACTTCCCCAATGCAATCAACCAACCAGGTCTGAACTAATAAAACTCCAGTGGACTTACATCTGGAGAGCATGGCTGCTACGTCACCATACGTCTGCCACCTACCCATCTCCGACAGACTGGGAATTCAGGCATACGTGGGACGCTAGCCTGTACCGAGGTGGGGCACCGTCGTGCTGAAAGAATGTAGGAAATGCCACGTTCTTGGACAGACGCGACGGCAGTGCAGTTTCGTCTAAGAAACTATAGAGAGTATACTGCACTTAGTGTATCCTGAATGAAGCAGTGTGCAACAAAACGAGAGCCCCATATTGCATAACAACGATGCATCAGTGTTTTGTTTTGGAATGAAGGTGTTGCACTTGTACGCTGCTCTGTAATATAAAGCATATAATGTACAGCCATTACTGAAATTAGGTCGCTCTACAGCTATATTCCGCAAAACACTGTAAGGTACGTGTCAGAGTGTTCTTCCCATCCATTTCATCAGCTTAGGGTAGTGGGATTATCCGGGCTGTAGCTACTCTTTTCTTTGCAGTCTCTATGGGCGCTAAGTGGTTGCAATATAATCCTCGGTCACTTACTTCATACCGGTTCTTCAAGCTCATTAAGTAAGCCTTCGTGGGATAGTTGGCGCTTATCTTCAGGTGTCTGCCGATTCAGATTTTTCAAAATCTCTGAGTCCAAATAAGTCTGTTTTTGTACTGTCAGGAGATTTTAGGATCAGTCCAACACACGTGAATAATTCACGATTCTAGCTTACAACCAGTTTATTTTTGTACACCGACTGAATTTTCTCTGGATTCTACCACTGAACCTAGTTCTGTCCACTGATTTACCTAAGACTGAGCTCATATGATTATTTCATTTCTTATCCCTACAAATAGTTATATCCACATATAAAATTTTTGTCACGGTGTTGTGGTAACAGTGTACAGCGTGTCTGTATTATTTTGCGATGCACAATTTTACATTTCTGAAAATTGAATGTAAGTTGCTAATCTTTGCACCACTTTGAAATATTATCAAAACCTCGTATTATCATGCAGTTTTCCTTCAGACAGTGCTTTATTAACATGCGATGGAGAGGTATACCATGAAAAGGCCCGGTAACACATTAGGATTCCTGTTGGATGACGTTAAGACCAGAGATTCGGAAATCTGATTCTGGAACGTAAGGTGTATCCAGGAGCTGTCAAAGACTCGTATAACAATATAATGATGAACATTAGGTATAAATTTAAGAGAAATGTCCGAAAAAATCAGCGTGGAGACAAATAGATTACAGAAATAATGAGGAATGATGTTCTCGAAGGCTGTAAATACTGTGATAATGAATAGCAGACTAGGCTGCTCAATAGAAGGCGAATGTACATATCCGAAAATGCAATCACAGAAGCTACACAAACAGAGGTACAATGGAGGTAACTGCGAAGAAACCTAAGTTAGCTGTAGAAATATGTCAGTTGATTGGCGAACGAAGAATGTACAAAAATTTTCTAGGGAACACAGGAACATAGCAGTATAAATCACTAGCGAATGAGGTGAATAGGAAGTGAAGGGAAGCCAAGATTAAGTGGCGTAAGAAAACTCCGTAGAAGTCGAATAGAAAATGGTTGTCGGAAGGAATGATGCCCTCGGTGATGCTCTCGGTGAAATTAAAAGCAAAGGCGCTAACATTATTACTACAATGGTAAGTAAACCCAGTGTAGAGAGGGGTTAGCTGGAATGAGTACAATGAAGGCTGTCTTAGTTGAACGACTTGTCTGTTGAAGTTGTGGAAGGAGGAATGGCAGACATTCTCTATACAAGGCGTTTGGAAATACCCATTACAAATTTCTAGGGGTTGTAGAGGGGAGTGAGTAGATAACATCTTGAATTGAAACCCATTAGAGAACATGTTGGAAACGCTACCACTTTCGCAAGTAACTGAGAAGGCTTGACACAGCACATGTCTTGTTTTACAATTCCACTCACTAATAACCAAAGAAATAGCCCGTGTACTTGTTGAAGAGCTCTCTTCGACGTGATGCTGTAAGGCCTGTTCCGAGTAGGATGTACGGTGCCTCCTTGGAGCTCCACAGTCACGCCTGCTGACGGTTAAGGTACCTTTTCTGCAAGTCGTTGCGCAATTATGGAGAAAAGGGTATTCGATGGAGTCGTACGTTGTGGAGAAAGATATTGATACAGGTAACGAGCAACTGTTCCATTACTGTGAAATTCCCCATTCAAAAGGAACATGTCGGTGTATTCTGGAAGCGCGTACTCAACCATGTTGTTCTATCACTCAGAGACACGAGAATGAGGCTCGAAACAGACAGGTAGGATAGACGTCAAATACATATTCAAAGGGAATGAGGTTTTCACTCTGCAGCGCAGTATGTGCTGATATGAAACTTACTGGCAGATTAAAATTGTGTGCCGGACCGAGACTCGAACTCGGGACCTTTACCTCAGATGGTAGACAACCTGCTCGCGAAAGGTAAAGGTTCCTATTTCGAGTCTCGGTCCGGCACACAGTTTTCATCTGCCAGGAAGTTTCATATCAGCGCACGCTCCGTTTCAGAGTGAGAATCTCATTCTGGAAACATACCCGAGGCTGTGGCTAAGCCATGTCTCCGCAATATGCTTTCTTCAAGTTCTGCAAGGTTCGCAGAAGAGCTTCTGCGAAGTTTGGAAGGCAGGAGACGAGGTACTGATAGAATTGAATCTTCGAGGACGGGTCGTGAGTCGTGCTTGGGTAGCGCCGATGATAGAGCACTTGCCCGCGGAAGGCAAAGGTCCTTAGTTCGAGTCTCTTTCCGACACACATTTTTAATCTGCCATGAATTTTCATATTCAAAGGGTTTTAGCACAGAAACGGTACACTTTCGGACATGGGTTCCTATTCAAAGTATTGTAAGTACTCACTACTCTCTACGAGTCCAAAAAGTTCATACGCGGAATTTCGGAGCTCCCTGTACGTCCAAAAGTCAAGTACAGAAAACCTACTGCCTTCCCGCGTGTCTTCATCGTCGATACTTCACAGTCCATAGGTGGTGATTGCCAATAACGAATCTTTGACAATGCCAGCCAGTTTACTTAGGCTTAAGTGGCTAACGAACACCTAAACTACTTTTGCCGAAGTTATATCAGTATGTGACATCGTCGATTAAATAAACAGCCTAAGTAGTAAAACCTTTGAAAAAAAAGTATTTGGAACTTTGATTCCCCACTTCTTACTCACCAGTTGAGGCTTTCTTATGCATGCAGAGAGTCGACATCGTGACAATTACCTGTAAAAATGTCATCTATTATAAGATTATTTAGTTCTTTTATTACATTTTTCATCTCTCACTAGAGTTTTGTGTGACCTGTTCAAACTTTATTACAGTCCTTTTGAAAAACGTATTTGTGCTTGTAATAAATGTGCAAACCTATTATTGCCTCTGAAACACGGGAATGTAGCTCACAACTACCGAAATAAGGTCCATTAGAGTAAATTTCACATGAAAATCTCTTGCAATGTAAATTGGTTCATTATATTGTAATGGCAGTTACCACTTATTAATAAACGTCTTTACAAAATTACGATATTGAGCGCCTGTGTTGTTAATCAGAATAATGCAATGATCCTTCAGACGTGCATGCAAGTGCTGGAGGAACAGGCACTGCAGCGACTACAGCCGTAATGAAGTACATGAATTGCATTCACTGTTGCGAATACCAACAATCATCTGTAGTATAAGGGAATGATGACAAGGGAAATTTTTGCTGGGCGGTGAACTCCGCTTTTCATGCAGGCACGTCCCAAGGTGGTGTCGTATTTATCCGCCGATACCAGGTAGGGACTTTCAGTTAACATGCCGTTCCCTGTACGAGAATTACATAATGTATGTGCAGGTTGTGACGCACGAACAACGAAATATGGAAGCCTGGCTCCAGTCGTTAGTCGCGCACTGATAGACAAAGCGAGTGACGCGGCCGCTCGCTTAAAGCGGGAAACTCAATATAGAGTCCCGTCTGGCACCAGTTTTCATTAACATCGTTCCCTTACACGGCTGATTGTAGTTCGTATTTTCAAGTGCATATATATTTCATTTCACCAAAATAACTTCAATCTGGGGACATTTCCATAGTGACAAGAAACAATTTGTTCCATTCTAACCATATGAAATGTTTATTATTAAAAGTAGGTCACATTTAGAATCGTATTCTTTAACAAAGTGATACCGAATCTGCACTCTCAGACAATACCTACAACCCCACATCCTTTCACCCACCAAATGCCAACATTAGAATACATATCTCTTTCTCTTGCAGATTAAGTGAAATTCAGTATACTAATGAACAACTCGAGCACTAAAAAGAAAACCCATTATTGGTGTCAGTGTCATCCTGAATCTTGGATTTAATCGAATGTGCATGGTGGTACAAGCACTGTATCTATCAAAACTGAAGACAGACACAGCCTTCACTTTATCAAAATTTCGTACGTCTAATTCCGGCTAATTTTTCAGTCGTACTCATTTCTTTTAAACTTCATTACAGGTACTACATCCAGCGTTAAGATGGTTCATTCATAGCCGTACTTTCTTTGAAATGAACTTGGATCGTCGTACTGTATTTGAAATATTTATTTCTAACCATAACATAATATATATTAATATTTGTGACACTCTATTGGTTCTTTACTATTTCTCACGTACATTATTCTAGAACTCCGAACATAACACGTTTGCTGCGTGTTTATTAATCATACTTCGACGAAAAACGAAAGAGATTGCATATTAAAGATCTTTTCCTTAAAAACGACATTACAAAGGGTTGCTATACTAATAACACGAATGACTGTATAGTTAACTGTGCGATTCGTATGTTGTTCGGTGTCGTTTGTTATTTGTGAAGGCAGATAAGATTCTAAAACGGAGACAAAGTTTGTGAAACGATAGGAACAGAGACGTCAGTCCAACTAACACACCTTCCGAAACCGTCAGGGTCGCACATTATAAAGAGTAATTGAAGTTATAAAAAAATTCTCCATGGATGACTACACTACTATATGATCTTTGTCTTTTATAAGAAGATTAATTCTACCCATTTCTTGCTCAGTGTAATTACTGACAGTGAAAGTTTTTCAACTGAAATAAAGTTCACGCATTTTATTTTATAAAGACAATATTATTTTACACTCTGACTATATCTTCTAACCGCATAAAAGTTTTATTTTCATTGGTCTGTTAAAATGCTCCTGTAAGTCATTTCTTCATTATGAAACGACTACCAGAAGCTTTTTTATGAAGGAATATAAAGCATCATGGCTGTCAAAGTACGGAAGCGGGCATCAGGATAGGAAATAAAAATTGTTGTGGTAATATAAACTAGTACTTTACGCGTTCTAATAATAACATCCACCTGCAGCATTATTTCAAATAATTATTGAAATCTATTTACCCTACTTTCCAGAATGCGATAAGGAATAGAAGTTCCACAACATTCAAAACAAATTCTCTTCTTTCTGGAAAGAAATGTACCCACTACATCCAGATTCTCAAACAAGCGACGTAAAAAGGAACAAGTTTGATGATAGATTAGCCAAACCTACATATGTGGATTACGCTTATAAAATACTGTGAACCGTTGATTTTCAAAAGAAATTAACTCTAGTTTTATCCTTAATACTACACAGCGGAATAATTCCCTGTTTTAACTGAACAGGTGGTTAACAGAGATTACTTTTCTATAAGCCTTGTGTTAAGCAATGGGAACAAGATATGCTGAACACTTTCTGGGATCATATATAAAACAAAGATCGTATGAGTTACCTAATACGTACATTAACATTCAAAATTTGGTTAAGAGAAAAAAGAGACTGCTATTGTAGACAACAATAAAACGGCACGAGAATAAGTAAACTTATTTATGATTCACAGATGAACACAACATCAATCCCACAAAAAATATACAATAAAATAAATTCAGTTTGAGTTTCTGCAGGTAATCTTAGTTCTTACGCTGTTATTCCTGTATTTGATCTATCGTTATATTTAAAGAGAGATATAGATCTTCTTGTAGAAGATGACTCTTGCTGGCAATCCCTGAAAATGAGAAATTAGAGAGGACATAAGGACATTATTTAGAACATAATTAATGGGATATCCACCGATATGTTGCCTTAAGGCTTCAAGAATACATAGTACATCCTATATTGCTTAATCTAAAATGGAGCATCAAAACGGTCAACCAAAAATAAAAATATGATAGAAATGTGTACGTTATTGCCCGAACATCTCTAAGAAAATTTGAACCACTATTCTAATATACTACATTAGCTTAACTTTCGCTGTTAATCTGCTCTTGTCAAACAGATAATGTCACGCCACAGTATCTCTCGTGATCAGGTCTGGAAACGACGCGTAAGTGACGTGACGGATGGAATTAAGCCGAGTTTGCACTACAACACACTGTACGGAGTGGAGCAGCCAGTTGTTTTATTGAAGAGCTGAGATCAAGCTTCCATTTGAATAATAGAGCAGCGCTTTAGTGTGTTAGCATTGTACAAGTAGTCCCACAATCAGTGGAATTGAACAGTCGACCAGTTGGAAACAAACTAAAATCCTGAAGGTTGTTTTTACAGTTTTTCTTTATACAGTGGGTATGCTTTTCACAACGCCAGACAGTCTGTCATTTGAAAGCAACTGCTCGGAAAGTGGAATATGAAATCATTTCCTAATTTTATATCAATGTCCTTTCTCCTTTCTTTGAGCATTTGAACTCAAAACAGTATTTTCTTCCATCGATTTTTAACTGCACTTGTCTTGTTCCCTAAGGGAAGTGTGTCCCTCTGTACAACTCGCTGAAGCAACACTGAGGCGGAAACAGTTTGCCCCTAATGTTAGCTTCAAGAGTCGTGCTCTCCACCTATGTTAACCCACAAACATTAACTGGTATGACTGATTGTAATGGGAGCTCGTCGGAGGGACGACCTCATTCCGTCCGATTACCGTTACACTATTAGTTCGTAGCACGGCGGTAATAGAACTGTGCTATTTAACTTCTTCCATAATTAGCCGCACTTCGTTGCTGGTCGTCTCTTTCCGTGTTACGCCTTTCAAAAGGCAAATATTTTTGCTAGTTAAGCTTAAGGACAGATAATTATAATTAACATAATAATTTAAAGACTGTATGCAAACAGTAATGTGCAGTTATTGTGGATGTTTAACGCACGAGGAAAAATCTGAAAAATGGTTCTATTACGTCTGCGAAACAATGTGTATGCTTGCAGCTGCATTGATCGCACTTTCAGGGCCAGTTAGTCCATTTTCTTGACTGGGTGATGAACGCTCATGCCCACATTCTACCTCCAGGAAGCAAGTATCAATTAAATGTGTTTCATGAGCCAAAACATAATAACCGCTGCCCACCGAGGGATTCAAATGCTGCCTCGTAGTGTTGCCACTACATGTGGCGAAAAGAAAGCATACAGCGCGTTCAGCTGTTACAGTTACAAATGAAGAGGGATAGTAGAGGACAATGAAACAGCAATGAATCCTAGTAAACATAGGTCCAGAAACCGATGGTTTCTCCGACAGGTACTACAGTCGTTATACTGGGGTCGAAAGTGGTTGAAGGTTCTTGAGGCCGAAAGTAGACTACAAGATACTACACTTTCACGCCTCATTACAGTATTTTAAGTTTAGAGCCCAAAACCCGCTCAGAAGGTAGAACAGGAGGAGACCACTGGCTGATCAGATGAAAGAGTACAACACTGTTGAAGGCACAAGTGTTTCAGTGCACATCGTTCAACACACAATGTTGGACACCGATCACGGTAGTCGACGACCTCTACGTGTTACCACGTCGACTCAACACCATCGTCAATTTCGACTAAAGTTGACACGTGTTCATCGATATTAGACCTTGGATCAAAGGAACGGCCTATCTTGTTACATCGAGACGACGGTCGTGTTTGGATACGCTGACACGTAGATGGACGGTAGTACGAAAGGTATATGGCGCCACGGAGTCTTGCCGGTAGGTATTATGCTATTG
This sequence comes from Schistocerca gregaria, assembly GCF_023897955.1. NCBI lineage: Eukaryota > Metazoa > Arthropoda > Insecta > Orthoptera > Acrididae > Schistocerca > Schistocerca gregaria. The sequence goes on along the minus strand of NC_064925.1, from coordinate 166,072,979 downwards.
GTAACATTACCATTGCACATCTGAGTGATCACTCTACAATCCACAATTAAGTATTCGATGCAGTGTTTATCAAACTACTTTCAATTTCTCTACCGTTTCACTCGCGAACAGCGCTGGGAAACACAAACACTTAAGTCTCTCAGTGCGGGCTCTGATTTCTCTTATTTTATTACAGTGATAATTTCTCTCGATTTGAGATGGTTCCAACAAAATATTTTGTCATTCGGAGGAGAAGTTTAGTGACTGAAATTTCGTGAAAGATCCGGCAGCAATGAAAACCACCTTTGTTTAAAAGACTGCCACCCCAACTCGCGTGTCATATCCGCTGGAGTCTCTCCCCCGTTACTCGATGATACCAATTGAACGGCCCTTCTTTCAACCTCTTCTACGTCTTTCATCAGTATTCTCTCATGCGGGTCGCACACCCCGCAGCAGTAATCCACAGGACAGATTAGAATAGTGTAAGACTCTCTTTAGCCTTCCATTCCCTTTCGCACAACATTATCCAAGTCAAGGGTCATACTTAAGTTATTCGTAACTGCAATCATACTGCAATCATACTGCAATCATAGCCTTTAGATTTGTGTACCATATTGTTAAACCGAAATTTAGCGGATTCCTTTTAGTGCTCATGTAGATGACTTCACACATTTCATGAGCACCCTACATATACCTTGTCTAAATCAGTTTGTAATTTGTTTTGATCATTTGATGACTAAATCGCTTATAGGTATTAGGAACAACTGAGGGCCTGAAACACTTGCTAGGGGAACGCCGGATACCATGTCTGTTTCACTCTATGAGTTCCCGTCTTTTACGACGAACTGTGGCCTTTCCGAGAATAAGTCACGAATCTAGTCGCACAATTGAGACCATACCTTATACCCACGCGATCTTATTGTGAGTCACTTGTGAGGAGACGCTGTCAAAAGCCTTCTGGAAATCTATAAATATGCAATCGTTAGTACTCATTACTCTGAGTGAATAAAGATCAAGTTGTTTTCACAACAACTACATTTTTTGAATTTGTTTTGGCTATTTGTTAATAAGTCATCCTTGACTTCCTTGTGACCTGGTATTAATCTAAGGCATAGTCACAGATGTGAACTAGGAGAACATTTTTGCGGACCCACTACATCACTTCATTCTTCGTAACTTACAAGACTGAAATGGCATCTTCCACAAGGAGAACTGTCTTTCACGCGAAGTCAGAATCGCGCTATACTTGTTTGAGGAGAGTGACCGCAAATGCATGTTGACGTAGTGGACACCAAATTCTTGTGATATAAACCCGATAGAACACACTCGGGACGCTATGAAGTGCCAGCTCCACACCCAAAAACTATTGGTCCCTAATGTACTGATATTGAGTGAACACTGCCTAGAAAGTACTTGTCGAAACCATGCAAGGCAGAATTGCTGCTCTATTGCGTTCCAAAGAAGGATCAAAACGATACTAACCAGGCGGTCACGATATAAACGCTCATCAGTTCATAGAATAGTAATGCCCTCATGACAAAATATTTTATTTTTTCCTATGCCATTATACAAATTTCGGGTTTAGACTTACATGTTCATCAATGATGATGAGAAAAATTCAAATCAAACAGAATTTTCCATTTTCATTTATAAGGCATTTCAATCTGAGCATATTACAGATTCCGGATATTATCTTGTGCTCAAATTTCGTTGGTATATTTATTTCTTAATGTTAAAGACGTTGCCCTTGCGTGAGGAATGACAGCTGACTTCAGCGGCGACGTTTCTGAAGTGTTCCGGGTCTAGAGAAATTACCAACTTAACCTGTTTCAAGACTAAAAATAAAATCAAAACGAGCACATAAGTTGGTCGCTATCATTTAGAGATAAACAAGACTATGTAGTTATCAGAGAATGAATTTCGTTATGAGCAAAAAGTAACTTCACAACAGTTATTCTATCCTGTAACTCCGCTATACACTCTCAGACAAGGAGAGAGTCGCTTCACAATGTAAAATCTACATTCGAGAATTGCCAATAGATCGTTTCTTTCACAGGAAGATATCGAAAGCACTGAAATAAGATTACCAAGAAAACTACCATGTTTTCATTTCTTAAACTCCTATGTACTTCATTGTGTAGGCGCAATGAATGTTCCGAACTTCAAAGGAAGTAAGAATTGATTAAATGCTTTCTTAAAAAATTTACTGTACTGCATCGAACACACGTATCTAATGCAATCCGCTAAATGTATTCGTAAATAATGTTTATAATTATCAATATATTTAGAGAATGACACGTATTTACCTCTTAAAATTTACTGAATTATTGTGAAGTATCAATTTGTGCAATAGTTACGTGGCTACTGAAAGAGTATCTGCGTCCTAAATTGCTTGTGCCACTTTTCCTGACCTGATTACTCTAAGTAAGTGTTCTTTTGAAACGAGTATCTCGCAGACGGCCTCATTAAATTGGCACGTCTTGCTTCTGTGAATTTAGCCACACCTTTAATGAGGGCGAAGTCGGCAGCGGTTATTTTTCTTTGGTTTTTGATTTACTAACTTTTTGAACACTTAAGTATGTATAAATGAATCACAGAAGTATCGTCGCAAGATTACAGATTATTCATTGTTGTCGCGGTTGTGTTGTTAATTTCGATTGTGCTGAGTTACCTATACGGAGATGTTCATATGTTGTTTCTTTTTCTCTCAATGCACACATCCTTAGATTCGAATGGGATAAAACATGTTTCGAATTCAGTAGTTGCAGTATACGTTGTGGGAAGCTTACTCACGATTCTAAACGTTTGAGCAAACGTTGTTGTTTGGTTTGAAAACCAATTAGAAAATTTTCAGTTGCTATCAAATTAAAGATATTCAGGAATTCAAAATGGTCTCACTTGATACGTAGAAGTAATGTGGCAAAACTTAAATCTTTCCGTTAACAATGACGAGAAATATAACATTCTTAGTGATATTTTGTTTTGCGACCAAAGTGACTAACGTAAACAGAATGTAATGCAGTTTAAGGCTTAGTGTTGTAGGAAGCTATTTGGAAATTTGTGTGTTTGATTTAATTCAGTATGCATTAGCATCCGAGTATTAAGGACAATTAATTCAGCTCATATTTTTCTAACCTAAAATGCTCAGACGATTCGACTGAAGTAATTCTTGATAGTTATCTGTTACTATGATTGATCGCCATCGAGGAATCGGCGGATCTGCGGTGATCTGATGAGAACTCCTTTCAGTTTATTACAGATACCTCAGTAGTATCAGTCACAAATGTCTCAAGTAAGGTACAACCATCCATCTTTCTGATTTAAACTTGGGGTGTGTTTTGAAGCAAGTAGTCTGTAAGTAATGTGACTGCACTGAGATCCAACACAGCTGCTTTAAAAGTCATTTACACCAGCTGTGTAAATGCAATGAGTAGAAGGACTGTATCTCCTTCAGTTGCACAAATTGGTGTGGCTCCATGCACAGTTTACTGCTAAATTTGATATAAATCTGGTTTTACTGGGCGATATCAATAATACCATGGAAGTATAAATTATTATTATTTATTTATTTAACATGATCATGCCATTGTCGTATTACATTCATGAATATTAGCTCAAAAATTTGACTTTAAGATTAGCAAAGACAACCATCTTATACAGTTCGTCTCCTTTTTCCTTTGGTCTTATCCCGTACGTGGCATAGTTATTATTGGATTTTATACTGTTAATGTTAGAGCAGTGTTCCCATCCAGGGAGTAATTACCTGCTGAGAGGTAAAGTGAAGCATTATAAGGGACAAAAGAACCAAAAGGGACTGACTGTGTTTCAGTCACTAAATAAAATTACTTTTCCAACAGAATTACTATTGTGACAATTTTATGGAACTTTAACACTTATTATATAAGCTATCAATAATTTCTTTTTTCTTGGTTACTGTCATTAACACATGACACCATGCGCTGGAGGTCACAGGCACCTCACAAAGACCACCGATTAAAAACGTAAATTGTACTTTGCACTGTACCTCTATGAAAGTAAAAGCAAGACGTACGTAATAAACATTAAATATTTAACGAAAATGCGTTCTGCAAGTTGTTGTTAGTTCCTGCAATAGATCAGAAATTGCTTCATTGATTGCTTTGAAACAGATATACACTCCTGGAAATTGAAATAAGAACACAGTGAATTCATTGTCCCAGGAAGGGGAAACTTTATTGACACATTCCTGGGATCAGATACATCACATGATCACACTGACAGAGCCACAGGCACATAGACACAGGCAACAGAGCATGAAAAATGTCGGCACTAGTACAGTGTATATCCACCTTTCGCAGCAATGCAGGCTGCTATTCACCCATGCAGACGATCGTAGAGACGCTGGATGTAGTCCTGTGGAACGGCTTGCCATGCCATTTCCACCTGGCGCCACAGTTGGACCAGCGTTCGTGCTGGACGTGCAGACCGCGTGAGACGACGCTTCATCCAGTCCCAAACATGCTCAATGGGGGACAGATCCAGAGATCTTGCTGGCCAGGGTAGTTGACTTACACCTTCTAGAGCACGTTGGGTGACACGGGATACATGCGGACGTGCATTGTCCTGTTGGAACAGCAAGTTTCCTTGCCGGTCTAGGAATGGTAGAACGATAGGTTCGATGACGGTTTGGATGTACCGTGCACTATTCAGTGTCCCCTCGACGATCACCAGAGGTGTACGGCCAGTGTAGGAGATCGCTCCCCACACCATGATGCCGGGTGTTGGCCCTGTGTGCCTTGGTCGTATGCAGTCCTCATTGTGGCGCTCACCTGCACGGCGCCAAACACGCATACGACCATCATTGGCACCAAGGCAGAAGCGACTCTCATCGCTGAAGACGACACATCTCCATTCGTCCCTCCATTTGCCTCCATTCACGCCTGTCGCGACACCACTGGAGGCGGGCTGCACGATGTTGGGGCGTGAGCGGAAGACTGCCTAACAGTGTGCGGGACCGTAGCCCAGCTTCATGGAGACGGTTGCGAATGGTCCTCGCCGATACCCCAGGAGCAACAGTGTGCCTAATTTGCTGGGAAGTGGTGGTGCGGTCCCCTACGGCACTGCGTAGGATCCTACGGTCTTGGCGTGCGTCTGTGCGTCGCTGCGGTCCGGTCCCAGGTCGACGGACACGTGCACCTTCCGCCGATCACTGGCGACAACATCGATGTACCGTGGAGACCTGACGCCCCACGTGTTGAGCAATTCGGAGGTACGTCCACCCGGCCTCCCGCATGCCCACTATACACCCTCGCTCAAGTACGTCAGCTGCACATACGGTTCACGTCCACGCTGTCGCGGCATGCTACCAGTGTTAAAGACTGCGATGGAGCTCCGTATGCCACGGCAAACTGGCTGACACTGACGGCGGCGGTGCACAAGTGCTGCGCAGCTAGCGCTATTTGACGGCCAACACCGCGGTTCCTGGTGTGTCCGCTGTGCCGTGCGTGTGTTCATTGCTTGTACAGCCCTCTCGCAGTGTCCGAAGCAGGTATGGTGGGTCGGACACACCGGTGTCAATGTGTTCTTTTTTCCATTTCCAGGAGTGTATATGAAATAATTGTCAGCACAACACTACAGTGATGATGAAACGTCCCCTTAGAAAAATTTTACACGACTGTGCTTAAACTGACGCACAATATTTTTTGCGCAACGCAATCTGACTTTCAAAAATCCCTACAAAATAATGGCCATGACTAACATTAACCTATACGTTTCACAAGTCACTTACCTCACTAAAATCTTGGTTACTCGAACTACTGCAATACAGCGAGCGCCACTACTGCTAGCTAAATAAAAGATTCAAACTACTGAAGGCACTAACTACTGATAGGCACAGTTAGCAAATGAAATATTTTAATAGAGAACAAACAATGTATTTACCTTAATAGTCATTATATATATATATATATATATATATATATATATATATATATATATATATATATATATATATATATATATATATATATATATCAGTTCATGACATCAATTCTTACAAATTTCAAAACTCCGCCATCTCTCTCCCCACATCCACCACTGCTGGCGGCTCACCTCCAACAGCGCAGTGCTACGCACTGTTTGCCTCCAGCTGCCGCTGCCCAACACTACAACGGTAGACAACAATGCAAACTAGCCACAGACTGCACACAGCACAGCTAGTGATTTTCATACAGAGCGCTATGTGGCGTTATCAATATAAATACCTAAGCAGCCTACTTACATAGCCCCCATGTCCCCACAAAAATTTTTACAAATTGTTTTGGGCAGTGGCCAATACAGATTTGAAGAAATTTTTCATAATTACAATAACAAAGATATCATATGCACACAGTTATTGACACAATGTTGGTCAAAAGCTAAATTTTCTCACAGTCCATAAAGACAGTCCTGATCGTTCATCACAGTAAAATTGCAGTGTTTTTCTCAAAGTCTGAGCAATAAAAGAAATTGCAATTGGAAGTAGTGGATTTCTAAGCAGTCTTGAAGAAGTAGTGTTGTCCTTCCAACGGAAAGATAGTTCTGACCCTTGACATGCAGACAGGTAATGGGCCACAACAGAGCAAACCCACCGCAGAGTCAGTCAAAGTTGAAGAATATTGGTAGGTAGGTCAACAAAGAGTAGACTCCTTGTAGTCCTGGTAGAGATTACAGTATTGGTGGGCCACCAGAGATGCAGACCCACTGAAGTCCTCATGGAAATAATGGTATCGGTGGGTCGTCAAAGGTGTAGACCCACTGTAGTCCTTGTAGAGATGGCCAGCAGCCATCTGTTTGACTGTGCAGGTGCACAATAACCATTGAATAGTCTTGCGGATAATATAGCAAGTCCATAACCACCACTTGTGCACTAAAAAAATTTTTTTTTTAAATGTTCTTACAACCAGCAATGCTGTTATCCAGTCTCTTACTGAATTATTAACACACGTGCAAACACTATCATTCCTACTTCTCACATATTGTCCATATACTATGACCAACAAAAACGTGTGCAGTGAAATGTAATTTACAAGTTACTTAATTTGATGAACTGGTGTCAATTACAATTTTATAACTTAAGAATGCAATAACAAAGGTACAAAATACATCTTTAAAGAACATAACAATACAGATAACATTTGCAGTTGTATAGGCTTTACAAAATAATCGAAATAGCAAATACATCAGTGTTACAAAAATTACGACATAAGTACATACATAAAAGATCAGAATAAGTTTTGAAACATCAACTTCACACATGAGCATTAAAACAAAACACTATAAATAATATCTGAACATATTTACAAAGAAAATGACATAGTATTTGAAAAATTCTACAACATAAATCTTATTAGCTAAACACATAAAGACAGGAAAAAGACAAATACACAAGGGTACATAAACACATAGAGGGATAATACGAAAGGAAAGGACAGGGTTTGTTTTACTGCAGTATTTTGCATAGAGATCTCCCTTAGTTCATCATTATTTCCAAAAAGTCCTATCTAAACCTGCTTTCTGTATTCTGTTCACATCCTCTTTCAAAAATAGTTTTTCTCCACTGTACACTACTTTTTTGGCCAAATCATTTTCTTATAGCTTCTCAATACATTTCTTCCAATTCATCACAACTCGTTCTCTTTTATAGCCTACCCCATCTTAAGCTAACTTAAATCTACTGAGCTCAGATGCTAAAATAAGGGACGAGGCAATGCAGCAGCACAAAACAATTAATACAAACAACAATGAAAAAAATGGAAGTTGTCAAAGCAAGCAGCAATATTACAACTAATATAAGGCAGTGCGCAGCAAACAAGAAAAATAAATCCGTGGTAAAACTGGCTTAACAGAGTAATACAAAGTCAAATTCAGAAACATTATGCCTGGCAAACAGCAGCAGCAAATGCAATAACTTTTACCTAAACATGACAAAGCTCAAGCAGAAAAAATATTACAGTAAAATGACCATGTTTAATACCTACGTCACTTCTTACACTAGGGTGATGCATCACGAGAACATACGCTAGCAGATAAGTTACCAAATCGTAAACAAATTATTTTTGAAATTCCTGTGGAGGGAAATGTCTATTTGTGCTCTCTTTTCTAAGGAAGTACATCATAAAATGATTCTTTACTGGGTCTGTAGACAAAAAGTAGTTACATTAGTACATGTATTAAATTTTAATTTAAACAATGCTGCGCTGCAACAAGAAACTAGATCTTAAACAAAATAGGCGAAGCAAGGCGTGAAACGTCGTTCGCTAGCCATAAGTCATTTCATAATGCAGTAAACAATCTTCCAACTAGCAAGACAATAGACATGGAAAGTTTCTCATCATTTCATTTCAGTAAATATCATAAATTAAGAACTCCAAAGTGTAATCATATGTTTTCAACATTGAGCGTGTCGTATTTGCGACGCTTTCTACAAAGAAATGTCAATAGGGAGCATAATGGTCTCCCTTTTGTTTTCTTGTGCTTCTGAAAGGCACACACTAATGGCTTGTTTCCTGGTGGCTGTCGCCCAGCTGGGCGCCCACGACGCATTACGTCCAGGTGGTCACTTAACTTTCTTACCGAAATATTACGACACCAGTTTCCGCTACAGTGGCAGTGTCATATATAAATATTTCACAGGTGAAGCATTTGCGTTACAAATATGTAGAAACAGAATGCTGTAAATATAACAGTGTCCAAAAATTTTTGGCGACCTTGTGATACATTCACGCGTATACACACATTTCATAACTCTTAAAGTACGATTCTTGGTTTCCAACAACCATTTTCACAAACCAGAGTTCCTAACCACTACTCATTATTCCTTGCTTTATTACACATATACATATTCGTAGACACTTCTTCAATATTTCATCGTAATAAATAAGTAGCATAATCAAATTCCTCATATATCATCAGCTTATTGATCATAAACATACCTCAGCAGCATAATACACATAGTCATCGTAATAATATCATAACACCTCAGTAAACTCTCAAAATCGTCGTAGCTTCCTCCAATAATTTCAAACCCTAAAAAAAATTCTCTGGTCATGTCAAAAGTGTTATCCACCTCAAACGTAATATAAAAATCATGATCCCATACCAAATACATCATTCAAAGCTCTCATAATATCACAATGGTTCCGAAAAAATATGAACTGTTCACAAAGTACAGACAAAATACAATTTCATAAGTGTGAAGTTATTCAACTGTGTAATTACGTAAACATCTGTCACTGAAGTAGTAAAATAAATATTTGTCTCTCTCAGTTAAATGATCAGATAGCTGTGTAATTCTGTGTTAGAGAAATATGGAACGATGTGTAAAGTTGTATAAGCAAATACCATATTACCTAGGGCTCCTTGTGCTTGCCAAACACATGGTACACAAAGTAAGCGTGTACCCCCCTGAGGATTAATGTAATTATATCCTCAGGTGTTACAGATTACAGCAATGGAATGAAATGTATAACGGAAAACCTTTGTATCATTGTACTTCAAATATCTTTAAAAATAAATGTTTTAAGTACAAAATTAATCACTCAAATACGTGTACTGTAGCGCTAAACTGTGCGTCTTGTTGTAAGATAATCTCTGTGGAAGTGTCGTAGTTATCGTCCTCCGAAAGCTAAGTTCTGCAGAAGTCAATGTACCTACCTCATGATAAACAAAAGTGAAAAGCTTTGCTTATAGATATCGTAGTTACTACGCTTATTGCTATGATGAAGTAAGTACTGTACTGTAACGTATTGTTGTGCTACTGAAAAGGCTGTCTCATTGTAGCTATACCACGAAGTTACTAATAAAACATGTTTTCCTTTCCAGAAGAATTCAGAAAAACTGTGCAGATATAAAACAGAGGCACCGCAAAAGCAACAATGTAAATCGTGTCACATATTAGTAGCGTCGTGATATAATCGTGTAGCTATCAGAGAAACCAAATGCTAAGTCATCTTTAATCTCACCGAATGTACTTCAAATAAAGAATGTATTTTCAAGTAAACCAAAATGTTGCATTAAAATCTCATTAGCAGTACTGGTAAATGTTCCAAGTATGTAAGCCTTATAGTCGTTATGTAATCGTGCAACTAACAAGCAAGAATGTACACACGAAATAACACAGTGATGTCTGTTCACTATAACAATGCACTCGTAAATACTGTCTAAATATGTTCCGTAGGTTGTAGACTGGATAGTGAACTTCAAAACATTGTTGCATGTTAACAGTTTCTAAGTGTGACAAAGCATACTAGAAATGTGAAGTGAAATGTTTTATGGCAAAGACAAACTTAAAAATCAGATTATCTTTCAATAAACGGTTTTACATGTGAAATGTGGTGTAAACCTTTACTCTTACTAGTACGCAGACTGTCAACTGAAAAGCAAATATCATGTGGTTAGGTCGGTAAGGAACACTGGAATTTTGCTCAAGGTTAGCGTCTATGTTATTTTTCTCTGAGCCAGCCGGCGTACGCGGCTGCCTGCGGTGCGAGTCATTGTCTGTCTCTTTGTTGGCGCACGTCGTTAATGGGATTAGGAGACCTAACTTCTACAATTTCATCTTTCTGAGAGGGCCCTGCTCTGTTTGAATCCCGCCAGTTCTGATGCAATTCAGGTCTGACGTTACGATCATATCGTCTGTTGTCATGTCGGTAATTTCTGTAATTAATTTGTTGTCGGTCACGTGGTGGAGAATTTCTCTCTGAATCGTAACTGCGCGCTGGACCGTTGCGTCTTAAGTTATTCCGACTCCCTTGATAATAATTATTTTGGTTCCCGTATTGTCTGTTTCTCTGATTGTCTCTGTGATAGTCATTACTACGAAAATGCGATCTTTCTCTGTAACTATTACTCTGCCAGTGGTTGTCATATGGGTGGTGTCTGTTTTGGTCACGATTTGTGTTGTGAGAATGGCCTTGTCGTGTATTATTTCTGTCATCGCGGAATTGTGACAGATGTGACCTGTAATTGTTGTGCTCCTGTTTTCGCGTTCCGCGATTGTCAGCGTCAATTTCTAATTCTTGTAAGAGTCCCTGAAAAGCTTCAATGTCGTCTTTGCAACGGCCTGCCAAAATAATATGCCGTAATTGTTCAGGCAATTTGATTAAGCAGATGCGGATGAGTTCTGACGGGCTGTATGGTTTGACAGGTACTGATTCTTGTGCAACATGTCTTCAAAATATTTCACAAGACTGGAAAATTCAGATTGTTCGAAATGTTTCATCATCATGATGCATGTTTCACTCGGTCTTGTGTAGCTTGGGACCAATATGCTGAGAGGAAGGCATGGTAAAATTCTCCTTCACTGTGGCAATCGTGAATGACCGATCGCATTCTTACAGCTGGTTCATTCTCTAAGTAGCCACATATAAATTCTAATCTGTGCTCTAGTGACCAGTTGGGAGGAAAACAACGAGAGAAGAGCTTCTGTAAAGTTTGGAAGGTAGGAGACGGATACTGGCAGAAGTAAAGCTGTGAGTACCGGACGTGAGTCGTGCTTCGGTAGCTCAGTTGGTAGAGCACTTGCCCGCGAAAGGCAAAGGTCCCGAGTTCGAGTCTCGGTCGGGCACACAGTTTTAATCTGCCAGGAAGTTTCATATCAGCGCACACTCCGCTGCAGAGTGAAAATCTCATTCTGGAAACGAGAGAATTGATGGAGCCACGCTTGTGGATGAATGTCGTTGCCAGAATTCTTAAATGTTTTGAATTTACGTGTAGTAATGAACAGCTTATAGTCAAAATCATCGTGTCGGCGGGTCGCATATCGGTCATTGTTACGTCGTTTCGGCGGTTCCATCTCAAAATTCGGTTTACTTTGCCAATTTCTTTCATAATTTCCAAAGTGCCCTGTGTTGTTATTTTGTGGCAGTTCCGTATTTTTATGTCCCTCTTCCCGTATTGGAGTGCGAGTGTCCTCTCAAATACGTAATTCTTGTATTACCTGTGTCAACTGATCTTGTACTTCCCGGATTTCTCTTTGGTGTTGCGTATTAATTTGATTCTGATTTTGTTTGAATTTCCTAATTTGTTCGAACTCTTCTGTGTCATTAAAGACTACCGGTTTTGTGTCATTCAGATTATCATCTACCTTCGCAGATAAATTATTTAGCTGATCCGAAAGTTCAACTACATTCTCCGATAGTGAACACATTTCCTCAGTGTGTTTTTCTGAACCAAGTTTCAGAGTGTCCATTTGAGTTGAAATCGAATCTACTGTGTCCTTTAAGTTTTCCTGAGTTCTTGCAAGTTGCGTAACCGAATCGGTGGATGCAACTGAGTCCATTTTAGCTTGCAAGGTGTCGTGATTTTCACGAACAACAGTTTGCAATTCTTTTATGGCTGTTTCGTGATTCTGTAATGAGTTTTCATGCCGCGAAAAAATAGGTTGACAATGCTCACAAATTTGTGTTTTTACGTCATTACAGATTTTTTGACATTTCGATTCAATGTTATGTAACTCAGTAGTTAAATCTTCACGTGTTTGTTCAAGTGTGGTGTCTAACTTCCGAAGATTATGTTCCATTGTATCCAACTGTTGCTGTGTTTGTCTCTGATTTTGTTCCATTGTGTCTAACTTTTGAAGATTATGTTCCATTGTGTCTAACTTTTGAAGATTATGTTCCATTGTGTCCAACTGTTGCTGTGTTTGTCTCTGATTTTGTTCAAGCGTTGTGTCTAACTTTTGCAGCCTTTGTCCCATTTGTTGCATTAACTGTAATAACAGTGCACTGGTGTCTGAAACATGTTCCTCAGAGCTTTTCGGCTGTGCATTTGAACCGACAATATTCGCATTTTGAAAAGCAGAAAATGTGTCTTGATTTATTTGAGAAAACGGTGAGGACGCAAAATCTGAATCTACAGTATTTGCAAGATTGTGTCCTGTCATTTCGGAATCCTGAGACGAGCTGTTGCCGACCGATCGATCGATAACGCTTCCCTGTTCACTAATTGTTTCACTGCCTCCACCATTATTTGCAACCCGCTCCATTTCCCTATGCGCTATTACCAAATTACTACTTTGAACGTTAGTGAATTCATTACATGGTGACGCTAACACACTGCTTTCGTCTTTACTGTCATTTCTCAGTTTACTTTGGAGCCTAGTGTTACGTTTTTCACACGCCATTATTGTCACAATATTTCACACGACAACACAGAAAAACACAATTTGAAGAACAAAAATAAGAGAACACATTAACATAGCACTGAAAATAATATCTAGTTAATTGCAAGCGCAGCTGCGAAATACTTGGTGCAAATCTACATGCATGCCACAACTGTTTTACTGTACAACAATGAAAGACTGCAACTACAAAGGAAATTATCTCTATGATTACGCGCTAGCAATAAAAAAATCTACATTAATTACACAAACTACAAGAAAAAATCAGAAGATTCCAGTGAGGTATCCTCGGCTAAGGGTCGACATATGAAACGTCCCCTTAGAAAAATTTCACATGACTGTGCTTAAACTGACACACAATATTTTTAGCGCAACGCAATATGACTTGCAAAAATCCCTACAAAATAATGGCCCTGACTAACATTAACCTATACGTTTCACAAGTCACTTACCTCACTAAAATCTTGGTTACTCGAACTACTGCAATACAGCGAGCGCCACTACTGCTAGCTAAATAAAAGATTCAAGCTACGGAAGGCACTAACTACTGATAGAAACAGTTAGCAAATGAAAGATTTTAATAGAGAACAAACAATGTATTTACCTTAATAGTCATAATATATATATATATATATATATATATCATGACATCAATTCTTACAAATTTCAAAACTCCGCCATCTCTCTCCCCACATCCACCACTGCTGGCGGCTCACCTCCAACTGCGCAATGCTACGCACTGTTAGCATCCAGCTGCCGCTGCCCAACACTACAATGGTAGACAACAATGCAAACCAGCCACAGACTGCACACAGCACAGTTAGTGTATTTCATACAGAGCGCTATGTGGCGTTATCAATATAAAAACCTAAGCAGCCTACTTACAATGTACACACAATTATCATCAGTATTTTTCTTATTAGAGTGGTCAGACACAAAGCATTAACAGCCCCAAGTCTTTCAATGTCTCTCACTTTAGAAGTAAGGACTCCAGCAGTCAAGCGTTTCCCAAACAGTAACCATAGTGCAAAAATTTTAACTAGATGGATTTTAAATGGGTATTCCTCTGTGTCGGTGATGCAAACACCGCTAAGGAGAGGATTAGTAACAGGAAAGCACGTTTTGTAACAGTGTGTACAGTTGGCTTTCGTGACGGGCTTGTAGATAGCACTGGAAATTGATTTATCCTTCATTATAGCAGGCACAAACACACACACACACACACACACACACACACACACACACACACACACACATGTACATGCACAAGCTAAAATCATTTGTCTTTCATAATTAAAAACAAATGTTTTTAAAGAATTTTTTTCATTCTATAGTTTAATTAGAGGAAAGCGGTTGAATAGTGGCGGTGGTCTTTGTGTGTATGTATGTGTGTGTGTGGGGGGGGAGGGGGTAGTGGGGGGGGGAGGGGTTGAGGTAATATCTTGATTGCACTCACGGATTATGGTACTAAGGAAGGTTGAAAACCTGTATGTTAGGGGGCGGTAGGATGCTCTTCCTGTTGCCACCACTCTACCCATCGGGAGGGAATTGGTTTACACCACATCGTTCTGTGTAGCGTTACCCACACGAAAGTATGTGAATGTTCGCTAAAAGTTCGTGAATCGTGTAATGGATACGGGACGTAGACACCAGCATTGTATCAATCTGGTTGGGTATAGGAAATCACCTGAAAAGCACAAGCAGGTAAGCCGACACGACAATCCACGTTGTTGATTCATCAGACGGATTCGGTACTTGGACAATGCACGTACCCGAGCCCCGTAAGCGGCGAACTAAGGCGTTGGTGATGCACATTTCATGCAATTATGTCTGGTATATTTCTTCCCAAATGGTAAATTACAATATTTTAACACCTAACCATTTAATGATACATCACATATGTATGTACCTGTACTAATCTGTATCTGGATTTAGGACTGTACGCTGTTCAGTTATATTAATGTGATCACCTGTAAAAAAATGAGTAACCAACTTTTGCAGTGCGGACCACTGCAAGAATTACAGTAAGAGAGTCAGTGAGAATCCAAATGTGGAGCCAGCGCCAGGATCCATGATGAGGACAGCCTGATTGAAATGTTCTCACAGATTCTCTGTTGATTTCCAATACGGAGATTTTGGTGGCGTGCTCTTCAAACCTTGTTTGTACACTGTGTACTATGTGACACGCTTCCCTACTGTTAGATGCAGCGGAAAAAACAAACTATGTGTAAGGGTATTCGTGGTCGCCCAACTTAACTCCACACTTCTATTGATCTGTTGTGTCTTCCAGAATGACAATATCGACAAGGAAACGTCACGAACCCATTCCCCAGAGCATAATGCTCATTCTTCTGCCATGCACCCTTCCTACAATTATTGCACAGTGTCTCCTTTCTTTCAGACATTTCACACTGTGCACGACAACTGTCATTTCTCCGGCGGAGCATAAAAAGTGATCCATCTGAAAGGGCCACATGTTGCCAGGTCCTACGGCGGTACTGGTGTAACAATTCCATCCTTTGGCTACGATTAACAGCAGTTAGCATAGCCATATGAACCAGGCGCGGTGGTCCACAGCAGCATTGTTCGCTGAACAGTTGTTGAGAAAACACTGTTGGTAGCCCACTGGTTAAACTGGGCTGTCAGTTGCTCGTCTATTTGCCCGTGCACATGCACTTCTACTCGCCAGTGTACATCTCCGCAGCTGACGTTCACACCCGTGATCTATGGTCCATGGGGAAGGCACACAACACTTGCCTTGTCGCCTGCTTTGTATGGCGCCATTTCACTACGAACGGTCTACTTCAACCACAGCTGAACCCTGCACGGATCGCATTTATTCGATTTATTATTTGTCATCTTCTGTTACGATACTGTCACCTCTTTTTCTTATTCCATTTACTGGCGTCACAAACCTCCTGTCTTACTTGCCTGTAAGCGGCAGCAGCAGCGCATATTGGTAAGTGCATTGTCGTACCATCTCTGGAGAGACTGGTAGTATTTCCGGGTCATCGAGTGTCTGGAGTCATTTCGGGACTGACCAGCAGTGCCATCGGGACGCAGCAGCAGTGAAGCCGGGAGACGGAGCGCCGGTGAGGCGCTGACAAGCAGTGGTCGCCAACTGCTGGCCACACACATGAACTGACCGCTGGTAGAGATTAGAGCGGAACGACTGTTGTTTGGTCGTTTGGTTGGTCGTCTCATTGGCCGACGTATACTTGTTTCTTTCACCATTTCCGGGTCCGGGCAGTAGGTCAGTTGGCGTGGAGCAGCGAGGAATTCTCGGCGGGACGTAGTCTAGCCGCGACCGCTGGCGCTCTTAACACATTGTCGGAGTGTGTGGAGCTGTTCCCATAGCTACGAGGTCCGTGGCTCACCGGCCCTGTACACGAAAGTTGAGTTTTGATTTAACCTACCAGCAAGTTAAGAATATTCACATTTGGTCGTTTGGAGTTCATTGTCGGCTGTTGGGGTATTCCAGTGAGCAACAACGTGGTTTTCAAGTTGGAAAATTGTAGCCACCCTCCAGTGGAGTTTCACTGTATTTGGTTATTTGAATTGAAGTGCACCAGTGGAATCTTCTGCCATGTATCCGTTAACGTTCCAGTTACCTCCACTGGTTGTTGACGTAAGTTTCAGGCAGTGTAGTTTCCTCAACGTGTTGTTCCTGTCCAGCACGGCGTGTATATTGACAGCTCCATGTATGATTGGTTGTGGGCACCAATATCTTCTACGTTGTTCCATTGAACTCTATTTTGTACCGTAGTCGGGTGAAGTGGAAGTTGTCTTGTCGGTGGGTCTGTTGACTGCCGATCAGTTGGGTTGTCGTCCGATCGTGAATTGTTGGCCCGACTGCCTGTCTGACTTTAGCGAGCGTTAGTGTTTGAAATCCAGGCCGACCTTCGAGTGTCTGAGCCCCCTTGGGTGTACTGGTGCCTTTTCTTGTTCTTGTTGTTTGTACTTGCATGGCATTTAGCGATTTTTTTAAAATTACGGTTGTTTTGCTCTTAAGGCGTAAGATTCTTTAGGCCTTCAGCCAAATTTAAAGAACTGTTTCATGTAACAGTTTTGGCATTTTAAAGGTTTTAACGTTGTTGAAATTTGAGTGTTGAGCCTTCAGCCGGTTTTGAATTTCAGTTGTTTTGCTCTTAAGGCCTTCAGCCTATTTCAAACAACTGTTTTACGCAAGGCCTTTGGCGTTTTAAATATTTTAATGTTGTTGAATTTTATGTGTTGGGCCTTCAGCCGATTTTGAGTTTTAACTGTTTTGCGCTTAAGGCCTTCAGCCTAAATGCAAGAAGTATTTCTCGTGAGGTCTTTGCTATTTAAAAAAAATAATGTTGTGGAGTTTTAAGCCTTAGGCCTTCGGTCGATTTGAATTTAAATTGTTTGCTCTTGAAGTATCTGATTCTTTGGGCCATCAGCCTAACTAAAGATAAGGCTTTGCCTTTTAAATTTCAGTTTTGGTTGAGTTTTGCCTAATTAAGAACAGTTTTACGTAAGGCTGTTCTTTAGCATTAAGTGCTGGGGTTTCAGCCGATTTCGAATTCAAATTGTTTGCTCTGAAAATCCAGGATTCTTTGGCCCTTCAACTTAAATAAAGAGCCTTTGTAAGATAAGGCCTGCCTTTTAAATTTCTTATTATGTTTGCGTTTTAGGTTATTGGCCTAGCCGTTTTTAAATTAAAGTGGCTTTCAGCTGATAATTATGTCCCAAAGATTAAAGCTGTGTATTAAAAAGAATTTTTTTGGGCTCTTTTTGATCAAATAATAAAGTTGTATGTTCGATTGTAACTGACAGCCCCTTTCCACAATTTAAACTGCCTGTCCTGTCCTGCGAGTTAAGCTGGGCGTCTCAACGGCTGTACGCAAACCGTTTACAAAACTTGCCGTTTCAGAAATTGTTCCAGTCTTGGGCTGTAAGTCATTTATCATGCGCTTTAAGAGGTCAGAAAATACGCTACATTCAGGCATTATGGCCACGACTACACTGTTTTCCTCGTCTCCCAGACGTGCTTTGTGTACCATCCACTGCTAGCACAGCCACCTGCAGCCCCGGGGTGGTTGTAGCACGTTGACTCTCAACGTAAACTGTGTTCAGATTAATGTCACTCCATCGTGAAAATCATTTAGTGTTCAAGAACATACCCAGATTCTTAAGGATATATTTCACAGCAAAGGATATCCATAAAACTAAGAATCAGCCTAAATTACATAAATTATAAAATTCTGTCAAAAATTTTAGAAGTACGTCTGAACCAATGGTGGGTCATTGTACTCCGGTCTAAATTACAACACATCAAAAATGTTTTGCATCACCCCGGTTCCAAGAACTCCTGAAGACCGATGTTGACTGTGGAAATTGTCTCACAGACTCAGTCCCTCTCGCTGTTCACAGATGTCACTAAACCCGCCCAAAGATGTAAAAAAACCATTAACAGCTCCTATTAGCTATTAGTCGGAGGGGTTCCGACAGCCTATCAGTTCCAGTCATTGCACCAGGAAGGAGGTACACGGCTCGTGTTGTCTGTAGTTCGACCACCACCAGACAGTCAATACCATGGTTCGATCGGGTGCGCATTGTTACTTTGTCCCAGGAAGAGCTCTCAGCAAGGGAAGTGTCCAGGCGTCTCGGAATGAACAAGAGCGATATTGTTTGGACATGAGGGAGATACAGAGAGACAGTAACTATCCATGACATGCTAGGCTCAGGCCGCCCACGGACTACTATAGCAGTTGATGACTGCTACCTACGGATTATGGCTAGGAGGAACCCTGACAGCAACGCCACTAGATTGAATAATACCATTTGTACAGCCACAGGACGTCGTGTTAAGACTCAAACTGTGAGCAGTGGGCTACATGATGCGCAACTTCACTCCCGGCGTCCATGGCAAGGTCCATATTTGCAACCACGACACCATGCATGGCGATACAGAAGGGCCCAACAAAATGGCGAATGGACCACTCAGGATTAGCATCACGTTCTCTTCGCTGATGACTGTCGCATATGCCTTCAACCAGGCAATCGTCGGAGATGTGTTTTGAGGCACCCCGGTCAGGCTGAACGTCTTTGACACACTATCCAACGAGTGCAGCAATGTGGAGGTTCCCTCCTGTTTAGGGGTAGCTTATAAGGGTCTCACGAACGCCGCTGGTGTACATGGAAGGTGTCCCTAACGACTGTACAGTACGTGAAAGCCATCCTCCGACCGATAGTGCAATCATATCGGCAGCCTATTACGGAAGCATCCTCCTTCATGAACGACAATTCGCGCCCCCATCGAGCATATCTTGTGAATAACTTCTTTCAGGATAACGACATCGCTCGACTAGAGTGATCAAGAAGTTCTCCAGGCATGAAATCTACCGAACATGCCTGGTATATATTGAAAAGTGCTTTTTGTGGACGACATGACCCACCAACCGAATAGCCGTTGAGGACTGTGACGATCTGGACCAACACTGCGTTGATGAACTTTTGGATAGTATACCACTACGAATACAGACACGCATTAATGCAAGAGGACTTGTTACTGGGTATTAGATGTACCTGTGTACTGCACCCTGGACCATCACCTCTGAAGTTCTCAATGTATGGTGGTGAAACATGCAATCTGTGGGGTTTCATGAGCAATAAAAAGAGCGGAAATAATGTTTATGTTGATCTCTATTCCAATTTTCTGTACAGGTTCCGGAATTCTAGGAACCAAGGTGACGCAATTATTTTTTTTTTGGTGTATTTGTTTCCAGAGAGTGTCCCTCTCTTTCGTTAATTTATTGCAGAGTCAAAGCTGCTGATGAGTAGTTTGTTCTCTTCCATTACAAGTGCACATTGTGCCACCTATTACTTTGAATAGATTATAAAAAGCTTTCAGTTTTCAATTCCCCGTTTAACATTATGCAGATTTCGGTGATAACAGTAGGCAAATCATGAAACGTTGGCTGACAGTACGAAAATACGTTTGTGTGTTTCTCCTGTTTTCAGTTCATTCCCACTCAGTCTTCGACTTGTCATTGACCTCTTAGTTTTTCTGTATTTTACTAACAGATACACTCCTGCAAATTGAAATAAGAACACCGTGAAATCATAGTCCCAGGAAGGGGAAACTTTATGGACACTTTCCTGGGGTCAGATACATCACATGATCACACTGACAGAACCACAGGCACATAGACACAGGCAACACAGCATGCACAATGTCGGCACTAGTACAGTGTATATCCACCTTTCGCAGCAATGCAGACTGCTATTATCCCATGGAGACGATCGTAGAGATGCTGGATGTAGTCCTGTGGAACGGCTTGCCATGCCATTTCCACCTGTCGCCTCAGTTGGACCAGCGTTCGTGCTGGACGTGCAGACCGCGTGAGACGACGCTTCATCCAGTCCCAAACATGGTCATTGGGGGACAGATCCGGAGATCTTGCTGGCCAGGGTAGTTGACTTACACCTTCTAGAGCACGTTGGGTGGCACGGCATACATGCGGACGTGCATTGTCCTGTTGGAACAGCAAGTTCCCTTGCCAGTCTATGAATGGTAGAACGATGGGTTCGATGACGGTTTGGATGTACCGTGCACTAATCAGTGTCCCCTCGACGATCACCAGAGGTGTAAGGCCAGTGTAGAAGATTGCTCCCCACACCAAGATGCCGGGTGTTGGCCCTGTGTGCCTCGGTCGTATGCAGTCCTCATTGTGGCGCTCACCTGCACGGCGCCAAACACGCATACGACCATCATTGGCACCAAGGCAGAAGCAACTCTCATCGCTGAACACGACACGTCTCCATTCGTCCCTCCATTCACGCCTGTCGCGACACCACTGGAGGCTGGCTGCCCGATGTTGGGGCGTGAGCGGAAGACGGCCTAACGGTTTGCGGGACCGTAGCCCAGTTTCATGGAGACGGTTGCGAATGGTCCTCGCCGATACCCCAGGAGCAACAGTGTCCCTAATTTGCTGGGAAGTGGCGGTGCGGTCCCCTACGGCACTGCGTAGCATCCTACGGTCTTGGCGTGCATCCGTGCGTCGCTGCGGTCCGGTCCCAGGTCGACGGGCACGTGCACCTTCCGCAGACCATTGGCGACAACATCAATGTACTGTGGAGACCTCACGCCCCACTTGTTGAGCAATTCGGCGGTACGTCCACCCGGCCTCCCGCATGCCCACTATACGCCCTCGCTCAAAGTCCGTCAACTGCACATACGGTTCACGTCCACGCTGTCGCGGCATGCTACCAGTGTTAAAGACTGCGATGGAGCTCCGTATGCCACGGCAAACTGGCTGACACTGACGGAGGAGGTGCACAAATGCTGCGCAGCTAGCGCCATTCGACGGCCAACACCGCGGTTCCTGGTGTGTCCGCTGTGCCGTGCGTGTGATCATTGCATGTACAGCCCTCTCGCAGTGTCCGGAGCAAGTATGGTGGGTCTGACACACCGGTGTCAATGTGTTCTTTTTTCCATTTCCAGGAGTGTATTTTGCTGTAACGCAGAAGAATGTCACCCAAACCAATATAATGCTTCCACCAGCCTGAGTCCGCAGCGCGCCGAGCTTTTCCAGCCGCCATACTCCTCGATGGCGGCGTCTGTGGAGACGTCCATCGACCTAGTGTCGCATAAATGTTATTCGCCAGCAAATCCTACAGTTCTTTATTGATAGATGGTGGAATCCCGATGGTCCCGTGCCCACTACAGTCGTAACTCACGTTGTCGTTGCCACATGTGAACATGTGAACATGTAGGGATGCTCTGCTGCGGAGCTCCATGTTGAACAATGAGCGATGGACCGCCTGCTCCAAAACACTTGTGCGTCAGCCAGCACCGTGCTCTTTCCGCAGAGATGCCACTGTTCACCATCTGACCACCTTACATAGCAGGCAACCTTCCGAACAACCAATCGTTTAGGTCCAAACTTTCAGCCCCTAGTGGTAGTTTCACTGTGCTTCTACCAATTTCCGTATATACTCACAACAGCAGCACGTCAACATTCGAGCAGCTTCTCCGTTTCTATAACTCGTTCACAGGCTCTTCGTAATAATAATCCGAACTTAGTCACCCTTTGGGTGTGTAAGTACCCCTATGGGAGGAAGCATCGGCAATGAAGAAGATGCTTACCATGTATCCACAGGACATGTGGTCTGAAAAGAAAAAGTGGCATGACGATCTCCTCATTGCCAAAATATTCCGGAAAGCCCCCATCGGGCCTGAGGAGACTGACAAGGGGAAGGTGACCTTGAGGAAAATATTCTGTGTGTCCGGCCATGGAATGTCATGTTGAACATGGGAGGGAAACTAGAAAATTTTAAAATGTAAATATTAACTCTCAGTCTCCATACAGTGGGGGTAAGTGAAATGAAATGTAAAGAAGACCACGCTTACTGGTCAAGTGGTTTAGGGTGATATCAACAGCAGAAAAAACTGGTAAAACGGGAGTAGGATGGGAAGTTAAGGCGGAGGATAAGTCATTGTAATCGGCTCAGTGATATGTTTTTTATCATCGGTATCGACAACATAGCATAGTTCAGGTAAACATGCCGACGTCTCACGCCGAAGATGAAGAGATTAAAAAAGTATATAAGGACAGTGAACGGGTAGTTCTTTTCGTAAGCGGAGATAAGCCTTATAATCATGTATAACTAGTATGCGGTTGTAGAGGAAGGAATAGAAGGAAGCGTTACGGGAGAATATGGACTTAGTATTCGGGATGAGAGAAGGAAACTGATGTAATTCTGCAATAAATTTCAGTTAGGAATAGCGAATATTCTTTTCAAGGCCACAAGAGGAGTTGTACCTGGAAAAGGCTGAGAGACACAGGAAGATTTCAGTTAGATGACATCATGGTTAATCAGAGATTAAGAAATCAGGTATGGGATTGTGAGGCATACTCAGGAGCAAATGGAGACTCAGTTCACAATTTGGTACTGATGAAGAATATGCTGAAGTTTAAGAGATTCCTCAGTAAAGATCAATGAGCAAAGAAGTAGGATACGGAAGTTGAAAGGAATGAGGAGATACGATCGAAGTTCTCTGAGCTAAGATACTGCGATAAGGAATATCTCACTAGGCAATTCAGTAGAAGAGCAATGGATATCTCTAAAAAAGGTAGTCACAGAATTTGGAGAGAAAAATGTAGGTACAAAGATGGTAACTTCGAAAGGAACCATGTGTAACACAAGATATCCTTCAGCTGATCGTTGAAAGAAAGATGTACAAAAAATGTTCAGGGAAATTCAGGAATACAAAAACCCAAGTCACTTATAAATTCCATAAACAGAAAGGGCAGGGAAGCTAAGGTGAAATGGCTGCAAGAAAAACGTGAAGAAATTGAAAATCAAATGATTGTAGGAAGGACTGACTCCGGATATAGAAAAGTCTAAACATCCTTTGGTGAAATTAAAAGGAAGGGAGTTAACATCAAGAGCGCAATTGAAATTCCACTTTTAAATGAAGAAGAAAGGGCAGAGAGGTGGATGGAGTACAATGAAGGCCTCTATGACGGGGAAGACTTCCCTGATTGGATCTAGGAGAGATAGGAGATCCAGTATTAGAATCAGAATTTAATAGAGCTTTGGAAGACATACGATCAAATAAGGCACATGGGCTCGATAATATTCCATCAGAGTTTCTAAAATCATTGGTGGAGAAGGCAGCAAAACAACTTTTCACGTTGGTTTGGAAATATATATGAGTACGGCGATATACCATGTGATTTTCAGAAAAACATCATACGACGTCAAAAGCCGGAATGTGCGAGAATTATCAGGAAACCAGCTTAACAGCTCTTGCATCCAAGTTGCCTACCTGAATAATAAACAGTAGATGAGAAAAAAAAATCGAGGAAGAGTTAGACGACGATCTGCTAAGCTTTAGGAAAGGTATAGTCACCATAGGGGCAATTCTGACGTTGCGGCTGGCCATGGAATCAAGACACGTTCATAGGTTTTGTCGACCTCGAAAAATCGTTCGACAACGTCAAACGGTGTAAGATGTTCGAAATTCTGAGAAAAATAGGTGTAATATATAATCAAATACGGGTAATGAACAATATGTACAAGAACCAGGAGGGAGGAATAAGAACGGGAAACGAAGAATGGAGTGCTCGGAATACGATGGGTGTAAGACAGGGATGTAGTCTTTCGCCCCTACGGTTTAATCTATGCATATCAGAAGCAATGACGGAAATATAAGAAAGTTCATGTCTGGAATTAAAACTCAGAGTTAAAGGAAATGAATTGTAAGATTCTATGCTGACAATTACTAACCTCAGAGGAAGTGAAGAGAAATGGAAGTGAAGAAGAATTACATGAGCTACAGAAGGGAATGAACTGTCTTAATGAGTGCAGAATATGGATTCAGAGTAAATCGAAGAAATACGAAAATAAGAAGCAGTAGCAGAAATAAGAAAAACGACAGACTTAACATTAGAATTAGTGATCATGCAATAGAAGAAGTTAAGGAATTCTGCAACCTAAGCAGCAGAATAACCCATGACGTTCGGAGCAATGAGAAGACCAAGAGATGACTATCAATGGCAAGAAAGGCATTCCTAGCGAAAAAACATTTGCTAGTATGAAACATAAACAGTAATTTTAGGAAGAAATATTTGAGTATATACGCTTGCAGCACAGCATTCTATAGTAGGAACGGTTGGGTTGTTTTGAGACAGGAGACCAGACGGCCAGGTCATCGGTCTCATTAGGGAAGGACGGAGAAGGAAGTCGGCCGTGCACTTTCAAAGGAATCATCCCAGCATTTGCCTCAACCGATTTAGGGAAATCACGGAAAACCTAAATCAGGATGGCCGGACGTGGGATTGAACCGTCGTCCTCCCGAATGCGAGTCCAGTGTACTAACCACTGTGCCACCTCGCTCGGCATAGTAGGAAGGTATGGATAGTGGGAAAACCTGAACAGAACGGAATCGAAGCATTTGAGATGTGGTAATACAGAAGAATGTTGAAAATTAGGTGAACTTTTAAAGTAATGAATGGGGAGGTTCTTCGCAAAATCAGCGAGGAAACGAAAATATGGAAAACACTAACAAGAAGAAGGAACAGGACATGATGGTAAAATAACGGTTAAAATATCAGGGAATAGCTTCCATGACACTGGAGGGAACTGTAGAAGTAAAAAGCGTAGGCGAAAATCCGGATTGGTACACATCCAGCAAATAATTTAGGACGTAAGTTGCAACAGCTGGGCATCGGCCTTGCCGCAGTGGATACACCCGTTCCCGTTAGACGTCAGATCACCGAAGTTAAGCGCTGCTCCATGCGCTGTTGCCGTTTTTCGAGGTGCACTCAACCTCGTGATGCCGATTGAGCAGCTAATCGACCGAATAGTAGCGGCTCCGGTCACAGAAAACCATCATAACGACCGGGAGAGCGGTGTGCTGACCACACGCCCCTCCTATCCACATCTTCAACTGAGGATGATACGGTGGTCGGTAGATTCCGATGAGCCACTTTCGGCTTGAAGATGGCGTGCTTGCAACTGCTACTCTGCGACGAAGTGGTTGGATCAGGAGAGGAAATATTGGCGTGATGGGCAGCGGTCAAAACGTTTTCACTTGCTAGTGTAAAGGGGCAGTCCATTAACGCAGCTGTCATATGAACTCAGATGATTCATGTGAAATGCTTTCGACACTATTATGGCAGCACGACGGAAATTAGACTATGAACGTGGAATGATAACTGGAGCTAGTAGCGTGGAACATTCCATTTCGGAAAACGTCAGGGAATTATTATTCCAAAATCCACAGTGTCAAGAGTGTATCGAGAATTGAAAATTTCAGGCCTTACTCTCAACGCGGGCAACGCAGCGGTCGACTTGCTTCACATAACGACCGAGAACTGCGGCGTTTTCATAGAGTTGTCAGTGCTAGCAGACATGTAATAAAGCACGAAATAGCCAAAGAAATCCATGTGCGACGTACGACTAGGGTGTCCGTTAGGACAGTGCGGTGAAATTTGGCGTTATGGGCTGTGCCAGCAGCCAACCGACACGATTGCCTTTGACAGCAAACGACGTAACCTGCAGCGACTTTCCTCTGCTCGTGACCATATTAATTGGACCCAGGACAACTGGAAAATCGTGGCATGGTCAGATGAGTCCCAATTTCTGTAGGTAAGAGCTAATAGTAAGTTTTGAGAGTGGTGCAGACAACGCGAAGCCATGGTCCCAATTTATGAACAAAGCATTGTGTAAATTTGTAGTGCCTTCAGAATAGTGTGGACAGTGTTTACGCGGTACTAACTTTCTCGTCTGTGACAACTGAACCTATTGTTGACTGGAACTTGTAATGTCCGGTTACCTGCAGACAGTCTGCATCCTTGTATGGACTTAATAATCCCAGGTAACGATGGAATTTTTTTGCATGACAGTATGACATTTCACGGGGTCACTATTACTCGCGATTGGTTCCAAGAATATTAGGTAAGACCCGAGCGAATGATTTAACCACGCAGATTCCCCAACATGAATGCCATCGAACACATATGGGGCGTAATCGAGAGGTCCGTTTGTGCACAAGATCCTGCGCTAGGAATGCTTTCGTAGTTATGGGCGTCTGTAGAGACAGCATGGTTCAATATATCTACAGGGGACTTCCAACGACTTGTTAACTCCACGCCACGTGAAGCTGCTTCACTACGCCGGCCAAAAGGAGATACGACACGATATTAGTTGCTACCCTATGAGTTTTCTCACCCCACTGTACACCAAGCGGCCGAAAAACCTGAGAAGTTTCCTCCTGGCTAATAATGCTATGTCATGATTTCATGTCATACACCATGTATACAGCAATATTGTTGAATTTTTATCCATAAATATGTCCACCCCCGACAGCTGAGTGATCAGCGCGACAGAATATCAATCATAATGGCCCGGGTTCGATTCCCGCCTGTGTCGGAGATTTTCACCGCTCGGGGACTGGCTATTGTGTTGTCCTAATCGTCATCATTTCATCCCCATGGACGCGCAAGCCGCCGAAGTGGCGTCAAAACGAAAGACTTCCACCCGAATCTGGCTACCCGACGGGAGGCCCTAGTCACTTGATATTTATCCATAAAACTTTATTGGAGTAAAATAAAGTACAATTCCAAAATTCGTTTGGTCAACATACAAGAAAGGAAATGTGTCCCCTGTATACATGTACCACACAGGCAAGAAGCTCTCACAAAATCGCTGTTTGATAACTAACAAATGACAAATGCTCATCTCTACTCAAGTGTGCTGGATATACCGTTCTTGCATACGTCACTATAACCGTATGTAATTTCTGAATTTTTTTTCCAAAGATATGCAACAAACATTGCTTGATGTATCTATTATACCTAATATTGGAAATTACTCAGCCTAATAAATAATTACGTGAAAAATACGGAGGATAAAAGAAAATCATATGTACTTTCCCCATCGTATTTCCTTGTTTTCTTATGCTGGTTTAACCTTCTTTCATTTATTTGTTGTCTGTTATGAAAATATAATCATTAGCTCTCAGCAGTCATTTAGAGGTATACAAGACACAGCAGATCTTAAATGTTATGACTGCGATAACACATTCACATTCTTCTTTCGGTATCCTAAACTTCAGCAGGGATACTATTCTATGCCACACACGTCACAGAAAGGATCCTTACGGCCACAAGTGTCACGTCACGTGACTTCAGCCAATTACGAACTGCGGACGACACAAGCGGACGGTAAAAGGATGACTCTTCTTTCCCAACACAGAGCTAGGAATCCGACAACACCTCTGCAATGCGACGCGTCCAACAGTTGCATCCACTGCAGCGATTGTAGTACACAGTCTCTACCACAACAGAGCTCATACAGGTGCTGATGCAGTGAATCCTGCAAATGGAATGTACTTCATCTTTCAGTAGACGTTTCCTCCAGCCAAGGAGGTGAACAGAGTGCAAATAATGACGTCCTCGTGCGAGAGTGAGCGAAACGAAAGGACAACGCACTCGCTCTCGCAGTACTCACCGCATCTGGAGGCAGGACACGAAGCCAACGTGGTGAGAGAATGAAAATCGATACACTGCCAACGGGCCCGCGACGACGGCGTTTAAAGGCTGTGGCCCTGTGATCCGGTCCGGGTATTAATTGGGTGCAGACGGCCGTTAGAATCGGTTAATTAATTGGAGTCGCGCCGCGTAATCCTCAGCGTCCGGTGGATACTAATTGACTTTGTGGTGGCCGGGGGTCTGCGCAGTCGAAAGTCGGAGGGACCCTTTTTTTGGGATAAAAGCCGACCGAAAAGAGACCTGCAGCAAAAAAAAAA
This sequence comes from Schistocerca gregaria, assembly GCF_023897955.1. NCBI lineage: Eukaryota > Metazoa > Arthropoda > Insecta > Orthoptera > Acrididae > Schistocerca > Schistocerca gregaria. The sequence goes on along the minus strand of NC_064925.1, from coordinate 166,044,576 downwards.
AAACGGGGAAGGAAGCAGAGGCGAGGACGGGTGGTGGGGAGGGAGGAGCAGAGGTGGAAGGGGAAAAAGAGACACGGTCTCAGAGGGAGACAGACGGCCCGTGATATCGGCCTCACGGCGACTCAAATCCAGTTCGGATTTATTGGCTGCATTCGCAGAGGGTGGCTCTGAACTGAAAAGCTCCCCTCCACATATGGGCAGCCTGTCGCAAACATTCCGCTGAATGATACGTGATTTAATAATGACCTCTCAATGGGATGCTGAGGTAATCGTGAATATGGCCGCAAAAAGGTTGCTTGTGTCTTAGTGAAAAACCGGTCTCATGCAAACGTATGAAATATAATATTACCTGTATTTTCTCTCCAGAGTGCGGATATATCAGAATGGTATTAATGAATGATGCGATTTAGTGGGAGTTTATCTCTGCTGTAACTAAAGCCTAATCCGCTACTGGTGTCATCTGGTCTGATAGCAGCTATGTTGAGAGGCTTCACGCAATAGACGTATGGCCATTCTTGGTATACGAATCCATAGTCAATTCACAGTTTTATTTCTCATACATAGTTTGTAGTATTCTTTTAATGAATGCACGCCGAGAATGAAACAAACATACATATAAACATACACAAGCGAATCCAGTAATGCTTCGAAGTTGCTAAATAACTGCAGAAACTTGATATACATCCTCAAGTTCCAAATTTCGACTCTTCCTTGTGACTACGCCCACAATGAAAGTATCGAACGGTAAATTACAATAATTCATATAGAATATGAATAAAAGAGTCACCTATCTATCCATTTCTGGTTTTTATTGGATTTTACTTTTTCACTAAATTTTCTCTGCAGAACACGATTTCCAAACTTCGGAATATACAATATATTTATTCTTTTGTATGCTGTGTGGTAGGAGTATGAAATGGCTGTCTGACTAACAGTTCGTGAAAAGGCAAAGTACAATTTACCATCTGACAAGCACAATGATCTTAAATTATTTCCAACATACCTGAAAGTGCGAAGTCTGGTCTAGAGCAAATGAAACTTTCACTAGGAAATGAATTTTCTTCTAATAAATGTGTAAGTTGGTTGGCATAATCGATATATGTGTTGTAAGAGCCACCTTGAGAGACAAGTTACATTCTCGCCTATTTTTCACATACAGAAAATTTTTAAAGATTTTATTAGAACCTAACGCACCTTGACCGAGACTCTTGAAAGTTAATCGACTCAGCAGACGTTGAAGGAGCCTGGTAAGGCATGAGGTCATAGAAGCAGATTGCTTTGAGCAGAAAGCAATTGGCGGCAAGCCCATTCTTTAGTAAATCTTACCAGACAGGCCTGCATCCATACAGGGCAGACAGGGCAGCCCCTCATTGAGACAGGGATCCAGCAGAACAACGCTGTGATACCTGTCGTGGCGCCAGCAGAAGCATGGGTAGGGGTGGAAGGAAGTATAAAGGAACATGTGTACACAGGAGTCTCGTAAACAAGGCATTGTGTGAAGAGATACGTGTAGTAAAAGTTCACGTGTTTTCGTGTTCACTGATAGTGCATGTACGCCAGTGATCCACTTTCATAGGTTGGCTCTGTTATGAAAGAAAACTCTGGCATCGAATCACATGTGCCGCCAACACGTCAAACCTCCTCCGTCGCACACATCTCGCCAGCTGCATTTCTCGTCGCTGGACGAATTAAAGAGGGTAACATACTGCTGCTCCAGCATTGTCAGGGTGTACGGATCTCAATCGCCACTTGCTCTGAGCAGCACCTATGTAGAGAAACTTCAGTAGATTTGATCAATCAGCGTGAGATTAATTCAGCTTGCGTTATCTGCATTTTTAGGGTCAGAGTATATAACTCACTGGGCGTCATTATTTGATTGATAGAGAATGTTGGCAAAATTCTGTGTACTAACAACATTTATTTTCCCATACAATACATAAATTATACTGAACAAGTTATAGATTCAATACCCTAGACTACCAACACGTGACCTAAGGCTCCACTGGGTGGATCCTGGTTCGCAATGACAGTTTAACTTCGGCATCATCATTTGTTGCAGGTCGTGCTTGACGTTTCACATGTGGATGAACACTTGCTATTTCCTTAAATAACGTTACTATCCGGCGAACGGTCCGGACACTTGAATGATGTCGTCCAGGACACCGAGCAGCATACATTTCACACGGCCGTTGGGCATTTTGATCACAATAGCCATACATCAACACGATGTTGTCCTTTTCCGCAATTGGTAAACGGTCCATTTTAACACGGGTATTGTATCACGTAGCAAACACCGTCCGCACTGGCGGAATGTTACGTGATACCACGTACTTATACGTTTGTGACTATTACATCACAAAGCAAAAACAGTAGTTCAAGTAAAACATTCATATTTCTTTACGTACCACACGAATATGTAATAAAAATAGGGGTTCGTATTTTTTTAAAAAAAAACGCAGTTGATATCCGTTCGACCTATGGCTGCTCCATCTAGTGGGCCAACTGTAGCACCATCCTCTTTCGCCGTTCAAGCTAGACAAGTTTCGTTCTTTGTAGTTTTTTCGTTTGATGCTTATTTCGTGAGATATTTGGCCCGTCTACGATCAATGGACCACCCTGTATATTACTACTGCATTTGCCAAGAGAACCACACCAGTGGAGCCATCACGGTACGTAAAGGGTACAGGAGAACTGTGACGAGAAAGTGTCCTATCAACCTGAAGCGGGTCAAGAAACGTAAAAAAAAAAAAAAAAAAAAAAAAAAAAAAAGGTGAAGCTGACAGTACGCGTACGCGGAATTTGCGTGTAAACTATGGTGGACCTCACGGCGCGAGCCGAGGTCGCGACAGGAAGGGCCGCACAAACACCGACAACCAGCGATACGACGCGCACGGAAGCCAACATGACAGTAAACGGATACTAGGAAAACACGCAGCGCTACGGTAGGGGCGGAACAAAATGGCACAACCTACTCGGCCGACGTGAGAAGCGGAAATGACGACTCAGCTAAAGGGGACGGACTACTGCTACATTAAATTACCCTTACGTTACCAGCAACTCCTGTTCAGTAGATGCAGCGATACAAACGAAGCTTTCAAGAGCGCGCTGTGCGAACTCGATTACGTGAATGAAATTCGCAACTCGTGGGAAAGAAGTAGAAATAATGTCCGTAACTCAAATGGCTCTGAGTACTATGGGACTTAACATCTGTGGTCATCAGTCCCCTAGAATGTAGAACTAATTACACCTAACTAACCTAAGGACATCCCACACATCCATGCCCGAGGCAGGATTCGAACCTGTGGCCGTAGCAGTCGCGCGGTTCCGGACTGAGCTCCTGAACCGCTAGACCACCGCGGCCGCCTGTCCGTAACTGGCCAGATGCGTAGAGAGAAATGATGATGGACTAAATGGGGGAAAACATCGATTGAATCGAAATCAAAATTAAAGCTTCAATGGGAAAACGAGCCATCATGGGAAAATAGAAGAAGTCGAGGAAATCATAATCATACCAACCACAACAACTACCGACTAAACGGAAACCTAAGAGACAGAGGGGATTTTAGAGACCAACAGCAAAGCGATTGCAGGACATTAACATTACGAAGATACAAGAATACTGCTACTGGAAGAGAAGATGCATTATGTAAATAGTCTCCATCGATGAACTGTTTAACGTAATTCATTTGTGATATTGTGGTGCTTAACATAATTTTCCATTTTGGTTTTATTTTGTTTCTTTGTCATTTCCATTAGTTTTCAGCATGAGCCCTTCTAGAAAGTGGTCTAATGAGTTGCGTATTTGTGACATCTTCACGCTAACATTCACTGTCAGGTAGCAGACTGAATTGAAATTCCGTTGCAAGTTATTATGTCATCGACAACTGGCAATTTTTGTGGCGTGCCAAACCAGGCACTTTGGAATACTGAGTATCCAAAACAACTGAGTATTGCTATTATTTCTTTGGACCTCACAATTGTTGTACGATTTCTGCTCACAGGAGAGCAAGGAAATCTTTCGTAATTTGACAGCACGGTAGTACAATAAGTTAGTATTTTGTATTTGGAGAGCTCTGCACGTTTGGTGGATGTATAGAGGTGGCAAAATACGGTGCCTGACAGCAGCAGAATTAACCACAAACTAACAGAAACTCATACACACACACACAGACACCTCAGACCACATAACGTACGTCCATACAACATTAACCGCACCCTGCGGTAATTAAATTTATTTTTGTATATTGCATGTTTAGTAATACTAAAAAAAATTATGAATAAGAAAAATATTTTTACCCTTCATTATTTTTTCCTGTAAATTGATTATATCGATGTAATGACTTTTGTAAGAGAATATGGCACTTGACACACATGACAATTGTGGAGACTCCACAGCCAACATGACAGGCAGGACATCAGCGCCCACAACAGCCAACGAGGGGTGAGGGGAGCAGTCAGCCCTAATGACTCAGCTGTAGGAGCCCAGGGGAGGCGGACCACATGCAGCGACAGAATCAGCTACTGCCAGCTGACACGCCTATGTCACGCTGCTCGATCACCTACCAGTGCAGGCAGTACATCTGAAGCCAGCGAAGACAGCGGTATGACATAATGGGCCAGCAACAAACCCTTAGCGGCCAACAATCCGCCATGCTGCTAATAGAAGGCTGTCGCACGTCCCACCAATGCTGAAAGGATTTCTATGCCAGGGGGCAGATTGCAAATCAAATGCAATGCTGCCAGAGACGAGAGGGATGGCTGAGTACGACCTGATCAGGATGAGGCCAAGGGTCCAGCTGCACTCCGGAAGCTGCCAAGATGCCAGATGCTGCGAGAGACGAGAGGGAATGCCAGAGATGTCTGCCGCCACATATACCGTGTCATGCACTAAGTTAGAGTCAATTCCTCTCTGGTGCAGATTGCTGTTCTTCAGTCCTACCAGTCACGGTCAGTGGCTGTGCATAAGTGCCAAGACCTCAATTCGTGTGATATTTCCAGTTGTAAAATTTGTCTCCCCAGGCACCCTTGTGAGGGGAGCAATAGGACACATTCCTGTAATATCATAATGTAATACCTTTTTTTTTGTACGTCTCAAATGAACTGTTTTGATTGTGAGATCTATCTTTTTTCTGCACATGTACACTCCTGGAAATGGAAAAAAGAACACATTGACACCGGTCTGTCAGACCCACCATACTTGCTCCGGACACTGCGAGAGGGCTGTACAACCAATGATCACACGCACAGCACAGCGGACACACCAGGAACCGCGGTGTTGGCCGTCGAATGGCGCTAGCTGCGCAGCATTTGTGCACCGCCGTCGTCAGTGTCAGCCAGTTTGCCGTGGCATACGGAGCTCCATCGCAGTCTTTAACACTGGAACATGCCGCGACACCGTGGACGTGAACCGTATGTGCAGTTGACGGACTTTGAGCGAGGGCGTATAGTGGGCATGCGGGAGGCCGGGTGGACGGACCGCCGAATTGCTCAACACGTGGGGCGTGAGGTCTCCACAGTACATCGATGTTGTCGCCAGTGGTCGGAGGAAGGTGCACGTGCCCGTCGACCTAGGACCGGACCGCAGCGACGCACGGATGCACGCCAAGACCGTAGGACCCTACGCAGTGCCGTAGGGGACCGCACCGCCACTTCCCAGCAAATTAGGAACACTGTTGCTCCTTGGGTATCGGCGAGGACCATTCGCAACCGTCTCCATGAAGCTGGGCTACGGTCCCGCAAACCGTTAGGCCGTCTTCCGCTCACGCCCCAACATCGTGCAGCCCGCCTCCAGTGGTGTCGCGACAGGCGTGAATGGAGGGACGAATGGAGACGTGTCGTCTTTAGCGATGAGAGTCGCTTCTGCCTTGGTGCCAATGATGGTCGTATGCGTGTTTGGCGCCGTGCAGGTGAGCGCCACAATCAGGACTGTATACGACCGAGGCACACAGGGCCAACACCCGGCATCATGGTGTGGGGAGCGATCTCCTACACTGGTCGTACACCTCTGGTGATCGTCGAGGGGACACTGAATAGTGCACGGTACATCCAAACCGTCATCGAACCCATCATTCTACCATTCCTAGATCGGCAAGGGAACTTGCTGTTCCAACAGGACAATGCACGTCCGCATGTATCAAGTGCCACCCAACGTGCTCTAGAACGTGCAAGTCAACTACCCTGGCCAGCAAGATCTCCGGATCTGTCCCCCATTGAGCATGTTTGGGACTGGATGAAGCGTCTTCTCACGCGGTCTGCACGTCCAGCACGAACGCTGGTCCAACTGAGGCGCCAGGTGGAAATGGCATGGCAAGCCGTTCCACAGGACTACATCCAGCATCTCTACGATCGTCTCCATGGGTGAATAGCAGCCTGCATAGCTGCGAAAGGTGGATATACACTGTACTAGTGCCGACATTGTGCATGCTCTGTTGCCTGTGTCTATGTGCCTGTGGTTTTGTCAGTGTGATCATGTGATGTATCTGACCCCAGGAATGTGTCAATAAAGTTTCCCCTTCCTGGGACAATGAATTCACGGTGTTCTTATTTCAATTTCCAGGAGTGTATTAATGCTCACGACAGTTATTATGTGCCTGTACCTGTTTTCATATTATGGAAAGTAATACACAAATTTACACAACTTAGGTAATAAGACAAACAGACTACACATGTTATTTTCTTGTTCATTGAGAATTTGTATGTGTTTGATGGTTATGACTAAATGAATGACAGAGCAGCTGTAAATTAATGAGCAGAAAACAGTTCATACTCCAGGACATTGTAGATAATTAGGGACAATACACATCTCTGACCTCAGGATATGTTGCGAATGGATACATTTCTTTGATACAAGACCTTTTAGCCTATATCAAATATTTAACAGAAGTCTATGATGTGGCAATGACCCCTGGGTCTAAAGTAATTCATATTACTCACAGCATTGATTACATGTACTCTTGCTGGCTTGCAGCTTATTGGAATGGAGGGGATAAAGTTAGGATGTGTTTCAGTTATGGGCAATCCTGATTTAAGAAGTTACGCTTACCACATAAAAATGGATTATGAGGATGAGATTATCCTACTATTTTCATTGACTTCCACTGGCTCATTTCACACTAAACAATATTGAAGTGAGACACCGCCCATTCAGATATTAATGGCAGCGGGGAGGAAGCGGGAAAGAGGACAACTAACTCTCTCTGCAATTTTTTGCATACAAAAAATTATTAAAGACTTTATTACCACCTGATGCACCTTGAGCAAGGTTAACAGCCTGAGCAGATATTGATGGAGCTTGGTAAGGTGCAAACCGTGAGTTATTTTTATGATTCTTAGTTGCCAGCCGCGGTGGTCTCGCGGTTAAGGCGCTCAGTCCCGAACCGCGTGACTGCTATGGTCGCAGGTTCGAATCCTGCCTCGGGCATGGGTGCGTGTGATGTCCTTAGGTTAGCTAGATTTAAGTAGTTCTAAGTTCTAGGCGACTGATGGCCACAGCAGTTAAGTCCCATAGTGCTCAGAGCCATTTGAACGATTTTTTTAATGATTCTTAGCTCATAGAAACGGGTTGTTGGGAGTTGAAAGTAATTGGTGGCGAGTGCATCCCTTAGTAAATCTTGCCAGACAGGCCCACAGCCGTACAGGGCAGACAGGGCATCCCCCTTGTCGAGACAGGGTTCCAGCAGAACAATGCCGTGATATCTGGCATGGCGCCAGCAGAAGCCTGGGCAGGGTGGCTGTCTAAAGGAACATGTCTACACAGTGGAGTCATAAGCCAGACATTGTGCGCAGAGCCACGTGTAGTAAAAGTTCATGTGTTTTCGGGTTCACCGATAGTGCAAGTAGGCCAGTGATCCACATCCCTTGGAAATGTTTACAGGCAGAATCTGTATCACACCTCATAGAAAGGACTACCAAGCTCCAAGGCACAGGCGAGTTAGATAAAGCAGTTTGAGATTGTATGTGTTCGCTTGTTGCTGTGGGAAGTGACACCACTTCAAAGAAAATCTTTCTTCAGCTGATACAACGTGTCTTTGAGATGCTGTGTGAGAGGGGAGATTATGTGCCTTTAGAGGCTTGTGATAGGCTCAAGATGGGGTGAAGGCAGTGTCATTTGTGCACTTTGTGGAAAAACGGAATTTTTTTCTAGAGAATTGCGTAGCACGGGGGGTATAGGACTTTAGTCAGATGAAGGACTTCCAATCGAAGGTCTGGCATATGTGGCTGCTACTTGGGACCTATCCTGAGACTGAATTCAATTGCGATTAGTTTAGACTGGGGAGGCTGTGGTGATGTTCTTATTGTTACCAGTCTTGGCGTCTGGTATTCTTGTGTGCTCTGTTGTATAAGTGAGTCAATTTGGTCATTTGTACGACCAGCGAACAGGTGTGTCGCACACTGCAATCTACCGTGATTTCGGGGCTCTTGCAGAGAGTATATTGCGATGCGTCTGCGTGATCGCTAGAATGTTAGATTTTTGAATTTATTTCACTGTCGCGATTGATGCATAGGTCCTGCCTATACATGTCACCTCTTCCGTCGCACACATCTCGCCAGCTACAATTCATGTCGCCAGACGAAGTACTGCTGCTCCGGCATTGCAGAGCGTACAGATCTCAATCGCCACTAGCTCTGAGTTTCACCTATGTAGAGAAACTTCAGCAGAATTGATCAGTGAAAGTCTGCTCAACATCAGATAAATTCAGATTGCGTTATCTTCATTTTTAGAGACAGGTTACTTGACTCACTCATTACCTAGTTACATTGTCTTTTCCAACCATGATCCACCCAGCGGAGCAATAAATCGCCTGTTAGTAGTTTAGGATATTCAGTCTAAAACTTGTTTAGCACATTTTATGTCTTGTTTGGGAAAGTAAATGTGTTAGTACACTAAATTTGGCCAACATTCTGAATCAAGTAAATAGTCCAAACAAGTTATTTTTCATCCTTTCCAGCTTTTTAATCTGTAAGAATAGTGGCCTGAATGACATGGCTCCAAGATGATAAATGTTATTGGATAGCGATATGTGCCTATACAGGTGACGACTCCATTTTGGAAACTGATAAATTCAGTGTACCGAGATTCAAAGTGTCAAGAGTGGGCCGAGATTACCAAATTTCGTGCATTACCCCTAACCAAGGACAACGCAGTGGCTAACGACCTCTACTTAACTATTGATGGCAGCAGTGTTCCTTTAGAATTGTCGGTGCTAACAGACAAGTGACTCTGCTTGAAATAATCGTAGAAATGAGTGTGGGACGTACGATGAACGTATTCTGCAGGAACGTGTGGCGATATTTGGCGTTAATAGGCTATGGCTGCAGATGACCGACGTGAGTGCCTTTGATAACAGCAGGACAGGGAAACCGTAACGTGCTCAGATGAGTCCCGATTTCACTCAGTATGAACTGATCATAGTGTTCGAGAGCGGCTCAGAGCCCACTAAGCCTTGACCTCAAGTTACCACAAAGCATTGTGAAAACCGGTGGCATATCCACAATTGTATGGTCTGTGTTTACTAAAAGAACTGGGTCCTCTAGCCCAAAAGTTCCGACAATTCGTCTAATTGTAGGTTATTTGCTACATTTTACAGATGAGAATGTGAACATGTCACCAGATCGCACGATGTGTATCACGTCGAAAATATATGGGATGTTATGTAGAGGTCAGTTTTTGCATAAAAACCGACACAAATCAACACTTCCTCAATTAAGGACGGTTATAGAGGTAGCATGGTTCAATAATTCTGCAGGGGAACACATTATATTTGTTTCACATGTAATTGTTCTGGAGTTTCCTGAGGCAGCAGAGTTGAATTTCGCTCAGTATTTCGAGCTAAAAATTATGTGAGATTAAAGTGTGCACAAATTGAGGGCAAAAATTTTTTCAATAATTTCAATGAAAATGAAAACAACACTGTGGCAGTTTAGTTTTTCACTCCTTACATTTTGTTTTCACTGCCAGCAGATTCAACCCTTTCCCACACTGCATTACTGGAGAAGTATTTCACTCCAAACAGGTGTGACTGTATAACTGTATGCTTTTGCTAAGTTACACATATTACATTTCTGAACATTTAAAGGTAGTTACTATTGTTATTGACTAAACAATCAAACCTACTGGAAACACACCGAACGTTACTTGTACTTATTCGATGACTCTCCGCTAATGATAACATGCAGCGACCTCCCTATCAAGAAATGCTTAATCAAGTCACAAATTCATTTTGATAACCTGTGCAATCATATTTTTGTTAATAAATTTTGGTTCTGCACTGAGACAAATTCGTTTCGGTAGTGAAGAACTACTGCATCTACCTAATTACCTTGAGCTATGGCTTTCAGAACATCATGAGAGAGAAGGCCAAGTCGCTTTTTTGTGTTGCCGATGTTTTCGGTATCCACACTGGTTGTAGAGAGAAAATCATTCTCTTCGAGGTATCTCGTATGTTTGAAGTCGGAATATGTTCGATAATTGTACAACAAATGCACGTCAGTGAGACCGTGCGGTGGTTCTGTGGATCACTTCTGATACTTCTTTTGTAGATGTGTGTTGTAACATTTACGTGAAATGTCAGGTATCTAAGGCCAACAGTGCAATCTAGTGCAAATATTACTGTCTGCGCAGTGGGCTAATACGGCATGGGAATAACGTGGAACTTGGTACCTTCGTGACGTGGTCTGCTGTCATGGCGTTATCCACATCAGAAGGTAGCTACTGGCTGTGAAAACCTCGAGTCTGTATAGTAAGATAAGACTTCTGTGGCTGGGAATGAATGAAAGGAGCGACTCAGAAGCTCCACTGTGTCAGTAAGAAATCAAAGTTTAAGGCTGGCAGCATCAGTCTGGTACTGTGGGCCACAGTAAACAGTTGTAAACGTGGTGGCTCTCGTGGATCATGTTAATTATTGCATTATAAAAGAATTTCGTTGCGTAGTCGCGGGCCATCCAATAGTGCGATCCCTTATATGCCGACAACTGCAGAATTGTTTTCTTCATCTTCTTCACTGTGTTACTGAGCTGTCACTGTCACTTTTTCACTGTTCACCAGCTGTAAAAACCAGATGGCTGACAGTGGAACAGTTGAAGGTGTAAAAACAAGATGGCTGACAGTGTAACAGTTGAAGGTGTTCCTGGCGGTTCTCCTGAATATTTGAGAGGTGTCTGCGCATTTTGTGTGTGTGTGTGTGTGTGTGTGTGTGTGTGTGTGTGTGTGTGTGTGGGTGTGTGTGTGTGTGTGAGTGTGTGTGAAAAAGGAGAGACAGAGAGAGAGCGGGAGAAGATTTGAGGAGTTTTCATTATTATTATTAATCTTTAATTTTTTTTAAATATTTTTTGTGTTTGTGTATGTGTGTGTGTGTGTGTGTGTGTGTGTGTGTGTATGAGATAGAGAGAGAGAAAGAGAAGGGTGGGGATGGGGGTAGTGGTAGGAGATGCGGAAGTGGACATTATAGGTTTGTGTTATCTAATAATTCATTGAGGGCTGAGAACAGAGTTCCATTGCAGAGAGCTGTGTATTCATTTATTACTTGTTTTCCTTCAACTATAGCTTCTTGTATATTATAGTTTTCTTCAATCATTACTTTTTGTAGGGGGCTGTTGCTGCATTTGAGAATATCAGTATTGATGTCTGTTGGATTATGTTTCTTGTCTATAAGGTCTCCTCTGCCCTCAAAGAATTATTTGATAACACAGACCTATGGAGTTGTACAGACGATGTTTCAGTGTCTCTGTACGAAATAGCAGAAGCGTTGTCTTCGTCGAATCGGCATTGTGAGGGCGGACGTTACGTCCAACACGAAGATTCCGTCCCACATCATTCTCAGGCGTTTTGACTCTATCGCTCGTCGTTGTTTTTGCAAAGTGGCTTCGTAGCGCTGCGCACTGTTTGTGGTTCCACGCTCGAGAAAAAGGACAGTCGAAGAAGGAGGTCATCATAAACTGTCCGGAACTTGTACGAAAGACTTCAGATTTCATTGGCGGGGAAGATGTGGTATGTTTCCACTGCTGGCTTTGGCGATTGCCCACGGGCTGTCGTAACGCTGCCGTACGGAATCTTCCTGCTGAACGATAACGACCGCCCCCACACTGATGAAGGCTTCTCTTCAACAATTGATTGGGAAACAGCGCAGAATCCATTGTACAGCTCGGACCAGTCACTGTGTGATTTCACATGTGAGGCGACGTGGTGAAACATGCGTGTACGTTGATTTCAGTTGGACGAGGATGTGCAAGAGCGGATACAGTTACGGAGCCGTCACCGACCGAAAGCATTCAACGAAATAGGAACTGATCTTCCCATCTGTCAGTGTGATAAATGTAGACGCGGTGGTGATTACATTTAAGTGGAAGCATTTCATGGTCAAAACAAAAACGTAATTGACAGGACGAATACGAACAAAGAAATATTAATGGAATCAACACGTAATTGAGAGAAATAGTTAAGTATTAAACCAATTGTAAGACTAATACTGTCATAATCACTCGTATAACAAAATAGGGTGTAGAACAATTGCGAGCTGCAGTCCTCACAAAGACTTCGTTTAACAGGAACGTCAGAGACACACTTATGGAAGTAACTCGAAAACTAGATGCAGAAAAGGTGTTTTTGTTAGATTTATTAGTTTTCGTCAAGTTGATTTAATGTCTCTGATTGCTTACTCTTCCGCCTGTCATTTGAGAATAGTTATTGGTGGATTAATGACGATGAGCTATTTTGTGGAAAATACACAAAGTCCTTGAAGTTTCGTATCGAGAGAAATAAATTTAAATACTACCGAATCAAACTTACCTATCAGTTTATGACCAACACAGCTAATTTAGAGAAGTTCATTCGAGGAAAGAGACGTGTAGGAAATTATTGTGCTCGTGCACACGATAGGAGCAAGGAGTAACAACAATGTCGTATGCTATAGCTGTGAACGAACAATGCACTTTAGAACATAGTTTTTCCCCTCAAGACTTTAACTAGAGTTCACCTCAATTAATAACGCAGCAGACAGTCTTTAATAGTGGGCACGTCTGGATGAAAGGTGTGAGAAAAAGACGCTTTTCGTCAAGCTATTTCCATTGGACACAATATTTCAACTAATGTCCGCAGAGGAACGAACTGAGGAGGGTGGTAAGTTCCTGTTGGAACAAACTGCTGAGGTCACCGGTTCCTAGGCTTAGACACTACTTAATCTAACTAACTTACGCTAAGGACAACACGTACACACACGCTCGAAGGAGGACTCGAACCTCCGACGGGGCAAGCCGAAAGAATTGTAGCAAGGCGCCCCAGACCGTGCGGCTACCCCGCGCGGCAACGAATTGAGGACAAGGGATCAACCTTATGTGGAGGTGGAGGAGTTCTTTCCGTCAGGACACGAAACGAGACCAACTGTTATTATCCATAATGCCTGCGAGGAATTCGCTTTGTGTTCAACTTGAAATGTGTCTATATGCATTCCCACTGAATGACAACAGATAGCGGAATGTCCAATATAGTCGTAAAGGAGCCACATATTACAGTTCTCCATCCACTCTTACTCTCGTCTGACACCTCTACTTAAACTTACAAATTTCTTCATGTATGACTGTTCGGAAAAGAAAACAAAATGTTTCTGCTGATTCTAACTACAGTTTAGCCTGGTAGTCTAGTAATGAAAACGGTGGCCTGCAACAGTATCGTTGTCGGATCAAGTCCCGGTTGGACCACGGAATATTACAGTTTACCGTCAAGTCTCCATGATCTGAAGCTTCACCAGGAGCGACACGTGGTTGGTATCCGAAGTAAATTGTAGCTCCTCTTTCCCCAATAACATTACTGGGATACGTTAGTGGTACATAAATCTGTGAAGTGGCGTCCAAATGAAAGATATGCATACGGTTTTTTACCACAACCACTACTATCATTTATATTTTTATTACATAAATGAGTTCAAAAGCCTCAACGAAACGAAGTAATTACTTTACAGTCCTTTTGGAAACTTAATCATGGACAACAAGCCATTTAGACTTAGATTTAATGTTAAGGTATGTATTTGAGTCAGCTAAATACAATGATTAATGTCAAAGCAGCGTCTTTATGCAAATACCTTAATCTGGGCAAGAATAATATTAATGCTGGAAATTAACGTCAGGTTTGACAGCCACTATACAGAATAAACCATTCGACTGGAGACAGATCTGGTGATCGAGCACGCGATGGAAACACGTCGACACTTTGTATAGCATGCTGGGTTACATCAGCGGCATGTTGGCCAGCGTTGTAAAAAAATAATTCAAATGGCTATAAGCACTATGGGACTTAACTTCTGAGGTCGTCAGTCCCCTAGACATAGAACTACTTAAACCTAACTAATCTAAGGACATCAGAAACATCAATGCCCGAGGCAGGATTCGAATCTGCGACCGTACCAGCAGCACGGTTCTGGACTGAGGCGCCTAGAATCGCTCGACCACAGTGGCCGGGGCCAGAGTTGTCCTTTTGGAAAACATTCTCTAGAATGCTACTAATGAATGCAGCACAACAGGTCGAACCCCCATATCAAAACAGTGCCCTGGAGGAGGTCTTTATGACTAACCTGCGTGTCAGGCGCCTGAGTCTCCTTACGCAACAGCTCTCGGAAACTTAAAAAGTTTTTTCTACTTCACCTTGAATGCAAGACAGCAGTCCTAGTCTGTACTTACAGTATACTTGCGTTACATGTCGGAGTTCGAAGTTGACAATCCATTGCGTTGTTAACAGCCGATTAACAAAGTGTCTTCCCATCTGCTTTTTTATATTCGGAAGAAGTGCGGAAGCAGTCGATACTAGGCATCTATTTTCGCTATATGCGATCTTGTCTAACCATAATTTTAAAAAAAAATCTACATTCATTGAAGCACCTTCTGGTGAACCCGTTCCACACTGATTGCGGTCTGTAGTATTCCATGCTACACTCATTCAACTACGGTCTGTACTGATTTTCATTCCTTAACGAACATTCGACTTTTCTCGGGTTGCCTATAACTGTCATCCTTTTACTGTTGCTGCTTTTATAGTCTTATAAGAGTTCTGAATGATTTTTATGGCCGCCTTAGTTCTATTTAGCTTCGATTTCTAGACCACGTGGTCCCCGCTTCGATTCCCGGCGGGGTAGGGTATTTTCCCTTCCGGGGGGGGGGGGGGGGCTGAGAGCTTGTGTTGTCCTCGTCATTTCTTTATCACCATCAATCGTGACAGTGGCTATATTGGATTTTTATAAAAATTGGACTGTGTCAAAACTGGGACTTTGTACGGGGTCTAATGACCGCGCACTTGAGCGCCCCACGAACCAAACATCATCATCACGACACCACAATTTCGCGCCCAGGATGTGTCATGATAAAGTAGTAAAAGTAGTTACACCACAATGACGTTTTAGCAGACAGAGTTTGTGTCGCGCACTTAATCCACTAAAACCGTGGCTGGCTAAGGAAGACAGTACAAAATGGGGAATACCTTTCATGTCAAGTGAATATTTAAAAATAACGTGAGAGACACGTTTGTCTGTTGAGGCGACATTCAGTAACAAGATGACAAACTGGAATTTTCTGTTGGCAATTCCCTTAATACCAATGATAATTCTGTAATGAGAAATATTAAAATTGCTAAGTTGACGCTACTGGAAGGTACTAAACTTTATGTCTTACTTTGTGCAGTGCATTGCGCTTTTCGTTGTTACACAATCCTCAAACCGTACGAAACACCATAGCGTAAAACCGGCAAGGTCGCATTTGTTTCGCCCATTCCCTCACATTCAGAAGTTTTCATTTTCACCTGAGTAATTTTTTCTGCGAGAACAACATCCCTAGCGAACAATTAAAGAGATGATTATTCGTGAATCTACTACTTTATTGTATAAATAGAAGAAAGAATATGCGCTGGCTTACCCTTCCTATTCCGCTGAATGCAGATTCACTGACTCTTGCCGGGATCTGTTTCGAATATAAAGACCACCTGTTTCAAAAGCCAATCAAAGAAGCGTATTTTTAGCACGTATTGTTTCATTGTTTCACAAAATATTTGCTTCTAAAAGATTTCTGGATGCGTTCGAACAAAATCAGAAAATTTTTTCATTCGTTCTGACGCGTGGTTTTGGAAGGCCCAATTAGTATTTTGAAGTGAAGAGAATCGCTAGCCATCTACTCGTAGTTTAAGTAAGGCAACAAAGCCAAACTAAACTAGAGTAATCGGTTATGAATTCGATTATTTTCTCCGTCGAATAAAGAATAGTGCAGAATAATTCTTTTGATTATTCCACCGGTGGTATGTGGCAAACAAATTATTGAATACAATACAGGATTAACTAGAAGTAATTCCTCGAACAAACTGTATTCGTACGTTTCGGATTTTCTAGAAACGCTCGAACGGGAGAGAGCTGCTTTATGTCCGGTTCCTACGAGCAAACGGTTAGCGTGCTGCTATCACATCGTACTCGGATTTTGCACTTCATTGGTGGACTTCCTTACACTATTTGACGGTGAACTTATTTGTGAGCCTCGGACAGATCATGCTACATCAAACGTATTGCCTTCTGTTTCTCGCTAAGTCACCTGCCGATCCTGATCAAACCTGTTGTGCACCTTATCGATATTGTCGGAAAGAAAAATCGATTTTGGTCTAGTTGCACAGCGTCACAACTACGACAAAATACTGCACTACAGTATTGATAACAGTCGGATAACCGACCTTTACGCGACTCGACGTGAGGTACGGTTGTTACGTTATGGCTGTACGGAAACCGTAAAAAAAAAAAAAAAAATCAAACAAAGAAAACCTTTAGGAGAATTTCCCATATTTACAGAGCTCGTTTTCTTTAAATGCAAACGGTAAGAATCGTTTTGGTCTAATTTGTAAGCTGCCACTGTTTTAACAATAATAAATAAGAAGTCTTGAAATTATGTTCACATTCCAATATCATTATGTAGTGGCCCTTTGCAAAACATAGGGAGCAGCCCTCGCATACCTGAAAAAAATCAAGGTCCTAGTCTGTATTAATCTTAGGTAGAACTAGATTTAACACCAAGTGCCAATCTGCCGAAACTGTTTACGTGAAGAACTAACAAATTACAGTCATACCACGCAGAGCGCGATAACGTCCCGTAGTCACTATATAGTCGAGAGAAACTTAGACGATACATACAAGAATAATATCCTGTCAGACTCCGAGATCTAGGAACTAAAACTAAATGCAACAGATAATTCACGACTTGGAAGGCAGTTGCTACCAAAGCAAAACCGATGCAGTGCATCACACACTAATAATGTAAATGGCACGGGGATATATTACGAAACGCGAAGACTGTTTAGCTGAATGTCACATATTACTCAAGCTCATTACGTAAAGTAGTCTAAACGTAGAGGAAAAACACCAATGCCTCATCTCCGTATACGTTATATATTACTGTACACTTCACTCGGTCTAGTGTTCTCCGAATTCAGATACAGACATTTCCCTTGTAACGTGGGCATCTCATTTTTACTTCTGTAAGTTAGCGATGTGCACTTCAGAGAGGGAGTAAGTTATATAGCTGTTCAACAACATTTTTTGTTGCTGTGGCACAGCCTTTGCCTTTGCTCAGCTTTACACATTCGTTATTGAAGTGTGGTAGGTGAGGAAGAATTCAGCGGTGCTCTGTTGACGTGTGATCTCATCTGTTAAAGGACAGCAAGAATGAATATGATGTCCATATAGAAAGGCGAAAAGAATAGGTTTTGAATAATGTTTCTTTGGAATGATTATTGGCAGTTAGTTAACTTCCTTGGAGCTGAGAGAAAGCCCACCAACTTCTCTGAATCATGCATTGCGGTGTCAACTGACTAAGCTGTTTGGTTTCTATAGAAATTCTCTGTTAACTTTGCGCTCTTTTGAAATCATCGTTCACTTTGTTGAGCAAGAATTTTGCAGACCAATATCATGTTTGAAAATCACACAAAATTTTATTCTCGCTTTTTGGATACATACGAAATATCATATCTGCTGCCTGTTTTCTGTTTGCTATTGTGCTTTTCGAAATCTGCAATGATGTTGTTAAGACACGAGATAAGGGAAAATTTTTATTAGGGTCAGATAATTGTTGCACTTTTTTCCTCTCTTTTAATTCCTTGATTAGCTATCCTACCTCCTCAATGGTGTTAGCGCATGTGAGAGTGCCTGTGCGATAGAGTAATTGTGTGGTCATTTCGTGGGCATGCGTGTACGACAATTTTCGTTCTTATCCCCCTTCGTTTATTTTAATCATTGTCAGGGAGCTGATAACCTCGCCGTTGGACGCCATCATCCCCAAACCACGCACGCGCGCACACACACACACACACACACACACACACACACACACACACACACAGTCTTTTTCATTTAATATAAAGACAAGTTGTATTCAGGCTAATTACATTTCAGTTCAAATTAGGCTCTTTTTAGCCAAAGGTTAACAGATGAGTTTAAGATGGATAACAGTTTGTGTGTACATAGTTTTGATAATACGTAGATATTTTATAGAGTGGTAGACAAATTTGGTGTAAGTTCAATATAGAAAAATGTATTGGGGAACTTACATCCTTGATAGCAATATTTATTCTCTACGAATGGGAGTGTATACAGCGGTATTTCACCGAATGGCGCCATAGCATTTTCTTTAGAAGAAACAACAAACCGCGTTCCATCCTCATCTGGTTACGGCTTTTCCACTAACACAAATATCATAATTTCGTTCATCGTAAGGATAAATTACATAATTTGCTTTGTATACACGTTTGATTCTCGACATCAGCACAGACGCTTGATCAATGATTGTCATACTCTTCGCGTGCCACTCATTAACCAGGCCGTATACGCGTCCCATAGCACGTCCCATATCAAACGAAAGAAATACACGAGGCCTGTCCAGAAAGTAAGTTCCGATTTATGGCGAAATGGAAACCGCAGTTAATATCAGAAATGTTTTATTTGTAACAGTTAGCTACACCCTCCATATACGTCTCTACGTAATCGCCGTTCTGATTTAGAAATTTAACGTATCGTTGTACCAACTTTTCAATACCCTCATTTTAGAAGGCAGCCGCCAGTGCTTTCCGCCAATTCTCCAAGCTGGCCTACAGCTCGTTGTCTGTGCCAAAATGTTGTCTTCATAGACAGCGGTTCATGTGACCACAGATGAATCTCAGAGGGAGACAATTACGGGCTGTATTGTGGGTAATCAAACATTTCCAATTGAAAACGATGCAGGAGCATCTTCATTGCCCCTGAAGAATGCGGCTGAGAATTATCTGGAAGAAGAAACAGCACGACAGTTATGTAATTTTGGGTGCATAGCTTCAGGCGAAATTTCTCACTAGGCCCTCGTACTTGGCAGGAGGTACTATTCTCTGGATATCTTTACGTGCTCACTTGAGCTCAGAAATGAGAAGTGCGACGTGATGGTATCTGGGGTCATACTAGCGACACTGCCCAATGCATCTGTGCAACGTTTTATCGGATTGTCAGAGTCGTTTCCATTTCGAGAACGATCGGAACTTACCTTCTGGATGGCCACCGTATGTACACAGTTACGAACTTATAAATACATCTAATGTTGTTATATCAATACTTTCGCTTGGTAAATAATTAGCCATCCTTTTAAATGAGAATACTGGTCACTTTCAAACGTTATAGATGCTGTAGAATCCGTACCAGGCTGTAACGGCGTAGATGAAATCATATCCACAGTGACTGAATGACGGATTTTTTGTGGAGAACGACGAGTCACAAATGTGACACTTTTCAAATATTGCAAAGCGTCAAGTTCACTAACACCTCGATGTGACGTTTAACATACAGCGTCTAGTGCAGGTAATTCAAACCGGAGCCATTACGTGAGTTTCAGGGATGTATTTCGTCCCACTTTTTATCGTGAACAGGAATCGGAACGTACTTTCCAGCATTCTCTGTGACAAGGTGTTGCTCGTTCTTGCTCTAGAAGAGTAGGCAGTGGACACGGCTACCTTTTTAGAAATGACAACAACGAAGTTCACGTAGTTGCAGGCATACGTTACTGGTTTAATGCTCAAGCTCACTGTCAACTTTCCACTCGTCCGCCCTGTGACCCCATCTAAATCGCGTGTAGAATATTCGGAACAATGAGTGAAAATCAACAATGAACATATATAAAATATTGTGTAAACAAGACCACATTTATGGTAGAATAATACTGTTTCTATCGTTATTGTTCGTAAACTGCGGTACTGTGGCCACAAAACGACTTTTTGCCATAAGCTCTTTAGAGCTGTCCACTGTAAGTCTACACATATTCGTGAATTATAAAATCGTAAGAGTAGAAAAGGTTTCATCGTGGGTTGCAAACATGTCTTGCCGTTCTTTCAGGATCTTTTTCCGGCCGTGGAGATGTCAGAGATTGTATGTTTTACCGGATTTCCGATACTCACGTTACACTCGTGAAATGGTAGTACTGGGAAATCCCTACCTCATCACAACTTCGGAGATGTTGTGTCCCATCGTGCGCCGGCTATAACATCATGTTCAAACTCAGTTAAATCTTGATACGCTGCCATCGCAGCAGCAGTAATCTATCTAAAGACATTTGTTGTCTTGTAGAGGCGTTGCCGACCACAGCGTCGTATTCTGCCGGTATACACATCTCTGTATTTGTATACGTATGCCTACACCAGTATCATTGGCATCTCAGTGTATGTGTTGAATGGAAGATTAAAAACTACGAGACTGAACGTTCGAGGCACTTTCCAAAGTTCTCTGAGTCGAGGAACTGATAACGGCTGCAGCTGGACTCACTTCACCTGCGAATAAAGCATATACTTTCAAGACAGACAGCACAACCTCATTCTAAGCTGCTGTTACACTGTCCGACAAAAATATGAAGCAGTTAGAAACGGAGGAGGAAACAGACTGACACATTACTTGTTGAGAAGGTGTGTGATGTAATTTCATTGGTTACAAAGTACTACTTTGCAGTATGAGCCTACTTCTCATTATGACATTATGGGTTGAATATATGCGCTGATACTGTCGCTACGAGTGTCCTAAGGACGTTACATCCTCTGCGGATGCAAACTGGCACGCAACTGTTCTAAATGGTCCTTGGTATCCCAGATACAGACGCGGGGATAGAGGTGACTTTCGATCTGATACCAAACATATTTTATCAGGGTAGTTTATGGGTGTCTCACTGACCAAGGTTGTAGCATCACATAACGCAGAGCGTTCTAAAACATATGGCAAGTATGCACGAGCACTACTATTTTGAAAAGTGGCACCCAGATACTGTCGCTGGAGAGGTACACGTGAGTATACATTCTGTAATGTGAAATAGCATTGTGTCGACAGGATTCCCCAATCGCTACCGGCAGTGTCCTGGTCATACCCAATGGCTCCACCCACGGTGCCACAAGGGAAACCCCTCTTGGCCTCTCCAAAACGTTAGAAGGATCAGACAACAACACAGGTCACCACTAAACTCCCCGACAATTATGAACTGGGGAAGTGCAGAAGCACCATTCATGACGGTACAGAATACGACGCAATTTTCCAGAACTCTATGCCCCCTCCCACCCACCTCAATCATCTGACCACTCCAGATACAGCCGTCTGTGTTGTGGTGTTAATGTCAGTCTATGTGTGGGTTGGAAATTCCCTAGTCCGGGAGAACGACGGTTCAAACCTGCGTCTGGCCATCCTGATTTATGCCTTATGATTTCCCCAAATCGCTACAGGCCAATACCGGTATGCTTCCTTTGAAATGGCACTGAAGGCTTCCTTCACCATCCTTCCCTAATCCTATGTGACCGATGACCTTGCTGTTTAGTCCCCGCCCCCAAATCAACCAACCAGAATCAACCTTAGTCCAACTACTGCAAGTCTCCGATCAATGGTGTCGGATGACACAGGATGATGCATGCAGTCCATTACCTGTTGTCGGATGCCAAGTGGCAGATGGAAAAGTCTTACAACGTTCTTGGCACATAGTTTGGTGATGCTCACTTGTGGCCTTCTCATAAAGTCGACTTAAACCTTGACGACGTGTATCCGAATTCCCAACAAATTTGGATATTGCATGCTTCGACCAACGGGCCCAGTGAGGACCAAAAGTGTGGTACTGTGAACACGGTCTCAAACGAGCACGCGGCGCCTCCGCGGGTTTCACACTAACAGTCAACATCTGATGCTGTTCATGCCGCTAATATATCTTACCAAGCCTGCTAAGAACACTAAACATGAACAAGACTAATACACCGAGGTGGCAGTTGTATCTGTCATAGAGAATTGCTATTCTAATTATTTATGTATCTACCAAAGCTGTGTATATACACGAATTTACGAGTACATTGTCATCTGACCATGTCTCTAGGTGCTTCACTTTTATGCCGATAGTGTACATCCTTCTTCGGTAGATTCAGCAGCATGCCCATGGATCATAAAATACCAGTGATAGTCAATTTAGTATGCAATCACATTGATGTACTGTATAAACAACTAATTGGCGTACTGTTACAAGTCGTGGTCTTCAAGTTGTGTACTCACTAATGGGTTCAAAAATGGCTCTAAGCACTATGGGACTTAACATCTGAGGTAATCAGTCTCCTAGACAGAACTACTTTAACCTAACTAACCCAAGGACATAACACAGATCCATTCCAGAGGCAGGATTCGAACCTGCCACCTTAGCAGCGGCGCGGTTCTGGACTGAAGCGCCTAGAAGGGGCTGATGTAACGGACTAAATGTACGCCTTTCCGGTTACCTGCAGAGAGCAAAAGCTTTTTCACACAATCGTTCAGCCTCAAGGGCACTACTATTTGCTGTGCCATACGCTTCGTTGGTGTAACCTCTGTCCATGGTGCCTTCACGCTTGTGACTGATTGTGAGGATGGTGTGTCACATGAGAGGGAAAGGGAACTTGTTGCGCTTGAGTAAACAAACAGATAGTCGATCCCAAATCTTGAGAGACCAACGTAAATATCATGTTATCCAGGAGCTTTTACAGTTGGTTCCCAACTCTAATTAATACGGTACCTCGGCAATAGTTGATTTGCGGACCCATGTTTATTGGAGCTTTTTGGCTAATTTTGGCCTGTACTTTCCATGTGAAAATTATTGACCTTCACTAGTGAAACGTCCCGTAGAAAACTCCTCTGTCATGCCACGAGAGCTCAATGATGACCTCTGCAGCAACGCTGATGATAATTGTCCAGAAATATCTGCGCATGAACTACATTCCCCCAAATTTCAGAAAACGTGAGAATAATTTTTTAATGCCTCTTGCCAACTTTCTCTCAACAAAAAGTGGGAGAAAACTGATGAACTTCTCAGATGCTTCTTTTGGAAGTTATGAACTTTCCAGACGTTTTTATGGGAACATAGAAGACAAAGTCAACTTTAAAAGCTGTCTGAATGAGCTGTCGAAACCACTGCTACGTGGGATCATATCTCTAAACAGCCACACAACATGTTTTATAATGTTATATTCTCATCATCAGTCTAGCCTATCCTTCAACGCTGCACCTTAATCACACACACAATATTCATTTCTACCAGTGGCTACACAGCTATTTTATTTTTCTTGCTTCCCTTTTATTATGGTGACGGGCTGTCGTTTTCTACAGCTGTGGAGAGCTGTTTCTAGTTGGCTTACAAGAAGGGCTTTAATTAAAAACACACGGGGCAGTAGGAGGGGGGGGGGGGGTAGACAAATTCGTTCAGAGCTGAAAGCTGCCCTAGAGAGCAGGTAAAAATGGAAAATTTGCTTCGTCCCAACACTCTGCAACGGGTGACTGGGTAAGCAGCTATCTGTTGCAAAAACAGTCTTGTTCGAGGCACTGGGAGAAATTATTTTAGGAAAGATGAAAGTCTAAGCCAGGTGTAGTCTTCTGAAACGCTAGATGCAGCTTCACCATGGAAGTACGTTCATTCAAAAGCCTTGCAACCGGCTTCTTGATAGTCTCATAACATTTATTTCTGTATGGCTTTCTCATGTGTGTCTATATGTAAGCCTTTCTACTCATCAGCTTCAGAAACCTGACATGGAGTGGAACAGGTTTTCTACCTTCCTCCCATGCCTCGGCACCATTGTTTAATCATAAGAAATTCTGGAAAAGTAGGAGTTTGTTTAACTTATTTACAAAATTATTACTGGACGGAACTCGCAAGGCCTGTTGCAATTGAGAGGCGAGATTCATACACTGGAAAAACAGCCAAGTTTCATGGGGCTGAGATAGAGAATGGAAGCTAGCAGAAAGAAGAGCAGAGATCTGTGGACAGATGATCGAGGAGAAAAGACATGCTGCCGGACGAGACTTTCAACTATACGAAAGAATGTCTCCTCTTGACTACAGAGGATGAGCTGAAGTCAGAATTGTCACCTTCACACTGTGTAAGAGTGGTAATACTGGGCAGGCAATGCAATCACCGATCTGTTAGGTAGGTGACGTTTGTTAACATTCACCAGGGGCTAATCGCACAGTTTAAAAATTTGCAGCCATGTACGTCCTTCCATGGTGCAGTTTGGTGATTCTACTGACATTCGTATTATTTAGCCAGGTTCTTTGTTTAAACCAGTAGCTATTCATTGGCCATGTCTGCAATTAAGTCTTAGGATTATGCTTTGATTGCGTCAAGGAGAAAAGCTAGATTTTACAATTACAACCTCTTGTCCATTTATTAAAAGTGTTTACTTATCTTATTGGATAATTCACATCTGGAAATAATAAACCTGATGGTTACAGTGACCGCTTGTTTTCGTCACAGATGATCTCTCCTCTCATTAACATGGTATCCATATTTTCGTACTACCACACCTATTGACTATTCAGTAAGTTTCTATTCTGCATCACTGCCATTTCATTAAAACTTTCATGTCTTTTTGGATAGCTACTCTCCTCAGTGGGTCAGCAAAGATCGGACGTAGCTGTATAATTTATTTTAGGAGAGTTGATTTGTATTGCTGATTGTGATTTTAATATTAAATTGTCTATTAGAATCTAAACTTTCGGCTACCTGGTGTGAATGGTGATAATTTGCATAAAAATATTGGTTTCAGCTGTGCTTAGAGAAATCTAACTTCGAGAAATCTATAAAATCATACCTTGTATGAAACTTATTGTTATCACAATATCAGACTATGAGCTTCGAGACTAAAGTTGGTCGCTGTGAAATTTAACTAAAGAAAGAATCTGTTCTGGATGCTATTTGCTTACCTGGGTCGCTCTGGGTAACGCTTCGCAAACTGCTCTCGAAGCTACAGCGCATCTCGATAACAGAGATATAATATCTAACTAGTGAGATATTCAATGGCGCAATGCTACATCAAATTTATTGGTAGCTATGAAAGCTGTTTTGTGGTTGTAATTAGCTGAGCTTTTTATTGTTTGTTAATGACTCGTAAAAGTTTTTCATAGAATTTCTTACAAATAGTAAGAACTACTGCGTTTTTCTTCTTTCTTCAGAACACGCAGAGGTAACGTGGGCTAAATGAGGACGTTAACTATTAAACTGTTTCCATACTGTGTACTTCCCAGGCAGCAGATGTAGACCGAATAGTTAATGTGCATGCGGTTTCATTTTCTGTGAAAATGCGCTAAGTGTTTATATTTTGCTCTCTTCTGACGCAAAACGCCCTGTCCTGTTCGCGCTGCGCTAAATTTCTGCTCCTAGAAAAGCCCGGCTTAAATGAAGAACGGTATTCAGCCGAGTGAGTTGTACGCGCAGCTTCACTCCCAGAATGAAGGCAGCCTAAACTCGGCTCGGCTGGAGGAGAATTCCACGAATATTCTGTCGATATCTACTTTCCCCCAACAGCCCACATAGGCCGACTAGTGTTTAATAGGATGCTTCCGACTGCAGGCAATACTGACGGCAGTGCCAGACACCGTTGGTCACCTCTTCAGCAGCCATCTCGTCGAGACACTGCAGTGCACTCGGCAGGTAATACACTATGTAATCAAAAGTATCCGGACACCTCAAAAAAATAAAACATACATTTATCATATTAGGTGCACTTTGCTGCCACCTACTAACAGGTACGCAATATCAGCGACCTCAGTCGTCATTAAACATCGTCAGATAGGAGAATGGGGCGTTCCGCGAAACTCACAGACTTCGTACGTGGTCAGGTGACTGGGTGTCACTTGTACCATACGTCTGTACGTGAGATTCCCACTTCCCAGGTCCGCAGTTTCCGATGTGATAGTGAAGTGGAAACGTGAGGGGACACGCATAGCACAAAGGCGTACAGGCCCATCTCATCTGTTGATTGACAGAGACTGCCGATAGTTGAAGAGGGTCATCATGTGTAATAAGCAGACATCTTTCCATATCATCACACAGGGATTCCGAACTGCATCAGGATCCAATGCAAGTACTATGACAGTTAGGCGGGAGGTGACAAAACGTGGATTTCATGGCCGAGCGGCTGCTCATAAGCCACACATCACACCGATAAATGCCACACGACGCCTCGCTTCGTGTAAGGAGTGTAAACTTTGGACAAGTGAACAGTGGAAGAACGTTGAGTGGAGGGACGAATCACGGTACACAATGTGCCAGGGTTTGGGTATGGTGAGTGCCCGGTGAACTTCATCTGCCAGCGAGTGTATCGCCAACAGTAAAACTCGGAAGCGGGGGTGTTATGGAGTGGTCGTGGTTTTCATGGAGGGAGATTGCATCCCTTGCTGTTTTGCGTGGCACTATCACAGCACAGGATTACATTGATGTTTTAAGCACTTTCTTGCTTCCCACTGTAGAAGTGCAATTCGGAAATATCGATAGCATCTTTCAACACGATCGAGCACCTGCTCATAATGCATCGTCTGTTGCGGAGTAGTTACACGACAATAACATCCCTGTAATGGACTGGCCTGCACGGAGTCCTGACCTGAATCCTGTAAAACAACTTTGGGCTGCTTTGGGACGCCGACTTTGTGCCAGGCCTCACCTACCAACATCGATACCACTCCTCAGTGCCCCACCCCGTGAAGAATGGACTGCCATTGCCCGAGAAATCTTCCAGATTGAACGTATGCCTGCGAGAGTGGAAGCTGTCATCAAGGCTAAGGGTGGGCGAACACCATATTGAATTCAAGCAACATTGTATACATGACTCCATCCTAAGTGTATATCACTTTTGCAGCCTCGAAAGAGGCACCAAAACTGGCACATATAGTCATATGTGCCATTTACAAGAGGATAACTTCACACCAACTCCGAGGGAAACGTCTGGGCCGACGGAAACGGCACAATTCTCGACATCATCGCCACTCCACAACTGTCAGTCTCGCCGCCTGTAGAAGGTAGAGCATCGTCAATTTATTTCAAGTTTCTGATGGTCCTGAGCTTTTACTATTGAAGTGTGTTCGGCTGGATAACCTTCACTGTATACAGCCTAGTCGACGGACTACAGCGCGTTTTAGTCTAAGACTGTAGGTATGGACTTTCTTCGAGTCGCGTAATGGAAATGAGTTCAAGATGATAATGTTAAAACTTAACCATTTTCAATTCATTCAGTTTGCGAGACAGGTGTGTTTTTTCCTTTTTTATGGTATTAACCTTAGCAACAGAAATACATTTTTCACAAAGCGTAATACCAAGGGGTTGGGAGCACTTTGTGTCCTTCACCAAAAATACCTAAAAAACAAATTTCGTTAAATGTGTGTAACTCTTATTAACAATATACTTTTGAAATTTGTTCTGATGTAAATTAAGGGTAGAGAACCAGAAAATGTGTATAAGTGCTATGGTATCAACACCAAAGCATTATCTGTGTGGCTGCACCAATTGAAGAGGTACTTTATGATCACAATAAATATTTAGAACAATAAAATTTCCTTAAATGTGTTTATTTTCAGCTCACAACATATGGTTTAAAGTTATATAGATATGTAAGAAGGATCCCGAATCTGGAAATATTATTCTCATATTTGCTTCTAAAAGTCACATTTATTATGACTTAAATTTTTAGGTTGAGTTTTACTGCAAAGTTTAAAGTAGTCACGGAAAATTATTCAAGATCTCATTAGACAGACATTTTGTCAGAATTTAAAAATGTAAAGGACCAGATTAAATTACCATATTTTCAGAAGTTGCCCCCAAAGTACCCTACCCTCTTCCCCGCCCCCATGACATTGGTTTATCCTTGGAACCATTGCTTATATTTTTAAATACTAGCACGTTCCGCCTGAAACTACTAATTTTGAGAAAAATTTTTAAAATTAATTCTTGGGGCTCAAAGGGATAATGGCAAAGATTTTTATTCTGTAGTCCTTGTTTCATAATTCTATTTCATTTTAGTATAAACAATTATTTTGCTAGTCTTACGAACTAAATCAAAAGCGTCATTCTACCTCATACCAGAGCAAGATGACTTTGACCAAGGGGCAATTTGACAATACCGATAAATATTGAATTTATTTTTATTCCTAGAAAGTATAAGAGAATACCTAATGAATGGATTATTATGCTGAAAGCAAACTCAAGAGCAGTCGGTTCCATTCCCAAAAATCACACGAAATGTTCCCTCCTTCAAAGATGGAGCAATCATTTAGCAATGTACGACATTTGCGACACACTGCTCAGTTTCTCGTGGAGGATCATCGTAGATCACGTCATATTCATGTACCACAATGTGCTTACTTTGGATGCTCTCTTCCGTTGCTTTAAACGTTCTTGTCCCACAAAATGTGCTTCGTTATCAACCAACTGCTTTCATAGGTGAACTTGTTTTAATATTTGCACTAGTGCGCTGTGTGACTTTTCCGGTTCATCGTACACGGTCTCTCTTTAGCCAGTGGTTACAAATCAAAAAACTTCGACGCGGTTTACACGCTGTAGAACCATTTGTGTAATAGGTGATTCTTCCCTTTTCGTCATCTAAGGTTCGCCGCTGTATTCATTAGGAGGTGCTGTGGCCTGGCCATTAGGTTCTGCACCCTGGGTAGGAGCATTCTCACAGTTGACATATCATATTTTATGGATTGTAGGAAGAACTTTTTCTTCGAAAAATTGCCTCAAAAATTCAAGTGCGTCTTATACTCGAAATTAATGTAAAAATGTTCCTTGTCTGACTTAAAATTCCCATCAATTAAAAATGGAAATAAATTCTGTGAAAGATAAATTGAGACAGGGAAATGCAGAGCTTGCTGTTATTCCGGAAGGACTTACTTCACCACTGCAACCTCTTGAAGAGTCGATAAATAAACCGTTTAAAGTGTACATGGCAGAAGAATGGAACAAATGAATCATGGATGAAACCCAAATTGAATTCACGCAGAGGGAGCTTTAAATTGACCTCCAATCAAATAAGGACATCAGTGGATAAAACAGTCGTGGTCTAGAGTGAGAGATGACATATTGTTAAATCTTTCAATAAATGAAACATAGGTAATGCTCTCGATGGCAGTGAAGACCATCTTAGGTACGAAGAGGACAACTGTGACGACGAAGAGGAAGACGAAAGGTCAGATGACGGTTTCCAGGGGTTTTGTAGGTAATTTCGGTTCTATAACTTAAGATTTTTTAGTCTGGCTTTGCAATCTAATAATAAAAATTGTAAAAATTTATTTTTTAAATTGCTTAAGAGTTGTACATCTAATACATAAAATAGGGTAGTCCTTCACAAGAGCTCAAAGTCTGACCTTCACCTCAGGCAAATCATGCTCGCTAAAGACAAGGTGAGAGACTCTCATGATATAGTTGCTGAACAGTTCCGAGTAAACTTGAGTCTCGTAACAAATAAATTCCACGCTCATACGGTTATAATTGGTGGGGACTTCAACCTTCCCTCGATATGTTGGCAAAAATACTTGTTCAAAACCTGTGGTAGGCAGAAAACATCTTCCGAGATTGTCCTAAATGCTTTCTCCTAAAATTATTTCGAGCAGTTAGTCCCGGAACCCACGCGAATTGTAAATGGTTGTGAAAACACACTTTAGCTCATAGCCACAAACAATCCACAGCTAATAGAGAGCATCATGACTGATACAGGGATTAGCGATAACAAGGTCGTTATAGCTAGGCTCAATACCGTTTCTTCCAATTCCACCACAAACAAACGCAAAATAATTTTATTTAGAAAAGCGGATAAAGTGTCCCTAGAAGCCTTCCTAAGAGACAATCTCCATTCCTTCCGAATTGACTATGCAAATATAGTCGAGATGTCGCTAAAATTCAAAGATATACACTCCTGGAAATGGAAAAAAGAACACATTGACACCGGTGTGTCAGACCCACCATACTTGCTCCGGACACTACGAGAGGGCTGTACAAGCAATGATCACAAGCACGGCACAGCGGACACACCAGGAACCGCGGTGTTGGCCGTCGAATGGCGCTAGCTGCGCAGCATTTGTGCACCGCCGCCGTCAGTGTCAGCCAGTTTGCCGTGGCATACGGAGCTCCATCGCAGTCTTTAACAATGGTAGCATGCCGCGACAGCGTGGACGTGAACCGTATGTGCAGTTGACGGACTTTGAGCGAGGGCGTGTAGTGGGCATGCGGGAGGCCGGGTGGACGGACCGCCGAATTGCTCAACACGTGGGGCGTGAGGTCTCCACAGTACATCGATGTTGTCGCCAGTGGTCGGCGGAAGGTGCACGTGCCCGTCGACTTGGGACCGGACCGCAGCGACGCACGGATGCACGCCAAGACCGTAGGATCCTACGCAGTGCCGTAGGGGACTGCACCGTCACTTCCCAGCAAATTAGGGACACTGTTGCTCCCGGGGTATCGGCGAGGACCATTCGCAACCGTCTCCATGAAGCTGGGTACGGTCCCGCACAGCGTTAGGCCGTCTTCCTCTCACGCCCCAACATCGTGCAGCCCGCCTCCAGAGTGGTGTCGCGACAAGCGTGAATGGAGGGACGAATGGAAACGTGTCGTCTTCAGCGATGAGAGTCGCTTCTGCCTTGGTGCCAATGATGGTCGTATGCGTGTTTGGCGCCGTGCAGGTGAGCGCCACAATCAGGACTGCATACGACCGAGGCACACAGGGCCAGCACCCGGCATCATGGCGTGGGGAGCGATCTCCTACACTGGCCTTACACCTCTGGTGATCGTCGAGGGGACACTGAATAGTGCACGGTACATCCAAACCGTCATCGAACCCATCGTTCTACCATTCCTAGACCGGCAAGGGAACTTGCTGTTCCAACAGGACAGTGCAAGTCCGCATGTATCCCGTGCCACCCAACGTGCTCTGGAAGGTGTAAGTCAACTACCCTGGCCAGCAAGATCTCCGGATCTGTTCCCCATTGAGCATGTTTGGGACTGGATGAAGCGTCGCCTCACGCGGTCTGCACGTCCAGCACGAACGCTGGTCCAACTGAGGCGCCAGGTGGAAATGGCATGGCAAGCCGTTCCACAGGACTACATCCAGCATCTCTACGATCGTCTCCATGGGAGAATAGCAGCCTGCATTGCTGCGAAAGGTGGGTATACACTGTACTAGTGCCGACATTGTGCCTGCTCTGTTGCCTGTGTCTATGTGCGTGTGGTTCTGTCAGTGTGATCATGTGATGTATCTGACCCCAGTAATGTGTCAATAAAGTTTCCCCTTCCTGGGACAATGAATTCACGGTGTTCTTATTTCAATATCCAGGAGTGTAGTAGCAACAGCAATTGACAGATTCATACCTCATAAATTGGCAAGAGATGGTACTGATCTCCCATGGTACACAAAACAGATCCGAACGCTTTTGCAGAGGCAACGAAAAAAGCATGGGATGTTCAGAAGAACGCGAAATCCCGAATATTGACTAAAATTTACAGACGCACGAAATTTGGCGCGGACTTCAATGCGAGATGCTTTTAATAGGTTCCACAACGAAACATTGTCTCAAAATATGGTAGATAATCCGAAGGAATTGTGGTCGTATGTAAAGTACACAAGAGGCTAGACGCAGTCAATACCTTCGCGGTGCAGTGCCGGTGGTACTGTCACCGACGACTGTGCCGCTAAAGCGGAGTTATTGAACGCAGTTTTCCGAAATTCCTTCACCAGGGAAGACGAATGGAATATTCCAGAATTTGGAACACGAACAGCTGCTAGCATCAGTTTCTCAGATACCTTAGGGGTTGCGAAGCAATTCAAATCGCTTGATACGGCCCAGTCTTCTGATACAGATTGTATACCGATTAGGTTCCTTTAAGATAACGCTGATACAATAGCTCCCTACTTGGCAATCATATACAACCGCTCGCTCACTTTCTCAGATACCTTAGGGGTTGCGAAGCAATTCAAATCGCTTGATACGGCCCAGTCTTCTGATACAGATTGTATACCGATTAGGTTCCTTTCAGATAACGCTGATACAATAGCTCCCTACTTGGCAATCATATACAACCGCTCGCTCACCGATAGATCTGTACCTACAGATTGGAAAATTGTGGAGGTCGTACCAGTGTTTATGAAGGGTAGTAGGAGTAAACCATCGTACTACAGACCTATATCATTGACGTCGTTTTGCAGTAGGGTTTTGGGTCATATACGGTATTCAGACATTATGAATCATCTCGAAAGGAACGATTTATTTATACGCAATCAGCATGGTTTCAGAAAACATAGCTCTTGTGCAACGCAGCTAGCTCTTTATTCTCACGAAGTGATGGCCGCTTTCGGCAGGGGATCTCAAGTTGATTCCGTATTTCTAGATTTGCAGAAAGCTTTTGACACCGTTCCTCACAAGCGACTTCTAATCAAGCTGCAGGCGTATGGGGGATCGTCTCAGTTATGCGACTGGATTCGTGATTTCCTGCCAGGAAGGTCGCAGTTCATAGTAATAGACTGCAAATCATAGAGTAAAGCTGAAGTGATATCAGGTGTTCCCCAGGGAAGCGTCCTGGGACCCCTGCTGTTCCTGATCTATATAATGGCGTGGGTGACAATCTGAGCAGTTCTCTTAGGTTTTTCGCAGATGATGCTGTAATTTACCGTCTAGTAGGGTCATCTCAAGACCAGTATCAGTTGCAAAGCGATTTAGAAAAGATTGCTGTACGGTGCGGCAGGTGGCAGTTGACGCCAAATAACGAAAAGTGTGAGGTGATCCACATGAGTTCCAAAAGAAATCCGTTGGAATTCGAGTACTCGACAAATAATACAATCCTCAAGGCTGTCAATTCAACTAAGTACCTGAGTGTTAAAATTACGAACAACTTCAGTTGGAAGGACCACATAGATAATATTGTGGGGTAGGCGAGCCAAAGGTTGCGTTTCATTAGCAGGACACTTAGAAGATGCAACAAGTCTACTAAAGAGACAGCTTACACTAGACTCGTTCGTCCTCTGTTAGAATATTGCTGCGTGGTGTGGGATCCTTACCAGGTGGGATTGACGGGAGGCATCGAAAGGGTGCAAAAAAGGGCAGCTCCTTTTGTATTGTCACGTAATAGGAGAGAGTGTGTGGCAGTTATGATACGCGAGTTGGGATGGAAGTCATTAAAGCAAAGACGTTTTTCGTCACGGCGAGATCTATTTACGAACTTTCAGTCACCAAATTTCTCTTCCGAATGCGAAAATATTTTGTTGAGCCCAACCTACATAGGTAGGAGCGATCTTCAAAATAAAATAAGAGAAATCGGAGCTCGAACAGAAAGGTTTAGGTGTTCGTTTTTCCCGCGAGCTGTTCGGGAGTGGAAGGGTAGAGAATTAGTATGATTGTAGTTCGATGAACCCTCTGCCAAGCACTTAAATGTGAATCGCAGAGTAATCATGTAGATGTAGATGTAGATGTAGATGTAGAAGGACAGCACGTTCTTCGAAAGCATTACCGACTGTAGTCGCTTTGCAGTAACTAGTGTTCAGTACAAACATAAGAGATTATGAGGCCTTCAATTTGCCTCATTCATATTGACGTATTAAAAGTCTATGATTTCTCTTATAGGATGAAAAAGATCACGGCATGGATTCAGTCTTTTCACTCTGCAGCGCAGTCCGTGCGGATTTGAAACTTCCTGGCAAGTCTACAATATGTGATGAGTCTAGACTCTAGCCAAGATCCCTTATCCTTCGTGATAAGTGTTGTACCGACTCTGCTATTATATTATTTTTTCCTCTCCAGTTATGCATTCATCGACTGGATTATCCACTACATCTTTCTAAAAAAATTCTCTTTTTCCAGTATGTGCTACTATAGAAATGAAAATGATCAAGAAATAGGGTACATCCTCGAGAAGTAAATTAAATACATTACAATCTTTCATTTTGTTAACCCTGAAAATCTGTCCTTCAAAGCGAGGAAATTAAAATTTTTTTCTCTCCTTTGAAGACAAATAACACCTTTTAAAGTGGAAAAAAATTTAAAAAGAAAATAAAAGTTAGTTATTATCCTTTCGGGATGAGTTTCCTATTTCAACTTTCTGTTAGAAATTTACAAGAAGACCACGCAACTATTGTATGTTTGTAAATTTTTATGTTTGTGGTAGGTTAAGTTCAGAACTCAAATATCTATCACTCAAAGCAGTTCGATGCAGCTAATAAAATTTCTCGAAGAAATTGGCTTTGAAGTTTCCCGACAGCCTGTAATATTAGATATAACTTCATGTCTAGCAGTATGACGATTTGGGTGAACGTTCGTCCGCCACGTAGGGCCAGCTGATGCAAGTTTTTAATGAGCGGTGTATAATCTACAAGTATTTCGGCGAAGTTTTAAATACATGCAAATGAAAAGAAATCAAACTGGTAATCGCTGGTTCCTCTCCCCTTTAGAGCATCATTTTTACCGTTTTCTCCGTTCATTTCGAAAACCTATATTATTTCAATACAAAAGTCATGAAACACATGCTAATTGACTCATATCTGTAATTTTTATGAGAAATGCACGTGTTCTTATTTCTAATCACTTGCTGCCCACAAGAAACATATTTTTCCTTGCAAATATAAATTCCTAATTACCGATTTTTTATAATAGATTGGCAGTAAAGACAGTTTAAATTTAAAAAAATACGTCTGATCTTACAAATGTTTCCATCTTCATATAAGTTACGCTTCACGGAAGTGCTCATGGGACACGTAACTTTGCTTGAAATTTTACAATAGTCAGGAATGGAGCCAAGCATTTTACAACGGAGCACGAGGCCATAGAAAGGAAGACTACTTTTAGGCTATTAACGACTCTATGAAAACTTCGAATTTATTTTCTCGATGATTTTAGAAACCTGCATTGTACTTCTTCGGATTTTGATTCATGATTTCCGAACTTCACGTACCATAAATCTAAAGGACAAAAAATGGAAGCGCAAGTGCCATATGGTCTCCTTATCAGTAGAGCTGACTCAGAACATTCGAAGAATGGGAACTGTAAATGAAAATCGTGACTTCTAGCGTAAGCATTAATCTCAGTTTGCAGACTCAAGTAAATGGCAGAAGAAACCTAACATGGAACCCATGGAGGTGCCTTTAAGTCCCACGTGTACATGACCGAGCGATATGGCGAAGTGGCTAGCACACTGGACTCGCATTCGGGAGCTCCACGATTGAAATCACCGTAATATCATCCGGATTTAGGTTTTCCCGATTTCCCTACAGAAATGCTGGTAAATGCCGGGATGGTTCTTCTGAAAACACCGCAGCCAATTTTGTTCCTCGCCCTTCCATAATCCGAGCATGTGCTTCGTCCCAAATAAGCAGGTTAACGACGGAACGCTAATGTTCTCCTCTTATTTTTCAGTGAACAACTTTGTGATTCTTTTTTCTTTCAGCTCACGTATCATGCCATGTCAGAGATACTCTGATATTCTTAAGACTGTAATGTCACTCCCGTGAGTGCTGATCGTGTACTACCGTATTCATTTTCCTCATAATTAATAAACATCCAATTGTATATAGCGCAATGATGACCATCTGTAACTGCTAGGATAAAAACGATGAAATAATCTATTTTTATATTTTCTCCGTTGTCTTAGTAGTTTCAACGGCGTTACATAATAGCAACGATACCTGTGAACTGACAGTGGCTTGTGCCTTGGGATGAGAACGGTATAGAATTACAGGCAGGTCTGCTGGGACATTAATCAGATGCATAAAAGTTTTCAACAATGGCACTTCTGGAAGTTCTTTTTTCCTTTCGAAACTTCCCCGAATTTCATTAGTTTTGTTGCAGGCAGTCCATTTACTGAAGGAAATATAATATAGCTTTCACAACTTTACGAGATACGCCGCAGTTCTCGTCCATTAAAACCTAATGTACGATTAATTTAATTGTAAATTAACCTCTGAATTGTTTCCTTTATGTCATGCTGTTCTAACTAATTTAGTCAATTTTAGCTGAAGTTAAATTAATTTTCGTCTTTCTTTTGATATTATTCATCATGGAGTAACATTTTCTCGCATTCGATTGTCTTTATTTGTCGACTTACTTATATAATCTAAGATCTCCTGACGACTTTTTTCCTATGCTTCCACCCTTATTTGTAAAAGAATCAGTGTATTTGCTCTTTTTCACCACCTTTTAGAAGTTTTGGAATGATTATAATTCTATGCAAAGCATGTGATAGAAAGACTCATAACTTTATTAACTAAGTGAATTGAGATATTAAGTTAGGTGCTGAAGAAATGAATTCACATTTTGTCACAATGTCTGACCACGGGTAGTATCCTTGAGACAGCGCTTAAAGTTTACTTGTATTGTACAAAGAAACCGTCTGTCACTTGTGACGTCACTCTCCAATATTTTGGTAATGGAGGCTGTAAAACCTGGGGATGTACGAGGGCCATTCGGAAATTAAGAAACGATTTGTCGCTACGTGGAAGTAAAAACTGATTTATTTGAAAAAGTTTCCTTCACCTTCCTGCTACTTCTTTACATAACACTGTTCCGCCTCAGACGTCTGACGTTGCACACGTTGTAGAACGTAACCTCTTGTGATTTCCTACAATGTTCTGCGGTACGCGGCAGCTCTTTGTCTGTGCCAAAGTGTCTCATCTGATCAGAGATGAAAATTAGAGGGATCCAAGTCGCGACTGTATAGCGGCTCATAAAACATTTCCCATCGAGAACGCTGCAGGAGCGTCCTCATTGCTCGTGCAGTATGAGGCCGATATCTGTCACGAAGGAACTGCATGACTCTTACGTTATTGGCGTTGCCTGAAGCAAGCGATGCCTCTCGGCAGACACCGATAGTTGGAGGGAAGCACAATTTTCTAGGCATCTTCACTCGCTAAATTTTGCTCTCAGACCTGAAAATAGCGACGTTGGCGCTATCTACAGGCATACACTCCCAACAGTTTACGTAAAGCTTCATTGGGTTTTCACTGCGGTTTCCATTTCGCGTCCGATCGTTCGTTCCTATCCGAATAGCCCTCATATTTCTGCTTCATAACTTTATTCCAAGTGGACTAGCATGAGTCTTCCACAACGTGTTCTGTGTTACCTCTATAATGGCGATATTCCTCCAGGATGTAAGTCCCTTCACGAAGCTGTTATGGGTTATGATATCGCGTTAATAACTTCTCCATACGTTGACGCAGACCTTGAGCAGCACTTTCACCGTATTCGTAAGTTCCCAAAATTCGATGAGAGAGAAAATTTTTTCTTTACATTATTAGATCATATTTAATCAACCATCAGCATAAGCGTTTTAGATGATTTGGCTTTTCAACAAGTTTCAGTGT
The DNA here is from genome assembly GCF_023897955.1 of Schistocerca gregaria. Lineage (NCBI taxonomy): Eukaryota > Metazoa > Arthropoda > Insecta > Orthoptera > Acrididae > Schistocerca > Schistocerca gregaria. The sequence goes on along the minus strand of NC_064925.1, from coordinate 166,006,973 downwards.
GCTCAGTTTCCAAGGTATCACTTTGTCTCTAATTTTTGTGGGTCGATAAGTGTACATACGGAAAGAATTTCGTTTCGCGAAATACGTGTAAGATCTTCAATATGGCGCTTCCTTTACTCTTTTACTTCATTCAGAAGACTGTACACCCTACATACCTTGCGTATTTATATAAGCTGAAGACTTCACCCACAGTCCACATACTATTAAAAGTTGTCGCGTTAATGTGGATCCATAGCAAGGATGGAATTTAAAGTCTACTTCTTATGTATAGTGGAAAATAACGTGACTTTTACGACGTGTAATAGGTATTGTTACAGATGTGCTTCAAAATGAGAAGTCGCCGAAATTAGCTATCACACGATTTAAATAAAGATCGTCCACATTACAGCACACTACGACTCATGTTTTCTTTTATTAAGCATTTAGAGGCCACTGATCTCCTCAAAAACTAAATTTTGTGCCCTTTTTTATTTCCTCGAGGAATTTATAATCTTTCATCATAGCAGATCTTAAAGACGCAACGACGCAGAGGAAATCTAGCGTTAAGCTACATGGCATGTGCTTTATTCCCTTTCTAAATATCAGATGATTGCTGTGAAGAGGATACCGATAATCTACTCATATAAAACAAAACGTGACCTAGTAGGTGAATTCTTCAGTTTATTTCATTTACAAGCTCACCGACCTCCACAAAACGTTCAAAGGACATTAGGGACGGTGAGTGTAAAGCCCCGCACGGGTTTTTTGAACTGACTGACGTAGATTCAGGGGTTAATCATTTCAGTGATAACTGCAGCAAAAAACTACATTGAACTGACAGTGCGCAAGATTATCTCGCCTGAGTATACGCCAATTATTCCACTGTCTGAAATAAAGAATGTAAAGATTTAGGGGAAAATTGCTGGAAAAACACAGAAGTCTGAGCTTGTAACCCAACAAAAAACGAATGGAACAAAAATACATGGGCAAAGAAAAGCTTGCTACCAAGAGGGAAGATGTGTTGAAAACAGAAAAGAGCTTGATACAGAAACAGAATGACACAAGCTAGATTTCATTACATCAGAGCCAAAAAAAAGGAAGGAATCACATAAAACAACAAGTTGACTTTTCTTTATAATCAGATTCAGACTTCTCAAAAATGGTTCAAATGGCTCTAAGGACTATGAGACTTAACATCTGAGGTCATCAGTCCCCTACACGTAGAACTACTTAAACATAACTAACCTAAGGACATCACACACATCCATGTCCGAGGCAAGATTCGAACCTGCGATCGTAGCAGCATCTTGGTTCCAGACTGAAGTGCCTAGAACCGCTCGGTCACAACGGCTGGCTCAGACTTCTCTCATAACTATATCATGTTAGATATAAATATGCACTTAATATTTGTCGAAGAAGAAGAACAACAATAATAAGAACAACAAAAGCCTTGTACTTCAAGGAAGAATCAGAGGACCTAACAAAGGACACTACTTAATACGCACTAGATAGGTGCTTCAGTAACTGACCTCTTTCAGGTTGCTCTACTAACTCTTCTGTCGTGGAGAAGGACGTATTACGTTTGTACCATCATTTTCAAGCATTTTACGAGACATTCCAGTTCTATATCTTGTTGGCTAATTTGGCCGCAATACTACAATATTACAGAGAGTTGCTTCAAATGTTCGCGCTATGGAGTCATCAATATTGAGTGGCAAAACCCACGCAATTTTTGTTTCAGATTAATTGTAAATTTATCTATAATTAATAATCAGGCAGAGCTGAATTGTGGAAGGATTACATGTAATAACCAAGCCTACTACGTCATTCGAAAATCTACCCCTTAGTGACTACAATATTAGAAAAACTGAAAATTGCGGGCCGTTAACCCCACCATCCTTATGTCCCTTATGTCATGATGCCGTGTATTTCTAAAATTCTGACCACGTATTTCCTATTCAATCGTTTACAGCTCCTACGAACCTTACTTCAGTGGATTGCACTAGATGCTTTTGGTAAGTGTGCTCTTTTCGCTTCGCAACACAAGTGCGTGCATCATGATGCCGTGTATTTCTAAAATTCTGACCACGTATTTCCTATTCAATCGTTTACAGCTCCTACGAACCTTACTTCAGTGGACGGCACTAGATGCTTTTGGTAAGTGTGCTCTTTTCGCTTCGCAACACAAGTGCGTGCATCGACCTGGGTCCCAATTTTGTCTTTCCCCAAGGTAATTTGTATACTGTTTTACACACTTAGTGAACACACAAGTTTCTGTCACCTTGTCAGTATATTTAATAACTCTTAAGATACATTCTAAATATCTGAAGTCTTTCGCTTGTTTTAAAGAATGCTCTTCAAACACCGTTTCGAACTGACAATGGTTCTTAGTTGTGGGAGGACGCAGCATTGCTTTCTGTCTCAAACAGTCCTATATCATCAGTATTTCTTGGCACTACTTCGAAGAGCGAAGGTAAATCAATTCAGTCTCTTACATTTTAGTTTCTCCTATTATCCGACGCACACTCCACTAAAATATTAGAGGGGAGTCGGAAAGAAAAAGGACTTTTGCCATTTCTCGCTAGAGGGCTTGGTAACACTGCTAGTACCCACGGCACAAGTATTATCGTCTACGCCGGCCGGTGTGGCCAAGCAGTTCTAGGCGCTTCAGTCTGCAATCGCGTGACCGCTATGGTCGCAGATTCGACTCCTACCTCGGGCATGGATGTATGTGATGTCCTTATTTTAGTTAGCTTTAAGTATTTCTAAATCCTAGGGGAATGATGACCCCAGATGTTGAGTCCCATAGTGCTGGGAGCCTTTTGAACTATTTTATTGTCGTCTGCAACAGCTCTATTGAACGTGTCACTCCAATTCCCGTGTTAGTCGCTGCATCGTAGCAGACCGCGAAAGTTAGCAGCTCCATTGTCGATCTACACCAAGTAGTAAATAAGGGCCATCAGTCACTGTTTGCTAGTGGAAAATGTCAAAATTGCGGAAATTATTCGTCGTAGGCTAGCACAGTATGGTGACAGCTGCTTATCGAGAACAGATAGGGCGCTTTAAACAAGGAAGAACTTCTTTACGTTACGAGGAAAGATCGGGTAGATCTTCGACGTCAACAACTGAAGACAAGTTGTAAGTCGTTGAGGGGATGGTGGTGGAAAACAGAAGAATCATAGTAGGCGAAATCGCTATTATTTTAAGTATCAGTCATGGTTCAGCGTATTCCACCTAACACAACAGGCTAAATTTTCGGAAATTGTGTGCAAGATGGATACCGAAGGAATTGTCAGTGCAACACAAGGCGCAAAAGATGGACGTCTCTCGTAAACATTTGGTTTGTTATCATCACGAGGGAGATGGATTTTTACACAAAGTCCTAACCGTAAGCGAAACGTAGGTGCATCAACATGAACCGGAAAATGGGACTTCGAGCGTAGCTTGGAAACTCCCATCACGCTAGAGAATCACGGTATCATTTCGAAATTCAATATTTCTCCAAGACTACGAGCATATGTAAATTTCCAGGAGATCCTGACATGCGAAATAAAACATATTCAGAAAGCGCTGCTAGACCAAAATTCTCTCGAGATGTATTTCAGTGTTCCTCTGGTGCTTCTGTAGCTAGAGTTTACAAATGTAAATCTTACAGTTTGCGAAGTGAGAATACAGAAAATTAAGCGTTGGACAACATAACACAGTGCCTTAAGCTCCTTTTTAAGCTAGCTGTTGCCCTCTAGTGAAACATGTATGATCACTACCGCCATTGTGCGATAGAAATATTAGCACAGACGCGCAGAAATATATCACAGAAACGTCCGAGAAATAGCTGACGATGTAAATTTTAATCTGTGTTTTCCGAAAGTAGGGGCTTCCTACATACGTCATATCTGAAGGGAGGGCACGGACGAATTACTGAAAGTGTACCTCTGTAGTAGCGGCTGGCCCTACTTCCGGGTGAAGGCCTAGCGATTTAAAGCGAGCTACGCCGCATTTTTGATATTAAATTTACTTCTCAAACAAATGAGTGGAGGATGGTCGATGGCGCCAGGGTGGTGACGTGGCTGGGGTGGGGAAGCGGTGAGGTGATCGAGGCAGGCAGCGGAATAAAGGACGCGCTCTTTAAAAGAGTAAATGCGCGGAGGGCGCTGTTTTTGACAGGAGCAATGAGCGATGTTCCCCAGCGAGAGCGTAATTTTTTTCATTTCCTTTTCCATTGTCTGATCTGTTCCGACGGGTGCTTCTGCTGATTTTAGGGTAGTTGTTTTCTCTTCTCCCTGTTTCTGACATTCATTCGTTTAGGTCCATATCTTCACGGCTACTGCTAGAGTGAAAACATATGAATTTCTCAGAACGTGGGAACATTGAAGGACATTTATATTACAGGATTAAAGTAGTATTCCACTGATGCTGGTTTCCTGCACACAATCTGGAAGATGTGCTTTAACATATTGTGCTGATTCGTGTGTTACTTTCGAACGAAAGTGAGGGGACTTTATTTCAGCTGCGAAAGGAAAAATCTCTTATAATGTAGTGGGTTGATTGCTATTGTGAAGTTTTGCGAAATTAAGGATATTTTTTCTTTAGTGCCAAACAATTACGACGCGCAGTGTTTTAGATGGTGTTGAATCTGGTATTGGTGGCTTCAAAGATATTTCGATATGGTACTTTAATTTTAAAAAGAAATTAATCAGGTGTTACATGGATTGGGTAAAAATATGGAAAACCGTGACAACTACGTGCGTAAATATTAATGCAGGTTCTAGCCTAGACGTTGCACTCTTGTATTTAATCACGAACGGATATTGTGTTGCTGGTCTCAGTGGTGGTCAGCGTTTGTGTAGTTGTGAGTGCACTTTCTCGAACTAACAAAATTCGAGCGTGTGAAATTTATTCGTCCTACGTTACAATTCTGCTATGTTACAATTCTGCTAAGTTACAATTCTGCTGAGTCGCAATACCGCTAAGTCGCAATTCTGCTCAGTCACAATTCGGAGGAAAGTGTGAATTGAACGATAGTGACATACTATTATTTAAGAGGAGTATGACGATAAATAAGAGGACGAATGTTGCAAAATTGACCACAGAAATCAATGTGGAACTCCTGATCACTGCCAACACCATAACCACACAGAACGAGCTCCGTATGCAGGGAACTGCAGGGCTAGCTGGATTTTCAAAACCACTCGTCAGTGAATAAAATGACCGTAACAGGTAATCATGGTGCCTAAGCCATAAAACCTGGAATGTGGAGCAATTGAAGAATGTTGTGAGGTAGGATAAGTCTAGTTTCTCACTGTCTCAAACTGGTGGCCGAATTTACGTCACGAGAGTGGGAGATGGTTTGTGTTCGGTGACGATGTGAGTCGCCATATCGTATATTCAATGGATCTAAGGTTGCTTTGTAGAATCACATTACTGCCATGGATAATGTGGCCATCTTAACTGGAGAATCTCATGGTATAATGTTTGTTTCCCAACGGGAATACTGTGTTCCAAGATGACAACTCCTCTGTTGATACAACTCGCATCGCTCAGGGCTGGTTTGGCGAGCATCGAACCTAGTCACCACCGTCACCAAATGTCAGTATCATTCAGTCTTTGCACGCATGATCGCTATGAACCTCCATAGCCGCTCCATGAACGTGTCACTATTGCGCGGGAAGAACGGTATGAACTTCCTTTGAAAACCATAAAGCACCTGTATTTATCCATTGCGAGACGGCTAGAAGCGTATTTGAATGTCAACGGTTTTCTTAACCGTCTTACGCAAGCTAAGTGTTGTGTCAGAGTTCCATTTTTCTCCTCTCTCAGTGAGTATGCACTGGGATATGTATTGGAGAAGGAAAGGAAAAAATAAGTAAGATTACGATATAATGAGGACGATGAGGTCGTAAGAGACAGAGTAGGTACTCAGGTCGAAGAACTATGGGTTTAGTAATGGGTTGTCGGCACTTCAAAGTACCCAACGATCCATCCGACTGAATGTAAAGCCTTAATTAGGAATATTTGGTACGTGTTTTCCCTGCTTGCATTGGCCTTAAAAGTAATGGAACTGAAAGAAAGGTCCTATTTTTAATTTAATTCGGGGCAATAGGTCAGAGGAAACGAGTATGTACGTCTAGTGCATGTGTTAAGTACATTGGTTTATGTGTTATATCAGCGACGTTCTCGAGTATGTACCGAATACTTCCCACCACAGAAGAGATGGTTGGTAAAGGAAATTAGCTGGCAGAAACTATTTTGACCTAAATTTGCCAGTATTCATCCGAGAGTGAGAAAAAGGGAGCGGTCTCTATAACAGCTGTTCATTGATAGTTCACAGTATCTCTGCATGAGCAGATCATTGGCGGATAAATAAATCTCACATTGGTCATATGGCTACAGCTGATTTTATGACAACAGAATAGGATTTCCTGAGAGTAAATTATTTTTGAACAGTAACCCCCTTACATCCACCCCCCCCCCCCCCCCCAGCCTTCTGTAACGTAACGAAATACCATCCACCAAACAGCCGCTTTACGAATTAATGTGTGAAACTTCTGACGTTTAAGAATTAAATTTTTATGGACGAAGATATTGTAATGTTATCTCATTGTTTATGGCAGCATATCTCCTGAACTAGATATCGTATCTGCAAATAGAGTTACTGGTAAAAAAAGCAATAAACTGAAAATTATGTCTGTCACGGAAGGTTTACTCCATCAAAAACGAAAATGTAGTAATGGATAAACATCCATTCTTCCATTATTTTGTTGGGTTTGTCAGCAAAGAAATGTCCGGAAAATGTTCGAAATTGTATGTGACGCCTGTTGGAAGTCGCTTTGTGTGATCATTTTCATACATTGAATGAGTATTTTCAGTGTGATTTGCCTGCCATGAGTTAGCTCCCTGCTATGTCTCTAACATTAATACTTCACTCATTCTGCTTAAGGCACTACCTCTTAATGTATATGACAGCATTTTAAACTTCTAAATTAAGAAAATAATTAAGTGAAGTAATGAAAATTAATTTTTTGTTGCCTCCAGGAATCAATTACACAGGCATCCTGCAATTGAGAGTAGCAGCTTAATGATATTCATGACAGCGTTAACTGAGGATTATTATATTAATGGAATGGCTAAATTGGTAAGCATCATATGACAGAAGGTCAATACCATAACAAAAAAGATAAACATATACTAAATACCACGTACATCGACTTGCCAAGAGTATACACACCAGGAGAGCTGTTACAGAACTTTTGCAGTTACACAGATGTGTTGCAAGCAAACAGTAAAGATAGTGATTTGTTTTTACCCAACAAAATGATGAGCTTAAAAAGAACAAAGATAACTATGCAAAATAGTTACTAAGTGCTGAAGACATTATTGACGTGCATCTGACGTTGGTGTGGTGATGTAAACGCGGGCAAGTCTTTGATTTCGAAGTTTCTCAGCCTCAAGAAAATATCTTGGTGGACTTTCGGTGGACTAGATGTATTGAGCTCATTAGCTACTTTACCGGAAAATTAATTTATAACAAGCAAGCAAAATTTACTAAGCCTTTCACGAAACTTGTCGATTTGCCTGCGCCTGTGTGACTTGTGTTTCGATCGGAGGCGTTCAGATACCTAGAATAAGTACTTAAACATACAGAAGCTGCAGAAAAATTGTTGAAAATGAGGCAGTAGTTGTTGACAGAACTATGCCATACCTCGTCTCACATAGTTACAGAGATCATGGAAATTTTTAGATTGTATTGACTGACGGCACCTGAACATATGAGGAATATCTTGTTTTAGATAGACGTATGAGGCAAGAGGACATAGACGAGTGTGAATTATAAGAAGGATACAATGAATTTGTGGTATCCAGAGATTAGCTGAATCCGTGTCGTACATTTATTAAGGAAATAACGTTCCATCGTACTATGTCTCCATGCTCGTCGTGAAATACATGGTGTATAGAAAACCTGCGTACTCACTTCTAGACAGACAATCGAACAAATCGTATTAATGAGTTTCATTACAATAGGAAAGGAAACAATATTTAATTTTTGCAATTATACAAATGTGTCCCAAGCAAAGGGCGATATACAAAATAAGCAATTCTTTAAGTATAAACAATTCCAAGTCTGTGCTACATAGAAAGTACAAGCAAAGCGATCTAGCACTGATGCTGTTATTAAACTGTGGCGCCTACAGTTGTTCGTGGGCCTACGTCCTCTTCACACAGGGGCAGATTCCGCCGCATTGACGTCCTGGAGAGGGGTCGGACAACGTGCGATAGGGTGACGTCTTCTCAAAGGCATTTCTTCTCTTGCGTTCCAGACTGGTCTGCCGGCGCTTGACTTTACTCCATAACGCATCAGATGCAACGAAATGTAACATCAACTAACTATTGCGCAAGGAACAGGCAGTGAAATAACAAAAAATACAGGGGGATCGTTCCCATCTCTCGCGCATCTAAGCTGCTCAATGGTATAATAAAGATGAGGGGTAAAATTTGAAGAGATACTTGTAATAATCGATCTGCCAGCAGAAAAACTAAGATCACAAGAGAATTGACTAAATGCGTTGAGTAATGAAGAATGGAGAAGAGGCACGATACCTTCACGGTATTTGCAGATTCTATTGTGATACATATATTGTATTTAAAAAGTTAATTGTTAAGGGATACCACAGCAACTGCTCTTTTTATTATCAAGAGCTTTCCAGTGATTGTATACGTATTGCTGGAGAGAACAGGACCACTGACATGCTTTATCAGGCGAGCAAACAGTCTTCAGAAACACTTACCATGAAGATCGGATATTTGATCAGTGTTCCATCCCTTAGTGAATATCCCATTCTCATAAGAATAAGTATGCGATGGTTCTGCAGGCAAACTGTCACATGTCTTCATCCAGCATTGGCTATATTTCAAACCGGTCACATCCTGTTCTAACGTGCAAGCGTATATGTAGTTTAACAAACAGTGGCTTCCGAATCGCAGTTTAAACTAAGGGTATTATCGATTCCACCCTACAAACCAAAATTGTTATGAACAAATTGGAAAAAATTATTCACAGCTTAAAGGAGTCCACTGGTCGCCTTGCCCTCTAGATAGTGTGGAAAGAAACAGGGGTGCACCAGTGAACGTGATGAATTTACGCTCTGTATGTGCGTGACGTCAACCAAGAATCTTCAGCTTCCATTTCCTCATACAAATAATTAACTGGAAGTTCATTTACAAGCTGTTTCTCGGGATATTTCCACAGCGAGAATTTCGTATATGAGACATCGTCAGCAGAAGTTTCATCTACTTACTTATAACGTGGAATTTTGCCTGCTTATTAATGCATGGTCGGCTTTGTGAAAGCAATAGACCCTGTCAAGTAACAGCGTTATCAATATTCATTTTAAGATCCTCTTCTTTTTCAGAAACTAATCTTCAGCATCACTTATATACTGTAAGGCATAACTATGGTCGTAATTTCGGGGAAGACTTTTGATGTACGACAAAAAGATCCTGAGGAAGCACGAGTAAAATTTTATTCCCAGTCGGTAATATTCCAATCAAAACTGCTGCAGATAATAAACTTTTTTTCCAATTACATTTACAACATTATAACAACAACCCCAAAGGAGAACGTATATCTGTAACCGTTTACAAGAATTTTCTACATTAATTCAGTCATAGTACTTAACACGTCATCTTTCTTAATCAACTATAAAGAAAGTCATTTTTATTTCTTTGTGGTGTGCAGGTTTTTTTGATACTGAAAGCGTCATATAAGCTACTGCTTGCGCGAACAAGGTATGCAATAGATTTTCAGCTGTTGTTTAAGAAATCTTCTTCACCGTAATCTTACAAAGTGTTCCACAACTGAATAACACATTTGTAGTAGTTGATTTGATGAAGCAAAAATGATTTGTCCAATAAATGTTTCGTCGCAAGTTCCATAAAGTTCGGTCCAACAGAGAAAACAGAACTTTTATATGATGGTCGGTATGATTGATGAAGCTAAAGTCATTAGTGGAAATACCACTCTCTTTACTCAGACCTCATTTTTCCTGCGCTATCAACTGATAGACTTATTGCTTCAACACCACTGACTATTGAACACAGTATTTCCCTTAGCAATGCCTTCTCAGAACTGTAGTACAGTAAAATGGTTACTTCTAGCAATGACTAATGTTACGTATCCTCACAACCTTTCCTACCTCCTCCCAAAACATTTCCATTCGTAGACATCTTATATCGAAACTTAGAGCTATAGCCTTCTGGAATCTTCATGGTAACGTGAAAACTTTAATAAGCGACAACACATTTTGTACAGTACACGGGAAACAATGAAGTTTTAAACCCATTTTCGAATTGTGTCCGGAGCTGGAAGTGGAAATTACAGTCCGTTATGCAAGTGACATTAAGCTATACGCCTTGCCCATTTAACGATGTTATAGCTGACAAGTCCTCTTATGCCCAAGAAACTATACTTTTATTTGTAAACAACCAAATGAATGAAACGGTCCTGCAATCAAAACCCGTTATAAAACTGAGAAGTTTTTACGTTGACTATCTTTGTATTATATTTGAAGTATTTAAGTTCAGAATACAATGAATAGGTAAAGGTTTTTTTCATTACCGCAGTCGAGGTTGATAGCTTCTTAAATATTATCACGATTGCTGGCTGGGCGCGGTGGTCTCGCGGTTCTAGGCGCGCAGTCCGGAACCGTGCGACTGCTACGGTCGCAGGTTCGAATCATGCCTCGGGCATGGATGTTTGTGATGTCCTTAGGTTAGTTAGGTTTAAGTAGTTCTAAGTTCTAGAGGACTGATGACCACAGCAGTTGAGTCCCATAGTGCTCAGAGTCATTTGAACAATTTGAGCTGACTGGGCTGCAGTGTTGAAAGTAGAAACATGCTGAACACTTCCTGCTGGAATGTTGTGCCACTTATTAGAGTATAATATTTTATCTCTCTTCGGATACCTATTCTTCTTACGTCAATAGTGACGTAGCCTGTAAAGAAAAAGAAGCCCCGAACAATTTCCCCTAAATTTCTGCGAACTATTTGTTTCAGTTCTGACAATGATTCATTTCGACAGAAAACTTGAAGCGGTATCTTACACAAGCAACCGCGTCTTGAAAACTAAATAATTCTTCACTGAAGTACCTTTCGCACTCGATACATGTGTACCCGACAACAGCACAAACTGGCATGATAACAAAAGAATAACTAACTTAACACTATGGATTCAACACCGCACGGGCGTCTGTACCCGTATTTTGCCTCATCCTAGTTGTAACAGGACTTCAGGGAGACGGGAAGCATGCGCTGTCGTATGCACTTATTCCCTTCCACCACGGTATAGAACTGGTAGCTGGCAATCTGACAATCATGTGACCCTAAACTGCTGACGTAATCATGGTAACGAAGAGGTGAATATCTGACCATGGTCATGTGGAATCAACGCATTAAGTTACGCCGAAGTGGAAAAGTGGCAGAATGGCAGAAGACGCTATCGAGTTTAAAAGTACCCATGACAAGACTGTGAATGAAGTTGGCTGATTTATTGGTATATAAGTGCGGCATGTCCAACGTATTTGCAAGGAATGGTAAAGCACTCGCTGCCACTGAACACGACGCCTGAGAAAAAGTTACCACAAAATTATCCTAAACGACACAGGCCGAAGACGAATGCTACGCCATGGCAGTTACCTGTTCCAATTGAAACGGGAACTGCTGTTGTCAATGTAAGTTGATCTACCTCAACCAATTTACGAGAAACCACTGTAAACTGAACAGCATTCAACCGCCGTTTGAGATCGGGTACCTGGCAAATTGCCATTGCTCACAGCGGCAGAAAAGCCGCACGTCTTCAATACGCCACAAAACACATAGAAAGAACAGTAACCTTCTAGAGGTAAATAATGTGGTCCAACGAGTCCCATTGCTAAGTACGCAAAACAAACAAAGACCTGCTCGGATGTGGGGGAGCTTGAGTAGAAATAATATTCGAGGGAAACTACACATGCCAAACAATTCGTTCTGTCTAGCAGTGGCGAATCATGTAATGGAGATGCATCGTATTCCAAATGGAGTGATCATCTTTCCTGCAGAAACAATGTATGCGCTAGCTGGTCATCCGACTTGGGTGTTGTACTAACATTAATAGGTGGATTTAGTGCGCGTGATATTACAAGTCATGTCCAAGTATAAGCTTGAAGGCTATCACCCGTCGTAACCAGAACAGAGCCTCCAGGGAGGGTAAGGGACAGTCTGGAACGCCCCAGATAGTGTCACAAGCATACACGTCTTTGTCTTCGCAGTCCAGAGGTTCTGCAGCGATCGATGTAGAGCCAGTTGGCCCCTATACAGGCCACAATGCTGGCTGTCCAGATAACACCACTACATATATTCATCAAAGGCAGAAGTAGCTCAAATTAGCTGTTTCAAAACATGTATATGACGAGCGACAAGATTTCCCAAGTTTTTTCGTTGTTCATTTACCTAACGTGGCCCATAATGTTTGACTACTGGTTTTTATGTTTCGCTATTTTTTGCTCCTGCATATGGATAATCTTGGTGAAGATTCCACTACTGTCACCGCAGTTTTGAAGAAAATAGCAACACTACTTACATTTTTCTTTTTCTTTACAACGACGACCGGCTTTCGCCTACGAAGCGGTTATCTACTGGTACCTGCATTCTATGAAACAACAAAGTACAAGTGAATTAGTGGAATGGTGAAGAATATCCCAGAAGGTGCCATCATCCGCGAAAGTCAAATACATAAATGTTCAAAACAGATCATCGACACAATTCACAAAACCAAAAAATTAAAAAAATGTAATGTGGACACTTCTGTCGTAGAAAGGATGTATATTATGTGGCCTAGATAATGTCCACAAACTACTTGGGAATACACATCACAAAAACACCATAAGGAGACAGATACTATATAAAGTCGGTTAAGTTCTAGTACATCGATATATTTGTGACATGAATCTATATGACTGGCGTTCTGAAACGACATAGGGCGACTGTTGAGACATGCCAGGAAGTAGCCCTTGAAGAGGAGAGTGTCAGGTTACAAGTAGGACCTGTATAGATAGGTAGGTAGGAAGTTGGAGAGAAGAGTTGAGATAAAACTCATAAAAGTGTTTAAAATTTGGATAAAATTCATGAAAATCTGGAACATAAAACACTCACTTATAAGCGGATACCTATGATAGTAAGCGAAGAGGAGTAGCAAAGGATATTTCTGTAAGAAAACATGACATTTATGCGGTAGTAGCATGAATAATTGAGCTTGTTCACAATAAATGGGCCCATGCACGGTACACTTAGGCGACGAAACTCATGAGACAGCGATATGTACGTATACTAATGGCGCATATACAAAGTATAAAAGAACACTTCTCTGATGGAACTGTCATTTGCACTCAAGTGTTTCATTTGAAAGGTTTTCCGTCTTGATGGCAGCACAACGGGGACTAACACACTTTGAATGTAGAATGGTAGAGCACAACGCATGTGACATTCCATTTCGAAAATCGTTAGAGAATTTGATAGCCCAAAAACCACAGTGTCAAGATTATTCTAAGACTACCGACAGCCAGGCAGCTGTCAAGAGTGTTACCTGACGACAGCCATTACTCTTACGACGAACACGTCAACGGTTTGACTTAATGGCAGACAGCAGCAGCGTTCTCGTAGAACTGCCGGTGCTAACGGATAAGCAACACTGCATAAAATCAATGTGCCACATACTAGGAACATAGCTGTGAGTCGAAATACGGAGTTAATGGGTTATGGGAAAAGACGACCGATGCGATTACCTTTTTGAGTCACCAGCTTCTGACTGCTCTGATGCCAAACGCAACAAATTCCTCTCCTGTGACAAGCTCTTCATCTTAGAGTAGCACTTACAACCAGTATTGAGACAAGGCAGTTTCTGTGCCAAAGTACTGTTATCCAAGATGGCGGCGTTTATGTCACCAACTGTTGACAGTTGATGTCGTCATCCAAGATGGCGGCTGTGACGTCAGCTGACGTCACAAGAACCGTTATCCAAGATGGCTGGAAAGTGCCACTCCCCCCCTCCCCCTACCACGCCCCACTGCCACATCCCGCCTGGTGTGAAGTTCAGATCCCATCAGGACAAAGCAAACTCTACTAACCTAAGAAAATGGCGGGAACGAAAGGTCACTTGTGCTATCTCCACTAACCTAAGTCATCCTACCACCACCTCTTCCTAGGGATTGGCACGAAATTGGAATTTTGGCTGTAAAGAAAGTTCACTTGGGCTATCTCTACTAACCCAAGAAAACGGTGGGGAAGAAAGGGCGCTTGGGCTACCCCCACTAACCTAAGTCTCCTGACCACCACCTCTACCTAGGGATTGGCAGGAAAAGGACTCGGCCTGTGCTGGATATAAGTCCTTATTATTTCGGATGCACCAGGCTTTATTTAAACAATTAGAGGCAAGACCACCAGCCGCTGTGTTCACCACTAGATCCAGACTCCAGCTGACATAGTACACAGTACCACCACCAGAGAGCACTCTCATCCATGACTTAATTTGAGAAGGCGTCATGACGTCAGGCGATGACACAAGTACCATTATCCAAGATGGCGGAAACAGTGTCTTTGCCACGAGGTCAGGGTCTAGTACACAGTCACTAGAGGGTGCTGTCGTTCGTTCAGTGACTTAACCCAGAAAGACTGTCTGGAAGGGAAAATGACTAAGCCAGCGCAGGGCTGCTGGAAAGAGGAAGGAATGTAATTTATTTATTTTGGAACAATTTATTTAGGGATGGATTTGAGACAGTATGTCTATTACACTGTCTAAATAATGCACTGCACATCCTACAGACTTGCTCACAAAATAATACAACGAACATGGAAACAACATCCTCAGGCACCATCCAGAAACCCATTACACAGGTCCACACAAGAGGCTACTGCAACGCTCCCAGAAGTCAGAATGAACTGACACCCCCACCGAAGAGATGCACGAGTACCTGTTCGGGTCCCACAAGCATGAAGAGGCAACATCCCTTTCATACTTCGTACCTGAGAAATTCCTCTCGAAATACGCGTTCACCTAGGCACCATTGCTGACACGACTGGAAAAGAGAGAAGACCCATTTGCAGGGCACAGGCACTCCAAGGGTGCGAGCCACAGCCGGACAGAAGCCAGTATGAGCCATCACCCTCATGCCGCTGCCGATGGCGTGTGAAAGTTATTCTAGTGTTATACTGACATCACATGTCTATCCAAATAAGCACAAAGTCATCCTCTGGGCGGCGTAAGTGTGTGTTCGCCACTGCTGGTGCGATCCCTCTCTTTACCTGCAGTCCAGTGAAACCTGTTTGCAGAGAGACTCAACCTCACAAACGCTATAGAAAACTGTTCTGCCACTAGCGATTCCTAGCGGAAAATGAGAGACGCGTCTAGCTGTGCTTAACTGCCAACCATAAAGGACACAGCGCCGCAAAATACGGCCGCGTAGCTACAAACTACCGCAAGTGCATCTAACAAGGTTCTCAATCTTATACTAATATCACATGGCTATGTAAAAATAGGAGCCAAGTCAAACTTTTAGAAATTGTATAGTGTACCAGAAACACTTAACACTCGCTTTTGTAAGAGCATTCGTGATGTCTCAACTTGTATGCATGGAAATTCTTGCCCTAACAGAACCTGTTTACGAAAATAATGCGGGATAACGACGAATGCATTCTTCCTCGTTCTGTGTTCCTAGACATCTTGTAAATGTTGCACTTCTGCCAACACCTAACCCAAATGTACTGATCGGGATGCGCATTATAGCTCTGTACTCGACTGTATCGTCACCTCCACATTTCCATAGCGTTTGCTGTGCTTTCTGTATGCCTGTGTATATTCATGTGTTGCAGACAGTTTTAGAACACCGAACGAGAGGGTACGTCATGATCGCATGGATAGAACTAACATAAGAAAATCGATAGAATTGCGAAAAATTACAGGTAATAGGTATAACTTGACCGAATATACACCGAAATGCGGGGAAATTAACGAAGTAGTAGCGTATCTTCTCGTTTGCACAGAACAATTTGTACATGGGGACATGTACGTAGCAGCAAGAGGTATCCGAGATAAAGTCGAAATGAAAGTGAAGCGAATCAGGTAAGCAGTTGATTTTTTTCTCCATCAGGGTAGCATTATACTGTATGTCTACCAGTGATACACGCTAGATGACTACTGTATTTGACGCTTTTCTGGAAGACAGAGAACCATCCGCCTCTAAACTTACTTGCACCTAAGTTAAAGTATAACAGAGAGTGGACGGGGTGTTCGATTGAGATGGAGCTGTACCATGGTACGATTTAATGGTAGACACCTTTGGAAAAAGACATTTAGTATTTCGACCTCTAGTCTGCCATCCTCTGTTTCAGTACCACTTTGGTCACAGAGTGTCTGGACATTTTGTTTTGATGCACGTACCGCTTTTACATAAGACCAAAATTTCTTAGGATTTTCTGCCAAGTCAGTACATAGAACTTTACTTTCGAATTCACTGAACGCCTCTCGCATAGCCCTCCTCACACTACGTTTCGCTATGTGTAACTTGTTTGTCTGCAAGGATTTGGCTATGTTTATGTTTGCTGTGAAGTTCTCTTTGCTTCCGCAGCTGTTTACTAACTCGGTTGTTGTACCACGGTGGCTCTTTTCCATCCCTTACGATTTTGCTTGGCACATACTCATCTGACGCATATTGTACGATGGTTTTGAACTTTGTCCACTGATCCTCAACACTATCTGTACATGAGACAAAACTTTTGTGTTGAGCCATCAGGTAATCTGTAATCTGCTTTTTGTCACATTGCTAAACAGAAAAATCTCCCTACCCTTTATAATATTTCTATTTACGGCTGAAATCATCGATGCAGTAACCGCTTTATGATCGCTGATTCCCTGTTCTGCGTTAACTGTTTCAAATAGTTCGCGTCTGTTTGTCACCAGAAGGTGTAATATGTTATCGCCACGAGTCGGTTCTCTGTTTAACTGCTCAAGGTAGTTTTCAGATAAAGCACTTTGAAAAATTTCACTGGATTCTTGTATGTCATGCCCCTGAAATATATTTTTAACATTGGAATATTAACAGCGCTACATTGCATATGACTGATACGTCGGAAACGCAAGCGATCTAACATTATAGCGCGTTTTAAGTTCAGAACATTGTAGCCTTAGGAGTGTGTGTGTTCATGTTCTCTCGTACTAACACCTTCCAGGTACTGATACTAGAATCCAGCCTGTAAAACTTAACAAAGCCAGTTCACTGCAACCAGCAACAGTAAATAGTCAATATCAAGTACGGTTGTGCTCTCGTGAGAAATACGTTTACACACAGGTCCAATCCACCTTGTATAGAATCAGTAAGTAACTTCAGGACAGGTAATCTTTCATTATGCGCGCAACATAGGTTGCAAATCCGTTACTTCGTGTGAGTCTAAAATGTACAGAAAGCACTAAATCTTCCCTGCACTGACTTCACAGTATGCTCATTCAAACCCACAGTTAATTTCTTGCATATATCAAGAAGGCTCTTAAAGAAACAAACAACACGTTCAATTAGTTAAATATGTGTCTTCAGCAAATTTTATCATTTGCATGCAGATTACTCAATTATGAATAGAGACGATTTAATTACATACGTCAATCAGTAATCGTAACCACAGATACAAATTTAACACGTCTGGACATCGTAAGTACGCACAAAAATATCCCCGCTACAGAAGTGAACCCTGTCATAAAATCCATCTTATAGCGGCACTCTCAATTAAAATCGCAAACGGTTAACAAAATTCTCATCTTTATCACAGTCGTCCTGCATCATAATGCTTCGCCTTTTTGAACACACTAGCCAGCCGGTGTGGCCGTGCGGTTACAGGCGCTTCAGTCTGGAACCGCGTGACCGCTACGGTCGCAGGTTCGAATCCTGCCTCGGGCATGGATGTGTGTGATGTCCTTACGTTAGTTAGGTTTAAGCAGTTCTAAGTTCTAGGGGACTGATGACCACAGATGTTAAGTCCCATAGTGCGCAGAGCCATTTGAACCATTTTTTAAACATCGTATACAGACACATTAACGGGTAAGCCATGGAATCCCCAATCGCCAGCAAAGTAGCTAATATGTGGTCAACCATATCGAATAAGCAGGAGGTCCCGAGTTCGAGCCCTGATCGGGGCAGAAATTTTTCAACTGTCCCCATTGATATTTATCAACACTTGTATGCAGCGAAAGGTCTACATTTCATTATAGGTTCATATCGAATATCGGTTCTCCTCAACTCATCCTCCATACTCTCAGTGTAGCCACTAAATAGCATGTGCCCATCTCTTAGGAATAGAACTTTACTATTAGTTTAGGTTTTATTCGGTACATGACTCTTTAACCTAGTATCTCTTTATTTATTCGTTTTAATGTGTTAATTAATCATTTAAAATCTAAATGTGAATTGACGGGGGAGTCGGTCTCAATCAGCTTACTTCCAGTCGTCCTAGCAAACAGCCATACAATCGTCACACCCAAGTTTACCAGTTTAGCTCCGTATTTCGTGTGGTCGATGGTGTGGAACCGCTGCTCCGCCCACTCACACGGCAAACGGGGTCACAGCACTGGACCTTAAGTGTTCTGGGCAGTATCTTATACCATGCCTATTCATCGAGTTGGTTTCTGTGTTTTGTTGGCTCTGAGCACTATGGTTCAAATGGCTCTGAGCACTATGGGACTTAACATCTGTGGTCATCAGTCCCCTAGGACTTAGAACTACTTAAACCTAACTAACCTAAGGACAGCACACAACACCCAGTCCTCACGAGGCAGAGACAATCCCTGACCCCGCCGGGAATCGAAACCGGGAACCCGGGCGTGGGAAGCGAGAACGCTACCGCACGACCACGAGTTGTGTTTTGTTATTTGCTGTTTCCATGGTGGTGTGAAGTATTCCTTCGTCACTTTTCACCATATCTAGCCCGACCATGTCAGAAATTTATAAATGGTGTCCTTAATGGTACGTAATGGATACCAGTGTGTGAAAAGATGATTTTTTTAGCGAATTTCTCTTGACTGTTTTCAGTAAGTGCACCAGACGATTCTAGTCCAAAACCGGTAGTGACTTTAAAAACAAAATCATTAGAACTGAAGCCGTGATTTCCATAACTTTCCCTCTTAAGTTGAATTTGACAAATTGGATGTGTCGTGTCTAGTGTATTTAATAAGCCAGGTGTTATCTACGACAATACAGTACACATCAGTTATCAGAGCTCAAATTTGCAGCGCTGGAAGGATACTGATTTTGCTCATACTTATTAATTACACTCTGAGATAACGTGGAGCACTTCAAGAAGTCAGTAGCTCCACATATTTTCTTTAAACTGTCTTAATCTCTTTGGAAACATTTGCGGTGGCTAACCAGTCAGAAGGCAGCAAACCTTGGACCGGTTTCACTCATTCTACAAACCTTGGAAGCAAAATAACGCATTATGGCTGAAGGAAGGAGGATGCAAGACGACAAGTATCAAACGTCCAGAGGGCATTCCTCACTAAGAGAGATCTAATACTGTCACATGTAGGTCTTAACCCGAGGAAGAAGGTTCTGAGACTGAGCGTCCGGAGCATGGTATTGTACGACAGAAAATCATGATCTATGCGAAAACTTAAAAGCAGGTGTTGACAGATGTGAAAATTACCGAACTATTAGTTTAATAAGTCACAGCTGCAAAATACTAACGCGAATTCTTTTCAGGCGAATGGAAAAATTGGTAGAAGCCGACCTCGGGAAAGATCGGTTTGGATTCCGTAGAAATGTTGGAACACGTCAGGCAACACTGACCCTACGACTTATCTTAGGAGAAAGATTAAGGAAAGGCAAACCTACGTTTCTAGCATATGTAGAATTAGAGAAAGCTTTTGACAATGTTGACTGTAATACTCTCTTTCAAATTCTAAAGGTGGCAGGAGTAAAATACAGGGAGCGAAAGGCTATTTAGAATTTATACAGAAAGCAGATGGCAGTTCTAAGAGTCGAGGAGCACGAAAGGGAAGCAGTGATAGGGAAGGGAGTGAGACAGAGAAGTAGCCTCTCCCCGATGTTATTCAATCTGTATATTGAGCAAGCAGTAAAATAAACAAATGAAAAATTCGGAATAGGTATTAAATTCCATGGAAAAGAAATAAAAAACTTTGAGGTTCATCGATTACATTGTAATTCTGTCAGAGACAGCAAAGGACTTGGAAGAGCAGTTGAACGGAATGGACAGTGTCTTGAAAGGAGGCTATAAGATGAACAACAACAAAAGCAAAACGAGGATATTGGAATGTGGTCGAACTGAGACAGGTGATGCTGAGGGAATTCGATTAGGAAATGAGAAGATTTCAAATGTGGACTGGCAATGGCAAGGAAAGCGTTTCTGAAGAACAGAAATTTGTTAACATCGACTATAGATTTCAGTGTTAGGAAGTCGTTACTGAAAGTATTTGTATTGAGTGTAGCCATGTATGGAAGTGAAAAATGGGCGATAAAATAGTTCGGACAAGAAGAGAATAGAAGCTTTCGAAATGTGGTGCTACAGAAGAATGCTGAAGATTAAATGGGGAGATCACATAGCTAATGAGGAGGTATTGAACCGAATTGGGGAGGAGTTTGTGGCACAATTTGACAAGAAAAATGGTCCGGTTGGTAGGACATGTTCTGAGGCATCAGGGGATCACAAAATCAGCATTGTAGGGCAGCGTGGAGGGTAAAAATCGTAGAGGGTGACCAAAAGATGAATACACTAAGCCGATTCAGAAGGATGTAGGTTGCAGTAAGTACTGGGAGATGAAGAAGCTTGCTGAGGATAGAGTAGCATGGAGAGCTGCATCAAACCAGTCTCAAGACTGAATACCGCAACAACAACAATGCGAAAAATGAAAAGAGGTGAAGCGTTTGAGATCTAATGTCATAAAATCATGAAGGAAATGACTGATAATATAAGAACTAAGGTCGCCCGCAGAATCGTTGAGGAGAAAGGTATGGGGAAGACGCTGATTGGAAGAAGAGATATGTTGACAGAACATATCTTTAGACATGAAGGAATAACTTTTATTCTACTAGAGGGAGACGACAGTATAGCTGCTGGAGAAGATAACATAGGGATTTGGTTGTAAGTTCTAGTTTATGATGAAGGAGCTGGCACTGAAGGGGAATTCCTGGTGGGCTGTATCCAGCCGATCACAAGACTCACTAATGTTTCTTCTCAGTACTTCTCTTGAATATTTTAAGATATTGCTGCCCTTTCTCACTGCACATCGAGCTGGCATTCGAGGTATGTTCATTAATCTTGAATTGTCGCTGTGTAATAGTTACGCTGAAATATACTAACTGCTTATGAACCTATTCATGATTCTCAAACGCCCTCGTTGAAACTACCTATTTCAACCGAACGCTCGTCAGTTGGAGTTATGTGGGTTGGAATATTTGTGACTCTGTTAGTACACACGGTAGGAAACATTTCCGCTGGCAGTAGCAAGCCTGGAGCTATAGGGCAAGAGTTTGTAAGAATGATCGTTTGTACAGCTTAGTATGAATGTGAATCCCAGGGCATGGTTTATTTGTTTGAAGTAGTACAGTTTTGTTACTACGATTAAAATTGTAGTTACAGTCCGCCCGCTTGTTCAGTTCATTAACTGCGTATGATCCTGCACCTGTTACTAATTACAACTCGAACCTCACTGGGTAAACGAAATAAAATGCCAATAGAATGTATTTAAGTCTCAAATATTCACCAAGTGTATTTTGAAAAAGACCTTGTAAGCAGTGTGTTTTGATATGAAACTGACGTAAAATCACGAGTGGACAGATACAGACCTGATCTATAAACTATGCTTTATAATACGATGGACGTTCAATAATAAACGTCACACAATTCCTATCGGACTGTTCCGGTTAATAAATTCTGAATTTGCTGTTTGACAGCGTGGGATATTCCCTATCCACCTTGTAGCCTCTAAAAGTATCGATGGCTGGCGGTGCTGCAGTAGCGTTCAAAATGGCGTCTGTAGCGGAGGTGCGTTCCAAAGAGAGTGCTGTCACTGAGTATCTTTTGGCGGAAAGCCAGAGCATCACAAATATTCATAGGCACTACGGAGACCTGTCACAGAACAAAAGCACGGTGAGCCGTTGGACGAGTCGTCTTTCATCACTGCAACAAGGTCGTGCAAAACTGTCCTATCACCTGAGTGACGGATGATGATCCGGCAATGCTAGAACGTGCAGACACTCTCATCCGACGAGATCGACGGGTGACAATCAAACACCTCGCAGCACAACTGGGCGTCCCTGTTGCTGTGTAGACACAAGTCTAAGCAAGCGAGCTCACATATCTTCGTTAGGCTATTCTTCCCCACCCCACAGCCCGCATCTCGCTCCATGCAAATTCAATGTGTTTGGACCAATTAAGGATCCACTCCTTGTTAAACAGTACGAAGATTGTGGCGAGGCTATTGATGCACAAAGACGTTAGCTTGGAACTAAAATCTTCGCACACTGACTCAGCACTGACGGGACAAGGATATGTCGACAAGATGGAGGAACACCAGCATACGTTATCTAGTATTCATGAGTAAATGAATTACTTATGAAGTAACAGAAACACTATAATGCACTTAAACTGTGGAACAGGTAAAAACAGCCATTGTGGATTCCTAGTACACGTAACAATATTGAATAGTAAAGAACATGGAAATACTGATTTCTAGGTACGTCTTCCAGAGAGACAGTAACCTATTCACAAAGCAGGGGAGAATAATAAGACTGAATACATAATACAAGGTATTGAACAGATATTACTCGATCCTATAAATCAGCTTCCGGTTTACGAAAACGAGAGGTTGAGTCTATACGATGCCAAGTGCTAAATACCAATTTACATTACGACAGAGTACAGTTATTGCAATGATAACGGTTGAAGTAGTATATCAAACGACTGAAATGACCTACATGTCACCTATTAACGACCACGGCAAAGTAATTTGAAAGGTCTTATGCAAAATCTCCGCCACGCAGATCCCAGAAAAACACTGCGCCGACTCAGTAGACACAGCACCATGCTATAGTACACGTGGATTACCAAATTCTTACACCCACAACCTCGTCGTTTCGACAACTGCCGGCGTTCCTCATTTGTCAAAGCCTGACCAGCATTCCATACATGCAAAAATCATTGAATGGTGCAATTCATATCCTGACGACATCGTGGTATCTGAAAAAGCCAATGTTTCTCATTGCTTGAGGCGTGAGCAGCATTCCAGAGAGGGGAACACGCTTCATTGATGCCAGAAAGAGATAGCGGAAAGATTTTCCACCACTAATCGAAGCTGACGGTTGGATGTCTTTGTCGAATATTGGAAAGATAATTTCACTGTTTTGAAAAATATAAACATGATGGGCAAAAGTGAAAGTGCAGCTTGATAGACAACTTTCAGCATTTCTTGTTTATCGATACTGGGTTAATAATTGAAGTTCATATTTAGAAAATATCTGCGCCATAAAATAATTATTTTCGTTGGTACGAATTACTCTGAAACAGATTTTTCATACGCCATCTAAAATTTTTGTGTATTAGTGCTTTTACTGACCCTTTCATGTTGTGGCTTGGTATGCTGCAGTTCGGTGTTTAACCATCCCCTGACTACGATATTGTTTCATGTGCCACTCAGGAAAACTAATTTAAATTACTTTTCGTCATATTAGGCTGCGCAGAATGAAATGAAATGATCGTATGGCAGTATTGGCCGGGAAACCCCATGTGGAGCTGTTCGGGCGCCTATTGGTTGTTCTTTTATTTGACGTCACTACGGCGAATTGCGCGTAGGTGGGCAGTGTAACGGACGGATAATTAGATGGGAATTTGTATCCATGTATTTTAGTTGTCTAGTATTCATTTTTTGAATTTCAGTGGTTACCGTATAATTGTTATCCTTTATTCAAAAAATAACAGGAATTATGTTTTCTCTAGAACAAAGTCACTTTATTTTGACACATACAAGAAACTTCTTACACGTACACGTGATGCCTTTAGGCAATCATAAGATTACATGTTACTGTACGTTATGTGAACCGCAGACGCGATAATTAAGTATTTTCACAGGTCAGTTGTCTGCAATGGACTGCCTCTTTTAATACATAATGGTAATTAGTCTTCTTCTTCCCACTTTTGGTAAATGGTTAACATTTCTATCATTTGATCCTCTAAGTGACTATCAATACTTTTAGACAAAACGTCATGTGCTATCTTAGCTTGAAGTTAAGAAGGTAATGAGACTACCTGATTTAGCAGTATGCGTAAATATCCTCATGCCGTAAAGACTGTAATTCAGAACTGACTGTCTTACTACCAAGATGCTACAATTGCACTCTCACTGTGATTTCAAGGATTACCGTTTGTGACCGTTAGAAGCGCATTCTACAAAACATTTTCATTTTATTTTCTCATAAAAAAAACCAACAAAACTGCCTCATAAAAGTAACTGAAATATATTTATTACTAAAACAGTTTGTGAATCACTGGTTATCGTCATTTCTGGCTGTTTCTTAGCGTTATAGAACCTATTCTGGTAAACAGTCAGACGTTGATTCTACGTCATAATTAAGTATAGTCAATGAGTCATTGAGAACTAAGCGCGCAAGTAAGAACAGCTCTCAAAATAAGGGAGATTCTCCTATTCGTACTACCCCAAAATATTCCCTGGCACCTCCGTGTTTTTTATCTTCCGCCGGGAACAGTACATACTCGTAAAATATTTCTATTCATAAGCTGAGAAATTGGGGTTGATGATAAAACTAAACACGCAACAAATAGAGTCTCCAACTGACGAGTGACTCTTTTTTCTCAAACGAAATAACCGGATTTTAGCTTATGTAAATAGTACTATTATCAGTTAAAATTGTTCACACCACTATGAGTAATTTTATTCATACTTTCAAATACGAAAAATATCTTTAAAAAAGAACGATTGAAATGAGCTCAAAGTCAATTTCTGCACGCTCTTAAAATCATTTTGGTTACACGCTATCGATTTCTTACACTATACATAACACCTACAGGCTTCAACTGGCCAGTGAACTGAACTGCTCTTTACAGTACCACAGTTCAATAGTAAGTAGAGAATTTTTCGGTTATTAATGTGCGAACGAAACAAAAACTGATTTTTGCTGAATAAAGCCATCCTTCGTCACTAGAGTGTAGCAATAATATTGCTATGTTATCGTCCTCCAATCCCGAGTCAGAAATAATACGCGCTAACTCCTTTACATTCCCTAACAATATTTTTCTATAAATCCTCAGAAATTATTCATAATTTTTTTTACCGAACTTCTTTCATTAACCTACATATGACTGTGTACGTTTAGATAATTTAATCTAAATCTTATGGTAAAATGTGAGTCCAAAATTACTACGATATCTGTACTTAAAGATACTCTTTTAGTATAGGTACTACAGTTTTTAGACGTCCCTTAAACTCTGTCTTTCTGACGACAGAGAGATAGATCAACGTTATTAATTTAATTGTGAAACCAAAATTCAAGTTTAGTTTAGTTTACAGCAGACACTCCCTTCGACCTGTGGTGTGTTCTTCACTGATACCACACGTGGCTTTTCCCACGATAAAAATATAAATTGACGGCCCCACTTTACTCCTACAAATTACCAATTTCATTAGCAAATCAGATCCTATTCAGGCTTTACCATCTGCCTAACAAGATTCACCCCTATAAATTTGCTAAGTAGTTTGTTTGTATTCGAAGCAATACTTTCTTTAATGAAATGATGATCAAATCAAGACCCTAAGCTGTCGACAGGCTTTCATATACATCAACGGGGGCAGTTGAAAATATGTGGCCCGACCTTGACTCGAATGCAGGAGCTGTGCGACTGCAGGGATTTATCACTTGCACGCTCCCCGTGAGACCCACATTCCCAACTTAATATCCGCACTCCAGTGGACCCTGCCCATTACACGCATTACTTGTGGCAGACAATCTTACCGAGCCGCATATGAGTTCGGGCAATGAGTGTGCATCCAGCACAGAAGAAGGTCACTGGCCAGTTAGCCTTTACTATATATATGAAGATTGTATCACGTCTAAAAGAATAGATACTATATTCATATATATTTCCTTTAAGTTGGGAAAATTCCTAGTTTTCCTACTGTTCATCAGTACTACTGGAGGAAGTAATATTACAGTACGCTTCTAGTGAACAAACACTAGGACTCCAATTATCCGGTAAACAACAGCGGTAGCCACCTTTGAGCTTTCTTAGCACTCACCGTCAGTTTGAACAACCAACAATGCATCGAAGACTCAAAGAAAGTAACCTGCCTCAGCAGATAAAGATGTGCCAGTTGACAGCTACCCAAAACCGGATAAAAATCGGAAATTCTACGCGTCAAACTCTACTCCAACTCAAAAACCTACCTAAACGGTGGAAATCGTTTTTCACTCAAAGACCTACTAGTGATCACTCCAGATTTATTCAATCGATAACACTCTTCTTTGGACTATCTGTTGCTACGACAGCAACAGTCATCATGGCTTTCCCGAAAAAGCTTCGGTATTTCATCTGAGAATTCTTTTTCCTTTGAACTGATCTACATACACATCAGAATGTACTTAACTTATCCCAATAAGTTTACATGTCGTATTAAGACGGCTTCAGACCTGCCTTAACCACCTAGTCGATAGTCGAAGAAAACGTGACAGTAATCTGAAAACAGTGCTTATCTATTTACTAACCTATAAAAATCAAAGGAACAGCGTTAATTACCTTTTAAACAATAGTAGAGTGCTTCACACACGAGCGACGGATCGCATCGATCGGTAGCATACATCATCGCAAGCAACTGACCGCCCGCCTCGACACCCCATATGTGAGGTATTTGCCAAGTAATTTCAAGTAGGATTATGAACGTCACTCTGTTGAGAATTTAGGCTATGGAAAATGAACTACCATGTTTAGCAACAGTTGCAGTTAGTTTCCGTATCCTCACGAATAACGTAATTGTAACGTCAAAGACAAACACAATGTATTAAACTTGTTTTGAAACACTCTTCTTGGGAACTGTAGGTTACGTTAGAGAGTATATTACTTTTTCCACTGAGGTTAAATGGGTCTGTACATCTCTCCTGAGCGCCAATATAATTCATGTTACGTTAATTGGTCCTCGTATCCTTTTTCTTTCACTAGCCTTAGATTATTTACACAATTTATTCGATGTCTCTACGGAGAAGTTGTCAATAGCGACGCTACTGATAACTGTAATTCTCATTATGAAGGCAAATTAGATTATATGAAATGAAAAGGCATTTGACTATAAATATATAATAGCCCTGAGCATAATATTTACATTAAAATGACCTCTTAACGTCATAGTAGGTACGTATGTCATTATGTTCAGTAGTTAATAACTTTAATAGTATGTATAATTATTTCACAAGTATAGGATGGAGCCTATAGTATTGCGACTATCACTTTGAATTTCTCATCAGCTCGACTTCTATAATACAAGTTTCAAAATGCTAATCACTGCAAAAATGAGAAAGTGTATTTTGTGTGAGGTACTTATTAATACAAATGGCAGCTGCGACTTCCGCTTCATTTCTCATAGTAGTTTGTGGTCCCTGCATAACTGTAGATTCCAAGTTCAGCACTTTACTCAGGGCGGTCAAATCGAAACGAAACAAAACTCCACAACCACGCTTTATAAAGAGAGACAATAGTCGCAGCCTTACTGACAAGCACCGCTGCAAACAAAACAAGCAGCATACTGCGTCAACGAATCGCTTGCAGTCTATGAGATTTCCTGGGAATTCCATGCGACATGTAGTAGGACTTGAGCAAAGGAAGCGCGTTGTGAAAAGAGGATTACTTCGGGATATTATGTCACAAGCTATTGAATAAATTGATTATCTTAGCTGTAGATTAGTGATACACGACTGGCTATCGAATGTCTTCTGAATGGAAACGCGTGTTTGCATCACAGACTACAATGCAATCAATGAGGGTATCCTCGAATCCTAAAATTGCGAGGGGTGTTAAATAAGTATTGCAAGACTTCTTTTTATGAAAGCAAGTTGTTTGTATTCAGGTTTCCATTACACCATATTAGCGGCAACTCGTTTGGCTAGTCCGCGTCGAATGCGACTCCCTGCTTCGTTACTGCGAAGGTATGTGTGCCCCCCCCCCCCCCCCCCCCCCGATCTAAACACGAGCTAAAGTCTTGCGGCATCAATAACCGAACTATCCATGTACTGCTTCCTCAGGAGTGCATCGTTCATTGGACCAAAGAGATGGAAGTCGGAAGATGTGAGATCCGGGTTGTAGGGTGGGTAACGAAGACACTCGAATTAAATTTTGTGACCTCGTGTGGATTCGCAGACTTGTGTGTGCAGCTTTGGACGTTCCTTCGGAGGAGAGGTGGTATGGCGCCGCTCCATGGATTACCGTTTTGTTTTATGTTCGAAGTGATGAACCCATGTTTCATCATATGGGACGATGTCCGACAGGTAAGTGTAGCAATCAGCTTAGCAACGTGCATGTAGTTCCGCGCAGATTGTCCTCCGTTGTCCTTGATGGTCTTCTGTTAGATGGTGAGGAACCCAGTAGGCAAATGTTTTTGAGTACGGCAGCTGGTGCACCAATATGTCAGCACTGCATACTGAGACGTCCCGTTGTGCAGCGAGGTGTTTGATTGCGATTCATCGATCAACTGGAGTAAGAGTGTCCACACGTTTCAACATTGCAGGTATCACGGCCGGCACGCGGGAGATGAGACAGGTTTGCGCGACATTGTTACGATACTCAGAAACGCATTGCCCAACGATTCACCGAGCTTGTTGTTACTCCAAGGTGTTCGTAGACATTTTGCAAGTGTCTATGAATATCAGCTTTGCTTTGATTTCTCAGAAAAGCAAACCCAGTGAGAGATGTCTGATTGGAATGCACTTCGTTACAGACGTCACTTTGAAGGCTATGTACAGCGCCGCCCCCGATCGTGACTTCACGAAACTATTGGTGGGGAATATTCTATGATATCCTGCGGTAAATTACACCATTTTTCAACCGAAAATGGCCAACAAAGAAATGTGTTGTATTATGAATTGAGCGCCACCGGTAATATTCTCATATGCTTTTCCAAACACTTATAGAAAATTGTATGACTTTACCTAAAAATAAACTGGATACCGTCTGATAAAATCTGATATGTATAAACATACAGAAGGCTGGTTTGCATACCACGGTGCTCTACAAGACATGGTTTTCTATGAAGTGGTACATTCTTCCATCTTGCGACTTACTCACCGATTTATAGGAGGATTCTAATTTGATTTGTTTTGATTAATTATTCATTCCATACACCCACAAAAGAGGGAATCCTCCTGGGTGT
This sequence comes from Schistocerca gregaria, assembly GCF_023897955.1. Taxonomy (NCBI): domain Eukaryota; kingdom Metazoa; phylum Arthropoda; class Insecta; order Orthoptera; family Acrididae; genus Schistocerca; species Schistocerca gregaria. Next base: position 165,977,545 of record NC_064925.1, on the reverse strand, counting down.
CTGACATGTTAGATAAACACATTACTGAAATTTAATTAGAAAAACTTGAGTTTTAGTAATTTTAATGATCCTCAGTCAATAAACAGTAAAATTATGTATACGAATTAAAATGAAACTTCTAAAATTTACAGGTTTAATACTTACATCTGCTTTCATTAAATCTATCATTCACACGGTAGCTAGTTACTTAGCTTATTACCACCAAGTATTGTCAGAAATTAAAGTAAACTATTCATTTCAATGAGCCTCAGTTAAGAACAGTCAAATTATGTACAAGATTGTAGACCACAAGATCATAAATGTGTTTCAACAGCAACATTTATTATATGTACCTTCTGCAAACGACACGTAAACTTGCTGCTGCTATTATGATTTTGCAAGGATTTGTAACTTTATAATTCCTTAAGGCACTATTATATCATAACCAAGCGCTGTATGTTGCAAAATCAGAAAAGTCTCATCGCTATCAGTGATTTTGTAAATACTGTTGCCAATGAGAACCAACAATGAAAGGAGTGGCAATGCTAAACACTACATTTTTACTTGACTCTTGACCTATTGTACTGCAAGATGTGGTATCACTAAAGTATGAAATTGTTAAAATAGTATGTAATTTAAGGATGTCATTCATCAAGTTTCAGTTTGTTCCTCACGTACATCACTTTTATCTGCCATTAAAGTAATGTTTTACTTTTTAGCACTACATCTACGCATTCATAAACACTGTGTCCTTCAGTGTCTCTATACTGCTACAAGAATGTAGAGGCCTAAATCACGAGAAAGTTAGTTGCATCGCCTCTCTTGTTCCTCGAGGAGGAGCCGAGTGGGCGGAGAATAAAGCTTCAGAGTGAATGCAGGTGGAGCAATAAAACGCTGGCACAGCCACATACCCTACGAGGATTCTCCACCCTCCACCTTCCTCCTAACCCACCCGTCTGCTGTGCGTACCTGGAAGGCAGATTCTCTGTCAAGAAATTTCCGGTCTGCGAAATTCACCTGCGGAGACGATGTCGACCGAGCAACCACTCTTTCTCTAATCTTTCTGCAATTCCAGTACTGTGCGGAATTTACCTTCCTCAGTACAGAACCAGCCATGTATAGTGTCTTCGTCAGTTTTCGTCACTATGGTTTTCATTTTGTTTCCACCGTCTTCATTAAGTTTTAGAATCCTTTGCAAATCTCGCAGAAGGAAGAGTTGTAGGAATTCCCTTTTCCATATATGTTATAGTAGCCGAAGAATTCTATTCCTATTCCACTGTTTAAGAAATGAATGCTTACTTTACTAACCAGCTTCAGTTGCGGCATGCTCCTACACACTAGTATAAAGAAAATATTCATTATTAATTTCTTGCACGAATAACTATTATACAACGCTTGCTTCGATACTCCAAAAATGTGCGAATCTAATTCTTAGAATGTGTGTATTTGTTAATCTGAATCGAAGTGAACGTATTACTTCGTTTATGGTACCTGCTTGGACTGTACCTGAAAGGGAAATATCCTCGTTCGAAGCAAGGAAGATTATGATTTTATATTCTGTCGACAAAGAGTTCATTACAGACGGAGTAGAGGTTCGTACTGGAAGAGAATCGGAAAGAAAAAGGCCCTGCATGTTTTAAGGAACTATATTCCCTTAATCGAATCAGGGAAACTGTAGAAAACTAAGAAGGATCGTCCGACAGGAATTTAAACCGCCTTCGTTGAGAATGCGAGTCCGGTGTCGTACCGCTAAACCACCGAACTCAGTCCCTGGTTCGTCACGCGGAGTAATACTATATTCTTTAATTTTTCAAAGATTCACTACATCCTACATGTCAGAAAGAGAAACTCATAAGTGAATCAGCGTAGACCTAATGAGTGTTCTTCAACGGTATTATTTAAGTGTATTTCGTAAATTGCCCGAACGTTTTTCAACCCGAAAATGTAATGAAAGGAACCATGTAAAATAAACGGCCCTTCGTAGCTGGTTGTAAGATCCGCTGAGGCATTTTCGTACTTGCCCTTATGGGACGCCACCCAGTTTCGCTGTACTGAGATAATGACATTGATGACGAGGAATCTGGTTGTAAATCTTCAATAGCTTATGATCGTGAGGGACTCCAGTGACAAGGGACTGATCATAAGTTACCCCAGAGAGGAGGAGTTAAGTAGAGTGTTGTGCGATACCTAAAGTGACTGAGAGATTAGGAATATCTGAATGCGTAAGCCACATTTCTTACCATAAGTCTTTTCCATGATTAAGCAACTTGAGAGCGAGATACATTATTTTCTTCTCGCTATTAAGATTTTAATGCATGCTAACACTAGCGCTTCATGAGAATAATGACGATACTAATTTCTCCACCGACGTTCTTTTAAACCGGCTGGTCACTTCAGGTGTAACAACGCCACCCTCCAAAGGGGAAGAAATGTTCAGTTCGTGATTATTTGCGTACGAAGCCAGCAACGACGTTGAATCAGAAGCTAATTTAGCGTTACACTATTTGGCAAACCCTCATTCAAAAGCCGCTGTGTTGCCACTATTTCAACAGCTCTTAGTCAAAGAGAGCAGTTTCCCTGCTGGCTAGCATTAGCACTCATCGTTCACATGTTTGAGAAAGCTATACTCTGCCCAATTTACTGATAGCTATGGTATGGATGGTCGTTTGGCTAGGGCCTCCCGTCGGGTAGACCGTTCGCCTGGTGCAGGTCTTTCGATTTGACGCCACTTCGGCGACCTGCGTGTCGATGGGGATGAAATGATGATGATAACACAACATCCAGTCCCTGAGCGGAGAAAATCTCCGACCCAGCCGGGAATCGAACCTGGGACCTTAGGATTGACATTCCGTCACGCTGACCACTCAGCTACCGGGGTCGGACGATAGCTATGGTAACACAGCACAAAAGGATTTTAAATCTTATTTATCTATGTCATTTAAAGAACTTCACTAGTGAGCCGAAACATTATGACCACCACCCGACACGAAACTGGACGCTACATCAAAGCGTTGCAGGCAAGTCACATTCTAAATAAAGTAGAGACGAATGAACAAAAATTTTAACGATGATACAGGCCAAAAATGGCGAAAGCTCCTGACACAAGCTGCTTTACAAAATGTTCACGTATTTTCTGTTGGCTTCTGTCTCGTAATCTTCGGCCGACGCTTGTTTAGTGAGTTTCCCGACTTTCCTCCAGTATGTGCATCAGCCGAGACAGCAACAGTGGAGGGTCAGACTTTGACAATGCCATGTACTAGTGCTGGCGAAACGCCAGGAAAATCGCTAACCAAAAGTCGGCTGATGATTCCGACACAGAAGCCAACAGGTAGTACGTCACAAGAGACATTGACCAAGTAAAGATTCTTACAGCTCAGGGCGTGGAACGACCAACTCGGAAACGGTGAACCTGGGAGCGGTTCAGTGCTATTGTTGTGAATATGTATGGAAAGCAGTTGAAGGGCTCTGGAACCACGGGTAGACGACAGTGTGTGGGACACGCACATCCCATGGAGAGCGAGGAGTTCAGAGGTTGTCCTGCCTATAAAGCAGGATAAGTGGCTGTCTGTGGCATATCTGACGGCAGAATACAATACTGAGCAGTCTTTCAAGGTGCAACATTGGATGCACATTGTTGAACAAGGGCTCCACAGCAGACGACCCCTACATGTTCCCATGATGAACCAGCGACGTCGTCAGTTGCAAGTAGAGTGTGTACAGGATCTTGAGGTTAGAACTACGATCACGTGTTCCCTGATCCGATGACTGACGTTTCTTGCTGCATCAAGCTCGATGATTGTATCTTGCCCCATTATACAGGCAAACGGCTGCTTTAAACAATCACCTGACAATGAACCCAGGACGGTGGGGGCGTTACGATACTATGAAGGATAGTGACCGGAACATCCGTGGGATCTTCAGTATTAAGACAAGGCACAACAATATGTGTGGGTTATGTGAACATTATTGCCGACCACCTATAACCCTTCTGGTTTGATGTCTTCCCCGATGGGAACTACATCTTCTAGGAGGACAATTTTCGATGTCCTAATCCCAGAATCGTAATACAGTGGTCTGAGGATCGCGACAGTGAAATCGCGTAGGTATCTTGGCCACCAAATGTGCTTGTTCTGAATCCGATTGATCACATTTTGGAAGCCATCTGATGTCACTTCTGCCCCCACAGACCCACAGACCAACGGCACTTAAATTACGTGAAATGCTGGGCCCTTCCGAAGGCACCTAATCCCACGTAACTCCAGAAACTCACCAAGGAATTGTGTAAGTGAAGGCGAGCACTGTTTAAGTCTTTACCATTTTACAAGAACTAGGAAAGGAATGGGAAGGATTGCATCATGGTTGTAGCACAGTAGGTTGCACGTAGCTGTACTGAAAGTCCCTATCTTTCTACAGAAGTTCAACGCCAAGTGAAACAATCTGAAGTTCTCTTCCCTGAAATATTTATCAGTGTAGCCAAGACACTGAAATGTTGTATTATTATTCAATGTTATCATTATGGTAGTACATTAGGTACACCAAAAAGTAGGACCATAATAACACCTCCATCGTTCAAGATGGTGGACAGCTTGATATGTCAACACCACATTCTTGTAGAATCCATACTCTTTCAGCAACGTAGAATTAGTGCAAAAACCAAATATAGTGCTCCATGATCATGAGGATGGACAGGACAAACGGATATTGCAGTAATTGCTGGTAATTGGGTCAGAAGGTGAAGGATACATTAAGTCTTATGCTAGTCATCATTCGAAATGACACTAGTGTATCAATCGATATGAATAATTATTGGCATACATTGGCTATTTAAGTAGTGTATGTATATATATATATATATATATATATATATATATATATATATATATATATATATATATGGAGTACTACACAACAATATTCATAAGTCATCTCATTACAGTAATCTTTGGCACACCATTTACACATAAGACATCTAATTACAGTAATTATTGGCATAGCATCTATGGAGTATAGCAAAATATTATTTACAGAAATTAATATTGTAGCATTTAAGCGTAAGTCATCATATTACAGTCATCATTGGAATCATAAGTCATCTCATTACAGTAGTTATTGGCACTCACTGGTCACTTACAAAAGCTTTTTTTGCATTATTCAGAAATCATCATTCAAAACGAGAGTTAATTATTGGCATAGCATTTGTGCACAAGTCATCATATTACAGTAATCATTGGTATAGCACTTATGCATTATTACAAAACATCATTCAGTATAACTCAGAACTCATCATTCAAGTGACATAGGACATGTTTAAAATGTAACACACTGTAACTGTTACTCAAGGTCCGTAGTCCAATAATACATAGATGTAATGGATTCAATACATCTGAGAAGTTTGCATTATGTTTAGGACTAGAAATATATCTTCAACTGGTAGCATTATTTAGTTGTATACTGGTAATAGTTGGGACTGATAATAAAAAATTTTTGTGGGAGCAATGCATTGTGTTGGGATCGATAATTGCTGGGGCATGAAAATATTTGCTTTTGACTTTTGCTGGAAATAAGGATTAATAACGTCATTCGTCATGAGTCAGCTGTAGCAACGTTATGAAACAAGTACAGAATATGTGATCACATTCATAAATGATAGACACATCTAGGTAAAAAAATATGCAAGTATTGGAACAGGTTTCATAACTAAGTGTTTATAGCATATTAATATCATGAAAAGCTTCTCCTGGAAAAAACACGAAATGGATTATTGAGCTGAAAGAAGAAATGCATATTATGCAGAAAAGTAGAAACTGCGAATTAACAGGTAATGAAACGTATACTCAATATGTATGTACTCTAACTGTCTTTTCCAAAACATTCAGTCATTATACTATGCGACATAAGACACACTGTCAAAAGGAACTGCAACAAATACTTAAATAACTACATAGCATCTGTTAACTAATAGTAAATATATAAAATTCATCATTATTCTCATCTGCAAGGAAAAACTTCATTATTCATATTACCCTATTCTTCATATAACTATTCATCATCATATATTATCATCTGCAAAAAAAGACACTTCATTATTCATATTAATATTACCAATTACTTCATACAGTTATTCATTATCATTTGTTACTTCATATAGTATAGAGTTTCTTACTTCTAGCATATAGCATCACTAAAATTAACATCAGTAGTTCTGTCTGACAGCTTGCATCAATCGCCTCGTATTCTGAATGAAAAGTAATTTGCCAAGACTGCTGTCATACGATGTGTATAGTGTATTCTGGTTAATGCTTGTTAATTCTGATCTATTTACTCTTCATCAGAAGATATTGCATTTTCCTTCCTTCATTCTGATGGTAAAATTTCCATTTCATTGTAAACCACTGTGGTTGTTTAATTTATTTCTTTTACATGGTATTGCTTTCTGAAAATGATGAATAAGGATTAATATCTTGCATTTAAATCACATATTCATTAAATTAAAACTTGTTTCTAGTGATATAATTAAGCATACAGCAAAGGATGACAGGAAACGTATTATGTCAAAAACATATATAGTCTTCAAGTGCAAAAGATGTACACACAGTATCATAATGTAGTAACAAAAAATGTAGAATAGGCAAGATGTTGAGATATCATAAGGCTAAATGTCAATGTCAACTGGTGTTTGTTACATCTTAAACATTTCATACTACATACAGACAAAAATTCTACTTTCGATAGGAAAACAATCACACATACATAAAAAATCTAAAATGTGCACGGTCTGATATATAACGACAAGAAAAGCGATCTGTTAACCTTACCTTGCCGGGCACTTGCCAGGAAAAAATTCGATGATCATAAGTAAATGTTCATATCAATAACTGGAAAAGGCATTACAATGTGATGAAACAGAAAGTATGTTCGTTCAATAAAGGATTTAATATTGGAGACATGGTGATTGCCTTTGCTTTTTCTGGTTCTCAAAGTTTTAACATGTACTATATTGGGGTGAGGAATGTTGCGAATTCTGTATGGACCTGCGTATAGAAGCTCAAAATTACTGCATCTACTCTTTCCTCTGTTGGATAAATAGTCTGTATGTACTAAAATCTTCTGTTCTATGTGAAAGTCACGGCGTGTACAAACCTGTTTTTGCTGTCTTCTCCGGCGCTCTGCAGCACGTTTGATGTTGTTGAGTGCAATGTCAATTATTTCATAGTGGCATAGCCGACGAGATGTAGGAAAGGTTACTAATTCATTAATTTTGTTAGGTGGTTCAACATTTTGTTAATTACATCCTGGAATGAGACTATGTGTGTCTCCCAATCAATATGTTTTTTATGACAGCATATTCTACATAGTTTACCAGTTTCTTTCATCAGTCGTTCACAAGGGTTCCAAGAAACGTGATACCTGGATATATAAAAATGGTTCAAATGGCTCTGAGCACTATGGGACTTAACTGCTGTGGTCATCAGTCCCCTAGAACGTAGAACTACTTAAACCTAACTAACCTAAGAACATCACACACATCGATGCCCGAGGCAGGATTCGAACCTGCGACCGTAGCAGTCCAGCGCTTCCGGACTGAGCGCCTTAACCGCTAAACCACCGCGGCCGGCACTTGGATATATAGATCGGAGAGATGTTTCCAGCTCGTAACATATGGGTCCACATTGCAGATCGAAATTGTGGTCCATTGTCGGAAATTACTTTCAATACATGCCCTACATGGAATAGAAAATATTTTACAAATGCTTTTGAAACAGATTTAGTAGTAGCTTTGCGTAACGGAGTGAAGGTAACAAATTTCGAAGTGAGTTCACCAGCGACAAAGATGTAACAAAAACCTCTATTAGATCTGGGAATCGGACCAAAAATGTCTACAGCGGCCATATGTCTCAATTTAACAGGTAGAATGGAATGTAACGCAGGAATATGTGAAGTCGTGTCTGATTTAGCTTTCTGGCAGATTTTACATTACGCTAAAACTCGTCGAACACGTTTCTCCATGTTGGCAAAATAACAGTTCTGTCTCAGTATAAGAAAACATTTTCTGCTCCATAATGTGTGTAACTTAAATAAATATACCAAATTAATTTGTGAACAAGTTCATCAGGAACACATAATAACCAGTTGTTGCTGTCAGGGTGAGAGCGGCGAAACAGAATATTATTGCGTACAGTATAATAGTTTCTAATGGTAACATTATTCTTATCTCGACAAAGTGTTTGATTTCTTTCCATACGTTGTCTTTGCTCTGCTCGTGTGCTATGTCTCGAAATGACGACGAAATGAAATTTTCAAATGGAGCTTGCTGAATATACAAGACGCTGAAATTTGCTTGGCAGAAGTTGGTTGCGATGCCTTGCTGACTGTTGCTGAGAGAACGGCATAGTGCGTCTGCTACAATATTTTGTGTTCGCATATACGGAATAGATTAATATTTAGCTTTAAATGTGTCATGCTGTTTAACTTGAAATTCATATATAAAACCGGACATACTACCAGGGAAGTTGTCAAAAACTGGAGTTTGCTGTAAAAGAATGTGGTGTAGTTGAGTACGTTCGTCATCTGTGTTTGCGTTGCTCTGTTTCACTTTATCACAAATCATCTGCATAACATCATAGTCAGCTACGTCTGGTGTATTATAATTGTGTATGTACGTATCGGTGATCAATGTCGGATGACCGTCTATGCTACCGATGTAGAAAAGACCTCTGTTCGATTAATTGCCTGTTCGTCTGCAGATAAAGCATGCTCAAATTCTAAGGCCAGTTGTACATTTTCATCCTTTAACATTAAATAGGAATTTTGAAAGTCAATAACTGCGTCGTGTTGTACCAAAAACCTCGTACCTAAAATAACGTCTGTTGTCAATAAGGGAACAATCCAAAAATTTGAGTGGAACGTATGACCCGTAATACAAAATGATAATTGTGTCTGTAATTTTACATCTACTCCTTTACCAGATACTGGTCCTTTTACTTTAGTTTTGCCTAATGGTAACGTAGGATAGGTATTCTCTTTGTTACATGCGTTCAATGTTTCTTCATTTATAACTGACATAGGTGACCCAGAATCGATTACTGCTAAAAATGTGGATGATCCAATCTTTACTTCAATGACAGGGTGGGAAATGGTTTTTTGAATAACTGGTTTTTCATGCAAAATTGTGTCTCGGATGTCGTCAAAAGTAATAACATTTTCGTGAACAAGATTCTCTGTATCAAAAGTAGTGCTTACGTTGTTGGAAGATGCAATCTATACTGTATCTAGTCAAATTCCTTCTGACGTGCCGTTGTTTGCGGGAGTATGCTGTGGCATTTCAACTATTTGTACTGCTATTTCGTCCTGATGCATTAGGTTCGGGATGATACCTACTGTCTGGTTCATTCACGATAATCTGTTGTTGCGGATGATTCTCCTGCTGTTAAGACCTACCGTTATTAAATGTACGCTGAAAATTGTGCTCACTACTTTTACGTCTGTCATGATAGTCATTGCTATACGGCGCGTTGGGATAGGAGTTGAAATGATGTGTTTCTGTACGTACTGATTTCCTTGTTGCGGTGCGTTACCATTTGGTGGAGCCGACGCTATACGTGTAGGCGGCGAAACATTAAAGCTTGATTGACCTTGCACACCACTTTGTTTGTTAGGTATGTTAACCGGCTGGTTTTGTTGCTGTTGTGGCGAAAACCCTCTATTGTTGCCAAAATATATTTGCGATTGCTGAAAATTTTGTACATAGTGATGATCAAACTTTTGTCTGGTATTAAAGTTCTCGTGGTTGTCATTTCTGGAGCGTATAGTGATAACTGTCACTTTCAGGTAAAACTTGTCGTATCAGGTTTTATTTACTCATTCTTAATCCTAGATAGATCGATAGTTGGAGAGCTGTTTTGATAGATGTAAAGGATAGTAAAAGAGAAGGCAGCAGTGCAGGAAACTAGAGATGAAATAGCGCTACTACGGCTCGGGGCCCTGTGCACGCCATGGCACATATTCATCGAAGTGTAATGAATCCCCTGAGGTCTCTTACACGCTGCAAATAAGTTTTAGTTTCTGCGTTACAGACAATGCCGGCTAAAATTCAAAAGCTAATTGTTGTATCCAGTCCAAAGGGTGAATCTGTGTTCTGTTATTATTAAATACCTTAAATTTTCTCACTGATAGAAAGTGCTTATAATCACAATTATCGTCTCTGAATGTGTTAACTGGTTCAGGGTTGTATGATAATCCGTTTGTCTGTGCCTTTTCGGAATCTAAGTCACGTACTTTCTGTATATTACCTAAGTTACACTGACTGTGTGAGTGTGACAAATGTTCTGAACGTGGCGTAAGCTGTGACGTGTTAAAGGCTGCAACATTTTTCATTTCTGTCACTTTAAAACGTTCGCCACTTTGGCCGTTCTGTTGTTCAAGTTTCTTATCAACTTTCGCATCCAGAGTGCGTGAAAGTTCTGCTGACATTAATTTAAAATTGTCGCGTAACTTTGTTGCGTTTTCAGAACATTGTTTAACGACTGCACTACTTTCATCTGTAAGTAGTGTCGTTGTGGGTACATGTGTAATACTTAATTCTTGTGCAACAGTTCTAATTTCTTCACTACTGTTCCTAGCACAAGCCTTAATTTCCTCATATAATTGTTCTTTACTATCATGACGTTGCACGGTAGCGGTTCTAATCTGTTCACTAAGTTGTTTGTTCTGTTCTTTAAGGTTGTCTTGTTTTTCATTCGACTGTTTGAAACTTTCATTAAATTGTTTGCACGATTCAGTAAGTGGTTTGAAATGGTTGTCGTATTTTCATTGAGTTGTTTGCACGATTCATTAAGTTGTTTGTACGATTCATTAAGTTGTAGCAATAATGCCACAACTTCATCCATGCCAAATTTAGCTACTCTATTCTCTGTGCTGTGTGATGGTGTATCTGCGTGTGTCACGTTTAGTGTAACCATTTGGTCATTGTCTGATTGTAGAAAAGTTTGCCAATTGGATGTGCACTGTTGGTCACTACACCGGAATCAAATAAATCTAACATATTTTGAGTGCATTGTTCACCTTCGTTAGAAACATTCGTCTGTTCACTGAGTACATTTTGCCAATCATGTGTGTCAAACTGGACAGCGTTCACTGTAACGGATCGTGCCGCGTAATCAGTTGCCGTTAAATTAAGTGTGGACATAACTGAATATGTTTGTTCATCATCTTGAATAAAATAATTACTAGAAATCGGCACGCACTCCTTATCTGTAACTAGAGGATTATCACTATTACACTGACTGTCGCTAGTATTATCGGTCAAATTATTCGAGTCAGCTTTTTCACTCATTGCACATCGCGATGTACTGTTAGCAGCTTTGCGCCGCATTTTCACAAATCAAAGTTAAGCACAAAATTAAACAAAGCCAAGCAAAAATTTAAAAAATACAATTACAACAAAGAGCAATAAATTGCCAATGATCTGTGAAAGAAAGAGTGACACATTAGTAAATGCGTTGCGCCAGGTACAAACTACATTTAAGTAAATAAGGGCAGATATATCCCCGCCACTGAATAAATTTGGATAAATAATCAGCATTGGCGGCCGAGGACTTCCGGCATCAGAAGTCAGCCTCATTCTGCCAACGGACTTGTCTAAGAGGGCGGAGGAGCGGATAGAGGTTCAGGGCACTCTCTTGTCCTAGGGGTGGGAAATTGCCCCTAAAGGCGGAAGAGTCAGCAATGATCAACGACATGAGGATGCAGAAGGCAATGGAAACCACTGCATTAAAGACACGTAATATGTATCCACAGGACATGTGGCCTGCAGTTAAAGAAGTGTCATGATGATCTCTCCATTGGCAAAAGATTCCGGATTAGTCCCCCATTCGGATCTCCGGCAGGGGACTGCCCAGGGGGAGGTTACCATGAGAAAAAGATTGAATAATCAACGAGAGGATAATGTTCTACGAGTCGGGGCGTGGAATGTCAGAACCTTGAATGTGGTAGGGAAACTAGAAAATCTGGAAAGGGAAATGCAAAGGCTCAATCTAGATATAGTAGGGGTCAGTGAAGTGAAGTGGAAGGCAGACAAGGAATTCTGGTCAGATGAGTATCGGGAAATATCAACAGCAGCAGAAAATGGTATAACAGGTGCAGGATTCGTTATGAATAGGAAGGTAGGGCAGAGGGTGTGTTACTGTGAACAGTTCGAGGACCGGGTTCTTCTAATCAGAATCGACAGCAGACCAACACCGACAACGATAGTTCAGGTATACATGCCGACGTCACAAGCTGAAGATGAACAGATAGAGAAAGTGTATGAGGACATTGAAAGTTTAATGCAGTATGTAAAGGGGGACGAAAATCTAATAGTAATGGGCGACTGGAATGCAGTTGTAGGGGAAGGCGTAGAAGAAAAGGTTACAGGAGAATATGGGCTTGGGACAAGGAATGAAAGAGGAGAAAGACTAATTGAGTTCTGTAACAAGTTTCAGCTAGTAATAGCGAATACCCTGTTCAAGAATCATAAGAGGAGGAGGTATACTTGGAAAAGGCCGGGAGATACGGGAAGATTTCAATTAGATTACATCATGGTCAGACAGAGATTCCGAAATCAGATACTGGAGTGTAAGGCGTACCCAGGAGCAGATATAGACTCAGATCACATATAGTAGTCATGAAGATTAGTCTGAAGTTCAAGAAATTAGTCAGGAAAAATCAATACGCAAAGAAGTGGGATACGGAAGTTCTAAGGAATGACGAGATACTTTTGAAGTTCTCTAACGCTATAGATACAGCAATAAGGAATAGCGCAGTAGGCAGCACCGTTGAAGAGGAATGGACATCTCTAAAAAGGACCATCACAGAAGTTGGGAAGGAAGGTACCTGCGAAGAAACCATGGGTAACAGAAGGAATACTTCAGTTGATTGATGAAAGGAGGAAGTACAAACATGTTCCGGGAAAATCAGGAATACAGAAATAAAAGTCGCTGAGGAATGAAATAAATATGAACTGCAGGGAAGCTAAGACGAAATGGCTGCAGGAAAAATGTGAAGACATCGAAAAAGGTATGATTGTCGGAAGGACAGACTCAGCATACAGGAAAGTCAAAACAATCTTCCTTTGGTGACATTAAAAGCAACGGTGGTAACATTAAGAGTGTAACGGGAATTCCACTGTTAAATGCTGAGGAGAGAGCAGACAGGTGGAAAGAATACATTGAAAGCCTCTATGAGGGTGAAGATTTGTCTGATGTGATAGAAGAAGAAACAGGAGTCGATTTAGAAGAGATAGAGGATCCAGTATTAGAATCGGAATTTAAAAGAGCTTTGGAGGACTTACGGTCAAATAAGGCAGAAGGGATAGATAACATTCCATCAGAATTTCTAAAATCATTAGGGGAAGTGGCAACAAAACGACTCGTCACGTTGGTGTGTAGAATATATGAGTCTGGCGACATACCATCTGACTTTCGGAAAAGCATCATCCTCACAATTCCGAAGACGGCAAGAGCTGACAAGTGCGAGAATTATCGCACAATCAGCTTAACAGCTCATGCATCGAAGCTGCTTACAAGAATAATATACAGAAGAATTGAAAAGGAAATTAATAATGCGCTAGGTGAAGATCAGTTTGGCTTTAGGAGAAGTAAAGGCACGAGAGAGGCAATTCTGACGTTACGGCTAATAATGGAAGCAAGGCTAAAGAAAAATCAAGACACGTTAATAGGATTTGTCGACGTGGAAAATGCGTTCGACAATATAAAATGGAGCAAGCTGTTCGAGATTCTGAAAAAAGTAGGGGTAAGCTATAGGGAGAGACGGGTTCATATCCAATATGTACAACAACCAAGAGGGAATAATAAGAGTGGACGATCAAGAACGAAGTGCTTGTATTAAGAAGGGTCTAAGACAAGGCTGTAGCCTTTCGCCCCTACTCTTCAATCTGTAAATCGAGGAAGCAATGATGGAAATAAAAGAAAGGTTCAGGAGTTGAATTAAAATACAAGGTGAAAGGATATCAATGATACGATTCGCTAAAGACATTTCTATCCTGAGTGAAAGTGAAGAAGAATTGAATGATCTGCTGAACGGAATGAACAGTCTAATGAGTACACAGTATGGTTTGAGAGTAAATCGGAGAAAGACGAAGGTAATGAGAAGTGGTAGAAATGAGAACAGCGAGAAACTTTACATCAGGATTGATAGTCACGAAGTCAATGACGTTAAGGAATTCTGCTACCTAGGCAGTAAAATAACCAGTGACGGACGGAGCAAGGAGGACATCAAAAGCAGACTCGCTATGGCAAAAAAGGCATTTCTGGCCAAGAGAAGTCTACTAATATCAAATACGGGCCTTAATTTGGGGAAGAAATTTCTGAGGATGTACGTCTGGAGTACAGCATTGTACCTGTATGGTAGTGATACATGGACTGTGGGAAAACCGGAACAGAAGAGAATCGAAGCATTTGAGATGTGGTGCTATAGACGAATGTTGAAAATTAGGTGGACTGATAAGGTAAGGAATGAGGAGATTCTACGCAGAATCGGAGAGGAAAGGAATATGTGGAAAACACTGATAAGGAGAAGGGACAGGATGATAGGACATCTGCTAAGACATGAGGGAATGACTTCCATGGTACTAGAGGGAGCTGTAGAGGGTAAAAACTGTAGAGGAAGACAGAGACTGGAATACGTCAAGCAAATAACTGAGGACGTAGGTTGCAAGTGCTACTCTGAGATGAAGAGGTTAGCACAGGAAAGGTATTCGTGGCGGGCCGCATCAAATCAGTCAGTAGACTGATGACCCAAAAAAAAACTCAAGTAGATGACTTCACACATTTCATTAGCACCCTACATATACCTTGTCTAAATCAGTTTGTAATTTGTTTTGATCATTTGATGACTTGATGAGAAAAAAAAAATCGCAGGCAGCGCCTGAGCAATCTATCGAAATTACATCAGCTCGAGTGCGCTAGCAACATATTCCTTAATCATGGACCTCTTACACTATGTTTCATACTAGTAGATTTCTCTGGACCAGAAATCCCTTTTTTGCCAATACTAATTTGCATTCATGTCCTCCTTGTTCCGTCCTTCATGGGTTACTTTGCTGTCTTGGCAGCAGAATTTCTTAACGTCGTGTACTCCGTGATCGCCAATCGTGATGTTAAGTTTCTCACTGTTCTCATTTCTGCCAGTTCGAATTACTTTCGTCTTTCTTCGATTTACTCTCCCTTCATTTTCTGCCTGTACTCACTAGACTGCTGATTCCGTTGCTCCCTACAGCTCATTCATATTTTTCTCGGAATTTCGTACATGTTGCACAATTTGACACTGTCGAACGCTTTTTTCTCGTCGACAAATCCTATGAATGTGTCCTTATTTCTCTTTAGTGCTCCCTCCATTATCAACCACAACGTCAGAACAGCCTCTGCGTTGCCTTTACCATTCCCTAAACCCAAATTGGTCGTCATCTATCAGGTCCCTAATTTTCTTTTGTATTCTTGTATATTATTCCCGTCAGCATGAGCTGTTCAGCTGATAGTGCGCTAATTCTCGCATTTATTGGCTCTTACAATCTTTTCAATTGTGTGGATATTGTTTCACCAAATGTCAGATAGTATATCGCCAGACTTATAAATTCTCTACATTTTTGTTGCTGCTTCATCCAAAAGTTTTAGAGTACGATTAAATGTTATCTATCCCTTCTGTCTTACCTGATATTAAGCTTTTCAATGCTCTTTTAAACTCTGATTCTAATATTTGATCCCCTGGATCTTCTATATCGACTTTTGTTTATTCTTCTATCACGTCCGTAGACGAATCTCTCCTGAACTCTAGTGGGAAATAACATTTCAGGCTTCCACCATTCTTCAATGGATCACATATGCCACGTACTTCACTTGTTGGTTGTCGCTCCATTATAACATATTTTGACACTGGAAAATTTTCTTACTTTCTAAGATATCTTCTGTTATTTTCCTGGCTTTACACAGCTAAAACTTTCAGCTTATGTACAGGCTGTTTAAAAGAATTTGCGTCGTTTGTGTAAGGCTGATAGACCACACCATGGGGAACAAATTTTATCACAGGCAAAACATGCTCTGACCCTTCCCAGCAGTGGTGAGAGTTTTTTGTGTTGGTTATGCCCGTGACAGATGTCGGGGAATACCCACTCTGCTGCGTCTGTATGCTTTGTGTGTTGCCTGTAATCCAGTAGTAAAATTGACGTTCCTCTTTCCCTTCTGAAATATCTTGATCCACATACGGACACTCACTCTTAGGGTTTTCTTCTTGAAAATATTTCTATAAATTTACTGGCGTAGGTAATATCAGTACATCTGATCTGTACACCATACTAATTCGGAGAAATCTCGTCGTCCAAGGACTAACAAATACATGACGATGCAAAGCCTCGTCGAGAACCGTCATCGAACAATTTCTCTGTAACTAAAGTTGTTCTCTATGACGTGATATGTCAGTCATAGACCTCTGATGCAAAGACTTTGACGCATCTCTATATTCTTAGAAGGGTAGATTTAAGTTTAATGTCTGTCACCACTCTCGTTAGGTCAGATATTTCCTTAAAATGCATTGGTTAACAGAATGCAAGCTACGGCCTTGTAAACCAAGACCCTCTTCAGTTTCCTGAATTAGAAACAGTATTTTTTTAATGTTTCTCACGTGCCTCTACTTGTACAGACTCTCACTGTTTTGCAGTTTTGCTGCTATGTCAAAAGCAGTGATTCGGAATGTGAGTCAAAGGAACTAAAGTTTGACTAAGATGAATACAGCTATTGATGCAGTTCGGAAAGGGAAGATGGTTAGTAAGAAGACTAGTGAACTGTGAACTTTAAGAACATATCATTCATGATGTTTTCTCTGGAAGATGCCGATGACAATGGTAAATCCACTCCTAACACAAATCACAAACTTTATGGGAGGGACAGTACTGTAAAACAATCTAAACCAGTAAAAGTGGCTGCCCTTAAGAGAAAGGAGCCGCCATGACATCAGGAGAATGTGGTGAACATATAAATGTTTTTCCCTGTTTGAATACTGGTGCCTCATTCGTCCTTATTTTAGTAACTTTTCCGAGAGTAAATATAAGTGAAATGTTGTAAAAAGAGACTCCTGTAGGGACAATCTTTGCATCGTACCTATCATATTGGATTCAAAGCAACTATAACACTTAGTGCTTTCGACGAAACGCTGAGTTTGGCCAGATACAGAAAGTCGATCAGATCGATTTGGTAACAACACGTTACGTCATCAGTGCTTTGTACGTAATAGGTCTCTCTATAGCAGCGCCTATATTGGATGCAAAACACCTTCAGTAGTAATATAATGATATGAAATAGGAGGCATAATAAAGCCATCCGCCCTCCCTCCCAAGGCCACCCCCTACTAAACCACTGATCTTGCCGTCGGTGGAGACGCTTGCGTGCTTCATCGATACAGGTAGCCGTACCGTAGATGCAACCACATAAGAGGGTTATCTGTTGAGAGGCCAGACAAACGTGTCGTTTCTGAAGAGTTTCAGGAGTTGCAGGGGCACCAGTTTGAATAATTGACTCATCAGGCCTTGTAACACTAACCAAGACGGTCTTGCTGTGTTGGTACTGCGAACGGCTGAAAGCAAGGGGAAATTACAGCCGTAATTTTTCCAGAGGGCATGCACCTTTACTGTATGGCTAAATGATGGTGGCGCCCTCTTGGGTAAAATATTCCGGAGGTAAAATAGTCCCCCACTCACATCTCCGGTGGGGACTACTCAGAAGGACGTTGTTATGAGGAGAAAGAAAACTGGCGTTCTAGTGCTCGGAGCGTGGAGTGTCAGATTACTTAATCGGGCAGGTCGGTTAAAAAATTTAGAAAGGGAAACGTATGGGTTAAAGTTAGATATCGTGGAAATTAGTGAAGTGGCAGGAGAAAGAAGACTTCTAGTCAGGTGAATACAGGGCTATAAACACAAAATCAAATAGGGGTAATGCTAGAATAGGTTTAATAATTAATAAAAAAATGTAGTGCGGGTGAGCTACTGCAATAAGCATAGTGAACGCATTATTGTGGTCAAGATAGACGCGAAGGCCACGCCTACTACAGTAGTACAAGTTCATATGCCAACTAGCTCTGCAGATGACGAAGAGATTTATGAAATGTATGATGAGATGAAATTATTCAGATAGTGAAGGAAGACGAAAATTTAATTGTCATTGGTGACTGGAATTCGATAGCAGGAAAGGGAAGAGAAGGAAACGTAGTAAGTGAATATAGATTGGGGGTAAGAAATGAAAGAGGAAGCCGCATGGTAGAATTTTGCACAAAGAGTAACTTTATCATAGCTATCACTTGCATCAAGAATCATGAAAGAGGCCTTGAGTAACTAGAAAGTTTCAGATAAATTATATAATGGCAAGACAGAGATTTAGGAACTCAGTTTTAAATTCTAAGACATTTCCAGGGGCAGATGTGGACTTTGACCACAATCTATTGGTTATGAACTGTAGATTAAAAATGAAGAAACTACAAAAGATTGGAATTTAAGGGGCTCCAATAATATACTGATTTTAAATCTGTGACATTACATACCAACCCCCCTCCCAATCAACCATGGAACTTTCTGTTGGTGGAGAGGTTGACAGCCTTGGGAGAGACAGCACTGAAAAAACTGTACCATCTGGTGAGCAAGATGTATGAGAAAGGCGAAATACCCTCAGACCTAAAAAAGAATATAATAATTCCAATCGCAAAGAAAGCTGGTGTTGACAGATGTGAAAATTACCATACTATCAGTTTAATAAGCCACGGATGCTAAATAATAACGGGAATGCTTCACAGACGAATGGAAAAACTGGTAGAAACAGACCTCAAGGAAGATCAGTTTGGATTCCGTAGAAATATTGGAACACGTGAAGCAATACTGACCCTACGACATATCTTAGAAGATAGATTAAGGAAAGGCAAACCTACGTTTCTAGCGTTTATAGACTTAGAGTAAGCTTTTGGCAATGTTGACTGGAATACTCTCTTTCAAATTCTGAAGGTGGCAGGGGTAAAATACAGGGAACGAAAGGCTTCTCACACTTTGTACTGAAACCAGATGCGGTTATAGGAGTCGAGGAGCATGAAAGGGAAGCAGTGGTTAGGAAAGGAGTGAGACAGAGGTGTAGCCTATCCTCGATGTTATTCAATCTGTATATTGAGCAAGCAGTAAAAGCAACAAAAGAAAAACTCGGAGTAGGTATTAAACCCATGGAGAAGAAATAATAAAGTTGAGGTTCGCCGAAGACATTGTAATTCTGTCAGAGACAGCAAAGGACTTGGAAGAGCAGCTGAACGGAATGAACAGTCTCTTGAAAGGACGATATAAGATAAACAAAAACAAAAACAAAAACAAAACGAGGATAATGGAGTGTAGTCCAATTAAGTAGGGTAACGCTGAGGGAATTAGATTAGGAAATGAGACACTTGAAGCACTAGATGAATTTGGCTATTTGGGGAGCTAAATAACTGATGATGGCAGAAGTAGAGAGGATATAAAATGTAAACTGGCAATGACAAGGAAAGCGTTTCTGAAGAAGAGAAATTTGTTAACATCGAGTGTCAGGAAGTCGTTCCTGAAAGTATTTGTATGGAGTGTAACCATGTATGGATGTGAAACGAGGACGATAAATAGTTTAGACAAGTAGAGAATAGAAGCTTTCGAAATGAAGTGCAACAGAAGAATGCTAAAGAGTAAATAGGTAGCTTACACATCTAATGAGGAGATATTGAATAGAATTGGGGAGACGAGAAATTTGTGGCACAGCTTGACTAGAAGAAGGGATCGGTTGGTAGGACATGTTCTGAGGCATCAAGGGAGCACCAATTTAGTACTGGAGGGCACCGTGGCGGGAGACCAAGAGATGAATACACTAAGAAGATTCAGAAGGATATAGGTTGCAGTAGGTACTAGGAGATGAAGAAACTTGCAGAGGAAAGAGTAGCATGGGGAGCTGCAACAAACCACTCTCTGGACTGAAGACCACAACAACAATAATATAATCTTTTAAAAAGGCCATCTTCTGCAATGCTGAATACAGTAACGGGAGATACATAAACCGAGATTCCTATTTCTATGTATCTGTGTTAAAATCAGCACGAAATCACAGCATTCGATATAAAGAGTTATTGTAGAGTTTAGTATTGGGGTAAAGAGAGAAGTAGCACAATTTTGATATTAAATTGATATCAAATTAATTAACTGAATTAAGTAATTAATTAGCCCCTGTCTGTCCCGTACAACCTGGAGAAGGAGCGAGAAGTTAAAAAAATGTGCAAGAAATTCAGAATGGGCAGAAAATTCAAATTTTCTTGGTAAATTCAAACTTTATCAGTAAATTAAAATTTCAAGTAAATTTCATTGTCAATGCTATAATAATAATAATTATAAATAATAATAATATATTCTTCAGTTAAAAACTTCAATTAGCATATTGCTGGTGTGGGAAGATGTAGATTACTCACATTATTTAATTATTTTTCGAACAAACTTTCAAATTTATTCTTCTAGCTTTGGAGCATGGCGGTTATGGAGGGATAGCTACCATTCATCTAACGCTGGAGAGTAGCCCTAGTCAGTCTCGTGAATAACTGCTGTATGCAAGGAAGATGTTCCCGCTATTGGTCTAGCACTAGACAGTAGCTTGATCCCATCTAGCCCTGTGTGGCAAGGATGGGTAATAATACAGTAATTTGTCACTGACGTGCAAGGAGTAGCCTCTGCTGTTCTGAAAGTGAACGGGAGACACAAGGATGGGTAATAACAACAGAATTGTGTCCCAGTGCTGCTATACCTTTTCTTCCCCCTTTGTTGTTATTTCATAGCCCTCACGCCATATGGGTGGGGGATGGGCTGTCAGCAGTACGGTATACCACTCTTTTTCCAGATGATTTAATATTATAATGACAGTTATAAACAAAATAAACGAAACAAGTGGCTGTTTTTCTTATAATCAAAAACAGACAGATAATATATATATATATATAATTTCACCTTCCTGCAGTATATATATATATATATATATATATATATATATATATATATATATATATATATATATATTATTCTGATATAGAAAACACTGAAGTACTGCAATTTCAATTAAGATCTGCATGGCTAGCGCAGAGAGAGAAGTATTGTCTGAGGCGAGAGTATGTTGCATACAGTTCACGCATGTGGGTAGAGATAATAGGTAGGAGCCAAGGTAAATAGTAGGAGAAACAGTTGGTGGGAAAGACAGAGGAAGAGGAATGGTGTGGCATGTGGGCAGTTTAGTGGTTACAAGAGGAAAGGGATGGTGATGGATGGAGAGAAAAATGGAGGGAGGAGCTCTGATGTGAAGTGGGCTAGGTAGGGGAGGAGTTAAAAGTCCCAGATGGGAGAAAAATTTCTCCCATGAGATGTAGATTCTTCCCTTTTATGCACTTTATTTTTGAAGCGAGAAGAAATCTGAGCATACACGAGTTTTTGCATATCGGTAAAGTATTTCGTGTAGATTCTTAGCGTGAAAACTTCTACAACAGTATGGCAAACGCTGTACTGCCAAGCCGCAATGAGATTGAATCGGGCGGCTGAACAAGACAATGAATGCCGTCTGCGGCTGGCGCCAGGAAGGCATCTGGCATGGCAGCGTGGCCTCGGAAGATGCGGCTGGTCGTGGGTTGTGGCGGTGACACCCGTGTGCTGCCTGGCGTAGGAGTGTTTCTGACTCAGTGGCGATGCACGGCAGTTTTACTCGATTCCGACGACACGGCGTGGAGTGCTGTATGAAGAAAGATATCGATCTAGAACTTTAGTATCAACGCGTTTTGCCACTAGGAACGCATAAAGCGAACATTCCAGAGTCATTAAGCCGAGTGCCGTCGCTGATATAGGTCAGGACTGCTTTCGGCAGAGTTTATAGTGAAAAATGTTCAATGCGATTGTTATTTTTGCAATGTCTGATTTGTGTAAACAGTGTGCGGAGGTGATATTCTACCTTTTGCTCGAAAAAGTAGAACAGAAACTACTGAAACGTGAAAGTGTACGAGGACAGTGCTTCGGGAAGACTCAAATGTTTGAGTGATTTTTCGCGCTGAAATTACAGTTGACAACAAACCTCGTTGTGGTCACCCTTCCAAGTCCCGAATAGATGAAAATGTTGTAAACAATCCTGCAGGCGCCAACGGGAAATGGAAGGAAGAAATGTTTAACGTGACGTCGACATCGGGGTCATTAGAGCGCTAGCTCGGATTGTGCCAAGGACAGGGAAGGAAATCGGTCACAGAAACCATGCAGGCATTTCGCTGAAGCGATTTAGGGAAATAATGGATACCCTAAATCTGGACGGCTGGATGCGGGTTTGCACCATCGTCCTACCGAATGCCAGTCCAGTGCGCTAACCACTGCATCATATCTCTCGGCTGCAGTCACCAACCACTGAAGTAATTATGAAGCTGTTGGGAGTTACTCAGATCTCAGTGAAGTGAACTGTGACAGATTTGAAAATGAAACGTGAGAGATCTCGCCCACTCGCGTAATACAGGATGCCTAGGAATCTGATCTCTCTGATAGCTAGACCACATTCAAGGAAATCTCATCAATGGAGTTTATAACAGAAAATTAAATAGATTATACTTAACTTGCGTTTCTTTTACGAAGTGTCTCAAGGAATTGGCGACATTCAAATAATCAAGGTCCAACTTACATGCAATCAATTGTTATAGACCACAAGTCTCAGCTAAATAGTTAGGGACACGGCTCGTCTTCTCGTGCGGCAGTTCTAGTGCCGGTGTTCTAATGTCAGTCTTCTAGTGAGGCCGGGACGCAGCTGGAGCGTCGCTTATATTCTCTTCGGATAGAAGCCACTCCTGTCGTGGTGCAGTCCTAGTGTCACAGCCTTCCCTGCGGTTAGGTTCAACGCCGACGTGCCGCCGCTTGATGCTAGGCTGGACCAAAAAGGTTGGCTGCCAAATTAGTGTCACGATTGCTCACTGCTGAACAAAAACTAGGATGCGTGGAAGCATCCTGTGGTTTAAGAGAAGAGTCCCAAAATGAGCCGAAAGTTTTAAACGATGTTAACGTTCTTTAAAGAATTATCGCGGATGATAAAACTTGGTGCTACGCTTACATTCCTGTATCGAAACAACAATGAAGCCAGTGGAAGACTTCAAGTTCGACTCGTTCCAAGAAAGCTCGTCAGGTGAAGTGAAGCAGTGTAAGACAATGCCCATTCGCTTTCTTCGATGTGAGCGGAGTCATTTATACAGAGTAAGAAAGTTAACCAGGCTTTCTACGTGTAAGGTTTTGAAAAAAACTGTACAACAATGTGCTGCGGAAGAGGCCCAAGTTTTGTCAATTGCGTGACTGGTTTTCCATTGATGACAATGCCCCTCTTCAAACAAGCCAGTGTGTTTGCTCTGAGCGCTATTGGACTTAACATCTGAGGTCATAAGTCCCATAGAACTTAGAACTACTTAAACACGACTAACCTAAAAACATCACACATATCCATGCCCAAGGCAGGATTCGAACCTGCGACCGTGGCGGTCGCGTGATTCCAAACTGACCAAGAATGGTACGACTCGTTTTGCACCGCCATATACATGTGGCCTCACCCCTTGTGACTTTTTGTTTTGTTTCCTAGAATGAAACGAGACATGAACGGAGGAATTTTGCTGAGGTTGCTGAAGTGAAGAAAATAACGACAGAGTCACTGTCAAAGCAACACAACAGATCGATTTAAACAATGTTTGGTAAAATGGAATAAAAGAGCAGACAAGAGTATTAGCGTATGCGGAGATTACTCTAAAGGAGACAAGATTTTCGGTAAAAATGTGAATAAATAAGTTTAAATAGTAAGTTCGATTTATTTTGGGTAAAACCCGAAATGTGCTGCATCAAACTGGGCACAGAGCAATAACGATGTTATATTGTTGTGGAAAAAAACGCATACTTTCTGTATTCATTTGATCACGGTAATGAACTAACTGCGACTTATTTTTCATTTCTGTAATTTAATTTAATAATTAATTATATTTAGGAATTAAACTTCATCCTCAAGTTTTCTGGAACTGTCGTTACACAATCAGTAACACTTTAAAAGCATATATAGGTCAACGTAATTGTTAAACAGTTTCTAAGTAGATATAAAATGTTGAAATAAATTTACAGCTTTCGTCGAAAGAGGTGTACGTACGTAAAGGTATGTATAAATAGAACTACATTCACTGCCAACCAATCAGTCGGTACATTGGTATACAACTTACTTCCGATATTTAGACAGATCGGACATTATGTGACATTTCAGCTTGCACTTTAGAATGGCTATACAACGAAAATCATGATTGTGTGAAACAAGCGAATAGTAATTTACAGTTTAATGGTGGAAATTTCTTTCAAAACTGTTTCGTATGTTGCGGAAATGCCACGATTGCGCAGTTACACTTGCGAACTCGTGTACTCGCTCTCCTGTCTGAGCGAATCGAAGCCACTTGAACCCGAAAACAGATTGAGGTGAAGAGTGGTCTCACGAAACGAGCAGAGTCTACGGGCAAACGGAAGTGGCGAGTTCTGTGATGACGTCACAGGGTGCGCTCGCAATTTTAAAGCGAGTGCACGGAGCTCATTTCCAATCTCTAGCGACCGTTTTCCAACACGCCAACTGAATTTGTCAAATTCAGAAATGGAAGCCCAGGTGCCGTAGACGCGGAAACGCGATGTCGTGGCGGGACGTCAGCGCTATCTTCTACCCAGAGTTCTCCTGCAGGGTTTAACCGTGAACGTATTCTGTATGTAACGTATGATCCAATTGCCCACTGTACTTCTCAATACAGCTGATTTAAAGGTAGGAAGAACATTGGTGGCAGCTTCAGTACAATTATTAACCAGATGTACAGAAGTGTCGTATTCCTTAAACACGAAACTAATAGAGCATAGCGTTTCGAACTCTCTATTTTGATCAGCAGATTCTACGTGACAGTTCGTGTGGGATGTGGGTGTGATGGAAAAAGCAGAATTTCAAGGCGATTGAAACTCTTAAAATTCAAAATGCTGCCAGATTGTTGTTGCTTCTAGAAAAAAAGTAGCACGTGCCAGTGGCATGGGCAACAGGGTTGGTGGCCGAAAGTTAATCTACCAAATTTTTAACACAAATTTGTCCACGGAACAGAAATAATTGTACAGGACGAACGACTTGTATTAAACTTCAAACTTTCTTTCCTAGCTTTTAGGTTAAAAGGGAAATTACCCACCGGCAACAAATATAGCGGCACGCAGTTGATCTGCTTAGGTGTCGTCTTTTAATCAGACCGGGTGAGAATTCCAAACACTGGAGCAGTACCAAAGAATGGAGCGGATTAGTGTTCTACACGCCGTCACCTTTATAGGTGGAATACGCTTTCCCACTATTCTCCAAATACAATGAAGTCGATCATTTGCCTTGTCTGTTACTTCCCTTCGCTTGATATCCCGCAGTAGCAGTTCGAAGCGTTACTCCCAGATATTTAATAAACAGCGAAAGCAACATTTTAACGTCACAGTATCGTTTTTTCTACTCATGAGCATTAACGTAAATTTTTATGCACTTAGAAAAAGGTGACAATCATCTCGCTAACTGGAAGCTGTCTCTAAGTCATCCTGTTTCCTTCTTCAGTCACTCAATGACAACTCCTTCCCGCACACCACAGTTTTATCAGCACTGCTGCTGCATATACGGTGTAGTGGAGATAATGGCAGATATTTTTATTGATGACTATTGCTATTGAGGGTAGTATGTTTCTAGGCTGGTTAGGAAGTCCAGTTGCCAGTCACAAGAGAAGCCGTTAATGCTTCTTTACCCCTGGGCAGAAGGTTACATGTTGAACTGTGCACGCGTGTAGCCACAATCCAATTTGTGGTGCCGTTATGACAGATTGTCACTTTTTTGTGGAACGATGGAACCGACGCGCAAGAAAACATACAAAAGACTGATTTATGTACGTTTTAAGATACCACAGCAAAAATATCTGCACTTTCTGTAGGGAAAAATATTGTACTATCACACTTCCCTGTGGCGCACCTGACGATACCCTTGTTCCTGATGGACACTCGCCGTCGAGGACAACGTAACGGATTCTATTATTTAAGAAGTCTTCGAGGCACTCATGTACCTGGGAACCTAATCCGTATGCTTGCAACTTCTTAACATTCTGCATCGGGGCACCGTGTCAAACACGTACCGGAAATCTAGGAATATGGAATCTGCCTGTTGCCTTCAGCCATGGTTCGCAGTATATCACGTGACAAATGACCATGTTTCGCACGAGCGATTCTTTCGCTACCCGCTGTTCTGCCGCTAGGAACTTTATTACATTCTAACTCAAAATATATTCAAACACTGTACAGCAAACCGATGATAATAGTATTGATCTGTAATAATGGGAGTCCATTGTTTTACATAGCCGGCAGGAGCGGCCGAGCGTTTCTAGGCACTACAGCCTGGAACCGCGCGACCGCTACGGTCGCAGGTTCGAATCCTGCCTCGGGCATGGATGTGTGTTATGTCCTTAGGTTAGTTAGGTTTAAGTAGTTCTAAGTTCTAGGATACTGATGACTTCCTATGTTAAGTCCTATAGTGCTCGGAGCCATTTCAACCATTTTTTTGTTTACATTTATTATGTACAAGAACCACCTGCATTTTCTCCAGGCGCTTGTGACTTCTTACTGGGTGAAAGATTCGCGATAAATGTAGGCTAAGTGAGTGGCCACAACCTCATACCACTCTCTGCAAAACTAAACTGGGATTCCATCTGTACCTGGGGACTTAATTGTTTTCAACTGTTTCAGTCGCTTCCTAGGCCAGGAATGCCTAATACAATATCCTCCATGGCCGAGGCATTGCGTCAGTCAGCGACGGTATTTTTGTGAGCACTTCGGCCGTGAATTATTTCTTAAAGGCAAAATTTTAAACTTCATTTCTCCTTTTGATTTCTCCTATTGCCACGCTAGCCTGGTAGACCTCCTTAGTGATGATACATATGACAATACTTTTCGCAGGTTCTTGGCAAGATCTTTCGTAATGTATGACAGTCGGTTTTATGCTTTGCGCATCGATCTCCTTACGAACACACGAAGTTTCACTAACTTTTCCCGCTAAAAATCGCGCATTCTCTTTTGGACCTAGAGCACTAGAGCTCCTGGTTCCTCAATATTTTTGAATTGTGTTATTAACCACAGTGGGTCTTTTCCCTCCTTCATCAATCGTCTCAGCAAATACTTCCTCAGAGCGCAAATTACCATCTCTACGCCCGTCATATATTCAGTGTCAAAGTGGGATCTTAACAGTTACTGTCTGGTTTTTCTATCATAAATACTCTCGTTGCCTTCCTGTTGAATTTATTAAATTTAGTAAATATCGTCGCTATAATGACATCGTGATGACTAATCCCTGTTCGTACTGGCACAGTCGATAACATCAGTACCGATTGTAGCTACGAGGTATGCATATTTCCATTGCGTGTTGGTTGTTTAACTAGTTTTTCAAGACAGTTTCCGGAAAATTTGTTTAAAAGTATTTCCCAGCACTGTCTATCTGTACTATCTACAACGAAACCATAGACATTCCAGGATATACTCGGGAAACTGAAGTCGTCTCCAGGTCATATTGCATGATTTGGGTATCGTCACACTGCTGAGTGGGGAGTTTCTTCCAATGACACTACTATTGTTATAGGGGAATCGAATGGATAGTAAGATATCAGATGTTAAAGTCTGTTTATCTAGGCCTACAGCTACCGTCGAGAAAACATGGCAGACACGATTTCGACTGCAAATGACACAATACTCTGTCGACAGCAGTGAACGCTCTACTTCTTATGGAGTATAATCTGTCTTTTCGACTACTTTTCAAGAATCGCTAATTATGTCACAGCTTTTCATTCTCCTGTTCATCCAGCTATTGATTCCGAGAATTGTTTGAGTATGACAACATTTCTGCAGGGTAGTAAGAACAGTAATTCTGTAAAGCATACTTCGACATTTTATTGTTAAAATTTAGACAGTCGGAATGTCTTTAATTTCGCATAAAACGATTTTGCTCTGTTTGGCGACTCATGGGCATTAGTAAGAGGACCTTAAACTGCAGCCTAGCCTATGTTCACACCACAGATATTCGGCCACCTTTGTAGCTGCTTCGCTTGTTTAGCGCAAATCTGTCAAGTAGAGTAATACAACTACTCACGTCATAACGCTGGTTATGAAATCTGCAGCCATGATCGTGACAAACTCTGTGGTGTCTTTCAATGAGACCTTCCATTTGGCTCCGATCTAATCTAGGAACGACACTGCAAATAGTGAGTTCTGCTTGCACACCACAAGCATGGCCAACAGTCTTCACGTCCTCCACCAACCACCCCCAGGGAAAGGGATGGCCTCAGAATCCACGCGACGGGTTTCATTGGTGCGGATATCATAAACAGCTTCAAGACTACTGGATCTTGCACCATCGATACCTGCAAGCAGGGACTCCTCCACACCTTCCCAGCAGACACAGCAATTGGGCATTGGAAATATTACCGGTCATGGATGTTAGTTACATAAGATGTGTTATGATGTGCAAAGGATTGGAGCTCCTGGTATCTAGTAAACTCATTGTTCCTGGTCAGAAGTTGTTGAAGGACTGTCCTTCTGCCCACTCACACAGTGAATGGGAGGGGCCAGTTTCACAGCCTTCACACTGGCTCCTTGTCTCGAGCGACAACACCAC
This sequence comes from Schistocerca gregaria, assembly GCF_023897955.1. Classification (NCBI taxonomy): domain Eukaryota; kingdom Metazoa; phylum Arthropoda; class Insecta; order Orthoptera; family Acrididae; genus Schistocerca; species Schistocerca gregaria. The sequence goes on along the minus strand of NC_064925.1, from coordinate 165,948,812 downwards.
ATAATGACCAGCTGCTCACTCTATAGCGAACGGACCTAGTTGGGAACTGCTGAAGAAGGGTCCATCATACCCCTCACCGAGTGAATGGGCGGGCCCGTTGACCAGGCTCCAGATAGACACTCCACCTCATGGGACAACACCACGTAACAATCTGCTACTCAATCTGCCTGTCACTGTAACTGGTCAGGCCCTGCTCAAGGAGTGTACATATGTCCCCTCACAGAGTGAATCGGTGGGGCCAGTTGGCCAGCCTTCACATTGTCTACCCATCTCAAAGGACGGCACCATTTGACACCCCGCTCTCACTCTGCAAAGAGGGAGCCTGTTCAACCTGGCCCGAAGGAATGTACAATTGCCCACTCACAGAGTGAGTGTGTGTGGGGCCAGTTGGCCGGCCTTCATGCTGATTCTCCACCTCGAGTGGCATCACCGTGCAGTGAGTGTGAACTCCCTACATCGGGTATGCTGTACGCAGCCTTGACAGCAGTAGCTGTGGGCAAGGCAATTGACACCTGAGTTGTCCCGTGCAGTACGCCAGTTCCCCTGCTGCCTCCACATCCCAAAGCTACAGCCTACCACAAGCATCTTCAGCTGATCACGATTAAAATACATAAAAAAGGGGGAAAATTATGTAAGTGATTTTCTAGGCTTTCATGCTTCACCAGGTGAGGCTGATGGATGACTGACCTGTAGTCAACGGTCACTCTCCATCATCCTAAACAAGTGACGACTGCTCTACATAATGAGCGAATATAAACGTGATTGTTACCAGAAGTGCCAAAGAAAGTGGTACAACTGCCTAGAATCGTGTAGGGCCCGCGCAACAGGACGTGACATGGACTCGAATGAAGTCTGAAGTACTGCTGGAGGGAACTGACACCACGAATGCTGCTGGGCTGTCCATAAATCCACAAGATTGCGAGGGGGTATAAATCTCTTCCAAACAGCACGTTGCAAGGCATCCCAGATATGCTTAATAGCATCTATGCCTAGAGAGTCTGGTGGCCAGTGGAAGAATTTAAACTGAGCAGAGTGTTCCTGAAGCAACTCTGTAGCAATTCCGGACGTGTGGGGTGTCGCATTGACAAAGTCCGTCTAAATGCGCATTGGTCATGAATGGATGCAAGTCACCTGTTAGAGGAGTATTTAGGCGTATCAGATTTCACTCCAGCTGCACTCGCCCCACACTCTTCCATAGCCTTCATCAGCTTGAACAGTACCCTGCTGACGGGCGGGGTGCATGGATTCATGAGGTTGTCTCTACACCCGTGCACGTCTATCCGCTCTATAAATTAGAAAGGAGACTCGTCCGACCAGGCAGCATGTTTCCAATCACCAACAGTCCAATGCCGGTGTTGACAACTCCCGGCGAGGCGTAAAGCTTTGTGTCGTGCAGTCATCAATCGTACACCAGTGGGCCTTCGGCTCCGAAAGCCCATATCGAAAATGTTTCGTTGAATGATTCGCGCGCTAACGCTTGTTGATGGCCCAGAATTGAAATCTGCAGCAATTTGTGTAAGAGTTGCACTTCCATCACTATAACACCTCGTTGAAACTAACTTAAATCTCGGTAAGCCGCAGTAACCGACTAACTGCTGCGCCAGACACTTGTTGTCTCCGACAGACGTTGACGACTGCAGACCCGTATTCTGCCTGTTTACATCTCTGTGCACTTGAACATGCATGCCTGTATCAGTCTGTTTGGGGCTTCGGTGTATAAAAATTAGCCAGGAATTTGACACTGAAAACACGCAAATCCGCAAAAACTAACAATTAGAGAGAAGCTATGCCATCATATTTCTGAGGCATAATAGTAATTACTGTGTAATGTTTAAAATTTCCTTATGGATTTCAAATAGATAACTACACGTGAACGGATTTTACAGTAGAGAAGTCCACTCTAAGTTTTCAAATGTATTTATGATATGTTCGTCACATCTATTGTCATAGTTGCGCTTGCCACCACATTATGTGAATGTTAGACAGGTACTCGACAGGTACTCTCCTGACGAGAACATTTCGTCGTCAAAGTGACTGAGCTGAAATTCGTTGAGTAATATTCGTTTTTAGGAGGCGTATGGGTGAATGTGTAGTTCCCGACCATTAACGACATACTACTAGATAAATCTATGAAAAACGATGTTGCTTGTGACGGAAGCTACATCCACTGTTGAGCAAAAGACGATGATGATTATTAATTATTAGTTCTCCAGGTTTCGAACATTTCATGCGAGGAAGCATCTGGTTGGTACCCAAGTACGAATGGGTACCAACCATAGTCCAACTCCTTCACAGTTACATCGAAACATCGGTATGGGAGATTTTTAGTGTTTCTTAAATGTGTTGTTGGCAGCTCTGTTCTGTTTGTCACTATCCCACCCACAGTACGTTTGCATTTATGGAGCAGAACGACTGCAGTTCAGCTTGTGGCTTATCGCTGTCAGGTATGTATTAATGTGGTAAAGCGTGCAGGTCAATTACACTCCTGTAATTGAAATAAGAACACCGTGAATTCATTGTCCCAGGAAGGGGAAACTTTATTGACACATTCCTGGGGTCAGATACATCACATGATCACACTGACAGAACCAAAGGCACATAGACACAGGCAACAGAGCATGCACATTGTCGGCACTAGTACAGTGTATATCCACCTTTCGCAGCAATGCAGGCTGCTATTCTCCCATGGAGACGATCGTAGAGATGCTGGATGTAGTCCTGTGGAACGGCTTGCCATGCCATTTCCACCTGGTGCCTCAGTTGGACCAGCGTTCGTGCTGGACGTGCAGACCGCGTGAGACGACGCTTCATCCAGTCCCAAACATGCTCTATGGGGGCCAGATCCGGAGATCTTGCTGGCCAGGGTAGTTGACGTACACCTTCTAGAGCACGTTGGGTGGCACGGGATACATGCGGACGTGCATTGTCCTGTTGGAACAGCAAGTTCCCTTGCCGGTCTAGGAATGGTAGAACGATGGGTTCGATGACGGTTTGGATGTACCGTGCACTATTCAGTGTCCGCTCGAAGATCACCAGAGGTGTACAGCCAGTGTAGGAGATCGCTCCCCACACCATGATGCCAGGTGTTGGCCCTATGTGACTCGCTCGTATGCAGCCCTGATTGTGGCGCTCACCTGCACGGTGCCAAACACGCATACGACCATCTTTGGCACCAAGGCAGAAGCGACTCTCATCGCTGAAGACGACACGTCTCCATTCGTCCCTCCATTCACGCCTGTCGCGATACCACTGGAGGCGGGCTGCACGATGTTGGGGCGTGAGCGGAAGACGGCCTAACGGTGTGCGGGACCGTAGCCCAGCTTCATGGAGACTGTTGCGAATGGTCCTCGCCGATACCCCAGGAGCAACAGTGTCCCTAATTTGCTGGGAAGTGGCGGTGCGGTCCCCTACGGCACTGCGTAGGATCCTACGGTCTTGGCGTGCATCCGTGCGTCGCTGCGGTCCGGTCCCAGGTCGACGGGCACGTGCACCTTCCGCCGACCACTGGCTACAACGTCGATGTACTGTGGAGACCTCACGCTTCACGTGTTGAGCAATTCGGCGGTACGTCCACCCGGTCTCCCGCATGCCCACTATACGCCCTCGCTCAAAGTCCGTCAACTGCACATACGGTTCACGTCCACGCTGTCGCGGCATGCTACCACTGTTAAAGACTGCGATGGAGCTCCGTATCCCACGGCAAACTGGCTGACACTGACGGCGGCGGTGCACAAATGCTGCGCAGCTAGCGCCATTCGACGGCCAACACCGCGGTTCCTGGTGTGTCCGCTGTGCCGTGCGTGTGATCATTGCTTGTACAGCCCTCTCGCAGTGTCCGGAGCAAGTATGGTGGGTCTGACACACCGGTGTCAATGTGTTCTTTTTTACATTTCCAGGAGTGTATATAGGGTGTTACGTTTTTCATATGAAATGGCTCGGTCTGTTAGACCGGGTGTTTTGTATTACATGTAATTCAATTTTTATATTACTCCATTCGTCTTGGTGTATTTTTTTGCTTGCTTTAAAAGCCGTCTTCATGGATAATGCTTTGTAAATCTACAAGAGGCCCAGAAAATGGAAGAAGGCGTTGCACTGATGCAAATTTTGAGAAGACACTTTAACTGTTATTGCAAGAGAGCAGTGGAAAAACCCTAGGAGGGAAATGATTGTTCACATGCTGATTTTGAATTTATAATTACCGCCGCGTGAGAAGACGATCAGACAAGTGAAAAGCGAGGTAACAGATTGACAGTAAGTGAGAGTACTTAAGATAATGATGCAACTGCTGCTGCTGACGATGATGATGATGACGATAATGCTGACACAATGACTGTGAGAGTGTATTGGAAGATGAAAAAGATACAATTGTTAACAGTACAAATGCAAAGCAATGCGGCATTCCATATCTTATTGTTGGTTGTAATACGATATTGTGCATCACTCTCAATGAAGGCTAATATTGAAACTGTTTATGATAACCGCAGTTAATTTTCAATAAATAAATCTTATTACACTCTAGATTAAATTTGATACTAAAAGAACAAAAATATTATCATAAATATAAAACAATATTTTATAAATGATAAAACTATGAAAAAAACGAAGATACATTAGGTCTCTCAGATTGGATTTTTCTAGTTATGTACTTTAAACGTACGTTTCTGTTTAAGGCTTGGGTTAACTCTATGTGGAAATATAAGAAAAAGGATAAGGTGATGTCAATCATTCCTGGTTTTCTGCATTTCTTCTAAAGCCATCAAAACAGTTTATAACAAAACATTGTGAAAATGGTGGTGCCACTTTGTATGAGATAGTAAGATGCTTATTTGAAATTTGGTCTACTATTTGTGGTTGCGTAAACACTCTAAGATCTGTTGAGTTCTTTTTATATTCCTTCTTTCTATACCTGATATATCATGAGCGTTTAGGTGCAGGTATTGTATCTATGTAGATACTCTAATCAATCTAAAATAGTTCTTGAAGCTATTTACATTGTGATTTGTTTGCATATTTGCCCTTATGAAAGTATTTGTAGAAAACTATTCGCGGTAGCGTCCAAAAAACGGGAGGAAAGAAAAAAAAATTTTTAGATATTCCCTTTCAGGAAACGCGTCACTATGAATATTCTCACTGTGGATATCATGTGACAGTGAAACACAGCGATATGTTAACAACTTTAACATAGTAGGGAAATTAAGTCATACCTTCCATGCCTGTTCGTTGAACGATCGTTTCTGGAGTAATTTCTGTTTCTGTAGTGACAGGTCTTCGTTGTTCCATTAAGGATTTATTTATCTTTTTGTGATGGAAGTGACCGACGTCGCTCGTAAAATACCTGCATTGAAACTATCACTTTCCATGTAGTTACTGAGGCGTTTTATTTGTTAGGTATATCATCTAATTGCTTTCACGCTGCGAAAGTTATGGCAGGAGCTAGTAATGTGAGGAAAGCATGTCTAAAACTGTAAAGGAATGGCACTGCAAAATGAAAAGAACTCCTTAAAACTGAAATCAGAACTTTGGAATCCAGTGTGTTTCTTAGTGGCACAGCACAGTCTCAGCGCTTTGATTACCTTTCATATTTCGTGAGGCATCTTGTGGCTCTTATTTTGCTGTGCTGACTGTAGAAACCTCGGAGTTCCCTGGCAGTGGGTAGATGTCTATGCAGCTGAATCGATACGATCTCGGTGAGGCAACATGCACCGTCTTCCTCGAATAACTTTATAATAGGATCCGTTCTGCTAGCTGTATACAATTTATACACGCTGGAGGGCGAAGTCCATGGAACGAGTATTCTATTCACAGGAACTGCAGCAAAGAAAACGTAGAACTTCTTCTTATTTGTGGAAGGAAGTAAAGTTGTTGTGTTAGTCTCCGGAGTCGTAATTTAGGAGAGAACGTTTCCGCGTGCATTCTGAGTACATTTCCGTCCGGTCTTCTTGGACTCGTGCTACAGATGTAAGCATCACTTAACGATGCTAGTTTGTGGCAGCTGGTTTTCATCTTCCCGTACTGCCTCCTAGAGTAAAACCTCACAGTAAACAGAAATTATGTTGCTCTGTAGACGACGCTAAACTTCTGTTACAGCTGCATAAAACACCGTATTCGTGCGAATGTAGTGCGCACATTCTTTTTATCATACGAAGTACACAAAATTGGGGTGCGTAATAATCGATGGCGCATTAGGTTCGAGTACAAACTTGAATTGTTCAACAGTATTTCTTACGCTATGTGATCAGAAGTAGCAAACATTTATTGAATACGAGCAAGAAAACAGAGGGACTGTATCTGTGACGATGTAATTCGGGTAAGAGGTTACGAATTAAAAGAGCTGGTATATATTTCCAGTTTTGAGTTCTATTCGCAGGCGTCAGAACAAAATCCATTACTGCCACGAGAGGAAATTTTCTTTAGTCTTCGGGTCAAACAGAACGTGTCTTTATTTCTTTTTTTATTTCCTCGGTGAAATTTACGTAGTGTCCCGTACATCACAACGCATTGTTGTACTTATCGACCTCATTTCATTACATGAAGATTTTACCTATTCTTTCGGACATGTCCGATCTTGTAGCTTTCGGTAAGCGGTGAAATCTTACGGGACAAACTGCGGAGATTATCGGTCTTGAACTCTCGAACAATGAAATTACATGAAATCTAGACCATTAGCTGCTTACAGGATTTGACAAATGTCAACGGGGACAGTTGAAAATGTGCGCCCCGACCGGGAATCGAAGCCGCGAACAGCCGCTAACATGGGAGACACTCTATCTGACCGAGCCATCATGGACGGGTAGTACGACCGGTCCGCAGTGCGAACCCGTTCAACAATATGCCAAAAGCTTCCACAGGATACTGAGAAGAAACTTCAGGAATTTCAGTAGTATGTTATCACACTTCGGAAAGAGAAGAATTTTTCGATGGACTAAATAGTCAACGTCGATGAGACTCCAACTCGGTTTGATATGCCACATAATTACACGATTGACGAGAAGGGTACAAAAGAAGTTACCAACAGTACATCTGGTCGTGAAAAAAAGCACGTAACAGTAATGCTAGCAATTCCAGTAGGTGGGAATAAACTTCACCATTTTTTAATCTTCGAGCGCAAAACAAACCCCAAGACACCAACAAATGAATAGCTTCTTCCTGATAACATCACTGTTCAGTATCAAGAGAAGGGATGCATGACCGAAAGTGTGATGCTTGACTGCCTCAGAAACGTGTGGGAACTCCGTCCTGGTGGGTTTTCCAAGCAACCATCGGTGCAGCTAGAGGCAAGAACCGACGCACATATTCCACAAGTACACAGCTAAGACCTGTTCGTGTGCTACAAATGTGTCTTTCTGCACTTCGTAGTCATCTTAATGACGACGTACAAAAGAACTCTACCCTGTGCCCTTGTTATTATTCCTGGAGGAATGACTTTTGCAATACGACCCCTTGACGTTAGTATATATAAACCTTTGAAAGGTTACGTTCAAGAACGGTACGAAAAGTGGTTTGGCGAACCGAATCTTCAACTGACTCCGACGGAAAAAAATAAAAATGCTGCACCCTACATTATTGCGCACTGGGTTTCGGCTGCCCGGAAACGCATCGAAGGACCATTGACCGTAAAATCATCCAAGGAATGCTGTATTTCAAATACTCTGGATGGCAGTGAAGATAATGTGCTCTAGAACGACATCGAGTATGACGGGGAAGGAGAAAAGGAATCTGTTTCTGATATAGACTCTTCTGGGGATTCCAGTAATGATGACATTTTTGAATAACGCCTGTAACTTACAGTATGTTTCTTTGTATGTCATGTAGGTAATCAGGTTAGCCGTTCGGTTTTAATAATGAAGATATCGCTTAGCTTAAAAATAAAGTTACTGTTGTTTTTCTAGTGCACTGTTCTTCTAGACTTGTAAAATAAATTTCACCAATACAAAAATACTTTGCCAACGATGAGCGAAAATTCATTTTTTTTATTAATTTAATTTTTAAGATTGGGGTGCGGATTACATTCGATGGCACATTAGATTCGCGTGAATACGGGACATTTAAAAACAGCAGGAAAAAAATCAAGTCTCGATACATTACTGGAATATTGACAAATTTAATGAACTGTATGAACAGACGATAGTACTCATTTTAGTAGTTGGTATACCGTATGAGCTCTACAGACGATCATAGCTCAAAGCACGTGTAACTGAACGCTTTACATAGAACGTAAATTATCATTAAGACTCATGACCCCTCCTCGCCTTTAATGATCTTACCGTCCTATAGCTTCTTTACCAGGTTCCTGGTTTGTATCCGAATATTCACAGTTACTTAATTTTACGCAAATGTTTGCTCTTTCCATCTAGTTACGTTGTTGAGATAATCACCCCGCACACACAAATTCGCGAGGAAACCGGACACCCAGTCTTTTACCTAAGCCAATCATAACAGTTAACATCTACAGCCACATTTTTACTACTCAATTCACACTTGACTGCTTAACAGAGTGTTAAAGTAACTAGTTTCGCACTATTTGTCAAATGTTCCATTATAGAACATCGAGCTAGGAAAACGAACTTTTATTTCTCTTATTTTATTACGAATAGCACATCTCCCTAGGAAGTTGAGCGTCAACAAAATATTTTAGCAATCGGAGGAGATAGTTGGTGGTTGAAATTTCGTGAAAAATTCTCGCCTCAATGGAAAAAGTCATTATCTTATTCATTTCCATCCCATCTTGATCATCATGTCCCTGACACTCTCTCTCCTTTCGCAACAGTACAAAACTTGAACTTTTTCGATGTTCTCCGTCAATTCTATGTAGTAAGGGTCCTATAACGCACAGCAGCAGTCCAGGAGAGAAAGGATAAGCGTAATGGAGACAGTCCTCTTAGTATGTTCGTTGCATTTTCTAGGTGTTCTACCAATAAAACTCTATATTTGGCTCGCCTTACCGGCAACATTTTATGTGTGATCCTCTCAGTGACTATCCCTAGTTATTTAGTTAAATGGGCAGCCTTTAGAATCGTGCGATTTGTCGTGTGACAGAAATATATCGGATGACTCACATCTTCCCTATTTGGAGTCAAATGCCACTTTTTGCACCATAAAAGTACTGGACAGCAAATGACAGCATCATCTTCAAAATTATCAGTTGCACAGCACAATAATTTTATTGTCCGTGTTCAGTTTTGTTAGTCCTACCGGGTGAACTCAGAAAAGCTAAGCCTAGCTCTCGGCTGTCAACATGATGCACCGTCTACGAAACAGATCTGGAAGTAACTTTACGAGGTACTGAAGCTTCTTTTAATATATTCAAGGAAGAAAACAATTACTAGTTCTATGAGTCACTGACCTTCAAATTGCACAAAGCAAAATAAAATGGTCCGCGGCTCGTGGTCGTGCGATAGCGTTCTCGCTTCCCACGCCCGGGTTCCCGGGTTCGATTCCCGGCGGGGTTAGGGATTTTCTCTGCCTCGTGATGACAGGGTATTGTGTGCTGTCCTTAGGTTAGTTACGCTTAAGTAGCTTTAAGTTTTGGGGGACTGATGACCATTGATGTTAAGTCCCATAGTGCTCAGAGCCTAAATAAAAAGGCTGCCCTCCAAGCCCATCGCGCTAATCGAGTCCCGTTCTCGGAACAAGATTACCAGCGTGAAATGGACACAGATAAAATCATAACGGGCAGTAATGAATATCAGATTATTGATGTACTCATTCAGTAAATGCAATCTATAACGACACCTAACATCCATCACCAGATTACCCTATTTTCGACAACGAAAGACAACTTTGAAAAAATTATTTTATAATACCCTACGTAATTATTTTGTCAGACAAGATTGGTAAATGGCTTCAGGAAACTGGGGTTGTACACGCGTTCTGTGCTTCCAGTATATTCGTATGCAATTTGGAACACCACGAAAATAGGGATTTAAATTGCTAGAGTCAGGTGCCTATCCGATTCTGTGTAGCGATTGCCCATCTATCTATACAGGCCGTCCGCTTCCGTAGCGTAGCGGTACATACCACCTACCATGCAAAGCCCGGTTTCGATTCCCGGCAGGGCACTGGGTGTAGTGTGTCTTTGATCATCATTGACTCGCAAGTCGCCTGTGTGACTTGCAATACGGTGGCCGAACTCCCCCGAATGGGGCCCCCAAACCTACAATGCCATACGATCATTTCCATTTTTTGTAGACCACACCTGCCGCTCCTTTCACATACATTCCAGAGAACACAAAAATCTTACCAATGCAGAATAATTCCTATCTAACCACCCGAAAAATAATAGTGTTTTCCACGAGATTCAATCATAGATGGCACTGTTTTACATCTTCAGCCAAAGGGCAATGTGTTACATATTCTAGATGAAATTGAAACCCTCCGCAGAATTTACCAGGGTCTGCTGTTCACGAATGAACAAACCACGCTAAAGTACGCAGATCTACCGAATCATTTTTTTTTCTTGATTCAGCATCCGACTTCACCCCTTCTTTCTAGTTCCTGCTAATTATCCACTGCGTATGTACTTTTAACAGTCTGATTAACGGTTTTTCATGGCATATTATTGGAATTTTGCTAGTTGTTTAGCCACCATATGGGATACGTTCCTCACTTGCGACAAAAATTAAACAATGACAAGGCAAAGCATTGCGACGAATGCCCACCACGGCACTGGATTGCGCCTGGTGGCTTTGCGGGTACGGGAGGCGGTAACATAAGTCTATAAGCGGAGCAGACACGGACGGGGGATCACTCTAGAGAAGATGGGCTGAAAGTCTGGAAATTCAATGAGATAAACCACATTGACAAAGGGTTGACTACTGTTACGTTGAGCCTGTGAACGAGTATCGTGAAAACGGCAAATAGGCTCAAATGTTCTCGCGCTACTGTCATGTGAATCCACGGAAAGAGGTAGATGACCATCACTAGGTGCTAAACGGTCTCACGTTCACGACACTTCACAGAATGTGTGGTCCGGAAGCTTCTCTGCTCTGTAAAACAGGATAGATGGTGATGGGTGGCATCTATGCCGAAAGAGCACGACGCTGGCGATTGCACAATTGTTTCCGAGCCCATTGGCTACAGTACTTTGTTGCAAACTGAGCTCTGCAGCAGGCCGTCCTTATGTGTTAACATGTTGACCTAACGACACTGTTGATTATACGAGGGTTGCAACATTAATAGAGACAACTATTTATTTACAGCTCGTACGAAATATATACGTGTTTCAAAGTTTTACTGACCTTCAAAGTAATCACGAACATTGCATATGAACCGTTCCCATTAGCAACGATGTGGAAGTCGTAGTACACCCTTAGCAGTGGCAATTGTGTTGATAGATCGAGAGGCGCGGTCTATTGTCCAACGTATTTGTAGCAGTTCCGAAGCGAAAGCTTCTGTCTCTGTGTTGTTTATTTCTGGAACGCAACCTACGACCAGCTTCGAAACAGAAGTGATGACACGGGAGCTGACCATCATTCTGCAGGACAATGCTCAAGCACGTACAGTCTAAGCTGTTACTGATTTGTTTGACTGATAGGGCTGCTAAGTTCTGTACCACCTACTGCACTCCCCTGACTTAAGCCCTCGCGAGTTCAAATCGATTTCTAAACTCTAGGAAACACTTCACGGCATTCGCTTCAGAACTGCTAAAAACTCGTCGGGAAATACACCGCGCCACTCGAACTATCAACACAACTGGCACTGCTAAGAGTATCCTACGTCTTCCACATCGCTGGTAACGGGTTATGCACAATGCTGGTGACTTCTTTTAAGGTCAGTAAAACTTTGAAACACGTATCTAGTTTGTGCGAGCTGTAAATAAATAGTTGCCACTATTAAAGTTCCAACCCTCGTAATTGCATTAGGCACAGGACCATCGGGTTTCGCCCGTCGTTGAATGGAAAGGCGTCGGCTCTTCCTTTGAATCACATTGTAGTTAGAGGAGATAGCATGTTATCTCCACAAACGCTGAACAGCGGCTCGAAAAGTGCAGCGCGCCGCGAACGTAGAGTATTGGGAGCAGTATTATGCGGTGGGAAAGATTCTCTGGTGGATGCGAACCACCTGCATCCCTCCATGCTTCATATCTTCAAAGACAGTTATGTCATCCTTCAGCAGTATAATTGTCCGTATCTACAATCAAGACAGTGGAATGCGCCTTTGGTTCAAAAGGGTTCAAATGGCTCTGAGCACTATGTGAGGTCATCAGTCCCCTAGAACTTATTACGTTAGCAGTCTCGCGGTTCCAGACTGAAGCGCCTAGAACTGCACGGCCACAGTGGTCGGCTGAACCTTTGACTACGGCAGTTACTTTCAGAATGATGCCTCTTCAACTTGTGAGTAGCCGGTGGCCGCTCCTTCAGAAGGGTCCAAGCAGACACACAGTGGAAAGGATTACCAGTTACTGGAGCTCCAATTTTAGGTGCTTTATGGAGCCCCTTAGGCAGATTACGTTCCGTGCTGGAAAGAAAGCCAATGAATACTCGGAATGGTTGCCGAAGTGCAACATCCGAGATGCAGTAGTCTGAAAGATGTGGCTCATGTCGTCACTAACGACACCCGTCGTGTGATTTCTGACACGAGCCTCATTTCGTACAGGCGGTTGGCGGAGGTTTTGAAGAATGCTGGCCTCGCGCACGGGACACAAGCAGAGCTCACAATTTCCAACATTGTTCCCAGAGTTGATCGGGTTCCTTTGGATTTGGAGACGAGTGGACGATCTCAACAAAAGGCTTCGTCGACTCTGTGACGACCTTGGCAACAGATTTCTAGACCTGTATCACAGTGTGGGGATTTGTTGGTGTCCCCTTAATAGGTCAAGGGTGCGCTACACAAAGGAAACAGCTACTCGGATAGCAGAGTATTTGTGGAGTTCAGATGAAGGTTTTTTAGACCAGGTAGTAGTTTGAGGTGCCAGTCGAAACACAGAGAGGGAAGTCCAAAGGCTTTGAAAATAAAGACACTTCGATAATCATAATTTTATCACTAAACAGTCGAAGCATTCTTAATAAAGTTCCCGAATTTACTGCCCTCCACGAAAGTTCTAGGCTCAGATTGCTCTTTAGACTGAGATCTGTGTGAAATCTGAAGTGGAAAGCTTTGAGATATTTAGCGAGTCGTGGAAAGAAATGTAAGAGGTCATGGGAGGGGGTCTGTTCATTGCGGTGGAAAAAAATATTGCTTCTAGTAGGGTCGAGGTGTTAAAAAATGGTTCAAATGGCTCTGAGCACTATGGGACTTAACATCTATGGGCATAAGTCCCCTAGAACTACTTAAACCTAACTAACCTAAGGACAACACACAACACCCAGCCATCACGAGGCAGAGAAAATCCCTGACCCCGCAGGGAATCGAACCCGGGAACCCGAGCGCGGGAAGCTAGAAGGCTACCGCACGACCACGAGATGTGGGCGGTTAAGTGTCACAGGGAATTTATCTGGTGGCGTATAAGAGCTGTAGGTGATACCAAGTTAATTTTTTGATGTTTTTACCAGCCACCCGATTCTGCTGTGACAGTTCAAGAGTTATTGAAAGGAAATCTACGGTCAGTAGCGCGTAAATACCCAGATCATGCAATACTAGTTGGAGGCGACTTTAACCTACCGAGAAATGACCGGGATGTCTATGAATTCAATGGAGCGGGTACAGACAGACAGTCACGTGAAACACTTTTGAACTGTTTTCTGAAGACTGTCCTTAGCCCTTTGTTTGGCAGCCCATGCGCAGTAGAAATTTCTTAGGCCATAGCTACAAATGGGCCGGACATGATAGACATTGTCAATACAGAAACGGGGCTTAGCGATCATGATGTCATTATGGCTTGTATGATTGCGAAAGTTAATAAATCAGTCAAGAAGTCTAGGAAGGTATTTCTGTTACACAGAGCAGATAAGCAGTCATTAGCGTCTCTCTTATACAGTGCATTGGAAACACTTAGTTCCAGTAAGATGGATGTAGAGGAGCTATGGGCAAAGTTTAAGCAGATGTAAATGGTGATCTTGAGAATTATGTTCACAGTAAGTCGATAAAATATGGAAAAGACTCACCATAGTTTAGTAACGAAATTCGATGTATGCTGAGGAAGCAGTGCATGTTGCACTCTCAGTTCAAAAGCGAACGCACAGATTACGACAAGCGAAGGTTAGTAGAGATTCGTGACTCTGTGAAAAAATTTGTGCACAAAGCATTCAACTGCCACCGTCACACTTTAGCAAAAGATCTGGCAAAAAAACCGAGGATTTTCTCGTGTTACGTAAAATCACTAAGCGTGTCTAAGGCTTCCATTCAGTCCCCTGTGGACCAGTCTGGCGAGGTAGCTGAAGATACCAAAAATGATAGCCGAAGGCTTAAACCACCTGCGCAAGAAATTTTTCACACAGGGGCATCATGCGTACATACCGTCATTTGACCACCGGACATATGGACGACATAATAATAAATATCTTTGGTATAGAGAAACTTCTGAAGGATTTGAAAGCCAATAAATCATCAGGTTCGGATGGAATCCCAGTTCAATTTTACAAGTTGTACTCTATTGCATTGGCACCATACCTAGATTCTCGCGAATCTCTTGCCGAGCACAAAGTCCCAAACGACTCGAAAAAGGAGCATGTGACTACAGTCTATAATAAGTGAAGTGTCGCGAAATAGTAAAGAGTTGGCAACGTGGAATATTTACAAAGTTTCGTTGCCTATACCGAGAGCCAGAGGCAGTAGGTTAGCCAAATGCTAAGAGGATTGCACATATGTCGGAATGTGTCGTCCGCAGGGCAATGGCCTCGTTACACACAACAGGCGAGAGAGAATTGCTTAGCACGCGAGTTTGTGTTAGACGGAGACTTTTGTAGAGTGCAAGACAGAGGAACAGCGTCAGCTGTCCTGCATTTCACAACTTCGCGTAAGTCTGCCGCAACAACACGTAACTCTGTCGCAAGAACACCTAAGGGGCGTGTACGACAGATGAATCACCAGTATAAGTGGAATGAATGCGTTCATTAAAAACGAGCATGACGTCAGGACGTCGCTCGTCCTTCCTTTAAATACGCCAGCTTTGATAGCAACAAGGCTCTCGCACTCTCACTCGCAGTCAGACTTGCAGTTAGATGTGTACTGGACCGCTGCGTAGCGCTCAGCTCGGTGATCGACATGTTAATCTTTAATAAGGGGATGTTGCAGTAAGGGTGGCCCATTCAGAAGCAGACGTGAGGGGACAGTACCAGCTCTGATCCTCTCTGCTGCCACTGTCAATCATCAACCCAGGATTAGCAGACATCGCGGCAGACTCGCTCGCCGCCAATGCTGGCCACATCAGTGAGCCGTCGTCGAGATCGTGCGGGGCCTAGGCCCTGTGCATCCGCCGTCACAACCGGGTGAGCCGACGACGCTGGGGACTGCAGCCCGTTCCGCCCTTCCACCACGGACGAGCCACCAGGAGGAGCAGGGAAGAAGACGGGGTGGGATAGAGTACACTCCCCACTACGAGAACGCCCCTCGTGCTGACAGCGCCGGGACTCCAACCCAGAGCCTTCACGGGCAGCTGCTTGCTGTCCGCCACCGAGCCAGCCGGACAGCCGAGAGCCTCCAGCCACGCGCGGCCGAAGTAAGGGCATTCCCCCGCTACGTCACAGCACGCGGCGCTGCGCTAGCAAGACTGGTGCGTCCCGGATCTGGTATCATCACTACGAGTCAGCGAGGACTCGGGGAAGGTCGTTGATATCACCAAGCCACATTGTACTCGGCAAGGATAAAGATGTTATGAGTTAATAATGTTTCTATGGCGTTTCTGACGCTTCTACTGTCTTTTCCTAGCATCCTGACAACTGGAGGGGTCACCGCTCGGCCATCCTGTCCACCGTAGGCGACCGGGACTACCGAAGCGCCTATATAAGGGTGAAACAACAGACCCACCAAATTACAGAACAATATTCCTGAATTCTGTTTGCTGTAGAATCCTGAAACATATTCTTAGTTCTAGTGTAATAATAAACTTCATTGAGACTGAGAATCTTATTTCCACGAATCAGCATGGTTTTAGAAGGTTTCGCTTGTGCGAAACTCAGCTTGCCCTTTTATCGTATGATACATCACAAAATTGTGGATTAAGGGGAACAGGCATATTACATCTTTCTAGATATCCGGAAAGCATTTGACACGGTGCCCTAATGTATGATGTTAACGAAGGTATGAACATATGGAATTAGTTGACAGATACGTGAGTGGCTCTAAGACTTCTTTAATGATAGAACACTGTGTGTTGTCCTTGACAGCGAGTGTTCATCGGAGACATGGTATCTTCAGAGGGTTCCAGGGAAGTGTGACAGGACCGCTGTTGTTCTCTATATACATAAATTATTTGGCGGACAGGGTGAGCACTAATCTGCGTTTGTCTGCTGATGATGCTGTGCTGTGCTCTTAGGTGTCAAAGTTGAGCGACTAGAGAAAAATACAATGTGATTTATACAATATTTCCTGTTGGTGTGATGAATGACAGCTACGGCTAAATCTGGAAAAGTGTAAGTTTCTGCGGATGAGTAGGAAGAAAAAACCTTTAATGTTTGGATACAGTATTACTAGCGCCCTGCTTGACAGACGAGTCTTGTAAATACCTCGGCGTAACACCGCAAAGCGATATGAGATGGAACGAGCATGTGAGAACTGTAGTAGGGAGTGCAAATGAATGATCTCGGCTTATTGGAAGGATTTAGAAAAGAGTGGTTCATCTGTAAAGGAGATCGCGTATACTACGCTGGTACGACCTATACCTGAATTGTGATCTAGTGTTTGGGATCGGAACCATTTCGATTGAAGGAAGGCATTGAAGCAATTCAGAGACAGGCTGCTATATCTGAAACACGCGTGTTACGGAAAAGCCTCGGGAGTCAAATAGGAATCCCTAAGGGAAGGCGACGTTCTTTTCGAGAAACATTGTTCAGAAAATTTTTAAAGGGGGTAGAACGTCAAACGGGCCGACTTGGAGCAGGAGAGGCATCTAAGGACATTTTAATTTGCGGTGTCTATACTTTTACAAATAAGTTCATAAAACTTTTGCAGCCTCACCAGGAAGGATTCAGGATTCACACCCATTGCAGTGGAAGTAAGAAAACATAGCAAAATAAATTTTTTAGGTGGGAAATTTCATAATTTTTTCTCTTACTAATGGCTGCATTTGTTGCTATAGGTACACTTTTCTGCATAAGTTAGAGAGATTCTTCGATGAATTTTGCACATCATAAAAACCATACTTACAGGTGTATGATATTCTAGAATTTATTTAATTTATGAAAAAACGAATGCGCTGTTATATTTTAAATCATGTTTAGAAAAAACACAAATTTTCTAGTTAATTACCTAAAATTTTACCACAGTTTTCAATAGATTTGTAAAATTCTACAGTTTCATACACCTTTGAGTATGGTTTGTATGCTGTGGAAATTCATCGAAGAATCTCCTTTACTTATGAAGAAAAGTGTACCTACAGCAACAAATGCTGCCATTAGTAAGTGAAAAAAATGATGAAATTTCGCATGTAAAAAAATTATTTTGTTATGTTTTCGAACTTCCACTGCTGTGACTGCAAATTCTGAATCCTTCCTGGTCATACTGACAAAGTTTGATCAATTTATTTGTAAAAGTATAGGCAGTGGAAATTAAAATGTCCTGTCAAGCCTCTCCTGCTCCAAGTCGGCCCGTTTGACGTCCTACCCCTCCTTACGCACGGAATTTGAAGCAGACTGCCGAATGTGTCTACTGCCGCCAACATGCATTGCGCCTAAGGACCACGAAGATACAATATATTAGGGCTCACGTGGGAGCATATAGATAGTCACATTTCCCTCGCTTTATTGGCAAGTGGAACAGGAAAAGAAATTACTGGTACAGGTTACCCCCGCCACGCGCAGTATGGTGGCTTACGGTATATATATGTAAATGGACACTGAAGCTCCAATGACACTGGTATAGGCATGCGTATTCAAATGCAGATATGTAAACAGGTAGAATAGGGCGCTGCCCTCGGCAACGCCTCTATAAGGCAACAAGTGTGTGGCGTAGTTGTTGGATTGGTTACTTCGGCCGGTTATCAAAATTTTTGGGAGTTGAACGTGGTGTTATAGTCGGCGTACGAGCGACAGGACACAGCATCTGCGATTTAGCCATGAAGTGGGGATTATATCGTACGATCATTTCACGGGTGTAACGTGAATTTCAGGAATCAGGTAAAACCTCGAATCTCCGACATCGCTGCGGCCGGAAATATATCCTGCAAGAACCGGATGAACGACGACTGAAGAGAATCGTTCAGTGTGACAGAAGTTCATCCCTTCCGAAAATTGCTGCAGATCTCAGTGTTGAGCCATCGACAAGTGTCAGCGTGCGAACCATTAAAAGGAACATCATCGATATGGGCTTTCAGAACCGCGAGACCACTCGTGTATCCTTGATGACTGCACAACACAAAGCTTTACTCCTCGCCTGGGGCGGTCAACACTGACATTGGACTGTTGATGACTGGAAACATGTTGATGCGTTGACCGAATCTCGTTTCAAATTGTATCGTGCGGATGGACGTGTACGGGAATGGAGACAACTTCATGAGCCGATGGACGCTGAATGTCAGTAGGGCACTGCTGAAGCTGGTGAAGGCGCTGTAGTGGTGTGGGGTGTGTCCACTTGGAGTGATATGGGACCCCTGATACGTCTAGATACGACTCGGACAGGTGACTCGTACGTAAGCATCCAGTCAGATTACCTGTATCCATTTATGTCCATGGTGCATTCCGACGGGCTAGGGCGTTTCCAGGAAGACAATGCGACACCCCGTGTGGTGGTTCTTTATGTATTGGTATTTATATATTATGAAAAGTTGGAGTTAATGTCATTGTATTTGCTTCACAAATGGAAAATTATGTACGTCAGTGACTCAGTAATACTATTTCTTGGAGTTAGTTAGTCCGACACGATGTTTTTACATTAAATGACGCCACTAACAAACAAAATTCCAGATATAGAACTGTAATAGTTCCTAATATTACTTTTTGGTAATTATGTTTTCTTTTGTGAAAATGCATGACTAAGGAGATGCTCGCCATTTCGTTAAGTGGAGATCGAAAAAAATTTACTGAACTCAGTTTACTCAAATATGATTCAATATTGGAATTAATGACTAATTTTACTGCTTCAATGGAAGAAACGCTAATCAAGAGAAATCTCCTACATTCACATTTAGTTTTACTTGTCAAAATCACCGAACACTAAGATATTTGTTACGTCTCTGGGCCGTTGTTATTTAGAAGAACGGCGCTGAACTTTGACCTATAAAATTTTGCATAAATAATTTAAATTCACCACTTCATGAGTACACGAGCTGGCACAGATAAACACTAGCAACCCTTTTAAGTAATATTTGAATATATTTAAGCAAAATATTCCATGAAACTTAGATGTTTTAATGTCTCGTCACAAAACTTCTTTTTACACTATCAAAAAACAATATAGAAGAGCGAACGATATTTTTACAAAAAAAACCGAGACTGCAGTTCCATTTGTAGATCATATTAATTGGATCTACACCTACGTCTACATCTACAGACATACTCCGCAGTCCACCATACGGTGCGTGGCGGAGGGTACCTCGTAATACAACTACATCTTCTCTCCCTGTTCCACTCCCAAACAGAACGAGAGAAAAATGACTGCCTATATGCCTCTGTACAAGCCCTAATCTCTCTTATCGTATCTTTGTGGTCTTTCCGCGAAATGTAAGTTGGCGGTAGTAAAATTGTACTGCAGTCAACCTCAAAAGCTGGTTCTCTTAGCTTCCTCAGTACCTTCTCAAGAAAAGAACACCTCCATTCCTCTAGAGACTCCCACCCGAGTTCCTAAAGCATTTTCGTAACACTAGCGTGATGATCAATCCTACCAATAACAAATCTAGCAGCCCGCCTCTGAATTGCTTCTATGTCCTCCCTCAATCCGACCTGATAGGGATCCCAAACGCTCGAGCAGTACTCAAATATAGGTCATATTAGTGTTTTATAAGCGGTCTCCTTTACAGATGAACCACATCTTCCCAAAATGCTACCAATGAACCGAAGACGACTATCCTCCTTCCCCACAACGGCCATTGCATGCTTGTCCCACTTCATATCTCTCTGCAATGTTACGCCTTAATATTTGTTCGACGTGACTGTGTCAATCGCTACACTACTAATGGAGTAGTCAAACATTATAGGATTCTTTTTCCTATTCATCTGCATTAATTTACATTTATCTATACGAGGTGCATTCAAGTTCTAAGGACTCCGATTTTTTTTTCTCCGGACTGGAAAGAGATAGAAACATGCGCATTGTTATAAAATGAGGCCGCGTTCATTGTCAATACATCCCAGAGTTGGCAGCACCGTACGGCAGACGGAATTTTACCGCCAGCGGCGAGAATGAGAACTGTTTTAAATACTTAAAATGGCAACGTTTTCATTAAACAGTATGCATTCATTCGTTTTCTGAATTTGCGTGGTGTGAAACCAATTGAAATTCATCGACAGTTGAAGGAGAAATGTGGTGATGGAGTTATGAATGCGTCGAAAGTAAGTTCGTGGGTGCGACAGTTTAGTGAAGGGAGAACATCGTGCCACAACAAACCGAAACAACCTCGGGCTCGCACAAGCCGGTCTGACGGCATGATCGAGAAAGTGTAGAGAATTGTTTTGGGGGATCGCCGAATGACTGTTGAACAGATCGCCTCCAGAGTTCGCATTTCTGTGGGTTCTGTGCACACAATCCTGAATGACGACCTGAAAATGCGAAAAGTGTCATCCAGGTGGGTGTCACGAATGCTGACGGACGACCACATGGCTGCCCGTGTGGCAGTTTGCCAAGCAATGTTGACGCGCAACGACAGCATGAATGGGACTTTCTTTTCGTCGGTTGTGACAATGGATGAAACTTGGATGCCATTTTTCAATCCAGAAACAAAGCGCCAATCAGCTCAATGGAAGCACACAGATTCACCGCCACAAAAAAATTCGGGTAACCGCCAGTGCTGAAAAAATGATTCGTGTCCATGTTCTGGGACAGTGAGGGCGTAATCCTTACCCATTGCGTTCCAAAGGGCACTACGGTAACAGGTGCATCCTACAAAAATGTTTTGAAGAAAAAATTCCTTCCTGCACTGCAACAAAAACGTCCCGAAAGGGCTGCGCTTGTGCTGTTTCACCAAGACAACGCACCCGCACATCGAGCTAACGTTACGCAACAGTTTCTTCGTGATAACAGCTTTGAAGTGATTCCTCATGCTCCCTACTCCCCTGACTGGCTCCTACTGACTTTTCGCTTTTTCGAACAATGAAAGACACTCTCTGAGGCCGCACATTCACCAGCCGTCCTGCTATTGCCTCAGCTAAAGTGTCTTTACACTGAGCACATCCTGATTTCCCTGCCTGCACGTCGACTGGTGAGTGTTAATCAGGACACCTCGCACTACTGCCTAGCCTAAAAAAACCATGTGCACGCCACAAGTACTCTGCTACCCCAGTAGCCTGTTCCTTCGTGTAGTGCACCCCTGACCTATCTAGTGGAGTCCAACAATTCCCCACCCAATAGCGCAAGTCTAGAAATCTGCAGCCAAGACCGTCACAGAGTCGACGAAGTCTCTGGTTTAGACCCTCCACTCGGCTACAAAGCAAAAGACCCCGATCCACTCTGGGAACGATGCTGCAAATAGAGAGCTCTGCTTGCACCCCGCGTGCGATGCCAGCGGTCGTCGGCAAATCCACCAGCCGCCTGTACGAACTGAGGATCGCCTCAGGACCCAAGCGACAGGCATCATTGGTACCGACGTGACCAACTACTTGCAGACGACTGCACCTCGTATTCTCGATAGGCGCAGGCAAGGCCGCGTCCATATCTTGGATGAGGCGCCGCAGCAGATAAACCAAGTGCACGCCATGTACGCTATTTCCCTAAGGGGCTCCACCCGCCTAACGTTGGAGCTACCAATAACCAGCAACCGTGTGCCTGCTCGGGCCCTGCTGAAGGAGCGGCCACCTGCCCACTGACAGGATGAACGAGCGAGGCCAGCCGGCCAGGCTCCACATGGGCCCTACGCCTCGAGCGGCGCGAACGCGTTGCAGTCCGCCACTCACCCTGAGGTGAGGGCGGCCCCAACGCGCCGGATACTCTAGAAGGTGCCTCGGCGGCTGCGTCAGCGGACGCAGCAAGCGACACCTGGGGTGTCTCAAGCGATGCGCCAACAGCACGCTCAGCTGCTCGCGAACCGCGTCCAGTTCCTCCTACACCCACACACAGCACGCACACACCCTATCCATCCTACTGCAAATATCTAATGACTCCGCGAATTTATACTCTACGGCTATCAAATAAGCAATATTACTCCTCTCAAATACGAGAATACGCAAGGATTTTATGTAATTAAATATGCAAGCGCACAAACACTCGGAAACAAATTAAGAATCAAACTACAGAACAAATATGAAAGCTAAATATGCGACTCGCTACTGTGTTGCTGCTGCACTGATACAGAGTTGTTGTTATTTTTCCGAGATAACTTTTATGTTTCGTTACGATGTCAGTTTTGGTATATTTGTGAAGTTATTCAATATCATTTATTTTAAGTTATGTGTCATTCTGCAACATGGGCTCCCCAGTGAGGCTGTACCCAAATATTTCTAATGCTGAGTCTCACTCACTACCAGACTTCATCATTTCACATGATTTTTAAAATCTTCAGTCACACTTGTCACTGCGACTCAAGTAAGTATAGTTTCAGAATATTCACATTATTAAGCAAGTTGAGCTTTAACTTACACCTAAAGTATTTATTTACGATGTATTTTCAGGTTTACAATTATTTTTGTTAGTGATTGTGTTTAACTTACTGTTTGCCCTGTGCCTGCACATGTAGGAGAACCGTTTGGAATAACCTATGACCCGTTAACAAAAGGCTTATACTCCCCATTCAGGTTACGGGCGTATGGGAAAAAACGGGTCGAAAACAACCCCGCCCGGAGTCTTCGAACTGTTTAATTAAACGTGATATTTAATGAGTTTCTCGGATGTTAGACAGTTAAACATACATATATACAACAATTTAAAGATTCTCATATACAATGATTAAGAAGAGATCGAACGCCTATCCCAGCAGTGTTAAATTTAGTGACTTGGCTTACCTGTATTTCAGGAATGAAACTTCTGTAGGACATTAAACTGTATGTTCTGAGTCTGCTGAACTACAACAAAGCATTCAGCAACTGCTTTTGGAAACAAAAATTTATAATTACACAGTTAAAATTGTGTGTACCTTCTTGTGCGTTACCCTAAATAATTTCAATTTATGCAAAACATTACGTTCTTCTTTTACTTCAGTGGACTCAGGATATGTATGTTATTACTATCTGATTATTCGAATACTCGACCCGACGTATTTTCTGAGATGTAGAGAAAATGCAACAGAAAAGATTAATTTTCAGGGACAGCTTCTACCGTTTCAAAAGACTGTAACTCACTTAATATATGCTTATTTATTTTATTTTTAGTCACTCAGAAGCACCCTGCACCATTCCGTATTTCGTCCTCTCGATCGTTTTCAAAGTTTTTTCTTCTTTTTTTTCTTTCTGGACTCCTTAGTGGTCAACTGTGCTGCATACTCTGCTTTAACAATGCCAACCTTGTTCATCCGTTCAAGTTCCCTGATGCACTTTGCTCCAGGATGAATTCCCACAAGCTGTAGCACTTTTACCCTACCGATGTTGCCACCATTAAAAGCCATAACAGCATAACTGACACCCCCCTCCACTATAGTGCCTTCATTCCAACAAAAACCTTTTTTGGTAAGCGGGTCCATATCAGATTGTGAACGACTCATTAGGATTTTGAGTCTGACCATGAAGACAATTCTTCAGTAATTCATGATTTGCTAGGTCTCTGTAAATACGTTTTATTATATCCATGACTGCTGCTAGGATGGAATGTTTATCGCTGTATGAACTGTTTGAGTACAGGGCATTGCAGTAATTGCTCCATGAATCAGGTCCAGGAGGGCAAAGGTGGTGTACTGGGTTTTCATCAGGTGATAGTCTGTGGAAGAAGGTAGCCCACACTGCCTTCTTTATTTTCAACAAATCCTGAGTATTATTCCTAATGGCCATCCCATAATACTGTTGTACCTCATCAATAATTTTTTCAGCCTGTCTGCCTCTAATGGTTTTACCATCAGAAAACTTCTTGTCTTTCGAACTTTGTTTCAACTTCCTGAACCTGGTGCCCATCCTCTTCAGAATGTGAGCAACACATTCCAGTTTCATTATAATCTTCTCACCGTAAGGTCCCTGAGCGGCTACTACGCTGTTATATTCTTCTGAGTCTCCATTGCCTAAGAACTTAGTGTAACACACTACCATAATTTATTTCAACAATTTCGTTTGCCGCATCCTTCATTGACTTAGACGCAAGAGATTCCACGACAGCTGCAATAAATCCTGCATACCTGTCGATTTTACAAGGTGGGCGTGGCATATTCATCACGACACACGTTGTTTCTGCAGCAGTGTGTCCTTAGCCAATAGCTCTCAATCCATAAATCACCTAACATTTACTTCAAAATAATTATCTTTACACTTATCAGAATTCCAAAATTAAAGAGTATATTTACAACTGGCGCAATTAATGATACGTTTCCTGGCTAGTCAGTTTGATACCTCACTGTCTTCAAGTAGATTAACTGCCCCTTCACATATCTTGCAACACACACATTCACCTGAAACCTTGTAATGAAATGTGGCTCTATCAGAATATAACCTAACCTATCATTTATATCTCTTTGGTTTTGAGAAAACAGTGCATCATAATGTTTCATTTGAAACTTCGAAGCGCTGATGGGTGTTTCTCTAGAAACTGACGAGTTTGCCTGTATTTCAGAGTCTGTAACTTCACACGCCACATGTTGAACACATTGTTTCCCTGTATTCGAAAATCTATTACCATGAAACTGACGTTTCTTAAAAACACTCCATTTTGGCGTCATACTTTACTTTTTGATAGATTTACCAATCTATTCATCACTTTCCTTGGAAAAATGTTAGCATTTAAACCTAGAATGCAGGTTTTTAACGTTGCTACCAAAACAAACAAGTAATTTCAACTTTATAACACGGCAATCCGCAGACTTTTATATAGAAGATTACCGATTTTATTACGTCTTGAAGTAATACACGTAAAACCTTTAACGTTTTCTACCAGTGTAGATTATATTTAAGAAAATATAATAAAATATTTCCCATGTGAGTTTATAGGTGATTTATAAGTGATTTTATTCGGAAAATTGCAAATTTTATAATTTTATTTATAATTTTTAATTTTATAATAATGTGAATAATTGTTTGCATTCTAACTCTTCTTAAGAATGTCCATGACATATTTTGTAACTTAAGGTTCAAGTCCGTGACAAGTTATACTAGTTTCACATATAAGGCAAAAATCTTTGTCAGGTTAGAAATATTGGCGAAAAGGTTCACGATTATTAATGTTTAGCAAATCAAATTCATTTGACTTTACGTTCATGAGCAAAATGTTCCATGTTTTCTTAGTTACTTTCCTAAAGCGGCCATGTAGTTTGGCATTGAGAAAATATATGTTAGCGTTCACATAACCGCCGATAAACTTTTTTTTATCAACATCATACACCAACGTTAGCTCGAGACAATTCATCGCAAGAGCAATTGACGACGGTGTCGCCGAGTATTCACGGCAGGGTAACGGCAGAAGCGGGAACAAGGCGCGGAAAACACGTTCGATGACCGGAGGATGACGTCAATGGACAAGCGAGCGTCGCCCGGCGCCAATCAGCCGAGCGGTCCAGAGCTGCTACCACCCCCTCGCCACTCATGCAAGCTCATGCAACATGAAAAATAACCCACTGCGTATTAGATTTCTCACTAAAAGTACTACAAACTACACTGGCTGTAAGGGAAATGTTATTAGACCATATGCTGCACAGTCACATGTGTATTTGTTCTGAATGTTTAAATGTGTGTGAATTTCTGAAGGACCAAACTGCTAAGGTCATCGGTCTCTAGACTTACACACTACTTAAACTAACTTGAGCTAACTTTTACTAAAGACAGCACATACACCCATGCCCGAGGGAGGACTCGAAGCTCCGGCCGGAGGGGCCGAGCAATTAGTGACACGGCGCCCTTAACCGAGCGGCTACTCCGCGCGACTGTGTATTAGAAAGAGTCTGTTTTATGTTCACTTGGGATTTTGCTTTTTCAGATCACTCTTTTACTTCAACGTCAGTAGTGATTAGTAGCACTCGTGTTCACTATGATTTCCTGTACGTCACTCTGGTGGGCGTCCGTATAATGTTTATTGTTGTGACACTTTCACACTGTTCCTGCTAATACTTGTGCCGCTGAAAGCGTTCACTTGTGATTGTAGGTCGCATATGGTTGTTTCTTAACCACTCAGTTTTAATTACGATGCACAGGTTGACTGTCATGAATAAAAACCACTCTTTCTTGCTATGCACAGTTCACTGAAACTAAAACAATCATAAATCAGTTTACTTCAGCTATATGTGATGGTGATTTACGTTCGCTTTATTACTGCTGCACTTTAGTACAGTTTATCAATGATTTCACTAGCTATAACACGTATAGTCTGTTTCAGTTTTACTTTGTTTAAAGTTTGTACCATGTCAGTAACTTCTTTCCTCATGTCACTTTCTGAGTGTCCGGAAAAGTACTTCACATTAAAGGAATGGTGAGCACATTTTGATCCTTTTCATTAAAAGTATGTACATAAATACATATTCAATCGATATTACATCTTTCGTTAGCCTTACTGACAAGTAATTTGGTAAGTAATAAGCTTTGTCCAATACAAAATTATCATGTTCTTTGTCAAATCCACTCACTCATGAGGGCCGGCCTTTTAGTTACTCTGACATCGGGAGTTCAGTAAATTTTGTACATAATATTATTACACCCCCCCATGAAACCATGGACCTTGCCGTTGGTGGGGATGCTTGCGTGCCCCAGCGATACAGATGGTCGTACCGTAGGTGCAACCACAACGGAGGGGTATCTGTTGAGAGGCCAGACAAACGTGTTGTTCCTGAAGAGGGGCAGCAGCCTTTTCAGTAGTTGCAGGGGCAACAGTCTGGATGACTGACTGATCTGGCCTTGCAACATTAACCAACACGGCCTTGCTGTGCTGGTACTGCGAACGGCTGAAAGCAAGGGGAAACTACAGCCGTAATTTTTCCCGAGGACATGCAGCTTTACTGTATGATTAAATGATGATGGCGTCCTCTTGGGTAAAATATTCCGGAGGTAAAATAGTCCCCCATTCGGATCTCCGGGCGGGGACTACTCAAGAGGATGTCGTTATCAGGAGAAAGAAAACTGGCGTTCTACGGATCGGAGCGTGGAAAGTCAGATCCTTTAATCGGGCAGGTAGGTTAGAAAATTTAAAAAGGGAAATGGATAAGTTAAAGTTATATATAGTGGGAATTAGTGACGTTCGGTGACAGGAGGAACAAGACTTTTGGTCAGGTGAATACAGGGTTATAAATACAAAATCAAATAGGGGTAATGCAGGAGTAGGTTTAATAATGAATAAAAAATAGGTGTGCGGGTAAGCTACTACAAACAGCATAGTGAACGCATTATTGTGGCCAAGATAGACACAAAGCCCATGCCTACTACAGTAGTACAAGTTTATATGCCAACTAGCTCTGCAGATGACGAAGAAATTGAAGAAATGTACGATGAAATAAAGGAAATTATTCAGATAGTGAAGGGAGACGAAAATTTAATAGTAATGGGTGACTGGAATTCGAGTGTAGGAAAAGGGAGAGAAGGAAACATAGTAGGTGAATATCGATTGGAGCTAAGAAATGAAAGAAGAAGCCGCCTACTAGAATTTTGCGCAGAGCACAACTTAATCATAGCTAACACTTGGTTTAAGAATCATGAAAGAAGGTTGTATACATGGAAGAACCCTGGAGATAC
The DNA here is from genome assembly GCF_023897955.1 of Schistocerca gregaria. Taxonomy (NCBI): domain Eukaryota; kingdom Metazoa; phylum Arthropoda; class Insecta; order Orthoptera; family Acrididae; genus Schistocerca; species Schistocerca gregaria. The sequence continues at coordinate 165,920,787 of NC_064925.1, read as the reverse complement.
TAAAAGGTACCAGATAGATTATATAATGGTAAGACAGAGATTTAGGAACCAGATTTTAAGTTGTAAGACATTTCCAGGGGCAGATGTGGACTCAGACCACAATCTATTGGTTATGACCTGTAGATTAAAACTGAAGAAACTGCAAAAAGGAGGGAACTTAAGGAGATGGGACCTGGATAAACTGAGAGAACCAGAGGTTGTACAGAGTTTCAGGGAGAGCGTAAGGGAACAATTGACAGGAATAGGGGAAAGAAATACAGTAGAAGAAGAATGGGTAGTCTGAGGGATGAAGTAGTGAAGGCAACAGAAGATAAAGTAGGTAAAAAGACGAGGGCTGATAGAAATCCTTGGGTAACAGAAGAAATATTGAATTTAATTGATGAAAGGAGAAAATATAAAAATGCAGTAAATGAAGCAGGCAAAAAGGAATACAACCGTCTCAAAAATTAGATAGACAGGAAGTGCAATATGGCTAAGCAGGGATGGCTAGAGGACAAATGTAAGGATGTAGGAGCTTATCTTCCTAGGGGTAAGATAGATACTGTCTACAGGAAAATTAAAGAGACCTTTGGAGAGAAGAGAACCACGTATATGAACATGAAGAGCTCAGATGGCAACCCAGTTCTAAGCAAAGAAGGGAAAGCAGAAAGGTGGAAGGAGTGTATAGAAGGTTTATACAAGGGCGATGTACTTGAGGAATATATTATGGAAATGGAAGAGGATGTAGATGAAGACGAAATGGGAGATACCATACTGCGTGAAGAGTTTGACAGATCACTGAAAGACCTGTGTCGAAACAAGGCCCCCGGAGTAGACAACATTCCATTAGAACTACTGACGGCCTTGGGAGAGCCAGTCCTGACAAAACTCTACCAGCTGGTGAGCAAGATGTATCAGACAGGCGAAATACCCACAGACTTCAAGAAGAATATAATAATTCCAATCCCAAAGAAAGCAGGTGCTGACAGATGTGAAACTTACCGAACTATCAGTTTAATAAGTCACAGCTGCAAAGTACTAACGCGAATTCTTTACAGACGAATGGAAAAACTGGTAGATGCGGACCTCGGGGAGGATCAGTTTGGATTCCGTAGAAATGTTGGAACACGTGAGGTAATACTGACCTTACGACTTATCTTAGAGGAAAGATTAAGAAAAGGCAAACCTACGTTTCTAGCATTTGTAGACTTAGAGAAAGCTTTTGACAATGTTGACTGGAATACTCTCTTTCAAATTCTGAAGGTGGCAGGGGTAAAATACAGAGAGCGAAAGGCTATTTCCAATTTTTACAGAAACCAGGTGGCAGTTATTAGAGTCGAGGGGCATGAAAGGGAAGCAGTGGTTGGGAAAGGAGTGAGACAGGGTTGTAGCCTCTCCCCGATGTTATTCAATCTGTATATTGAGCAAGCAGTAAAGGAAACAAAAGAAAAATTTGGATTAGGTATTAAAGTTCATGGAGAAGAAGTAAAACCTTTGAGGTTCGCCGATGACATTGTAATTCTGTCAGAGAGGGAAAAGGACTTGGAAGAGCAGTTGAACCGAATGGACAGTGTTTTGAAAGGAGGATATAAGATGAACATCAACAAAAGCAAAACGAGGATAATGGAATGTAGTCAAATTAAATTGGGTGATGCTGAGGGAATTAGATTAGGAAATGAGACACTTAAAGTAGTAAAGGAGTTTTGCTATTTAGTAAGTGAAATAACTGATGATGGTCGAAGTAGAGAGAATATAAAATGTAGACTGGCAATGGCAAGGAAAGCGTTTCTGAAGAAGAGAAATTTGTTAACATCGAATATAGATTTATGTATCAGGAAGTCGTTTCTGAAAGTATTTGTTTGGAGTGTAGCCATGTATGGAAGTGGAACATGGACGATAACTAGTTTGGACAAGAAGAGTATAGAAGCTTTCGAAATGTGGTGCTACAGAAGGATATTGAAGATAAGGTGGATAGATCACGTAACTAATGAAGAGGTATTGAATAGGATTGGGGAGAGGAGAAGTTTGTGGCACAACTTGACTATAAGAAGGGATCGGTTGGTAGGACATGTTTTGAGGCATCAAGGGATCACAAATTTAGCATTGGAGGGCAGCGTGGAGGGTAAAAATCGTAGAGGGAGACCGAGAGATGACTACACTAAGCAGATTCAGAAGGATGTAGGTTGCAGTAGGTACTGGGAGATGAAGAAGCTTGCACAGGAAAGAGTAGCATGGAGAGCTGCATCAAACCAGTCTCAGGACTGAAGACAACAACAACAACAAGAACAACAATATTATTATTCAACACAGAATCATTCGCTTAACTTAGATTGCGCACATGCATCTTCCTTGCACGTGGGAGTGCAGCGATATCATACTATACTTCAGTTGAAGTGGGAAATGCGAACGATCCCGTCCAGAGAATGGGCAATATCAATATTTTAATGGGACAAATTTTCGGGTGCACTCACTGTGCTCAGTGTTAGTAGGTCATTTATGGATACGTATGTTCGATTCAATTGATAATACGTTAGTTAATGTACTTTTAAGATGCACACATTCAGTTCAACTCTTGCAAGAATACACATACTTACACACTAAGTAAGACAAGAAAATTTACCCTCAAAAATTAGCAAAACACGCATAAATCACAAAAATATATATTTATAATAAATTAAATTTGTTCAAAGTATGCTTGCTTATCAAGTAAGAATCTATTTACAATTTTCATTGAGTGATTTGTTCTCAGTTTTCAGGAATGCCATTGTTTTGCCCAATAAAAGGTTTTAGGTCTTTCTGTGGATATAATCCACGAATTTTTCTAGTCTCAGCGTATGCTAGCGAATAGCACCTTTCGTTGAGCATACCCACAGTTAGATGTTGGTCAGTATATAGTAGTTGCCACTTTTTATTGGTTTTATTAATACTAGAGGCTTTTGGATGACCTCAGCATAACTAACTCTCCAATCCCATATGAATGCACTTATTTCAAAATATTGCCAAACTTTCTTTTAGGAATGTTTGCCTGGTGTTGCAACTACCTACAAACCTGTACTCAGCCTCTCCTCTGTTGTAACCATTCGTTTCCAGGCTGATTAGTCAGAAGGACTTCCGCCAGCGAGCATCGAGTTGACTCATGTGATGGGATGATACGAATTTATTCGAACAACAAAGTGTACTTTAACCGCCTGATCTGTTGACTGGCAGCCTATATCCGTATACATCTATTTAGATTGCGAAAGCATCTCTCTCCCGGGATTAAAATATGACACTAGTCTATGTTTTATACCTTGATCATGTACCAATTTCTTCCACGTCAGCTTCTGAAGTAAGTTACATTGTCAGTTGGCAAGGAAGTGGGTTTTCGTACATTGGGAATAAAATTATTTGTTAAATTCTTCACTATAGAAGTTGAAGTGGAAGTTTTTGATGGATAAAGCCTTAAATATTTTGTACAGATGTCAAATACAGCATTAACATACTTCACTCCTCCCCATGCCATGGGTAATAGGCCAGTAACGTCGACCGCTGCTATTTGCAGTGGTTCGGTTGGCACTATTGGATGAAGTACGTTCTTAGTGCTACGCATTGTTGACTTAGGTTTCGGACAAATAAGGCAAGTTCTCAGTATTAGCTTCGCTTTTCTGTACACATTGGGGAAATAACAATAATTTATTATTAAATCGGGGCTCTTCTTACCTCCAAAACGTCCCTAAAAATGGTCCAAATGGCTCTGAGCACTATGGGACTTAACTTCAAAGGTCATTAATCCCCTAGTACTTAGAACTACTTAAGCCTAACTAACCTAAGGACATCACACACGTCCATGCCCGAGGCTGGATTCGAACCTGAGACTGTAGCGGTCGCGCGGTTCCAGACTGTAGCGCCTGGAACCGCTCGGCCACCACGGCCGGCTAAATGTCTCCAGTAAGTGTGTGTGTTCACTCTTTCTATTATACAATAGCTCATTGTGCAATTTATACACCATGCTATATTGCCTTTCATTGTTGGCTTTTAACGAATTAATTATATTTTCCCCTGCAGGATCCTCTCGCTATAGTTCCTTGATGTTACGGCAGATACGTACTTACGTTGGCTCCCTAACAGGATATTTCAATAAGAGAATCTTAAACTCACTGGATTGTTCCACTAGATTGGAGTATTCTGGCAAACCTTGCATTACACGACACAACGCATCTGTGACGGCATTGTCTGCACCTTTCACGTGCCTTATCTGTAGGTTATAATCTTGCAGCGCTAACACCCAACTGGAGAGCCTTTTGTGTAATAGCCTACGTCAGTGCCTGGTGATCACAAAATACAATAGTGTTTCTGCATACACATATTAATAATACTTCTTAAAGGCACACACCACGTACAAGCGCTTCCAACTCCAAAGCTGACTACGATCTCTCGCATGCGTTAAGTACACGACTCGAGAGGCATATTATTTTCATTTGTGTCTGTTGTCCCATGTTTGTTGTCTGGAATAGACAGGCTGCAATACCGGAGGTGGAAGCATCCGTTGCCAGGAAAAAATTCAGAGACATATTAGGATGGTGTATTATTTCCACAGTAATAGAGCCTGCATTCTGCCATTCCTGTGTGAATGACCATGGTCTATTTTTCCTTAATAGTTAAAGTAAATCCTCGTTGCTCAGTAACTGACCAGGAACAAATCGTCTAAAGATGATGTCATCCCTAGGAAAGCCTTTAATTGTTTTCTGGATGTTGGATATGGCATTTTCTTGATCGCACGGAGTTTCTTAGGGTGGGGTAATATCTCTACATGTGAAGTTGTATGTCCGGGGAACTTAACTTCCTCGTCACCGAATTTCGATTTGTTTAAGTTGCCAGATACTCCGCACATCTGGAATTTATACAGAAGGCTCCACAGTATCTCAGGCTGCTCAGTCCACGTCTCCATGGCTATCAATATATCGTCTACATAGAGAGTTACTTTTTCCTGCAAAGCAGGCCCGGTCAGTGTGTCAAGTGCCATAATAAACACTCCTGCACTGACAATTAGGCGAAAGCGTAAAACTTCAAACTGATAATTGCGGCCTGCGGAAATGAAGACTGTATACTTTCGCGATTGAGGTGTTAAGGGGACCTGCCAATACGAAACATTTAAATCAAAACTAGTACGTTATTTAACCCCTTAAATTTTTTGTAGCTGCACCTCTATGTTCTGTGGTCAAGTATTCACAGATATTATGATGCTTTTTATGTCTTGTGTGCCTAACACTAACTTGGTGCTACCATTAGGTTTAGTCACAGCTATTAATGGGCTACTATATGGCGACAGGGATGTCTTGATGATTCCCCATCTCAACGTCCTTTGTATATCCTTTCCCGCCGGCCGCGATGGTCTCACGGTTCTAGGCGCGCAGTCTGGAACCGTGCGACTGCTATGGTCGCAGGTTCGAATCCTGCCTCGGGCATGGATGTATGTGATGTCCTTAGGTTAGTTAGGTTTAAGTAGTTCGAAGTTCTAGGGGACTAATGACCACAGAAATTGAGTCCCATAGTGCTCAGAGCCATTTTTTTATCCTTTCCTACCGCATGTTTTTTCGACCAGGAGATAGAACAGGTCACGCGGAAGAATGTATCGTTAGCTCGGACTTGCATATTGTACTCATACCGTGTGGCTATAATGGGGCTTTCACCCAGGCGTCTTCCGTATCATTTTCACTCTCTACTGAGAGACTGTTCACCTCCATTAGTGTGGGACTGTCGGGGAGCACAAAGCTAACGTGCCGATAATAGTTCGTGCACACGTTTTTGCACTGCTAAAACCGGCAGCTTCCTGATCTTCTGAACACAACGGAACAATTGTTCATCAATCACGGACGTGCTGACACCGGTGTCCAGGATCACTGTCATTAAAATATCGTTAATTTTAGCCTGAAAGGCAGCCTGTATTAATTCCACATCATCCGTACTTCGCTGCCGCCGTTCAGTTATTAGTTCGTCGTTTAAATAAAGCTGGCCATCACTGTGCCTCAGCACACACACGTTCAAATTCGACCCCCCCTCCCCCCACATCCCCCACTCTTCCACTGCCGACAGACTGGAAGGGGTCTAAAATGGTTGGCCGGTGTCTGACTGCCTGTGGACCGCTTTCGGTGTCTCGTCTGCAACGTCCACAATGCTTGCGCTCTCGTTCTGAGCGCTAGAATGACGTCGTGGTGCTTACACTTGGGCATTTGGGCTAGGTGGATGAGGCGGTGGCCGTGGCATGGGTATAACTGTATGTAATGGATCGGTACATAATCAATTACATATTTTTGTGCTGCCAGGTTGCCAGTCCTGGGCGTTGCCAGTTGTCGTTGGCAGTTGTAACGTATTGCTATGTTTACGACGTTTCTCATCGAGCCATATACGTTATCTCGCATTTCTATCTGCTTCAATCACAAAAATAATGATAAAAATTAAGAAATTCAGGGTCGCCACCAGCCCGAGCCCTTCCTAACCATTTAGAAAAAAACGGAGCTGGAAAATTATTAGTTTAATTGCTATAATAATTTAATTACAAGTACGCGAATTTCTTTAAGCAGTCAGATAAATAGCACCCCATGTCGTGCATGAAGCAACTTGATTAATTTAGGAATGGAAATCAGAGTAAGGGGGTAAGAATTTATCTTTCACGTAAATTAATTATTGTAACTAAATATTTGGTTGCACAACCTAACTACACATAACTGGTGCCTGGCTCGAAATATTTAAGTAAGAATTACGTGAGTGTGAAACAGAGCACAATTTAACTAAGGCAAGAAGAAACACAGAAGGACGGAGGTAGGCGACAATTATACTATCATCTCCTTTGCATTAATACCATAAAAATACCTATGGAGATCTGCATTACGATTCTACGCATGCTCTATTCTGGACAGAGGTGTAACAAATACACAAGGCTGTGCGATAATCATTTAACATACTACCTATACTAACTGCGTCTGCCGTTTGCAAACGGCCGGACTAGTGCATTCTGACTCAAACTGTTGTGCTACTTTGTAGAAAGCTCACGAAAGAACGGATATAATTGCAGAAATTGTAGCTCATTAAACAAGCAAACTGTTAAAATAAAACCTATTGCACTGCCGTGGTGGACCAGAAGGGTCATTGATTACCAAACACGTGGCACAAAATCGACACAAGACGACAAAGCAAACTTCTACAGAATATAAGATTAAAATCATTAAAAATCATACTCGCTTCACACGCTTCAGTTAAGCTGAAGTTCTTAAGTATTTCAACAGTTAAACATAATGAAATTCAAACTCAACCTGATTCCTATCACCTGAAACCCCTTAAGAGCTACGATCCGTAGTCAACAAGCGTTCACCGAAGAGTGCCCCTTCCTCTTTCCGGATTCCCTAGCTCCTCGTGCAGTGGAAGCTACCAGAGGGGTAGCCCTCCGTCGCCAACCTCACACAAAAAAACAGCCTTAGACACAGCCCTCGACTAAGATGGGTAACCTGTCTGTTCAGGTATTGGAAACCAAAGTTGGTCATCCAGTACTCTCCTTTGAACGAGAAGCAACATCATCTGCTCCCAGCAGACGATGACCAATTCAGTGATTCCCACAACACAAAACCGAAACCCCACATTACGACACAGATAAAATATTCAATAGGCCTTATTTGAGTGGTCATTCGTTCTGGAAGAGTTCATGAATTGAGCTAAAATCGGGTAGTAAAATGAATAGGTGGTACAGAATTCGACAAGCGTCTTACGAAACGATTTCACAAAGACGTTTCACAGTGTACATGTTCTTCTGTGAGAAACTGTGGTTACCCATCCTTCACCTCTCCTTTCACGGTTCTATTGCTCGTTGCCGTTTTCTTTCGGTGAGTAAGTAGATCGTCAATATTGGTTTCCTTCCACATAATTGGTATGCCAGTTACTGTTACTCAGTTGCTGGTTATGCGCAGCTTGTCCGCTTGATCATTCGAAAACTCTTCACTCTTCGCGACCCCTTTTTTCCTGGGGCTGCTGCTATTTGACTGTCGTGATTTATTGTCGTTTTGATTGCTCCACGCATTGCCATATTCGTTTTGATGTGCATCTTCTTGCATTAAATGCAAAGAATCTAGTGCTGACATAATTTTTTCTAAGTCCGTTTCTGGGACATGCACTAGTTTTTTTTCGAATGGCAATGGGTAGTTTTCCTTTAACAATTCTCAGTACATCTCCTGCCAACATCGGTTCATCCCATTAGCCTTCGTATGAAGATAGGTCTCAAAATACTTTCATAAATTCCTCTGTCGGGAGTTGAACAGTTCGGGGTTGTAGAGCCGTTTTCTTAAACGTTCTTGTACCGACCGGGAGCGGAACCTTGCAAGAATTTTTATTTTTAAATCAGGAAACGACGCGCACTATTCGGCCGTTTCTAGCGCCCACAGTGCCACGTCTGCTGTTTTAAAGGATGTGACAATCTGAATGTTTAGCCTCTCTGTCTATGAGAGAGGCAAAACGTTTTTAAAACTCTTTATAAAGATGACAGGATGCACAACCTTTTTCTCATTATTGTACATCTGAAACTGTCTATGTTTTATCAACGATTCCTCAAGTTTTACTTGGGCAAGGGTTGGTAATACGCCTGAATCCGCGACACCAATAATCACCGTAAAAGTCGGTGGAGTACGGCTTGGCTGACTCTCGCAGCCAAATTTCTCGTGACGGCGTTTCTTAAGTTGCAGAATGAGACACGATACGATGTGTGCTATTTCAGATAACCATGATTCATTACTTGCTAACGATAGAGGCCTGTGATTAAAAGTCCGCAGTACAGTATTGCGACGAAGGTGTGAACAATGAATCGGAGCCCGCTAAGTTCTCATCAGGAACAGAATGCGGTTCCACAAAACTAGTTGAAGTGTGTTTACGAGGCGTCTTGACGAGCGCCAGTGTCGCAATAAAATTGGGGCGAACAGACAGCGGTATGTATTGAAAAGTGTAAAGTGTGCGCTGTCTTTTGAGGCATGACCAGATGTTAACTTCTTGTTAACCTTCACCAGAAGCAAACCTACTCACCCCGTTATCATCATAATGAATATTTTCTCTTTTCATGTAAATGAAAAAGTTGTATCAGAATGCGTCTTTTACATTTCGAAAACCATTTTTCTCATCCTAAACTTTATTCGCTTCACACGTTTGCAGCCACCCAAGTCTGCGACGACAGATTTGTCTATAGTGAAAAAATATTCTAGAGACAAATACGCAAACCAGCTCCGTTCTTACTGGCAAATAATTTTCAGACTTTAACTGTGTTTTCCATTTATTGTCATCTTTCCTTGATTATTGCTCGGTGGCATCGCAACCGCAAATAAGACAGACACCTAGGCACCTATTTACTTCTTATCAACTCAGCTATTTAAGTCAAATTGTGAACCGAGTTCAGAGATGTAAATTAGCAACTTTTTGGCAAATAGTGGCACCTTGAACAGGAAATATTTCATTCACCTGCTTCTGTTTCTTGTCTAATGTTCCGAAACACATTGAGAATGTATTGGAATAGGAGGGACCACTTAATGCGTCAGTCGAATTGGCCAGTAAGCGAATAACTGACTACTGAAAGAAGGGAAGTGAGAGAGCCGATACTCCGGTGGAGCCAAAAACAGAAGTGCAGCATGAGGTAAGCACCCGGCTGGGACTACGAGGTTGTCATACCCGACTGCTGGTTCGTTTCAGATAATTGTAATAAGTTCGCTGTGCCCTCTACCTCGTCGCATCATACGTTAAGGCTCACACATAAGAATTTTAAATTTACTTACCCATTGGTCTATCAAGCTATTGGTACTTGTTGTGTACATAGTTCCGCGTAGTCAGCGCGTACACAACTTGCCCACTAGAGCGCACCCCGCTAAGCACAACAGCACAGGCGCAGTGCTCGTCCGTCTCCGCACTACGAGATGGCGCTGCCTTAGATAAGGACCAAATTCTGCTTCCGCCGATAAACGTACTAATATGTAACGCAGCCAATGAGATTGCTGCTAACGTACAACCTTTGCTCCTCGCGGATCAGACTAGCGCAGTGACATCTGAACGCGCGAGGTATTGTAACGAGTGTACAAACCTCCGATTAGCTAGTCTGCTTTAGTCTGTACCAGTCTGCATTTGTCTTCACCTGTCTGTACCCGTCAATAGTGAAGCCTCATAAGATTACCATATTTCTGTACGTAGCCATCAAGATAAATGAATAGACACTTTGTCAAATATCAGAGAGATGTGAGAATAAGATTAACGTACAAAGACCAAAGGAACTTCAGATTGGCAATTGCAAACAGCGTCCAGAATCAAGTTACGTAATGTCTATGATTTTTATTATTTTAATAAATGTGTGTGAAAATTAATCAAGTTTGTCCCCGTCAATCAGCTACTCTAAGTGTGCAAGTGGCATTTGTATCGTCTGACCTAACGTCAGAAGATAAACAAGCCATGATAAGACCACGAGACGTATTGCTGACGCTCTCCTACTTCGTTAGAGCGACAAGTCAAATAATGTGATGGTGTGTGTACCGAAGGTCTTACAGTACGCATACCACAGTACTGATATTTTAGACAGCTTAATTTCATGACAACCAAAATCGGACATTTCCTGGTTTTACCCAATCCCCCTTTCCCCAAGATTTTTAATTTTACCATTGATGTGGCAGTTGCCCCAAGTGGAGAACCACTGATATAATGTATCAGACCCAGGTTCTAATTCACGTAGAACCTTAGATAACAGAAGTGTGTACCAGGCAAACACAACTACGGCTTGCTGCAGCTACGCCGTTACGACAAAAGTAAAAAGGAAAACACTGTACCCTCCATGTGCTAGCGCGTATCAAACATAACTTGGTTTCCACCACGTTATGGGGAACAGCCCGCAGAAGGTTGGTATAAAAATTTTTCGCCTTTGGTGGACGTGTGGCGGAAAGGTACGAGCTGACATAGCTGTAATCATGAATGGAGGTCGACACATGGGAGAGCTGTGCTGCGACGTGCGCCACCGACACCGGCGGGACGTAAGAGACTGGCATCAGAACCTGTAGTAAACGACCCGTGAGAGAGATATATTGACTTTTACATCGTTTCCTCATGTTGCTCATGTAAAGGGCAGCTGCTCTCACTCTGACGTTGACCAGTCCCAGCCCTCCTTTTTGCACTGGGAGCGTAAGAGTGTCGTATCGTACTTTAAATATATGACCTGCGGAAACGTAGTATCTGCAGCGGTAGGGATCGGACCATTGCCACATGGTTGAGTTTTGATGCCACGTAGCGGTTCAGGTATTCAACACGTTGTAGCTGATTCAAGTCCCAGAGCAGGTTCTGTCGAACCATTGGGCGTATGATCTGTAATAACCGTCGATAGTTTGCTGCAGCTGTTTTACGTACATCTTTCTTGAACGTGATTCCCAAATATCGCAGATCAGAAACTGGTGGGAGGGGAGCGAGGGTTTCCGGTCCGAGACCACGCCCAATATCCAACGCCACCGACTTGTTGATGTTCAGAAAACTGCCTGCGGCCTGTCCGTATCGCTCAATCCCGGTTAGAAATCTTTGAACTTCGTCATTGGAACGAACCAGCAGTAGCAGGTCGTCAGCGTATGTCCTGTAGAGAAAGGTGACGTCCCGCATCGTGATGCCAAATAGGCGGTGGTTAAGGCCCCCTAGGAGTGGCTCGAGTGCGATTGCATAAAGGTAGGTAGAAAGGGGACAACCCTGTCGTTGATACCTCTTAATGGGTACCAGTCCTACCATCTTTCCATTGACCTAGAAGTGTGAGCTGGCTGCGGTCCAAAGAAGCCGTAGGGTGTCGATGAGGCTCGTGGAACCCATCTGAGCTACCGAAGCACGACTCACGCCCGGTCCTCACAGCTTCTGCCAGTATCTCGTCTCCTACCTTCCAAACTTTACAGAAGCTCTCCTGCGAAAGTTGCAGAACTAGCACTCCTGAAAGAAAGGATACTGTGGAGACACAGCCTGGGGGATTTTTCCAGAACGAGACTTTCACCCTGCAGCGAAGTGTGCGCTGATATGAAACTTCCTGGTAGATTAAAACTGTCTGTCCGACCGAAAGTCGAAATCGGCCCCGAGTTCGAGTCTCAGTCGGGCACACAGTTTTAATCTACCAGGAAGTTTCAACAATGGGATCGTTTCCGCTGTGCGAGCTGATGTACAGACCCTTCCAAATGCCCTCTCAGGACCAATACGTTTATCGTTACGCTTTCGTACATTTATGAAGGCTCATCCGCTGTGTGTGTGTGTATGTGTGTGTGTGTGTGTGTGTGTGTGTGTGTGTGTGTGTGTGTGTGTGTGTAGAAACGGTACAGGAGTGGACAGCCGTGGTACCCACAGTACTTGACTACTTCATCCGCTGGTTGCAGTCAGACGTCGGGGGGAGGATGCTACTTCTCCAGCTGGACGTGCGATATTGAGGTCCCCGACTGTAGAATGTAGAATGCAGAATGTAGAATCCACAAGATGGGAGAATCTACTACCTCCACTGCCAAAATTCCTTCAGTGACTGCTGGAAGTAGAAGTTTAATGCAGTACTAGACGAAGTACCCCCGAAGATCTGGCCACAGTACCGACGAAAGTCGATGGCATGGAGACACAATATAAACTACCCTACTCTTTACGAGGTTCAGATTGTGATAGGTGACTGGTGACCTGAACTTCCTTTATTTTGCGTTCCTGAGTTAGGGACGCACACGTCAAGGATTGTGTAGAGTCGTCCTTTCCGCAGTTGTCATAGGGAGGTGCAACTCACTTGATTCGTTTATATGAAGGGGCCAACAGCAGACTCCCCAAATCGGGTCGTATGTCCACTGGGAAGATATATTCCCGAAGTACACTCCTGGAAATGGAAAAGAGAACACATTGACACCGGTGTGTCAGACCCACCATACTTGCTCCGGACACTGCGAGAGGGCTGTACAACCAATGATCACATGCACGGCACAGCGGACACACCAGGAACCCCGGTGTTGGCCGTCGAATGGCGCTAGCTGCGCAGCATTTGTGCACCGCCGCCGTCAGTGTCAGCCAGTTTGCCGCGGCATACGGAGCTCCATCGCAGTCTTTAACACTGGTAGCATGCCGCGACAACGTGGACGTGAACCGTATGTGCAGTTGACGGACTTTGAGCGAGGGCGTATAGTGGACATGCGGGAGGCCGGGTGGACGTACCGCCGAATTGCTCAACACGTGGGGCGTGAGGTCTCCACAGTACATCGATGTTGTCGCCAGTGGTCGGCGGAAGGTGCACGTGCCCGTCGACCTGGGACTGGACCGCAGCGACGCACGGATGCACGCCAAGACCATAGGATCCTACGCAGTGCCGTAGGGGACCGCACCGCCACTTCCCAGCAAATTAGGGACACTTTTGCTCCTGGGGTGTCGGCGAGGACCATTCGCAACCGTCTCCATGAAGCTGGGCTACCGTCCCGGACACCGTTATGGCGTCTTCCGCTCACGCCCCAACATCGTGCAGCCCGCCTCCAGTGGTGTCGCAACAGGCGTGAATGGAGGGACGAATGGAGACGTGTCGTCTTCAGCAATGAGAGTCGCTTCTGCCTTGGTGCCAATGATGGTCGTATGCGTGTTTGGCGCCGTGCAGGTGAGCGCCACAATCAGGACTGAATACAACCGAGGCACACAGGGCCAACACCTGGCATCATGGTGTGGGGAGCGGTCTCCTACACTGGCCGTACACCTCTGGTGATCGTCGAGGGGACGTTGAATAGTGCACGGTACATCCAAACCGTCATCGAACCCTACGTTCTACCATTCCTAGACCGGCAAGGGAACCAGCTGTTCCAACAGGACTATGCACGTCCGCATGTATCCCGTGCCACCCAACGTGCTCTAGAAGGTGTAAGTCAACTACCCTGGCCAGCAAGATCTCCGGATCTGTCCCCCATTGAGCATGTTTGGGACTGGATGAAGCGTCGTCTCACGCGGTCTGCACGTCCAGCACGAACGCTGGTCCAACTGAGGCGCCAGGTGGAAATGGCATGGCAAGCCGTTCCACAGGACTACATCCAGTATCTCTACGATCGTCTCCATGGGAGAATGGCAGCCTGCATTGCTGCGAAAGGTGGATATACACTGTACTAGTGCCCAAATTGTGCATGCTCTGTTGCCTGTGTCTATGTGCCTGTGGTTCTGTCAGTGTGATAATGTGATGTATCTGACCCCAGGAATGTGTCAATAAAGTTTCCCCTTCCTGGGACAATGAATTAACGGTGTTCTTATTTCAATTTCCAGGAGTGTATTATCAATAAAAACACAGCATCGAGAGTGAGAGATACGGCTTCACATCGTAGCCGTAAACCGTGGTTCCGGCTTTCCCCGGAAGCAAATCTCACTCAAAAGTGAAGACAAATGCTCCGAAGTTAACCTTGTTGTTTGGCAGCCCTAGACGTAGGTTACTTACAAAGTTGGTCTCTCGCTTCTTCGAGTGTCCACGTACGTCTTCATCCATGTGCATCCTTAAAAACCGATAAAAAGCCGTTTCACGCTAAGGCTTTTATAGTATGTTTCTGTAATAGGAAAGTCACAGAAGACTTCACAAGAGCAACGCCCAGGACCAGACAGGATCCGCCATTTTAATGAAGATAAAAGTTAAATAGATTGTTATTTCAGACTGATCGATTGCAATTAATTTACCGTTTGCGAACAAGAGAACAGGGACGACAGATGAGAGAGGTTTGTTTGATTACATCAGCTTGTAATCTTAGAAGGAGGAGTCTGAAGAAAGGAGGATGGCTTTGTACCTTTCCTTAACATAATTCCACGTACAACGCCTCTGTTTATGAGCTGGGATGATAATTATGAACTTCTGCTTAGGTCACGTTCGTTAGCTATCATATTTTTTTCACGAGTGGTCCTTCCTGTTCAGAGCACCATCGTTCGACAACACCTTCACGGAGCTATTGAAGTTCTCTTCGATATCACGTACCATGTAAGCAGTTACTGCCGTATAACACTCCCGAATACACATCTCCATCAGTCGATTTCATCTGTTTAAGAACGACGTGTAGAGTTCTATCTGGTTGATAATCTTCAGTCTATCTACGAATAGTGACAGACACTCGATAAGAGCTTGTTTTGTTAACGAAACGTCAGAGTGGAATGGTGTCGAATGGCTTCCGGAATTTCGGACACATTGGCTCGATCGCTACGCTGTTATCTACGGTTCTCTAGGTCACGTGCACATGCAGTGGGCCGATTTTCACGAGGGCTCAGTTTGGAACTCCTGATACGCGAGCATAAATAACTAAATTCAGAATGACGTCTGTGCGTGAGGAGAAAATACGATCCATGATCCTACAACTGATAGCCGTAAACGATATACGCTGCAACTGTCCGACGGATATTCTTCGAAACGGAAATGACCAGCAGTTTCCTCCAATCACAGCGTATCTGTGTATCGCTTAATGCTTAGGGACCTATGACAAATGATCAGGGTGACACAGTCACTACGAAGGGGACAGGGATTCATCATCATCATCATTTAAGACTGATTATGCCTTTCAGAGTTCAGTCTGGAGTATAGCCCCCTTATAACATTCCTCCATGATCCCCTATTCAGTGCTAACATTGGTGCCTCTTCTGATGTTAAACCTATGAATGTAATTCCTGCAGTCATGTCCTAGTTCATGAACCACGGGCAACGTATGAGTTGCCAAGTAAGTGGTCCCGACAGTCGGGATACCAGTTACTTTGGAATAAGGCTGGGCATCTCGGGCATATTCTGAGTCGTGGTCACCTTTGTGCTCATACGGCAAAGACTACCAAATCCAGCGGTTAGTCCCTCAACCGTTAGGGGTAAAACTCAATGGGACTCGGGGCAAGTAAGGCTAGCAACCTGCTTCCCCGATACTTTAAATATGATGCTGGCAACAATCAGAGCAAAATGGCTCGGACCTTTGTAGGTGACGGAGTCCGCCCTCTAACTGACAAACTGACAGGGATTCAATATTATATAATTTTGAAAACCACAACAATCTCTGGTCGCAGATATTCGTCTATGTAACTATCGGTTTCGATCGTTTTGATCATCTTCAGATTGATCAAACCACTGTAATGTACATATTTTATAAGAAATGTGGACAATGTTAACAAGTGCAGTAAGCAGTGTTGTACTGTGCATAGACAGGAAAATTAGCAAACGTATCTGTCTTCATAGAGGAAACGATTAGAATATGTAGCCATAAGTGCTGTTTTGACTTGGAGCAACATCACGATAAGATAACAAATTCTCATATCCGATAACGTCGGGTCGTAGCTTGCGCATTGGGTTTACAGCACCGGTACTAACAGCTGAGGGAGGCGTGGTCCCTAGACATCGTTGGCCGAATACCATTTGCTGCAGCGTAAGATGATTTTTTACATGTAATCTTAGAATACGTCTGTATATATAACTAAATTGAATACATAAAATGTATATGCCATATTCGGTGCAGTAAAAGTTAATTGACAGAAGCTTGTCAAAGGCAACAAAGTTGTGGGCACAGCGGGCATACGAGAAAACAGGTCCGATGAACCGCTGACGACACTGGACGAAAGATAATGAAAATGAATAGAATGAGGAGTACAACCTATGAAAGCTTCAAGGCTAAACAAAAGTGCGTTGAAATTACAAGAGCTGGTTCCTAGAATTAGTCTGTGACAGGACCAATATATAAATAAGCAGTTGAACGCAGTGTGTCAAATCGCAATAAAAAACGCTGCGGGTAAAACAGTTTGCCGAAACCAATGCAAGATAAATATGAGCGGCAGCGGCAGTAGCATAGCTCTACGAGGATATAATAGCCGTACATAATCAAAAGTGGGAAGAATAGTCATTGGGTGCAAAATAATTCATTTCAGTGAGAAGTCTACAGCGATATTGTTTCTAATCCCATAAATCTCTATGTCCTCCTAAGATTCAATGATCATCCCTTAGAGGCAGTGCGCGCAACCTGCATGCTGCAGCCTATTTTAGCTTGTGTTGTGCGTACAGTAAGACCTTCAGTACCCACACCATCAGATTATTTGACTTGTCGCTCTAATGAAGTAGGCGAGTGTCAGCACAATGTCTCGTGGTCTTATCGTGGAGTGTTTACCTTCTGCCGTTAGGTCAGACGATAGAAATGCCACTTGCACGCTTAGAGTAACAGATTGACGGTGACCAACTTTAAACAGAACTTGATTAATTTTTACACACATTTATTAAAATAGTAACAAGCATAAACCATACGTAACTTGATTCTGGATGCTATTTACAATTGACAATTTGAAGTTCCTTTGGTCTTGGTACGATAATCTTATTCTCACGTATCTCTGTTACTTGACAAAGTGTCTATACATTTCTCTTCATGGCTATGTACAGGAATATGATAATCTTATTAGGCGCAGACTGAAACTTGACTATAAACTGGTACAGAGTAATATATACTGGTACAGACCGGTGCAAATAAATGCAGACTGACTAATCGGAAGTCTGTACACTCGTTATAATACCTCGCGCGTTGAGATATCACTGCGCGAGTGTGATACGCGAGGAGAAAAGGTTCTACGTTAGCAGCAGTCTCATTGGCTGCGGTACATATTATTAAGCGGATCGGCGGAAGCAGCATTTGGTCCGTCTCTAAGGCAGCACTTTCTCGTAGTGCGGAGATGGACGAGCGCTGCAACTGCGCTGTTGTGCTTAGGGGGCGCGCTCTAGTGGAAAAGTTGTGTACGCGCTGACTACACGGAACTACGTACTCAACATAGCTATAGTATGATTTTGTGCAGTCGAGTTCTGCCGAAAAGCGTTTATATTCTATGCATGTGTGTGCTCCTCATGTTGTAATTTCTGACCGTCTGTGCAAAAGTGCTGCATTGTATTCTATAGACGACTGAATTCTAAGATTTATTCCGTTTGTCGTCTATCTTTTGCCTCACCTGCACTTTTAGTGTCTTATTCATTCGAATCCTGCTCCACACCTTTGTGTTTTTTTATTAATGAACTTCACGCCGAGACTAATACATCTCTTCTTCAGTGAGTCTTGAGTGTACATATGAAATGTAAAGCAGCATATTACGCCGTGCGATGGAAAATTTTATTTTATACTTTTTCTTAACCACATTAGATATACAAGCATTTCCTGAGAACTATTCACACTTAGAAAACCTAGATATCAGAAAGGTGCCTAAACAAGCAACTACAAGTGACTTCAGCTCAACACCGCAAACAGACACCACAGAAACGTCGCACTCCATCAGCGTCTTTCTGCAGGTTCAAAATGGTTCAAATGGCTCTGAGCACTGTGGTACTCAACTGCTGTGGTCATCAGTCCCCTAGAACTTAGAACTACTTAATCCTAACTAACCTAAGGACATCACACACATCCATGCCCGAGGCAGGATTCGAACCTGCGTCCGTAGCAGTCGCACGGTTCCGGACTGCGCGCCTAGAACCGCGAGACCACCGCGGCCGGCCTTTCTGCAGGAAAGTAACGCCCATGGTTAAAGCAACCGACTCGTTGTTGCTGCCTAGCCACCCGTAAGAATTGTAAAAGCAGTAGCCAGTCATACTGCGACCACTCAGTTACAACAATTACTTCTAACTGTGCAATGGCATCCCAAAATTTCTCGTTTTTAGTCAACTGATAACAGAAATGAGACACTACGTAGAGTTTCCATCCGCAGAAATTAGCATTTAGTCGCCATGACGACTACGACTACAAATATTGTCTAAGTAATAAAAAGAAATTCAATTGACACACATTATGGAAGTCTAAGGACTTATACAACGTTACTAGTTAAGGACTCTCGGCTACTGAGGAACTATTGTAGAAGTTGTGCAAAAGGTAGGTGGCAGGGATTCCTGAACGAAAATGTTGGGTATTATTATTTAATTTTCTAGTACCTTTGAAGTTTACCGTTCTCGTTGAGCCGTAAGAGATTACAACGTGCCCGTAATGTATAGAGTTCTAGGAGCAGTAAGTAAATCAGTGGATGATGAAAACTTTGCAAGAACCGTATCGCAGAGGTCACAGTGAACACCTGGCCTTTCTCTTCAAAGGCGCAGGTGTGCTGTAATGAATGCACGGCCGGGGAAACTTTTTAACAAATTCCACATGCGCCAGAGCTGAGATTTCCTCAAAGAGAGAATCGCTAATGATTCTCATAGAATATGCGTCTGATATCCGTAGCGCTTGAAACAAGGCGGAATACACAGGAGGTACAGGTCACTGACGCCTGAAACATTAAAAATAGTATATGAATTTGTATGCGTACGTATATCTACTTCCAATTAATACATGTCTGCCTGTTTACAAAGCGAAAAGAGGCTACCAATAAGCAGTACGATCCCTTCTGAAATTATAACTAACAGCACAGCGTTACAAGCGCACCATGCGTTTCATTAAAATAGTATTCCAGCTTTTCTCTTTTCATAGATGAACATTTCAGACTTAAGCCTTTTTTTGCACAAGCGAAGATAATTACTTCGATACACAGATAGAATTTTTAAATAGCCGTCTCTATTATGAATGTCACAGAACACGATTCAGAACAGTTGCTACAGGCACCCTAAGTTCGCAGAATTCACCAATACTGAAACGCGCAAATTGGAGGGCAGTGAATGTAAAGTAACTATAAGGAGAGTAATGGCAGAAACTGTCCATCAGTACTATAGGGAGGAGACTGAGTGTATTTTATAACAGGAGTCATAACCATTACGAAAGGAATAATTGATGATGTACGGACCGTGTTCAGTACGGCAGGTATCGCGTTACCATCACTCCATTATACTCAAGTTTCTACAGAACTCTGGGCTCGTAGTACAGGCTGTAACAAGACACAGAAGAAAGTCACTTTACGTCACGTACGCTGTGAGCTAGACATAACACCGGAAAAACACAAAAAAAGTAATTTCCCAAATAACGGTGCTGTTACTGACGAGAGTTCTTGGAGAACTGTGAGGGTCTATTTTCTGTCTACCTACTTTAATGCCAAGATATTATTTACTTATCAAATTCCAAATTCCGTGGGACCACACGAGCCAAAGTTAACTGGTCATGGAATGAGGCAGTAGATGCGTTACGGAATGTTTACACGTCAATGTGTGAAGAACACAATAATTGAGAAAACACCAAAGAAATATACTGGAAAACCTTTACAAAATGTCATAAACCAATTTCATCTCGGCACATCGTTTCACCTATACTCTTTATATGATCATAGGTGTCATTAGAACTACATGTTTCATGTGTCTATGACTTTTATTATATAAGCCCAGAACACACTGAATTCTTTCTACTTCGGTTTGTTCTGATGTACGACCTGAAACTGATATAAATTCATTCCTCGCTGATCTGCTCCATTTGTAACGATGAGGGCTATTCGGAAAGTAGGGAGCGATACACTGTTTCATTGGCAACGGTTAGCTACACCTTCCAGCTATTTTTCTACACAGTCGCCGCTCAGTCTTAGACATCTGTCGTAGCGTTTTACCGGCTTTTGAATTCCGTCGTTATAGAAGACAGCCGCCAGTGCTTTTCGACAATTTTCTACTATGGACTGCAGCATGTTGTCTGAGTCAAAATATTTTCTTCATAGCCAGCACAGATGAACCTCAGAGGCCACCAATTAAAGGCTGTATTGTGGGTGATCGAATAGTTCCCATCGAAAACGCTGCAGGAGCATCTTCATTGCCCCTGCAGAGTGTGGCCGAGAATTGTCATGTAGAACTAACCGCATGACAGTTATGTTACGTGGATTATATAGCTTCAGGCGAATCTTTCGCCAGGCCCTCATACTTGGCAGGACATGCTAATTTCTTGTCATCTTTACATTCTCACTGTGAGCTCAGACCTGGAAAGAGCGAAATCATGTGATCGACGAGGGTACTAGACACATCTGCGCAAAGCTTCATCAGATTTTCACTGTATTTTCCATTTTGAGACCGATCGTTCCTTACTTTCCGATTAACCCTCGCATTACCAAATACGCACATCCACTTCACCGACAGCGTTTCAACTAAATAGTGATATTACCCGTGGTTTAGGAATTACGTTTTTGGTTACTAATCAAATCTTCCTCGGTCCAGGTATCGAATACATCCACCATTTAAACTCTAAATAAAAGTTACCAGCAGTGGCAGCCAAAGACTTCCTCAGTACGAAATCGCTCTCATTCTGCCGATGGACGTGTGAAAATGGACGGAGGAGCGGACAGAGGTTCAGTGCACCCTTGGGTCGGAAACTGCCCTAAAGGCGGAAGAATCAGCAATGATGAACGACATAAGAATGCAGAAGGCAATGGGAAGCACACATAGTGTGTATCCAAACAACATGTGACCCATAATTCGGAAAGTATCTTAACGATCTCTCCATCTGCGGAGATGACCACGGGAAATGAAGCTGAATAAGCAACGAAAGGATAACCTTCTATGGGATGGAGCTTGAAACGGCAGAAGTTTCAACGTGGTAGGGAAGCTAGAAAATCTGAAAAGATTCCATCTAGATATAACAGGAGTAAGTGAAGCGAAGTGGAAATATGACAAGGATTTCTGCTGAGATGAGTACAGAGTAATAACAACAACAGCAGAAAATGGTATTATGGGAGTAGAAGTCATTATGAAGAACAAGTTAAGGAAGAGAGAGAGGTTCTGTGAACAGTTTAGTGATAGGCCCGTTCTCATCTGAATCGACAGCAAACCAACACAGACACAATCGTTACAGGTATATTATATGGAGCGCATTGTGCTCCAGTGGGAGCGCTCTAGATGCTAGTAAAACAATAAACTGGTAGCCAAAAATCGGAGAAATTCTTTTTATTCCATCATTACCTGTTCTGATGGCGGATTCAGTTTCACCGAAACTGGTAATCATGGAATAAAAAGAATTCTTGCGATATTGGCTACAATATTATTGTCTTACAAGTTACAGACATACATAGTGACGTCGCAAGGTGAATTTGAAAAGATGAAGATAATATAAGAGAGTATTGAACTAGTATTTCAGTATGCGAAATGAAATCTAATAGTCATTGGGCATTGGAACGTGGTTGTAGAAGAAAGAGTTACTGTACAATATGGTCTTGGTACTACGAACGAGAGAAGAGGAAGATTAATTCTGCTCCGCAATAACTTCAGATAGTAATAGCGAATACTCTATTCAAGAATAACAAGAGGGCGGTGTCTACTTGGAAAAGGCCGGGAAATAGGAGAAAATCTCATTAGATTACATAATGCTCAGGCAGAGATTTTGAAATCAAATACTGGATTTTAAGGCATACCCAGGAGCAAATATATACTCAAATCACAATATGGTAGTGATGAAGAGTAAGCTTAAGTCTATACGAATAGCCAGCAAAAAACAGTGCGCAAAAAAATGAGATACCTAAATATTAAGGAACGATGAAATGCGTGGAAGGGAATAGCTCATTACGCAGCTGAGTTGATGAAGAATGGGCGTCTCAAAAAGGACAATCATTGAAGCTGGAATGATAAACGTAAATAGATACAAGGTAACTGCGAAGAAGGCATGGGCAACACGGAAGGTATTTCAGGTGATCGATGAAAAAAGGAAATAGACGTATAGCGAAATTCAGGAACACAGAAACACAAGTCACTTGGAAATGAAATTAATAGGAAATGTAGGGAAGTTAAGGCCAAATGGATGCAGGAAAACAGTGAAGAAATCGAAAAAGAAATGATTGTCGAAAGGACTGACTAAGCGTATACAAAAGTCAAAAGAACCTTTGGTGAAGTTAAGAGCAGGGCCAGTAACTCTAAGAGAGCAATGGTAAAGTGGGAATTCCACTACTAAATGCAGAGGAGAGAGCAGATAGGTGGAATGAGTCATCTCTGCTGGGGACAACTTCTCTTATGACGTGATAGGAGAATTAACAGAATTCATTACAGAAGAGGTAGGGGAACCAGTACTAGAACCAGAATTTGAAAGAGTTTTGGAAGACTTACGACCGAATAGAACGGATAAATAACAATCCATCAGAAATTATAAAATCATTTGGAGAAGTTTTAACGAAACCACTGTTCACGATGGTGTGTGGAATGTATGGCTCTGGCGATATGCCATCTGACTTACAGAAAAACTTCATCCACACAAATTACGAAGTTTGCAACAACCTACAAGTGCAAACATTGTCGCACACTCAGGTTAATAGCTCATGTAACCAAGTTGCTGACAAGAATAACGATATCCCTGAACACAGAATGGCATGGGAAAACAAGACTTGGAAGCACAAGCTCACAATTGTCATCAATTGTCAATTACAAATTGATACATAGTTTTAATAAACATAGTTCTTTAACAAAGTGCATGAAATATACGTGCCAGTTTCTGTATGCTCTGTGACTCACAACGTAATATTAGTCAATAATTAAAACCATTGGCAACATAATGAAATTAAAAGTACTTCACTTGATAATTTCAAAAGAGAACACCAAACTGTCTCAGCCCTTAAGGCTGGATCTTTTAAGTTCATATTTAATGACAGTTAAATAAGAGAGTTCTGTAAAACATACTCCCGAAGCCACCAACAGACAACTTTTTCATTAAGATAGCAGACACAAACAGCCTTGACAAACGATCTGAATCAGGAGAAGTGGAGTAATAGGCAAATTTTCTTCAAAAATAAAACAGTGTTTAGCGAAACATTATTAAAAATCAGGACTCTAAAATAGACTTCAGATTAATAGTACGTTTCATATACAAGTCGCTAACTGCCATGAGAAACTTCAGCAATAAGACTCACTGGCAATCAGATTGACATATGCATGTCTGACTTTGATGTGACTCTTCAGGCTTTCCTGACTGATATGTTGTAAATAGTCTTCACGGGTATGCCGCCGGATGACGTTGTGCAAATCCCACAATATTTTCTCGGAGCAGCTGTCCAACATCATCAGGTGGTTGAACCTCGC
Organism: Schistocerca gregaria; assembly: GCF_023897955.1. Classification (NCBI taxonomy): domain Eukaryota; kingdom Metazoa; phylum Arthropoda; class Insecta; order Orthoptera; family Acrididae; genus Schistocerca; species Schistocerca gregaria. The sequence continues at coordinate 165,896,888 of NC_064925.1, read as the reverse complement.
TGGTGGCTAGGTACGACTGACAAGATACGCATGTTCTTTTTTTTCCCTTTATTGTTATTTCAATACCTAAACAATCAGGTAGACTGACAGCGGAATGCTGCGCCGCCCTTCAGCCATAGTGTTGACAATATCAGAACACAGATTGGAGAAACAGAATGAACACAGTAACGGGCAAAAATAGTGGTCACAGATACACAAAAAACACGGAGCCGTTCACACTCTACGATAACGACACTGAAAACACGTTGACACGGCGCACAGAACACTGATGAGTCCGACGGCACAAGTGAACGTAGAAGCGTGACGGCGGACACTAAAAACACAAAACGACGTCACAAACACGAGACACAGATGGCAATGATCTTTGGCGCACCAAAGTCCACGTAGCCTGTGCGAGTCTGGGGACCTGCCAAGAAGGGAAGGAAGGTGAGAGGGGGAGAGGGTGGGGAGGGGAGAACGAAGATACTAATGGCTGAGGAGAAGGGAGGAGGGGTAGAGGGACAGGGGAGGGGGAGCCCGGGGGAGGAGTGTGGAGAAAGGAAGGAGGGAGGGAGGCTGCCCAAAGGAACAGACAGAGGAAGAGGGAGGGAGGATCAAAGTTGGTAGGAGGGTATATGGATGGGAGGAGGACATCATCAGGGATGGGGAGTTGGCGGAAGGCACCTAGGGAGAGGGTTAGGAGGGTGGAGAGATGGAGACCGGGTGGGCAGTGGGAACACAGGCGCGGCAGCTGGTGGGAGCTGAGATGATGGGGGAGACAAGTGGGTGAGGAGGATCGAGTTTGCGGGAGGTGTACAGGATCTGTATCCTCTCAAGGAAAAGGAGGAGGTGGGGGAATGGTATGAGATAGTACAGTATCTGTGTGGGGGAGGGAGACGGATGCGATAGGCAAGGCAAAGAGCATGGCGTTCAAGGATTTGGAGGGATTTATAAAAGGTAGGGGGGGCCGAGATCCAGGCCAGATGGACATAACAAAGGATAGGGTGGATGAGGGACTTATAGGTGTGGAGTATGGTGGAGGGGTCCAGACCCCACGTACGGCCGGAAAGGAGCTTGAGGAGATGGAGTCGGGAGCGTGCCTTGGCTTGGATTGTACAGAAATGGGGGGAGGGGGTCCAGGAGAGTCGACGGTCGTGGGTGACGCCAAGGTACTTAAGGGTAGGGGTGAGGGCGATAGTACGGCCATAGACAGTGAGATAGAAATCAAGGAGGCGGAAGGAAGGGGGGGGGGGTTTGCCTACAATGATAGCCTGGGTTTTGGAGGGATTGACCTTGAGCAACCACTGGTTGCACCAAGCTGTGAACCGGTCAAGAAGGGATTGGAGTAGGTGTTGGGAGCGCTGAAGGGTGGGGCAAAGCAATGAAGGCGGTGTCATCGGCAAACTGGAGAAGGTGGACGGGGGTGATGGCGGCGGCATGTCCGCCGTATGTAAAAGGTACAGTAGGGGAGACAGAATGGAGCCTTGGCGCACACTGGCTGAGGGAAAAAAAGGTGTAGGAATCCGTGTTATGGATAGTGATGTAGGAAGGACGGTGGGAGAGAAAGGAGCTGATCAGACGGACGTAATTAATGGGAAGGGCGAAGGTTTGGAGCTTGAAGAGGGGACCAGAATGCCATACGCAGTCATAAGCAGGTTCGAGGTCCAGGAAGAGGAAGATTGCGGAGTGCCGGGAATTAAGCTGTTCAGAAAGGAGATGAGTGAGGTGAAGGAGAAGGTTGTCAGAAGAGAAGGATGCCCGAAAGCCACACTGGCTAATGGGAAGGAGGCAGTGCTGGCGGAGATGCTGGTGGATGCGGTGGGTGAGGATAGATTCCAGGACCTTGCTGAAGACCGAGGTAAGGCTGATAGGACGGTAGGAGGAGATGGCGGATGGCGGTTTACCAGGTTTAAGGAACATCAGGATACGGGACGTTTTCCACAGGTTGGGGTAGTAACCAGTGGACAGGACTACATCGTAGAGCCTAGCCAGTGTGGAGAGGAAAGAGACAGGACTTCACGAAGGTGACGGTATGTGACACAATCGTGACCAGAAGTGGTGTTGCGTTTCGTGGTGAGTGTAGCGATGAGATCCTGTGTAGTGAGTTCCGTGTCTGTGATGTTGTCGAAGTACTGGAAACCAGGTGTGAGTGGAGGGACAGAGATGTCAGTTCGATCGCGGACATCCGGGAAGAGAGAGTAATCGAACGGGGAATTATCGGGGATGGAAATGACATCGGAGAGGTAAGAGCCAAAGTGAGTGGCCTTACCAAGGGCGTCAGGGAACGGGTGATTATCATGGAGAAGAGGATAGTAAGGGGAGGGTTTAGTTCCGGTAAGGCGACAGAAGGCTGACGAGAACTTGGACGAGTTTATAGGCAGGGTAGCATTTAAACGGGTGCATGTCTGTCGGCAGTCCCGACGTTTCTTAGCCGCGAGGAAATTTCGAATGTGTCACTGGAGTTGCCGGTGGCGTCAGAGTGTGTCCGGATCACGTGTGGAGGAAGGCGTGGTAGACACGATGGGATTCATGGAGTAGGACAGCCTGTGGGGGTAAGGTAGGGCGTTGGGGGTCAATGGCGATAGTAGGGATGTTGGGCTCTACAGCCTCAGACAAGTTCTGCTGGAGAAAGGAGGCAGCATGGGTTACATCATCAGGGTGGTGGTAGATGAAGGGGTGGCTATCGACCTGGGAGGAGAGGGTATCCCGGTAGGCATTCCAGTCGGGACTGTAATAGTCATGGACATACTTTGGGGGAGGGTCATTACAAGGGTCGAGGCGGGGGCGACGACCGTCTGAAATGGTGAGGAGGACAGGGAGATGGTCGCTACCAATAGGCTCCAGGACATCCACCATTATGTGGCCAAGGAGGTTAGGGGAGGAAAGGATAACATCGGGAGTGAAGTTGGATTCAGGACGGGTGTGCTGGGGGATGGGAATGAGGTCGCCTTGAAGGGAGGAGAGGAACCGATGCCACCGCCATAACTGGGCGGTGGAACGACTATGGATGTTGAGGTCAGCGGCGATCATGTAGGAGGAGAAGTTACTGTCAATGAGTGAGAGGAAGTCGAAGGGAATAGGGACGTTAGGGCAGATGTAGATGGTGGCGCAAGTGACGGTAAGGCCGGGGAAGAAGAGACTAAGGATCAGGTGTTTGGTGGGGTCGGGAAGGAGAGTTTGGAGCCCAGTTGGGATCTGGCAGTGGTGACCATTGGTAACTCCACCACGCCCAGTCGGGAGGGGATTATCGGAGCGGTGGAGGAGGTAGGGCGACGTGTGGATGATGTGGTGGGGTTGGATGAAACTTTCATTGAGGAGGAAGTCATCCACATGGTGGGTAGCAAGGGTGTGCAGGAAGAGGTTCTTGTTGGCGGGAAGGGAGCGGATGTTGTTGAAAAGGATACAGTGCTGTCGCGCCATGACAGGGATTTAGACGGGAGAAGGTGGAATGGGCCTGGTTGTTGGAATAGTTGGCATATATTATCAAGTGCAAAATGGAATGGGCGGTGAGGGAGACCTGTTGGAGGGTGTGAGGGCGCTGGAAAGGGTGGACGTTTTGTAGAGCAATGGTGAGGAACCTGATGATGTCCTTAGCGTTGGGGGAGAGAGGGGTACGAAGAGAGTTGCCAGGAGAGGTGGAGGCGTCCAGAGGATGGACAGATACGGTGAGTACATGAGTGGTCGGATGGGGTTGGGCTTTACACTTTTGGGAGTAGGTGGGATGGGGAGATTGCAGATATTGCAGTAGGGAGGGGATTGGAGGTAAGGGCACTGCTGGAGGAAGTGCGCTTGTCTACAATGCGGGCAGGTGGGGCCTCACGGCACTCGGCTGTTGGGTGTGAATGATAGTGCAGACATCTCTGGGAGCGCAGGGGCTGAGGAGGGGAACAAGAGGGGTCAATCTTTTAGCGCTGGTTGAAGAGGAGGGCACCCTCCTTCAGGAGACGGTCAATGGAGGGGGCGTCGTTGGAGAAAACCCGCATAAGGCTGGTGAGGCCGTCCGAGTTGAAAATGCGGTGGACCGCCCGCACCTCCAACATGGAATGCGCCTTGTGCTCCGCCAACACCTCCTCCTCCGTGATCGACGGACTGAGCCGAGTGATCACGGCAGTGAGGGTCGGCGGGCGACGCGGGGGTTGGGGTTGGCGGTTTGGAGATGGAGAAGGAGCAGGGGTGAGGGAAGCATTGGGGCCATAACGGGCTGGAGAGGATGTCAGTATAGAGGGTGGCGCTGGGGGAGGAAATGAGAAAGGAATATCATCTGGGAGAGAGGAGAGAGATGAGAGCACCAGGGAAGTGTTGGTGGAGGAGGAGGGAGAGATTCCGGGCCTCAAGAAGGGAAGGATCGGGACGGGAGAGGAGGTATTTGTATAAAGAGGGGGGGAGGTGGAGGAGGAGGTGGAGGGAGCAGGGCCAGGCGGGGAGACATCCATGGCATCCTGGGGTGGGGGGAAGGAGGACGGGGTGGAGCCATTTTGGGAGCAGAGGAGGTGGTGGTGCCACTAGGGCGCTTAATGTTGGCAGAAGGGTGGGTGGTGGTATGAGGGACAGGAGCTATAGGGAGGTGGAGGGAAGGGGGCAGGTCCCGGCATGCATGCAGCAGTCAGCGCCGGATATGGTGACGGTGAAGGCGACGGCGACGGCGGTGGCGGTGACGGCGAAGGTGATGGGGAGAGTGGGGCATGGACTGTGGCCCGAAGTGCCACCACCCTAGCTGGAGCGGCAGTGACAGGCAGCGGGAGTGGGGGTAAAGGATCAGAGGGAGAGGAGCGGGAGGAAGAAGCTGGAGAGAGGGCGACAAAGAGCGAGGGGAAGGGAGAGTAAAAAGAGGAGGGATGGAAAGAGGAAGTTGTGACTGGGCACACCATGTAATGATGGTGGTGGCGGCAGAGGGGGAAGTGTAAACTATGGCTGTGGTGGTAGTGGTCGTAGAGGTGGTGTGGGCTGACATGACGACAAGGATAAACAAAATGCACAGGACTTAAAGGAAAGGGGAAAAGAAACTGGAGACAGACTGAGACGAAGACGAAGACGGATGAAGACGTAGACGGATGGAGACGATGACGGATGGATAGAGACGAAGATGGACGAGGACCAGTCCCAAGCTGCTGGCGCTGGCGCTGACGCTGACGCCGACGACGGCTGGCAGGAATGCCGCCGCAGCTGCTGCTGCTGCCGCAGACGGGGCCGGGGCCGGTACTGGGGTCGCTGCTGCTGCTGCTGCTGGAGAGCTGGCTGGCTGGCTGGCTGGCTGGACCGCTGCTGCTGGAGGGCTGGCTCGCTGCTGCCGGCTGGACCGCTGCTGCTGGAGGTCTGGCTAGTTGCTGCCGGCTGGACCGCTGCTGCTGGCCGGGACCGCTGCTGCTGGCTGGGACCGCTGCTGGTGCTGCTGCTGCTGCACGGCTGGACCGCTGCTGCTCGGCTGGCTGGATGGCTATATGGCTGGCTGGCTGACACCTGAATCCCTAGCGCTTCGATTAGTGCAGAAATGGCACAATCGAAGGGCGGTAACCTTGCGGAATACCGCCGGAGATGGATACGCATGTCGACGCCGCTGTATATAGAGCACGCGCGTGAAGACTGCGCAGGCGCGGGAACCACGCATGCGCAATAATTTGCAAATAGATGGTGCAAGGCTGAAACGCCCTCTGCTGGGAAACGCAGAGCGGCCGTTCTGCGCGTACGCTGACGCTGTGTTTAATAACATGCTGCCAAAGAAATGACGGGTCTATTCTCGAAAGCTCTTCGCTTTGTCGTCGAGATTTAACAGCAGTCAATGCACAGTTCCAGGCTGTACTCAATTGAAATCCCACATCCCTGTTGATAAGGTTATCAGCTGTACGGTTATGTATGACTTCCTGAATGACGCAATCCCAGAAAGAGGATGCTGGGGATAAAACTTCCGTCTTTTCATAAATCATGTGAAGTCCTGTGTTCAGATAGTGTTCTGCAACTGCCGACTTCTCCGGTTGGCGTAGGCGTGTTTGACGCTGATTGTTCATCGCAATGTTCTTGTACTGTGTTACATGTTTGACCTAAATATGCCGCCGCACACTGACAAGGAATCTTGTACACACCACGTTTTTCCTCAGACCGAGATCATCCTTAACCGAACCTAGCAGGTTCCTCAGTTTTGCAGATCGTCGGAAAACACACTTGACGTCATATCTGTCGAGGACTCTTCCGATTTTTGACGACATGGCACTAAAGTACGGCAAGAGAGGCCAAGGTGGTGGGTGCCTTCGTATCTTCATACTGCTCCATAGACTGAACTCGCTTGGGCCTGAATGCATTACGTAACTGTCTCTAAGAATAACCGTTTTGACGGAAGACTGTCTTCAAATGTTGCATCTCACTCGGCAGGCTTTCAGAGTCAGATACCACACAGGCTCTATGAACTAGCGTACGTAATGCACTACCGCATTGTGCTGGATGATAGCAGCTTGTGGCCTGCAAATATAGGTCTGTATGCGTTGGCTTGAAGTATACGCTGTGTCCCAAGGTTCCATCTGCTTTCCTTTGTACCAACAATCAAGAAAAGGTAAAGTGTCATCTTTTTCCACTTCCATAGTGAAGTTAATATTCGGATGGAGCGAATTTAAATGTTGAAGAAACGTAGGTAGAGTATCCAGTTCGTGTGGCCGCACAACAAACGTATCGTCAACATACCGCAGATAACAAGAGGGTTTGAGAGTGGCTGACTGTAGTGTTTTATCTTCAAAGTCCTCCATAAAATAATTGGCCACCACAGGAGAAAGAGGGCTCCCAGTGGCGACACGGTCCACTTGTTCAGAATATTGGTCTTGAAATAAGAACTATGGTGATGTAAGCACATGTTTAAATAGTGCCACTATGTCCTCCTCAGACTTGTTACTAATGAACTCTAAACAGTCCTGCAAGGGCACCTTTGTAAATAAAGACACAACATCGAAACTTACTAAGAGATCCAATGATTGCGGTCAAAGCGTTTTCAAACGACCTATGAAATCCTCAGAGTTGTGAATATGATGGTCGCACTTGCCTACGAGAGGTCCCAATAGTGATATTTGGCAGCAAAATAAGTAGGTGCTCCAATGTTGCTCACGATATGGTGGAGAGGCACCCGATTCTTATGGATCTTGGGTAGGCCATAAAGTCTAGGAGGAACTGCAGCTTGTTGACGTAAACCCTCAGCGACTTGCGCTGGGATCGAGCTCCTCCTGATGAATTCCAAAGTCTTCCTCTAGATCCTACCCTTCGGATGCCTTTTAATTTACTGTATGCAGGATCGTCGAGCAGATTGTACATCTTGCTGTTATATTCTGTGCGTGAGAGGAGAACAATAGCGTTTCCTTTGTCAGCAGGTAAGATGCCGATGTCTTGGTCTCCTCTCAGATCTTGTAGAGCAGTTCATTAAGCTGCGGTAATGTTGAAGATGGTCTTCTTAGGTGGCACCCGACTCAGGATGCGGCATGAATCACGCCTAATATCTTCGGTAGCTTCCTTAGGAAGTTTCGAAACAGCCTGTTCTATTCCACTAATCACATCTCGGATAGGAATGGTCCAAGGTGTAGCAGCCAAATTCAGACCTTTCTCTAGCACCGAAACTATAGCGTCGTCCAGCGTTTTTCCCGTGAGATTAAACACGATGCGTTTTCTTGCCATGTTTTTTTGCGTTCAGGCTTTACTTAATAAGTGAATGGAAGTATTTATTAATGAACTATGTTATATTTTGAATAATAGTGACAGTTATTCGCCTCGCTGTAAAAAATCAGCATCATTATTTACAATAACGTTAATTGTGAACCATATAACAAGTAGATAATGGCTGTGTCTGATTAATTTATTTTTTTTAATGTTAGATACTTATTTTACATAACGTCTTTGAAAAGAATGTTAGGAGTTATAACGTAGACATCGGTTACTTAATAGCTACACGTGTTTTTAGCACAAAAATAAAAATCACCGATTTTGCAAAGACGTGAAAAAGTCACATATAACTTCCATGTGAAAAACCGGCTACTGGTAAATACTATCCGCCCCTCTGAACCATTTGATCTAATGCTGTATTAACGGTCGTACCGTAGGCTATTTTTATTGAGAGCTGTTGTTATGCTAATGCAGGAATGAGTCCAGTTTTATCAGAGTCCTGTCCCAACCACCTGCGAGCTGGGCTGGATGCAGTGATGCGACCTAGTTATGCTCAAGAGTTCCAACAAAATTTCATTGAAAATGACACGTTTATTAGACAGTAATACAAGTATGCCTTCCACATCGCCGCAACACAGTGAGGCCGGCTGGACAGCTCCTTTTCAGTAGCAGGAGGCCGGCATACACAATGTCTGCGGGTAATGCCTGCGCTAATAAGCGTCCGGTAACAGCTGCTACGGCGTTGGGTAGTCATCTACTCGTAGACTCCACCGGCCTCCAATTGTGCGTATGGATTTTCTAAGCTTTCTGACTGATGTTGAAGATTTACACTCAGGCGCCTCGCCCCAGGTCCTCCTAAATTATTTAATGGTTCACAGGGATTGGTTCTCAGCCTCTGTTTAGGTGATTGTTTGCAACAGCAACGGTGTCTGCCACAGGAACAGAACGAGGAGCAGCAGCAATACGCCCCATTCACCCTCTCGAATGTGGATGAAGGACCGCGTCAGATCACGCAGGTCAAGCCTCCAGCAGGCCTTCAGAGTGATGGCAGCCTCCACGCCCCATCATTGTGGCCCTGGAAATTTCCAGCGCAGCTGGCAGCAGCAGTGTCTTTCCAGACAGACTCTCAGAGACATCTATGTGTGACGAGGGCTGACCTCCATTTGCTCCGCTCTAACTACATAGTAGTAAAGGCTGAGACTAAGCATAGGGCAGATCTCAGTCAGCACTTACCAATGAGACATTTGTTAACATGTTGGCGTTTCTAGTTCGCTCTGCAGCATTTGGGATGGCTATGACGTCATGTGTCCTCGTTTTCTCTCGCTGTCATATCTCCTGACGACTTGGGACTTTCGCAACTTCACATTTCAGCGGCTGTTTTCTGCTGGTTTAGCACATGAGTACTTACTGTTGCCCTGAATTTAGCCTTCCTTACGACACTCTGCTTCGTCTCTAGCGTGACGGGGGTCGCTCTGTCAAAAATCCACGGATAACGATCAGTGAATGCTGACCCATATTTTGACTTGACCAGAGATAGGAACCTTCCTACTCGTCGGCAGATGGCTTGAAGACGGCACAATATATCACCGAAACTGGTTGCTCCATAAAACAATAATTACAAATTTACATGGCTGAAAGGAGTTTTGATTCGACATCCTGATTATTAGAAAGTTGCTTGTCCCTTGCTTTCTTCCGACAACCATGCGCTTTGTGATGGGCCAACTTCTCACACTGGTAACATCTGAGCTGACGACACTGTGTCCTGATATGGCCAGTTCGACCACATCTGAAACACTTCAGAAGGAAAACATACCGCAATCACTATATCACGTTAAATGATAACAGAAAAGAATTGCAGGCTAAAGATTTATTAAAATTCTTGACCACTGATGCTATGCTGTGTTCGAATCAACCCTCTGTCCATAATTATGTTGTATAAATGGAGATGATGTTTAAACTCCTGACGACGGCTTTGCCACAATTGTCTTATTTATCTCCATTGCAGTATGTGATTTTAGTGTATTATACTTCTGATGAAGGTATATTTTGATATACCGAAACCGTGGCCAAAACAAATCTTTATCCTGCAACTGTTTGGCTGTTATCATTTACCGTGAAAAATTTCATCAGTAGCTGTTTCAGCCATGTTTAAAATCTTGTCAGTCACTATATGTTTTGGTAGCAATATTGATCGCTTCCAACTGCGTAGTAATTCTTATGGCAGCAGATAACTCACTTGAGTTCTCCTTTCTGACCGTCATTGACGTATCAGTAGAACTACTTCTTACAAATACACCCAGTGCACTATTGTCTGCCTCATGCAAAATCACTATGCTCTCCTCTGCATTTTGCGTTAGTTTACACGTTTGTGAGTCCAGTTTAATAACCATGTTAGAGTAGGATTTCACTGATTCGCTGTGTTTCTGAGATAGACCTTTGAGGTTTTCATTATGTAAGCTCGTGCTGTTCTGCTTCGAATAACGCTGTTTTAGATTGTTAGACATTTCATCGAACGTTTGGGACTTACTGAGGGTCACGTCGTACATGATGTATGTTTCAGCATACCCACTGACCTTAATCTACCCATATTCGAATATGTTCCTTTCGATCATTTTACGAATGTAGCGGCAGCCCTTATGTCACATAAAAATTTGTTAGATTCTCATCTGCTCTTCCCAAAAGTGACGCTGTGAGGCTAGCTGCTACATGATCGATGGAATGAGTGGGTACACTCAACACAGTTTTATTTTATCCCGAATCGAGGAGTCCTTGGCCTCAGAGACTATCCATTTGTTCTATTCTCCAAGCAATTCTCCATTGTCTTGCGCTGTTGCGTTGTAGTTTGTAACAACACAACTATCTGCTGCTTGAAGGCTCCACCATTTCATTAGGAGTGGGTGCTCTTGTGCCTGGCAACTTCGTAAACTCCATCTGCCGTTATACCAGAAAAGAAGGAAACTCCACACTCAATAGGCGGCAAAGAAGGAGTTAAAATATACTTAATCTTTACTCTATATCATAATCCAACGAGATTCTGTGCACTGCTGTGCTTCATGACAAAGAAGCTGACACAACTTGAAAATATGTCAAGTCATGTTTAAGTAAAGTACGGTATGGACACTTCATCGGCTGCAAGTAAACTTCAGCACTGTTTCCACAGAACTGAGACTAATCTGTAAGTTACTGAGGTGTAACAGAAGACACTTTGAACATACTGTGAAAATCCACACGGCTAAATATGGTCGTAAGCAAATACAGTACAAGGAAGCAAAAAAGTATCAGTCAATGAGCACACTACATTCTCTTTACTCTATATCATAATCCAACGAGATTCTGTGCACTGCTGTGCTTCATGACAAAGAAGCTGACACAACTTGAAAATATGTCAAGTCATGTTTAAGTAAAGTACGGTATGGACACTTCATGGGCTGCAAGTAAACTTCAGCACTGTTTCCACATAACTGAGACTAATCTGTAAGTTACTGAGGTGTAACAGAAGACACTTTGAACATACTGTGAAAATCCACACGGCTAAATATGGTCGTAAGCAAATACAGAACAAGGAAGCAAAAAAGTATCAGTCAATGAGCACACTACATTCTCTTTACTCTATATCATAATCCAACGAGATTCTGTGCACTGCTGTGCTTCATGACAAAGAAGCTGACACAACTTGAAAATATGTCAAGTCATGTTTAAGTAAAGTACGGTATGGACACTTCATGGGCTGCAAGTAAACTTCAGCACTGTTTCCACATAACTGAGACTAATCTGTAAGTTACTGAGGTGTAACAGAAGACACTTTGAACATACTGTGAAAATCCACACGGCTAAATATGGTCGTAAGCAAATACAGAACAAGGAAGCAAAAAAGTATGAGTCAATGAGCACACTACATTCTTATGAATAAAATTATAAACAGCCGACCAGTTGAAATGGATAAAGAATTCTTTACCTAGGTTTCGACAAATGTAAATTTGTCTTCTTCAGAAGGTGACCCAAGGACAATGAACATCATAGCTTACATTAGAAAAGTATGAAACTTAAGTGAAGAATAGAGTTTAACACAAATTAGAGAACTCTTACATTACAGAAATATGATAACGACGACTGGTACTTACAATTTTACATTAGTAATGACTAATGTACCATCGCCGTTTTTACGAATGTCGGCATAGATCCACTTGTCAAAATTAAAATATTGCCCTAGAATTAAGGTTTGTCACGTAAATATAAATTAGTGCATGGATCTTGCAGAGCTAACAACCGACTGAGTTTAATCGGCCAGTGTACTTACTCTGCGACCAGGGAACGTGGCGTTCATGGCGCGAACCATGTGCCAATTGGCGTACAAAAGCAACGTGAAAATTATCAGTATTAATAACGTCTTTAGATAAAGTAGCAATAAAAAGCAATATAACAGTATGGGAGCATTGGTACAATTAATGTAGTTATACATCAAAAAGGCAGGTGGTGCTTACGCCGAGAGAGTTACGCACAGTGGCATATACAGCCAAAATATAAAAATTACATTACTATATTAGTGAAGAGAGGAGAAAAATAAAGTAACTTTGTAAACGCAGTAAAGGAATTGTGAAATAATGAAGTTTTAAAAATAAACACTATTTACTTAACCGGTGATTTAATTTTGTTTGCTTGCTTAAACAAAATAAACAACTCTAACTGCTGTGATGCGTAATAGTAAAATTATATTCGCAATACATTACGCCTTCTAAATTCTTTACACCGACGTGTATGACAGAAATCTTGTGATAGGCTACGCCTATGTAAATAATTTAAACAACTTTAACAACTGTCGTGCATGTTAGTTAAAAATATAGCCAACAGATAATAGGTTCAGTGTTGGCTTTATAAAAATTTCTTCAACATGACGTTTTAATGAGAAAAATAACTCTCAACTAATTACTTATATTCCGACATTACTGACAAATGAAATATGTAGTTCCGACAGATAACACCATTAGGAAATAATATATATGATTATTCTGTAGACAAAGTGAAACACATCGCGAGCGTAAATGTTTTTATTCTCGAGTTATCTACGAGAGACTTTTTTGGGAAATGTAAAGATCGTGTATTCTCTGACGGCCAAAATTACTGCACATTGTTTTGGCTCTATTGCTAAAAGTGTTTTTAAATCAAGTCAGACCTTATTTGATTTGGTGATGTTATCCATGTAACCGGTCCAAGCCTAATTATTTAAGAAAATGAGTTTTATGGGCTCATATAATACAGGTATGCGGTAACTATACACACCCGCACGCGGGAAGAAAGATGTAAATGCGTATTTTCTACGCTGTTTGAAAGTTATTCTCTTTCTAAGGAATTAAGTGTCCCTCATTGTGTCTAATTCAGAAAGTACTGGAAAAATCTTTTCTCATTAACGAAAGGTAAGTGCATAATCTGAGTTTTAATTACAATTAAAACGGAGAATAATTATTAATCCAGGGGCACTTCAGAGTACGAATAATTACAATCAGAGAGGAAAATTTTCAATTACCGCAAGTAACATCTGCAGAGAATACAAAGAATGTGCTAAAATAAACCTTTAAACTTCAATTTCATGTTTTGTGTTTTTCTCTCAGTTTTCAGTTCTATAGGGACCCTATTAATAATGAAATCTGCTGAATGTGAACAATGATCAACGTTTATTCAAGTGCGTACCGTTTCACCATGTAATATTCATTGATTGAGTATTTCAGATTTTTGTGAGTCAGTATCATCAACGATAAAATCGATGATGAAGTACAAGTACAGGGACGACAGGGTTAAAATTCCGACACACCTGAACGACGGATTACAAGAAATTCGCTAAATGACAGCACAAGTCAGTCTAAGCCCCCTCGTCTGAGCTAAGAATATTCTTGGTGAGGGAGCGGACGAGCCCCTAAATATAAAACTGTACGGGACAACAGTGTCAGAGAGCGAAGTAAACAAGCCTACAAGTTTCATTATCAGAGACAGTGGAGGTAATTCGGTCAGCAAAGGCAGCAGCATTAAGTTTCCGCACGAATTACCAAGTGTCATATCTCCGAGGAAGACTTCCCCTACCCTCAGTCATAGGAGTTTAAAATGGTACCTTTCGGTCATTCTTTGACAACCTTCGTGTCCCAAATCTTTCAATAGATTTCCGTGTCATAAACTGTATGCAACAGTTTTGTTATAGTACAGTGCTAAATTTTTCTCTGAAAACGCGGGCTGTTGTTACTGACTACCATGTTGGCTACATTATTTATAATAACGTTCCACGCCTTACAAAACAAAATTTCTGTTTTCTGCAAAAGGAACTGTTTTAGTGTCACGTGTAATGTTTAGTTGCAGGTCCTAAAAAAACAAGACTAACTTTATGGACAGGTTCCTTACACCAAAACAGTTAAAAAATACAAAGCAAATACAAACTCTAAAGCTCGTAGCTTAAGGGATATGAGTAGTTCTTCATCTTAGATGCTACGAAACACAACTCTTCTACAGCAAGCTATTTGGTTCTCATACTTTGGGAGGAGGTAGTAGAGATCTAAACAACAATATTATGTCTAATAAACAAGAGTTTTAAAATGCATACCTTAATAGTTACGAGCACTTCTTCAGTCGAGATATGTGTCTCACAGCAGCGAACACGAACAAGTGGTTAACTCTTAATGTATGTAATTTAGTCTCCCATGTTTTCCTTGTTTTACTCAATACCTCCTCTTCCTAAAATATGTAAATCAAAGACCTTTCAGTAGAACACATCTGTTTCACAGTATCGAAGATCAATTAGTGCTCTGACCTCTCAACCTCCATGTTTACTTGACTTTTTGTACTTACTTTGGTATAAGGATCCCGTCCATAAAGTTTGTCCGTGTTTTCCTTTTTTACTATAACATGAATATCAAGGGAAACGATGGACCAGAAATACAACCCAGTGAGCCCCTTAACTTATCATGACCACAATCAGTTTCACATCTCATTCCTGTTTCCTGTTTCCCCTAATACCATAGTGCAAGATTACTGTATGGTCCACACAATGAAACGGTTTTGTTGAAGCCATTAACCTAGCGGTTAGCTCCCCTAGCAATTCAGACACGTAGTGGATACTCTTTTCGGGAACCGAAACTGGATGTGTGACAGAAAATTTTGTGAAATGAGATGTGCCACTAATCTCATACACATTGCTTTATCAAAAAGTATGACAACAGAGCAACGGAAGCAAAGAAATTATCCTATACGACGTGGCAGACTCCTGTCCACAGAATTGTATTGACAGATCAGCCCTACCGTGCAATCAGTTATATTGAATGGGCCGATATTTAACGTCGTCTTTTTCTAAGAATTATTCTCCGTATTTTGCATGTTCGAATTTTCCAAAAGAACAGACGGACACAAATAGCTTTTACTCTCTCGTAAAGATTCATGTTGGAAATATCAGTTTCTAGCAACTTTTCGTACTCGAATATATTGGAATGAGTTTCTGTTGTTAGGACAACCAAAGATACTCAATAGTATTAGTAAACAGTCAAGCGAACAATAGCGATAAGCATATCTATGATTCGCCGAGTGTAACCGTTAAAATATTTCTCTCTTCACTGTTATCTGATTAAATGTAACTATTCTCACTGTTTTAAAATAAACCCACTAACAATCATGAGAACAAATTAGTCACGTCTTTAACCAAAAAAAAAGGAAACAAAAAAAACTGAGCAGTCATATTACTTTACAGTGTTTCTTGATCGCTTATTAGTTAACACGTTATGCCTCCTTTTCAGGTCATTAGGATTTTAATTGAGTTTTTTTATAAATAGTTTCAATCATGCACACTTCCTAAGTAAATATCTTCGTGAGCAGGTACTTTTCTTTTCACAATAATCCTCTTCTCCGTTGATTTATTGATAATTCTTCACAATACACTTAGTATGATACACATTGCCATCCGTCGTCTAACTGTAATGGTATGCTGACATGATCTGAATAAAATTACAATAGTAAGAAGTTCTTTTTAGCATTAACAATGGTATAATTTATTCTGTCTCGAATATGCTGGCCCAACGATGTCTAGATGTCAAAGAACGCATTGCTTTATTTTTCAATAAGAGTTTTTCTTATTTGTTTCGCACTGCTAACAGAGCGTGTTATGGTTGTCTGCTTGGTGCGTACAGCGAACAACTTCCGAAGCTACCGTTACCGTGCTGCGGTTGACAAGACAGTCTGTCGTCGTTATTTCAGCGTCATCGGACACATGGAACACAAGAACATAAGAACATTTCACACAGTATATCATTCACGTGGTTAAAACGTATTACGTTCATGAATATTTACCACGATACTCGTTAACTACGTTCTACTTCATGTATTATAGCATTCTTAATGCAAGGTAATACATCGTACAGCGTTCTAAAAGGAAGGCAGTGCTGATCGGCAAAAAATGTGCGATATTCACTCAAAAATAACTTCCTACTTTTTCACTCTCACCCTTTTGGTTAAATGATTTTGGCGTGTTTCCGGCGTCTCCTACAACGCCACCAACCCGCATTGTCGCATCGCTATGCGGGTCATCGTTCCAGTTCCGCAGGCGCATCGGTGGAAATCAACCGAACTTTGCTGGGCTGCAAGAAGCAGGCTAGTTCCGAAGGCGCGCACTAGAGCAGTAGAGGCCGCCTCGTATGCGGATCTTTTGGTGCATCCTCAGCTCATTTTTCCTCAGCCAATCCGAGCCCATGTCGCTAGACGAGTAGGTATCCGACAAGCCGGTATAATTGTCCTCGCCCGACGATTAGCAGGCAGTTCGGTCTCCGCGAGCAGAAGTCGAAATTTTTCAGAGGGTAGTCTCACGCAAACATTTATTCATGTTGTTTTCAAAGAATTTCCAGATGTCAACGAATTCATAGCTTTAGTTTTGAAGAAGAATTTTTCTTATTTGTTTCGAACTGCTATCAGATTACAGAACTTCCGTTTGTTAATATAAACTGTGTCCATAAATTGAATTGTCAGTGTAATACTGGCCTACTGTAAAAGTGTCCCACGCCGGTAGACTTCAGATTTCAGCAATGAATGTATTTGTCTATCAGGAAATTTAAAGACACATTGTACGAGTGACTGAGTTCCGAAGTAATGGTACACTCATCTTCATAATCCACCGTACCCTTAAGAGCAATCACTCTTCAATGATGTATCACTGATTTTGTATTTTCTTAACTTTTTTCAGTAGCTGCAAATGCTTTAGTTGACTCGTAACACCAGATTTGAGCACTTTCACAAATTTACCAAGCTTCCTTTTTCAATTATTAAAGACAGAAGCATATTTCAGGTGTCACCTGGACAATAGGGTATTTATTCCCTACTGTTTCACTTAGAATAACCGTTTTATCAGAAGAAAACCTTAAGGTCAGAAGAGATACGACTACATAGAATACACGGACAACATAGAGAATGGAAGAAATTTAAAAACCGTCGTACTTATCCATTCATCATAATGGATAAGTACTACGGTTTTTAAATTTCTTCCATCCACAACCAAGCTTAGAAGTTACATAGCTGTCGTAAGAGACTGTTTCATCATAATCCATAAAATCGTGGTGCGCATTAAGACAGTTAGGTATATTTGGTGTGGACACACTTCATAACTGACGTGTAGTAAGTTTCAAAAGTGCAGATACTGTGTGATCGTCTAACACATAATTTGAATCAAATGTGAAGTTTGAATACCTAAACAGTTACAAATGTTCTCTGGTCTACTCATAGATTATAATAATGAAAATGTGGTAATGATATAGCGTTCATTCCCTGAAAAACAACGTACACGTAACCTGGTATGATGGATGATTTGGGTGAAGGGTCCAAACAACGAGACTTCCCTCCCATCGGATTAGGGATGTCCTTTGAAAGGACACGGTGGACTGTCTTGTCAACCGTGTCCTTTCAAAGGAACCATTGTAGCATTTACGTGAAGCGATTTAGGGATGTAACGGAAAACCTAAATCAGGATGGCTGGATGCGGATTTGAACCTTCGTCCTCCTGAAAGCACTGATCTTAGAATTACAGCAAGCAAGTGGTAGGTATTTATCCAAACTAACACTGTGAAAAGCAGAGAGAGTATCGTAATGAAGTTGGGCTTATAAAACATTACACTATATGATAAATTTCAGATAGGTTACTAGTTTATGTAGATTGAGAGAAATAGTAGATGTTGAAAAACGCTGAAAAGAAACGTAGAGAACATCTGTAATAACAAATCTATTAAGCCTTAAAATTTATTATAAAGTGAGTAGCAACCAGCACTGATGTAATGTTTGGCTTGTGTAGGAAACACTAGCGGACATCATATGAAAGACAGCATTGTCTCGGTTTAGTACACGTAAACAAGTAGTCATACAACCGAGTATTTCTGTCTAAATCTTTACGGGTTTGCAGATGAGATGACGAAGGCAGCATAGGCAATCTGTATTAAACATTAATTTAATCTGGCGCATATGGATGAGTAGAAAGTACCAAATATTTTTTCCAACGCTTGTGGACCTCTAACAGTATCTTTCTCACATGGCAGAGGTGTGATATGTTGTGAATACACATACTACCGTGACACCTATTTAACAACTGAGCATATGTTTTTAAGATTGTTCTGAGAAGTTTCTATTCTCTTGGTGTCATGCACTGTTTCGCCTGTCTCTTGACATACCTCAGCTGTTTGCAGTATTGTCTGTAGTAAAATTCTGTTCCCAGGTTCTGCCTTTCATGTAGTAATACACTGCCCATTGTCTCCTACATGATATTCTAATGCCATTAATTATTCAAGTCGCTTGCTTGTTTGTACTGCATATAGGCCTCTTACATTTTAACGGGGAAGGGCTGTTACAGAGACTGGTAAAGGATTCAAATAATGTATTAGATTTGTCGTTAAAGTCCTTTATTATAGACTTTTTGTCAATTTAGCTTCCGCAGCTGGGTTTAAATGACTGCATTGTAAGTGGACTCATCTGAAGGTTTTGTTTCCTCCTTTGGATGGTACCGACGACTTCGCTGTTTGGTCCCTTCCCCCAAATCAACCAACCAATCTAATTTCGGATATTCCTTTGAGTATCGCTATCTGTGCAACTGTACACCTCTGACTCTGATTGGTCAGCTTAGATGGCTATCAGGTGGACAACACAGGTTCAATATCCGCTAATGCTGAGCATTTTTCCTTGGTGGAAGGACTGGTACAGAGTGAAAGACTCCTGGACATAGCTGAGGAGCAACGTGAAAGAAAAGTAGCAACTCCGTAGTTAGAAAAGTCGTTGACACGGCAGGGAGATTGACACCTTTACCTCCATACGGCATCAGTATGACGCCACAAGACGAAGGATGACAGGGTGTCCGGTCAAAATCCCTTGGATCTTCGTTGTCTGGACGAGGAGTTCACATCTGTGCATCATGGTGCTTCTAATTTTTTATGCAATACCCATCCAGTAGGGAAAAACCTATAAAGATATTGTTGGTCGTTCTACTGTTTTCATGAACTCACGGATAAGTATTACCTCCAGCACATCATCGTACAAAAGGTAATAATGCCAGTTCATAAGCTTTGAGGAAGACAGGTTCAGATCCGTTGAACCACAGTTAAGGTTAATGAAAAATCACCATTTAGCTATTGAAAGTGGTGATCTGTCTTATTCACCTCCTGTCCTGTAAGAGTGGCTGAAGTGCATCCATGTTAAAAATACTGAAGTTCCTGCCTGACAAGGCTTCTAAGATTGTTTCTAAATACATGGACACCAAACTTAAAATACTGAATTACCGGCTTCATGCCTTAGGAAAAGGACTTTCGAAACTCAAAAACTCCTTGTGCTACTTAACATCACTAAGGGGGTCTAAGGCTACTGTAA
The DNA here is from genome assembly GCF_023897955.1 of Schistocerca gregaria. Taxonomy (NCBI): domain Eukaryota; kingdom Metazoa; phylum Arthropoda; class Insecta; order Orthoptera; family Acrididae; genus Schistocerca; species Schistocerca gregaria. Next base: position 165,877,421 of record NC_064925.1, on the reverse strand, counting down.
AATCAGTCATTGACTACTGTGGTGTGACAATAGAAGATATCAAACGTAAAACCGACGATTTAAATTTCGCATTTAAGAAAATGTTCACGCAGGAGACTCGTACAAACATACACTCGCTTGACATCACACAGTCTCTCGTATGGAGGACAAAGTAATAAATTCTTTGGTGTATAGAAACAAAAAGTTTTGTTTAACGAAGAGTACTCTGCATCATTGGCCCCTTAGTTAGCTTGCATTTATGCAAGTCTTTCGCTTAGCGACTGCAAAAAAAAAGCGCATGTGACTACTGTATAGAACAAAAGATCGGACCGGCAAAATTAAAGACGGTTATCTGTAACATCAATTTGCTGCAGAATACTTGAAGATGTTCTCAATTCGAATAAAACAAATTTCTTGAGCGAAAAGCTTCTGTCGACAAATCAGCATAGTATTAGAGAGATCGGTAGTGCAACGGGGAGCTTGCTCATTTCTCACATGATACTCTGTGAACAATCGATAAAGGCCAATAGGCTGATTCCACATTCCTACACATCGGTAAAGAATTTGACATGGTGCCGCACTGTCGACTGTTAACGAAGGTACAAGCTAAGAAAATAGGTTAACAGTTGTATGAGTGTGTGGAAGACTTCTTAAGTAGCAGAACACAGTATGTTGTCCTCGACAGCGAGTGTTCATCACAAACAAAGATCTCGTCACGAGCGCCCCACGGAAACGTGATAGGACCACTGTTACGTTTCCATATACAAAAATGATCTGATTAACAGGGTAAGCTGCAGTCTACAACTGTTTACTGAATGTTGTGGTCTACAGTCCTGAAACTGGTTTGATGCAGCTCTCCATATTACTCTGTCCTGTGCAAGCTTCTTCATCTCCCAGTACCTACTGCAACCTACATCCTTCTGAATCTGCTTAGTGTAGTCATCTTCGTGTAGTCATCTGTTGGTCTCCCTCTACGATTTTTATCGTACACGCAGCCCTCCAATACTAAATTGGTGATCCTTTGATGCCTCAGAACATGTCCTACCAACAGATCGCTTCTTCAGGTCAAGTTGAGCCACAGACCTCTCTTCTCCCCAATCCTGTTCAATACTTACTCATTAGTTAGGTGATCTACCCATCTAATCTTCAGCATTCTTCTGTAGCACCACATTTCGAAAGCTTCTATTCTCTTATGGTAAAAACTATTTATCGTCCATGTTTCACTTCCATACATGGCTACACTCCATACAAATACTTTCAGAAATGACTTCCTGACACTTAAATCTACACTCGATGTTAACAAATGTCTGTTCTTCAGAAACGCTTTCCTTGCCATTGCCAGTCCATGTTTTATATCCTCTCTACTTCGACCATCATCAGTTATTTTGCTCCCCAAATAGCAAAACTCCTTTACTACTTTAAGTGTCTCATTTCCTAATCTAAAACCCTCAGCATCTCCCGACTTAATTCGACTACATTCCATTATTGTCGTTTTACTTTTGTTGATGTTCATCTTATATCCTCCTTTCAAGACACTATCCATTCCGTTCAACTGCTCTTCCCAGTCCTTTGCTGTCTCTGACAGAATTACGATGTCATCGGTGAACCTCAACATTTTTATTTCTTCTCCATGGATTTTAGTACCTACTCCGAACTTTTCTTTTGTTTCCTTCACTGCTTGCTCAATATACAAATTGAATAACATAGGGGAGAGACTACAATCCCGTGTCACTCCCTTTCCAACCACTGCTTCCCTTTCATGTCCGTCGACTCTTATAACGGCCAACTGGTTTCTGTACAAATTGTAAATAGCCTTTCGCTTCCTGTATTTTACCCCTGCCACCTTTAGAATTTGAAAGAGAGTATCCCAGTCAACATTGTCAAAAGCTTTCTCTAAGTCTACAAATGCTAGAAACGTAGGTTAGCCCTTCCTTAATCTAGCTTGTAAGGTACGTCGTAGGGTCAGTATTGCCTCACGTGTTCCAACATTTCTACGGAATCCAAACTGATCTTACCCGAGGTCGACTTCTACTAGTTTTTCCATTTGTCTGTAAATAATTCGCGCTAGTATTTTGCTGCTGTGACTTATTAAACTGATAGTTCGATAATTTTAACATCTGTCAACACCTGCTTTCTTTGGGATTGGAATTATTGTATTCTTCTTGATGTCTGAGGGTATTTCGCTTGTTTCATACATCTTGCCCACCAGATGGTAGAGTTTTGTCGTGACTGGCTTTCCCAAGGCCGTCAGTACTTCCAATGGAATGTTGTCTACTCCGGGGGCCTTGTTTCGACTCAGGTCGTTCAGTGCTCTGTCAATTAAATTCAATATTTTTTCTGTTACCAATGGATTTCTACGAGCTCTCGTCTTTTTACCTACTTGATCCTCTGTTGCCTTCCCTACTTCATCCCTCAATGCTACCCATTTTTCTTCTACTGTATTTCTTTCCCCCATTCCTGTCAGTTGCTCCCTTATGCTCTCCCTGAAACTCTGTGCTACGTCTGGTTCTTTTAGCGTATCCTGGTCCCATCTCCTTAAATTCCCACCTTTTTGCAGTTTCTTCAGTTCCAATCTACAGGTCATAACCAATAGATTGTGGTCAGAGCCCACATCTGCCCCTGGAAATGTCTTACAATTTAAAACATGGTTCCTAAATCTGTGCCTCGTATAATCTATCTGAAACCTGTCAGTATCTCCAGGCTTTTGCCATGTATACAGCCTTCTTTTATGATTCTTGAACCAAGTGTTAGCTATGATTAAGTTATGCTCTGTGCAAAATTCTACCAGGCGGCTTCCTCTTTCATTTCTTAGCCGCAGTCCATATTCACCTACTACGTTTCCTTCTCTCCCTTTTCCTATTACCGGATTCCAGTCACGCATGACTATTAAATTTTTGTCAAACTTCACTATCTGAATAATTTCTTTCATGTTTGAATACGCTCTGATGTACTAGAAGGTGTCGTCGTTGATTGACTGTCGGACGATACGAGATGACTTAGACAAATCTGCTAGTTGGTGTGATGAATGTCAGGTGGCTCTAAATGCAAGAACAATTATGTTAATGCAGTTAGATAGGAAGAACTAACCCATAATGTTCGAATACAGCGTTACTAGGTTGCTGCCTGACACAGCCTCGTGGATTAAATATCTAGGAGCAGCTCTGCAAAACAATATGACTTGGAACGAGCTTGTGAAGATTGTAGTAGAAAAGGTGAATGTTCAACTTAGGTTTATTGGGAGAATTTTAGGAAAGTGTGATTCATCTGTAACGGAGACCGCATATGATACACTAGCGTGACCCATTGGTGAATAGCGTTGTATTGTTTGGGATCCGCACTAGGTCGGATTAAAGGTAGAACTCAGAACATTTCAAAAACGCGCTGCTCGAATTGTAACCGCTAGGTTCGAACAAAGCACAGGTATTACGGAGAAGCTTCGCGAACTCAAAAGGGAATCACTGTGGGCATGGCGACGAGGAGTAATACTAAAATAATTCGCAGAACCAGCATTTGAGACTGCGGAACGAGTCCACTGCCACCAACGTACATTTAGCATAAGGACCAAGAAGATTACGGAAATTAAGACTCGAACAGAACCCGCATCTCGTGGTCGTGCGGTAGCGTTCTCGCTTCCCACGCCCGGGTTCCCGGGTTAGATTCCCGGCGGGGTCAGGGATTTTCTTTGCCTCGTGATGGCTGGGTGTTGTGTGATGTCCTTAGGTTACTTAGGTTTAAGTAGTTCTAAGTTCTAGGTGGCTGATGACCATAGTTGTTAGGTCCCACAGTGCTCAGAGCCATTTGAACCATTTGAAATCGTACAGAGTCACATAGCTGCTCTTTCCTCGTTCTGTTTGTGAGAAGAACAAAATAGAAAATCACTATTTGTGGTACAAGGTACCCTCCGCCACGCAGCACACCTTGCATTGCGTAATATTAAGTCGATGTAAATACAGAAGACTATACTAGCCGCTCCTACTGCCACTACCCTTCTGTCTGTAGTAAAATCTCTACACAAAACCCATAAGTTTATAACCTAATTGACCCAGGCCCAATGTTTAGAAATAATCGTCATTTGCTGCTCCTTACCTAATATCTGCTGTAACTATGGCACTAGATCCTGCGTGTGAATTCTACCTAGATGCAGAATCCTCCTGTTCTGAACTACGCTGACTATGGCTTCTTAATAACAAGCTGATTATTATAAGCTCCTATAACTACTAAGGACACTTCTACACATGACTGGCAGTTGACTATATTCTCAGTACCGTCCCTGCTACATTCACTGCGGTGAAACTACTTGCTACACACTTCACACACTCTCTAGCAGCTCATTAACCTACGGGAATCGGCGGATTTCTCAGAACTGGTCAAGTTTTACCACGTGCTGGAACAAATACAATCAGACAATAGGAAGCTCCTGACACAAATAAACCCGCTATAAACTACTTGTAAATTATTGACATTATCTTACTAAAATCTCAAAAGCTTTATAAGAACGCGTAGCCTACTCTTCATGAGACACTGGAAGGTAAATAGAAACACTTGCGCGCTAGTTACATCTGCTGTGCACAAACAGAACATTAACTCACAAAAACATTTATTTAAAAAAAAAGAGGATTATTCTCAGTGTTTGTCTATCAAGTAGCTAAACTCCAACCCTTTGAGGTTTACCTGTACTGACAGAAACTACTAAACATTGAAAGCAATGACTAGTTATCGGCGAGTTGCACGCGCATGGACGACTTACACTAACATACAAAAGGCAGAAAACAGGTGGAAGTAAACATACACATAGATATACTCTCCACAACTTTAAGTCTAACACAAAACGTAACTTCTGTAAAAACCGATTACCACTAACATGCTTAGTGACAATATAATACAGAAAATGTAACAGGAAAGCAAAAGTGAGTAGCAGCTGATGACGTACCTGCCATGAACATTTTATAGACTGGAACAGGGTCAGATATCAGCCCAATTTCTTGAGTTATGTATTTCGTATTTCCCAGTGTTATAAAGGGTAAATAATATAATTAAACTGTGATATTTGCAGCCGTTTCTCTCTTTATAACAGTTTTCTTTTTTACGAAAAAACGGTTATTTCAAATTCCTCGAAAAAAGAAACGTTTATTTCAAGTTTCTCGCCACATTAAACTAGCGTAGATCACCCAAGTTCTTCATTTTGAACTCTTCCAACCTTCTGTACCTGTATTAGAGGAAAGAGGAAGGCTGCCAAAGGCACCACCGTTAGTGACACCACAGATTGACAGGATCTGAGACTTTGTCACTGCCGGCCGAAGTGGCCGAGCCGTTCTAGGCGCTTCAGTCTGGAACCGAGCGACCGCTACGGTCGCTGGTTTGAATCCTGCCTCGGGCATGGATGTGTGTGCTGCCTATAGGTTAGTTAGGTTTAAGTAGTTCTGAGTTCTAGGGGACTAATGACCTCAGATGTTAAATCCCATAGTGCTCAGAGCCTTTTGAACCATTTTTAACTTTGTCACTTTCTTCATTAAACAAGTATGAATTACACGGTCTCTATCTGTCAGAAGTCTAAATATCCACATCTTGCTACGGAGAGCACTGCGAGACGTGCAAGAAGCGAGTCAGTGAGTTTCGAAAACACACCAGCGTGAATGTGATGCTATGTCGACACCAGTGCCGTTGTCAGCTGAGCTCGGTTCAGGATACATGGCGCGACCAGCCCGATGGAGGTGGTCCCACAGATTCTCGATTGAGTTTAAATCCGGGAAGTCTGCTGGTCAGAAGAGTGTGTTAAACTCATTCTGGTCCACTGCGAGCTGTGCTGGTAGATTCCCTCATGCTGAGGGTAAACAAAGCCCCAAGGACATGTACGTACTTCTGTTGAACCACTGTGCCTTCTAAAATGGTGATATCACCCAGGGAATGCCATGATAACATTCCCCAAGACCATAACGCTCTCTCCTCTGGTCAGGACCCTTCCGACCAATGACGTGTGGGGTTTACTTTCAGATGTATAAGGCGTGATTCATCTGAAAAGGCTACCTGTCGCCACTCCTTTGATGTCCGCCTGCACTACTGAAGCGCAGATTCCAGGCTTCATCGCCGATGAACAGCAGTCAGCATGGTTGCACGAAACAGGCACCTCCTGCGGAGGCCCAAGTGCGGGAACGTTCGCTGAACGGTCGTTGAGGTGACACTGTTGGGAGCTCCGTGGTTCATCTGGGTAGTCAGTTGCTCAAGAAGCGCACGTCTATTCGTCCGTATACATCTCCGCAGATGTCGAACATAAGCCGTAATCTCATTGACGTTGCTGGAATGTGTACCTCATTCCTAATTTAAACCCCCACCCCCCACAAAAAAAGAGCACCTAGTGTACTTCTGAAGTTTCTTTCGTGAACTTCTTGCATATATTGACCATATCGTTCACAGTGCTTATGAGAGATATTTGAAATTGTATATTCATTATTTACAGGGTGTTACAAAAGGGTATGGCCAAACTTTGAGGAAACATTCCTCACACACAAATAAAGAAAAGATGTTATGTGGGCATGTGTCCGGAAATGCTTAATTTCCATGTTAGAGCTCATTTTAGTTTCGTCAGTATGTACTGTACTTCGTCGATTCACTGCCAGTTGGCCCAGTTGAACGAAGGTAATGTTTACTTTGGTGCTTGTGTTGACATGCGACTCATTTCTCTACAGTACTAGCATCAAGCACGTCAGTACGTAGCATCTACAGGTTAGTGTTCATCACGAACGTGGTTTTGCGGTCAGTGCAATGTTTAAAAATGCGGAGTTGGCGGATGCCGATTTTATGTATGGATTAGAATGGGGCAATAGCCGTAGCACAGTACGTCTGTAATGAGACACATTACAGAACGAAGGTGTGCCAACTGTAAGACGTTCGAAGCAATTGATCGGCGTCTTATGGAGCACGGAACATTCCAGCCTATGACTTGCGACTGGGGAAGACCTAGAACGACGAGGACACCTGCAATGGACGAAGCAATTCTTCGTGCAGTTGACGATAACCCTAATGTCAGCGTCAGAGAAGTTGCTGCTGTACAAGGTAACGTTGGCCACGTCACTGTCTGGAGAGTGCTACGGGAGAACCAGTTGTTTCCGTACCATGTACAGCGTGTGCAGGCACTATCAGCAGCTGATTGGCCTCCACGGGTACACTTCTGCGAATGGTTCATCCAACACTGTGTCAATCCTCATTTTAATGCAAATGTTCTCTTTACGGATGAGGCTTCATTCCAACGTGATCAAATTGCAAATTTTCTCAATCAGCATGTGTGGGCTGATGAAAATCTGCACGCAATTGTGCAATCACGTCATCAACACAGAATTTCTGTGAACGTTTGGGCAGGCATTGTTGGTGATGTCTTTATTTGGCCCCATGTTCTTCCACCTACGCTCAATGGACCACGTTTTCATGACTTCATACGGGATACTCTACCTGTTCTGTTAGAACATGTGCCTTTACAAGTACGACACAACATGTGGTCCATGCACGCGGAGCTCCTGCACATTTCATTCGTTGTGTTCATACGCTTCTCAACAACAGATTCCGTGACTGACGGATTGGTAGAGGCGGACCAATTCCATGCCCTTCACGCTCTCTTGACCTCAACCATCTTGATTTTCATTTATGGGAGCATTTGAAAGCTCTTTTCTACGCAACCCCGGTACCAAATGTAGAGACTCATCGTGCTCATATTGTGGACGGCTGTGGTACAATACGCCATTCTCCAGGGCATCATCAGTGCATCAGGGATTCCATGCGACGGAGGGTGGATGCATGTATCCTCGCTAACGGAGGACATTTTGAACATTTCCTGTAAGAAAGTGTTTGAAGTCACGCTGGTACGTTCTGTTGCTGTGTGTTTCCATTCCATGATTAATGTTATTTGAAGAAAAGTAATAAAATGAGCTCTAACATGGAAAGTAAGCGTATCCGGACACATGTCCACATAACATATTTTCTTTCTGTGTTGTCTGGAATGTTTCCTGAAAGTTTAGCCGTACCTTTTTGTAACACCCTGTATATGATTACATGAAATTGTACAGCATGTTTTCCAACATTGACGCTCACACCAAAAGAAGTGAAATCGTTTCTGTTATTACGTACCTTCATGATTATCACCTGTAAATCTTATTTCCTTACATATTCCCGAATTTGAAATTGGGACAGGCCACCAAGGATTTCAAACTGGAACCGTAGGAGCCCACTGAAATATGGAACGAGGGAGGTCAGTTCGCACTTTTGTGTGTCAGCAGACGTCAAACAAAGCCGCGGAGAGCGAATCAAATCTGCCCATGGGGAATGAAGCTGTCGGTGGCCTATTGTGCAGTCATCGCCACCGGTGACGTACACGCCGGACTTAAGTCGGTGGGCTGCCAGGATTTTTACTGTGTGGGTATGTATCGTGGTAAGACTAAAGACATGCGCTGGACTATGGCTATAGTTATCTTTTGCCTGCTCGCCGTTTATGACCCCGCAACCTACCAATGCCTATCTTGGACGAAATACAGTGTGTAACCTTTAATGAGCAAATAAGTACGTACATACAAAAATGTTTGATACAGCAAGTGTCCCTTATTTAATCAGTCTACGGCCAAATTCCATGACGCAAATCTTGATGTTGACAGGGCCCCCCTATTTTGTCACTTAAACAAAATTGTTTGAAAGAGTAACATATATATATATATATATATATATATATATATATATATATATATATATATATATATATATATATAGTACACTATCTCAGTGTTTCCCAGTGCTACAATTGCTATGTGCGGGTAATGAATTTTTCTACAGGAGGAAATTGTCCGCAGAGTATTCTTGAAGCTCCATGCGTAACCTGTTGAGAGCTTGTCCCTAGGGGGCTTCTTTGCGGAGATTACCAAGAACGGGGAGTTAGCATTTGCACTTTGATAATGTACCTCAAATATTGAGTTGTACAGCAATCCTCTCACTATTTACAAATAAAAAATTATTTTGGGGATAGTAACGTACAGATTTATAGATAAAAAATTGTTTCGTGGATAGCAACGTACTGATATCTTGCCAGAAACCTCTTGGGTTTATGACAAAATTTGTTGCTTTAACACTTCAGCATTGCTATATTATTACTTGCTACGCTGTAGCGAAGATGTGTAGAGGAATAGCGTAAAAATTGCATTTTTTTCAAAAATAATGGCACAAGCCTTGGAGAAACAATTTTTCTCAGAATTCGTCTTGGAATGTAGCAACGGTTTGGTTTCTTCCGCTGATAGTGTGTGCATTGCCGGCTGGTCTGTTACACCATTCGTAGAGAGGACGCGACAGTGATGCCACAGAAGTTGATTTTCGATCCGGTGGTAAATCTTGGCGTGAATTGCATATCGATACCGTTACCGATGGGGATATCTTGTTAGCTGACCATAGATTGTCCACGCCCGAGGCGCGTTGACGTTCAATTACGATTTTTGTTCCTTGTTCGGTGTTGTTCGATTAGGGTTGTTAACAGTGGAGCGCTGTTCTGTCGTTGTTGGCTTTCGAGTGTGGTTACGCTTATACATAATCGCCTAATGTGCGGTATTTTTTGCTAGTTATACTTTCCGACTGCCGGTATCTTATGGAATATCGCGAAATTGGAATGATGTTGGCCTTGTGGTACTTCGATAGTCGATGGCTACCACCAGAAACTCATCATTGGTGAGGTTCTGTATTAAATGGCGTGGCTACATGAAGTGCGAGCTATGGTAGTACGTTTTTAGATGAGTAGCCAAAATATGGCCAATGGGACCAGAGAAAAGCAGTAGATAGTCACAAATCCTTATGCACTACAAATTATAAAAACATATCTTATTCCTTTAGAGCTGTTATTTGATAATATCTGTGCATCGTCTTTTTAGTATTTAAGGTCAGTGTCAGAGGGAAAGATAAATTCGTGCCAAAGTCCCATCTACTGTGACAGCCCAGTAAGGAGTGAACAGGTGGCGGTGAGCGGTATTCGACCCAGATCGTGCACCAGATGGCTGTACCAGCATCATAACCAAATAAGATGGCGTCGGGAGACATATCAACATCTAGATTAGCGTAAAGCAGAAAAGGTTAGAGGTAACTGGACTTGGTAACGGGTAGGATATAATTATTAGAAGTAAGGGTTGCAAGGTGTGATACTGCTTCTATGGATGTGAAGGCTGAAGTGGCGTTGACCGTTGGGCTGCATGAATAGTGTTGGGAAATTAACAAAACACTGAGGTACACTAGGGCAATACGACTTTGTCACTGGAATATAAGTAGTTTATGTCTGTTATGTTTATTAAATTCAAAAAGATGGGTAAGGTATTACATTTTTTAAAGGAACCTTAGGGGTAACATTGTTTAAATAAAATAAAACAATAATGTATTTATAAACCTTTTGCGTTAATTATGGTGTAAAGTTTCAACTACAAACAGTTCCAGTTTTTGTTAACATGGTCTATATATATATATGTGTTTTTGCAAACATTCACTGTAAAACTACGGCACTAAAACATGCGCTAAGGATTGTGCAGAAGACTACAGCGTTGCAAACGGAGAGCTAAAAGAAGAACCGTGGGTGGTCGTGACTGGGCTGTCAACACCTGTCGCCATCAGCTGGGGCGAGCGACGAGCCGAAGTGACTTCACCGCATGGCCAAACTGGTAGCTGGTAGCTGGCACCTGCAGGTGACCTGTCCCCCCTCTCCTTCCGCCAAGGCGACGGGGCAGGCAGCAGGCTCGCGTGGCTATACAGGGGCAGCTCATAGGTGGTACAGGAGTGCACAGCGTCCCTCTCATCCCTTTCACACTCGCCAGAGGAAGGAGAAAGTGAGTGCAGGCGTCACGGCGATTAAGCATTGGAGCCTAGCGTGCAGTGAGCAGATTGCCGAGGCTAGTCCCTCACTTCACACGACCATCTGGGGCCATTGCGGTTTCAATCATAAGCCCTGAGGGAGCTGACCGAAAGGCGACGCTCCGGCGCACGGAAGAAAGCGGGAACCAAAGAAGGCGGGACCAGAGAACGCCCAACCAAGCGATTGACACCTCCGGGTACTTTCCACACCAACAACTGCTGCAGGAGGACTCGCTGCAATGAGGACAATAGTTTGTGAACTGCTGCCCCATCTCTTGACAATCAATAGTCCAGATGCCTACCTGTTGCTGCCATTGAACAGGAGACAGACACCACTGCCATCATTTATCACCAATTGAAACCCCACAGCTGTTAGATCCAAACTGTTACGTACCTCATTAGGGTTGGGCTGTGTTTATTCCTACGCTGACGGAAAAGAATTGTAAAACTAAAAATTTGTTCATTTAGGGTAATGAATTTTCGGGACTACATCTGGCTAAGTAACATATTTAAGTGATTCACAATGCAAGAGCACTGGTTAATGCAAGCGTGACACAAGTCATTACAGATGTAAAATGTTGGTACATTAATAATTGGTTTATCGGTCAGAAAGCTGAATGCAAGCATGAAAACTGGTATGCACTGTGTTGTACAGGTACCAGAAGTTAGACTGTGGAATGGAGTTCTGTGCCTGTTGCACTTGGATGGAAAATATAGGTACGGTAAATGGTGTTTGTGGATGACGCTAGAGTTGTCATCCAATGATGTCCCATGTGTAGTTGATTGCAGACAGAACTGGTGATCGAGGCAACATGTCAACACTCTGTACAGCACGCTGGGTTACAACAGCGGTATGTCGGCGAGCGTTAACCTGTTGAAAACGCCCTGTACTACGTTGCTCATGAGTGGCAGCACAGCTGGTCAAATCACCAGACAGACGTACAAATTTGCTGTCTGACTGCGTGATATAACGACGAGAGTGCTCCTGTTGGCACACGAAATCGCCCCCCTGACCACATTTCCGGGTGTAGGTGCTGTTTGTCTAGCATGCAGACAGGTTGGATTCTGGCCTTCAAATGACTTCTTTCTAACCAACGCACGGCCATCCCTGGCACCGAGGTAGAAGCAGTTTTTATGAGAAAACACAACAGATCACATCCCTGCTCTCCAGTGAGCATTGACTTGACGCGGCTGAAGTCGTTAATGGCAGTGGTTTGGGGTGAGTGGAATGCGTTTTACGTTGTATCTAGCTCGAAGCTGTGCTTGAAGCGCCAGAGTAACTCAGGAAAAACTGCGAATCCGAGATGATGCACTCAATTACACTACGTGCAGCTGTGTAGCTACCCATTAGAAATTTGGGAGCAGCTACAGAGCAAGCATATTTTGGATGAATAATCCATGTAGCATGTTGCTCATCGCATAATGGAAATTAATGCTAAAACCTATGATTACAGTGAGTACAACTTGCCTAAGAAGGCAAAATTGTTTGTAGCCGGACAGTCGACTGTGTAGTAAGACTGGCACGTTGCGATATAGTAGGACTGGCACTCTGCAAAACATTTGAAGAAGCAGTTCAAACGGTAGTGGGATTTGCTGAAGTGCTATGGGGACCGAGAATTAATCGAAAACCGGATCGCTATGTTTTAGAAGCTTACTGCGTGACCATTTATCGTGATAACAAACATTTAGGTGGTACACAGGAAGATTTGATGTCGAGATTGAGCAATGGAAGGACGTATTACCATGGAAATTAATGATGTGTGAAGACAAAGCGACAGTCGAGTGCATTGGGATGAGTATGTTCAATGACAGACGGGACGGAAGGTCTTCAACTCTTTTCACTCTCAGGCAGCAATAGTTACTTGGTGACATTTACTCACAAAAGCTTACCTATTTTGCCAATTATGTGTCTCGCAACCTTGTTAAAAGTTCGATACATCTGCGCTGGTTACATGTAAGCATCACCCCAGTCTGTGCGTTGTGGCTCACTTGTTCGTCCGTGTACGATTGTGAGACTGAACATCATCCTCATTGTACTCATTATTTGGGTTTAGAGAATGAAGTCACTATTGCTGTCAATTCCTATCACGGAAGGAGCGTTATTCAACGAATTCCACAGTCGTGAAAGATCCAAGTAGAATGGAACAGTTTACTATACAAAGTCTTCACTCGTTTCCTCTCCTTTCTTGTGCAATATAAACTTGCATCGTGTCTCTACTGGCATCGGTTTCAACGGGATGAACTGAAAAATTTATTTTACACTTACCTACGCAGATGGAACGCCAAATAACACAAAAAATTGGCCGTTGTTAATGGATATTTTCTGAGTATTTTTATATGAATGATCATTGATTCCTGGTGGCTACTTACAAAGTGATTGCATTTTGTTTGATTTATGTGGTATTATAACTAATGAGGAAGTATTGAATAGGATTGGGGAGAAGGTTGTGGCACAACTTGACCAGAAGGAGGGATCGGTTGGTAGGACATGTTCTGAGGTATCAAGGGATCAGCAATTTAGTATTAGAGGGCCGCGTGGAGGGTAAAAGTCGTAGAGGGAGACCAAGGGATGACTACACTAATCAGATTCAGAAGGATGTAGGTTGCAGTAGGTACTGGGAGATGAAGAAGCTTGCACAAGATAGAGTAGCATTGAAAGCTGCTTCAAACCAGTCACAGGACTGAAGACCACAACAACAACAAACTCCGAGTGTATGAACATGACAATGACATATTGATGGTATATGTTGTATGCCTTGTTTGGAATCAAACTTGATCCAGTCACTAAGTTCACGAGCTGCTAAAAAATACTCACTTTACTTCTCGCTCTCAAGCTTGTATTCGGTATTGTTCGGATCTATCTCGGTCTGATTTTTCCGATGCTGTTAGCTGTACGTCATCTGTGCCGTCTTTCAGTGTCTGGGGTTTTACGATTAAGAGTTGGCTGATTTGCACCCCTTGATGGAGGAGAGTCTCAGCGACGGTATGCGTAAACAGAAATCCCATTGCGGCATTCAACGGCTCCCACGTTGGCAACACTGCTCTGCGCCGGATCGCCAAAGTTAAGCAATCCTTGGGCCTTCTGCTACTTATTTGGGTGACGGTCCGGAGAGGTGATGTTAACTTCAAGGATACGCAAGTTTCCAAAGTAGGGCCCAATTAAAATATTTGCACTAGGCCATGGTGCCACACGTTACAGTACGGTTCCAACTGAGAATAGCTGTGTTATTTGTACTGTATGTCTTGGATATTGCATATTACAGGAAATATTACTGTAGTGAAGTTAGTTTCATGGAGTTCGTATACTTAGAGTATCAAACCGAATAAATCATAATAACGTATTATACCGTAGTGAGCTCGGGGACCACTGGGGTCTTACACACAGACCTAGATGAAAAACCTAAGATATTTCGTCTTTGGGATTTGGCATCGCCCTGTACAGCTAAACAAGCCATTGTACAGGTCATGAGAGTAAGTACGGCAGTACGTATTCGACGATTGTCATTAAAGTGGAGGTACTCACGGACGTCCAACGTGGGCTGCAATTATCATAAGGCAGCGAAATTGTGTAGACGTGCCAGTGCGTTAAAATGGAACCGATTAACGCTGGACGAAAATTAGTTCCAATTTTAGCCACCTGATGCAAATCTGGCGCTGTGAATGCAAGAAAGACATGGCTTTCGAAAGCACCATAGTACAGCAACCGCATTAATCAAAGTAACTGATGACATTAAACATGCTACGGATAGACGTGAAGCTACTATCCTAACACTGCTTGACTTTAGCAAGGCTTTTGACACAGTTGACTTTGATATATTACCAATTAAAATGAAACAGCAGAATTTCTCAAACAGCGCAATACACTGGTTCGACAGCTACCTCAAAAACAGAAGTCAACAAGTCGTTTGTGGGTCGGAAAAGTCATCATGGAAAAGCGTGCGCTCTGGAGATCCCCAAAGCTCCGTCCTTGGTCCACTACTCTTCTCACTGTACATTAATGATATTTCTTCAGTGATTCATTCCTGCAACTACCATCTTTATGCCGACGACATCCAACTGTACATAAGTGCAAGCCCCAAAAACATTGCTGGCGCAGTAGCGAGTATGAACGCCGATCTTTGCTCTGTTTCCCGATGGGCACAGAACCTAGGTCTGAAACTAAACCCCAAGAAATCCCAGGTCATACTTATATCTCATCCAAAGTTAATCAGCCGGTACTTTCGCGAAACAGTCCCTAAAATACTCCTCAATGGTACCCAACTACCATACCAAAAATCAGTAAAAGACCTTGGAATAATCTTCCATGAACACCTAAACTGGGAAGAACAAACAGTCACAGCTTGTCGGAAATCGCTCTCCTCCCTACATGCAATTCAAAAATTTAGAAGAATGTTTCCAACCCATGTTAAACAAAAATTAGTCCAAACACTAGTCTTCCTAATCTTTACTACTGCGATGTTGTTCAACACGGCACAAATAGTGAAAATTCTAGATGCCTCGAGCTAGTGATGAATGCTTGCGTTAGATACATGTGCAATATTCGGTTGTATGATCATATCTGTCCGTCATACTCCCAGCTAGGTTGGATACGCCCACATAAGGCACGCGATCTCCACACGATGTGCTTACTTCATCGATTTCTTAGCCACTGGTGCCCCCAATACTTATCTTCTCACATTAAACACCTATCATCATTCCACAATCGCAACACCAGATCGGATACGTCTACCATCTTGGCTGTACCTTTACATAACACAAAATCTTTCTCCGTGTCATTCTCCATCTCAGCCATACGACTATGGAACGCGCTCCCCTGTGATATTCGTCTTATCCAGAACTACTCAACATTCAAGAGGGAACTCAAGACTTACATATTAGGGACGGTATAGCCACCATTGTTGTGCCCCTCCCATCTCTTTCTTTCTCCTCTCCATCACAGCTTCGACTTTTACCGTTCTATTTCTCTTCCTCTAACCTATCTACCTCTTATATATCTCTTTCACCCCATTCTATCGTCTTATGTCTCTACTCGATGAGAATAACTCACAAGCTGCAAGAACATAACGAGAAAATTCCCAACTAACAATGGGACTGACATTCAGAAAAGAAAAGTATGTTTACTTTCATATACATAGTCATTATTATTATTATTATTATTATTATTATTATTATTACTATTATTCTTGATTGTTATAATTACTTTTATTGTTATAATTATCATTGTACTACTGTTATAATATCTATTTTTTTCTTTAAGATCAATACTGCATAATAGGCTATATTTCCTTAATGTTATGTAGAAACTGTAGCTCGTTCAATCTGAGTATGCCTGGTTAGGTGTAAGAGAGGGCCTGAAGGCCCTAATCTTGCCAGGTAAAATAAATGCATAAATAAATAAGTAAATATAGGAAAGTTTCCATATCTAATGCATTAGGAAGGACATCGGCAGACGAGGTAAAAGAAGTGATAAAGGCATAATAATGATTTTTATTACTAACCACTATTTATACAACTTGTTCAGTATGAGCACCAGAGACGTCACGGAGATGCTGCATACGGAAAATGATATGATCAACAGTTGCTCACAGCAGTTCCGGTCGAATATGAGCGACGTGTTTCTGTATACTGGGCTTCAGATCAACTAGAGATCGAACGAGTCCCTGGTAAATGAGCTGTTTTAGAGACCTCTAGAGCTAAAAAGCCACATCGTTTCAGATCACGTGATCTTGCGGTACACATATCTAGAAATCTTGTGGAGATATCCAGTTTGTCGGAGGTTGCATTACGCACTTCTTTCACTGGTCGAGCGACATGATGTGTTGCCGCATCTTGCACGAAAACAGTGGTATCCATACAGTTGAGCCCTTTCAGACTAGGTATCACATGCTGTACGAGGAGGTCTCAATAATATGTAGGCGTCACGGTACACCTAACATTCCCTATGTGCGTATTCTCCACAACGGACAGAGAACGAAGGTGCTTGCGAATCCACGACACACAGTCATATACGATGAGTGCAATGGCTCCTTGTACACAAGAAGCGAACCAACAGTACCTCAGATTCGCCGGTTCTGTGTATTAAGTGCACCCTTTAGTATAATAGTGCCTCGTCACCTCACTGAAAATGGCCTTGTCAGATCACATGGCAGTTATCGAAGTACAAATTCAGAACACTGCTGAGGATCATGAGGTTCCAGTCGCTGCGTCGTCTGGATCTTTACAGGTGCCAGTGTAAAATAGACCACAAAACTTTCAGTGACTGTTTATCATGGGATGGACAACTCTCGTGACACTGCACGAGCATTAGCACTACCCATGGCACTGAATGATCAGTTACAGCAACAGTAGCCTTGTCAGTAACTTCCACCGTTATAGGACCCCTTCCTCTTCCAGGTGCCACTCCAACGTCACCCATATTTTCGCATTTCATAACATTTTGCCACTCCTCATAACTTTCAGCCGGCAATATTCCGTCAGTGCATCAGTGGAATTTCTTCCGTATACTCAGAATAGTTTCTCTATACCTAGATATGAATATCAAAGTAATTCATGCTAACTGTTTACAAGGTAGCTACCATAAAACAGCCAATCAGAAAACTCACTCGGTAGCTCCTTCTGTTCCGTTCACTGTTGTAAAATCTCTGTGTTGCTGTACGTAGAGGATACCACAAATAACTGCCGACAATTTTGGTAAACATAAACAGTTGTGGTCCGTTGTGTGCATTGCTTCTCGATGCAGCGTGTGTATTTTACGTTGAAGATTGCCTGAAGCTTGCAGCGGAAGTGAGCAAAAACGTGTGGTAGCTATATGGAAATTTCAGACCTCTGTTCACATGTTGTCTGTCTGTTAGGGAATATTTCGAGAAGCAAAGAGATACTTCTGTGACTCTATTACCTCTAACGAAGGTAGTCAAAAGAACTGCAGAGGCTTTGCACATACATAAAGACACAGTCGTCGAACCTTGCAAGGAATGAAATACTGTGCAGAAGGGGTACAGCCTTGTTCATCTAAACTACGGACACCCAGTAAAAACAGTAAGGAACAGCTAGTGGGCCGGCCGGAGTGGCCGTGCGGTTCTAGGCGCTACAGTCTGGAACCAAGCGACCGCTACGGTCGCAGGTTCGAATCGTGCCTCGGGCATGGATGTGTTTGATGTCCTTAGATTAGTTAGGTTTAATTAGTTCTAAGTTCTAGGCGACCAAAGTTAAGTCTCAAACTGCTCAGAGCCATTTGAACCATTCTTTGAACAGCTAGTGAAGTCATTCCACCAAGACGCTGATCGTCGCCACATCTGTAAGTAACCAGACTATATAAAACTCTACGTTACTCTTCGCTAGGCAGTTATTCAGTGACAGCAAGATTTCTTTTATTATCGATTGTCACAACTCCCGGTTTTCTGTACAAAAAAAGAATGGGACTAAGGTTCACATTATTATCGACAGCTTTATACACCTTCGGGTGCGAACGCCTTCTCCTCCTATAATAACGCTGCATTTTCTGTGTGATTGATCCAGTCCAGTTGCACGATCGGCTGCGCCAAGACTGACGACTTCTTAGCACATTCATTACTTATACAGGAAATACTGCTGACTTCTTGAGCTCCTGGTTCTCGATGTACCCGCAACGGACTTAGAATTTTCGCGGTCGGCCGGGTGTGCGTTACCCAAATATTGTTCAAATGGCTCTAAACACTATGGGATTTAACATCTGAGGTCATCAGTCCCGTAGACTTAGAACTACTTAAGCCTAATTAACCTAAGGACATCACACACACCCATGCCCGAGGCAGGATGAGAACCTGCGACCGTAGCAGCAGCGCTGTTCTGGACTGAAGTACCTAGAACCACACGGCCACAGCGGCCGGCTGCGTTACCCTGCACGAGCGTATTGCCGTACTATACTGTCCGGCACGAAATTTTTGCTTCAAGGTCATCCCGCCGTCTTACAGCAGTTTTTTTTATAGTGATAACTTCAAATGTTCGTAAAAAAATTTTAAAAATTATTGGGGAACTCTATTTCTAGTCTAGAATATGATGGAGTACTTTACAAAAGAAAATTCTCACAAAGTGTTAGGGAAAAAAATGAAAACTAACGGTAGAAGAAATTTTGCTGGATAATAATTTTTTACTTCACTATGTGGTAGTACCAGAATCACTAATGTAATTTGACTGAAAAAGATACGAAAATCCTAAAAGTTTACAGATGCAATTTCTGCGCCTTATATTTTGGAAACATAGATGTATTCCTAGAAACAAAATCATATGACGTTCGAAACTTTGCCGACTACGTAGCGTAAAATATAGTCGCTGATGAATTTTCGTTCTGTGGTACTGCGAAGAAACTTCGCGCGAGAAAGTTGTTAAGAAAACTAAAAAATTATTTGTGGTAAGATTTCAGACATCTTTGTTGTATCGTATCACGTTCAGAGGCAAATTACTTCCGCGATATTCGGTGTGCAGCCACGCGCGAGTCGTTGTAGGCCGTCACGAAGAGTTTTGTTCGGATGGCTTGCTTTAATATGACCGAGAATATTACCTACTTCCCGAAAATATTTTACTGTGTGCTAATACATATCCTTCGTCATTGCATCCATCACTCACAATGCCAATATACGCTACGCAAAAGTAATTATAGTTACTTTGAAGCCAATATTTTCACTGAAGCGGAGCAAAATATTAGTTCGAAAGGTTTTGTGAAACCCATGTTTTATCTAAATTTCCTGTTAGCCTATTATTCTGGGCACGCAGTACATGCTTGGTACAAAAAATCCTCTTTCTTACTATTTAAATGTCCCTTCCATGTCTTAAAAATTTCAACCGTCATAAAAGTTTCTGAATTAAAAACCATGTAGGCGGAGAAGACTGTGTATTGAAGCGACTGGCCAGAATAATCAATTTTATCACGGATGTTACCCTGTATTCCTCCAACCCTCCGATAGTATCCTCTATCATACTAAAGTAATACAATACAAGACTGTGTATTGAAGCGACTGGCCAGAATAATCAATTTTATCACGGATGTTACCCTGTATTCCTCTAGCCTTCCGATAGTATCCTCTATGATACTAAAGTAATACAATTCTACGTTCTAGCTTTGTGATTCTTGATTTCTATTCCATTCTAGGACAATCAGAATAGATGCTACGACTGTACTGATGTTACAGCACCGTTTATAAATATAGTCGACACAGAAGCACCACAACGTTTTGTCATTTTCTGAACTGCATTAACCCTATTACAAAGCAACCAGTAAATCCCTTTATAAAAAAAGAGTTAAATTTCGAATGTACAGGTAAATCGAATGCAATAAGATTTTATCCAATTGTAAACACATTCAATATAGGTTTTTAGGAGAAACTGTAGTCAATTAATGCAGAATTGACAATTTCTTTTAGTTGACAGTTGCTAACTAATCGCCGCCACTTTCGCTACTCGTTGGATCATACTTTACTGGACCCTACGCAACACACCTGCGTACTCAACTTCAGAAGTGGTATACACGCGATTATTAGGTCGCACACAATCGAGGGTTGACACTATACTTGTTTCTTTATGTGTTCGGGGGACATGAACACCATAATACTGTACTCTACGGCCAGTTCATTTCCATGGATACGCTTCATTTAAGTGGTAACACATATTCCTTCCAATGTGTGACTGTGCACCATCATGCTAGTAACATGCCTGTCACGGAAAACGAGGTGTGACGTTCTATAATGCGTCAAGAAAACATATTGCAAAGTAACTTACGATACAGGGCCGCATCCACCTTGTCCGGCAATAGTTAAGGGTCAAAAAGTTCTCTTTCCACAGGTTTATGCCAAAACGTGCCTGAAAGCCACGTGGATGGGTGACATGTGGGTTCAGAATGAGATTTTCACTCTGCAGCGGAGTGTGCGCTGATATGAAACTTCCTGGCAGATTAAAACTGTGTGCCCGACCGAGACCTTTGCCTTTCGCGGGCAAGTGCTCTACCAACTGAGCTACCGAAACACGACACACCCCCGGTACTCACAGCTTTACTTTTTACATGTGGGTTGTGTTCCGACAAATCATTGCTATTGTGGTGATTGAAATACCTTCATGAGTTAGCATAGATTCGTAAGTATCACGTTATTATAAAATATTCGTTATCTTCCACTTGGTGTCAAAAGCCATTCACAAAACTGTACTCCTCCAACGTGTTTCGGCCGTTAGTGTTCAGTTAACGCATAATGATAACGATGTAGTTTTTCGACGTGTAACACTTCAACAACTAGTGTTAGAGACAGCTGTAGTTGCCTTACGGTATTACGGTACTTCTCCAAAGTGATCGGTGAGCGGTATGAGGAATCTTGTCTAATATTTGTGGAGTAAGTCCAGTCCTTGGACGACCTCTGTCCGTTATTATTAGAAAAAACAGTGGAAAAATCAGTGATTGCGGTTATCCCATAAGACACTATGTCTGTTTTTGAAAACTCTGTCCACTACTTGTGGGAAGATTACCTGTTTTCTGAAGGCGTTGCTCCAGGTGACGAGAAACGTTCTTATTCGGATGGTGCCTTTGAGGGTACAGCGCAACAACAGCTTGGTTATTGGATGCACCAAGCTGCAAAAGCATATCAACGTATTCATCGTTTGTGTTCTCAAGAGGGAAACTGTCCTGCATGAACCTGACATGGTCAGTTACGATTGTGAACTGCGTCGTTCGTTGACACATGCATGCAAGTTAATGGATCTTACTGATCTGTGATAGGCTCCTGTCACGTGATGAAATGAGGTCCCGCTTATAAACTACGAGAACGGACGTGTAAAAAGAAGGAACCTGACAGGGATTATAGGTCAAGATCAGTATTGGATGTGCTTGTGGGGTTGGTGCCCCAGAATTCCACACAGTGAGCTGGGATGGTTTGTACCTTACTGCGGTGAGATACATGTTAATCTGTACATTTCCGATGCGCTGCAGGATGTGACAGTGTTGCCAGCTCCTCGGTCCTCACATGTGTTTTCAAAATGCACCCGATGTAACTTTGTTTCGATAAACTTTTGTCTTGAATATGGGTGGGGAATAGCATGCCGACTCTTAAGTGCAGCATTTTTTCTTCGCCTAGTATGTAAGTACTACACATATCGTTTTAGGTTGTCTTCTCTGTCCGCTGTAGTAAGATCATCTCCTGTGAAAAGGTGTGTGTTTGTACATCTCGTGGAGTAGGAATCCACCACTTCCTTTGGCCACTTACTGACAATGTTATGTATACATACATTTATATATGTGTTAAACAGCGTGAACGACAAAGGACATCCTTTTCATTGTTTTAGTAATGGTTGAGCTTACACGTATTTTGTATTGTTATCAACACAGAGACTCTGAGCTGACCTTATCAAGTGCCGAGGAATGCCTAGCTCTTCTACAGATTCTCGTAACTAAATCTCACCAAGCAGATGAAGGTCTTGCATAATCAATTAAAGCTATGTATGTTGGCAGGTGAAATGCTCTATATATTCCCATTACGTAAGTCATAGGGAGACAACTACCTGTACATGATCTTAGCACTCTACAGTTACTGTGTTCTCCTGCCAGATAATTTTCTGTTGCAGCTGTTAATACTTGGGAGAGTATATTGGCATGTATCTTACATCTTAGTAGAGTTATACGTGTATATTTATTGGAGTTATTCGAGTTTCCTTTCTGTAAATATAAGTAAAACTAGTAAGCTTTATAAGTCCGCCTTCCTTCACTACGTGGGCAGCGTGGTTGACTGCCATTTCCCGTACTGCCAGGGATTTTTCCTTGGTGGGAGGACTGACATGGGATGCACTCAGCCTCGTGACTGCCAACTGAGAGGCTACTTGACTAAGCAAAAATCACTACAACGATCGGGAGAGCGGTTTGCTGCCACATATTCCTCCGTACCGAAATGAATGACTCCGTTGACAAGAGGATGACACGGCGGTCGGTTGGGCTCGATTCGTCCGTCTAGGCCCAGAAGGCACAAGTGAGCTCTGCCAACCTGCTGGAACTTGATTACTCTTCCATCATCGATTTATGCAATTTAAAACCCTAACTTAAATATTCTCATGGAAATATTTAACTTGTTCCGATTTTATTTCATTTTTATTCTTCACGTTTTCTGTTTTTGAGGGAACCTATTGCATCTTCCAGCTCTTCAAAGGAGACTGGATCTACATTCCTGTCTGACTGAGTTGTTAGAATATTTTCTTCTTTCCTTCCTCATAGTTTTTGGGAGTACGCCTGGTCCAGCCATGTTTCACCAGAGAGATGCTGTAAGGTACCTTTCTTCACTTTATTGGCAGTTCTTATTGTTTTCAATATTTTTAGAAGGTTACTGTAACAGCGGCTGAGTAATGTATAAAATGCATATTTGAAATATGTATAAAATGTATATTTGAAATATTTTATACCCAAACATCCTTCGGTTAAAATTTTAAGTATTGTCTAATGCAGTATGGTGGCTCAAACCACTTTAACCTTTCATTAGTGAAAATGGTCCAAGACATAAACCGATGAATGTTTGGGTGCAAAATAAAAACAACTAATGTTCAGATATGCATTATATACATCGTATTGTCTTGTAAGCTCCGATTTCTGTTACATGGACATATTATTCAAATTGTCCAAGGAGTTCCTCACAACACCCCTTTCCACTGTTTTCGCTAATGTATTAAGATATTTCATTTGTCTTGTAAATTCAATGTGGACTTGCAGATTCTGCTATGTCGATATATATATGGGTCATAAAACTGTATAACAGACGTGTCTGTATGCCAGACTGAACATGCTAAACTCCAAAACTGCTTCACGAATTTTTCATGGGGCTTTCACAGGTAAGTAAACCCTAACTTCGGGCAGCTATAGGATTTATTTCATCCAAATCGGAAAAAAGTTATCGTAATTAAAAGTTTTAGCTTAGTAGTTTTAGCATTTATCCTAGCGACACGATTAACACGGCCCAGTACACCAAAGAACCAATAGACAATGCTGTTACATTCATTGCACACCAAAGAACCAATAGATGGTGCTATTAGTTTCCTTTTATCTTTTTTGCGTTAGTGGCAAGTATTTTCTGAACATTAAGTCAGTGACAGAATTGAACGCCGCAATCTTATCTTTACGGAAACAAAGTGACATTGAAACAACTTGGCTAAGATATATAAATTTACTGATTTCGCTTTGTGTATTAAAAACTTAAATAAATAGTTTTCTTGATTCGATAGGTTTTATTTTTATTTGTCTTCTTGGCATATAGGTAGCTTTAAGTACTTTGTAACTTTTAACTTTCCCCATATATCTTCGTTAGGTTCTCAGTCCTGACATGGTGCCTTGTTTTGTTTGTATATTTCTTCCTATTTCTTAAAATGCCTTTTCCTATAAGTCTCTTCAGATGATTTTTAAATCATTTCACTAATTTTTCTCTATTCTTCATTTATGTAGAGGTTTAATTTTGGGTCTTTTAATATTTGACCAATTTGGCTTAAATGTATCACGCTAGAAATTTGCAAAAGATGTATTTTGAAGACCTCCCCTGCCGATGTGTAAGTTTTAAAGCCTATAGTGTATCTCGCATTTTTATTTTAGATTTCACCAGAAGGGGAACTGATCTCATTGTAGTTTGTTATCTTGTACTAAGGGTGTAGCTCTATTATTTGCGAGAATATAATCAACGACTGACTTAAAGCCTTATCGCACACCGCGTAAATTTATAGACTTCTCTATTTCGATAAAATCATTTGTTATTTATATTATTAAATGTTGCGAAGCTTCTTAGCTGCCGACCATTCCAATTCTTACAAGCTCCTGCTATCATCTCTTTTAATAACGTATGTGCTACCCTTGTGTGAAATTCCCCAGCGATCATTGTACGCTCATAACTTGACAGCTTGTCCTCTACACACTGCGGTGAATGGTAAAACTCCCGTGTGTACTCTTTTCTGCCTTAATCTGGTGAATGTTTCCCTAATATGTTAACTTACATAATTCTTTTGTTTAATCGGAGTGGATCAGTGTATAACCTTTACCGAATCCGTTCATACCATTATATCAATTTCAATACCTGCCCTTTCAATCAAATACACTTCGCTGTTTATCAGAACATAATCTTTCCATTCAACGTATCCTCTTCATTTCTTCATTGTTTCAGTTATTACTGGTGTTTCAGTTTGTGTTGAGTAAATTTAAATTCGGGCTCTTTGCTGCAAGGGTCTCTTACAGCTGATATGACCTAGTTTATTGCTCCGATTACTCTTAGTTCTTTTCATAGTCACAGCAATCGTATGGACTTGCGTTCAGGAGGACGGCCGTTAAGATCCGCGTACAGTTTTTGTGATTTCCCTTAATCACGGCAGACAACTGCCAGGACAGTGCCTTTCAAAAGGTGCGGCCTATTTCCTTCCCCATCCCTGAAACTTTCCGAGCTTTTGCTCTGTTGCTTTTGACTTCGACGTGGATGCAATGTTAACACCTGATCTTTATTTCTTCCTTCGTTTGGTGGCCATCTTGGTGTCAGTCCGGCTTTTATTTGTTTAGTAGGGGAGAGCAGAATATTTATTTACATTGTAGCCAAGGCGTGGAGGAGGTATGGCTGCCACCTTTACACTCGATATTTTTTCTTCACTTTTTATCAATATTCTACCTGGTTTGATGTGGACCACCAAGAATTCCTGCGCCATCTTATTCGTGTCAGAGTGTCACTTGCATCCTACATCCTCAATTAATTAGTGGATGTAACTCAACCTCTGTCTTCCCTTAAAGATTTAGCCCTCTACAGCAACCTCTACTACCGTGGGAAGTATTGCCTGATCTCTAAGCACATATCCTATCCTTGTGTCTCTTCTTCTAGTCAGTGTTTTCAATATGTTCCTTTCTTCACCGATTCTCCGGAGAATGTCGTCATTCCTCGGCATATCGGCCTACATAATTTTCAATAGTCTCCGGTGCTTCTTTTCTCTTCTGTTCCGGTTTTCCTACGGTCGATATCTTGCCACCACACCATGTTGTGCTCCGAACGTACACTGAAACAAATTTATTCCTGAAATAAAGGTCTATATTTGACATCAGAAGAGTTTTCTTGGGCACGATCACCGTGTTCGACTGTGCTACATTTTTTATGTCATACTTGGTTCGTCCGTCATGGGTTTTTTTGCTTCTAACGAAGCAGAATTCATTAATTTCGTCTACCTCGTGACCACCTATTTGTTTTTAAGTTTCTTGCAAATCTTGTATCTGCTTCTTCTCCGTATTTTCTCTGTCCCCGGTTTACTTTCGGTCTATATTCTGTACCCATCAGGACGTTCATTCCATTCAGCAGATCATGTAATTCTTGTTAACTTACACTGAGGCTAACAATGGCATCAGCGTATCATATCATCGATAACCTTCCGTCCGCTCTTGAACGTTACTTTTATTTCTATCTTTGCTTTTTTCATATACTGACTGAACAGTAGAGGCGAAAGAATGCATCCCGCCTCACACTCCTCTCAGACCGCGAAATTTGCTTTTAGTCTTGCATTCTCAATGTTCTCTTTTGGTTCTTCTACATATAATACATTACTCGTCTTACCGTACAGCTTACACCTGCTCTTTTCCGAATTTCTAACATCTTGCCCCACTATACATTCTAAAGCCCCTTCTAGAACACAGTGTCTTATTTTTTCTTGTCTTGCATCCATTATAAGGCGCAACGTCAGAAGCAACTCTGTGACGCATTCCGCGTCAGTCTAATTTTCAAAGACGCAAAGTAATGATGAAACTAAATCCCCTGAAAACAGCCACAAACATGTAGCTTCCTAAGTTCACACAGAAATACGAAGAACTAAAATTGAGAATATCTATATAGACCGAAGAGATAAAGAAACTGATACATCTACTTAATATCGTGTAGGTCCCCCGCGAGCACGCGGAAGCGCCGCAGCACGACGTGGCATGGACACAACTAATGTCTGAAGTATTGTAGGAGGTAACTGACACCACAAATCCTGCAAGGCTGTCCATAAAACAGTACGAATACGAGAGGTTGGTGATCTCTTCTGAACAGCACGTTGCAAGGCATCCCAGATATGCTCAATAGTGTTCATGATTGGGGAGTCTGGTGGCCAGCGGAAGTGTTTAAACTCAAAAGAGTTTCCCTGGCGCTATTCTGTAACAATTATTGACTTGTGGGTTGTCGCATTGTTCTGATGGAATTGCCCAAGTCCGTCGGAATGCACAATGGACATGAATAGGTGCATGCGATCAGAGAGGATGCGTACGTACATTTCACCTGTCAGTGTCGTATCTAGGCGTTTCAGGGGACCCATATCATAGCAACTACACACGCTCCATACCATTACAGAGCCTCCACTAGCTTGAACAATACCCTGCTCACATACAGGGTCTATGGATTCATGAAGTTGTATGCATACAGCGTACACATCCACTCGATAGAATTTGAGACTTGTCCGACCGGTCATCAACAGTCCAATATCGGTATTGAGGGGTCCAAGTGAGGCGTAAAGCTTTCTGTTGTGTAGTCCTCAAGGGTACACGCTCGGGCCTTGGGCTCCGAAAGCCTAAATCGATGATGTCTCGTTGAATGGTGTGCACGCTGACGCTGTTGATGGCCCAGCATTCAAGTCTGCAGCAGTTTTCGGAAGGTTAGCACTTCTGTTACGTTGAACTAGTGGTTGGCCCGTCCTTGCAGGATATTTTTCCGGCCTCAGCGATATCGCAGATTTGATGTTTCACCGGATTCCTGATATTGACGGTACACTTGTGAAGTTGTGGTACGGGACAATCCACACGTCACGGCTGCCTCGGAGATGCTGCGTCCCATCGCTGGTAAGGACTATAAAATCACTTTCAAACTCAATTAAATTTTGGTAACCAGCCATTGTAGCAGCAGTGAACGCTCTAACCGCTAAACTCTTGTTGTCTTATATATTCATTGCCACTCTGAGCGTCGTATTCTGCATGTTTACATATATCTATATTTGAGGACGCATGCCTATACGAGTTTCTTTGGCGCTTCAGTGTATTAAAAAAGGCAATGTCTTGACTGACACACAATCACCCAGTCCAAATCGCGATGGTTATTTGGTGACTGTGCTGATCTTGTACTGCACGCATCGTTTAAGAATGGGATTTCTTAAATTCCAACACAAAGGGATTGAAATAGGAGGTGTTAATTTTTTGAAAATTTGTGGCTATTCAGTCAATTTTGAAGCTAAAAATACGAAAATTGACATTTGCTTTCTCTGTCAGAAATAAATAAATTATTGATTCAGGGTTTTTGAAAGTTTAAGAAGTAAGAGGGTGAAAAACCGAGTGAAATTTTTTAGTGAAATAAATCATTGTTGAACTACAGCTGAAGTATTTTAAAGCTGCATCTGTGATAATTGGTGTCTGACTTGTCAATTAGAAATGAAAACTACGTGTTCCAGTATTTTTCGAATTTCAACTCTTAAGGCGGTGAACTAAGGAATGAAATATTTTACGAAAACATTTCGTTGCGAAAGGATTTTTGAAGTTACTAAATCTGGGAAAATTCTGGCTTCTCAGTTGAAGATTAAAAAAATTGTCTTTCAGTGTTTTTGGAAATTCAACCCGTAAGAGGGGGGGAAATATGGCCTTGCTGATTCAGTGACCCACCCTCGCCCAGCCCAAACCACTGAGGATAGGAAATTTGCAGACTGTGTTGATCTTAATCTGTAGGCTCGTTTAACAAGGAGTTGTTCAAATTTTCACCCCTAAGGGAATGAAGTAACGAATGAAAATATTGTTTGAAACTAGGTCGCTATTAAGGCTATTTTGAAAGTAGTACTACGAAAACTAGTATTTGGTTTCTCGGTCAGAAATACAAAAATACGTGCTTCACCATTTTTTGAAATTAATCACTGATCAGTAAAATACTGAATGAACTTTCTGTTAAACAAAATCTTTATTAAAGTACTACTATGGTATTTTAAACCTATAACTATGAAAACTGATATTTGACTTCTCGACTAGAAATAAAAAATACCGATTTTAGCCTTTTTTGATGTTCAACACTTAAGGGAAATGATCAAGTATTTTTAAGAAAATATTTCATTATAAAAGTCAAATCTAAGGAAGCTTGTAATTGCCTTCGCAGTTACAAATAAAAGAAAGACATGTTTCAGGGGTTTTGAAATATTTCGTTATATTAAGATAATTTTGCAGCAAAATGTATGAAAACTGATACGTAATCTGTAATGAAATATGTGTTGGAGGATAAAAGTTATTACGGAAATATCACCACAATAATTCAAATGGCAGGATTAACAAAGACGTCCGACTCCAGGTACCAGAATCGTTAGTTGGTCAGCTGTGAATTCTGAAAAGACTATTCTTCTACGGCCTTAATTAGCGTGAAAAATTTAGATGATTTTGCGATTTGTAAACAGCATAAAAACAAGGGTTTGGAAAGAAACCACACATTTTACGCGAACGAAGAAGCTGGCCTTAAGCTAGTCAGTATATATACTTTAAACTAAGGATGCTCAATTGACTCTACTCATAACAATTACTTATTCCTTGAGATCTGCTGGTTCAGTCGTAGACTATTTTGGCAATTCATTCTACTGATTTATTTCTGGAATAAAAATGTCATGTTCAACAATGTTTCTAAATTTTGTTAATTATACATATGTGACCTCTTTATGATCACAAATAAACATGTCGCCGTATTGGTAAGGAACTTTTTTATCAATGCGATGCACCAACATTTTGGTCTACTCACCCGTTGCAGTCAGATCGTTCTACCTTTTCTCCATAACCAGACAGCGACTAATCTAATTATTAAAATCCCAGTTCATACGGTTCTTTCCTGCAATATAAATTTTTGATTCCCACTTTGGGCTTCAGATCGGCAAAATGTATTTTCTCGATCTAATATTTGACAACGAGATGGTGGGTGTTGGAGGGTGTTCACGTAACCTAGAGTAACTACTGCACAATAATCACTGGTAAGGATTTTGTGTTTCCTTAATGGATGTAGATGGCACCAGTGTGTAGTATGAAACGCTTATTTCCAGGATTTGAGGGAGAAAAAAAAAGACATTCTCTTCTTATGTTTATGTTTCACGATACTTTATAATCTATCAAAATTTCCAGAATGAGAATTCCACTGTGCAGTGGAGTGTACGCTCGTATGAAACTTCCGGACAGATTAAAACTGTGTGCCGAACCGAGACTCGAACTCGGGACCTTTGCTCTTCGCGGGCAATGCTTCTACAAACTTTTTTCAAAATCTCATTTAGTTCTGCACTGTTCGTTGAATTTGTTTGTGGTGGACGTCTGATGACACCCGTTCAGGTTATTCGTTGACCCGTTCATTCAGTTTTTTTTTATTACATGGAGTAGCTAAACCCCTGACCGAACACGTTGAGCTATCCTGCCGGCAATCTAAATGAGCTACGCAAGCACGACTCACGACTCTTCTTCACAGCTTCAATTCTGCCAGTAGCTCGTCTCCTACCTTCCAGACTTCACAAAAGCTCTTCTGCGAGCCTTACAGAAGTAGCACTCCTGGAAGAGAGGAAGAAGGTTTTAATCTGCTATGAAGATTCATGCTAGTGTACACTCCGCCGCAGAGTGAAAATCTCACTCTGGAAACATCCCCCAGGTTGTGGCTAAGCCATTTCTCCGCAATATCCTTTCTTCCAGAAGTGCTAGTCCTGCAAGATTCGCAGGAGAGCTTCTGTGAAGTTTGGAAGGTACGTGACGGGGTACTGTTAGTATTGAAGCTATCAAAAATTTTATATCGTCCTTCAATGTATTATTTTCATTTAGTGGCCAGATATATTAATTTTTATCATTGTGTACAATGTTGTTATCCTCGGCAAAAATTATTCCTTCTCCCTGTCTCTCAATGAAGAAACTGCGCTTTTGTGAGCGTGTCGGTATTAAAATATTACCATCATCAGCTTCGAATGCATATTTGTCTCATAGGGTGCATCATGGAATCTACGACAATTTAAGCACGTATTACCGAACGTTAGTATTTCAGGATAAACTCATCAAAGCTACGATTTCAGGTACGTTTATTTGGAAAGTCATAAATGGCAGTATTCTGTTTCTCTCAGCATCAGTACTTTTTGATATAACTAACTTACTCAAGCCCCATTGTGTATTGACTTATATCTAATGTCAGTGTGCCCAGCACACAGTTTTTGGTACTCTTAAATAAAAAATCCTGAAGGGCAGCTTACTTTCTCCACACACTTCTCTAGCCAATTCAGTTTTGGTAAACTATACAACCGTTCTCCAAGGGAAGGAGATTTTTTAATGATACCATTTCACTGGTGACTCTGTAAAAGTATTCAGAAACTGAGCATCCTTACCGATCTGGTAGTGTCACCAAATGGATATGATAGAAATTCCAAGTGACATACCGACAAGTTGATTGTATCAAAGCTTGATGCATATGAATTGCCCTGATAAATAGTCAAAAGACGACATTGTTGTTCGCGCTTCGGAATAGCGTTGCAATAGCGCATTTCGGTTAATCCTTAACAGTATCACACAACAGCTACGTAACATGAGCTCCCACCATTAATTAGGGTGATAAATGATCTCGTGTTATTGTACAGCATGCATCACAAGCCTCTATGTTATTCTCCTCTGCTATCTGCCTGTGGTATGAAAGCTAATTCACTGCTGCAATGTGTCTGGATTGTGACGCTTGTTATGTACGGAGGGCAGTATCCTAGCTTTATATTAGTGTACATGCATTTTACTCTACCGGACTAATTTTCGCTACGCGTATTGTAGTCTTTAGTCCCTCAACACCATCTGCTAAAAGTATTCACTATCAGTCTTGAGGTTTCTAATTTCTTGCCATCAGGAGCTTGTGTTCCACAAAAATTTTCCGTCTATTAAGTCATCACTTTTCGATACGAAGGTATGATCCGAGGGCAATCAAGGTACTTAATCTTCCAATATCCAAGCAAACTACGCACACAGTAGATATGCTGAAGTACACGCCTTAACTGCTTCCGAAATTTCTTTATTTAATCAATCTTTTCAAATGATTACGTATGCATTATAGGATGAGGAGTCATTACTATTTACTACTACGTACGCTGTATAATTTTACACTTATTGCTGTACTTTTATCAGGTCATTTGAAGATGGCTGGAGTCCGGATGCACAATAAGGGACATAAAAACCGGGCCTAAAAGACATCTAGTCCCAGTTTTTCTGGATCATACGGCTTTATTAAACGCTTATAGTTTTTATACCAGTAGCTTTACATGGTCCAAGAAGTACCAATGTATGGTAACTGGATGAGCATAGGTCATAATTACATTTAGTGTAGAAAGATAAATATTTCACTCTTTACAGAGGAGCGCAGTGCTCAAGCCTTGTATGACTAGGGTTTCGAAAATATATTACTGCGTCTGAAAAGCAGAGAACTACCGATTACTCACATACACAGAATTTCACCACTCATACAGCATTATGAGAATCTTAAAACAAAATAATAACTAGAGGAATAAAGTACATAAACACACCTCTAGCTTTTGAAAAGTTTATGGTTAGTTGTACGGTACAGCAACGAACAAATGCTCGCAAGGCAGTGTAAGTGATGAGTTCATTAGCTGTCCACGACGCACATTAATTTCCATTAATTTCCATTAATCCCTTCGTAACGTTATCTGACAAAATCTTAATACCATATAACTTATATAGACTTACCTATACGGTTGTGTGCGTGTAAGAACACGATTCCATTCCAACGGAAGCGATACGGCCCATTTTTTTAAAAAAAGAAAAAGCACATCTAATTAACATCGTCATTAACATGATGGTTTCCGGAACGAACTGGCGTGATTATATGCAAAATATGGATTTCAAGAAAGAAAATTAAAAATGGCAGACATTTGCACTAACGGCTTACGATTAACTGAATATTTGAAAAAAACAGACAAGAATATATATTTGGCAACAACCATAAACCCTTATTTTTAAGTAATGGAATTACTTTTTTGGACACCGTCCTTGTATGTGCCAGTGAGCTATGCAGATAAACTCTTCATTTATTATCATTTCGTGTAAGAAAATCTGGGTGTGTAATACAGCGTATGGGTTGCTGAAATTGAAAGTACAAACGTTCCGCCGACTGGAGGACATCGAAAGGGTGCAAAAAAGGGCAGCTCGTTTTGTATTATCACGTTATAGGGGAGAGAGTGTGGCAGATATGATACACGAGTTGGGATGGAAGTCATTACAGCAAAGACGTTTTTCGTCGCGGCGAGACCTTTTTACGAAATTTCAGGCACCAACTTTCTCTTCCGAATGCGAAAATATTTTGTTGAGCCCAACCTACATAGGTAGGAATGATCATCAAAATAAAATAAGAGAAATCAGAGCTCGAACAGAAAGGTTTAGGTGTTCGTTTTTCCCGCTCACTGTTCGGGAGTGGAATAGTAGAGAGATAGTATGATTGTGGTTCGATGAACCCTCTGCCAAGGACTTAAATGTGAATTGCAGAGTAGTCATGTGGATGTAGATGTCATGTAGATGGAGTGGCCGAGCGGTTCTAGGCGCTACAGTGTATAACCACGCGACTTCTATGGTCGCAGGTTCGAATCCTGCCTCGGACATGGATGTGTGTGATGTCCGTAGGTTAGTTAGGTTTAAGTAGCTCTAAGTCCTAGGGGACTGATGAACTCAGAAGTTAAGTCCCATAGTGCTGAGAGACATTTGAACAAACGTTCCAGTTCTCTGAAATACTGTTAACCTCTTAGAGGATTTGTAAATAATAAAAAATTTCAGATTGTTGGAGGCAATACAAAACTGGGCTGACAGCACCTGACCGACACTAATTTAACAGACGGCACGGGTCAAATGACTCCAGCACCGTCGAGTGGTTCCTTGCCACGTTGTGCTGGGCGCAAGTGACAGAACTTCCCAATCCTCGTATTTAATGCGTTCATGCGCTATTCAGCTAACCAGTCACACATATGAATTTGAAAACTGTCATACCTTACTTTAATACGATGTTATACATTGTTTTCTTCAGCAACAGGATAGACTGTACAATGGTTATACGCTGAGGGAAACTGGAAATGAAGTTACAAATTAATCTATGGTCTCGTGATAAGAACTGTGACTTTTCAATCACTGTGACAACTTCTAGTGGTTCCAGTGAAAACTGAGAACTTTTCTTGTAGTCGATAAAGTCAGAACTTGCATAACGATGTTGACACTTAATACTGTTGTCAATAGAGCAGCGCCAGAATTCTGTAGCGACATGCAGGGAGAAATACAGATGATCGACGATGGAAGCGAGGCAGTTGACTATGAACTTAATTAAATATAACCTATTCAGCGCGCATGATTTCAGATATACACTACTTTTGAGCTATACAATTGGCAATAAATCGCTTCAAAAAGTAACTACCATGAGAGTAGTAATGTGAACCGTTCCGGATCCACCTACAATGGGCAGTCGTGTTAAACTAATTACTGAAAACGCAGAAGCAAGGATGGACTTTTTGGAAGAATCGTAAGGAAATGTAACACATCGACGAAAGAAGTGACGTGGAAAACAACAGTAAGACCGGGCATCATGACAGTCTGGGACTGTTACGAGATCGGACTAATGGAATGGACAGAGAAGAGCTGCGCATTTTGTCATGAAGTTCGTTTAATCGGCGCCAGAGCGTTACACAGATGTTCAAAAACTCCAGTGGGAGGCGCTACCAGAGAGGTGTTTTGTATCCGAGGGCGAACGTTCCATGAAGAGTCAGGCAACATATCAATCCATCCCATAATTTAGTTAGCGCATCATAGTTTGGGGCCCCGAGGTGTAACGTAATTTCATAAAGTTTTAAATTTATTATATCTGGTTTGATATCTTTCAATAAAGTGACGTCAAAACAAAAGAGAAATAACTAATAGTACTATGAAGAGTTTAATATACCTATAATTTAGCCCGACGCGGATCAGCAGTCAGCAAACTAGCTCAGTACTCAGGGTGGTAACGGGATTATAAATAATTAATTGTCTCTCTCTTGAATCATAACAAATATTCCCCAATGTACGTATATCGAAGGTGCAGTTAAAACTCA
Organism: Schistocerca gregaria; assembly: GCF_023897955.1. Classification (NCBI taxonomy): domain Eukaryota; kingdom Metazoa; phylum Arthropoda; class Insecta; order Orthoptera; family Acrididae; genus Schistocerca; species Schistocerca gregaria. Next base: position 165,842,519 of record NC_064925.1, on the reverse strand, counting down.
TGTGCTTATAATACCCGATAATATTTCGTATGTCAGTTCAGTGTGAAGTAATGCAACCCGTAACTCAAGATCGTGGTTTCGTCTCTAGCTCTTTATTCGCACGAAGTAATGGCCGCTATCGGCCGGGGATTTCAAGTTGATTCCGTCTTTCTAGATTTCCGGAAAGCTTTTGACACCGTTCCTCACAAGCGACTTCTAATGAAGCTGCGGACCTATGGGGTATCGTCTCAGTTGTGCGACTGGATTCGTGATTTCCTGTCAGGAAGATCGCAGTTCGTAGTAATAGACGGCAAATCATCGAGTAAAACTGAAGTGATATCAGGTGTTCCCCAGGGAAGCGTCCTGGGACCTCTGCTGTTCCTGATCTATACAAATGACCTGGCTGACAATCTGAGCAGTTCTCTTAGATTGTTCGCAGATGATGCTGTAATTTACCGTCTAGTAAGGTCATCCGAAGACCAGTATCAGTTGCAAAGCGATTTAGAAAAGATTGCTGTATGGTGTGTCAGGTGTCAGTTGACGCTAAATAACGATAAGTGTGAGATGATCCACATGAGTTCCAAAAGAAATCCGTTGGAATTCGATTACTCGATAAATAGTACAACTCTCAAGGCTGTAAATTCAACTAAGTACCTGGGTGTTAAAATTACGAGCAACTTCAGTTGGAAGGACCACATAGATAATATTGTCGGGAAGGCGAGCCAAAGGTTGCGTTTCATTGGCAGGACACTTACAAGATGCAACAAGTCCACTAAAGAGACAGCTTACACTACACTCGTTCGTCCTCTGTTAGAATATTGCTGCGCGGTGTGGGATCCTTACCAGGTGGGATTGACGGAGGACATCGAAAGGGTGCAAAAAAGGGCAGCTCGTTTTGTATTATCACGTTATAGGGGAGAGAGTGTGGCAGATATGATACACGAGTTGGGATGGAAGTCATTATAGCATAGACGTTTTTCGTCGCGGCGAGACCTTTTTACGAAATTTCAGTCACCAACTTTCTCTTCCGAATGCGAAAATATTTTGTTGAGCCCAACCTACATATGTAGGAATGATCATCAAAATAAAATAAGAGAAATCAGAGCTCGAACAGAAAGGTTTAGGCGTTCGTTTTTCCCGCTCGCTGTTCGGGAGTGGAATAGTAGAGAGATAGTATGATTGTGGTTCGATGAACCCTCTGCCAAGCACTTAAATGTGAAGTGCAGAGTAGTCATGTAAATGTAGACATGTAGAATATCAATGTAAGATAACAAGCCTGAACTTTTGCAGATAAAAATAGAACTAAAATCCTGTGACCAGGCCATTCTGCCTGCGATATTATCTAGCAACGTAGAGAAAATGTGAAAGTGAGTATATTACATTATTCATAGTGGCTACATAGCTCGGGGAATCAAAAAAAAAAATTTAGTGTCCTAACCGGCGGCACATCTCGAACATAAGCTGAATGAAAATAACTAATTATTTTCTAGTATGGCGCCTAACACAGGTCAGTATTCCGTTAAGGCCACGTGTACTCAGGACAAGCAAGGTTGAAGAACGCACATTATCGAATCCTGTATACAAATCTTAAGTTATGAACAACTACATTTTTTCTTCGTTTTACACTATTACAGCAAGATGAAATTCAGACAATAGTTCTTTACTCTTCTAGTCCAATAACAGAAGAAGACGACCAAAGAATAGAGAGTTCAGACACTGAATCTCTAATTTACATGGAAGACATTGCAACACAATGTATTTGATTACTCTTTTGTGCACTACGCCAGCAGTTCATGAAATAAGTATCACCACAGGCACATATAAACTTCAAATATATCACCACCCCAGGAAATACAGTACAGAGGGTAGCACGAGTCAGAGTACCAAGTGACTTTTTTGTGATCTTTCCAAGATGTTTGATTAAAGTGATCATCTAACTATTTAAAAAAAAAAAATATTCGAAACTGATGGCTTTCCCCGCAACCGGCTTATACTAGCACTTAATAAATAGACCGCAAGAAGTTTTTCTTAATAATTGAGACTTGTTGAAAGAGGGAACAAAAATTGTGACTCTGGAGGTAGCAGGATGTGGGTCGCACAGGATTCAGTTTAGAGGCAACTGCTATTCCTTACATAATAGAATGATACTCCACGTTACATTCACCAAGCAGAGCTGATAATTTTTGCAGACGATAGTAGTGTTGTAATAAATCCCATTAGTGAGAAAGGAACAGAACCAATTGTTAATTATGCATTTTAGATTATTGGTCGATTATTCTCTCAAAGAGGGCGCTCCTGTAATTTTGCGAAACACTCTATACTAGTATACTAACAGGATTCAGTAGCAAGGGTAGAATGTTCCGAACTTTTGGGTGTACGTGCTGATGAAAACTTGAGGTAGTTTATTACTAAGTATGTTCATCTACTATTGTTCATCATAGAATTGTTTTTCTTGAACACAAAAGCATTAAGCTCCTGAGTGGTTTTGCATATTTCCTTTCCATAAGCCGGTCGCGGTGGTCTCGCGGTTCTAGGCGCGCAGTCCGGAACCGTGCGACTGCTACGGTCGCAGGTTCGAATCCTGCCTCGGGCATGGATGTGTGTGATGTCCTTAGGTTAGTTAGGTTTAAGTTGTTCTAAGTTCAAGGGGACTAATGACCATAGCAGTTGAGTCCCATAGCGCTCAGAGCCATTTGAACCATCCTTTCCATAATATCTCGGGGAATAATTTTCTGAGTATCTTGTTTCTTAGAAAAGAAGTATATATTGCACAAATGCGTGCAGTAAGAATAATATGCCGTTTTCTCCTGCAGCCATCATGTAGGCGTCTTCAAGGAATTGGGCACTTTAACTGGCTCTTCACAATCTATACATTCGCTAATGAAATTCGTAAAAACTCTCAGAATTTGGGAAAAACAGTGATGTCCATCATTACAACTCTAGTGGAAAAAATGACTTTTATAAACCATTATTAAAGCTGTCAGTGACTCAGAAAGGAGTTCAGTATGCACCAACAAAATCTTTTATCACATCGTTCCATTTCATTTCGATAAAAGAATCGGTCAAACGGTCTCTGGCACATACAACTAACTACAGTTAATGCAACGGATCTCCTACAGCACATTATGAGGTCAGTGTTAAGAACTAGGAAAAGTTCTGATAAGGCTGGTGCTGAAAATCGTAATTTCATTTTAGCATAACGAAGTGCCCAAGTATCATTCAGTAGGGGATGTAAGTGGCTAATGTACCATCTGAGTTAGATGAAAGACGAAGAAGGAAATCATTAATACGAAATTCTAAGAAGAGCTTCCAATAACATTTCAATATGTTTTCCATGCATTTTTGCCTATGAATTGGTACCCTATTGGTTGTTTGCTTGTAGAAATTGACCCTGTAACTCAGCTGTTTACGCAAACGCTTACCAGATAACTACTTCTTTTACGTATCGGATGGCTGATGTATATTAACAACTGCAAATGTTACATTCACATGTGTGAATGAAAGTTACCAAGAAGATTTGTATTGTCTGAAAAACGAAGGCCAGACAACAGTCTTATTTATTTTCTATGAAGATTTTAAGCCAGCATAGGCCACTCCATGTATATACTCGTCACTGCAGTAGTTCTGTGGTGAATTTCGTAGATCTGAACATGACCCATGTTAACTGAAACTAGTTACAGAAGGTAAATAAAATTGTAATCACGACTGAATTAGTCAAATATTTCGAATCGAATATACAGCTTACTCTGTTTTAGTGCGCACTTTTTTTGCTACTAATAGATGGGTTTAGATATTTACTTATGAAATTTTTGTTACGTGATATTATGCGACCTATGCAAAAAATTGCAATGATTATTTCAAGTAATATATGTAAAGTATTATTTACTTTTATACGTACTAAAGAGTCAGTTAGGCTTACTTCTAAGAATATTTTCATTCGCATTCATGATCGTTTGTAGCTCTTACATTTTTGTGCCTAACGAATTTTCTTTTTCGTTATGTAAAAGTATTGTATGTCTCTAAATAATTAAACGCAACAGTTCTGAAATAAATTTTTACTGAATACTAATGGCTAAAAGTGACAGTAATACTCAACCAAAAAGATAAAACATATGAGAAAGAGAAAGAATTTTGCTCTTAATTTGCCGGAATGTATTTCAAAAAGGTGTAGGTAGGAAAGTGAACAATACTACGTTATTCTCTTAGGAACCTTGATACGTAAGTATTTGTAAAGCCTGACCACCACATTCGCCAACATTTCGTGTTAGCGGCGCAAGGTCAACGACCAACTGCTGTTGAACTTTCCAAAAGGACAAATTACGGCCTAGCTCTCCCTCAAGCCACTATAAACACTAGCGCCTCTGAACTCATTAGTAAGTCAATTACCAGAAGGTAAATTGTTGCGTAGCTAGCCCCAAGGCTTAAACTTTATGAAGCTGTATAGCTCACTACACTGTGCCCGTAAAGTAACATAACAAATTAAAAAGCTGTTGTAAGCCACCAAATGGCTCTTGATTAAGACGACATATTACTTCGCTGGCATTCAAATTTGCATGTGTAATAAGGGTTTCACAGTATGCAATCATGCAGAAAAAGGCATGAACACATTTATTATTATTTTTATGCCTTTCTGGGCCAAACTGCTTTACAAATTGTTATCACTACTCATTTTCTTTACGAACTCCGAATAAAATCATGTTGTTGTTGTTGTTGTTGTGGTCTTCAGTCCTGAAAATGGTTTGATGCAGCTCTCCATGCTACTCTATCCTGTGCAAGCTTCTTCATCTCCCAGTACTTACTGCAACCTTCGTCCTTCTGAATCTGCTTAGTGTATTCATCTCTTAGTCTCCCTCTATGATTTTTACCCTCCATACTGCCCTCCAATGCTGAATTTGTGATCCCTTGATGCCTCGGAACATGTCCTACCAACCGGTCCCTTCTTCTTGTCAAGTTGTGCCACCAACTCCTCTCCTCCCCCAATTCCATTCAATACCTCCTCTACCTATCTAATCTACAGCATTCTTCTGTAGCACCACATTTCGAAAGCTTCTATTCTCTTCTTGTCCAAACTATTTATCGTTGTATATTTCACTTCCATACATGGCTACACTCCATAAAAATACTTTCAGAAACGAATTCATGACACTTAAATCTATACTCGATATTAACAAATTTCTCTTTTTCAGAAACGCTTTTCTTGCCATTGACAGTCTACATTTTATATCCTCTCCACTTCGACCATCATCAGTTATTTGGCTCGCCAAATAGCAAAACTCCTTTACTACATTATGTAAGTAGGCTGTCTATGTTTTTTTTTTTTTTTTATTGGTAACGCCACGCAGCGCTCTGAAAATCACTGGCTGTGCCGTGTGCAGTGTGTGGCTGATTTGCATTGTTGTCTGCCATTGTAGTGTTGGGCAGCGGCAGCTGGATGCTAACAGCGCGTAGCGTTGCGCAGTTGGAGGTGAGCCGCCAGCGGTGGTGGACGTGCGGATAGAGATGGCGGAGTTTTGAAATTTGTAAGAATTGGTGTCATCAACTGCTATATATATTATGACTATAAAGGTAAATACATTGTTTGTTCTCTATTAAAATATTTCATTTGCTAACTATGCCTATCAGTAGTTAGTGCCTTCAGTAGTTTGAATTTTTTATTTAGCTGGCAGTAGTGGCGCTCGCTGTATTGCAGTAGCTTGAGTAACGAAGATTTTTGTGAGGTAAGTGATTTGTGAAACGTATAGGTTATTGTTAGTCAGGGCCATTCTTTCGTAGGGATTTTTGAAAGTCAGATTTCGTTGCGCTAAAAACTATTGTGTGTCAGTTTAAGCACATTCGTGTATAATTGTTCAAAGAGGACGTTTCACATAGACCAGTCTTGTATAAATTTTTCAAAGGGGACGTTTCAATTAAGTGTCTCATTTCCTAGTCTAATTCCCTCAGCATCACCAGACTTAATTCGACTGCATTCCATTATCCTCGTTTTGCTTTTGTTGATGTTCATCTTATATCCGCCTTTCAAGACACTGTCCATTCCATTCAACTGCTCTTCCAAGTCCTTTGCTGTATCTGAGAGAATTACAATGTCATCGGCGAACCTTAAAGCTTCTATTTTTTCTCCATGGATTTTAATACCTACTCCGAATTTTTCTTTTCTTTCCTTTACTGCTTGCTCAATGTACAGATTGGATAACATCGGGGATAGGCTACAACCCAGTCTCACTCCCTTCCCAAAAGCTGCTTCCCTTTCATGTCCCTCGACTCTTATAACTGCCATCTGGTTTCTGTACAAATTGTAAATAGCCTTTCGCTCCCTGTATTTTACCCCCGCCACCTTTAGAATTTGAAAGAGTGTATTCCAGTCAACATCGTCAAAAGCTTTCTACAAGTCTACTAATGCTAGAAACGTAGGTTTGCCTTTCCTGAATCTTTCTTCTAAGATAAGTTGTAAGGTCTGTATTGCCTAACGTGCTCCAATATTTCTACGGAATCCAAACTGATCTTCCCCATGGTTGGCTTCTACTAGATTTTCCATTCGTCTGTAAAGACTTTGCATTAGTATTTTGCAACTGTAGCTTATTAAACCGATTGTTTGATCATTTTCACATCTGTCAACAGCTGCTTTCTTTGGGATTGGAATTATTATGTTCTTCTTGAAGTCTGAGGATATTTCCATTGTCTCATACATCTTGCTCACCAGATGGTAGAGTTTTGTCAGGGCTGGCTCTCCCAAGTCCGTCATTAGTTCTAATGGAATGTTGTCTACTCCCGGGGCCTTGTTTCATATATTTATTTATTTAATCACACTAAGGTACCTGTAAATCGGACAGTGAATTCTAGCCATCAAATGTTCAAGGGGCATTGACTGAAAAATGATGCCCATTTTTTGTTTCCCGTCCAATGTCGATTGAAAAATACAGAACGCGTTTTGGGACATCATGAAATATTTCCTTTTCAACCTCTTTACCCTATAGTTTCACGAAGTTCCGATACGTGGCAAGGGTCTACGTAACTTCAAAATGGCGTCTTTAACGGAGATGCTTTCCAAGCAAAGAGCTGTCATTGACAAAAGCTCGTGCTAATCGATGCATCAGAATGAAGAACCTTGCTGATCGATTGGATGTCTCTGACTGTAGTGTGGCACACTCCTGCCCTAGTTGCGGTACTGTCAGGTGTTGCCCTATGGATTCCTCTGACGCCTAGCAGAAGTCCATTATGTGCAAAGGACAATGCGTACGAAATTATATGCGTGTTACGGGGCTGACTGTGACAAACGTCTCTCGAAAATCGTCACAGGCGATGAAACATTGGTTAATCACCTGTAACCGGAAACAGCATTCCATGGAGTGGTGCCGCACCCTCGGTCGGTAAAGTAATGGTGACCGTCTGCTGGGACTCTGAAGGTGTCATTATGTTTAATGTCCTAGGTGCAACGACAAGTCTAAAGTGTGTTGCGCTACTCAGAGGGAATTGGAAAAACGACTTCAGCGCGTTCATCCACACTAAATGGCAACAAACAACCTCTTTCCCAAGACAACACAGTGCCTTACACACGTCTGCGCATAAGAGAGTAGCTCACGAAACATCAGTGGACTGTTCTCTGTGCCATCCCCATCACGTTACTGTGAAAATTTACGAAAATAGTACCACGATATAAAAACAATCGTAATAACGAAAATATTGATAAAAGCCTGAAAGGTGATATGTTGTGATTATTGCAGTTATATACTGTTAAATGATACAGAAAAAGAACAATGAAAATCACTATTGATATGAAAACTGTATTTCAAGGATAATCTGTGAACAAAGTTGAAAATGAATACAAAAATCCTCTAACGAGGAAGAAAGAGAAAAAACTAACTACTCCTCGTTTTGTTCTTGTTTGTAGAAGGACGCCGTTGATGATTCGTGATGAGAACGGTTTGTGTTTGTTCTTCATACTATAAGAAAAAGCATTCTTATGACAATAAAAATTAATTCTATAAATGTGTAAACTTATGTTTTCCTTTAAGTAGTGGAGGGAAAGGCATCCCATAATTATTACTGAATAATTTGCAGTTTTCATATACTAGGCTGATTTTATTTCAAAGACGCCATTATAGGCGAGAACGTAATTTTAACTTTTTTAGTACGCCATACGGCTTAAAAATAGGTACTCACTTGCGGAGAATTATCTGTTTCAGTGTTTCACTTGAAAGTGAATTAATATTGCATTGCAGAAACCGTTTTTGTGTTAGCCTGGAACAGTCAGCAACGATCAGGTCTCTCACGAATCACTACATAAAAAATAATTCTACTTCAGATGTAAATAGAAAATAGCTATCAAGGAATTTTAGTCAATTCTATAACAAGATTTCAATGTGAACCTCACAGAAAGCCCAGCGTCTCTCCTCATTAAGTGAACAATGAAGCTGGTCGGATTTTAATGTGCGCGACATTTAGCTTTGCTACAGTTCATGTCTAATACGTCAAAACTAACATTCTAGACGGTTTAAACTCGCAGTTGAAAAGAGATTAACATTACTCGCACAACAATCAAAGCCTTTCACGTCACCGTCAAGATTTTGGTGCACAATAACACAGAATTTCAGTTTCGTGTTACAGAGCGGCACTGTGCGTCTGGAAACGACGGAAGGTACGCGAAACATAATATTCTAATAACGACAGGCGCTCAGAAAATTAATGTGTCTGGGGCCAAGGAGGAAAAGATACCATTAAAGCGCACCGGCCGTTTAACCATCTTCTTCAGTGCGGTGCACAAACAGTGCCCGAGCTCTTACGGGAATTGGCAAAAACCCGCGAGTAGTGAGTATAATGGGGCCGGCACGGTAGCTCACCGTGTTCGGTCAGAGAGTTTGCTGCCCTCTGTGATAAAAAAATCTAAGTCAATCGGTCACACTGAATTTGAACGGGTGTCCTGGGACATTCGTACCGAACAAATGCAAGGAACAAAATCGAACAAATAAGGGAAAAAATAGAAGGATCGATAGAGCGACTGACATGTAAGCAGGAGATTCTGGGTTTAAGTCCCAGTCGGGGCACACATTTTCAACTGTCCTCGTTGACTTATATCACCGTCTGTATGCAGCTAGGGATATTCATTTCTCTGAAATTGCATTTCCTTTGATTGAAAATAGCAAAACTCCATTAAGGTGGCTTTAATGGGGCTGCATTTTCTCATTTGCAACCTTGCATGTCATAAAACATCATTACGTGTTAGTAGAATTGAGTATTCTGCATTTACAACTGTATTTACCATTGATACTGAGAATAAGCATCTTAATTATTTCTTGTGCTACACGAACATTTACGATAACGTCATACGGTTCGGATATTGGTTCATCTCCCTCATCAACCCTACATTCCAGATCTCGCACCTTCCGACATCCATCTGTCGGCCAATGAAGTACGCAGTCCGCGGGAAGCAGTATGTGGATGATGTAGAGGTTACTGATGCAGCAAGACGCTGTCTCGCACGTCGACCTGTAGAGTAGTACAATACAGACACACAGGCCGGCCCTACATGTAAGGTGGCGTAAGGCCGTCGCATTGAACGTAATTATGTTGAAAAATACGGTGTTGTGGCCAAATAGTGGGGAATCATGGACCCACACAGTAAGGTCGCTTGAGGCTGACACATTGCACGTAGGTTATGTTGGTAGGAGGGATTTGTAGCCAGAAGAGGGGGTAATAATACGATATATTGGTATCTTGAATAAATTTAATCGGTTTTGAGAGAAAAATGCCCCTCGTACACAGGGTGATTCCGTAATGATATTACAAATTTCAAAAATTATGGAGAAGTGTGAAGGTAACAATGTGAGTTAAGTGACACTAGTTCGGAAATAATCGCGTCGAAAATCTACTCTAGTCCGCCTTAGCCTCGTATAGAACTGAACCTAGAGGTCTAGATTTCCGAACTCTGCTCATGACGTGCGGAATTCCAGCTGAATACCCCCCCCCCCCCCAATACACTCAGATAATTGCTCCTGCTGATGGAATGAAGCTCCACACGTAATTTAATGTCAGAAAAACCAAAAATCCTAAGTCTACCTTGCTTCAATAATGAATTCTATTTACCTGCAAAAGTTTCACTAGCTGCTACAAAACCAACACTATTGCAAAATAGCGACCACTGCTTGCATACGTGGCATCAATACACAAAGACCTGTCGTACTCGCTCTAATATTGCCAGTATCGTTTGAACAGGGTCGCAAGCTGCGATAAGACTTCCCAGGAGATCTTCAGTCTCAACACGTCTCTTACAGAAGAATTCTCACTTTGCCCCCAAGAAGAAATCAAATGGTTTGAAACCATCTGAAAGGTCTGGCCACGGAACAAACCCCTCTCTGCCTATCTGATGTCCACGGAATGCCCGATCCAGGTTCTGACGAACCCTCAGTCCAACCTGAGGTGGGGCTCCATCATGTTAGGACAGTATGCGTTGACGCACAACAGGTTGGGTAAGTTCCACGAATCTTGGTAGTATGCCCCTGATAGAAACATTGCACGCTAGTTCACTAAAGCGAGGAGGAAGAAGAAATGGGACCCAGTACGTTATCATCGACAATACAAGCCGACATTTACTTATAACCTTTGTTGATGGCAGGGATTTTCTTCATCCCAAACATGACTGTTACGAATATTTAGCATTCCGTCTTTGGCGAAGAGGGTTCATCCAGCAAAAGTACATACACTCTGTGATCTAAAGTATCCGGACACCCCCAAAAACATAGCTACGTTTTTCATGTTAGGAGCATTATGCTGACACCTACTGTCAGGCACTCCATATCAGCGACCTCAACAGTCATTAGACATTGTGAGAGAGCAGTATGGCGCGCTCCGGGGACTAAGGGTCTTCTATCGTGGTCAGGGGATTGTGTGTCGCTTGTGTCACACGTCAGTTCGCGAGTTTTCCACACTCCTAAACATCCCTAGATCCACTGTTTCGGATGTGATAGTGAAGTGCAAACGTGAAAGGCCACGTACAGCATAAAAGCGTATAGGCCGACTCGGCTGTTGGCTGACAGAGATCGCCACCAGTTGAAGAGGGTCGTATTGTGTAATAGGTATGAATCTATCAAGACCATCACACAGGAAATCCAAACACAATCGGGATCCACTGCAATTGCAGTTAAGTGGGAGGCGAGAAAACTGGAATTTCATGGTCGAGCGGCGGCTGATAAGCCACCGCTGGTAAATCCAAGACGACGCTTCGCTTGGTGTAAGGAGCGTAAACATTGGGCGACTGAACAGTGGGAAAACGTTTGTCGGGTGACGAATCACGGTACACATTGTGGATATCCGAAGGCAGGGTGTGGGTATTGCGAATGATTGGTGAATATCTGCGAACGCGTGTAGTGCCAACAGTAAAATTCGTAAGCGGTTGTGTTATGGTGAGGTCGTATTTTTCATGGAGGGGCTTGCACCCATTGTTGTTTTGCGTATCACTGTCTCAGCCTAGGCCTACATTGATGTTTTAAGGATGTTCTTGCTTCCCACTGTTGAAGAGCAGTTCGGGGATGGCGACTGCATCTTTCAGCACGATCGAGCACCTGTGCACGGCCTGTGGCGGAGTGATTATACGACAATAACATCCCTGTAATGGACTGGTCTGCATGGAGTCCTGACCTGAATCCTATAGGCCGGCCTGAGTGACCGAGAGGTTGTAGGCGATTCAGTCTTCAACCGCGCGACCGCTACGGTCGCAGGTTCGAATCCTGCCTGGGGCATGGATGCGTGTGATGTCCTTAGGTTACATAGGTCTAAGTAGTTCTAAGTTCTAGGGGACTGATGACTTCAGATGTTACGTCCCATAGTGCTCAGAGCCATTAGAACCATTTGAATCCTATACAACACCTGTGGGATGTTTTGGAACGCCGACTTCGTGTCACGCCTCACCGACCGACGTCGATACCTATCCTCAGTGCAGCACTCCATGAAGAATCGGCTGCCATTCCCCAAGAAACCTTACAGTACCTGACTCAGTGTATGTTTGCGAGAGTGAAACCTGTCATCAAGGCTAAGGGTGGGGGAACACAATCTTAAATTCCAGCATTACCGGTGGAGGACACCATGAACTTGTAAGTCATTTTCAGCCAGGAGACCGGATACTTTTGATCACATAGTTTACGTAACAGAGTGCAGATCGACCTTAAGGTACTGCAAAAAACATTGTCTCAAGGCAAATTGAGGTCCGAAGTATGCAGGAGACAAGCATTCAGTTCCTGTTGAGATTAGGGGTGCAGCCGCATTTCCAGCAATCATCGCCACACATTCATTTCACGCGCAACTGATCGAGTGCTGCCTGCAGGCGCCTCATCCACTGGAGCAAACACTGCATCTTCTATGTCGGACATTTCTGTAGTACGTCTCTTACTCTATGTGGAAATTTGGTGATGTACAAGTTTTCCGCTTCTCTGCTACCTCCATTTGTTTCTCCATACAGGAAATCATGCCTGCAAGTTCCGTCGCCTAATGCAATTTCATTTGCTTTGGATTGATCGACATTTGTACTTCAAATTGAAAACACAGTCTGCAATGTACTACAGTACAGACATTTTATACCAGGATTGCCCATGTCAGTACGCAGCCCGCCAGCCAAACCTCTACACCTCATTACCTGTCGGAATATTCTGCCGTACAATCTTAGCAGCAGCAGAATCTGTATACGTAGTCCACTCTCAAAGGTAGCAGAACAGTTATGGTTTTTAACTGTCCTCAAATTGATACATTTACCCTTCACCATCACTCGGAAAGTTCTTTCAAATGGTTCAAACGACTATGGGCACTAGCTGAGGTCATCAGTTCCCTAGAAATTAGAACTACTAAAAGCTAAATAACCTAAGGACATCACACATCCATGCCCGAGGCAGGATTCGAACCAGCGACCGTAGCGATCGCGCTGTTCCAGACTGAAACGCCTACAACATCGGCCGGCTGAAAGTTCGTAACATCATCATGGAATCACCTTATATACTAACAGAAAGGAGGATTCACCACTGGCTACGTTTGCTAACGGATTTTTGGCTCACTATATGTTCTACATCTTCTCCTCTACCGGTGAACCGATTTCTATCTTTTTTTTCTTTCTTTATTGTGATTTCATTCCCCTGCCCCATATGGGGAGGGGAGGGCTGTCAGTGGCACAATCCGCCGCTCTTCAGCAGAATGACACTACAACAAGAGTAAAATGATACAAACATAAGGAGATAAATAAGGGGAACATAAAACAGAGTAAGGGGAGAAAATGGATGTAAAATATACTGACATGGAGACGTTCATGAAGGACAGTTAAAAAAAGTCACCGAAAGCAAAAAAAAAAAAAACACAATTGGCGATTCTTAAAACACAGAGAGGACAGTGAATGCGCAGGCACAGGTTAAAAGTCGGGCAAAGTAGTAAAAACACTCTGGAACAACACACTTAAAACCCACTCAGAGCACACATGACGAACAATAAAACTGCCGAGAGAAAAGGTCAGAGAGTATGGAAAAGGAGGGGAGAGCAAGGGGCAGCTGGGGAAGCGGCGGGATGAACAGAGGAGGGGCATCCGTGGGTTCACGAAGAGGCAGGAGACACGTGGGGCAGGAGAGGAAGAGGGAAGATGGGGCAGGAGGGAGTGCAGAGACACTGGAAGGAGGCACAAGAGATGGACGGGGAGTAGGATGGGGAAGCCGCTGAGGAGGAGGGAGGGGAGGAATAGGAGCCCAGAGGAGGGGGCAGGAAGAAGGGTTTAGAGTTGGTAGGAAGGGTAGATGTCAGGGCGAAGCTCATCATCGGCAAGGGGTAGACGCTGGAAGTTGTGTTTGGAAAGGAGATGGAGGGTGTGGAGATGGAGACAGGGTGGGACACAACGGTAAAGGCGTGGCAACTGGTTGGGGGTTGAGAGGATGGGAGAAAACAGAGGGTGAGGGCCTTAAGGCGGCGGACAATATAGAGTGTGTGGATGTGTTCAAGGAAAAGGAGAAGGTGGGGGAAGGGGATAACGTCGTAGAGGATGCGTGTGTGGGACAGAAGGCATATGCGGAAGGCAAGCCAGAGAGCATGGCGTTTGAGGATTTGGAGGGCTTGATAAAACTGGGGAGGGGCTGAAATCCAAGCGATGCTGGCATAACAGAGGACGGGGCGGATCAAGGATTTCTAGGTGTGAAGGATGGTGGAAGGATGCAGATCCTTATGTCTGGCCGGACAGGAGTTTCAGGAGGCAGAGGCGGTTGTGAGCTTTGTTTCTGTCAAACTTCGTGCTTATATTAATCGTTATATGAGATAAAATACTATAAGAATGAGGACCACCTAGCTTCCATAAGGTAGGAGTTGCAGCTGAAAAAGGATGAGGTAGGAGAAGGGCAGAGAGAATGTAGAGGACATGACAGAGCTAGAGGAACAGACTAAGGAGGAAGTTCGAGGAGATTGGTAGAGGACTACAGATGGAATGGCAGAAGGGGTGGAGGAGAGGGGAGATGGAAATGGACCGAGCCGGCCGTTGGTGGCCGAGTGGTTCTAGGCGCTTCTGTCAGGAAAAGCATGACTGCTACAGTCGCAGGTTCGAATCCTGCCTCGGACATGGATGTGTGTGATGTTCTTAGGTTCGTTAGGTTTAAGTAGTTTTAAGTCCTAGGGGACTGATGACCTCAAATGTTAAGTCCCATAGTGCTCAGAGCCATTTTAACCATTTATTGAAATGTACATGAGGAAGAGGTGGTGGTGAAGGATGGAGAAGGAGGTTGATGGACACGGGGTGGGGGGGGGGGGGGTGGAGGACAGAGGGGTGTAAGAGGTGGACAGAGAGAGAGGAAGAGAGAATGAGAAGAGGAGACAGGGTGAGAGAGAGAAGAGAGAAGAGGAGAGACAGAGACAGAATCAGACAGGAGAGAAGGGGGAGTGAGGATGAGGTTATGAATGCAGAGATGTCATAGAAGGATATCAACAGAGAAAGGTGGACTGAGTGGAGGGAAGTACGGACGCAGGAAGGAAGACAAGTAGATAGAGAGAGAGGGCTGAGGGAAAGAGAGACAGGGAAGGAGGTAGACAGACGGTGGAAGAGGATATATGACGAGAGTGAGGGTTGAAACTGATGGAAGCAGTATGGACAGAGAGAAGTTGTAGACTGAAAGAGAAGAAGGTGTATGGGCAAGAAGAGAGAGAGAGAGAGAGGGAGGGGGGAAAGAGGAAATCGTTACATGGGGGGAAAGGAGACAGGCAGAGAGAGGGAATATTGAAATAGAAGTGAGAGAGCGGATGAGAACATAGATAGATAGAGAGAACAATTGAAATGTGTGTAGGGAGGAGTGGAGAGGACACAAATGGAGGAGGAAGAGATGACGGAGATGAGGATGGACAGAGAAAGACGAAGGAGGAGATGGACAGAACGAGGAGGAGGAGAGGTTGGCCAGAGTTCGACGAGGAGATGAAATTTATAGATGGGTGAGAGGGAGACGCAGAGGGATATAATATGGTCTAAGGGACCCTTACTATCCATAGTTATGAGGACATAGAAGAGAGGGTGAGACTTAAAAGTGCTCTAAAACGATCTGTTCGCATTTAACTCGTGTATTTAGTTAATGTTAAATGTGTAGCCTCGTCAGAGGATAGTTTAAAAAAGAAAGCTAGTTTTTGAAATTGTCAAAGAGGAAGACCACCTTAAATACTGTTCATTTGCGTCTCGTGCTGTTTATTTTGGCAGTGTTAGTTGTACGTTAACGGCGATGCAAAGCAGTAAGGGTAAGCTAACTGATGAAGAGTTGGTCAGTTTGCCTCGTGAATAGGTTCACAAAATACCATGGACGAGCCGCAGAAAAATGCTAATCTGAGCTGTTCCCACAGCGATGGTAAACCCACCGAAAACCACTCCAAGAAAAAAAAGAAGAAAATGCGATAAACCTCGTTGGGATTATCCCAATGGGACGGGAAACGGTAGAATGTAATGTGCAGTTACAGACAAGAAAAGACAACGATTGCAAAACAATTGGATGATATAAAGGGTGACCATAATTAAAGTTAATCTATGAAAGCGGCGCGTAGTGGCCGCCTGCTTTCAGGCGCCATGTCACGGATTACGCGGTCCCTCACACCGGAGGTTCAAGTCCTCCCTCGGCTATGGGTGCGTGTGTTGTTCTTAGCATAAGTTAGTTTAAGTTAGTTTCAGTATTGTGAAAGTCTAGGGACCGATGACCACATCAGTGTGGCCCCTTAGGAATTCACACACATTTGAAAACTTTCAAAACGCTGTAGAAATAACACCACTGGTCAGAATTACGTCACATTGCTACGGAATATTATCAGAGGAGAGGGAAAATGTATGGCAGAAGAAAACAAAATAGTGTGAAAACTGATCTATAGATGGCGCTGTATGTGTCAGAATAAGTAAATGCAAACACGTGTCATGCACACGGCGCCTTGATGTTGGTATAAACACGCCGGGTACACGGCTTTTCCTCCTTTCACGTCTGCGACGCTTGCCATGAATGTCTCAACGCAGGATCGCGCGTCAAACTGTACTACAAGAATGATGACTGTGCACACGTCGCTCTGCAGAAGTTCCTGACACTGAAGGGTTTGGAAAAAGGCGTTGGTCCGATGACTGGCGGGGTCCTGGAGAAAATGATTCGGAAATTCGAAAAGACAGGTTCTTTTCATGTGCAAACTGGTAGAGGGAGGAAACGCATTGATTCGATATCAGTGGAATCAACGGTAACAGCAGTGCAGGAGGAGACGAGTGGTGGTGTGGAAACGTGTGGTGCACGGAGAATTGCGCGGACATTGGACATACCCGTGAGCACTTTGCGTAAAGTACTACGAAACATCCTTTTTTTACTATCCATTCAAACTTACCCTCGTGTACTAGTGGCTTTCTGTTGATCTTCCAGCTAGAGAGACATTTTCTTTACAATTTCTTGGTCGCATGGACTTGGACAATGATTGACTGTGGAAGATTTTGTAGATAGACGAAGCCCACTTCCATCTGACAAGATATGTCAATACACAGAACTGTCGAATATGGTCAACGGAAAATCCACACTCAACCAGTAACACTACATCCTGAAAAGGCCACTGAGTGGTGAGGCTTTACGGCTTCATTCATCATAGGGCCATATTTTAATGGAAGAGACAGTTGCTTTCGGTCCTGTTACTTGTACCGTCGCTGGTAAGTTGTACGACTGTCTTTTGCGCAACCGCGTCGTTCCAGATCTTCAACAGCGTGCATGTGTGGATGGGATCATTTTTATGCAAGATGGCGCACCTCCGCACATTGCCAATCTACTTAAGCAGCTGCTGAAGCGCCATTTCGGAAATGTTGGAATTATCAGCCGCCTTTTCCCTACAGCCTGGCCGGTCTTCATTCGTGTGACTTCTGGCTGTGGAGCTATCAGAAAGTAGTTGTGTTCAGTGTTCCGAGTACAGACTTAGTTGCGCTGAAGGCACGCATTGCTCAACACATTCTCAACGTGACCCCGGAAAGGCTTCGTTCAGTTGTGGAACATGCTGTTTCTCGATTTCAGCTTGTTGCACAAAACAGTGGACAGCATACTGAAAATGTTTGCACCAGTCACACGGGAATTAATATGAGATTTTATTTTATTTTATGTTTTTATGCGGTTTTTGGCCTCAGGACAATTAAAAACCTATTGTTCCCATCTGATGTGATATGACCTTGCCGTGGTGCTTGTGTTTACGCAACTAACAAACAGTATCACACCTGTACATCCATGCTACTACGTAGTACAGTTTGTTTGACGTCAAACGTACAACTCAGGCGCTTTTGTACTATGCGTGAGTGTATGTGTTCTCCTTAGTGTAACCTAGGTTCAGTAAGATTAAGTAGCGTGTAAGCCTAGGGACCGATAACCTCAGCAGTTTGGTCCCATAGAACTTATTACAAATTTCTTATTTCCCATTTTTAATTACTTATTTTCCTTCTGCTATAGCTTTTACCCGTTCTCCGATAATATACCGTTGCTATTCGATGCCATTCTCACCAGTGGTGTTGTTTCTAAGCTGTTCGAAGATTTAACTTTAATTACAATCACCTGTATTGAAGAGAAAGAGCTCCGCAAACTGAGCAAGTCAGTAACGCGTAGACAAACCTCTGGCTTTAACGCAACAGTTATTAGGCTTAGCACTGTTTGACAAAGTTGTTGGATGTCTTTCTGAGGGATGTCATTATCATTCCAAGTTCTGTCCCATAGACACGTTAAACTGTCCAAATCTCAAGCTTCTTGGAGAACCCTGCCCATAATTCTCATTTGGCTAAGGTAGGCCGTGGCAAGCACTAATACAGGCAGTAGAAACTGTCGCCGTTTGTGGGCGGCCATTTTCTCTTGAAATGTAAGCCTGGATGGCTTGCCATGAATGGCAATAAAGGCTACTAAGCAGGCCGTAGAGTATCGTCGATGTACCGCTGCGCTGTAAGAGAGCCACTGATGACAACCAAATGGGTCCTGCTGTAAAACAAAACGGCACCTCCGACAATAAATTCTGGCTGTCGGCCGCTATGACGAGCGACAGGTATCCCAACGCTGTCTGGGGCGCCTGCAGACACGTCTTCGCTAGTCACCGGGTCTCAGTTTGAAGCAGGCCTCATCACAGAAGACAATTCTGTTCAGGAGATACCAGGCCGAAGGCGTGGCTAGAGGAACCCGGACAGCGGTGGGACGTCAATCTGTCACCCGCCATATGGCCCGAGAATCAGGAGTGATCTTATGACGTGAGTTGCCCTTTCTTTTCACACTAAGATCGCTTTGACCGTCAACTGCTGCACTCTTACAGCACAGCGTTATGTCGACGATGTTCTACGCGCCGTTTTGTTGCTCTTCAGTGGAAGCCATCCTGGGTTTGCATCTCAGGAAAGTAATGCCCACTCGCAAACGGCGACACTTTCTACAACTTGTCTTCGTGCTTAGCATGGTTTATCTTTCCCAGAAAAGTCGCCGGATCTCTCCCCAGTTGAGAACGTTTGGCTCATTATGGGATGGCCCTTGTACCAGCTACTATTTTGACGATATAACGCACCAGATGAACAGAATTTGGCACGTTATTACTCACAACGACATCCAGCAACACTACCAAATACTGCTAGGCCTAATAACTGCTTGCATAAGAGCCAGACGTGACCAACGCATTACTAGCTTGCTGAATTAGTGAAGCTCTGTCTCTTGTATAAATAATCCAGTTTCCCGAAATCGCAATCATATATTTCTCTGTACATGTTCCTCACATATATCAATTTCCGTCTCAGTAGGATAATTCCTTCGTGATGCGTCTTTGTTTTCTGTCTGACATTCTACATCTGTATCTGAGGGTAGTTTGGTTGCATTGTATGTATGTATGAATTGAACTGGGGACCTAGCAACGACGGAGAGGCTTCGTCCCCGCTGTAGCCCTCAGTGGTTCACAACCCCACAACAGCCTACAGCAGTCCATTCACCCAATCGCCGTCCCACACCGAACCCAGGGTTACAGTGAGGTTCTGCCCCAAGTGGAATCCCCCGGGAACGTCTCATTTCGAAACGAGTGTAGCCCCAAGGTTTGCGTGGTAGATTAATTATGGTGTACGCATACGTGGAGACAGTGCTTGCGCAGCAATCGCTGACGTAGTGTAACTGAGGCGGAATAAGGGGAGCCAGCCCGCATTCGCCGAGGCAGATGGAAAACCGCCTTCAAAACCATCCACAGACTGGCCGGCTCACCGGACCTCGACACTAGTCCGTCGGGCGGATTCGTGCCGGGAACCGGCAAGCCTTGGCGCTCGGGAAACAGTGCGTTAGAACGAACGGATAGCTGGGCGGGCTTCTTTGGTTGCATTGCTCTGCGTTTTATCTTATCTTGCCGTCTTTTTCAAATTACAGGCTTTCTCACTTTTGCCATGGTCTGTGCGAAGAAACATATACTGTAGGGATAAAGAATCGTGTTTACTTCATAACTATGTCACTATCCATATCACACCACGGGCGCCTTGCAAGAAATATAAAATATTCTTGAACCACCTCCGAAATATTGCCACTAAATTAAATAGTCTGTCGCTGGGAATATATGCGCGCTATGACCAAGGTTAGCATAACTGAACGTGGTGGAAATGGGAGATAGTCATGGAATCCGTCTGTGGATACGCAGCTGGGCAGTACACGCTACTTGCCAAAGCCTCTCACACCCAAAGGACGTACAAATCATCAGCTACTAGTTACCAATAACCACCCCACCACAAATCTAAGTTTCATGTGCAAAAGAGCTTCAGACGTCTGGTTAGTTTATAGATCAGATAATGTGTTGTATATTTGACATTGCGCAACTAAAACATTTATTATTCAAGATCAAAAACCTAATAATGTTGGCTGTATTAGTGTCGCGTTATTCACCTGTAGAGTTATGAAAAAATCCAAAGGTGACTAAACAAAGTAGTTAGTGGGAAGCCGAAAGGTGTTCTCGTTATCAAAAACTTAAAAGGTATAATTGAGTATTTGGCCCTCTATATTAAGAAATATCATTTTTCACGAATCATATGTTTATGACGTCATATGCCCTGAACTATATGTCGTACAAAAGACATAACTTAGCAAGTACATTTAGTGATACAGACAGACACTGTCTGTAAAATCTGTTTCGACTGATTCAGTAGAACAAAAAAAAAAAGAATAGTTATAAGAATTTCACTCTTAAGGCCTAACACGACTCTTTTCTTAATACTGTTCTTTGTCTATCACTGGATGTATAATGGACTAACTGAATATGCTATTGACTAACAGTCAATATTCTTAACAGAATCTCGAATGGATATTCCAACTACTGCTATTACAATCAATCACAGTTGAACAAATGCCTATCGTAAACGAATGTGTCGCCAAATCTCACGTCTTCACTGGCCAATAAGCTCTCTCCCTCCCTCTCTCTCTCTCTCTCTCTCTCTCTCACTCTCTCTCTCTCTCCCTCTCTCACTTACACACATACATACACGCGCGCAAAGCGACTCATTCAGACACAATTACAACATAAAATAATATTTACTACTCCAGTATTTAAAAATGGACTACCTCTAGAGTGAGGTAAAGCCACTGAATGTTAACATCCCTAGTGCAAAATTATCCTACCTCAAGTTATGAATGATTCATCCGTCGTGAGTTGAGTAAAACAAATGTAGCAGCAAAGAAGAAGCACCTTCCAGATAATGTCATATCCAGATTCCTCTTTCTCTTGGCCAGATTATCTATCACCTCCAATGGTGGAACAAATACTGAACGATGACTGATCAAGAGAGCTGATCTTTTAGTCGATGACGATGACTGATCAAGAGAGCTGATATTTTAGTCTTTACTGAGAGCATGAAACACAATTATCAACTGATATAGCAGAATACGATACTGATTTTTAGAGCTTGAAAACATCAATAATGGAAAATCTAATAATTGACATCTTGGATATTCGGGAATCCAGCTGGATGTTCGCGTCGTTCTCGCACGATATTTCAACAGCGTGCCTCGCTGTCTTCTTCAGGTGCTACCTGAGACAGTCTCATGTAGCACCTGAAGAAGACAGCGAGGCACGCTGTTGAAATATCGTGAGAGAACGACGCGAACATCCGGCAGGATATCCGAATATCCAAGATGTCAACAGATCGCCGGGAAAGCATGAAGAATTAATCTAATAGTTGATATACGTCTTAACGGAGATAATAAATTTCAAAACTTGCCTGTCCTGATAAACCTCGCGCGTATGTCTTGATTCTCTTTAAACTCGGAAATGACCTCTCTGCTGTGACTTTAGTTAAAGGAAGTGTTGCCAATATCTAAACAATCTGTTGATTTGTGTATACAACTCTTCGACGCGTAATTTTAATGCTTCCGTGGCAGATACAAGTCTGGAATATTCTTTTACAGAGTTTCTTCTCCACAAGTATAAATCAGCAAGGATATATTCAGTTCCGCATTCCGTATCTCCAATGTACTTTTTTTGTCATCAGTCTTCTGACTGGTTTGATGCGGCCTGCCTCGAAATCCTGTCTTGTCCTGACATCTTTATCTCACAGCGGCATTTGCAACATATGTCCTTTTTTGCACTCTACAGCTCCCTCTAGTACCATGGAAGTCATTCCGTGATGTCTTAACAGATGTCTTCTGAACCGGTCCTTTCCTTTTGTTACGGTTTTCCACATTTCTCTTTCCTCTCCGAACCTGTGAAGAAGCTCTTTATTCCTTACCTTATCAGTCCACCTAATTTTCAACGTTCCTCTATAGCGCCACATATCAAGCGATTCGATTCTCCTTTGTTCTGGTTTTCCCACAGTCCTTGTTTGACTACCAATCAATGCTGTGTTCGAAATCTACATTCTCAGAAGTATCTTCCTCTTATTAAGCCCAATGTTTGATACTAGTAGAGTTCTCTTGGCAAGAAATGCCCTTTTTGCTAGGGCTCGTCTGCTTTTGATGTCCTTCCTGTTCCATCCGTTATTGGTTATTTTTCAGCACAGGTAGCAGAATTCCTTAAATTCATTTACATTGAGTCCATCAATCGTGATGTTAAGTTTCTCCCATTTCTCATTTCTGCTACTTCTCAGTCTTTCATCCATCTACCTTCAATCCGTAATTTTTACTCATCTGACTGTTCTTTCCATTCAGCATATCACATAATTCTTCTTCACTTTCATTCAGGATACCAATGTCATCAGTGAATCGTATCACTGATAGCTTTTCGCCTTGAATTTTAAATCCACTCTTGAAGCTTTCTTTTATTTCCAACATTGCTTCTTGTCTGTAAAGTTTGAACAGTAGGTGGGAAAGACTACATCCCTTCCTTACACCCGTTTTAAGCCAAGTATTCGTTCTTGGTCGTCCGCCCGTATAATTCCTTCTTGGTTCTTGCACATACTGTATATTACTCAACTCTCCCTACAGTTTACCCTATGTTTCTCAGAATTTCAAATATCTTGCACCATTTTACATTGTCGACGGCTTTTTCCATGTCGACAAATCCTATGAACGTTACTTGATTTTTCTTTTGTCTTGCTTCCATTATCAACCGCAACGTCAGAATTGACTCTATTGTGCCTTTACCTTTTCTAAAGCCCAACTGATCGTCATCTAGCACATCCTCAATCATCTTATCCATTCTTTTTTACATTATTCTTGTCAGAAACTTGGATGCGTTAGCTGTTTAGCTGATTGTGCGAAAATTCTCGCACTTGAAGGCTCTCGCAGTCTTCGGAGCTGTGTCGATGATACTTTTCCGAAAGTCAGATGGTATGTCGCCAGACTGATACATTGTACACACCAACGTGAATACTCGTTTTGTTGCACTTCCCTCAATGATTTTAGAAATTCTCATGGTAAGTTATCTATTCCTTCTGCCTTAATTGATCTCAAGTCTTCCAATGCTCTCTTAATCTCTGATTTTAATAGTGGAGACCCTGTCTGTTCTAAATCGACTCCTATTGCTTTTTCTATCACTTCTGACTTATCTCCCCCTCATAGAGGTCTTCAATGTACCCTTTCCACCTATCCGCTCTCTCCTCTGCACGGTACGATGTATTTCAGGAATATCTTGAATTTACCTCGTTCATCATCAATTAATGGTATTTCACTGGTTAAATTTGGAAGGGTGAAGAATATTCAGAAGGCACTTTCATACGTTCCGTAAAACGGTACAACTGAACCCTATCAAAATCAATCTAAAAATTTAATAAAGACTAATATTCTGTAGTAGAGTTCAGGATCACGTATGATGTACTTTAGTAAGTTATTTTAGGTTTTAAGGACCTAGAGAACCAAGATAAAGATGTGCAGCTGTTTAGATATTTCCGTCGCTCTCTCAAAAACAATTCCGAGAGTTTTTGGAGTTCAGAATTTTCTGTTCTTTTTTAGAGTTTCAGCTACTTTCATGGCAATCATGGTTTCTCTCAGACACCGTGTTGGCTTCTGTGAAATTTTGCTTCATGTACAGGCCAATAGAAATGCCTTAGCTGTCACTGAAAGAGAGATGAAAAAATCACGCTGCATCCGACAGCTTTTAGCTGTACCTGAGAAAACATTCGTCCGACCTGATATAGCTGCCACCACTTGAGTTCACGGGTCCCGTTGCTACAAAGTATCAGTGACAGCATGAGGTTTTTGAGTCGATCGAAGTGCACAAAACTTCTTTAGGGCTTTTCAATAGTTAATCCATCACAATTCATAATGCAATCTGGTAGGATACCTTTCGTTTTCGGGTACCTAAAAAGTCACGAGCTGCCTTTATAGCCCCTAATCAGTTCCTGACTTCCCGAACTTCAGCAGCTGCAGATACTGTTACATCAAGACAGTGAGCAGAGAAGTTGTCGTAGAGAGCAGTAGGACGTCTAACTGTGGCAGCTTAATTTCTTTACAGATTCCCTAAGACTAATTGCGCTCCATTAAACCGTGACCTCCTACATATCGAGCATGTGTTTCAATTTCTCTCGTATTTTTTTTACACAGAAGCCGCTGAATCTTTTCCAGATAAATCTTGGTAGTAAGAGAATAAACTTTATGAAGTCTTCCCATCTTTAGTCATTCCTAGTCAGCGTACGAAACACATAACGCTACTTCTTTTCCGTTCCAGTCTCTGACAGCACATGGAATGAGTCAATACTTAAACTGTTCTGTAGAAGCTCTGATTTTTCTTATTTTATTGTGATATTCATTTCTCCTTATCTAGGTTGGTGACACTGAAATATTTTTACTTTCAGAGGGATAATTTCCGATTGAAATATCGTGAAAAGATCTCGCAACAATGAAAATCATACTTGTTTTAATGACTGCCACACCACCTCACTTGTCAATGACACTTTCTCATTTGTTTTGCGGTAATAAAAAACGATCGGCCCTTCTGTGGACTTCTGCAACGTTCTCCTTCAATCCCATTCGGTAAGGATCCCATACCGTGCATCAATATTCTAGCAAAGGATGGGCAAGCGTTGTGTGATGATGATGATGATGATGTTTGGTTTGTAGGGCGCTCAACTACGCAGCCATCAGCGCCCGTACAATGTTCCAATTTTTACACAGTCCATTTTTTCGACAGTACAATCTAGTCACTGCCACAAATGATGAAGAAGATGATGATGAAATGATGAGAACAACACAAATACCCAGTTCCCTGGTAGAGAAAACTCCCCAACCCGTACGAAAATGAAGCCTGGGATCCTGTGACCCAGAGGCAGCAACTCTAGGCAGTAGACCACGAGCTGCGGACCAAGCGCTGCGTGGGCAGCCTGTTCAGTAGATCTGCTTAAGTCATTGGTTTCCCGTCCCAACAACATTATCTGTGTGATAGTTCCGATTTACTTTTGTCGTAATTGTAATTGCTAGAGATTTAGTTCAACAGATAGTCTTTAAATTTGTGTGATGTATAACGTAACGGAAATTTAGAGGAATTCTTTGGTTGCTCGTGTGGATGACCTCACATTTTTCCTTGCTCGGAGACAATTGTTACTTTCGCACAATACTCACATTATCTTTAAAATATTCTTCAATTGGCTTTGATTTTCTGATGGTTTTACTGTAAATTAAAGCATCCGATTGCAAACAATCTAAGAGGGCTGCACAGATATTCTCCTGTATGGATTAAGAACTGTAGAAGGCCTACAACACTTCCTTGTGGGACGCCGGATATCACTTACGTTTTTCCTTTATATATTCCGTCGATTAATATGTACTGTACCCATTCTGGCAGGAGATCACGAACCTAGTGGTACACCTGAAGTGATGCTCCTTTGGAACGTAATTTGATGAGAATTATGTTGTGAGGAACGATGTCGAAAGCCTTCTGGAAAACTGGAGATATGGATTCAATTTTACATACTCTGTAGATAGAACTGATTAGGTCGTGTGAATAAAGAGGTAGTGGTGTATCACGAGAAAGATATTTTCTGAGTCTCTGGTGACTGTGTGTCAATAGACTTTTACCTCGAGGTAAGTGATAATGTTCGAACAGAGCGTATGTTCCAAACTCTTCCTGGATATCGACGTTAGTGATTCAGGATTATAATTCATTGGACTATTCCTGTTTAGTTTCTCGAGTAGTGGTGTGTTCTATGTGAAACATACAAACAATTGATCGTAAAGATAAGTAAGATACGAAGTGTTGGCCAGATGTTAGGCTGCCCGAATTATGAGCTTATATAAATTTGTAACACCCTCATTTCATTTGCCTGGACATTTCAGAACTCTACTTCTTATACTGATTCATATTAGGTCATTAAATTCGTTTCGACTTTAGAAAGCATACAAATATCTCTCCCCTTGCTGCACTGTTACTAATCGATACTTGAAAGTAAAAGCAAACAATATTTATTCAGTAATTGCAGGATACCTTTTATAATAAGTGAAACTAGCTTTTAGTCAGTATTTATAAAATACACTCATGCAAATGTTACGAATATTTCCCAACAAATAATCTTCATGATGTAAGCATTGTAGTAAAAAGCATTGTTATCTAACATATTTGATGGAATTCAATACGAAAAGCTAAAAACCGTGTAAACTTTAATGTTGAAATTTGAGGGTATGCTCCATCAAGATATTGATTGTAACACATAAATTTTCAGTTCATAATAATGGATGCCGTAGGCAGTATTAGTTATAAAAATATGTAAGCAGTGGCTAATCAGCCATCGGGGCCTCAGTTTCCCGACTGGTTTTTGTCAGCCAGTTTTCATACATTTTTACGCAATAAACAAGTAATTTTGAAATATAACATCGTATGTCAACCTGAACTTCTTGAAAGTTATCTGGGAACTACCCAATCATTAGCTACACTGTCAAGAAGTCAGCCAGTTGCAGGAAATTTTGTTGAAGCACATTCTCACAAAATACCTTTGCAACTATTGCATCATCGGAGACGGCTGAGAAACGAAGATGAGTATATTGCTGATCAACTTTTACGCCTTATTGTATTTCAATTGAAGTGGAGGATCCTGGGATTACATTTGCGCTGCTAGTGACATTTTGCTAACAGAATTTTGAGTTCCACGTTGATTTATGTAATAGTGGACGCTGAGATAAGGAACTGTCATGGAGATCTGAATCCGGTTATATATGGGAAAACAAAATAAGAGATTGAAGAGATGGTGAACAAAGACAAGGAAATGACGTTTGTGGCATTCAAGTACATTGCTGTTGTTGTTGTGGTCTTCAGTCCTGAGACTGGTTTGATGCAGCTCTCTGTAAAGCTGCATGCCCTCGGGAAAAATTACGGCTTTAGTTTCCCCTCGCTTTCAGCCGTTCGCAGTACCACAACTGCAAGGCCGTTTTGGTTAGTGCTACAGGGCCAGATCAGTCAATCATCCAGACTGTTGCCCTTGCAACTACTGAAAAGGCTGCTGCCCCTCTTCAGGAACCACACGTTTGTCTGGCATCTCAACAGATACCCCTCCGTTGTAGTTGCACCTACGGCACGGCTATCTGTATCGTTGAGGCACGCAAGCCTCCCCACCAATGGCAAGGTCCATGGTTCATGGGGGGGGGGGGGGGGGGGAGAGGGTGAGCTATTCGTGGTAAGTTTTATTGGACCAAATTGCTGAGGTCATTGGTCCCTAGGCTTAAACACTACTTAATGTAACTTACACTAAGGACAACATAGACACCCATGCCCAACGGAAGACTCATGTCTCCGACGGGGGAAGCCATGCTCACTGTGTCAAGGCTCCTTAGACCGTACGGCTACCCTGCGTGTTGCCATTTTGTAATTGGAGAAGAATACCTTTAAGAATAAGTGGAACTGGTTTTTAGTTAGTATATAAGGAATAAATGCCAATGTTAGGGACATTTTCCTACTAATAATCTTCCTGATACTAATAACTTAATAAAAAACATTGTTATAGAATATATTTCATGTATTTCAATACTAAAAGCTAAAAGTCATGTAATACTTTATGTTGCAAAGCGAGAGGAACAAATTATTGAAATACTGGATGTGGCCAGTCGATATAAACCGACAAGTTTTGATTGTAACGGATAAATTTTCTGTTAATAATAATGGATGACTTAAGCAATGACTGTTATAAGTATATACAACCAGCAGTGAATCAGCCATCGAGGCCTCAGTTTTCCGACCGACCTTTCGACTTTTGTCATATAGTTTGGTAATATTTTTACGCAATAAACAGATACTTCTGAAAAGGAACATGGCGTCAAAGAGAATTTATTGAAATTTTTCTTGGAACTACCAAATCATTACGTATACCGCCAAGAACCGAGGAAGTTGCAGCATTATTTTACAGCCGCTGAAGCATCAGAGATAGCCGAGAATCTAAGGTGAGAATTCGCTAATTAACTGTTACACCTTGTCATATTTCATGTACAGATTCAGCCTTTTGGTACAGATCTTTCGTCGAGCATGGGATGATATATGACTCCGAAGTAAGGGCAATTGTAACAGAATGCTCTGAAAGGAACCTGACTAGTATACTGTTTACCTCTACTAAGTGAAATGTGCTGCTTCGCTACACTGAGGATCTCTAGTTCTTATTTACTCCTGTTGTCAGTTCGTCTTGATTGGAATTATGGAGTATTAACTTCATCCTCTTTGGTGAAGGAATTATCATAACTGTGTAAAAACACAGGTTTTGGCAGTCTCATTACATAATATGGAAAGACACTAGGAATTACTTACATTTTCAAAAAGTTTCCAATAATTATTACATTACATAGTGCAATAACTTCATTTTGTGTGATTCCACATCTTTCTAATGTTTATTTTAACTCGATGTCTGTTTTGGCAAAATATGTTAACGCAGCTCGAAAGTTTCGTTCATTATGGTCTTGTAGTTCCTCAGAATGTATTGTCCTGTAATACTACCATACTAGTTCTTGAATACCATGTCAAATAACTGTTTCAGTTATGGATGTTAAATTTGTTTGATTTTATACACCTTTGCTCAGTTTATATCATTTAAGTTCTCTGCAGACGTCTCACATTCTTTTTAAGATGAAAATGGATTTGCATAAATAATGTAGTTTTTACAATATTCAATTACAATGTGCTGGTCAAAGTATTCTACTACTTTCTTCCAGTAGTTGAGTAGTTACATTTCTTTTTACAAAATAAATCACGTGTTTCTGACACATCTTCCCAATGTTCTTTAAGATTTTCATTGGATGATATATAGCGTTCCTCCTGATTTGTGTCTGTAGCAACGACGATGGCTCAAGAAGTTAGCTTACCTGTGGCTCAGAAGATGTTTTCGCTGAAGCAGGATGCTTAGAGCATA
This sequence comes from Schistocerca gregaria, assembly GCF_023897955.1. Lineage (NCBI taxonomy): Eukaryota > Metazoa > Arthropoda > Insecta > Orthoptera > Acrididae > Schistocerca > Schistocerca gregaria. The sequence continues at coordinate 165,813,328 of NC_064925.1, read as the reverse complement.
GGGATGACCAGTTTCGTAGATGGAGCAGTTAGTCGAACGGTGCTGATGACTCAAACTGCGGGCAAGTCGCAGCGTCCAACTACTCAGATTTCTTTAAATAATTGGGATGCTGTGTTTAAATCGAATGCACTTGGTTAATTCGCCGGTCGGTGTGGCCGAGCCGTTCTAGGCGCTTCATTATGGAACCGCGCGACCACTACGGTCACAGGTTCGAATCATGCCTCGGGCATGGATGTGTGTGACGTCCTTAGGTTAGTTAGCTTTAAGTACCGGGTGCTCAAAAAGTCTGTATAAATTTGAAATTTTAATAAACCACGGCATAATGTAGATAGAGTGGTAAAAATTGACACATGCTTGGAATGACATGAGGTTTTATTAGAACAAAAAAAAGACAAAGTTCACAAAAAGTCCGACAGATGGCGCTGGACAGAGACACGTCAGTGACTGTGCATGACAATCGTGTATAAAAGGAGCTGTAATGAGAGAGAGAATCAGATGCGCCAGCAGTCGCAGCATGTTGACGTTACCTGAAAATGTGAGTTTAGTGAAACTATTATCAGAATGGGGAATATGCTAGTTCAGCGTTACGATCCTATAGCCATAGGAAGGGATTCGTACAGGTAAAGGTCCGCTGACCAAATCAGCTGTGGCGAGAATGATTTCGAAATTCGAAGCCACGGGTTGTTTAGACGATAGACCCCATAGTGGCTGACCGAGCACAAGGCGTAATGCAGCTGAGACAGTTCAGGAAGAAATGGAGACAGTAGCGGGTTCGTCTATGCTAGTGCAGTCGCACGTCGCACCGGCATTCCATACACTACTGTTTGGTAGGCACTTAGGTGTACCCTCCGATGCTATCTGTAGAAAATCCATCGGCATCATGAACGGTTACCTGGCGATTTAGTGAAGCGGAGGGCATTTGCGGTGTGGGCGTTTCAAAAGACGGCGGAAGATGACGATTGGTTGAGTATCGTGTTGTTGACCAACGAAGCTCATTTGACGTTCCGAGGGTCTGTCAACGCCCACAACTGCAGAATTTGGGATGCCGAAAATCCTAGAACTTTCGTGGAAACTCTATTACACGACGAGAAAGTCACGGTATGGGTTGGATTTACCACATCTGCCGTTATCTGGATTTTTTCCTTCGAGGAAATCCGTGATTATGATTTTGTAACTGCTACCGTGACGGGTGAGAGGCACACCGATATGTTACAGAATCTCATCATCCCCAGCCTGGCTGATAAACACCTGCTAGAACGTACGATGTTTATGCAGGATGGCGCTCCACCCCATATTGCTAGACGCGTGAAAGATCTCTTGCGCGCGTCGTTTGGTGATGATCGTGTGCTCAGCCGCCACTTTCGTCATGTTTGGCCTCCCAGGTCCCCAGACCTCAGTCAGTGCGATTATTGGCTTTGGATTTACCTGAAGTCGCAATTGTATCGTGATCGACCGACATCTCTAGGGATGCTGAAAGACAACATCCGACGGCAATGCCTCACCATAACTCCGGACATGCTTTACAGTGATGTTCACAACGTTATTCCTCGACTACAGCTATTGTTGAGGAATGATGGTGGACGTATTGAGCTTTTCCTGTAAAGAACATCATCTTTGCTTTGTCTTACTTTGTTATGCTAATTATTGCTATTATGATCAGATGAAGAGCCATCTGTCGGACATTTTTCGAACTTTTGTGTTGTTTCTGTTTTTTGTTCTAATAATACCCCATGTCATTCCAAGCATGTGTGTCAATTTGTACCTCTCCATCTACATTATTCCGTGACTTATTCAGTTTTCAAATTTATACTGACTTTTTGATCACCCTGTAGTTCTAAGTTCTATGGGACTGATGACCTAAGATGTTAAGTCCGATAGTGCTCAGAGCGCTTCGAACCATTTTTCTAGTTAATTCATCTATACATAAACACACTGTCCGACAGTCACAGAAATGGATGACGACACAATATTTCACATACATGATGTGGTGGCCATTTATTAACGCCCTTCTTTTCAAAGATAATCTACTAGTATGTTTGGCACTCACAATGAATGTTCTGATAATACTTACACCGTCTTAGGTCGTCTTTCCTAGCACAGCGATCGCGTACTAATCACTTCTGTTTACTCAGGGCACTCCTCCGCTGTAGGTCACCATCTCTGCACGTCTCTCCGTCAAGTCCGTACCCGCGCGCAGTGGCCTCCCGGTTGAGGCGCCATGTCACGGACCGCGCGTGCCCTCATGCCGGAAGTTCGAGTTCTCCCTTCGGCATGGGTGTGTGGGTCGTTCTTAGCATAGGTTAGTTTAAGTTAGTTTAAGCAGTGGGTAAGTCTGGAGACCGACGACCTCTGCAGTTCTGTGCTGTAAGTACTCACACACATTTGAACATTTTGTTCTGTAACTTAAACTCCTTTGAGAGAACCCACACAATTATGGTCCTTTGATGATTCAGTTCTTTTTTTCTTCCTGATAATATTCTATTTCAACCCTATGGCATGGACTACTCTGTAGTGGTACTACACTGTGGAAAATCTGCCATGTCGTCACATATTAGTTCTTTTCCACCGTCAGGTCTTTTCATAACCCGAGAACATCAAACCTTGGTGGTTCGTCGCAGAAGTGGCTCATTACATCAGCGACGCCACCACCCCTTTCTGGCAACAATTTCATTCCGTTCCTTTCCAAAATTCAACAATTATTTCTCTCTCAATATTTCGACCCTCCTCTCCATATCAAACGCTTATCACAAAAGAAAGAACCGCATTCCATAAAATAAACTGCTACATCTTTTCTGTCCTTCTCCCCACTATCAACTGCCCTCTTCATCTGTGCCACTCTTTCCGATAAAATTACAAAGATAAAACTTCACCCTATCCGGCAACAGCACATTCTATTAACAGTTGACATCATAAAGAGTTTTTTTTATTTTAACGTAAGTATAATGCTACAGACTTACATTTACAAATAGCATTTGTGAATAAAAAAGAATTAAAACACATAGTGCATTTGAACTAGTATTAAAATTTTAAATATTGGATAAAAGATTCTACGCTAGCTACGTTGGAAATAATCTGTGTCACGAGAAGTAATAAAACATCTTATCAGATACTGACGTTTTGCAGCATCAACAATAGAAGCATTGCAAGTAATAAACTTATTGTCCTTTCAGTACTTTGTCGGGAAAGTCTGAGAGGAAGTTTCGAATAGTTTTGAAATTATTTGTATGGTTTGTTGGAAGTGGCTAAATATTTTCACTCTCCCATTCTCTTGTTGTTGGAAACAGTTGTTGCACTTATAACACTCTGAGTGGCAACTTAAATAGATATCGTCCCAGAAGAAAAGAAGGCTCGTCCTATTGGGTAATGGATGCTACACGAACTAAGGCGTGACTTCAATGGCTAGGTCCCACATTATATAGTAAGACCAATGTGACGGCATAATGAAATGTGGGCAGGTAACATATCATGCAGAAGCAACGCTGGAGCAATTGGCTCTGGTGATGTTTGGCGAAGTGTGAAAGTGGTCCTCTTCCTCGTTGTTGACATTCGTCTTTCATAGGTTTCTTCAGTATCGCTTGTTTCTTTTGCCGTCTGAAGATGTCTTTACACCTTTATAAATTCAAAAACTAACCTTTTAATCCATAAATTTCATTAAACGATAACTGAAATAAAGCATGACATACGAGAGTTTTATAGTCTCAGAAATAGTTCACTTTTGTAGCAGAAAACGTCTTATGGTGGGCATGCACCATCATGAAAACCACTACCTCAGCTGTAAGATAAACGTCTTTGTATGAAGCAAGTAGTTTCACTGCGGTAGAGGCACATCTTCAAGTATTCATATTTATTTTATAACGTAATAGAGGCGATAACCAGTGGAGGACCTACAATTCTCTGTCTAATTGTAATAAAAATGTTCAACCGTCGAGGTGTCGGTAGTCAGTTAATGCACGATAGAATGCAGGGCACATCTTTCCGTTGGCTTTCTTGTTCTGAATTATGTTCGCTGCATTCTGACGTGTTCTAACTGACAACATTTCTTTTGACGCTTAATCATTTACATTACACTTGGATAGTGGATGTTATTACCCCTTGACCTAAGTTATGAAATAAATATGCATACCTGAAGATGTGGCTCTAACGCCATGGAACTAATTGGTTTATAAATAAACATTCATCATACAGCTGAAGTAATATGTTTCGTAATGATAAGCTTCAGTTGATTGATGACACTGGATCACTTTGTTTGGAATTATATATCGAACACGTTGTATTAGGACTTTTACTGTAGATACTAAATAGTTTTTCCATAAATGACGACTACTACATGACATACCGAAGCATTTGTTATAAAACTGAGAGGATATAAACGATAGAAATACTATCTGTAAACGAATTTTAGGTTATTTTTAAACTGTTTGAGCCAGTCTTCTCTTCGGATACAATTAGAAAATTACTGAGGATATATCAATGAGACAAATATTCCAAGAGCTTTCAAGGAAAGAAGTGGATAATAAACGGGATGGCAGAATTCAAGGAAAGTTTAGAATAAGTGGGTCATTCCATAATGCAGAATGTATGAGATAAAGCGAAATTTTAACAAAGTAGCGGGATGGCAGAATTCAAGGAAAGTTTAGAATAAGTGGGTCATTCCATAATGCAGAATATATGAGATAAAGCGAAATTTTAACAAAGACGCAAATTCAGGCAGAGGTAATAGGAACATACCGTTGCAGACAGAAGCAGTAGTTGTCGAGAGGTGGGCGAGGACAGCTGAAAGTGAGGAATTTCCTTCGCAACATTTAAATTAAAGTATTCCGAAGCTCAGTGTGAGTCCGCAACAAAGTACAATGAGGATCTCGAATGATACTCGCTCATCTCGTGTGGAACGGGAAAGAATTTCAGAGATGGTACGATACTTGCAGAGGAACCTTTTGAAGTAACGCCTGAGAGCGCGGAGAAATGAGAACACTTACGAGAGGCAGTGAGATAGTCTCGCGGACGGGACTCCCCAATAAGCTGTGTCTGTGAGGTGCGTAAACGCACGAGTGTGTGAGTGTGTGTGGATTCTTTTCTCTCAGTAGGCAGTGCACGGGTGCAGGTGCTCTGTCGGAAGAGATTCGTGCGCGCCACCCTCTGCAAAAGAAAATACCCATAAAGCGGGAGACTGCTCTCGAAATCACCTTCCTGTGAGACATGAATTACCGCGAGGGCGGACATTCATAGGAAATGTAGTACACTTCCTCTTTAGCAAGGACGACGCAAAAAGAGGAGTAAGAAGGAGCGGAAAAATGTAACGCTGCCCTGGTGGGGGGATTCCCTGCTCGGCTTTAAAGCCGACCACTTTGCAGGCCGGCGCCCGCGGGCTCTCATACCACATGCAGGGGCCCCATCACTCGTGCTCTAGTTCAGCTCAGCTAGCGGCCTCTTCTCACGCGTGTTGCTATCTCCACGGCGCACCCAGAGGTCAAGCGTCCCATAACCACCTCTGCAGCACACACAACACAGCAACTGCTCTCGTTATCCTGCAATTAATTTTTCTGTCCATTTATACCAATTGTCGTCTGACTAGTTTGATGCTGTACTCATTCGCACCGACTAACTACTCACTTTACCGCATTTCTGTTTGTTACGAATCAAATGTCTCTGAGCACTATGGGACTTAACGTCTGAGGTCATCAGTCCCCTAGAACTTAGAACTACTTAAACCTAACTAACCTAAGGACATCTCACACATCCATGCCCGAGGCAGCATTCGAACCTGAGACCGTAGCGGTCGCACAGTTCCATACTGTAGCGCCTAGAACCGCTTGGCCACTCCCGCCGGCTGTTACGAACCAACATAATTGCAAATAAAACTATTTTCTTACAGCAATATCCTTACAGTTTGTGACGGATGCAAAGGTACGTCAAATGAATTACAACCTTAAAAGTTCAAATTACTGGCTATGCTAACCTGAGGTATCTTGTGTATACAATGCTATGCCACACGACCATGACAGGTGATGAACGCGTTCGGCTGTATGGAAAGCAATGTTAAAACTTTAGCTTTCCTCAACAGAAGGGTGCGTCCATCGTCATACTGTACACAAGACTAGGAAAAAGGAATGTGATGCCATTCCTGTGCCCAGTGATATGATTGTCTCGGCAACTGTATGAAGGGAACTCGTATTAGTGGCTACCTTGCAACATCCCGTCGCGCTCTTTGACTTCATCCGACTGTCTGTGTGGATACTTGTCGTGCTGGAAAGAAGACCTTACTCTGACTCCAGGCACGTGACGCAGCTATATGACCCTGTGTAGACGAGCGAAAAATACTATAGCTGATCAAAAGCAACCCAACACTCCCATGTGATGTGGAATTGACAAGTGGATGCCACGAGTGGCAAATACGCCAGTTGGTTGGTTGGTTGTTTGGGGAAGGAGACCAGACAGCGTGGTCATCGGTCTCATCGGGTTAGGGAAGGAAGTCGGCCGTGCCCTTTCAGAGGAACCATCCCGGCATTTGCAAAAGGAGATGGGGGTTACCACCAGAATGTGTCACACTGGAGACCACAGACACTTTAAAAAGTGGATGAGCTTTTGAACGCCACCTGCAATCTGTCATGAATAATCCAGTGAAACTAAAGTGGAACATATCGACTGTCGCTGTTGCGATAGTGTACGAAGAGCAGGCAGATCACATGTACTGTCACGATGAGTGATGTATGGAAGAGATGGTGTTACTGTTTGGCGCCTTTCTTGTGTGTCGAGTGTCCGAGTCGTGTGTGACTCATACGGATTCCCGCCGCTCTATGTTCCTCTTTGGCTCGGCTCCATAGAGACGGGTCTAGTGATGTCTCACGAGGGGTAATGTTGCGCCTTCTTGAAGGGACTCTAATGACTCAAATAGCTCTTTGCGGAGTCTTGTCTTGTTGGTCGTTCTGCACGCGAATGTCGGCCGGAGTGGCCGTGCGGTTCTAGGCGCTACAGTCTGGAACCGGGCGACCGCTACGGTCGCAGGTTCAAATCCTCGGGCATGGCTTTGTGTGATGTCGTTAGGTTAGTTAGGTTTAATTAGTTCTGAGTTCTAGGCGACTGATCACCTTAGAAGTTAAGTCACATAGTGCTCAGAGCCACTTTTTTTGCACGCGAATACTGCTCGCTCGACGAAAATAGAGGAAGCGGTCACAGATTCGAAAGGGTGGCTATGTATCGTAGAGGGTGTGGTGACGCCATCTAAAGATTCATTGCTTTCCCTCTGTCTTCACGAACTCGGGTTGGGTCTTTTGAGTGGGCCGTTTCCCATTTCTGGTGTCTTGGTTGATGGATGTGGTCCTACCAGAATTTCTCGTGCCTACAGGACCTCGATGGATATGGTAAGAATCTCGTTTGAGTTTGATTAAGTGCTGGATGCCATTTGCGAAAACAACTGTTAACCCCCTCACACTAAGAGTGTTTTGGGTTCATGCCTATTGCGCTGCGCAGCTTTCACTGATAGTCGTTATTTGGCCAGGGTTTGAAAGGAGGATCAGCATCAATAGAAACCGAACTTCTCCGAGTTATATTTAAGAGTTTTAAAAAGGGTTACATTTTAGTCGGCGCTGGTCTCATTATTACTTGATTAAGTAGAGACACTTTCTTCGTAATCTCTACTTGTGTCTTATTTTAAAATACTCAGGATCTCAATCTCTGTAATATCATTTGTAATATCATTTTCGCTGAAGCAGTATGTTAACATGGGGATAACCTATTTCGTAAATGAAGCAGTTAGTTGACCGATGCTGATGACTCACACTGCATACACGTCGCAGCGTCCTACTGCTCAGATTTCTTTAAATGATTGGGATGCTAGATTTCAATGGAATACAGTTGATTAATTCACGGATACAAGTACACGCAGTTTGATAGTCACTACAATGGATGATGACACAATATTTCACATACATGATGTGGTGGCAATTTATTTAGGCCCTTCTTTTAAAAGATAAACTACATGTATGTTTGGCGCTCCCAATAAATGTTCTGCTAATAATTACGTCGTCTAAGGTCGTCTTTCCTAGCACAAAGATCGCGTACTAGTCACTTTTGTTTACACCTGCCACCCCTCCGTCTCTGCACATCTCTGTCAAGATCAAGTTGCGACTGCCCTCTCCAACGGAGTCGTTGCTTTTGTTCAGTAACTTAAAATCCTTTGAGAGAACCAACACAATTCATGTCCTTGGATGACTTTAGTCCTTTTTTGTTTTCTTTCTGATACTCTTCTACTCCAACTTTATGGTATGGATAATTCCGTAGTGCCACTACAATGTAGATAATCTTCCGTTTCCAGATGCACAGGAAATAATCATTTACAGTGATAAGGAATTATTTTGTTATGAGCCTACACATATAGTATGACTTTCTTATAAGCCGACACTGCAAACGCAATCAATCATATACAAGGATTTCCCAACGGTAATATTGTATCAGGCGGTATGCTTTGTGGATGTCATTGGCGAGATTTCCTTCAAACGTACAGGCGGAAATTAATATCTAGTCATTTCCACCTAGTCACGGAGTGCGGTGGAACAGTCTTATGTTTCGAATGCGTCAAGATCTGCAGGAGACAGACTACAGATGATATGACTCCTTTGTACTACTCGTACATATTTTGTGAGATCAATAATTTCTTTAGGGTTCACAAAATCATGTATCATACATAACCACCGCGCGTAGCTAACTAGTATTCGGTCTGTTACTATGGTTACTGCTCTCACATTAAACACATCAACAGGATGAAATGATGCTCTGTGGAGCAGCGTGGGAGAAGTAGGGTGGCAGATCTGCCCCAACGGGGTACTAGGTGCTGCCCTGCTGCCCACACCTCCTGCACCGACGCCATTAATCTCTGACACGATCTGCTGTTCCATCGGGCACTGCAGCTGTTGATCCAGAAGTTACTTTCACTTCGACTAGAGACTGGCAAATTCCCTGAGTTATAATTGAGTTTGGTCTGAGGAACTTTTCTCACTTCCTTCTTCCCTCACATCCGCCCATCCTCCACACCTACCCCTTTTCTCTTTCTCCCTGTGTGTGTATGTGTGTGTGTGTGTGTGTGTGTGTGTGTGTGTGTGTGTGGTTTGTGCATTTGCCTCAATGCGTATCTCTGTGCCCACCCGGTTAGCTGGTGAAAAACAATCAGCACGATACAGACGTTAGAGAATATCAAATGACTTAGAAATTGTGTAGAAAAGACCACATTTCCAAAATAAATTTATCCAGAATGATTGAAAAACAATATAAGATTAACATAACTATAAATTCTGCAATCATTCACAAATATGTTTATTTGTAGTCATGTACAAAGCCATCTAGGAATTTGTGCGTCTACTCTCTGGATTCTGTTGCACCAAGATACATTCCTTTATAGCCTTTATAGCCTTTGTTATTAAGTAAATCAGAAGTGCAATACACTGAGAATTTAAGACACTACATGACTGTTCTGCTTTTTACATTTAAGTGCCTTTTCAGAGGTATCATCGAACCACTTTCAAGCAATTTTTCTACCGTTCCTCTTTCGTGCAGAGAGCGGAGAAAATGAACACTTCAGTCCTTGCGTACGAGTTCTGATTCCATTATTTTATTATGATGATCATTTTATCTATGTAGGTGGGCGCCAAAAAAATGTTTTCACACTCTGAGGACAAAGTTTGTGATTGAACTTTCATCAGAAGACCATGATGCAACGAAAGGTGCCATTGTTTTAGTGATTTCAGCCCCATTTCACGTATCATATCCGTGCCACTATCTCCCATATTTCGCGATAATCCAAATTAGGTGCCCTTCTTTGAACTTTTTCGTTGTACCTTGTCAGTCCTATCTGATGCGATTCCCCATGTCGCAGAGCGGTACTTCAGAAGAGGGCGGATAACCGTAGTGATGGAGACATGTTACATTTTCTAAGTGTTCTGTCAATGAATCGCAGTCTTTGGTCTGGTTTCCTCACAAAGTTATCTATGTTATCGTTCCAGTCTAAATTATTCGTATATGTAATCCCAAAGTATTTAGTTGAATTTACAGCGTTTAAATGTGTCTTTCATGCTGTAACCGAATTCCAGTGGATTCATTTTAGTACTCATGTGGATGGCTTCACACTTTTCATTATTTAGATTATTTAGAGTCTGCTCCCACTCTGCACACAATACAGGTGTGCTTTCTATAGCGTTTTGCAATTTATTTTGATGATCTGATGACTTTATAAGACGGTAAGTGAAAGCATCATCTGCGAACAATCTAAGATTCTTATCCTACATCGTTTATGTAGATCAGGAACACAAAATTACATATAACACTTGCTTCAAGAACGTCAGGTATTATTTCTGTTTTACTCGATGATTTTCCACCAGTTACAGCCTACTGCGATATTTCTGACAGGAAATCACGAATCCAATAGTCGAGTTGAAACGATACTCAATATGCAAAGAGTTTCATTAGATGTCGTTTGTAGCGAATGGTATGGAAAGGTCTTCTGGAAACGATATTCAATTTGTCAAAATGAGTTTTCAAAATCATAAAACCTCTAACTACCTTTCTTTTTACAATAAGTACAAGAAATTGCTTAAAAACATCCATGCAGATGTTGTAGAGCAAAGAGCATCGGATGAGCACCCAGTGTCTGAAATGTGGCTTTGGATAAAGTTACTTGAAACTGAAGCCGGAAAGATGAAGCAGGAACTGGCTGCATTATAATTATTCGTTCGGGATTTCAGGTTTACATTTAGTTTGACTTGGACTGTAAAACCAAGTGATATAAAACCAAGTGATAAACACATATGATATTTAGCTTCAGAATGAATACGATTTCGGTTACGTAACACCAGCTATGGAAACTCTTGGTGTTTGGCCAGGGCGGATAGTGTTTTGTAAAGGCGAGTTCAGTGATTTCTGAACGGCAAAACATTTATCTCTCTACCAACGTGATGGATACGTCATGCTGGTGACAGATCACAACAGCCGAAACATGCCATCCAATGAGGTAAACACCGGGAGAATGAACCTGAGTAGAATAGAGTAGAATACTCCTCACCAACACGCAATGGTAACAAAACCTCGATTAGGGCCTTCGACGAGTAACCGATGCTCTTACGATACACTTGCGTTTTTTTCACCTCTTAGCATCACCCTTTCATTCCTACGCTGTTTTCTCATATTTCGCTCTGGCCAAACCAAAGTTCCCAATGCTTTGCCTAATTGATAGGTGGCTACAGGCACACGTTCTTCAGCTCACTAGTATTACTCATGGGTAACTTAGCAAACAGGCGCGTTGAAATTGGGACGCTCACCGGATTTTATTCGTGGCCACCATTACGTTATAAACTTGCTATTGTGCTCGTGAGTTCTATGTGCTCTTGACTGGCCACCTGAATGTCGTCATCTGGTTGTGGCCTAGTTAATGAGTCCTGGTTCATCTACTCGAAAATTATGTACTGTGTCTAACGTAGTTCGAATTGATAAGGTGGTTTATTATGTAAATAGCATACTGCGTACTTTTGTTGTTCACGGTCTTTAAGATTGGGACTGGACATAAAAGTGAGAAAGTTCTTACCTGCTCCTATGGTGTTTTCATTTGAAAGATGGCCTTCCAATGAGATATAAACCATTGAAAGCGATATTTCCTTGCATCGTTTTTGAAACTATGGCAGATTTATGTAGTAGGAAACCAGTGCTCAAGAGTAAGGGAGTGTTGGTAATGGAGTTTCATTGCACCATAACAAACAGATTTAGTCTGAACCACGATGTTAAAAATGTAAACACTTTACCACCACTTCCCAAGGTTTTTGATAAATTTTGTTTGGAAAGAATGTCTTCGATACTATGATCTCCCCAATTCCTAGTGAAAAGTGGTCTCAGCTACGAGAAACACTGTACAGATTGTCACGTGAAACATAATACCCCTTTTATTTCGTGAACGGTAACCCATTTAGAAATGTGATTTTCGGCAAACTTTAGAGTGTCGAGAGCCGCGTACTGTTTTGTGCACTCAATTTTATTTGTGGTGGTATCAATAGAGATATTGAAGCTAGTACCCTCTTTTAAATGGAACCGCATACCTTTCATGACTGCATTCTATATCTCTTGAGAAGACGATTACAGTGATATAGAGATTGTTAAAGTTGACGCTGAAACCTATCGTAAGAAATTCGAGAAATATCATAGCATTTGAGAGCACGCTGGCCATAATCGGCATTAGCGGTGCAAACACCGCCTTGCAGAACTCTTCTGCTACACTGTATCGGAATGTCAACACATTTCCCTGTTTGCTTGTCGGCACTGGCGACCTCTCATTTCCGCTTCAACATTCGTTGAGTGCAGACACGTACACCAATGAGAAGAAGTCGGATATGCTACTTTTATATGGTTAATCTAAAACAAATGCCGTAAAAGACACTGCAGTGGTATACGGATATCTATTCGGATCACCAATGTCCGACGCACCAGGTAACCGGACGAATTATTAAGACTCTAGTTCGGACATGTTGCGTGAACGAGAGGACCAGAAAGATGATTGCAACTGACATAGAGCACGAAGAAGCTGTTCTGGCTACGACGCTAATGAATCCGCATAGTGGTACGAAACATATTGCTAAGCTTGTGGAAATAGACAGACAAGTGTAATTCGTATCTTTTATCGACAGAATTTTCATCCCTATCATCCTCTGTCACTACATTAGTCACTGAACACTCGTGATTTGGAACCTCGTACAGAATGCTGTCGGTTTACCCTTTAGCAACGGAGAGAAGACCCTACGTTTTTACAACGTGTGGTCTTTAGCGATGAAGCAACGTCTACTAAGCACTCTAATGTAAATTTGCGTAACATCCACTACTGGGCAGCCGAAAATGCTCACTACCTCCGTCAGGTGCAACATCAACGGCCGTGGAGCGAAATTGCATGGTGCGGCATCAAAGGAAATTACATTGCGGGATCTTGCTTCGTCTCAGGTGTTCCAAATAGATATTCGTACGCACACTTTCTGACGAACATTCAGTCGATTCTTCTGGAAGAGGTATCACTGGATATTCGACTATGTATATGGCGGCAGCACGACTGTTGTGTTGTTTACTTGTCCTGTCTTCTAACGCAACTGTTGAATGAGAACTTTCCTGACCGTTGCATAGGACGAAATTGTGTTGTCAAGTGGCCTGTGAGGTTCCCCGATTTCAATTATTTTGATTTCTTTCTTTTGGGAGCATTCAAGGATGGTTCAGATGGCTCTGAGCACTATGGGACTTAACTACTGTGGTCATCAGTCCCCTAGAACTTAAAACTACTTAAACCTAACTAACCTAAGGACATCACACACATCCATGCCCGAGGCAGGATTCGAACCTACGACCGTAGCAGTCGCACGGTTCCGGACTGCGCGCCTAGAACCGCTAGACCACAGCGGGCGGCACTCAAAGATGCATTCAATGAAGAAGTCCCAACTACGCCTGAAAATGTGTGTCGTCGAATGGTCAGTGCATACTCTACCATATCACCCACTGTAATTATACATGTTCATAGTTCTTTTGCACTGCGATTCCCCAGATGCCTTTCTGTTCATGGTAAAAAGCTTGAACACATGCTTCACTCAAGTATAAATTTATTTTTTTGGTAGACAAAATTTTTGTTATGAGATTTACATGGATACCAACTCGTTGTTAGTAAACTGCTTATTTCATTTACGTGGGTAAGAAACTGCATTGTGTTGCATGTTGCTGGTAACTCTGTAATAATGCTCTTATGTTCAGCATGAAACTAACGTTCCGTTAAGAAGAATATATATTTTGCCGTGTACGGTTAGTCACGAAAGTGTTTTATTAAAATGCTTAGTTTAACGAATGTATCTCACATGACCTAATTTAGAGCAGTGTAGGTGGAGACAGATGTCTGATACCATTATTTTACCCCTATGAAGCACATAGCCAGGTACATCAAAAATTGGTCACATATTCCTTCTAACACATAGATATTTAATACAATATTTAGTTTTTGCATCTTGTATGACCTCTTTCTGTCTGACTAATGAACAGCTGCTTCAACTCACGTAAATCTGGGAGGATACGCAAATGTGAAATACTTTTCCTAAGCCTTTTGTGATAGGCTAGATTCTAGTCCATGTCGTATTTCCATATAGAATTCTCGTATGTGAACTTGAACATAGGTCGTACGTTGTTTCGAGGGAAATAAAGCTTTATTCTCGTAAAACAGGCCTACCTTACGGCATACAACTACGTAGCCTGGTCCGAGACGCGTGCTTGGCAGTGCTAGCACCGCTAATGCCGATTCTGGCTCTCAGATCCAAGGATATTTCTCGAATTCTTTATCACAGGTTCACAACGTAAACATTGCTATATCGCTGGAGTTGTCTTCTCCAGAGCTATCGAATGCAGCCTCACTATGTGATGAAAAGTGTACGGACACCCGCAAAACATACGTTTTTCATACTAGGTGCTTTGTTCTGCCACCTACTGCCAGGTACTCCACATCAGTAGTCATTAGACATCGTGAGAGAGCAGAATGGGGCACTCACGGATCTCGAATGTGATCGAGTGACTGGGTGTCACTTGTGTCATACGTCTGTAAGCGAGATTTCCACACTCCCAAACATCCCTAGGACCACTGTTTCCGATGTGATAGTGAATTGGAAACGAGAAGGGACGCGTACACCACAAAAGCGTACAGGCCGACCTCGTCTGTAGACTGGCAGAGACCGCCGACATTTGAAGAGGGTCGTAATGTGTAACAGGCACACATCTATCCACACCATCACAGAAGAATTCCAAACTGCATCAGGATCCACTACAAGTACTATGACAGTAAGGCGGCAGGTGAGAATACTTGGATTTCATGGTCGAGCGGCTGCTGATAAGTCGCACGTGACGCCGGTAAATGCCTAACGACGCCTTGCTTGGTGTAAGGAGCGTAAATATTGGAGTACCGAACGATGGTAAAATGTTGTGTGTAGTGGCGAATCACGGTACACAACGTGGCGATCAGATGTCATGATGTGGGTAAGGCTAATGCCCCGTGAACGTCATCTGCCAGTGTGTTTAGTGCCAAAGTAAAATACGTAGTCGGAGGTGTTATAGTGTGGTCGTGTTTTTCATGCAGGAGCTTTCGCACCTTGTTATTTTGCGTGTCACTATCGCAGCGCAGGCCTACATTGCTGTTTTAAGCACCTTCTTGCTAGCCACTGTTGAAGAGCTATTCGAGGATGGCGAATGCACTATTGAGCCCCTGTTCATAATTCACAGCCTGTAGCGGCGTGTTGAAACGACAATTACATCCATGTAATGGACTGGCCGGCAAAGAGCTTTGACCTGAATTCTATAGAACATCTTTCGTATGTTTAGGAAGGCCGACTTTTTGCCAGGGCTCACCGACCGACATCGATACCTCTCCTCAGTGCAGCACTCCGTGAAGAATGGGCTGCCATTCCCCAAGAAACCTTCCAGCACCTGATTGAACGTATGCCTGAGATAGTGGAAGCTGTCATCAAGGCTAAGTGTGGGTCAACACCATACTGAATTCCAGCATTACCGATGTAGGGCGACAAGAATTTCTATGTCATTTTCAGCCAGGTGTCCGGATGCTTATGATCACATAGTGTATACGAAGTATACGGTTCCATTCATATAAAAGCTTACTTACTTCAATACCCCAGTTGATACCATTAAAAAAACATTAATCAAACAAAAAAATATTACATGCTCTTCCATGCTTTGTCGGAAACCGCGTTTCGTTGTGTGTAACCGCTCACGAAATAAAATGGGTGTTACGTCTTACGTGACTCATCGTGTGTACAGCTCTCCGTAAAACTTGTCAACTGGGCTATATTGTTTTATGATTGTTTTCATACACAATTTGTAGGAAACGTTCAAATTTATTGTTTACGAGCGGGACACCGATCTTTGTCCTTCCTACTCAACCTCCGAAAGGTTTATGCACTGAGCCGATGAGTTAAGTGCAATAATGTCTATTCAACTGCAAAACAGGTATCATTACTTATCCACAGCTAGTTTTTTAACAGAATAATATGAACATCGTTCAGCTGACTGTTTTAATTGCATCTCGTGAATTCACCAGGGTCAATTAATCTCAGCGTAAGCATCGTAACTGAACACAGAATATAACACTTTTATGAAAACGCACCAGAAATATGATGTTTGCAAATCAATTTACCTCGAGCATTAAGTGAAGAAAACAAGTACATAAGTTTTATTATTAGAGTAGTTGCGCACTGCACTCTCCATACAATACATAGTCCCTACCACGGCGTAGCGGAGAAGCGAGATAATTCTACCCGAAATGTAACCGCCATGTACATGACGAAGTGAATACTGGGCTAGTGATTTGAAATGCATCAGAGACAACGACAGAAAATTGAAGAACGTGACTGCTCTTACTAAGTACTCAAGTATGTCTTGAGTTAAAGTAGTTTCTGAGTTTTTTGTTATTAGATATACATCACGAGGCGTGACGTTGTAAACTGTTCAAGAAGGTAGAGTCCGTTTCTTACAACTAGGAGCGAAACTGCAGCAAGTTATCGATTCAAGATAGTTGTATGAAACCTACAAAGTATTATGTACTAGTGAGATTAGTTTATCAGTCACTACGTATTTCACTTTCATTTCTAGTTTTATATTTTTCGCACATTACTTGCGTCTGTCCTTTACTATTCTTTCTTAGTCTTTAATTTATCTTTGTGTGGTCGAATTTTATCTAGCTTTCCTTACCAAATTTTACCGTATGTTTTCCTCATCCAGCTTGGACTTGAATAATTGTAATCTCCACAATAAATTGAACTAGCTCATCTTTCTAACAGAGATACGGAGTCCTCTTGAACGATATTAGCATTTGTTAAGTTATTGTGTGTTCAATGTTTTACAAAATGCTTGGCATAATAAACAATAAGACTTCAGGGCAATCGGATTTTTGGAATTGTTTGTGGCACCTGAAATACACAAGCCAATCATCAATACTCTCAGAGCAGATCGATGTAACCCTTAAAACAGCCCGAAATAAATCCACTTCGATGTTTTCTGATCTTCTGTAGCAGCCTCAAATAGGGCCGTTATTTGCGAAAGGTATCGCGGCTCTCCGGTACAATGTTTTCTCGTCATATCCATATTCTATGTTCGAATGCTAGCAGATGTAAATTTTTAAACAAACGTGCATTTTGTATGACCATTTACGTGAAGTGTAAAATTCATAAAGCTGCAAACAATCGGTAACTCAACAATGTTGGACCAAATTGAGAAGAAAGTCTCCATGGTCATGGGACGAGTCAGTAGATGAATAGATGAAATTATAACAGAACAGTAATAATAGTTAACATGAAAAGTACATGAATCATATACAGCCGACGAGAAATAACTCTAAATAAAAATAATCAACAACGTAACATGTTGTGGTTGGCAGGAGAGGAGGCCGAAAGGCACGCGATTTAGCTCACGCAGGCTGGCGTAAGGTCTGGAACAGGACCAGGAAATTAGAATTTAGAAAAACGGACGTAGGTGGTGGAACACTTAACTTTAATCCATTGATGACGAACGTCGGTCTGGACGGTACATGATTCGCAATAACAATAGTAACTAATAATGGCGCCTTGCTAGGTCGTAGCAAATAACGTAGCTGAAGGCTATGCTAACTATCGTCTCGGCAAATGAGAGCGTATGTAGTCAGTGAACCATCGCTAGCAAAGTCGGCTGTACAACAGGGGCGAGTGCTAGGAAGTCTCTCTAGACCTGCCGTGTGGCGGCGCTCGGTCTGCAATCACTGATAGTGGCGACACGCGGGTCCGACGTATACTACCGGACCGCGGCCGATTTAAAGGCAGTCACCTAGCAAGTGTGGTGTCTGGCGGTGACACCACATAACACAGGATTCTTCGTCATTTTTAAATTTTTCCAGGAGTTACTCGATAGAATAGAAAGAGTGAGCAATGAGGTAATTCTTAGGTTTAGAACTGAAAGTGAGCACATTACCGCTGACATTTTTCAGTCCTTGTGGCAGCTTATTGAAGCTGGATGCAGCACAACACTGCACGCCTTTCTGCACAAGAGTCATGGAGGTGCGTTTCAAATGCAGATTGGATTTCTGTCTATTATTGAGTGAAAGCAAATAACTCTGGAGAATAAGCTGATATTGTTAACAATAAACGGCATTAACGAAAATATGTATTGATAACCAACGTCAGAATCCCCGGAATACCGAACAATATTCGACAAGAGGATTGCGAACTTACACCGCATATCTCTCGAACCGCCCAGTTCCAAGCCAAAAATATCCTTTTTGATCCAGAAGAGTTGCTCCAAAAAGTAATACCATACATCATAAACGAATGGAAATAAGCAAGGTAGATTACTTTTCGTGTTGACCTCTCTCTTATTTCAGATACTGTGTTACCGGTAAATAAAGCAGCATTTAATTTTCGAACAAGATCCTGAACAAGGGCTCTCGTTGACAGCTTACTACCTATCTGAACGCCTAGAAATTAGCACTTTTCAGCCTCACTAATCATATGCTCATTCTGTGTAGTAAAAATGTCAATTTTTGTTAAATTATAAGTCGGAAACTGTAAAAATTGGGTCTCACTATGGTTTAGGATCAGTTTCTTTTTTAGCAGGCATGCAGGTAGGCATGTAACTGCACTGTTTGCCACTGCATTAATATTACACATAACATCCTTTACTACCAAGTTAGTGTCATTAGAAGTATTTTAATATCAACTGTAATACTAGAATGCATAGCAATTATACAAATAAACAATAGCGCCGCCGGAACCGGTCTCTATGGCACCTCCCATTCAATGTGCTCCACTCAGACTGCACGTCGTAGCCATTCTCAGTAATGCGGAGGATGACCTTCGCTCCTAAAATAAGAGGTGAACCAGTTGTCATCTACTACTTTTATTCCATAATGGTCCTACTTCTGTAGTAATTTTTTTTTTTTGATCGACACAATCAGACGCCTTAGATAAGTAAAAAAAGGAACTTAGCGTTCGCGGACTTTCACTTAATGCGCCCATAATCTTAGACAGAAGAAAATATAGCATTTTCAGTGGCTACACCACTTCTGAAACCAAAGTGTACATCTGACCGCAAATTATGTGAACTGAAACGATCAATTACCCATTCATGTGCAACCTTTTCAGTTAACCTTAGAAAACACCGGTGGATCAGAACCAAGTCAAATCCTTTTCTATAAAGTGACTTCACTGTTGACTAGTTGAATCGGTTTCTGGTTTTCTTTTCTTCTGTTCGAATACCTGCGTCATTTAAGTTTAAAATTTATCCAATACACGCTGATTAACACAAACATCTGCTGTAGTTTTTATGAAAAAGACATGTTTTGTCTTTGCAAACAAAAGTCCTTACAAATAATTGCAAGCAAAAGTACGATTCTCATTGCAAATATAAATACTTAAAATTCAAAATTTTGCCCCGCTGTCAGTCAATCTCATGCCAACCACGTGGTAGGCAAACACTCGACCACAGAAGCACGCTGTCTCTTTATCTGAAACTACATTGCTATTCTGCAAACCACAATTTAGTGCCTAATAGAAAGTTCATTGAACCATCTTCACAGCAATCTCTGTTACTCCACTCTCGAATAGCGCGCGGAAGGATCGAACACCTATCTCTTCCAGTGCGAGCTCTAATTTCCGTTATTTTATCATGATGATCGTTTCTCCCACTGAAGGTCGGTGTCAAAAAAAATTATTTGCATTCGGAGGAGTATGTTTCTGTTTGGAGTTTTGTGGGAAGATACTACTGCAACGAGAAACGCCTTTGTTTTAGTGATGTCCATATGAAATCCTGCATCATGTCCGTGACACTCTCTTCCCTATTTATCGGTAATGCCAAACGTGCTGCCCTTCTCTGAAATTTCTCTTTTTTTCCGTTAATTCTATCTGGTAAGGATCGCACACAGTGCAGCAGTACTCCAAAAGAATACGGACAAGCGTAGTGTATGCAGTCTCTTTAGTAGGTCTTCGGCTTGTTCTAAGTGTTGTGTCAATGAAACACAGTCTTAGGTTGGCGTTCCCCACAATATTTTCTATGTGTTCTTTCCAACTGAATCGGTCTGTAACTGTAATTCATAGGTATTTAGTTCAGTTTACGGCCTGTACACACAACTGATTTACCGTGTAACCGAATATTGACGGATTACTTTTAGCATTTGGGTGTATGACCTCACACTTTTCATTATTTAGGATTGGTTGCCAATTTTCGAACCATTCAGATATCTTATCTAAATCGTTTTGCAATTTCTTTCGATTAAGAAACAGCAGAGAACAAGTACGCAACCTCGGGGAACCGCATAAATCGCATTTGTTTTATAGATGACTTTCCGTCTATTACTACGAACTGTGATCTCTCTGAAAGGAAACCACGAATCCAGTCGCATAACTTAGACTTTATTTCATAAGCACCCAAACTGATTACAAGCCGTTTGTGAGGTACGATGTTAAAAACATTATGGACATATAGAAATACGGAAACAATCTGAAACCGCTTGTCGACAGAATTCAGCATTTAGTGTGAGTAAAGAGCTAACTGTATTTCAACACAACAATGTTTTCTAAATTCATGTTGACTGTGTGTCTATAGAACGCTCTCTTCAAGGTAACTCATAACGTTCAATATATGCTGCAAAATCCTACTGCATATCAACATTAATGACACGGGCCTGAAATTTAATGGATTACTCCTATTGCCTTTCTTGAGCATTGGTACGACCAGTGCCACTTTCCAGTCTTTGGGTACGGATCTTTCGTAGAACAAGGACTTGTATATGATTGTTAAGTATGGAGCTACTGCATCAGCATACTGTGAAAGAAACGTGATGGGTGTACAATTTAGACCGGAAGACTTGCTTTCATTAAATGATTCAAATTCCCTCATTAGTCCCAGGATAGCTATTTCTAAGGTACTAACATGGGCAGTTGTTTTTCATTCAAATTCTGTAATATTTGCTTCGTCTTCTGTGGGGAAGGAATTTCGAAAAATCGTGTTCAGTAAATCTGCTTTAGTCGCACTACCATCGATAGTATTTACAACGCTATCGCACAGAGAATGCATTGATTGTCTTGCCGTTACCATGCTTTATGTACGACTAGAATCTCTCTTGATTTTCTGCCAGGTGTAGAGACAACGTTTCGTTGTGAAAATTATGATACCCATTTCCCATTGAAGTCCGCCCTAAATTTCGAGCCTATGTAAGAGATCACCACCAATCTTGAAGGTTTAGCGTTCGATAAATTTGGCATGCCTTCTTCGCGATAATGTTAAGGTATTAAACACATCTGGAAAACTTCGAAGTATTTTCGCCAGCAAATCTGACAGAAGTACGGTTTCCTCGTAACCGCAAACACGACATTGTCCTTCAGATGGCGGCTTCAGTATGGGAACGCTAAATTAACGCTGATGAGCGGTCCAGCTATCTTTAGGAAGCATATGGTAACTACCAGCAACGAGGACGTCTGCACAAGTTTCTTCGTGTTTCACAGTTAGTTGCGTTACCTTATTGCTTACATGTCTACGGATGCGAAGCGACTTTCGACAGTGTTCGCAGATCCTATAAGTTCCTTTACTTGTATTCTGTTTGCTAGAACTAGAGTTACGTATGTTGTTCGCCAGTTGGTATGACTACGGACTGTAGCCGTTGCACAAGTTTGTAAACTTGGGTGCTCCCTGAGAGATACAGCAGGCTGAGTTAATGGCTGCTGAGTCTCATTCACACCGAAATGAATGAAAGCCAACACAAGCAAACGAGCATTCGCAGACAACTCGCCAGTTTTTACTGCCGTTTGCTTGCTCCTGTGAACAAACGAATTCATAACAGGGGAGGAAATTAAAAAATACGTCACAACCAATGTACAGTCTACGGCGCAATACGGATAAATTTACAAAATCACAAAATCACCACTTCACTATTTTCTCGAATGTCAGAAAGTAAATGAGAATAAAATTTAGTTGATGCAGATGTCAGCTTGTCTCGGCAGCTGACAGGAACCGTGCAGTAAATCGATCGCCCAGGACTGCGTGCTCTTGCTGGCGAACGTTGTTACCAGGGCTGATAGCAAGTGCACATGGGTCTAGTTCTCCATAGAGGTGTGTAACAACACAGCTGCATACCTCTCATCTACTCAATAGAAATATGCGCCATCATTTCTGGCGCTTGCCACATATGACCTCCGTCGGAAAACAGTGCCAATACTAATCGCCAAGTGGTGGCAGATGACCATTTACTACGAGACAGGATTATTTTTATATCGCGGCTAGAGAGGCGGTGTTAATAGAACAATATGGATGTGATAAGTGATTTTTACGATCAAAGAGGGTAACAGCACAAAATGCTAGACTTATGTGTATGAACCTTCAAACACTGGAATTGTTTTGTGAGCCCAGCTCATTTAACATCCGCATACAGTGGAGAGAGTAAAGTGCATTTCCAACGGCTGATTGTGTACATGGCTTTATACATTTATTCATGCATTTTTTTAGAAAACCTCACAGATTTATTAACACCAATTACTGTCACACATTGACAAGCACATAATGGTTTTTGACACTGTCGTTGTCTGACCTTCGTAACGTACTCACTAAGAAAAATCTAGTCGCCCTGTTCCCGCAGCTATTCACGGCGAGAGTACGAAATTTACATCAGCAATCAATTTCTGTGTGACATATAAGACGTACTGTAATCTAATTAATTGATTCTTTGCTCTAACATTCTTTCTCCTGCTGCCTTCTGTACCCTATACCTCGATCATTTATTCGTAAGCCCTGCCAATTTAACGCACCACACCGCTATTTAAATACTTACTTCTACCTCAACGATCAACACAATTTCTTATGAAAACAGGCCGTAAATTACATGCAAAATACAGTGGGGTTCCTCTCCTACCGTATTGTTCCGTGAGAGAGTTAAATTACATGAATGATTCTGGCCATTTCCTGCGTAAACGCACCTGCCACAAAGGACTTCCTTCTGATTCTGATTCGCTGCATGTTGAACTATTCACCCTTCTCTGCCTGTTACTTAGCAGCGATTTTTGTTGTTTTTCTTTTTTGCCTATCTGCTACTTTCTCTACTCTAATTGGTCTCAGTGCAAGCCTTGCGAACATAAATTATCAGTGAATTGTTTGACTGAAGTCTAACTCATTACTCGAAATTACTGGCGGAACAGAAAAATCGAAGCCCTATAGTTTTTGTTTAGGATAAGATAACTAATATTTAATTTTGTTCTTTTTTGTACACGTCCAAATTATGGAATAGCTTCCTTAGTCCTTTAATCGGAGATATGCCTACAGGTACAACAGTAATCCTCAATGTGAATGGCGATGAGGATGCCAGGTAATACTGTGGCGAAACGGTTTTTTCGGGATGCAGTGTTTTTTGCTGTTTCAACTGCAATTTCCGAATTGTTACAATTAAAAAGCGAGCGAGAGACTACCACCTCGCTTTGCTCCTTGGTCTCGGTATTGCCTCGCTTCCTTGAATTCTACGTACAGAGTGAAGCATTTGTTTCTCTATAGATTTTAATTAGCAAAAGGTACAAGTAACTCATTTCCTCTTTCACAACAGTCACTATGGGCTCATAACATAGTGCAGGGAATGTTGTCGTAATATTATTGATCCCTGAGATACCGTAAACTATTAAATTATTTCAGATTATATGAAGTGGTTGAATAAAAATTCCCCATAAATTCTGAAGCTCTTTACGGAGCCTTCAGATGTTAGTATGTTCATTATTAAAAATTAAGTATATATTAATAACCTTATAAGACTAATTGTGATGAGCAGCATAAATTACTTCCAGTTTACCTCCCGGTATGTTTGATATCCGTATGATTTTATTCCACTTTACTTATTCATATTACAGAAAATTTCCTAAGTAATTGAGAATCTCCTTCCTGAATGAAGCACTTACTGTTGCGAGAACAATAAAATTCCATGTAGGATGTATTCAATAATATGAAGAAGAAAATATAAAAACATTTTTGCTACCCATTTTTTTTCCAGACGTATGAAGATCTCTCGCCGCTGTATTATATATATTTAGAAACATACATCCACCGGTACATATAGGCCGTAAAACAGAATCAGTAACACGTACCAGTCGCTGAATATACGTTTACGGAGTCTCTCTAAATACATTTATGGGTAAACTGTTTCAGCGGGGAGTGCTTCTGTTTACACGTGCATGGCATGTTGTAGTAAACTGCGCTATTTCGTGAGTAAGTAAGTCCCAGAATCTTCCAGAATCAGAAATTCCAAACCATAAATAATTCCAGAAGACAGCAGTCGAACCGATGACGTGCAAATCTCCCGCCAGCGAAAACGATCGCTGTACACACAGAATGCGGGATTGGTACTCTAGCTCGTCTTTTTAAGAGTGGAACATAGTTCCCGGAACTCGATCTAGGAAAGTGTCAGTACGACCGTACTGGAGGATCTTCGCATCCTGTCCGTGTAGCCGCGTCCTCACAGTCGCTTCTTCGTTCGAATGGAGTTCTTCGTATCGGAGGTGCTTATCAATACGCCCCTCAGAACTATAATAGGAGTTGAACCTACGACGACCCCGCCCTTTATCCTCTTCGACAGTCAACATATTCCACTTTATATACGATACCTCCCAAAAGCCAAAGGATTCGGAATGGGCAAAGAAGTGCCTTGATATAATTTTTCTAATAACCCCTCACAGGTTTTAAAATAGACACATTTTCGCCTGGATAGTATCTTGCATCTGGATGTCTGTCGGTCTTCTGAAGGTCACTTCTAATGATGTGCTTTTCGATTAACCGTGCTGAGTTCCACCATGTTGAAACGGAAATATGGTATTTATTGATGTTTCAGATTCTCGAATGTGGACCATAAAATACTGCTTCCTCTACAGTGTGTTGCTGCCTGCATTGTATGCGAAGTTCACGATAGGCGGTATATTAACCTAGTCTCTATGTTCGAGTCACATACGTGACTGCTTGTAGTATAATTTTTTAGTATAATATCCACTCTCTAGGTAGACGTGAACGTTTCCAGATAAATGCTGGGTAATTGGTACTGGGTCACTTGGGCACTGGGGCACTTCATGGAAAATTATTCTTTCTTTTGAAAGGTCTTTTTCTGCTGCCTGTGTTTCATGTTGGAGTTTCTCTCTAAGAATTTATTTGGCGTAACGTAAACACTGAGCTGACTATTATAATGAGTTGTAATCGGTAGTTCTGCGGAGAGTTTGATATTTCTGAAGATTTTGAAGTGTTCATGGTATCCTCTCCCAACTACTGTATGGGCTTTCGTATTGATGATATAGTCAACTTGCATTATTCAGTTTTCTTGCAGAATTATGATGTACTGTAATTTACGTGTAGGTCTGTTTTGTTGAAAAGAATTTTTTTTTGTGGTTCGAGAGTATGCATCAAGTCGATCTGATAAAAGTTTTTCTGCAACACTTTGTCTTGTAGTTCTACCTAAATATTTGGTTTTACTGTCACATGTTAAATGTGGAACATCTCTTTGCGGTGTCTATTCTGTTCGTCTTTCATTGTTAAATAGACCGATGTGTTCTGAATTTTCATTTGACCTATGTAACTAACAGTGTCCAGTGCTCTGCAGACCAGCTAAGTCCGTAGTCGGTTTAACACCATTTATTTCCTTATTTCCTTTCAAGGATATGAAAATTTGTACGTATTTAAATCTTATGTCCGCTAAACTGACCGATTCTCTTCAGTGTCTATAAAATTTCACTGACCGGTGTCCAATGTAAGTAACATGCGCTTTTTTCTTACATACGCATTTTACACACTATATGTAGCCCCAAATCCTCCATTCTGTCGCACTTGGACCCTTACTTATCAGAATTTTCGTCGTCTTGAGGCGACCCTATTGTGAATTTTATTTGGTCACCGGATTCCCAATAACGTATAGCTAGCGTTTCTTGGGACATTGTTGTTCTTGCTGTAAGTCGGCACAGATATGCACTCTGTCATCCTGTTTCTGTTAAATATTAAAGCGAGTTGTGTACTAACGATCTGAACTCAGCCTTCCTAAACCTTGTCATACGGAGGATACGATACATTCATGTACCAATCTGGTGCCGCTTTGTGCTGACTGATGTCGGTGTTTAACTTGCTGTCGGAAATCAGTTTCTTACTCTGTTTTCATGCGTACCGCCAGCGCGAACAGATATGCTTAAAAAAAATGTTTTCTTGAAGATCGCTTTAGCAAACACGTGTGCTGTGGCGAGTGCTGGAAGTGCCTCGCCCGTGTCGTCTTTCGTTCTCCCTTTTTACTTCTCCCCTCTTTCCCCTCCCGCAGGACTTCGGTTACGCCACAGAGGATACCTTCCTCCACCACCCTACAAGAGAGAATCGCCATCATAGTTTGTCGACGTCACACATGAATATCTATTCTTCTAGATGTGCAAGAATAGGGAACAAAATTATGAAGTTTGCAAGAAGAGGGAATAATAATAGTAGACGACAAAGAACGAAGTGTTGGGGAAAAAAGTGTCTACACAACACCGACTCTAAGGAAGGCCTCTGCGCTTGTTGGTGACGTCACGTCAGCTAGGCACGGCGAATGCCAGGTCTGTTGCCGGCAGAAATGCCTGGGCGTGCTTATCACTATAAATCTCTTATTTTTGGACAAACTTTTTGGTATTATTTTGGATTCTGCAGTTTTATTTAGATGAAAGATTTTCTTACTATCGTAAAGCTACAAATGAAGATCATAGTTCTGTATTACTGAATCCTGTCGAAAGAAACGTAGATCAATATGAGAAGATGCTTTCTCCCTTAGCAAGCTTCGGAAATTTTACATTCAAATACCTATATTTACTTGATCCATTTTATTATCGAAACTTACCCCAACCCACCTACAATTAACTCGTTTCTTTTAATTATTTATTTATTTATTCTCGTTGGACATCGTCACTGGAAATGTGAACTAATTTACATGTGTAAATATCCAGCTGTTGCCAGTCATTAGATTACAGTCGTTTTCAACGAAAGGAATTCTAAACAGGAAAGAAAATAGTTCCATACATCGAAAATACTGCTGAGCTTAACCTTTTTTTATACATGCACATTAGAAAAGATAAATATTCCCCTCTTGCAACTGAAAGGAGAAACTTTACAAGATAAAAAAAATTTATTCGGTAAAACAAGTATCTCTCTTTAGTGTCTTGTTCAGCCCCTACCCCCTCCGCCAACGTGTACAATCGCAAGATATTTCGTTATCATTCAGTGCTCCTCATCCCACAGTCAACCAAGATACCTAAAGAAGAGCACCAAAATGTTCACATTTTCTTGTAAAAGCAACCCAGTACAAAAGTAACTTCCTCAGATCTACAAATAAGGTAAAGAAGCACGAATTCTGTTGCTGCTGGACCATGAAGTTATTTTTGTAGTGAATCCCTAAAACAGGTGGAAATGTATTTTCAGGAGTACACTATTTGTTAAGAAGTGTAATGAATTGCACAATTAATTGATTGCAGAAATCTCTCAGAACATTGTGTGTTGGTCAACTACCGCCAATAGTTTCACATTTTCCTGTGTCAGAGACGTAGACACCACCATTATGAGTATGCCTCCAACCGACCTGGCGTTCGCCGTGCCTAGCTGACGTGACGTCACGAACAAGCACCGACGCCTTCCATTGAGTCTATGTTGGTCTACGACATGGATGTAGACTTTGACCACTACTGTTTAATATGTACATCGAAGAAGCAATGATGCAAATAAAAGAAGGTTTGAGGAGTGGAATTAAAATTCAAGGCGAAAGGATATCATTGATACAGTTCGCTGATGATATTGCTGTACTTATTAAAAGTGAAGAAGAATTACATTATCTGTAGAATGGAACAGTATAACGAGTACCGAATATGGAATGACAGTAAATCGAGGAAATACGAAACTAATGAGAAGTAGCACAAATGAGAGCAGCTAGAAACTTAACATCAGAGTTGATAGTCACGAAGCAGATGTTGGTAAGGAATTTTACTACCTATGCAGCAAAATAACCGATGACGGATGGAGCAAGGACGAAGTCAAAAGCGGAGTAACACGGGCAGAAAGAGCATTCCTGGCCTAGAAAGGTCTAGTAGTATCAAATATAGGCCTTAATTTGAGGGAGAAATTTCTGAGAATGTACGTTTGGAGTACAGCATTGTGTGGTAGTGAAACATCGACTGTGGAAAACTGGAACACAAGAGAATCGAAGCTTTTGACACGTGGTGTTACAGACGATTGTTGCAACTTAGGTGGACTGATAAGGTAAGGAATGATGGAGTTCTGCGTAGAATCGGAAATGAATATGTGGAAAACTGACAAGGAGAAGGGACAGAATGTAAGGACATCAGTTAAGAATGACTTCCATGATACTAGAGGGTACTGTAGAGGCCAAGACTGTAGAGGTATACATCCAGCAGATAACTAAGGGCGTAGGTTATAAGTGCTACTCTGAATGACGGATTGGCACAGGAGATTAATTCTTGACGGTCTGCATGAGACTAGCTGCCAGATGAATGGTAACAAAAAAAAAGAACAAAGACTGATGACTATACTAGTGTTGCTATCACAGGTGAAGGAGTACACGTTATGATGCCTCCGCCAGGGACCACTTTCGCCAATTTAAATCGCCAGTGGCCTGGCACGAGGAGGGCGGTGGACCACAAGCCTTTCTTAAGGCTAGACACCTCGCGGAGGGTCTGGTGAAAACTGAGTAGCGTGCAGAAAACTAATATAACGCTGTAGAAAAGACCACAGAACGTCAAGAATCCACACGTGAAGGCATGTGAGTTCTTCTGCCCTGGCATCAGCCGATTCTCGGCCCTTGGAAATCAAGAAAGCATGCCAAATTCAGAAGAAGGCAAAATCGCAAGACTGGCTAAGTTTCACGGAAGCTCAAAATTTAGTGCGGACGTAAATGCGATATAGTTTTAATAGTTTCCAAAGTGAAACATTGTTTCAAAATATGGTAGAAAACCCAAAGAGATTCTGGTCGTATGTAAAGTACACCATTGGCAAAAAAACAGTCAATACCGTCACTGCGCGATAGCGATGGAAATGTTACCGATGATGGTGCCACTAAAGCGGAGTTACTAAATACAGTTTTCCTTAATTGCATCAAGAAAGAAGATGAAGTAAATATTCAAGAATTTGCAATCAGAACAGCTGTTAGGATGAGTGAGATACAAGTAAATTTCTCAGGTGTTGCGAAACAACTCAAATCACTTAAGAAAGACCAGTCTTTCGCTCCAGATGGTATACCAATCAGGTTCCTTTCAGAGTATGCAGACCCAATAGTGACTATCTTGGCAATCATAAACAACCGCTCACTTGACGAAAGGTCAGTTCCTTAAAACTGAAAAGTAGCACAGGAGTAACCCATTGAATTACAGACCCATATCACTGACGTCAATTAGCAGTAGGGGCATGGAGCATATCCTGTACCCGAACATTATGAATCGCTTTGAAGAAAATGACTTATTGATACATAACCATCACCGAGTCAGAAAATATCGTTCTTGTACAACACGCACTTTTGCACAGCTCTTTAAAAAATGTCTCTGAGCACTATGGGGCTAAACTGCTGTGGTCATAAGTCCCCTAGAACTTAGAACAAGTTAAACTTAACTAACCTAAGGATATCACACACATCCATGTCCGAGGCAGGATTCGAACCTGCGACCGTAGCAGTCGCACGGTTCCGGACTGCGCGCCTAGAACCGCGAGACCACCGCGGCCGGCACACAGCTCTTTATTCGCATTAAGTAATGAGTGCTGCTGATAAGGGATCTCAGATCGATTCCATCTTCCTGGATTTGCAGAAGGCTTTTGATACCGTTCCTCACAAGCGACTATTAATAAAATTCCGTGCATGTGGAGTATCGTCTCACTTGTGTGAACGGGTTCTTGATATCGTCTCAGACAGGTAACCGTTCACAGTGATAGGTGGTAAATCATCAAGTAGAACAAAAGTGGTATCAGGCGTTCCGCAATATAGTGTGATAGGTCCTCTGGCGTTCCTGATTTACGTAAATGATCTAGGTGATAATCTGAGCAGGCCCTTTAGATTGTCAGGAGTTGACGCTGTAATTTACCGTCCAGTAAAATTATCAGACGATCAATTCCAGTTACAAAATGATGTAGAGAGAATTTCTTTGTGGCGCAAAAAGTGGCAATTGGCACTAAACAAAGAAAAGTGCGAGGTCATACACATGGGTACTAAGGGAGATCCGATAAATTTTCGCACAAACCTAAGGGCTGTCAATTCGACTACATACCTAGGAATTACAATTACGAGCAACTTAAAATGGAAATACCACATAGATAATATTGTGGGGAAGGCGAAACAAAGACTACACTTTGTTGGCAGAACACTAAGAAGATGCGACAAACCCACTAAAGAGACAGCCTAGATTACACTTTTCCGTCCTCTGCTGGAACATTGATGCACGGTTAGGGATCCTCACCATGTAGGATTGACTGAAGACATCGAAAAAGTACAAAAAAGACAGCCCGTTTCGTGTTATAGCGCAACCTGGGTGAGACTGTCACTGATACTATACGCGAGTTGGGGTGGCACTCACTGAAACAAAGGCGGTTTACTTTGCGGCGAGATCTGTTTACGAAATTTCAAATACCAGCTTTCTCTTCGGAATGCAAAAATATTTTGTTGGCAGCTACCTACGTAGGGAAAAATGAGCCTCATAATAAATTATTATATTTTGAGCCACTTTAGTTCTATTCACTCAAATAAACTTTTCTCATTCGGAACTCGAATGAAAAGATTTAGGTGTTCCTGTTCCCCACGTGCCATTCGAGATTGGAATGGTAGAGATGTAGTATGAAAACGGTTCGATGACCCCTCGGCCAGGCACTTATGTGTGAATTGCAGAGGAACCATGTACACTCCTAGAAATGGAAAAAAGAACACATTGACACCGGTGTGTCAGACCCACCATACCTGCTCCGGACACTGCGAGAGGGCTGTACAAGCAATGATCACACGCACGGCACAGCGGACACACCAGGAACCGCGGTGTTGGCCGTCGAATGGCGCTAGCTGCGCAGCATTTGTGCACCGCCGCCGTCAGTGTCAGCCAGTTTGCCGTGGCATACGGAGCTCCATCGCAGTCTTTAACAGTGGTAGCATGCCGCGACAGCGTGGACGTGAACCGTATGTGCAGTTGACGGACTTTGAGCGAGGGCGTATAGTGGGCATGCGGGAGGCCGGGTGGACGTACCGCCGAATTGCTCAACACGTGGGGCGTGAGGTCTCCACAGTACATCGATGTTGTCGCCAGTGGTCGGTGGAAGGTGCACGTGCCCGTCCACCTGGGACCGGACCGCAGCGACGCAAAGATGCAGGCCAAGACCGTAGGACCCTACGCAGTGCCGTAGGGGAACACAGCGCCAATTCCCAGCAAATTAGGGACACTGGGGTATCGGCGAGGACCATTCGCAACCGTCTCCATGAAGCTGGGCTACGGTCCCGCACACCGTTAGGCCGTCTTCCGCTCACGCCCCAACATCGTGCAGCCCGCCTCCAGTAGTGTCGCGTCAGGCGTGAATGGAGGGACGAATGGAGACGTGTCGTCTTCAGCGATGAGAGTCACTTCTGCCTTGGTGCCAATGATGGTCGTATGCGTGTTTGGCGCCGTGCAGGTGAGCGCCACAATCAGGACTGCATACGACCGATATACACAGGGCCAACACCCGGCATCATGGTGTGGGGAGCGATCTCCTACACTGGCAGTACACCTCTGGTGATCGTCGAGAGGACACTGAATAGTGCACGGTACATACAAACCGTCATCGAACCCATCGTTCTAGCATTCCTAGACCGGCAAGGGAACTTGCTGTTCCAAGAGGACAATGGACGTCGGCATGTATCCCGTGCCACCCAACGTGCTCTAGAAGGTGTAAGTCAACTACCCTGGCCAGCAAGATCTCCGG
The DNA here is from genome assembly GCF_023897955.1 of Schistocerca gregaria. NCBI lineage: Eukaryota > Metazoa > Arthropoda > Insecta > Orthoptera > Acrididae > Schistocerca > Schistocerca gregaria. Next base: position 165,781,351 of record NC_064925.1, on the reverse strand, counting down.
ATCTGTCCCCCATTGAGCATATTTGGGACTGGATGAAGCGTCGTCTCACGCGGTCTGCACGTCCAGCACGAACGCTGGTCCAACTGAGGCGCCAGGTGGAAATGGCATGGCAAGCCGTTCCACAGGACTACATCCAGCATCTCTACGATCGTCTCCATGGGAGAATAGCAGCCTGCATTGCTGCGAAAGGCGGATATACACTGTACTAGTGCCGACATTGTGCATGCTCTGTTGCCTGTGTCTATGTGCCTGTGGTTCTGTCAGTGTGATCATGTGATGTATCTGACCCCAGGAATGTGTCACTAAAGTTTCCCCTTCCTGGGACAATGAATTCACGGTGTTCTTATTTCTATTTCCAGGAGTGTAGATGTAGATGTAATTGTAGAAGGTGTAGGCAGTTCAATGTCGCAAAAGTCCCAAGAATTCTCACAAGGAGGAATATGGAACTTAAGAATTGCGAAACATATCAGTCTGCTTGAAAAGATGTCATGAGCACCAGCACGCTCTTAGACGAAACACAAACTTGAGACTGTACCGTACTAGCCAGTGCACGGAGAGGCGTGGTCACGAAACGGCCATCAGTCATTGGTAAACACTGCAAATTTAATCCGCTGATGACCATGGCGAGAGGAGTACAGTGTTCTAGTAGTCGTTGAGCTGAGAGATGGGCGAGGAGTGAAGGGACAGTTGGTGAGACAGCACGGAAGCAAGAGGACATGGAGGCTCTTCCACCCATTACCACCTTCCACCTTCCGACACCGTGGTATCACAGCTGTGACCACGCAACCCGCAACGAGTAGACACGGTGGAGATTTTACCAGGGCATCGCGGCACAGCCGAGAACCACCGAGCAGGGCGCGCGACTAGCACGACAGTCCCGAGCCAACACACAGTCCTGAGGTAGCGCCTGCCACCGACATTACCATAGGGCAAACGTGTACCACAAATGGTGAGAGCATTTATTCTCCCGCCTCCCCCTTGACAACTGTGTCCTGATCTTATTTCGTCAAATTGTCCCTGAAATTTGTAATTTTTGTTCCGTTTTGCGTGCAGGAGTTACTGAAAGAAACGCAGTCTTTTCACGTTTTATTCGTCTAAACAGCCTATTCCATTCGCTTATCAATAGCCTAATCTCATAACCTTCTCTGTTCCACTCTATTTGATTACTGATGTCACTTAATTACTGGCTCTCAATGTGGGGCACTATCACTAGTCTTCTTCATGTCATTTCACGTCAGACGGCAGATAAGAATCGTCAGTTCACTACATTTCGGCGCCAAGCGTGGGCCGCTCTCATTGATAATTTTAATGTTATGTGATATCTGCCTCGTGATGACTGGGTGTTGTGTCATGTCCTGAGGTTAGTTACGCTTAATAGTTCTAAGCTCTAGGGGACTGATGACAATAGCTGTTAAGTCCCATAGTGCTCAGAGCCATTTGAACCATTTGATATCACAAACAGTTCTCGATTCATAACAGCATCCTGATATTGCTGACAGCACCAGTCTCTCCTTAAACTATCTCCCATTTCTGTAATACTGGAACGACTACACGAATTCAGTCCACAGGATTTACTTCCCTCCATGCAGCGGGCGGGTGTAACACTACTTGATTCCCCTTTAGACAAGGTAAGAAGAAAGTGAATACCGATTACGACAAAAACGCTTGTTATTTTCAAACAACTTTAAGCAACAGCACTCCTGATTTCTGGCATTGTGGGGTTGGACGGGAACAGACATACACTGAACAAACATTGTAAACCTAAATCTACTCCAAAACCGCAATTCCAACAAGGGAAAGTGGCGGCCAATCGAGACGCTGCCCCGTAACATTCTTTTTGTACTTGAAGTACGGCCACAGACGGATAAAGAGAAGATCCCTTGAGTTTGGGGTTGGAGGCTAACACGAGGAAGAGTGATTCCTATAGCGATAACTGAAAATAAAGCGCCAGGTCTCTCAATAATTTCTTCCAAAAGTACGAAGAAGAGAAGCACGAGGGCCTGCTTTATCAAAAACTTGGTACTCTGCCCTGGCAAAGATAATTGTGGCCATGCATGCTAGAATTCACCTGCGCCGGACCACAACGTCGAGTAGTCTGAGAAGGGTTACGCCGGCGGAGAAATTCTGACAGAGGACATCATCGTTGAGGGCGAAGAAGCTGGTATCAGTTGGTAGTATTAATAGCAGTTTTAGCCGCACGGTTTGGGCGCGCGGTCTGGGCGCCATTTCAAGATTGCGCGGACCCTCCCGCTGGAGGTTTGTGTTCTCCATCGCTCATGTGTGTGTTGTTCTTAGCACAAGCTAGTTTAAGTTAGGTTAAGTAGCGTGTAAGCCTAGGGACCGATGACCTCAGCAGTTTGCTACCTTAGGAATTCACACACACATAATAGTAGCTTTAAGTGATTTCATGTCAATTCTCATTTTATATTAGTTGTGTACTGTGTGCTGCACTTGTGGTCCTCTATTCTGTTCCGTTACTCTCCCTTCCAGTTGTATGGTTAATTAGCTGTACGCTTGTTGATTTTCTTGTGTTCCACTGTCTTGTAAGGTTTTATATGATTAAGGCGTACAAATTTTGCCAAGTTGGCATTTTACGTTAGATATTAAGTTTGTTTGCTTTTGTTGGGTTTAAATGTAAGTTATATTTCCTAAAGCTTCAACAACGCTTATACGATCAGATTTCATGGATTTTGTTAATAATAAATGTTTTTAACCTGACAAGCGTTTATTCCGCTGTACCCCAGCTACTGACCACTCGCATTATTTCATGTTCTCTTAGTGCAAAATTTTTTGCAACCAGTATTCGACAGATATTTAGAATTATAAAGAAGTCATACTGAATTCACAAAAAACTGACGACTAACAACTACTACACTCAAGAAATAACTTCCAGATAAACAGAAATTTACATTCTGGCCTAAATTATTCAAAGACCCGAGCAAAATACTTATACACTCTCTTTAAAATAGGCGACTGTTTTGTGGTTTTCAGCCCCAAAATTGGTTTGACGCTTAATGTATCCTATGCAAGCCTTATTGTCTCTACATAGCCGCTGTTAGCCAGATCCATTTGAACAAGTCCCCAGTTGACAACTCTTGATATTCCTCTACAATCTGCAGACTCGACGTTTCCTTTCTTTACCAAATTGAGGAGTCCTTGATACCTTAAGATATTCCTATCGACTGATTCTTACTTTCAGTCGTCCAATAAATTTGTTTTTCCTCCAGGTCGAATCAGTACCCCTGCCCCGTCCTGTAATTATTCCTCATTCAGATAAGAATTCTTCACTAGTACCACATTCGGAGAGCTTCTGTTCTCTTCTTTTCGGAACTGTTAATTATTCACGTTCCTCTCCCGTTCAAGACTATACTCTAAACTAATACCTACGTAAACTGATTCCTAGCACACATTACTAGTTCTTCCTAATGAATTTCTTTTTTTCGGTGTACTTTTATTGTTCAGCCAATCTACAATTTATATCTTCACAACTTCTCCAGTTGTGAACTATTTTGCTGCCCATAAAAGGAAACATATACCTTTAGTGTATAATTTACTAGTCTGATTCCGTCAGCATTGCCTTATTCAATTAGACAACATTCTAACAACCTTGTTTTACTTTTGTTGACGTTGAGCCTATAAACTCTTGCATAAACTCTTGCCAAGACCCCTTTAGGGCCTAATTCCGTCAACATAGCTCTATTTAATCCGAAAATGGTTTATTAATCTTGTTTTGTGGATTTCAATATCTAATACGACGTTATCTATTCCGCTCACGTGGTCTTTCCAACTCCTTTCCAGTCTGTGGCACAGCCATTATGTCTTTACACACTCCGTTCAGCTAACTTCCAAGTGTTTTGGCAGCTCTTGGAGTATTGCTATGTCTTCGCAATCTTCAGAGCTTGCTATTCTTTGTAATTTAATTTTGATTCAAATTTTTTGCTTATTTTCGTTCACTGTTTACTCGTCATACCATCAGGATAGGTCACAACCTTGCCCCAATCCCTTGTCAACCACGTCTTCCCTTTCAAATAATATTTCACTCTCTGTATTTTATTCCGGCTACTTTAATAATTTCAAAGAGCATAGTGCATTCAACGGGGCAAAAAGTTCTGTCAAATAGTAGAAATGTTAAAGACGTAGATTTGACTATCTTCGATCTATCTCTTAACTTAAGCCATAGGGTCAATCTTGCCTCATGTGTTCCTTCATTTCTCCGGAAAACGAAATGACCTTCTTGAGATTACTCTCTGAGGTTTTTTCCATTCTCATGCAAAAAATTCACGATAATATATTCAACCATAGTTTTTAAACTCATTGTTCAGTAGTATTAACATTGGTCAGCACCTGCCTCATTTTAAATACGAATTGTAAGGGCGATCAAAAAGTTTCCGTTCGAAGGCCCTACAGTCCAGAATCGGTATGCCGCCCTGACAAAATCGCCCTGAACCCTAAGAAAATCATCCCAACGCCGCTTTAGTTTGAAGATGTTTGATAAAACGCCGTGTGCTACTGCTTGAAGATTTTCGTAATTGCGCACTGCACATTCTAGTCCGACAGGAATCGTCAACACTTCAAGGGCGTTTTTGAGGGACCTAACGCTTTCTGATCGTATGGGGAGAGATCAGGACTATGGGTTACGTATTCGATTGCCTCCCACTTGACTTGCCGTAAATTCTGCGTTACGAAGTTTGCGATTTTGGGACGACAGTTTCCATAAAACAGCAGCACGACTGGACTTCAGCTCAAGTGAGGGGCACTCGAGAACCCGTCCTATAGTGCTGATCTCTTCCCATGCGTTTATAATGCCTTCAGGCCCTTAAAAAGGGACGAAGGAGTCGAATATTCCTGTCTGACCATTATATGCAGCAAGTAGTTACGGAATTCTTCAAGTATAAGGACGCGGTGTTTTACCAAACGCGTATCACAACCCAATCCGTCGATTGGATGATTGCCTCAGTGTTCACGGCAATTTCACCTGATTTGCATTCCGATTCTGGTCGCTATGGCGTTCGAACGCTAACCTTTGATCGCATCTTATATTGAATTTATCTATAAATATGGGGTTATCTCGCCTGTCTTATAAGCGTAATTTACGTGGTGTGGTAGGTTTGTCGTGCAAGCTTGTCCAAAGATCTCAGTGGCCCAGAGACAGTGCCACCTACACCAGGGGCCTTTTCTCGACTTGGGTCTTTCGATGCTACGTCAAATTCTTCTCGTTGTGTCATATCTCCCATGTCATCTTCATCTACTTCCTATTCTTTTTCAATTTTATTTTAAAATTTGTTTCACTAGCACTTACCTTCAGTACTGGATAACCACAACTCGATCGACAAACTTTCAGTGGTTCTCGGATGCATTCTGAGTATTTTGATACCAGACACCAAATGTCTACCAGGGCTCGTTGTAAAGTTATTGCATTTCGTTTGTTTTCTTGCACCAATTAGCTTTGTATCTCTATTTCTCCGAAAATAATGCACAACAGTCAAATGTCGACGGTATATGCTGTGTTTATTGCGTCCATTCGCTAACGGAACTTATTGTTGACAGTAGAAATGTGCCAGCCCCGGTGACCGAGCGGTTTTAGGCGCTTCCGTCCGGAATCGAGCGACTGCTACGGTCGCAGCTTCGAATCCTGTCTCGGGCATGGTTGTGTGTGATGTCCTTAGGTTAGTTAGGTTTAAGTAGTTCTAAGTTCATTTTAGTAGAAATGCGTTTTTAAATCCTTACGCTCAAGTTTCCACCCAGTATTTTTCGAGTCTGTCAGGTATTTTACTTTCCGGCAGTCTTACTTGTACTTTACAACTTACACACAGCAGTTCAATTCATAGGTGGGGAAGCACTCTACGTCAGCTGTACACAGTAGCCTCCGAGAAACTAAATCTTGTGTTTCGTTTTCTGCGTTCTGGCTTTTAAGTTAAAGGCTTTTTCACTGTTGTAAAGGGATTTTCTCAGAAAGAAAGGAAACTGTGGTAAGAAGCTGAATAAATCGTAATTGCAATATTACTCACAGGAGACTACCTTATATCCTAATACTGAGACAGTATCCCTGAACAACGTCTGAAAGACTGTCGGTGGTTTCCTGGTTCACCCTCTGTACTCTTTCATAAATCTGCCTTCCGTTCTTTCCTAAGAATTGGATTGCCATCAGTGCATTTAATAATCTTCTCTGAAGGCTTCTTTAATTCTTGCTAAAGGCGCCATCGATCGATGTCACAGTTATTCACACTTCCCTTCAACAACTCTAGATTCCTCTTCTAGGGATTTCATCTTTGCCGCTTTGTGTTCCTCCAACAACCCCCCCCCCCCCCCCCCCCGACCACTTACCTTCTTACGTTTTTGGAGTTTTCCTTTGAATTTTTACATTTTCTACCCTTTCCTCCAGCATTATATTCCCTTCACTGCTCCATTCAACTAATACTCCCTTAGTATCTCTCAGCTACCTCCTGTTTCAGGGCCCCATGTCCTTAATTTCTTAATTTATTATCTTTCTGAAATGTATTCAGTTTCAATGTGCAGTGTGTAATCCATATTGCCCTTTGAACTCTTTCCCTAAGTCTCCGTTCTCCTATTGTTTTTCCTATTCTTCTTTGTCCCAATACCGAATTCCAGTGCCCCATGACAGTTAAATGTTGGTTTTCCTGAAGCTCTGATCAGTTTCTTTTACTTCATAATAAATCCCTTCCATCTCTTCGTCTACGTAGATAGTCGGAATACGAGCTTGTACTATTATAGTGATTTCGTCTTTTTTCGTAACGAACTTCGCTACTAGAATACGTTCACTTTGCTGCTCATGACCGTACCCAAAAGTCTTATTTAGGTATTAATTATTAGACTTACTCCTGCAATGCCTTTTGCCGATTTTTTGTTGATAATGCTATACTGACATGACCAGAATTCCTTTACTTCTTGCCATCACATTTTATCAAATTACACTATATCTTATGGCAATCTATCCACCTCTTGTTTAAATTCTCTAACTTACCTAGCCGAAAAAGCGATCTACCATCCTGTGCTCCGATCCATCGAACGCCAGGTTTTTTTTCCCCTAATGACAACATCCTGCTAAATAGTCACCAGCCGGAGATCCGGATGGGGTACAATTTTAAACATCCTCATTCAGCTATGCAGCAGAGTTTCTGGTCTTCGGAATATACAATAAAGGTTGTTACCCCTTGTTTTCCACCTGTCGCAAAACCAATATAACGAGATCATGTTGCCGGACTTTACAAGATAATATTAGGCACTAGTCCAATTTCGAGTCAACTCTGAGGATCAGATTGCAAATCCAGAACAATATTCAATCTTACGACCTCTTGTCACGCGATAGAGATTACTACGCTGCCTTACATAGAAAATGAAGCATCCAGTAGATATATTCGGTTGCTAGTATAACTTTATTCGAGTACGCACCATTCACGGCTATGTAAATGATTAAAGTCGATGTTCAGTGTGACACTTAGAACGGCTGCGAAAATCCGTTAGTGTCGTTCGTGATCAGTACTGTTACAACTATTCTTAGAGTAAACAAGGGGTGTGGACGGTTCCAGATGTCGAGTGAAGGATACAGGGATGCCGCGTACCCGTGGGAAACATCGTTGTCAGTGTCCTGATGTAGTACTTCATGGTAACGTGAGGGCTGTCATATTCATCGTCAAGGTTCCAATTGACCACGACAAGGAAGGTTTGCCGTATTGTGCTCCAACAGAGCCTTAGCTACCACCCGATAACAGGTAATGGATTCACCGAAAATTGTGCCACACGCAGCACTGGTCAGAGACAAGTGCAGCTGGACCAAAGAATTACCATCACAATCGTAGGGTGCTGTCAGTAACACAACACAATCGTTTGCGATGCAGACGTGACAGGGAAGCGTCTGCTACCAATGAATTGTTTCGAATTGTTTTCAGCAATGAATCTCTTTTATTCATCGTCGTCGAAAATGGTAGCGATCTCGTGAGAGGTCTTCCAGTGTTTCGGAGAGGCGTGGCGTTATAATACTGCTGTCGTGTGTTTGGGGGACATCACCAAGTGTGACTTCATATCACGACTGGTTGTGATTTAGGGGGTTCTGACGATAGTACGGCATCCTGCGTTCTCACGACTCACCTCTCATGCAACAGTACCGTAACGTCATTTTTTAGCAGGACAATGCTCGTCCACACAAGGCACGTGTTTCTTTGAACTGTCTATGTGGTTTTCAAATACCCCCATGGCCAACACGATCACCATATCCGTCACCATACAACTTTAATGTGACCAACTCGGAGACAACTCTGTCCCAATGCTAGTATGAAGCATTTCGAGAACCATTTACAAAGCTTATAGGCAAGTTTGTTTCAGGGGAGGGAGGGACGGAGGGAGGGGGCGGACTTATAGCACCCGTATCAGTCGAATCAGTGCACTCATAAAGACCAGAGGTAGTGCAAAATCATAAAATGACTCCTACTGCGTAGTTCTTCATACGTTTCACTCAATTTTGTAATTACTGCTATAACATCGAAAAAACCCTCGTTCCGTAAAGTTTCATTTCGTTTCCTCCTCTTCTTATAGGTGCTGAGATGCACGCCAACGGCTAAAAGCAGTTTCTTCAGCAGCACATCGTTATTTGACAAATACTCACACTTTCTTCCAGTGCCACGACGTTGCTTTGATTTAATGGAACAGTGTTTCGGATCGTCCGTAAGTCAGGAGGACAAGGATGCGAATGTTTTCAGACGCAGGGGATACAAAAATGGAAAATCTGGCATACTGTGCTTACTTTCATTCCGTAATGTCGTATGGGATGATTTTTAAGGTAATGCATCTAGCCAAGCTCCATTTTTCACGCTCTAAAAACGTGTGATAAGAATTATTTGTAGTATAAACGTAAGAACATCCTACACAGGCCTTTTTATGGTACTAAGGATACTCGATACTGATTCCCATCATGTATGTTTTAATGAAATTTTTCATTAAAATATATCTCTTTTTTCAAATCAACAACCACGGAAATTAGAATAATCTTCACAAAGATTAAAAGTCGCTTACTGTGGTCCAAACCTGCGTCCGTTGTTTCGGAACCACGTTCTCAGTAACTTGCCACCAGCCGTAAAATGTTTAATCACCAATAAATTTCAGTTTCAGAGGTGTTTGTGTGTTACTAATAATATGAAATCACGCAACATTGACACAAAATGACTTCTGCACAAATTCAGTGCAGTAAAGCGATCGTTGTAAGTAAGTTTCATAAAATAATTCTGCTTTTTGTTTATTACCTCATGAACCAAAATATATTTATAATTGTTTCCACTTATCATGCATCCATGACGGTCATTCCATTTTGGATCTGTGGAAGGTACATGAGCATATTAATTTCATTATAAGTATTTGTCGTGTATGCTTCTTTTTATGACATGACCTACATCCTGGATGATCTTTTTCCTATGAATCAATTTGAACAAAAAGGACATCAGACCTAATACAATACGAATCAGGCGTCTCTGGTGCATATTTTGCGTGGTTTCCCAGATGGTATTCGGCTGCATAGTCCTCTCAACACCTTCTCGAAATTACGTCATTCCTTAGCAGTACCCTCATATTCAACGGTAGAGGATTTACTGTGCCTATTATTTTCTGATATGTGTAGAAGTGCATTGTTTCTACTAATATTGATTCGTCTTGTCATAAGCAGAAAATCTTAGGAGTGCCGAATAATTTCCAATCATGTATGCGTACATTTTGGTAAGTAACTGTATGTCGTAGGTTACAATGATGCACAAAAACATTTTGATCATTATCAAGCACGAAACTGAGAGCCACTTATTCGCTCTACGAACACGCGACGTGGTATAGGAAGTATACAACACGAATAGCGGAATGAATTACCCAATTTGGGAGACCTTTACTGATTCTTCACAAAATAAATGACCCAATTTAAAAAACTAAATTTTGAATCATCAGTTTTCTGACTGGTTTGATGCGGTCCGCCACGAATTGCCATCTTGTGCCAAATTTTTCATCACAGAGTAACATTTTCACCATTGATTCTCAGCTATTTGCTGGATGTGTTCCTATCTCTGTCTTCCTTTATACTTTTGACCCTCAACAGCTTCCTCTAATACCATGGAAGGTGTTCCCTAATACCTTAATCCTATGTGGTATCTGCGTGTGCTTTCTTCTAGTCATTGTTCTCCACACGTTTCTTTCCTCACCGTATTTGCGGAGAACCTATATTTTCTTATATTATTACTATATCATATTTTTAACATATAAATTATAGATTGGAGCAATCACTCCACGTCTTTAGATTTTATTATGCAAATTCACATTTCGGCTAGTAGCTATCCATTCTCAATGCGCCATTTTAAATGTATATAAGTCCCTGTTGTTCGGGCGTGTCACAGTTCTTCTGAAGATTTTTAACATTTTTCTGTGGCACCACATCTCAGATGACTCAATTGTCTGCTGTCCAGTTTTTCCCAAAGTCCTTTTTTCACTACCATATAGTGCTGTGCTCAAAACGTACTTTCCCAGTAGTTTCTTCCTCAACCGAAAGCCAATGTTTGATCTAGTATGCTCCTCTTGGGTAGGAACGCCCTCTTTGACTGTGCTAGACTGCTTTTTGTCTTTCTTGCTGCCTGTTTATTTGACTTTCTTAATTTCGTCTACCTCGTGATGGCTAATTTTGATGTTAAGCTTCGCACTATTTATATTTCTGCTACATCTCATTACCTTTGTCTCTCTCCGGTTTAAAATCAGTCCATATTCTGTACTCAACAGACTATTCATCCCATCCAACATAACCTGTAACTCTTCTTCGCATTTTTAATCTGAGCATTTCGTTCTTTGTTTGTCAGTCTTACTATTCGCTCTTGGTTCTTTTAGTTATTGTGTATTAACCGTGTTCTACTATAGCGAACTCTTATTTTCTCAGAATTTCGAACATCCTGCATCATTTTACAGTATCGACCAATGTATTTAAATCAGTGACTTCTGTGAGTGTGTCTTAATTAATCTTTAGTCTCGTTTCTGTCATGAAGCTCCGCGGGAGAGCTGCTTCTGTGGTAGCTTTATCTTTCCTAAACCTAAACTAATCGTCATCTAACAGATCCTCAGTTTTCTTTGGCATATTATTCTTGTTAACAACTCGGATGCATGAGCAGTTAAGTTGATTGTGAGGTAACTCTAGCACTTGTAGGTTCTTAATATCTTCGGAATTGTGTGGATGATATTTTGCCGAATGTCTGATGGTAAATCGTCAGTCTCATAGATTATGACCACCTATGTGAGTAGTCGTTTCTTGCCACTTTCATCAGTTACTTTCGTCTGTTGACACTTCCGCAGTTACTCTCGAAATCCCGATAAAATTTTATCTATTATTCTGTCTTACTTGACTTTTAGTCGTCCAAATTTCCGACAAATTCTGGCCCCCTTCACAGTCGACTCCTTTTTTCTTTCTCTATCACGTCATCAAAGAAGTCCCACCTCTCACTGAGGCTTTCAGTGTACCCTCCCCCACTATCCGTTCTCCCCTCTACGATTAACAGTGGAATTCCTATTGAATTCATAATGTCACTAATCTTGCTTTTAATTTCGGTGAAGGTTGTTTTATCCTTTCTGTGTGTTGAATCGTTCCTCTGGAAGATAATTTTTTTTTCAGTTCTTCAAGCTTTTCGTGCAGTCTTTCTTCTTGGCTGCCCTGCATTTGCTATTTACTTCATTGCTAGGGGATTATATTGCTTTATTCGTCTTATTCCCTAAATATTTTTGTACTTCATTCTTTCGTTGCTCAGTTGAAGTATTTCATGTGTTATCCAAGGTTCCTTTACAGTCACGTTCCTTGTCTGTTCAACATCTGTGTCGGACCTTATTAGATATACCCAATCCTCCTCGTCTGAGATGCCTCTCTCGGGCTCCTTATAGCAGTATCCACATTCTTAGCGAACTTCAAATGTGTCTTATAATTCCTTAATACCTCATTTCCACACCGACTTCCACACTGGTTCTTTCAGACGACTCTCTTAAACGCTACACCCACAAATGGAGAATTTACTGGCATAAGCGACTCTCAAAAAGAGACCATGTTTGTAGCCCAGTGCCTGAAAAGAGCAATTCGGAAAGTAAGGAGCTGCTCGATTGTTCGCGTGCACCTGTAGCGACTGCACGAGGACAGTGAAATCACGAAAAGGCGAAAATGTATTAGCGACTCGTCAGCACAAAACATGGAGTCTGCAGCTCGTGGTCTAGTGCCTAGCGTTGCTGCCTCTGGTTTACTGGCTCCCGGGTTCCATTTCCGGCCGGGTTGGGGATTTTATCTGCCCGGGTACTGGGTGTTTGTGTTGTTCTCATTATTTCATCATCATCATCGTTCGTGATAATGACTAGATTTGACTGCGTAGTAAATGGGAATGTGGATAAAATGGAGCTTTTGTACAGGCGCTGATTACCGTGCAGTTGAGAGTCCCACAAACAAACATCATCATCAGACGAAACACGAAGCTCGGAGGCTCGCACTCTCTATAAAAAAGGATAGGCAACGATCCGTGACATATCTCGCGACGTAGTAGAATACGGATGGACATTTGTTGTTGGGAGCATAATTTGGCGCTAATTGTAGACAATGCAGCTCTTCAGTAGACGATGCTTTCGTGTTCCCGTTACGGGGTTATCCGTACACTTGATCACGGCTCTATGAAAACGCGTCTTCGTTTGCTATTTTCTAAATACATAACTGATAAGGCAGGCAGGGTGAATAGGAATCTGCAGTTGTTCGCTGATGAGTATGTGATGTACAGGAAGGGGTCGAAGAGAAGTAACTGTAGATGGATACAAGATGGCCTAGACTAAATTTCTAGTTGGTGTGATGAATTCCTGCTTGATCTTAATGTATAACTGCTTGCCACAGTCACATCTTTAAAATACCTGGGCGTAACGTTGTAAGGCGATATGAAATGGGACGAGCGTTCGAGGACAGTGGTAGGGAAAAGTGAATGGTCGGCCTCGGTTTCTTGGGAGAATCTTAGGGAAGTGTGCTTCTTCAGCTGAAAGCAAGGGGAATCTACAGCCGTTATTTTTCCCGAGGGCTTTACTGTATGGTGTCCAGTGGGACACACTCTATTCCACTTCGTAATTGAAAACGGAAACGACTTGTGTACATTTACCTCACCACTCATGGTAATGTACATGTGCGTCAGTGAAAGAGACCAATAAAAAGGTGTTAGCATGTGGACGTAATGTGCTGTTCCAGTCTCTTCTGAACCTAACGTCCATTACCGTTCTATTTGGATCCCTACGTAATTCGGTGCTCTCCGATACACACGATCTAACAGCGGAGGAGTCGTACCCAAGCGTCAACTTTAGGTTACAATATCTCCGGATGTAATTAACATTTTACAATGCAACAAACGGCACTGATTACGTATTTGTTTATATGTTCAGATGTGCTAACAAAACTAACGTGGTTCAGTTTAAAAAAAAGTAGGTTTGTGTTAAAAAACACTCTTTCGTGCATTTTTTTATGTTTTGTATTAACCAATTACGTTAGTCCCTCTCCTCACGTTCGGTTTGTGGAATCGATTCGTCAGTATTTGATGTGGTTTACGAAATATATCCAGCGGTAATGTTAGGTGACTCACCCTGTATAACACTAAGGTACTGTTTAATAAACCTTTTCCCCTTTGTATGGTTCAAATGGCTCTGAGCACTATGGGACTCAACTGCTGTGGTCATTAGTCCCCTATAAATTAGAACTACCTAAATCTAACTAACCTAAGGACATCACACACATCCATGCCCGAGGTTCCCCTTTGTAATTATGGTCTCTGGAACACTTTCTTTGGTTGCAGGTCGTTGTAGCAAGGCGATTCGGAACGTTGTCTATCAAATTCCACTCATGTATGTGACAGACCTATACATTACCAGGTGATAGAAAGCGGTAACTGCACTGTGATGAACAAAAATATCCTTGTGAAGTCTTTAAAGACATAGCAGTCAAGCCGGTAGAATTTCGACCAAAAGTATTTTATCCTGGTACATCCATATTTAAACTTAATGAAGGTGGGACACAGCTGGTATAATTTTTATTAAAATGAAATTCCTGTAGCTGTACTTAAGACATTATATTTACTTCGCTACTCGTTTCGACGTTGCGTCAACGCCATCTTTAGGCCCGCATACTTTGATGAAATCAGTCGTGTGTGGCTGATTCTAGAAGTCCACGATGGAGCACACACAACTGATTTCATCAAAGTGTGTGTGCCTGAAGATGGCGTTGACGCAACGTCGAAACAAGTAGCGAAGTAAATATAAAATCTTATGTACAGCTAGAGGAATTTCATTTTTAATACATCTAATTGAAAATTGCGCATTACATACAATTGGCAAAGATCAATTAGTGTATGGATTTGTATTTATATTCTTCACCAACTACAGCCTCCGTCGAATGCTGGGATACTGAGCATATGTTGCATCTGATATGGACAACCTAGCAATGAAAATGCAACCTACAATCCGCGTTAAGAGAAAACGGAAACTCTTTGCGTCGGACTGGAGCATCTGTAAAAAGGATCGAGCGTGACCGGTCACAAGATAAACAGGATAAGTAGCTCTTCCACTTTAGGTCTTTTCTTGTGTGGGCGACATTTTTCGTAATGTATTCAGATTTCTGAAGAAACAATATGCATTATCTGATGGCTCTCGATCTTCCACCATAATCGAGCCCATCAACAGGAAGTGGCAAATATGAGGTAGCCAAGGAGGTAGTAACGTGGGTTCTACTGTGCCAAGGCTGCTTGGTAGCTACAACATGAAAACACAATTAATTAGCAGGAGTACAAAATATGTAAGTATTTATTTCCTAACTTTGCTGTAGTCAATGATCAGTCGGTTGACAATTACAGAAGACGCGACTAGACTAAGCGTCTGTAGAGTGACATAATTTACAAGTCACAAATCTTGCAGTGACGAATTAATCTCTCGTAATCTTGAATGTCGAATCCGGTGAATTTGAAGACTAACTTGGAACGGAGTTACAAATACTTGATGGCAGCTATGACTTAGCTGCAGACGATGACTAACACGGCGCTGGTTGACCACGGAGCGCGGCTACGAACTGTAGACTGGCGCAACTGCACTGTTCTCCTGCTGCACATGAAGTGGCCTAGCGGCGCCTCGCGGCGAGCATAAGTACTGCCACTGGCTGTGTACTCTTTGGCTAACACAGCCGTTCTTCTGTTCCGTTTATCAAGAGAATCGCATCTGGCGGATCGATCTCTCAGGCGGCGGTGTGGTCGGATTACTGACATCACATTATATCATACCCAGAGAGAATGGGAACTACTCGCAAATAATAAATGAAGTGGACAACAAAATAAGAAAGCAAATAAAAAGAACAAACTATGAATAACTTTCCATTAACCACGACGATGCATGAGCACAAACACCTGACGATCACAGGAAACCAGGAATACATTAAAAAGACCACAGTCTAGAACATACTAACATACAGAAACAAGAGAGTTAACAGGGTATTACGACATTCTGAATGAACAGAGGCTGTAAATATCCGCATAAACAACGCAATAAAGAAAAATGTAAACACTATGAACGCCTCCACAGACAAATTCTCAAAGGATGGAATTAACCAGTTAACCTGTAATTCATGCCTTCTGTTTACATAGACCAAATAAATAGAAGTTCTGAACTATATGTTGTAAACATCACAGAGCTTTACAGAGTAACAGTACATTCGCCAAGCTAATTTCCTTCATGACTACTTTGCGGCTGATGTACTGTGAAAACGATAAAAAACTACACAAGGAGCCGACCTGTAAAATTCCATTTTATTTCGTAATGAAAGTTTTTAATTTGCTGTCAAATGTACAGTTTGGTTTTAGAAACGGTTTAACTACTAATAATGCTCTATTATCTTTCCTCTGTAAGGTTTTGGACGGATTAAATAAAAGGTTGCAAATACTAGTTGTTTTCTTTGATTTAACGAAGGCTTTTGACTGTGTTGACCATAAAATATTACTGCAGAAGTTGGACCATTATGGAGTAAGGGGAGTAGTTTACAATTGGTTCGCCTCTTACCTTAAGAACAGAAAACAGAAGGTAATTCTCAGAAATATTGAGAGTGGTAGTAACGTTCAGTCCCAATGGGGTACTGTAAAGTGGGGCGTTCCCCAAGGGTTGGTGCTGGAGCCACTGCTGTTTCTTATTTATATAAATGATATGCCTTCTAGTACTACAGGTGATTCAAAAATACTTCTGTTTGCTGACGACACCAGCTTGGTAGTGAAGAATCTTGTGTCTAATGTTGAAACATTATCAAATAATGTAGTTCAAGAAATAAGTTTGTGGCTCGTTGAAAATAATTTCATGCTAAATCACAGTAAGACTCACTTTTTACAGTTTTTAACTCACAATGGAACAAGAACCGATATTTTGATCAGACAGAATGGGTATATTATATGCGAGACGGAACAGTTCAAGTTCCTAGGCGTTCGGATAGATAGTATGCTGTTGTGGAAAGCCCACGTTCAGGATCTTGTTCAGAAACTAAATGCTGCTTTATTTACCATTAGAACAGTATCTGAAAGAAGTGGCAGTTCAACACGAAAAGTAGTCTACTTATATCCTAAGGTATTATTTTTGGGGTAATTCTTCTGATTCAAAAAGGGTATTTTTGGCTCAAAAACGGGCTGTTCGAGCTATATGTGGTGTAAGTTCGTGAACCTCTTGTCGACTCCTATTCAATAGTCTGGGAATTCTGACATTGCCCTCGCAGTACATATTTTCTATAACGTCGTTTGCTGTTAGCAATATTATCCTATTCCCAAGAGTTAGCAGCTTTCACTCAGTTAATACTAGGCAGAAACCAAATCTGCATGTGGAATGCACTTCCTTGACTCTTGTGCAGAAAGGCGTGCAGTTTTCTGCTGCATCCATTTTCAATAAGCTACCACAACAACTCAAAAATCTTAGCAGTAGCCCAAACTCTTTTAAGTCTAAACTGAAGAGTTTCCTCATGGCTCACTCCTTCTATTCTGTCGAGGAGCTCCTGGAAGAACTAAAAATTTAAGCAAATTCAAGTGTTACGTTGTTGATTTTCTTTATTTATACTTAAGGCTTATCGCCTGAATATGTTTTTTATATTTCATTTTATCTGTTTCTACTATCGTGCTATAATTCCATGTATTGACTCGTTCCATGGCCATGGAGACTTGTCCTTAATTTGGTCCCACGGAAAAATTAATAAATAAATAAATAAGGAGAACAACCAAAGAAAGGAACAAAATGTGCATAACACAGTTTTAAGGCCCGCAATAGATTAACAACCACGGAATTTGAATCAAATTTTACAGGAATAATTTTTGTCCATATACGATGACACATAGGTGTATCAATGTGTCCGGGTAAATTAAAACATATAGTACTTTGGGTAAGGCGGAGATTAAAAACAGTCAAAATTAAGTTTTATTTTGGAGCCACCTACAATGATAAGTGCTTCTCTTGGCTCGGTAAAGGATGGCCTGGGTTTGTGGAAGAATCGAGTTCACAGAATACCACGTCACTGTGGCAAAGCGTGCGTGGCCAAATCACAAGTACAGTTCATTAAAGCTGGCAAATAATTTTAAGACTGGGGGCCACCACAGCTAAAATAATTGTACATGATTGCTATAAATTCATAAAGTGAATAGTGTTTTAAAATACAGTTGTTAAACTATTGAAATTAAGCTGAATGAAATGTCCATTGGTTCACTATAGCTGTATTTGCTCAGATCGATTACAAACACAGGCAGCCAGTTTTGCAAATCTTATGTTGCACATTCTGGTGCAAATATAAACGCTATTTCACAGGTTGCAGAATGCCGCAGAGTAACAGTTGGCTTGCCTAGGTAAAATTCTTAGTCCCACTCAATTGACAAAAACCATCGTCAAGTCAAATAAAAATCATAGTCAATGATGAATGTCATCTCTGTGTAAAGTTGCGAACTATACACTTTCTTCTAAGATATTTTTGTTCTGTCGTTGCAACTACAAAAATGTGTGATATTTTTCACCAGACGCTTATCGCTTTATTTAGGTACAGCATAATCAGTGGTCTATAAGTAAGTTATTTAAATTTTGATTTCCTCTTAAGATCAAAAACTAATTCGTTAAAACTACGTTGATTTGTACTTACGGTGAATTTCGCTTGATTTCTTGCTTATATCGCGAAATGCCGTCTGCTCGCCGATCGTTGATGTTTTTCTGCATTAGAGACTGATAATGGTCGTCTAATTTTTAGTTCTTCTGCAGCGCTATGCATTCCTTACTTTTTCAAAGTGCACTTCTACGCACACCAATGTTTTCTCTTTGTTTTTGCACTTCTAAGTATGTGTTGTGGTTTGTGTTTTGTAGTGTAACCAACATAACCTTTCCACTACTTTGACTTTTACCTACAACCTATTTTCTCTTTTCTTTCTTTATTATATTTTTGTATGTGAAATTGTATTTAATTATGTTGCTGTGTATTTCTATACTGTGTAAGAGTAGGGAAGGAAGAGTGATGAAGGCTGTTTTTCGGCGTGGGGGAGGAAGAAACCATGATTAGTGGACATTAGTGTACAGTAGTGTGATGGGGTGTGAGTAAGAGAAGCTAGAAGTGAAATGTAGTTGAGTGGGGGGGGGGGGGGGGGTTGGGGGTTGGTTGGCGAAGGATGGAAAAGGCTCTTTTCTTTTTCGCGTATTTTCATCAGTTATTTTATTCAGAGTCTGGTTTCCAATACATATTTGGTCACTGAGTAAATGTTTGTATTGTATTAATTCATTGTGTACTGGTATGTGGAAATGTTCTTGGAAAAGCAGGAGGTATCTTTCTTTACTATTTTGAATGATATTCATATCTGTTTCGGTATATCTTGGTCTGTGGAGATCTTGCTACAGATGATGTGCGGATGTTATATGGTTTATGCCGTATATAAACGGTCTGATGTGTTGTTTACCAAAGATGTTTTGTTGGGTCGTATGCCGATAGTTGTCATAATCGTTGCTGCTGTGGGAGACGTGTTAACATAGCTAGGGAATGTGTGCCGTGTTTGTAGTCACTCTATCTTGAAATGAGTGTCAGGTGTCGCACAGACCTTGTACTGGTTTGATAGAGACCATAATGTCGTATATAGCGGTGTAATCATGCGGTTGTCGCGATCGACCGCAAGTGATTAATTCAGCGACGGCCAATACCAGTCGCAGTCCATACACTGAGACCAGAGGTAGATGATAGCAGCCACTGTATGTGTAGACTTATATATGCTTTTCGATGGTTCATTGATAACTTCATTAAATTGTTTAAAAATGAGAAAATTTATTTACTAGATGTGATTATTGCTGTGCTTTTCAGTGATATTTCAGTCGCATGCAACTCGTAGTTGTAGAGGTAGCCGTTTTAGGGGCATATTCTCCTCAGTCAGCAAATAAAAACAAATGATTTTTATGATTATTTCAGGAACAACTAATAAAGCAACCTACTTCAAGTCTCTTGCACATTATCGAGTCAATCTTGGGCTATATTTTAAACATTAAGTCCCTTAGCCAAAGAGTTAAAGTTGCCCTATCCAAAATAATATGCGTCAACGACGAACATCCTGCAGTCGGAAAATTATCTGAAATCAGAAACCAAACAATTTTCTTCTTCTACATGATTTTTTGAAATTTGATGAACATAGTAAAATGGCGAACTTTTTACACAAAGCTGTAGTTTTCTTGAGTGTTGTTAGTTACGTTCATAGCAATAAACAACGAATAAGTTCAAATTTTAAAAAAATATTTTGTTACTCGTTGTGGATATGTCCAAGGAGCGATGAATCAAAATTTTAGTGAAGTATCTTTATAAGTAATCCCACAAGACACTATATCTCTGAATGTCGGAGTGCAATGAGTGCACACTTATAAAGATGTCTTACTGAAATTTGGCTGAATTTTGCTTCGGGCATGTCTGGCAGAAGTAAAGACTATTCTTTTATTTAAATTTATTCCTTTATTATTGGAATAAAAATGTGACCAATAACACACTACTAAACTACATTTTTGTTTCAAAGTCCACCATTTTATTATTTTATCACATTTCAAAAAATTGTGCTATCGCACTGTGCGCAATATTTTACAGTTTAAGGGGATTGTTTGTTTTTTGATTTCGTATAAGATTTTCAACCTGTAAGACTTCCGTCTCGAACACACCTCATTATGGACAGAGCAACTTTAACTGGGGCCCTAATGAGCGCTGAATTTCTTAAGAAAAGCAGGAAGTGATGTCCAAGAATAACGTGCATAACATTTACTCAACTGTTTCATTAATTTTTCCAAAAACAAAAAATCCTAAATATCGCTTAGGCTGAATGAAGAAAATGGACCCTGAAGTCACCATTGTCTTTGTTAGATGTTGTTGTTGTTGTCTTCAGTACTGAGACTGGTTTGATGCAGCTCTCCATGGTACTCTATCCTGTGCAAGCTTCTTCATCTCCCAGTACCTACTGCAAACTACATCCTTCTGAATCTGCTTAGTGTATTCATCTCTTGGTCTCCCTCTACGATTTTTACCCTCCACGCTGCCCTCCAATGCTAAATTTGTGATCCCTTGATGCCTCAAAACATGTCCTACCAACCGATCCCTTCTTCTAGTCAAGTTGTGCCACAAACTTCTCTTCTCCCCAATCCTATTCAATACCTCCTCATTAGTTACGTGATCTATCCACCTTATCTTCAGTATTCTTCTGTAGCACCACATTTCGAAAGCTTCTTGTCCAAACTAGTTATCGTCCATGTTTCACTTCCATACATGGCTACACTCCACTTTGTTAGATAGATGTGGATAAAGATAACTGATGTTTATTCACAAACCATTAATTTTCGTTTAAAAATTGGTCTGTGGCCAAACGCAATCTGTGTAAGTTCATCTCAGGTGTGAACCAGCACCATAATCGTATATTACTCGAAATATCAAATCACACGGATTATATGTACCAAACGTCCTGTATTGTTTGCAGGATGTATTCCAGTTTTCACCCTTAACAGCTTCACAAAGCGCCATGAAAGTAATTCCTTAATGTCTTGACGCAAGTCGTATCATCTTGCTTTTTCCTCTTGTTAATGAATATCACATCTTCCTCTCCTCGTTGATTCTGATTAAAATTTCAATTCCGATCTTATCCATTCCTCCTATTTTTGAAAATCATTCAACAGTACTACATCTCACAGACTCTTCGATTTTCATCGTTTCCGTTTTCCCCACCATCCATTCACCATAATACAATTCTGTACTCCAAACGTATAATCACAGAAACTTTTTATACAAATTATAGCCTATCTTTGATCCTAGCAGCCAGCCTTCCTTTGGGCAGAAATGCCCGTTTTGCACGTAGCAGTCGGTCTTCACTGCCCTTCATAAAGTAACTTTAGACAGATATGTTTAGAAACGATAGAACAGGTAAAAATTTCCAAATAGGTGATTATGAGAAAAAACGGAAAGATAAAGGAAAAAATACTACAGCAAAAATTTATCAATTTGATCACTAAATGAGAAATTAATTTCTGAGAGCCCCTATAACTAACAAACTGGAAGCTTAGACCGTAGCCGAAATAGTGAAATACGCAGCTGTATTTTATAAAACTCAAATATGGGCGTAAAAATTACAACAATTGTGCAACTATGAGGAGAAAACTGTCACCAGAGCATAATTATAATAATGATGGTTCATCTTTATGAAAGTAGAGATATGTTTTCGACAAATGCTTTTTTCCCACTAACTATTATCCGCTTGTGTCTGTTCCGTCCCGAGCAAATAGTTGTCTTTGCATTTATACAGTGATCTCCAGCGATATAAACATGTACATGAATGTATAAACACCTGAGGATGGGCACAAGCCCAGAACCGGTCATGTGGTGAATAAATACTTTTATTGTGACTTGTATGAGACATTTTTCTACACTCTATAAAGAAAATTAAATTTATCACTTGCTACTGTCGGCACAGGCAGAAAAGCTAATCAACGGAGTGACTGGCTCAGCCAGAATGGGGCACGTTGGAACTCCTGAAAGTCCGAAAGTAGTAACACCCATCAAAGAGCCTTCGTTCCTCCAGACGTAGCTATAAGAACCACACTGTCAGTTATTGTACACTATCAGTTAATAATGATAGAACACAGAGATAAGATCGCCGAGTGATACAGCAGTTCGCACCACAATTCCTTACAAGGTGAACGCCAATTGAATGCTGCCCGCGGCATCGTACATCGTGCTCTCACAGACCAGCAGACCCTTGGACGCCATTCTCGTCCTACATCCGCCGTGAACCCTCTCTCGGACCTGTGTCGCTCAGCCGGTGGCTCCTGCTAGTGAGCGCTTTCACACGCAGACGACACGCCACAGTTCCATGTCACAGGACATAAAAAGGCTCGTTTTCATGAGCACCCACCTGCAACCTGCCAACGCACCATCCGATCTTTGGCGACAGTCATGCCAAATATCGTTACATCACACTAGATGTATGAGTATATGTATGCAGGCTGAAGTGACGAATAAGAACTAGTGCAAAGGCTGGGATTCTAACCGCGGTCTTCTGCTCAGTAGGCACTTACGCTAAACCACTATACCACCCATTCATAGGGGCTATCCTAGCACGTCTCTCTCTTAAATTCAAATTCCCATTCATGTCTCAGCCAAGTTGGTGTTCTTCCTACACCTGAACAGTATTGCAAAAGCTCTCCAATTCTGCTGCAATAGCACCTCAGCAGCGAACGAAATGGGGGTGATAACTGAAACTGAGGCATAGGTGCTTTAATAAAATAAAACTGTATAGTTCCAAGGACATTTTCAGGTCTCAGACATCTATTATGTATATCTGCATACTACAGAAACGAATGAGAGTTTATACCATCGCTAGGATACGAACCCAGCTCTCCTGCTCACTGGGATGATATGCTAACCACTACACCACCCAGGCACAGGTACTTTGGACAAATGATGGACTGCGCTAGCACGCTTTCCTGCTCAAGCCAAATTTCCATTCATGCCTCAACCCCTTGCGTTGCTTGACAGCGGTTTTCTATAATCTCACTAACTCTCTTAAGGAGAATGCTGGGATGGATCCTTCGAGAATGGTGCAGTCCATTTCCTTTCTTACCCACCTTTAATTTTCTTTAAACTCATCGTCTTCGTGAAGCTGTCAGACATTAATCATCGTTTCGTAGCAGATCTGCTTTAGGTGGAGTGAAAGAGGGAGAGCAAGCCACTTCACATATTTTCTTCCCATAGAGACGTGATATCAGCTTTACGAGATGGTATCAGGTTTACAGTCATCTGCTGATTTCACAACATTCTGGCATATCCACATGATCCTTCAGTACATAGTAATTCAAAGATGGCAGTATGTAAACAGAAACGAATACCAGAAATTTTTAAATGAATTTATTTGTCTGATGTATGCTGGACTACCCTGGGAAATTCTATATTTGGAACGAATCTCAAATATCTACGTTGCTAGTAAGACCACGGCAAACGAAGAGGTTATACATGTTCCTTGTTATTACTCTGCCAAAAATACGCCACAAAAATCGATCTATATACAACACATTGACAACACAATGTCTGAACGTAGGGAATTTCACTACACAGGTTCTACAGCTGTCCTAGCAATGTCGTTAATTCTTGAGGATGTTAGGTGCTGACCCTTGCGTGCCTTAAGATCCCAGGTTTCTACAAAGAATGCAGTCGTCGGCTCCACGAAGACAAAACCATATGAGCTCACTTCGTGAACATAGCTCACAATATGCCCTGTAGAACGATGGTGAACATAGCTTACAATACGTCCTGTCGCACGATGGCTTCTGTTACGCTGATTGTATCAAAAAAATTCTTTGCTCCCCAGTTCTGTTCAGCACCTCTTCATTAGTTAGGTGCTGTACCCACATAATCTTCAGCATTCTTCTGCAGCACCACATTTTAAAAGCTTATAGTCTCTACTTGCTTGTACTGTTTATTGTCCATCTTCCACTTCCATACATGGCTACACTGAGTATCAACAATTTCAGAAAAGAATTCGTAACACTTAATTCTGAATGTGATGTTAACAAATTTCTCTTCTTCATGAAGGCTTTTCTTGTCATTGCCAGTCTACATTTTATATACACTCTGCTTCAACCATCATAATTTATTTGGCTGAACAACTAGCAAAACTCATCTAATACTGTAAATGTCATTTAGTAATCTAATTCCCTCAGCATCACCTGATTTAATTCTACCGAATTCCAATATCCCTGTTTTCCTTTTGTTGGTGTTCATCTCATATCCTCCTTTAGAGTGTCAATTCCGTTCAACTGCAGTTTGAAGTCTGCTGTCTCTGACAAAATTACAACGTCGGTGGGAAATCTCAAGGCTTTTAGTGATACGACAAGAAACAACCGAGTTTCAAATGGTTCAAAAGTCTCTGAGCACTATGGGACTTAACATCTGTGGTCATCAGTCCCCTAGAACTTAGAACTAGTTACACGTCACACACATCCATGCCCGAGGCAGGATTCCAACCGTTCGGCCACAACGATCGGCCCAGAATTTCAATAAGAATGGCTATTTATTTAGTCGGTGACTGGTTTTAGGCTACATACATTCACAAACCAACCAATTTCTGCCAAGTAAAATGTCCGCCCAAAACAGCAGTGAATAAAGTGGGTACGTATTGAAATTTAGAACCTACTCCAATTATTTCCCTTGTTTCTTTTACTGCTTGTTCAGTGTGCAGATTGAGAAACATCTGCGATAGCTAGGCTACAACCCTTTCTCATTTCCTTCTCAACCACTGCACCTTTTTCATGCCCCTCGACTTTACAATTGCCGTCTGGTTTCTGTTCAAGTTGTAAATACACTCCTGGAAATGGAAAAAAGAACACATTGACACCGGTGTGTCAGACCCATCATACTTTCTCAGAACACTGCGAGAGGGCTGTACAAGCAATGATCACACGCACGCCACAGCGGACACACGAGGAACCGCGGTGTTGGCCGTCGAATGGCGCTAGCTGCGCAGCATTTGTGCACCGCCGCCGTCAGTGTCAGCCAGTTTGCCGTGGCATACGGAGCTCCATCGCAGTCTTTAACACTGGTAGCATGCCGCGACAGCGTGGACGTGAACCGTATGTGCAGTTGACGGACATTGAGCGACGGCGTATAGTGGGCATGCGGGAGGCCAGGTGGACGTACCACCGAATTGCTCAACACGTGTGGCGTGAGGTCTCCACAGTACATCGATGTTGTCGCCAGTGGTCGGCGGAAGGTGCCCGTCGGCCTGGGACCGGACCGCAGCGACGCACAGATGCACGCCAAGAACATAGGATCCTACGCAGTTCCGTAGGGGACCGCACCGCCACTTCCCAGCAAATTAGGGACACTGTTGCTCCTGGGGTATCGGCGAGGACCATTCGCAACCGTCTCCATGAAGCTGGGCTACGGTCCTGCACACCGTTAGGCCGTCTTCCGCTCACGCCCCAACATCGTGCAGCCCGCCTCCAGTCGTGTCGCGACAGGCGTGAATGGAGGGACGAATGGAGACGTGTCGTCTTCAGCGATGAGAGTCGCTTCTGCCTTGGTGCCAATGATGGTAGTATGCGTGTTTGGCGCCGTTCAGGTGAGCGCCACTATCACGACTGCATACGACCGAGGCACACAGGGCCAACACCTGGCATCATGGTGTGGGGAGCGATCTCCTACACTGGCCGTACACCTCTGGTGATCGTCGAGGGTACACTGAACAGTGCACGGTACATCCAAACCGTCATCGAACCCATCGTTCTACCATTCCTAGACCGGCAAGGGAACTTGCTGTTCCAACAGGACAATGCACGTCCGCATGTATCCCGTGCCACAAAACGTGCTCTAGAAGGTGTAAGTCAACTACCCTGGCCAGCAAGATCTCCGGATCTGTCCCCAATTGAGCATGTTTGGGACTGGATGAAGCGTCGTCTCACGCGGTCTGCACGTCCAACACGAACGCTGGTCCAACTGAGGCGCCAGGTGGAAATGGTATTTCAAGCCGTTCCACAGGACTACATCCAGCATCTCTACGATCGTCTCCATGGGAGAATAGCAGCCTGCATTGCTGCGAAAGGTGGATATACACTGTACTAGTGCCGACATTGTGCATGCTCGGTTGCCTGTGTCTATGTGCCTGTGGTTCTGTCAGTGTGATCATGTGATGTATCTGGAATGTCTCAATAAAGTTTCCCCTTCCTGGGACAATGAATTCACGGTGTTCTTATTTCAATTTCCAGGAGTGTATCTTTTCGCTCCATGTATGTTTCCCCTGCTACCTTCACAATTTCACGATTTATTTACACAAATTTTAAAAGGTGTCAATGTAAAAATAGAGGGATTAACTTACAGAAGCCTTACTACATCGCGTGAAGAATTTAATCCTCTATTTTAGGATGTGAAATAGGGTAACATCAGGCACTCGAATATTACATTTTCGAGCCATTCCCGTTTGTTATTGATGTGCTACGGAACAAAGGCATTTGAAACAGAAGTCTACGAACGTAACGTCCTACTGTGTTTATGTCATATTACGAGTACATCACTAAATCGTACTGTGGTATGTGCCTTAGACCTTATACCCTAGCTCTTTCATTCAAACATGCGCTGTTACCGTATTGTTGTACAGAAACAATGTACCGTTTATTGCAAACAGGCCTCTTTCGTCTTCGTACACTCACAGGCCTTACACTTTGCCCTACTTTCGATAAAGTCAGAGGTCCCTCGAGATCCTTGCAAGGCTTGTTCCGGCTCGCCACCGGCCTTTACATAATGAGTATACATTCTCGTACACAGTAGTGCAATGTTCGGCGGTAAATATTAAAAACCCGTAAGTTATTATATGTAACAGAGTCTTTGTGAATAATATGATAAAACGTAGAAAACATAAAGTACAAACCTAGTACCTTTCCGCAGTATTAAAGTTATAGGTTTATAGACAACTTTGGTAACATATGAAGATGTAGTACTGGATACTGTCGACGAATGCCTTTACTGGAATCGGCGGAAGCCAAAGGGATGGAAGTGTTTAAGACCGTCGAAGATGAAGTCAGTACTACGAAGCAACAGCTCTGATTTGACAGCAAAGTGTCTGAACCCTCGGCATTTGCCAAGGAACGGCTATCTGAACCCGATTTTCAAAAATCGGAGAGCAGAATCATAACCTATGCGCCATCTTTTACCCTTTCAATTGCATTTCCATCAAAACCTGGAGAAAATCAGTGAGTCGTTGCCGCTGGGATCGCCGAACTTACGTTGAACGGAAATGATGGTACCAGGTCACTTCTTATGTATTGATGGTTAGCATTACATGTTGGTTTCTAGCATACTTACCAGAGGCACCACAACCAGTTTCCATACATGTTGTGTTTTAGTGTTGCTCCACGGATGGAAAAAAGTCTGCTAGCCTCCAAGTCTTCAATGACACTACTAACCTTGTCTACAGACTCCCAAACATTAGTATGCGAGACAGCGGCTCACATGGTGCCACGATCTCTTACGACATTGTCTGTTGCAGTACTTGTTGACGACCAGTGTGATTTCCTCGCATCATCAGGGGATCGTTTATGCATCTTAAGGTTACAGAAACGTGCACACACACATTTTGCACACACCGTTTCTGTTCCACACGCTAGTACCACACCACAAGCATATTTATTCTCCATTTCTTTTATTTCGAAAATAAAAATGTGGCTGATGTTCTTCCTCAACAACCAGTCAGTCACGAATTGGAAAACAATATTAAAATATAAAAGTTTTTCCAACATTTAGCTGCACCTTCCGGCTACTTCTCTACATATTCGGTGCTAGGACTTAGACGTTTGTCATAGCGTTGCACCAGCTTAACAGTACACTCGTCATAAGATGCAGCCGCCTGTGATTTCCGCCAGTTCCGTACGCTTGTCTGTAGCTGATTGTATGTGCCAACATGCAGTTTCCATACCTAGCGATTCATGTTAGCGATGAAAATCAGTGGGATTCAAATTCTTGACTATTTGGTAGGCGATCAAACACTTTCCTTCTGAAACAATGCAGGAGAGTCTTCGTTGCCATGCAGTGTATGGCCGAGAACTGATATGAAGCAAATGCATGCGCTGCAAGAAATAAGGTGAAACCTCTCAGCAGGCACCTGACACTTGGCGGAGGACACTATTTCCTAGGCAACTTTACGTACTGACTGTACGTTTGGAACTGAGAAGTATTGAAGTGACGTGATAGACGAAAATGCTAGAGATATTGTACAACACATTTGCGCAAAGCTTTACACGATTTTTATTGTGGTTTTGATTTCTCGACCGAACATAAGTTGAAAAAAGAAAAAAAAAATGAAAAAAACCCTCGTTATTGTACGGGCTATGGTGGCAGCCTTTACAACCACAATGTTCAAACAGACACGACATGTATGATTAAACATTATGACTCTATACAGTACAGCACTACATCCTCACGCATGCAGTTTTGACGCGGACTGCAATTGAGATGTTCCATTCGCCAAATGTATTCGATGTCTGTTTTTTACTATTCTAACGTCAGTTTCCTTTAGCTTTATTTATGAAAGCGACCGCCAGAAAAGTTAAGTTCCAGTGAAATAATTACTGTATAAACAGTTATTTTGTTAACCTAAAAAAAACTATTTTTTCTACCGGTGCTACTGGAACTATCTGGAAAGAGTTTGGCATTCATAGTCCAAACTGTAGGGTAGCCGTGTCATTTTGGTTTTTGTATGTCACCGATGTGCACGTCAGAGAGAGAGTAAGACAGAGTTACGTTACTGTTAAGCAATCTTTGGTCTTGTCGTGATGCAGTCTTTGCCTCCGCGCATTCTGACACATTCTTAGTTGAAGGGTAGTATGTGATGGACGTATTCAGTAGTGCTGCGTTGGCTTGTGATAGTATCAACTGAATTAAGAAAGATTTATTGTTAAGGACAGCAAACAATAATATCATGTATATATTGGAAGGGGCAAAAAGATATCAGTTTTGAATAATGTTTTTATGTTTGCAGAGAAGTTTCAGGTAAGACTGCGGCACTGAGCAACTGGGAATGATTATTGTCAGCTAGTTAACTTGTTTAGAGCTCATAAAAAACTGCTCAATTCCTCTGTGTCATGCATTAACATATTAACTGATGGAGCTGTTTGTTTTATATAGAAATTCTCTGTTAAAACTGTATCCTTTTTAAATCATTTTTTACTTTGTTAAGCATAGTTTTATTCAGATATATGCTGTTTGTGAACATTATGCGTAGTTTTACCCTGTTTCTTTTTTAATGTATACTTCTTTCCATAGTAACTGTTACTCCTCCCATCTCATATTTCATCATTACGTATTGTCATATCTCACAGTTTCAGTATGGTTTGGAAACTTTATTAAGAAATAGACATCTAATTTAGCTGCTACCTGTTGCTGTTAGCTGTTGTGCCTTCGAGAAATTTGCAACAGTGTTGTCAAGACACATGTAGGTGGAAATTTTGATTACAACCAGATAACTGAATTACTTCAATGGTGTATTTAATATAAAGACAAGTAGCACTGATAGTTACATTTCATTTCAAATTAGGTTCTGTTGTTTATTAAAGAGGTAGTTTTCGTATTTAAGTTGGATAAAAGTTTGTGAGGACACTGTTTTTTTAATACGTAGACTTGTATACAGTGGAAGGTAAAGTTTGGCCAAATTTCATACAGTTACAATTATAATAGGGAGGTTACATGTATCGACCTTTCCACCAGGGTAGTTCGCTGGTTTTTTCAGTAATAGGTCCTCAGATGTTGTACTTCTTTTTCAGGCAGTGAATTTAAAATTCTGTGTCCATTTTGTGAAATTATGTGTCGTGTCACGTTTATTAATTACTTTATTACATAAACTGTCTGCATAATAGTACGGATTCTGTGTCTACATTTTATTCATTGTTAAGGATTTGTGTATACGATAACACAATTCTTGTTGTTTGCTCATTGTAGCAATTCTGTTTTTCCAAGAAATAGTATTTCAATATCGTTGGTACACCAGAAAAAAATATGAAAATCCGTCGTCGCACAAGGCATCAGAAGATGTTGCCAACTAACGATTCGGTATTGGATGACATAAACCACCTTGAACGATTAGGAAATAACAATAGTTTACATGAGACTCCATGAAATGGTGCAGATCCGCAATTATTAAACAGTTTAGTGAACAATAATAAAACAGAACAGACGCTGTTTAATGAACACGGAAACTCTGAAGTTGAGAGGATGAGCGGTAAGTCGAAACAGTCTAGTGAAAGTTTACAAAGGCCATCATGATAGTATAAAGTGTTACAACTGGTAACAGACACTTCAGAATCAGGTTTTGCTTTATGTCTTTTGAACAAACACAGCGCACATCACCTTCAGTGAACAATTATATAGAAGCATAGTGTGCGAATTCGTCAAATTCTCTAGAATCGATTCGTCAGGTGCTTAAAGAAACATGAAATGAGTAAGAAAATCCCTGGAAGAAGTAAAAAAATCGCTGGCAGGAAACAGTATACCACTTAGGGAAGAAATAATGACTTTCAATCAATAATCAGCAATTTTGCAACTAGATTAAGTGACCTTGAAATAGAATACGAAAACCTGAAAATAAATCAGCATAATGAAAAGGACGAATTGTTAGCTGAGATGAACACTGTAGTTCCTAGTGCGACAAGTTCCACAGACAGGAGAACAGAACGAACAAATTCGCACAACGTTAAAAGAAATTAGAGAACAAGTGGAAACTTTAGCATTAAATTCTGAAGAGGAAAATGAAGAGGTAACGACCTGACATCGAAAATGGTGAACTAGTCAATCAGTGCATACCGATTCAAATGACAAAATGACAGTACAATTTTCAGATACAGCAGAATAATAGCCTTTAATCAATTTTAAAGTAAACCAAGAGAAAATTAATCGAGATAATAAGCGTCACAGGAATACTATGAATGAAAAATCAAGTGTCTTGAAAGACAGCTTAACCGCAACGATGAAAAGAACGAGTTTGACCGTGTACACTCACATTAAGAAAACTCTGGTGACCATACAAATTTATGTCGTTCACGTGATTTCCCACGATAACAGAATCACTCATACTGACACGATAATGAATCGCCGATATGGCGCATTAGAGAACAATCAGGTTCACACAGAAATGGTAACTTCGACTGCAAACTCTTCCCCATAGCGCGTTAATTCAAAGTTTTCAGGAATGACACTAACAAGATTTGTCCCCAAGCTTGGACTGATCAGTTCCTATATTCGTTACCACCAAATTGGGCACATGACCGTCCTTAAAATTTCTCTGTGGTTATTTGGAAAATGAATCTGTAGCAAGAATGAGTTCAATAGTGAGAGTTTGCCAAAGTGTTATTGATTTCTATCGACCATTTCAGTCATCCTACGACTCGCAGGCCATAAAAGATGAATTAGTACATAGCATTACAATGTTATGGAAGTTTGAACAGTCACACGTCTCGAGCCCAGCAAAATATTTTGAAGACATGGTGCATAGAAATCAGTCTGTCACTGCTGATTCGAATTTGTTTAACGAAGTTACCAATAGATTTGAGAGACGTAATTTCTGCCAACAGATGTAAAGACGACATAAAAACATTTCAAACACTACTTCAGGTATTTGAACTGAACTGTGATATAGGTTTAACGTAAAGACTCAGTAACAATCAGAACAAAATGTATGACATGCAAGATGCTTTTGTAGCGCGTGAAAACTGTTGGAACTCACATAACAAACATAAACACAAAAACAATTATAGGCTGGATGAAGAACGTCGTCCGTATGGCGCTCTGTTCTCGCAATTGAATGATGATTATTGTGAAACAAGTCATTTCCGGGGCTCTGACTACGAACATCATAACAGATTTAACAAGATTTACGATAATGAGAACAGGTGTAACCATACATATCATAACGAGCTAAATAGTCACAGGCAGTACTGCAACTCACATGATTATTCAAGTTTTCATGGGCACAATTTAGGTTAATGAAATCCGTAAAATACATGGCACAGCAAATATTACTCAAATAGCACCCAATACAGTCACAATAAACAATATCAGAATTCACCGTGTCAAAATTCTGGAAGGGAAAGCCCCGTGCGGCAGAAAAAAATAGTTAAAATTGTTGGATGTGAGGTCAGCCAGTTATATGAAGCATCGTTTTTCTCACTAGCCAAAGATGTTTCGGCACCACTGTGCAATCATCAGTGGGTTTTCGTTTTTATTTATTCTGCCATGTGAACATTTTTGTTAAATGATTATAAAATTATGTGCATATTTACAACAGATCGTTTCTTTTTGTAAATATCTTTACATTTGGTGTGCATGAATTATCTTGATCACTTTTGTGTTAATTACTACAGGTAGCTTGTCATCTGCAAGCAAACGATGTTGATGAGAAAGTGTTTGGCTGGGAGTTAACCTATATTCTAAAATGTATTTTAGTTTTTCACGATGTTTTCGACCCTATTTTCGTATTTAATAATTTCGTATATAATAGTTAAAGTTAAATAACTAAATCCTCGAGATAATGAACGACGAAGAAACGCTACAGGACGGATTTGACACTATCCTTACACACAAGAGCAAGGGATGTCATCATACTGCGAATATCAGTATAGAATAATTCTCTTTAGTAAAGTGGTATCCAGTGGGCAGAAATACTTCTGATCTGTTTCGAAATTGTTGCTTGCGCTACAGCGCACAGCAACAGTTAGCGATATGGAAGGGTATAGCACTCCCGTCGCGCATAGACAACTTTTGACAAGAACTGGACGATTATCGTCGCGCTACAAACTTCACTTATTGTGAAAAGATCGAGCGAATTGCTGCCACGACGCATACGCTAAATAAACCACAACGAACTCCGAAATTTCTTCCAGATTCCGAAAAAGAATAAATACTTTCTAATAAAATGAACACTAACAGTATTTTATTTTAAACTAGGCTATCAGCAGTATGTTATTTTTGGTTGTATTCAGTGATGATAATACAGGGACCTATAACATTTTCTACCACTTTTGAGGAGATATACCGTCTATTACACTGGTAATTGTGTTGTGTGGGAAGACAAGAGGCAGGTGTTTTGATGTAAGAAGTTTTCCAGCATCTATTGTGAGGTAGTGAAATTGTGTTTACTCAGCTGTGATATTTAAAATTATAGCTATGAAGAGTTATTCACGTGCAAATAAATGAACGAAAAGAGAGCAGGGAATTGTTATTTGAAGTGTATATTGAGACGAAGACAGCGATTGTGATTAATGTTGTAATAGGATAACGAGATTTATGTTGACGGGGTACATGAGATAACAGTTATGAGAAGAGACTGTTACAGAATGAGGCAATGATTGTGATGATTAATGAAGAGGAAGAGTGAGTGAGTAATGGATACGAATAGGGACGTTAGTTCTTGTTGTAGTCAGTTTTTGTGCCATATGGAAACATTTCGTGTTTATAAGTGCAAAACGTAAGTTTTTAAAAGGATGTGGCTGGATGATAATAGTGAATGAAAGCAACGTTGCTTAAGATAACAAAGGTATTCAAACTTTTTACTGAACACAAGCTGTCATTTTCATCGGAGCAACACAACATGTAATCGTATAGTAAAACTTACACTAATTCGAGAAGTGACATTTTGTCTCAGTTTGTGCACGAAAATGTTTTGCGAAGATGTGGCTTAACAGTGATTGTCGGTGAAGT
This sequence comes from Schistocerca gregaria, assembly GCF_023897955.1. Taxonomy (NCBI): domain Eukaryota; kingdom Metazoa; phylum Arthropoda; class Insecta; order Orthoptera; family Acrididae; genus Schistocerca; species Schistocerca gregaria. Next base: position 165,747,600 of record NC_064925.1, on the reverse strand, counting down.
GTGCCAACATGTGATGGAATATTTTACTATACAATCAGTAGACATACATTTTCTGCCCTGGAAAGACTCAATCTTTCGTGGTGAATGGTAAATCAGTTACATTGTGGTACAGTATACAGTTACCTATATTGTGTTAGGAGTAACGAGATTTTACATAGTTGCATGTATGGAATGCACATGTGCTGTAATAGTAACAACAGATTGCTATATCTATAAAAACTGAGAAAAAAATAGCATCATGGTTTTACAATAATGAATTACAGAAATATCTGACAAGTAAATGAAGAGAAACAGTATACAGTAATAGGCTTGATAAGACCTACGGAGAAGTCAGTCAAACGTCTGTCTATTATTATATCTAATATGGTCAGTAACGAGAATGCTATCTGGTTATATTTCTTCCTTTACTTCGTGCATCTTTTAATCCTTTTGCCTACAGTTTCATGAAACTTCCAAGAAATACCGCTGTTTACTGTGCTCTTTGCTTCTGTCATATGTTTCTCATAAGTTCATATTATGTAGACCCATAAGGAAGGAAGACATAGGAAGGAGCAATTACCTGTAAGTGTTCAGCGTGAAATTTAAAATAGTGTTTAATCATACGACGTATATATAGCCATTTCGGTTGCACAAAATATTGTGAACTGTCCATTGTTTCCATTGCACTAGGGCAATCTTCATCAGAACAGAAAGTTACATGGAATACATGTAATCACACCCTAGTCAAAAACGTTTGAGCAAAAGTGCTCTCGTAAACCTGAAATGACACAGGAATAAAACTAAAATTGCTACGACATATCTGTTTGACGACAGCACTTTTGCCCAGACGCTTTTAACGAACATGTGATTACATATATTCCATGTAGCTGCCGTTGTCCAATCGAAACCATGGTCAATTGAAAAAATTTTGTGCAACCGAAGTCGCTGTATATGCGTCCTGTAATTAAATAGCGTACGGTTTCTGCATCACAGCTTATAAAAATCTTTAAAAACTAGTCTTTTGTAATTTGTCTTCACTGAAGTAGGTTTTCACCTCCACTACGTTCCACCTCAAATAGCCTGCGTGTCAAACACATATCTATTGATTAATATCAGAAAACTTAAATGTTCAGCTAGTGGGTTCCATTCTTTGTTCAGTTGATATGAAATATACCTGCAATCAGGTACTTCACGTAGAGACAATCTAGTTTTCGGTCCCTGGAACTGCCAGGAATGCAAGTAATCCAGTTTCAATATAGTATTAACAGTCAAATTTTCAGTTATATGCTCGCCTGCTTATTACATTTTTAAACATTTATGTCCGTCGCTAAAAAATATGAAGTATTCCGACTTCTTACTAAATGATTTAATATATTCAGTGCAAATAATTTTTACTACTATCAGTCTTGGAGCTCTGCACAAGAATTTTCAACATCAACTCTTCTTTAGGACATCCCTCACCGAACACTATCTAAGAACTACTTTTACAGATATGTTGTTGTTGTTGTTGTTGTTGTCTTCAGTCCTGAGACTGGTTTGATGCAGCTCTCCATGCTACTCTGTCCTGTGCAAGCTTCTTCATCTCCCAGTACCTACTGCTACCTACATCCTTCTGAATCTGCTTACTGTATTCATCTCTTGGTCTCCCTCTACGATTGTTACCCTCCACGCTGCCCTCCAATGCTAAATTTGTGATCCCTTGATGCCTCAGGACATGTCCTACCAACCGATCCCTTCTTCTAGTCAAGTTGTGCCACAAACTTCTCTTCTCCCCAATCCTATTCAATACCTCCTCATTAGTTACGTGATGTATCCACCTTATCTTCAGCATTCTTCTGTAGCACCACATTTCGAAAGTTTCTATTCTCTTCTTGTCCAAACTAGTTATCGTCCATGTTTCACTTCCATACATGGCTACACTCCATACAAATACTTTCAGAAACGACTTCTTGATACATAAATCTATATTCGATGTTAACAAATTTGTCTTCTTCAGATACGCTTTCCTTGCCATTGCCTGTCTACATTTTATATCCTCTCTACTACGACCATCATCAGTTATTTTACTTCCTAAATAGCAAAACTCCTTTACTACTTTAAGTGTCACATTTCCTAATATAATTCACTCAACATCACCCGATTTAATTTGACTACATTCCATTATCCTCGTTTTGCTTTTGTTGATGTTCATCTTATATCCTCCTTTCAAGACACTGTCCATTCCATTCAACTACTCTTCCAGGTCCTTTGCTGTCTCTGACAGAATTACAATGTCATCGGCGAACCTCAAAGTTTTTACTTCTTCTCCATGAATTTTAATACCTACTCCGAATTTTTCTTTTGTTTCCTTTACTACTTGCTCAATGTACAGATTGAATAACATCGGGGACAGGCTACAACCCTGTCTCACTCCTTTCCCAACCACTGCTTGCCTTTCATACCCCTAGACTCTTATCACTGCCATCTGGTTTCTGTACAAATTGTAAATAGCCTTTCGCTCCCTGTATTTTACCCCTGCCACCTTCAGAATTCGAAAGAGAGTATTCCAGTCAACATTGTCAAAAGCTTTCTCCAAGTCTACAAATGCTAGAAACGAAGGTTTGCCTTTTCTTAATCTTTCTTCTAAGATAAGTCGTAAGGTCAGTATTGCCTCACGTGTTCCATCATTTCTACGGAATCCAAACTGATCCTCCCCGAGGTCCGCATCTACCAATTTTTCCATTCGTCTGTAAAGAATTCGCGTTAGTATTTTGCAGCTGTGACTTATTAAAGTGATAGTTCGGTAATTTTCACATCTGTCAGCACCTGCTTTCTTTGGGATTGGAATTATTATATTCTTCTTGAAATCTGAGAGTATTTCGCCTGTCTCATACATCTTGCTCACCAGCTGATAGAGTTTTGTCGTGATTGGCTCTCCCAAGGCGGTCAGTAGTTCTAATGGAATGTTGTCTACTCCCGGGGCCTTGTTTCGACTCAGGTCTTTCAGTGCTTTGTCAAACTCTTCACGCAGTATCTTATCCCTCAATTTCGTCTTCATCTACATCCTCTTCCATTTCCATAATAATGTCCTCAAGTACATCGCCCTTGCATAAACCCTCTATATACTCCTTCCACCTTTGTGCCTTCCCTTCTTTGCTTAGAACTGGGTTACCATCTGAGCTCTTGATATGTATACAAGTGGTTCTCTTCTCTCCAATGGTCTCTTTACTTTTCCTGTAGGCAGTATCTATTTTACCCCTAGTGAGATAAGCCTCTACATCGTTACATTTGTCCTCGAGCCATCCCTGCTTAGCCATTTTGCACTTCCTGTCGATCTCATTTTTTAGACGTCTGTATTCCTTTTTGCCTGCTTCATTTACTGCGTTTTTACGTTTTCTCCTTTCATCAATTAAATTCAATATTTCTTGTTACCCAAGGATTTCTAGCAGCCCTCGTCTTTTTACCTACTTTATCCTCTGCTGCCTTCACTGCTTCATCCTTCAGAGCTACCCATTCTTCTTCTACTGTGTTTCTTTCCCCCATTCTTGTCAATTGTTCCCTTATGCTCCCCTTGCAACTCTGTACAACCTCTGGTTCTTTCTGCTTATCCAGATCCCCTGTCCTTAAATTCCCACCTTTTTGCAGTTTCTTCAATTTTAATCTACAGGTCATAACCATTAGATTGCGGTCAGAGTCCACATCTGCCCCTGGAAATGTCCTACAATTTAAAACCTGATTCCTAAATCTCTGTCTTACCATTATAAAATCTATCTGATACCTTTTAGTATCTCCAGGATTCTTCCATGTATACAACCTTCTTTTATGATTCTTGAACCAAGTGTTAGCTATGATTAAGCTATGATTAAGTTTACAGATATGTGCCTTGCAATACTGGTTCCAGAAAAAGGATATACAAGTTAGTACATTCATGTAACATTACATATTGTAATTCAGAGCCTTTGACTGCAAACGTACCTTTCATTGAATGCAATAAAAATTCGATTTGTTGGTTTATAACAGCTTTTTTGGTTTAATTGTCAAGGATTATAAATATTACACGTATAACTGGAAAACTGGACAGTGGACAAAAGGAAAGTAAGCATTACAGTATGACACTACTCAGCGACATATAACAACGTGTGAAATTCGTAATTTATTTAGTCAGCTGTAGCCACTGTAGGAACATTATATTCCATCAACCATACATGTACGCTGGCTGTTGTCCAGCGAATTTGCAAGAAAAAGCTAAACTGGAATTGATGGATGCAAAGTGTGTGTGAGCGCTCCCTAGACACGAAAGCAGCCTGCTAACATTAAGGCCAGTTTCATTACTCCCTTTCATTCCGCGAACATGTTACTTTATTATACAGTCGCAATACCTTTCAGAATAATCAGAATACTAACATATACTGTCCCTTTCTTTATGTCCTGCACGAAGCTTCATAACTCGACGTACTGTCAGAGCAGCAAAGCAGTGCAACCTTCGGAGAGGCACACCACAAAGTCGTCTGAGGCACGGACGCAGGCGCGGTTATTCCTCGTCGCAGGCGCCAGGCCGCATTGAAATTCACAAAGAGTTTTCACAAGGAAGAGTGGAGCTGCAGTCAAGTCTAAACAGCGGGGGCGCCACTAGAGGTGTGCCTCAAAGCATTCGGTGCGCTGTAAGTCTGCAGCTACAGCTTTCGAATTAATTAGTTAATTAATTCCTCTTGTCGTCCTCATCCAATTAGAGAGAGAGAGAGACCCCGACGAAAGTGTTGGGAGGGGAGTGTTCCGCCGGTGCTGAGACGAACCGCAGGTGCATTCTCCGGGGTCTGCGGCGAGCAGGCGCCACCTCCGGCCGCCGCGGTGACGTCCTTCATTAACGGCGGGCCGATAACTCGATCAGTGGGCCGGCGGTCGAGGTGGCAGCCAGCCTGCAGGGGCCCCAGGGGCACTAATGAGGCCTGTACCGGGGACAGCCGCCGGCGCCGCCGCCGCGCTCCTTTCCCTGGCTACCAAAGCAGAACGTGCACTTCGTTTTGCGGTTATTTTAGGCGCTACATTCTTGCGAGATTGGCATGAAAGTAATGATGATCCAAAACATTGTTACCACTGTCCATCACGAGATTCGATGCCGCCTGGTGGCATTGCGGGCGCGTGATGGCCAAGGAAAGTGGAACGCTGGGGAGCAGACGTGGCAAAAAATAACGATAGAAATAACCTGTTACTGAGAAGTAGCAGTTAATGTAATAACTGCTCATCTGAGAGAATCAATTATTCTAATTAGTGCAAATAGAGCATGGGCCATCTTTTGGCCGAAGTGCGTACTACGCTTTCGCGTCTGAGATCCGGTGAACTAGAAAAACGAACAGACCACAGAGAATGTACATGTGTAAGGTATTGTATAGCTCACGGGAATAACAGACTGCGCGCTATCTCTTCATCCAAGTATGTACTTCAGTACAGCATCATCTGGAGTGCCCCAGGGAAGTGTGGGAGGGCCGCTATTGTTTTCTATCCACATAAATGATATTTTGGATAGGGTGGATAGCAGTGTGCGGCTGTTTGCTGATGATGCTGTGGTGTACGGCAAGGTGTCGCTTTTGAGTGACTGTTAGAGGATACAAGATGACTTGGACAGGATTTGTGATGGGTGTACAGAGTGGCAGCTAACTCTAAATATAGATAAATGTAAATTGATGCAGATGAATAGGAAAAAGAATCCTGTAATGTTTGAATACTCAATTAGTAGTGTAGCGCTTGACAAAGTCACGTCGATTAAATATTTGGATGTAACAATGCAGAGCGATACAGTGGGATAAGCATGTAATGGCAGTTGTGGGGAAGGCGGATAGTCGTCTTCGGTTCATTGGTAGAATTTTGGGCAGATTTGGTTCATCGAAAAAGGAGACCGCTTATAAAACACTAATACGACATATTCCTGAGTACTGCTCGAGCGTTTGGGATCCCTAGCAGGTCGGGTTGAGTGGGACATAGAATCAATTTAGAGACGGGCTGCTAGATTTGTTACTGGTAGGTTTGATCATCATGCGAGTGTTACGTAAATGCTTCAGCAACTCGGGTGGGAGTCTCCAGACGAAAGGGGGCGTTCTTTTCGTGAACTGCTACTGAGGAAATTTAGCGAACCAGCAATTGAGGCTGACAGCAGTACAATTTCACTGCCGCCAACTTACATTTCGCCGAAAGATCACAAAGATGAGATAAGAGTGATGAGGCATATAGGCACTCATTTTTCCCTCGTTTTGTTTGGGAGTGGAACAGGCAGATAAGATAATAGTTGTTGTACGAGGTTCCCTCCGCCACGCACCGTATGGTGAATTGCGGAGTATGTATGTAGATATAGATGTAGATGTAGGTTTCGTGCTATTTAATAATGTAGAGTGACCCTAAGGAACTCGTGCGACTAGTTGAGTATTAAGTTATACTCTATGATTGTACCTGTCAGACAGCGCACGTCTATGGAAATAACCGTCAGCAGAGTTTTATACTGGATGCTAATTTACTGTGGCAGTTACATCTTCGCTGACAGTTCTTTTTCTCTGAGAGCTACGGGCTACCATTACAGGTAACTGAAAGAAGACAACCGTGTCCCAGACTCCAGTATATCTTAGCAGACATGATATTTCCAGAGAGGACAGACACAGGACCTGAACGAATATTATCATACTTTACGGAAATAACTGCCGACTGTTAGAGGTATCAAAGAGTTGATTTATAACTGAATTCTCGGTGAGCTACAGATCTGAAACTTCCAACATAGCCCAGAAGTGGATGGCTATTCAATATTACTTGCTTTCTTCTCTGGTCTGTGGTGGAGGGTACTTCGTTTTTCGCCCCGTCTGATGTTCGATACAAATTGATTTTAAACTAACTTTCTGATGAGGTAAAGACGTCTGATGTTTGATACAAACTGACTTTAAACTAATGTCCAGATAAGGCGGAGACTTAAAACTTTCGAGGTGGCTCACAAGCGAATGACAATGCGATATTAATTCGATTTCCTGTCTGGCATGTGGAGAAGTGTACTTTGTTTTTCATTATTAGTAATGTTAATTACATATTGATTTTAAACTTACTTCGTGATAAGGTAAACACTTGAAAACGTCATTATAGCTTACATGTGGATTACAATGATACATTAATTCACCTTCCTGTGTATTTCGTCGCGGAAGGTAGTCTGTGCATCACTGCTACTTCCCACTTTTCCCGTTCCAGTCGCGAATGCTTAGCGGTAAGAACGATTGCTGCTAAGCCTCCGACTGATCTCGAAGCTCTCTAATTTTTACCTTCATAGTCATTTCGCGATACGATATGTACGTAGTAGGAAGTAATATGTTGGTTGACTCAGGTGAAGAGAAACTAAAATAAACCAGAAGTCTACCAAATGTATTTGTATAAAGTCATCAAAATGTTTGAAATCGATTGAATAATTTCACACACACGGGACTAAAAGCACAAAGTAATAATTAAAATAAAAAAGTTGTTAATATACCACGTTCGTAAAACGGAATGAAAACTATAAAATAATTTCTTTTCTCCACATACCTCTTACTGACACTCGTGAAAATCCTAGTTATATAACTATGTCTATGAAGTTTGACTGAAGTTTATTAAACTACACTTGTGTTTATAGGTCACTGGCGCTCCTGAAAACTCCTACTACATCATCCTGTACATCTATGTCTCCTCCACACTCAGAATTGGAGCCTATGTCCTTAAACATACCTCTCAAGACCTATATCAGAAGGGCTCAAGTCTGATTTTCCACAAGGCATTATGGCCTAAATTGTGAAAGCAAATATTATTAATAATACGTTACTGTGGTCTAGTATGTAAAAGTGATGTAGAAGAAAGAATGCGGATTAACAATATTTACTGAGCGAAGTAGTATAAATCTGAAACTATTTGCTGAAAATTTCAAGAATATACAAAAAGTAACGTAAAAACACACTATAACAAAATAACTTTAGCATATGTATCTGTTTCCAACTGCTGTATTACCAAGAGTTCGCGGAGAATTAAGACTGTATTATTAACGACATGAGACAGCAAAACTCAGTTCACAGTAATGTGCACAAGATACAGTGACACTGGAGACAAATTATTGTTTACATGTCAACACACACCAAAAAAATTTTGTATCACCTCGGTTCTGAGAGTTCCGGAAACTGTTCACAAAATTGGAATAGAGATCAACATTCCTCATGAAACACACAGAATGCATATTGTATCACCATACAGCGAAATCTTCAGAGGTGGTGGTCCAGACTGCTGTATACACCGGTACATCTAATACCCAGTAGCACGTCCTCTTGCATTGATGCATGGCTGTATTCATCGTGACATACTATCGACAAGTAAATCAAGGCACTGTTGTTCCAGAATGTCCCTACTACTCAAAGGCGATTCGGCTTAGGTCCCTCAGAGTGATTGGTGGGTCACGTCGTCTATTAACAGTTCTTTTTGATCTATCCCAGGTATGCTCGATAGGGTACATGTCTGGATAACATGGTGGCCACTCTAGTCGAGCGATATCGCTATCCTGAAGGAAGTCTTTCACAAGATGTGCACGATGGCGGCGCAAACTGTCGTCCATGAAGACGAATGCGTCGCCAATATGCTGCCGATATGGTAGCATTATCGGTCGGAGGATGGCATTCACGTACCATACAGCCGTTATGGTGCCTTTCATGACCACTAGCGGCATACGTCGGCCCCACATAATGCCACTCCAAAACAGCTATGAACCTCCACCTTGCTGCACTCGCTGGGCAGTGGGCCTAAGGCGCTCAGCTTGACCGAGTTGCATTCAAAAACGTGTCTGGCGATTGTCTCGTTGAGGGCATATGCGAAACTCATCGGTGAAGAGAGCGATCCATTAGGCATGTTGTTGGACCCATCTGTATCACAGTGCATGGTGTCGTAGTTGCACAGATGGACTTCGCCAAAGACTTCGGGAGTGAAGTTGCGCATCATGCAGCCTTTTGTGCACAGTTTGAGTCGTAACACGACGTCCTGTGGCATTATACAACATGGTGGCGTTACTGTCAGTGCTCCTCTGAGCGATTATCCGTAGGTAGTGGTCATCCATTGCAGTAGTAGCACTTGGGCGGCCTCAGTGAGGCATGTCATCGACAGTTTCTGTCTCTCTGTGTCTCATCCATGCCTGAACAACATCGCTTTGGTTCATTCCGAGACGCCTGGACACTTACCTAGGTGAGAGTCCTTCCTGGAACAAAGCAACAATGCGGACGCTATCGAAACGCCGCATTCACCGTATAGGCATGATTGAACTACAGGCCACACGAGCCGTGTACCTCCTTCCTGGTGCAATAACAGGAACTTATTGTCTGTCAGACCCCCTCCGACTAATAGGCGCTGCTCATGCATAGCTTTTTACATATTCGAGCAGGTTAAGTGACATCTCTGAACAGTCAAAGGCACTGTGTCTGTGATACAATATCCACAGTCAACGTCTATCTCAATAGTTCTTGGAAACAGATTGATGCAGAACGTTTTACACTACATTAAGAAAATAAAGCGACTTAATTTTGTAAATGTAAAGACTTACTAACAAAACTGGGCGCATTCCATATTCTGAAAATGGCTCCTTTGGCTTTTCATGCGCTATGCAGCTTACTACTCACAAAAAAGTGACCTTGCGAAAATAGTGTTGTACTCAGCATGTGTAAAGTCGCCTATAAAATCAGAGTGCTATACCATATTTTTGGAACTTGATGACAAAAGTGTCGACTGTATACTGAAGTACTATAGTAACATTATACACTTGTGCAGGTGTGTTCATTTGCAATTTTGAAATGGCTTTTCATGCGCTATGCACCTTACTGCTCACAAAAAAGTGACCTTGCGAAAAAATCGTTGTAGTCAGCATGTGTAAAGTTGCCTATAAAATATGAATGCAATACCATATTTTAGGAACTTGGTGACAAAAGTGTCGAGTGTATACTGAAGTACTATAGTAACATAATACACTTGTGCAATTGTGTTCGTTTACAATTTTGAAATGTTAAGTAAAATGAAGGGAAACTGCCAATGTGTTGTTTAATTGCAGAAACGAAAAAAGATTCGTTTAATGGCAATCAGCACTAGATTTAGCGTAACTAGAGGTCGATTACTGTAACCGTATCTATATTATGCTATAAAATCGTAATAAGTCGACTTAATTCTCTGAATGCATGAGCTTAAACCCATGTTTTGGTCAGCCATTTCACATCAAAGTTTTTTGTGTTTACAACCACGATACCCTGCCTGCCCGTGGAGATGTAAGTTTAAGCTCAATTTTCTAAATGTAGAAGTTTAACATGATGCTTAGGTCAGCCATTTCATCATAACGTTCTCTGTGTATACAAGCCTGATAACCTGTCTCTCCATGGTCATGTAAGTTCGAGACCCTTCCAAATAATTACTGAAGGAATTTTTGTATTTTTGCCAAATTTCATGTAAATTCTGAAGCATTTTCACCAATAGTAAAACTCATCTTTAACGGCCGCTGCCGTTAGTTTCGCTGCCGTGTATCTGCCTTAGTGCTATTAAAATTCTTTGCAACTATATTCTGTTCACTTTGATCAGTGTCGCAATAAACTGGTTTTTATGGACGAGGCATCTTGATCCTTATCAGTGTTGCCTTAAACATGTCTTGATGGACGAGGCATATTGTTCCTTAAGGAAATGGGAACATAAAATTGTATTTCTTGAAATGGCTTCAGCATTTTAGACATTTGTCATTGGATCTTAAGCTGTTTGTACAGTTGCTAATTGTAGTCATTTGATTGTTCAGTTGAGGATCCTGAATTGCGGTTGTTAATTATTTTCGTAGCAACTGCTTATTGCTTTATACTACTGGTGTGTCTCTGTGGTGGAAATTTGTCATTGGGCCTTATGCGATTCATGCAGTTGCCAGTAATAGCCATCTTATGGATTAATTGAAATTCTCGGTATGTAAATGTCTGATAACGAGCAACGCCGTATGTCAACTAATGATTTGGCTGCAACTACATGGTGCTTTGAATTATTTTGAGAATTTTGTTTCGAACCGCCAACGTGGGTCAATCTTTCTTGTTTTTTTTTTTAATTATCATCTTACTCTCATGGATTTCTAGGATAGTATTCAATTGTATATTTTCTCACGGTAAACAGTTTAACTGTCTCTGATAGTAAACTACTGTATAAGTATGCTATAATAGCTGACACATGAGAATATTTCATGATCTTTCGTAATAGTCACAGACAGGTAAACCAGTGGTCCAGAAATAATTAAATGCAAATATTTATTAATAAAATGTATTATATTTAGAATGGTAGTAACAAATATTAGTCTCGCTCTAAACAAATCGATATTATTATGTACAATATGGTTAATTCTAAAGCATAAGATTATGTTAATGTTGTTTCTTAAAACTTCTTTATGTAATGAAGAACTGAGTTTTACAAATAAATATGCAAATTAATAGTAATAAGGAATTAGGAGAAAGTAACGTAAAGTGGCAAACACAGTAAAGTAATGAGGAATTAAAAGTAAAATAAATGAAGGTATAAAAGTAAACGGTACTTACATAAGACACTGAACGTTGATGCAATTCAGCCTATTTCCACAGCTCATATAGCTTTCTTAAAGAAAGCAAACAACTACAGCCGCTGTTGTGAGTGACAGTACAATTATATTGTCAGCAGATGGCATCATTTGAATTGCTTTCGTAAAAATGATTCCAAGATAAAGTGTTTTTTAACGAAAACAATAACTTTAAACTGTCTGGGTATTTTCCGTCGTTAGTGAAGTATAAAATCTTGAAAAAATATCCTAGTCATTAATTTTTCTTAAGTAATACGGGAGATATGATCTACCGACGAAAAAGCACGGTAGAGAAATAATACATAATACATAAGATTTTGTGGTCCCATTACCTTACCACCACGTGGATGAAACTCATACACAGGCTTCTGGTAACACTCCAGTGATTTGCTGCCACGCCATTTGGAGTGGTGCAAGCTTACCAACCGATCAGCTCGTTCTCCCATTGGCTGTCTTTTAGTCTTCCACGTTTGTTTTCGTTTCATAGTTAACGTGAGTTGGTTTAATCACAGTTTGCTTCTGATTACGACTTCTAGTGTGCGTGGCCCTCTGTTGGATTATAGGTGTATGGCTCGTATTCTACGTTGTTTCTGTTTGAACCCGTTTTCCGTTTTTTCTATCGTTTAATGGCGAACTACATGTTAGCATATTTTGCGATTAGTGATATTGAACTCTATTACACTTTGCCACGGAGTGAGTATGTAACTATGCTTCGAATTCTGTTACTTCTTGCCTCTGAGTGCCATGTATGACATTGTCATGCGAAGTGTCGATGAAGATGTAGGTAACTACGCCCTGTACATTGTAGTGTTGGTGATTAGAGCATTCTTCCATCCAAGTGATAAAAATGCCAAATTATTTAGGCAAATATATTCGCACATTATCAACAGGTACTAAAACACAGTAGATTTTATTGGAAATCAGTATTTCGGTTGCCTCCATTATATGCGAGAATACGAAATACGGATGGCAACAAAAGTAACCACACACGAATTTTAAGCAGTGACAAATAAACATAAGTGTACAGGAAACCATGTGATGAAACCAGTCTGTATTTAATATGAAACAAAAATTGGAAAACATTTACACTACCTAATATTACGAATGAGAGCAAAAATTAAGCAGAGTACGATCAATATATTTACGTTACAATTTAAAGAGTGCCATACGCACAAGATAGTCATAATTAAGAACACAGTTTCCGCCTGATAATAGCCTCAAGGTCGAAATTTCAAAGGTGAGTTTTACAAATAAATAAACTTTACCACCAGACCATCATATCCACCAATAAATGGCAAATGAAAATGTCATCGTCTAGTATTCGTGTTCCGAAAAACAACAAAACGGATTTCAGTGCTTTATCTCTCATATTCAAGGCTCACTGCCACGCCTCTTGGCTGTCGTTCTGTTTTCGTGTCGAAACACGGCTCTTGGAATTCTGATATTTTTATGTTCTGTTCTTACCTCTCCAAAACAGTGGTGGGTCAAGCGGTTATTTTGAAGTATCAGTGATGACAGTCACGCCTATTTTTTATACCAGGTACTTTTACCAGAAATCGATCAGCTTAGATTATCAACGTAATTTAAACTGCTGAAATTACGAAATGGCAGGAATATTGGCTGAATCTTGTCTTAACCTTGGCTAAGTAACTGTCCATTATACACTCCTGGAAATGGAAAAAAGAACACATTGACACCGGTGTGTCAGACCCACCATACTTGCTCCGGACACTGCGAGAGGGCTGTACAAGCAATGATCACACGCACGGCACAGCGGACACACCAGGAACCGCGGTGTTGGCCGTCGAATGGCGCTAGCTCCGCAGCATTTGTGCACCGCCGCCGTCAGTGTCAGCCAGTTTGCCGTGGCATACGGAGCTTCAACGCAGTCTTTAACACTGGTAGCATGCCGCGACAGCGTGGACGTGAACCGTATGTGCAGTTGACGGACTTTGAGCGAGGGCGTATAGTGGGCATGCGGGAGGCCGGGTGGACGTACCGCCGAAGTGCTCAACACGTGGGGCGTGAGGTCTCCACAGTACATCGATGTTGTCGCCAGTGGTCGGCGGAAGGTGCACGTGCCCGTCGACCTGGAACCGGACCGCAGCGACGCACGGATGCACGCCAAGACCGTAGGATCCTACGCAGTGCCGTAGGGTACCGCACCACCACTTCCCAGCAAATTAGGGACACTGTTCCTCCTGGGGTATCGGCGAGGACCATTCGCAACCGTCTCCATGAAGCTGGGCTACGGTCCCGCACACCGTTAGGCCCTCTTCCGCTCACGCCCCAACATCGTGCAGGCCGCCTCCAGTGGTGTCGCGACAGGCGTGAATGGAGGGACGAATGGAGACGTGTCGTCTTCAGCGATGAGAGTCGCTTCTGCCTTGGTGCCAATGATAGTCGTATGCGTGTTTGGCGCCGTGCAGGTGAGCGCCACAATCAGGACTGCATACAACTGAGGCACACAGGGCCAACACCCGGCATCATGGTGTGGGGACCGATCTCCTACACTGGCCGTACACCTCTGGTAATCGTCGAAGGCATACTGAATAGTGCACGGTACATCCAAACCGTCATCGAACCCATCGTTCTACCATTCCTAGACCGGCAAGGGAACTTGCTGTTCCAACAGGACAATGCACGTCCGCATGTATCCCGTGCCACCCAACATGCTCTAGAAGGTGTAAGTCAACTACCCTGGCCAGCAAGATCTCCGGATCTGTCCCCCATTGAGCATGTTTGGGACTGGATGAAGCGTCGTCTCACGCGGTCTGCACGTCCAGCACGAACGCTGGTCCAACTGAGGTGCCAGGTGGAAATGGCATGGCAAGCCGTTCCACAGGACTACATCCAGCATCTCTACGATCGTCTCCATGGGAGAATAGCAGCCTGCATTGCTGCGAAAGGTGGATATACACTGTACTAGTGCCGACATTGTGCATGCTCTGTTGCCTGTTTCTATGTGCCTGTGGTTCTGTCAGTGTGATCATATGATGTATCTGACCCCAGGAATGCGTCAATAAAGTTTCCCCTTCCTGGGACAATGAATTCACGATGTTCTTATTTCAATTTCCGGGAGTGTATTTCGGTTGCTTTTTGAAGGGTTATCGGTGTTTTATGTTATATCTAGATAGGTTATCGGTCTCTATTAAAAACTAAGTTCGAAGCTGCTACCGAAATAGTGTGAATTATTGGTACAGAACTATAAAACCGAAATACTAAAGATGTGCTTTTTCAAGTACCAAGAAACATGAAAGCTTCCGAACATTGAAGGCAAAATTCGTAGCACTATTTTTGGTGTTATTCACTTAGAGCAATAACTTCAGGGTCACGAAATACAACACAAAAATAAACGTAAAATGATACATTCGTTTGAGTAAATGTTATTGCACTGCTAGGTATTCCATCTGAGAAAACTGAGAGAATGGTAACAAAATTTATTGTGCCATTTGAAAAACTGCTCGATTTCTTGCGAAGTGTATTCAGCTACAAACAGAGTCTTAAATTTTTATGATGAGAATGACTAATTACATTTTTGCAAGTTTCCACAGTGTTGTGAATCTCTTTAAGTTAGCATTTCTTATAAAACGTTTTCACTACGGACTAAAAGGTATAATATATTTTCTCCTAGCCCCACACTATCTCAAACCCAAAAACTAGTCATGAAATTTGTTTATTTTAATTTTAATAGATATGACAATACTTGTAACAATAAAAATGCGAGGTTCATGTAACAAATAACTGATGCGTGGATAGTTTGCAAACTAACAGTTTTATTGTACTGCAAATAGTGTCAACTGTTGGATGATTTTTTTTCAGGGTCCGCTACTCCTACCAAGCTTCTTAGTGTTATCTGTTGCATGTGCCCCGTAGTTTTCGTTTTACAGGCATTGTCACAGATATTAACAATTCACAAGCACGGATTTTCAGGTCTGTCAGAAAGAGGTATGTGGAGAAGAGACATTATTTTATAGTTTTGATTCCGTTTTACGAACGTGGCATATTAACAAGTTTTTGATTTAAGTAATTTTTTTCTGCTTTTAGTCTTGTGTATGTGCAATTCTTTAATCGATTTCAAACTTTTTGATGACTTTATAGCAGACACATTAGGTATATTTCTGGTTTATATTAGTTTCTCTTCATCTGCGTCAAACAACTACGTACATATCGCATCGCGAAAAGACCAAAAAGGTAAAAATTAGAGAGCTTCGTGATCACGCGGAGGCTTAGCAGCAATCTTTCTTAGCGCTAAACATTCAAGACCTGGAACGAGAAAAGGGAGAAATAACAGTGATGAACAGACTTCCTTCCACCAAGCACCAGACAAGAAGGTGAATTAATATGTCATTGCAATCTGCATCTAGGCTATATTGAAGTTGTCAAGCGTCTGGTTTATCAGGAAGTAAGTTTAAAATCAATGTGTAATGATCATTATGAATACTGAAAAACAAAGTACCCTCCTCCACCTGCCTGACAGGGAAGTGAGTTAATATCACACTGTCATCCGCTTCTGAGGCACGTCGAAAGTTTCAAGTCTCCGCCCCATCGGGAAATTAGTTTAAAGTCAGTTTGTATCAAACATCAGACGTCTTTACATTACCTGAAAGCTAGTTTAAAATCATCAGACGGGCAGAAAAACAAGGTACCCTCCGCCACACACCAGAGAACAAAGCGAATATTATTGAATTGCCATTCTCTTGTGAAATATGTTGGAAGTTTCAGATCTGTAGCTCATAGAGTAATTAATTAGAAATCAACCCTTTCATACCTCTGACAGCCTGCAGTTATTTCCGTGAAGTTTGAAAATAATTCTTCAAGTCCTGTGTCTGTCCTCTCTGGAAATATCATGTCTGCTAAGATGTACAGGAGTCTGGGACACGGTTATCTAGTTCCAGTTACCTGTAATGGTAGCCCATAAACCGCAGGGAAAAAGGAACTGTGAGCGAAGAAGTAACTGCCACACTAGAACAGCATCCAGTGTAAAACTATGCTGCCTGTTATTTCCATAGATGGTGCGCTGTCTGACAGTTGTAACCATAGCGTATAACTTAATAGTGTAAACTGTTGTGTGTATGTGTGTGTTTCTTTTTTCAGCGCCGCTACTTCTTAGTGTTATCTGTTGCATGTGCTCCATAGTATTCGTCTTTAATTTTACAGGTATTGTCACAGCTATTAACAATTCACAAGCAGAGCGAAAAGTGGCAGTAACCGTTCAAATACACAGACTGAGTCAACTTAACCCGGTGGACAGGAACGGAAAATAAACAAATTACAAGATAATTACTACATAGGCGGATAGTTCGGAAAGCAGCTAACGGAAAGTAATGCGGCTCTACTAGAGACAGTTGGTTAGATGTTTAATCAAGATAGATAGTATTTCCACAGATGTATGAGTAATATACTAAATGATTCCGTGAATGCCACAGGAACAACAAAAGCTTAAAATTACTATTTCTCTTTCGATCTGCCAGATACATTTTACAATTATGCCAGGGAAGCTACATTATTACATTAAATGGAACAAAAATCACATAAATTTAGTACAATTAATTACACAGTAACATTAAGATTATGGACCCATTTCCTAACATTGTCCATTAACTTGTTGAGCGACATCAGAGAGCCGTCTCTGAAACCATGAATGTTACAAACCAGAAGGTGGTCCATTGTTTGTACCTCGCCACAGTCACAACACGAATCGTCTGTACAGCCCCATTTGGTTGTTTGCTATCTGTATCGTCTAACTCCCGTGAGAAACCTGTTTAGAGCTAACCTGTGTTGCCTGTTGAGATTGAAGCCTTCAACCGTTTTGGTAGGGTCGTGGATTAGGTGATGGTTTTCCACGACGCCTTCTCTCAGACCCTGCCATGCATTCTTCCATTCAGCATCTAGACCCTTTTTGCCCAATGTTCTGTTCCAGACGGTTCGTTTCCTGGACTTGAGTCTCGTAGGTCCTCCCATGTCGGCATGTATGTGTAGCCTTGTGTTTGCTTCAATTGTTTCTACTATATCCTGGGTTGCTTTCTCTCTACGTATGGAAGCATGAGCGATGTTTGCCAGGCCTGGAAGCCACTCAACGAGGGTTGGCCTGAGAGTGCCGGTGACGGTTCTCAGAGTGGCATTTAGTTGTACATCCACTTTTTTGGCGTGCGGGCTTCTGCTCCACACTGGGGCACAATATTCTACAGTGCTATACACCAGTGGCAGTGGAGCAGTTCGTAGAGTGGAAGTGTCACAGCCCCAAGTGGTGCCTGTCAGTCTGTTGAGAAGATTATTTCTTGTCTTTAGCTTTTGGGCAGTATCAGTTAGGTGTTGTCTGAAAGTCATGCTGCCATGTAGCTTAATACCGAAATATTTTGGGAAATTCTCATGGCTTTACAATTTATAACCAAGCGCAGTTCCCTTCTCGCTTCATTGTTGTTTAGATGCATGACTGTGCTTACTGGTTTTGTCACATAGATTTTTAGGTGCCATGTGTCATAGTATTTTTTCTATGTAGCTAGATCTTCATTTAGTGTTTATTCCAGGTTTTCAAATGAGTTACTTTGCGCTGTAATAGCTAAATCGTCTGCGTAGGCAAATTTACGTGCAGGCAAATCTGCTATATAGATGTTGAATAGTCAGGGAGCTAAGACTTATCCTTGCGGAAGACAATTTTTTAGGGTATGGCACTTGCTGATTTTACCATTTAATTTGACACTGAACTTCCTTTCGCTCAGCATGTTGTTCATGAGCTTCAACGTTATTTTGCATAGGACTATCTTTGCCAGTTTTATCATGAGACCATTTAGTCATACAGCGTCGTACGCTGATTTCAGGACAATGAGGGTTATCCCTGAAAGCTTAAAATGACATTCCTTACTGCGTTTGGCCCTGAATTCGATAAATAAGGCATTAAAAATGGCTAATCCACTCGGTAACACATATGTGTAGGCAGAATTAAGGACTGCTGTAATAAAATATAAAACACCAATTCATAACACTGGTTTAACAAGCACTGAAGGCGTTGAACTGTACTCCAATAAAATAAAAAACGCCAATGAACTAAACCAGTTTGTCAGACAATAAAAGCTATAGAAACTGTTGTAATAAAAGGCCAAAACCACCAATAAATTAACGAAATCTGGCGAGCATTGAAGAAACAGTATATCATACAGGTTGCTGTCAGAATGATTTGACCCACGGGCTGGCTTGCTTCACAAACGACCCATCCACGCTACTTGTAAGATACCCCTTATGTCAAAACCATATTTTAGTTCCTTATATTTTCCAGATTTACGTTTCATATCGCGTCTGCGGTATCATTACCATTCAATAATATCAGGCAGGTTTTGCAGAACGCATAGCAGGGAGTACGACTATTCCCACACTGGCTAGAGTAGCCACTGGACCATCAGGTGTTGCCGCGTAGAAGGCACGATGAGGCATTGTGGAGAGCTGTGAGACAGTTTATCACAGCACGATACGTAGGGTAGCCACAGCCATTCTCGAACGAAATGACTGATATCGTTTAATAAATATTTACCAATAAAAGCCATTTCTTTTTAGCACAAATATTAGGAGAAGCTTACTGGTCATAATCACTTTCTCACAACAATATTACGACGCCAGAAAGCTGGCTTTTCGATAAACCAATTAGCGAAATCTTAGATGAAGAAGTTGTACCAACAACTACGATGTTTCGCGATTGTATGTAGGATTCGCCGACAGCATGCCTGCTGAACTAATATCGTCGTAGGACCATGCCCTCAAGATGACAAACTTACTTTGGAGGCAGCTTGACTGATAGCACGACAACCATTGTAGCAGCCACCCTTGACTATGCAGAGAGAAGCGTGCCCAACACGGGAGCAGCACCATTTCGTCTTTTCAGAAGAATCCCGGTTCTGCATACAAATTTACTACCGACGTATCTGTCTGCAGAGCCTCTGAAGAGAACGAACGTTGAAGATAACACTGAATTATTGTCATTCGAGCCCAGCGATGGTATGCGGTGTCATTTGGTACACCACGATATCACGTCTGGTTCGCATATTTGGTAATTGGGTCTGCGGCCTGTACGGTAATGACGTGTTAAGGCTGACTATTAAATTACGCCACCTTGACGTCAGCAAAATTAGCTGTTGGGTGGGAGGACCAGCACGCAACAATAAAAACGAAGTAATTTTTTAAATTCTATTCACAATTGAGTAACAAATTTCAAGAAACGTTTCCTTAAAAGATTATCCTGCACATTAGTTGTAATCAATTTATTTGCACCTTGATTGAAAACGTTTTCAAAAGGAATACAATACCAAATGCAGAACAAGAATCTTTAAATAGGTGCCATCTTAGTCGCTCATAACCCGGAAGAACCAGCCACCCAACAGGACCCATAGATACGGGCAGAAACGCAGTTACGAGCATTTTACTACAACAGACCAAAGACTAATATTATATCTCAAATGTAGACGGAAAAAATATACTTTTTAAAACAGAAATGTGGAACACTTCAAAGTCATAAACCGTGGAACCGGTAGAACAGTCACGTACGTATTAAAATATTGGAACTTACTGAGCTGTGTCTGACGTAAGCGACCACTAATTTTTTAAAACTTGAAATTTGTAAAACTTATTCTCATTAAGAAAATTCCAGTATAATTGCTGGAGGACTCTAGTTTGGAAGCTACTAGTAACAATAAATGTGTTAAGAATAATTAAAAATGAGCTAACTTAATCAAAAGTACCCCCTGAAGTTTAATAACTGTAGGGAATTCAGATCGGCGGAGGCTATCTGTGCAGTAAAAATTATACCCAATTCCTTAGTAATAAATGCCATGTAACGCTCATCCAGAGGCAAGCTGAAGTTTTTGGATTAAACTGCATAATGAAATAAATATTAAGCCACCAGTACAATGCACCGTAATGACACAAAATCTGATTCAGCCTGCACAGGAGCTGTGCAACGTCAGAAGGAAATAAACTTTACTAGGCTAACAAGGTCCACTACTCAATTGCCCCAAAATTGAGGGTCATCTAATTCCTAAAATTAACCCTGACCAAAGGCTGAAACAGTTTTGCTTTCCAAAATGGTGTACGCCAATATATTTTGACAGCTGTTATTATACACAATGAAACCTGAAAGCAAAAACTGAGAAAGTTGTCTCAACCGCTTGGCGTCGATTCATACTGAAGCGTTGGTCACGAAATATAGAACACGCGAGGACTACTATGCATATGCCTTGTGTTGCAATTGGCCAGACAGACTACTTTCTACAGCGCAAATACGACCATATTCAGTTACCACTTGCATTTGTGGCACCGCTTATAATGGGGGGGGGGTTAGTGTTTAACGTCCCGTCGACAACGAGGTCATGAGAGACGGAGCGTAAGCTCGGGTTAGGAAGGATTGGGAAGGAAATCGGCCGTGCCCTTTCAAAGGAGCCATCCCGGCATTTGCCTGAAACAATTTAGGGAAATCACGGAAAACCTAAATCAGGATGGCCGGAGACGGGATTGAACCGTCGTCCTCCCGAATGCGAGTCCAGTGTGCTAACCACTGCTCCACCTCGCTCGGTGCTTATAATGCAGTTGAATAACATAGTTCTGCACAATTTACTGTCAACGTAAAAACTGAGTGACACTCTGGTGTACCACTTAGGTACTATAGCGCCACGGTACACAAGAAACGGAAATGCTCACCAGAATAATTTTAGTATTGACTAATTGGCCAGTCAATTGCTGACGCGCTTTACAAAAAAAGAAAAGAAATGTAAGATAAAGACTAAGAAATTATACAATAAAAAAGTTAATTCAGCTCGGAACATCCTCAGTCGTATATATCAAGCTCTCTGCTCCTGATTTCCCATGATCTCTGTGAAGCTGTGGGTCTCACTACTAAATAAAGCTCCATAAAAGACGTCGGTGCGACTACATGATGACAGGCACTGATCTTATACCGTCTGAAACAGACTGTTATCTGGATACGGACCCACAGTTCGGCTCTCTGAGATTGTTTCAGCTTATAATCAATTTATGAGACGAGTTGTTATAAACCTCTGGTGACTGGAAGATGAAACGTTAGGCACGGAAATACGCTTTCAAATATCTGAATCTGTGTGAATTCTTAAGGGACCAAACTGCTGAGATCATCGGTCCCTAGACTTTCACACTACTTATACTAACTTATGCTAAGAACAAGACACACACACACATATATACACACACACACACACACATACACACACACACATACACACACATATGACCTAGGGAGGGGCCGCACAGTGACATGGCGCCTCAAGCCGCGAGGCCACTCCGCACGGCAAATATGCTTTGGACCACGAACGAATGACCGTAAAACAAATATCACCGAAAAGAAATGGTAGTCAGGAAGACTGGTTTAGAATACGGGAAACTAGAAACTTCTTTCAGTGAAATTAAAACAAAAGGGTCTGCTTCAGAAATGTCACAAGAATTTGATTGTCAGCCACAGAGGAGAGAGCGGATGTATGGTAATAGTACGATGAAAGCCTCAACGAGGTGGAGGAAATGTCCGACGACGTGACCGAAGAAGAAATGTGAGTCGATATAGAGTTAAAGAGAGTCTGGGAAGACTTTCGGTCAAATAAGGTGAAAAGCGCTCGTAAAATTCCTTTGCAATTTTCAAAATTATTGAAGAAAACGGCAACCGAACGACTTGATTTGTAGAATCGGTTAGTCTCAGGATGTGCTACTATACTACCGGAAAGACAGTTAAGTGCGATAAACATTGCACAATCATCTTAACAGCTCATGAATTGCAGTTTCGGTCATAATAATGTTCAGAAGAACCGAAGAGAAAACTGAGAATCGGTCAGATGAGTATCTGATTTGTTTTCTGGATGGTAAAAGCACTACAGAAACAGTTCTGACGTGTTTCTGGACAACGAAAGCAACATATGAGAAAAATTTATAACATTTACATGCACAATCGCGTTCAGTGGATTAAATTACATGAGCTTTGACGACAGTATTTAAGCACACTCTAACGTCATGGAACTTTTTATGTCATCTAGAACATTTGAATTAGACGGACGGTGTCGCGATGGGAACTCCAACAGCTCCAGTTGTAGCCTGCCTGTTTATGGTGTACTTTGAGGAAATCGCCATGAACTCAGCTCTTGCAAAACATAGTTGCTTTCATCATAACGACGATGACACTTTCGTTGTCTGGTCTCATGGACGAGAAACGCTGGGAGAATTCATGCACCACATCAACAATATCCATGTCAGCATCAGATTCACGATGGGGATAGAGACAGATGGCTCTTCGCTTTTTTTTTTTTTTTTTTTTTTTGACCTCATCGCCCGCCTTTAAATTAATGGGGCTCAGTTATAGAATTTACCGAGAACCCACCCACACGGATCAATAACTGCACGCTAATAGCTATCATCACCCGTCACAGAAAGGTTTTGTTTTGAAGACCTTGGTTCATCGGGCGGAAGCTGTCTCAGGTGCTTAAAACCTGCAGACGAAACTAAACTATTTACGAAAAGTGTTCAAGGAGAAACGCTGCAACAACCGCCAGATTTCGCAAGCCGTCTTTCCGAAAGCACATAAGCAGTAGGACCATGCAGAGGACACGAAGAAGCCTGCGTTTTTATCGTTTTGTGACCCAGTGACACGAAATATTAGCTGGTTCCTAAAGAGGCATCCAATCGATTCGATCTTTTGGCCTCCAGCAAAATTCCGACAGCTCATGAGGATTATGAAAGACGATGTAAGCCTGAGAATGCCAGGATTATACAAAATGACATGGGGTTTGGACTGTTTTATGTCTGACGACTTCGTGTACTATTGAGCAGCGTTGTGCAGAACACAAGCGATGTTTCCGTCTTCGGTACCATGAAAACTCAGTGGTAGCACAGCATGCTATAGAAAGCGGACATCGTCTTGCATTCGACGAGACGTATTACACGGACTAGCAGTTAATGGGATAGTGTAATAAAAGAAGCGATGCAGATAAAGACTTGTAACACCCTCAATGAACGGCGACCTACATTGAAGCACGGCTTAGGACCTGGCCTTCGGAAGGCTGAAGCAGGTGTGGTGGGCGCGCAACGAAACATTGAATGCTGCACAAGAGTGAGAACCAGTGACGTCGCAGAAGGCAGCGACCCTGCATAAAGGAGGTAGCAGCAACCTTAAAGCGGTCACCACTTGACAATGGCCTAGGAATACTCGGCCAACAGCGGGTGGATTTTAAACCACTTGGAGCCCCCGGAAGATCGAGAGAATATCATCAGTTCATATCGCTGCAAAACCATGAATTCATAATTACATTCATAGTATTTGCAGAAATAAAAGAATCATTCGTGAATCGAAAATAGCATAACACGTTATAATTTCCGAGAAGATAGGAGTAAGCCATAATGAAATACAGATAATACAACGTATGTATAGGAACTGTAGCTCGATTGTGTGTGTGAATGGGTGCCCGATACTGGTTACGATGATGCAGCGAGTTGATTGTGTGGGCATCATATTCATGAATGCCCGCTAGTAAACCAAAGTAGCAGTTCACATTAGGTTGTTTATTAAGTGCGTACTTTTTTATTTGCAATTTTTGGTTTGATGCTGTCTGCCACGAATTCCTTTCCTATGCTAACCATTTGCACAACTGAAAAATTTCGTCCTCAAATTAAGGTTTACGTTTGACACCAGCATACTTCTATTGTCCAGGAATCTCCTTCTTGCATGCGTCAGTTTGCTTTTTATGTCCTTGTTTCGTCCGTCATGGGATAATTTGCATCCCTGGTAACAGACTTCGTCTAGGTCGTGATCACAAATGTTAACATTAAGTTTGTCGTTATTGTCGAATTCTGGTACTTCTAATCCCTTTCGCTTTCTTCAGTTTATTCTCTTTCCAGATTCTGTAGTCATTAGATTGTTCATTCCATTAACAGTTCCTGCAACTTCTCTTCACCTCCGCTGAGGGTAACGAGATCATCAGATACACTTATGCTTAATATGTTTTCACCCAGAATTTTAAATCAGACTCTTGAACATTCCTTTTAATTTTGACATTCCTTCTTCCCTGTATGCAATGAACAGCATGGGCGAAAGGATGCATCTGTGTCATACACCCTTTTTAAAGGGAGCACTTCTTTCATAGTCTTCCAGTCATATAGTTCCTTCTTGGTTCTTCTACATTTTGTGTATTACTCTACTTCCCTTTACTTATTACCATTTTTCTCAGAATTACGATCATATTGCGCTATTTTACATTACCGAACTCTTTTTTCCAGATCCAAAATTCTAATGAAGGTGTCGATGTTTCTTCTGAGTGACTTCCATTACCAAACACAACGTTAAGACGATCTCTCTGGTGCCTCTACCTTTCCTGAAGCCACACTAAACGTCCTCTAATAGATCTCTTCACATCAACTACAATTTCTTCTTCTATCACGTGATCAGCCAATTCCTCTCTCTTGTAGAGGCCTTCAAGGTACTCCTCCCACCTATCTTCTATGCGCTCTGCGTTACCAGTGTAATTTAAAGTTTATTTTGAATTGTCCGTATGCTGAGTCATCCGTTCCACCGATCATTTCTTTTTTTTCATTTTTCTTACATATGTATCGTCTTGGCTTCTTGCACTTTCTATGTATCTCATTCCCTAGTTATTTACGTTGCTGTTTCCCTCTCTCTCCTAGAAAACTTTTGTACTTCCTTACTATCATCCATCAACAAAGTGAGGTACCTCTCCTGTTACCTAAGGTGTCTTTGCAGTTACCCTCCCAACGTATATATTTGTATTTTTCAGAACATATGTACTTACTCTTTTTACAGATATCCAGTCATCTTCAACTGAACTGCCTACTGTTTTACTTCCTATCGGAGTATCCAAGTCTTTAGCGAACTTCAAAAGTATCTCGTTCTTCATCAGTATACTACTTCCTTCCACCGTGACTCTTTTGCATGATTCTCTTCTGTCCCCTCTTCATCATTATTACACTCTGATCTGGCACTTATTTGCTCCTGCGTACGCTTTACAATCCTGAATCTGATATAGGAAACACTCTCTGACAATAATAATCAAACTAGAATCGTCAGCTTTTTCCGGGTCTTTTCCATGTATATCTCCTCCTATAATGATTCTTGAATAGAGCATTCGCTATTTCTGGCTGAAATATATTGCAGAACCAGATTCCTCTTTTTCATGTCTTCATCATAAGAAGTCCATGTTCTTCCGTAAATCTTTCTTCTATTGATTCCCAGCATACCAGTCCCCATGATTATAAGGTTTTTAGTGGCTTTACGTACTGAATTACCCGTTCTATATCCTCATACACTTTTAATTTTCTGCTGGTGAGGTTGGCATGTGTATCTGAACTATCGTTGCTGGTGTTGATTTCCTGTCAGGCCTGTTGAGAAGAGCCCTGTTACTGAACTGTTCACAGTAATTCACTCTCTACTTTATCTTCCTGTTTATAACGAATTCCACCCACGTTGTGCCATTTTCTGCTGGTGTTGATATTACCCTCTATCGTCCTGACCAGTAATCCTTTTCTTTTTTTTAAAAAAAAAAAAGACAAGGTTCAAATTGCTCTGAGCACTTTCGGACTTAATATCTGAGGTCATCAGTCCCCTAGAACTTAGAACTACTTAAACCTTACTAACCTAAGGACATCACACAAATCCATGCCCGAGGCAGGGTTCGAACATGCGGTCGTGTGGTTCCAGACTAAAGCGCCTAGAACCACTCGGCCACAACGATCGGCGCTTTTCTTTCCATTTCACTTTATGGGCCCCACTACATCTAGACTGAGCCTTAGCATTTCCTTTTTCAGATTTCCTAGCTTCCCAACAACTTTCAAACCTCTGAAATTTTTCGTCCACATTCGTAGAATATTACCTTATCGATAGTTATAGCATATTTTTCTCCGGGTCAGCTTCCCATGGCAGTCTCCTCCTGGAGATCCAGATGGGTGACTAGTCCGAAATCTTTTGCCAATGATGATATCTTCATGACACTTTTCACTAACTAGCCACATGTGCTGTAGATACGCATTAGGTGTGTTTAATTCAATGGTTATTGATACGTGGCGCCGTTGGCGCCAGTCGTTTCTCTGTATTCATTTGAGATCTTTCCGATCGACTCCGCATCGGGTGGCAGTGGTTTTCCTCTTTGGTCGGTTTTCGGCTATTTAAGCGCACGGCGCTGTGGGGAGAGGGCTGGTTTTGGTCGGTTGGTTGGCGTTCTGGTGGGCCGTAGGGTAATCGACATTCACTTTTTGCGCATGCTCTGCCCCTTACCATCACGTGGGCACTTGGGCTGCGGACGGAGACGTGCATGCGGTAGGCGAGTGTGTACTGCGCCTAGTGAGAGGGCGATGGTCTAAACGACATGAACCTGTGAAAGTGGCTTCGGATTGTATTAGCCTGCAACCAGACATGCAATAGAATCAAACGGTGGGAAATATTCTGGTTCCTAAAGTCCTGCTGTGTATATGTATATTGAATTTCGTGTTTTTTGCAGTTAACGGCTCGGCCAATGTTCGCATGCCTATGTTACCTGTTTCGTGTTGACTACTGGCGTACAAGTTACCGAACAGTTGTTTGTCTGTTTTGGACGAACTTCAGATACTGGCGAGGAGTGTATATTAAGTGGGTGGTGGTGCACACCGAAATAATCACAGGTTCCCTTTTCTGGCACCTTTTTTCTTTTGCTATTAAGTGTAATCCACCTATAGTGGCATTCTTTTGTAAAGTTAAGATATTTATAACGTTGTTTTTCTTAATGTATGTAACTACTATTTAGAATCATAAGACAGAGCGTGTGTCCTAGTTTCTACACACTCTGTAGAGTTCTCATGGAGAGTTTCTTGTATCGTGGTTCCTGTGAGAAGGGAGGGTGAACTGTCGTAGATTTAATATGGTTGTAAAGAATAATTGTATTCTTGCCTTAAAATTTTTCTAATGTTTCAAAGATTGAGTTACTCTGAATACTGCCCAGTTGCTATGTGGTTTTATGTTGTTGTTTCAGTGGTATAATCAACGGAGTGTGCTGTTCATTTAATTTGGGGGACGACTTCTTGGCTGCGGCCAGTTTGAATTGTAGTCTTTAGAGCGGTCGCTGTATTCACGATTAGACTCGAGTTCTTCGCCAAATTTAAGTTGAGTGCTTTATTATTTGTTCCTGGTCACGCCGAGGCGTCCGTCTATCCTTCTCCACCTTGCCTTTCTTCTTTTATTCATGCTCGATCAGAATTGTAGTTTTCGCGCACCTCTGATTTGCCATTAGGTCTTACTGAAATTTTGTAATGCCTGAAAGACGCCTTTCATTCTGCTGGCTTTTTACTGTCTTATACTGAAAGACAAATTGTGAGTTTTTTCTGCTGTTATGTCTTAAAAGGTATCCTGCTTCTATAGACGTTTTTCTCAGTATACCATTTGTTGTGTGTATAGGTCTTAAGATTTATGTAAACAGTGTTTGAAAACCATTTTTTTTATGGGCTTTGACGCCCGTATAAACTTTGGTCTGTTTTGTAATATTTCAAACTATAGGGCAGTAATGTGTATTATTCTGGGGCAACAGCAGTTTGCTTTTGTGATACAGTTGTTAAATAAAAGCTGTTGGAAACCTCAAGCCACAGTCTGTGTTTGAATGCTAATTATTGTCTTGTCTTCATTGAGTTGAAGCTTCCTTGAGCGTGTGTTCCACGTCTGAGTTTCCATTGTCTTCAGCATCCTCAATTGGTTGATCATTGCTGATTATTACACGTTTAGTGGCAGTGTCCCATCCAATGTCGATGACAGTGCCCTGAAACACTGTCCGCTTGTCTGTCATCTTGACCACGCCGTTGGCAGAACGAGGCTGGCATCTAATGCGGCAAAGCCTCTGTCACCATTGCTTACGATATTCATTCAAAATTTAATAGTGTATAGGTTCATTTTCATACAGCAGCTGTAAAATGGTCCAGTTGCCGCCAACAAACGTGGAGGTTCTCCGTACAATCAGAGAGGAGAAGAACACGCGGCCAACATTCGCAAGAAAAAGGGAAAGAATGATGCATTAAGACATAACTTCCATGGTTCTCTGTTGTTCTGTAGGTGGTAAAAACTGATGGGGAAGACTAAGAGGGAAATATATCGTGATAATAATTTATGGCTTTTGGTCGTATGCGCTATACTAACAAAAAGATGTTGCCTTGCATTAAACCTGTTAGAAAACTGATGAAGTAATGAAAGTTGGTTTGATGGAAACAGAGATCAAACGAATATGATC
This sequence comes from Schistocerca gregaria, assembly GCF_023897955.1. Taxonomy (NCBI): domain Eukaryota; kingdom Metazoa; phylum Arthropoda; class Insecta; order Orthoptera; family Acrididae; genus Schistocerca; species Schistocerca gregaria. The sequence goes on along the minus strand of NC_064925.1, from coordinate 165,718,797 downwards.
AAAAGAGTCAAAGGGATTTTCACCAAACTCCATTAGCACACGATGCAAGAGAGGCTCACGTGAATCACACAGTGCTTTACGCTAAAATTCCGAAACCTTACGTTCTTAGAAGAGGCTACCAGCGTGTTGCTTCTTGCTGCATGTATCTGGCGTTAGCGCATTGAAGGTAAACATAGAGATGTTTACAAAAAAAAAAAGAGAAGCCATAGTAAAGTTCTCCCCCCACCCCCACTCATAATTCATGTCTAGGCGTGGTAAAGGTGAAATGACAGTAGTGTACGATCTACCCTCCTTCATACACAGCAAGGAGGTATAAATCCAGCCTCTAACGAATTTTTGTACTCGTATTATTGTCGATTAGAAATTTCTGAACGATTTTTATCACTATGATTTGAGTGATTTCTTCGCTACTGATGCACTTGTTTCATCGCAGCGAATCTATCGGAACTGACAGCAGTGTATCAGATGCTGAAGAAGAATTTGTGTCAAACCTGTAGTCATTTTCTCATTACTCTAACAACAGTGTGCGTAATCAAACTTTTAACATGTAATACGGTGAACTAAAATATTGGTATACCCCCACGCCGGAGGTACGAACAGTAAAAAAGTTTTTTATCGTGTTTTATTGAATCACATGATACATTTCGGACCGTGTGGGCCCATCGTCAGGGCAAATCATATTAATAATTATTTACTTCTGCTCTTGAATGCGATGATGCCAATTGTATATTCCTATTATGAGAAAGTTAGGTGTTATCTTTTGTATTTTGCGAATGAAATGATACAAAATGTGATGAGAGACATGGACAAACAGTGAAGGACATACGGAAAAATCAAAGAAAAACATTTTTATCATTGTAATGCATTAATGTTCCTGGGTGTAACTGCGTGTTCGCACCCCTGGTACGGTGAGGGTGCTTCCAGCATTTTCTAACGTTATCATTTTATTGGTCTACGTATTGTGATATGGGAATATATAATGTAGCAAGGCCGTACTGACCTCCAATTCTTTGTACATGGTACACTCAACGATCATACAGTTGTCACATGGTGCTCCTTCCTATGTGCGTGTTTGCAGTACTACCTTAGAACCTGACTTAATTTTTATGGTTGACGATGCACGGCCTCACAGAATAGCGTCCTCCAAACTTAAATGCCACTATCACGTGGGGGATGCCTTGGGAAATAAATTTCAGCACGTCCAGTTGCATCAACGACTATACAGTATTCCAGTATTGCCAACCGCGCTGGTAGAGGAGTGGAACGCTTTACCTCAAGACCTCCTTACAAACCATAGGACTAACATGGAAGCCATATCATAATATGAATTGCTATGAAGTACGTCCCACCGCTTCTGATGTTCAAGGGGCCATCATGGATCGCCGTCACTTCAGTGTGATTATTGCCCTTCAATAAAAGGGGCATTTCTGCTCGTTCTTTCGCTTACATCCTGTACTACACACCAATGGTCCTTTCTGAGCATGATCAGAGTTTGTTCGAGCTTTGTTACTTGGCAGTAGTACGTCAATACACAACATAAACTCCTTTTCCCCCCCACCTACCGTGACAATGCACGCTTGTATTTTCGCATGGAAGCGATAACAAAAACGCCGAATTGAATTCTGCGATGGATTGTTCCAAGCATCTTGCTGCTTTTGCTACAATTTGGCTATGACTCTCGCGTACTCTAAAGAAAGAGTAAGTCTCATTTCCCATACATTTTCAACTGGCGAGAGATGTACTGGTTTTGCTGCTCAGAGCGATCCTCTTGCACCACGAAGAGCACGTTGAGTCGCAACAACTGTATCTGGATATGCATTGCCTTACTGAAAAAGTACCATGTCTTTCCTGCTGAATGGCCATGAGCACGGGGACAACAGCATGGGCAATGTAACGTGCAGTGATTACTTTACCCTGCAGAAAAATCAAATATTGCTAGGAGCTGTAATCGATAGTCTACCCCGACACACCATGTAGCATGGGATGGCACCTGTGTTCCACGGGCGCAAGCACTCTGGAAAACGCACCTCACAGGGTCTACGCCAAACACGTATTGATTCCTGATGACACAGCAGGGGTAACAAGTGCTCAGATTTAGTTCCTGGATTATGTTCGATCGGCCACCGTTGCATGCACAATGCGTCTATTTTGAGATGCATCTGTACAACATGAACGTCCAGAATCTAGTCTACAGGGCATGTTCCATAGACCACCGTTCAAAGCAGCGGCACACCATCGATACATTGAGCCAAAGTGTGCGGGAATCCATCTATACGTCCATCGAGCCGGCAGTGCGATGCTATTCAGGTGTCTGAAGCTTTTCAGCCGGAGTACATACTCGTCGGTATCCTACAATTAATGTTGCGAACACTGTTCACCGCTAAACTCAGTACAGTTAATGACTGCATAGTCAAAACAGGCCTCCTGTGGGAGACCTGGTCATCGATGACCGTAGCTACTACGCTTCAGTGTATACCTGTAACACCCTGGTGCCACTGAACACAGTCACTAAGGGGATGGCATTATTTTTCCGACGGTGTATATTTGTGTTGTCTCGGCTTGAGGTAATCGTAGGGGCTACGTGTTAAAAAAAGAGTCAAAAATATAATATTTATACACTTTTATTTCGCTATGCAGAGGTAAACGATATGTGTGCTAGCTAAACAAAACGGCTATGAGTCAGGAAAAACTGTTTACATAAAATATCACTAATACGCAGATGCTGTAGACCCAACTGAAAATGTCCTATTGACTTACTTTTGTAACAAGACATTTGGAAAAACGTGTAAAGTTTTTCTTTTTGAGTTCGATTTCTTCATTCAAAATGGAATTCGGTTTCCTAACATAATGCAAAAAAAGTTACGATTCGTCCATGAGGCCGAACATTCTCCGCCTGATGTAAAACAGGTACACTATATTCAGCTTGTCGTCCTTTAAATACGCAAGAAAGTGTGACGGGTCAGTATACATCGGAGTTACAGTGTTTTCTGTACAGTGCACATATTTTTCTACCAGGTGGTCAAATGTGATACTTACCTCATTCGTAATTTTTACAAGTGTATGTAACTAATTCGTACAACAATTTCTAAATACACCTGAAACATTTCGGTTTTCAAGGCTTTGTGCTAGATAATGGTCTTTGATCCGAACCCACCACATATTAAGGAAAAAATGAAACTGTAGCTTAAAGCTTTTTATAATGTCATTTTTATAGTTTATAAAAGTTTTTCTACACAATAAATAACATATACTCTACAACCTATCTGTCTCGAAAGTCGCATTTGTTGTGGCACTTCAGTTGTTGATACATTGCAGCATGTTAATACTTTTCAAGGGCAAAATGGAGTACTGTAATACAAATGTCGTTAATAATACGGTTTAACGCAGCATGCGGAGCGATTATAGTCTTTGCGGGACAAAAGAGACTGCCGACAATTTACAAAGTGGTAAGTGTTTACGAGCTCTGGCATTGCAACCCAGACACTTTTGATAATTAAGCTTTTTATCTCCTCACAGACCGAGGCATTTATATTAACTAACCGCAGTGGTAATGCGTTACGTCGGCGGTCACAGCTACAAACGAAATACAGAAAGCATAGTAAATGAAATGCTTAGCGGACTTAAAGGGTTGTATTCTCTCATGTATTATTTTATTCATTAAGTCATTCGGTGCCGTAAATACCTTGAATTGGGGGAACTTTCCAGGGCTGTGGAAGGAGTCAAAGTACACATTAACCAGTGACCAGTAAATCATAGTGCCTTTATCTGTACACCTTATTAATAGCCAACTAAAGTATAATTATACCCTTTTAAAGTTATTTATGCTTGTGACAGCTAAATTTCTGCGCATAAATCAGAATAAGAAGTGCTGTAATGAGCACAACTGTTACATCCTCAGTATATTACACAGCGATTCCTTACCTGCCATTTCTAGCTCAATATTATTTGATTGATGAAGTAATTCGCAAAGAAACCTTTTACTGAATATTACTACTTCTAACGCAATTTCAAGGAACATTAATTCTTGACACGTAAGTAACAGAACTTTCCTTTCCCTGATTATAGACATTCAAATAATTTATGCAGATAATTTTTTTTCATTTTAGTTGTAAGGGATCGTCTTCTTTTTTTGATTTAAGCTAGACTGGAGCTTGTTGAATATCTTCCAAACAGAATATATCACCCTGATCCCTAGACAAGGAGAAAAATACACATGGGCACAATTTTTGAATGGTAATGTGATCCTGCAAAGCGCTAGTATACTAACGCTATGAAAGATACTTCCTGAGAGATAAATATCCTGATCTCAGCTTCTTCCTTAGTATATCTACTCGTTTACTCGAGGCTGAAAATTAATTTATCCCGATGGAGACAAAGGTGTTTTATCAGGGTCTTTCCTTTACGGTATGACCATTAATTTATGCTTCTGGAGCTAATAGGTCCTTCCATAATATGAATTTTTGTGTAAATACGACTTGAACAGTTTGCTGTGAAGTTGTCATCTGGACTGCGCCTGATAAGGATGAGGTTGGACCCTGTCATTAGCAAACACTACAATTTTTGACATTCCCTTTGACACCAACGTAAGATAATTTGTGTAGGTTAGATATAACAACGGGCCCAATTCCGAGTCTTGTGTCAGTGGAGATCTTGTATTTCCGCTTTCCAAAGTAAGTCTGATGCGTGAGACTCAATCTGTTAATGGGACGCTAAAATCAGAAAGTTATTAATTTGTAATCATATAAAACGAATTTTTTTATTTGTTATCAGGCTGTCTGTCTGTCCGTCCGTCTAAGACCTCGCATATCTGGAGCTGGTAAACGTGTCAAGTAAAAACATATGCCACAGATTAAATCCTATAGTCCCTTGGCAGTACAATTAACGGTTGCATATAATTCAGTTCATTCAAAAGATGTGGCTATTTATTTCACGTGTTTTGATAGCCTCAAAGTCAATCATCAAAACCTTCAAGGTAGCAACCATTGACCCACAATCATGACAGTTGCCAAGACGCAATGTCCTACACTAAAACCAAAGGAAATATCTGATTTTTTTTTATTTTTAATTATACAGCACGAAAAAAATTGTGTTTGTCATGTTTATCAGACTAACTGTCAGTCCGACCATGTGCTAATATACGATTTTCTCAATAGCGGCTAGACATTTAAAGTTGAAATTTATGTCACATAGTAAGGTCTATAGCCACTTGGTGGGATAAAAAACGCTAGTTTCTAAGTAAATGTAATCAAAAGATAGTGCCACTTATGTAATATAATCACATATTTTGATACTTGCAAACTCATTCATTAACAGCTGTAGGGTGTTTTCTCTTGACGTAGAACTTCAAATTAAAACATCTTCGAAAATCTTGGAATATCTTCCCAGTATGAGTGTCGACACTTGATACTCGATTCAGGGACCGAGCGATGTGGCGCAGTGGTTAGCACACTGTACTCACATTCAGGAGGATGACGGATCAGTTCGCGTCCGGCCACCTTGATTTAGGTTTTCCTCGATATCCCTAAATCGCTTCAGGCAAATGGCCCTTTGAAAGGGCACGGCCGACTTCATTTCCCGTCAAATGGCTCTGAGCATTATGGGACTTAACATCTGAGGTCATCATTCTTCCTTCGCCATCCTTCTCTAAACCAACCAACTCGATTCCAGGAGTGGATGAACTGTCTTTACATCTAATTAAGTTTGTACAGAAGCCTCACTCCTCGAATACTACACGCACCTGGTCAGTTGGACTGGACTGTTTGGGGGTAGGAGACCAGACAGCGAGGTCATCGGTCTCATTGGATTAGGGGAGGACGAGGAGGGAAGTCGGCCGTGCCCTTTCAAAGGAAACATCCTGGCATTTGCCTGGAGCGATTTAGGGAAATCACGGAAAACATAAATCAGGATGGCCGGACGCGGGATTGAACCGTCGTCCTCCCGAATGCGAGTCCAGTGTGCTAGCCACTGCGCCACCACGCTCGGTGCACCTGGTCAGTTATTCAATGATCTGATGAATGCTGTAGTCTCCTCACGACCTGTATTTTAAAGTTAGGTTCTGTTGGCAGTGAATGCATTGTCTGCAGAAGTGAATGGAATGCATGTGTATTTGTTGATATGTTATTTGATATAGTGTTTTCTGCCGTTTTAAGGAAGTAATCACTGATTTGAAGACCCATGATTTTGATATGCTTTCATTTCTGCAAGACGCATTTTCGGACGGCTCAGTATCACTTGAATCAAATTTTTGTTTTGTTTTTTCGTATAGGTTTTTGTCTCCATCTGAGAATCTTTTTATGTTTTTATTTTATTTGTTTGTTTATTTAATTGAGAAAGTACTGAGGAATGCGTTTTTAAATACAGACAGTAGGTTTTTATTATACTGTTGGTAATGGAGTATCAGATCTTGACTGCTGCATGTTCGCTGCAGTAAGGTTCCCCATATATGTACACAAATGCCCGCGTTAACACATGATATTGACAAAATCAAGTATTCTTGGAGTGTCGGGAAGCCTAGATGCAGCAGCGCCACTGTCAGCTCGACAACGAGAATTATTCTTCGTCATTCTTGGGCGAACTTCAACATGTTCGTTGAAGATCATAATGGTAATAATGTTAGTGTTGGTTTTATTTAAGCTTATTCTAAAATGTAATGAGAAAAATATCGCTAAAGAAGGTATAAAGGAAATTCGTTCTAGAGCAGAAATACATTTCTAAGGACGTGGACACACAAGCACATACTCACTCACACGCAGATACGTCCTTATGCACGCACTCGCACACTCAAATTGTAACCTCTGTAGGTCCTGCGTCATAGCAGAAATATATTAATTTAATAAAAAAGATTTAAAATCAGTGGTACAAAATTGTGACTAGCTTATCCATCGTCAAAAGAAATGGAGTTATAAGCCATTCTTCAAACGTGTCATAAACTAAGAGCCTACATGGGTCTTTTATAATATTTTTGAAGTCAGCTAATGTAAAGTGCAGATCGCTCTCGTCAAAACAGAGAATTAATTTGTGGTATATAATGGTATTTATGCCAAAATCGCCACATATCCGTATCTCCTCCCGTCACAGCCAGGGGTAAATCAACACCGATCTGTTCGAAGACACGTGATTCCAACGTCTACAAATGATCGATATACGAAGGGATGTCACAAAGTAAGTTGCTGTTTATTATGGTAGGCCTAGAGACTTTTATTGAACGGCGTACTACACGTCAAAGTGTCAGGAATATGACCTTTTTTTTCACTTTGTTTGTAAACTATGGTTGGAACGTTGTCCCAATCGTCCAATTCCTCAACGATAGATATCTGCTCCTTGATCACGGTGCCAGTCGAGAATGGATGTATGAATTCTTCATCGTTGCAGAACCTATTATTACTGCGTATTAATCCATTGCCTGGACATTCCGGTTGATGGTGATGACATCCCTTCCAAATTAGCGTCATCCATATCTTCGCGAACTAGGACCAATTATAGGCACCATTTCATTACAGATGGAGTGACATTGCATTAGGTTAATATACTGGCTGACATCTACTGTGAATCTATGTGCAATTTAGACGTTGTACAACAAAAATTGCTCTGTGTCACCCTCTTCATCTATACAGTACCTACAGAGTTGACGTGTCATTTCCCTCTCACCTTGTAATGCACCTGACATCCGTACCGCACCACACCTTTGGCTCCAGGGAACGTACAACATTTACTCTTGCTGTGCAATGGTCTGAGAGTAAAACGATAAGGGTAAATTATTGTTGACGTTGTCACATCAGGAAAAATTGGGTTACTCATCCATAATGTAATGAGAGACGCTATGAAGGGTCTCATAACTTGTCATATGGGTGTTCCTTTAACGGCTCAGTAACGCTAATTATCAGGTATGTCCCATGTCAGAGCTGCATGGCTGTTTGACTTGACAGTCAGACGACGGTCTATAGTAGAATACGGTAATTAAGAATATTGACACATTTATGGGCTGCTTTATCGTTCTATAACATTAAAGAACTAATTGAACGACCTGCTGGATTTATAAAATATACATAATTTATCAAAGTTCTTAAACCCAAGTCTCACACTCCTTTCAGTCACATAAAATAATGAGGAGGCATTTCTATTAACATTTACATCCGGTGCTTTTGATATGTTTTAGATGAATAAGAGACGAATGGGACAATGGCACGTTAAATAGGTAATTGGTAGTGAGAAGTAGCGTTATGGGATTTCTAGAACAGGTTACATTCATTGGGTGGTGTTGCTCAATCAAAAAGGAGTATGGAATACCATATAAAAGGGGTTTTGGTTGATGAGACATGTTGATTTTCTCTGAGTAAGGGTAACTAGTAACTTATCTTTATAAGTGTCTTGCATGTGCAATGGCCGTGCCGTATTGGAGAAAAAATTAAGTCCTGTCATGAATCTAACACATCAAACAATATGTAATGGTAACGCAAGATTCGACCGACAATAAATGAATATGCCTCAGTTTTAATTTTTTTCTTTACTAATTTTATAAAACTCTTAACAAGTGTTTTGCAAATTCTAGTATGTCAAATATCTCTTGCGGGCGGGATGGGATGATGTGGTATGTTCATTAACAAGGAGAATTCATAAGCAGGAATCGAATTTGTGACACGAAGTGTTTAAGTTTTGAGTATAAATGAAAAGAAAGGTTAGCTATTATAATTCACTACGTCGTCTCCCAATAGAATCTGACCTGTCTCGTTGTCGTCTCAGCAGTGGCATCTCTCTCGATATGTAGTAAGGGTAAAGGAGAAGAAAGGAAAAGGAGAGTTCATGCGGGAACTTGACAGTTGCGAAAAGTAAATTAACATACTACTTGGAAAGAACTGGGACTTCTAAGAATGCAAACTAAATTTATGGGAATACTTGCTACAGGACACTAAAGAGAACAAAGTAGCCTACCATCTTAATTTCTGCGTAATTTTAGAGAAAGTTATTCACACGATTCTCCGTTCACTAGAAAGCAAAAGTAATTACTGCAATTGCGAAGACGTATATTCATCATTGAGCACCACTACTTCAACGAATGAGCCATTCCCACGTAGTCTCAAGATTGAGCATCTCCAAAAATATTACTCACTCGGAAATATTCGTTTAGCACGCGAATTGAAGAACAAGGTGGAAAGTCACTAGAGGGACAACTGATCCCAACACGTGCGGAAGATATTACTTAGCGTGAGCAACTAGTAGGTTCATGTATATGAAAACTGCGTAATGGACGAAGAACAGGCACAATGTTCAATGAGGCTCAAAGTTAAACCAATTTCACTCGCAGTAAGTAGAAAGAATTAACAGGTGCCAGGAAAGCGGCGAGGCTTTCAATATTACTGATTTCCTAACTCTAATAAATCGCGATTTTATCTCATTTCTGTCCACTAGCAACACACATGCTACCTACCAAGAGCTGGAACGCTACTCCCACGACAGAAAGTCACCTTCCTCTTTCCTTTGCTCAGAGCGGAAGCAGAATCTTTTGGGAGAGGGAGGTGGCGCACGCTCCACTAGCCAGTGAGGATGGACAGAAAGGCCCATAGAGCTATTTACTGTTTTAGTTAGCAGAGGGATGGAACGACTGTGCTCCTTTCTACTTCTCTGTTATGTGTCTGCGTCGACCTGTTTTACTGCAATGGAAAAAGCATGTGAAGTTCAGAAGAACGCGAAATCCCGAAGATTGGCTAAAATTTACAGACGCGCGAAATTTTGCACGGATTTCAATGCGAGATGCCGTTAATAGGTTCCACAACTAACATTGTCTAGAAATTTGGTAGAAAATCCGAAGAAATTCTGGTCGTATGTAAAGTACACAAGAAGCAAGACGCTGTCGATACCTTCGCTGCGCAGTGCCGATGGTACTGTTACCGATGACTGTGCCGCTAAAGCGGAGTTATTGAACGCAGTTTTCCGAAATTCCTTCAACAGGGAAGACGAATGGAATATACCAGAATTTGAAACACGAACAGCTGCTAGTATTAGTTTCTTAGAAGTAGATACCTTAGGGGTTGCGAAGCATCTCAAATCGCTTGATACGGGCAAGTCTTCAGGTCCAGATTGGATACCGATTAGGTTTCCTTCAGATTACGCTGACACGATAGCTCCCTACTTAGCGATCATATACAACCGCTCGCTCACCGATAGATCTGCATCTACAGATTGGAAAATTGCGGAGGTCGCACCAATGTTTAAGAAGGGTAGCAGGAGTAATCCATCTAACTACAAACCCTTAACATGGACGTCGGTTTGCAGTAGGGTTTCAGAGCATATACTGTATTCACACATTATGAATCACCTCGAAGGGAACGATCTATTGATACGCAATCAGCATGGTTTCAGAAAACATCGTTCTTGTGCTACGCAGCTCGCTCTTCATTCGCACGAAGTAATGACCTCTATCGACAGGGGATCTCAAGTTAATTCCGTATTTCTAGATTTCCGGAAAGCTTTTGACACCGTTCCTCACAAGTGTCTTCTAATCAAGCTGCGGGCCTATGGGGTATCGTCTCAGTTGTGCGACTGGATTCGTGATTTTCTGTCAGGAAGGTAGCAGTTCGTAGTAATAGACGGAAAATCATCGAGTAAAACTGAAGTGATATCAAGTGTTCGTCAGGGAAGCGTCCTGGGACCTCTGCTGTTATTGACCTATATAAATGACCTGGCTGACAATCTGAGCAGTTCTCTTAGGTTGTTCGCAGATGATGCTGTAATTTACCGTCTAGTAAGGTCATCCGAAGACCAGTATCAGTTGCAAACCGATTTAAAAAGATTGCTCTATGGCCTGGCAGGTGGCAGTTGACGCTAAATAACATAAAGTGTGAGGTGATCCACATGAGTTCCAAAAGAAGTCCATTGGAATTCAATAACTCTATAAATAGTACAACTCTCAAGGCTGTCAATTCAACTAAGTACCTGGGTGTTAAAATTACGAACAACTTCATTTGTAAAGACCACATAGACAATATTGTGGGGAAGGCGAGCCAAAGGTTGTTGTTCATTGGCAGGACACTTAGAAGACGCAACAAGTCCACTAAAGAAACAGCTTACACTACACTCGTTCGTCCTCTGTTAGAATATTGCTGCCCGGTGTGGGATCCTTACCAGGTGGAAATGACGGAGTACATCGAAAGGGTGCAAAAAAGGGCAACTCATTTTGTATTATCACGTAATAGGAGAGAGACTGTGGCAGATATGATACGCGAGTTGGGATGGAAGTATTAAAGCAAAGACGTTTTTCGTCGCGGCGAGATCTATTTACGAAATTTCATTCACCAACTTTCTCTTCCGAATGCGAAAAATATTTTGTTGAGCCTAACCTACATAGGTAGGAATGGTCATCAAAATAAAATAAGAGAAATCACAGCTCGAACAGAAAGCTTTAGGTGTTCGTTTTTCCCGCGCGCTGTTCGGGAGTGGAATGGTAGAGAGATAGTATGATTGTGGTTCGGTGAACCCTCTGCCAAGCACTAAAATGTGAATTGCAGAGTAATCATGTAGATGTAGATGTAGATGTAGATGAAAGTTTACATACATTTGAACAGCATATACAAACTATTACACAGTAGTTTATGCTCAAACTGTCCTGTAAAGTGTTTTATAATTTCCTACGTTAAGTCCTAGTAGCGAGTAAAGTCAGATCATTTATGCTGCTTGAAAACGTAAAGCAGTGCCCGTTACGGCCTTACCTCCAGTGACTGCGTTGCTAATTATTTTCTTTTCTCCTTTCCTCTTGATATGGCGCGGGTGTCTGTCTTTTTCAGTAGTGCTTCATGGGCTTTCAGCTGGCTCACAGAAGAGAAGTTAGCAGTAGAGTCTTAAAGTTCTTTGGCACTAAAAGCTCGTCTTCGCATGGACACAGAGAAGGATAAAATGATCTGCTGTGACTATATAGCTGAAGTGCCAGAGCAGAAGCAGTTCGATATTAAAGCTGTATTGTGCGAGAAGGAAAAGGGAATCCTTTCTATGAATCTGAAGGCCAGGATAAAACAAGAGACAGTTTAGTGTGAAAGCGACCATTGAACTCTGGCGTATTTTGCTGGAATATTATTTCAGACTGCAGTAAGGGATTTTCTCATTGTTTCATAGTAATTACTTTTGTGGACGGGGCGAGTTCCTATGGGTGCAACTCTTTTGGTTGGCCATGACTGAAAATCAGTCGTATAATGGGAGAGATTTTCTCCCTTCTTCCCCACGCTATATATTATTCTTTAGTCATGACAAAATACATAGGAGCAAGAAATTAGTAAACGTTTCTAAAAAAATTCATTTCACGAAACTCGCAAGGTCTGCCACAATTAACCAGCGAGATTCTGACGCTGGCAGATACTGATATATTTCAGATGGAGAAGTCAGAAGACACTTTGCTTATGGACGCTGTCGAGAACAAACTTGCTCCAGGTCGTTGCAGGATCTCGCAGAGAGATATGTCTCCAAGTTAGAGACGAGTACATAGGCTGACCTGAACTTGGACATTTCAGCCACCAATGTAGCCAACTCTAACACTCTCATTTGAGAGTGAAAAGCATACAACGCCGTTGTAGCTACCACGACGATGGAAGCTAGATGCCAATCATATGCCTTGATGAAACTATTGATGTTAGTTCACGCTTTTCCGGGACCTTTCATTGAAATAACTAACCTTTTTCGCGTGATAGTTTGTATTCTGTCGTGCTATGGACTCACTCAGTTGTGTCAACGTTATACTTTGTATTTACAGTCCTTTGTCCAGTTGTTAAACGTTCATATCCTTGATTCAGTGGCTAAATCATTTTTTAATGTTATATGACAATAAATCTAATTGTTGTGGTGACCATTATCTTCATTTGGGAGCTTGATGGCTCCTTTCACTAACGTGCCCATGTGAAGTCTGGTGTCAATACTTACAAGCGTAATTGGGCCACAATAGTAAATTATACTCAGTAAGATGCTACCTGATGTTCGTTTTAAATTTGTTTGCTCTTGTGTGGAGCTCCCCTTCCGTAGGTCACCAGGATTGGGATCTATACCACCATTACATGAAATATGAAATGACTATCCTGCCACAATGTAAGTCAGAGGTGCAGGGACGCGTGACGGCTTTGTGCTAGTTGTACAACGTTCAAAACCGACCAGTTTTCTCTTTTAAGGGCACGAATTATAAGTTTTCTTCTGTGTTAATATTTGGTTGCCAAACAAGTTCGTAGCGTTTCCTCATATGTTTAATAAACACAACATATACACGTAACTGAGACTTTGGTCATCAGTAATACATTCTCCTTCTCTATTTGCAACAGTTTGACAATTCTGGGGTAGCTTTCTGATTCCGAGACTGTAGGACTCGCATTTTGAGGCGAAGACCACATCGAGCCGAGTTCGTAGCGCATTTACATCCGGAAAGGGAGTTCCTGGAAGGTTGTTCGACAGAGACCGGAGAAGGTGAAAATCGAGGACACAATACACGTAAATAATGTGGATGCGGGATAATTTCCCAACCCAACTCCTGTATAGTGTTTTTCGTCAGTCTCGGAGAATTCGGCTTGCGTTATCGCAGAGTAGAATCACTTCACGCAGTCGTACCGTTCGTTGTTCTTAGACTGTGTCAGCAAGACGTCTCAGTTGCTAACAATAAATGTCAGCAGTTGTTGTTACTCCTCGGGGAAGCAATTGGTAGTACGACACACCACCGCTTTTCCACCAGATGCACAACATTATCCTTTGTGGTTGCGCGCAGGTCTATCTACGGGGAGCTGCTACTTTATTTTGACACAAACCTCCTTTTCATTTCCTACGTTACCATAAAAACACCATTTCCCTTCGACAGTAACAATAAATGCTCGGTGTTGTTCACGAAACACCTGATGAGGAGCAAGCAGAGATGCCCTTACGGCCACCCATTGATTTTTATGGTTTTTAGCTTAGAGCTTGTGGTATCCACACACCCGATATTATGAACCCCCCCCCCCCATTGCATGCAAATGTCTCTCTAAGGTGGAATGATGACAGTTCATCACATTTGTCAGGTCTTGTGTACATTAACGTGCCTCGTTGTGGTTTAATGCGTTTGTACGATCTTCATCAAATCCCGAAGGTTTACGTGTGCGTGGAGAGCCATTAATGTCAAAACGATCTTTCTTAAAACGAGAAAACCGTTTTCTTTCCGTGCTCTGTCCAGTGGCATTATCACCGTCACGGCGCAAATGTTTCTGGCTGCCTCCATTACTGTCATACGTGTATCAAACTCAAAGAGGCGATATCACGGTATAAGGGTATATATGCTTGTGTGTATGTGTTCTTTATCATGGGATAATTCCTTTTTTTATAATTATATTTTGTGATTTTGGTTGGGGTAGCTCTAAATATTTTGGGCTGGGATGAGACTATTAATTAACTTATACCGCGATAACACTCGTTCAGACATCGACTGTCAGGATGTACGTACGGTATACTATTTTTTGAAACACAACCCGCGACTTACTGCCCCCTAATAAATAGTTGGTGTGAGCGCTGCTATTTAGAAAAGAAAATATGCGTATTCTTACGGAAACGTTAATTATTAATATGGGTCTCAGGGGCCACTGGTTATTTATGTACCAGACAACATAAGGATTAACTGAGATACTGCGGAGCCTACTGGATAAAACTATTTTCAATCTTTCTTGTTCATTATTTGAAAGGCAAAACTGGAGAGAATCTCATCTGCCGTTAGGCGGCCAAATTGAAACATACTGAACCCATTCGGTACTGTGGATTTTAGTAACTGAAATTTATTATTACGCTTTTTACCTTTGAATTTAATGACTGTATAAAAATATTTTCAATCTTTCTTGTTCATTATTTGAAAAGCAAAACTGGAGAGAATATCATCTGCCGTTAGGCAGCAAAATTGAAACATAGCGAACTCAGTGAGTTCTGTGGATTTTAGTAACTGAAATTTATTACTACGCTTTTTAACTTTGACTTTAATGAAAGATCAAAATTGAGAAGTCTCTCGCATCTACATTTAATAACATGAATTGTCAGCGTAATTGCCTGACTAAATCCTGCTAGGAGAGATGAGCTACGAAGTTCTGTAAAAATCTTGTTAATCTTAATTAATTGTAGCGATCATGAGAGGTAACAACTAAGTCAGTATTACATACATTCTAATAACAATTATATGTATATATTACTAAACTATAACCACACTTACATTAAATATTATGCAGTGCTACAATGGCGTCCTACCTCTAGACGAAACAAATACGGGAAAGCTGGTTCAATCAAAGCATTCTCTCTGATCTTCATGGCCTATGTTACAGAGAGATTATACAAAGAAACCTTGTTTTGTTAATTACATTGATATTTGTGTTTTCATAATAATAATTTACAATTTTTTCTATGTCTTATACATAGCTAAGACGTGCGCAGTCTTGAAATAATTTATGATTCACACGTGATGTAAGTAAGCTGTTTAGGTTTTCTTATTGGTAACGCCGCTTAGCGCTCGGTATGAAAAACCACTGGCTGTGCTGTGCGCAGTGTGTGTTTAGTTTGCATTGTTATCTGCCATTGTAGTGTTGAGCAGAGGCAGCTGGATGCTTACAGCGCGTAGCGTTGCGCAGTTGGAGGTGAGCCGCCAGCAGTGGTGGATGTGGGGAGAGAGATGGCGGAGTTTTGAAATTTGTAAGAATTAGTGTCATGAACTGATATATATATTATGACTAGTGAGGTAAATACATTGTTTGTTCTCTATTAAAATCTTTCATTTGCTAACTATGCCTATCAGTAGTTAGTGACTTCCGTAGTTTGAATCTTTTAGTTAGCTGGCAGTAGTGGCGCTCGCTGTATTGCAGTAGTTCGAGTAACGAAGATTTTTGTGAGGTAAGTGATTTGTGAAACATATAGATTAATGTTAGTCAGGGCCATTCTTTCGTAGGTATTTTTGGAAGTCAGATTATGTTGCGCTAAAGATATTGTGTGTCAGTTTAAGCACATTCGTGTATAATTGTTCAAAGAGGACGTTTCACATAGACCAGTCTTGTACAATTTTTCTAAGGGGACGTTGCAGTGACACAAGCAAAAACTTCTTTTCCCTTTATCCAAATGTCTATTTATGCGACGCACCGCCGCAAAGAGTATGTCGAAAATTTTCCAATTTTGGCATTTGGTAACCCCTCTTCTACTGTCCACACCTCCACTCATCATCTCCAACTGACAAAATGACAATAAGTAAACTCAAATAGCCACAGCGAAATACAAATAAAAAGTGACAATCGATAGATGAACTCATAGTAAAAGGAACAACGCAACGAACTTTGGCACCAATTTAGCACTTTTACGTGACAATAAATTACTTGTTTGGAAAATAATCGACGGTAGTAATCCAATCAATCAAGGGTATTTCCCAGAGAGTATGTACCGCGCTGTTGGCTACCACTAGTTGCGCTGCGTGCGCCCTTCGCCTCCCGTTATGCCTATTATTATCGTTATTTGGGGGCTCTGCAGACGGAACCTGCAGCGGCGTCACGCACGTCGCGCTGGTCCTCATTAAACTGTGCACACTCCCCGCTCGCCAGAAATAACAAGCGGAGCACGATGGGTCTGGCGAAGCCCTCCGTAAACAACCAGCGGCAGGCGAGCCGAACGAATCACGCCTTCCGGGTGAAACTGCCTCTCCCTGCCTGCCACAGCCGCCTCTCCGGGGGCGTACGAGAAAGCGGATCATGAACAAAGGCGAATAAAAAAAATGGGAAAGAAAATGCGAGGGAAAGAAAAATGGAGAAAAGCAGCCTGCTGCGCCAGAGAAGTGGCCAGCCACACTTTCCGCGTGGCCCACTTTGCTTCATTAACGGACGGCTGCCCCCTCTGTGTTCCGTGGGGGATTGCCGGACACTGGCGGGAAATAATTAACAGCCAGCCCTCGGCGATAAGGCTCACCGACACAGGAATAATTGTGGCCTGTTACAGTGGAGCAGCCGCCATTACCAAACGGAAGAAAGAGCGCTGAGGTTTTCACCGCTGCACTTCGATTTCCCTTTGAAACGTCGATATTAACCCCGCGAGGCTTGAACCAAAGCACTGCATTGAAGAGTCTGGGTATACCACTACTGAGGGGAAAAAGGAGAACTCTCTTCTGTGCTGACAGCCAATAAGTTGGTGATGCGCCATAATACTATCCTTTGTCCAACCCTGGGTAATGAAGCACAATTACATTACCTATTTGATTATATAAAGAAACAGTCTCGGTTTCTAAGTTATTTTTATTACAAATAATGCCTTTCGCGATGTCAATATTTCCTCAGATTTTTGTAAAAGAAGAGGAACGGCAAGGATGTATATATAAACGGTGACTAATTAAGGATCAGTGTTCCAAGCTGCCCTAAATTAAAAGAATTTTTTTAAGATATTTAAAAACGAATTAGCACTCATGAAAGATGATCAAAGCAATGCATATTACGGATAGTAGGTTGGTTAGTCAGAATGACGGTAACAACCACCTAAAGGAAGAACGTATGTGAACGTGGTATCTGTTCTTTCGGACATCTTCATATATTCAAGGCCAACCGGCCATTTACCTTCTTCTGTGTGGATGCACAAGCATTGCCCGAACTCTTAAGGGACTCGGTGAGATTGTCTGCCTCGAGTAATGAGTGTAATGGGCATGGGCACTACGAATGCAGTTCGTGAACATTAAGTTGCGAATGTGGGTCTCACGGGGAGCACGCAATGGAGAAATCCCCGCAATTGCACTATCCTATTTGCCCTCGGTGGCTCAGGAGGATAGAACGTCTGCCATGTAAGCAGGAAATACCGGGTTCGAGTCTCAGTGTGCCATGCATTTTCACCTGTCCTCATTGATGTACATCAACGACTGTGAGGAAGCTTAGGTTTTGACTTGATTATCATTTCATAAAGGAAAACCGTTGAACAGGATAAACTGGAAGAAAACCAAGTGCATACGCTTAAACGGATAAGATCCGAGGAAATTTAATAAAGGCAAAAATAAATGGGGTCGAGGAAGTCACAGGCAAATAAAGCAACCGAAATTACCTTGAAACAGTCATAGCCACCAAGTAAAGTGCAGATAGAGGCACATGTACATCGAAAGCACCTGCAGGGCGGGTGAGTATTCAGTCTCATACATGACCACATTCAAATTACAGTGCAAAGGAAAACTATGATTCTGTCTCTAGTATGGCAGCATGTTAACAAAAGGTGCTGGTGTCAACAAAGTTTGACTAATCTAGGGTTAATGTTATAAAATGCCTTTCGTACTGCCTTAACTGACTATGTATGATAATGTGTAGCATAAAAACAGAAAATTCTTCGAAATTAAAGGAACGTGAAGAATGAGGAATACTATAAAATTAAATCATGCTAAAAACTAGTAGAGGCACCCAAAACGTTTCAAATGAGTGTACATAAAAATATTTTGCTTCAAAATAACTATATGCATGAGAGTAATCAGAGTATTAAAATCGTAAAAATAATTGTGTAACATAAGGGAAGAAAGTGAGAAAATTGAACACAACTTAAAGCAGATATCAGGATGTTGTAAACAGTTCGTTTCTCACTGATCAATTTATCATTCATTTTCCCCACATGTAGCTGTGTGGCTCTTAGATGGTTCTTACCATCACTCTGAATAACTGCCTTGCAAGATTATGAAATGCATTGTGTTGATTACATTTATTTAGTGCTAAACATTTTTAAAATGTTCTAACTTTTTTAATTTAGCGCCCCTAGTACCATACTACTTAATACAATAAAGAACAACCACCTACAGCCACAAGTCGTGATTTTATTAAAGTTCATGAAACATTTCGAGTGTTGGGCAGATCTTCAGGTACTTTGACAGCCTACATCAACATTACATTTCATATAGTTCTGGACCTGGGAAGATCACATTTCTACATTACGAAATGCCACACTATCAAATATAAGTTTATAAGACTATGATAAATCGAAAAGGAACTAACTGTTTGTAGCAGTAAGGGCATGGTTCTGGAGAATTTTCTGTTAAGCACGACATTTACAAAAACATTTTGACACAACACATTTTTGAATACAGTTCAAAACAAGTCAAAAAATTTCGATCATGAAGGTACTGCTTTTTTAGAAATACATACATGTTATCTAGAAGATGTTACATTATTTTTTACATGGATGTCCCTAATGATACAAATGTTTGTAAATTTGTTAAATGTGCCTAAATTTTATGGAATGGTCACGTTGTTAAATACTTAATACTGTAGAAAAGAATAAACTTTTAAAGTTATGGAAAAATTTGTGACTGCTAAACTCTGTTGGTTCATTCAACAAGTTTTCATAAGATTTTTCTTTATGTATCATTATTCTAATTGCTTTAGCAGATCAAGTGTCTGTATATAGTATAGTTAGTCAGTTATTGATATCACTGTGTATTAAGGCACGTGTGGTTAGAGATGGCAGATTTGTGAACGTGGTTAACTCTAGAAGTATGTGTGTGTTCTACGTAATGTGTATGGAAAATTCTTCCTGTTTTACCTGAGTAAAATGCAGGGCAGCTAATAGGCTGTTACTTATATATTCAACTTTGTTCCATTATTGTAGTGTTTATGTATACTGTGTAAGGCACGTGGTGTCCCAGATGGTACCTCGAGAAGAAAAACGTTAATAACAGTGTTTCTCAACAAGTTAGTAATTTTTTATGATGCTGTGCCAAAATATGGAATGCTTGTGAATATATCTGCAGTGTTAGATATTTTCCTGTCATGAGTTTATGACTGACATTGGCCTGCATGTTGTTTGAGGTTTTGTCATCTGAATTTTGAAAATACCTATTATTTCTTTCAACTGTTTCGATTATATCTATTTCTTGCGTTAACGCTTTCGATTTTAATTGTAACGTGTGTGCTCTGTTCACCATAGAAGAGAAGGCAGCACACTGGTGTGTTTGGATTGTGTGAGGTTTCCTGTATTGTGAAATAAGTAGAAGTTAGTTTTCAATAAACGTAAAAATTGGAAACTTGCTGTTTATTAACAGTTGTAACATGTAAGATATTTATGGAAAGGTAAATCTCATGTTCAATTGTAAACCTTATTTTAAACTGTGAAGGAAAACAAATATTGTGGGAAGTTGAACAAGTTCATCTTCTGTGCCACAGGATTGGTGAAGAGTATAATCCACAAATCTTCTGTAACAAACAATTTTTCAAACAAGTTTATTTTTCCATTAAAAATTTGTTTATTCAGTGGTTGATTAATATGTTAGCTAGGAGGCTTCACATGTTACTATGCATATCTAAGTCTTCTTTATGCTGACATTTTTATCATTAAATGAGGAATAGTAGTAGGACAGTACTAATTCAAGTCGATCGACCAATTCAGAAATCTCTGGTATTGTCGGTTTTTTGGGGTGTGATAAGACTTTTTCATATAATTTCAGTTGTATCTTTGACATGTACATTGGCAAATAGATTAATAATGTGAAATGAGGAAAATCTAGCTTCTATGGGGATTTTTCATCTTTCATAAGCATTTTTAACTCGTGTATATGTATTTACTTAATAATGGTTTCAAAAGACTAAAATTCTGTGAGGATACTATTTAATGGAGTATTCTTAGAGCTAACGAAGGGTCTCAGTGAACAACCAGGTTTGTGGATCTTCAGGTGAACTCTGAGTTCTGTGGCAGTGGTATTTGTGAAGAGCAACACTTAATTAGTTTATCAGATAGGAGGAAGCTACACTGGCAAATAATTTATTTCCATTTGGTGGTGGAATCAGTGTCAATACAGTAATGTTGTTTTCCGAGAAAAATTAAAAGTTTTGGCAATATAATCATTTTTGTAAAGGACTACCTTGAAATTGCCTTTATCAGCGAGATCAGCAACAGAAATTTTGTTCGTTGAGTTAATCTTTCAACTGTTTTAACACTTTGTTTTCATCACGAACTGTATTAGTGCATTTTTTAACTCTTTCCCCACCACTGCAGATAATTTCACTAACATTATGTGCTAAGAGAATCTGTTCGTTGTGATTTAGGTTGGCCATATCTGCAGCTTTCTTTGTGCTTACTGTGAGGTGTTTTTAGTTTGTGGCGACTGAACACAGGCCTGATATTATGCTTAAGATCTTCATTCAGTAAGGCTTCCTCTGTGTTTGTGAAACTGATGTCTGTGTGGTTTATAACTGTTTCTTAGAAATTCTATGTTTCAGAAGTTATATTGTTCTGGGCTCTGTGGTATTTTACTTTAAGTGATTCACATACCTTCGCTTGCTTATCAGCTTCCTGAGCTCTAAATTTTGCATTTAAGATTGTAACATATTTGTCTCCATAATTCGATTTTAAAGGGGAGCCAGAAAGAAGCAAATGTCAAAAGTAACTTTTTTAGTTCTACTTAATCATCAAATTATTTGGAGTTTTCTGAAGAAAACAAATCAAGTTTCACCATTCTAATTGAATTCTAAGTGTGTTCTTTATCACTACAATTGTGACGCACCATGTACATGGTTATAACGACTAGGTGTGTCACCTTTGACGGCACCACTCGCTGGCTGCAAGCGGGGTATCTTTAGGGAATTAGACAGTATTTGGTATTCCATCGTTGTATGGCTTTATCCCTGTGACAAGTGATGGTTCGTATCGGTAAACGCAAATGCT
The DNA here is from genome assembly GCF_023897955.1 of Schistocerca gregaria. Taxonomy (NCBI): domain Eukaryota; kingdom Metazoa; phylum Arthropoda; class Insecta; order Orthoptera; family Acrididae; genus Schistocerca; species Schistocerca gregaria. Next base: position 165,697,179 of record NC_064925.1, on the reverse strand, counting down.
ATACCATGTGGTTTGACTTGTGGAGTTTGCTTAATGTTGTTTAGCTGTTAAATTTTGCATACTTGAGGAATTTTGCTTGTATCTGTTTTACGTATTTGATTTGTGGATATCAGTAATGATGTAAATGAAATAATTAACATTTCCTTCCTCTCTAATATTGTGAACTGTAACCTATTATACGAAGTTCGCAAAGAAAGAGGACTGGAATTAAAATAAGTTCACACATTTGTTTTTACATGTAAAATGTTATTTAAGTGTAACAATTTTGCTGCAGAAGTTTCGATTGCTAATTCTAACAACATTCCTCATAGTGATAATATTGGAAAGCAGGTGTATGATATAAATGTTAGGCTAGTGTATGACTTGCATTGAATTTTGAAAGGAAGTACTGCAGGGACAATGTTATGTGGAATTATGAACTTGCCCAAACCACCTTCCAAGTTTGAATTTTATGATGAATTGGGGGGAATTTTCTTCTGAAGATATTGCTCAAGCAACAATGAAGAAAGCAGGTGAAGAAGCTGTGACAAATGATGGCAATTGTAGAGATTTAACTGTTGCTTTAGATGGATCATGGCAATGTAGATGTCATAAATCTCTAAATGGAGTTCTGATAGCTAACAGTGGAGACAGTTACAAAGTAACTGATGTTGCTATTCTCTCAAAACATTGTAGATGTAAGGGAAATACCAAGAACGAACACAATGAAAGTTGTGAAGCAAATTTTCACATCATGAGTGGAGCGATGGAGGTAGATGGAGTGATTGCAATTTTTTCCAGATCATAGGAGTGGTATAATATAGGATACACTAACTATCTAGGAGAGGATTATCCAAAGAGATATAAATTTGGAGAGGAACTCAAACTTTATGGCAATGAACGTCACATTAAAAAACAGGATCGCATTTACCTTTGCAGAAGCACATGGGGGCTCACTTTCACTAACTAAAGAAGACATTAGGATCTCAGAAACTGAGTGATGCTAAGACCCCTGAAGGAAGAGGAATGTTGACAGATGAAGCAATTAATATACTTCAGAGGTATTATGGGTGTGCAATTAGGCAAAATATAAGAATCACTGCGCATATGAGAACAGCAGCATGGCCTTTACTTTTTCATACTGCATCAACAAATGAGCACCCACAACATGCACTGTGCCCCACATGGTGGAAGTACCAGTGAGGAAAGGAATATGCCCACAAAAACAGTTTGCCAAATGCTATAATTGATTTAATTAAGCTCATATTCAGAGATTTATCAGAGCTTAGTTTATTGGAAAAATGTTTACATGGGAAAACGCAAAATCAAAATTCGATTAGAATTGGCAAATGAGTGTTCGTACAGATAAAAGTCTTACATTTTGGAGTGCATGATGCAGTGGCAACATACAATGAAGGAAACACTATCAAATGTGCTGAAACGTATAGTTTTACAACCAGGACACGACACCATTTCCACAATGCGCCTAATTTATGAAGAAAGACTAAGAGATGCAGGAAGAAGAGACAAAAGCCTACAACAAGCAACAAAAGGGATGAAAGTACCAGTGAAAAGGAAACTAACACTGGAAAAAGAAGAGGATGCTGTAATCCATCATATGGGGCAGGAATGTATTAAAAAACTTTGGAAGCCTTTCCCATAACTATAAAATTTTCATATTTGAAGAACATTTTGAGGAACATTGGAACATTTTCTCAAAGACTGCTAACAGTGTATGAATTAAATTTATACACAATATTGTTTACTTGTTTTCCTTCATTTGTATAACATATTGTAAAAAAATTTATAATTCAAGAGTTATAGAAGAAAAATTGCAAAATTTAGAGAAAAAGTAGGGATCTGTTTAAGAAAAGTGTCAAAAACAAATAAATATTTCATAACGTGGCTTATAAGCTTGTATCAAAATATTCTCTGAACAAATTCCAGAGCAATATCTTTAATGGTTCTAGAAAAAATGTTCCTTCTATGACCTGAAATTAACATGGAGGAGATGGATTGTTCCAACTCCACTTAAAGTATGTAAACCTGTCAATGAACTGTAGATGAAGTTGTTAGGATTATTGTGTAACTTTTGCTTTCTGTTCAGCTGCAACTTAATTTCTACACATAGCCACACTTCCCCAAATTTCTTCTTAACGATTTTGGATGCTTGCAGCAACATTCTTTCATAATGTTAACATAGTTTGGAATTACACCTTGAGGTACACATTCTTTATGGAATATCACGTTGTAAGTCAGACCTGTAAGAATAAGCTTCAGTGTTACTTTATTAAATAAATTATTGGCAAAATTGTGACTGCTAAACTCTGTTTGTTCATTCAAAAAATTTTTGGAAGTTTTCCTTTATGTAAGATTATTTATAATTACTGTAGCAGATCATGTTTTTGTCTTTATTTTAGTTATGGAATACAGTTATGTTAGCCTGCGCAGCTAGCCGATCAGTCTAATGCGTTAATTCCTGAGTGGGAAGGCGTACTGGTCCCCAGCATGAATCTGCCTGCTGGATTAGTGGCGAGGTTTGGTGTGGCGGCCAGTCTGTAGATGGTTTTTAAAGCGGTTTTCCGTGTACTTCATTGAATGCCAGCTGTTTCCCCTTACTATGCCTCAGTTACACCATTCTGTGATTACTATGCAAACAATGTCTCCATGTATGCATACACCATAATTACTCTGCCATGCAAGCATTGGGGTTACATGCGTCTGGTATGAGACCTTCTGGGGAGGGAGGGGGTCTACTGGGGGGCCAAACCACACAGTAATAATGGGTTAGGTGTGGGTTGGCAGTGAGATGGGTGGACTGTTGTACCCTGATGTGGGGTTATGAAACACTGAGAGCTACAGCAGGATGAAGCCTCTCCGCTATTTCTAAGTCACTGGTTCAAAACACAATACACGCACTTATACACAGTTAAGTTTTTATAGCTGACACTTTGAGACTTTTAAGGTACATGTATTTAGGTATTACATATGAGTCAAAGTGGATAAATTTAAAGGTGTCACTGTGGTCTTGGTAACATATATGGAAAATTCTTAGTGTTTTTCTAAAGTAAAATGCAAGGCAGCTGTAGGACTGTGTTTATATGCTCCACTTAGTTCCATACAGAAAACAAAGGTAAAAATATTTAATCTGCTAGAGCAATTAGATATAATGTCAAATAAAGAAAAAGCTTCTGGAAAGCTGTTGAATGAACAGTATTCAGCAGTTACAAATATTTCAGTAATTTTAAAAGTTTATGTTTTCCTGCAGAAACCAGTATTTAACAATGTAACCGCTTCATTAAATATAAGTGCATTTACAAATACTAGTATTATTTATATATATATGCATTTGTAAAAATGAATCATCTTCATGATCGAAATTACTTGACTTCTTTTAAATTGTGTTGGAAAATGTGTTGTATCAAAACTCTGTTGAAATAAGCTGTTTAATCGAAAGTGGGTATTTGTACATAAACGTTCTTGAGATCGACACAAGTACTGCTAGAAACAGTAAGTTAGATTTCAATTTATCATCGTTTCATTAAATTATATTTCATAATATGGTATTCTGTAACATAACAATGTGATCCTGACATTCCAAGATCTAAACGAAATGTAACATTGATATAGACTATCAATAAAGCTGAAGACAAGTCTAAAATGCTCGAAACACATCGTGCATTGTAATAAAATTACGATATGTGCTGAATGTAGCTGCTGTTCATTATTTTGAAAGTAAAAGCATCATGGAAACGACATTGAAAACAATGGATAAAATTAAGTCAAACTCCTTCATTTGTTATTTAGGGTAATTACATTGTTGAACATTTCTATTCTTTTAGAAAAAGCAGAAGAGCCTTCAAAATAGTATATCAATGCCGACTCTGGACCATAGAGAATACTGATTACAAATTCCAGCATATAATCTCAAATTTAAATTTGGCCATATCTCACAACCCGAAATTTATCGATTCACACAAAAAGAAATTTTCATTTGTTTGAAAAGTAAATAACTTGAATACAATTTAATATGCAAAATTAATTTATAAAAAATTTCAAGAACCTCATTTTTGGGCCTTAAAAAGGAAATGGAGTATCTAATATTTATTTAGATTCAATAAAATGAATTGAACAATCTTTAATTTGTGTTTTACCTCGATAATTGAGATGTAAGCCAATAGCTTTCTCTAATTTTTCATCATCTTCTGCAAAGATCTTAGTGTAAGGAGTAGTTTTAAATCAATCATATAAAAGTGATGAAACTATTTCACCTCATTTAGATGGTATAATTTCAGCTTTTCAAATGATCCATTATTTGTGATTTTTTCAGCTCTGATAATTTAGTGAAATCTTCCAGACAACCATTACTGTAATTGTTAAGTTCACTTCCTACATCTTGAGTGATTTTGTGAATGTTTGATTTCTTTTGTTTATCTTTGTACAGACAAAATAAAGTTGTAAAAGGTCAAACATTTTATTTTTAAAAATATAAATTCTTCAGTTTTATGTGCTTCACTTTTATGAAAATGTAAACATGAAGTTAAACTTTTTTTTAAAATTTTTGCTAGTGTTTTAATCATTTATATATTTAAAATTTTTTAGTAAACATGCTATGTTGCGAATCATAACTAAATTACTTTTTATCATACATAACAATTGATGGAACTGTATAAGTAGGCAAATTCTCAGAAAATTTTAATAATTTCATTGTTTTTATTATATTTTCAACATTCATTCTTCAAAATATAGTTACTGATTATTCCATAGATAGGTCTAATTTTGTGTCATGGCGGCTGTAGTGTAACACGTGTTAAGTTCGGCTCGCGAAATTTAGTTGAATTCGAAGGTGTTCTCGCAGGTGGTGTTGTCTAGTACAAGTGGAAATCGTGTAAACAACAGTGTTCTGTGCAGTAGTGCTATTTTTCTTTCTGTGCTCTGCCAATATCTTCGAGAAAATGGTAAACAGTAGAGTCAACAGCAGTGCGTCCAGCAACGGGGAAGCAGCAGGTGCGGCAGGCCTGCTCTTTGCGGAAGGTGTGGCCGCGGCTCCCGGTATAGCGGAGCTGGTCCACTCTGAGGTAAACGTTGCGCTTCGCGATAAAAGCAAACTCGATCTGATAGCAGGCACTATATCAGATACTGTAACGTCAGCAGTATTGGCCAAAATGCATCGACTGTTGAGCCCAATACTGCCGAAATTACAGCACTAAAAAGTCTGTGTCTGAATACGAGAAAAAGGCACGAGAGTAGGAAGTGAAACTATCTGCTGCAACAGATGAGCTAGAACAGTACCGAAGGTGAAATAGTCTACGACTGTTGGGAGTATCAGAAAATAAGGAAGGTGACACGGACAACCTGCTTATACAGGTTGCGGGTGAAAAATTAGGCGCTGAAGTGACCAAGGCAGACATTGACAGGAGCCATCAAGTGGGATGAAAACTACCAGGTGCTACCAAACCTCGTCCAATAATAATTAAATTTGTCTCGTACCGAAAAAGGGCTGAGATCTTTACCCAGAAGAAAAAGATAGCAAGGACAGGGTTTACAATAAGGGAAGATCTGGGACATGAACGGCTAAAGATTTTAAACAGTGCCATATCCCATTTCGGTCTTCAGAATGTGTGGACTCAGGATTGCAGAGTAATCATTAAGACAGCAGCTGGAAAGAAGACAGTAACAAACATGACAGAACTGAATTGTATTAAGTGAAGCTACTCGAGCCGAAAGTGCAAACTTAACACCATTTGCAAATTGCAACAGTCCTATACTCAGATATAGTTTTGTAATTGTATTAACTGTTTAATTATACCCATATTTGTACCTTCAACTAATTGTTTTTGGTAACTGTATTAACTTTTTACTACTTTTTGTGTCTGTAGCTCTAACCAATTCTTTATTTTACACTCCTGGAAATTGAAATAAGAACACTGTGAATTCATTGTCCCAGGAAGGGGAAACTTCATTGACACATTCCTGGGGTCAGATACTTCACATGATCACACTGACAGAACCACAGGCACATAGACACAGGCAACAGAGCATGCACAATGTTGGCACTAGTACAGTGTATATCCACATTTCGCAGCAATGCAGGCTGCTATTCTCCCATGGAGACGATCGTAGAGATGCTGGATGTAGTCCTGTGGAACGGCTTGCCATGCCATTTCCACCTGGAGCCTCAGTTGGACCAGCGTTTGTGCTGGACGTGCACACCGCGTGAGACGACGTTTCATCCAGTCCCAAACATGCTCAATGGGGGACAGATCCGGAGATCTTGCTGGCCAGGGTAGTTGACTTACACCTTCTAGAGCACGTTGGGTGGAACGGGATACATGCGGACGTGCATTGTCCTGTTGGAACAGCAAGTTCCCTTGCCGGTCTAGGGATGGTAGAACGATGGGTTCGATGACGATTTGGATGTACCGTGCACTATTCAGTGTCCCCTCGACGATCACCAGAGGTGTACGGCCAGTGTAGGAGATCGCTCCCCACACCATGATGCCGGGTGTTGGCCCTGTGTGCCTCGATCGTATGCAGTCCTGACTGTGGCGCTCACCTGCACGGCGCCAAACACGCATACGACCATCATTGGCACCAAGGCAGAAGCGACTCTCATCGCTGAAGACGACACGTATCCATTCGTCCCTCCATTCACGCTTGTCGCGACACCACTGGAGGCGGGCTGCACGATGTTGGGGCGTGAGCGGAAGACGGCCTAACGGTGTGCGGGACCGTAGCCCAGCTTCATGGAGACGGTTGCGAATGGTCCTCGCCGATACCCCAGGAGCAACAGTGTCCCTAATTTGCTGGGAAGTGGCGGTGTGGTCCCCTACGGCACTGCGTAGGATCCTACGGTCTTGGCGTGCATCCGTGCGTCGCTGCGGTCCGGTCCCAGGTCGACGGGCACGTGCACCTTCCGCCGACCACTGGCGACAACATCGATGTACTGTGGAGACCTCACGCCCCACGTGTTGAGCAATTCGGCGGTACGTCCACCCGGCCTCCCGCACGCCCACTATACGCCCTCGCTCAAAGTCCGTCAACTGCACATACGGTTCACGTCCACGCTGTCGCAGCATGCTACCAGTGTTAAAGACTGCGATGGAGCTCCGTATGCCACGGCAAACTGGCTGACACTGACGGCGGCGGTGCACAAATGCTTGCACAGCTAGCGCCATTCGACGGCCAACACCGCGGTTCCTGGTGTGTACGCTGTGCCATGCGTGCGATCATTGCTTGTACAGCCCTCTCGCAGTGTCCGGAGCAAGTATGGTGGGTCTGACACACCGGTGTCAATGTGTTCTTTTTTCCATTTCCAGGAGTGTATTTACTGCTAATACTTTTTTAATTTTCTCAGTTTATTCTCTTCCATTCTGTAATATTTCTATTGCAATTATTAGTCTCTCCTTTAGTTCATTAGTCACCCATCCCTTCAGTTTAAATTGTTCATAACAAAAATTACTATCAGTATCACTTTAGCAAATTTAAATGTAATTGTAGCTTCCTACGAAAATCACTACCAGTATCACTTTAGTAATTTTCAATTTATAGCTTCCTGCTATAATCTATTAAATATTAAATCACTCCCCTTTCCCTTATTTCCACCCTAAGCTGTTTCAAATACGCTAATTACATTTCTCCTCCTACGACATAGGATACTCAGTGACAAACAGCCGTCACTATTTTGGTCACATTCTCTTTGCACCAAATACCCCTAATCCATTTTCTATACTCCCGCAACCTCAGGAAATCTCTAGCAGTCGCCTTTCTTTCAGCACTCGCGGAGTCACAAACAGGGAACACAAAATCTCGGACACCCCTGTGTTATGTCACTTGGCGGAAACACCGGCCAGTGCCCCTTGCGGCAGGTAGTGCCTAACAAAGGGACAAACCAGTCTGCCACCCTACTCCAGGCTGCTCAGTGGAATGCGTCAGAGCTTTTAGCAGCTCACTGCAACATCCAGTCTTTACCTGCGCATTACGAAGAACTTAGCCTCGTCTTCAACCAACTAAACTACCACGTAATCCTCTTATCCGAAACGTGGTTGAAACCACACATATCCTCTGCATCTATTCATCTCCCAGGGTACACATTTCTTGGGGCAGACAGATCAAAAAAGTGAGGTGGCGGGGTCAGCGCGTATATACAAACCAATCTCAAAGCGAAAGTCTTATGTACATCAAATCCTGCTGACGAAAAAGAGGCTGAATTCATGTTCATTGAAATAAATACAAAAAGTCGGAAATTCCTGACTGGCGTCGTGTACAAGCCGCCAAAAATAAGCTCAATGAGTTCCTTCCAGTCGGAATTACATTCACTTCAGTGTCAATACGAACATGTCATCGTAATGGGTGACTTGAACATATACCTGCTAAGAGACACTCCCTCCACAATAAAACTAAGAAGATTGTTTAGTTGCAATAGTATGAACATTCTTCCATTACAACTTACACACCACATGGCGCACAGTCATACTCTTATAGATGTAATCGCAACGAAACAGACTGATAAAGTAAGAGATGTAGGTCAATCATCGGCCCCTGGCATCTCAGAACATGATGTAATATTCCTGGCCTACTCTGTGCAGCTCCCGAGGATCAAATCGCGTTACATAACTTGTAAGGACATGAAACGTATTGACCTTGACGCTCTAACATCCGATTGCTCAGAAATCTCATGGCATCAAATAATCAGAGAACCCACAATCGACGGCAAAATTAATGAACTTGGTGATAAACTCACTGCCCTCTATGACAAACATGCACCTGTGCGCACAGTCTGTGTAAGAAAATCTCCTGCTCCATGGCTGACAGCTGAATTATGTCAAATGATGACTAATAGGGATGCTGCCCACAGGCGTTTCAAGCCAGATCCGAAACCCGAGCGTTTCGAAGAATATAGAAAGCTACAGAACAGAGTGAATCAATGCATTCGCAATGCCAAAATCAGGCACGCTCGCTCCCTTGTATGCACCGATCTGACACCCACGACTCTATGGAAGAATCTCCACAGCTTGGTGGTCGGAATGGCAAAATCGGAAAATACTTCTCATGTGTCAGCTACCGAATTAAATGAATTGTTCTCTGCACCTCTGAATACCAGCATGGCTGATAATTACCGTCCACAAGAATCCCAAACAGGATAACTAACCACGATACCTTACATCTAAAACATGTAACAACAAATACAGCAAGAAAATCAATAATGAGAATCTCTTCTGATGCAATAGGCAACGACAGTATAGGTATAACCATGATTAAGAATGCTGCCGATATCTTAGTACCTGTCTTAACTGACATATTTAATTTTTCCCTCGTGAACGGAATATACCACACTGCGTGGAAAAGAAGCGTAATTCGACCCATCCCTTAGATAGAAAACCCGCAACTGCCTAGTGATTACCAACCAATTAGCATACTGCCTGCTGTTTCCCAAGCACTTGAATATATTGTTCATGACCAAATCACTGAATACTTTTGTGAGTTGAGTCTATATGACAAATTTCAATCTGGTTTCCATAAACATCACAGCACAAACACTACTCTAATTAAATTAACTGATGATCTGAAATATGCCATCGACAATCGAAAGGTAACAATATTGACGCTACTGGACTTCAGCAAAGCTTTTGACACTGTTAACTTTGACATATTGCACAGAAAAATGCAACAGCTTAATTTCTCTGATAGTGCAATGAGATGGTTTGAAAGCTACTTAAAAGACAGACAGCAATGTGTTGTCTGTGTAAATGAAAAATCTTCCTGGAAACATGTTTTTTCAGGAGTGCCACAAGGATAAATCTTAGGACCACTTTTGTTTTCATTATATGTCAACGATATTTCGTCGGTTCTGTCCTCCTGTTAATATCATTTCTATGCCGACGACCTCCAGCTCCACGTAAGCGTCAGACCTGAAGATGTAAATACTGCAATCACTCTGATGAATGATGATCTATCTTCAGTAGTGACATGGGCGTAAAACCTGGGGCTTAAACTAAATGCAAAAAAGACGCAAGTAATCTTAATAGCCCTTCAGAAATTAATAAGTTCAGATTTCCACGAACGGCTACCTCCTATTCCACTCGACGGTACTCCAATACCATATCAGAATACAGTGAAGAACTTGGGTGTAGCTTTGGATGAGCATCTCAACTTGGCAGAGAATACAGTCGCAGTGTGCCAAAAGACGTCTGCTTGTCTCTATGCTCTCAAAAAGTTTCGGAACATATTTCCACAGGGCTTGGAACGCCAGCTCGTTCAAGCACTCGTTCTACCGAACCTCCACTATTGTGATGTGATCCAATAAGGCATGAGTAGTGAAAACAAAAGACGGCTAGAGCCAACCATGAATGCCTGTGTGAGTTACACCTGCAACATTCGCCGATATGACCATGTTAGTGCTTCATACTCCGATCTAGGGTGGCTGCGCCCGGACAAATTGCGTGACTACTACACTCTATGTCTACTTCACCGACTCCTCGTCGCGCAAGCACCCCAGTACCTTGCTTCAGAGATTAAAAACCTGTCATGCCATCATAATCGAAACATGAGGTCACTCTTATTTGATATCCTAACTGTGCCCACTCACAAAACCAAAACTTCTGCAATCTCCTTCTCTGTTGCCGCTGTCTGCCTCGGGAACAAACCGCCCCTTACCTTGACGAAAATTCTATCTCCTGCTCCTTTTAAGAAGAAGTTGAAGCATTTCCTACTATCATCCTCATAAAGTTCTCCACAAAATTAATGTACAATGCCAATCCTCTCATCTGTCAAATAGCAAAGCTATCGTATCCTATCTTGCTCCTGAGATGCCTTCCTCTTCATCTATCTCTATTAGCCATGCAATCTTTATTTCCTTTATATTTCCTTAATTATGTTTCATCATGTCTCGCTATTCTTCTCCTCCCTTCACCATGAGTCTCCCTCATACTCTCTGCTGCCAGCACTCCTATCTAAAATCTTTCTCTTCAATAATGTATTTTTCCATTTGTACCTTTCTAATTATTTATTTCACTTTTGTACTAGATGTAGTTTAACATGCCTACTAAAACATATGAATGTAAAATAAGTCGAATGCCTACTTAGATGTAGGAGAGGGCCTGATGGCCCTATTCTTGCCAGGTTAAATAAACAAACAAATAAATAAATAATTTTCAACAAAACAGAATGTACTTCACATCGTTATTTACTTGGGTTATTCTTTGAAAATCTGTAAATGCACATAAGTTTTAAAAAGTTATTCAGCGAATCAAGATTCTATAATTCTTGAGGAACAATTCGATTTCATTTATTTTTACATAGATGTCTTGTAATTTAACATGATCGTATCAAATAAAGAGTAATCACTTAACTGACAAGTTTTCGATTACTCTGGGAAACAACAAAATTAAATTAGGGCATATCACATACAGCGGGATTATAGTAGTGTAGTTGACAATTTCTTCAAACAATTTTAACACTATTTATCTGTTTAGTATTCAGTTTAACATTATATGATGAAAAATCTGATCCATCAATGTGAATAACATCAAAGGTCATATAAAGTTGTGGAACATCAGAATGAATACAATTATCACCTATATTAATCCCGATTTCTCATTCCTTGATAGAAATGGTAAATTTTTTTTTACTTGAATGCAATATGAGGAACATGGAATAACGGAAACGTCAACTAATAAATTATGTAATTTGGTTTTTAATGATCTTAATGAATTCCTCTTTTAATTAGATTTTTAAATAATTTCTGACATATTTTGAGAAAGTGGAAAATATGGAAAATTATTGGTTAATAACTTAATTGCAATTGTAAATGCATGTTCCAGGCTACTAATTAGCGGTTCAGTGGCTAAATCAGATGCAAGCTTAGCGAGGGGTTGATAAAGGAATTAATCTATTAGACAAAGCTTGAAAAAACATGATATTATCTGTAGAGAGAGTTGAATAATTATGTTAATGAAAGTGCTTTATCTCCATACTTAAATGACATAACGAATCTTTAAGGTAAAGTATACGAAAAACAAATTAGTCAATCTACTTTTATCGAGTTGATAAATATAAAAATTGAGGAACAAAGAATAGGAAAGAATTTTATAGTTTCAGGATTTAATGAGAAAATTTGATAATAACCTTAATTCAACTTTAAGGGAGGTAAAAACCTGTGTTATTGATCGATTTAATAGAACATTGATAGAAAATATGTGGAAAAAATTTGCTCTTCTAGGACACTGTAAATTGTTTATCTTAGTTACGACATTGATTGATAAATATAGTGACGCAGAACATTCAACAATAAAAATGAAACTAAAAGATGTAAACAAAAATCATTAAGAAATTTTTAAAACATTGCATGTAACATATTTATTAGATACTAATGCTAAATTCAAAACTGATAGTAATGAAAGAAGAACTGAATTAGGTAATATTTGAATAAGGTTAACTGCCCACATATCAACAGAAATTTTCGAAACCAAATTTGTTCTTTATACTATACAAATCGTGTATAAATGTAAATGTGTCAATGATGTACAGCTGGACAGGAAATTCTATTACCAATAACTACTGAAATAGAAATTTCTTGACGTTTACCTTGAAAAATTCTTTATCATACATAAAAAATTTTATGTTACATAGTTAAGACATGATAATTCACACAATATAGGGCACATGAAAGGAACATAACTTTTCAAAATGCTATTGAAAAATTTTATATGTAAATTGAGTTAGTTATCTGAAATTCACACATTTTTGGCTTTGAACATAATTTTCATTATGGCTACTGTTTTAGCAAGAGAGATAGAAACTGCTTTGATATTCAAATAAAGGTAAACATAAATGAGTAATTGTGTGAACAACTGTTGAGGTAATGGAATTAACTGGTTTTCATAAATTTTATATAAGAAGTAACTTACAAAATGTAACTTTGAAATTTAATTTTATGTTGTAAGAGTCTTTTGCTAGATGCTATCTAAGGGCTTCTTAAGCAGTAGCTATATTTCTTATGTCATCATTTAGTTGTTTACAATAATAATTATTCAAATTATTGAAATCATTTTAATGACAATTACTTCTTCAAGTTTATTTCATTAATTGATAAAAGTTTACTAAATTGGTATGTAATTAATTTCAAAAATCCTTTGCCATTTAAATGTGTGTTCCTAATAATATCTATTTTATTTTGTGCATATCTAAAGTACTGTCGAGTAACATAAAGTTTGTACTTAAAATTTTATTATCTTAAAATAACAGAAATTGGTTTCAAATTTTTATCACAAAGTTGAGGTATCAAATTAGGTTATTGTTAACTTATTTCATAATTAAAGAAAGTTAACCATATTAATAACTTCTTGCAGGATGGAAGATAGATGAATGGTTCCTGTATAAGTATTATAGGCCCTTACCCATAAGATGCTTTCCGCCAATATCATCTCTATTTTCCTTTCTGGTATTTGAATTTTCTAAAAATTTAAAAACAACTTTTACATCAATCCATTAATTATTATTCTTAACATTACTTATAAAACTTTTATGCCATTATTTATAAGACTCTTTTTTAAATGTATAGCATTTGGATTCGTATAATAATAAAATGTTATAAATTTTTTACTTTTGATTCGAATAAAATTTTTTCTTTACAAATGAAAACTGAAATTAAAAGGATTTTTCTGTTGTGAAATCAAGAAAGCAAATTCATACAACAATAACAAAACTGAATACACCTTCAAAAATGGGTTGAACTGACTGTATAAAAAAGAAATACATAGAAATATAAATAATATAGGGAAAATAAAAATCAACACATAAGCTAATTTTTAATAGCTGGATTAAAAACAATTATTTGTGTAAGATGTAATGGGGAAATGAGAACTTATAAATGTATTCCTCACTGCGACCAAAAACAATGAAAAAGGGAGAAAATAGCTTTAAATTTTCGAAATCACAAGATAAAGTAGTTATCAAACACAAGACAAAGACACTATATAAATTTTGGATCTCTTTCCACAGAAGTTATTTGTATAATGTTTTTGAAAAAACATAAGAAATTACCTGAAGACGAAAATTTTAGATACTGATGAATTTTACATTTTCTTAATTGTCTATTCAACTATTTACCAGGTGTAAAAAAAATTTTTGCATGTATTATTTAGTCTCAGTTTGATTAAAAATGATACAGATTACTTTGTAAAATAATGTTTATCTTCACCAAAATTAAAAATAACTTTAATATATTGACTTGTACATATTTTGCATTTAACTGATTTTATTCGATTAATTTTTCTACTATCTTTTACTTCATCAGTTAAAAAAATTAAGTTAAAAAATACTAATTTCACTTTCTTCAACTGAATACTCTACTCCCTTACTCTTTTCTCTTCAGTATCACATACATTAACGATCAATATCTTAAGTTCTCTATTGTAATTTTCCAACAGATTTCATCTTTCATTTTTCATAAAACTTTACTTGCGGAATTTCATTAAATATTGTTTGTGTTGTGGTCATCTGTCCTAAGACTGGTTTGATGCAGCTCTCCATGCTACTCTATCCTGTGTAAGCTTCTTCATCTCCCAGTACTTATTGTAAACTGCATCCTTCTGAATCTGGTTAGTGTATTCATCTCTTGGTCTCCCTGTACGATTTTTACCCTCAACGCTGCCCTCCAACACTAAACTGGTGATCCCTTGATGCCTCAGAACATGTCCTACTAACCGATCCCTTCTTCTAGTCAAGTTGTGCAACAAACTTCTCTCCTCCCCTATCCTATTCAATACTTCCTTATTAGTTTTGTGATTTACCCATCTATTCTTCAGCATTCCTCTGTAGCACCACATTTCAAAAGCTTCTATTCTCTTATTGTCCAAACTATTTGTCGCCCATGTTTCACTTAAATACACTCCTGGAAATGGAAAAAAGAACACATTGACACCGGTGTGTCAGACCCATCATACTTGCTCCGGACACTGCGAGAGGGCTGTACATGCAATGATCACACGCATGGCACAGCGGACACACCAGGAACCGCGGTGTTGGCCGTCGAATGGCGCTAGTTGCGCAGCATTTGTGCACCTCCGCCGTCAGTGTCAGCCAGTTTGCCGTGGCATATGGAGCTCCATCGCAGTCTTTAACACTGGTAGCATGCCGCGATAGCGTGGACGTGAACCGTATGTGCAGTTGACGGACTTTGAGCGAGGGCGTATAGTGGGCATGCGTGAGGCCGGGTGGACGTACCGCTGAATTGCTCAACACGTGGGGCGTGAGGTCTCCACAGTACATCGATGTTGTCGCCAGTGGTCGGCGGAAGGTGCACATGCCCGTCGACCTGGGACCGGACTGCAGCGACGCATGGATGCACGCCAAGACCGTAGGATCCTATGCAGTGGCGTAGGGGACCGCACCGCCACTTCCCAGCAAATTAGGGACACTGTTGCTCCTGGGGTATCGGCGAGGACCATTCGCAACCGTCTCCATGAAGCTGGGCTACGGTCCTGCACACCGTTAGGCCCTCTTCCGCTCCCGCCCCAACATCGTGCAGCCCGCCTCCTGTAGTGTCGCGACAGGCGTGAATGGAGGGACAAATGGAGACGTGTCGTCTTCAGCAGTGAGAGTCGCTTCTGCCTTGGTGCCAATGATGGTCGTATGCGTGTTTGGCGCCGTGCAGGTGAGCGCCACAATCAGGACTGCATACGACCGAGGCACACAGGGCCAACACCCAGCATCATGGTGTGGGGAGTGATTTCCTACACAGGTCGTACACCTCTGGTGATCGGCGAGGGGACACTGAATAGTGGACAGTACATCCAAACCGTCATCGAACCCATCGTTCTACCATTACTGGACCGGCAAGGGAACTTGCTGTTCCAACAGGACAATGCACGTCCGCATGTATCCTGTGCCACCCAACGTGCTCTAGAATTTGTAAGTCAACTACCCTGGCCAGCAAGATCTCCGGATCTGTCCCCCATTGAGCATGTTTGGAACTGGACAAAGCGTCGTCTGACGCGGTCTGCACGTCCAGCACGAACGCTGGTCCAACTGAGGCGCCAGGTGGAAATGGCATGGCAAGCCGTTCCACAGGACTACATCCAGCATCTCTACGATCGTCTCCATGGGAGAATAGCAGCCTGCATTGCGGCGAAAGGTGGATGTACACTGTACTAGTGCCGACATTGTGCATGCTCTGTTGCCGGTGTCTATGTGCCTGTGGTTCTGTCAGTGTGATCATGTGATGTATCTGACCCCAGGAATGCGTCAATACAGTTTCCCCTTACTGGGACAATGAAGTCACGGTGTTCTTATTTCAATTTCCTGGAGTGTACATGGCTACGCTCCACACAAATATTTTCAGAAACGACTTCCTGACACTTAAACCTATACTCGGTGTTAACAAATTTCTCTTCTTCAGAAACAATTTCCTTGCCACTTCCAGTCTACATTTTATATCCTCTCTGCTTCGACCATCATCAGTTATTTTGCTCCCTAAATTGCAAAACTCCTTTACTACTTTAAGTGTCTCATTTCCTAATCTAATTCCCTCATCATCTCCCGACTTAAGTAGACTACATTCCATTATCTTCGTTTTGCTTTTGTTGAAGTGCATCTTAAATCCTCCTTTGAAGACACTATCCATTCCATTCAACTGCTCTTCCAAGTCCTGTATCTGACAGAATTACAATTTCATCTGCAAACCTCAAAGTTTTTATTTCTTCTCAATCGATTTTAATACCTACTCCGAATGTTTATTTTGTTTCCTTCACTGCTTGCTCAATATACAGAATGAGTAACATTGGGGAAAGACTACAACCCTGTCTCACTCCTTTCCCAACCACTGCTTCCCTTTCATGTCCCTCGACTCTTATAACTGCTATCTGGTTTCTGTAGAAATGGTAAATAGCCTTTCTCTCCCTGTATTTTACCCCTGCCACCTTCAGAATTTGAAAGAGAGTATTCTAGTCAACATTGTCAAAAGCTTTCTCTAAGTCTACAAATGCTAGAAACGTAGGTTTGCTCTACCTTAACCTAGCTTCTAATATAAGTCGTTAGGTCTGTATTGCCTCACATGTTCCAACATTTCTACGGAATCCAAACTGATCTTCCCCAAGGTCGGCATCTACTAGTTTTTCCAGAATTTGCGTTAGTATATTGCAGCTGTGACTTATTAAACTGATAGTTCGGTATTTTTCACATCTTTCAACACCTGCTTTCTTTGGGATTGGAATTATTATATTCTTCTTGAAGTGTGAGGGTATTTCCCCTGCCTCATACATCTTGCTCACCAGATGGTAGAGTTTTGTCAGGACTGGCTCTCCCAAGGCCGTCAGTAGTTCCTATGGAATGTTGCCTACTCCGGGGGGCCTTGTTTCGACTCAGTTCTTTCAGTACTCAAATTCTTCACGCAGTAGCGTATCTCCCATTTCATCTTCATCTACATCCTCTTCCATTTCCACAATATTGTCCTCAAGTATATCGCCCTTGTATAGAGCATCTATATACTCTTTCCACCTTTCTGCTTTCCCTTCTTTCCTTACAACTGATTTTCCATCAGAGCCCTTGATGTTCATGTAAGTGGTTCCCATATCTCCAAAGGTCTCTTTAGTTATCCTGTAAGCAGTATCTATCTTACCCGTAGATATACTCGCTTCTACATCCTTACATTTATCCTCTAGCCATCACTGCTTAGCAGTTTTGCACTTCCTGTCGATCTCATTTTTGACACGTTTCTATTCCTTTTTGCCTGTTTCATTGACTGCATTTTTATATTTCCTCCTTTGAGCAGGATTTCTACTAGCCCTCGTCTTTTTACCTACTTGATCCTCTGCTGCCTTCACTACTTCATCCCTCAGAGCTACCCATTCTTTTTCTACTGCATTTCCTTCCCCCATTCTTGTCAATTGTTCCCTTATGCTCTCCCTGAAACTCTGTACAACCTCTGGTTCTTTTAGTTTATCCAGGTCCCATCTCCTTAAATTACAACCTTTTTGCAATTTCTTCAGTTTCAAACGACAGATCATAACCAATAGATTGTGTTCAGAGTCCACATCTGCTCGTGGAAATGTCTTACAATTTAAACCTGGTTCCTAAATCTCTGTCTCACCATTATATAATCTATCTGATACCTTTTAGTATCTCCAGGAGTCTTCCATGTATACAACCTTCTTTTATGATTCTTGAACCAAGTGTTAGCTATGATTAACTTATGCTCTGTGCAAAATTCTACCAGGCGGTTTCCTCTTTCATTTCTTAGCCCCAATCCATATTCACCTACTACATTTCCTTCTCTCCCTTTTCCTACTACCCATGACTATTAAATTTTCGTCACCCTTCACTATCTGAATAATTTCTTTTATTTCATTGTACATTTCTTCAATTTATTCGTCATCTGCAGAGGTAGTTGCATATAAACTTGCACTACTGTAGTAGGCGTGGACTTCGTATCTATCTTGGCCACAATAATGCGTTCACTATGCTGTTTGTAGTAGCTTACCCCAGCTTCTATTTCCCTATTCATTATTAAACCTACTCCTGCATTACCCCTATTTGATTTTGTGTCTATAACCCTGTAGTCATTTGACCAGAAGTCTCGTTCCTCCTGCCACCGAACTTCACTAATTCCCACTATATCTAACTTTAACCTACCCATTTCCCTTTTTAAATTTTCTAGTCTACCGGTCCGATTAAGGGATCTGACATTCCACACTCCAGTCTGTAGAACGCCAGTTTTCTTTCTCCTTATACTGACATCCTCTTGAGTAGTCCCCGCCCTGAGATCCGAATGGGGTACTATTTTACCTCCAGAATATTTGACCCAAGGGGATGCCATCATCATTTAATCATAGAGTAAAGCTGCATGTCCATGGGAAAAATTACGTACGTAGATTCCCCTTGCTTTCAGCCATTCGCAGTGCCAGCACAGGAAGGCCGTTTTGGTTAGTGTTATAAAGCCAGATCAGTGAATCTTCCAGACTGTTGCCCCTGCAACTACTGAAAAGGTTGCTGCCGCTCTTGAGGAACCACACGTTTGTGTGGCCTCTCTACAGATACCCCTCCATTGTGGTTGCACCTACGGTATGACTATCTGTATTGCTGGCGCACGCAAGCCTCCCCACCAATGTCAAGGTCCAAGGTTCATGGGGGAGCTTTAAATATTGTGTCTTAAGTATATACTTGTGTCTCACTCATTAATCATAGATTTTATATCCTCATAAAAATCATCATCTCTTATATCACAAATAAAAGAAATAGAATCCATATTAGATATATCAATATTTTCATCATAATTTAGTTTCATACCATTATAACACCTAATTGGAGAATTTTATTTTCGTATTAACTAGAAAACCCATCCCAATACAAACTGATTTTTTAATGTTGTTTTAATTTTTTTTATGAAGTCCTACTAGATAATCTGTATATTCTTTCAAGTGTTCATATATTGATTTGAAATATAATTCGTAGTTTACTGTGTATCTTCTATTATTTTAATCTTTTTTCTGTTTCTAATATATCCCTTTCCTTTTCTAAGTACTAAATTATTCATTAACGTGTAGAAATGTTTGCAATTTTCTTAGTTGCATTTATCTCATCTCTGTATTAACAATAGTGAATTAGTTCAAGCAATCTGGTAGTTCAGATGATAAAATTCAATGAAATTTCTCATATTTAATTTTAAGTTTCAAATATTTGCTAAGATTTCCATAGTGTAAACCACATTTTATTATTTAATGTTGTTATTATTTAATGTGGTTAATAATTTGGTTCCTCCTACTGATGATAATGGAATAGTCTAACTCAACTTCAAAAATATAGCCATATTTGTTACATGGGGTATTTTAATATTTATTTAATATTAAACCTTTTCCGTTCTGTCCATTTCATATCTTTAAATGGTAAAAAGTGACAAATTGCCTATCCATTTAATTATATGACACTAAATACATAATACAACTTAATTGTTTTTCCACCCTGAAATTTTTCATACATACCTTATGAAATTCCATCTCTAATATCTTTCTCAAAAATTAATATGTATTACAATCATTTAATAGATCTAATTCAGTTGTTGTCATTTTAACATACAATCCCAAGATAATTCTGGAACTATATAGGAACTATATGCAGTGATGTCAAAAGATCTAATACACTTATTTCTTTACATTTAAGAGATATCTGACACCACTAAAACAACAGATTTATAATCAGCCTTGTTTATACAAAACAAATTTATTATGAATTTCCTCCAAACTAACTTTTCCTGATTACACTTTTTTAGAAATGTTTGTTTTATTAAGTCTCAAAAAAGTACATTTTTTCAGGTAATTTGAATTCTTGGAATTTCTCTTTAAAATTGAAATTTTCACAGAGGTGAACTACCTTTAAAATATTTTGATGTTCCTGCAGATAGTTCTTTCTTAAGATTTGGAGATAGTTTATCAATTCTTGACATGTTTAGCTTAAACTTATCCATAAATCTAAATAGTGATGTGTCTTCAATACATTTACATTTACATTTCAATACATATACATAAATGCATTTTTGTTCATTGGTGGAACATTATCAACATTTCGATTATCTATTGCTATTTCTGTTGAAAAGATTTTAATTTTATTTTTTCTTCATTTGACGTTATCACTAGAATATATTGGTCATATACTAATGCAAATTATTTAGATTCTTCTTGTGATACTTAAATGAATTTTTTCTTCCATCTATATGGACAACAGGTTCTTTATAATCACCCAGAGAATATTTAACATAGTAACTGAATGAAATCGGTAAATGTTACTGATATATATGTATATAAGATATTTTTCGTCATTTGGTTGACGAGTGACATTGGAAATCTGCCCAAATTACAAAAGGGTAAATTAATGAATTATTATAATTTTCAAGTTCTACTTTTCACCTTTTACAGACTTATCTATTTTTATTTCTTTATATTCTTTGTAATAGATTTCAAGATTATCTAATATCTCTTGTGAGTAATCTCTTAAATATGTATTATTGATTACTGTTTTTAATTGATAAATTTGATAAGTATTCTAATATCTAACAACTGAACAGGGAAGCTAAATTGCTATTCTTTCAAAAACTTCATTTAATTCTAATATAATATTTTTTTAAATATTAAGTCTTCCTATATGATAACTATCCAGATATAAAACTGACTTCATTCAGATAAGAAAGAATTTTTGATCAGTATTTCATATATTAATTACCAGTTTTTATTTAATTCTTTTTGTACAGTGATACAAGAAGACCAGAAATTGTATAGTGTCCATTAAAAATTAATTCTAATCTCTCTGTTTAAAAAAAAGTGTACCAGATTGTTTCCACTATATTTCTTCCATTATAGTTATAAGTTACTTATTGATTCTAGATAATAATCTTCTAAATCAGTATTCTTTAAAACTTGATTAGTTGTTTTAAAATTCAACATTTCAATTTCATCTCACCTTCTGAAAGTAGAATAAAATTTCTTCTTAGTTTTATTTGCTCTTCATTACACTAAAATTATCTTGAATTTCGTGATTATTTCTCCATGGTGTTGGATTCTTGTAATTCTACAATATTAACATTACAATTAATTGTATAATTCATTATAATTGATTTCAAAGAAATACCTTTTCTCTAACTCCATTTAGGTTATTTAAGAACATCTTCAGCATATAGAAAACTGAAAGCTCGAAAATGTTTCTGGTAGTTTTCTTGCTGTATTTGTTGATATTAATCTACTTGAAGCTTTCGATAATAATTCTCATTATAATTTCTACTAATATTGCTCCTAAATGTGTCGAGTAAAATAATTTCTTAGGTTTTTATTTCTAGAATATTTTCTCAATTAGTTGAGATTATTATTGATTTCATTTTCATATCATTCAGTAAGAGATATTAATCGCTTTTTATTACGTTTGTAATAGTTTTTAATTTTTTTGTCTTACAGGTCTTACAAAGATCGTTTAATTATTTATTATTCAATTTGTTATCACTGTAGTTGTTATTAATACTGACAATAGGCTGTACACTAAGTTTGTTGAATTTTTTATTAATTTTGGAATAATTACTTAAAATGCTTAATTTACAAATTGAACAAAATTTTTATACTTTTATACATTAGTTTCCTCTTTTTCAATTCCTTCTTATTAAAATGGTCAATAAATTCCATGAGATCTAGTCTAGTTACATTTGAATAACCAATCCCTTCATTTTTTTCTAGATCACTCTAAACCTAATACATATCGCACCACAGTTTTTGAGAACATTTTGTTGCGCATTTATTTATATAGAAAAATTTGGACATTCCCAAAATTAAAAGTTTGTGGTTGAAATGGACCCCTTCGTTTTTAAATTGAAATTTAAATTGATAGTATGGTCAGACAACATTTGACTGAGCCTATTTATAAGTCGAAAAATTATTACACTCTTATTTTTTAAAAAAATCCCTGTTTCGTTTGTGGATATAGGCAACTGTGGCTTGGTGACTCTTTTTTATGAAGAAAAGATTTTTAGATTTTTAAAATTTTAAATTAAATTAGAAATTCGCTTGTGCATGTAGATGCGGTTCCCTGGTTCTTTTAAGGAAAAAATTGTATTAGGTTTTTAAATTTCAAATGAATAATTCCTTTTGAGGTTCTATATAGATTAGGTTTATTGGCTCTTTTTATATCTTACATATTTAAATTTTAAGTGAGAGTTTTGTTTTGTGGGTATGGACAAACTTTTGATTGGGAAATAAGGTTATACTAGGATATCTGTTTATATCCTTGAATTTTTAATCAACATGTGCTTTTGCCAACAAATGTCATGCATATACTACTCATAAAGAAGCGAAATGTATTATTTACAATAAAATAACTTTGCAACTGAGATTCTTCCAATATGTAATTATGAAAACCAGTTTCTATACCAGTCAGCCTATCACAGAATGGAATAAGAGCAATGCAACTAGATTTCATGAAACATATGAAAACTGTAGTTAACAAGCCAACTAGCTGTACCCTTGATAATATGGTCGAATATATCACAGAATTAAGATGAAAATTTTATGCCATTAATTAGAAACAGAACAAAGATTGCGCATTTGGCGCTCAAACAGGATGTTGCAGTGCATTTGGTATCATTCGAGAAAGCACCAAACGTAGTCTCCCAAATGAGAAGGAGACCAAGTGAAGTACATCAAGAGATTTACTTCAGGAGCCAGGGCTCTATGACAAATACTGTGATGTCTAGCACCAAAGGAAGAAGCATTTCCGTTATTTTATTCTTATGAGACATCACATCAGCTATTTCAACAAAGGACAGTGTGATGATCAAACTTTGGCTGTTGCCTTAACAAATATTTACTGTGTGTCTTGCACAATTAACCATTTTCAGTCTTTCAGTCCATTTTCAACTGCTGTTCCATTGTCAATACCTGAGGCACTTGAGAATATGAGATGAAGCGAGAAAGTAAGAACTGTGGTACAAAAGGAAAATGGTCGACTTCCGGAGAAATTTAGGAACATGTTGCTCATCTGTAAAGGAGATTTCGTATAAGACACTGGTGCCACCTATTCTTCAGAATTGTTTGAGTGTTTGGGATCGGTCGGATTATAGAAAAACAATTAATCAAATTAGGCATGGGCTGCTAGATTTGTAACCGCTGGGTTCAAATAACATGTAAATGTTACAGAGCACTTTACGAGAACTCAAACGGAAATCTCCTGTGGGAAGGCATCATTGTTTTAGAAGACCACTATTGAGAAAATTTACAGAACTCGCATTTGAAACTGACTGCTGAACGACTCTACTGCTACCAACGTATGCTGTGCATAACGACCACAAAGATTAAATTCGAGAAATTAAGACTTGCATGAAGGTATATGGATATTCACTGTTACCTCGCTCTTTGCGAGTGGAACAGGAAAGTGAATGACAAGTGGTGGAATAGTTACGCACTGGCACACACACCATATCAGAGTATCTATGAAGACTGTTTATAAGTGCGAATTTTCTCACTTGTGCTGAATATAATATAGCAAATACTAGTTAATTCGACAACAACCAAGATGGAATGACGACACTGCCATGAAAAATTTTATTTACATACACTTAAATACCTTGTGGACTAAGTGCAAATGATTTAATGCAAAAAAAGCGGTAAGACCTTGTACAAGTAACATCATATGCTGTTAACACTCACAGTAAACATCGAGAGTGAGCAAACTCCCGATTCACGCATAACTGGGATGAGGAAACAAGAAAGAGATTTTTTCCTTATTCTTCCGTTTTTTTTTTCTTTTGTATCATGCTACAGACCTATACGCATCAAAAGTGCACTCCTAGTGACTAGAGGAATGTTTCATGTGCCACAACTGAGACAAAGAGCGCCAGCCATGGTGGCCGTGAGGTTCTAGGTGCTTCAGTCCACTATGGTCACAGGTTCCAATCCTGCCTAGGGAATGGATGTGTGTGATGTGCTAAGGTTAGTTAGGTTTAAGTAGTTCTAAGTTCTGGGGGACGGATGACCTAAGATGTTAAGTCTCATAATGCTCAGAGCCATTTTTTTTAAACAAGGAACACACAGAAAGAGTTTTAACCAAAGACTCTTTAGACAAGAAAGGCGGTGGAACAAAGAAGTGAACACCAAGATACAGATGATCTCAGAAATTGCCAAAATGAATTGACCAACATCTTATGGACAATTTCATGAATATTTGCATATAAGGTGCCAAAATAAGTTGCTTATAGGCTGCCATTGTGGAAACACACATTAAGTTACTGCACTATATGTCGATCAGCAATAATTCAAGATTGGAGGACCGATGCACAATCGGTTACCTAATACATTTGTCATGATGGGATGTAATTATCTCTTTCAAACATCAGTGAAGTGAGTTTTAATACTATACAGTGAGTTTGTTAAAGCTCACAATTTGTTCGTCATTACTGATTGTTATAGTTTAATTATCTGACATAGGCAATAAATATTAATCAAGAATTACAAAGTTAAAAAGCTGCACATAGTGCAGATCAATATGGTAATATAGGAGTTAATCATCACAAAGCACTTAATTCTGGAAACAAGAACACAGAAAACATCAGTCTTTCTTAGAATGAAGTTAGCAGCAAAAATATGCATGCACAAAACATGATTAATTCTTATATTTTTGGCAAAGAGGAAATACATATACGTCTTTAAATCGGTAGTGTATCACATAAAACGATGTCATATTATGTTATCATGATGCAAACTACCTTACACAAGTGAATAAAGGTCTGATGATGAGAATTTGAACAAAGATATGTAGTATGTTTATACATGATGCAACGATGAAATTAATGTTGAAGGACATTATAAAAAATTCCAGATCTTGGGAGTAGTGTCACACAAGTTTCCAAATGCGAATGCTAGTGTTTCTAAGGGTGTTTCAGTACAGTGACACTGGAAAAAAGGTTATTCATACAGCAAGGCATTGACTCCGTCGTCGACAAGTAGAGTGGTACCATGTGACATCTCAGTAATATGGCGAAGTCCGTCGTATTGAACGGAGATCATGTTAAAAAATAAGTTTTTTAGCCAAAAGAGTGTGAAATAATAGTGTGTATTGGAATTCTGAGTAAAACCAGCATTTTTCAGAAAAAAGTTTTATATTACTCATGTAACGCCCCTTGCAGTAAGGTCAAAATTATGGATTTGATAAGTAAACAGACGATGATTTAGGTCTGTCCTCCATCTATCACCGATGACGTCATGAACTGTTGGCAAATTATCTTTCTTCTCTCAGGTCTTTGACATCATTTGCGAGCTGCCCTACATATAAGAACGTTGTAAATTAAAAGAACTAGTGGCAAATTCAGAATGTTCCAATGGTGCTGCAGGGTTTTTCCTAGCCCCTTGATATCACTGTGGAAATAGGCTACTGGTACAAATTGTAAAATGGCAACGTATTCAAAAGACCAACATGGGCAGTTATCGTATTGGTGGGAAATGCAAAACCTAAGTCATCTATATTGTTTAATTTTACAGTCCAATAAGATAGACCTGCAGCTGTAATGGTTTTCAGATTTGCACAGTTTTCGGCAGCCCTACGACGTTAGAATCCACGATGATGATCCAAGGTGGCGGATCTGCACATAAAGGTGTAGACGACATTTACTACAGGTTTAGAATCAAGATGTTGGACTTGAGGACACAAAGACAGGCTACATGGTGGCCAGATTGCTTCTTCTATGTAGAGAATCAAATATGGCTGACTTCAACGATATAGGCGCATTCTCCATGGTTACCAGGTCACCAGACCGCAATTTCCATTAGTTTGAAATGGTGTGGAAGGTCATAAACGCCGGCCAGTGTGACCAAGCGGTTCCAGGCGTTACAGTGTGCAAATGCGCGACCTTTACGGTCAAAGGTTCGAATCCTGCCTTGGGCATGGATGCGTGTGATGTCCTTAGGTTAGTTAGGTTCAAATAGTTCTAACTTGTAGGGGAATGATGACCTCAGAAGTTAAGTACTGTGGCGCTGAGAGCCATTTGAACCAAAGTCATAAACCCCACTAGATTTCGGCAAGCATGATTTTCCTAAGTTTTAAATAGTGTCACATTATTTACAGCATCTCTCTCTCTCTCTCTCTCTCTCTCTCTCTCTCTCTCTCTGCATATGTGTGTGTGTGTGTGTGTGTGTGTGTGTGTGTGTGTGTGTGTGTGTGTGTTTGTGAGAGTCTGTGCTGGTTCACCACATGTAGTCCGTTCTGCAGAGCAGCTATCTGACACCATGTGCTTCTAACTCTGAGTCATGCTGCCAACTACCAGCTGCTGCCAGAGGGCTGTAGATGCACCAGTTTCCCAAGTTTCTGTTCACAAGATTCCAGATCCCAATGATGCCAGTTTTAAAACTGTTACCATCTCAAGTTACAGAACCGTCTCAAATGTGCATGTCTCACAGACCTGCATGGCCTGAACTTCTAATAGGTATCATCTGAGACAGGCTCAAACTATTGCAGACACAAGTTAAAGTGCCATTCGATTGGTTATTTGGAAAATGTTGCAGATGAACGAATACGGTTGATTTATAATATAAGAGAATAGCGTTGTTATATCACACATTGATTTATTTCACATAGTTGACAAAATTGGAAAGAGTTATTTAAACAATATAGTAAAGTTGTATCGAAATATATACTTGTAGCTTAGCACCCTCTGCTTTGCTGGTGTGGAATGCATAGGAGGGTGAAATCTGGCAACAATGCCAAATACATTTGAGCAGGAAAATTACTTCACAAGGGTTTTACCTATGGTGGACTAAATAGAACTCTGCCACACACCATCAGGTGGCTTGCGGAGTATGGATGTAGATGTAGATGTACAGGTACTAACAGACATTTTACTGTAGAACATCTCTAAGGAAATGAAGTAAACTCTATTGTCCTGACATTTCTGCATAGATAATATCAGACCATTTGAATGTCGTTCATTTGGTATTTTAGGAAACACAAAATTATCTCCTAGCTCCTCAGCTCTAAAACTCATGATTTATAACTGTGGTAGAGGGTGGGGCTGGAAAAGGGAGTGTGGGTGAAATAAAAGATCGACAGAGAAACACCAACGACCCCAAAGAACGTATAATGCTATATAACATGGGCCTGACGAAATTAAGGTTTCAGTATTGTTTGTCTGGAATTGCTTCATAGCGTGAATCTGTACTCAAGGTAAATATTTTGGTTATGATATAATAGTCACGATAGTAAGCATATGAGCCCCCATACTTTTAAGTGGTTGCTGGCATTTGGGATAGTAGAACTGAAATTTGTTCAAAGTTTCTCATGAAATGAGGACCTGTGACAAGTGACACTGTCGTTGGTGATCCATCCATTGGATGGAGACGTTAAGCTTAGCAACCCCATTGGTGTTATTCGTGAGGAGTAGGCCATATACTAATATGGGTTTCACCCCTTCAGTATTCTCATAACCATCATTATCATCTTCATACAACTAACATCACAATACATTCCACACACCCACACACACACACACACACACACACACACACACACACACACACACACAAAGTGCATATGTGTAATTTTACAAATACTGAAGTGGAGCATGTTGTAAATAAACAAAAAAGAATCCTACCCTGATAAATTATATTTCAAAACACGTCTTTTAGAGAGCATGTGATGATTATCACACACGGATAACCGTAAAACTAAACACCAAAATACAAGATTGCATGATGTTGGGGGTATGAAGAATTACTTAAATCGAGTACACTCAGAAACGTGCCATTACTCAAAAGCAATATAGAAAGGTCAAGTAACTCGAGAAACATCTGAAATGAAAACAGACAATCAGCACGAAAGTTATAACAAGCGAAACTTCTACCACCTGCTACACACATCAGCAAGATCGCTCCTGCTGTAGCTACACAGCTGAGCATTGTCCATTGGGAAGTTGCTGTAGGCCAGCAACTACTCGAGTTTTCAGGCAGTAGCGTTTGTTGGTCCATTACAAAGCACTAGGACAGTGAACAGCCGAAGATGGTTGAGATGTTAGGTTCATTAAACAAAAGATTATAAGGACATGCATCAGATTTGTGTAAAATTATTAATGTGTCAGTAGTGTACAGGGTGTTTCAAAATTCTTAGCAAAAGGTCTAGGGGTTTTACCCACCATCCCGGGCTCAGAGTGCCGTCCGTGATGGTCAGTATCTTCTGTATTAAGAACTATACATTTGACTTTAGTGAAATATAATTACTTTTCCTAATTTGTAAAGTAAGTGACAATTCCGGAGAAAATTATGAAAATTTATCTGTGGATTTATGTAATGTTGTTGCTGTACGTTTCCTTGTAGGCCCGTGGTGTTAAAAGCAATTTTTCAGTAAGATGTCTGTCTGTGCAGCGTCTGCTACGTCTTTCGCCATTATTGACTCAAATTGCTAATCTTTCAGTGTTCAACAATCCTCCTTGTGATAAGTACACGTTTATATCGGTGCTTTAGTTCATTACGGTTGCATCTCGTATAAAGTGAAAATATTATGCAGAAGAAAACTGTAAGATGAAGAGACAAGGGAATTACTGGAGCAGTCTTCTGTTTCCGAATACCCAGGTAGTGAACGTGTATCCTCCTGTGATGATGATAAGGTAGATCTCGCTAAAACCGCAGAACTACACGAAGATGTAGAAGATGGAATTTCTGGTTGTCGGAGCAAAAGGCATATACTGACCAGGGACCTAAAAGTTATTCAGTTAGGAACGGTGTTGATGAAGAATCGGTTTTTACGTTATCTTTCGTGTACCCCTCACTAACAAAATGTGTATGTGGACCAACAAGGGACGTCGAGTTGTTTACGAAGACTGGATGGATGTAGATAGATATCCATGAAATGAAAAACTTGGTGTTCTGATCGTGACTGAGGTTTGCAAGTCAAGAAATAGATATATCAGTCTGTTTCGAAATGCTGAGTATATCCAACCACTGTTCAGAGGAATTATGTCTCGCAATCGCTTCCATGCTATTCTGAGGGTGTTGTGCTTTGACAGTGCAGCAGCCTGACGTGAACACAGGTCAAGCGTTAAACTGGAACCAATCAGAGAAGTTTCTGATATGTGGGAAATTACCGGTAGGGATGGCTGCATTCCGGGATGGTGCGCGATCGTGGAGGAACAGCTGGTCACATTTCGACGTAGCTGTCCATTTCGGCAGTACATCCCATCAAATACATGTAGATACGGACAATTTGTGACAGTGCAACAAGCTGATGATGGAAGATGAAAGTGTTTTTGGGAAAGGAGGAAGAAACCCAAGACTTGCAAATTGGATAGAATGTTGTGAAAACTCTGATGATTGAACTTTAAAAGGCTGTACGTAATACTAGCTGTGATAACTTTTTACATCTCTTGATGTAGCTCATTATTTACTGTCGAAAGTTCAGACACTAGTCGGTATTTTCCGAAAATACCAAGGTGAACTGCCTGCCGACTTTATTACACCCTAAGGACACGACGTATGCTCCACATTATTTCATTTGCACCCAGAAGTGATGGTAGCGTCCTAATAGGAACGACGTTGATACTGTCCTTAGCTCTCTTCATGACCAACCAACGGTGCCATCAATGCAACTGAAGAGCCACAAGTTACAACGACATAAAAGTCCATAAAGGGCTGCGTTGATGCCATGGACCAGCAGACGAGATGCTACTGTTTGAAGAGAAAAACAAATCACTGGCCATCAGTGGTTTTCTTCAACGTGACGGATGTAAGTGTAATGAAAGCATACAAAATCTGGGTTATGGTGGCTACCTAAGAAAAAAACCAGATGTTGGACTTTCATCATCAGTTTTAGAAAGCAACTAGCAGGGGTAAAGAAGTAATTGAATTCATTAGCTAACATCGGACCCAGGAAGGGCAGTGAAACCACCAGCTCTGAAAAGGAGAAGATGTGCATATTCTGTAGGGTAGAAAATAGAAAAATCCAAATTAAATATAATAATGGCATCAAACCTGTACAATCGGAACATTTTGCTATTGTCTGCAGACCCTGTGCAAATTTGCAACAAGAATAAATCCCTCCAATAAACGTGTTTTAACTTTAAATAAATGAAACTGTAAACTTTAAATAAATAACTTAACTTTAAACTTTAAATAAATAAAACTTTATATAAACTTTAAATACTTTAAATAAAACATTAAATAAATAAAATTACTTTAAAAGCATTTATACCTAAAAATCATTCAAATATAAAATAATTATAAGTGTCATTTTATGTCAAATTAGATACTACAGTCCTGAGAGCACCGACTGTTGGAGAATGCTATACAGATTTGCTGGTAACCAGATGGCTACATTTTCATAACGGACTCATGCCTGGAATATTTGGGATATAAGGTAAATTGGAAGGTCGGACCAATTTGAAATCATACAATTCTTCATTCACACTCAACTTCACAATGCGCTCTGTAGCAGCCCATGGGATGGGCGGTGTTTCAAGTACTTGTCGTATTCACAGTTATGTGACTAGGGACGTTGTCTTCAATGTGTAGACTAGGGCGCGTTCAACACAGTCCAACTTCCTAGTTGTGAACGCAGCGTCTCCTTGCAGCCGTTATAGCAGGACGAAAGCACTATGTGATGTCATAGATATTGAAGAGACTGTCAACAGTACCCTCTTCTCAATTCGTGAGCCTACCTCAAACTTATCATCCAAAAGCTACATTGTTTCCCTATAAAACTCTAGGACAATTTTCTGTCCACTTATAAGCGTTCACTAAACGACGTTCCCTGCCTATGTCCTGGACGATGGTCTATAACCAAGAGCGCGAGAGTTGTTCATCCGCATTCCGGTTAGGCTTCTGTTCGTTGTGGTCCGCTCATTGGCGCATTATGCTCGGCCGGAAATTGGCCGAGGCCAAGTCGATATCTTAATCCTCAGGGCCGCCCGTGGCGCTGGTGGAACAAGCGCAAGTGGCGAGTCACTATGGCACCGCAACGACATCGCATCTTTGCGCCTGTGGTTGTTACGCAATGCATGTATCTTTTTTGTACGACAGAGCACACCACATCCAGTATTTCTCTTTGACTGTGTGAAGCAAGTACAAAGGGCTCAAGAGAAGAAGCCTGATTTCACTGGGCGGTGGCAGAATAGAATGGAATAACAAGAATGAATGGAATAACAAGATTTTCGATGTGAAGAAAAAGCACACCAGACAGCTGCTGAAAATAATGAAGAAGACTCTAAGTGACAAGACTGTTTTTTGTGGCTGGTGGAGACGCGTGAGTGAAAATGCTGACGTGATCGAAGCTCGGCGCTACCAACAGAACTTGCAAATTGTAGCTATATCACCCAATTTTCCTACATGATCATGGAAAAAGGTTTATTTCCACAAGCACGAATGACATATTACGAAAATATGGTACGAAAGGTTAACTGGTATGAAATATTGCTGAAAATGCACCATGTACAAAGTTGCTAATTACAACACCACATATGACTTAAAAAATTCTAATACAGGCACAAAGTCCCATTATTAACTAAAAATTTTCAAAGTAAGTGTTTTGTTTCCAATTATTACTCTGAGGGGCAGGTTGCTTGCTGGTTGAGGTACAGAATATCTACACCACTGACCATTGAAATTGCTACACCAAGAAGAAACGCAGATGATAAACGGGTATTGATTGGACAAATATATTATACTAGAACGGATATGTGATTACATTTTCACGCAATTTCGGTGCATAGAGCCTGAGAAATCAATACCCAGACAACCACCACTGGCCGTAGTAACGGCCTTGATACGCCTGGGCATTGAGTCACACAGAGCTTGGATGACGTGTACAGCTACAGCTGTCCATGCTGATTCCACACGATACCACAGTTCATCAAGAGTAGTGACTGGCGTATTGTGACGAACCAGTTGCTCGGCCACCATTGACCAAACATTTTCAATTGGTGAGAGATATGGAGAATGAGCTGGCCAGGGCAGCAGTCGAACATTTTCTCTATCCAGAAAGGCCCGTACAGGAGCTGCAACTTGCGGTCGTGCATTATCCTGCTCAAATGTAGGGTTTCGCAGGGATCGAATGAAGGGTAGAGCCACGGGTCGTAACACATCTGAAGTGTAACGTCTACTGTTCAGAGTGCCGTCAATGCGAACAAGAGGTGACCGAGACGTGTAACCAATGGCACCCCATACCATCACGCCGGATGATACGCCACTATGGCGATGACGAATACACGCATCCAATGTGTGTTCACCACGATGTCACCAAACACGGATGTGACCACCATGATGCTGTAAACAGAACCTGGGTTCATCCGAAAATATGACGTTTTGCCATTCGTGCACCCAGGATCGTTGTTGAGTACAACATCGCAGGCGCTCCTGTCTGTGATGAAGGGTCAAGGATAATCGCAGCCATGGCCTTCGAGCTGGTAGTCCATGCTGCTGCAAACGTCGTCGAACTGTTGGTGCAGATGGTTGTTCTCTTGCAAACGTCCCCCTCTGTTGACTCAGAGATCGAGACGTGGCTGCACGAACCGTTACAGCCATCCGGATAAGATGCCTGTCATCTCGACTGGTAGTGATACGAGGCCGTTGGGATCCAGCACTGCGTTCCGTATTACCCTCCTGAACCCAACGATTCCATGTTCTGATAACAGTCATTGGATCTCGGCCAACGAGAGCAGCAATGTCGCGATACGATAAAGCGCAATCGCGATAGGAAACGTGATGGTACGCATGTGTCCTCCTTACACGAGGCATCACAGCAACGTTTCACCAGGCAACGCAGGTCAACTGCTGTATGTGTATGAGAAATCGGTTGGTAACTTTCCTCTTGTCATCACGGTGTTTGCTCTGAAAAGCTAGTCATTTGCGTATCACCGCATCCTCTTCCTGTCGGTTAAATTTCGCGTCTGTAGCACGTCATCTTCGTGGTGTAGCAATTTTAATGGCCAGTAGTGTAATAATAAATCTATACTTAAATATACAGCTCTGTTAGAGGCAGTGTATGTAGAACATAAACCGATATGAGGATGTTCCTGCAACTGAGGTATCGATATTTCCTGTCGATATATCGAGAGTCAATAATGTTACTTTTTTAAAATGTCGACAGTCTTAATAGGATCTGTGCAACACACTGTATTCGTGGGCAGTTTAATGACAGCTGTCCGGTATTGTCCCTAGGCAGAACAGTACATGTACTATATGAAGGCTACATTAATTTCATATTTCTAAGTGACGAAACAAAGCCGACCCGAAGGGACGCCAGAGTAGCGGTAGCATCAGCAGCATTGTCTGATGCACAAGATCTTAGTTTAGATTCTTTTTTTTTGATCGATTACTCTAAGTATCCTTAATTACTCTATGTTTTTGTTTTGCATATCCTAGTACAAGGGAGCTTTCTTGCGTAATTTCTCCGCCACCAGAAGCTCTACGTCACGCCACTATGTTTAAATATTCTTCTGATACACAGCATATAGTTTGGATCAGGCTATTCTCGTCAGCATACTTAACCGAGCGAGGCGACGCAGTTGTTAGCACACTGGAATCGCATTCGCGAGGACACTGGTTCTAACCCAAGTCTGGCCTTCCTGATTTAGCCTTATGGTGATTTTTCTACATCGCTTCAGGCGTATGACTGGATGGTTTCTTTGAAAGGGCACTACCGATTTTCTTCCCTACCCTTCCCTAACCCGATGGGACCGATGACCTCGGTGTTTGATCCCCTCACCAAATCAAGAAACCAACCTTTGCATACTTGTCTCTTGCAGTAGCTTTTGAGTTAGCGAAGCTTCTAATAATAGGTAAATGTAGATAAATCTAATTCAATAGAGAAATTTATTTCTGTTTAAGAGCTTGCAGTTTCGGTATAGAGCAGTTTTTAGTGCTCCTTTATTCTCCTCGTTAATTTTTTTGCGTACGTTTCAAACTCAGGGGCGCCATTTGAAATGTTTCTTTATCTGTTTTTTACACATTACGATATGACTAGGGACTGTGATTATTGTGAGCAGACACAAGGAGCATTTTCTGCTGTCCGTAAACAGCTGGAAGCTGCATTGGCTACAGTCGACACGCTTCTGCCTGTTGCTCAAAGATGCGATGATATCGGGATACTGGAGACGAGAGCTGCAACAGTTTTGGTGCCCTTGGAATACGCTTGTGTCCCGGGTGTTGCTCCATCTTCTGAAACGCGACATCTGACCGGTGTGTCCTCACTCGAAAGTGGGTGGCAGACAGTGGTGGGTTCGCTTGTCACCGAGTGGAAGGCGAAAGAGTGAGAAGGTAGCGCTGCTGGCTCCCTACGACATACAACAGGTACGATGTGCTGTGCTACAGAGTGCTGATTTAACTCTGAGCACAGGATGCTCGCGTGTTGGGCTAGTGCAAAGGGTGGGTATGCATGTCATTGAGAGCTCCAATGTTAGGCAGGTGATAGAGCCCTTAGTGAAGTAGCGGGCAAGGCGGGAAAGAGTACCAGTGTGTATTCGGTATATCTGCCGGGGGGACCTCGTCTGCGATGTGGAGGAAGCCCCGCTTGCCGCTATCGAGCGCAGTGCGTGCAAGCAACTACGTATAGTGGCACATGTTGACACGAATCACTCCTGCCGCTTGGGTTCTGAGGGCGTCCTCAACTCCTTTCGGCGGATGGCTGATTTAGTGACGGCAACTAGCATCGCGTGCGGGATGTAGACACAGCTGTCTATTTGTATCATAGGACCGAAGGTTGATAGCGTACCTCAGGTTTGGAGCAGAATTGAAGGTCCAACCAGAGGTTCAAACGAATTTCTTTACCTCCTCTGTCTGGTGCAGGATTGTAGGGTTCCCCTTAATCGGTCAGGCGTGCACTACAATCAAGTAACGGCTGGGTATGGTAGTGGAGTACGTGTGACGAGTGCATTGGAATTTTTTTTAGGTTAGAGATACCCTCCCTTGTGAGAAAGACGACTTGCCTGATAAATTAGTCATAGTGTCCTCAGAGAACGTTCGTCGTCGCAGACGAGAGACAGAAAAGGTTAATATGATAACCTGCAGAAGCATCCAAGGAGACGTCCCAGAATTAGTATCGCTTACTGACGGTTATAATGCATAGATACTCGTAGTAGTAGAAACAGAAAGTTGGCAGAAACAGGACATTGTAGGTGTTGTTGTGGTCTTCAGTCCTGAGACTGGTTTTATGCAGCTCTCCATGCTACTCTATCCTGTGCAAACTCCTTCATCTTCCAGTACCTATTGCAAGCTACATACTTCTGAATGTGCTTAGTGTATTCATCTCTTGGTCTCCCTCTACGATTTTGACCCCCCCCCCCCCCCGCAAGCTGCCCTCCTATGCTAAATTTGTGATCCCTTGATGCCTCGGGATATGTCCTACCAACCGATCCATTCTTCTAGTCAAGTTGTGCCACAAACTTCTCTTCTCCCCAATCCTATTCAATACCTCCTCATTAGTTGCGTGATCTACCCACCCAACCCTCAACATATGATAACAAAGTCATAAGTTCAAACTGGAATATGGTTCGATAGCATAGGTTATTCGCCAATGGCGGCGTCATGTTTATTACACTAAAGAACTCCATAAAACCTAGAGAGGTTATCACAGATTCTGCGTGTGATTTAATCTGAATGAATTTATCAAAGATGAGTCAAAATGGTAATTGAACGCTTTTGAAGACCACCTGGATCAGGAGCTATAGTGGTAGAGCGCTTCAGACAAAACTTGCAGAATATCTATAATAATTTTTTTTTATTACGCCGTTGTAATAGTGGGTGACTTGCCACGTGCTAACTGGTGGTAGAGACAGGGTTTCGTGTGACACTGTTCTGGAAATCTTGTCCGAAAATTACTTGGAGGAAATAGTTAGAGAAGTAGTAAGTAGCCTGTTAATATGTTTGTATGTTGGCAGCGCTTTAGACTGCATTAATATCACTGACAGCGCTGTGCGCCCTCTGTAAGAGACTCTGGCTGATCGGACACGCAGTTAGGAGCCGAATAGCCGGCAGTGATGGACGTTAGGGGCAGTGTTGGAGCGAGCGGATGGTCTGGACGTGTGTCCGTCTTGGAGATTTAATATTGTTTGGACATGGATTGTAAACTGTGAGTACTGGAATTATTGACGATTATATAATTTTTGGAAGTGAATGTCACATGGTTAACGTAAAATCTGCTAGATACATTATTTGCTCTGCAAAAAATATCTCTCCTTTGCTAGCAACTTGCCTATTAGTAGTTAGACCCTACAGTAGTTATAAGTTTTTTAGTTAGGTGGCTGTATACTTGCTGTATTTGCTATAGTTCTTGCCATGAAGATCTCCAGCAAGGTAAGTGACTTATGAAATGTATGAGTTGTTGTTAGGATTTCTTCTGATTCAGGGACATCCTTTTGTGTTAACTAATAGTCAGATTGCATGGCGTTTCTATATTGTGTGTCAGAGTAAGTTTGAGCTGTATTTGTCAGTGAAAATTCTGTAGGTCAGTGTTGAAATGATAAAAACAAGCAAAGTTACATTACGTTCAGTTCCACTCAGCAGGTTCAGACATAAATGAAGAGGTTTCACGATCTCAGTTATTTCAGTCTAAGTAAAAATTCTTATTAAGAAATTTCGCAACTCGTGAGGTAACGTCTTAGACCTACTGACAAAAAGCAGACCGAAGCTTATAGAGTTAGTTACAGTAGTAGACGAAGGTATCAGTGACCATAAGGCTGTGATAGCATCTATGTAAACGGATTTTAAAAAGAATCGTAAGTTAGGTAGGAAGATATTTTTGCTTCGCAAGAGTGGCTGGATAAAAATTTTAGATTATCTGAGCAGCTATCCTTGAGCAGCAGTTTATTGTAGATAGCTTGAGCAACGATGAGTATCTAGTGACTGGAAGGAAGCGCAGGTCATTCACGCTTTTGAGAAGGGTCGTAGGTCACATGCACACATTTATATCGTTGACGTTCATCTGTTTCAGAATTATGGAAATTGTTCTACACTTAAAAATTATGACATTTTTGGGGAATGAAAATTCCCTCTACAAAAATGATTATGGATTCCGCAAGCAGAGATCCTACGAAACTCAGCTCGCTCTGTTCCTCCATGAGATCCACTGTGTAGTAGACAATGGCACTCAGGTTGGTGTAGTATTCCTTGACTTAAGCAAGGCATTTGATACCGTCCCACACTGCCGTTCAGTGAAAAAAATACGAGCTCATTGTGTATCGGAGCATATTTGCGACTGGTTTCAAACTCCCTTGCAGATACAGCTCAACACGTCACTCTTAACGGAACAAAGTGGACAGGTAATTTCCGGTATACCACAAGGAAGTGTGCTATGACCGTAACCGTTTACAATATATGCAAATGATTTAGTAGAAAGCGTCAGATGCGCTCTAAGACTATTCGCAGATCATGTTGTAGTCTATACCAAAGTAGCAACGCCGGAAGATAGTAACGATTTGCAGAATGATCTCCAGAGAACTGATGAATGGTATAGGCTATGGCAGTTGACCCTGAACACAAATAAATGTAATATATAGTGCGGCATAAGAAAAGATATCCACTACTGCACAGCTAGACTCTCGATTACAAATCGCTGGAAACATTATCTACCCTAAAATATGTAGTAGTAACCACAGTAACCATACAGAGCGACCTTAAGTGGAATGACACATAAGACAAACAGTGGGAAAAGCAGAGGTCACACTCAGATTCATGCGAGGAATCTTAAATAAATTTAAGGCATTCACGAAGTTAAGTGACTTACAAGGCGCTAGTTTGACCTGATCTTCAGTATTTTTCCTCTATCCAGTATCCCTGCTAGGTAGGTTTGATAGAAGAGATAGGAAAGGTCCAAAGAACACGGAATCGTTTAGCCGGCATGAGAGCGTTACCGAGATACTCAAAAAACTCGACTAGCAAAGGATACAAGAGCGGCGCAATGCAACAAGGAGAAATTTACTACTGAAATTTCGAGAGCCCACTTTCCGGGGAGGATCGCACAACATGGTACTTCCTCCCAAATTTGTCTCGCTTAATGGAAAGAGGAAATATTCGAGAAATTAGAGCCAAAACAACCGACCGAGGTGGCGCAGTGGTTAGCACACTGGACTCGCATTCGGGAGGACGACGGTTCAATCCCGTCTCCGGCCATCCTGATTTAGGTTTTCCGTGATTTCCCTAAATCGTTTCAGGCAAATGCTGGGATGGTTCCTTTAAAAGGGCACTTCCGATTTCCTTCCCACTCCTTCCCTAACCCGAGCTCGCGCTCCGTCTCTAATGATGCTGTAATTTACCGTCCAGTAAGGTCATCCGAAGACCAGTATCAGCTGCAAAGCGATTTAGAAAAGATTGCTGTATGGTGTGTCAGGTGGCAGTTGACGCTAAATAACGAAAAGTGTGAGATGATCCACATGAGTTCCAAAAGAAATCCGTTGGAATTCGATTACTTGATAAATAGTACAATTCTCAAGGCTGTCAATTCAACTAAGTACCTGGGTGTTAAAATTACGAACAACTTCAGTTGGAAGGACCATATAGATAATATTGTCGGGAAGGCGAGCCAAAGGTGGCGTTTCATTGGCAGGACACTTAGAAGATGCATCAAGTCCACTAAAGAGACAGCTTACACTACACTCGTTCGTCCTCTGTTAGAATATTGCTGCGCGGTGTGGGATCCTTACCAGGTGGGATTGACGGAGGACATCGAAAGGGTGCAAAAAAGGGCAGCTCGTTTTGTATTATCGCGTTATAGGGGACAGAGTGTGGCAGATATGATACACGAGTTGGGATGGAAGTCATTACAGCATAGACGTTTTTCGTCGCGGCGAGACCTTTTTACGAAATTTCAGTCACCAACTTTCTCTTCCGAATGCGAAAATATTTTGTTGAGCCCAACCTACATAGGTAGGAATGATCATCAAAATAAAATAAGAGAAATCAGAGCTCGAACAGAAAGGTTTAGGTGTTCGTTTTTCCCGCTCGCTGTTCGGGAGTGGAATAGTAGAGAGACAGTATGATTGTGGTTCGATGAACCCTCTGCCAAGCACTTAAATGTGAATTGCAGAGTAGTCATGTAGATGTAGGTGTAATGACCTCGTTGTCGACGTTACGTTAAACACTAACCACCACCACCACCACCACCACCACCAAGAGCCAAAACAGAGCCTTATCGACAATAGCTTTCCCCACCTGCTATTCGCTATGAAACAGCTTTAGAGGTACAAAAGTACCCTCCGTCACACACCAAAAGGTGGCTTACAGTGTACGATGTAGATGTAGAAACACACAGTTATCTTTAAGTTTCAAACTCATGTTGTAAAGCGGTACAAACTACTATCTTACGGCAGTGGTACTTCTCGTGGCGTACGAGAATCTTACACCACTAAGTCTTACACAACGTAAAGCAGACAGCGGGACTCATACGGCTACCGTGCGATGTCACACAAAATGGTTAATCCGTGTAGAGAGCCGCAAATACGCCCTGCAAAAAGGTTTCTTCACGGGAGTTTCGCGGTTTTGCAGCAAATATCACGGGGTGGATTTGCCTCCGCTTTAGTGGCAGATAAAGCGGCTTTCAGGACTTGACTGCGTTACTAACAGCGGTAGCCCGGTCCCGAGGGAGCCGTGTAAACCCGTGGAGGGCCCGTGAAGGCTGAAGCAGCTGCGCAGGTCCCACCAGACTGCCGCATGCACTAGTTGCAGACTAAAAAGTAGAAAACAGGGCTCCCAAGAAACTAAATTCTTTATACGAGTAGGAAATGAAAATAAATCCACTTCCGTAGCAGCTGTTCGCGCTCTCTGAAAGTAGTTCATGCTTTAGAGAAGTATCAGGTTGTTCATGAGAGAGGATGAGAGAGAGAGAGAGAGAGAGAGAGAGAGAGAGAGAGAGAGAGAGAAACATAAAAAGAGAAAGAGAGAGAGGGAGGGGGGAGACATGAAAGAGGATATAAAGAGCAACGCCAGAAGGCGCATTTCCTTTACAGAAAAAAGAGAACGAGACATTAGTAGGTTATTAATGAAGTTAAAAATTGAGGTTACTTACGTATTGTGTGTAATGCAACTGAAAATTAAGGAATGCAAATGTGTACCTTTCTATCTTATTACGTGATGGAAATGATATAATATGGTTTGCGGGACGCTGAACGATGCGTGTAACAGCAACCCTACAAATTCCCAGTCTTTACACTGTCCGCTCTCGCCATTTTCCTGAGTGATGATGAAACGATGAGGACAAAATCCAGCTCCGTGGGGAGAAAATCGTCAAACCGTCCGGGACGCACTGTTCCAGAGGCATGAACACTAAACACTAGACCACAAGCGGGGGGGCAATACGTGATAATAAGTACTAAATTTCATGTCAGATCAGCTGTCTGTTTTTGTTTGAGTACTACATTCAACTGGTTACAATGTGTCAGTAACGTTTGTTGATAACAGAACATATTTTAATTTTTTATGACAGATGTTGACGAAATAATTATTGTCGAGGCCTCTAGGTTGATTATCTGTTGCCAGACTGTATACCAGCATTCATTCAGTCATTGTGTGCCGTATGCAACTCTAAGTAGTTGGGTATCGATGCGTGTCTAGCGACACACACTTGCATTTGAAATGCTGTTTTGAAACTGTTTGTGATAAAGGGTTAGCATGGTACGCATAGGTGGATCTCACACAGACCGCTGAGAACAGCATCGGAGACAGTTTTAAATACTCGTGACATCATTTGGAATGGATTGTACAAATGTAAGTAATTATTCTTATCTAAGTCAAAATAACATGAACTAAAATTTTATGTGCTACACATATCAAAAAAGTTTTGTATCATTCCGGTTTCCGGAACTCCTGAAGACAGACGCTGACTGCGGATATTGAATCATAGACACAGTCCCTTTGACTGTTCAGAGGTGTCACTAAACCCTCCCAAAGCTGTAAACAATCATGCATGAGCAGTGCCTCTTAGATGGAGGGGGTCCGACAGCCGATAAGTTCCAGTCATTCCACCAGGAAGCAGGTGCACTGCTCGTGCGGAAGTGCCCAGGCGTCTCGGAGTGAACCAAAGCGCTGTTGTTCTGACATGGTGGAGATAGAGAGAGACAAGAACTGTCGATGACATGTATCACTAAGTTTATTGCAGTTTATGGCCGCTGCCTACGGATTATGGCTCGGAGGAACCGTGACAGCAACGCCACCAAGTTGAATAATGCTTTTCGTGCAGCAACAGAACGTCGTGTTAAGACTCAAACCCAGCGCAATAGGCTGCATCACGCGCAACTACACTCCAGACGTCCATGGTGAGGTCCATCTTTGCAACCATGCAGATGGGCCCAACAACATGCCGAAATGGCCACTCAGGGTTGGCATATGCCTTCAACCAGACAATCATCTGAGACGCCTAAGCCGGACTGTCCTGCGATTACAGCAAGGGGGTGGTTCCCTGATGTTTTGGGGTGGCATTATGTGGCTCCGACGTACACCGCTGGTAGTCACGGAAGGCGCCGTAATGGCTGTATGATACGTGAATGCCATCCTCCGACCGATAGTGCAACAATATCGGCAGCATATTGGCGAGGCATTCGCCTTCGTGAGCGACAGTTCGCTCTCCCATCGTGCATATTTTGTGAATGACTTCCTTCAGGATAACGACATTGCTCGACTAGAGTAGCCAGCATGTTCTCCAGACATGAATCCTATGGAACATGCCCAGGATAGATTGAAAAGGGCTGTTTATGTGTGACATGACCCACTAACCACTATGAGGGAGCTACACCGAATTGCCCTTGAGGAGTGGGACAATCTCGACCAACAGTGCCTTGATGAACTTATGGATAGTATGCCACGACGAATGCAGGTGAGCATCAATGCAAGAGGATATTAGAGGTTCCGGTGTGGACAGCAGTCTGGACCACCACCTGTGAAGGTCTCGCTGTATGGTTGTACAACATGCAATGTGTGGTTTACATGAGCAACTAAAAGGAAGGAAATAATGTTTATGTTGATCTCTATTCCAATTTTCTGTACATGTTACGGCACTCTCAGAACCGAGAGATGTAAAAATTTCTTTCATGCGTGTAGTGTGCACACGGTCACCCTCAGGAGCAAAACCACAGAAACGACTGTTGTAACGATAAGTTTATTTTCGCCTTATACAACATTTACCAATTCTTTTAAAAACACAGACAGGGTACATGAGCTTAAGAGTCCAGTTCCAAACATGTATGCCCTAGTAGTTGTATTGTAGCTGTTACTGAAGAAATAAACATGACAATAAAACTCCGTATTTACGAAGAGTATTCATAATACAGGGTGATTCAAAAAGAATACCACAACTTTAAAAATGTGTATTTAATGAAAGGAACATAATATAACCTTCTGTTATACATCATTACAAAGAGTATTTAAAAAGCTTTTTTTTCACTCAAAAACAAGTTCTGAGATGTTCAATATGGCCCCCTCCAGATACTCGAGCAACATCAACCCGTTACTCCAACTCGTTCTACACTCTCTGTCCAGAACTTTTCCCTTCGCAGAAACACCCATTCTCTGTAAACTGTTTATACCAACGTTTAATATACCACCTATCAGGAGGTTTAACACCATACTTCGTTCGAAATGCACGCTGAACAACTGTCGTCGATTCACTTCTGCCGTACTCACAGAAAAAGCTTTCTATTGAGCGGTCGCCATCTTAGCATCAACTGACGCTGACGCCTAGTCAACAGAGCCTCAAGCGAACAAATGTACAACTAAATGAAACTTTATAGCTCCCTAAATTCACCGACAGATAGTGCTTAGCTCTGCCTTTTGTCGTTGTAGAGTTTTAAATTCCTAAAGTTGTGGCATTCTTTTTGAATCATCCTGTATAACAAGTAACACCTCGAAGAGTTTGTTTTAGCTTGAGTAGCGGAGTGCTGGTACTGTGCCATGATGATTTCAACTTGTGCAGAGTTTGGAGACATGTAGCTGAGATCAAGAATCATTTTGATTACCTCTCCTTGATTTTCCGAGTTGAAAATTAGAACATTATAACAACAGTACGTATCTTCGTAATGGATATAAGTAGCGTATAATTTGCACCAAGCATTTGTGCGAATGATTCTTTA
Source organism: Schistocerca gregaria (assembly GCF_023897955.1). Classification (NCBI taxonomy): domain Eukaryota; kingdom Metazoa; phylum Arthropoda; class Insecta; order Orthoptera; family Acrididae; genus Schistocerca; species Schistocerca gregaria. The sequence continues at coordinate 165,653,651 of NC_064925.1, read as the reverse complement.
TTATGCTTTTACTTAAATCTTCCAAAAATTTTCTTATTTCATTTGTTGTATGTTTTGCAGGTAGATATCAACAGTATCGGTATACACTGAATTCACAGTGTAAATTCCCGAAGAATACCACTCGGGGAACCAAATAAAATGGTGGAGCCCGTCTTTACACTGTCTAAAGGCTGTGTTGTTTTGTGTGGCTCCTCCTCGAGCACGCTACACTGCTGTGGTGAGGTGAGTTCAGTGTATGCCACAATTGCTGACAAGTACTTGCGAAAAGAAAGAATAAAACTTACGACTTTTTCTGATGATGTAATTCAAATTTCATAATTTTACAGAAACTTCACGTAAATAAAAATTCGTTAATACCTCTCATAGTACGTCTCTAAATGGGTTACAATATCAAAAAGTGCTGATATTATTCCATACTCCTACTTAAAGTACCGGCTAAGCATCTACAATAATCAAGCTGTATAGGTTATTTACCGCGTTTAGCAAATGTAGTAAAAGTCGTATTCAGACCTGAGCAGACTCGTTTTGCTTTATTGTAAAGCGTCTTCAGTGGTTTCTGTAACAATATGATTTTCTCTCTCACAGCTCAATTTGTTTTCATCATTAATCGTTCACATGATTTGCTTGTTACTATAGACAGTTTTTATTCTTTTAGTTACTCTAAGTTTTTTTGGTTATTCCATTTGCCTCGTCTTCCCGGTGAGTGTGTTCAGCAGTCACTTTTGCACACAGCACTTTCACAGCACTTAACACATTTACACTTCTGTGCATTGTCCTCTGTTTATTCTGCGTATTTTAGTTTGTTATTGTGGGACGCGTTTTTGTTTTGTTTGTTTTGATAGTGGTCTAGGCATCTGCTATCGATCTGTTGGTGTTCATGTTTACCGCATAGCAACAGAAAGAGAGTGAGGGATAGCGTGTGGTGTATGTGTTCGTGTATGTATGTATGTATGTGTGTGTGTGTGTGTGTGTGTGTGTGTGTGAAGGGAGCTAACACGTCCTAGGTACGGTGTGTGTAAGTTATTGCTTTATTCCGGTACAGAGGTAGAAGATCAATGGGGGCGTTATTGCCTACTCCGTGATATTATTTGGTGGTGCTATGTGGGTCGTTCACTTCCCACAATATGTTCTATTAGTTTAAATAGCATCTGGTTGCTGATCTTTGTCAGGTCATTTGTCATGTGTATCCCCTCTATTATTGCTTTTTGAACTTGGAAGTTTTCTTCTAGAAGTAGGACAAGCTTCTTATTGCTGAATGTGACTACTTTCATGTCCTTTTATATTGTAGTAGTCAGATTCAGTAATAATAAACATATGCTACACCTACTAGAAAACTTCCAAGTTCAAAAACTCTATGACAGAGAAGAAACACATAATAAATGACCAGAGAAACATCAGCAACCACACTAATAAAACATATCGTGGGAAACGAACAACCCTCACAGACATCACAAAATGTCACAAACTAGGCAGTATCTCTACTCTAAATAATCCATCGCTACAACATAATAAAGTAATAAGTCACGCACACTGTAGCTACTACATGTTAGCTTCATTCACGTACACACACACACACACACACACACACACACACACACACTATCTCTGTCTTTCCCTCTCTTCCCTCTTCCTACTAGAAAAATATGAACACTACCAGACGGATAGCAGACGCCTCGATCACTTTATACACAAACAAAATACGAAGGATATCACAGCTAGAAAATAAAACACGGCGAATGATGAGAGGACAGTGCACAGAAGTGTAAATGTGTTAATTGCAGTGAAATTGCAAAAGCGACTGCTGAACAAATTCACGTCGAAGACGAACAAGAATGCAATAAACAACAAAAAAGCGAGAGTAACGGGAAGATTAAGAGCTGCTTAAAGTAATAATTAAAGCCCCCGAACTGTTAATAATCATAACGAAATTATAGAAGATAATATCACGTTGTTACAGTGACGACTGAAGATGCTTGATAATGAAGCAAAAAGGATATAATATGGTCTGAATAAGATTTTTATTGCAGTTACTAAACACGGAAATTAACCTATAATGCTCGCATATGTGCAACTGCAGAAAAAGAGACCAAAAGAACAGAGAACATTGCTGGAAAAGAATGATTTGATAGACAACTCTAGAAGAAATGTTAGCACAAAATGAAAGGTAAGCGAACTTGATAAGGCATCATACCCAATATAAGTAAGGGAAGAACGAATGAAAAGGATGTGGAAGATCAGAGTGAAGTAGAGAATGGTAATGCATGTGTTAGTTTAACTCCCTGAACTTTAAGAATTCATATGAAATAGAAGGTTTCAAAAATGGAAGTTCATCGAGAAAGAGTGTAATGAATTCGTCAAAGCTCAGTTGTTCAATATTACACGTAGTGGCGAAGTACCAAAGTCAACTGTCACGTTCTGTTCTGTAACAAACCTCGAAATTGTCATGGTTATTATAATAACTGAATGTGTGCAGCATACTGACCAAAGAGGTAGTGCGTTCACAGCTGACAAAAGTAGGATGGTAGCTTTACTTTGCAAGAATCTCGCTATGGGATATCATATTCTGCCAAAATTCAGAAGCTATTGGTTTTCATTAAATTGCGCAAGTGATCTCTCTCCACTGGCTTTAGGGGATTGATAACTGTATATATTTTGAAGACACTGCAAAGCAGCCGGCTTCATATGTCCGTGAATTCAACTTTCAATACAGCATCAAAACAAATGCTTTGAAGCATCTGTGACTTATAAAAAGCTGCAGTCTGTCGACAAACATATGATTAAGTCCAAAAGGGAATAATGTAATGAGCTAATGCATTACAAGTAAACCCAACAAAAAGGGTTTTAAAGTTAGTGTCTATGCTAGTCTACAACTGGATATTTATTTGGATCTGATTTCTTCGCTAGAAGGAAAGCCTCGAGACCTAAGGTACGGCTTGATGAGACTGTAACAACTGAGTGAACTAAGAGTTTGTTAGGACTTGGATGTCTGATGTGTATAGACGGCCTTCAAAGCTCTCTGTCACTGCACTTATAATTGCTTGCGAAAGATATTAAGTTCCAGGAAGAGTACGAAGCTAACAGAAATTAATACGATAACAATTTTCATTCGATACAGTTACGAAAAGAGGTCACATATACAGCCCTCAGTTGACGCCGCTGAAGTGAATGGATAATGACGGTGTTTTTTTTTCTCTGTAACTTAAGTTAGCCTATTTAGGCAGTGTCAGTGCAAAGCCACTAATACGATTCTTCAGAAAAAATTTGTGCTTCATGTCCAAATATGGCACACCAAAGAATTTGTACTTAGGACGCGTTTGTCACTTGGATCATAAGAAAGTAATTTATGAGACTGATAGGAAATTAGAACTAAACTACTCTTTGAGACTCTTATTTTGATCTCACTGATTCTGTTGTGTACAATTCATAATTTATCTATTAAAAATACTGTCTAATGCTGCTATGGATGCAGGAAAAGTTATTAATGCACTGAAATAAAGCCATTATGTTGCTCGAATAGAGGACTGTTTAAGTGGACAACAATTATGAAAATCAAGAAGAACATTCACAATATCTGTCATCCAAGATGTCCAGATGATCGAAAGATCAAAGCAAATCTGAGGAGATGGTATATTAAACGTTCTCTCACAAACTTTGATAATCGTACTGACAATAATTGTGAAGAACGTATAGTACATATGCGTTTCACTTAAAACAGAAAACGTTCCAGTGAGTTTCACAGTAAACAAATGGAAACCAAGAAAATAATGCTCCTGTACATTTAAAGTACGTAGAATAATATATGTCTCGTAAATTTTCTTGTAGTTATAAACTCAGAATCTGAAAGTATTCATTCTGGTTAATTACTTCGCCTTAAACAAGCACATTTTAATCAAAGAATACAGAAATTTACTTTTGGTTTGTTAAGTACGTGGAAAAGCTATGTCAACAATCACCAATGGTAACAATAAGCAACATTGTTTTGTAGTTGCCCTAATTTTGACCTCACATTCCGTTACGATTCGTCCAGTCTGCTTCACATAACCCTTCCCTCGTTGTAGTTAATATCATACTGGATAGCATTTTTCTATTTCTCTTGCCAAAATCCAATCTACGAGTGAAATTAATATATCCTTTTCCATCGGCTTTGATAGGTTTGTCTTTGTAGCGTTAATATTTGCTACTTTCTTATAATCACAGATTATGTGGTTTACTATTACTGTCATGCTTTGCAGAGACCATGACCACATTATGTTACACTTTTGTGTATTTCATAAATGATTATTTCAACTTGAAACACTTCCTAGCCTTTAAATAATGTGCAGCTAATATGTGTTTCGAAATTCTTTCATTTGTGTAAAAGTATGTGTACCTCGTTTTCAGAAATGACATTTTGCGTTACTGCGATGAAGTTGTCTTCGGCGAAAGCTGTGTTTTAGCATCTATGTTAACTACCTCCTGACAGAGAGAAAGAATCGCGAAGCATGAAATATTACAGCCCTCGACTGACATATAACTTCAGAAATTTGTAGATACAGGTATCTTACATGACTGCTCAATCCGAGGTGTATCTTCTTTGCAAATGGCATTGATATTAATAGCAGGAGGGAACACTAGAGTAAAATTTTACGAAGTCATATTTCATCATCTCCCCTTGATTAATTTTTACTTGGCTCAGTGCCTCCGGTAATAAGGTTCCATCTGCGACCAGACAGTTATTGGCGAGTGACATATTCCCACATCAACTAGTAGCTGTCTTCGTTTTTGCATTTAGCCGCTCTGAGTTGATTGAAAAAGACCTCGTTACTTCGGAATAAAGGGTGGTCGTTGATGACACAGCAGGATCACTTCTGCATCAAAGATAGTATGTATCAACAGGCGTCACTATACACACTGAGATGAAATATTTGTTGAGGCATTGTCGGCCCATCGGCATGTAAAGTGGCATACTATTAGAAAGAGTATGAGTAGACTCAGGCCTTCTGATCACTACAAATCTCACAAAAACTATTTAGCAAACTGACTACGATTCGTTGATATGCGAATTTTTTTTGATAATTTCACTTCTTGAAACTGTTACATTAACGATAGCTGCAACTGTCTGCCGAACCAACACGAAGAAAATGCTTACCACCATTAAACTAAAAGTAAAACTCGGTTCGAATAGGTCTTGGAAGACCCAACGGTTCCTACCGGCTGCCGTTTCATCCTCAGCACACAGCCGTCAGTGAATGCAGATATGGAGGGGCAAGTGGTCAGCACACCGCTCTACCAGCCGTATGTCAGCTGACGAGACCGGAGCCGCTACTTCTCAGTCAAGTACCTCCTCTGTTTGCCTCACAAGGGCTGAGTGTACCCCGCTTGCCAACAGCGCTGGGCAACACGTATGGTCACCTATCCAAGTGCTAGCCCAGCCCAAGAGCGCTTAACTTCGGTGATCTGACGGGAACCGGTGTTACCACTGCGACAAGCCCGTTGGCTTACCACCATTAAAAGTTATTCATTTTGGAATTCATATTAGAGGGAACAATGATTAGCTTCACTGGCATTGGGTATTGCTTCGGGATATAGTTGGGATTTGCCAAGAGCCTTGTCTTTCATTTTGCCTAGTCTCAGTCTGCCTTCTTGGGTTACACAAAGTGAATTTATATTCGAGCAAGAACCTTCGTTTTGTTCTGCAACAATAACGGATTAGCTGTAGAATAGATAGCTCCATAAGACAGACCTTTGAGTATTTCCTCATTGTTCTGTTTTTTTAAGGCTTGCTTCTTCAGCATGTGAGAGGTGAGGTCCAGACACTAACATCACTTTTAGGACTTACTGGTTAGATCACACTCATCCAGATTTAGGTTTTCCGTGGTTTACAATGTTGTCTACGGCTTACATTGCGATAGATCATCTTAAATAGACAACGTCTGTCTTCTTTACTGCCCTTACACAACCGAACTTGTACTTTGCGACTGACAAATTCGCCCTCAACCACGTTCTTTCTGCTAAGATTCTTTCTACAATAACGGGTATTATTTCTGTGTGGCCCTTTCTGTTCTATGTAGTGTTCGACAATCTGTCTCTATATGCTCCTCACCTTAATTGTTAAATCGATCAAAATTTCAGATTTAGGTCTAAAATATTTATGACAGACCTCAAAGGTCGTAGGATTAGAACACGACAAAATGTTGCTGTGAATAAACCAACTATAATGTAACAATAATTTGGTACCTCCATCACATAAGCCTCGGAAACCGACATATGGCCGGGAGAGTGGTGTGCTGACCACATGCCCCTTCATACTGTATCAACATCCAGTGACGCCTATGGTCTGAGGATGACACAGCTGCAGGTCGGTACAGTTGGGCCTTCATGGCCTGTTCCGAAGGAGTTTTTCTTAATCACATAAAATGTGATAAACTGATCCCTGCCTAAAAAATAATTGCGAATAAACGTCTCTGGGGACTCCTGTCCCAACCACAGATTAGACGAAACGAATCGCTCTGTAAGAAAGAGATGACAACTGCTGACTTTCTCGTCACCAGAATGCGATGAAAAGGAGAGCTGCAGAGGTTCCAAAAGGGAAGGCGAGCAGAAGACACCGCAACACGACGAAAACGTGGTCGCTTATGAAATTTTATACACTTTTTTTAGTTATGCTCAATGCGAAATGATGCCCACCACAGACGTAGAATTGGATGTGTAGGATGAAGCCAACCCCGTATATGGGAAGCCTTTACTGCGTAGACAGAGGCAATCACAAGGGATATTTACATCTTCGTATGTGTGAACAGTTAACTGAATTCCCTTGAGGGTGGAGGTCTTCCATGTCTTTCACTAAAATCTATTCTTGTTGGATATGTGTTACAGCGAGTGAGTGAAATTTACATTTTTTCCGGTGATTTTTAATGTAATTCATTGATGACATTACATATCATTAGTATTTTCTAATTTAATAAGATCATCCTCGAATGATGAAGTATATATACCAGCATAACAGAGACATATATGGCAACGTTTATTTCTTGGGAGCAGAAGTAACAATCAAGTGATCAATTTGTTAAATATTTGTAAGTTACCCAGGAGTTAAGAGCTGGTAAAAGTCAAACGCCAGTAGCTTAAAAGCATACACAAGAGTTTCCGTAGTAAATATATTTACCATTAATTATTTTACTTTTTTGACAGTTATTCCCTCAAGCAAGTGAGACGTTAGCCAATAAAACAACTGTTAATGCCGAAAATTAGAATGTATATTAACAATATCCTTTTCCATAATAACGTAACTTCCTAACGTGATAGGGAGTGCAACGTTGTTTTTTGAAGATTTGTTTCTCATTTGTGGCATACAGTGTCGTTCTGTTTTTTCTTTTTTCTACTGTTTCGAAGTAACTTCATTTCTGTGGCTTCGTAGGCGTCCCCGACCTAATAAGACTTGAAAGTCTCCTTGGGTTAGCTGCCGGATCTTAAACTCAACTTCATTCACTATTTCGACGATCCAACTGCCCGCCAGTTGCAGGATAACGCTGCTGCTGTTGCTGAGTCCCGCTGTTAACTGACGCCTATGAGTATCCTACACGACGCATGCGCCGACCACCGCACTTGCTGCACTCTAAAACAGGGCAAGTGATGCCGCTCTTAGTAGCATACCGGCGTCAACGATATATCGCACTCAAAGACTATTTTCAAAAACTCCGACTGTCCGCATCGAAGACCGTTCTCTTTTGTAGCGGGATAGTACATAGTTCCATATCGTGTTAAAAGGAAAGCCATTGTCTTTATTAATCAAATTGCCTATGAGTAGAAACAATGAATTTCTATTCGTTATTTTTAATGATGTGTAAATTCAAAATGCTGAGCTAGCAATTGTATCATCCTGAAAACAACAAAGCACGTTCATCCACCTATTGTTACAGCATGTGTTCGAAGCATGAGCGAATCGCTTACATACATACACTACCTGAACAAAATTTTCGGACAGCCCCGTGTGTTGCAGTATTGATTAGACGCCACGAGACGAGGACCCGCCAATATAAAATAAGGCGTGGAATGTTGAGTTGTCAGTATTTAACCATAAGCAACACCAGAATGAATCGGGCAGGAGAGCTCAGTGACTTCGAAAGGAGACTCTCGTTTTACGACGGAAAAAATCGCAGCACCAAGAACGAGTTGTGGGACATAAACCAAAGTTGGTAGTAGTGTTTCGGCATCTGAAGGATGATGTCTAATCAAATTTCGCGACATTCTCATACAAGTGGCGTTGGTAGCGTCGTTATGAGGAAGCAGATCAGTTTGCTTTAATGATGTAGTAGGGAAGTTTGTATGGGCGCACGGCAGCATGGTCTTTAGGGCCCGCGTGAAAAGACATTCAGACAAAAGTAATGTATACAGAACAGGAATACAAAGCAGCACATAACATACAGGCAATTAGTTGGGAAGTTTGGAAACTAAGTGAATGCCCACGCAAAAGCACAGTATGAAGTATTGCGTCAGTAGTAAAACATTATCGACACAGGAAGAAAGTGGTATAAGAAGTTAAAACAGTATAGCAGACGGAGGTGGCTGGCTGACCTCAAAAAAAAAAGGGGGGGGGGGGGGGGGAGTCAACCCCACTGTAACGCACTAAAACCTCCAGCCCAAGAGTTAGGCCAAAGTTTGACTTTTGATACGCGCAGTAAAGGTTGTGCCAGTCACCTCTGTGACAACGTGGTGAGTTAAAGTTAGTGAGGAAAGAATTCAAGATGCCGAGACGCAGTTGACACCACAGAGAGACAGCGAAAGTCCGAGCAAGACGCTGTGCAACGTGTGTTCAACTGACCCCAAAACACCACCAGTTGCCGTTTCAGTAGTGTCATGCGGGAAAACGTTGGAGGGCAGGCTGGAGGTTTCTGATGAAGGATGGTGCTGTCTCGGGGCAACTAAAGGCCGTGTGTTGGTTAGAAGAAACCCAGCCGAGGGGCTGCTATCAAATTGTCTGTGTTTGACACATCTGACCTACACACCTGGCATTATAGCCTGGTGTCCTATTTCTTATGACAGCAGAAGCACTCTCGCGGTTATCCCACACACCTCGATTGCAAATTTACATCAATCTGATGAATCGTTCTGATGTTCTGCCATACAGGAGCAGCATTGAAGGAAGTGCTTTCCAACAGTGTAACGCTCGTCCACTTACCGTTGCTATAACCCAACGTGCTCTACAGAGCGTCGACATGTTGCTATGACTACTCCTATCGAAAATTTGTAAGGTGTCATCGGAAAAGACAGCTCAGAGTCATCCGGAAACTGCACCAACCGTAACTGTAGTAACTGACGAAGTACAACAGCCATGAAACTCCATCCCACAATTAGACATGCAGAATGAATAAGACGTATGTTCCAAAGTGCTTTGTCCAGCGAGCACAATGACTGCTCATAGGGAGTGCACACATGCTCTAGGAATTGGAATAGAAAGGGGAAGATACGTGTTCAAGTCTCGCCGTACTCCATATTCTTTCGCATTGGTGCAACGCGGCCGTGCAGTTTTTTGCGACTGCGGAACGCTCGCTCACTATTGTTTACTTTCAGCGGCCGTCACTTACGTGTGGCTTCTTGTACTAGAACCATGGTCAACCGTTTTCGAAAATCAACATTTCGGTTCATCTGCTGCAGCGACTATATCTGATCAAAGGCCTTGGAAGTGGAACGATTCCTAGGCGACGTAGCTAAGATCCCAGCATCCGACATTCTGGGCATCCATTTGTCCATGTTAAGCAGTACGCTGTACGTCAAAGTAGTCAGTAACGCGGAATGCAAAAGAATTCTTCGTGACATCAAACATGGTCTACTCTTTTGCCACGCCGACGGCAATATCGTTGCGATCACTGTCTGCCACGCATCTGCACTGTACGGGTTTTCGAGTTACCATTCGAGCTCCCGTTGGGAGGCGTTATCGCGGCTTGACACCCCCCCCCCCCCTCATGTCACTGTATTTGATTACACTGTTAAACGCTGGGCGCAATTCCAAACGTACCCCATTGTTAACGGTATACGACGGATCACCATCGAACTCCGTCGCTACGTGCCATCTTAACTGCAAATCAATGGGTGCCATGGGGTCGTCATATGATACGGCCAGCTCAAGACGTGCGCCAGAGAAGGCCACATCAGATCAGAGCGTCTTCAGCTACGCGTAACTCAACTGCCGGCTGTTAGCGAGGCACCTCCGGCTCCGACGATAGTTTTACCAATCACTTAGGCATCGGGACTCTTTTCGTCGCACCACATACCGGTGACCTTTCGAGCTGTTACAAATACCGCCGGGGTGGATGCGTCACGCTCACAGCCTGACGCTACTCCGGTGTAACTATCAACAGCGACGACTTCCATTCCCCTCCAGGTCGATTATATGGACGTCCTTTCAGTTATCGTCGCCGAGAAGGCATTCTTCACAGAACACGGCGGCTCCTTCCCATCTTCCAACACAAATGGATAGGTGATGGACACACAAACAATGTTCACATAAAACGCGCAAGAGGAGGCGCCGCACGTCTCGGAACGACACAGTTACCTACCTGAGGCTCACATGACAAGGCCTGTGAGAATCTGCACGGCGACGACAAGAATGACAAAAACGAAACGCAAGCTCTGTCTCTGCCGGTACCTACTCTGCCGGCTCATTCAAGTGCACCTGAACCAATGGACCACCGTCGAGATTCCTCCACTCCAACGGACGAGGTGGAACATACGAACGTCACAGTAACAGCACTTTCGATGGTGTGGAGTGACGGTGCTGACGGGGTGGAGTTACCGCAGACTGAGGCGTAGTTACACCGACGATAACAGAGTCAGGTGGCCCCTCTTCACCCTCCGCTGATGGTGTGCCTCTTCACAGGGGGCACACGACTCTAAACGTACCAAATAGCAACGATCAACACTAACAGCACTAAATCCCGCTTGGAAATTCAGTTACTGCGAGAGATGGAATGGACACTGGATGTCGAGATCACACTACTACAGGAAGTCCACTTGACCACATTCTCGTACGTTACGGAATATTGACACTTATTCTTCTTCAGGTGATCACCTGGGACGTGGCGTAGCCATCAACAATCGACAGAGCATTCTGGTCGCTGACATCACCTACCTTTCGTCCATCGGAGGCAAGGCAGTCACTGTCATGGGTACCCATATTGTCAACATTTACGCTTTATCTGGCTCTACTCGCAGACGCTAGAGAGCACACTTCTATTCAGAAGAAGTGGCCCCTTTATTTCCTGTGCGCTGTGACCATTACCTATTTTGGGGCGATTTTGTTTGTGTCCAGCACCCGAAAGGTCAAGTGCCCCACTACAACACCTGTAGAGAACCGTGCCTTGTCGTCCGCCGGCCGGGGTGGGCCAGCGGTTCTAGGCCCTACAGTCTGGACCCGCGTGACCGCTACGGTCGCTGGTTCGAATCCTGCCTCTGGCATAGATCTGTGTGATGTCGTTAGGTTAGTTAGGTTCAAGTAGTTCTAAGTTCAAGGGCACTGATGACCTCAGACGTTAAGTTCCATAGTGCTCAGAGCCATTTGAACCATTTTGAACCCTTGTTGCCCGTGATCTGTTGCTTCGTGACACTTGGAAAGTTCGTAATGGCGACGCAATTAGACACACTTTCCAGACGAGCCACTCTGCAAGCCGCCTTGACAGATTTACATCTCCCGGGGACTCACATTTGCACACCAAGGTGCAGAACTTTGGCCCTTGACCTTTTCACTGTGCTAACATCTTCAATATTCTCCTACCGCAAGAAGAGGTATAGCGCAGTGTACACCGTGGAAGCTCTGCACCACCGACCTGCGCTATCCTGAATGTCTTCAACGCGTTACCGAGACAGGGCCACCTGTGAAACGTTGCTTACCTAATATCGCCCAACCTTCACTTGGTGGCTGGAATGCACCAGATCTGCCATTCGACGTACCTTGATTCAGTATGGCAAGGAAATAACTGCTTGGCGCCCTTCTTTTCCAACTGGATGCCCAGCCACCCACCCATGAAACTCTGAAGGAACGCAGCAGGATTAAGGCACAAATTGTAGCGATGACGCACCTTAGACTGCAGTGGCGATGCTGCGGAACCGACGTCAAGATTCGGCGGAACGGGAACACCCTCATGCATCGTATCGACTGTGATAGGAAACTATGACGATACTGAGTCATTACCGAGATCTACACCTGTAGCTCCCAGCCCTTCACTTTCCTGGCCGAAATCGTCAATGTCTTTCTAGACCACTGTCGCGCAATGTACAGGAGGAGACTACCAAGAAGCGCTCTGAGGAGTTTGTGTTACCACACGTCATTCGCACCCTCGCCGGACACGAGGCAGAGGAGTTGAGCGAGCCGGCCACGTTCGACGAAGTCCACGACGCAGTTATCAAAGCTCCATTGAATAAGTCCCTGGGCGTCGACAGCTTGCCGCCAGATTTTTATTGCCCCTTCCTTGCTATAATGGAATGAAGTATTGACGTGGGGAACGCCGTACCCCAATCCTTTGCCACGGGAATTATTACACCCATCCGCATACCGACACCGTGTGCGACGACAGCACATTACCGTCCCCTAACTCTGATTAACGCACTCTATAAAACCTTTGCACAATTTCTGGCGACGTGTTGCTAGGCATTATTTTCTGTTCTCAGTAATGAGCCAAGTGGGTTTCCTACCTGCCTTTATCGATATAATCCTGAGCCTGTACGGCAGCGCCAAAATGCTGATTCAGGGCAATGGCCCTTCAGCGGGACCAATGACCATACAGCGCTCCAACAGGCAGGGTTATTAAGTTTCGACACTACTGCATGGTATAACCCTGGGGCCACTCATCGGGAGCCTGACGATCCATGTTTGTGATCTCACTTTGCGACAGCAAACTTTTCGGTGTAATGGGGATGCGGACGAGCTCCTCTTCTTAGTCCGCTCACGGAATGAAAACCACATGGTTCTTGATTTGGTATCAACGTACGGAAATGCAGCGCGCAGTAACGTGAACGTGGCTAAATCCTTGGGGATGCCCTTTGGACGCGGCCTCTTGCACGACCATTTAGCACCTCTCCAGTGTGTACGGAAACAGCGATACCTTGATATCATTTTCACCTCCACCGTGCGCCGCACTGCTGCCATTAATTTTCGGCGTACTCTCCAAAGAATCCGACGACACGATTCTTTACAACGTGTTGAATATCTGAATCAATATTTGCCGTCGCAAGGATACTACCCCTGCTGTCAAATACTGGCCGCATCCTCCAGGTAGCGTTCGGATATTTTCTTACGGACGATACGCTCTTTAAGGACCGTTTCGAAACGCTCACCCTTCCCAGCTCGAGCGGGAGGTATCGGTCTTGTCATTGTGCTACTTCGATCGGCGTCTTTATACATGTCCACCGTGCACAAGTAGTTGAACAGGGGCGTCTCCTTTATTCTTTTGGTCGAGGCTATGTCGCCGCCAGTACCAGCAGGTCAGACTATATCATCAACTTTAGTTATGCTTACACTCGCTTACCGAGCATGTACCTTCCTCGAAACAAAGATGTGTACGCTCCACTGCTTCGTTACATATCCAGCGACAACGTCGAATTCAAATAACCATCGACGAGGTTATTCACTGTTTGGCATCACGTCCAACAGCCTATCCTTCCCTCCAACGTTCGGGGAACATGGTACAACTTCGCATATGGAAAATTCGCCACAAATCAACGTCTTCACTCAATCGCATAATCGGATATTCCTCTTTGGTCAATTTACCACCTCCTGGATGGCAATGCACATCACCTGATTTGTGATGCCACCAGTGACGTGTCGAAACTGGGTTGACAATTCGGTGCCTGCTATGGCCTCGTACGTCTGGAGTACAGCATTCTATGGTAGTGAAACATGGACTATGGGAAAACCGGAAGAGAAGAAAATCGAAGCATTTGAGATGTGGTGCTCTAGACGAATGTTGAAAATTAGGTGGACTGATATAGTAAGGAATGAGGAGGTTCTACTCAGAATCGGAGAGGAATGGAACATGTGGAAAACACTGATAAGGAGAAGGGACAGGATGATAGGACATCTGCTAAGACATGAGGGAATGACTTCCATGGTACTAGAGGGAGCTGTAGAGGGCAAAAACTGTAGAGGAAGACAGAGATTGGAATACGTCAAGCAAATAATTGAGGACGTAGGTTGCAAGTGCTACTCTGAGATGAAGAGGTTAGCACAGGAAAGGAATTCGTGGCGGGCCGCATCAAACCAGTCAGTAGACTGATGACCAAAAAAAAAAAAAAAAAAAAAAAGACCTCGTTAAGACGGACAGGATTGGCACATGGACTTTTATCCATCCTGAGGTTACATATTTTCCCGCCATATAAAATCATGCCATTGTATGGGTCAAGTGGTGGATGGTCACTTATAATGATGGCGATAGATCACGCCTTGACTTCTGCCAGTACTTTCAAACAGCCCACAATGACGCCGAGCACCGACGCCGCTACCGCACCTTCTTCGCCAGTTACCTTCGCGCGAACACAAATTCACGTCCCCACTCAGTTGGATAGTGCCACACACGGATGACAACCCCATCCCCCTCCTCCCTCCAGTTATCTGAATCTCCACGCGCTACATTTCTATATCGTAACCCACAGCAGAGTGGGTGCACGGACCCGCTCCTTTCGACGGGCACTATGGCCGAGCGGTTCTAGGCGCATCGATCCGGAACCGTGCTGCTGCTGTGGTTGCAGGTTTGAATCCTGCCTCGGGCATGAATGTGTGTGACGTCCTTAGGTTAGTTAGGTTTAAGTAGTTCTAAGTCTAGGGGACTAATGACCTCAATTGTTAAGCCCCATAGTGCTTAGAGCCGTTTGAACCATTGTTGAATACGCCCCCTTCTTTCATGCACTGTACCACAACACGCTGATCATTCCCCCAACACTACTGTCCCCTCCTTCTTGGTTTCTGCACTCCTTTCGGGCGCTGCTTCCCAGTAGTGTGGTGGACACCCGGAAACACCGTGGACAGGTCCCGCACGTTGATCCCTGCCCACTGTGGCTCTACGCCCCATCTGCCGAGCAGGGGGATGCCTGCAAGTCTTATCATACCCCTCGCACCTTCTTCCATCTTTGTCTACTGCCTCACACTTCTTAGTTTACTTTCAGTATTATTGTTATTATTTTTTTCTCCACGCCTTGTTAATAAACACTTGGAACCTTATTCGAGTGGAATGTCTTATGTTGGTTCGGCCTAAAGGAAAGCATTTCTGTTGTATCTTGTACAAATAAAGATGTTTTGTTTATTTAACCCGTTTCCTGCCTGAAAGTACTGGGGGGGAGCGAATAAGAAAGCGTTCGTCTTTGATTAGTAAGCAATACGTCTTCGGTCGTGGATTTGATCCCCGCCACCGCTTAAATTTTAGCTTCTCATTTGCGACATCGGCATGGCGGCCCAAGACTTCCGTCTTAAGATGTCACCCCTCATTCGTCCAACGACCTTGTCAAAGAGGGTGGAGGAATGGACAGAGGTTCAGCGCACTCTCTTTGTCCTAGGAGTGAAAACTGCCCATAAGGTGAAAGAATCAGTAATGGTCAATGGCATGAGGATGCAGCAAGCAGTGAACACCACTGCATTAAAGACACAGGATGTGTGGCCTGTAAGTGAAGAGTATCATGATGATCTCTCCTTTGGCCAAAGATTCCGCAGTAGTCCACCATTCGGATTGCCGGGAGGACTGCCAAAGGGTAGGTGACCATGACGAAAACAAACTAAAGAATGATCAAGACACTTTCGTAGGGGTCTGTCGACCTGGAAAAAAGTTCAACAATGTAAAATGACGCAAGTTCTTCGAAATTCCTCGAAAAATATGGGTAGACTGTAGGAAACGACGGGCAATATACAATACGTACAACAACCAAGAGGAAATAATGAGTTGAAGACCAAGTACGAAGTGCTGGGATTAGAACGGGTGTAGGACAGGGATGTAGCCTTTCGCTCCTATTCTTCAATCTGTACATTGAAGAAGCGATGATGGAAACAAAAGAAAGTTTCAGGAACGGAATTAAGATTCTGGGCGAAATTTATGCACAGTAAAGATTGTAGGCGTATATATGGTATTTACAAGATTATAGTACTAATAGCCAGCCGCTGTGATCCAGCGGTTCTAGGCGCTCCATTAGGGAACCACGCGGCTGCTGCGGTCCTAGGTTCGAATCCTGCCTCGGGTATGGATTTATGTAATGTCCTTAGGTTAGTTAGGTTTAAGTAGTTCTGAGTCTAGGGGACTCAAATGGCTCATGTGGCTCTGAGCACTGTGGAACTTTGCATCTGAGGTCATCAGTCCTCTAGAACTTAGAACTATTTAAACCTAATTAACATAAGGACATCACACACATCCATGCCCGAGGCAGGATTCGAACCTGCGACCGTAGCAGTTCCAGACTGAAGCGCCTAGAACCGTTCGGCCTAATCAGCCGGCGTATAGGGGATGATCTCAGATGTTAAGTCCCATAGTGCTTAGAGCCATTTGTTGAGTACCAATAATGGGGAACTCACCACCAAGGAGAGCTACAGTGGGCCCCAACACATATCCCTGGGACAGGTGTGTGTGAATATTCTCCCTGGACTGCGTTTCACACCCAAAGGTGACGGACAACTCATTCTCCATCTCTACTGAAAATTTCTGATCTTGCATTATAATAACCACTATGTCAGGGTCGAGGCTATCTATCTTTTGGGGTTCTGTGACTGTATTTAACTATATTTAACATTTCCACTTTGTTTGGTACATGATACAATCGACAGTGATTATGTGCACCCAGTTTGTCGGATAGGTACCGATTTCGAAGATAATTCACGGAAGAAATGTGGAAAAGTGTACAACTCATCTTCAAAATGGAAACTAAATCCACTGCGGCAAGTGTGTGTAAATAAATGTAATTAGAGGGATCAATTTAGATTGGTTAGTCAAATTTATCATTAATTATAGTTAGCGAAATTCTAATGATGTAATAGATAATTCGTTTGCTATTTCTCAAGGGGACAAATTTTTTCTGAAGTGAATTGGTTATAATCAGCCTTAATTTCACGTAATATTCAGTTACACATATATTGATGACGTCAGCTATTAGACATTATTAGCGAGGAGTAAATCTCCCATTCAGTGGATAGCAAAATATTTAGTTAAGTTAAGTTTCATACGAAATGTTTTAGAATTCTATAAAATAATGATAAAAAAATAAAACTGAACGCATAATAGTAGTAAGCGGTGTGATAGTAATGGCTTCATTGTAGTCTTCCCTGTTAGGAATTTTGATGTACAAACTTATCCAAATACATGAAGTTTTCTCTCAATTTTACCTTACATTGAATCGAATCAAAGTAACAGGAAAATTCAGTGACAACGCCTGAATACGACGGCCAGGATATCGAAAGAGAGAAGACCGAAATTTATGGGAAATTAGTTGTATTAAATAAGAGGTACAAATTACTACCGTTTACGAGATCTGATAATTTTATCAGTGCATTTAAAACTTAAATTGGAAAGTTAGTTGTTATTATTTTTTTTTTCGAATCTCAATAATGAATTTAATTAGTTAGCAAAAATATCTGTCTCCCTCTCAATCTTTGTTTTACTTTGAGGTAATGCTATCTTCTTCAGTGTTAATAAAATTTAGAATTCATATTTTGACAGTAGGAATACAGGACAATGGGACACCTGTCTTTCTCCTGTTAATAATGACTTAGGGGGCTGATGATTATGAAATTATAATTTCAAGTTTACTTAAAAATTATATAGTCTAAATCACTGAGAACAGTATCTAGCCTTTACAGCACTAAAAGTCTGCCAGGGTTCGATCTTACAGTTTCGGATGCTGCAGTTGCAGTGTAGTAACTCGGCGGCAAAAACGTTTCCGTAATTCAAAAAAAAAATATCATTTCTCTAAAATCAAATGTTCCTTGTCCTTGCGTGCGCCAAGCGGTACGCTTCCTCTTGATACATCAGTACAAGTAACCAATGTACTGTTGCCCTTGTAACTGAAAGTGCCTCTTCCATGCACAACAAACTGCCGCGCCAGGGCGATTCACTCTTCGATTCGACGCCCAGCACTGTCACCTGTATTAACACGTAAGCATACACACAATGCACATGTAAATCATTATACACATACATATTTTAACTATTTTATAGAACATTGTCCCACACACAAACCAAATTGCTTTCAATGCTCCGGTTCCGATCACAGTTTCGATAGCATTTCCTTGGTTGTAAGGAAAATATCTATATATTAAAAACATGACTCTGTAATAGGCCATATTAAAACAGCCGTTCTACTCTGTGGAGTAGAGGACGAAAAGGGCAAATAAATAATTAAAATTATACAGCACTTGACACTTTCGTCATTATTCACACGAAGCTGCACCATTGCTTCTCTTGCAGCTATCTGCTGTCAGAGAGCGCATGTGGTGCTATGGAGAACCGTCTCAGTAGCAGGACAGGATCCGTGATATCATGTCAAGAAGGGGAGTCATAGAGTAGAACTGAAGTGTATTTGGCGTTCCACAACGAAGTGTTGTAGGCCCTCTGCTGTTCGTAATCTATAATTAAGAGACACACTAAGCAGCCATATTCTGTCTAGTAAAGTAATGAAAGATTAAAACCAATAGCAAAATCACTTACGTTAGACGCAATACCTATTCGGTGCGAAATATGGCAATTGACTCTAAATAAGGAAAACTGTGAGGTCATCCACATGAGTAGTAAAAGGAGTCCGCTGAATTTCGGTTACACCATACATCACACAAATTTAAAAACTGACATCGTAACTAAACATCTACTAATTACAATCTACGTAAGTTGCAACGATCGCATAGATAGTGTTGTGGGGAAGGCAAACCGAAAACAACGTTTTAGCGGCAGTGCCCAGAAGAGGCAACAGGTCTGCTAACAAGATACTGCCTACATTACGCTTGTCCGTCCTCTGCTCTCGTATTGGTGTGCGGCATGTGGATTCATACCAAGCAGGATTGACGGATCGCATCAAAAAAGTCCAATGAATGGCAGCTGGTTTCTGTATTATCGCGAAACATGGGAGATAATAACAGAGTTGGATGGTGTGGGGGGGGGGGGGGGTTGGGGGCGAGGTCAACAAATAAAACAAGTGAACAAGTGGAGTTTTTCGTTGCAGTGAGACCTTTAAATGAAACTCCATTCACCATATCTCTCCTCTGAATGCGAAAATTGCTTACTAATGCCAGAATACAAATGGAGGCCATTGTGATATAGGAAGACAACTCAGAGCTCGTACAGAAAGATATGTCTTTATTTTTACCACCTACTGTTACAGTGTGGAAAGGCACAGAAATGTTCTAAACGTACCAGGCACTTATGTGTGAATGGAGAGTAGTCATATAGATGTATGTGTAGAAAAATTACGTTTAAACCACTAACACATCTGTGTCGACATCACACATTGAAACGCCAAAGGAACTGGTATAGGCATGAGTACTCAAATACAGAAATATGAAAACCGGTAGAATACGGCGCTGCGGTCGGCAACGCCGTATAAAACAAGCATCTGGCGCAGATGTTAGATCGGTAACTGCTGATACACTGGCAGGTTATCAGGATTTAAGTGAGTTTGAACGTGGTGTTATAGTCAGTACACGAACGATGGGACACAGCATCTCCGAGGTAGCGATGAAGTGGGGATTTTCCAGTACGACCATTTCACGAGTGTATCGTAAATATCGGGAATCGGCATAAACATCAAACCTCCAACATCGCTACGGCCGGAAAAAGATCCTGAAAGACGACTGACGAAAATTGTTCAACATGACAGAAGTGCAACAGTTTCGCAAATTGTTGCAGATTTCAATGCTGGGCCATTCAGCGACTCATCATCGATATGAGCTCCCGGAGCAGAACATACACTCGTGTACCCTTGATGTTCTGCACGACAGAAAGCTTTAAACCTAGCTTGGGCTGGTCAACAACGTCACTGGATTGTTGATGTCGGAAAACAAGTTGCCTGGACGGACGAGCCTCATTTCCAATTGAATGTAGCTGATGGAAGTGTATTGGTATGAAGACAACCTCATGAATCTATGGACCCTGCATGTCAGCAGGGGACAGTTGAAGCTGGTGGAAGCTCCATGATACGTCTAGATACGACTCTGACAGGTGACACGTACGTAAGCATCCCGTCTGATCACTTGCATCCATTCATGTCCATTGTGCATTTCGACGGACTTGGCCAATTTCAGCCGGACAATGCGGCACCCCACATGTACAGAATTGCTACAGAGCTGCTCCAGGAACACTCTTCTTAGCTTAAACACTTTCACTGTACACCAAACTCTCCAGACACGAACATTATTGAGGATATGTGGGATGCCTTGCAACGTACTGTTCATAAGAGATTTCCACCCTTTCGCACTATCACGGGTTTATGGACAGCGCTGCCGGTTTCATCGTGTTAGTTCCGTCTTGATCTACTTCAGATATTAGTCGAGTTCATGCCACGTCATGTTGCCGCACTTGTGCGTGATCGCGTGGGCCCTACACGATATTAGGGCTGGTGTACCAGTTTCTTTGCATAATATAAAGTCCCTCATATTTTTGGCGTCTCCTGCAAGAATGGGACCAACGCCGACTGAATAGAATCGTTCATTCTGACGGAAGTGCAATACTTGTGCAAATTGCTGCAGATTTCAATGCCGGGTCATCAACACGTGTCAGCGTGCGAACTGTTTAACGAAACATCATCGATATGAGCTTTCGGAGCCGAAGGATCTTTTATAACAATCGTGTTTCTATTATTTGGTTTTGTTTACACACTAGTGAGACTGATCATATTCGTGAAAAAAGAAATATAGCAGTGCTGTGTTCTAGTTCTATATTGTAATTTCACGCAGTCCTAATCGTGTATATTTTTGTAGAGGACACGACAATCTCTCGCGATCATATCACGAAAATTTAAGCGTTTTCCCTGAGGTGTTAGTAGTTTAGTACATGCATGAAATTCAAGTTAACAGCATGAGTAATGGTAGGAGCAATTAGTAAAAGAGGTACAGAGGAGTAACTTGAGATCCAAGACGTCTCGCCTTTTCGACAGACTTTCATGGTACAATAGCAGAATGGGTCTCGACACTAGAGATAAGCCAGTAGGGTGCGGTTTTCTCAGCCCTTTGCCAGTACGTCGCCTTGGTCGCAAGCCAACACTGTGTGAACACACTCCACGGATCCCCATCGCGTTTAACACATTTACGGGGCGTCGGCGACGCAGTCTGCGTCCGGTTGTAATGTCTCCGGACACGAGCAGCAGTTATTAGAGTCGACCGTGGCTTCCGTGTTGGCTCTGCAAAGTTTCCGTGTTTACCTTGATAGCTGGCCACAGGAGTGGGGAGTGGAAGGGAGAAGAATAAAAAGAAAAAAGACACCTCCGACATTGGCCGGCACAAAGACGAGACACGATGCTGTGCAGTTGCCTCTTGTACTGAAACTGGCCGGTTATTGCTAGCATTTTTCTTTATATAGGTAAAATGGGAGACACGTGTACATGGTTTTGAAACCATTGGCCATCATAATAGCGGACTAAATATTTAGTTCTCATTCTAAAGATCTGTTCAAAATACATTGAAGAAAAAAAAGTTGAGACGAAAAGAAGGCATTGTGAGACATGAATAGAATATATATATATATATATATATATATATATATATATATATATATATATATATATATATATACTGCTGCTCGTTAGAATGAAATTACAATAAAATGAACACCCTTAGCTTCTGAGAGGCGTTGATATACGTCAACGGGGACAGAAGAAGAAGATGGTCAAGTGGCCAGTGAGAATTAACTATATATATATACTAAGTTGGTATCTGTTCTTTCATCTGTCCCCGTTAACATATGTCAACGCCTGTAAACAGCTAAGGGTGTTCATTTCATCGTAATTTCATTCTAACGAGCTGCATGGTCACCGATGACCATCTTCTTCTTCTGTGCGAATGCACAAACAGTGCCCGAACTCCTACGGGAGTTGGCAACGCGCCGCGAGTAATGAGTATAATGGGCGACGGCACAACGAATGTAGTGCGGGACAATATGTTGAGAATGTGGGTTTCGCGGGAGGCGTGCCAGAGATAAATCCCTGCTGTCGCGCTATCCTCTGGGTCCTCGGTGGCTCAGCTGGACTGCCGGCACGGTAGCTTAGCGTATTCGGTCAGAGAGCAGGTTGGTCTCTGTAATAAAAAAAACTGAGGAGAAGGATCAAGAAACGAACTTTAACGGATGTCATGTGACGTCCGCAACGACCAAACCCATCGATCAACAGCAGCGATAAAAAAAAAGATGGATAGAGCGTCTACCATATATGCAGGACATCCTGGGTGCGATTCCCGGTCGGGGCACACATTTTCATTTGTCCCTGTTGACGTATGTCTACGCCTGTAATCAGCTAACGGTGTTCATTTCATTGTAACATAAATGGAAGTTTGTAGTAATATTTCTGCATCGTAAAGATGATTTCCAATCAGATTTCGTGACAGTCACATGCGTGTGGAGCTAGTAGCGTCATTATGAGGTTGCTTCAAATACACACTGTAGCGGTAGTGATCGTTATCTTTGAGATTGTACGTGCTGAGTTTATGTTAGAGGAATGCCTTCAAGGTGACAAAAAACCCATTATCAACACGTCACTGTCTCTGAACGAGTTTGTGTAACAGGACTACGAGATAGTGGATCTTTCTTCAGCGACTCTGCAAAAAAACTCGGCAGGAATGTAGCCAGTGTACATGATTGCTGGCACCGTTGGTTCGAGAATGTACGATAGCAAAAGCTCAGGCTGCAGACCGCCACTTGGCACTACCGAGAGGAGAGACCATCGTGTTCGGTGTATGGCTCTGGCGCATTTCAGTGCATCTGCAGCAGCAATGTGAGCAGCAGTTAGCACCACAGTGACACAGCGAAATGTTACACATAGGTTACAAAAGGTCAACTCAGAGCCAGACGCCCTGTAACCACTCAACCACACGACAGCACCTCGCAGACGCAGACAGAAGACACAGCATCACTACCTGCAACATATCGACATGAGACGCCCTGCTAAACCCGCAGGGCAGGACAGGCAATTTAAATTGTGTAAGGGGCCCATATAAGCCGCTGTCAGTTACACTCTAACTCACAAATTTATTTATTTGACAAATCATTACAAGCGCCAAGAAAAAGACACAGCATAAATTTTTGGAACTTAATTACCGGCTGAATGCCCCATACAATCTCATGCCTTAAAGGCAAGGCCACTTTAGACTAAAATCGGCTGAAGGCCAATAACTTAAGACTCAAACCAAAATCAGAAATTTAAAAGACAGAAGGCCTTATCTTAAATCAATTCTTTCAATTAAGCTGAAAGCACAAACAATCTAATACCTTAAAAGCAAAGAAAAGTTAATTAAAAAAAAAAGAGGCTGAAGGCCCATCTCTTAAGACTCTAACCGGAAATAAAACGGAGTGTTAGATTTTTTTCTTATCCGATATTATACATGTAAAATGTTACAACACTATCGTAAGAAACAACAGATATAACTGTCAATTCACATGTTTTGCCAATGATCGAAATGACAGCAAAATGGTAATGTTATGAAACGTAATAAACAAATACAGAGATCAATGGAAAGAAAAGGAATACGTTAAAAAGTTTTCAAATTAGAATAAAATCTACTCACTTTCCTCGTGACAGAGCAGTTCATTACGTAGCACAACGTAATAAATAAATACACAAATCAATGGAAAGAAAAGGAATACGTTAAAACGATCTCAAATTACAATAAAATCAACTCACTCTGCTCGTGCCAGAGAAATTCATTACGTAGCCCTAACCTGACAGAAATATTAGATAATATTCAGAATTATAAAAACTGCTTTCTATCTGCGCTGAAAGACTACTTTGAGTAATACCTCCGCTGCTGCCACATTCGCTGACTCACAGCACCAGCAGCGTAGCACAAGGGGAAACTCGGACCCTACTGAGTAGCTGAGGTGTATTCTGCAAGCACGCAAGGGGTAGCCCGACGGATGTCCTAGCCTCCCTTAAGAAAGGACCCCTTTAGAACAGCCAGGCGGACAATACGAAACGTGCAGGTAACTGTCTGACCCCTGCAAGCTCTGGATTGGAGCGTGGGCGACTTGGAAGCACACAGGGAGGTGTGAAGAACTAAATACACTCCTGGAAATTGAAATAAGATCACCGTGAATTCATTGTCCCAGGAAGGGGAAACTTTATTGACACATTCCTGGGATCAGATACATCACATGATCACACTGACAGAACCACAGGCACACAGACACAGGCAACAGAGCATGCACAATGTCGGCACTAGTACAGTGTATATCCACCTTTCGCAGCAATGCAGGCTGCTATTCTCCCATGGAGACGATCGTAGAGATGCTGGATGTAGTCCTGTGGAACGGCTTGCCATGCCATTTCCACCTGGCGCCTCAGTTGGACCAGCGTTCGTGCTGGACGTGCAGACCGCGTGAAACGACGCTTCATCCAGTCCCAAACATGCTCAATGGGGGACAGATCCGGAGATCTTGCTGGCCAGGGTAGTTGACTTACACCTTCTAGAGCACGTTGGGTGGCACGGGATACATGCGGACGTGCATTGTCCTGTTGGAACAGCAAGTTCCCATGCCGGTCTAGGAATGGTAGAACGATGGGTTCGATGACGGTTTGGATGTACCGTGCACAATTCAGTGTCCCCTCGACGATCACCAGAGGTGTACGGCCAGTGTAGGAGATCGCTCCCCACACCATGATGCCGGGTGTTGGCCCTGTGTGCCTCGGTCGTATGCAGTCCTGATTGTGGCGCTCACCTGCACGGTGCCAAACACGCATACGACCATCATTGGCACCAAGGCAGAAGCGACTCTCATCGCTGAAGACGACACGTCTCCATTCGTCCCTCCATTCACGCCTGTCGCGACACCACTGGAGGCGGGCTGCACGATGTTGAGGCGTGAGCGGAAGTCGGCCTAACGGTGTGCGGGACCGTAGCCCAGCTTCATGGAGACGGTTGCGAATGGTCCTCGCCGATACCCCAGGAGCAACAGTGTCTCTAATTTGCTGGGAAGTGGCGGTGCGGTCCCCTACGGCACTGCGTAGGATCCTACGGTCTTGGCGTGCATCCGTGCGTCGCTGCGGTCCGGTCCCAGGTCGACGGGCACGTGCACCTTCCGCCGACCACTGGCGACAACATCGATGTACTGTGGAGACCTCACGCCCCACGTGTTGAGCAATTCGGCGGTACGTCCACCCGGCCTCCCACATGCCCACTATACGCCCTCGCTCAAAGTCCGTCAACTGCACATACGGTTCACGTCCACGCTGTCGCGGCATGCTACCAGTGTTAAAGACTGCGATGGAGCTCCGTATGCCACGGAAACTGGCTGACACTGACGGCGGCGGTGCACAAATGCTGCGCAGCTAGCCATTCGGCGGCCAACACCGCGGTTCCTGGTGTGTCCGCTGTGCCGTGCGTGTGATCATTGCTTGTACAGCCCTCTCGCAGTGTCCGGAGCAAGTATGGTGGGTCTGACACACCGGTGTCAATGTGTTCTTTTTTCCAATTCCAGGAGTGTAATTGCAGGCAGTAAGAACGTTGTTTACAAGTCATGAAAAGAAGCAAATTCTTAGGAGAAGCACAAACATGAGGCTCCCCTGGCCTCGTGCTGCAATAGCTGTTACAGAATATGTTGAGTGACTGCTTTGACAGCAACTATGGAATGCAGAAAATAGGAGAATTGTGAGACCAGTGCTGGAAACAGAATTGACAGTGAAAAAGCCACGCAAGATAGAAAATTTCGACTCTACACTGGGAGGGGTAGTCGTGGAACAGCGATGAGTCATTCGATGGCATTCCAAATTTAGTCTGCCAGTGACAACGCCGATATGGGTAAAAATTCGACGAGCCGGTGAGCTTATAGAACGATGAGACACGTAGAGGACAGTCGGGGAGACAGTGTGGAAGCAGGAGGACATTGAGGTGCTTCCATCCACCAACTGTTCCCGCCTCCCGACACCAATAATACAGCAACTTCGGCTACGGTAAGGCACGGAGGCTTCGTGGAGACCGTTCCTGTGCCTCTATCGAGGCCCACGAGAAAGACAGACCGTGGTGCGAGCGTCAGAGCACGTGACACTGCATGTGTTACTAATTGCAGCAGCCGTCTCCGGCGGGGAGCGAGAACAACTTCAGACGAGTTTTCTTCAATGCGTTTTTAAATTTATGCAAATTCTCAAAAGCACACGAATAAATTCAGACATTTTGTTTTCACCTTTCCAGTTAAATACTGATTTCTCGTGGATTCTGCACGAAGGAGAGTGTTCGTGAAGTCTGGTGGAAAAGCCGACTAGTGTGACTTCACAAGTTCGCAACAGGGTCCGTACGTCTCGTTGGATCCGACCTGGCTGTAAAGTCGCGGGTGGCCGAAGAGAGCTAACGACGCGCCGCCGCCGCTACGACTCGAAGCGCCGTACCGACCCTTCGTCTACCGCCGTTACGACCGCATGATAAATGATTACAAAGAACGGTGAGCTCATTCGTCCTCCCCTTCTTTCCCTTAGCACCTGAGTCGTGTGCTCACCCAGTGGAGTCTGACCTGAGATTTGTAATTTTTGTTTTGACTGGTGTAAGCGGTACTAAAATAAATGCATTTATTTCATGTTTTAATCACCTAAATAATCTGTTCCATTCGATTATTAAACCCTTAATCTCGTAACATTTTGCTGTTAGAATTCACTTAATTATTGATGTCAAATACTGGCTCCGAATGTGGGGCTATGTAATTGGTAATCTGCGTGTCATTTTAAGCGAGAGATCAAAAAATTCTTGATTTAATACGTTTTTGGCGCCGAATGTGGGTCAATGTAATTAGTAATCTGCACTTAATTTTACGCAAGAGATCAATTCTCATTTTACTACAATTGCCACTGTAACACCACATTGAATCACAGCAACATACTTTTCCCATACTCTAAAGTTTATAAACTCTTACATGAAACCACTTGACATAGAGTGTATCGGAGTCAGTTTTTCGAAAAGGAAGTCTACAAAATAGCACAAGCCAGGTTAATGTACACTCATAACTCGTGCTAATAAACCAGATGTGAGGAAGAATCTTCAAGGAAGATACTAGTTACTTTAGTTTCATTGGAAAAAGATCGTAAGTGTCTTAAGTGTTCGATGACATGCTTCACAGGCAATGAGACAGGTTGAAGGTATCATGGACTACATCCCCTCTATGGGAGAGGGCAAATACCTATGTAAACTAAGGCGTACTTTGTTTACTAAAAGTAGACATACATATTTTTTTGGTAGAAAACTGGATGAGAAACCAAAACGTTATACCGAAAAATATTCTCATAACTTCCTCTTCTCTTCACGCTTCGTTCCTTAAAAAGCTATAACACAGCTGAATTAGTATCTACGACACGCCAAGATCACAAAATTCTCTCTCTCTCTCTCTCTCTCTCTCTCTCTCTCTCTCTCTCTCCATATATATATAAAATCATCTGCAGCCACTAAAAAAAATAAAGTACAATGAATGCCCTCATAAGGTATTACCACGTTTATTATGGCCGATACATCAATACATATGCTTCGTTACATGACTCTGTATTATGCTCCAAAGTTTTCCATTCTATATCATCAGTTACAAGTTCCTCTTTCAAGCCACACAGACAGGAAGACGTTCTCCTCATTCTACTTCACAGAAGAAGCAAGGTCATGATACGTAGTTTCCTGTTCCAGAAATAAGATACTCCAGTCTGTGCCAGTTGTGGAGTACAGCTGACTAGGTTACATTTAGACAAACATGTAACTACTTTCCGGATTTTCTTTCCATCTTAACTGATATGAAGAGGAATATGGCAAACATGTTAAGATTTGATGAAGTGTCGACTGGTTCTCTAAAGTAATAGGGAGTTGTTGTTTTAATGTTTTATGTGTCTAGAGTATGTTGAGGATTTCTCACTATGTCATGAGGTTGGATCGCTCATCCCTGTCTTTTGTAACTGATCAGCGAGACACTCATCTCTTTGCCATTATTTCACCCTTCTTCTTGAACCGCTTCCTCAGGAAGCTTACAGAACACTAGCTGAGTACATGGCATCTTCTGGGTATGAATTTATTCCAACCATCTACTGCTTCATGACCTCCCTTTCCCTCTCCAACTCCTCCTTGACTCCTCTCTATCCATCTCGTCCACTATGTCTCTCTGTACGTCTCCTCCAATCCCACTGTCTGTCCACCCTTTCCTCCTTCCTCTCCTTGTCCATATCCTCCTCTTTCCTTCCTGTGGCCATTTACTCCGCCCCTACAGTCGTTTCATCTCCTCCTGCCCTTCTCTCTGTCTCTTCCTCCGCTTGTCTCTATACGTCTACTTACTTTTCGCTGTCCATCTCCTCTTCTTCATTGTCTTTGTATACCCTCTATCCCCTCTCCTCCTCTCCCCTAAGTGTACCCACCACTTCCTTCTCCCCCTCTCCTCCCTTCACCCTCTCTCCCCGCGTTATCACGGTCATCTCAATAGCTGGCTGATGGTTCTTAACCCCACAGTATTACTTTCCGGATTGTCAATAATATGTATACCAAACATCGTTAAAATCGTTCCATGGGTTTAGGATGTGCTTCTCAGCGACGGCTGTGTCCGCGTAACCACATGTCGAATATTTTTCGCTTATTTTCAACATATTTAACACGTACAGTATTTGTGCATAAATTTCACCTTATCTGCAGGTTCATATTTGCGAATCTCGATATTTGTAAAGTCTTAACTCCTGATCTATTTAATTTGGCCATTTCACTCGGTGGTGTATGTAGCTATTGTCTGCGATACTTGCTAAGAATAGCGTTAGTTTGAAAGAAGTAACACATTAAGGCCTCATGTGTGACGCGGCAATTTTTCACGCACCTCAGTGTTGATAACGTCATACTTCCTGAAGCATGAATCATACAGTGGTATGATTTTCTAGGTATAGTCAGCAACATTTTTGGATACTGTCTGCGAAATTTGTTGCAAATGAAGTTAGTAATAAAGAAGCACTACGCAGAAATGTCATTTGTAGTGCGGCAGTTTTTCACACATCTCTACGTTTATGACGTCATATTTTCTTAAATATGAGATGCACAATGATATTATTTTTGTAGCGTATTCAGTGGTACATGTGAATGCTCTCTAAATACGTGTCGCGAACACAATTACCAGTAAAGAAGTAGTACATTAAAACGTCATAGTTAATGTGGCAGTTCTACTGCATGAACAGCAAAAAGGCGGTGAGCAAAAACCTTCCTTCGTTTCATCGTTTTGTGAGAGTCGTCAGCGAGAAAAATTTTCTAGAAGAAATTATATGTAAATAATTTTGAATGTCTGTAAGAGTGGAATTCAAATAAAAGGTGAAAGGATATCAGTGATACGATACGCTGATGACATTGCTATCCTGAGTGAAAGTGAAGAAGAATTAAATGGTCTGCTGAACGGAATGAACTGTCTAATGAGTACACAGTATGGTTTGAGAGTAAATCGGAGAAAGACGAAGGTAATGAGAAGTAGTAGAAATGAGAACAGCGAGAAACTTAACATCAGGATTGATGGTCAAGAAGTCAATGAAGTTAAGGAATTCTACTACCTAGGTAGTAAAATAACCAATGACGGACGGAGCAAGGAGGACATCAAAAGCAGACTCGCTATGGCAAAAAAGGCATTTCTGGCCGAGAGAAGTCTACTAATATCAAATACCGGCCTTAATTTGAGGAAGATATTTCTGAGGATGTACGTCTGGAGTACAGCATTGTATTGTAGTGAAACATGGACTGTGGGAAAACAGGAACAGAAGAGAATCGAAGCATTTGAGATGTGGTGCTATAGACGAATGTTGAAAATTAGGTGGACCGATAGGGTACGGAATGAGGAGGTTCTGCGCAGAATCGGAGAGGAAAGGAATATGTGGAAAACACTGATAAGGAGAAGGGACAGGATGATAGCACATCTGCTAAGACATGAGGGAATGACTTCCATGGTACTAGAGGAAACTGTAGATGGCAAACACTGTAGAGGAAAATAGAGATTGGAATACGTTAAGCAAATAATTCGGGACGTAGGTTGCAAGTGCTACTCTGATATGAAGAGGTTAGCACAGGAAAAGAATTCGTGGCGGGCAGCATCAAACCAGTCAGTAGGCTGATGACAAAAAAAAGTGACATAAGTCCGCAGTTGATAAAATAGCAGGCTTATCACATTCACACAGTTCAATACTATTCTATCCTGATTAAATTGAACTTAACTTAAATTCCATAAGGCACTGAAGCAATTTCGAAATCTCGGTGCCTCGAATATTTGTCAGTCGATCTCCTGAAAACATTTGTAGTAATAATTAACTTTCGGTGATCACAGGGGGAAGACCGGAGATCTGCTGGTAAGACCGTGTTACATATTTATTTAAAGTAACTGGACATCTTGAGCGTCAAGACTGTAGTGTCGTCCAGTGTAAATCACACGTTCCCCACTTATCCCGTGCAACACAGCGTAGTAAGCAGACACTGTCAATAATAATCAGATAAATAATACACTAACACCCTTAATTTAGTTTAGTTCATGTATTAAATTCCTTCTCATACAGAACCTCATCAAGATGGCGACTAGCTCAACAATACATCCTCCTTCCTTCATGGCTAATTGGCAAACATTGCCTCGTTCTTTTCATAAGAGAAAACAGATAGCAGAGAAGCTGTTCTATGGAGTAAACGGACGCTCCAAGGAATAATAGGGCTTGAAACTACTTTGCATTGATAATCACCGTATATTAAAGTTTAGGAATCGGTAAGATAAAAAGAGATATTTCGAGATATGTACTGAGTTATATAATTTATAAAATTTCAGAAAATATCGCGGAGAGACCGCTGCAAGATACATTACAACACCTCATTTGATAGGAGGTGGTTTTTATCCCTTAAGCGACAGTCAAAATAGTATGTCATATCTGTATCAAGCTTGGTCGAAAATGGTACAGTGAATTAGGAGGAGATGTGGAACAGACATACTTACATGCCAATATACACACATACATTAGAAATATGCATAGATTCTAGAATATTTACGGTACCTTAAAGTGTGCCTGATAGTATGAATAAGCCTGTGAACAAGAATGAGTTGAGAGAGAATGTGCTATTTTAAGAGACGTTCTATTTTGCTCCTCCTTTAATGCGTCAGACGTCTCAAGCAATTTAGTTACTAAGGGCGCCGATAATACCGTAGTTGAATGTTCATAAGCAACATGTACCTTAGAGGGAATAGGCCAAAGGCCTCGTTGTCCAGTCTACACGCCGATGGGGCTGGAGAAGCAATGGCTTTGTCCATGTTCTTGTAACAGGATACCCTCCCTATTTTCCCTATTATACAGCACCCCTACAACTTCATATTAGCCAAAAGGTGTCTAACCACGAGCTACTAAGTGTACAGCGGCTCCCATTCCATTTGTACTTGAAACTTATACGGGAAAACCCGGATTAGAACGGTTGACCAAAATGGACCAACAAGAAGACACCGACGGTGAAATAGAATCTCTTCCCGACTGGAGCTGGGGCCGAATTCCTTGCAATATAACACAACCAAATGTAACATAAGTAATAAAAACCGTAGCCTATACACTTACCGTCCGGCTTCAGAACTACACGTGGCAATATTGGATACGTTACTCTATATATCATCGCTAAACACACAAAAATGATGCCTATCTGTTCTGTAATATTATTTTGGATTGTAAGACCAGAAAACCAGATTCCTAGTTTCACAAACTATCATACTCACTCAAAAGAAGAGCTCGTTACAAATTAGTGTGCCTAATCACTTTCATCAAAGAAGTTCCTCTTAGCAGGTGTAATGACAGTCCGAGTAAAGGTCACTACGGTCGTAACTTTATCCAGCATTTGTCCCCTTCATAGGTAGGAAGATAAGATACTGTGAGAGGGTAGACTTAATGCATCAGTTTGTACAATTTTTCTTCTATTAGTGGGGTTTAGCACTTTCGACGCTCGTCGAGGCACCATTAACACCTTTACAAGATATCATATTATAGGGAAAATAGTCTAGGAGATGGAATTCTGTTTACTTAAATCTGCAGCATTCTCGCCCTTCCCTATAGCCTTTATCATGTGCAGCTAACAGACACCGCCAAAAATATATCCAGAAAGAGTAAGTGCACTGAAGAGCCACAGAAACTGGCACAACTTTCTAATATTGCGTAGGGCCTCCGCGAGCCCGCAAAAGTGTCGCAACAAGACGTGCCATGGACTCGAATAATGTCTGAAGTAGTGTTTGAGGAAACTGACACCATGAATCCTCAAGGCTGAAAATAAATCCGCAAGAGTACGAGGAGGGGGAGATCTCTTATAAACAGCGCGTTGCAAGACATCTCAGACATGGTCAATAATGTTCATGTCTGGGAAGTTTGGTGGCCGGCGGAATGGTTTAAACTCAAAAGAGTGTTCCTGGAGCCACTCTCCAACAATTCCCGATGTGTGGGGAGTCGCAATGTCCCGCTGGAATTGCCCAAGTCCGTCCGAATGCACAACCCACATGAGTGGGTACACCAAGATTATTAGGTAGGTGTCACCTGTTAGAGACGTATCTAGACGCATCATGGGTCCCATATCACTCCAACTCCAAAAGCTATACATCATTACAAAGCCTCAACTAACTTGAAAAATCCTCTGTTGACAAGCAGGGTCCTTGGATTAATGACGTTGACTCCGTACCAGTATGCGTCCATTCGCTTGCTACATTTGAAACGAAACTCATCCGACCAAGTCGTCAACAGTCCAAAGTCGGCTTTGATGGGATTAGGCAAGGCGTAAAGCTTCATGTCGTGCAGTCATCAAGGGTACATGAGTGGGGTTTTGCCTCCGGAAGCCCATATCGATGATGTTTTGTTGAAAGGTACGCACGCCGACACTTGCGGACGGCCCAGCCTTGAAATCCACAGCAATTTGCGGAAGGGTTGCACTTCTGTCACGTTGAACGTAGTTGGTCCTATTCTCCCAGGATCTATTCCCGGCCGCAGCGATATCGCAGATTTGATGTTTTACCTGATTCCTGATATTGAAGCTACACTCGTGCACCGGTCGGACGGGAAAATTCCCACTTCATCGCTGCCCCGGAGAAACTTTGTCCCATCGCTCGTCGCCGCCTATAACACCACGTTGTAACTCACTTAAAAATCTTGACAACCTGGTACTGTGGCAGCAGTTACCGATCTAAGAACTGCACCAGACACCTGTTGTCTTACATAGGCGTTGCCAACCGCAGCACCATATTCTGCCTGTCTACATATCTCTGTAGTTGAATCCGCATGCCTATACCAGTTTCTCTGGCGCTTCAGTGTATACCAAGCTGCGGTTTTTTCTAAGCTATTGTGAACTATTTTTTCTAATTTTATGAGGTACGCAAGTTTTTGTAACGATGGTGCCTACCCATATATGGCAGTAGAATTTTTTATTTCCCTTAAAACTGCCACCATAAATCTATTCTGTCTTTGTGAAGACATTTCTAAGAAAATTTCAACATATTTTGTGAGGAAATTTAGCGAATAGTGACAAGATGACAGCGTCGCAAACGATTATCCTGCCTTGGGAATGCGAGGTGTGTGAGAAAAGTTATAAGAGTGATTTTTTTTTATAAATGGAAGTTTTTATTTTTTTCAAGCAACAATATCGTCCGCTTCAGCAGCTTTACAATGACGAAGCCATCGTTCTTAGTTTTCTCTTCAACTGGTAGGACCATTAATACAGAGGTCACATTCTCTAGAATGTTCTCCAGATTCACAAAATTACGTCCTTTGAGACATGTTTCAATTTCGGAAAAAGTAAAATTCACAAAGATTCAGGCCACGTAACTATGGGGGCTGTGGAACAAAGTGAATGCCTTTTGAGGTAAAAAATTCCGTGATGTGAGTGGGGCGTTTTCACTATGTAGCATTTACAGTACGTGTCTACAATGTCCTGTCTTACTCGATTCATTCTTTTCCTTAGCCTTTCAAGGATCTCTTTATAAAAGACATAGGTGACAATTCGTCTTGGAGGGTTAAATTCTATTCGCACGATACCCCTGCTGTCAAAAAAGACCTTTTAGTTGGATTTTGAAGTTGAAGGGTTCCCTGAGTGAGGTTCACCCTCAACTTGTTATCGGCCTTCAAAATATGACTTCTGCCAGCGAGACGCTTGTGCTCTTGACAATAATAATGAATGTTCTGCAGAGGTCTGTCACGCTCACAGACCCCAGAAATTTAAAAAGTGTTCTTTAATTTATTTTCTAAGCAGGCATATTTAACGGTTATTTAAAAATTTTATTACAATGAAATTTTTCCATAGTCATTAAGCAAGAATATCTGCTATGATTTTTTCATACTTTTCTTTGAAGACGGTAACCTATTAGATTGATGTGTTGATAGTTGACGGAACTTAATGTCAAAACATTGTTCTAAATTCCACTGTTCCATTTTCGTAACCTAAAACCAAAATTTTGTTTCACTAATGGCGCTCTCAAAAATCACACGATAACTCTGAGGAGCTGAAACTAGGACGGAGCATTTGGAAGCGATGAATACACTGTCCTACACAAGTAGAGCAACACAGAATTGCCAAATTGCCCGCGGTCTTCCCAGTGTCATTACTTTTCTCACCCGCCTCCTAGGAGATCCGACAAGCACCGCCCAAAACACTACCCCATAAAAACCTACCAAGCAGGTCGGTCGCTGAACCAGCTATGTGCCACTAGTTACGACTTCCTGACTGAAGAATATTATTGGTGTAACGAATATAACAGTGGAGGCAAAGATTCCCTAGTCATCGGAACTACACTTACGGTAATCCAAGCCACTGTAAACTGAAGAAACGCCTGTTACCGTGAGCGACTACAGAAGACTACTCCAGCAACATACACGCCACCCGCCTTTAAAAAACCCCACACGATGGCACGTTCCTAAATAACACTGAGAACAATGGTTTTGGTCGATAAGAGCAAACAGCCTGTCCTCCCATTGTTACATCGTGTGCAGGATGACCAACTTTGATTCCGAGACTCCCGTTAACGGTAGTCTTTCACCTGGCTCTACCCCCACCCCTCAAAACCCTGTCACCACCTTCCATTTTGCCGTGCACTTTTCTCATTCATCAAAGTCTAACAAATATCACCCCAGTTCCATAATCCGTAAACATCGGATAGATTTTGGTACAAAATCCTGAAAAATATACACTGTATCTTTCAGTAAATGCGAGTTCAAACCTTGCCTACCTACCTCTGTACAAGGATACCAAACCTGGAAGTAAAAAAAACTCCTCAATCAGATGCATCGACCTCTCAACAGTGGGAGATAGGGCCCTGTTCTTGAGATGTTCAACTGTAATGAATGCTAGTCGAGTCGAAGTTGATGCAAATGGAACAATATATCGATTGAAAGTTCCCTTGTTAGGATCTGTACATAGGGTATGCTACATTATATTTGCTTTGGAATATTCTAAATACGTAATTTTTAAGTGTTGCTTAAGTGATAAATGGATGTTTCGTTATTAATTTCGAATTGTTGCCTAATAATTGTACAGCGTCACGCCTAATTCAGTTCCTCAAGCAGAAGTGGATGAACTTAACATTTCAATTGAAACCGTCGTAGAATGGAAGCGATACGTTTCTCGACCTGAGTTCCCATTCAAAAATATTATTTACTCTCTCCCCTCGATAAGTCCTAGAAGTTATTAACGGGAATTTCCGAACGCACTGTATAGGACTGATGCGTAAATAACAAAGAGTGCAGATAGGAATAGAGTAAGTGCATTTGAAAAGTAATGCTACCGAGGAGTACGAAAGATTTTTTGAGTAGATAGACTAATTAATTAAGAGGTAAGAGCAGAATTAGGGAGAATAGATTCTAACAGCCCAGGTTTACCAAAAGATATCCTGCCTCCTCACGTTCATACTGGATAGGACCGCTGACAGTAAAAATCGCAGCCTTGAATAATACATATTCGTCAAACACACGTGGAGTGCAATAGTTACATACGAGACCTGCATGAGATAGGCTTTCACGGAGATATGCACCAAACCAGCCTTCGAACTAATGATTCCATCAGCAGAAGTTCGACGGGTGTAGTTAACGTGAGAAAATGAAGCAAATCATGTTTAAAGTGTTCTTTAATTTCTTTTCTAACCGTGCATCTGTTTAATGAGGATTTTAAAATTCTATCATGGCGATGAACATTGATCTGCAGTAGTTTTTTTTCTACAATCATTAGTCAAGAATTGCTACTATGATATTTTTGTACTTTTCCCTGAAGACGGTAAACTTCTGCATTGGTGTCAGCTGACAGTCGTGGCGCAAGATCATACTCCAAAAGCTCTGCCATAAATATCTGCAGTTGTGGAACGCCGCATGTTACTTCGGCAACATTGCAGTGCTTTCCAAAACTGCCGGTTAGTGTTTGTTTAATATTGTTGTTAAAAATACTGTGCTGTTTTCACTCTTTTCCTGTCTTCTAAGATTTACAAACTTAAGTTCACTGAATATCCATGGTGTGTTTACATTCTAATGTGAACGTACCCTGTATGCCCGTGGTTTAGTTATTACGTGTTGGTATGGATTCATTAGCGCTTTACATAATTTCTTGATTGTGTCAGGTTAATATTGTTGACAGAAAATATCGTATTTTGTAGTCTGCATTCGCTTCGTGCCTTCTCCTACCTAACATGTGTTCTCGTCTTATCTGCGCCCGCCTGCTGACTAGAAGTTATACGCTAAACTCACCAAGACATGATAAATGATTCACAATTGCTAAATTGGTGTGGGAAACAGATATATGTCCTAAATCATCTTTGTCCTACCGTCTCTTTGTCTATCTCCTCTTTCTCCCCCTCTGTCCATCACCTCTTCTCCCTGATCTTTCCATCTCATCCTCCGCCCTCCCTTTGTCCATCTCGTCCTTCCCGTTCCTTAGGCCTATTTTCACTACATCCTCCACCACTTCCTCCTCACTCTGACATTGAGTTTCGCTTATTTTTACTTTCATCGAAATTGAATTAGCTTAAAATGAATAGGTAAATCGGTACGGACGGTTGGTATGTGGAGTATGGGAGACCTCTCCTACTGCTCGATCTATGAGGTTAATAGTTTCAGTGACGGTATTTCGCATATTTTTGGTCTGCGAATTGATTGGATTACAATATTTCTGTAGATTTCATTGTGTTGTAGTAGTCTGTTCATAAGACGATATACCTCAAACAACATCTATGCTTCGTGTTAAAACCGGTGGTAAGGAAGAGTACCTACAATACTTGTTCAAATTTAAATATGAGGAAAAATTAACCTCTTGTAGCTAAAACTGGCTGTGGGAATGAAAAACAAAATCGTGCATTATAACTGTTTCGTTATTATTTACAACTGCGTATGTGTTTGTATAAAAAAGAATTTTTTTTATGTTTGTTAGCAATATTCAGCTCAGTTTAGACCTTATATGTATGTATTAAAAATATGTAGACTTTCTCCGCTGGAACGTTTATTACAGTTTCGTGTAATCATTTGAAGTAAGTCGGCTAAGAAAGTTTCGACACTTTTGGTAACAACGTTGAACCATTATGTGTCTATACAGGGTGAATTTTTCCACCGTGTACAAACTCTATGGATTGATCGATGAGAGGATACGGAACAAAAAAGACCTAATGAACTTATGTCTCGAAATACATGGTTTCAGAGGTAGAGACCAGTTATTCCTTCGTATATTCTTACAGAGGTCGCGGTCTATTACGCGCTGCACCATGCAGCTACAGTTACAGTATTTGTGGAAACTGGTTTCCATATGCCTCAACGCATAACTGTACGCGCCGTAACATGTTCTGTCTCCCATGTTCACATCGGCCAGACTGCATCCGAACAGTGTCAAAGGTAGCATGAATACGCTACTCCAGTGTCTCCACATCTGGAATGAGCTCTGCATACATTATATTTTTGAGATGGCCCCCATAACCAGAAACCGCACGAGTTGAGATCTGGTGAACGAAAAGGCCATGCAACTCTACCCTCTCGTCCGATCCATAGACCAGATAAGACACAACTGAGTAGCGTCCGAACGTTAACGGCGAAATGGGCTGGAACACCACCATGCAGCAGCTACATAACCCTTCTAATCATCAGTGGCACTTCTTCCAGCGGGGGAGGAAAAGTCACCCACCAGAAACGTCGATAGTTCAGGCCTGTTAGGCAACGCCGAAGGAAGACTATTCCCAAAATACCGTTGCCAATTATTTCGGCCCATTCATTCCGCCTGGTCCGATGCCAATGAACCCCTTCACCATGTCATGGGCGGTTTTGCATACTATCCCACAGATGACTGTTATGAAAGTCGAAGACCCCACTCCACCTAAAGATGGCCTCATCTATAAATAGGGTGGATGAAGCAAATCCCGGAATCGTGGCTGCTTTGTGAAGAAACTACTGACCAAATTGCTGCTGATGAGAGAAGTCTGTCGCTAGTAAGCTGGGCAACTTTGTAAGTGATAAGGGTAGTAACAGTTGCCTTGGAGAATGTTCCTCGCGGTCGTCTGGTTTACCTTGCACTGGCGGGCCAGTTGTATGGAACTGAGAAGGCGGTCGCCTTCCACAGTGTTAATCACAATTCCTACCCAGTCTGGTCTTCGAACATTTCGGGTAGTCCGTCATAATTTCATGTTTCGTGAAGCGACCTTGTCTCACACAAGCTGTGAAACACTATTGCCAACATTGAATGCTGTTGTCGTTGTCGGTGGGGTTAGGTCTCCTGACACAAACTACCTGCCCGCCGCCTGGTGCCATCTGCCTTTCGGTAAGTAAACACCATGTGGGTAGGCTTTGGATACGAAAACGGAACCACTCTGTACTAGCTGTTTCTCATCCACTACAATGTCAGTGAGAATCGAATCGAACATAATTTTACTAATTACTATGGCAAGGGAGGGCTCTATGCGTAGCTGCTTGGTGCGGCGCATATTAAAAAATGGCTCTGAGCACTTTGGGACTTAACATTTATGGTCATCAATCCCCTAGAACTTAGAACTACTTAAACCTAACTAACCTAAGGACAGCACACAACACCCAGTCATCACGAGGCAGAGAAAATCCCTGACCCCGCCGGGAATCGAACGCGGGAACCCGGGCGTGGGAAGAGAGAACGCTACAGCACTACCACGAGCTGCGGACGCGTCGCATATTAGACAGCAGTATGATTGAATAAATGATCTCTAGTATGGAAACCATGCATTTCCGGACATAACTTAGTCAGACCTTTATTGTTCCGTATGCGCTCATCGATCAATCCCTAGAATCTGTACTAGTGGGAAAAATCACCATGTATATATCACAAAATTTATAGCCTCTGTCCTTCCGAATGTTGACTGGAATGTTGTGTAAAAGCCTGGAGTAAATCGGTAATTTTTTTTCGATATCTTTGCGTTTCTCTTTTCATAGCACATATGTGCTTATGCACCATATATTTTTAAAGTATGTAAGCTAAGTTTAAAAGAACGTTTACTAGACTATCATGAAAAAGTTTCAAGTAAACCGATAAAGACTTTTTCGAGATGTTTGGTAACAGCATTGTAAATAAGTGTATTTATGTAGTAGTAGATATTACATTTTTACATTTGAAACTTGCATTAGTGTTTGTTAATTAGCTGTAAAAGTAGCAGCACGTGTGACAATCGTGGATGTTGTCGTAGATTAGTATGGGAGAAGCATTTCGGGTATGTGGTTTGCTGTTACACTGAGTTGATTGCTGTGGGGAATCCAATAAGGTATCAGATGACGCTCCTGCATGCACTTGTAGATTATGTAGTCGAGACAACAGAATTGTGGAAAAAAGGAAGATTTCAGACACTCAATTAGAATTTGGAATGGCTCATTTTAATCAGATACACAGCAGGGGAAATAGAGAAAGCGGGAGGGGGGAGGCTAGAAATAATAATTAAAAGCAGAAAACCTCAGAAATCACATTTCCAATTCTAATTAACAATCCATTTGTCTATGTGTTATTATCTAACATAGGAGAAAAAAACTCAATCAGATTTAAGCAAAATAGAGTGCAGCCCACACGTAGGAATGAGTTTAAGTTTACGACGGTAAGGAATTTATGTAAAAAGAAGATAATCCAGCTCTTGGGTAGCAGTCATGGGACACATGTAGGCCAAATTCTATAGGATAAGGTAGGTGTAGAACACCAGTCACAAATATTTTGAAACCTAGCTCCAAGTTTAGCCAGGCGATAGAGAAAGTAGGAGACTTGTGGAGAAATTTTGATGCAGGGGATCACATACTTAATAGCAGGAGAAGAAGGAAATTTCCTGGCTTGAAGCTTAGAACATAGCATAACCTATAAGGTGATGGAGGCGGAAGTAGAATCACCAACGGCACACAATCGTGTGGCGTTAGTGGAAGTCTTATAGAGCCATGGTGAGCCCTGGGTTAACAAGGCTGAAAGCCGTGTTAACAAAGAGCTAATCGGATTGCTTTTGACTGCAATAAAGTCTCTTATCTATACCACGCCTGTTGTTGCAATTGGGTGTTGCGATACACAACTTATGGCCAACACCCAGATAGGAGAGGGAGGTAGGTTTAGCTGCATATCTTGCAGAAAGAACAAGGGGGGTCACAAACACTCAAGACAAAAATCCCTAAAAAAACTCGAGTCAAAGAGTCACATTTTCAACGTCAGGGTCAGATTACAGATTGACTGATTTGAGAGAAATTAGATCACAATGTACACTAATGTACCAGTGTAAATAAAAGTAAAATTAATTTATTTCGCGAGAACATTAGGAGGCTAAAAAATACATCCGTGGACTTAATGTATGATTAGCTGATGTGGAAAATTGAAGCGATAGATATCCAAATCAGGCTAAAACAGTTGATAGTGAACTATCCGATCATGATGCGTCTTACAGTCCTGAGGCAGTTTCAAACAGAGCAGTGAGTCTTACTGATGAGAACAGGACAGAATGTTTTAAGAGAAATCTAAAAGAGGTGATATGGGACAAGGTATATGTAAAAATGGATGTAATGTCAAATTCAGCCTATTCCGCAGTAAATTTGAGGCAATATTTGTAAAATGCTTTCCTCAAAGTCATCCAGAGAATCCATTAGAACAATGATAATAATAATAATAATCATAATAAATAATAATAATAATAATAATAATAAATTTAAAAAACCACGTGAGTCATGAGTAGCTATGGGAATTAAAATCTCATGTAAGAGGAAGAAGGAGAGCTATATAAAGGCCGTTTTAAGTCAAGATCCGACATTACTTGAATACTATAAAATATTGATTAATTTTAAAGAAATGTCATTAAAATGGATGAAATTTGCTATGCAAGTAATAAGATTATAATTGTACGGGTTACAGTCAAACAGGAGACAGGACAGTCGGTCAGTCTACTAGACACCATAGCAATTAAACTAAGTGACAGTGTTATGACTGCTATTTCAAAAGTTGCCAGAACTTTGAACCATCATTTTCTAAATGTAGCACGAAACATAGGACGCAATAGTTCAGATGAAGAACCGAGAGGATATAGTGAAAATATCATTCCACAAAAGTTTTAGCATGTAAAAGTAGGATCGGTATCCTTCGGCATGGTTAACAGAAGCCCGTGAGATGTCGAAGGAATTTCTAAAATAATTCTGAAAAGCTGTTGCAATTTAATAAGTGATGTCCTTAGCGATATACAAAATCCATTATTGGTACAGGGAATTTTTTGTGCACGTTAAAATGTGAAACTGTAGAATCCCTTGGTAACAGAGGTAACAAATTTCTTTACTAACATCATTTTCCTGGAAATGCGGAAAAGCAGTTTACTCGAGAGCAGTCTCCCACTTACGGACAAACGATTTACTTACCATATCAGATTTTGGAGTCCAGAAGGATTGCCCGACTGAGAAAGCTATTTATACGTTTACTAATCATATATTACAAGCCTTTTTTGTCATCAGTCTACTGACTGGTTTGATTCGGCCCGCCACGAATTCCTTTCCTGTGCTAACCTCTTCATCTCAGAGTAGCACTTACAACCTACGTCCTCAATTATTTGCTTGACGTATTCCAATCTCTGTCTTCCTCTACAGTTTTTGCCCTCTACAGCTCCCTCTAGTTCAAATGGTTCACATGACTATGAGCACTATGGGACTAAACATCTTAGGTCATCAGTCCCCTAGAACTTAGAACTACTTAAACCTAACTAACCTAAGGACATCACACAACACCCATCCATCACGAGGCAGAGTAAATCTCTGACCCCGCCGGGAATCGAAACCGGGCGTGGGAAGCGAGAACGCTACGGCACGACCACGAGATGCGGGCACAACTCCCTCTAGTACCATGGAAGTCATTCCCTCATGTCTTAGCAGATGTCCTATCATCCTGTCCCTTCTCCTTATCAGTGTTTTCCACATATTCCTTTCCTCTCCGATTCTGCGTAGAATCTCCTCATTCCTTACCTTATCAGTCCACCTAATTTGACCGCAAGTCCTCCAAAGCTCTTTTAAATTCCGATTCTAATACTGGATCCCCAATCTCTTCTAAATTGACTCCTGTTTCTTCTTCTATGACATCAGACCAAGCTTCACCCTCATAGAGGCTTTCAATGTATTCTTTCCACCTATTTGCTCTCTCTTCTGCATTTAACAGTGGAATTCCCGTTGCACTCTTAATGTTACCACCGTTGCTGTTAATGTCACCAAAGGTTGTTTTGACTTTCCTGTATGCTGAGTCTGTCCTTCCGACAACCATATCTTTTTCGATGTCTTCACATTTTTCCTGCAACCATTTCGTTTTAGCTTCCCTGCACTTCCTATTTATTTCATTCCTCATCGACTTGTATTTCTGTATTCCTGATTTTCCCGGAACATGTTTGTACTTCCTCCTTTCATCAATCAACTGAAGTATTTCTTCTGTTACCCATGGTTTCTTCGCAGCTACATTCTTGGCACCTATGTTTTCCTTCCCAACTTCTGTGATGACCCTTTTTAGAGATGTCCATTCCTCTTCATCAGTGCTGACTCTCCCACGCAACAGTACATAATTTTGTAGGAGGGTAATCTCAAAAGTAAGGTCTCCTATTTTTTTATACGTTCATAGACTTGTTTATTTCTACAAAGTTTTACATCAGTTTACAGCCTGAACATTTAGCTGTTGTTTGACATAATCACCATTTCTGTCTATGCATTTTTGTAGACGCTGTCTCAATTTCTTTATGCCCATGTCATACCTGCTCGCCGCCATACTGTTCAGAAAGTTATGAACCTCTTTTCACCTCGTCGTCGGAGCTGAATCGCTTTCCGGCCAAATGTTCTATTAACCTAAGGAACATATGATAGTCACTGCGCGTCAGGTCAGGACTATAGGGTGGGTGGGTGAGTGATTACGTTCCACTGAAACTGATGCAGAACAACGGTTTGCCGAGCGATGTGTGGGCGCGCGTTGACATGGAGAATGTGTACGGCCTTGTTCAACATTCCTCTTCTCCGATTCTGAATTGACCGTTTGAGCTTTTTCAAAGTCTCACAGTACCCGTCAGCGTTAATTAAGGTCGAAGCGAATCAGCTCCGACGATGAGGTGAAAGAAGAGGTTCATAACTTTCTGAACAACATGGCGGCGAGCTGGTACGACATGGGCACACAAAAACTGCATCAGCGTCTATAAAAATGTATCGACAGATATGGTGGTTATGTCGGAAAAATAGTTATATGTTCAAACTGCATACTGATGTAAACCATTGTAGAAATAAACAGGTCTATGTACATATAAAAACATAGGAGACCGTACTTTTGGGATTACCCTCGTACATTAGTTACAAGCAATTTATTCGTAGCAAAGCAAGGTCTATCATACAAGTTGACGTTGTTCAACGCCTTCGCTAGAATGCCTTTGTAAATATAAATTGCAACTGACCTTTCTCGAACACACTTGACCTGTTAGCAACAATCCTGAGTTTATAACGAGCATCAAAACCGATTCAAGGATTAGTGAACACA
Organism: Schistocerca gregaria; assembly: GCF_023897955.1. Lineage (NCBI taxonomy): Eukaryota > Metazoa > Arthropoda > Insecta > Orthoptera > Acrididae > Schistocerca > Schistocerca gregaria. Next base: position 165,609,574 of record NC_064925.1, on the reverse strand, counting down.
AGGTTGTCGTAGCGAGATTGAATACTGTAATCTCAACATCTTCGAAAAATAAGCGAAAAATATACCTATTCAAAAAAGCAGATAAAAATTCACTTGACGCCTTCCTGTGAGACAATCTCCACTCATTACAAATTAATAATGTAAGTGTAGACTAGATGTGGCTTACATTCTAAGAAACAGTGTCGGCAGCAATTGAGAGATTTATATCAAATACATTACCAATCGACGGAGCTGATCCTCCTTGGTACACTAAACGGGTTAGAAGACTAATGTAGAATAAACGAAACAACCATGCCAAATTTACACAGACACGAAATTCCCAAGACTGGCGATCTTTTACACAATCCCGGACTTCAACGCGAGATGCTTATAACAATTTTGACAACGAAACTTTGTTTCGAAACCCGGCAGAAAATCCTAAGAGATTCTGCTGGTAGGTGAAGTAAGTTAGCAGCAAGGAACAATCAATGCATTCTCTGCACGACAGCAATGGAGACACTATCAAAGACAGTGCTTTCGAAGCACGGTTACTAAACACAGCCTTCCGAAATGTCTTCACAAAACAAAACGACGTAAATATTCCAGAATTATAATCGAGAACAGCGGCCAACATGAGTAACGTAGAAGTAAATATCCTCGGAGTAATCAAGCAACTTAGATCACTTAATAAAATCAAGTCTTCTGGTCCAGACTGTATACCATTTAGGTTCCTTTCGGAGTACGTTGATGCATTAGCTCTATAGATAACAATCATATACAACCGTTCGCTAGACGAAAGATCTGTATCCAAAGACCGGGAAGTTGCACAGGTCACACCAATATTCAAGAAAGGTAGTAGGAGTAATCCACTAAATTACAGGCCCATATCGGTAACGTCGAAATGCAACAAGATTTTGGAACATAAATTGTGTTAGAACATTATGAATTAAAGCGTAGAAAACGGTCTATTGACACACAGTCAACATGGGTTTAGAAAACATCGTTCCTTTGAAAGAAAACTAGCTCTTTATTCACAAGACGTGCTGAGTGTTATTGACAGGGGATTTCAGATCTATTACGTATTTCTTGATTTCCGGAAGGCTTTTGGCACGGTGCCCCATAAGCGGCTCGTAGTGAAATTGCGTGCTTATGGGATATCGTCTCAGTTGTGTGACTGGATTTGTAATTTCCTGCCAGAGAGGTCACAGTTCGTAGAAATTAACGGAAAGTCATCAAGTAAAACAGAAGTGATTCCTGGCGTCCCCAAAGGTAGTGTTATAGGCCCTATGCGGTTCCTTATCTACATAAACGATTTCGGAGACAATCTGAGCGGCCGTCTTCGGTTGTTTGCAGATTCGAAATATCGTTTATCGACTAATAAAGTCATCAGAAGATCAAAACTAACTCCAAAACTATTCAGAAAACATATCTGAATGGTGCGAAAAGTGGAATTTGACCCTAAATAACGAAAAGTGTGAGGTCACCCACATGAGTACTAAAGGTAATTTGTTAAACTTCGGTTACACGATAAATGAGTCTAACCTAATGCCGTAAATTCATTTAATTACCTAGGTGTTACAATTTCAGACACCTTGATTTGGAAGGAACACTCAGAAAATGTTGTGGGGAAGGCGAACTAAAGAATGTGTTTTATTGGCATGGCACTTAGAAAACGTAACTGACCTACTAAGACGATTGGCTACTCTACGCTTGTTCATCCTCTTCATAATACTGCTTTGCGGTGTTGGATCCTTACCAGATAGGACTGACGGAGTATAACGAAAACGTTCAAAGAAAGGCAGCACGTTTTGTTGTTGTTGCTGTTCTGGTCTTCAGTCCTGAGACTGGCTTGATGCAGCTCTCCTTGCTAATCTATCCTGTGCAAGCTCCTTCATCTCCCAGTACCTACTACAACCTACATCCTTCTGAATCTGTTTGGTGTATTCATCTCTTGGTCTCCCTTACGATTTTTACCCACCACGCTGCCCTCCAACGCTAAATTTGTGATCCCTTGATGCCTCAGGACACGTCCGACCAACTGATCCCTTCTTCTAGTCAAGTTGTGCCACAAACATCTCTTCTCCCCAATCCTTTTACATATCTCCTCATTACTTACATGATCTAACCATCTCATCTTCAGCATTCTTCTATAGCACCACATTTCGAAAGCTTCTATTCGCTTCTGTCCAAACTAGTTATCGTCCATGTTTGACTTAAATACATGGCTACGCTCCACACAAATACTTTCAGAAACGATTTTCTGACACTTAAATCTATACTCGATGTTAACAAATTTCTCTTCTTCAGAAACGCTTTCCTTGCCATTGCCAGTCTACATTTTACATCCTCTCTACTTCGACCATCATCAGCTATTTTGCTCTCCAAATAGCAAAACTCCTTTACTACTTTAAGTGTCTCGTTTCCTAATCTAACTCCCTCAGCATCACCCGACTTAATTCGACTACATTCCATTATTCTCGTTTTGCTTTTGTTGATGTTCATCTTATATCCTCCTCTCAAGACACGGTCCATTCCGTTCATCTGCTCTTCCAAGTCCTTTGCTGTATCTGACAGAATTACAATGTCATCGGCGAACCTCAAAGTTTTTATTTCTTCTCCCTGGATTTTAATTCCTACTCCATATTTTTATTTTGTTTCCTTTAATGTTTGCTCAATATACAGATTGAATAACATCGAGGATAGGCTACAACCCTGCCTCACGCCCTTCTCAACCACTGTTTCCCTTTCGTGCCCATCAACTTATATAAACGCCATCTAGCTTCCGTACGAACTGTAAATAGCCTTTCGCTCCGTGCATTTTACCCCTGCCACCTTTAAAATTTGAAAGAGAGTGTTCCCGTCAACATTGTCAAAAGCTTTCTCTAAGTCTACAAATGCTACAAACGTAGGTTAGCCTTTCCTTAATCTTTCATCTAAGATAGGTCGTAAGGTCAGTATTGCCTCACGTGTTCCATTTCTACGGAATCAAAACTGATCTTCCCCGAGGTCGGCTCCTACCAGTTTTTCCATTCGTCTGTACATAATTCTCGTTAGTATTTTGCAGCTGTGACTTATTAAACTGATTGTTCGGTAATTTTCACATCTGTCAACACCTGCTTTCTTTGGGATTGGAATTATTATATTCTTCTTGAAGTCTGAGGGTATTTCACCTTTCTCATACATCTTGCTCACCAGATGCTAGAGTTTTGTCAGGACTGGCTCTCCCATGGCGGTAAGTAGTTCTAATGGAATGTTGTCTACTCCCGAGGCCTTGTTTCGACTCAGGTCGTTCAGTGCTCTGTCAAACTCTTCACGCAGTATTGTATGTCCCATTTCATCTTCATCTGCATCACTCTTCCATTTCCATAATATTGTCCTCAAGTACATCGCCCTTGTATAGACCCTCTATATACTCCTTCCACCTTTCTGCTTTCCCCTCTTTGCTTAGAACTGGGTTTCCATCTGAGCTCTTGATGTTCATACAAGAGGCACTCTTTTCTCCAAAGGTCTCTTTAATTTTCCTTTAGGCTGTATCTATCTTTCCCCTAGTGAAATACGTATCTACATCCTTACATGTATCCTCTACCCATGCCTGCTTAGCCATTTTGCACTTCCTGTCGATCTCATTTTTGAGACGTCTGTATTCATTTTTGCCTGCTTCATTTACTGCATTTTTATATTTTCTTCTTTGATCAATTAAATTCAATATTTCTTCTGTTATCCAAGGATTTCTACTAGCCCTTGTCTTTTTACCTACTTGATCCTCTGTTGCCTTCACTACTTTATCCCTCAGAGCTACCTATTCGTCTTCTACTGTATTTCTTTCCCCTATTCCTGTCAATTGTTCCCTTATGCTGTCCCTAAAACTCTGTACAACCTCTGGTTTAGTCAGTTTATCCATTCTTGAACCAAGTGTTAGCTATGATTAAGTTATGGTCGGTGCAAAATTTTAACAGACGGCTTCCTCTTTCATTTCTTAGCCCCAATCCATATTCGCCTACTATGTTTCCTTCTCTCCCTTTTCCTACATTCGAATTCCAGTCACCCATGACTATTAAATTTTCGTCTCCCTTCACTACCTGAATAATTTCTTTTATCTCATCATACATTTCTTCAATTTATTCGTCATCTGCAGAGCTAGTTGGCATATAAACTTGTACTACTGTAGTAAGCATGGGCTCGTGTCTATCTTGACCACTATAATACGTTGACTTTGCTGTTGGTAGTAGCTTACCCGCACTCCTATTTTCTTATTCATTATTAAACCTACTCCTGCATTACCCCTATTTGATTTTGTATTTATAACCCTGTATTCACCTGACCAGAAGTCTTGTTCCTCCTGCCACCGAACTTCACTAATTCCCACTATATCTAACTTTAACCTATCCATTTCCCTTTTTAAATTTTCTAACCTACCTGCCCGATTAAGGGATCTGACATTCCACGCTCCAATCCGTAGAATGCCAGTTTTCGTTCTCCTGATAACGACGTCCTCTTGAGTGGTCCCCGCCCGGAGATCCGAATGGGGGACTATATTACCTGCGGAATATTTTACCGAAGAGGACGCCATTATCATTTAACCATACAGTAAAGCTACATGCCCTCGGGAAAAATTACGGCTGTAGTTTCCCCTTGCTTTCAACTGTTCGCAGTACCACAACAGCAAGGCCATTTAGGTTAATGTTACAAAGCCAGATCAGTCAATCATTCAGACTGTTGCCCCTGCAACTACCGAAAAGGCTGCTGCCCCTCTTCAGGAACCACATGTTTGTTTGGCCTCTCAACAGATACCCCTCCGTTGTGGTTGCACTTGCGGTAAGGCTATCTGTATCGTTGAGGCACGGAAGCCTCCCCACCAACGGCAAGGTCCATGTTCATGGGGGGGTGGTGGCGGCACGTTTTGTATAATCGCGAAATATGGGAGTACTAAAATCTTCCAAACAACCGTGCTTCAAGATGCAACTTTTCAGTCTTTCACATACTCGTATAATGTCCTATTAATCACCGAAATACGGAGCCAAGTGTTTTGAAAGGGTGTTTAACCTAGCGATACTTCGCAGACCTATCGGACGAACTGGAATACTACCGGGCTAAAATTTAAATATTAGACAATTCCTTCAGGCCAATCAATTGAGCTAATGATAGGTTCTTTTGTATTGAGTGTGGATTATGGAGGCCTTAGATAGCATAATTAAGCACCATTTGTTTATGGGTTGTTAGTGAGGAATCCTCGAAAAACCATGCTTTCTGGGTACCAAAACTACCAGTTGTGTGGATGGACATTTCTATAATTTCTATCCATGGCACACCACCAGAACTTTTAGTATATATTCTTATGTGAGGTGCTTGGGGATCTTAGAAACCTTTTTCGATATCTTTATCCGTTATCGAGTATCGAGATACCCCCAAAGAACCATGATCGTCGGGTACCAAATGTACCTGTTGTGGGAATGGCTACTTAAAAATTTCTCTTCATGGCAGGTCGACCTTATTTTGTCTATGTGTTCTTAAGAAGGTGTTCTCGGGGAAATTCGTGACCTTTTTCGATACCATTATCGGTTAGTGCTACCAATTTACAGTACTCATGCATCTAATATTGGGTCTGAGGAGTAAACGTGGTATTTCTAAATAACGTAATGAACACGTGACAAGTGTTGTGGGGTCATCGCAAGGTTTCTGATGTCACGAAGCCGAGACATTTTTTCTCCAGTGAAACTTCATGACGCGCTGTCTCTGAATGATTAGCACACCATGCCTATACAGGCTGTAATGATCTATAAATTCTTCGATGGTGCTACTTCGCAGCGTAAGGTCCATGTAAACATTTTTTTGACGCAAAGTTGTTCGTACTTACAAAAGAAACTTCACATATTTTGGTTTACTGTAGGAGTGGCCTAAAAGTTTTGTGCATCTTTATGTAAAGTACTGTAAATTGAATGTTCATTGAATGAGAAATTATTTTGCGCTAACCTTATATTATGTATACTTATTTGTTGTTTGGATGTGTCAGAATATGTAAATGTGTCCAAGTATATAAACTGTCAAAATGTTACTGATTTGCAGAATTGCTTTTCATACAAGCAGCACACCGAGTCGTAACAGAGACAATAGGAAAACAAACTGAAAATAGCTCCTGTTGGGTCGAAAAACTGGAAAGTGGGGAACCAAGTGCGTCAACCCTCATTCCACCTTCTCAAAAAACATTTAGCATACGAAAATATTTGCGCTTTTTTGTGCTGAAGAAGAGTAGCAGACGACAAGTGACGACGGAACAGTGCCACAGGAAGAGAAACAGGGGGGAGGGGGGGGGGGAGACTGTGATGATGACAGAGAGGGGGTGGCGTGAAAGAGAAAGAGAGATAAATGAAGAAAACATCAGGGGGAGCAAAGAGAGAAGGGATAGTAATGATCAGTGAAAGACAGTAGAAGCCAAAGAGAGGGAGTGAGAGAGAGAGAGAGAGAGAGAGAGAGAGAGAGAGAGAGAGAGAGAGAGAGAGAGAGAGAGGTGGGGAGAGGGAGAGAGCGAGCTGTAGGGATATATTAGAACTGGGGACAACAGCGTGGGGATGCAGTGGAAATGACAAAAGACATATTGGAGGAGATTAGGTCTATATGTAGGCTAGCAAGGAAACAGTCCAAGGCTAAAAACCCCGATCAAACCGCACCCAATATACTTGTGGAGAGGAGATAGCAAACGCTAGGAGAAATATAAAGAAACAAAGGCAATGAGACAGAAAAAGAATGGGACAAAGACAATGGCAGTGGAACATAGAGAGAATGAAAATGGCAGAGGAGGAGACAATGATAAGGACGAGAGAGAGAAAGAGGGGGCAAAGACAGATAGAAGAAGGTGTCAGTTGGAGAAAAAGGAAGCAGCAGGAGAAATACATATATAGATGAAAGCATTGACAGGGAGACGATTAGTATGAAGGCTTCAATGCAAGGAGAGAAAGGGGAAAATAATCTATAAACTTCTCTGTTAATAGAGTACGAATACGTTCACATGACAAAATTTTTGGTGTTGATAACGTAAAGAGGATTGAGGCAACTGGTCTTCTCCTTTTCTGTGGATGTTTTGTAGATGTGAATAATCGCCTGTTTTTGCTCGAAGATAAGCATTTTTCAGCTGGTATATTTTGTCTCTGTCGTTATTTTCATGTCTTTTGTTTTCGATCTTTTCTTAAGCTAATGCAGCATTACCCCCCTTTCAAAATATACTTTTAACATATCTGATGAGTACTAGTAATCTGTTTTCAAACAAAAGAACTACTAAATATGTATGTCTGGATTTTACTTTAATGCCTTAAGGCTTGTTGGTATATTGGTCATCTCAATTCACATACATGTGCCGAAGTCGAAACCCATTATAGTGCCAAGGTATTTTGGCCTCACGACCAAGAAATGTAACTTTAACTGCCACCACTTGATACTTGGTAAGGAAACAATCAAAGCTAACCTCTAATCTCCTATATTATAGGAGTACGCTTCTAATAATTTATTTCCGAAATACGTTATAGTTAACGCTGGATACTCGAGCTTCGTTACTGACTGCTAATACTCTACGCAGTTCCATTAAATAGTTCCTCATTACTCCACAGGAAATTGATAAAGCATTCAGTCAACAACAGTTTCAGGTTAGGGGCCGGTATAATCCGTTAACAGCTCGTATTTCCCTTGCTGTCGATAAAAGAGCCTGCTATAACAACAAATAGGCTCTTTAGTCTATCATAAGCACTCCAGGCATCTCCACAAACACTTCTCGTAGTAAACGACAGAAACTACTCTTACTCGATATTGCTCTGCTCAAGCAGGCTACTTCGCAGAAAAAAATAAGTGGAACTTGTGTAGAACACAGCTCTAGGTACACACACCACTAACCAGTGAACTTGACTTGTTGCAAGTGTAATGATCGGTTTATGACCATCCACTACTCCTGCAACCTAGAAGCATTACTTATATACGACCCCTGAATCGGCAAATAAACTGAATTCAGTGAATCTACATCTCGTAAAGAAAAAAAGAAATAAAACTCGCCGGAACAGGTAATATGCGCAATCGAGAAAAATGTTCTAACTTTTAAGTTACGACTTTGAACATTTGTTCAAAGCCATATTACCCAACCGGTACGGAATTCAAAAGTCAGCAGCCCTAGGAGGACTATCATGCAACTTCCTTGTGCGAATTTCATCACGTAGCTGTCATTAAAGCTACACGAAACCGCAGTAACTATTAAAATTTGACAATCGAATAATGCTACTGGTAGTATTAAGCATTTATTTAATAGTAAGAGTTTCTTTTGATCGACGAAGAGTAAAGCGGTCTGCTTCACCTTCGCCACCACAGAGTCTCGCCATAGTTGGCTGCGTCTGGTATCAGCCGTTGCGGCATCATTTTCCTTTTCTTCCTTCTGCACATATTGCACAGAAATTTCTCCCTCAAGAAATCAGATAAAACCAACATAAAAACTGAAATTTACGTCGATTGGTAAATGAGGTTGGGCGACCATTTTTTTTTTATTTTGGTGTAAACTGCCACGCAAATTTGGTACGGTACAAAACGAAGTAAGCGAGATGGTCTGTTGATCTGTTGGAACTAAGGATAAAAAATGCCACTACGTTCCTCGGTATAATCACTGTGTGCATATCGAGGTACAGGGTAAAGGGACACCGCACGAAATGTGAATAGTGACTCAGCAGGAGCTGTCAGTGCAAAGGGACAGCGAAGCAGAGACCAGGGAGCGCTCGGCCAGCAGATGTGAGTATGATGCCACTTAACGAGTGGACAGCCTCGACAATGACAATCACCAACAATATGGCTGTCATGGTAATGCATGTTACTGTGGCTAAGACTGCATCTACACCACGACCGTACCGAGCCCGGCAGTAATGTCCCCACCCAGGCCGAAGGAAAAGGGGATGAAAACGTTCGAGTCGAAATGGTAGTCTAGTGATCACACACTACGGTGTGAGTGTAAACCAAATAAAATCGAAATGAAGTTAGCGATAAACTGTACATCAAATCTGGGGACCACAAGGTCGGTGAAGAGAAGGTATTCTGCTATGAGGTCATAAAGGGCAGACTAGCACAAGCAAGCAGGGTATAGCTCATAAAAAGCTGTCTGTCGATTTGAAACATTAGGTTTAATTTATGAATGAAATTTCTGAGGACGTGCGTTTAGAACATGGGATTTTATGGCAGTGAAGCTACTGAGATGTGGTTCTACAGAAGAGTTTTCAAAATTGGAGGCATTGGTGAAATACGGCATTAGTAGGTTCTCCACAGAATCGGTGAGGAGCTGTACCTGGGGAAAAGTCTGGTAAGAAACAGTCTCCCAATGATAGGACATGTTTTAAGATATCGAGAAATAGCAGCTCCGGCTGTGGATAGAAACTTCCGTCAGGTGATTGTTGCGCCAAAAACATAGGCTTGCATTTAGTTGGAAGTTTGCTGCCGTTTACCAGTTTGATGTTGGGCATCTCTCTGTTGGGTATTCCTTCTTCTTAGTAAGGTGAGAAAGTTCCAGGATGTGAATAACTGGACTTCTAATACCTTCAGTAAACGTTAACGAATTGGAGGATTTGTGATTTACTGAGCTTCAGTGCAGCAGTTGAAATTGGAGCCCGCCGCGGTGTCCGAGCGGTTCTAGGCGCTTCAGTCTGGAGCCACGCGGCTGCTGCGGTCGCAGGTTCGAATCCTGCCTCGGACATGGATGTGTGTGATGTCCTTAGGTAAGTTAGGTTTAAGTTGTTCTTAGTCTACGGGACTGATGAGCTCAGATGTTAAGTCCCATAGTACTGAAAGGCATTCGAACTATTTATTTTTAATTTGGCAAGATGGGGTTCCTCAATATTATTTATACACATTGTGTGTTAGTAGTAAGGGTAATGCGACTGTTGAAGTTTTCCCTGCGTACTGAATATTCTGTGATGTTTCAGGATTGCAGCCATCTTCAAACGAGTGTCCGCCAAATGGGCGGATGATTGCCAGTCGAAATATTGTACCGAGAAATCAACATGATCCGTCTGCAATCCCGAGACGTCATAGAATAGTATCGGTGCTGTTACAAACCTGACACTCGAAGCAAAATTTTCCTAAACTAAGACTTTATGAGTCCATTAGGGCTAAAAGAAATGTTATTGATTTTCATCCAAAGTATCGAGCGTGTGCGAGGTAATTTGAACAGAAATAGGAACAGTTACGGCCAAATGTATTGAGGACGGACTTCAGCCTCCTGTAAGCACACATTTTTGGAGTATGTTGTAACACTTACATCGATGTCTGCTTAATGTCAGCCTGCCGGTTAGTGCAAAAGCCTAAAATCTAGCACCACTGTAGTTTCATTAGAAAATACATTACTGGCCCGCACGATTGAAATCCAAATTTTGTATATAAATGGTATTCAATTATGCGTGTACTTATATTACATAACTTACTTCCTCATAGCATGTATTTATCCAAAAGGTCTTAATAACTACCTTATTTCCGTTTAACTATAACTTCAAATTGATATCTCATTTGGACCGTCCCTAATCAACACTGTCAACTGGAAAAATTGGTATTTCATTCATTTTACATACAGATCTTGACTCCTCATATCCCCTTTTAGGAGAGAAAGAAGTATTTTACCTTCGAAGTACCTATTGTTGCATCGTTTAATTATTTTGTGCATCAGCTCGGTAGAAATATTTATTGAGCTATGTTTATTTCGACACTCTTTCCAACCACAGCAGCTAGGTAATCACTGCAGCAACAAGCAGCCAATTTCGTTACCCACCAGTCTCAAAATTAGCTGAAATGAAACAGAAAAATTTGTCCCATGCCTCATGTCATGTAGCACAACTAAAATTTATATGGTAGTAGAGACGGAATCACCGAACACACTGTCGTATATTTTAAGTTCAGTAAAAGGTTAAAATATGAGCTTGTAATTGACACGCAATCAGCATGGTTTCAGAAAACATAGCTCTTGTGCTACGCAGCGAGCTCTTTATTCGTACGAAGTAATGGCCGCTTTCGACAGGCGATATCTAGTTGATTCCGTATTTCTAGATTTCCAGACAGCTTTTGACACCGTTCAACACCAGCGACTTCTAATCAAGCTGTGGGGATATGGGGTATCGTCTCAGTTATGCGACTGGATTCGTGATTTCCTGTCAGTAAGGTAGCAGTTCGTAGTAATAGACGGCAAATCATCGAGTAAAACTGAAGTGATATTAGTTGTTCCCCAGGGAAGCGTCCTGGGACCTCTACTGTTCCTGATCTATATAAATGACCTGGGTGACAATCTGAGCAGTTCTCTTAGACTGTTCGCAGATGATGCTGTAATTTACCGTCTAGTAAGGTCATCCGAAGACCAGTATCAGCTGCAAAGCGATTTAGAAAAGATTGCTGTATGGTGTGGCAGGTGGCAGTTGACGCTAAATAACGAAAAGTGTGAGGTGATCCACATGAGTTCGAAGAGAAATCCGTTTGAATTCGATTACTCGATAAATAGTACAGTTCTCAAGGCTGTCAATTCAACTAAGTACTTGTGTGTTAAAACTACGAACAACTTCAGTTGAAAAGACCACATGAATAATATTGTGTGGAAGGCGAGCCAAAGGTTGCGTTTCATTGTCAGGGCACTTAGAAGATGCAACAAGTCCACTAAAGAGACAGCTTACACTACACTCGTTCTTCCTCTGCTAGAATATTGCTGCGTGGTGTGGGCTCCTTACCAGGTGGGATTGACGGAGGACATCGAAAGGGTGTAAAAAAGGGCAGCTCGTTTTGCATTATCACGTAATAGGGGAGAGAGTGTGGCAGATATGATACGCGAGTTGGGATGGAAGTCATTAAAGCAAAGACCTTTTTCGTCGCGGCTAGATCTATTTACGAAATTACAGTCACCAACATTCTCTTCCGAATGCGAAAATATTTTGTTGAGCCCAACCTACATAGGTTGGAATGATCATCAAAAATAAGAGAAATCAGAGCTCTAACAGAAAGGTTTAGGTATTCGTTTTTGCCGCACGCTGTTCGGTAGTGGAATGGTAGAGAGATAGTATGTTTGTGGTTCGATGAACCCACTGCCAAGCACTTAAATGTAAATTGCAGAGTAGTCATGTAGATGTAGATGTAGAAGGGGGAAATCAGATGGCGCTATGGTTGGTCCGCTAGATTGCGCAACATAGATCAAACGGCTATCAACTGCGTTTATTTTATTGCATGTTCGTGTAGTACGTAAAGAATTATGAATGTTTTAGTTGGACCATTTTTTTCCCTTTGTGATAGTTGGGGCTATAATAGTCACAAACGTATAAGTACGTGGTATCACGTAACATTCCGCCAGTGTGGACGGTATTTACTTCGTGATACATTACCCGTGATAAAATGGACCGTTTACCAATTGCGGGAAAGGTCGATATCGTGTTGATGTATGGCTATTGTGATCAAAATGCACAACGAGCATGTGCTATGTATGCTGCTCGCTATCCTGGACGGCATCATCCAAGTGTCCGGACCGTTCGCCGGATAGTTACGCTGTTTAAGGAAACAGGGCACAACAGAAATTTCTGGACGAAGACAGATTTTTGTGAGCGCGTTCTATTTAGTGGAGAAGCGTCTTTCACCAACAGCGGTAACGTAAACCGGCATAATATGCTCACTTGGGCAACGGAAAATCCACGATGGCTGTGACAAGTGGAACAACAGCGACCTTGGCGGGTTAATGTATGGTGCGGCATTATGTGAGGAAGGATAATTGGCCCCGATTTTATCGCTGGCAATCTAAATGTTGCAATGTATGCTGATTCCCTACGTAATTTTCTACCGATGTGACCGCAAGGTGTTTCACTGCATGACACAATGGTGATGTACCGGATGATCAAAAAGTCAATTTGAAAACTGAATACATCGTAGAATACTGTAGATAGAGAGGTACAAATTGACACTCATGCTTGGAATGACATGGGATTTTATTAAAACCAAAAAAATACAAAAGTTTAAAAAATGTCCGACAGTTGGCGCTTCATCTGATCAGAATAGCAATAATTAGCATAACAAAGAAAGACAAAGCAAATATAATGTTCTTTACAGGAAATTCTTAATATGTCCACCATCGTTCCTCAACAATAGCTGCAGTCGAGGAATAATGTTGTGAACAGCACTGTAAAGCATGTCCGGAGTTATGGTGCGCCTTGGCGTCGGATGTTTTGTGTGTGTGTGTGTGTGTGTGTGTGATAAATGTTATTGTGCCTAGACGTTGGACATCCACAACTTTTACTATGTATAAGAGATTTATTATTTGTAATAATCAATTCACCTTTAGTGTAGAAGGAGCTACTAACGGAAAACTTCTTTAATCCACATTTGAAGACACTTCTGCGATCTGTCACACGCTTTGTTCATCTGAGTATTCTATAAAAGAGTTTTAGGCTGCATATTTCACCTATTTCTGTGCCAACGTCAGATCGATCAATGGGAAATGCATATTACTCTCCATTCTAGTACTCTACTTGTGAGTACCTCTGTTACTGTCAAACTTAGAGAGATTGTCGATAATAAAACATCATAAGTGACTGAACGTACTGTGAGACTGTGATTAATATTGCCTGAAGCTTGCAAGAGATGCCTGAGAGATGTAATTGTTTGAACTCCACAGATTATTCTGCTCAGTTTTTCTTGAGAAATAAAAACATTTTTATATAAGTGAGGAAGTGGCTCATAGAATTATCCCATAAGAAATCAGTGAATGTAATTATGAAAAATACTACTGAATTTTATATCACCAAAGATACAAACTATTCGCAAGGAAAAAATAGCTGAACTTAAATGATTTATGTCTACTATAGAGTTTTCCAAGTTTAAATTCTCCTCAATATCCACACAGATGAAGTTTCAACTTGAAATGCGGCTTCTTTTTACGAATTTGGATTACCATAGGCACTAGAACCCCTGAAAGATTATTAAATTAATCTCTGCATTGTAATCAATAAATTCGTAAGCCAGTGATCAATTTGGTAACACAGTCTGGCTTGGATAATGAAAAAGTATTAGTTACTGTAGCATAAACTAGCAATAAATTACGCAACTAGTAATTGACAGGCGTAGATTGTGTAATTGATCATCAAATACTGTAAAAATCACATGTAAAATCCTGTCTAAAATGCATTGTGTACAAGTGATGAACTCGCTGCTGAACGCGGTGCTATGGGATTTTCGCCTTGATTGGAATCACAATACCTCAAAATAAACATTATCATCTGCTGATAACATCTTTTTAAATCATTTAAATAACGAAGGGTCTCAAAAAACTAATGTTAGAGGCACTGTTGTGAAATGCTGAAGTCATCACTACTATATTCTGTGCAATTTCTTTCGCACCGAAAAATCTGTCACAGTAGCTTTGACCCAGCCTCAAAACTCTTTAAACATAAAATTTATTCCTGCAGAGAACGGGTATTTATCACTATTGATGTTAGAATCTATATACGAACTGAGTTATTTCATTATGTGCGCTATGTGTAACTACTGAGTAGATAAAAGGGGAATTTTCAAGACGTGCACACAAGATGGCATCAGACACAGTGATCACCAAAAATGGTGAAAATATGCGGAAAATGATATCGGTAAGGAGAAATTAGTAACAGCAAATTGAATGATCAATTTTGCCTTCAAGTAAAACAACTTGACCAGATTCCACCTGGTAAATCAGACGGCTGTTGTGATCGATTCAGTAAAATGACTTCATAAGGAAGGCGTCGCAAGACATTTCATTTATTAGCTGCACTGGCGCTAGAGCACGTTTTCAGCACACCGATATTGCAGAAGTTGCGACAAAGGGCTTCTCAAATGAGAACCTGAGACACCACTACACCGCCGACAGGACTGCGCTGTTGATGTTACTGGAAAACTGGGGCCTCGTATCTCTTGGAGGGCAATACCACTAATTGTTTTGAATCGACAGAATGGAATGCTAGCATATATGCCTCCAAATTTATTCTCAGTCATTGTTAGGCACTAACCAAAATATCGGTCCACACTAGTCTAGAGAAAAGATGAGTAATCAGTTTGGCTCCGACAAAAACTGTCGCGACTAGCAGTCTCTGCTAAGTCCCGATGCTGCCGATTTGAGCCTTTCCACCAACTGACCGCTTCATGGCTGACTACTATCTGCCCCCAGCTTACTTTCTTTGTGGACCAGGGTTCGAGCCAGAGCCATCTAGCTGCATAGCCGTCACCGCTTGAGCGGGCAAACACCGTCGCTGTCGATCACACTGTGTGGGCACCTGCTGTTGTTATTTACCTTCGCCCTGTGTGGGAACCTTACACATCCATAATCCATGTTTGGAGCAGCGGTTTCATCCCAGTTGACCCAACACGCTTTACGCTGAGCAATGGGGGCAGGCCAGCTGATGTAGCTACCATGAGCCGTCCGATACATTAAAATCCTCTTCCTTCACTATTCAGCGGTACAGCCATTCTGCTGATGGAATCACCTTGCCGAATTCGAGCATCAATTCAGGAAAGATGTCACAAGGTATCCCTCTGCCGGGCCGCCCATTCGATAAAGGAAAAGAAATACTAAGCATGAAAAATCAGTTACGATATTTCCTGTTAACGATGAAAACTGTTAAGAGAATTTATTTATAAGAAAGAGCTACGTTACATTATTTTAGTAGTTTGTTACGTAATGTTTCAATGGGGCTACGCCTGTAGGTGAAAATGAGGGATGTTCTGTAAACTAATACACTCCTGGAAACTGAAATAAGAACACCGTGAATTCATTGTCCCAGGAAGGGGAAACTTTATTGACGCATTCCTGGGGTCAGATACATCACATGATCACACTGACAGAACCACATGCACATAGACACAGGCAATAGAGCATGCACAATGTCGGCACTAGTACAGTGTATATCCACGTTTCGCAGCAATGCAGCTGCTACTCTCCCATGGAGACGATCGTAGAGATGCTGGATGTAGTCCTGTGGAACGGCTTGCCATGCCATTTCCACCTGGCGCCTCAGTTGGACCAGCGTTCGTGCTGGACGTGCAGACCGCGTGAGACGACGCTTCATCCAGTCCCAAACATGCTCAATGGGGGACAGATCCGGAGATCTTGCTGGCCAGGGTAGTTGACTTACACCTTCTAGAGCACGTTGGGTGGCACGGGATACATGCGGACGTGCATTGTCCTGTTGGAACAGCAAGTTCCCTTGTCGGTCTAGGAATGGTAGAACGATGGGTTCGATGACGGTTTGGATGTACCGTGCACTATTCAGTGTCCCCTCGACGATCACCAGAGGTGTACGGCCAGTGTAGGAGATCGCTCCCCACACCATGATGCCGGGTGTTGGCCCTGTGTGCCTCGGTCGTATGCAGTCCTGATTGTGGCGCTCACCTGCACGGCGCCAAACACGCATACGACCATCATTGGCACCAAGGCAGAAGCGACTCTCATCGCTGAAGACGACACGTCTCCATTCGTCCCTCCATTCACGCCTGTCGCGACACCACTGGAGGCGGGCTGCACGATGTTGGGGCGTGAGCGGAAGACGGCCTAACGGTGTGCGGGACCGTAGCCCAGCTTCACGGAGACGGTTGCGAATGATCCTCGCCGATACCCCAGGAGCAACAGTGTCCCTAATTTGCTGGGAAGTGGCGGTGCGGTCCCCTACGGCACTGCGTAGGATCCTACGGTCTTGGCGTGCATCCGTGCGTCGCTGCGGTCCGGTCCCAGGTCGACGGGTACTTGCTCCTTCCGCCGACCACTGTCGACAACATCGATGCACTGTGGAGACCTCACGCCCCACGTGTTGAGCAATTCGGCGGTACGTCCACCCGGCCTCCCGCATGCCCACTATACGCCCTCGCTGAAAGTCCGTCAACTGCACATACGGTTCACGTCCACGCTGTCGCGGCATGCTACCAGTGTTAAAGACTGCGATGGAGCTCCGTATGCCACGGCAAACTGGCTGACACTGACGGCGGCGGTGCACAAATGCTGCGCAGCTAGCGCCATTCGACGGCCAACACCGCGGTTCCTGGTGTGTCCGCTGTGCCGTGCGTGTGATCATTGCTTGTACAGCCCCCTCGCAGTGTCCAGAGCAAGTATGGTGGGTGTGACACACCGGTGTCAATGTGTTCTTTTTTCCATTTCCAGGAGTGTAACAACACTAAAAGAACTAGCTACAATGCAGCAGATGCCCTAGCACGTACTACAGTACCAAGAGGTTGTTGTTGTTGTTGTTGTGGTCGTAAGTCCTGAGCCTGGTTTGATGCAGCTCTCCATGCTACTCTATCCTGTGTAAGCTTCTTCATCTCCCAGTACATACTGCAGCCTACATCCTTCTGAATTTGCTCAGTGTATTCTTCTCTTGGTCTCCCTCTAAGATTTTTACCCTACACGCTGCCCTCCAATGCTAAATTTGTGAACCCTTGATGCCTCAGAACATGTCCTACCAATCGGTCCCTTCTTTTTGTCAAGTTGTGCCACAAGCTTCTCTTCTCCCCAGTCCTATTCAATACCTCCTCATTAGTTATGTGATCTACCCATCTAATCATCAGCATTCTTCTGTAGCAGCACATTTCTAAAGTTTCTATTCTCTTCTTGTCTAAACTATTTATCGTCCATGTCTCACTTCCATACATGGCTACACGCCATACGAATACTTTCAGTAACGGACTTCGTGACACTTAAATCTATACTCGATGTTAACAAATTTCTCTTCTTCAAAAACGCTTTCCTTGCCGTAGCCAGTGTATATTTTATATCCTCTCTACTTCGACCATCATCAGTTATTTTGCTCCCCAAATAGCAAAACTCTTTTACTACTTTAAGTGCCTCATTTCCTAATCTAATTCCCTCAGCATCACCCGACTTAATTCGACTACATTCCATTATCCTCGTTTTGCTTTTGCTGATGTTCACCTTATACTCGTCTTTCTAGACACTGTCCGTTCCTTTCAACTGCTCGTCCAAGTCCTTTGCTGTCTCTGACAGAATTACAATGTCATCGGCGAACCTCAAAGTTTTTATTTCTTTCCCATGGATTTTAATACCTACTCCGAATTTTTCTTTTGTTTTCTTCACTGCATGCTCAATATATTGATTGAATAACATCGGCGAGAGGCTACAAATCTGTCTCACTCCCTTCCCAACCACTGCATCCCTTTCATGTCCCTCGACTCTTATAAGTGCCATCTGCTTTCTGTACAAATTGTAAGTAGAATTTCGCTCCCTGTATTTTTCCCCTGCCACCTTCGTAAATTGAGTGAGAGTATTCCAGTCAACATTGTGAAAAGCTTTCTCTAAGTCTACAAATTCTATAAACGTCGGTTTGCCTTTCCTGAATTTTTATTCTAAGATAAGTCGTAGGGTCAGTATTGTCTCACGTATTCCAACATTTCTACGGAATCCGAACTGATCTTCACCGTGGTAGGCTTCTACCAGTTTTTCCATTGACGAGGTATGACGCAGTAATGTCGTAACAGTGAGTGTCTCGACTTTTGGTATGGTTGTGCTTCTGACTGTACTTTGTGTAATGTGTATCTGTTTTTGGCGGAAAACGTCAGGCTACTGGAATTCCCAGTGCATCAGTTCCCAACTGACTGGATTAGTATAAGACAATAATAAATAATTTAACAGGCAGCCAATGAAGATCATGCGGCACCCTAAATTAGAATAAAGAGGACTGCAGTACATAGTCTACAATGCTGAACTATGAAACATATCGTTAAGAACGTTTCCAGAACGTTCAGCGAACAATATCACCAGCCTCGCATTGTGCGAATGCACGTTGATGATGGTCTCGTATCTACATAATTGTAAGAAAACAATCTCGTCTATTTCGAATTTACGTTTATACTCTTTGAAACGGGAAATACCTGTGCTTTCAACCACTACCAATATTAATTACAATCCATCTACTGTATTTCGACCGGTTCCATTCCTGGAGATGGATCTCTACTCCTATGGGAAGCAAATTACACAAACTCATCTATGGGTACAAGTTTCTTTATTTTTAAAAAAATTACGATGACACTTCTTCTCTCGAGAAGGCTCGGCATGTGAATAAAATAACTCGGTTAGTACACATAATTATATATTTTTATTTCCTCCCTGTTTCATTTGTCCTCAGAGCCAGAAGGTTTATAAACCACTTAGACAATCATTTCTTCCCTCTCCTATCCTAAGCAAATAACGATGTATGCATCTTTAAATTCGGGATAAGAAAACGCTAACAATAACATATGAAGCAGCATGGTACTTTACATGTATGAACACAGATTTAGGAATACAATATTTCATATATTAGACATGATAATAAAACATTTCTTCCTCCATCAATAAATTACCCTCGGTTACCAACACATCATGAATGAAACCACTATCCAGCTTTATCCTTTATTTCCTCTTGAGTTCTAGTCTTTTCACAAGACTTCATTAACTCCTTCTGTGGGCATCGTCCATTACCCACTATCATCAACTCTTAATCATGTCTCCGTAGTCCAATGATCAATTGCGAAAGATACAGTGTTAGATAGTATTTACAAAATCTCGTCAATCTATAAACGTAAATCATATTGGAAGAAACATTTGTAAACAAAAACAATTTAATTTAGAAAAGTATGTCACTAAATGCAGGACACTGTCTACCATAATTTTAGTCTCTAAACATTTTTCAATTGAGAATGTCCCAAAGTACAAGACATCAGCTGCTTCTAATTGTCTCTACTTCAGTTACATTTTGAACATTAATATTACTCACTCCACATGGTCCCACATAGATTGGAAAGACTATATTTATGTGCAAATAGCATTTATTGGGGGTCATATCCTACTTTATTAGCAGTGCCTAATCTACTACGAATGACTTCACTGATCACCTATATTTATTATTTCTTTGACGCTCCTCAGCATCATCACTATGTCCTGACATAGTGGAAGACGGTGTGGTGCAGTTTCTGACAGTTTATCTGACTGTAGTTGATTTTTGAAGACCAGAAAGGAACTGAATCATTTAAAAGTTCATTTATAATTATCTGCAACTGATGAATGCATGAATACCACGATCAATAAAGTCTCCACAACTTTACAAGCTCTTTCTTAACGTGTCCTGATGTGTTTTATGCCAGATAACGTGTTGAAATATCGACGGTTTTAATTTCCTGCTATCAGAGAACGTTTCCAACTATCGATTTGAACTGTGGCCAACTGTCTGAAAGCACCTTACCAACGTAACCAACTGCTGACAGGAAGATGTTCAGAAACGGACATACAACAGATTTTCTAGCTGTACTCGTCAATGGTGTGAACGACAAAGACTTTGTTGTACGCTCCACCACAACAAAAACATAAGAATGAGTTTGCATGCATCTGGGAAGAGGACTGGGTAAAACTACACCTGTAAGTTCTCTCTGTTTTTAAGGAATAATGGGAAAGCATGGGGCGTGACCATGACTAGACACCGTCGATGGTTCACTCTTCTGAGCAGATTTTCTTGAACAGAATAATTTTGAGATACAGTCTTCAGTTTTTAGAATGAAGCACATCTCACAAAGTCTGTCGAAACATTTATTTGGATCAAAGTGCTCATAACTCAAGTTAGTAAGATCGTTCTGAATACCGAGAAGCAAATGTGAGTTATCCACTCTCCTTCTCCCACACAAAATTCCACCCTCAATCAAATAAAATCGTTTCACTGCAACATGAGCCTGATCTCTCCACTTTATCTGCACCATCTTCCATGGCAGGTTCTTACCCTGTTCCTTACAGATATAGTTAAGCAAACGTCTCATGACTTCCTCACCCTGTTCCATACCAACATTCTGCAGCAAACATGTGATACGTTACCGAAAGCAAGGATTTATCCGGACTACTCCTGATTTGAAGGATAGCATACGACGACATATCGGTCTGATTAAACTAGCTATGCTGCGAGCAACTGTCGACCATGCCGTGTTAATGATGCAACCCGGAGACCATACTGAATAAATGTTGTAGTTTGTGACCATTATCCTAACAAACGTGTCGGGAATAGTGGTATCACGCATTTAGTCATGCTTCCCGCTTTCCTGCACCCACACCATATTGTGATCTCACCTGGTGGAAAAAAGCTGAACAATTACTGTTTTCAGCATACTCCGCGATAGCATCGATTAATGGACTTACCTATGATGTTCAAGCATCCTACGAAGTATGCAGCCCGCCCAGCAGCACACGTAACACCGTCAGCGAAATAAAAACCATCTGGAATTAATCACAGGGCTCCATCTGGCGCCAGCAGTCAAAGGGACTTCAGAATGTGTGCGTCGCATACACAGCAGCGATCGGCTCCACCCAATATCTACATGTCACTCGGACCATGGGCGCGTAATGAACTACTCTTCCACGACCTGTACGTGCCTCTAAAGACACAACTGCCCACTCTGGTGGCTATGAACTTCCTCGAATCCTCCATAACTATAGAGTGCTCGTGATCTATCGATACGGACTGGCTCCTAGAAAACAGAACACGTCAACGGGACAATTCCGTTGTCTAGAGGTATAAATTTCAAATGAAAAATTGGAGATTGACGCTGATTCTTCATGAAGAGTTGCTGTGTCAGATTATTCTACAGAGTGAGCGTTCATGTCAGCGAAATAACTTCCACAGAGTACTGTACTACCTTCGTAATTTCATAATGTTTTCTAAAAATTCAGTGTTTCGAGTTGTATTCAAATGATTTGGTAGCAGCACATAGCCACTTTCCTAATCAAGTATTGTAATTACAATCAAGGGCCACAGTCCCATTCTACTGTGTTCAAATAAGCTGATCACTTGTAGCTTAGATAGGATTTAACTAGTGGTTTTCACAGTGTATGATACTTAATTAAACAGATTATGCCTTCCAATTACTAGTTGTGAGATTTATTACGACTGGTACTGTGGCTATCCCCGTTTTCATCTCGAAGCCAGACTGCTTTACAAAAGTTATTATTTGAACATGAATTTATGTCATATATATTACAAATGCGAAAAGCTTCTGTGTGCCATTGTTATTGCATCATGCTAAAACGGCTGGACGGATCTGGATGAAATTTGAGGTGGCGATAGCTTACACCCTGGAGTAACACGCAGGCTACCTTTAATAGTGTGTAGAGGAAGATATTTAGCTACGTAAAGAACGTAAAGAGAAATGCGGAACAGTAACTGAGGTTTCAGCAACGACAAATGATAAAATGAAAGATTTGAGAGAATGTATGCTGCTAACAGGAACACACACGGGGCAGATGAAATTGCTTCACACGTAAATGTTATAAAATTTGTGATGCAGTAAATTCACTTTTCTTCTCCTTCGAGTTGGTGTGGTTGTTACCCATCCACGAAGAACAGGCTGGACGGATTTAGATGAATTTTGCAATGTACATAGCCCAAACTCTGAATTAACACATAGGCTGCCTTATGTATCGAAACAAAGAACTGGTCCCGTGAGATGGTCAACTTTACTGCTCTTCGTATGGGATGGAAAGTTGTTTACAATCTCATACCTGAAAATCAACTATCAATTAAATGCATTAAGTTTAGCTACAGTTTAGTCTTTAACTGTTTTAACAAAGGAAAGTATGTATATAAATCTACGAAAAACAAATTGCTGTAGGATACAACCTCGGAAATAAACACATACGTAATAAGAAAACGAAATATTAGTGAGATAAGTGTTGCAAACAATTGAGCTGCCGCAATTTAAACGGCATTTCACTTAGGTTACTGCCTAAGCACAACCTCGCAAACCAATGGATTCACAATAAAAAGCTAAATATTTATGACAAGCAGAATGGTAACTATTACAGTTTTGAAAAAGAAGCTCTCAGAATCTTTTAGAAACACACACAAAAAAGAAAAACAGTCTGCATTACTATGCGAACAACCGTCATAAATCGTTCACGTTCACAACGTGACATTTCGAACTGCAAAGCTATGCGGAACACACGATAATAAACATTTCAGATACACTATAGTAGCTCGTGATGGCTATTACTGCCAATATAGCTTAAAATTTTGTTATAACGTATCGTTCCAAGTATGTTGCGTTTGTGATTAACTTTCGATGACCTGTTGCCTTCGAACAGAATAGTGTCATAAAAAAGTTTCAAATCTGGAAATTAGCATTTACGCAACGCCCATTTCGATTTATTGCAACAAATGAAGAAAGTATGTACATACAAATACGAAAGCATGAATATTACTTTCGGATAAAATCATTACTAAACATTTATGCTAATGAAAATATTTTGTACAACGTAGATTGTGTAGCCGATTTTGATATTTTTGGGATTTTTAAAGATTCTTTTTTAGGTAGATGTCAATGAGGTGTTTTAGACAGTAACTTTCCATCATAGATGATCGAAGATTATGATATTACCTGGATTCTTAAATGTTGTATTGTCTTTGGATTTCAATGAGTCGTTGTTTCTTTGGTGATTTCGATAGTTTCTACCATTCGAAGGTTTGGTTTCAGGACACCGATGTTGCTTTGCTGGAAGATTTAAGAGATTCATGGTTTCTTTTGTGATTTCGTTGATTTGTAAGATCTGGATAGTTTGTTCTCTTGTTACGTTTGTTGTTTCTTTCGTCCATTTCCTCGTTATTTGTTTGTTTATCGGTTGTGTATGTTGTTTATTTCGTTCATTTGCTAGGATTTAGTAGGATCTCGATAGTAGTTAATTTCGTGTATTAACATGGAATATGTAGTGGGTAATTGCATTGTTGTTATGTAGTTAGCTATTGGGTTAGGCGGTTAGGTCGGACATCTTACGACATCAGTTCCTCAATTCAGCTGTTACTGTTTAAATTTCAAATACTTGTGAAACGAAAGTCGAATTTGTCACAGACCTTAAGAAGAGCTCGAGTTGCGAAGATAACTAGACAGCAACAGTCGTAGGTACATGTTGAACAGCAGAGAATTGAGCAGGTGGAGCGCCAGTTAAACGCTCGAACGGCTGAAACACCTGCCACGTTTGATGCTCAACGGCACCAGAACGCTGGTCGCATTGTATCTCAGCGTATTTCTGAGACAGTCAAGGATGCGGCTTCTCGGTGTCAAGCGAACGCAGCACGCATAGCATTTGTGCGTGCCCCTGCAACACTCCAAGAAGCAGTCACACTACGACGGGCTCGCAGAATGTCTAAGGGAAACTGGTAGTGAACGAAAGCACGGTGAGCCGTTGGGCCAGTTTTCTGACATGGCAACAAGCTCGCACAGATCTGTCCGGCCTCCTGGGTGCTGACCGCCTGCACGCAGTTATGACTGCAGCAATTTTGGATCATGCGGATGACCGACGGAATACAATCAAACGCCCCGCTGCTCAATTGGATGTCTCTGTTGATAGTGCTGACACACTCGTCCATCAGCTGCTTTATTCAAAGATGTGTGCCGGCAGGTTCCTCGCCGCCAACAGGTGACCATAAAGAGGCTGAATATGACAATTTGTTGTCTAACATAGTACCAGGCGGCGAAACATTAGTTCACCGCTTCGAATCGGAAACAAAACGGCAATCCATACAGTGGCATCACACCATCTCTCCTCCGAAGAAAATGTTCATACGTGCACTCTCAGCCAATAAAGTCGTGGCGAGTTCCTTCTCATTCCTGAAGGTGTTATTCTGAAGTCCACCCTTATAATGCGACGAGCAACTCTCAAGAGTTTTGCGATACCATCAGGAAAGTGAAGAAACTTCAGCGTTTTCGTCGTCGCAAAAATAAAAACGGTCTTCTCCCTCTCCATGTCAATTCGAGGCCTGAAACAAGTCTGCGCACCCGAGAGGTGCTCACAATAAATCGTTGGACTGTCCTTCCTCATCCTCCCTACACACTGGATATCAGTCTTTTCCCCATAAATTTGTTCGGCAAAGTAAAGGAGGCGCTCCGCGAGAAGCAGCACGTAGATGATGGAGAAGCAACTGATGCAGCAAGTTTTTGGCGATGGCGTCCACCGTAGCGGTACCAGACGAGTATACAGGTGCTCTCAATTAGGCAACGAAACGCTGTCCCATCGAACGGGCACTGTGTTGAGAAATAAGGCTTTATAGCAATAAGGGTGAGAAATAATGCGGTGCACTGGAATCCAGAATGAAATTGTGTTGCATCGCTTACTGAACGCCCTTCGTGCATACATCGTACGTAGAACTTTCAAGCATACTGATGTTTCCATTTACAATTATACGTTAACTGTGGCCTTGTAATATATGATGTTCTTAGACACTTATGTAATACATCACCAACTCATTGTGTTTACCCAAACGGATTGAAATGTGCTGTTGTCAGGCCTCTCCAACTACCAACAAGTGTCACTCGTTTAGACATTTTCGAAAGACATTTAGAAGGTAATGTATACGTGGACTGTCACACAGCTGCGTAGCAATGCGACACTGAGCCAATCTCATTTAGGATTTCAAAAGGGTGACTCGACTAAGACAGTTTAAACATTCACTCAGCAAATAATAAGTTCTTTAAACTGTAAAATATAGCCAGTTCGTATCTCGTGCGACCTTACGAACACATTTAACTGCTCGAACCATAATATTCTATTACAGAAGGTATCTTTAGGTAAATTGCGTACCTAAGTACATGCGTAGATTGGTTGTTACTTACGAAATACAACGTAGAAATACAGTATAGACTGCTCGAGAAATATAAAGAGCGACGCCACACCGTCTCTATGGAGGAAAATTACAGTGTGACTCTCACAGGGTGTCATAATTGTTCCAATATTGTTCTGGCTTTAGGTTACTGATATGCCATTTTATTTGAATCAGAACGCATAATTAGTCCTTTCTGGGTATTATACGTTCTGTGAAACGTAGCAAAGGTGTATCAACAGAGAAAATAGAGCAGGAAGTTTCTGTGGATGAGCTGGTTTTTGCAGATACGGACAAACTTTGAATTTCCGAAAAATTAAAGATGGAAATTTGCGTATTCGTCATTTTCAGTTTTGATGTTGTCTTGTCTTCTTTAACTCTCTATGTGGTCTTTGCAAAGACATTTTAAACTTGTACCAAAATGCAGTGCAGAATCTTTGAATTGTGTCTCTCGGGCGCTCCAGCTCAATGTGTTTGGCTTTGGTGAGTTCTGCACAGTTACAACCAACCAGAGAGGACGCGAACAACTTGGGCCATGGTTGCCAGTACGTTGGAGACTTTTTTTTCCTGGGGAATAGAGCAATATTTGTGGCGATTTGTTAAGGTCGTTCCAGGTATTTGTAGTGGTTGCTAATAAGCAGGGTTTCGAGTCACTTCCTCCGCGGTATAATCTTATTGTACATTATATTCTGCAAATATTTGACGAGTTAGTCTTATAATGAATCATATAGGTTATCTAGTACCTAGGCACGAGATAATAAAGAAGTTGATTGAATTTATGCTTTTCGAAGGCATGAATCTATTTACTGAATCAGTCCGAAGCATTATGCAGTCATTTTCATTACTCTCTCCTATACTTTAGACTGTTCTACGTTTTGGTGGAAATCGAGTAGAGAAAACTAGAACAATTTAAACTGTTAGAATTTCGACTTACGTCGCGCATGTGTTGTGAATCTCACAAAGCTTGTGCTGTTTTTTATGTCTTGAAGGCAATATATAGATAATTCATTTGCATAATTTATAGTTATTCGTATGGTGAAATCAGCGTTTGACGTCATCTTGTGCGCACTTACTGCTGGCATTCCCCTCTACTCGGTTCACTGGTTACAAATAGCGCCGATAATGAAATAACTCAGTGCGTATCCAGTTTTTGCACATAAATACTGCTGAAAATCCCTGGGGCGCTACGGTGCTCGGGTTGTGTTGAGAGCAATAAGATGCTAGGCCACGATAAAATATTCGGTTTAATCATCCTCAGTTTAATTATTAAAATACCACGTGATTTATAACTGAACAATGCCAATGGAAATCACCCAACTACGAATTTAAGAAAACAGTCAATGTCAAAATTCAATGTCACTCCACTGAGCAGAAAGAAGTATGAGTTTAAAAAAAATAATCTTGTAAATCTAAATACCTTAATACACCAAGACGTGTCTTCTGCGAATTACAATGAATATTCAAAACAATTACCACAAGAAAAACAGTTACTCTCCCAGATTAACTGAAAGTCTTACAATGTGCTGTCGAAAGTAATATGTATTTTCTAAGATTAACAAGGCTAGCGTTTACAAGAAAATATCCACATTAAGGCAGTTAATCTAAGTCTCGCAATGTTTTAAATGTGCTCGCTCACGAACATTCACTAACATGATTCAACAACCATAATACCTCAAAAAAATTTAAGATTATGTTCGCACGTTATACTGAGACAATTAATCTAGCAAATCAAGAGGCATCAAAAGAGGGAATTTTGTCTCCATAAAGTAATTAATCACAATACTTGTGCATTATTTCCGAAAAAGGAATTAAGCCAAGTTGCGCCGTACAAATAATTTGACATAATTTTCAGTGCTCACAAAATAAGCAAAAAAATGATATTTTCACTTTCTGCCACCAGATGGAAACAGCACTGTAGGCAGTCAGAGTTTCATATGTTACTTTCTTTGATATCATTGTGCTGTTTGTTACTTGGCAATATGTGTTGATTTTTTTTTAAAGAAATGACTGTTGGTGTAGAGCGTTAAGTAGGTAGATGTATTCCATATGAAACGCAATGGTTATTGAGAAGAAAGACCGAGCACTGCCGCTAAAGTTTTATCAGAACGGCCGCAGTAATAGCGCTGCATTACAGAGACGTCGCCGACAGAAACAGCGGTAAAGAGGCCGCATGTCAATAGTTGGGTGAAGAAACAGCCGAATTAGGTGGTGCAACCAGGATAGGTTGAGGTTCCTGTAGCTACTGCAGATCGTGCAACGCGTGCCTTCAGCGCTCCAGCGGTGCAGCGGGAATTGTCTCTCGCCTGATCAACGGTCCAAAAGATTTTGTGACACATATTACACTTCCCTGCAAGATTTAGATTGTGCACCAAATGGAGCATCAAGGCAGGACACAACGTCACGACTTTTAAGATGGTTTCTTGCCATGTATGGAAATGGGTGAGATAGGGTCAGGGAATACTCTGGGTGGACGAGGCACATTTTAATCTGTACGGTGCCGTGTATGCACAGCAATGCCGCCTGTGGGAGCTCTACTCCGCCACATGTTCTGCGGGAACGTCCACTGCACTGAGCTTATGGGACAGTATGGTGTGGCTTCACAAGCTCATTAATTTTCATTTCGTTTGTATTCCATGAGATTACACTTCGAGTGTCTGCTGGGTGTACAGTGACATCTGCACACTGTAAGGACCTCTTTGTGGGATACGTGATTCCACCTTTGCAGGATCTCAACTATGTCCACACCACTATATTCTTCCAAGATTGTGGGACACATCATGCCCCTTTCCATGTGTAAGATTTGCATCAGGAAACCTTCAGTAACGACCACTGCAAATATAAGATATTTAAAGATGTGTTGTCTTTCGGAATACCCGATCTAAATCCATGTAACTTCTGATTACAACATAATAATCCATAATGATGCAGCCCAAAATACTTCACTATACCTGCAGATAGCGGAGAAGACATTGACTCTTCCCACAGTATCACATAAACGAAAATTTCACTTGATACGCAGTCCAAAACAAAAGCAAAAGAATGGTCTTCATAAATAGTGAATACAACCACTAGGCACTTCCAAGATAAATGCTGGAAAATAAGAAATAATTTCAGCACTGTCACAGCTTAACCTCATCAAACTTTATAATAGAATGACTTTGATTACTGGCTCAACAAAGTGTTGGCAGATATTAAGAAATGTATGCCCGGTGTTACAGAAATAGACGTTAGCATAAGCTATAATTGGAAACATGCGGTGTATGCGCCCTTAGAGAGACAGGAGGGGCCGAAGGATCGACCTCCATCGGGCCGGGGCATCCGACGGGCGAAGACGACATGTGGTCCAGAGCGGGCAACAGTTTCATGTCGGAGGACAACTGGTCACTGGAAGCGATCGGCGGCGCGTGACCCAGGGAGGCGCCCAGCGGTTGCAGCGACGCGTCCACTGCGGGCGTCGCCTGCGGGAGAACAGGCGGCGGCGGCGGCGGTGGCGGCAGCGCGTCGCCATGGGGCAAATTGGAAGGCGGCTTCGGTAACACCTGGGGCTGAGGCGAGCCAGTAGATGGGATCCCCAGGGCGCTGACCGGACGGCACCGTCGCTGAAAGCAGACGGCGAGCGGCAGATCCCGTGCGACGACAGAGGCGCAGCTGATTGAGATGCCTACGCACCTCACCAGAGGCCCCCAAAATCAGATGTATAGCGCTGCCGAGGCCGCGAAGAATGCGCCCTTCGAGCCAACGCCGTGAACCTCGATAGTGGCGATAGTAGACAACGTCGCCTGGAGCAATAGCAGGTGTCTGCCGCTGTACAGGAGCCTGATGAGGCGGATGTAGCAAAGAAATCAAGGTTCGATGATGACGGCCGTGGAGCAACTCAGCCGGCGAGCGGCTATCTCGGGGCTGAGAGCGATACGAGGACAAAAAGAGCAATAACGCGTCCTCCAGAGAAAGCGACTCTTACGACTTCAACATCTGTGACTTGAAAGTCCTGACCAATCGTTCAGCGGCACCGTTTGACTGTGGCGAAAACGGCACGTTCGTCAGATGTTGAATACCACTGGCCTTACAGAATGACTGAAATTCTGCTGACATGAATTTTGGGCCATTGTCGGAAACAATAGTCTGCGGAAGACCTTCAATGCAAAAGATAGCGGATAACGTTTGGATGGTGGCAGATGACGTCGTGGAAGACATCCGGACAACAAAAGGAAAATTACTGAATGAATCTACCACAACTAACCATCGAGCATTGCAGAATTGACCAGCAAAATCAATGTGTAAGCGTTGCCAAGGGGAAGTGGCTTTTGGTCATGCAAAGATTTTCCGCGGTGGTGCCGATGGTTGTTCGACACATACCATGCAAGAAGAGCACATGTTCGTAATCGCGGCATCGATTCCGAAACAAGTAAAGTGATGACGAGCAAGTTGTATCGTTCTCACTATACCCCAATGTCCTCGGTGGAGAGGCTGTAATACAGAGGACTGTAACGAACGTGGTACCACGACCCTGGACTGATCATCATCAGAAAGCAACAGGAAAACACCACGTCGTACAAAAAATCTCTCCTTGTGAGCAAAAAAATCGGCGAACCAACTGGTCCCAGATCCGTGACTTGGACAAGGGCCTTTGCGTAGCAACGAAACGCAGAACGGGAGCAAGGACAGGGTCGGCAGCTGTGGCTGTAGCTACACGACGAAAATCAATCGGAAACGATTCGACCACGTCATCGGTTTCTGCATCACTGAACATGCAAGCAAGTTCGGAGGAATCGAATGCCCTATCCTCAGCAACCGGCAAGCGGGACAACGCATCGGCGTTTCCGTGCTTAGCAGTGGACCAATACAAGATATCGTAGCGGTACTGCGAGAGGAAAATAGACCAGCGAATGAATTTCTGCGCTGTACGTGGAGGTACAGGCTTGGTCGGATGAAATAGCGATGTCAAATGTTTGTGGTCTGTGATTATGGTAAAGTGATGACCATACAAGAAATCATGAAACTTTGTAACACCAAATACGAGAGCCAATGCTTCTTTCTCGATCTGTGAATAATTTCTTTGCGCAGACGAGAGCAATCTGGACGCAAAGGCAATAGGGCGATCGTGCGATCCATCTTTGTGCGCAAGCACAGCACCGATCCCGAAATCCAATGCATCCATTATCAACAAGAGGGGCTTCTGGGGATCGAATGGCGTAAGGCAAGTACTCGTATTGGAAAGCTACGCCGATTTCACCCGGCGAAAGGCGCGTTCACATTCCGTCGTCCAGACGAACGGAACACCCTTACGGCGTAAGCGATGAAGCGGAGCTGAAATGGAAGAGGCATGCGGAATATATCTGTTATAATACGTAATTTTTCCCAGCACACTCTGTAGCTGCTTCAAATTCTGCGTCGAAGGCAAGCCTGTATGGCACGAAGGTGTGTGAGACTGGGATGTATGCCTTGGGCATTGAGTACATGTTCCAAGTATGGCAAGTCCCGAGCAAAAAACACACATTTGTCCTTCCGCAAGCGAAGACCATTTTGTCGCAAGATCTGAAATAATGTTCTGAGATTGGCCAAATGTTCTTCTTCCGTCTTTCCAGAGATCACAATATCGTCCAGATAATTTACTGCAGTAGGGACCGACGCACAAACAGTTTGTAGATGTTGCTGAAACAATGCAGGGACGGATGCACACCCGAATGGCAGTCGTTTGAATCGATACAAATCAATATGCGTGTTAACCACCAAAACGCGCTGGGATTCTTTGTCCACCGGTATTAGCAAGTAAGCATCTGCGAGGTCCAACTTCGAAAAATATTTACCCGGGCACAGTTTGTCAAAAAGATCTTCCGGGCGGGGCAAAGGAAAAGTTGCAATCACTAGTTGTGGATTCACTGTGGCCTTGAAGTCCACACAAAGTCTCAATTTGCCAGAAGGTTTTGGCAAAATTACTAAGGGTGATGTCCAGAGAGAAGCCTGCACACGTTCAATTACACCTTGTGATTCCAAATCGTGTAATGTTTTGGCGACCTCATCACGCAATGCGTGGGGAACATTGCGCGCTCTGAAAAATTTCGGTGGCGCGTTTACTTTCAGTTCCAAATGTGCTTTATAGTTCTTAGCGCAACCGAGGCCCGGTGCAAAAATGTCTGCCAATTCTTCACATAGACGAGAAACACTGTCTGAAGGCACTGTGTGGTTCACTGATAGGACCTTATTTACTGCAGACAAGTTAAACAACTGAAATAAATCGAAACAGAACAAGTTCACTGCAGAAGAAGAACGAAGGACGTAAAATGACACAAGTTTTGTTTGTCCTTTGTATGTTGCAAGAAGGCTGCACTGTGCTAACACAGGGATCTCTTGTCCTGAATAGCTACTTAACATTTGAGGCACGCAACGAAGGTGTGCCCAGCAGTTTGTAAGTGTCTTGATTGATCAGTGAAACTGCAGCTCCTGTATCGAGCTGGAATGTTATCACTTTGCAGTTAATGTCCAAGTCCACAAAAAGTTTATTGTCCTGCTGACGACAAGCGGCGACTGTCTCGTGCAACGTGAACTGACACTGGTACATAATCACTTGCGACTTGATGGGAGTTCCGGCGATATCGACGCACACTGTGTTTGGGACGAACACAGTCAGAGAGAGTGGCACTGGGCGGAGTGGAATGAACTACATGAATTTCCATGGGCGAAGTTTCGTGAGCCTGGGTATCCTTGGTTCGATTCCGATTCCGGCGCGAAGCAAAGGGCCTGAAACCGGTTTGAGCTTCCGATCTGAACTTTTTCTGGCAAACACTCTGAACATGTCTTTTTTATTACAATAAAAGCAAATAGCTTGGCGTGACGGGCAATTCTCATCCGAATGTTTAGTAGCACGCCGCGGGCATGATTTGATCACTGCATTTGCTTGCTGGCGCGGCACACGTGCCTGAGCGCCTGGCGGCAGCGGCACGGCTTGGTGTGAGAGCTGTTTACTGCTCCGTACAGCTCGCCCGGCGGGCCGGTTAACCTGACACACTTCTGGCGAAGTATCAAATGATTCCTGAGCAAAGTCAAGTGTGTCCTGCCGATCCAATATGTCCTTCACTTGTTGAAGAGAGGGATTTACTAGTTTCAAAATCTGTTCCCTTATACTAACATCAGAAACGTTCTGTTCAATTGCATCACGTGCCACAGTATCTCAATAAGGGAGTCCACATTGACACTCAAAAGCACAATCCCTAGTAAGGCATTGCAAGGTTGCAACCCACTCCCGATTAGTCTGACCTGCCGTAAGTTTTGTACGAAAGTAGGTATACCGTTTGGCAACTACATTGACTGATTCTTTGAAATATGGATATAATGCAGACAAAATTTCTTCGTAGGACAGAGTTGCTACGTCGCGTCGGGGAAATAATTTGACTACACACGGTACGTATTGAAGCCTGCTGAGGGCAACAAAAAAGGCTGCCGCTCGTTACCTTGAATTCTGTAGGCGGCGAGATGGAATCCAAAATGGCGTGACCACTCCGTACAGCTTTCCACTGCAGCATCAAAAGGGCGAAAAGTGGGTGGAACAGCGTGTTGTGGCTGCGTTAGCGGTGGAGCGGCCGCTGCCGCATCATTTTGCATCGCACGTTGACCCTGGACGAGCAGTCCAAGGGCCTCCAGTAAGGCCTGCGTTAGCTGTAAGCGATAAAATTCGGACAGTACATCTGGAGATTGTGGCGAAGCCATTACACAAGTAAATCAGGGCAATTTAGATAAGAACATTTTTAATTTCGTCGCCAATGTTGTGGATGGCAGGAGAGCCAATACCTTGTATCTGAAGGAGGCCGAAATGCACGCGTTTTAGCTCACGCAGGCTGGCGTGAGGTCTGGAACATGGCAAGGGAATTAGAATTGAGAAAAACGGACGTAGCTGGTGGAATACTTAACTTTAATCCATTATTGATGAACGTCGCTCTTTATGGTATATGATTCACAATATCAATAGTACGGATACTGGCGCATTGCTAGGTCGTAGCAAATAACGTAGCTGAAGGCTATGCTAACTATCGTCTCGGCAATTGAGAGCGCAGAAGTCAGTGAACCATCGCTAGCAAAGTCGGCTGTACAACTCGGGTGAGTGCTAGGAAGTCTCTCTAGACCTGCCGTGTGGCGGCGCTCGGTCTGCAATCACTGATAGTGGCGACACGCGGGTCCGACATATACTAACGGACCGCGGCCGATTTAAAGGCTACCACCTAGCAAGTGTGGTGTCTGGCGGTGACACCACAGTTATGACAAAAGTATTACCTCCAGAAGCAAAATAAAATCTACAACTTTTGCCGCACTTTTACCTCCTAGTTAATTAACTGGTCACACTTGAACGAGAATCCCTGCGCACAATAATTCCTTTTCCACAAACTATCGTAAATATAAAATATCAATAAATTTCCAAAAAGTAGTACTAAATCTTTTCGCATCTCATCATCTGCATCATCTCAGTTAAAATTACCACCATTGACTTGTAAAAACCACAAAGTACTCACAATGAAATGAGGTATTTCGACATGCACTAGACAAAGGCAAACCAAATTGACCAAGTAATGTAATATCTGTTCACCGTGTTTCATGTAACACGGATGACTTCTGTATGTCTCATTCGTACAGTCTGGCCTACAAGAAAAAGTGTGTAGCATGAATTTACACAGAATAATGTCTCTAGTGTTGAAAAATTGTACTATTTGTAACCACTGAACCGACAAGACGCGAATGCTCACAGAAAATCACGTCAACCGCGTAATACACCATACAATCGCGTAAACGGTAAATTATTAACGAAACTGCAGATTACTCAAATGACTTATTTATATTTCCTTCAAGGAAAATAATAGGATGACACAATCTTCGTGCAATTCACAATATATCTGGGACATAAGCCAAAATTCTTACAGTGAGAAATATTCTCCTCCAAAACATCGAACAATCTAAAGTGTGGAAGAGAGTGATTAGATTCAGTGCATAATACTTGGGATTGATCCAGTAACCAGATTAGTTTTTACGAAAAGCATAAAATCCTTGATTTCTTTACTAACTTTCTGCTAAATACTAGTTGACCTTCAAAATTCCTCATAAGTTTAAAAAGTCTAGTGATTTCTGAATGCACATGGCCCAAACTGATCCCAAGCTCTCTGGTTGCTTGAAAGCGTGCAGTACGCACCGAAGTTGAACACGTTACCCTGGAATGTGTTACAGCGGCACAGCTCAAAGATTCTGCACTGTATTTCGGTACTGGTTTAAAATGTCTTTCCAAAGACCACATCGTGAGTTGAAGAAGTCAAATCTGGTCCAAAACTGTAAATGACGAATACGCAGATTTCACTATTTTCTTTTCTTTTTTGTTTCCAAAGTTCAAAGCTGGTCTTCTTGCAATACCACCCCATTCACGAAAACGTCCGTTACTATTTACTTTGTTGGTTCCTAGGCTTCACAGAAATGTGTAATCTCTAGAATGAACTAATTCTACGTTCAGATTCAAATAAAATGGCACATCAGTAACGTCAAGCATGAAAAATATTGGACCAATGATCAAACCCTGTGCGACTTCCAGCGTAATGTCTCCCTTGCAGATGGCCTAGCATCCTAGTTTGTATTTCTCTAGCAGTGTGGACTACCTCTCTGCGTTGCGTTTCTTAAGTAAGAAATAAACCATTCATTTACTGAACTACGAAGACCATAAAAAGACACCCTCTGTTATAGATTATTATGGTTTAGAAAGTTAAATGCGTTCACGAGGTGATAGGAGACCGGAGTTGGCAATACATTATCATTAACATATATTTTATTTTGTGCTCAATGAAAGTATAAGGAGGTGTCTTAATAGAGAGGTTCTTTTTGAGATCCAGATTGAAATTAGCGTAATATCTCGCTGCTACACAGGTGGGTGGCAACTCATGCATACACTATCTTCTTTTTTTTTCTCAAATGGCGTAAGGAATTACAAATGGAGGTACCTGGAAAAATCTAACAACACCACATTTCAATCTGTCTGCGTACTTTCGTGTGACTGAAAGTTGTGTGCAGATGTATATACGAATGGCGTACGATATGTAATGCAACACTTTTTTCTGAAAGCTGTTTCATTTTAATCGCGATTCCAATACCCAATGTTATTCCTAACTCTTACGGTTACAAAGCCTTATTTTTCAACAAAATGTCCGTTCGATACCAAAAAAATGGTTCAAATGGCTGTGAGCACTATAGAACTTAACATCTGAGGTCATCAGTCCCCTAGAACATAGAACTACTGAAACCTAGCTAACATAAGGACATCACACACATCCAAGCTCGACGGAGGATTCGAACCTGCGACCGTAGCGGTCGCGCGGTTCCGGACTGATCGCCTAGAACCGCTCGGCCACAAGGGCCGGCGTTCGATGTCACTGCCTTAGCAACCTTGCTGGTTGGTACCACTCCGCTGCTCGTCGCCGAAGCCAAGGTCTTACTGTATCAATAACCTGTCCATCATCTACGTACACCTTTCCGCAGAGTGCATCCTTCACTGGACCAGACAGATGGACGTTGGAAGGTTTGGAATCAGGTCTGTAGGATGAATGAGGAAGAACAGTGCAATTAAATTTTATGAGCTCTTCTAGGGAGCCCAGAATGTGTCAGGCCTGACACTGTCGTAGAGCTGGCAAAGTTAGTTCGCATTTTTGTGGCGACTAACACGCTGAAGTTTCTTCAGTTTCCCGAGGATAGCGGAAAACACTTCAGAGCTGATCGTTGCAGTGTGAGGGAGGATATCGAACAGAATAAGTCTTCAGCGAGCCAGAAGATATTCGCCGTGACTTTACTGGTTGAGGGTGCGGCTTTCATGTTTTACTCAAGAGGAAAGATCGTGTGCTGCCAATGCATGTTTTGCCTTCTTGTTTCCGGTTCAAAGTGATGAAGCCATTTCTCACCGCCGGAGTCTTTGATTCATAACAAATTGTCACTTTCAAGCATGTAGCGTGCAAGCAATTCCGCACAGGTGCTCTTCTTTTGCTCTTTATGGTTCGTTAGATGGCGAGAAAACAGCGTGCACAGAGCTATGAATACCGCAACTGTTCGACTAGCGTATCAGCACTATTGACAGAGACGTCCAGTCGAGCAGCGAGGTGTTTAATTGTGGTCCGTCGGTCACCTCGAATGAGAGTGTCCGCACGTTCTACCAATGCTGGAGTCACAGCTGGGTGCAGCCGGTCAACAGGCAGGAGATCGGATAGGTCCGCGCGACCACGTTGCGATAATGTCTGACGCCTCACCCAGCGACTCATCGTGCTTTCGTTCACTGTCAGGTCTCCGTAGGCATTCTGCAAGCGTCTATGAATATCTGCGATGCTCTGGCTTTCCGCCAAAAGGACCTCTATGACAACCTCTGACTGGAACGCGCCTAAGTTACGGAAGCATGCTAGAAAGATACGTATTGCACCGCTAGCTATATGAATTTCAGAAAACTGTAGGAGCTAAAGAGGGAATGTTCCAAGATGTCCCACAACAAATTCTGCATTTCTTCAACCTACATTTGCTGAGAAAAAAAGTGTTACATTACTTTCTGAATACTTCTCTTAAAAGAGACACAGTCGTAAACCTAAAAAATCCGGAGTGCTATCGAACATGGTAAAATCAAATCTAAGTTATGTGGAAGACATAGTCGTGTGAAATCGAACTAAAAAACTATGCGTAAAGAAAATACACTAGTGGCCATTAAAATTGCTACACTAAGAAGAAATGCAGATGATAAACGGGTATTTATTGGTGAAATATATTGTACTATAACTGAAATGTGATTACATTTTCACGCAATTTGGGTGCTTAGGTCCTGAGAAATCAGTACCCAGAACGATCACATCTGGCCGTAATAACGGCCTTGATACGCCTGGGCATTGAGTCAGACAGAGCTTGAATGTCGTGTACACGTACAGCTGCCATGCAGCTTCAACACAATACCACAGTTCATCAAGAGTAGAGACTGGCGTATTGTGACCAGCCAGTTGCTCGGCCACCATTAACCAGACGTTTCCAATTGGTCTGGAGAATGTGCTGGCCAGGGCAGCAGTCGGACATTTTCAGTCTCCAGAAAGGCCCGTACAGGACTTGAAAATGCTGAAATGTAGGGTTTCGTAAGGATCGAATGAAGGGTAGAACCACGGGTCGTAACACATCTGAAATGTAACATCCACTTTTCTAAGTGCCGTAAATGTGAACAAGAGGTGACCGAGACGTATAAGCAATGGCATCCCATACCATCACGCCGGGTGATACGCCAATATGGTGATGACGAATACACGCTGCCTTTGTGCGTTCACCGCGATGTCGCCAAACACGGATGCAAACATCATGATGCTGTAAACATAACCTGGATTCATCCGAAAAAATGACGTTTTGTCATTCGTGCACCCATGATCGTCGTTGAGTACACAATCGCAGGCTCTCCTGTCTGTGCTGCAGCGTTGAGAGTAACCGTAGCCATAGTCTCCGAGCTGATAGTCCATGCTGCTGAAAACGTCGTCGTCGAACTGTTGGTGCAGATGGTTGTTGTCTTGCAACCGTCCCCATCTGCTGACTCAGGGATCGAGTCATGGCTGCACGATCCGTTACAGCCATGCGGATAAGATGCCTGTCTTCTCGACTGCTAGTGATACGAGGCCGTTGGGATCCAGCACGGCGTTCCGTATTACACTCCTGCACCCACCTATTCCACATTCTGCTAACAGTCATTAAATCTCAAACAACGCGAGCAGCAGTGTCGCGATACGATGAAACGCAATTGCGGTAGGCTACAATCTGACCTCTATCAAAGTCGGAAACGTGATGGTACGGATCTCGCCTCCTTAGACGAGGCATCACAACAACGTTTCACCAGGCAACGCCGATCAACTGCTGTTTGTCTATGAGAAATCGGTTGGAAACTTTCCTCATGTCAGCACGTTGTAGGTGTCGCCACCACCGCCAATCTTGTGTGAATGCTCTGAAGGGCTAATGATTTGCATATCACAGCATCTTCTTCCTGTCAGTTAAATTTCGCGTCTGTAGCAAGTAATCTTCGTGGTGCTGCAATTTTAATGGCTATTTGTGTATAAATGTGAAAGTTCGATATGGCGGCAATGTACCAACGCTGTGTTTATACCGACAGCGGTTTGCGTTTCATCGATATATCGTGCCGACTGTTATGGTTGCCGTTTGAATTCTCTGCTGATACTCTTGGCATTGAGAAGTCAGTCTCAGTTCTGTTAGCTGCTGTGTACGCTTCATACGTTTGTCGCTCACGACAAGAGTCGTCTGTGTGAGGCCTTTGAAAGAATACGTGCCGAACTGAGTCGGCCAGCCGACGTCAGAGGACGCGGGCCGCTGACAATCGCGTCTCTCTTTGGACGCTCCGCGCCCCTCATTATTCATGGTGGGCGGTCTCCAGCGCATCCCCGGCCATACCAGAGGTGCCGTACACAGCCTGCTCGCGCTCCTCTTCTGTTCTGCCCTATCGTGTCCTGCCGGCAACAGTCTGTAGCGCTTTAATCATTCAGCGGAAGCGCCGCTACCCTTGCTCGCTTTTGACACCGTCTATTATTCAGAGATTACTTCGACCCCACTCTCTTCTGCGCGCGCTACTCGTCCGGCGCTTTCTGAAAGCGAATTTCCAGAGGCTTTTTCGGCAGTCTTTTGTCTTGTACATTGAATCCTTCATGCGGATCACGTTTTGGAGTTCCATATTAACAACGACTACGTATATTCTGTACGGCACTGTGGCATTAATTATTGTTTCCTTTCAACCTTCACTGCTGAATACTTGATGACTGCGTAAAGGCAATGAGCCGCCGGCATTTTGACTTCGCTGCATTTTGCAATTTATGCACGCTGAATTCTAATTTCACCGACAAAATTTCCGAGGTTGTTGAGCGATATTTTCTGCACTGATGGTCCCGACGGCTGCCGTGGCCTGTTATAGGACAACTGAGTTCCGTTTAATTGCTTAATCGTTCGATGATGAGAGAATAAGCCACAAACTGAGATAGAGGCATCAGAGTCACGTGTACTGGCACGAAATTTACTTTCTCTTTCAGGCTATTTCTCTTGTAAATTTATGTCTTATTCCATCATTTGACAAAGCGTGAAAGACCAGCAGCATTAATTCCTGTAGCTGCCTTCTCATTTAAAGAGTGATCTCTCAGGATATAACAAGTTTATTTGGATCCTTAAATAGCAGTGATCCACAAGACCGAAGTGTGCTGGCAGTAACGAAAATACCGTAGACGAGGAAAGAGTGTGCCATAACTCACTAACCATTGCGACCAGGACGTTTCTTGTTTGTGACTTTTTCTTTTCCTTTGCTGAATTCCACTTTCATATTGAACACAGATTTCCGAGAAATAAGCTTCTAACAATATATGGAACCAATTTCACTAGAGACCCGCTCCTCGCAAAATCACTTCTGAATTGCACAGCATTCCCGTGAATTTTGCTGTTGAATATTTGACCAACCGCTGTCCCATG
The DNA here is from genome assembly GCF_023897955.1 of Schistocerca gregaria. Classification (NCBI taxonomy): domain Eukaryota; kingdom Metazoa; phylum Arthropoda; class Insecta; order Orthoptera; family Acrididae; genus Schistocerca; species Schistocerca gregaria. The sequence goes on along the minus strand of NC_064925.1, from coordinate 165,569,504 downwards.
TAATCAATGGATCAACAGTGACTGAAATAATAAGTCGATACCTAGTCGTCCAGGTTGACCTGGAGGCTGAGCACCAGAAGAGGAGACAAAAGTTCATAATTGAGGTATAAATAGTGTGAAATTGCTAAGGAAAATATTGGAGTCAGGTAGTTATTTATATTCACAGGAAGTAATTTCGTGAATATTACTTTGGACAATCGTGACTTATCAATAGTTTGAAGATCGCAGAGTAATACGCATATGGCTGTCATTATTATAAAACTGAAATTTAACGCTTTCATGGTTGACATGAATAAAAGTTAAATATTGGAAGAATTAATGGAAAACTCAGCGTAAAGGTACTAAATAACTGAAGCATTCTTAACACGCAATTGGCGTCACGAACTGACACGTGGCTAAGCAAGTTCGGTATCGTTGAAGACACATCAACTTGTTCCAAACCAAATCATAAATTGTGTCTATTTCGAGTGAGTTTTATTGTTTCAGAATAACCGTTACACATTTATTGTCTGACAAAGGAAGTAAAGTTCCCAGAAGGGGAAAAGGAAACGAAATGAAATTTCTCAGATTGAGATGATTTGTAACGTTATTTCAATTATTACAAATTCGAATACAGTTTACAAAGGTCTTGGCATGTGGCCGTTGGAAGATGCAGATGTATCTTCTCCAGGATCACAGTTGTTGTGACTGGTCCATAATCCTGAATACTGGCTCTGCGATGGAGTTGACGTACAAGATTGTCCCACACATGTTCTATTGGGTAGCCATCTGAAGATGATCTTTGTCATTGACGTACCTCAACGTCACGCACTCAGTTCATAGAGACATGTGTTACATGTGGAAGTGCAATATCCTGCTGAAAAATCGCTTGAGAGGTAACATATAATGAGGCAGGATGTCCGTGATGTACCGTTGTATGTCATAGTACCCTCGACCACTACCAGCCGTGATCTGGGACTACACCCGATGGCTCCCCCCACCATCAAGCCAGGAATAACACAGCTGAGCTTCTCCGAGGCACAGGACAATGGATCCTCTCTCCAGCTCGACACCATACTCGTAGCCGATATTCATCCTTAACGGTGCAGAACTGCGTTTCATCGCTGTACCCTATCGGGCGCCACTGATCAGCTACCATTACTGCAGTACTCCAAACGAAGCCGTTAGTGTTGTGGCGCTCTACACATCGCACAGAAATTCCCTAGTCCATCTGATGCTAGTCTATGAATACTGGTAGAGGATGGCACTGTATTATGCAGGGACTTCTTGCTTGTGCTCGGATGGCAGGCGCTCTGTGTACAGCACGGTGATCCGAGCTTGTGGTGGTCAGATGTGGCTGACTGTGGTGTTGATGACGAGTATGTCTGACCTCACGTTCCAACACAGTCGAATGTCAGACAACTGTGGCATTTGAATGCTCCACAAATCTGGATATAGCACGAATCGACCAGCCATCCAAATAGAAACCCACATTGAGGACCTTTTCAAAGGTCAGCCCGGTGTTGATGTGGCTGTCACCCACGTGTAAGCATCATCCACATATGGTTCAGAGTGATTATTCACCATCTAACACTGTTGAAACCCCATGTATAATCACTGAGTCATCAGTCAGCATACTTGGTCGATGCGGCCCTCCACTAACTTCTCTCCTGCGTCAAACGTTTCATCTCAGAGTAGCACTTGCAACCTACGTTCTCAATTATTTGCTGGCCGTGCTACAATCTCTGCCTCCCTCTAGAGTTTTTGCCCTCTATAACTCCCTCTGGTACGACGGAAGTTATAGTCAAATGTCTTAACAGGTAACCTATTATCCTGTCCCATCTTCTTGTCAATGCCTTCCAAAAGGCCATTTCTATTATGAATTCCTTGCAAACTGTGTGGTTCTGTAGTGGATACAGGAACGAGGCACAGATGCTGCTCATGAACAGAGAATTCAGATACAAATTTATTTTACATCTAATATGAAATAGTAAAAAAATGTATAACTTTGTTAAGATCCGAATGTGGAAGTAATACAGGTATCAGATATTTATAAATTTTGTAACTCTTCAATATCGTGTATATTCAGAAGACGTCGAGCACTGGCTGCTATGAAAGTCTGTAAATACTATGCAACTGGCAAACACATAAAAAGGGCTCGGTGCATCAGTGTTCGAACCCAAGCACACTAACCACTAGGGCTCCGGAGAGGAAATGCCTGCATTTTATTGGCCGGGGCATAATCGCTCGCGGCCACTGCCTCGTGCATCGGCGGCGGATATACGAAATGCCTAGACGCAAATGGCGGTCCGCGTAATTGAAAGTGAGACCGATAGGATAGCAGTCGCTACCGCAGTTTCCTCGCCGATTCTGCAAAGAATCTCTTTATTCGTTACCTTATCAGTGCACCTAGTTTTTAATATTATTCTGGAGCACCACATCCCAAATGATTCAATTTTCTTGTTGTGTTCCAGACATACATTGTCAGAAATTTCAATCTCAAATGAAGGTCTATGTTTAATACCAGCAGACCTATCTTGGTCAGCAAAGCGCTTTTCGATAGTGCTTGTCTTCTTTTTATGTCCTCCTTGCTCCGTCCATCTAGGGCTGCCGATGTATAAGTATTCCTTATTTTGTCTCCCTTCTCGTCACTATTTCTTATGTTAAGTTTCTCGGAATTCTCTTTTCTGTCACTTCTCGCTCCTTTCGTCTTTATTCGCTTTATTCCGAATCCATATTATGTATTCATTGTACTGCCCAACAGATCCTGTAATTCTTTTTCACGTTCAGAGAGGACGGCAAAGTAATCATAGAATCTTGTCATTGATGTCCTTCCACCACAATATTTAATCCCACTCTTGAACATTCTTTCCATTTCCGTCATTGTTTATCTCAGCTAATACATTGAACAGAAGTGGCGAAAGACTACATCTCTGTCTTAAATCATTTTTATTCGGAACACTGCGTTCTTTGTCCCCCAGTCTTACTATTCCCTCTTCGGTCTAGTGCATCTTTGTGTTACCCGTCCATCCCTATAGTCTACGTCTATTTTCTCTGAATTTTGTACATATTTATGATATTATACTGTAGAAAACTTTTTCCGGGGCGACAGATCCTGTGCGAGGTTTCACTTTCCTTCAGTCTTGCTCCCATTATCAACCGCAATATCGGAACTGTCTTTCTGGAGCCTCTCTGCTCAACACACAGAACTGCAACAGCTAATCGTTAACATACCCACCTGAGTGCGTAACTTTTCTTGTCAGACAATTTATTTCCATACCTATGTAGGACGGAAGATGCAGGTTGGTTTCTGATGGTTTAGTTTAATAGTAGCTAGTGTATCTGCCTCATGAACCCCTTTCACTCGTCCAACTGCCCCAAAATTCAGTCAACATTTATTGTAATAAAAAAGAAGAAAAAAAATGAAGGTTCGGGACGGGATTGGAAGTTCGGGACGTGACGCTTCCGGATGACAATCCATGAAGGTGACAAGTCACACTTGTCCTTACTGTTAATCCATTTCTTGGCTAGTCAACTTAGAAGTCTTTGCCAGTCACACAAAGAGACAGAGACACTGCGCCTATAAGCGCGCTATTTCTCTAACGTCTTAATAATTTACTGGTAGTTCACTTAAATATCCTCATATGTAGGTGTCGTACGGACCATTTTTTCCAGGTACTAAAGGTTTCTCAGTCTTTAGCGTATTCACCACAAACCACATGTTGATGCAACTCACCAGAGATTCTTTGGACATCATAATTATTTCCTATTTCTTGTTCTCATCTCTGATTAAAATACGAGGTTTGTTCGGAAAGCAAGATCTGATCGGTCGCTAAATGGAAACCAAAGTGAAAATAAAACTTGTTTGATTTGAAACATTTAGCTACAGTTGGCAGCTACATTCCTCCACAGTCGTCGCTCCGAGCTAGACATTTGGTGCTCCGTTGTAGCAACTGTCCAATATCCTCGTCATAAAGGCAGCTGCCTGTGCTTTCCGCTAAGTCTCTACACTGGTCGGCAGCTCGTTGTCTGTTCCAAAATGCTGTCTTCATAACAAGAGGTTCCTGCGAACAGTTATGAAACTCAAGGGGAGCAAAGTATTGTGGCGGTAGGAACACTCCCCGTCGAAAATGCTACAAGAGCATCCTCGTTGCGCCTGCAGTGTTCGGACGAGTGTTTGCATGAAAAAGGAAACGCATATCATACTTTATGTGGGGTTGCATGAAATCAGGCGAAAGCTCTCAGCAGCCACCCATATTTGGCGGAAAGCTCTTTTCTAGGATCCCTTACGTGCTCAGAACTAAAATGTTCAATGTGACGCCATCAGTAGGCATACTAAAGACACTGTCCAACAAAAGCGTGCACCGCTTCATCGGATTTTCACTCTGGTTTCCATTTCGAGACCCATCGGACCTCAATTTCCGAATCACTCTCGTATCGTATTGGGATCAATGTAAATGTTTCTGTTGGTAGCGATCATGTCATATATGCTTTACGTTGTCTCCTTATTACAAGCTGGAGGAGTAAAATTCATTATCATACATCCTCAAAGTAAGGAGTAATATTGGCAGTACCACATGTCGTAGCTGCTATAATTCCATTCTGACATTTCATTGATAACCTTCCGTCGGCCTACTGTGGCCAATAGACCGTCAGGGAGCGCTGAATTTATTTTCGGTTGCACGTTAACGAAAATAACAGCTACCTTTGAAATCTCAGTAGTGTAACAATTTTTTAAATGGTGATTGAATACCGTTCCGTGCAGACAGAGTAATCTGCTTTTTAATAACGAGCTTTGTTTATCTCTAAGCTATGAACAAGCCGCGGAATAGATTTTGATGAAGTTCTCACAAGCAGACTGTGTAGCTACTTCAAAAATATTGTTCCTATCGCTTTACCATCTGGAAGTTGAAAAACAGTAATCACGACGTTTAATTAGCTCAACTTTTCATCAGTGAAGTATAGAGAATTTTGAAGTGCAGTTTTGCTTTATTTTGCTATGATGTTACAAATGCATAATGAAGGTGAATTTTTGCTGTTTTATTACAACGAGTTTGGGACCTTTTGCTGCGCGTGATTGCATTCCTAATTGCTCAGCGCATTTTCGTTGGAAACTTCAAACTTATCCAGGACTCTGTCATTGCTCTCAAAAGCTATTACCGCCACGTTATGAATAGAGAATTAATAAGCAAATGTGAAAGCAAAAAAAATGTTTCTGCAACAACGGTTTCTTTGCAGAAAAAAACCACAGCCGGTATGAAGATATCGTCGTTTATTCGAGTTTACTTGTACTGATCACAAGATATCCATCAGATGTTTGGCAGCGAAAAGAGCCTTGTATCCGTTATCATCCGATCCTCTTTAGTATATTGTTGTCATACTTTTCACTCGTTAGTATCCATTTTTCATTCTATGGTTTCTCATTTTATTGTTTAACATTACTATGTTGAAATAATTATACATATATCTTTAATTTGGAAGCTCTACGTAGGTTTCTGTACCGTTCGTGTAAAGGTCACCGTAAGGCGTGAAAAAGTAGCTTGACCCTAAACGCACCACAAATCATTTAAACTACATTCGTCCAGTGCTTAAAATTAAGAGCACTTAGCCATACCCCATTCACTTTAAACGTAGCTTCACTTCCCTGAAGTTTTTCATTGCTTACGTGAAATTACTAACGCCTTAATTTATTTGTCAAGTTATGACAAATGTGAAGAATCGGGTGCTTACTGGTGTTGCACAAGGTGACAAAGTGAACAAGAGAGATATTGTATGGTGTGGGCACTTTGCGACATGTAAGTATTAGTAAGATGATGTCAAGCCGGGTTCGGACTGTGTTTTATATCTTTATTTTTTATGTCTTTATTCTTCTCTAAGGTTTAATGCAACCAATCACAAATTCCTCTCCTCCGCTAATTTCTTCATCGCAGCGAACACATAATCTCTATGCCGTGAATGATTTGTTGTACGTATTCCAGTCTCTGCCTTTCCCTACAGTCTTCACCCTCTATGGCTCACTCCAGGCTACACCCTAAAATCGTAATACAAGTTGTATCATCTTGTCCGTTGTTGTTGTTAGCGTCTTCCAAATGTGTGTTTATTCTCCGATTCTGCGCAGAAATTCCACATTCCTTATCATTCTACCTAATTTTCAACAATGGGTATGCAACCCATTAACCCTAAGTGTCAAGTAGACACGTGGACCACGTTCGTGGAACTGTCAGAATGACGTTGTACAAGGTGGTAAATGAAACTTCCTGGCAGATTAAAACTGTGTGCCCGACCGAGACTCGAAATCGGGACCTTTGCCTTTCGCGGGCAAGTGCTCTACCAACTGAGCTACCGAAGCACGACTCACGGCCGGTACTCACAGCTTTACTTCTGCCAGTATCCGTCTCCTACCTTCCCAACTTTACAGAAGCTCTTCTGCGAAACATGCAGAACTAGCACTCCTGAAAGAAAGGATACTGTGGAGACATGGCTTAGCCACAGCCTGGGGGATGTTTCCAGAATGAGATTTTCACTCTGCAGCGGAGTGTGCGCTGATATGAAACTTCCTGGCAGATTAAAACTGTGTGCCCGACCGAGACTCGAACTCGGGACCTTTGCCTTTCACGGGCAAGTGCTCTACCAACTGAGCTACCGAAGCACGACTCACGGCCGCTACTCACAGCTTTACTTCTGCCAGTAAAGTAAGTCGTGCTTCGGTAGCTCAGTTGGTAAAGCACTTGCCTGCGAAAGGCAAAGGTCCCGAGTTCGAGTCTCGGTCGGGCACACAGTTTTAATCTGCCAGGAAGTTTCATATCAGCGCACACTCCGCTGCAGAGTGAAAATCTCATTCTGGAAGGTGGTAAATGATTATTTTTCAACATAAAACCCCCATTCGCGAATTAACAATTTATTTCGGACGTATATGCGTATATGTTGGAAAAAGACTCGGATATAGTCATGACTCGATGTTCCATATTTTTTTAAGAAAGTCAGAAAATGCCTAAACAGTGCAGAACATTACAAACGGTGCTTAAAAGTGTTAACGTCCACCTTTATTGCAGTGAGTAATTTACAGTTTAGAATCTTTCGCACATGTAACAAAAGCAGCGGTGCACTCACTATTTCAGTCACGGCATGGATTCTAGAGATGAGGGCTTTTTCTAGTGTTACACATGTAGCATACGCCATGGTACTCATGGTAAGCCATAAAAACCACTCAAGAGCTGCGCGGACCGGTAATGGGTGTGTCAAAGAAATAAGTACATCTCTACCTGTCCGTGAATTTGAGCATATGGGTACCAGGTGGTGCCACACATTTGTATGATAATGAGCTGGTGCACTTTATCTGACAAATGCTTAGTGGCAGCTCATTCAAAATATCGATTCCTACGTATTTCGCTACCGCGCTTTCTTTTAAACCAACCAACCGCTGCAGATAGCATTAGCAGAAAAGATGGAGCTCATCACGAACATCCACGTGATTACCTGGTTTCAGACAAATGAGCCTGAGAATTTCAGCACCGATATCAATAGCAAATAAAGGATGATCCATAAATACACCAGAAGATAAATTCAGTCTCCTAAAAAGTTTTGTGAGAACGGATGTTCCTTGTCTACCTGCAGGTGGAGATCCAAAATCTGATTTCTGTGGCAACTGCCCTTCGAGTACTTCATAATTTCGCCTTCTCTTAATTCTGCTGCGAACGTCGCTTGCCATCGGGGCTGCGGAAGAACACCACGTAGGTAGCACGATCGCTTCTGAGCTGACAGAAGAACCAATGTGTATTTGGTCTATAGTTTTATCCCAGACAACGTCTTCCCAGTAGCTCAGATTTTACGAATATCCCTGAGGTAAATGAGGCGGATTGGTCTTAGTAATCTGGTTAGTTTACGACACGGTCCACAGCAGGTATGAAGATGTCATCGTTTATTTGAGTTTACTTTTACTGATCACAAGATATGCATCAGATGTTTGGCAGCGAAAAGAGCTTTGCCACACGTTACCATCCGATCCTCACTAGTGCATTACTGTCACAAATTTTCACGCGTTCAACAAACTGTCACAGCCCATATGATCACAGTGCAACTTTGTTATTATTTCGGACCTGGAGAGCAGACAAGAGAGTTGTACTAGTTCAGGTCTTCCCGATTGAAAATGCATTTCTTCGAAATGACACCGAAGGTAGTAATCATGGTTTAAGTAAGCAGCGCTGTAAATATCACAGGGTAAACTGTGCAGAGTAATGGAAAATGCGCAGAAAACTCATATTGTTACGTGCAGTCTCCAAAGGTCTGGAAAACGTCCAGAAGGGAGACACGGTATTGGTACGTCCTTGTCGCCGAATGTGGGGTCTTGCCCACTCGTCTCGTATAGGCTGCATAAGGGATGCTGCGTACTCGGAATGCTATAAAACAATTAATGCATGTAACATTAGTAGTTTTATTTCAATGAAGCTGATTGTCAATAAACTTGAATTAACAATGGTGTCGCCAGCGACGAGCAACATGCAACATAGATGATATTTGCTGTGGTTGCGGCCACGTGTAGTAAGCGTTGCTTCACGCAGTGGAGAATGGAAAAACAGAGGCAGCTGGCGATCGCGTCATTACGAAGTAGGCACGGCAGAGATAGCCTTCCTGACAATTGCAGTCTACCAACAAGCTGACGCAAGGACGCACACAGACCGAGCGCCGAGCGAAGCCTAGAGAGTGCTGAATAAGGAGAAGTGAGGCCAGCACGCTAAATTACGCTGCAGTGTACTGCGGGAGTAATAAAAAGAAGCTGCCACCGAGGGTGAAAAACGTCCTCCTGCCGGGTATAAATAGTGGAGCGCAGGCAGCAACGGACAGAAGCCATTAGGAAGGAGGTCGGATCTGAGGACGGATGTGGTCCGTGTCGTAATTTTCAATCTCCGTAGGTGACGATTCCGGAAATCTGTTCCAGGGCGCAGGAGTCATCCGTTCGCCACCAGATGTCACCTTCAGCTCTGGAGGCCGGCCCGAGTTCGGTCGACACCATGACTGACTAATTACGGCAAGAACTTCCAGCAGGACCTGCCGCAGCGCGGTCTTGGTCACAGGCGCCGCCGGGGACTGACGCCCGGACTTCACGGCAACCCGGTCACGCCGCGTGGTCCGTCCATGACGGCACCTCGTAGACATCGCGACTGAAGGCTTCACAGCCGTCGGTGCAGCAGGCGTCGGCAGCTGACCTCACGGCGACGCCGCTGGCGAGCGGCGACGAGTTTATCTCCAACCACAGGGCACCCTGGCTTCAGCGTAGCACTGGTGGCCTGAGGCTCCGAGTGCGATCGGCGGCGCGCATTGCGCGCATTGTCGGAGGTTCTACACAGCAGCAGCCAGGCGGAGGGATCCGCAGGGCTGGGCAGCGACGACGAGGGAGAAATTGTTAAGAAAGTTCAATAAATAATTCTAAAACTACACGCCGTCTCAGTCTTTGGTGCAGCCACTGTGTCTGCAGCTAACAAGTACTGGAAGTTCCGTAACATGTTTGGCAGAGGCCATAACAAGTGGCCATGTGTCGTAACACTGAAGACAATGTCCATACAAACAGTGGGTATGGATCACTAATAACTGTTCTCAGAGCACTCTCTGCTACGGCATGCTATTACTCTGCGAGTACTGTCCAATAATATCCTCCGAGGCAGGAAGGAGCGGCGCTTCAACTTCAGCTAGATGCCACTCCTATCGTGGTGACATCCTGGACACCACGCTGTTGGCTGACGTCGTTTCACCGCCTTCTCTTCTCTTGCTTCTTCATCTTCGTTCCCGAGCTTGTGGTTACGCCAGAACATTCCTCTCCCCCTGCCTGCGCACTGGCGGAAGCGACCCCTGGTAAACGACCAGAAGGGTACGCGACCAGCTCCTGCTGCCATGAACCAGATGAAGAAGGCGGCGACTGCTGCGGTGTGGTGCGATCCAATTCCGTCAGTAGGACGACAGGAAACGGAGGAAACGAAGGCTCTGTGTCCATGGGGTGGTCCCGTGGTGTCATGATGACACCCACTGGCGGCTTGTGTGGCCGCACTGTCCGCTGGGTCCGTGAATTTGGGGACGAGAAACTGAAAGACCGACGTGTACATGACAGAGGCGAAGTTGATTTTGATGGCGGGGCTGCAAGCCATCGGGACCTGAAAGAAGATACCAGCAAGCGCAAAGCCAACGGAAGTTCTCGCTTCGCGCCCATCGTCTGCTGCCCGCTAAAATCCCTGTAAAAGACAATATAATGCTGCTCGAAGCGATAATTGCAGGCTTCATTCGGAGCCGGCTGGTGAGGAAGGGGGATCAGGTGCAGCAGTGTGCGATGGCAGCGGCCTTGAAGTACTCTCCTGGAAATTGAAATAAGAACACCGTGAATTCATTGTCCCAGGAAGGGGAAACTTTATTGACACATTCCTGGGGTCAGATACATCACATGATCATACTGACAGAACCACAGGCACATAGACACAGGCAACAGAGCATGCACAATGTCGGCACTAGTACAGTGTATATCCACCTTTCGCAGCAATGCAGGCTGCTATTCTCCCATGGAGACGATCGTAGAGATGCTGGATGTAGTCCTGTGGAACGGCTTGCCATGCCATTTCCACCTGGCGCCTCAGTTGGACCAGAGTTCGTGCTGGACGTGCAGACCGCGTGAGACGACGCTTCATCCAGTCCCAAACATGCTCAATGGGGGACAGATCCGGAGATCTTGCTGGCCAGGGTAGTTGACTTACACCTTATAGACCACGTTGGGTGGCACGGGATACATGCGGACGTGCATTGTCCTGTTGGAACAGCAAGTTCCCTTGCCGGTCTAGGAAAGGTAGAACGATGGGTTCGATGACGGTTTGGATGTACCATGCACTATTCAGTGTCCCCTCGACGATCACCAGAGGTGTACGGCCAGTGTAGGAGATCGCTCCCCACACCATGATGCCGGGTGTTGGCCCTGTGTGCCTCGGTCGTATGCAGTCCTGATTGTGGCGCTCATCTGCACGGCGCCAAACACGCATACGACCATCATTGGCACCAAGGCAGAAGCGACTCTCATCGCTGAAGACGACACGTCTCCATTCGTCCCTCCATTCACGCCTGTCGCGACACCACTGGAGGCGGGCTGCGCGATGTTGGGGCGTGAGCGGAAGACGGCCTAACGGTGTGTGGGACCGTAGCCCAGCTTCATGGAGACGGTTGCGAATGGTCCTCGCGGATACCCCAGGAGCAACAGTGTCCCTAATTTGCTGGGAAGTGGTGGTGCAGTCCCCTACGGCTCTGCGTAGGATCCTATGGTCTTGGCGTGCATCCGTGCATCGCTGCGGTCCGGTCCCAGGTCGACGGGCACGTGCACCTTCCGCCGACCACTGGCGACAACATCGATGTACTGTGGAGACCTCACGCCCCACGTGTTGAGCAATTCGGCGGTACGTCCACCCGGCCTCCCGCATGCTCACTATACGCCCTCGCTCAAAGTCCGTCAACTGCACATACGGTTCACGTCCACGCTGTCGCGGCATGCTACCAGTGTTAAAGACTGCGATGGAGCTCCGTATGCCACGGCAAACTGGCTGACATTGACGGCGGCGGTGCACAAATGCTGCGCAGCTAGCGCCATTCGACGGCCAACACCGCGGTTCCTGGTATGTCCGCTGTGTCGTGCGTGCGTGTGATCATTGCTTGTACAGCTCTCTCGCAGTGTCCGGAGCAAGTATGGTGGGTCTGACACACCGGTGTCAATGTGTTCTTTTTTCCATTTCCAGGAGTTTAATTCGGATGCCGACGGCCCATCTCATGGGTGTGAATGACATGAGGCAAGAAACAGCTGCAATGCTTGATCCCTGGTGTGTGCAGAGTTAAGTTTGGCCATCTTCTGCTTGAATGTTCTGTCAAAACGTTCCATTTTACCGTTTGACTGGGGATAGAACGGTGCACCAGTTAGATGCTGAATGCCATTCCGTTCACAGAATGCTTCAGATTCATTTCACGTGAAATGAGGTACTTTGTCTGACACTATCACTTCAGGTAAATCTTCGAGTAAAAAATCGATGACACTTGAATTACGCTACGTGACGTTGTCGAGTTCACAGGCACAGCAGAAGGAAACTCGCTATACGAGTCAACCACAATGAACCAATGAATGTTCCAAGAAGATCCCACAAAATTGGTGTGCACACGTTGCCATTGCGATTGCGACTTAGGCCAAGCAAAGAATTTTAGTGGTGGAGCGGACTGATTTCTAGCAGAAGACACTGCGACATTATCGTGTTTGGGCGTCCATACCCTGCTAAGTACAGTGTCGACGCGCGAACTGTTTCAAACACACAATCCCCAAGTGTCCTTGGTGAAGTAACTGCAACACTTCTTTTTGCAAAGCTTTAGGGATTAACACACCTGACTGACCACTGTCATTTTCAACAACACTTCTTTCTGTGCAGCGAGGCTATACCGATGTACACAGTTCTTTACGCTACCCAATGAAAGAGGCCAACGTGTGCGAATGTATGTTAGCACAATGTTCAAATCTGGATCAGTGTCCGTTTCCTGTGCAATTTTCTTATATTTATGCGGAAAAGACTGAAGCAGTTCAGAATAATGAGCATCGATGTTACAACAAAATGCAACAGAAGCGCGAAAATCTGTATCAGTGCCAAAAAGAAGACGTGAAACAGCGTCCGCATTACCATGTTGAGCTGTCGGTGGGTACACAAAATCGTACTGGTATTGAGGCAACAACAAAGCCCATATTTGCGATTTTTGGGTCGTTCGTACAAGAACCGGTTTTGTCGGATAAATGAAGTTCTGCAAAGGCTTGTGATCCGTTACTAAGTAGAATATTGTGCCATACAATTAGTGGTCGAATTTGTGACTCCATACACAATAGCCAATGCCTCTTTCTCTATTTGTGAATAGTTACCCTAAGCTTTGGACAACATTTTTGATGCGAAAGCAATAGATCTGTATTTTTCACCAATTCTCTGCGAAAGCACTGCACCGATTCCGTAAGAGGAAGCGTCAGCGTGCAGACAAATGGTTTACCAGGATCAAAGTGAACCTGAGCTATGCATCGAACACTGATCACTGCACCTTTCAGTTTTTGAAAAGCTACTTGGCTCTCATCTGTCCAAACAGAGGGGACACTCTTGAGACGCAGGCGATCCACTGGAGCTACGATTTGTGCAGCATTCGGTATGAACCGAATACAATAGCTTATTTTCCATAAAACGCACTCTAATTCTACGATATTGCAGCTGGGAACTCTCGCATGGCTAACAAATTCGACTCAAGAGGATGTAGACACTCAAGAGGATGTACACTTTCACTGCCAAAAGGCAAACGCACATATTGAAACAAACTCTAATGAGTATTTACTAGACACACTTTTTGAGATTCTTCATCGAGCAGTATTTGAAATCATATGTAGCGGATACTAATTTCTGAAGAACAGCAACCAGCACCTAATTTTTCCATGAGATCCTCTGGACGTGGTGATGGATAGGTATCAAACACAGTTTGTGGGTTGACTATAGAGATAAATTCGACAAAGATGTGAATGTGACCTGAAGGACTGGCGGGCGAAACCAGTTGGCTTGCCCATTGACTAGCTGATATGGGCGCAATAACCCCGCTATCTTGGAATTCGTTAGGTTCAGCCCCGACTTTATCCCATGATGCAATGGGAACAGTTCTGGCCAGGCAAAATTTCGTCTGTGCATTGTCTTTCAGCATAATATTTGCAATAAAATTGTTAGCTCTTCCTAACCCTTCAGAAAACTGTTCCACGAATTGCTTTAGCTACACTCTCTTTTGCATTTAATGCTGACACTGACAACACATTGTCCTGAATGTGAAAGCAAAAGAAATCAAATGAATCAGGACCAAATATATTCTCAAAATCGCGTGATTGAAGCACCGAGAAAGTCACTGTCCACAAATGTGAACCATATATGTGAGGCAAAGTACATTATCCGGGAACGAGAATGTCTTGCCCATTGTGAGCTGTCAGTTGCGTGCTAGTTTTAGAGAGGCGTGTGGAGCCTAACAGTCCATATGTGTGACGATTTAGGAATATGACAGGGGCAGTCGAACTGAAAAAATGGTTCAAATGGCTCTGAGCACTATGGGACTCAACTGCTGTGGTCATTAGTCCCCTAGAACTTAGAACTACTTAAACCTAACTAACCTAAGGACATCACACACATCCATGCCCGAGGCAGGATTCGAACCTGCGACAGTAGCAGTCGCACGGTTCCGGACTGCGCGCCTAGAACCGCGAGACCACCGCGGCCGGCTACAGTCGAACTGAAATATCAGATATTTCCCACCATTAAGAAAATGAACTAAAAGTTTGTTTTACTGGCGTATCACAGAGGAAACCGCACGCTTGCCTGTTGCAGACTTGGAATATAATGCAAACTGACATGGACTATGTGACTAGATTTTTGTGAGTGGGCCGAATTCTTATTTTGGCTGTGTTGCAAACATAGAGGGACTGTACATGTCCTTTTCTGCCACAAGCGTAGCACTGAGCTTCTCAGAAGGGGCAGTCTTGGCGTTTGTGCCATGAATAACATCTAGGGCAAGCCTTATTCTGTTCGCTGTGTAGCCGACAGTGTAGCGAACTGCTTACACAGCGTGGTGAGGTGTTGTTTACTCGGTGTGGCTAGCGCAAACCGCCGGTGCGGAATGGGGCTATTGCCAGCAAGGGTCTCAACTCGGCAAATTACTGGCTGCTCTAATGTATGAGCTGACAAAGCGCCGGAATCGTACTGATCTAGTATTTGCACTACGTGTTGAAATGATGGATTCGACTGCTTCAAACCCTGTTTACATTGTACATTGTACACGAACGAATCACGCAATATAATGTCTGAATATATAGCACTACAAGCACATCTGAATATGCAGTTCTTTGTCATTTCCTGCAAATCCGTTACCCACTCACGATAACTTTGTTCTGACTGTTTTTAGCAATTAAAGACTTGATACCAGCTGCTACCACATTAAGTTGTTGGTCATAATAGTTTGTCAGCGAAGAGATAAATTTATCACATGCAAGTTCACTCGGAGTGGCGTTTGGGAAGAGTTTTGGCAGGAGGTGGAACACTGTACTTCCTTCCATGGATAATAGATATGGAAGTTTCACACTGCCTGCTACGTTGTGAGTAATGGTATGGGCTTCCAACTGAGGCAATCACTCGAAGCATTCCTCTTCTTGTTCATGAAACTGTCGAAAAGGTGGTATAGCAGCTGTAGTAGGCGGTGCTTGTTCCATTGGGCGCGCAGCGTTCGCCAGTAGCTGCTTCACCATGTTGGGAAATGCGAAAATCTGATGCGTATGAAACTGAAACTTTTGTATTAACTGTGTAGCATCTAACGCATGTGGCTGTGTCTCTTGAGCAGGGGGGAGTGACAGATGAGGTGGCCATGTTGAAAGAAGGGAATGCCACAAACAGACCAAAATATGTACAAACAAATTTTCTGTAACGTGCACCTGAAAACACGAATTACCAAAAACAACTAGAAACTGTTAAAGCAATAAGTGCCTCAACAAGGAAAAGACAAGAGAGAATGAAGGCGCCAGCAAAAAACTTCCGTGGCCGTTGGCACGTAGTTCATTTGGATACTCGTCGCCAAAAATGTTGTGTCCTCGCCGCCAAAATTAATGTGGGGTCTTGCCCACTTGTCTCGTATTGGGTGGCTAAGGGATGCTGCATGCTCCGAATGCTATACAACAATTCTAGGAAATAACAGTAGCAGTTTTATTTCAATAATGGAAGTTGTTAATACATAACTTGAATTAACAATGTTGCCGAAAGCGATGGGCGACATGCAACATAAATTTTCTTCGCTGTAGGCAATGTACGTATTAACAATGGGTATGGATCACTAATAACTGTTCTCGTAGCACTCTCTGCTACGCCGTGCTAATACCCTGCGAATACTGTCCACTAATGTGCCTGAGGCTGTCAGGAACGGTGCTTATATTCACTTCGGCTAGATACCGCTCCTATTGTGGTGGCATCCTGGTTTGTTCACTATTGGCCGACATCGTTTCACCGCCTTCTCTTTTCTTGCTTCTTCTTCATCTTCGTTACGCCGCTTGCGCTTACATCAGAACAGGTACCTAGCAGCAACTGCCCGGAATCTTACAGTCTTATTTCACTTTCTGTGAGTGTCGAATGATGTGGAACATTTACGTTGGAAACCCTTTCCTGTTACACTTGAGCTGTACCTCTATCGCTGCCACCAACTTAAACGTATGCAAGCTAAAAGAAGGACAATCGTTTCTTATGTACTTAAACATATCGTAAAGCTGCGAAAATCGTCACTGCATTGGTAAATGTAAATGTTACGTTGCCATCACACAGGAGGCAGGTGTAAAGAACTTAGTAGTATGGCTTTAGGGAGTCCTGCACAGCTTGTCAAAATGTTTAAAGTTGTTTAGATCTGCGCCATCACTATCCAAACTATCTTATAAACAATGTTGCCACATTTACTGATGGCATCGTCGTACTGCCGTGGTAAGCCACATCACTTCCACTTCTTTTTGTTTCATTTCCAAACGAATACTTCTGCGAAAGTTATTTCGTATTTTTAGAGTACTTCAATATTTACTTGATATTTTTAGTAGACAGTTTTAGTTCACAATGTCTTTGGGAAAATCAAGTTTGAAACTTTCTGAGTCAGAACAGCTTTTCTTGAGAAATTGGTTGTGACAACATAATCTCCAATTATGTGTATGGAAGAGACACAGATGAAGACCATGTCGTAGTAGCAACGTCCAGAGTCATCAGTGACCACCAAAGACAACTGCGTTTTGAGGAAGTTTAGGTAAAAAGTGAAGTTGTGTTAGAAATATAATTTGCCTATAGTTATTCCATACCAGCTGAAGTTTTCTAAACAGAGAGTGAATCCATGTCAATATAACACTAAAATATATTTATTACCATGTACTCCGAGGTTTCCTGAATTTGAACTTCCTTCTGGGCTTGAATGGATGAAAATTTTCTCTTACTTCGTTGATGTAGCAAAAATAAATGCTTATATAATTTATAAGAAGACTCTCTTTCTGGGAATACCAAACCTCTATCACACCTAAAATTTAGGGAAATATCGCAATGAGATAATTGAAAATATCTGCTCAAAACCGACAATACGATCAACACCCAGTCCAAAAATAGTAAGTAGTACATGAAAATTCGTGAGAAGGGCTACATGACTGCGTAGGATGGAGCTCAGGAATGTGACTGACCATACGGCTACGGCAGCTACATCGAGGAGGTGTTCATTTTTCAGCACATGAAGATCCGAAACACAGTAAGGTAGTGCACTCAGATGCGTTGTAGCTTCTTGCAGACAATACTTTTGAGCCTTTCACCAGCAGAACTAAGTTACAGAACAAGACTGGTTAATGTTTTATGATTTTATGTATGTATATTTTTTATGTATTTTTACGTATATACATAAAATAGAAAAGAGTATAAATTAAACTTTGTTTACTGCTGTTTTAATAAAATACCCAATTTCCACAATGTGGTTGCATTATCTACCAAACAAGTAGCAGTATATTTCAACACTATCTTTTAAAATGGAAGTTTTGCCCTTGATAGAGCTAAGTGTTCGAAACAAACAAAAATCTAATGGAGCCAAGTGGGGACTGTGTTGAGGATGATTTATGACAGTGAAGCCATGGCACCGAATTGTTGCAGATGTTGCAGCGTTCGTGAATGGCTTGCCACTCACGCAACATTACATCACTCTGTTTCTCATGGACCGACATAATTACATTACACATCACCATCTCACATGCCACAGTTCGAAGCCGTTTGGCGCCAGAATGTGTTTTAATGTAAGTTAGGGGAAAAAAAAAATTTAGTATGTTCATACGGTTCGTTTTACCTAAAAATCTTTAATAGTTTGCAGAAAAAAAGTTCGGAGGCATTACTGGCCTCAGATTAAAATACCATTCCCTTTTATGTATGTGTTTATGCTTGCGTGTATGCATGTGTGTGTGCATGTGTGTGTGTATGTGGGGGGGGGGGGGTGTAATTTTTCTCCGAAGTTAAAAAATAGTCCTGGAATAGACATTGTGTTGTTGACGTGCTCTGAAAACATTTTAGACGTTTAATTAATACTGTGACGTCTAACAAGCACATATAAGTAATTAGATGTGGAAATAATTTACGTGTCTGTCTGATTAAAAACTAAAAAGCTAACTACCAGCTAAGGCTGTTTTTCTGTAGCCATATTTATTTGTAACTATTTAAAAGTGGAAATAACATTGATCATAAAGTTTTAGAGACAATAGACATGACTTAGTCACCAATTTTGATGAATATGTGAATGTGGAGATAATTTTGTGACACATAAACACCGACTTTTTTGTGAGAAGAGAGATGGCAGAATTTTAAGAGCGGACGATCTGGACGTGTGTCCGCCAGAAAGAGTAAATTTGTAATACTGGATATCATGAACTGATATATATATTATGACTTTTGAACATTATTAAGGTAAATACATTGTTTATTCTCTATCAAAATCTCTCATTTGCTGACTATGCCTATCAGTAGTTAGTGCCTTCACTAGTTAGAATCTGTTATTTAGCTGGCAGTATTGGAGCTCGCTTTATTGCAGTAGTTTGGGCAACGAAGATTTTTATGAGGTAAGTGATTCATGAAAGGTATAGGTTATTGTAAGTCAGGGCCATTCTTTTGTAGGGATTTTTGGAAGTCAGATTGCGTTGCGCTAAAAATATTGTATGTCAGTTTAGTGTTTAACAGAATAATTAAAGAGAGAAATGTCTGAGTACCGTTAGTTTTGGTAACCTGTTTGAAAATCAAATAACGTAAGAGCCTTATCAGCACAGTAATTAATAAATTTTTAAGGGTATGTTTCAAATGGTTTGAACGTTTCTTTCATTTTTTCAGCTACTTTCTCAATGCATTTAAGACTACAGTGATGATCAGGTCCCACATCCTATTTGTTGGTAATTTTTTTCAGGACGAGTTTCATATTCTTTGCCTATTTTGCAACCTTTCTGCTTAAACTTCTGTTGTGGTGTTCCACTCAATCTCATTCTTTTCCGAGAAGAGCTCTTCGTCTGTTCTCCTGCCCCTTCACGCCTGTGTGACGGGACTCTGAGACAGTGGCGGACTGATAGTTTTCATTTATTTATTTATTTCTTAAGTGGTCCGCCACAAATTTATCCCCGGTACTGACCTTTTCTTGTCATAGAAGCACTTGCAACCTACGTCCTCATTTATTGCTAGGTGTATCCCAATCACTGTCTTCCTCTTCAGTTTTTGACCTCTACGACTCCCCCTAGCACCATCTCTTGACAGATGACCTATTGCCCTGTCCCTTCTTATTGTCATTGTTTACCTAATATTCCTTTCATCGCCAATTTTGCGGAGAACCTCCTCATTCCTTAAGTGGTCAGTCTACTTGTTTTCAACATTCTTCTGTAGCACCACATCTCAAATACTGCTTTTCTCTCATCTTCCGTTTTCCCTTAATCCATATCTCACTATCATAAAATCTACCGTACAATACTGTGCTCCGGACGTACGTTCTCAGATTCTTCTCCCTTTCATTAAGACCTATATTTGATATTAGTAGACTTCTGTTGGTCACGAATGTCCTCATTGCCAGTGCTAGTCTGGTTTTTACGTCTTCCTTGCTCCGTCCGTCATTGAATATTTTGTCGCGTAGGTAACAGAAGTTGGCAACTAATTCTACTTCGTGATCATCAATTATGATGATAAGTTTCTCGCTGCTCTTATTTCCGCCAAGTCGAATTACTTTCATCTTACTTCGATTTACTCTCAGTCGATATTCTTCTCGATATTATGGGCCATGTGAAATCCATCGCAAATTATCTGAATAGCAAAAGAGATTGTTACTATTACTGTTTGATTATTGTTATTATTACTTGTACAAACCTGACTGAAGCAATATGAACATACACACTGCTAAGCTTTTGACAGCATTCATTCAGTAATGAACTAATATTTAGTGCGTTTCACAAACACAACGGTATGTACATGCTCTTACCATTACATTCCTGGAACATAGTAAGTACAGTAGATTTGTCAATTTACATAACTCTGAATCACCTGTGTAATATGGAATGTACCCTAGATCCTGATCAGAGACATCGTTACCACCAATAATATACACTTCCCTTATTGTCACTTGGCAAATGTGGTTATTTTCTCGGACAACGTTTATGGGTTCCTCTTACTGTTAGCCATTCTACCTGTCGCTTGACGTTATGTTCCATCAGGAGGCAGCCACTGGAGTCTAGCATGAAGCATCGCCCTGACATCTGTCTACTTGAATTTGAATTTTTCTGGTGTATTAAAGTTTGCTGCTCATAAGCTGCGCATGTTTTCCTAAAACGCAAAACACATGGCAATGGCGCCTGGCATTGTGTTGCCCCGAGATGTGCACATCTATAAATTGTTTGTGGAGGATCTCTTTTGTTTCCTTGTGCCGCCACTTTCTTCACATCGATCCTCCCTGTAATCCTCTACAAACAAGGTCGGAAATCTAAGGGAGGAAAGTGCGAAAGAATAATAACTTAAATATAAAACTCATAATTATCTCCAATTTTTAAGTCACTCGGTACTGCCTCGCAATTCGCTCATCATGAAACAATGTAACAGTGAAAAAGCTTAAGAAAATAAGTGTGTACGTTATGAAGACTAGCAGGGAATTGCACTGATGTACGTGCTTGGCAAAAGCTTTTGACGCTCTGTACTAATCCTACTCTCAACACTGACACTGAAGAGTTGTCTCCTCCACTGCGAAATCATGGTGTAACGTGAGGCAGTCAGCTAAGCGGGTCACTGCTACTCTACCGTCCGCACTCTTTTACACACACACACACACACACACACAGCCACGCACTCACACTCCAGCCTTTCCTCTCACACATATATTTCCCTATTTCCGTCCCCCGGCTTCCGCTCGTAACATCCTACCCCCATCTACACTCCCCACACCTCATCTTCCATCTCCACTGGCTACCCGTTCGTTCCCCTTACCACACCCTTAACCAACCGACACCTGCGCACACATACGCAGGAAGATCCAATTTCAGGCCGGGTCGTTCCTGGAATGCTTCTTCACAAGATGAAACGGCAGGAGAAGACAAAATGTAGGAATTTGGAGAGCAGAGCTGCTGGACGAGAAATGTAGACAGGGAGTGACTTGTCGGTCGTTACCGGCGTGTCTCCTCAGTGTCGTAAGTTGGCCTATTTTGCAGACAGAGGAAGCGTGACTGTGGTGCATTGCTACGATCTCGTCAGCGCTACGAGCTCTGTAGTTCCAACGTTGTTACGAACTAAAAGCTGCAGGTTATTCGTGGGTTACGAATAAAATTATGACACAGAACGAAGTCCGATAATTCCTCAAAACACATCTATACACTGCCTACTGATGAGTATAACTCCGCAAAATATACTTTTAAGATATCATTTGTCGTCGTACTTCGGCTGCTCTTGAGTAATAATCTTAGTTCATGGTAAGTAAAGAAAATTATGTCAGATTCGTATATTTGAGAATAGGAAAAAAGTAAGGATATATAGGGACAAAGAAGAATTAGTGCATTAGTTTCAAATCGCAATAGTATACTAGAATTGTTACGAGGCCAGAGAAGAGATTACCACAAACGTTCTACAATACCGATCTGAAGTGGGAGTTCAGAACCCCATATTTATCAGTTTAGGTAAATGCTTAATATTATATCATTCAGTGCTCATTGATGATGATGACGATGGCAACGAGAACGGTGTCAGTCAAAAGAGCGACTCAAAGAGAAATACCGAAGTCGTCACCAAAATATTGATCATGATAGTGGACCGACTCGCCTCGTATCCTAGTGCATGTAAATACGGTTGAAGCAATTTTTCCATGTCTATACATATACACTAAGGGCCATTAAAACTCCTACACCAAGAAGAAATCCAGATGATAAACGGGTATTATTTGGAAAGATATATTATACTACAACTGATATGTGATTACATTTTCACGCAATTTGGGTTCACAGATCGTGAGAAATCAGTACCCAGAACAACCACCTCCGGCCGTAATAACGGCCTTGATCAGCCTTCGCATTGAGTCAAACACAGCTTGGATGGCATGTACAGGTACAGCTGCCCATGCAGCTTCAACACGATACCACAGTTCATCACGAGTAGTTACTGGCGTATTGTGACGAGCCACTTGCTCGGCCACCAATGACCAGACGTTTTCAATTATGAGAGATCTGGAGAATGTGCTGGCAGCCGAACATTTTCTGTATCCAGAAAGCCCCGTACAGGACCTGCAACATGCGGTCCTGCATTATCCTGCTGAAACGTTGGGTGGTTGTAGTGGTTAGTATTTAACGTCCCATCGACAACGAGGTCACTAGAGACGGAGCGCAAGCTCGGGTTATGGAAGGATTGGGAAGGAAATCGGCCGTGCCCTTTCAAAGGAACCATCCCGGCATTTGCCTGAAACGATTTAGGGAAATCACGGAAAAACTAAATCAGGATGGCTGGAGACGGGATTGAACCGTCGTCCTCCCGAATGCGAGTCCAGTGTGCTAACCACTACGCCACCTCGCTCGGTGAAATTTTGGGTTTCGCAGAGATCAAATGAAGGGTCGTAACACATCTAAAATGTAACGTCCACTGTTCAAAGTACCGTCAATGCAAAGAAGAGGTGACCGAGACGTGTTACCAATGCCACACCATACCATCACGCCGGGTGATACGCCACTATGGCGATGACGAAGACACGCTTGCAATGAGCGTTCACCGCGATGTCGCCAAACACGGATGTGACTTTCTTGATGCTGTAAACAGCATCCGAAAAAATGATGTTTTGCCATTCGTGCACCCAGGTCTTTCGCAGGCGCTCCTATTTCTGATGCAGCGTCAAGGGTAAGGGCAGCCATGGTCTCCGAGCTGATGGTCCATGCTGCTGGAAACGTCGTCGAACTGTAAGTGCAGAAGGCTGTTCTTGCAATCGTCCCCATCTGTTAACTCAAGGATTGAGACGTGGCTGCATGATCCTTCACAGTCATGCGGATAAATTGCCTGTCATCTCGACTGCTTGTGATACGAGGTAGTTAGGATCCAGCACAGCGTTCCGTATTATGCTCCTGATTCACCGATTCCATATCCTGTTAAGAGTCATTGCATCTCGACCAACGCGAGCAGCAATGTCGCGATAGTATAAAGCACAATCGCGATAGGTTACAATCCGACCTTTATCAAAGTCGAAAACGTGATGGTACGGATTTTTCCTCCTTACAAGAGACTTCACAACAGCGTTTCACCAGGCAACGCCGGTCAACTGATGTCTATGAATGAGAAATCGGTTGCAAACTTTCCTCATGTCAGCATGTTGTAGGTGTCGCCACCGGCGCCAACCATGTGTGAATGATCTGAAAAGCTGATAATTTGCATATGAAAGCATTATCTTCCTGTCGGTTAAATTTCCCGTCTGTAGCACCTCATCTTCGTGGTGTAGCAATTTTAATGGCAAGTAGTGTATATACATATAAAAAATCTGTAATAGACCATAGCAGTGACACGAATTTTGTGACTGCCTTCGTCTAATATTAATCCATACTTGCATGCTTGCACGCAATACTGATTTCTCGTTTCTGCTTATTTCATTCTTCGTTTCTGTTGCCTGTTTGCCAGTATGAATTATTAAATGTCAAAAATGGTTCAAATGGCTCTGAGTACTATGGGACTTAACATCTATGGTCATCAGTCCCCTAGAACTTAGAACTACTTAAACCCGACTAACCAAAGGAAAACACACAACACACAGCGCCCAGCCATCACGAGGCAGAGAAAATCCCTGACCCCACCGGGAATCGAACCCGGGAACCTGGGCGCGGAAAGCGAGAACATTACCGCACGACCACAACATGCGGACTATTAAATGTCTAATTGTTTTCCAGATTAGAATTATTCTCTGTTCTTCGTTGTTTGTTCTTTTTAACAACGCACATTAAAATATCCCTGAACGGTTGTAAGTAGGCTGTTTAGGTTTTTTTATTGGTAACGCCGCCGCCACGTAGCGCTCTGTATAAAAATCACTGGCTGTGCCGTGTGCAGTCTGTGGCTGGTTTGCATTGTTGTCTGTCTTTGTAGCGTTTGGCTGTTGGCTGTTAAAAGCGCGTAGCGTTGCGCAGTTGGAGGTGAGCCGCCAGCAGTGGTGGACCTGGGGAGAGAGATGGCGGAGTTTTGTAATTTGTAAGACTGGATGTCATGAACTGGTTCAAATGGTTCAAATGGCTCTGAGCACTATGGGACTCAACTGCTGTGGTCATTAGTCCCCTAGAACTTAGAACTACTTAAACCTAACTAACCTAAGGACATCACACAGATCCATGCCCGAGGCAGGATTCGAACCTGCGACCGTAGCAGTCGCACGGTTCCGGACTGCGCGCCTAGAACCGCGAGACTGTCATGAACTGCTATATATATTATGACTATTAAGGTAAATACATTGTTTGTTCTCTATCATAATCTTTAATTTGCTAACTATGCCTGTCAGTAGTTAGTGCCTTCAGTAGTTTGAATCTTTTATTTAGCTGGCAGTAGTGGTGCTCACTGTATTGCAGTAGCTTGAGTACCGAAGATTTTTGTGAGGTAAGTGATCTGTGAAACGTATAGGTTAATGTTAGTCAGGGCCATTCTTTCGTAGGGATTTTTGAAAGTCAGATTTCATTGCGCTAAAAATATTGTGTGTCAGCTTAAGCACAGTCACGTATAATTTTTCAAAGGGGACGTTTCATATAGACCAGTCATGTAAAATTTTTCTAAGGGGACGTTTCACGGAGACTGTGAAGATGTTATTTAACATTTAACAATGTGAGTAATATTGCAGGGATAAAGCTTGATAAGCTGATAAGCAAAATCAACTATGCAAGGTGTTTCATACACTCCTGGAAATTGCAATAAGAACACCGTGAATTCATTGTCCCAGGAAGGGGAAACTTTATTGACACTTTCCTGCGGTCAGATACATCACATGATCACACTGACAGAACCACAGGCACATAGACACAGGCAACAGAGCATGCACAATGTCGGCATTAGTACAGTGTATATCCACCTATCGCAGCAATGCAGGCTGCTATTCTCCCATGGAGACCATCGTAGAGATGCTGGATGTAGTCCTGTGGAACGGCTTGCCATGCCATTTCCACCTGGCGCCTCAGTTGGACCAGCGTTCGTGCTGGACGTGCTGACCGCGTGAGACGACGCTTCATCCAGTCCCAAACATGCTCAATGGGGGAGATCCGGAGATCTTGCTGGCCAGGGTAGTTGACTTACACCTTCTAGAGCACGTTGGGTGGCACGGGATACATGCGGATGTGCATTGTCCTGTTGGAACAGCAAGTTCCCTTGCCGGTCTAGGAATGGTAGAACGATGTGTTCGATGACGGTTTGGATGTGCCGTGCACTATTCAGTGTCCCCTCGACGATCACCAGAGGTGTACGGTCAGTGTAGGAGATCGCTCCCCACACCATGATGCCGGGTGTTGGCCCTGTGTGCCTCGGTCGTATGCAGTCCTGATTGTGGCGCTCACCTGCACGGCGCCAATCACGCATACGACTATCATTGGCACCAAGGTAGAAGCTACTCTCATCGCTGAAGACGATACGTCTCCATTCGTCCCTCCATTCACGCCTGTCGCGACACCACTGGAGGCGGGCTGCACGATGTTGGGGCGTGAGCGGAAGACGGCCTAACGATGTGCGGGACCGTAGCCCAGCTTCATGGAGACGGTTGCGAATGGTCCTCGCCGATACCCCAGGAGCAACAGTGTCCCTAATTTGCTGGGAAGTGGCGGTGCGGTCCCCTACGGCACTGCGTCGGATCCTACTACGGTCTTGGCGTGCATCAGTGCATCGCTGCGGTCCGGTCCCAGGTCAACGGGCACGTGCACCTTCCGCCGAACACTGGCGACAACATCGATGTACTGTGGAGACCTCACGCCCCACGTGTTGACAATTCGGCGGTACGTCCACCCGGCCTCCCGCATGCCCACTATACGCCCTCGCTCAAAGTCCGTCAACTGCACATACGGTTCACGTCCACGCTGTCGTGGCATGCTACCAGTGTTGAAGACAGCGATGGAGCTCCGTATGACACGGCAAACTGGCTGACACTGACGGCGGCGGTGCACAAATGCTGCGCAGCTACCGCCATTCGACGGCTAACACCGCGGTTCCTGGTGTGTCCGCTGTGCCGTGCGTGTGATCATTGCTTGTACAGCCGTCTCGCAGTGTCCGGAGCAAGTATGGTGGGTCTGACACACCGGTGTCAATGTGTTCTTTTTTCCATTTCCAGGAGTGTATTTATGACGCATCAAAATGAAATACAGATACACAAATACTCTCTGGCAGTACAAGAATATAACTAGATAGTACACATTAAATGTTCTGAGATTCATGAAAAAGTTAACAGGGGATAATGTAAAATTTCTTAATAGAAGCCTAATTAGTTCCAACAAATAATTACTGAAAAACGAAGTAAAGTCACTGGACATTAGATGCCCAACCATTACCGTTCCACTTAAATGACAGTCATAATGCTTCTTCCACTATAGTTTCTTCCATGAGTCACTTGATTCTTTTTATGCTTTTGCTAATAATTTCTAACAAACGTCCCTGCAGTGACTGAAGAGAGAAACTCTGTTCTTCACTGGTTTTCGCACTGCTTCTTCACTGTTTCTCTTGTCATAAGGCACTGTTTCCCATGGGAACCTCATTTCGATGGAGTGTGATATATTTATGGTGAAAGTGTTCAACATTTGTAGAGCTCTGTTCAGTGTTTGGAATCAATTTTTTTTTTTAATTTCTCTTACGGCCGGCTTCCATCTTAGTGATCAATGCCAGATATATCTAGAACAGGCAAACAGTATGTAAGTATTTATCAGTGGGTGCATCAACATAGCGTACACCATTTATGCAATCGCTACTTCTAGTACGACTGGTTTCCTGATGCTCCCGTTAACAATTCGGCCCGTTAGTTTTGCGTGCTGTAGACACTGATGAGCCAAAACATTATAACCAGTGCCCACCGTGACGTTGTGTGGCGCCTGGTAGCGTTGCAGTCGCGTGTCATGGTAACAAAAGCTTGTTAACGAAGAAGATACGGACGGAGAATCACCTAAGCGACGATGCGAGGTACAAATGAGTAAATCCATTGAGGTTAGTGACTTTGACAAAGGGCAGAATATCATTATGAAATGCATGGGCACGAGTATCTCGAATATGGCGAATCTGATCAAATGTCCGCGTGTTACTGTCTTCAGCATCTACGGAAAGAGACAGGAGGACAGTGAAGCTACAACCAGCCGCGAAAATGCTTGGAAATAACGACTCTTCATAGAAAGTCGGGTTCGGAGGCTTGACTGCCCTGTAAGGTAGGCTAGATGGTAATATGTGGCATCTCCGCCGAAAGAGCATAATACGCACAAGCATGTCGTAGCACACTGTTAACCGATACATTGTTGAACACAGAGATCCGCAGCACACCACTGTACGTGTTCACAAGTTGACCCAACGACATCGTCACTTACAACTGCAGGGATCACGGGACCATCGGAATTCGACCGTCAATCAGTGGAAACGTGGCACTTCTTCAGTTGAATCGCATTTTTGCTACACTAGGTCGATGGTTGTCTCCACAAATGTCATCATCGAGGTGAACGACAGCTCGCAACGTGTAGCGCGCCACGGAAGCAGGCTGGGGGGGGGGGGAGCATTATTATGGTATGGAAGACATTCTCCTGTGGTTGCACGGGACCTGTGGTAGTAATGAAAGAAACGCTGACAGCTGCGAAGCATCTGCATTCCTTCATGCTTGATGTCTTGCCCGATGGTGACGTGATCTATCAGCAGTATAATTGCTCGAACAGTCCACGGGAATACTGTCGGTTCATAGTGTCCGACGGGCACAATATTTCGGCTATCAGACATGTCGCCATCGTCCGGTGCGCTGACGAATTGAGTTCCTGAGGGCGGGCGGCGAATCACAGCAGTATAACTGACTGTGAATAGGACCCAGAAACGTGGTGCAGTGATTTAAGGAGCATTATTGTGAATTCACGTTGATTTCTCGGCGATCAAATCCGCCTAATGTAAATCTTACGCCACTCATCTGGGTCGTCATCGGGTGCTACCGCCGGTATGCAAATCACTGGCTCCTTTTCTACTCGAATTACATGACCTGTGCTTGGACATCTAATGCCACATACCTCCATAACCTATTTACAAACTGTAGGATCTTTGATGCACAGAATCAGTGATATATTTCATTCCGAAGACAGATAAACATAATGTTTTGGCTCAACAGTGTATGTGGTGGCTCTCACATACACGTTGGATAGCACAGTTTTTAATATTTTAGTGTGGTTAAAACAAGAAGCTCCACTATCTTGCACCATAGTTCCACTTTTATCCTGCCTATATTTCCAGATAAAAACCAGAACGAGTCATCTTTAAATGTTCATTAAATAAATGCGCAACTGTTATACGCCGTACATACAGTTGCGCCACTATATTCCGTAACAAAACAATTCAAGCGTCCATTTCATTTTTTAATATTTTATTGTTACCCTTTTCATCTGCAGGCTTTTCGTGGGCCTGCAGCTTCCATTCGGATTCTGTGCTTTTTGCGTTACGCGCGAATGGAGCCACAGGCTTTCAAGGATTTCTCCTAGCTTGCGTTCCATGCAGATATCGAACGCGGCCGCTAATAGCCATTACGCGGTAATTACGACCGGCTGTTAATGGCCTCAAAACAGATACCATTACTGCGGGCTGTTATTTGCGCTGTGTTTGCGACGCCGCTCTTTGCTATCAGATATTGCAACATCGTGATGCGGCCGGTCTTCTCTAACGTCCTTCGTGTGAAAACCATCCGCCTGTACCTCATTCTTCAACCCATCCAACCCAATATCACATGTGCTGACACTCACTTGCACTCATTAATGTCATCACTGGAAGACAAAAATACTGTTGTCAATTCAGATTTAAATTATTTTGCCGGCGGCATGCAACTACCATCAAACTAGCGACAAGTTGGCGTAATGCAGTATGAAAATGATGAGATTTTCAGCGCAACAGAACAGAATTGGTAGTAGTAGCACTGCCTACAATCCTTATATGAGGGAATAATGGTGGTAGGAGTGGAATTCCCGGGTTTAGATATGTGCAACAACATTCAGGAAACGCCTTTATTAGAAACTGAAACAGTATGAATGCACTTAAGATCGAAAACCAAGGGGCCAACAACCCTGCAGCCCCCCCCCCCCAGCACCCTCCAGTCAAGATTTATACATGTTTAGCACCGACAATAATAACCCAACGTGCGACCACTAAAGAGAGAAGGCGGTACAGTATTATTTAAACATAAATGTAAAAATTTAAGAAATTTTTATTAGTATTAAAAAATATTACGTCAATAAAACTCATATTATTTTAAATCTGTATTAACAGTTGCATATAATCATCATCAAAGAGAGAGTAAAAAACGCAAAAAATGCAACATAGTCTGAATAGAATCACCTAAATTAGCAGTAGCCTGAACAAGTGCGACCAAGAGGCCACGCCTTTCACGTGGCGCAGGTAAATCGTCACAGAAACATTAGGATTTGTCATTCATAAATCACATCTGGATGTTGCTTGTTTGTGAGAAGAACGTAATATGTCTCCTGTAAGTAGGACTGACTCAGCGTATAGAAAGTTTGAAGCAACCCTTAGGTGAAAGTGAGAGATAGGGTAGTAAAATTAATAGTGGAATAGGAACTACACTTTGAAGCGCAGAGGGGAGAGCGAATAGGTCAAAAAAGTATAATAAAGCCTCTATCGGGGGAGCAGTCGCCTGATGTTGTAACAGAAGAACAGATTAGTGTCGATGTGGCAAAAATAGGGGATCCAGTTTTAGAATCAAAATCTGAAAATATCCTGGAAGATCTGAGATCAAATAAATCAGAAATGATAGATTACACTTCATCGCAATTTCAAAAATCGTTAGGGAATTGGTAAACGATTTACTGTTCTAGTCAATGCGTAGAATGTATGTCACTGCGGATGCACCATCAGACGTTGGAAATAATATCATCTGCAGTATTCAGTGATAGTAAAACTATGGCACAATCAGCTTAACAGCTCATGTATCGAAGCCGCTGGCAAGAATAATATACGGCAGAATGGAAAAATATTCAAGAACTGTTAGATGACGATTAATTTGACTTTAGGAAAAGTGAAGGTTTCAGAGATGTAGTTCTGACGTTCCGCTTGAGAATGTAGGCAAGACTCAAGAAAAATCAGGATACGCTCATAGGATTTGTCGACCTGGAAAAAGTTACCGACAATGTCAAATCGTGCTAGATATTCGAAACCCTGAGAATAATCGTGGTAAGATAGAGGGAACGGCAGGTGATGTCCAATATTTACAAGGATCAAGAGAGAACATTGAGACAGGAAGACGAACAATGACTTACTCACATTAAAATGGCTGTAAGACAAGGATACAAGCGTCCACACCTATTTTTCAGTCTAAGCATCGAAGAAGCAACGACAGAGATAAAAGAAATATTCTAGAGTTCGTTTAGTATTCATGGTGACAGTAAATCAGAGGTAAGATTTCCAGATGACACTGCTATCTTCAGGGAAAGTAAAGAAGAATTACCAATTCTGTTGAATGGAATGAACAGACCAATGTGCAAAGAATATAGAATGAGGATAAACCGGAAGAAGACAAAAGTAATGAGAACAGAAAGATTCTTAACATCAAAATTGGTGATTATGAAGTAGACAGTGTTAAGGAATTCTGCTGCCTTAGAAGCAAAACAGCCAATCATCGATGAGCAAGGTGGATATAAAAAGCAGACTACCACACTGACCAAGTCTGCTGGTACCTGACAGAGGAGAATCAAAACATCTGAGATGTGGTGCGAAAGAAGAATCATGAAAATAGGTGGAGCGGTAAGGAAAAGAATGTGGTAGCCCCAGCAGAATCAGCAGAGAAAGGAAGGAAAATACTGAGAAGAAGATGATTACAGGACGTGTCTTAACGCGTCAGAGAATGACCTCCATAGTACTAGAGGCAGCTGCAGAGGACAAAACTGTGGGGGAAGACAGACATTGGAATACAGTCAAAATAGTCAGCCGAGCTACAGCAATACTATTTCTGTCAGAGGTGGCAGCGCTGCGTGACGAGATTATCACCCTGCATAGCCCCCTGCGTCCTAAAATCTCCCACCCCGAACCGTTTTTAATCATGTGTTGTTCCGACTATAATTTGTACGTACAAAACATAAAATGTGTTAACTTACTATCTTTTATGGAGATCCAGTTTTAATGACCATATATTTAAATGTGGTTATTACTTTAATCAGCTTTCGAGGTGTCTGTCTCTCACGATCTAGAAAGCTTTAAACAGATGGGAGCAAGTAGTTATTCCAATTCTTGCCAGCTGGACAGACCTCGATTTGGTTCCCGCCTAGTAAACCAAAGATGTGCTAAAATTTCAGTAGAATTTGGTGTGCCCTCTTCAGTAAGCAGGAATTTCCGTAAGTGATAGTACACCAGGAATGCCTCTGTTAGATGTTACCAATGACGATATGGATACGCTTCCTACAAGGGAACCTCCCCATCGCATCCCCCTCAGATTTAGTTATAAGTTGGCACAGTGGATAGACCTTGAAAAACTGAACACGGATCAATCGAGGAAACCGGAATAAGTTGTGTGGAACTATGAAAAAAATAAGCAAAATATACAAACTGAGTAGTCCACGCCTAAGAAAGGCAATATTAAGGAGTTTACCTGCTTAGCAGCGCCGTGGTCCCGTGGTTAGCGTGAGCAGCTGCGGAACGAGAGGTCTCTTCAAGTCTTACCTCGAGTCAAAAGTTTAATTTTTTATTTTCAGACAATTTTAGTGTGGGAGTAGGCGTGATTACCATTCCTCCAGGTTGTACACCTCTTCGGCTACCAGTAGATGTGTTTGTTTTTTGGAAAGTGAAATACTTTGTGGAAAGATTCAATGATTTTGCGAAGCTGCACAGCTACACAGAGCAACATTGTTTACGTGATCGTGTGTCAATTATCAAAGTTGAGGCACTCACAAGTAATCAACTTCGCTCTCCAAACTTCCAGGACATGTTCAGATTTTCTTGGACATGTTCAGGATTTGACGGTCTACACACGGATAAATTTGAAAACGTTAAAGACATATGTTCTGACAGAGCACAGGGAAAACTGTGCGACTGTGAAACTGTTGCATTTATTTGTTGCAGTTTATGTGACACACTCTTAAGCTTTCATCACTTTTTTGGGAGTGATTATCACATCCACAAGCAAACCTAAATCGGGCAAGGTAGAAGAATCTTTTTACCCTTTCGCCAAGTATACATGTTAGGTGGGTCGACATCATATTCCTGTCATGTGACGCACATGCCGTCACCAGTGTCGTATAGAATATATCAGATGGTTTTTCTTGTGGTGGAGTCGGTTGACCTATGGCCTTTCGATCAAATGTTTTCGGTTTCCATTGGAGAGGCACGTCCTTTTATCTATTAAGCGCACGGTTTTCCGTTGCGGTCGCAAAACACAGACACTAAACTTATTACAGTGAACAGAGACGTCAATGAAGGAACGGACAGCCCGCATCTCGTGGTCATGCGGTAGCGTCCTCGCTTCCCACGCCCGGATTCCCGGGTTCGATTCCCAGCGCGGTCAGGGGTTTTCTCTGCCTCATGATGGCTGGGTGGTGTGTGATATCCTTAGGTTAGTTAGGTTTAAGTAGTTCTAAGCTCTAGGGGACTGATGACCATATATGTTAAGTCCCATAGTGATCAGAGCCATTTGAACCATTTGAATGAACGGACAGATCATAACTTTGCGAAAATAAACTTTTCAGTCGAGGGAATATTTGAACCAAGGACCTCTCGTTTCGTTGCTGCTCATGCTAACCACGGGACCACGGTGCCTCTGCGCTCATACTATGTTTGATGTTTTATATCTTGCACACGGGCTACTCAGTTTGCATATCCTGTTTTCTCGATTTATCTGTGTTTAGTTATTCAAGGCCTTTCCACTGTGCCAACTTATAACTAAATCTGAGGGGGTGCGATGAGGAGGTTCCCTTGTTAGTGGTTGCAGAAACGAGGGCCTTATCAACGTTGTATGTATGCTGAAGCTATAGAAGATGTATTAGCTGTACTTTACAGAGAAATTGGATGGTTTTGTCATACTGAAACAAATGAGTAAGATCTAAGATAAAATAAGTTTTTATGTTATTCTGCTGAATAAATTTATCGTTCAGTATGTTACGAAAAATAAATCTCACAACCTTTGATTATAATTATTTATTAAAGTTTAATTTTGTATGTAACCAATAATATTATAACAGAATGACTTTCTGCTAAGGTAGTGCTTTCCTTTTCCGCATCATTGTGTTGTACTGGAGTCAATTTACATTTAACGTTTTGAAGTTTTAAGGACAGTTTTGAACTAATCATTCCAGTAGGAACTGAACGAACAGACTGGAAAGAGGTAAGTGTCTGATGTGTTTATACTCATGTTCACTCAGCAGGTCATACGTGTACCATGTATAGTCAACTTCATCTGAACAGAACTGCAGCAGCACTTTCCCTTTCCAAAAAGAGGCGCCATATAGCTAATGCTTCATGAAGCTACATCACATTTCTACTAAATTGGTAGAGATGCACTTCTAGCTAATATCTTCCATAAGTGATGGAGGGTAAGTGATGAGCGGGTGAAGAACTCAAGTTCTTGACGTCAATTCTCTAGATTTTTATGAGTGTATTTGGAGCCACATATTATTTTACGGTCAAGCACAGTCGTTTATTTAGGAGAGACGTTTCATCAGTCTTACACAGAATACTGCGAAATCATTCTGGTGCTGTTTTCGAGTGTACGATATACCATGATATGTTGTAATTAGGTAGTGAGGACATTATTATTTTGTTGTAAATTTTTGAGGCGACATCATTGTATCATGTCTCTTATTAACACTTCATGAACGAGAGTTTGTTCTATATGTCTTTATATGGACCCCAAGTTGTAAAAGTATATT
Source organism: Schistocerca gregaria (assembly GCF_023897955.1). NCBI lineage: Eukaryota > Metazoa > Arthropoda > Insecta > Orthoptera > Acrididae > Schistocerca > Schistocerca gregaria. The sequence goes on along the minus strand of NC_064925.1, from coordinate 165,535,399 downwards.
TCGAACACTCTTACACACGAAGGTTTAATAATCATAAAAGTGTTGGGATACATATTTTGGCATATACTGCAGATCACCGTTTTGTGTGAAGTTGGACCTCAATGTGAAAATATTTAAGGTTATGTACGTCAATGAGGACCCGATATTGTTTGAGTATTCCACAGACAACCGTAAGTTTACAAACCTCTCGTAAACAACTGCCCCTTTCGAGTTTGTCTAAGTATCTACATTACTTGTTATGCTGAATTTGTCGTTTGGTATTGTAAAGCATATTTCCCTAGTCTTAATTTTTTTCAAGTATTTTTCATGCTTCTAGCTTACCAAGTATCTTTTCGTACCCTTACATGAATTTTGCCACTGTATCTTGCGAGTGCATAATCATTTAAGACTTTGAAGTCATTTACACTCGTCACACCCTACTCAGTTTATTTGTTTATATAAAATGCAGTAAGTTTCATATTTATCTCAATCTGTCACAATATTCGTTTTCTTCTCGGTTATTTCTTGCAATGTAAAACCTTTCCGCACATAGAGAAGTGCTTGTAAGACTATGAAAGGCCAATGATTACGAATATTACAACTTCACTAAGAAAAATGTAGGGAAATATTTCCTCTTAGCCAGAGTTACTGTATCTAGACCGCAGAGTGTCTACGTAAGGACATAGAATTTTAATGTAGGAAAATATTTACTCTTAACTAGAGTGACTGTACACAGGCTGCAGTGTGTCTACGTAAGGACATAGAATTTTAATGTAGGAACATATTTCTTCTTAACAAGAGTGACTGAATACAGGCCGCAAAGGAAACTCGTAAGGACATAGATTTTAATGTAGGAAAATATTTACTCTTAACAAGAGTGACTATATATAGGCCGCAGAGTGTCTACGTAAGGACAGAGAACTTTAATGTAGGAAAATATTTACTCTTAAGAAGAGTGATTGTATACAGGCCGCACAGTGTCTACGAAAGGACATAGAAATTTAATGTAGGAAAATATTTACTCTTAACAAGAGTGACTGTATACAGGCCACAGAGTGTCTACGTAAGGACATAGAATTTTAATGTAGGAATATATTTACTCTTAACAAGAGTGACTGTATACAGGAAGCAAATTAGATTAGATTAGATTAGATTAATACTTGTTCCATAGATCATGAATACGACACTTCGTAATGATGTGGAACGTGTCAGGTTAATGAAAGATGTCTATACAAGATATTACATTCAACAAAATATTGCATGACACTAAAGCTTCAGTTAGTTTTTTTCCCTCCCTTAATTTATATCTAAAAATTCAGCCAATGAGTAGAGGGAGTTGCCATCTAGAAATTCTGTTAATTTATTTTTAAATGTTGGATGACTATCTGTCAGGCTTTTGATGCTGTTTGGTAGGTGATGATAGACTTTTGTGGCACCATAATTTACCCCCTTCTGTGCCAAAGTCAGATTTAGCCCTGCATAGTGAAGATCATCCTTTCTCCTGGTGTTATAGCTATACACACTGCAATTACTTTTGAACTGGGCTGGATTATTAACAACAAATTTCATAAGTGAATATATATACTGTGAGGTTACTGTGAGGATCCCTAGATCCTTAAATAGATGTCTGCAGGATGACTGTGGGTGGGCTCCAGCAATTATCTGATTACACGTTTTTGAGCAATGAATACTTTTCTACTCAACGATGAATTACCCCAGAATATGATACCATACGAAAGCAGTGAATGAAAGTAGGCATAGTAAGCTAATTTACTGAGATTCTTATCACCAAAATTTGCAATAACCCTAACAGCATTCATAGCCGAACTCAGACGTTTCAGCAGACCATCAATGTGTTGCTTCCAGTTTAACCTCTCATCAATGGACACACCTAAAAATTTTCAAAATTCTACCTTAGCTACAGACTTCTGTTCAAAGTCTATATTTATTACTGGAGTTGTGACATTTACTGTACAGAACTGTGTATACTGTGTTTTATTAAAATTTAAAGAGAGTCCTTTTGCTGAGAACCACTTAATAATTATGTGAAAAACATCATTTACAATTACATCACTTAGTTCTTGGTTTTTGGATGTTATTACTATACTTGTATCATCAGCAAAGAGAACAAACGTTGCATCTTCATCAATATGGAATGGTAAGTCATTAATGTATATCAAGAACATTAAAGGACCTAAGACCGAACCCTGTGGGACCCCGTACTTGATAGGCCCCCAGTTTGAGGAATCAGCTGCTGTATTAACATTACATGAACCACTTATTTCAACTTTCTGCGTTCTTCCAGTTAAGTATGAATTAAACCATTTGTGCACTGCCCCCCTCAAACCATAATGATTTAGCTTATCTAAAAGAATTCCATGATTTACACAGTCAAAGGCCTTTGAGAGATCACAAGAAATACCAATGGGTGATGTCCGGTTATTCAGAGCATTTAATATTTGATCAGTCATAGCGTATGTAGCATTTTCTGTTGAAAAGCCTTTCTGAAAACCCAACTGACTTTTTGTTAGTACTTTATTTTTACAAATATGGGAGGCTACTCTTGAATAAATTACTTTCTCTAAAATTTTTGATGGAGCTCTCAGAAGAGAGATTGGGCGATAGTTGTTGACATCCGACGTATATCGCCTTTTTATGCAATGGTTTTACAATGGCATATTTCAGTCTATCGTGGAAAACACCGTGCTCCAAAGAGCTATTACATACGTGGCTGAGAATCCAACTTATCAAAGGGGAACAAGCTTTAAGTATCTTGCTGGAGATGCCATCAATTCCGTAAGAGCT